>NC_081408.1:73212045-75787045 GCF_030272615.1 Cryptomeria japonica | reverse complement strand
CTTTTTGTGAAAGTGAACATTGTGACCACAATCAAATAAGACTTATACAAGTGACAAGAGACACTAAACTTGAGGACTACAATGGATGTTGGTGTCGAGTCTTGGTTTTCTTTTGATTTCATCTTTTTTTGGTGACATGTCTTTTAGCTTTTCCAGGATGTCTCTGACTAGAGATTCTATCTCCAGGATGTCTTTGATTAGAAAGGCAAGGATGGGGTATCGTCACCTATTTGCATTTGCTGTCTGTGGATTGTCTTTTAGTAATGCTATGACTTGTCCAAGGATATGAGGACACTGTGAGTCTAGTATGAACTGGGGCATTCCTTGTTTGTGACTGTCTTATCTCCATGCAAATGGGTACAATGACTTTCTGGGTTGAACATATGCCTCGACTGTCATAACCTACTTGCCATAATAAGCTCAATGATGATAACGCACAAGAAGCTCTTTCACTTTCATATCTTCTATCTTCCATCCCCCTTTCTTGACTGACTTCCATCATCCTTCTCGAGTCTGCGTAGCTTGCTATCACATGACTGAGTATAATGACATACCAAAAACATTTGCATTTCATGTAGTTGCACCTACATTACCACATATAAGCATTTCATACATACATATAGATATCACAACTGCATCACATCCTGCACACAACACCTATTAGCACAATTTACATTTGCATTATCATATTCATCTGCATTACATACATTCACATTTGCATCATGCATTACATATAAAACATAAAAGAACAAAAATATTGCATTGCATCATATACATATTTGCATCCATCACATAACACATACATCATAAGAACATCTCATCACATAGGTACACATGCATATAGCTACCGCAAGAATGAATCATCTCATATATATAATCAAAAGTGTCATGATACAATGATGTCAAAATCATATGGCTACAAAATCACTCGCAAGTGTCTACAATACAAAAATGGTACAAATACTGATACAAGGGAGCCCTCTATGGCTATGATGAACTCCCTCCCTCGGAGCCGCCTGGCCTCGACAGAATTTGAGCCCTAGAAGGACCCACCCCAGGATCACCCTGCCTGTCCCCCCTATCCGATGGTGGTGGAGGACCCATGACCCCACCACTCGATGCCTGTCTCCTCTGGCTCCCTCCCATAGCTGTCGCTATCCACGATGGTCTATGGAAGCTCCTCGCCCACTGATCCACTAGCATGACACCATAATACAGGTCCCTCTAGTAGGCAATCTCCTCTCCGGCTCGCAGGACATATGCGTAGCTTGCTCTTGTGTCCTTTGTCACCTGCCTCCCTGCCCTCAGTGCTATCTCAGCCTCCGTGTAGCACTGAATCGCTTGATCCCTCTCCGGCTCAGTATCCCTGAGCCTGGTCCTGAGTCGGTCCCTCTCCCTCTCCAGATCCTAGATCTCATCTGCTTGGCCCTGGCAGATCTCCCTGAGCTCAATCAGCTCATCCTCCTCTGGATCCCCACCCTCTGCCTCTACCTGTGGCTCTCCCTTTGCGGGTGCCTACCCCTGTACCTGTCCTTCTACCTGTACTGGTGCCTGAACGGGTACCTATCTTGGTACATGCCTAGGTCCCTGTACCTATCTCCATCCCTGCTCATGTGTCTGTACTGGCACCTGTTCCTGTCTCTGTCCCTGGGCTCTAGGACCCTGTGCTGCTGGTACCTGCAGGGGCAATCCACCGTGACCCCTCACCACCTGGGCCTGTCCCTCCTATCCACCCTCCCTTCGAGGTGCCACCCTCCTCTCCCCAACTACTCCCCTCTACCTCCGTCGGCCTCGGCCTCCATCACCTCCACCATCATCATCCTCATCTCCTCCTCCATCTCCCTCCAGTAGCTCTCTTGGATCTGTCAATCGAGGGAATGGATGCTCGGCCCAATATGCTGCATACTCCGCATCCATCCTGGCATCCTCGATCTCTGGCCACATATCCTAGGGTAGGGGCACCATCTCTGCCAGCTATGTCAACACCTGATCATATGATAATAGAGGCCCGAACTGTGCCTGATCCCTCACTGTGCGGGCATACATACCCGAGCCTCGTGGCATCCTCTGGATCTTGCCATATAGCCTACATACTCTGTCCACTAGCTGTCTCTCCGGTATATAGGGTGTCCGCCCAATCAAATACCTACTCCGGAAGGTGTAAGGAAGCTCCACTACGTCATCCTCCCACTCCTCGCATCCCAGATACGGCCTCCAGATGACTACGTCAATGTCATCTATCACTTGCCCCCAATGCTCTAACCTGCCAATCCGCGACTGCGAAGTGATCATGTCATACAGATGAACAAAACTCCATCCATGACCTCTCCCTCTGAAATGTATTGGCCGTGTAATAGGCAGATGCTCGTATGCCCAAACCTGCAGTAGCGTCACTCCACAGCCCAGTCCCACTGATCCATGCTATACAAACTAGTGAAGCTCATAATATAGGTGGGCCAACACACATGGACCCCATGCATATCTGGTGTGCTGCATCACCAGTGTCTCTAGTGCTCCTCCCCAGCCCACTGCCAACCCCCGTGTCGCCCTATCCGGACGTAGGAACCCACTGATAGCTCCTTCTATCACAGCTAGCAAGGCTAACCCTGTTGCGGTCATGGTGTCCCATGCCACATGTCCTGCTCTCATCTCTAGGCTGGGATCCTGAAACACCCATCTCAGAGCCTCTCTGTCCTCGTCACAATCATATGGAATCAGATCCCCATCAATCGGTATATGTAGAATCCTGTAAACATCCTCAAGGGTGACTATCATCTCACCCATCGGCAAATGAAATGTGCAAGTTTCTGAATGCCATCTCTCGGCCAGCGCAGTCAACAAACCCATGTTTGCCCGAAACTCAGGCACATACAGCACGTGTCTCAAACCCATCTCCTCAATGGTAGCTCTATCCTGAAATGACAACTCCGGTCGCAACCTCTGTGTCAATGGGAATCTCTCCCGTGACTCTAACATAGGCAAATACTCCTATAGTCAAGCAAATCAATCATGTCAGTCATCGTGGCATTCACTGTTCATCACAAAATGCTACTTTCTATCTAAATGCATATGGTTATCTATTTTAGTGACACTCACTGTTCATCACAAAGTGTTGCTATCTATCCTAGTAGTGCTCCCTGTTCATCACAAAGTACTACGTGTGTGACACTCCCTGTTCATCACAAAGTGTTACTCACATTTGCACTCCCTATTCATCACAAAGTGCTGCTCATACTTTGGGTACTCCCTGTTCATCACAAAGTACTCTATCTTGGTGCTCCCTATTCATCACAAAGTGCCTTGATCTATCCTAGTCTTCCTAGAGGACCTACTTGAGTGTATCCTCTCAGCAGCTTATCCAATCGACAACGTATGTTCATCACAGAACTGCCGATTTGACCTAGAAGACAAAACCTTGCATTTTCGGACATAAACGCGTTTCTACCTCACAAACATGCCTATAGACTGCACAAGCGTGCCTAAACAACACAGACGTGCCTTTTTGACATAAACGTGCCTACATTATTCACAAATGCGACTTTGCAACATAAATGCCCTTTAAGGACGTAGACGCGCCCGCATTTTGCACAAACGCGGTTCCAGACACAGACGTGCCTGGCACCGACACAAACGCGCCTGTCGAACACAGACACGCCTGGCACCGACGCAGACGCCATTTTCTGGTTTTTGCATTTTTTTGCACCCTACTTCTAAGCGCATTTATTGCTCTATTCGACATGCATTAATGACAAAAGCAAATGCATCAAATTAAGAGGAGGTTTTATGACACTTACCGGCTCTCCTGCCTCTGCTGGCCTCTGAAATCGGTGAACATGGTCGAATCTGTGTACGAAAGCCATCGCTGTTGACTACTGCTGCTCTTTTCTCACTCTGCACTCTGCTCTCGTGAAGGTGTAGATGACAATGAGGATGTCTTTTGCCTGTGGTCTATCTTATAGCCTGCCATACCCCTTGCCCTCGTTTCCCGAGTCAGTCTTCTTCATCCCGTGACTCTGTCACTTTATCCGATTAGTCCATTCTTTCTTATCAAGAGATTGTCTGCAATCTTTTCAGACATTTTCATCCAATCTCTCGAGGGGGCATATCATTCCCATACTGGGGCAACTCTGTATCAGTTCATCTTATCTTCTTTGAAACAACGCGAGAAGCCGCATTGTCTCAAAGAGGGGCAAAATGTAGACACCTAAAATTGTCTAGTCTAATTAAATAAATATTTTATTTATTTAATTACTTTAGCCTAATTCTTCTATTAATTAAATAAATCTTTATTTATTTAATTAATTCATTTATCCTCTTCTAGCTTTATTTCTCATTTAAATAAATACATTTATTTATTTAAATTATCCTTTTCCTAAATTAAATAAATATTTTTATTTATTTAATTATCCTACTTCTTCTATTTATTAAATAAATCTTTATTTATTTAATTAATTCATTATCTTTTTCTACACATGACACATGTCATTCATCTCTTAATTCATACACTACCTACCTCTTTCATTATTTTATTATTTCTTTTACCTACCCTCTAATCCTAGCCGACCTCTCTTTTTACACCTCTCAATCTTATCCCTCCATTTCATATTGTGTCTTCTATTTAAGGAGATGCCTTCTTCATTATCAAACCCTAATGACTACCCTAACAACTTGATCAATTGACTACACTACGATCCTACTTGCAACCACATTCTGTTCTTTGTTGAGCTCTTGTGCACATAAAATCTGAGAGCAAATATATATCAAGCAAGATCAATGGAGATAGGAAGAATGGAGATCAAAACCCTATTGGACATGTGATGGTATAATCTTTGTGATTTCATGTGATTTACATTGTCTTAGGTAATCTTCATATGTTATGGTGGATCTTTGTTGATTGTTAGGCTAGGGTTTTGTGGTTGGATTCATTTAGCCTTTCAATATTGTTATTATTGTATCCATTTTCACCATACACAGTAACATACTACTATTTTTAATGACCTTGTGTGTGCCTTTCGCCATCCTTTTTAGCATGCATCAAATACAATTTGAGCTTTTGGTTTGTTTGTAAGATCAATCAAGGCAATCATGTTATTAGGTGTCACTGAAGGTGGGACATCTAAGTTTCTCAAAGCATCTTGTAACATCCCATGATAAGCAGATGAGGTTTGAACCAAATCCCAAATAGAAATCTTTGCAAGAGTGGATTTAAGTTGTTCAATGAGATAATACTCCTTACTAAGGGTTTGTGATACATGAGGTGCTTGTGGAAGGGAAGGTTGAGAGAGAGGAAGTGAAGTTGGGATAACTAGAGGAGGACTAGGTTGCCTATTTTTTCTTGTGTTGTAAGTATGAGAAACCATATTATAAATCTCTCTATTAATTTTCTTAGCATACTCATAAGGGCTCTTATTAGGATAACCTCCTTGCACGGTAATAATAGGTTTCTTAGGAATGTAAAAATAATCATTAGCATAACCACCTTGAACCACTACGATAGGCTTACATGGGGAATTTTGAGAAGGACAAGAACCTTGAACTGTGAAGAGGGGTTTATTAGGTATTTCATTCACATGTATCAAATTGATTGAGGATGGTTTAGGAATATAAAAGGTGTCCTTAGAAGAAGAATGAACAAGATTGTTGGAATAATTGTTGATAGTCTCTCCTTGCGCTGAAATCTTATCATGGATAAGACCAATTTTAGGAGGGAGACTAGAAGTAGGCATTTACATTTTAGGAAAGGTCATATCATCCACTATGACCAAAGGATCTACATGTGGCATAAAATCTCTAGGAGAAGCATCAAAATTACTCTTTAAAATCTCACATTTGAGAGGGAGATCTTTGAAAAAGATGTTAACCATCTTATCTTGAAATAGGGTATGCTTATGAGTAGAACCAAGTTGAGGAGAGGGAGATGCTTTACCTTTAGAGCAAAAATGATTGAGATTCATGGAAGGTGAGATGCTATCAATAGAGTTATCAATCATGATTTTATTCCCTTTGGCTAGGGTTATCTCATGGAGGAGAGAATAATCAACACCTTCTTCTAATGGTTCATCCCAAATAGAGAGGTCATTAGGAAAAGTATTAGAAATATCTTGCACAAAGATGTCCTTATTTATATTGCCAATTTTGGGAGAAGGGATAACATTGTTCATTAATTCTTCATCCTTAGGAAGGGGAGAATCACTACATATATTTAAATAATCCTCTTTCCTCAGAATGTCTTCAATAGGATCTTTAGGGGAGAGAAAATTAAGGAAATTTATTATGATTTCATCTTCTTTTTCTAGGGCATCTTTAGGGGCAAGGCAAAATTTAGGAGAAGGGAAAGCATTTCTCATTAATGCATTATCTCTAGTGGGAATTTTGTTTGAATCAAAAGAGGAAATGCCTTCACTAGGAAAAGTAGGGACAATACCATATTCTTTCACAAAATGAACCTCATGAGGGGAGTATTCTTTAGGAGGGAGATGAACATCTTTCTCCAAATATTCATGCTTAGGAAGGAGATCTTTAGAAGAAGTTCTCATAACCTCTCATTGTCCTAACACACCCCCATTGGTAAGACCAAATTTAAAAGAAGATAAGTCAATGTCGATCAATACCTTTTCACTTAGATAGGCATAATATAAGGAAGGTAAGGTAACATTAAGAAAGGTGTTTATGCTATCATCCTCTTCCTCTAAGATAGCTAGATGGGAAGAGAAAATTTTAGGAGAATTGTCAAGATCACTCTTCAAATTTTCATCCACAGAGCATGGAAGAGTTTTGAAGGGATTGGTAAAACCTCTTTTAGGAAAAAAAATATTTTCATAGATGGGAGGTCGTTCTCTAAGAGGGAAAAATTGGAACAAGGGAAGCTAACCCATTATCACATTTATGAAATGAATGCATCATGACAAAAAATTTCCTCTTTCAAATGATAACATATGCAAAATAGAAGGAAATGTTCAATTTTAAGCAATCCAAGAACTCTAAATGTTGATTTATAGAGTGAAATGTGTTCCTAAATCAGACCTGAAATTATTGATCCTAATTAAGTTATCCACAAGTTCAATTTTGAATTAAAAAAATTAGGGTTTTAATAAAATTAACCTCTAAATTTCTGGAAATTTGTAAGAAATTGAAACTTGAAAATGTAAATTTGAATTTTAAATAGAAAAAAAAACCTCAGATTTGAGAACATAAATTAGAATTAAAGAAGGTTGGATTCACGTCGGGTTCACCAAAATGTGGAGGCGAGAAAAGTGAGATCGGGTGACTAGGACGTAATTTCACTTTTGCCAACACATTGGGAATACAAAAGAGCATAGGGGGATAGATCACTTTGGCTACTTCTTGTGAAAAAGAGAGTGCCAAGTATTATCTCTTAGGGTTTCTATTCCTCTTGTTGCAAATGATGAGAAAAACTAGGGTTTGAATGATCAACTAGATTAGGAGATAAACAATGAAGCACAAATGGACTTCAAATTGAACAAACTTGTAGATTTGAAGCTGATATAATGAAAGCATGAAAGGGGGAGGATTTTGGATGTGTACCTAATGCTACAAATTGAACAAAACTAACCAGGACTAGGGTGCCACACCTCTATCTCTGATGGACTAACAGAGAGCTATAACTGAGAAACTGCAAATATGAGACCCTGAAGCTGTAACTTGTCAAATTTCACCTGAAAGTGGAGGGAGCATTGCACCATGCAACTGTCTTAGGTAGGACCAAGGTGCCACACTTCTTTCCTAGGTAGATTAGGGAAAATATGAAGATTATGGATTGTTTGTGTGCGTTTTCCTAAGCTAAAAGTTCTTCTGGGTACTTGCTTTTGCACCTGCAACTGAAAAGGGAAGGTTTGGCTTGCTATATGGGGTTTTACCTCAGTCAAACCCTTATTTTTTTTATTTCCACCTCCATAAATAGTCGATAATGCACTGAAAATGTGTGTGCTAGAACCTTGTGTGTATGCAAGATCCTAAAATGAATGCAAACAATCTTGAACAACCATAAAGAGTAAACCCTAAATGCTTGTAATTGACAAATTAAATGCTCTAAATCAATGATGCAAAGTGATCTAAATAATGAATGTAAATATGAAAATTGATGTAAAGAAGCTCATACAAAGACATTTAAATAAAATGAAATCATACCAATCCCCAAGGGAGAGATATTACCACTAGATCCCCTATTATTCTTCAATGTCTTCAAGGCTCCTAATTGATGATGAATTCTTGACAAATGCTTGATGAATGTTGTTGAATGTTGTTGAAGACTCCACATATGCTTCTCTTTCACTTCATAGAAGGCTCCTTGTGCTCCAAAAACCTTCTCTTAGATTCTTAGGAAGATCCCTTCAAATGAATAAAGAGAGCTCTTATGTATGAAACCCTAGATCTTAATTTCAATTTAGTTCCACCTTTAGGCTAACTTAGGAATTGAATTTCCTGCCAATATTTTGGGGTTCAGAATTATAATTTCATAGAATTGTGCTCTCAAAATTTTGGGAAAAAAGTCAAGGACCATGTGCACTCCCACCACGGTCCGACCAAATTTTCACCAAATTTTTTAGGGTCATTAGATATGATGATATTAGAGCGAATCCCAAAGTTACAACTGATTTTGAGGTATTGTGATATGTGAAATTAGGCCTTAAAGGTTGAATTAGGACATAATTAGGGTTTATGATTAAATGATTTATTAGAGGAATAAAATAAAAAGGGGCACACTTAGGGTAAAGGGCTCAATTTTATAATGTGGGGAGTGATGAAATATGACTTTAGATTTAATTAAATTAATTAAATTCTTAAAGGGAAATTCAAAATGCAAGATGCAAGACACACTAAGGCGGGTGCTAAACTAAGTGTGAAATTGTACCACCCTAGCAAGGGTGTACAATTTGCAACACTACAAATATATATGAGAATCATGAGAATTATGATAAGCCTTAGAGGTATAATTGGAAGTATAGGAATTAGAAGAACTACTATTATGCTAATGATTAAGGTGTTATAGATGAATAATCAGAAGGAGATGAAGTTGTATTTCTTGCCAGTAAAGAATATGGACTTGTACCTATTGATTATACAAGCTATACTATTGAGGAGAAATCTTTAGCTTCTAAAGTTGATGAAAGAGATGAATAGGTGATTTCCTTTGGTTGTTCACATCATATGACTGGCGATAAAAGAAAATTTATGTGTGTGGAAAGGTATACTGGTGGAATAGTAAGATTTGGAGATGACAAAGCTTGTGTGATCCATGGCAGAGGTTCTATTTCTTTTGATGGTAATCATAATACTAATGATGTCTTGTATGTTGAAGGTTTGAAGCATAATATTTTCAGTGGTGGACAGATGGTTGATAAAGGTTATGATTTCAAATTCATGAATGGAAAATGCAAGATCCTAAAAGCCTCTGGTATAGAGATTGAATTTAGAAGTAAGACCAAAGTTAACATTTTTCATTTGAATGCAAGTGAGAAAAGTTTTGTGATTACTCAGATTGATGAGAGTTGGTTGTGGCATAGGAGAATGTGTCATGTTAACTGTGATTCAATGATTAAGATCAGTACTATTCAAGTTATTAGAGATCTACCTAAGATTGTTAATCCTGTTAATCTGGTATGTAAAGAATGTCAGTTGGGTAAGAAAACAAGAATTTCTTTCAAGAGAAAACAATATACATCTGATGGATTGCTAGATCTTGTGCATATTGGCCTATGTGGACCTACAATTGTTAGCAGTGTGCAAGGTGACAAATATTTTATGTTGCTAATTGATGATTATTCTAGGATGATGTGGATTGTCTTTTTGAAGGAAAAATCAAAAGCATTGGACAAATTTAAGATCTTCAAATCAAAGGTTGATATTGAGTCTAGATTGAAGATGAAGTGTTTGGGATCTGATAGAGGTGGAGAATTCTATTCTGGGGAGTTTAATTCATTTTGTGAGAAGCACAAGATTATAAGGCAATTATTTGCTCCTAGAACCCCTCAACAAAATGATGTTGTTGAAAGAAAGAACAAAACTATCTTGGATGTTGCAAGGAGTATTTTGATTGAAGGGAATGTTTCAAAGATCTGTTGGAGAGAAGATATTAGCACTATTATTTAGACATTCAACAAAGTTCATATTAAAAGTGATACCAGTAAGACCCCTTAAAAGCTATGGTTTGGTCATGTTCCTACTATGAGATATTTCAGAGTATTTGGTAGCAAGTTTTATATAAAGAGAGATGAGGATATAGGATAGTTTGATGCTAGAAGCAGTGAAGGAATGTTATTGGGATATTCAACACAGAGAAAATCGTACTGATACTACAATAAAAGATTGAGAAAGATAGTGGAAAGTAAAAATGTGAAGGTGGATGAGAACCTTGGAAAAGAGATCAGAGCTTGCAGATATGATGATGGACAATGTGTTGTTCTAGCCCTTATTTAGACTAAAGAACTAAAGCAAAATGATCCAGTAGAGAGAGTTAATCCAGATGTTGCTGCTATTGGTGAAGAGGTGCAGGAACCTAAAAATTAGAAAAATAAAAAGACCCAGAGGTATGTAAGATTAAATCATTTAGAACATCTAATTATTGGTGATAAAAATAAAGGTATGATCACTAGAAGAAGGTTAGCAGTTGAAGAAGTATGTTTGCTTTCTAAAGTTGAACCTAAAGATCTTGTTGAAGTCTACAAAGATGAAAATTGGATGAGAGCTATGGAAGAAGAATTATATTAGATTTAAAAGAACAACACATGGGAGATTGTGCCTATAACTAAGGATTAAAATGTAACTGGTACTAGGGTAAGTGAACCAAGATGGTGAACAAAAAGGAGGGTATAAGTGGCCTTTTTTTTTCTTTTTTTCTTTTTTTTTTTCTGAAAATAGGTAAACATGAACTTCAAAGAGATATTTAAAGTCATGCACTCAAAAATAGGAGTTGAGAAAACAATAAGAATTATATTTCTTTGAATCTAGTTTCTAAACTACTAAAGTTTTTAAAAATTAGATAAGATTAAGAGCGTCAAACCTCTTGCGCATAAAAAATTGTTCCTAATTTTTTCAGAAAAACATAACATAGCTTTTTTCGTACACTACACAAAATATATAGTTAGATTTAGTATTTTGTAAAACCCTTTGGTAGGATGATAGGTAAGAGTGAGATATAGAAGTTGTGTATTTTTTTGTAATTTTCCTTTGCGTATTTTTTCTTTTATGATTTTTTAAAGTGGTCACATCCTAAAAATTTGGTACCTGTTTTTGCGTTGGGCATAACTTGCATCAAAATAATTGAAAATGCAAAATTCTTTTTTTAAAAGTGTATATAATCTAGTGCAGAATAATAATATGTAATTTATTTTGAATTTGGTCAAGTATATCAAAACTTATTAAAAAAAATGGTAAACATATGTCTATAAGGACTATCAAGGCACTAGTAAAGAAAATTAAAATTTACTATGCTAATATTGTCCAAAAATAGAAAAAATTATATGGTCAGAAAGCTAAAAAGACATGTGAGATTATGGTGGTAATTTTAGAGATACCCACTTGATCATTTGTAAACTTGATGATGAAGAAGTCATGAAATCATGCTAGAAGATGAAAAAACATGTAAAGGGACAAAAATGGAGGGAAAATGGGCTTGCAAGACTTAGGGTTATTTTACAACCCTCTTACGAAGCCAAAATGCACATGAGATTTGAAAAACAAAATGTACCATTCATAGTTCTACATAAACCATATGGGTTATGAAGACATCAAAATGTATGGTTGTAAACTTAGCATTTACTAGACATATGTATAGACATACACATATAATATGTGTTTATATATATATATATATATATATATATATCTATAGTTATATATACATATATTTATATATCTATGTATATATGTTTGTATACATGCATGTCTCTCTTCTTTTACTCTCTCTCTCTCGTCTTCCTTCTTGCATCACCATCTCTGTCTATTCTGAGTCATAATTATCCTTCTCGAGTTCTATCTCATGTCTCCCCCTCAAACTTCTCTCTCTAATGAGTCTCTCACCCTCTTCTCCTTCCTGTTCTCTCTCTACATCATGTCTCTTACCCTCTCCTCCTCCCATTCTCTCTCTCTCTCTCTCTCTCTCTCTCTCTCTCATTATCCTATCCTATTCTCATCCACTCCCCCTTCTCTCTCTTTCTCTCCCTCTCCCTCTCCCTCTCCCCCTTCTCCCTCTCCCTCTTGTTATCTTATCCTATTATCTCTCTCTCCCCCTCCCCCTCTCTTGACCCTATTCTCTCTCTCTCTCTCTCTCTCTCTCTCTCTCTCTCTCTCTCTCTCTCTCTCTCTCTCTCTCTCTCTCTCTCTCTCTCTCTTATTCTCTCTCTCCCTCTCCCTCTCTTTATCCTATTCTCCACATTTCCACCCTCTCTTTCCCTCTGCCTCTCTCCCAATATCCTCTCTCTCTTCCCCTCTCTCCCTCTCTCCCTATCTCCCAATATCATCTCTCTCCCCCTCTCTTGCTCCCTCTCTTCCTATCCCCTATTCTCTCTTACCCCCTCACCTTATCCTATTCTCTCCCTCTCTCCCTATCCCCCCAGCCCTCTCTCTCTCTCTCTCTCTCTCTCACTCTCTCACTCACACACACACACACACACACACACACACACACACCACACACACACACACATGTATCTCTCTCTTTCTCTCTCTTTCTCCTTTTCCTAATATCCCTCTCTCCCTCTCCCCCTCTCCTTTTCCCCATTTACCTCTCCTTTTCCCTCTCTCTCTCTAAATCCTATTCTCACCCTCTCTCTATTCCCTTTCTTTCCCTATCTCTCTCCCTCTCTTCCTATCCCCTTCTCTCTCTATCTCTAACTCTCTCTCTCTCTCCAACTCCGTATCCTATTCTATCCCTCTCTTCCTACCCCTACTCTCTCTCTAACTCTCTCTCCCTCCCCCTCTCACTACTCTCTCTCTCACCCCCTCTCCTTATCCTATTCTCTCTCTCTCTCTCTCTCTCTCTCTCTCTCTCTCTCTCTCTCTCATTTTCCCAATCTTCCTCTCTCTCCCTGTCCCCCTCTCCTTTTCCCAATCTCTCTCTCTCTCTCTCTCTCTCTCTCTCTCTCTCTCTCTCTCTCTCTCTCTCTCTCTCTCTCTCCATCTCCCTCTCTTAATCCTATTCTCACCCTCTCTCCCTTATCTTTCTTTCCCTATCTCTTTCACT
Organism: Cryptomeria japonica; assembly: GCF_030272615.1. Taxonomy (NCBI): domain Eukaryota; kingdom Viridiplantae; phylum Streptophyta; class Pinopsida; order Cupressales; family Cupressaceae; genus Cryptomeria; species Cryptomeria japonica. The sequence goes on along the minus strand of NC_081408.1, from coordinate 75,773,844 downwards.
CTCTTCCTATCCCCTTCTCTCTTTATCTCTAACTCTCTCTCCCTCCTCTCCTTATCCTATTCTATCCCTCTTCCTACACCTGAATCTCTCTATCTCTAACTCTCTCTCTCCCTCCCCCTCTCCCTACTCTCTCTCTCTCTCTCTCTCTCTCTCTCTCTCTCTCTCTCTCTCTCTCTCTCTCTCTCTCTCTCTCTCCTTTTCCCAATCTCTCCCTCCCTCTCCCTCCATCCCCCTCTCCTCATCCTACTCTCTCTCTCTCTCTCTCTCTCTCTCTCTCTCTCTCTCTCTCTCTCTCTCTCTCTCTCTCTCTCCACTTCCTCTTTGGTTTCTAGTTCTACATAACCCATACAGTTTATGCAGAACTAAGGCCAAAAATTCTAGTTTTGTATAACATGTACAGGTTATGAGAAATTGTGAACGTTCCCATTAGGTTTGCATAACCCATATGGGTTATGGTAAAATATTCATATTTTAGTCTCGATGGCTTAAAAACCAGCATTGCAAGTTGTTTGAAGGCCCCACTACTATTGCACGTGTTTTTCTAGGAAAATAATAGGCAGTTTTTTTGTTTTTTTTGGCAATTTTGCTTGAAATGATTGATTTGTCTTGTATTTTGGATTGTTTTTTAAGTTATTTTATCATTGTTACTTTAGATTATAAAAAAATGATGATCATTTGTTGTTTTTTTCTATTTGATTGAGGATTGTCATCATTATGTTATGTGTAAGATAATCAATATCAATAATAGGAAAAAACAAGAGAGGAATGAATGAACAAAGAGAGATAGAAAATGAAAGACAAATGGAGAGTATAGGGAGATTACGGTAAGGTACATCATCTAATGCACCTAATGAAAGTGATGAACATGCAATAATTTAAATTGATATGATGAATGCACCAAATCAAAATGATCAACATACATTAATTCAAATGCATATGATGAATGCACCTAATTAATGCAATGAACATACACCATTTGAAAATGATGTGATGAATGCACATGTTAATGAAATTGAAGAAGGTATACCATTTTAATTTGATGTGATGCATGAACCAATCTTAACACCTCTTAGAATAATTCGTAGAAAATAAAAGTTCCTAATAGACATTGATGAAAATATTGTAAACCCAATGCATGATAAAATTTCTCAAAGAACTTGTAGATGAATGATTAGAAGAATTTGGAATAACTATTTTGAAAAGTTAAATCAAAGTGGAAAATGCCAATTAGTTGTTGAAATTATTAAAAATCTGAAATTTACAGAGATAATGAAAATTTTGGGGTTAAGAACATTTGAAAATAATAGTGAAAGAACCATTGTCAGAAATATTTTTGATGCATACCAATCCATTGGTTTGAAATCATGCACTGACGATGCTAATTTTACTCATTGTGTCCTCACATCAACCATAATGGGAAAGGAAATGAAAAAATATCATTTAATAAGTAAAACAAGCAATTCATTAAGGATAAGTAGAACCACATTACACCATGCCTTAGATAGGTGAGAGAAAATTGAGGATCCAAATAATAATTCTCTTTGGGCATTCTCTGGTAGACTCCCACACAAGGACAAGGTTGTTGTTGATGCACTAAGAATGTTAATTGAGAAATATTGGCATGACAACACAAGGGTTTCACCCAACCAAAGAGATGTTTTTAGAAGGCAAATTGGAATTAGAAATCATAATCCACATCCAAAACACTATTTAGCTATGACTCAAACAAAATTTTATGAAAGGTTTCTTCAAAGATTTTTTGAGATGACAAAACCATTTAATGTTAAGATTAATCATGCACGTACTACACATTGTTGTAGGGGCCATGTTGATTTTTTTATAGATTATGATATTTATAGCTATATTTGTTGTACTTTGCACACTAATGATATTTTTTAGGAATGTGGTCTACAAGCACCTCCTAAGTCACTGAGAGATTTTATTTTAAGTGTACTATGTAGACAAGATGATGGGTGCATTTACTATAAGATGATGTGTTAGAGATATTTTTGTCCTACATGTGGTGGTTTGCAACAATTGCATAGATGCCAACATCTGGATTGCACACATGAAATTGTTAAGGAACTAGTTTCTATTGGAAAATACAAGTCAGTCACATATGGTGTTAAAGATGGAAAAGAATTAAAGAGATGTGAGTTAGTGAAAAGGGATACATGTGTAGCTGATGTTTTGAAGATGTTTCAAGAGAAACTAGTGTATGAGTACATAGGTCACACACATAGAGCTCGGTGGTTAGATGAGCAATTCAAGTTGTGTAAGGACACTTTCCCCCTCGGCACTATTGTCTATGTTGTTGATTTTGTTGAGAGTTATGCACTAAAGCTACAAAATGAAGTACACCCTATGTATTACCACTCTACACAAGTTACATTTTTTGTACACATAGCATTCATGTATGCACATGATAGCAACGAGGAGGATAGAAAGGTTATAAGAGAATATCACTTCTATATCAATGATTATTGTGCTCATTCCTAAGAGTTTGTGCAATGATGCTTTACAGTTTTCTATGATAGTTTAAGGGAAAGAGATATAAGATATAATCAACACTTAATATGGTTGCACAAATTAAGAATGCAAGAATGTTCTACTGGTTGACTAGGGTGCATGTGACAAGTGGTGTGCAACATTTTTGGAATTTCACTGAGGCAGGTCATGGAAAGGGAGAGCATGATGGTGTAGGAGCATGTGTGAAAAGAGCTCTTACCAAAGAGGAATTGAAGTACGAAGGTGATGTAGTGTTAATAGATGCAGAAACAATTGTACAATGGTGTAACTCTACGATGGGACCAGGTAATATAGGTAATTCTATGGTTTATAGATATTTTTGGTTAATACATGAATATAACATTGAAAACTATCTAGATTTTTGTATGAAGGGACATGGATTCATTTAGAAGTTCAAATGCAGCATCACTAGTTATTTATACTAGACAGATTGCATTCTTTTTCTCTTTGTGTATGCATTTTGTGTGGGATGAATGTGAATCAAAATAGTGGGTTGACCAATGTTCTTGTAGAACTTTGCAAACCCTATATACATATCAACTTCCTGGAGCACTACAAATGAACTGGATTGAAGCATCAATTGATTTTGACCATGTATCAGACCTAGCTGAACCAAGTAAAGGGTTGCAATTTGTAACTTGGGTAAAATCAATTTTAAGCTCAATTTATTAGTTCTTTATGCTGATTTTGGTATTAACTTATATCCTTCTATTAAATGCAGGTCATGTATATGTAGATATTGTGGATGAGAACAACAAATAAGCAACATATTACTTTTTGTCTCATTGTATTGAGGTCAAAAATAAATTGACTTCTACACTCATTAATGGAGAGGGTATTGAGTACCCAATAGGATCCATTGATGTGACAGGGACATGGTTTAGAAGGTACTGTTGTTGTCTTGAGTTGTATTGAGACCTCTTAAACTCATTTATTTATCAGTCATTGTATTGATTTTGGCATTAACTTATCCTTCTATAAAATGAAGGTACCCTATCAAAAGTTCTAATGCCTAGTTGTTTGAGTACTTTGAGGCACATAGACATATTCTTTTTTACTCAAACCTTCTTGTTGCAACAAATATTCAATTGATTAAATATCGTGGTAGACCTCATAACAAGAATTTGTGGAAATTTCATGAATCTAACCATGAGGCAATACTTGATACACTAAGGGTTATAGTTGATCCAAAAGGTTCACTTGATTGTTTTTGGGCCATATAGAAGAATAATTCTACAATATGGTAGAATAATTTTAACAATTTTGTATATATCTTTTGCGAAACGTTGTAACTTTGCTTTTTTGGAGGCTCTCTATGTGCATATGTTCTATAATGTGCATATGTGTTGTAATGTGCATATGAGCTATAATGTGCATATGTAGATGCCAAATTTTGTATATAAAAAGATCAATGAGTTGTAATGTGTATATGTAGATGCCAAATTTCATATATAAAAACATCAATGAGTTGCAATGTGCATATTTAGATGCTAAATTTTGTATATATTGGTGGAGGATCACCTCCTTACTCATCAGGCCTCCATGGGGTCAAATATGGAAGATAGGTGTTTTGATTTATTCTCAATATAAATAAGGTCATCTAGACCAATATTTGTTATGTCTAATCATAGGTTACTCATATTGGTAAAATTGCTCAAAATTGCTCAAAAGTTTTAAAAAGTTGTCAAAGAGTGCTCAAGGTGTCTAAATAGTCCATTTTTTTTGTAAAATGAGATCTAAAGATGTTCTTATGTCCATTTGTACCTAATTTGATGTTTGGGGGGTCTAATTTTTGTCTAAGTTCAAAATTGTCAATTATGTCTAAAAGTTGTCATATGAAAGTTGTCAAAGGTTGTCAACTTTGGTCTCCAACGTACATTTGGTTCAAAAAGTGGTTAAGGGTAGTTATGAAAATTGAGGAGGATTTAAAATAATATATAAATGCCTATCCTCATTCTATGTAGGGTTTGAATTCCATGTGTTAAGGAGAAAACCAATAAAAAGTTGAAGTTTACTGCATTTTTTGAGTATTTTACCACGTAATAGTCTGATTTTGGTCATTTCGCAGTATCTAAACTCAATATTTCACCTAATAACTTGAGTGGATATTTATAAGGAATGAATTCACTTTGATTCCTCTTTTGTGTCATTTGATTTCATTGATTTTTGTGAGAGATAACTTATTTTTTGTCAAAACTATCCAAAACCCTTCCTAGGGTTGATAGTGAGCAAACAAAATGTAGAAATTAATTTGTAGTCATTGTAAAATACCCATAATGGGTGGAATCATTTATGTTAGTGTACTCTTTCATTTTGTGTTGGTGGTAGGTCTCCATGATACATTTGGTACATGCAAGTTAAATGCAAAAGACCAATTTATGTGTCTGGTGCAAGGCACCTAACACTTCAAGCATGAATTTTTTGTGTTTTTCTTTCAAGTTTTCTGTATTTTCCTATGATGTAATAATGGACCAACCATTTGGGACTTAGTAGAGCCATGGTTGAGTTGTCCAAGTTTTATTTTGAGTCATTTGTGCTCAGGATACTGACAGCTTGAGAAGTGGGATGCTTAGGTAGTTCATAGGAGAAGTACTCCAGATGATTGTATTCATGCAATAGGGGTCAGTTGTGTTGTGTTTAGGTCTACTAGAGTGTTGGAGGACCTTTAGGAGTCTTAAAATGCATTAGAATGCAAATTTGCATCTTGGAGTCAAAAGATGTAAAAAGTTGTTGAGCAGTATTTTGTAATTTCTTCCAAAAGTTGCATTTTTAAGAGATGGCGTGAAAAAATTGGTTGAACAAACTAAACCAAGTGCATTAAAACTAAAAATCACTTGATTGTATGGGTTGGAGGATTGGAAATGCAAAGAAATTTTTTGGATTGTGCAGCAATCTGGTTTTCACTGTTTTTGATAGTTTTTCACTTGTTTTCATTGCTTGGTACGATCCAGTATGGACTAGATGGTGTAAAATCATTGTAGTGAATGAGTGTTCATTTTATTTGTTTTCATTAATTTTGATATTCCTAGGTTGCATATATTTCTTCCAGTCTTTGCAACTTGGTGCAAAACCCTTGCAGGTAGGGTTTAAGAGCAAAAAAATGGCTCTAACCTAAGAATTCTTTGATGGTGCCTATTGAAATCACTAAGAATGATAGGTTAGGGTTTGTATATAGGTTTAAGATAGGATTTTTAGTTTTATAGGTCCTTGAGGAGGAGAAACAATGAAGGTCTAGGCTCATTGATGGGAATAGGTGAGTTAGGACAGTAGAAAAGTGTGTTTTGAGAGCACATAGAGAATTGGCACATGGAAAAGTGTCATATGGCTGGAGCAGAAGGTTTGACTGGTGAAGAGTTTCAGACCCATCTTTCCAAGTCACCTAGTGAGGCCTAAACCCTAAAAAATAGTGCACCATTGGAAACCCCACTTGTACGGATAACCCAGATGCACATTTTCAGTATTGTATGTAACTTCCAAAAGGGTATTTGAATCCATGATTTATTTATATCCTTGTTTGGAAAGTTTGCATACTAAGTCCCTAAACCTGCCAAGGGAGGGCTAATTCAATTAGGCCTATTTGAGCCCGATAGAGACCTAGAAAGAGTAGGCAGCTAAAGCGATGGGTTTGGTGATCTTAAAAGTCTCAAAATACTTCAAATAAATCTTGTAGATGCATTGTAAGCCTATTGGAAGTAGTTGTGTGTTTAGATCATTGCAGGAGTGCTTGGAGCCCTAGAGTGGTGTGTGATTGATTGAGGTGGCAACCTCAAGAGGTGGACTTGATTGTCCAAAACCATTGGCTATACCTAGGAGACAAGCCAAATATGTTCAAACCTTGGAGGTCTCATTTGCATAAACCCCTACTAAGTGCCATTGGATGGACTTGAGTAGTTGAAGGGTTGAGTAGGACAAGTCACTCAAGAAGGTGTATTGGATCAAGCTTAAAGACTCTCTGCATCAGAGTGGTATCAAACCCATTCTTTGAAAGATTTGGTGTATGTCAGATTGTGAAGAGTCAGAAGAAAGTTCAATGCCTCCAAATGTGATGACTCTGGAATCCATCCAACAGTTGGTGGCAGAGATGATCGAAGGATTGAAGGATGCAGAAGGAAGAAGAGGAACCAGAGAGGTTAAGTGGGAGAAGGGGAAGGTTAAGACAGAGTAGGGTGATGAAACTAATGAACAAGTGGAAGATGGAGAGGATCCAGCAATAGTAGCAATGCCTTGAGACCAAAAGCTATTCTTAGATGCAGTCAAATCCATTTCCAAAGACAACTTGGATGGATTACCCACCTATGGAGGAAATATCAATGAAGAAGAGTTGTTAGATTGGATAGAGGCTCTAAATAATCACTTTGATTATAAAGAGGTAGCAGAAGAGAAAAGAGTAAATGTGGCCAAATCAGGATTGAGGGGATCAACATTAGTTTGGTGAAATATGATGCAAGAAGAAAGGATACAAGAAGGAAAGAAGAAGATAACTTCATGGGAGCATATGAAGATCATACTAAAGGCTCACTTGCTACCAGGGGATTATGAAGTTAAAATCTATAAGTGACTGCAAAATCTGAACCAAAGTGAGTTAGATGTCAATGCATACACTCAAGAATTCCACAAACTTAGTTTGAGGGCAAGAAAGAATAAGAATGAAGTGGAGAAATTGGCCACGTACATGAATGGCCTTAGACAGAATGTAAAAGATGAGATAAGTATCCTCACACCAGACACTATCTATAAGTGTTTTCAGTTGGCCTTAAGGGTAGAGGAGAAGATCAAGAGGAGTAGTGAATAAAATTATAAACATAGTGGAGGTAAGAGTTTCAGAGGTAGAGGAACCTTTGGTAGAGGGCAGCAATAATCAAGAAATGAAGAGAAGAAAAGAGAAGAAGGCAGTGGAGACTCTCAAAGAGGGGCATTTAGAGGATATTTTAGAGGAAGGAGAAATTTTAGGGGTAGGTTTGGAAACTCGAGAAGAGGGAACACAATCTTCATTGGTAGGTGTTATCATTGAAATCAAGTTGGGCATACCATGAGTAAGTTCCTAGGAAAATCCTCAAGTTACTCAAGCTCTTACATGGGTGAAAGAAGGACTCAATTGGTACAAGAGGAGGACACTTAGAGTGTGACTTCTTCAATCAGCAAGGAAGGTCCAGTGATAGATGGAGAAAACTTAATGATGAGGAGAAAAATGCTTGAGATACCCCAAGATCAAGAGCCACCATAGAGGAAAAGTTTGTTTAGGACCACTTGTAAGTCACATGGGAAAATTTGTAAGGTGATTGTAGATTCAGGTTCTACTAAGAATATTGTCTCAGTTGAAATGGTGGACAAACTCAAACTAAAAAGACTACCACATCTCACTCCTTACAAGGTATCATGGCTCAACCAGGGTCAACAGGTCTTGGTTGATGAACAAGCATGGGTGGAATTTAAAATTGGTGAGTATAAGGATAGATTACTATGTGACATATTGCCTATGGATGCTTGTCAGTTTTTGTTGGGTCATCCATGGCAATATGATGTGGGAGATAGTCATGATGGAGAAAAGAACAACTATCTTATCACCAAGATTGGGAAGAAGTACCAAATGGATCCACTACCTGATCCAAAGAAAGAAAATAAAATAGCCTCAAGTGTGATAATGATGAGAGGTAAAGAGTTTCTCAAAGTGTTGAATCAAGAAGGGCATAAAGGCCATGTAATAGTGTTGAAACCTAGAGATGAAACTAAGGCAGATCCAATGAGTGAAGTGCCTCAAGAGGTGCAAAGTCTACTCAAACAATATGAAGAAGTGATAGGAGATGACATGCCTGATTCTTTTCCTCCAATGAGAGATGTGAACCATCAAATAGACTTAATACCAGGGGCCAATCTACCAAACAAAGCTTCTATAAAATGGCACCTAGTCAAAATGAAGAGATCACTAAACAGGTGAAAGAACTCTTAGACAAAGGGTTTATCAAGAAGAGTTTGAGTCCATGTTCTGTTCCTACTAAGTTAGTGCCAAAAGAAGGAGGAAAATGGAGAATGTGCATGGACTTTAGAGTAATCAATAAGATTACTATAAGGTACCAGTTTCCCATGCTAAGGATTGAGGATCTATTGGACAATCTAGGAGGTGCAGTCTACTTCATAAAGGTGGAATTGAAGTTTGGTTATCATCAGATCAGAATCAGACCTGGAGATGAGTGGAAGACAACCTTTAGAACCAATGTAGGTCTTTATGAGTGGTTGGTGATGCCATTTGGCCTCACCAATGCACCTAGTACCTTCTAGAGGCTCATGAATGAAGTCTTAGTTGAGTTCATTGATAGATTTATAATTGTGTATCTTGATGAAATTTTGATCTTTAGAAGGTCCAAAGAGGAACACCTCAAGCATGTGGAGATGGCCTTGAAGAAGTTAAAGGAGGCTCAACTCAAGATTAACCTTGAAAAATGTGATTTTTTTAAAATAGAGCTTGTATACCTTGGTTTTGTTATTTCTCATGGATTTTTAAAGATGGATCCAAGTAAGCTAGAAGCAATACTTAATTGGCCTATCCCTAGGGGCATAAGTGATGTTAGAAGCTTTCATGGAATTCTATAGGAAGTTTGTGAGAAACTTTAGCCATGTTTGTGCTCCTATTCTCAATACCATTAAAGGAGGGATTGAGTGTCACTTTAAATGGATAGAGGAAGCCAATAAGGGGTTTTAAATGTTGAAATCCAAGATACCAAAGCTGCCAACCCTTAGAATGCCTAATTTCAATCAGTTATTTATAGTAGAATGTGTTGCTAGCAAAAGGGAAATAGGGGTAGTTCTAAGCCAAGAGGGTCATCCTATAGCTTTCTTCTCAGAGAAGTTGAATGAAGCTAAACAAAGGTACTCCACATATGAATTGGAGATATATGCAATGGTGCAAGTATTGAAAAAGTTGTGTCATTACTTGCTTCCCAAAGAATTTGTAGTCTTCACCGACAACCATGCCCTTAGTTTCCTCAATGGGCAAGAGAAGTTGAACCAAGGACACCTAAAGTGGGTTGAATACCTACAATAATATACCTTCACTATCAGACACAAGAAAGGGATAGCTAACAAGGTAGTTGATGCACTAAGTAGGAAAGTTGTGACTATGCAAGAGATACAATTGCAAAGTGTGGGTTTGAGTGAGTTAAAAGACCTCTACAAGGATGACAAGGATTTTGCAAAGATATGTAATGTTTGTTATGATTTTTAAAACACTTCAAATGGCTCATATTCAAAATACATGATTCAGGAGGGTTTTATGTTCAAATTTCATCTTCTTTGCATACCTCAATGTTCTATTAGGCAAAATATTATCCAAGAGAAGCATCAAGGAGGTCTAGGAGGTCATTTTGGCATTGATAAGAATTTGGAGCAGGTTGGTAGGTTTTATTATTGGCCCAAGTTGCAATCAAAAGTGAGAAGGTTTGTAGATAAATGTACCATCTACCAAAGAGAAAAAGGAACATCAAGTAATGCAGGTCTATATCAACCCTTGGTCATACCTCAGAGACCTTTGGAATGTTTGAGCATGGATTTTGTGTTAGGCTTGCCAATAACTTCAAGGGGCTTTGATAGTGTGTATGTGGTGGTAGATAGGTTCAGAAAATTGATACATTTCATACCTTTCAAGAGCACCAATGATGCCACCTATATAGTAGGCCTCTTCTTCAAGGAGATAGTCATAATTCATGGTCTTCCAATCAACATTGTTAGTAATAGAGATGTGAAGTTTTTGAGCCACTTTTGGAGGAAACTTTGGAGAAAGTTGGGCACCAAGTTAAAATTTTCATCTTCCTATCATCCTCAATCAGATGGTCAGACAAAGGCAGTCATCCAGTCATTGGGAAACTTGCTAAGATGTCTTATAAAACAACATGGGTAGACTTGGGATCTAGTACTCGGTCAGGCAGAATATGCATATAATGACTCAGTAAACCGCAGCATAGGTAAATTCCTTTTGAGATAGTATATGGACTTCATCCTAGGGGAATTCTAGAACTCATAGATCTCCGTACAATGGCACCTAAGAGTGTACAAGGGGAGAACTTTGCAAAAGGTATTAAAGAAGTGCATGATAAGGTAAGGCAATCCTTACAACAAAAATCTGAGCAATATAAGGTTCAAGCTAATAAAACAAGGAGGAATGTAAAATTTAAAGTGGGATACTTAGTGTTAGCATACCTTAGGAAAGAGATAATTCCAAAAGGGCAGCCTATCAAGCTCATGATGAAAAATATTGGACCTCTCAAGGTGGTACACAAGTATGGGCAAAATACATATGAAGTTGAAGTTACTCCCACCTTGGGTATATCTCCAATATTTAATGTATGTGATCTCTATCCATACAAGGGAGAGTCATCAACATGTTAGTTGGACATGTCATCACTGGTTCATGAAGATTGGATAAAGGATTTGCCACCTACTCAACCGGTAAAGTTGGAGAGTATCTTAGATACCAAGATAGTAAAGAAGACAAGGAAAGGAGTCTACAAGCACTATCTTGTCAAGTGGGAAGGGTTACATGATTCAGATGTCATGTGGATGTCAGAGGAAGATATGCTCTAGAATGGAGTGGAGATTGCAGATCTTTTAACTCAAGGTACTTGAGTTCTTTGTCCCAGGGGAGTATGGTGTAGGGCACCTAACACTCCAAGCATGATTTTTTTTGTTTTTCTTTCAAGTTTTTTGTATTGTCTTGTGATATAACAATGAAACAATGATTTGGGACTTAGTAGAGCCATGGTTTAGTTGTTCAAGTTTTGGTTTGAGTCATTTGTGCTCAGGATGCTAATAGCCTGAGAAGTGAGATGCTTAGGTAGTTCACAGGAGAAGTACTCCAGATGATTATATTAAAGTAATATGGGTCAATTGTGTTGTGTTTAGATCTAATAGAGTGTTTAAGAACCTTTGGGAGTCTTAAAATGCATTAGAATGCAAAGTTGCATCTTGGAGTCAAAAGATGCTAAAAGTTGTTGAGCAACATTTTGCAATTTCTTGCAAAAGTTGCATTTTTGGGAGATGACTTGAAAAAGTTGGTTGAACCAACTGAACCAAGTGCATAAAAACCAAAAATCACTTCATTGTATGGGTTGGAGGGTTGGAAATACAAGAGAAAGTTTTTGGATTGTGAAGTAATCTTGTTTTCACCATTTTTTGACAGTTTTTCAATTATTTACATTGTTTGGTATGGTCCAGTACAAACAAGATGGTGTAAACTCATTGCAGTGCATGAGTGTTCATTGTATTTGTTTTCATTCATTTTTATTTGTAGTTTTGGTTGTCCTAGATTACAAAGATTTCTTCCATTCTTTGCAACTATGTGGAAAACCCTTGCAGGTAGGGTTTAAGAGCAAGAAAATGGATCTAATCTAAGCATTATTTGATGGCACCTATTGAAATCACTAAGAATGCTAGGTTAGGGTCTGTATATAGGTTTAGGATAGGATTTGTGGTTTTGCAAGTCCTTGAGGAGGAGAAAAAATGAAGCCCTAGGCTCATCGTTGGGAGTAGGTGAGTTAGGACAACAAACAAGTGTGTTTTGAGAGCACATAGAGAATTGGAACATGAAAAAGTGTCATATGGTTAGAAATCCCTGAGTATTCCCTTTAAGAATCCTAAATTTTTTGGAGTAGAAGGTTTGACTGGTGAAGAGTTTCAGACCAATCTTTCAAGTCACCTAGTGAGGCCTAAACCCTCAAAAATAGTGTAGCATTGGAAACTCCACTTGTGTAGATAACCCAGATGCACATTTTTAGTATTTTCTGTAACTTCCAAAAGGGTAATTGAATACATGATTTATTTCTAGCCTTGTTTGGAAATTTTGCATACTAAGTCCCTAAAACTGTCAAGGGAGGGCTAATTCAATTAGGCCTATTTGAGCCTAGTAGAGACCTAGAAAGAGTAGGCAGGCAAAGAAATGGGCTTGGTGATCCTAAAAGTCTCAAAATACTTCAAATACATCTTGTAGATGCATTGTAAGCCCATTGTAAGTAGTTGTGCATTTAGATCCTTGCAGGAGTGCTTGGAGCCTAGAGTTGTGTGTGAGTGATTGAGGTGGCAACCTCAAGAGGTGGAGTTGATTGTCCAAAACCATTGGCTATACCTACGAGGAAACCCAAAGAGGCTCAGACCTTGGAGGTCTCATTTCCATAAACCCCCTACTAAGTGCCATTGGATGGACATGAGTAGTTGAAGGGTTGAGCAGGACAAGTCACTCAAGAAGGTCTACTGGATCAAGCTCCAAGACTCTCGGCATCAATGTCTCAATCTAAGAAGACAATGTATGAAAGGATTTTTGAGTATTGTAAATGCTCCAAGGATCTTTGAGTGGTCTTGTCGTGGAAGTGAGAGCTATGAAAGGGAGTTCCCAACATATTCCAAGAGGTTAATAGTTATTAGAACCAATCTAACCTTAATGCTTTATGGCTGTGCACAAATCACAATGACTTTTATAGGTTGACAATGGGTTACATCACTATCTTTTAGACTTGGAAATGCATTTGTTGGTCAGGTTTGATGACAAGGGTGTAGTGGAGGAGTCCTCCATCTTCATTGCCAATATTTGAAGTGTCAGGAGAGACAAGTGTCCATATAAATTGTAATTGTTCCCACATTATATATGACTATCCTAAAGCCAAAAAAATTACAATAAACATTGTCATTTCCATTTCGGTGATTGGAAGGGTATAGATATCCTTGTCTAGGCATGTTGGAAATATTTGAAGGTGTATCTAGGCATGTTACTTGTATTAGCAAAATTTCTCAAAATTGCTCTAAAGTTGTAAAAAGTTGTCAAAGAGTACTCAAGGTGTCTAAATGGTCCATTTTTATGTAAAATGTGATGTGAATATATTCTTATGTCCATGTGGACCTATTGTGATGTTTTGGGGGTCATAGGTTTGTCTAAGGTCAAAGTTGTCAATGTTGCAAAATATTGTCACAAAAATTGTCAAGTTGTCATTTACACAAAAGTTGCATTATTGTACCCAACGTACACATGGTTTGAAATGTAGTTGGAGGATATTTAACCACCATGTGGATGTATAAATATACCTTTCAAAGGTTGAAGCAAGGTTGTTGTTGAATGTATGAAGGAAAAATCAATAAAAATATTGAAACTTAGTGCACTTTCCTGAGTTTCTCCACATGACAGTCTGCTCTAAGGAATTGTTCATTGACAAATCTAATTCATTTTATTTGAAAATTTATTTTTTATGATTCTTGAATGAGTCTTATTCCTTTTCCAATTCATTTCATTTAATTTGGTGCATTGTAGAAGAAGATATCTTGTTTTTCCTAAAATCTATCAAAACCCTAAACTAGGGTAATCTGAGATAGATAAAACTGTAAAACTCTTTATATGCATGATTGAAACACCATCCAATGGATGGAAAACCTTGTAAAAAAAAAAAATTATTTGTCTTCTAATGATTGCAAGGTTTCATGATACATTTGGCACGCGCAAGTTGAATACAAAAGACTGATTTATGTGTCTTAGTCTGAGAAATTAGAACTTTGGTGTTGTTTGCAAGGGTATGCTCAAAAAGAAAGAGCCTTGTAAGAGTAGTGAAGGAATAATAAGGTGTGAGGGAGACTGATATACATGTTCCAAGTCATGGTGTGTCCATACTTCCATTAAATAATTAAAAGATTTGGTTGTCCTAAACCCTCATGTATGATTGTCATCATAAGATAGTGGACTGCAGTTGCGCATTTGTAAACCAAGGAATAGATGAGTTGGTGAGATTATGGAGTGGAGAACCTTTGGAAGGGTGTGTGGGGATGTTCTAAGTGTGTAACTAGGGTTGGATGCCTCACAAACATGACAAATGACAACTGTCCTAAACCTTTTATTGACTGTCACAATTTGACAATGAGTTGAGTTAGTGCATTAGTAATATTGGGAGTTTTGAGTTGGTGGAAGGTTTAAGGAGGACCACTTTCATAATCATTAATGTCTGAGGGTGTTGTGAAGAATAATGGCCATGAAAGGAGTGACTGTCTTAAGTTTTTGAGACTATCACAAAAAGACAATGTTGCAGAAATGAATCTTCCTTTGACCTTTAGGTGGTTGGGAGGGTAAAGACCCATGGAATTATATTTTGAGTGGTCCTTGTAAGAGTTCCAAAAATACATTAGTTTGTGGATATCTCATACATGTGTATTTGTCTTATTTGAGTGTGAGTCAATAGTTGGATGAGGGTTGGTGAGTATGGGTGTGTTTTAGGGTATTGAAGCCTTTTGAGTAACCTGTGGCCTTGTGAGAGGTCTTGTGAGTCAGTGAAGAGTTGTCACCTAATTGAATAGGTGAGTTGGGAGAAATATCTCCCTAAGTAGTTGAATTTGTGTGGATACTCTCCATCCGGTTGTTGGAGTTTATGTAGATCATATGAAAGGTGTTTGATCCATTGTTGGAGTTGTGAAGTGCTTGGAGGGGTGTGTTTGAGAAAGCCGTAATTTGTAGTCCCAAGAGGCCTACAAGGCAAAAATATTCATAATCAATGTAATAAGGCCCTATTAAGGCCATGGTTAATATTTTCATGTTTTTTTAATGTGTTTTTTTCAATTTGATGTTGATGTAAGGCCATTTGAGCCACAAATGTACTTCATAGGCCTATTCAACCCTAATGGTCAAAGTTGGTCAAATAGGTCTATACAGATAATAGGCTTTTGGGTAGTGAAATGGGATATTTAGATCAGTCTTGACATGTTTGTAAGGCTTCATAAGCCATTTAGTATCAAAATGATGAAGTTGCATATGGTGAGTAGGGTTACCCCTAGTCAAGAGATGGATATCAATGAATGTTATTGAGTTGTGTTGAAGAATTTGATAGTTGAGAAGGAGTATTAATCATCATATTCATCATCTAACATAGGCTCCCATGACATATTAAATAGGTTTAGTTGCAATCCCATGTTCATCATCATCATTTGATATAGGCTACCTTTCTATTGAATGTCTCTGATAGTTTTTGCATCAACAGAAAAATTGCTTCCCTAAAATAACCACTTGGAGTATTCAAAATATGAGATAGACTATTGTAGAGGGGCCTCTCATGATCCCGCATCTTTATATGGATCATATACAAGTGCCCTAGATTGAGAGAAATACCCCAGCAAAGTTCATCACTTTTGTACACTTAGGGCACTTAAGGGACACTATTGGTAGGGTATATTGACGAGTTTTTTGAAGAAAGAGGAGCCAAAAAGGACCATGCATTGGGTATAACCACCCAACTAGATGTGTTTCTACTGGTCGTTCATTCCCACAAAGAACAAACAGAGATTTGGTAACCTGATCTCAGTTGATGCCAAAAGTTGCATTGTTGCTCAATTAAAAGTAATCGCGCATCTTTCAAACCATTCATCATGTCACCAAACCATCTACTCCATTAGCTCCGGTTGGGTGGGTAAACACTAGTGATGACCTCATTTTTCCCATGGAGTATCTTGAGCATTCCAGAGCATGCCAGACCGAAGTGTTCCCAAGGTGCACTAAACCAAATCAGGTAGTGATATTTAGAGGACGCTATCTTGGAGCTCATGATGGGTATCGATGAGCCATGAGGTGAAAAAGGACTGTCGTACCAAGGCCTACAACATTATATCTCAGTTTTGGGAGATTCCACTTGGTTTTCATTTGAAGATCTAATCTCGATTGAGGCCAAAAGTTGCATTGTTACTCAATCGAATGTTGCACAATCATGCATCTTTCAAACCGTTTGTCATGGCACCAAACCATCTACTCCATTCTCTCTGGTTGGCCAAGTAAATTCCAGTGACAACATTGTTTTTCCCACAGAGTATCTGGAACGTTCTGAAGCATGCTAGGCCGAAGTGTTCCCAATGTGCACTAAGGCAAATCAAGCATCAATTTTTGGAGGGCGATATCTTGGAGCTCATGAGGGGTATCAACGAGTCGTGAGGTGAAAAATGACCATCTTACCAAGGCCTACAACAACATATCTCAGTATTGAGAGATTCCACTTGGTTTTCATTTGGTGATCCGATCTCGGTTGAGGCCAAAAGTTGCACAATCATGCATCTTTCAAATTGTTTGTTGTGGCACCAAACCATTTGGTCCATTAGCTTCTGTTGGTTGAGTAAACACCATTGATGATCTATTAGGATAACCAGAGAAAAACTGAGAGGTTGGGGTGTTGAATCAGTTGTTAACAGATTATGTGAATTAAAGCACTTAAAACCTTATATCGGTATAACTAATTAAGCAGTAAAGCATAAATGAAAACCAGAGAATCAATACCATGCAAACATTACAAATAAAACCATAATTTGTACGTGGAAAATATCAATGAAGAAAAAACATGGTGGGAAACCCTACCCACAGTCAGATGATGCTTCTACAGTAGGTATATGATCACTATAGGGGCCTGCGCATGCAGGAAGGCACATTGTCTAGAGTGTACTGCTCACCACAATGGAGTTTCATTGACTACATAGATTTCAACCACTTGAAGATATTTGGACTACAATCCAAAGAGAACAACTGTCGGTGATAGCATCAAACATTCCTGATTATAGTTTTGGTTAAGCTCAATACTGGAGGTCTAAAACCTCTTACATATGTTAGGGTTTCAAGCAGACCTGAAGCAAATATGAACTAACAATTATATGGAGATTTAAATACAAAAGATAAAGAAATAAAATAGGACACAGATAACATAGAGATTTAATGTGGTTCACCTAGAATGGGTTACGTCCACCATACACAGCCATTCAATCTTTCTTATTATCCAACAAAAGTATTACATTAATCTTACAATGCTTAAGCATACCAACCGCTTATAACATACATTTTTTGGGCAACAAACAAAGTCGGCCTTTTTAGGGTTTTATTACAATGTCGGTTTTCATCAACAAAAAAAGGGCAAATTTTTTTTGGATATGTGCTGAGTGTACAGTACTTTGCTGATCAGTCACCACATATCAATAATCTCCCACTTGGAGACTGATTAGGCTCCACACCAAATAATCTCCCACTTGGATACTAATACTAGATGACACCACTATACTTGCAACATCCACTGGATAAAACACTTGGACTTGACTGGTATAAATTCCACAATTATCAATCAAGAAGACCAACAGAAACTAATGAAGAAATCAGCTTCTCCTATGGAATTTCCTTCATGAACATATCGGCAAGATTCTCACTTGTGTGAATCTTATCAAGTCGTAACTGACCCTCCTCCAGAATAGTCCGGATGAAGTGGTACCTGAGCTGAATGTGCTTTGTCTTTGAATGAAAAGAAGAGTTCTTTACAAGGTGAATGGCACTCTAGCTATCGGTATACAATGGGTGATCCTCCTGTGTCTAACCCAATTCCTCCAGAAAACATTGTAACCAAATCATCTACTTGCTGGCTTCTATAGCAAAAACATACTCAGCTTCAATGGTTGAAAGTGCAACAACCTTTTGCAGCCTAGAAATCCAACTGACTGTAGTTCCCCCTATAGTAAAAACATACCTTTTAGTACTCCTCTATGAATCAATATCATCTGCCAGATCAGAGTCAACAAATCCACTCAGAGCAACATTAGATCCTTTGAAACATAATGCCTTTGTAGTAGTTCCTTTCAAATATTGAAGAATCCATTTTACAGCATTCCAATGTTCCATACCCGGATTACTCATAAAACTACTCACAACTCCCACTGCATGTGCAATATCTGGCCTTATGAATACCATTGCATACATCAGACTACCAACAACTGATGAATACGAGATGTTAGACATTTTGTTTACCTCTCCCTATGTCTTTGGGCACATCTCCTTAGTCAGTTTGAAATGACTAGCCAAAGGTGTACTAACTGCTTTTGCATCCTGCATGTTAAATATTTTCAATAGCTTCTTTATATACTCACTTTGGGACAAATTCAAGGTTCTATTTTTCCTGTCCCATGTAATCCTCATACCGATAATTTTCTCAGCCGCACCCAAATCCTTCATAGTAAATGTCCTGGCTAATTTCTGTTTAAGATCTTTTATATGTTGCATGTTAGACCCAGCAAAAAGCATGTCATCAACATAAAGCAATAGGATAATATAATTGCCATTATCTAATCTCTTAAAATATACACAATGATCAGAATGACATCTATGATAACCATGTTGAGCTATGAAACTATCAAATTTAAAATACCATTGTCGAGGTACTTGCTTTAGGCCATACAAACTTTTCTTCAACCTGCACACCAAGTTCTCCTTACCTTTGACCTCATATCCTTATGGTTGCAACATGTAAATTTCCTCCTCCAAATCTCCATGGAGAAAAGATATTTTGGCATCTAATTGTTCAAGATGTAAATCATCTGTAGCCACAAGACTAAGTACAGCTCTAATTGAAGTCATTTTTACAATTGGAGAAAATATTTCATCATAATCTATACTCTTTTTCTGTGCAAAATCTTTTACCACAAGTCTGGCCTTATATATTTTCTGACCTCCTTCCTCATCCTTCAGCCTATAAACCCATTTGTTAGGCAAGGCTCTTTTTTCGGTAGGTAAAGGGACTAACTTCCAAGTCTTATTTTTCATCAAGGAGTCCATCTCCTCTTTCATGCCTAGCTCCCACTATTGTTTGGCATCCACCTGCATTGCTTCTTCATATTCTTCTAGTTCACCAGAATTAGTTAATAATATAGTATACAAAGAAGGATAAAATATTTTAGTGGGTCTACTTTACCTCGTAGAATGTCTAACACTTGCAGAAGTTTGTGGGACATTCTGTTATTGCTGAGCATCAGGTACCTATGGCATTTCATTTTCAGGAATCTCATCCAACACCACATATTCTTGCTTATCCTGTTCATGCTTCTTTTCCTGCATCTGTTCTTTATACATAACCTTCTCATTGAATATAACATCTCTACTTCTAATTATTTTCTTATTTTCAAAATCCCATAACCGATAGCCATATTCATCTATCCCATATCCATAGTTACTTATAGCCATAACCAAGCTATTCCAGCTTTCTAGCAAATAACATAAAATCAAGAGAGCCCTAACCTCTTCTGCAAAGGTAATTTTTATCGAAGACAATTGACTGGTAATTGTATTAAATTCATTTAAGTGCTCCGCTACAGATCCTCCCTCACTCATTTTTGAATTAAACAAACCCTTCATAAGAAATACCTTATTCAAAGGTGAGGGTTTCTCATACAACTTAGCCAATGTCACCATCAAATCTATAGTCATTTTTGCTTCTGTGATATTGAATGCTATAGATGGTGCAAGGCACAATCGAATAGATCCAGTGCCTTTCTATCTAAAATGTCCAACTCTTCATTTGATATTGTGGTCACTTTCTTTTCCTTTCCTTCCAACGGCCGCCACAAATCCTTTTGATACAGGTAATCCTCCATCTACATTTTCCATAACTGATAATTCTAGCCGTTAAACTTTTCGACCTTGAATTTGGAATCCTTTATTGCTCCCACTCAAATCTGAAAGTCCTACCAATTTACATAAAACCCCGCTCTGATACCAGTTGTTAGGGTTTCAAGCAGATCTGAAGGAAATATGAACTAACAATTATATGCAGATTTAAATACAAAAGATAAAGAAATAAAACAAGACATAGATAACATAGAGATTTAACGTGGTTCACCCAGAATGGGTTACGTCCACCATACACAGCCATCCAATCTTTCTTATTATCCAGCAAAAATAGTACATCAACCTTAAAATGCCTTAAGCATCCCAGCTGCTTATAACATGTATTTTTAGGGTAACAAACAAAGTTGACCTTTTTAGGGTTTTATTACAATGGCGGTTTTCATCAACAAAAAAATGGTGAGGATACATGCTGAGTGTACAATACTTTGGTTATTAGTCACCACATATCAAGAACATAAACCTAACTCGATCACCTATGATCGACCAAATCCTTTTCAGAAATGATTATCACATTATTTGCTCCTTGCACATGTATCCATCCATATATGATGTACAATGAGATGTTACATGTACTTATACTGACCGGGGACCTAACCAATTAGGTCGGCCACATAAATGATAATTCAATAGATTCATTACATAATCCTAAAATAAAATCATAACACATGTCGTCCTAAGGCCAAACAAATATCATCCAATCAATAAAACATCCTGGAAGTGCATCGGGGGATCCACCAACATGTTTCATGCAAACTGGTCCATAACCTAGATAGCAGCGGACCTAAATTAGATCCACACATGCCAAAGAAATGATACCAATTAGGTGAGGCACAAACACAATCACCATCAACATCATGAATCCCTTCTAGAATTTGCACCAACACCACTTATGCATTACATCAAAGATCTTCAATAAAGCTCTACCGATGAAACCCTTAGTCAAACATAAGATAGCATCCGATGATCAAGTCAATACCAACTAAATGAAACATACTTCAAAAGCGTATGAACCATCCATATATAAATTTATTCCATCAACCAGATCATACTAGTGACAATCAACTGATTATCTTCCCAATCCAATCCTTCTACCAGAAGCCAAAAAACAACCATAATAGAAAGTGTTGACATCAATGACAAAACATCAATGTAACACATAATAAATTTCATCATATGACCAAAAATCTCCCCCTTTGGCATTGATGGCAACACTAGATGTGAAAAACATCCAAGTGCCAAGAAAATGCCAAACAAGTCTCCCCCAATGGAAGATAGCAAACAATCTCCCATAGAATGATATAGCAATGAAGCTCTGAACCAAATCTGGATCAAAAGGACCAAATACCACCAAACTCCCCCTAAGGAGTGAAATCCATCTGAAAAATAAATAGCAATGGTTTTTCACATATATTCCTCCCCCTTTGACAACAATGCTAAATAATCAAACAGAATATGAAAACTCTAAATCTCAAGGCTGACTACTCCCCCTGAGTAGTAGCATTGTTCCATAAATCTAGAGCAAAAGATAGCTTTGATAATGCCTACTGGACTGATGTACATCTGCATCATTTAAGTCTCTACCAGAGGGGTAGAAACCCCCAATCTGTCTCTCAAATACTCAAATGATTCCCTAGACAAAGGTTTAGTGAAGATGTCTTCTATCTGCTCTTTAGTGTTCACATAAACCAATCTGACTTCTTTTTCTTCCACCTTTTCCTTCAAAAAGTTATACTTGATTTATATGTGCTTAGTCTTGGAGTGAAATACCAAATTCTTTGATATGTCAATAGCTACAGAGTTATCACAATGAATAACTACTAGATCATTACAACTCGCTTGTATATCCTTCAACATCTGCTTTATCCATAGAACTTGAGTGCAATTGGTTGTGACTGCAACATATTCAGCTTCAGTAGTAGATAAAGAAATGCATGACAACTTCTTGTTGATCCATCAAACCAACTTCTTACCAAGGAATAATTCTCAACCAAATGTGCTCTTCTAGTCATCAACATCTCCTACACAATCTACATATGTGTATGCACATAAATTAAAGTCATCATCTTTAGGGTACCATAAACCATATTTAGTTGTACCTTGCAAATACCAGAATATCCTTTTTATTGCACTTTCATGATTTTCTCTTGGATTACTTTTAAATCTCTATACAATACTAACTGAATTCATTATATTTGGTCTGGTGTAAGTTAAATATAGCAGACCACCAATCATGGATTTATATCTTGCAGATATTGAAGGGGATACATCCTTAATTGACAATTTTTCACTTGTAACCATAGGAGTACTAACCAGTTTAGAATTTTCCATACCAAATTTCTTCAACAATTCCCTTAGATACTTAGTTTGATAGATAATAATGCCTTTGTCAATCTAAGTAATCTACAAACCTATAAAAAATCTTATTTCTCTAGTCATAGACATTTCAAATTCACTCTGCATATTATTAGAAAATTATATGCACAATTTTTCTTCACCTCCAAAAATGATATCATCAACAAATACTTCAATAATCATAATATCATCATTAGTGATCTTATAATATAGGTTATTGTCAACATTACCTTCTATAAAATCAAGCTTCAAAAGACACTTATCCAACCTTGCATACCAAGCTCTAGGAGCCTGTTTTAATCCATATAGGGCTTTCCTTAATCTGCAAACCATATTTTTATCATCTACTGGTAGAAATCCATCAGGTTTCTCAATAAAGACTTCCTCTTCAAGTTATCCATTTAGAAATACACACATAACATCCATTTGATAGACCTTGTAGTTCTTATAGGCTGCAAAATAGTCTAACAGCTTCAATTTTAGGTGTGCAAAAGTTTCACCATAATAAATTCCTTCCTTCCAAGAATATCCTTTGTGGACCAATCTAGCCTTGTTTCTTACAACTTGTCCATCCTCATTTAGTTTGTTTCTGAAAACCCATTTAGTTCCAATAACATTCTTATTTTTAGGTCCCGAAACTAAAGTCCAAGTATTTTTCTTTTCTATCTGATCTAATTCATCTTCCATAGCTTTCATCCAACATTCATATTTACAAGCTTCAATTACGGATGTCGGATCAATCTGAGAAATGAAACATACCTCTTGATTTTCCAATCTTCTCCTTTTCATAACTCCCATGTTTTTGTCTCCAGTGGTCATATTTTCATAATGATTTAGCCTTACATACCTTGGTGTTTTCTAATTTTTAGGTTCTCTGTGCTTCTCTTTAGTTACAGTTGAGTTTTCTGATGATATCGGGGTAATTGGTTTGGTATTATATTCCTGTATAGAACTATCAGTTAAGTTATGATCATTTCCACTATCAGTTCACTATCATACGATTTATCTTGGTCTTTGTACTTCTCATCCACTTTCACATTAGCGCTCTCCACAATTCTCTACAATCTTTTGTTATAGCATTTATATGCTTTTCTTTTAGCTGAATAACCAAGAAATATTCTTTCATCACATTGAGGGTCAAAATTTCCAATGGAATCATCTCTTTTGATATAACACTTACTTCCAAAGATTCTAAAATACTTAAGAGTGGGAGAGTGACCAAATAGTTATTCATAAGGTGTCTTACTAGTAGCTCCTTTGATATGAACTCTATTGAATGTATAAACCACTATACTTACTACTTCTCTCTAGTAGATATGAGGCAAATTACCTTCCATCATCATGCTTTTGGCTGCATCCAAAATGGTTCTATTCTTTCTTTCCACAATGACATTCTGTTGAGGTATCCAGGGGGTAGATAATTGTCTCCTAATGCTATTTTTCTCACAATAGATATTGAATTCACTAGATGTGAATTCACCACCTTGATCTGATCTCATACATTTGATTTTCATTCCTATCTCTATCTCAACCATAGCTTTAAAGATCTTGAATTTCTCAAAGGCTTTAGATTTCTCCCTTAGAAAAGCAACCCACATCATTCTAGAATAGTCATCAATGATTAACATGAAATATCTATCTCCTTGAAGGCTTCTTGTATTAGTACGACCACATAGGTCAATATGAATCAAATTAAGAATATCATTAGATTTATCAGGTATGTTCTTAAAAGAAGTTTTGATTTTCTTACCCATTTGACATTCCTTACATACCAGATTATGAGGCTTCACAATCTTTGGTAAATCTCTAACTACCTTAGTTGAACTAATCTTTACAATGCAATCAAAATTTAAATGACACAACCTCTTGTGCCATAGCCAACTTTCATTAATATGTGCAATCAAACATGTCTTTTTACTGGAGTTCAAATGAAAGATGTTACCTTTTGCCTATGTACCGGTTGCAATCTCCAAATGTGATTTGCTAATGATTTTGCACTTTCCATCCTTGAATTATAATTGAAATCCTCTGTCTACCAACTATCCTACACTCAAAATATTATGATTCAGACCTTTAACATAATATACATTATCAATGTTATGCATACCATACAATGAAATGGTTCCTCTTCCTTTGATCATACATGCCTTGTTATTACTAAATCTGACTTGAGCACCATCAAATTCTTGCAGGGTTAGAAACTTTGCTTTGTCACCTATAATATGATGAGAACATCCACTGTCTATTACCCATTCATCTTTGTCTTCAACTTTTTCTGCAATGGCCTTTTCCTCATTTTTGATAACTGGTTCTAGATCATCTTCCTTCATAGCCAAAAATACCCAGTCTTTTCCATTGCCAGATCCACTAGTTGAATCTCCTACCAGTTCTTCTTCTATGTCATCAATTAATCCTTCCTCATCAACATATTAGCATAATTTGTTTTTATTTGTCTTGTACTTATGCTTGATCTGATATTCAGGGTTAGGCTTAAAAGCTCTTCTTGCTCTTTCTTCCAATTTTGAATTCCTTTCAGGACATCTAGATGCAAAATGACCTATCTTATTACATGCAAAACATTTGAAAGGCAATTTTCCTTCATACTTACTTCCTAACGTACCTTTAGGTATCCTTTAGAAAATAGGGCTTCAAGTTGCTCAAGCTATTCATCTTCTTTCCTAGTCTCTTCTAATTACTTTGCATACAAAACTTTCCAATCTTGCTTGTCAGTTGATGATGTAGATGCCTTAAATATAGTATTGATCTTTGTAGCTCTAGGAGGACCAAATTCCTTAAGCTCAAAAGAAGATATCTTCCCAACATTAGTATCTCTATTGACAAAAGAATTAAGCATGATTCTTAGCTCATTAATTGTAGTTACCTTCATCTTATATACCAGTGGCAAAACCCTTAATACTTTTGAAACAATCTCTTCCTCACTCAAAGATCCACTACAACATTGAATTCCTAATACAATTTAATTTACCCTTTCCATGAATGTAGGAATTATTTCATCTTCCTCCATCTTCAAGCTTTCATATCTTACTCGGTAACATTCATGTTTTGCAATATAGCAGGATCACCTTCATTCAGAGTCTCCAACTTGTCCCATATAGCTTTTTCTGATGATTTGTCTGATAGTCCTATAATTTTCCGATCTAATAAGACACTAAAGAGGGCTTCTCTAGTTATACAGTCATTCTCAATGTTCTTATCCAAGTCTATCGATGCAGGATTGATAGATGCTGGATCATGAAGAGTGTAACCATTTTGAGTTATTTGCCAAATTTCATTTCCAATGCATCTCAAATGGGTCTCCATCTAAATCTTCCATACTCCATAGTTTGTTCAATCAAGCGTAGGGGTGTCCTTCCAAAAAATAGGAGTTGAACCAGTAGTTGCCATAGGATCTTTCTCAAGTGGTTAAGCTTATGCAAAAAGAGGACTAGACTCTGATACCAATTATTAGGATAACCAGAGAACAACTAAGAGGGGGGATGAATCAATTGTTAACAAATTATGTGAATTAAAGAACTTAAAACATTATACTAGTATAACTAATTAAGCATTAAAGTATAAATGAAAACCAGAGAATAAATACCATGTAACCATTACACATAACACCATAATTTGTACATGGAAAACCTCAATGAATAAAAACCACAGTGGGAAACCCTACCCACAGTCAGATGATACTTCTCCAGCAAGTATATGATTACAATGGGGGCCTACATATGCAGTTTGGCACATTGCCTAGAGCGTACTACTAATCACAATGGAATCTCGCTGACTACAGAGATGTTAACCACCTCAAGATATTTGGATTAGAGTCAAGACATAAGAACTGCTGGTGATAGCATCAAATATGCCAGATTACAGTTCTGGTTAAACTCAATATCGGAGGTATTAAACCTCTTACATAAACCCAACTCAATCACCTATGATCAAACAAATCCTCTGCACAAATGATTCACATTATTCACTCCTTTTACATGTATCAATCCATATATGATCTACAATGAGATCTTACATATAATTATACCAACTCAGAACCTAACCAATTAGGTCAGCCACACAAATGATAATTCAATAGATCATTACATAATCCTAAAATAAAATCATAACACGTGTCGGCCTAAGGCCAAAAAAATATCATCCAATCAATAAGACTTCTCGGAAGTGCATCAGAGGATCCACAACCATATTTCATGCAAACCAGTCCATAACTTAGATAACACCAGAGAAAAATTAGATCCACACATGCCAAAGCAATGACACTAATCAGTTGAGGTATGAACACAATCACCATCAGCATCATAAATCCCTTCTTGAAGCTGGACCAATACCACTTATGAATTACATCAAATATCTTCAATAAAGCTCTTCCGATGAAACCCTTACCGGACCAATAAAGCAAGCTTACTAGAACATAAGATCACATCCAATAATCAAGTCAATACCAACTAACTAAAACATACCTTGGAATCATATGAACCATCCATACAAACTTATTCCATCAACTAGATCATATCGGTGACAATCAACTGATTATCTTCCAAATCCAATCCTTCTACCAGAAGTCGATAAAAAACCATAACAACCAATGTTGACATAATTGACAGAAATTCAATGCAACAAATAATCAATTCCATCATATGGCCAACATGACCTCATTTCTCCCACGGAGTATCTTGAACATTCTAGAGCACACCAAACCAAAGTGTTCCCAAGGTGCACTAAGCCAAATCGAGCAGCAATTTTGGGAGGGCGATATCTCAGAGCTCGTGAGGGGTATCATAGAGTCATGAGGTAAAAAAGGACCATCTTACCAAGGCCTACAACAATGTATCTCATTTTTAGGAGATTCCACTTGGTGTTTATTTGCTACACGATCTCGGTTGAGGCCAAAAGTTGCATTGTTGCTTAGTTGAAAGTTGCACAATCATGCATCTTTCAAACCGTTCATCATGGCACCAAACCATGTGCTCCATTAGCCCCAGTTGGTCAGTTAAACGCTAGTGATGAACTCATTTTTTGCAAGTAGTATCTCAAACGATCTAGAGAATGCTGGACCAAAGTGTTCCTAAGGTGCACTAAGCCAAATCGGGTAGCGATATTTGGAGGGCGATATCTCTGAGCATTACCAGTGTTAGTAATTGGGTATGTAGGTATAAACAATATGAGAAACCTAGTTTAAAAGTATACACCATATGAGTTACATGTAATGAACAAATTGGATCACATCTCAAGACATAGACATAATGAACAAGTTTGATCACATTTCAATTGCAAATAACTAAGTTTGAAGAATATCAAGTTTCATATATATCAATGAACAAATTGGATAGAATATCAAGTTTGATATATATCAAAATGATAAATAATCATGTACATATCAAAAAATGGCATAGATATCAAATCAATAATAGTTACAAAAATGTGGCATGTGCCATGTCTGTCAAAGTCAATAAAATACATATACAAATTTCGAATATATACAAACATTGGTCCTTAAATACCACAACTAGAACTATATGTCTCTATCGGTATCTATGAATGTGGTGGATCATCAAAATTGAGCCTCTTTGAAGCAGTACATGGATCTTTAGGTGGATGCACAAGGATAATTCAAATGTCAAATTAGATATATTTTCTCAATAAAATATCAAAATAACTAAAAACTGAACTCTAAATTGTTTGAAGTTGAAATTTTGATTACCTCATCTCTTTCTTCTACAATTGGGTGAGCTTGAGGATCTATGGGAAGTCCCGAAGGGGGTTGTAACTGGTAAAACAACATTAATATAAGTTTATAACATATATGTCAAATAACACAAAATAACTAAAGATGAATAGACTAAAAATAAAGCATATCAGAGCCTCAGCTGGATTTCCTATGGTCGTAGGAGGAAAAGTCACAGATGAATCATTTATGATCATTTACTATATCCATGGTAAGTGATCCAAAAGAAGTTAACAAGAGGTTTTTAACTATGTTATGCACTTAGTGAAAAACAGCTGATCTAAGATAGGCATACCTCTTCCCTTTGTCGTGTTGGACCCCATCTATGACATGTAGGACTTCTAACGAAATTGAATGGTAGAGCATCAATAGGAAGTTTGGAAGTGGGTTGTAATAGGTTAAAGACAATTAATACAAGTTAATAACATATATGTCAAAAAACACAAAATAACTAAAAATGAATAGACTAAAAAACAAAAGCATACCAAAGCCTCGAATGGATGTCTTATGATCGTAGGAGGCAAAGTCATAGATGAATTAGTTACGATCATTTCCTATATCTATGGTAAGTGATCAAAAATGATTTAACAAGAGGGTTTCAACTTTGTTGTGCACTTACTGAAAAGCAGTTGATGTAAGACAGATATACATCTTCCCTCTATTGTGTTGGACCCCATCTTTGACATGTAGGACTTCTAACAAAATGGAATGGTAGACCATTAGTAGGAAGTTTGGAAGGTGGCTGTAATAGGTTAAAGACAATTAATACAAGTTAATAAGACAAAGTTGCTAACAAACTAGATAAATAAACTAAAAAATGAGTGTACTTATTTCTAAACAGATACATTTAACATATGTAGAACAAATGCACATCGAGGTCTTACATAGTTCTCCTATAACCTTAGGAGGCATAGTCGAATTTGATGCAGGTATTACCATTTCCTGTATAAAGAATGATAACATATGATATAGACATAAAGGGATTTAGATATTCGAACAAGAAAGAATGCAATCCAAAGTGAAGATGAAGATATTACCTCTTCTCTCTGCTGAACCTCATTGACATTAGGTGCATTCATTAATTCTATAAACCCCATTTATTTATGTATATAGAACAAATAAATTAAGTGCACTTATCAATATCTACATATACATGTTTAATCATAATACATTTCAACAAACAAA
This sequence comes from Cryptomeria japonica, assembly GCF_030272615.1. Lineage (NCBI taxonomy): Eukaryota > Viridiplantae > Streptophyta > Pinopsida > Cupressales > Cupressaceae > Cryptomeria > Cryptomeria japonica. The sequence continues at coordinate 75,744,607 of NC_081408.1, read as the reverse complement.
TTTAAATTGTACTAAATTACCTTCTGTCATTTGGGTGTTTGAGAGGATATCTTTTTCTGCCTTGGAGTGTTGGAGGATGGCTTTCTCACACGAGATGTCCTCAAGGCACGTGGGGTAAACTAACAAAAAAAAATTAACATAAGGGAAAAGAGCATGCATTTAATATATCACCTAAGTCAAAAGTATCTAAATATAAATGGTACCGCAAAGCTATCTAAGCCAAAGTCAATGGCTGAAAGTGTGATATCATCAAGTTGGGGTATCTTAGCCCTTGATAAGCTCTATAAAATACCAAGTAATGATAAATATATATTAACAAAAGATATTTTGAAACCAATGTATTATTATATTTTTAACAAATTTACAAATCTTTACCTCCAATGGTGAAACTACTTGTGATTGTGGAGTCGATTGAAAAGTGCATGTTGTACTCCCACCACTTGTTGCACCCTGCAATGCATTTTATTTATATGTCACTTTAAATTGTTCTAAAAGTAAAAAATTGTTTATTTTTATAAGAATTAGTCACTTAATTGATAACATGTCATAAACAAAATTAAACACACCTGTGTCTGATCATGAGATAACAACATACTTAGTTGGTCATTAGTGAGGGCCATATCCTCTATAGTAGAAGCATGGCATCTACTCCCACAACATGTCCATGAATGAGATGACGAACCATCCTCATTGATGTCAATGTCTACACCATAAAATACATCCTGGCAGGTGGGGAACATATGTTGAATGGGTTGGCTCATGCCAAATGATGCATGAGGTGACATTGATGAAGAAGGTGTCACTGATGAAGGAAGTGCCACTGATGAAGGAGGTACCGCAAGTGTTGGTACATCCTCTTCTCTAACCAATTATGTGCCATGCTGAACAATGACATCAATCAATGATGTAGTTGCCTAAAGAGTTTATAACTCCATAGACTCCTTGAAGGATATAGGGACAGTCACATGAACCATGGGTTTAGGAATTGTACGTCTACTATGCTCTAGTTGTACCACCCTACGGACCCCAAGTCTATCATGCACAGAGCCTCTCTCTCTACCCTAAAACTGTTAGATGTCAATGTATTTTGGTTACTTGTTGAGGATAAACTCACAATACAACTTTCTCAAAAAATATAGAGGCACCTCCCAATTATTACAAGGTGGATGGTCAAAGACCATATACCACTATCCCAAAAAGTTTCTTTCAGCCTAGCATGAACACACCAATGTATAGGAAACTGAGACATATTTTCTTCTAGGTTGTTACTAGTAGTAGGATCAGCGAAAAGAACACATATGTCACCTTTAAGTATGCTCATATTTTTCACTTGATCATATGACAACCCATCCACATAAAATGCTCAACATCTATCCCTCCATGAACCCCATTTTGTAGCCTCCATAGATACCTCATTTTCACTTTTGGCCATTATTTATAGCATTGTGGCGAGGGTTGAGTGGTTCTCAAGACTAGAGGACCTCAACCTATTTACCAATATAGAAATTTGGGCACTATTTTGTGTAAGGTGATTGATGAGATCCTCTTGTGTGGCATCTACATAATCTAATGGAGGACATGGAGGGTTTAAGGATGGCAGTGGTTATTGAGGAGCAGAATTTTGAGGATTTTATGGTTGTGAAGAAACATCTTGAGAGTTTTCTTATTGCTCATGTGAAATGTTTATAGGGTTTTCTTGCATTTCTTATGCACGAGGAGGTCTTTGTTGTCTATTTCATTTTTGGGAATTTCTTGTAGAACTTGATATCAAATTAATAAAAAAAAGCATAAACCAATTAAAAACCCCTACTTCAATTAAAATGAAAAAAATAATTAAAAAAATGAAATCTTACTTCTTCGATGGGGTAAGATTGTTGGAAATTGCTCTAAATCTCAAAAAAATGCAAAATGATGCAAAACACGCATGGGTTTCGAGTTTTTTTGGCTTCTTTGTATTGCTATTCCATGGGTTTTGAGGAATTTTTTGTTTTCTATTATTTTTGGCTACCAAGCCTATAACATTTTTCAATTTCATAGAACACGCACGGGTTATGAAAAATTTCTCTTTTTTTGTATGTGGCCACATTTTTGTTCACCATCTTGGTGCACTTACCCACTAAATAGGTATTCAGGAACAAACTAAATGAAGTTGGTGAAGTTGTCAAAAATAAATTTAGACTGGTTTGCAAAGCATATTCACAGAAAGAAGGAATTGATTATGAGGAGACTTTTGCTCGAGTGGCTAGACTTGAAGCTACTAGACTATTGCTTGCATATGTTGCTTATAAATATTTCAAGGTATATTAGATGGATGTGAAATCTACCTTTTTGAATGGTGATCTTGAGGACAAAGTCTACATTGAGAAACTGATGGATTTTCATTATCAGATGATGGAGACATGGTATGTAAATTGAAGAAAGCACTTTGTGGATTGAAACAAGCCCCTAGAGCCCGATATGCTAGATTAGATAAATATTTGTTGAAATTGGGATTTAATAAAGGTGTTGCTAATAGTAATCTTTACTTTAAGATTAAGAATGATAACATCTTTATTGTTGAAGTCTTTGTTGATGACATTATCTTTGGAGGAGATGATGACTTGAGCATGAAGTTTTCCAGTGATATGAAGTTTTCTGGTAATAAATTGGTTTCATCAACTAGTAAGAAACTATTACTATTTACTAAGTTGTCACTAGTTTTATGTCCAAAGTCATTCTCTATACTCTAGTCAGTTATTACTACCGAAATATTAGTCGGTAAGCACAGAACAGTCAGTTACAGAAGTTACAAGTCACAAAGTTTAGTATACACTGATCTGTCTACCAAGTAACATTTTATGACTACCAAGTAGCAAAGATGGTATACCAAGTTAATACACACCAAGTGAAATGTGTTACCAGATTCATTGAACCTAGACACATATGGGAAACATGTTACAAAGATCGAGGAACAAGAAACTGTAAACACATTGGAAATTGCACTTATAGATTTTATATGATTTTGAGGATATCTATCCAATGAAATAATTTTGTATGGTTATTCATTTAATGAATCATGTTTGTAAGATCGAAGCATGAAAAAGATCACCATTACAAGAGATCTATTTATACAACATGAATTGAGGATAAAATATATGTGTGTGAAGCAAGACATATGTGAAAAGCAAAATCATGGGAAAGAACTGAGTGTTATGACTGTTATGATTGACAGAGATACACAGAGGTCACTGCAATTTTTCTCTCTAACAAGGAGCTTTTGCATAACTAAAATATATGTGTTATGGAGTGAATCATGCTATGATTGTTATCTCTTCCAAAGCGAAATTCGAGGTATTTATATCAATCACAACGCATTGTCAAGCAAGTTAACCGATCATATTAGTTTTGAATATCTATTTTATATTTACTAAGTGGAAAGCGTCTGCTGGTTAAAAGTTTTCAAACCCTAAGGCTCTTTCGTTAGTGATTATCCAAATTTTGAAATGGCTCCTAAGATTCAAGAACCCATTGTTATTTAGAACATTGAGAAGCCCTCATTGAAATACTCAATACCTCCCAAAGTAGCATCTGAACCGGATGATAAAACTACATTTTCACTCATTCCGAATAGGGTTTTATTAGTTGAGGATGTCAGATTCTTCACTAAGTGTCATGTTGAGGAACTAGGTCACACGGAGATCAAGGACACATATGATGAATTATGTACTGATGGAAAACTGGATAGCAAGTTTGAACATATTAAAGTCAAGGGATTGACTGAAGCCCTAACCTACCCATGAGTCTTCAAACCCCAATGGGTTAGATTTGTTTTGAGCAGAGTTCATGATGACTTTATGTGGTTAGAGGAGCAACCATTCAAGATCACCAAGGAAATCATCCACTTGATCACTGGTTACCCTATTTTTGACCATGCCCGAGCTCAGAAAATGATTTCACAAAAGGAATTGATCACTTTAACCAGAGTTTAAACTGATTGCAGAGGTCTGAAACTGAACAATGTCACAAATGCGGAGCTGAAGTTTGCAATTAGAGTCATAGGTTATTGTTTCTTTCAATCGGAAAGGGAAAACAATGTACCTTATGTTGCTGTTGATTTAGCCTATAAAATTGTGAAGAAAGGTATGAAGATTGATATATGCGAAGTGTTGTTGAAAAATCTATTTGAAAATATCAACACCATAAGGAAGCCGAAGAAGAACAACTCAGAAAACACATTGAAGTTTGGATCACTTTTGGCATGCATGTTTTTGTATTTTGAGAAATTCTTTCCATCAGTCAGTAATGTAGTTTGGGAGCTACATCGACCAATCACCCATCAAATCAATGACTTCATCAAACAGCTAGGTGATAACTTCAATGAGATTATGGATGATTATTTTAGCAAGTTTTAGGAAAAGATGCATAAAAGGCATAGGATACCACCCCAGTTAGTGGAAAAATATAAGGACAATATATGTTTTGAAGTGGACACCGACTACTGCTATGTCAATGCGGTAGAACCAAGAACTCAATCTTTGCCACCTATGGGTTACGAGATTGATTTTGACATTACACAACAACAGATAGATGCCTTTCTTGCACTGCCAAGGCATGCTACCAAGATTAGATATGGTACATATGAAGAAGTTAAAGAAAAAGTCAAAATGAGCATTGTAGTACCAAAGGCTACAAGGAAAGCAACAAAAAATATTAAAGCATTAACAGAGAAATTTGGAGAAGGTTCTTCCTCCACTTCTATCAAGAGCGTTCAAGTCATCACCAAGGAGGAATCTGAAGCCCAAGAAGCAGCTATTACATTGAGCACCGAGTTGCCAAAAGGGAAAATTTTGAAAAGGAAGAAACATGATACATCACAAGTATCACCAACTCCTTCAGTAAAGCACCCAAACACTAGATCATCTACAGTGTCATCGAGCAAGAAACAGAAAAATGTTGCAATTCCAAAGGTAACAAAAACTTATAAGAAATCTACTCGGAGACTCATTTTGAATAAAGAGTCTAGTGACACTGAATCTGAAGATGTAAGTAAATTTCAGATTGTTAAGAGTAAAAAGAAAGATGTACATAGTGTTGATAATTTTTGCAAAAGTCTGAATCAATATGGTGGATTTGGAGCATTTAGATATGTAAAATATGACTCCAGATCTGATACAAAAAAGAGACAAATAGAAGAAGTTGTAATCTACACTCTTCTAAAATTTTGATTGGTCCCATTGGAAGTAACTAATTCTCTTCCAAAAGAATTGTACTTACATATTGATAACAAGTGGAAATATGCCATGGACTCAGAGAAACAAATAAGAGAAAGAAGTTTGGTACATCTCTTTCCAGATATGTCGGTAGATGAAGTAAGTGATAATCTGAAAAACTACTAGACTAACTTCCTAGTCAAGCAAAGAGCCCTAAAATTGATGAATGGCCTCTATCTTGATGTAGAGAAGGAGACAAAAGAACAATGGCAAGAAATCTTTCGAATCAAGAGTACTGTTAAGTAAGGTGAAGTTGAAATAGTGGATATCACTGAGCAAGATCCCGCTGAAACTATACAACCTAATGAGGATGTCATGGATACCAAGGTATAGGAATAGAAAATGATATAAGGGAATGCTTATGCCAAACTGGTATCAAGTGAGTCAGTTTTGGAACAAGTCAATTCCTATCCTCTGGTAAGTCAACATGTTTCAACCAAGACACCTCAGGCTACTGAACAAGGAAAAGAGGGTCACCAGTCTACAGAAGGAGAAGCTACTTCTCAAGCCACTGAGGAACAAACTTTTCAAGCCCCTTCAAGTACTGACAACGTTACAACTAAGACCCCAAGAAAGGATTCACTGAACGCTACATCTAAGGCTAAAGAAATTGAAAAAAGTGTTTCCTCTACCGAGCAACCTACCAAGGGTGAACAAGCCTCCCAAGCCATTGTATTAGTTCAACTAGTGAAAGCCTCCTCCTCTAAAGAAAAGAAAATGAAAAAGCATAGTTTCAAGTTAGATTTGTCAAAACCAATTGTGTTGCGGAATGTAGACATATCCAAATTAAAAGGGCAAGCACTTATTGAATTTGGTGAACTATGTAAAGCCAAAGAAGAACAAGAGAAACAAATGGCTATACAAAAGAAAAATAGAGTACTTCAGAAGGTCAAAGCGCTATTAACAAAAATTCTACCTGAAGCTACAGTGACAAAAGATGTAGCCATCCATATTCAACTGGATGAACTCCTCAAAAAGATCAAGACATTTGGAGTAGATGCATCTGAATACTTGAGCAAATTGAAGGACAAAGAGCTCACTGCAAAAATGATTAAAGAGGTAGAGAAAGCAATTGCTATCGGTAAAGTAAAACTTGTCAAATTTATTGCTGAGTTGTCCCTTCAACTCAAGCACATTCTTTATTTATTTCAGAAACTCTATACAATTTCTTCAATCATTAAAGATAACAAGAATAAAACAGAAGTGATTGAGAAAGAGATCACTGAGCCAAATTCTATTCAGAATTTCTATACCAGGTTACAAACGCTCATGGCTCAACAATTGGAACTTAGGAATGAAGAGCACAAAATAAGGATGGACATTATGACTCTTCAAACATTATTCATTCCACACTTTTCCTTCATCCAAGAACGGATCAACAAGGCTACCTCCTTATCCACTTAGCTAGAGGGAAGCACTTTAGATGGTCTGATTTCAATGTTAGCTAATATTACAACTCAGAATTCACTCATGGATAGTTTCAAGGATGCACTCTTTGCCACTCTCACTGATGCAAGAACAAAGTATAAATCCATTTTTGACTAGTTGCTTCCACCGAATGGTAACTAGTTTTGATGCTTGTCAAAAAGGGGGAGTATAGTGTATACAAGAGGAGTATACCGAGTAGATTAGTATATTCGAGTATATAGATAATTTTGATAAGGGGAGCAGTGAACCAAGTAGTGAATACAGAATATTGATCACAATGCATGCATAATCAGAGTTATGTACAGTATATTGATAAGGGGAGTATATCTTAGTATACTATTTTATTAACAATTGTATATACTGTCAGTTTAGTCAAATTTTGTAAGTATATAGATTTTTTGAGTTATGACTTTGAAAGAAGTTTTGTCAAACATTTCAAAACTAATGTCAAAAGGGGAGATTGTTACTATTTACTAAGTTGTCATTAGTTTTATGTCCAAAGTCATTCTATATACTCTAGTCGGTTATTACTACCAAAATATTCAGTTGGTAAGCACAAAGTAGTCGGTTACAAAAGTTACAAGTCACAAAGTTTAGTATACACCGAGTTGTCTACCGAGTAATGTTCTATGACTACCGAGCAGCAAAGATGGTATACTGACTTAATACACACTGAGTGAAATATGTTACCAGATTCATTGAACCTAGACACATATGGGAAACGTGTTACAAAGATCGAGGAACAAGAAATTGTTAACATATTGGAAATTGCACTTATAGATTTTATATGATTTTGAGGACATCTATCCAATGAAATAATTTTGTATGGTTATTCATTTAATGAATCATGTTTGTAAGATCGAAGCATGAACAAGATCACCATTACAAGAGATCTATTTATAGAGCATGAATTGAGGATCAAATATATGTGTGTGAAGCAAGACATATGTGAAAAGAAAAAGCATGGGAAAGAACTGAGTGTTATGACTATTATGATTGACAGAGATACACCAAGGTCATCGAGAAGGATTTTAGAGAACAGTGAAGGAACAGAGTAAATAGAAAGGTTTACCGAGTTAATTTATGAGCTACCGATGTATGCTATAAGCAAGGTAATTTCATTTTGAGCACATAGAAACTGCTATAACATTTCAGATGTGAAGTTGCAAATATTTTGTAAGATTTTGATTGTAATATTTTGAGTTGTAAGAGAAACCTTTAACAGGGTAAAAGATTCTAACAAAGTCTATAAATTGTAAAGCCTTTAACTAGGTGCAACATTTAGAATACATGTTGTAAAATCCTTTAGCAAGGTAGATCTAAAGATCTTGATATTCCTAAAGGGGTAAGCTATCAGAAATAGCTAAACATGTAGCTCTAACCAAGCAACCTTTATTATTGCAAAGTGAAGTTGTGGGTGCCATCCCCACCACAGTTTTTCTCTCTAACAAGGAGTTTTTGCATAACCAAAATATGTGTTATGGAGTGAATCATGTATGATTGTTATTTATTTGTTTTAACATTATATTATGTTACAACAATTTTCTGTTTATGCTTAACAGTAAAGTTATTGTTGAAGAAAGGATTTGTAGTACTGATTCACCCCTCCCCACTTAGTACATTAGCTTTCCATATTGGGCCTAATAGAAACAAGATTCAGTATCCCTATCTATTGTTGAAGTTGAGTACATTGTTTCTACTAGTAATTACACTCAAGTAGTTTGGATGAAGCAAATGTTGAAGGATAGAAAAGTTATCTATGATGAGCCTACTATCATAGACTATGATAATTCAAGTTCTATTAACATGTCAAATAATCTGGTGCAACATTCAAAGACTAAATATGTGTCAATCAAATATCATTACTTGAGAGAACAAGTTAGTGAAGAGAAAGTGAAGCTGGAGTATGTATCTACAAAGGAACAAATAATTGATATTTTCACTAAGCCTTTGCCTGTAGAGACATTTGTGTATTTGAGAGACAATTTAGGGGTATCTGCCCCTCTTGATAAGAACTAGATGTATTGAGTTGCATCAATCTGGTGGAATTCACAGTCTTATTATTTTGTCTAGATTGATGAGTTGGTGTTTCTCCTTTGGTGGAGTAGTCTGTGTTTAGGGGGACAAATTCTTGAGATTCATGTTTCTATTTTGCAAAGAGAGAGTTTGGTTTTATGTTTTGAATACCTTTATCATTAATGTCAAAGGGGGAGATAGATCATGGGAAAAACTTCTTTATCTGTCTTGATCTTAGGGGGAGTTTGTTGGTGATATCTTCTTTCTTTGCATTGATTGTTTTTCACATACATATGTTGCCATCAATGCCAAAGGGGGATATTGTTGGACATTGGTGCTATTAGGATATGTAGTTGTCATTGATGTCAACATATTCCTATGATTTTCTCTGGTGATTGATTGGGATGATCTTATGATATGATGCAGACTTGTTTTGCTATATTGGTGCTTTGTAGAGTTCAGTATTTCCTCCAATATATTCCAATGTGATCAGATCTTGAGATGCATTTTTGGGATATTTTTTGGGATGATCTTATGTATCTTGATTTGAGATGGTTCATGATTTGGTGCTCTGAAATTTATCTTTCTTCATGATAGTTGTTGTTTGAGTGTTCTTGAATTTTAGATGTTGATTGATGAAGATTTGATCAGTGGTGTTGGTGTAGTTGTTACTGATGATTCTAACGTGCTTGTTGGTGTTTCCTAATTGTTTCCTATCTTTTTGATTATCTGTATTTATCATTGTGTGATTTATTGGTGGTTTTCATGAACTGGTGATGATTTAAGTGTTATGCGGTATTTCTAGTGGTGGAGCATGTTGCAGTTGATCTTGGCATGATTTTCAGTGAAGTTGGGAATTTGGAAATTTGAATTAGGTCCATTTTATGTCATGTAAACAATTACATTGGTCTGGTAGTCAAACTTTGTATTGTGTGATGTAATTTTGTAATTGTGAGTTGAGGGTTTAGCCGACCTTGTTCTCAAGGTTGATGATTTGTATATACAGGTGATATATTCATGTAATTGAGGCTGTGTCTATATTATCAGAGAGTGGTGTATGTGTGAATAAGTGATTCATCCTTCGACATTATGATTGAGAGGACATTTATGCTTAATTGAAACTATAATCAAGCATTTGGAGATGCTATTCTTTCAGTTCATTTGTTTCGAAATGTAGTCCAAATCTTTTTGTAAGTTAGTGAGACTTCCCTGAGGGTTGTAGCCTTCCTAGTCATTATATTTGAATAGTTAGCTCTAGGCAGTGTGCCTAAATGCATCTACATTCCCCATTATAATATTTTCACATACTACTATAGAGTATCATCTTACTATGGGTAGGTTCACACCCTCGTTTTTCCCTTAACCAAGTTTTCCACATCAAAATCTTGGTGTTGTGTGTTGTTCTTTCAATTTTCTTATCTATGTTATTGCTAGAGTTTATCAAATCTGAATTTGTGATCAAGATTGCTAATCTAGTGAAAACTGATTAACACCCCTCTTAACCCCCCCCGACCCCCATCTTAGTTTTCTTTATTGTTGTGACCAACAATTTTTATATAAAATAAAACCTATATGAACACAAAGGGGCCAATTATTGAAATAACAAGGTATCTATTGTTTTCAACTTCTATATTTGCGATAAAAATTATTAATATGAAATACTCCAATGGATATACATTGCTACCCCAATAGTTGTACACATAAGAATAATATTTTTTCACTATGATAGCAGTACTTGTTTAAGTGAACGTCTTATTTTATAAATACCACACTTATAGTAGATAGCTATGATATTTTATTGGAAACAAGAAATGATCTATTTCACTTGTTAATTAATGTATTTATGACTTCTTTACATAACATTTTCAAGTTTCCTTATGTTCAAGTATTGGTTGATTTTCATCAACATTTGGCAATTTTTTAAATTTACATGTGGATTATTTATTTACAATATAGTATAAATATGTTGCAAGATAGGATATTATAAGCACAAGTGGGTGTACAACTATTGGACCCTATACAAATATTGGCCCCTGTCTCCTAATTAAATAATAATATAAATTTAAGATTTAGAGGTCAGATTAATCGGGTGAGAGGTGACCACTAGTAGTAGCAAGGAACACAGCATCATGCCAATTCATTCATAACGAACATAAAAATTAAAGCATAAAGGATATACATTTGAGAAAAACTAAAACTAGAAAGTTATAGATATTATATAGTTCTTGTTCATTCTCAATTTCAGATCCTAATTTTTTCCTCGAGTCCCCTTCACTTTCATATGTTTTAAACAAATTTTGCCCCTATTAATAACCAATATGAGAAGTCTTTCTTAGGTCTCCCTTTGTCAAAATTGTAGATGTGTCATTCACTATTTTCTACATGTTAGATTATAATATGTTGTAGTTGCTAAATTTCCATGGAATTTTTAATTGTATAGGAAGTGGGTTGAAATGTTTAATTTGATTGTAAGTATTACAAGTTATAGGAGGTTCCTTGTTATGAATGATTTTTCATTTCCCTCTTCATCAATTTACTCATATTAGTACATCAAAATTTCCTACCTTATCATTCCATAGTACCTATGTTTGCTTCTATTTACTCTTTTGGGCTCTCCTCCTCATCCATATATGTAAGTGTAGAAAGATGGGGAAACAAAAAGTGGGCACAATCACATTTTGGCCCATATAGGAAATAATGTGTTTTTGTTATGGATTGGTAGTAACTGAGCCTAGGCTTCATCACAAATGAACCATAATGAAAGAATTTTATGTCTAACATACAACTGAACTATGTAGAGGTCAAGAATATTTGAACCTAGCCTTTCACAGTTCACAATAGTTAACAAGCCAAGGAAAGCACACCCAATATTTTTATTTGATTAAAGAACCATTGAAATGTTTCTATGACATCCACATTGTCAAGAATGTGAGTAATGCATTAATTTTTTAGTGAGAAATTAAATTAAATATGAATTTATTTAAAAAAAAAATTAATTCATAATCTTAAATAAATGAGAACCCCCTACCAATTCAATAAAATCTTAGTTCTCTAATTCACAAAAAACCTAGTGAATAACAACTAGAATAAACTCATCCTATAACGTATCAATATCCTCTTGAGAAATGAGACTAAATATTAATGAAATTAATTAAAACTAAGAAAAATTCAAATATGATTTAAAATATTGAGGAGTTCGAGTCCAATAATTGCCTGCTAGTTTATCCTCATCAGTTCACTAGAATCCATCATCTTTTCCACGTAAATTTAATGAGTGGCTAAATTAACACCTGGTCAAACAAGAGAAAAGAACTATCTTATAAACTATTTTATGAATAAAAAATATATAAAAAAATGAAACCGGATTCATGTACATTACTTTTAGGGGATCAATGAAGGAGATTGGAGGAGAAGCATTATTATGTGGAGAGAAAATGACGTAGGTGAACATAAATAAAAGAATGTATTTATTTTCACCAAAGGATTTCATGTCAAGAACACATTAAAAAAGATCTCATGTAATTATTATTACTTATTGTATAGTAATGACCTCTTATATTAATTTAAGGAAAGAATATTTCTAGAGATATTATTCAATATAGAAATGATTTAATGTCAGCTATAATTTTTGTTTTCAACTTTTCTTTTTCTTCTTTGCTACTAGCTTTAAATTCAAACAAATTTTTATTTACACTTGAATTAATTTGAATTAATTTAAAAAAAAAAAAAACTGAAATCTAATATGTTGATGGGTAATTCTATCTTCATATTTTACACAAATGAAAATGTCCAAGAACCTTTAGATAAACTAAACTAGGAAAAGGTTGAATAATAATATTTTCTATTTTTAAAAATACTATAATATATTTAGAGTAAATAATTAAATAATGATTTAAGATTTAGAGGCGAGATTAATTGTGTGAGAGGTTATCCATAGTAGTAGCAAGGAACAAAGCATCATGTCAGTGGAATGATAGTGAACATAAAAACTAAAGCATTGACAATATACATCTCTGGAAAAACTGAAATGAGAAAATTATAGATATAACATTGTTCTTGTTCATTCTCAATTCTACACCCCAAATTTTTTGTTTAGTCCCCTTCACCTTCATGTGTTTTGAACATACTTCTCTCCCATTATTAACAAATACAAGAAGTTTGACATAGGACTCCCTTCATCAAAATTATAGATGTACCATTTCTTCATGATCTTATAATATGTTGTAGTTGCTAAATTTCCATGGAATTTTAATTTGTATTGGAAATGAGTCGAAGTGTTTAATTTTATGGTAAGTATTACAATTATAAGATGTTCCCTAGTAAGCATGCTTTTCCATTTTCCTTTTCTTCACTTTGTTCTTGTTACTACATCAAACTTTCATACCTTGTCATTCCATCATACCTAAGTCTTCTTCTCTTTACTCCATTAGGCCTTCATCCTCCTCCATATAAGTATAGAAATATTTGTAAACAAAAAGTGGCTATAATAACACTTTAGACCATATAGGAAATTTTTGTTGGAAACTTAGAGTTTTTGAGTTGTGTTTTCATTGATGTCAACCTATTTGGTTTGCCATTGATGTCAGTATATGTTGTAAATGGCCAAGAGGTGAGTATCCTAATTTTGTTGAGAGGTCTAGTGCTGATTTTGAGGTGTTCATAGATGATTGTTATAGCAGAAGTTTCAATATGTCAAAAACAATATTTATATGCAGGAAAGAGTATTTGATATCCCAATGGAAGAATGCATTACATTCCTTCAATTTGGGAAGATTATGGATTGTTGTTATAGATATAATGTTTTTTATCTTTGCATATTGTACTTTAAGATTTTCAAGTCCTCTATTGTTCAGAAGGTAGATTTTGTTATTGTTTTTTATGACAGTGATATTGTCTATTAGAACTTGTACAAAGAATGCTTGGTAGTTCTCTGATATGTGGATTCAATTGTTGTGTCTTGGAGGGCATGTTATTTTGTTTTGTTTAGTATTCCATCAATGATAATTTTTAAATTTAAATTTCCATTGGCTCTAGTTTGAATGGGAAAAGAAGTAATAAGGAATTAAATAATACTTATATGATTCCTTTATAAAAGAAGCACCAATTAATAGGAGTTAAACATTTCTAACTGCATTTTTTTTCTCGAATATCCATTTAACAATTCTCATCCCTATATATATGAGAAATTATATCTTTCAATTTAATGATTAGATCTCGAATAGGAATTAACCTTTTGGCCATCGACCAATTTTGTGAATTGTTTTTCTAAATTATGTTGACTACAATCTGGGAATCACCTTTCAAGTGAATTCTCTTAGCTCCATTCTGACACCTAATTGTAATCCTATCAATGCAACTCTCATTTCTACCAAATTATTGGTTGTCACACCTAAAGCCTCTAAATCCTCAGTAATTATATTCCCTGCTTCATCCCTAGCAATACACCCCATACCTTCTATTGGCAAATGCACACTCCAATGATAAATTGTAGGTGATTGAAGGTATTTTCATTGATGACAACCTTACAATCCTATGGCACCAACAGACACTGACACAGGCACAAACAATGACACCGACATCAGCAAAGATGTTTACCAGCACCCTGGCCGACAGGATTTTGTTTATTGTATTTTGTATTTAGTTGTAAAATCTTTTTGTAAGCTGACAAGGCGAATTGTATTAGGATTCATATAAGTATGAGATCTTGTGAATTATTTGTAAGTAGCAAAAAATGCATGGAAGCAATGTAATAGGCAGATGCAAATATTAAGGAAGAGTATGGAATAGGGTTTTGGAAGTTGTATGAGCTTAAACTGATATTGAACCTGGCATAGAAGATGCTGAACCGAAGCAATACATGAAATTGGATTTACATAATTTACCTTTGTAAGTTAGTGAGACTTCCCTTTTTGTATTTAAGCAGTGAGCTTTAGGCAGTTGGCCTTCCTGCATGTGTAGGCCCCTATTGTATCAGTAATATTCACCTATTAGACAATGAGCGAATATTGTAGGTCATAAATCCCACCGAGGTTTTTCCCACACCGGGTTTCCTTGTTAAAAAATATCGTGTTATGATTTTCTTTCTATGTTGTGTTTACTGATCTTATTTATTGCATTATTTTAGGTTTATCGATACACTATTTTGGCATGCAATTCATTTAATAAGTTTAGAAAATCCATTAACCGGTTAGATACTGATTCACCCCCCCTTCTCAGTTTCTTTGGGAATCCTAACAATTGGTATCAGAGCCTGGTGTTCTATTTTCAAAAGCCTAACAACTTGAGGAAGATTCTGACACCGGTACAAATGGAAAACTTGAGAAAACAATTGGAAATAGCTCTTACAGATTATGAAGTTGAAAAATTGAAGAATATGAAACTTGAAGATGATCTGAAGGCTACATAGGAAATCATTCAAGGACTTCAGGAAAATATCACTATTGCTAGGAACAAAAGAAGAGAACTTCATGAGAAGTTACAAAGTGATGATGATGAAAAAGAAACTCTTAATGATCTTGTAAGAAAGATGAAGCAAGATAACATGGCCTTGAGGAATAAAATGCAAGATATGACTATGAGATTTTGTAAAGATATTGAAGACTGAAAGAAGAATGAAGATGACATGGCTAGGAGAATCAATGATGCTGGTAATGAAAATCTAAGACTCAATCATGAAAATGATATGTTGAAGACAGATATAATTCACTTGGAGCATGATAAAATTGAACTCATGAGACAGAAAGATTTCTTAGAAAATGAGTTGGCTATTGCAAATCAACACAAGGAGAAATTCAAGAAAATTTCAAAAGAACTTGATGACATGTTGAAAAATCAGAAAGCTAATGGAGATTCTAATGGCCTTGGCTTTGAAGTTGGTGAAAGCTCTGGTACTGCAAATAATCATGATCACAGTAAATCGGTAAGACAACCTAATGCCTACAAATTTAATGGAAAATGCTTGAACTGTAACAAGTATGGTTATAAAAAAAATCAGTGTAGATTTATAAACTATGAGAACACCAATGCAACCACTGGTCAATGTTCTAAATGCAACAAAGTTTGTCATAATTCAGAAAATTGTAGAATGAATGTAAGATGTTATGTTTGTGGAAGATTTGGACACTTATCTAATCAATGCAGAACACATACTGGCATAGGATATGGAAAAGCTATTCAGAAAAACAATGTGACTTGTTATGCTTGTATCAAGATTGGACATATTGCAAAATTTTGTAGAAGTAAGGCATCACTGGCAAATAAAAAAGGACCCATTTTGAAAGGTAAATAGAAGGTTGAAGAAGTAAAGAAAGAATCTTCAAAAGAATGGATTAGAAAGTTAGATATGAATGTTAATGAAGCTATTCCTTCACCAGTAGAACAAAGTATCACTCCACCGGCAGGAGATTCTTCATCTAACTGAAAAGAAACCTTTTGGGGGTATGGCAACGAATTGAAAAACATGTAAATTTACCCTCAGTTGATGGTGAGAAGTTGAAATACATTTTTACTGGCAGATGTGTTAATTTTAACTTAACTGACAAGCATTAAATGTGATAGTTGAAGCAAATGACATTATAAAGAAAGTGTTTTGGCTCTTTTTCATTCACCAAGCATTGAAATTTCCTAAGAGCGTGAAAATCCTGAGTGAAGGCATCCACAGCAAGAAGTGAAGCAAATCATTCAAGCACTCATACCTAAAGGCAGATTAAGGTATTTCTAACAATGGTTTCCTCCTCTGGGTTGATGGTTGGAAGTTGAAATACTTTTTCACTGGCAGATGTGTTAAGTTTAACTTAATTGACAGGCATTAAATGTGATAGTTGAAGGTAATGACATTATAAAGCAAGTGTTTTGGCTCTTTTTCATTCACCAAGCATTCAAATTTCCTAAGAGCGTGAAAATCCCGAGCGAAGGCATCCACAACGAGAAGTGAAGCAAATCATTCAAGCACTCATACCTAAAGGCAGATTAAGGTATTTCTAACAATGGTTTCCTCCTCTTCACTTGAATTCATTGCAAACCCTACTGTAATTGAAGTTGTTAAGCGCCCTAGGCCCATATTTAAAATTATTCCCAAAATTGTGAAGAAAGATGATACCCTAGGAGCTTTTTCAAAAATACCCAAAGGAGTTGCTTATGCTGAGGATCCTAGAATTTACATGCATTGTCATATTGAAGAACTAGGAGCTAAAGAAATATTTGGTAGTGCTGAAACAATTGAAAGCAAAATTCAATCACAGAAAAGAGTAAACAAAACTGAACAAATAGTTAGAAAAGGAACAAGGCAGGCTAAAGCAATCAAGGAAGACATTGAATAAACTAGTATTAAGGAGAGTGACTTGGAAGGATTACAATCAGAAACACATCTTTCACTGATTTCTACCTCCTCTGATAGTGAAATACCGACAAAATTTAAAAGGGTAGTAAGGAAAAGGAAACCTTCACCGGTACCCGCTCCTACACCTAAAAGAACAAGATAGAAACAATAGGCAGTTAGGCCTCTAGCAAAGATGTTAACACCAAAGAAAAGAAAAGAAAACCAAGTTGTTCCTCCACTTGACAACCTTTTGAATGAGATAACTGAAAATGGTAACTTATCAAACATTAGCAAGTTGTATGATACTTTTAACAATGATGAAAAGGAAAGCACAGAAAACAATGTTATTCTACACTTGGATATCTACAAGAAATTTTTGATTGAGGTTGTAGATGATTTACCCAATGAGTTGTATAGAAGGTTAGAAGCAAGGAGAGCAGCAATTGTTGAATTGGATTAAAAGATGAAGGTAGAGAAACTACTTGCAGTTCACCAAGTGAATTCAACAAAAGAGATTGATGAACTAATAAGTGAGGCTAACTTGATAGTATTTTCAAATGATCCTCGACATATAGCACTAATGGCTGGCAGAGTTAATGAGATATCAAAAGAAACTATAGACAAGTGGGATATATTCTTTGTTGAGAAAGAGAAAAAAGAAAAGCTTAAGAGACCAAAGACTTTCAAAGTCTACCAAAAGGACAAATATAAGGGTAAAGGTAAGGTAGGTGGTCCTCCGAGTATAAAGGTAACAAATAACTTACCCCCACCTCCTTCTGATACTCCATCAACACAAAATGTTGATACACCACTAGCAACAAAGAGTATGGAGACAACACATGAGGACACAAATATTGATTCTGAGGTGTTGTATACAATGAATATTGACACACAGGAAGTCAACATTGTGGTTGACAAGGAAACAAATGAGAAAAGAGATGTGGCAACTAAGCCACCGGTAGAAGACACTACAGTTGAGACAAATATTGAGAATACAGTTGGAAACATTGAAATTGGGACTGAACAACAAACTGAATAAACAACGGATACAGGAAAGGAAGATACCACTAGTGTACATACTAATGTATGTACTAAGCAACAGACAACAAATAGAAATGAAAAATCTATTGAGATAGTGACTGTACACATTTCAGAGGTAAACACAGAGAAATCGGTAGAAAACACAGAGTCACAATCAGAAAAACTGGTAGTGGAAAGCTCTGAGAAACAATCTGAGGTACATATTGAGAAATCAAAAGAGAAGAAGGATGAGCTAAAGGTTAATACAGAGACTGTTCCATCCCCATTAGATGAGAAACCTAAACCCTTGCTTGTAGAAATGAAGACTCAAACTAATCTACCAGAGATCACCATAAGCAAAGAGGTTCCTCACACCGGTGGATTACAGATTGTTAAGACAAAATGTAGATTACAAAAGGAAATTTTGTTAGATCTTCTGAAAGAGAGGTGGGTGATCCCCTCTAATGAACCTAAGAGGATTATATGGTGTGGTTCTAAATATGAAAGAGAACCAACTATCTTAACAATCATGGAAGAACCAAATAATTGACCAACTACTTTAGCAATCTGCATTCTGTCGGTGTGAGTAACCTCTTTTCTTATGTTGACCTCTGGTAGTTTAGTCAAAGTCTGCATCTCAACTAGCAAAGGTTTGGGTTTCTCAACCTTTTTCTCTTCATGTTTCTCCGAATGTACCTCTGTTTGTTTCTTTGTGTTTTCTTCTGCTAGTTTCTCTGATGAAGTCTCAGTGTTTACTATCAGTTTCTCAGTATGTACCTCTGAGCTGTCCATTTCTAATTTTTCTAATTCTATTAGTTTTCAGTGTCTCCACCAGTGGTATCTATCACCATTTCAGTTCTAGGCTTAATATTTCCAATTGTATCCTCAACATGCATTTCTACAGTAATATTCTCAACCAGTGGCTCAATTGCCACATCTTTCTTCTCAGCGGTTTTCTTATCAATTACAATGTTTACCTCTTGTGTTTCAATATTCATAGTATATAACACCTCTGAATCAGGATTGGTGTCTTCATGTGTTGTCTCCATACTCTCAAGATTATCAGTTACTGGTGGTGTATCAATAGTTTGTGCCGGTGGAGTATCAGAAGAAGGTGGGGGCAAATTATCAGTTAATTTTATGTTGGGAGGACCACCTACCTTTCCTTTACCTTTATCCTTATCCTTTTGATAGACTCTGAAGGTTTTGGGCCTTTTAAGCTATTCTTGCTTCTCTTTCTCCACAAAGAAGATATCCCATTTATCCACTGTCTCTTTAGATATTTCATTCATTCTACTAGCCATCAAAGCTACATGTCGGTGACCAGTGGAAAATACAATCCTATTAGCCTCACTTATCAGTTCATCAATTTCTTCTTCTGATTTCACTGGGTGAACTACAATTAGTTTTTCTACCTTTATCTTCTTATCTAATTCCACAATTGCTAATCTCTTTGCATCTAGTCTCCTATACAAATCACTTGGTAAATCATCTACAACTTCTATCAAAAAATTCTTGTAAATGTCTAAGTCTAGAATGATACTATTCTCTATGCTTTCCTTTTCTTCATTAGTGAAAGTATTATACAACTTGCTGATATTGGACAAGTTTCCTTCATCAATAATTTCATTTAGAAGATTATCAAGTGGAGGGATAACTTGTTTTACCTGCTTCTTCCTAGGTGTCATTTTCTTAGCTGGAGGCCTTACTATCTGTTGTTTCTATCTTGTTCTCTTTGGTGTAGGAGCGGGTACCAGTGAAGGTTTCCTTTTTCTTTCTACTCTCTGAAAATTTGCCAGTATTTCACTATCAGAGGAGGTACCAATCGGTGAAAGATGTGCTTCCGGTGAAAGATGTACTTCCGGTTGTATCCCTTCCAAGTCACTTTCCTTAATACCAGTCATATTCAACATGTTTTCCTTAATCTCATTGGCCCGTTTTGTTTCTTTTCTAATGGTTTGCTCTTTTTTTTTCCTTCATTTTAGAGACTGAACCTTGCTCTCAATGGTTTTAGTACTACCAAATATTTCCTCTCCAGGTTCTCTAGGGGCTTTGGGGAGGGCTTTAGCATATGTTTCAATTATGTTTTCATCTGCCTCATAACCCATTTCAGGTACCCAAACAGTTCTATGAACCACTGCTTCCATCCATATTTCATCTTTCTTAATAACAAAACATATTTCCTTCTGGTATTTGTCAACTATGCTCTGAGATAGTCTTATCCTTGTTTTCATTCTAGCCTTAAACACTTGAAACTATTCAATTATATTTTTTTCCCTATCATCTCCCATGCCGATAAAGATATCCAAAAGTTGTTTACCTACCGGTATATCAAAACCAAACTCTTTTCTACCTATACGGGGAACTTCCTTAGTAATATATAGAAATAGGCACATAAGTATATTACCAAATCTGAAACTACCTTTCTTTTCTCCTTTGATTTTCTTCAGATTATCAATCAATTCATCTTTTAACCATTCACATATGTCAATCTTAGTGTTACTGTTTACCATGTCATAAGCACTCTCAATACATAAACTAGAAACAGAGTTTATTTTGTTGGCATGTGTAGCTTTGTATCCTAGAATCATGCTAATGAATCTAACATTTATATCTTTCACATCATTTACTCTCAAAGATCTATGGTCATGGGTTGCACCGGTTAGGGTCATCACATTGTTGTTAGAGATCTTCTTTCCTTTTTCTGGTCTGCTACCAGTGGAAGGTAAGCCAGTCACTACCCTAACAACTTCTTATGTAATCTTATGGATGGAGTCAAGCCAAAATAATTCCCCATGAACTCTGCTAAGCACAATTCTTATAACTTCCTTGGGAAAATCAGGAATGCTAAGTATCTCCGCAAAACCTAGGGTTTCAATTATCTTGTGTTCTGGTTTCACATTACCATTTTCATCACAAATTATAGTCCTATACATGTTCATTATCTCATCAGCACCAAGTTCCTCAATATGACAATGTATGCATATCCTAGGCTCTTTTGCATACACAACTCCTTTGGGTATTTTAGAAAATGCTCCTAGGGTATCATCTTGCTTCGCTACTTTGGGTATGATTTTAAATATGGGCCTAGGGTGCTTAACCACTTCAATTAAAATAGGGTTTGCAATGAATTTGGGTGCAGAGGAGGAAGCCATTGTATAAATACCTTAATCTGCCTTAGATTTGAATGCTTGAATGATTTTCTTCACTTCTCGATGTGGATGCCTTCGCTCGAGATTTTCATGCTCTTAGGGAGTTTGAATGCTTAGTGAGTGAAAAAGAGTGAAAAACACTTTCTTTATAATGTCATTTCCTTCAACTACCATAATAAATGCTTTCCAGTTAAGTGAAAACTTAACTCATCTGTCATTTAAGAAGTATTTCATCTGCTTACCATCAACCGAGGGTAAACTAGCATGATTTTCAATTTAGTTGCCATACCCCTGAGGGTTATCTCTTAGTTACATGAAGAATTTCCTACTCGTGGAGTGATACTCTATTCTACCAGTGAAGAAATAGCTTCATTAACATTCTGATCTGACTTTCTAATCCATTATTTTGAGAATTCTTGCTTTACCTCATCAACCTTCTCCTTACCTTTCAAACTGGGTCCTTTGTTATTTGTTGGTAAAGTCTTACTTCTACAAAATTTTGCAATATGTCCAATCTTGTTACAAGCATAACAAGTCACATTGTTTTTCTGAATAGCCTTTCCATATCTTATGTCGGTTTGTGTTCTGCATTGATTAGATAAGTGTCCAAATCTTCCACAAACATAACATCTTACATTCATTCTGCAATTTTCTAAATTATGACCAATTTTGTTGCATTTTATACATTGACCGGTGGATGCATTAGTGTTGTGATAGTTTCTAGATCTACACTGATTTTGTCTATGACCATACTTGTTATAGTTAAAGTATTTCCCATTAAAATTGTAGGCATTAGGTTGTCTTACCGGTTTACTATGATCATGATTGTTTGTAGTATCGGAGCTTTTTGACTTTAGTATCTCCATTAGGTTTTTGAATTTTCAGCATATCATTAAGTTCTTCTGAACTTTTATTGAATTTTTTCTTATGTTGATTTGTAGTAGCCAACTCATTTTCCAAGAAATCCTTCTGTCTTAGATTTTCATTTCTAGTATCATTGATTCTCCTAGTCAAGTCATCTTTATTCTTCTTTCTATCTTCAGTGTCTTTACAAAATCTCATAGTCATATCTTGCATCTCATTCCTCAAGGTCATGTTCTCTTGCCTCATCTTTCTTACAAGATCATTTAAAGTTTCTTTTTCATCATCATCTTTCTGCATCTTCTCATGAAGTTCTCTTCTTTTGTTACTAGCAAAAGTAAGATTCTCCTGAAGTCCTTGAATGATTTCTTGTGCAGCCTTCAGATCATCTTCAAGTTTGATATTCTTGAAATTTTCTGCATCATAATCTGCAAGAGTTATTTCCAATTGCTTTCTCAAATTATCCATCTATATAGGTGTCAGAATCTTCCTCAAGTTGTTAGGCTTTTGAAAAAAGAGGACCAGGCTCTTATATTGAGAGGGGGTGGTGAATCAGTATCTTGTCGGTTAACAAATTTTCTGATCTTATTAAACAAATTGCATTCCAAAACAATGTACCGGTAAACCAGAATTAATGCAGTAAATAAGAACAATAAGTACAATAGAGAAAGCACACCATAACACAAGATGTTTAACGAGGAAACCCAGTGTGGGAAAAACCTTAGTGGGATTTGTGACCCACAATATTCACTCACTAGCCAATAAATGAATATTACTTACAATAGGGGCCTGCACATGCAAGAAGGCCAACTGCCTAAAGCTCACTGCTTAATTACGACAGGGAAGTCTCACTGACTTACAAATAGGATTATGTAAATACAATATAATGTACTTCTTTAGTTCAGCATCTGCTATGCCAGGTTCAATACCGATTTAAGCTCATACAATAATCATAAACCTTACTCCAAAATCTGCCTTAATATTCACATGTTCGCATCTTCCTTTTTCATTCTTACACAAATGATCTACAAGATCTCATACTTATATATGATTCCTATTATAATTCGCCTTGTCAGCTTACAAAAAGATATTACAGTTAAATACAAAATGTAATAAACAAAATCCTGTCGGCTGGGGTGTCGGTAATCATCTTTGCCTCTGCTAGTAAACTATCTGTCAGTGTAGAGTCTGTTGGTGTTGGTGCTTGCCGGTTCCATAGGATTGCAAGGTTGCCATCAATGACAATACCTTCAATCACCTACAATTTCTCATTGGGGTGTGCATATGCCAACATAAAAATCTTTTCCCAATCTATTACATGCATTTTATTTTGATCATTAATACCATTCCAAAATAATATTCTCATTATCTTATTCAATTCTCTCTCAACTCTACTTGTTGATTTTAAACATGACATGGAATAACCAGGAAGAATTAAAAAAACTAATTTAATCATTAAGAGTTTTCCTAGAAAAGAACATGACATTTATTTTAAGTTAAGTGCCCATCTTCTTCACATATCTAATAATTAGATTCTCCCAATATTCTCTTTCATTAATTCTTTCCAAAAGTGGAGTACCTAGAAACTTGCTTGGGAAGTTAGCCACTTTCAGTTTTAAGATCCTAGCTAGGTCCCCTTGGAGACTCAGTTGAGTGTTGAGAAAAAACACCTCCAATTTTTTCTAGTTAATTTTTTAACCTGATGCATCATAGTATCTATTGAGAACATATTTGATTCTTCTTGCTTCTGTGCTACTCGATTGACCAAATGACATAGTATCATCTGCAAACTACTAATGAGTTACTGGGTTTAGACCTACTACTACTTTATTTCCCTACGAACTTCATTCCTCTCTTATCTTGCTAATACGTGTTCCCAAAGCTTCAACCATTATTATAAAGAGGAAAGGAGATATCGAGTCTCCTTTTCTTGATGCCTTTGGTAGAGTTGAAGAAACCATGAGTAGATCCATTCATTAATACTGAGAAAGTTAGGGAGAAGATACATCTGTTAATCCATGTTATCCATTCCTTACTAATACTAAATTTTGATAAAATTTATTTCAAAAATTCTCTATCCACCGAGTCATAAGATTTCATAATATCCAATTTGATTATCATGCCTACTTTCTTTATTTTCCTAGTTGAATGAATCACTTCATGAGTCATGGGTTATTATGATACCTTCCACAATCGATCTCCTAGGAGTAAAGGCACTTTGTTACTCTACTATTAATAGTTTTTAGACTCCTTTGAGCCTATTTTCAATAATTTTAGAGATGATTTTGTATGTAGTATTACATAGAGCTATCAGTCTAAAGTGATTTATTGAATTTACCATCTTCTTTTTTGGGATTAGAGCTAAGAAAGTATGATTCATTACTTACAGGACTGACTTCTTTTTCCTTGATTCCTCCACAACCTTGTAAATATCATCTTTTATAATTTCCCAGAAATGTTGGAGAAAACTAGTCAGAAAGCCATCTGGACCAGGAGCCTTATCAGGATTTATCTCAAATACTACATTTTTGACCTTCTTGATTGAGATCTTCTTGAAAAGCTTAATATTCAAATGTTGTTATATGATTTTTGGAATTGATTCTATAAATTCCTTCCTTGCTTCTAAATTTGAAGGTGTATCTTCATTTCATATTTCTTCAAAATATCTTGATGCCTCCTGATTAAATTCCTCCAAGGATTTTTTTCTCAACCCATCTACTCTATTAATTTCTGTAACCCTACTTCTTTCCTTATTTTCTAGAGAAGTCTTATGAAAAAAAATTGTATTTATATCACCTTCTCGAAGCCAAACCTCCCTCGATCTCTATCTCCAGAAGCATTCTTCTCTTAATATTACTTAGAAATTTATACTTTTAAGAATTTTTATCTCTCATATTCCTCTAATTCCTACCTTCCTTAATGATTTTCTCATTGAGAGTAGCTAATTATTTTTCTAATCTCAACTTTTCCTAGAAAAATTTCTTGAACTTATTTTTATTCCACTCTTTCAGTTACATCTTGACATACTTAAACTTACTATTAAGTTGGAACATGTGTGAATGATCTTTGTGGTTTACCTCCTTCCACCACTTTACAATCAAGTTTCCTAGATTTGGGTCCCTGAGTCATATGTTTTCAAATTTGAATAGGATTCCTATAAATAACTTATTTTGAGTTGATGTCAATTGGACAAGATAATGAATAGAGCTAGCAAGCTGAAGCACAAAGACTTCATAAAAGTACACTAGGCTATCCCAATTACCAACCATCATAAATATATCAATCCTTTCAAATATATAGTCATGTAGATTATTGACATCTATGAAGTGTTGGAAGACTACTTGAACCATTGTAGCTTTCCTAGAGCCACCCAATTTCTCCTGATTGTTTCTAGTAGCATTTGAATCCCTTGCTAACAAAAATCTTACCCCACTTAGGCCTTCTAGTCTATCCATCAAAAATGTCTGTAATTTCATTTATTGCATTGTTTGAGTCAGATCATATACATTAATTACAAAAAAAGACTCATTTGTTTGTAGCATTTTGCACTTATGGGTGATCCACCATTGATTATCTTCCACTATTAGGCCTTCTACTTTTCAAGGGTTTTATAATACCCCTAGGCCCCATGAAGCTCCTTCGGATCCCACAAAGTATATTTTCCAGTGTTTTCAATGATTAAACCTCATCTCATTCTCCTCCTTTCTAAGGTTGGTTTCTTGAAGGAGGTAATATCTATTTTTGTCTGATTGATTTGGCACTTAATAAAGCACCATTTGTTAGGGGTTTTGATTCCCCTAACATTCAAATTAATGATCTTCATTATGATTGAGGAAGGTTAACCAGCTTCCCAAACCTTGCATTGGTTTTCATTTTCCTTTTGTGGTCTTCTATGATAGAAACATTAACTTTGGATTTGTTTGAGGTTCCCCTTTTACTCTTCTTCTCCAAGATCATAAGGCCTCTGTTCTTAGATTTAATTTTCTCTAGCATCATTTTTTCAGCCATCATTGCTATTATATAGTTTTATCTTTATACTCCTCTCCTTCATGCTCCTTAGTTATACCCTTTGTAACTATCTTGTTCCTTTACTTCCCTTTTGCTTCTATTCATTTCATACTTCTCTAATGCATATGCAATTCATATAACATCCAAGATTTTACACCATGATCCTTCAGGTGTATAATTATTAGAAAATAGGATCTAAGGATACTAATCGTTATAAACAAGATTATAAAGTAAATGAAATATGAAACATACATGCAAAATGTACACATTACACAAGATATACATGGGGAAAACCCTTTCGGGTAAAAAACCCCATAAAGCATCATTTAATTAAAACACTTACAAATATAGTTTATAATAAAATAGACATGAACCTAGGGATACTCCTCCAATACTTCCACATGGCCAATAATACCTCATATGCATAGTGATACAACTCACCATAAAGCTCCCAATTCACACACCTCTCAAATGAAAGAGAACCTCCTTAAATATAGGAGGAAGGGTGACTTCACTAGTCACACCTTTTCAATAACCCCCACTCATAAATAATTAATAATCTAATAGTTATTAGATTATAATTATTTCAAATGGGATATGCTTATAAAGCATATAATATATAAGGTTTTATAACCTTATATTAGAACATTATATATAAATGTTATAATGATGTGATCCCTAATAACATTATGTTCTAACAATAATATCTTGGATGCTCACCTTATTTCCTATATTATCCCCATTTGTTAGTGGATCACTCTTACTCCTCGACTCTTATATTCTATATGTTTGTCTACCTTCCTCCAAATGCTGGAAAATAGTCTATCTTAAATAATTTGTATCCCTTAGTAGGACTACCAATTCTACCTCTTTGATTATGTCTTGCACATGTTGGGGAATTTTTTCCTTTCCTTCCTTACCATTTCCTTGAGGATTATCTAATAATGTTGCCATTTGATTCTATTGTTTTCTTCTCTTGGAAGGACTTTCTTCTAAACCTATTCTCTCTAGAGTGACATCTCCCTTGTCTAGATCCTCCAACCTTTCACTTATTCCTAAGGAATTTTATGTTCCAACTTGCATTTTTTCTCTATATAGAAAGCACTTTGGGTAACTATCATGATAACTCAATGATGAATAGTGAGTACCAAACCGGTACTAAGAGGGGGGGTGAATCAATATAGACACAACAACTTTTCTTGAACCGGTTTGACTGCAAACAGTGCACTTGATAGACAAACCCTAATACCAGTCTAAACCAGATTACTACTAGTTAAACATAATGAGACTATGAAAGACATAAACTGGCAACACTTAGCTTTCCACCTTATTCATAAAAAGATAATCTATCATCAGAGATACAACAATTTACTAGAACAACATGATTCACCACTAAATAGGAAATAACAAAACATCACATGAAAGAGGCATCACACATGACACACATATTTTTCATGTGGAAACCCAACTGGGAAAAACCACAGTGGGGATGAATACCCACAAGATGTTTTTGAACTCTTTAGAAGTCCACTTTGTTAGGAGCTTAGTCCGGTTAAAGACTATTACAACAGGTTCTGTTAGGAACTGATCCAGTTAGGGATCACCCAGTTAAGGGATGGCTAGAATACCCAGTTAAGGGTTAAACTCTATTAAAGGTTACCTTGTTAGAGGATTTTATGAACTCAATGGCTTTGAGTCACCCTGTTAAAGGATTTATAGCAAGCTGGTTAAAGCTACCCTATTAAGGGATTTTCCAACTGTTGAAGCGATAAGAGATCAACAGGTATTACAATGATCTAGTAATAGCACTCAATGCCAATGCGAATCTATTTTAGTTCCTTCCTTCTGCACACACACTTTGCAGGTATCAATTCTCTTATTTGGTCTAGCAAGAATCACGTATCTCTGCACTTAGATACACACACAACATTTGCCAATGACCTCAACATGTAACATAACATTGACCTTATAGGAAACATATAGGTCGGTAGCATAAACCCTCAACCCTAAACATTTAGGTTGAGCAATTCAGTCGGTTCAATCCTGACCATTGAACACTTTGCATTTGAATACAACGGTCTTGAACAAATCTCAAGACATTCTCCATCGTTCATTCTTCACTGCTTCTTGGAGGCGATATCCCATCACGCATTCATCACTGTTTGCAAGGACTTCACACATTCTGGAGGTAGATAGGATCAATCCCCTTCATGCAAGGTCCTTCATGCACATGAGGCTAATGTGGCAACATGATCTGATCTCCATTACAATGCCAACTCATCACACAATGCCATCGGTTGAATCACACAAGCTCAAAACACTTCAACCGGAAACCCTAAGGCTGGGACTACCAACTGGTAGTCATACCATATTAAACCTTGATAGAAAATATTCCATTTATCGGTTCATTTGGACAAATGTACCGCTTCACCTTTTGCACATATACTGGTTCACAACATTATACCGGTTCATCTAAAACATATTATCGGTTCACTCTTCAACATATTACCGATTCACTCTTCAGCATATTGACATCAATGACAACACAATATCATCATGTCAACATACTCTATACATATGCCAACAATCTCCCCCTTTGGCATTGATGGCAATATACAAAGATATCTCTCTTTCTGCATCATATCTTCTCCTTAATACTGGAGATATCTTCTCTACTTCACATATTCTCCCCCTTTGACAACAATGCCAAAGTGGAGGCACGAGCTTCCCTGTTCCACTATGATGCTCCCCCTAAGGAGTAGCATCCTTAAACACATCAATCTTGAAAAGATATAGCAAATTAAGATCTAATTGATGTGGAGGACAAACCTTTAGTTTACCTCTTGAAGGGGCAACACCCCTAATTCACCTCTCAAATAGGTAAAAGTAGCCTTTAGTAGAGGCTTGGTGAATATGTCTGCTAACTGCTCCTTATTGGAAACATGTTCCAATACCACCTCTTTGTTATGAACCTTTTTCCCTCAAGAAATGATACTTGAGTTCAAAGTTTTTGGTTCTATCATGTAAAACCGGATTCTTGGAGATGTTAATTGCACTTGTATTGTCACAAAATATACTTATCGGTTCAGATATAGGAACTTTGAAGCCATTCAATACATGCTTCATCCAAATAGTTTGGGTGCAGTTCATAAAAGCTGCAACATACTCCGCTTCTCTTCTAGACTGAGAGATACAACTCTACTTTTTACTCATCCATGAGACCAGTCTACCACCGAGAAAGAATGCACCACTGGTTGTGCTCTTTCGATCATCTACATTACCAACCCAATCAGCATTTGTGAACACTTTTAGGTTGAAATCATCATTGTATGGATACCATAATCCATAGTCAATAGTTCCCTTCAGATATCTAAGAATCTACTTGACTGCTACCAAGTGGGATTCTCTTGGGCTTTTCTAAAACTGAGAGGTAATACCCACTACATGTGTAATGTCCGGTCTGCTATGCACTACATAATGCAACTTACCAATCATTGATCGATATTCTTTCTCATTTACCAATGCCGAGTCATCCTCTTTTGATAGTTTACAACTGGTCACCATTGGTGTACCAACCGGTTTGTTGTCTTCCATGCCAAAGGTCTTCAACACCTCTTTGACATACTTGGATTGAGTAATAAATATTCCATCTTTCATTTGCTGAATCTGCAGTCCAATGAAGAACTTAATCTCCCCTATAAGTGACAGCTCAAATTCCTTCTTCATCTCATCTGTAAAGTCCCAACTCATCTTGTCATCTCCACCAAAGATTATGTCATCAACAAATACTTCACAGATTAGAATCTGATCTCCTTCTGATTTCAAGTAGATATTTCTATCTTCACTTTTTCTTTCAAATCCAATCTTCACAAGATGGGAGTGTAAGCATTCATACATGCTCTAGGTGCTTTCTTCAGTCCATACAAGGCTTTATGTAGCCTACACACCATGTCACTATCTTCTGATAGGGAAAACCCATTTGGTTTCTCTATATACATGTCCTCTTCAAGTATTCCATTTAGGAATGTAGATTTTACATCCATTTGGTATATTTTGAATCCTTTAAAAGCTGCATATGCAAGAAGCATATGAACTCCTTCCAATCTTGCTATTGGAGCAAAAGTTTCTCTATAGTCTTCTCCTTCTTCTTGGGCATATCCTTTACATACTAGTCTGGCTTTCTTCCTTACCATTGTGCCATCCTCATTTAGTTTATTTCTGAAGACCCATTCGGTTCCAATGACATTTTTATGCTCTGGTCTGGGTACCAAAGACCATGTACCATTATTTTCTATTTGATCAAGTTCCTCTTCCATTGCCTTGATCCAGTCTTCATCTTTATGTTCCTCTTTTAATGATTTAGGCTCAAATTCAAAGATCATACATGAGTTTTCTCTGACCTTTCTCCTTGTAATAGTTCCTCCATCTTTGTCTCCTATGATCTTCTTTGGATCATGATTGAGTTTTACATACCTAGATATATTATTAACAGATTCCTCTTGCTTTTCTTCTTCATCCTCATCTTCATCAGCATCAACATCCACTAGTGTAGGAGCACAATTACTGGTACTGGGCTGATTTGCAACCTGTTCCTAGAAGGTTACTACCGGTTCATCTCCTACATGCTCTTTGCTAGTTTCCTCAGGTTTCTCAAAGTTTTCATCAACCCTAACATTGGTACTTTCAACAATTCTTTGAGTCCTATTGTTGAAACATTTGAGAGCTTTACTCATGGTGGAATATCCTAAGAATATTCCCTCATCACATTTTGCATCGAATTTGCTCTGATGTTCACTCCTTTTGATATAAAATTTTCTACCAAGCACTTTGAAGTAGCTTACTATTGGTGTCTTACCAGTCTAGTACTCATAAGGAATCTTATCCTTTCCTTTCTTGATGAGTACCCGGTTCATTATGTAGACTACAGTGCTCACCGCATCTCTCCAAAAGGTGTGAGCAACCTTTCCTTGGATCAACATAGTTCTAGCCGCTTCAACCACAGTTCGGTTGTTTCTTTCTGCTAGGCCATTCTGCTGTGGAGTCTAGGGGGCAGACAGTTGCCTCTTGATGCCATTCTCTTCACAGTATTTGTTGAATTCACCGGAAGTGAATTCTCCTCCTTGATCAATTCTAAGGTATTTGATTCTTCTACCTCTTTCCTTTTCTACCAGTGCTCTAAAAGCTTTGAACTTTCCAAAGGCTTCAGACTTGTCCTTCAAGAATGTGACCCACATCATTCTTGAGAAATCATCTATAAGAATCATAAAATACCTATCTCCCTACACACTCCTAGTTTTCATAGGACCACACAAATCAGTATGCACAAGATCAAGTAAATTGTTTGTAGTGAAAGATTTACCTTTGAAAGTTGAGGAAGACATTTTCCCCAATTGACACTCTCTGCACAAAGGATTTTCTGGTTTTCTCAACATAGGCAATCCTCTAACTACCTTGATCTTACTGGCCTTCACAATATTGTCAAAGTTTACATGGCAGAGTCTCCTATGCCATATCTAGTTGTCCTCAAACTTAGCCATAAGACATGTATTGAAATTAGCATTTAGCTGAAATAGGTTACCTTTGGTCTGCATACTGGTAGCCATCAGTTCACCACTCTTTCCTTTGATTTTGCAAACTCCATTTTTGAATTCCAGAGTGAGTCCATTATTATTCAATTGAGCAACACTCAAAAGGTTGTGCCTTAGACCTTCTACCCAATACACATTGTCAGCACTGCTTCTTCCATTTAGAGAGATGGACCCTCTGCCTTTTACCATACATGGTGCATCATTACCAAAATGAACCACACCACCATCATACTCTTTCAGGGATAGAAACTTACTCTGGTCACCACTCATATGATGAGAACAACCACTGTCAATAATCCACTCATTGGAATTATCAAAGCAAGAGACAATAGCCTTCTTGTCTGACACATATTCCTTGACTGCTATAAACACAATATCTTCATTTTCTTCATCTTCCGATTCCTCATCAGTGACACCTTCATCAACTGCTACAAAACAGTTTCTCTAGTTTCCTCCTTTGAACTTCTTAAACTTTTCTGGTTTGTCCTTGCTATCACCATTAGGATAGTTTGCAGCAATGTGTCCTATCTGGTTACAAGAAAAGCATTTCAAAGGGAGCTTAAATCTGTATTTACTAGTTCCCTTAGGAAGTCTCTTGGCAAGAAGAGCTTCAAATTCCATCAAGATCTCCTCATCATCCATTTCTCTATTTTGTCTTGGTTCACCACTGGTACTAGATTCTTTTCCTTTTTTGGATGGTGTAGCAGATGCTCTGAAGGCTGATTCAGTCTTCTAAATATTGCCATAATAATTATTTAGCTCATAAGTTGTTAGCTTTGCAATGATGGAGTCTAGGGATACCTTTGTCTTGTCTACAGACCTCAACTCATGAATAGCTACAACCCTTATTGCATAGACCGGTAACAAGTATCTCAAAACTTTGCTAACAATAGTGGAATCTTCCATTTTACCACCTACACTCTTGATATCTCCAACAATAGCTTTGATTCTTATTCCATATTGTTGAATGGTCTCTCCTTCAACCATCCGCAAGTCTTCAAACTTTCCTCTAAGGCTTTCTTCCTTAGCTTGTTTCACATGCTCATCACTACCATAGATATTCTTAAGAGTATCCCATACTTCTTTAGGATTCTCTTTGTCCTGAACATCAATAAACTCAATGTCAAATAAACTACTAATTAGGGCTTCCATGACTTGCCCATTCTCCTAAATCTCTCTCTTTTGGTCATCGGTGAGAGTACCGGTAGGGATAACATAAACATTCTCAACATAGCTCCAATGTTGAGCACCCATGCTTCTGATGTATATCTTCATTCTATCCTTCCATATTTTAAAGTTATCTCTGTTGAACTTTGGACCTTCCCTCTTCATCATTACAATAGGATCTTTCCCTCAAGCAGTTAAGCTTACAACATATAGGACCTGGAGAATGCTCTGATACCAATTGATAACTCAATGATGAACAATGAGTACCAAACCAGTACTGAGAGGGGGGGGTGAATTAGTACAGACACAACAACTTTTCCTGAACTAGTTTGACTGCAAATAGTACACTTGACAGACAAACACTAATACTGATCTAAACTAGATTACTACTGGTTAAACATAATGAGATGGTAAAAGACATAAACCGGTAACACTTAGCTTTCCACCTTATGCATAAAAGCATAATCTATCATCAAAGATACAAAAATTTACTAGAACAACATGATTCACTGCTAAATAGGAAATAACAAAACATCACATGAAAGAGGCATCACACATGACACACATATTTTTCACGTGGAAACCCAACTAGGAAAAACCACGGTGGGGATGAATACCCACAAGCTATTTTTGAACTCTTTAGAAGTTCACTTTGTTAGGAGCCTGGTCCGGTCAAAGACTGTTACAACAGGTTCTGTTAGGAACCGATCCTGTTAGGGATCACCCAGTTAAGGGATTGCTAGAATACTCGGTTAAGGGTTAAACCCTGTTAAAGGCTACCTTGTTAGAGGATTTTATGAACTCAATGACTTTGAGTCACCCTGTTAAAAGATTTACAGCAAGCTAGTTAAAGCTACCCTGTTAAGGGATTTTCCAACTGTTGAAGTGATAAGAGATCAACAGGTATTACAATGATCTGGTAATAGCACTAAATGCCAATGCAGATCCATTTTAGTTCCTTCCTTCTGCACATACACTTTGCAGGTATCAATTCTCTTATTTTGTCTGGCAAGAATCATGTATCTCTGCACTTAGATACACACACAACATTTTCCAATGACCTCAACATGTAGCACAATATTGACCTTATAGGAAACAGATAGGTTAGTAGCATAAACTGTAAACCCTAAACATTTAGGTTGAGCAATTCAGTTGGTTCAATCCTGACCATTGAACACTTTGTATTTGAATACAATGGTCTTGAATAGATCTCAAGACATTCTCCATCGTTCATTCTTCACCACTTCTTGGAGGCGATAACCCATCAAACGTTCATCACCGTTTGCAGGGACTTCACACATTCCCGAGGTAGATAGGATCAATCCCCTTCATGAAAGATCCTTCATGCACATGAGGTTGACGTGGCAACATGATCTGATCTCCATTACAATGCTAACTCATCACACAATGCCATTGGTTGAATCACACAGGCTCGAAACACTTCAATCGAAAACCCTGGCTAGGACTACCAACCGATAGTCATACCATATTAAACCTTGATAGAAAGAATTCAATATACCATTTCATTTGGACAAACATACTGCTTCACCTTTTGCACATATATCGGTTCACAATATTTTACCAGTTCACTTTGCCAGTTGGTTATCTTCAATAAACCGATTCATCTTCAATATATTACCGGTTCACTCTTTAGCATATTACTGGTTCACTCTTTAGCATATTGACATCAATGACAACACAATATCATCATGTCAACATACTCTGCACATATGCCAACATATCATTCAGGAGTTTAATTGTGTGTTTCCATCTGCCCCCATTAGTGATAATCTACAACTTTTTATATATCCCCCAATCCATGTCAATTTCTATAGAGATATTTGTTATGTCCCCTATTTTTCCATTTAAGAATTCCTCTTCCACTCATATGAAGGAACCCAAAGAATCTCCTATTCTAATTATGTCCACCCCACTCTAGTATTTAGCCGAAAGACCCACCAAACTCACCCATTTTATTGATTTTGAGTTTCATCAAGTCAATGTTTAGGCTCTAATTTAATTTGGTAAAACTTCTGTCTTTAAAGAAAATAGGGCCTTGTGCTGGCAACGATGCATCAAACTAAGAGGTGGGGGGGCGAATTAGTTTTCTGAAAAATTACTGCAACTTAAGGCACAAATCAGATCTGATAATTAATGGTTAAAGAATGAAACAACACCACATCAATAACACACAT
This sequence comes from Cryptomeria japonica, assembly GCF_030272615.1. Classification (NCBI taxonomy): domain Eukaryota; kingdom Viridiplantae; phylum Streptophyta; class Pinopsida; order Cupressales; family Cupressaceae; genus Cryptomeria; species Cryptomeria japonica. The sequence goes on along the minus strand of NC_081408.1, from coordinate 75,709,606 downwards.
AACACAAAGATTTTTAACATGCAAAACCTAGTTAAGGGAAAAACCACGGTGGAAACCTATCATTAATAAAATAATACCCTGTTAGCAATAAGTGAAATATTACGATGGGAAATGAACATGCATTCAAGCACACTACCTAGAGCTCACTACTCAAATCATAAAGTCAGAAGGGCTACAACCATTGGGAAGGCTCACTTCCTTACAAAAAGACTCACTGTCTTACAAAAACATTTGGATTACATCCAAAGGATCATGAACTGGTAAAATAGAATCTCCACATGCTTGAGTACAGTTCCAGTTAAGCACATTGTCTAATCTTCTTTGCCACACTTCTTCGCACAACTTCACATTGTATATGGTGAAAAGTGATGATGATAAACTATTGTAATACCATAAATATCCAACCATAAACAATCTAGGTCCTACAATGAAACATTCACCAATACCAATAGAGATAACTAAGATCATGCAAATAAACAATAACAAAACAAGATATACCATTCACATGTCTAGAAGGGTTTCAATATCCATTGTCTCCTATCTCCATTGATCTTGTTTGATATATTTTCACTCATATTTTATGTGTGAACAAGAGCTTGACAAATAACGGATTGTGGTTGATAGGTTGATTGCAAGAAGGATTGATTGAAGTTGTTGTTTAGAAACATTCATTAGGGTTAATAATGAAGGAGAGTATCCTCTTATATAGAAGACACTGTATGAAATGGAGGGATAAGATTAAGAGGTGTAAAGATAAATGGTTAGCTAGAATTAAAGGATAGGTGGAGGAAATAATTAAATGATAAAGGGGATAGGTAAGAGAAGAATTAAGAGATGAGTGACATGTGTCATGGGTAGAAAAGTTATGAATTAATTAAATAAATAAATAATTATTTAATCAATAGAGGAAGTGGGATCAAATAAATAGATAAAATATTTATTTAATTTAGGAAAAGGATTTTTTAAATAATAAAAGTATTTATTTAAACGAGGAAAGCCTTAGAAGAGGATTAATGAACTAATTAAATAAATAAATATCTATTTAATTAATAGAAGACTTAGGATAAAATAATTAAATAAATAAAATATTTATTTAATTAGACAGGACAATTTTAGGTGTCTACATTTTGCCCCTCTTTGAGACAATGTAGCTTGTTGTGTTGGGTCAAAGAAGATAAGATAAATTGATACAAAGTTTCCCCATGATAGGAATTATATGCCCCCTTGAGAGATTGGATGAAAATGTTTGAGAAGATCACAAACAATCTCTTGATAAGAAAGAAAGGCTAGAAAGGATTGACAAGATAGGGTGACAAGGTCACACAAGAAAAAGATTGACTCAAGAGGAATCAACAGAAATATGTCTATGTCTTAAAAGGCCAAAATTTATAGTTTTGTGATCAACATACGCTATCAATTAGATAAGCTGATGAGAGGATTCACTCAAACAAGTGTCCTAGGGAAGACAACTAAAAACAAGGCTAGAGTTAATAGTTTTGTGATAAATATACGTTGCCAATTGGATAAGCCATTGAGAGGATTCACTCAAACAATTACCCTAAAAAGGACAAACTAGAAAGAAGGCTAGAATTGACAATTCTATGATAAACATACGTTGCCAATTGGATAAAATGCTGAGAGGATTCACTCAATATGTGCCATAAAACAAGTAGGTTTGCTAAGTTGAGTATAGGGTAAGCTATCAAATTGATAAAATATTGTGAGTGCTCTAGAAAGATGGATATAGTGCAATGTGACAAACATATACACTAGGATATAGTGCCATGTGATAGACATTAGCGCTAGGACACAAATAGAACTATGTGATGAACATGAGTACCACTAGGATATGATACGATAAGATAAGTAGCACTATGTGATGAACATGAATACCACTAGGATTGACACGATTGATTTTATTGTGATAAAATTATAAAGCACTGATAGGGGGCGGGGCTGAATCAGTGAAAGCAAAAATGGTAACACTTTAAATGTAGATTAGTAAAAACATTTAACCAATTTACCAATGACATTGCATATAATCCAAAGTGTTATAAAAATATTCACCACAAGAAAAACATTCACCATAACACAAAGATTTATACGTGGAAAAACCAACTGGGAAAAACCATGGTGAGATGGAACTCATAAGTTAATAAGCTGCAGTATAGATAACTAATAGGTTAAGGTCTACAAATGCTTTGTTAGGAGTAGATCTTGTTAAAGATCTCAAGCCTTGTAAGGAGATACACCTGGTTAAAGGTAACCTTAGTGGAGGATTTAGATCCAAGTTAATGAATCACCTTGTTAGAGGATTTATACAAAGAAGCTTGTTAGAGCTTACCCAGTTAAGGGATTTTACTATTGTAGTGGTTAGAGAACAACAGTTGGATTGATATAATAATACCATCTTTTGCTGGTTTAGATCCTTTTCTATCCATACATTATTGTATCATTGACATACTCTACAATTCCTTCAATAAATCACATCAACTTCAGCTCATATCATAACTTGTATCTTCTATATGAAATAACTCATCACAATGTCTTTATATAGATATTAGATTTCATGTTGGCTCCTAAACCTTGACACAATTTCCTAGGTTCAATGAAGCAAGACAATCTTTCTTAACATGACACAAATCACCACCATAGTGTCAGTTAGTTGTAACACATCACAATGGGTGATAACTCATTACACAAACTAGAAAAACTAGTGAGAACACCGATACTGGTTCAGTGTTGATCACTTCAAATAAAATATTAACTCACAGACTGATTCACTTTGAATTCATACTGGGTGATTATCTCCATGCTCCTCCTTGACTTTGTTTGTTGCATCTCAAAACTGGTAACTCTGGAACTAATCAAAACCGACTGATTTATCTACATATACCAATTTAGACATATTCATATTGGTTAGACTTATACTATACATATATACCAGTTAACAATACAATGACTCAAATATACCAGTTTATATTAACTTGGTATACTAAGATAACTATGATAATGAAAACATATGTGCCATCAATGACAACACATGAAGTTACCAAATATAAAAATCATCATCAAGCCAACATTCTCCCCCTTTGGCATTGATGGCAGCACTTAGAGAAAAAAATTTGACAACTAACTCCAAAGACTCCCCCTTAGCATAAGATTCTCCCTTTGACATCATACATGATTACATACCAAATTTTCACATATATTACCTCCCCTTTGACACCAATGACAAAGGTATTTAAAAAAATGAATAGATAAAGCGTCATAGTCATATTTGCATCAATAAAAACATAGAGGAGTTAAATAGAAATGTCTACAACTAAGAAACCTTATCAAATACATATTTAAAGTCTTTTTGCACAATAATAGGGTCAATAGACCATGTCTTTAATAACATGGTAGTAATCTCTAGTTGAGTCTTTATCTAAACTACCAATTCCTCCATTGTGTCGAGAGTGATCATCTTTGGTGTGGCTAGGATTGCATGAGTATGCAGAAAGCTCCTTTGCAGTACCTGTAATTTTGGCAATAAAACCATTTGAAGCTCCTGTAAGGTTTTTGACCTTTTTATTGTTTCGGCCTCTATCTTTTCTCACTGGTGCCGACATGACTCAATAGTCTATTCATAAGTGATAAATGAATCATAAGGAAGCTTAAAAGATTCTATGTAACCTTTTAGTTTTGCTTCAATTTTCTCTCATGATTTTATTAAATCTTCATATAACAAATCACTTTGGTATACTTTGTTCAAAATCGTGTGGCCTTCAGTCATGGCAATAGAGATTTGATCTCTGTTATGTACAAGACTCATTCGGTCAGTGTGAATACACTTGATCAACTCTGCTGATTTCTTCTTCCTATATTATTTCTTAGCATTCAACTATGTTGCTTCCTCCAAAGTGTTGAATTAATCAGTAAAAGATGTACATAGAATATCATGTTGCTTTATTGGGTTTGAAATACCTGAAATGTCAACATCAAGTAGGAGATTTGACAATACATGTATTATGGTCTGGAGAACCTCCTTCTCCTTCTTGATCTTCATTTTCTCTACTTTAGCCTAAAGTTCCAATGACAACTTCATCATCTCATGTGCATCATCAGGTATGACAATGCTTTTAGGTGAGCTGGGTTCAATTGCATCTTTCTTTTGACCCTCATTACCAGTTTTATCTCCTTTATTTGTCTCGTGATTTACCCATTCTTCAGATGTCTTTATTAGTTTGTTATCTTTTTCTTGGTCTTTCTCTTTTTCCACTTCCTTTACTTCCTTTGTTCCCTTTCTTGATTCCTGTTCTTTTTCCCTATCTAGTTTATTATTGGTACCAGTTGTATTAATAGTATCCTGAGTATCTTCAGTATCAACAAAGAATATGACTGGTGGTGAATTAGTGTCATTCTTATCCTTTTTAGTGTAGATTTCATCTGGTATAACTATTTATTCAGATTCTAGCTCCGATGGAGTTCCGGTTTTAGTCTGAGCAAGTTTATTGTGATAATTCTTTAATTATTCATTCATTCTCAAAATATCTTGAGCAACTCGATGAGTATCATCTTCTAATACCTGAATTTTCCTTCCAATAGTCTAAGTCTCCTTGCTCTTGTATGAAATTGTCCCTTGTGTTTTAAAAGCATTTCTAATAACTCTTCATGAGACAATTCAGGAAAGTATTGAACAAACATTCTATCTATAATCTCTTGATCTTGATCTATGATCAACTTCCATTTATTTTCTAGAATTAAATTCAAAGAATCATAAATTTTCTTTTCAATTTCATGTGGTAATAGGTTTTTTTGACATAGGTAATTAATTACCTCTTGTACCACTTCTTGTTTCTGAATCTCATCAAAAGAGTCAAAATAATCCTTTACATCATCAAATTGCTTTATTCTTAAAGTTTTCATAGTCCTCTCAAAATGACTCATAGTCTTGAAAGATGTAATATCAATAGGAATATTTTGTTTAGGTATTTCCCCTACTGGTTTAGGTATCCTACCAGTTTCCTTCAGTTTCTTCTTATCTTCCTCGGACTCTGTTTCCTTGAATTCTTCTTGTAAGATAAGATGCATGCCTCTCTTCCTAGTGGAAGTTGGCTTCTTTGCATACACTTTTAGTTCTGGTTACCTCTTGGATTGAGCGCTCCTTGTTACCCTTGTACCGGTTGACACTAGAACTGCTTGATCATCTTTCTTCTTTTTCTCCTTCACATCACTGGGTTGTGCCTATGCAATTCTTTCTTGATATTTACCTAGTCTGTTCTTCTTGGTGTCCTTAGGTGATGCCAGGAGGTTGTTGGCATAACCGATCAATAAGTGATAACTGACTTCATAACTCATTTTCTCCATCTCTTCTTCTCTAGGTTCTACAACCTCCATTAGATAGAAATTGGTGGTCCCTATGAAACAAATGTCATTTTCAAAATATTTGACCACTTCATCGGATAACCTCATTCTCATACTCGTTTTCTTCTAAAATTCATTGAAATAATTGTTCATAACAATTGGAAATGTGTTCTTAGCAACCTTTATACAATTTTTAATCTGAGTTGAAATAGGTGTCTCTTTTGACCATTGGATATCTCTAATACAAGGAATAAATTTCTAAAAGTAGAAAAACAAACCGATCAAAAGTTGCCCAAACTTGAACTTTTGATTGTTGTCCTTCTTGATTAATTCTAGATTCAATATTAACTGACTCCGCATTGCCTCATATAGATCATAATCTGCACTTTCCTTTATCATCTGGTAGGCAGCATGTACAACAGCTGATGGCACACTATTCATTTGGCTAAAATGAAATACCTTGTAATCGATAACCATTGTAGTTACTCCTTCATCTTCAATTCTATTGATAGACATTGCACAACCATCATAAGTGGTCTTTGTCAGTTGAATAACAGTTTTCTGTGAGATTTTCCTCAACTTGGGAACTTCCCTAGTTTGGCAGAATCTGGTCACAACATGAATGGCCTCCTTGGTGATAGTATGTGACCTGTCTAAATACATATTTCCTCCATGAATGCGGCTGAGGATGATTTTGATGTGGTCTTCCTCAAATTTCTCAAGAAAATAAACTGTATTGTGAAAACCTTTTCCATGAACCCTAATTTCCTTGGGTTTAATCTTCTCGTTCTTGTTGCACATTTATTTCAGCTACTAATAGATTGCCAATGAACCTAAATATTCAATTTTGCAATCTATATAACGAGACAAATCTCCTTTCACCAAAACTCATTAGGGTACCTGCTATAATGCATTGTACGATTCTATCTTGTCTGACTCCATTGATTCAATGGCTTCAATAGTGATGAAAAGACTCTTTGATGGTGTAGATGATGATGTCATTCCAAATAACTTTGATTCAAGAGAGGAGATTGACCAAATACCTTGTTTCCTTCATGTTGTTGTTGGCATATGCACACTCCAATGAGACATTGTATGTGATTGAAGGTTTTTTCATTGATGGCAACCTTGCAATCCTATGGCATCAGCAAGACATTATACTGGCAAAGCATTACACCAACAAGATAGTGCACCAACATCAACAGATCACACTCTACACCGACACCGGCATAGAAAAAAGAAAGTATACTGGCACAGAGGTTGATGGGATTTCGTTATACAATATTTTGTTTATTATTGTAAGCCGACTTGGCAAATTGTAAAATGACTCTTATATATAAAGGAGATCATTGTAGACATTTGTAATAATGAGGTAGGAGCATAAAAGAAAATATTAGGTAGACCTAATGTGCGAAATATAGGTCAAGGGGTATATGTAAAGAATAGAGTAGGAACCGGTACTGAATCTAGCATTAAAGATGCTATTGTAAAGCAGTACAAGTTATTGGATTTGTATAATCCTTATTGTAAGTCAGTGTGACTTCCCATTGAGTAGTGAGCTCTAGGCAGTTGGCTTTCCTGCATGTGCAGGCCCCTATTGTAAGTAATATTCTCTGATTGGCTAGTAAGTGAATATTGTGGGTCATAAATCCCACTGAGGTTTTTTCCACACCGGGTTTCCTTGTTAACATCTTGTGTTATGGTGTACTTTTCATGTGGATATTCTTGATTCTGTTTATTGCATTATTTCTTGCATACCAGTACACTGTTATATTATATTCTACATGTTTTAACTTAAGAAATTCTTATTACTGGTTAGATACTGAGTCAACCCCCCTTCTCAGTATCTGTGGGACCCCTAACAATTGGTATTAGAGCTTGGTCCTCTATTTTTAGAAGCCTAATAGCTTGAGGAAGATCTTGACATCGGTAAAGATGGAAAATCTGATGAAGCAACTTGAAGGAGCTCTTACAGACTATGATGCAGAGAAATTGAAAAATATCAAATTAGAAGATGATTTAAGGGTAGCTCAGGATATCATTCAGGCACTTCAAGAAAATTTTACTGTTGCGAGAAATAAGAGAAGAGAACTTTGTGAAAATTTACAAAATGAGAATGATGAAAAGGAATCACTTAATGATATGATAAGCAAGTTGAAACAAGAGATCATGACAACAAAAAATGAAATGTAGGATATGACTATGAGATTTTGCAAAGAGATTGAGGATAGGAAGAAGAATGAAGAAGAATTGACCAGAAGACTAAGTGATGCAGCAAATGAGAACACAAGACTTAGCTATGAAAATGACATGTTGAAGATAGATCTGATGCATACTCAGAATGACTCAAATGAACTGATGAGACAAAAAGAAATCTTGGAAAGAGAACTGGAAACTGCAAATCAACACAAAGAAAAATTCAAGAAAAGCTCAGAGGAACTTGGCACCTTGCTGAAGAATAAAAAACCTAAAGGTGACACTTCTGGAATTGGCTTTGAAGTTGGTGAAAGCTCTGGTACTGCAAATACTAAGGATCACAGCAAACCGGTAAGACAACCTAATGCTTATAAATTCAATGGTAAATGATTTAACTGTAATAAGTATGGTCGTAGAGCAAATGAATGTAGATCTAGAAATTATCAGAATATCAACACACCCACCGGTCAATGTTCAAAATTCAACAAAGTTCGTCACAACTCTAAAAACTGCAGAATGAATGTAAGATGTTATGTTTGTGGAAGATTTGGACATTTATCAAATCAATGCAGAACACAAACTGGCATAGGTTATGGGAAAGCTATTCAGAAGAATAATGTAACTTGTTATGCATGTAACAAGATTGGGAATATTGCTAAATTTTATAGAAGTAAAGGAACACCGGTAGACAACAAAAGTGCTAGCTTGAAAGGTAAATAAAAAGTTGAAGAGGTTAAGCAAGAATTCTAAAAACAATGGATTAGAAAAGTTGATCTAAATATTGGGAATACTTCTCCACCGGTAGAACCAACCAATGCTTCACTGGTAGGACAAAGTGATACTTCACCGAAAGGACAGAGCAGTGCTCCACCAGCATGAAGTTCTTCATCTAATTGAAGAAATTTTCCTTGAGGGTTTGGCAATCTAATGACACATGTGCTAATTATTCCCTTGGTTAGAGATAAGAAGTTGAAAAATTACTTATTACCGGTAGACAATGTTAAGTGAATACTTAACCGGCATGCAATTAATGTGGTAGATGGCAAAAAGACATTATAAAAGTAAGGTTTTGGCTCCATTTCATTTCACCATGATTTCAAATTTTCAGAGAGCGTGAAGATTCCGAGCTAGGGCATTTCGAGCAAGAAGCAAGCACACTCCAAGCAAACATCCATCCAAGGCAGTAAAAGGTATTTAATCATGGCATCCACCTTTGTAATTGAATACATAGCAAACCCTACTATTGTTGAGGTAATAAAAAGACCTAGGCCCGTATTTCAGTTAGTTCCCGAGATAGCAAAGAAGGATGATACCTTAGGTGCATTTTCTCAAATTCCTAAGGGAGTTGTATATGCTGAAGACCCTAAAATGTACATCCACTGTAACATTGAAGAGTTAGGAGATAAGGAAATCAAAACCATGTATAAAACCATGACATGTGATAATACCAGAAATGTAAAGGATGAACGCAAAATCATTGAGACCCTACGATTTACAGAGATCCTTAGCATTCTTGAATTTCCAAAGGATGTGATTAGGATAGTATTAAGCAGAGTACATGGAGAATTTTTCTAGTTAGATGCAATCCATAAGATCACCAAGAAAGCTGTGAAAGCTATCACAGGGTTACCGACCACCGGTAGGAGACTAGATAAAACCAAGAAGGTTCCCAATGACCTAGTTACAAAACTGACTGGTGCAACATTCAACAAGAGGTCTCTAAGGGTTAATGATGTAAAAGATATCAATGTGAGAATCATCAGTATGATATTAGGTTATAAAGCAACTCATGCTAATAGACTTAATTCAGTTTCAAGTTTATGCATTAAGAGTGCTTATGATATGGTAACAGACAATGCAAAAATTGATAGATGTGAATGGTTAAAGGATGAACTAATTGACAACCTTGGAAAGATCAAGAAGGACAAGAAAGGAACTTTCAGATTTGGAAATTTGTTAGTATGCCTAATGCTACACATAACAAAATAGGTTCCCGGTATAGGTTATAAAGAACTTGGATATGACATACCGGTAGGAAAACAATTGACTGAACTATTCAATAACATGGGTGAGAACAAGGAAAACAATATTGATGTCTTCTTTCAAGCATTTTGGACCAAAATGAAGAAAAGAGTAAGGTTATGTCAAAAAATAGTAGACAAATACAAAGATGATATATGCTTTGTTATTAAGAAAGATGAAATCTGGATGGAAGCGGTCATCCTAAGGACAATTTGGGTAACTGAGATGGGCTATGAAACAGATGATCACATAGTTGAAACATATGCTAAAGCACTTCTGGAAGCCCCCAATGAACCTAAGGAAGAAGTATTTGGTAGTGCTGAGACTATAGAAAGCCAAATAAAATCAAAGAAAAGAGTAAAGAAGGTTGAGGCATTTGTAAGGAAAGGATCCAGACAAGCAAAAGCCATTAAGGAAGATGTATTGAAGAAAACTAGAATAACAGAGGATGAGTAGGTAGTTCCACAACCTGAAACTCATCTATCACCGGTAGGTACCTCCTCGGAAGGTGACATCCCAGCAAATTTTCAAAGAGTTGTAAGAAAAAGAGATCCCTCACCGGCAACCGCACCTTCACCTAGAAGAACAAGACAAAAGCAACAAGCAGTGAGATCTCCAGTTAGAAAGGCCACACCAAAGAAGAAATTGACACCTAAGAAGAAGAAAAGGACAAACAGAGACTTGGCCCCTCTTGATGTACTGCTAAATGAAATCATAGAGGAAGGAAAACTGAAGAACATAGAGAAAATTTATGACACTCTAATAGCTGATGAGAAAGAGCATGTTGAGAATAGTGTTATATTGCATATGGACATGTATAGGAAATTCTTGATGGAAGTAGTAAATGAAATTCCTGATGAGTTATTTAAAAGACTTGAGGCCAAAAGGCAAGCAGTGATAGAATTAGATAAGAAAATAAAAATTGAGAAGCTACTTGCTGTATATCGGGTAAACTCTCCAAAAGAGATTGATGATTTGATTGCTCAAGCAAACCGGTCAGTATTCTCTACTGCACACCAACATATTTCACTAATGGTAGGACGAGTTAATGAAGTGACAAAGGAAATAGAAGATGGATGGGATATATTCCTGGTTGACAAAGAAAAACAAGAAGAGTATAGGAACCCTAAACCTATAAAGGTATATCAGAAAGATAGAGACAAGGAGAAAGGTAAAGTTGGTGGACCACCAAGCATCAAAGTTAAAGACAACCTACGCCTACTAGTGAAAATAACAACTACTGAAGAACAACTGGCAGCAGAAAGTATGGATGTAGAGGATAACAATCCTAATTCTGAAGTCCTATATACTGTGAATGTTGATACTTAGAAGATCAACATAATAGTAGACAAAGATATAACTGAAAGGTCAGATACAGCTAGTGAGCCTCCGGTAGCAGGGGAAACAGAGAAACCGGTAGAAGATATAGAGAAAAAGGTAGAGACTGAGTCATAGATAGAGACAACACAACATACAGAGAAACCAATAGAGCTAAAGGCTCTAGAACAACATCAACTGGAATAGGTACATAAGGAAATAGTGCCACCAGTAACTAGTGAAGTAGGAAAACCAGTGCTTAAAGAAATGTAGAAACAAATTGACCTACCAGAGGTCAATACAAGCATGGTTACTTCCACCAGTACTCAGATTATTGGATCATCATCAACATTCAAATCAACAAATGTGACTAAGGTATTACTTGATTCTATCAAGAAAATAGCCGACTGCAGCTCACAGGCTTACAAAGCAATTGATGATTCTATACCAATTTTGAAGGTAATAGCTCCCAATTGTAATATAGATAATAAAGATTCTTTAGGACAATTGGATACATTGTGTAAATATATCTTAGAAAATATTGAGAAAATAAAAGAAGAATCAGTGAAGGATAAGGTAGAGATTGAAAAGAAGAAATTCTTTGATGAGGAAATAAAGAAGTGTAATAGAGATTTTGACACACTTCTATCGGAACTATGTAATTTGTTGAAAGAATACAAAAATTTGTATAAAGATACATGTAAAACAAACTTTTTGACTGTAGATATTGATAAGAAAATAAGCAAGGTACAGGATGAGATAAATAGACTTGTAGACAGCTTTGTCAACTTACCTGATACACTATCAGTTTTTGAAGAGAAGATATCAAATTTTGAGGAAGAACTACTCAAATTGGAAAGGGAGAAAGAAAGGATAATAAATAAGGCAAAATATTTGAGATCTAAACTAAGTCCAAGATTGGACTATCTAGCATCTCTGCGGAAGGAAATTTCTGAGGCATTAACACAGGGAAGCAAAACACCGGTAGAGCATTTGTAGCATCTCACCGGTATAGTGAAGAGAACTGAGACATCAATAAAAGATAGTAAGAAGTTTATGGATAGTATAAACTTGATTTTGGGAGATCTTTTTTAGATTATAACTACCCAGCTACAAGGTTGAGGTTATGGATAGTCGAAACTAAAAACTCTACTGACATCTTGACAACCTTTGTCATTGATGCCAAAGGGGGAGTAGGATTAGGATGAGAAAATTCAAAACATAGGAATCATATGCTCAGGGGGAGCTCTCACATTTTTGGTAACATTTTTGGACTGCACACTTTTGAACACTTTTTGAAATTTCTCATGAGTGTTGCCATCAATGCCAAAGGGGGAGATTGTTGGCATATGCACACTCCAATGAGACATTGTATGCGATTGAAGGTTTTGTCATTGATGGCAACCTTGCAATCCTATGGCACCGGCAAAACATTATACCAGCAAAGTATTACACCGATAAGATAGTGCACCGACTTCAGCAGATCACACTCTACACCGGCACTGGCATAGAAGAAAGAAAGTATACTGGCACAGAGGCCGACAGGATTTTGTTATACAATATTTTGTTTATTATTGTAAGCTGACTTGGCAAATTGTAAAATGACTCTTATATATAAAGGAGATCATTGTAGACATTTGTAATAATGAGGTAGGAGCATAAAAGAAAATATTAGGCAGACCTAATGTGCAAAATATAGGTCAAGGGGTATATGTAAAGAACAAAGCAGGAACCGGTATTGAATCTAGCATTAAAGATGTTATTGTAAAGTAGTACAAGTTATTGGATTTGTATAATCCTTATTGTAAGTCAGTGTGACTTCCCATTGAGCAGTGAGCTCTAGGCAATTGGCCTTCTTGCATGTGTAGGCCCCTATTGTAAGTAATATTCTTTTATTGGCCAGTAAGTGAATATTGTGGGTCACAAATCCCACTAAGGTTTTTCCCACACTGGGTTTCCTCATTAACATCTTGTGTTATGGTGCACTTTTCATGCGGATATTCTTGATTTTGTTTATTGCATTATTTCTTGCATACCGGTACACTGTTATATTATGTTCTGCATGTTTTAACTTAAGAAATTCTTATTACCGGTTAGATACTGATTCACCCCCCCTCTTAGTATCTGTGGGACCCCTAATAGCTGCTAGGGTTTCCTATTTCTCTCTTGCTTGCACACTCGATTTTCTTTACTTTTCTTCAAATCCGATCAAACTTCTCAACCCACTGTTCAAATCGTTTGACAATCTACTAGGAATGCCTTGTTTTGCTCTGCAAGTTCTCACAAAATGCTATTCGAATGCAATAAGGTAAAAATGACTTAGCGAATCTATTTTTTATTTACTTTACCTACTGCATTTATTGCACTATCGATAGGGTCAAAAACCCTAGTTACCTCTTGACATACTTGCCTTTACCAATAGGTATACTAACTGATTGATAGTCCTTAGAAATGAATTGATAGCAATATCAAAATTCTTATATTTTAACTCAAAATGCAAAATTTTCTTACCATACTTTCTTCAAGGGGTCCAAAAATGGATTTATTGATATGCTCCCCCTAAGCTTGTTGAGAAGCCTAGTTTTCCAGTGTTGGATTCTCCACACTAGGTGAAGTATTTGGTTCTTCCAATGTCTTATGCTAACTTTTATTTATTCAGGTCATATTCATCTCTACTTTGGTTTCTTCAAAATCTAATATCTTCTTCCCTTTCAGATCTGTAGAGTGACTTACTGGTTGGTTCTTTTTCTTTTTGCAAAACATAGCAATGTGCCCTGGTTTATGAAAATGATAGCAGGCCATTCCAGATGCTCTCCAAGGTCCTACATTTCCTCTTCCTATTCTTCTTCTACAGTTCATAGCCACATGTCCATAGTTGTTACAAATTATGCAAATCACATTAGTTACTTTCTCCATCTCATAGGAACTAAATTGATTAATATAAGGTTTCTACCAATTCATGTTTCTCCAGTTATAATTATTCCCTCTCCAATCACCAACATGTGTTGGGCTCATATGAGGTGCTAGGATATTTTCTCCATACTTGCATTCAACTGATCTATACCCATACATTTTGCATGTATATCAGTAACCTTCAAATCTCCTAGACAGATATCTAGTGTTAGGTCTATAACCAACATTTTCCTCAGATATGCTTCTACACACATTTGCACAGTGTCCTAATTTGTGACAGTTAAAACAAATAGGTTTTTAATAATTCTTACCAGTAGGTTTATGAACTTTACGTGCCAGTTTATTTTCATGCAAGTTGACCTTTATACCAGGAAGGTTCACCTTTTTCAAATGTAGATTAGCCCAACCCAATTGTATCTTCATTCATCCTTTGAGATTGTATCTACTTATCAAGAATTGAAGAAGTCTTATTGAGTTTGTCAATCTTCTCATTACCCTCAGCAAGTACCTTTGTAAGATCTTTATTCCTTTTCATCAGGGTCTCTCTAAGAGACATAGCCATATATAGATCTTCTTGTATGCCTTCTTTTTCTTCTTTTTCCTCATGTAAATAAGCATGCAAGGTACCGACTGCTTGATTCAACTTGAAGATTTCATACTCCTTATCTTTGATCCAGTCTTCAACACTTCTCCTATTTGCCAACTTTTGACTCATTCTAATGGTTAAAGCTTCTAATTCCTTTCTCAGATGTGACTTGTCTTTATTCAAATTTTCCACTTCATGGGTCAGCATATCCACATTAGCTTCATCCAATGAGCTTTTTTCAAATATTTCCATTAGTTGCTCTGCCAATTCTCTTCTCTTTTCTTGTGAAACCTTGTACTTCACTTTGATCTCATCAAAGGCTTGTTCAGTCTCTGCAAGTTGCTGTGAGAGTTCTTTGTAACTCATTTCCCCCATTATAGCTTTAGGGTTTCCTTCCAAGCCATTAAGCCTCAAGGAAGTCACGTTCTGATACCAATTGATAAACTTATAAAGCACTGAGAGGAGGGGGTGAATTAGTGAAATAAAAAATAGTAACTCTTTAAATGCAGACCGGTAAAAACATTTAATCAATTTACCAATGACTTTGCATATAATCCAAAGTGTTATTAAAGTATTCACCACAAGCAAAAAATTCACCATAACACAAATATTTTGATAATATGATGAAACTATAGTGATCTAGTCAACTAATGAGGGGGGGGGGGTGGTAAATCAGTAGATAGAAAATAAACTAAACTTTCACTAAACAAACTTTCAACTCTGAGTTCAATTCATAAAGTATATCGGTTTAGTCACTGTATCAAAAACTACAACTACACTGTCAAACTTTACCAGTTGATCAAAATATCAATGATACAATGCAATAGTTCTTAAACTCAAATACCATTTAACCAAAACATTAAACTACTTCACTAATATTAGTAATAGCTCATTTCAGATCAATTCCGATCATCTAAACATATCTAAGTGGATTTACCAGTCATTCAAATCAACCATATTAAAAACACATCCATAAAATCATTCACCACTTGACACAATGATTTTTCATGTGGAAACCCAAATGGGAAAAACCACAGTGGGGATGAATACCTACAAGTATTTTTAACTCTTCTGAAGTTTGCCTTGTTAGGAGCCAAGCCTTGTTAGAAGCTTATACAATAATGTCCTATTAAGAACAGATCTAGTTAAGGACCACCCGATTAAGGGATTGACTACAATACCCTATTAAAGGTAACCTTGGTGGAGGATTTCTAATCCTAGCTAATCGATCACCTTATTAGAGGATTTCAACAACAAGTTTGTTACAGATTACCCAGTTAAGGGATTTAACTGTTGTAATGGTTAGAGAACAACATGTACTTTGTTCATCTGGTAATAGAACTTCCTGTTAGGATTCCCATAGATACTTGAGGGGGGAGGGGGGGGGGTGAATCAGTATCTAATTGGTGAATTGAATTTCTTAACTTAAAACATGTAGAACATATTATAATAGTGTACCGGTATGCAAGAAATAATACAATAAATAGAATTAAAAGCATCCATATGAAAAACACACCATAACACAATGTTTTAACGAGGAAACCCGGTGCGAGAAAAATCTTGGTGGGATTTGTGACCCACAATATTCACTTACTAGCCAATAAGAGAATATTACTTACAAGAGGGGTCTGCACATGCAGGAAGGCCAAGTGCCTAGAGCTCACTGCTCAATGGGAAGTCTCACTAACTTACAATGATGGATTATATAAATCCAGTATCTTGTACTACTTCAGAATAGCATCTATAATGCCAGATCTAGTACCGGTTTCTTCTCTTCTTCTTACATAAACCCTTAACCTATATTTTGCATAATAGGTCTGCCTAATTACATTCTACCAGTCATCTTCTTTTTTTCATTCCTTTTAAATGTCCTATAATGATCTCTTATATATATGAGTCATTTTACAATGATGCCAAGTTAGCTTACAAATATTTTACAATAATAAACAAAATATAATATAACAAAGGTTCTGTTGGCCTCTGTGCCGGTATGCTTCCTTTCTCTATCGGTGTAGAGTTCGATCTTGCTAGTGCCGATGAACTATCTTGTCAGTGTCATGGGATTGTAAGGTTGCCATCAATGATAAAACCTGAAATCACCTACAATGCCTCATTGGAGTGTGCATATGGCAACACTTCCTTGCTTAATCAGATCCTTTTCTCCTCATATCCACCTTCACAATATTCTGCAGACACACCTTCTGGTTCAGCAACAATCACACTTAACCAAATTTGCCAAACATAATATTTAAACAAATCATTGACTTTATAAGAAAATTCAATAGGTCGGTAACACAATACAAAACCTAAAAATCTCATAGAGATTACAAACATATTGGTTTAGTCTTGACCATTAGATTACATAGCAATCAACTACACATTGTTCTAGACATCTTCAACCACTCCTCGATCACTGTACATTGGATCCTATAACTCATCACGTGTTTTCCTCTTCATACTATGCAATCGATCATTCCCAAGATAAAGAATTATCTTTATGCACCAAAACCACTTTGAAACTCATCACATGCATCATGCTTACATGGCATCTTCATCTTCGATCATCATTCAGTCATAGATCATCACAACCAATTCTCCAAGCTACATTGGTTGGGGTTCTACTTATCAACTGGTTAGGGTTACCAGTTGATCTCTTTGCATTAATAACAATACTGGTTGCCTTCACTACTTTACTACCGATTTCTTTCACTACTTTACTACTAATTGCTTTCACTGCTTTACCACTAGTTGCTTTCATTGCTTTACTACCAGTTTCTTTACTACATCATTACCAGTTGCAACACATCTTCATTACCGATTATTATTCACATAAATGACAACACTATACTTCATCAATGCAATCTTCATGCAATGCCAATATTCTCCCTCTTTAGCATTGATGGCAATACAAATATCAATACCAATTGATTGTGATGATTGAGAGTAAATCATATACATAGGTATAGGAATTCTAGTTTAGATTTTTCCCATATACTCTCCTTCAACTATATCTTCATGTCTTTAACTGGTAATTGGCTATTCAATCATATACAATTATTCTCCCCCTTTGATAGAAATTCCAAAGTGAAGGTAAACGATTCTGGTTCTCATCCAAACTTCACCGATTTGCAATTAGTTTCTCCCCCTATGGAGTAGCTCCAGTCTACACCAATCCTTCTTCAAGATTTTCAATAAGTTATGGGATGTATGTCTTCCACATCTTCTTAATTGACTTCATGTAGGGGTACAACCCCTAACTTACCTCTAAGATACTTAAATGTAGCCTTAGGTAGAGGTTTAGTAAAGATATCTACTAGTTATTCTTTAGTATATACATGCTCCAGTGACACATCTTTACTTTGCACTTTCTCTCTCAGAAAATGATACTTCAGCTCAATATGCTTTGTTCTAGCATGCAACACCAGGTTCTTAGAAATGTTTATAGAACTAGCATTATCATAGAAAATTCTTATCAGTTCTAATATATTCAACTTGAAACCTTCCAAAATGTGTTTCATCCAAATTGCTTGGGTACAATTCATATATGCTACAACATATTCAGTTTCTGATGTTGATTAAGAGATACAACTATATTTCTTGCTACTCCAAGACACTAGTCTGCCTCCAAGAAAAAATGATCCTTCGGTTGTACTCTTCCTGTCATCAACATTGCCTGCCCAATCTACATCTATATAGAATTTTAAATCAAAGTCTCCTGCATATGGATACCATAATCCATAATCAATTGTGCCTTTCAGATATCTTAAAATTCTTTTGGTTGCAACCATGTGTGACTCCTTTGGGATTTTCTGAAATCTAGCAACCAATCCTACTGCATGAGCAATGTTTGGTCTATTGTGGACAACATAATGTAGTTTACCTATCATGGGCCTGTACTCCTTTTCATCAACTAATGTAGAGTCATCTTCCTTAAACAATTTACAGCCTGTAACCATTGGGGTTCCAACTGGTTTACAATCTCCTATTCCAAAAGCTTTCAACACTTCTTTCACATATTTGGACTGTGTGATAAAAATACCTTCCTTCATCTAATGGATTTGCAAACCTATGAAATTTTTTACCTCACCTACCAATGACATCTCAAACTCATTTTTAATTTTATTAGCAAAATCATGACACATACCATCATTTCCTCCAAAAATGATATCATCCACAAATACCTCACTTGCAAGTATCTTATCTCCTTCTGTTTTGAGATATATATTACTGTCTTAACTGGTTCTTTGAAAACCTATCTTCACTAAGTGAGAGTGCAATATTTCATACTATTCTCTTGATGCTTTCTTCAATCCATATAATGCCTTATGTAACTTGCACACCATGTCCTTTTCTATTGTTAAAGCATAACCATTTGACTATTCAATGTAGACTTCCTCTTCTAATATTCCGTTTTCACAGTATCTAGTGAATTCCATTGATGTAAATTTACCACCTTGATCAGTTCTTAAGCACTTAAGCTTTCTTCCACTTTCACTTTCAACCAAGGCTTTGAATGCCTTAAACTTTCTAAATTCTTTTGTCTTGACTTTCAAGAATGTGACCCACATCATCCCTGAGAAATCATCAGTAAATATCATGAAGTACCTATCACCTTGAATACTCCTAGTCCTCATTGGTCCACAAAGGTTGGTATGAACCAAATCTAGCAAATGTTCAGCTGAGAAAGATTTTCTCTTGAAGGTTGAGGATGTCATTTTCCCTAACTGACATTCCTTGCACAAATAATTCTCCAGTTTGTCCAACTGTGGAAAACCTCTTACTGATTTGGACTTACTGACTCTTACAATATTATTAAAATTTACATGAAAAAACCTCTAATAGCAAAGCCAATTATCTTCAAATTTTACATTTAAACAACTATTGACTTTAGAGTTTAAATGAAACAAGTTATCTCTGGTTTGTTTTCCAGTTGCAATCAGTTCACCTTTGCTTCCACAAATCTTGCACACTCCATTCTTGAATTCCAGTGGGTAACCGTTTTCATTGCATTGAGCAACACTCAAAAGATTGGGTTTCATTCCTTCAACCCAGTAGACATCATATGCACTACTTTTACCATTCAGGGAGATGGATCCCTTCCCTTTCGCCATGCATGGTGAGTCATTCCCAAATTTCACAACACCTCCATCAAATTATTTCAATGTAAGAAACTTACTCCGGTCACTAGTCATGTGGTGTGAAGAACCACTATCTATAATCCAGTCATCTGAACTATCCATGCAAGAGACCAATGCCTTCTGATCGGATATCTCTTCTTTAATTAAAAAAAATACAATGTCCTCATTTGCATCTTCCTTAGATTCTTCATCTATAATTCCTCCATCCACTACAATGAGACAATCTCTTTTACCTTTGCCTTTATGCTTCCTATACTTCTCATATTTTTGCTCATTATCTCCATTTGGATAGTTAGCAGTAATATGTCTGATCCGGTTACATGTAGAACACTTCAGTGGTAGTTTACCTCTATACTTACTAGTACCTCTGGATAACCTCTTGGCCAACAATTCTTCAAGATCAATCAAATTGTCTTCATCATCTACCTCTCTACTAGATCTAGACTCATGACTGTAACTCACTTCATTGCTTTTCCTTACCGGTGGAGTTGAGACTGAGGCTTTAAAAGAAGATTATGATCTCTGAAAACTTCCATCAAAACCATTTAATTCATTTGCAGTCAATTTACCAATGATAGAGTCAAGAGTTACCTTTGTTTTATCAATCGATTTGAGTTCCTGAATGGCTGAAACTCGGATAGCATAGATTGGTAGAAGGGTTCTCAACACCTTGCTAACCACTATGGTATCCTCCACTATACCTCCAACACTTTTGATTTTTTCAACTATCTCCTTGATCCTCTGACCATACTGTTGAATGTTTTGTCCTTCAGCCATTCGCATATCATCAAATTTTCCTCTAAGACTCTCTTCTTTGACAATCTTAACATGCTCATCACTGTTATAGATATCTTCCACTTTCTTCCATACTTCATATGCAGTCTCCAATCCATGAACATCAACATATTTCAAATTGGACAAGGAATTGATGATGGCTTCCAATGCTTGATTGTTCTCTTGTTTCTCCTTCTTTTCATCATCTGTTAGAATCCCACTAGGCAAGTTATACTTAGTAACAACATGTTCCCGATATTGACTTCCTAAGCTCTTGATATAATTATTCATCCTATCACTCCTAATTTTATAGTTTTCCCTATTGAACTTCAGACCATCTTTCTTCATCATGTTCTCCTTTATCTTTTCCTCAAGCTATTAGGCTTAAACACAAGAGGACCTGGACAACTCTAATACCAATTGCTAATACGATGAAACTATAAGGATCCGATCAATTGCTTAGAGGGGGGGGGTGAATCAATAGATGGAAAATAAACTAAACTTTCACCAAACAAAATTTCAACTCTGAATCTCACTCATAAAGGATACCGGTTTAGTCACTATATCAAAAAATGCAACTGCACTATCAAACTTTACTGGTTGACCAAAACATAAATGATACAATACAACAAATCTGAAACTCAAATACCATTTAACCAAAACATTAAACCACTTCACTAATATTATTAATAGCTCATTTCAGATCAATTCTGATCATATAAATATATCTAAGTGGATTTACTAGTCATTCAAATCAACCATATCAAAAATACTTCCACAAAATCATTCACCACTTGACATAATGATTTTTTAGGTGGAAACCCAAATGGGAAAAACCATGGTTGGGATGAATACCTTGAAGTATTTTGAACTTTTCTGAAGTTTGCCTTGTTAGAAGCTTATACAATAATGTTCTATTAAGAACGTATTCAGTTACAGACCACCCAGTTAAGGGATTGACTATATTACCCTGTTAAAGGTAACCTTGACGGAGGAATTAAAATCCAAACTAATGGATCACCTTGTTAGAGGATTTAAACAATAATCCTATTAAAGCTTACCTAGTTAAGGGATTAACTGTTGTAATGGTTAGAGAACAAGAAGTAATTTTTTGATCTGGTAATAGCACTTCCTTTATTAATCATATCCTTTTCTGCTCCTATCTACCTTCACAACATTCTGCAGACACACCTTCTGGTTTGGAAACAATCACACTCAACCAAATTTTCCAAACATAATATTTAAACAAATCATCAACCTTATAAGAAACTACAATAGGTCAGTAACACAACACAAAACCTACAAATCTCATAGAGATTACAAACATAGCAGTTCAATCTTGACCATTAGATTATATAGAAATCAACTATACTTTGTTCTAGACAACTTTAACTTCTCCTGGATCATGACACATTGGATCATGTAATGTATCACACATTTTTCACTTCATACTATGCAATTGATCATTCCCAAGATAAACGTTTATCTCTACACACCAAAACCACATTGAAACTCATCACGTGCATCATGCTTATGTGGCATCTTTATCTTCAATCATCATTTGGTCACATATCATCACAACCGATTAGATCCAAGCTCCATTAGTTAGGGTTTTGCTTATCTAGTTAGGGTTACTGGTTGATCTCTTTGCTTCAATAACAATACGAGTTGCTTTAACTTCTTTACTACCAATTGCTTTCACTGCTTTACTACCGGTTGCTTTCACTGCTTTACTACTAGTTTCTTTACTACATCATTATCGGTTGCAATACATATTCATTACTGGTTACTATTGACATCAATGACAACACTATACTTGATCAATGCAATCTTCATGCAATGCCAACATATTTATACATAGAAAACCCAACTGGGAAAAACCACAGTGAGATGGAACTCACAAGTTAACTATCTATAGTATAGATAACTGACCGAGTCTACAAATGCTCTGTTAGGAGCAAATCCTGTTAGATATCTCAAGCCATGTAAGGAGCTATACTTGGTTAAAGGTAACCTTAGTGGAGGATTTTGATCCAAGTTAATGAATAACCTTGTTAGAGGATTTATACCTAGAAGCTTGTTAGAGCTTACCCGGTTAAGGGATTTTACTTTTGTAGCAGTTAGAGAACAACAATTGGATTGATCTAAGAATAGCACCTTTTACTGGTTTAGATCATTTTCTGTGCATACATTAATGTATCACCGCCATACTCTACAAATCCTTCAACAAATCATATCAACTTCAACTCATATCATAAATTGTATCTTCTATATGAAATAACTCATCACAATGTCTTTATATAGATCTTAGATTTCATGTCGGCTCCTAAACCTTGACACAGTTTCATAGGTTCAATGAATCAAGACAATCTTGCTTAACACGACACAAATCACTATCATAGTGTCGGTTAGTGGTAACACATCACAGTCGGTGATAACTCATCACACAAACTAGAAAAACTGGTTAGAACACCGATACCGATTCAGTGTTGACAACTTAAATATTAACTCACAGACCAATTCACTTTGAATTCATACTGGGTGATTGTCTCCACACTCCTCCTTGACTTTATCGGTTGCATCTCAAAAATGGTAACTCTCAAACTGATCAAAACTGATTGACTTATCTACATATACTAGTTTAGACATCTTCATACTAGTTAGACTTCCATTATACATATAATACTGATTAACAATACAATGACTCAAATATACTGGTTTATCGTAACTTGGTATACTAAGATGACTATGACAATCAAAAGAGATGTGTCATCAATGACAACACATGAAGTCATCAAATACAAAAATCATCATCAAGCCAACAGATTGGATGCAAGAGTACTTACCCCAGATTGAGTCTAGAGAGAGATTGCCTATGACACAATAGTTACAAATAGATTTGACTATTGAGGACCACACTGTGATCAAGGTGATGAGATTGAAACACATTATGTATATGCCCAAAATTTGGACAAAAACAAGACTTTTAACTGCTTTGGTGAAAAGATGGTCCCGCAGGGTTTGCAAGAGGGGATAGATGAGATGATCTAGGGGTTGGTCCTTTGGGAGCTCTAATTCCTTCAAGGCCAATTAGCTGCGAGGGAGGGTCTTTGTCATAGCTCTCTTGGATCCCATTTTGTATCAATTTTTATATGATGATGTAAACACCTTTGGGTGATTTTGTAGCCAAATGAGATTTTGACATTATTGTATCATGACACTTATGATTTTTGGATATATGTATACGAGATGATACATCCTTGTGGTAGCTATATACATGTTTTCCTTTGTGATGTTCTATATGTTTTATGATGATTTTATGATGCTTATGATATGGATGCAAAGATGAAATGCAATATTTTCTTTTTCTTTTTCTAGGTTTATATGCAGATGAGTATATGGTAATGATATGATATGATTATTTATAGGATTAGATGTATGATGTGTTATAATTTTTGTCTTTTATGTTTTAAATGAGAATATAGATACTAACCAATGATATATAAAATATGTGATGCAATTGTGATATCTATATATATGTATGCATGAAATGATTAATGCTAACATGTGATGATGCAGGTGAAAACTACATGAAATGAAGATGTTTTTGGCATGTCATTATACTCAATCATGTGATAGTGGGCTACATGAACTCAAGAAAGGATAATGGAGGTCAATCATGAAAGTGGGATGGAAGGTAGAAGATATGGAAGTGAAAGAGCTTCTTGTGCTATTATCATTGAGCTTTATTATGACAAATATGTTATGACCATCTGGGTATAGGTTCAACCTAGAAAGTCATTGTACCCATTTGCATGGAGATCAGACAATCACAAACAAGGAATACCCCAATTCACACTAGACTCATAGTGTACTCATATCCTCGAACAAGTCATAGCATTACAAAGAGAAAATCCATAGATAGAAAAACAAAAGGTGAACATATCCCATCCTTAGCTTTCTAGTCAAAGACATAGTAGAGATATAATCTCTAGTCAGAGACATCCCGAAAAACATAAAATACATGTCACCAAAAGATAAAATCAAAAGAAAACCAAAAATTGAAACCAACATACAATGAAATCCTCAAGTTATTTGTGCTTTCTTGCCAACTATGCTAACATGTTTGATTTGGTCACAATGTTGTCATCTTGATAAAGGACAGATCACACTGAAAACCATGTTGTTGCTAAAGTTTGGTGAAAGATTTGATTTATTGAAAGCCCACTGCTATTTGTGTCTCATCTAAAAATGATTGAATCCATGAAACTAATACTTTATTCTGAAGAAGATCATAACTTTAATGTGGATTGATGATGCAAGTGATCTTTTTTTGTGGAATGTGCGTGAAAAGAAGAAGGAATGAAAAGACAATGCTCCACAAAACATGTGATGCTTAGGATACCACTTCCATCACTAGATTTAGGATTTTTGCCCCAGTTATAGATTGGACCTAATTTATTATGGGAGGAAATGGAGAAAAGTGAAAGGGAGAAAAGGGAAAGGTAACAATTTTTTTGTATTTTTGACAATGGGATATTCTGAAGAGCCATGTGTAAAACTTGTGAAGGTTCATGCTATTAATTGAATCCTCCAAAGGTTCTCCATTTGGTGTTGAGAGATGATATACACTTGATTCATAGACTATTGTGATGACATAAGGACCAAGCCAATTGGGCTCAAATTTTCCTTTCTTTTCTCGATCCTGTTGATTCTTAGGATTCTCTCTCAATACTAAGTAACCCACCTCAAATCTATGAGGCTTTACCTTATGAGTATAGCTGCATTGTTCCTTGATTGAATAATGTGTAGCTCGAGTGACTGTTTTCCTTGATAAAGGAACTGAGATAGAATTACTAGTGTGTGGACTACATAGGCCTGTATGTGTGTGACCTAAAGAAGTTTGGGCATCCCTGATAACAAAGTCCCTCAAGGAAGGTCCATTAAAGGTCCATGATGTATCACCATAAGGGAAAGGATGTGCAGAGAAAGTGGATGAGTGATGAAGGCTTATGATTGTGAAAATAAGTGAAATTAGGATGGTATGATGGATACCCGGGATCAACAAGTATGCTTTTTTACTTGAAATTTTAGAAATTTTGCCCCCAGTTATTTTGATATTAGGGGATATCAACTCTTGTTCTTTTTTCTTCATGAGATTTTTTATCATTGACTTTGATTTTTGTAGAGTCCAACAGATTTTGATTTGGATTAAAGGACTTTTCTTTATTTTTGACTTTTGGATTTTTCTTTTCAAAGTTTGAAATTCGATCCCCAAATAGTAAGGGATTTTTTTATTCTTGTTGATCCAAGTCTAGAAGTGGAGTGAAAATGGAATGAGTGGATGATATGGTAAGGCTATATGAGTTTTCAAGAGGGTTGGTGATATATTCAACATATTCTTTGGTGGATCCACACTTAGAATTATTGATATCAAGAGTTGCTTGCACCACTAGAGGAGATTTGTATTTAGACTTAGTAGCCACAACACTAGGTGGTTTAGACCCAATTCCTTGATATTGAAAATTGTTTGTAGGTTGGTCATGTTGACTAAATGTCCTAGTAGATAGTGGGAGTTGATCAACATGAAAGGTATAATCACCACATCCCATGTTTTTAACCTTGAATTTTTCTTTTAGCTCTTCTTGTTTTGATGTAGAAGCTTTCAAGGATTTTGGATCAACATATTTTGATGATGGAGTTGCTTCTGTATTAATTGGAATTATTATCTTCTATCTTGGCCATAGGTTATTACAATAAATGAACGGATTTAGATCACCTTTGATACACTGGTGATATATTGATGGAATAACTCTCAATTCATGAACCCATGGATGTCCCAAGAGCATATTATATGTGAGATCTAGATCAAGGACTTGACATAACACATACTTCATAACTCACCCAACTCTGAGAGGTAAGGTTACAATACCCTTAGATGAACGCTCTTCGTCATCATATGCTTTAATGGTGATTGCATGTGTAGAATTCATAGTGTTCAGAATATCCCAATTGCTTGATAGTGTTCAATGTACTCTAGGGTGTAGAATTAAAGGAAAAGAAGGATCTTCAAGGGTCACCAATATATCACCTCCTCTTTCTGAATCTGACTCGTACTCTGGGAAGTGTATTCAAGAGTCGCTAGGTTACTTGGAGATCTCTTCTTCCTAACCAAACTCACTTATTACATCTCTTGTATTTATCATTTGTGCATGTCGCACCATTTCTAGATAGAAACTACCATCATGATCATGAGTTAGGTAGAAAACACACATATTACCCTTAGGTGGTGGAGCTTCAATTGCTAATTTCTTTTGAGCTAGAGGCAATTGTAAGGTTTTGTTCCCAGTTTCCATAGATTGATTAGTAATTCTTCTTGGAACATCTCGATAAGGCTACCAGTAGGAAGTATTGGCCTTTGGTAACTATCTTTTGAGAGTTATGACATCATTCATTAATCTTTGTATTACAAGGTCTGAAGAGGTTGAGGGTTGTGCACTAGATACCTCAACCTCTATTTTCCATTTTCCAGTAGTAATTAGGTCATCTTCTAACTCAATAACTGGCATTTTGGCATCTGCCAGAGTTGCTACCCTTTTTCTATAAATTAAGAAGCTTATTTCTAAGGGCATGAAATTAATGAAGAAACATTTAAGGTTATCATCTGAAGGCTTCTAATTTGCAAGAATGTAATAGACAATATTATCAAACTTAGCCACAAAATCAATCATAGATTCAAAAATTTCTTTCTTTAACTAGGCCAATTGGGCTAAAAGGGAATTTTCATATTTAGCCACCTTAAATCTAGCCTCAAACCTAGTTTAGAAATCTTTCCAATTTGTAATTACACTATTTGGCAAAAGGTAGAACCATTGTGGTGTTGCGTCAGTTAATGTCTCCACAAACAGTCTCACTGCCACATCTTCATGTTGGATGGCTACTACACCACATGCAACATTAAATAAATTTAAATGTTCATCAATTGAGACCTTCCCATTGGCACTAGACTTGGGAAAATGATCCCTCACTACTTTAGGTAAAGCATTCAAATTAGGACCAAGGTTTAGTGGTCCCATTGCAGGTCCCCAAGGATTATTATCACTCATTGGAAGAGTGATATTGAGAGGTATGGGATTGATTACACTAGGTAAAGAAACACCGTCTAGTATTAGGGATTTACAAATGGAAGATACGAGTGATGAAGTGGAGGGGGAAGGAGGTCTTCTTGTAGCTCATCTTCTACATGTAAAGGAAAATTAAAATTTTAGATTTTACAACTCCTAGAAGACTGGGTCAACTACTCCCTCACGCCTCAAGGACCTAGTGTATCTTCTTGGCTCTAGTCTATTCACAATTCACAATTTCTGTAAAGAAGAACAAAACATAGATAATTCACAAGATAGCCCTATATATCATGTGATTAGGTGACCAATCTTGATATTTGACGCCCCAACAGAGTCGCCAAAAATTTGTTGGTTAAGAGATTTTGCCTTTCTCTAATTTTGTAGTAAATGACTTATGTATGCCCTCGTTGAACAGTAAAGGAAACCAACAATAGGGTGAAGTAATTATTGGTTAGCCCTCTGTATAATGTTATAACTCCCCATATGATGTTCAATGAATTTTTAAACACAAAACAAAATAATGATTTCATTTTTAACTAGAAAGAAAGAAAGGAATACCACATTCATTCATCAACACAATATGAATTCAATTAAAGATAAATACTTATATATGCAAAGCTCACAGACCTTGTGCTCAAATCAATTCCATTTTATGATATAGATTCATTCACAAACTTATTCACTCACACAAGTAAATGGATAATCAAGAAGATAATAAATTATGCACATGAAAATAAACCCCAATATAGATCCACTTTTCAAATCCAAACACACAGATTTGAAGACGGTAGAAAATGTATCATTTCTTTCACAGATAAAACTTTATTCATTCAAAATATATAAAATATCAAAAACAAAGTTTTCTAATCTATCTAAAAGTTTTCAAACCTTTGAAAAGGCTTGATTAATTAGATAAATAGCCTT
This sequence comes from Cryptomeria japonica, assembly GCF_030272615.1. NCBI lineage: Eukaryota > Viridiplantae > Streptophyta > Pinopsida > Cupressales > Cupressaceae > Cryptomeria > Cryptomeria japonica. The sequence goes on along the minus strand of NC_081408.1, from coordinate 75,681,263 downwards.
TAGGCTCATTTTTTTTGAAAATAGCCGAGGTCAAATTTTATTGCTATTCAAGAGTTAAAGAAGCTGCTTTGTTTCTAATGAATATAACTAGAAAAAGGTAATCGACCAAGAGCCATGAATAGGGTGAATATTCATTGGTGGTAGGATCAAGACTCCAACGCAGCCGAAGAATCTATGAGCTTATCCTGTTTTGCTAAAGCGCCACATATGATCCGCCACTCTAGATGTGTCACTAAGAAGTTGAGAATGAACTAATAATGAGGAAGCCCAATATTTATAATGCACTGTTTCCAAACATCTTTGTCCTTGCTTTCCTGCAAGATTTTAATCTTATGTGTTTCTAAATGATCAAAACAAACTGTTAACATAGACTCAATCCTCACTACTTTAGAGAAGTCGTCAATAGTTAGGGATTTTGTCTCTTTGAAAAGCTGCACTCTCTCCTTAAAGGCTTTGATCATGTCTTCTACATCCTTGATTGTTTGTCCATCAGCCTTTAGGAGTTTTATATTGATGTATTTCAAATCCTTTTGCATTGTGTTAATGAGCTCCCTTAACTCCTTTAGCAATTTGATGGATTCTTCATGGCCTTGTTTGATATTTGAGTTCCTCCATTCAATGTTTTTTTTTTATACATACAACACATTATCATCTAAATCATCTACATGCTTCTCGGTAATAAATTTCATAACCCCAAACATTTTCACATCATTCATTTGTGTCAATACTACTGCCCATTTACTCTTTTCTTTCTCCCATGCTATAGCTTCCAGTTCTAGTTGCTTACTTACACCATAGCATCCCCAAACACTTTTATTAGATCATCAATGTAATATGTGCCTTGTTGTCCTATGGAATCAAGCCATTTATCAAAAATCCCAGCTATCATGTGGCTCCTTTGAACTTGATCCAATTGCTCCTAGTTCATTGGTGATTTAAGATCAAAAGATAGTGGCATTTGGGATAGAGGCTGGGGATTTAGGTTATGTATGTCATTGATATTCTGCAATCTATCTAAGGATCTGTTTCAACTCTTGTTTGTTCTTTTCATCCTTCCAGCATCTGGATAACATCCTTTTGGTGGAAGACTCCAAATGCTTGGTGTCTGTAGTTCTAGAAGCAACTCCTAGATCAACCTTTTCAACAACAAAGTCCTTTTTAGCAGCACTCTCTACATCCTTATCTAAGATGGTCCTAGCCACTTCTGCAACCTAGTGTCCTATGTCATCACCAATATCTATCATAGCCTCAGTTTTAAGCTTCTTGGACTTAGATATTCTCCCAAGACATTTACTAATCAAGTCTTGAGTGGGAATGGTGATGGGAACCACACTGCATCTTTTGCTAATGGAAGCCCCTAACCATCTAGAAGCACTGGAGGAACCTTTGGGTGGAGGCGTCTAGTTGCTAGTTGAATCAACAATGGTCATGGTGCTCATTGGATCCTGGATCTAAGAATTTTTTGCAAGGTGAACCTTGACCATAGTCTTCTTTTGACCTCCAATTCATCATAATAGTTTTCCCAATAATCTTCTAATTGGGGTTCATGGTGGAAATTTGCATCAACATTCAAATGTTCCATAGTATATCCTCTACTGTCAAACTTTTGCCTGGCAACATAGGGCTGCAAGTTCTATTTCTTGAATTCCAATTCTAGGTTTAGAGCATCAGAATTAGATTTGCAATTGTAATATCCAAGTTCAACTAGAAAGGCTATTCCATACTTACCTTTTTACCTTAATCTTTTATCTATGTGGACAAGCTACCTGTATACTTCAATGAGCACATGGCTGTTAGGGCATACATGGGTAGTTTAAATGGTCCACCTTCGAAGCCCCCTACCCTGATGTAGGAAAATATAGAAAATTGGATGTAGTAGCTTCCATATATGCTGATTAACTCCATGGATTCGTTTGATATCCTCTTGTTTATATTTCTATGCAATTCAAAGACAAGCCTGCCTGCAAAGACATCGTTCCATCTCATAAAATTTTTAGCATACTTCTATTGTTGCATGTGTGGATAATACTCATAGACATGCATGCCATCAACCCAAGGCATGCAACCCTTACTATTCTCTAGTACAAGCAAGAATATAAAATAGATAGGAAGACATATAGAAACTGGACATATCAAAAAAATTATGCAGACACTCGTGGAGTCTATTAATGATAACCCATGCCCAGTCTAGATATTTTTCACCAGCTAACAACACTTGAATTTAAAAATACATCCAATATTCCTAGTAGAAGGCATGTATGTTCCCTTTGAGTCTATTCAACAAAATTACAATATCTCCCACCTCTATTATGAAATGCTCTCTTGTCAGAGGTCTGGGTAACCTTAAACCTCCTTTCTACAATTTAAGGAGCCAATTCCTAGCAATGACGCTCTTGTAGGTACTCTTCTTCTCAGAGAAAAATGAACATGAAGTACCAATGGACCAATCCTCATATGGCTCCTTATGGGGAATTCCCATGGTGACCATCACTATTTCCCTGTCAATCTTCACCAGCACTTCACAACTGTTGGTTCTAATACACCTATTGTTAGCATCATACTTATTCATGCACTCTATAACTAGTTTAGGGAAAGGGGTAGCAGTAGGGAATGTGAAAACTTCAATCAACGTGCTCTTAACAATCTTTCCCATGATTGAATTACCATCTGGGTTCCTCGCTCTCTCCAAAAAATTTCCCAGGTCATCTTGAGCCAAAGAAGTGTCTCCCAACTCTGGATGTGTACTCACTAAACATGATGTGTGACCATGTTTTTGAAGGGTCAACCTCATGACAACCGCTCTTACATTCATCAAACAATTTCAAAAAAAGTGCAGAATTCTACCCAAAATAAAGGATTTCACTACAGTGGCTTTTTGAGCAAGTAACACAATGGGGAAGCGATGATAAAAATATACCTACTTCTATCATCGAATCTATATAACCCTCAGAAGTATGGATCTATAATTACCTTCAACGCCTTTTTCTTCTTCAACAATAAGTAGCTATTGAATTAACAACTTAAGGGTTTGCATATTAAAGGCAAATAAATCTAAGCAAGACTTACACATGCCTCTTAATAGCTTATACAATCATGTGAAATAACTCTTGATTTGATGGAATTTTGATAACTTCATTTATTACAAATCACTTCCATACAAGATGGTCAGGCTTTCATAATTACTTTCCATAATTAGAAGTTTCAAACTTGATATGCTCAGAATATTACTTTTACTGCGCCACCTTTGCCTTTCATTATCTTGCTTCACCTTGTTATATCTTTGGAGCAAACTTAAAATGAACCTTGTACCATGAACCTATTATCACTGTTTAAAATTGGATATTCTTGTTCCATAATTGGCTAGAAGTTTGCAAAAATTGTGTCTAGTATGGCCTTGTTGCCTCTGATTTTCTTGGGTCAGAAGAGGGTTTAAGGTTTTTTGAGTTTTAACCCTTCCTATGTTCGCAAAAAACCCTTATGTTCTATTTCTGAGTTACTTTTACCACTTAAAGAAGGGTTGGTCTATCATGAAAAGTGTCCCCCCTTTAGTTCTTTCCCTAGGCGGTCCCTTAATATTTTCAAAATTTATGCCTTCACCTCTATCCTGTCTTAATGTTTATCGAGGCCCTTAATTATTGTGCAACTCATTGTTAATCTTGCGGTTGTCATTGTTTTGTTAGGCAGAGATGTCGCCAAGTTAAGTTATGCGAAATAGTGAAAGACTTGGTAGGTCCCAGAGGTGAGCAACTTCTTTGGTTAAAGGATGATTGGTTTAGAAAAGATCAATGGCTCGCATTGATTTGTGGCTAGAAGATTCATGTGTTCTACCTTTTGCGAAGTAGTGAAAAGGTGGTGGGCCCGGGTTGAGGTGGCGGTCCGCGGTGGGCCCAATAGTTTTGATGAAAGTACCTATTCGATGAGACCTATAGACCACTTGCCAAAGAAGAAATTCCATTGAAAGACTGAGACCAGACTGCTAAGGTGGTTGGTTCGGGCAAGGTGGTCATAGCAAGGGTAACCGACGAGCAAGTTCTTGAGATCCAACAGATATCGCTACTTTGCGAAGATAAGTAACCTGAGTTTTAAGCTCTGTGAAATGGCAAAAGAGGTCGGTGGGCCCAAAGGACAAGCAGGTCACAAAGTTAAAAGACGATTAAGTATGATTTGATCAGATGGTTGTCGTGGTTACGTGGCCACAAGTCAAATGAAGATTAGTGTTCGCAAAATAGTGAAATGATGTGGCAATCACACAAAGGCATGACATGGAAGGACAAATGGTTTGTTCTGTGGAATGTAATGGTGACCTATCAAGCACGTGTGGCTCTGAAGGGTAGTAGAGGTCCCGCCTTGTTTAAACTAGCAGTTATGTGGGGAATAGTAAAGTAAAGTATGTGGTGGTTTCAGAATGGAACCTGATGGAATTTCCTGAGTGAATGGCCGACTTCCACATGGCATTTGTTAATTAGTGACAAGATAAAGCAAGTGATCTCCAAGATAAAGGGCCCACTTGAAAGGTGTAAAGCATGTTAAAAGGTGTTCATCTCGTGGTTGATCCAAGGGTTGTTGTTGTTTCGTAGCCCGAAGATGCCTGCAGCTTAGTCTTTGTGAAATGGCAAAAACTGTTAGCCATCAAGATGATGTGCGGTTAGTTAATAAGACTAACGGTCATTGTTGGAGATAAAGACCAGGCAGGTAGATCATGATCTAATGGCCGATGTTGCTTCACAAAAGAAAATTGCACAAGGTTTAAGGCCCATGAAATAGCAAAAAGAAGGTAGGGCCTGTCACTAACACAGAAATACCGGACGGAATGAAAGTAGCACAAGTTCCCATGATCCAATAGTTGTTGTTTCACAAAAGAAAGGTGCGAAGGTTTTAAACATTGCGAAATAGCGAAACAACGAAATAGAGGAAATACTCAGAGAATTTATGATCCGTTGGAGCCCGTTTTTGAATTCGGTTTGTGAATTCAATTCTGAGGTGATGGCCGAAGCATGTAGGATTAATTTCTATAATTCAATGCCAACTTTCCGTATTAGAGTCTACATCAACTTGAATGTTGGCATCATTTCAATGAGTCTGCTACAGAGCAATTGGTGCAGAGCAGTTTTCTTCAAGAGAATAATAGGTTTTATGTGCTTTTTCTTGCTAATTCTGGTTTGATTTCAATGATTGATGTGTGAATTATTTCATTAGAGGTCTATGCAAGTCTCAATTGATATAGTTGCATTATCAAGATGGCACCAAGAAGGGATTTGATAGGAAAAGTGAATTACCAGGATAGAAATATTTGTGATGAGTTTTTGGAATAGTTAACCATGTCTACCAATGTTGGAGCCAAGGCCAAATAATTGGTACAAAAGAACCCTTGTCTGAGAATTGGGGATGGCCTTTATGATAAAGGTAATTGGTTAAGGGATCCAAAAATAGTGATGTCAAGTTTATGATTGTTCAAATTAGGTTTTGGTTAGAGACATTCTCTTGCCCCTTTAAATAGCATATGGGAATTGGATGTGGGGAAGCTTGTGGTCCCTGGTGTATTCATGGATGTAGAATTGTTGACTCTAATTGCACAAAATTATGACCCTATAGCTAGATGTATCAGGAATGTGAAGGGATCAGCCCTAATTGAAATACATGATGATGAATTCAGAAATGTATTTAAGCTCAGTGAAGCTTCAAATCTGTTAGAACCTATTAATTTTGAGTCATTAGCCCAAGTCTATAATGCACAAAGGGATCACCTTAGGAGTGGCCCATTGAAATATTTCTTTGTTAAGCTAGGAGGGTTAATAGTTGTAGGCCCCAGTACAATGGAACCTTTCTCCCTAAAACTGTTTACTCTGAGAGCTAAGGGTATGTATTGGGCACTATGTCATATTTTTGGAGAAGATGCTGAGAAGAAACATGCCAACCCATTACATGCTGATGATTGCATAAATCCTAAACCCCTCTCTGGCAATAACATTTTATTATGCACCATACCTTACTGATGCAATTCATGCAGGACTAGTAGGGATAAAAAATGGTAAGGTGGACAAATCGTTTGGATAGTATTCCTTTCTGATGCACATGTTTCTGTTCAAAGGTGCTGATTATTTTGAAAAGGAAATGGATTTGCTTAAGGTAAAAGATAAGGAAGAGATGCCTGTTCAACTTTGGAGCACTATTTTATCCTGGGATAGAGAGGATGCTAGCTATTTAAAGTTTGATAGAGGCTTTGCATCTAATATTAGATTTCTTTTGTGCATAGAAAACCCCAGGATTCCTAAGGCTCTCTTGAAATTCCTCAGGCCTAAAGAGTTTGTTGAGGGTATTAAGATTGTTCATAATTGGGGAGATATGTATATGTACGTTGTTTCTACCATTTTAAGAGTGTATAGTTTCAGAGGTACTCCCTATCTATTTCCCTATAAGGTCCCATTGAAGATAGGGATTGCAGAAGTCTTGAGGAAAATTGGAGGTGTACAAGAGGTAGAGCTGACAAATAGGGGTAAAGGGACCATTTTCCCAACCATTACTGTGGCCCATCATTTTGTGATCACTAAAGGTGGCTGTAAATATTTTGAAGAATTCTTTAAGCCATATAGGTTGTCAATTGTAGTATCAAGATGTGCAGACCCTGAGGATTTTTTCAATGACATGTTTAGAAAGAGGGCAGTGTGTAAAGGTAGGCCTCACCAATTTCAATTCCCTAAAGATTTAATTAGAAATGAATTCAGTTTGGATGAGCAAGAACTGAGGAAAGAGAAGTGGGTTGTATATAAGAGGGCTCTTGATTTCATTTATCAATTTGATAGCAGTTATGACCCTCTCTCTAGTTTCAATCCCTTTGAGGAGAAAATCAAATTCTTGGTTCTTTATTTTGAAGACCTCATGCAAACCTTGAAAGAAAAAAGGGAAGCTATAATGTAAAATGATCCTGACAAGGTTAAATTGGTTTTAGCTAATCCTGCCTTTGCTAAGGCTATCCCAGCTAGTGATTATGTGATGCATAGGAAATCAAAGTACATTGTCATGATACCAATGATAGGTGAGCCTCCCATTGCAAGAGGGTGAAGAGAAATTAAGGATGTCATTGACATCCAAGACTCCCCTAAAAGGTAAAGGGAAGGAAAGGAAGTGCAAACCAATGAGCCTTTGTATTCTCCATCTCAGTCCCTTATCCACATAGGAGATGACTAGGTAGTGGCCGAACAATTGTTATAGTTAGGGAGTCTCGGGGAGATTGCCTACACATATGAGGAGACACAAGAGGGGATGCCAAAAGAGCCACCTAGTGCTGAGATGAACTTGATAGATGATGAGCTTAAGGGTAAAGAGTTATACCTTACTATTAAGAAAGCCAGTGAGGAGTTCCTGGCTGACAGTAATTTTGTTACAACAGGGGCTTTCATGCAATTTGTGTGGAAGTAAAATATGGAACAATTCAAAGCCAGATGTGAGCAAAGGAAGAGTGAACAGGCTCATAGAGATGTAACTCAAGTGGAAGAAGAGGTGAAGAAAGAAATGATTGAAGAGTTTAAGACTATTACTCTTGAGAAGGGAAGACAAATGGTGTCTACGGCTAGTGTTTTAATCCTCCTTGAATGGAATATAGCTGATGCTCTGGTCCTTGAAGTAGTAAGGAAGGAAACAAAACCCATGGAAGGAGTGACCTTCAGCAAGGATAATGCTTCTCTAGCCATGTGGTCACTAAAAAAAAAGAGAATAAAAGGAGTAAAGGTCTATTAGATTCTAGCCTCCTAGGAGGCATGATTGTAAAAATAGTCCAAGATACAGGGGTGGTGGAAGCTGCAAGCATGGTCTTGGAAACTGCAAAGTTCAGTGTGGTAGTAGCAGAAAAGGAGGCAAAAGAAAAGGATAATCTGCAATTAAAGTTGGAAACCATTTTAAAGGCTTACAATGAGGCCAAAGAAGTAACAGCCAACAGGGATAGTATTATTGCTAAACTTCAGAGTTAGTTGGCAGGTCAACACCATCCAGGTGAATCCTCTACTCTCATGATAGCCTCCTCCATAGCAAGACCTCCTCCTACCAGTCCCATTATAGAATATCCCCCTTCTCCTATGCCTTTTGGTTTCCAGTCAACTGAAACTGTCCAACATGAGTTGGAAAAGTTGAAACAAGCTCAAGCCTTGTTTGCAAGCAAGTATGAAGAAAAGGTAAAAGCCATAATTTTGAAGTTTGCTGATCTGTCAAGGTCTCTATTGTACACATTTCTATGAAAAGGATTTTGAATATCCTAATTAAATTAAGAGAGGATGAAACCACCTTGGAACCAATCCTTAATAGGTGGATGCCTAGAGCTAAGGAGTTAGAGATCATGAGTTCATCCCATGCAGATGCAGAGGAAAAAGACAATCTTAGGTCCACTAGTGAGTTTATAAAAGAAATGAATATACTCTCAGAGTTAAGGGTAGGTGTAAAAAGAAAAGCCCAACTGTATAGAAAAGAATATTCAGATCACAAATATGAATTGTTTGCAGGTGGTTTTGTCAGTCCAATTTAGTTAAAAGAGGAGAAGGTATGGCTAGAAGAGCTGGACCACAAATTGTCTCAAAGGGTTAATGAAATCATTATCGTTGATGACATGTTCCTATTTGTCCAAACAATTGAAGAGATTGAAAAGGTGAAATCACATTATGTTTTCATAGAAACAGAAACTAGGCAATTAAGGGTCACTTGGAAAAGGCTAGAAGGGATGAAATAGAAGATTATCAGCTTTTTTGGCCAAGTGATGATGTGTTCTAGGAGTGGAAGGACAAATACATCAAACAAGAAGAAGATACTCGAGAGCAGATAGAAAAGGTTTGAGCAGAACAACAAATGAAAGAGGTTGTTGATATTGAAAAAGACTTGTAACTATTTCTTGGAGAGTATCACGGTTTGTAACAAACTTTTTAGGAATGTCCAAAGCTTGTACACATCCATAATGTTATAAATGGATACCAGGACTAGTGTAAAAGGATCGCAAGAATTTTATAAAGAAACTCTAGCAAAATATACTTAGGTTTTTTTGGTTTCAAAGAGAGGACTCTGAATGATGTAATATTTTCAAGAATGAATATGAATATATAAATCAAAGTTTCAGGCCTAAAATTTCTTTGTCTTCTGGTATGAATTCTATAATTTGCTGGTTTCATTTGAATAATCTAAGGTTGTTTGAGTGAGAATGGATTGTAATGTGATCTAATAGATATTATTTATGGCTTTCCTCTTTAGGAGAGTGATTAAATGTGCAAGGAATATTTATGTTAGGAAATCTATTGCATGTTGCCATGAATCTGATGAGTTATTTTAGTTAAATGGGAAAGGATCTATGTATATCTTAGGCATGTATGAGGTTCATAAAAGATGAGATGATGAGGCATATTGGAATGTTCAGTTGTTGAAAATTATTTCTTAATTTAGATGACTTTGTGGCCTAGATAAGGCACTGGTACTTTTTGTGGGATTCTTTCTAATTTTCTTGAAGGTTAATACTGAAGAAGTATATAAGTTTTTATTAAAATATTTCATTTTATGTTGAGGTGATGAAATCCACTAGTTTTTGACACTAGTTTACTGTGGATCTCATTTAAAAGTGTGAAAGTATTCACAGAAGGTATACCCACCTGAAGTTTGGATAAGTTCAAAGTGTAGAAGGTTCTCAAAACCTTGTTATATGTTACTCTAAGGCTCTTTTTTCCTTGATCTCTTCATATGCAAGCAAATTTATTCATTTTCTTATAGGGGATAAGAGGGAAATCAGAATTTGAGACTAACAAAAGTGAGGACTCTATTGGGGAGAGTCATAGTTTGTATCTATGTTGCATATTGGTGCCTGAATTAGTTTAGAAGTTGTTCAGATATCTGTGTTGTGGAAAATTGTCTGATCTCTGATTTGTGTTGTCTCTCTTTTTGAAAATCTTCGTGATTGTTGTTTTTAAAAATCAATAAGTTTTTTGTTTAAAGCTAGTTTTCTTATTTCCCACATTCTTTGTGGGTGGTGACTCTGATAATCATAACTAGTCCTTTTAAATAAGTGAAACTTTTTAAGAAAATGAGCATAATACATAGAGGAAGGAACACTAGGTCTTTCATGAAGAAGCATCCTCATGAGACATTGCAAGAGGGACTACCTGAATAGTCACGGAGAGGCCAGAAAATGTCAGTTGTACAAGAGTCATCTAATGCTGCTTGGGTACAAAAGAGCATCAATACGGGTAAGTCATCTGAGAGACCCATCTATGCAACTTCAAATTCTTCTTCCCATGAATCTGAGCATGATATTTTAGGTTTCCATTCCAATTAGTTTGGGAATATTGAAGATGTCCAAGTTTCAAATCAGGGGATCTCCCATACTAGTATTTCTGGGAAAGACGGAAGTAGTTCAAACATTAAGAGAGATTCTATACCTAGGACAATTGATGGAAACATCAGTTTAATTGATATTGACCAAGTCAATGTGTCAGACTCTAAAGAAATCTTCCCTGAGGATGATAAGGTATCCCAAGAAATTGAAGTCCTGAATAGAAGAGTCCATCATTTAATTTCCTTAAGAACACAAAAGGAAGCAGATAAAGAGAGAGAGGTGAAAGAAAAATTGATGGAGAGAGACAGGCTACTAAGACAAATTGCTGACCTTGAGCTATTTACCCAAGAAAAGGTCAAGAGTGAGGACGAAGGTCCAGTGATTAAAGAAATCCTAGTTCCCAAGACCAAACCTGCATACAAGTCAGTAGTACAACTAAATAGGGATGTCCTTAGTGACCCACAACCTGTTAGAGCTAATGTTGACAAAGGAAAGCAGAAATGCATGGAAGGTGGGTCTGGATCTGACTATAGTGGAGATCTCTCAAATGCTATCAACACATGAAAGAGAGATGGAAAGGATGAGGAAAGAGAAAGAAGATTTGCAAATGGAGTTAGAGAAAGCTAAATTAGAAGTAGCCAACTAAGAATTTAAGAGAAATATTAGCTATCTGAAGGCTCCTCCTATCATGTTTCCCTCAGTAGACCTAAATAAACCTATTCCTTAGCAAGCTTCACTCCCCCCAGTTAAAATTCAACCAACCTTGCCCATTAGCACTGCCATAGCCAATCAAGCCCCTGTTATTAACCAAGGTAACCAGATCTCTCTGACTCAAAGCCCTAATGTAAGAATGAACATGGGAAATAACCTTGCTGCTAACCAATTCCAAAGAAGACCTATTAATCTAGAACTTTATAGGCAACTCTTTTTTTATGGAATCCCAGGGTACCCTAACCATGTTCCTAAGGAATTGAGGGATAGACTTCACAAATTTGCTGGGAATAATGCAATCAGTGCGGAAGAACACTTGAAATCTTTTGGTGACTTAATAAATGAATATGAAATTGTAGATGAAGATGTCTTCGTGAAATTATTTGTGCAGTCTTTAGTAGATGATGCAAGGGATTGGTACAGAGGTCTCCCTATGAATAGCATTGGGTCTTGTGAAGATTTTAAAAATTGCTTTCAGGAACAATATGGTGACAAGACTAATGTGAGCTTCATGCTCAATGAGTTCAACAATATCATAAATTTTGACAATGAAATTGTCACAGATTTTAATGCCAGATTTCAGAAAGCAATGCATAGGCTATATCAGGTAATGAGGTTAGATGACAATATGTGCTTGAATACTTATTACAATGCCTTTGATTCTAAAATGGCCTATATTCTGAGGGATTAAAATCCACATAGTCTGAGAGAAGCATTTAGAATTGCCATCAATGTAGAGAGCAATAGAAAAGCATTTGGGAAAATAGGGAGAAGAACTGATGGTAGGTTGTGGCAAGAATCAAAACAACAACCTAATAAAGTTGCTAAAGAAGAAGACAAAATAGAGAAATTAGTGATTGTTATGAAGGATCTTACTGCCAAGGTGAGTAAAAATGATAAGCCTCATTACAATTGGCAAGACAAGCCTCCTAGGTTGCATGACATGCCTTACAACACTACTTGGAAGGATGGCAAACCTCAAAACAAGAAGCCAAAGAATACTCAGAACTAGGATACCCTAGATCCTTTAAAAGGAGGAAATGTTCATAATATGGAGAATACTCCTTGGTTCATGGCTTGTGATGGACCACATTCTTCTCATCAATGTGTTGTAGCTCAAGCCCTTGAAGAATCCATGAGACGAGGTTGAGCCTGATATAAATATATTTGAAACTATCATAGAAAGTGATGACGAGTCATTACAAAGTGAACTTAGTGAATGTGATGTGTTGAATAGTAAGAGGTCTTACCAAGGACAGTTAACACTTGATTGGCATCCCACTTAGAATGTGGTAACAATTGAAGATGAAGAAGTTCATCTCAGAAGGCCTAGTGACGAAGAAGTAAGAAACCTCACTAAAGTTGCCATAGCCAAAGCCAAGCACAACTACAATTTGAGAAGTACTAAGAAGGATGGGGATCAAGGTGAACCTGGTTTGATGCTTATAAAAGAAGTATCCCAGAAGAAAGAAGCAAGTAAATCTTCCTTGCCCTAAGATAGTCAAAAGGGGAATGACAAATTAAAGGATACAACTAAAACTATGGATGATAAAGCTACTAGTGATATACAAGGAATTGCCACAATGAAGTTGGCAAGTCAGCCTAAGATAAAGAAAGTTAAGACTAATACTGAGTTGATTAATAATTCCACATTTGATATGACTCAGGCTCTTACCTAGATGAAGGTACTATCCCATTGATAGAATTATTGAAAATAAAGGAACATAGAGAAGTTGCTCTATCTTTTTTTTCTAAGATATCTGACTGTAACACAACTTTACCTTCTAGTTTAGCTAAGGATGAAAAGGATCAGGAGCTGCAAACCCCAGAGGTATATGTTGGAACAACTAATACACAAGAACCCTCACATGTTGATCCTTTCTATGTTACTTTGTTAGTAAATAACTGGTTAATTAAAAACTCTATGATAGATTCTGATGCAGCTGCAAATGTAATGCCTTATGGTGTCATGAAAGAATTAGGATTGTCAGTGAGTACAGTGTATGGGAAATGTTATACTATGGATAACAGAGAAGCGCCAGTGATAGGTACAATGAAAGATGTTGAAGTAAAAAAAGAAGCCTTCACTGAAGCAACATACAAGATGGATGTCATTGTAACTGACACTAAACCTCACTATGGCATGTTGTTGTCTAGACAGTGGGCTACAACAGTAGGTGGAAACATTCAATTGGATCTGTCATATGCTACTATCCCAATTAATGGAAACCAAGTCAAATTGTATAGAGAACCACATGCTCCTAGGGTAATTGAGAAAGTGGATCCTAGTATGCTCAACTGTATGATTGATGTGGATCTTGACAATTTTAGATTACAACCAATTTTACCTCAATTGAAGAATGTTGACTCTATTGTGACTGAATTGGAATCTCAACAGCATAGTTTGTGGCACATGTATTTTGATGGAGCTTTCTCTAAAGAAGGATCTAGAGCAAGAGTTCTTTTTGTGTCCCCTTCAGGTATAACCTTCAAATATTCCTTTCTGTTAGCCTTTCAGTGTACAAATAACACTGCTAAATATGAAGCCTTGTTATTGGGACTTGAAGTTACAAAAAGGCATGGCATTCAGTTGTTAAAAGTGTTAGGAGATTCAGAATTGGTTGTTTCTCAAGTTAGAGCTAAGTATGCATCTAAGAAAGATAGATTGAAAAGATACAAGCATGCAATATGGGATGTGATTGAGCATTTTAGTGCATTCTCTATAAATTGGATAGAAAGATCTAAGAATATCATGGTGGATTTCTTAGCAAATGTTGCATTAAAGAATGTTGATGCAACACTAACCGGTATATCCAGAGTTGAGGTAATAGCTAGGCCTGCTATTCCTAACAATGTATATAATTGGCAAGTGTTTGCTGATGATGAAGATATTCTCAGGTTTATACAATGTGTTGATGACTATGATGGACAAAAAATTGATTGCAATGCCTTGGTGGAAGTGGTTGAAAATAGACAAACTGTGTTTGGAAACGACCTAGTTCAGTTAGAAACTAATGAAATACCTAAAGGGTTGGTAGAACTGGAAGGTATGTTCAGTTACAGTGACTGTCATCTGCACCAACAATCAACCACTAAGTTAGAGGAACTAGAGGAAGTAAACCTGGGGACAAAATCATCCCCTAAGTTGGTGTATATTGGAAAAAAATTGCCTCCTCGTGTCAGAATGAACCTTACTAATTTATTAAATAAGTCTAAGCATGCTTTTCTTGGTCTTATGAAGATCTAAAGGTGTATAGACAGGATCTGTTTCAGCATGAAGTCCCTTTTCTTCCAAATGCTAAGCCTTTTAGACAAAAATAAAGACCTATCAACCCCCTGTTGGAATCTAAAATGCAACAAGAATTAACCAAGTTAAGGGAAGGGGGAATTATTAAGCCTATAAGGCATTCATCATGGGTCTCAAATTTGGTCCCGGTCAGAAAGAAGAATGGGGACATTAGACTCTGTGTGGACTTTAGGAACCTAAATGTTGCTTCTTTGAAAGATAATTACTCTTCTCCTAATATGGAGGCGATGTTGTAAAGAGTATTTGGTTGTGACCTATTGTCTATGACGGATGGGTTCTCAGGGTATAACTAGATGTTAGTAAAAGAATCTGAACAATTCAAAACTATTTTCACCACCCCTTGGGGAACATACATGTATGTCAGAATGCCTTTTGGTTTGAAGAATGTTGGAGCTACTTTTCAGATGGCAATGGATGTAGCTTTCAAGGAATTCATCAATATTATCATGGTAGTATATAAAGATGATTTGACATGCTTCTCCAAAAGGGCAGATGACCACTGTGGATACTTAGAATAGGTTTTCAATAAAGCTCTGGAATTTGGAGTATCCTTAAATCCTAAAAAGTGTCATTTTTTTGTTACTGAAGGGAAGCTGCTAGGGCATATTATCTCCAAAGAAGGGGTAAGAATAGACCCTGAAAGAATTGAGTCTATAAACAACATGCCTAAGCCAAAGAATGTTAAAGGTATCCAATCTTTCTTGGGCAAAGTAAATTTTGTTAGAAGATTTATTGCAAATTTTGCAGAGATAGTCAAGCCCATTGTTAAACTGCTTAAAAAGGATACAAAGTTCTGTTGGGATCAAGAAGCTTCAAAGGCTTTTGATGAAATCAAAAGGGCTACTCAGGAGGCACCAATGTTGAAGTCCCTTGACTATAGTAAGCCTTTCTCTTTGTTTTCTTTTGCTTCATATCACACAGTGGCTATAGTTCTTTTACAAAAGGGTAATGAAGGATATGAACATCCTATAGCATTTTATAGAGAATCTTTACAGGCTGTAGAGTTAAAGTATGAAATTATGGAGAAGAAAGCATATGCTTTAGTCAAGGCTGTTAAAGCTTTTAGGCCATATCTTGTAAATGCATAAGTAATTGCTTATGTCCCACATGCAACTATCAAAGATATCCTATCCTAGTCCGAGGTCACAAGTAAAAGATGTAGATGGATAACCAGAATCTAGGAATTTGATTTAGAAATTAAGATCACTAAATTGGTGAGAGGTTTAGGCCTTGCTAAGCTTATGGATGAATCAAACCTTCTTGATGTTGAAGTGAATAATGTTGAAGTTGAGAACATCCTAGTCACCAGTATTGAGGCACAACCCTGGTACTCAGAAATAGTACATTTTTTTAGAGATGCAACATTTTTAGAAGGAATGACCCATAACCAGAGAAGAACTCTGAAGTTGAAGTCACAGAAATATGTCCTCATTCAGGGTGATCTATTTTGGTGGAATAGAGATGGGGCATTGCTAATGTGTTTGGATAAATCCCAAGCTAAGAGAGTATTAACTAAAATGCATGATGGAGTGTGTGGAGGTCATTACTCTGCCAAGACAACTACTGGTAAGATAGTTTAGGCTGGATATTATTGGCCTACTTTGTTTAAAGATGCCCATGAGCATGTCCGAAGATGTGACCCATGCTATAACTTTTCATCAAAATTGAAGTATGAGGGGGCTTTACCCCTCAACCCAGTCACAGTGGAAGCTCCTTTTGTCCAATGGGGCATTGATTTTATTGGAGAAATCGTTGAGAAATCAGGAAGAGGTCATAGGTGGATTATAGTAGCTACTAACTATTTTACCAAATGGATTGAAGCTATACCCACTAGGAGAGCCACAAGTAAGGTTGTTATTGACTTCCTAAAGGATAATGTCAAAACCAGATTCAGAGTCCCTGTAAAACTAGTGATGGACAATGCCATGAGCTTCAGGTCAAAAGAGTTTGTTGAATTTTGTACCAACCATGGAATAGTTATGTCCTACTATTCACCTTATCATCCTCAGGGTAATGGGCAAGCTAAATCAAGTAATAAGAGCCTCTTGAACATTATTAAGAAAGTCCTGGAGGAAAATAAATGGTCTTGGGACTAGAAGTTGAAATTAGCCCTTTGGGCAGATAGGGTTACTATTAAGAGAGCAATTGGTGTCTCACCTTTTGAGTTGGTCTATGGTATGCAATCTAGGGTGCCAGTCAATAATCTTCTTCTAGTATATAAGCTCCTGCAAGCTGAAGACATGGAGTAATCTGACCTATGGAAGACCGAATGATTCAGATGGTGGAGATAGAAGAAATTAGAAGTTTGGCTCACAAGAGGAATTTGAAGATCCAATTGTAGTCAAAATATCTATTTGACAAAAGGACATTGTTGAGAAAGTTTCAAATTGGTGATGTGGTTCTTTAATGGAATGTGAAAGGACAAGATAAGGGAAAACACAAAAAATTTGATTCACTATGGATAGGCCCCTCTGTGGTTTGTGATCTTAATGGAAAGGATTCATATTTTTTGCAGAATATAAATGATGAGGTACAAGAATTTCTCATGCATGGAAAATTCCTAAAACATTACTTCTCTTAATGTCCATGCACAGTAGGTCTTAGTCTGTACATATTTAGGTTTTCTTTTGTTGTTGTTTTTTTTGGGCTTGTGTTTGGTCTGTTCTCTAGAGAGTTTCTGAATTCTTGTGTTGATCTTGCAATCAACCATCCCCAGTCAGAGCCATTGTTATCACTATTTAAAATTGGATATTCTTGTTCCATAATTGGCTAGAAGTCTGCAAAAAATGTGTCTAGTATGGCCTTGTTGCGTCTGATTTTCTTGGGTCAGAAGAGGGTTTAAGATTTTTTGAGTTTTAACCCTTCCTATGTTCGCAAAAAACCCTTATGTTCTATTTCTGAGTTACTTTTACCACTTAAAGAAGGGTTGGTCTATCATGAAAGCATCCCCCCATTAGTTCTTTCCCTAGGCAGTCCCTTAATATTTTCAAAATTTACGCCTTCGCCTCTATCCTATTTTAATGTTTGTCGGGGCCCTTAATTATTATGCAACTCATTGTTAATCCTGCTGTTGTTATTATTTTGTTAGGCAGAGATGCCAACAAGTTAAGTTCTCCAAAACAATGAAAGACTTGGTCGGTCCCAGAGGCGAGCGGTTTCTTTGGTTAAAGGATGATCGGTTTAGAAAAATTAATGACTCGCGTTGATTTGCGGCCAGAAGATGCATGCGTTCTACCTTTCGCGAAGTGGCGAAAAGGTGGTGGGCCTGGGCTGAGGTGGTAGTTTGCGTTGGGCCTGATGGTTTTGATGAAAGTACCTATTTGATAAGACCTATAGACCGTTCACCAAAGAAGAAATTCCATCGAAACACTGAGACTAGACTGCTGAGGTGGTGGGCCCAGGCGAGGTGGTCATAGAAAGGGTAACCAACGAGAAAGTTCTTGAAATCCAATAGATATCGCTGCTTCATGAGGATAAGTAACCTAAGTTTTAAGCTCTGTAAAATGGCGAAAGAGGCCGGTGGTCCCAAAGGAAAAGCAGGTCACAAAGTTAAAAGCTGAGTAAGTATGATCTTTGATTGGATGATTGTCATGGTTTTATGGCTGCAAGTCAAACAGAGATTAGTGTTTGTGAAATAGAGAAATGACGTGGCAATCACATGAAGGCATGACATGGTAGGATAGATGGTTTGTTCCATGGAATGTAATGGTGACCTATCAAGCACGCGTGGCTCTGAAGGGTAGTTGAGGGCACACCTTGTTTTAACTAGCAGTTATGTGGGGAATAGTAAAGTAAAGCACGTGGCGGTTTCAGAATGGAACTCGATGGAACTTCCTAAGAAAATGGCTGACTACCACATGGCATTTGTTAACCGGTGACAAGATAAAGCAAGTGATCTCCAAGATAAAGGGCCCACTTGAAAGGTCTAAATCATGTTAAAAGGTGTTCATCTCATGGTCGATCCAATGGTTGTCATTGTTTCGTAGCCCGAAGATGCTTGCAACTTAGTCTCTAGAAAATGCCGAAAACCGTTAGCCATCAAGGTGATGCACAGTTAGTTAATAAGACTGATGGTCGTTGTTGGAGATAAAGACTGGGCAAGTATATCATGATCTACTCGCTGTCATTGCTTCATGAAAGAAAATTGCACAAGGTTTAAGACCCGCAAAATAGCGAAAAGAAGGTAGGGCCCGTCACTAACACAGAAAGACCGGATGGAATAAAAGAAATGCAAGTTCCTGTGATCCAATGGTTGTTGTTGTTTCATGAAAGAAAGGTGTGGAGGTTTTAAACTTTGCGAAATAATGAAACAACAAAACAAAGGAAATACTCAGAGAATTTATGATCAGTTGGAGCCCGTTTTTGAATTCGATTTGTGAATTCAATTCTAAGGTGATGGCCGAAGCATGCAGGATTAATTTCTAAAATTCAATGCCAGCTTGTTGTATTAGAGTCCACATCCACTTGAATGTTGGCTTCATTTCAACGAGTTTGTTGCAGAGCAATTGGTGCAGAGCAATTTTCTTCAAGCGAATAACAAGTTTTTTGTGCTTTTTCTTGCTAATTCTGGTATGATTTCGGTGATTACTGTGTGAATTATTTCATTAGAGGTCTGTGCAAATCTCAATTGATATAGTTGCATTATCAAGGAGGCACCAAGAAGGGAGTTGACAGGAATAGTGAATTACCAAGATAGAAATATTTGTGATGATTTTTTGGAACAGTTAACCATGTCTACCGATGTTGGGGCCAAGGCCAAAGAATTGGTACCAAATAACCCTCATCTGAGAATTAGGGATGGCCTATATGGTAAAGGTAATTGGTTAAGGGATCCAGAAATAGGGATGTCAGGTTTAGGATTGTTGAAAGTAGGTTTTGGTCAGAGACATTCCCTTGCCCCTTTAAATAGCATATGGGAATTGGATGTGGAGAATCTTGTGGTCCCTAGTGTATTCATGGATTTAGATTTGTTGACTCTGATTGCACAAAATTATGACCCTATAGCTAGATGTTTCACAAATGTGAAGGGATCAGCCTTGATTGAAATCAATGATGATGACTTCATAAATGTATTTAAGCTCAGTGAAGCTTCAAATGTATTAGAACCTATTGATTTTGACTCATTAGCCCAGGTCTATAATGCACAAAGTGATCACCTTAGGTGGCCCATTGAAAGAGTTCTTTGTTAAGATAGAAGGTTAACAGTTGTAGGCCCCAGTACAATGGAACCTTTCTCCCTAAATCTGTTTACTCTGAGAGATAAAGGTATGTATTGGGCACTATGTCAGATTTTTGGAGAAGATGCTTAGAAAAACATGCCAACCCATTACATGTTGATGATTGCAAAAATTCTAAACCCCTCTCTGGAAATAACATTTTATTATGCACCATACCTTACTAATGCAATTCATGCATGACTAGTAGGGATAAAAAATGGTAAGGTGGACAAACCGTTTGGATGGTATTCCCTTCTGATGCACATGTTTATGTTCAAAGGTTCTGATTATTTTGCAAAGGAAATGGATTTGGTTAAGGTAAAAGATAAGGAAGTTATGCCTGTTCAACTTTGGAGCACTATTTTATCCTGGGATAAAGAGGATGATAGCTATTTAAAGTTTGATAGATGCTTTGCATCTAAGATTAGATTTATTTTGTGCATAGAAAACCCTAGGATTCCTAAGGCTCTCTTGGAATTCCTCGGGCCTAAAGAGTTTGTTGAGCATATTAAGATTGTTCACAATTGGGGAGATATGTATTTTTACCCTGTTTCTACCATTTTACGAGTGTATGGTTTTAGAGGTACTCCCTATCTATTGCCCTATTAGGTCCCATTGAAGATAGGGATTTCAGAATTCTTGAGGAAAATTGGAGGTGTACAAGAAGCAAAGTTGACAAATAGGGGTAAAGGGACCATTTTCCCAACCATTACCATGGCCCTTCATTTTCTGATCACTAAAGGTTGCTGGAAATAATTTGAAGAATTCTTTAAGCCATATAGGTTGTCAACTGTAGTTTCAAGATGTGTAGAACCTGAGGAGTTTTTCAACGACATGTTTAGAAAGAGGGAAGTGTGTAAAGGTAGGCCTCACCAATTCAGTTCCCTAAATATTTAATTAGAAATGAATTTAGTTTGGATGAGAAATAACTGAGGAAAGAGAAGTGGGTTGCATATAAGAGGGCTATTTATTTCATTCATCAATTTAATAGCAGTTATGACCCTCTCTCTAGTTTCAATCCCTTTGAGGAGAAAATCAAATTCTTGGTTCTTTATTTTGAAGACCTCAAGCAAACCTTGAAAGAAAAAAGGGAGGCTATAATGCAAAATGATCCTGACAAGGTTAAATTGGTTTTAGCTAATCCTGCCTTTGGTAAGGCTATCCCACCTAGTGATTATGTGAGGCATAGGAAATCAAAGTACAGTGTGATGATGTGAGTGATAGGTGAGCCTTCCAATTCAAGAGGGAAAAGAGAAATTGAGGATGTCATTGACGTCCAAGACTCCCCTAAAAGAAAAAGGGTAGGAAAGGAAGTGCAAACCAATGAGCCTTTGTATTCTCCATCTCAGTCCCCTATCCACATAGGAGATGAGCTGGCAGTGGCCGAACAATTGTTATAGTTAGGGAGTCTTGGGGAGATTACTTACACATATGAGGAGACACAAGAGGGGATGCTAGAAGAACCACCTATTGCTGAAATGAACTTGATAGATGGTGAGCTCAAGGGTAAAGAGTTAGACCTTACTGTTAATCAAGCCAGTGAAGAGTTCCTCGCTGACAGTAATTTTGTTACAACAGGGGCTTTCATGCAATTTGTGTGGAAGAAAAATATGGAACAATTCAAAGCTAGATGTGAGCAAAGGAAGAATGAACAACCTCACAGAGATGTAACTTATGTGGAAGAAGAGGTGAAGCAAGAAATGATTGAAGAGTTTAAGACTATTACTCCTGAGAAGGGAAGAGAGATGGTGTCTAAGGCTGGTGTTTTAATCCTCCCTGAATGGGATATAGCTGATGCTCTGGTCCTTGAAGTAGTAAGGAAGGAAACAAAACCCATGGAAGGAGTGACCTTCAGCAAGGATAATGCTACTCTAGTCATGTGGTCATTGAATAAAGATGAGAATAAAAGGAGTAAAGGTGTATCAGATTCTAGCCTCCTAGGATGCATGATTGTAAAAAGAGTCCAAGATACAGGGGTGGTGAAAGCTGAAAGCATAGTATTGGAAACTACAAAGTTCAGTGTGGTAGTAGTAGAAAAGGAGGCAAAAGAAAAGGCTAATCTCCAATTAAAATTGGAAACCATCTTAAAGGCTTACAATGAGGCCAAAGAAGGAATAGCCAATAGGGACAGTATTCTTGCTAAACTTCAGAGTCAGTTGGCAGGTCAGCACCATCTAGGTGAATCCTCTACTCTCATGATAGCCTCCTCTCCAGCAAGACCTCCTCCTACAAGTCCCATTATAGAATATCCCCCTTCTCCTATGCCTTTCAATTTCCAATCAGTTGAAACTATCCAACATGAGTTGGAAAAGTTGAAACAAGCTCAAGCCTTGTTTGCAAGCAAGTATGAAGAAAAGGTAAAAGCCACAATTTTGAAGTTTGCTGATTCTGTCAAGGCCTCTATTGTGCATATTTCTATGAATAGGATCCTGAATATCCTAATTAAATTAAGAGAGGATGAAACCACCTTGGAACCAATCCTTAATAAGTGGATGCCTAGAGGTAAGGAGTTAGAGCTCATGTGTTCATCCCATGCAGATGCAAAGGAAAATGATAATCTTAGGTCAACTAGTGAGTTTATAAAAGAAATGAATATACTCTCAGAAGAAAGGGCAGGTGTAAAAAGAAAAGCCCAATTATATAGAAAAGAATATTTAGATCACAAATATGATTTATTTCTAGGTGGTTTTGTCGGTCCAATTCAGTTAAAAGAGGAGAAGGTATAGCTAGAAGAGATGGACCACAAATTGTGCCAAAGGGTTAATGAAATCATTAACACTGCTGACATGCCCTTATTTGTCCAAACAATTGAAGAGATTGAAAAGGTGAAATCACATTATGGTTTCATAGAAACAAAAATTGCAGAGTTAAGGGTCACTTGGAAAAGGCTAGAAGGGATGAAATAGAAGATTATCCAATTTGCTTGGCCAAGTGATGATGTGTTCCCGGAGTGGAAGGACAAATACATCAGACAAGAAGAAGATACTCTAGAGTAGATAGAAAAGGTTGCAATAGAACAACAAATGGAAGAGGTCGTTGATATTGAAAAAGACTTGTAACTATTTCTTGGAGAGTATCGGGGTTTGTAACAAAATATTTAGGAATTTCCAAAGCTTGTACACATCCATAATGTTATAAATGGATACCAAGACTAGTGTAAAAGGATCACAAGAATTTTCTAAAGAAACTCTCATAAAATATACTTAGGTTTTTCTAGTTTCAAAGAGAGGACTCTGGATGATGTAATATTTTCAAGAATGAATATGAATATATAAATCAAAGTTTGAAGCCTAAAATTTCTTTGTCTTCTGGTGTGCATTCTGTAATTTGCTGGTTTCATTTGAATAATCTAGGGTTGTTTGAATGAGCATGGATTGTAAGGCAATCTAATAGATATTATTTCTGGCTTTCCTCTTTAGGAGAGGGATTAACTGTGCAAGGAATATTTCAGTCAGCAAATCTATTGCCTGTTGCCATGAATTTGATGAGTTATTTAAGTTAAATGGGAAAGGATCTATGTATATGTTAGGCATGTATGAGGTTCATAAAAGCTGAGATGATGAGGCATATTGGAATGTTCAGTTGTTGAAAATTATTGCTTAATTTAGATGACTCTGTGGCTTGGATAAGGCACTGGTACTTGTTGTGGGATTCTTTCTAATTTTCTTGAAGATCAATACTGAAGAAGTATATAAGTTTTTATTCAAATATTTTAGTTTATGTTGAGGTGATGAAATCCACTGGTTTTTGACATTGGTTTATTGTGGATCTCATTTAAAAGTGTGAAAGTATTCACAGAAGGTATACCCACCTAAACTTTGGATAAGTTCAAAATGTAGAATGTTCTCAAAACCTTGTTATATGTTACTCTAAGGTTCTTTTTTCCTTGATCTCTTCATATGCAGACATAGTTATTCATTTTCTTACAGGGGATAAGAGGGAAATAAGAATTTGAGACTAATAGAACCATTTTGCAAGAAGTTCAATGGTTCAAATTAAACATGAGAGAACAATAATGAAGAGGACTTGATGTATAAAACACCACCTTCCAGCTCAACACACAACTATACTGGGAACAAGAATTTTTTTTTGATGAACACAAAGATGAACCTTGAACCTTGAACCGAATGAGAATGGTTCAAAGGTTTGAGTTCAAAACAGACTTAACATACTTACGCCCACCCCTTGACAACAAAACAAAGTCGTGGGACCCACAAGGGCAATAGGTGAACTTTGAACTTTGAACCGAAACACACCTGCAACATACAAGTTCATTAAGACAAATAAAGTAAGACCGAAAGGGAAAAGCTACATAATCAAGGAAAAATCAAGTAAAATTTGGGGAGACAACATTAATTATGGTTTATTTTGCCAAAGATGAAGAATTTGACTATCGACAAAATAAAGGGTTAACATCGACTCTGACTAAAGACTGGGATTGAAAAGGACTAGGGAATGAATCTATAATCTTTGGTTACACACACAAGCCAACAAAGACAAAGGCCCAACCACAACAAACCACTCCATAATAATAAAGACAACACACCAAACACCTATGTACAAAGCAGAAGGACGCCTGCTTACAACTGATAAAGCTTTAAATCCTACCCATTGTAGGATAGGGGTAGTGTTGTTCCATCAGGGTTTTCAAGTTTAAATGATTTAGGGCCCAATATCCTATTAATCACAAATGGTCCCTTCCAAAGAGAATCAAACTTCCCATGAGCTCCCTTCGATTCTCTATATCTGTCCTAGAGCAGGACCTTATCTCCCAACATGAACTTTTGTGGTCTAGTTCTATGATCAAAAAAATTCTTTATTTTGGCCTGATGTGTAGTGATATGATCAACCAACTCCTACTTTTCTTCTTTAATTTTTGAGAGGTACACAATTCTCTTCTCTAGAGCACTTTGAAAGAATTCATCTTCAATGACCTTATGCAACCTAGCTGCTGACAATTCGAGAGGCAAAGACTACTGAGTTTAAACTTTGTATACCAGTTCAAATGGTGTCATACTTATGGCACTTTTAGGTGAGGTCTTATCTACTCATAATGCTTCATATAGCCTTTTATGCCAATCTTTTGCATTCTCAGTCACCAATTTCCACATAATAGAGATCAAATTCTTACTGCTAGATTCGGCCTGGTTGTTTCCATATAGATAGTAATCTGAAGAATGGGATAAAATAATACCATGATCATAACAAAACATGCTCAGTTCTTCTAAGGAAAAAATTGCAGCATTGCCAGTTACAATATTTTGGGGAACACCGAACCTAGTCAGGATGTTCTCTATAAGGAAATTACAAATAATTTATGAAGTAGTTTTCTTAATGGGAACAACCTCCAACCATTCTGTAAAATAATCTATGGCTGTGAGAATGTGGGTGTGACCTACACTTGATAGGGTGTTCAATGGGCCAATGAAATCTAAACCCCATTGCTTAAAGGGTTTATATATGATTGTCGGTCTTAATGACAATGAAGCTAGTTGGGGCCTCCCTTAGAACAACTTTCTTTTTTTGTAGCCTGTGACCCATTTGTATGCATCTTTAAACATGTCTGGCTAGTAGTAACAACTCCTAAGGATCTTGAAAGTTGTAACAATTAATGAAGAGTGTCCTCTGCATGCCTTGCTATGGAAAGCTTTTCTTGCTGCTCCTTGTCAACACATCTTAGGAATGCCCCGTCCAAGCCTTTCTTATACAATATATCATCAACAATCACATATTTGGCTACCTTCAATCTAATATTTCTCTTTTCTTTAGGACTTAAATGCTCAGGGCATTCTCCATATGCTAGGTAATGAGCCACATCTGTGAACCATTCATCTTGCAAGCTGACAAATATGACTAGTGGCAGTTCTTCCTTTTCATCTTTATTTTCTGATATTAAATGACACATATTTTCCCCCAAACTAATTTGGTTGGCATGATATCTAGGTCAAATTCCTGAACCTTTGAAACCCAGGTTGATCTATTGTTCATCCCACCTCTTGCTCAGTCAAAATACTTTTCACCATGGGATTTGGTACAAAAAAAATGAATGGGAATGTAGTGTATAATACCTAAAGTGCTTGATAGCTTTAATGACTGCAAAGGCCTACTTCTCAACTAATGAATAATTCAATTTATACTTTTTGAGTGGGACACTCGTGGATGCAATAGGGACTTCTTCATTTAATTGATTCTTTTGCAGAAGAATACCGAACATTGTATGTTATGAGGCATAACAATACATAATGAAATCTTATCTGAAATCATGATTAATTAGAGTTGGAGCATGAACAATTGCCTCTTTAACCTCTTCAAAGGACCTTTTTTCTTCTTCCTTCCATTTGAAGATCTTCTTTTCACTCATCATCCCTACAATGTGTTTGGTAATTTTAGCAAAATCTGGCACAAATCTCTTAAGAAAACTCACCTGCCCAAAGAATGATTTGACACCACTTGTGTTTGATGAAAAACTTAGTTATTGAATAGCTTTTACCCGAACAAGGTCAATTTTAATACCATCTTGTGAAACTATATGCCTTAATAGCTTCCCCTCTGTGACATAGAAAACATATTTCATTGGGTTTAGGGAGATACCATGATCTCTACACCTCTATAGCACAATCTCCAAATCTCTTAGCTGATTTCTCCTCCTCTTAGAGAAAACTGTTAAATCATCCAGATAGATAACTATAGTCTTACCAATGAGGTGAGCAAATGAGAGATTCATCACCCTTTGGAAGGTTTCTCGCGCACTTATTAGACCAAATGGCATGTGGTTGTAGGAAAAAGTTTCCCAAGGTGTGGTAAAGGTTGTTTTGTACTGTTCTTCTTGCACCACACTTATCTAGTTGTAGCTAGAAAAACCATTGAGCATTGACATCATTTCTGATTTGTAAACAGTTTGGAGAATATGATCCATTACTAGCAACATGTAGTTGTCTTTCAAACTAGCCTGGTTCAAGTTTCAAAAATCCACATAGATCCTTATCTTTATATTTTTCTTGCAAATGGGAGCAATGTTCACTACCTAGGTTGAATGGTGGATGGGATAGATAATCCTTGCTTGAAGCATCTTATCTATTTCTTTGAAAATTGCATTTGCAACCTTAGGATTATAGTTTCTCAATTTCTGCTTAAAAGGAGTCACCCAAGGTTTGAGGGGAATATGATGTTGAAATTGACCATTTCTAAAATCCTTCAAATCCTCATAAGACCAAGCAAAAACATCTAGGAATTTGTGTAACAACTTAATGAACAAGTGTCTTTCCCTTGGAGTACAACATTTACCCAAATTAACCAACTTTGGGTTAGTTTCATCACCTATATTAACTTTTCCATAATCTCTTGAGTTACTGGTACTCTAAGAACTATTCCTTCCAACATACCTATCATTGTGGTCAAAGAGGCATTATAAGGATACCAAACCTTTTGGAATTCTATTTCCCTCCAACTGACTAACTTCCCTTTTAGAATCCTCTCATGAATCTATAAAAAATTCATTACATTCATTCTCAGACCCTTCAAAGAAAGAGGAGACAAACATCTCAGTATTTTGAATGAAATTATTGATTTGTTTGTCATTTTCAAATACCTGCCAGAAATCAAAATTATCTAGAAGATTATGGTAGTATATCACTTCAATTCTATAAACATCTACACCAAAGTCTGGATGTGGGAGTAATAGAGAAGCTGAAACTGCCAAGGAGTCTCAACGATAATTTTGGTCTCTGGGAATTGCCTCAATTGAGAAAACATCAAAATATTCCATCTCATCTGAGACTCTATTCTAGTAATGTCTAAGCCTTTCATTCTTCCCAGAGAAGAGATTTCACACATGATTGACAATTAATTCAACATCACCTTTGACACTTAACAACTTGATTCATTTTTTTTATCTTGTTCAAGTCCCAATAATAAGGCCTCATATTTTGCAGTACTATTAGTGTTTTGAATTCTAACTTAAATGAAAAAGGAATATTTTCACCTTTTGCAGAAATTAGCACCACTTCGGCACTAGATCCAGTTTATGAGCAACTTCCATCAAATTCCATCACCCATAAGTCAGCAAAAGGGTCTAATACATCCTCTAGTGTTTTCCTCATGTTGTCAAAGAAAAGCAAATAATTGTCAAAATCACATTCTTGATATAATATTTGAGATTTTCAGTCATTAGAAGGAAAAACTATATATTTGGATTTTGGCTCCAGTTGAAGGACAACTTTTTTCTTGCTAATAGGAATTATTTCTTGGGACCAATCCATCTTAATTTCTCCTCCCAGATCTTTACAAAAAGTTCTACTTAGCAGCATGCCATAACTTGCAGGAATATCAGCAACCAGAATAGTTAATTTCACTCTTTTGCTAGGATGTACCGCCAGAGCAACTTGAGCATCTTTGATTTGACCAATCAAAGGTATCTTCTTTGAGTCCATTGAACAACACTTACCAAAGGTTTTGGTGAGGGAAAGGCCTAATTCTTTAGCAACTAAAGAAGGCATGATGTTCTCTGATGCAACTAAAGATATATAGAATGGTTCAAGATTTTGATCTAGTGCTAAAGGTAGGTCATCTGATTCATTAGCTAATGCCTCTGGAATAGTTTCAGATGATTCAGTAGATTCAATAACCTTTTTTACCTATGAGGATTCAAGATTGATCAACGATGACTTATTGGGTTGCAACTGAGAGGTTTTTCCCTATACATATTTAACTAACTTATCTAGCTCTTTAGGGTTCCACCTAAGGTATTCAGGAGGAGATATCTAAATTTTAGAAACCTTGGAAAATTCAACAATATCAAAAGAAGTATTTGGATCAGTTTGCTTCAATATCTGAACCTCATAAACCCTTGAACTGTTTTCTAAGTTTCGGTTCACAAGTTCTTTACCTTTGGCAAAGGTTTCAGGAAATGCTGAGTTACCTATGTTTTTAGATTGATGCCAATTCCTGGTAAGGATTGCACAAGAAGGATCTTCAAGGGTCACCAATATATCACCTCCTCTTTTTGAAACTGACTCATACTATAAGAAGTGTATTCTAGAGTCGCCAGGCTTCCCGAAGATCTCTTCTTCTTGACGAATCTTACTTATTATTTCTCTTGTATTTATCATTTCTGCATGTTGCACCATTTTTGGATAGGAAATTCCATCATGATTATCATTTATGTGGAAAACACACATATTACCCTTAGGTGGTGGGGCTTCAATTCCTAATATTTGTTGAGTAGGAGGCAAGTGTAAGGTTTTGTTCCCACTTCCCATAGACTAATTAGTAATTCTTCTTGGAACATCTTGTTAAGGTTGCAGGTAGGAAGTACTAGCCTTTGGTAATTGTCTTTTGAGAGCTATGACATCATTCATTAATCTTTGTACTATAGGGCCTGAAGAGGTCGAGGGTTGTGCACTAGATACTTGAACCTTTCTTTTCCATTTTCTAGTAGTGATTAGGTGATCTTCTAACTCAATAGCTAGCATTTTGACATCTGACAAAGTTTCTACCCTTTGTGTATAGATTAAGAAGCTTCTTTCTAATGGCATGAAATTAATGAAGAAACATTTTAGGTTATCATCTGAAGGCTTCTAATTTGCAAGAATTTTATGGACAATTATATCAAACTAAGTCACAAAATCTCTCATAGATTCAAGAATTTATTTCTTTAATTGGGCCAACTGGGATAAAAGAGAATGTTCATCTTCAGCCACCTTAAATCTAGCCTTGCACCTAGTTTTCAGATCTTGCCAATTTGTAATTACACTATTTGGCAAATGGTAGAACCATTCCATTGTTGCCTCAGTTAATGTCTACACAAATAGTCTCACAGTCACATCTTCATGATGGATGGCTAATACACCACATGCAAAATTAAATGCACTTAAATGTTCATTAGTTGAGACCTTCACATTGCCACTAAACTTGGGCAAATGATCTCTCTTTCCTTTAGGTAAAACATTCAAATTATGACAAAGGTTTACCGACCCCACTGTAGGTCACCAAGGATTATTAGCAGCCATCAGAAGAATGATATTGAGAGGTGTGGGATTGATTACATTGGGTAAAGTAACACCGTCTAGTATTAGGGCTTGAAAAATGGAAGATACAGGTGATGAAGAGGAGGGGGAAGGAGGCCTACTTATGGTTCATCTTCTAGGTGTAAAGGAAAATTGAAAGTTTAGATTTTGCAACTCCTGGAAGAATGGGTCAACTACTCCCTCACACCTCTTGAACCTAGTGTATCTACTTGGCTCTAGTTTGTTCACAATTAACAATTTCTTTATAGCAAAACAAGTCATAGATAATTCACAAGACAACCCTGTATATCCTATGATCAGATGACCAATCTTGATATTTGACTCCCTAGCAGAGTCGCCAAAAATCTGTTGGTTAACAGATTTTTCCCTTCTCTAATTTTGTAGTAAATGACTCATGTATGGCCTCATTGAAAGGAAAAAGAAATCAACAGTAGGGTGACCCGATTATTGGTTAACCCTCTTCATAAGAGTACAACTACCCGTATGATGTTCAATGAATTTTTAAACACAAAAAAAAATAATGATTTCACATTTAACTAGAATGCAAGAAAGGATCCCACATTCATTCATCAACACAATATGAATGTAGTTAAAGATGAATACTTATATACGTAAAGCTCACAAACCTCGCACTCAAATAAATTCCATTTTATGAGATATATTCATTCACATACTTATTCGCTCACACAAGTAAATGGATAATCAAGAAGATAACAAATTCTATAATAAAAATAAACCCCAATAGAGATCCACTTTTTAGATTCAAACACACATATTTGAAGATACCAAAAAATGTATCATTTCATTCACAAATAAAAATTTCTTCATTGAAAATCCAAAACATATCAAAAAATAAGTTTGCTAATCTATCTGAAAGTTTTCGAACCTTTGAAAAGGCTTGATTAATTACATAAATAGCCAAAGTCAAATCTTAACCCTATTCAAGAGTTAAAGAAAATGCTCTGTTTATAACTAACATAACTGGAAAAAGGTAATCAACCAAGATCCATGAAGAGGGTGAACATTCATTGGTGGCATGATGAAGACTTTGACATGGCCGAAGAATCTGCTAGCTTATCATGTTTTGCTGAAGCACCATGTATGTTTTGCCACTCTAGATGAACTACTAAGAAGTTGAGAATGACTTGATAATGAGGAAGCCCAATGTGTATAATGTGATGTTTCCACACCTCTTTGTTCTTGCTTACTTGCAAGACTTCTATCTTATGTGCTTCTAGATGATCAAAACGAACATAGACTCAATCCTCGTTACTTTAGAGAAGTCATCAATAGTTAGGGATTTCATCTCTTTGACAAGATGCACTCTCTCCTTGAAGGCTTTGATCATGTCTATTGCATCCTCGACTATCTATCCATCAGGCTTTAAGAGTTGTATATCAATGCATTTCAGATCCTTTTGCATTATGTTAATGAGCTCCTTTAACTCCTTTAACAATTTGATGGACTCTTCACGGCCTTGTTTGATAATTGAGTTCCTCCATTCGATATTTTTCTATGATACATACAACACATTATCATCTAAATCATCTATAGGCTTCTAAGCAAAAAATTTCATAACCCCAAACTTTTGCACATCATTCATTTGCATCAATAACATTGCCCATTTACTCTTTTCTTTTGACCATTCTATAGCTTACAATTCCAGTTCCTTACTTACAACCACAACACCCCCAAACACTTTTATCAAATTATCAATGTAGTTTGTGCCTTGCTTTGCTATGGACTCCAACCATTTATCAAAAATATCATCTATCATGTGGATCCTTTGAACTTAATCCAATAGCTTCTGGTTCACTAGTGATTTAGGATCAAATGATAGTGGCATTTGACAAAGAGGCTGGGGATTTGGGTTATATATGGCATTGATACATTTTTCCATCTATCTGATGATCTGTTTCAACTCTTGTTTTTCCTTATCATCCTCCTAGGTTCTGGATAACATCCTTTTGGTGGAGGACTCCAAATGGTTGGCATTTGTAGTTCTGGAAGAAACTCCTAAATCAACCTTTTCAACAACAAAGTCCTTTCCAGTGGCATTCTATGCATCCTTGACTGAGATGGGCCTAGCAACATTTTCTACCTAGTGTCCTGTGTCATCATGAATATCTAACATAGCCTCATTTTTAAGCTTCTTGGACTTAGATGTTTTTCCAAGACATTTAGTGACCATGTCTTCAATGGGAATGGTGATGAAAAATACACTGTATTTTTTTCGAATGGGAGCCCCTAGCCATCTGGAAGCACTAGAGGAACCTTTGGGTGGAGGCATCTGGTAGCTACTTGAATCAACAATGGTCATGGTTCTCATTGGATCCTAGTTCTCTTTAGATTCTTTTTCCTTATCTACATCCTAAACTGGAGGATTATTTGGCACTTGTTCATCCATGGTCACTTGGGTCTCCTCACCTGAGTCTAGGTCTACAACAATCTGCTCCACTATAGGTTTCCTATTTTCGTTTTACTCTTAGAGTGTGTAACTTGAACTGGAAAAGTATTCAATTGAAATCTCTTTGAACCTTTTTAATTCCAAATTTTTTGGCCTTCCGTCCTATGGCACCTGCAATATCAACAATCACATTAGAGGAAGAAGTGGTAATCTATGTAGCAACATGAAGTTGACTAGTTGTTTCAACTTTAGGGTCTCTCAACCACTTCTTTGTTCTCCTTATAACATTAAAGGACTCTTCTTGAATACTTTCTTCCTCTTTCTTGTCCCAATTGATTTTAGGAATTGGTTGCCCTTGAATTATTTCATTGAACTTGGGATCTAACACATCTTCCCCCTCTTCTTCTTGTACTCTTGAAACATTTATTGACAATCCCATTGTAGCGATTTGTTGCAAGGTGAACCTTGACCACAATCTTCTTCTGACTTCAAATTCATCATAACAATTTTCCCAATAATCTTCTAATTGGAGTTCATGGTGTAAATCTGCATGAACATTCAAATGTTCCATAGCATATCTTCTACTGTAAAACTTTTTCTTAGCAATGTAGGGTTGAAAGTTCAATTTATTGAATTCCAATTCTAGGTTCAGAGCATCAGAAACATATTTGCAACTGTAATATCCAAGTTCAACTAGAAAGGCTACTCCAAACCTACCTTTTTCCCTTAATCTTTTATCTATGTGGGAAAGCTTCCTATAGACTTCAATAAGCACATGGCTATCTAGGGCATACCTGGGTAGTTTAAATGGTTCACCTTCGAAGCCCCCTACCCTAATGTAGGTAAATCTATAAAATTGGATGTAGTAGCTTCCAAATATGTTGAATAACTCCATGGATTTAGCTGACATCCTCTTGTTTATATTTCCCTTCAATTGAAAGATAAGCATACTTGCAAAGACATCGTTCCATCTCATAAAATTTTTAGCATAGTTTTGTTGTTGCAAGTGTGGATTATACTCATAGACCTTCATGTCATGAACCCAGGGCTCATGATGTAACCCTTGCCATTATCTGGTACAAGAAACAATATAAAACAGATAGGAAGACATATAGAAACTAGACATACCAACAAAATTATGTAGACCCTCATGCAGTCTGTTGGTGATAACCTTTTCCCAGTCTAGATATTTTTCACTAGCTAACAACACTTGAATGTAAAAATACATCCAGTTTTCATAATAGAAGGCATGTACGTTCCCTTTGAGTCTATTCAACAAAATTATAATATCTCACACCTCTGTTATTAAATGCTCTCTTGTCAGAGGTCTGGATAACCTAGAACATCCTTTTTGCAATTTAAGGAGCCAATTCCTGGAAATTAAACTCTTGTAGGTACTCTTCTTCTCAGAGAAAAATGAATATGAAGTACCAATGGACCAATCCTCATACAACTCCTTATGAGGAATGCTCATGGTGGCCATCACTATTTCCCTGTCAATCTTCACCAACACTTCACACTACTGGTTCTAATACACCTATTATCAACATCATACTTATTCATGCACTCTATAACCAGTCTAGGGCAAGGGGTAGTAGTAGGGAATGTGACAGCTTCAATCAACCTTCTCTTAACAATCTTTCCCATCATTGAATTACCATCTGGGTTCCTCGCTCTCTCCAAAAAATTTCCCAAGTCAAATTGAGCTAAAGAAGTGTCTTCTATCTCTGGAAGTGTACTTCCTAAGCATGATGTGTGGCCAAGTTTTGGAAGGGTTGGCCTTGTGACAACCAGTCTTAAATTCATCAAAAATTTCAAGAAAAGTACAAAATTCTACCCAAAAAAAAAAGAATTAACTATAGTGGCTTTCTCACAAAGTAACACAGTGGGGAAGGGATGATCAAAACACACTTGTTGCTATCATAAAATCTCTATAACCCTTGGAAGTATGGAGATATAATTACCTTCAGCACCTTTTTCTTCTTCAATAATAAGAAGTTATTGAATTAACAACTTAAGGGTTTGCATATTAATTACGCTTTATTCTGCCAAAGATGAGGAATTTGACTATCGAAAAAATAAAGGGGTAACATACGTAATAGCTCAAGGATGGAAATGAGGTTGGGTGTTTTTCCTAACTATTCTACAAGGTCATACTCATTCTTGGTAGATGATGAGGTTGTGGTCTTTGATGGAATGCCTTGCAACATGACTTTACCTTGACAATTTGTGACATTACATTCCGAGGTTTCATTTTTGGAAGATAAGGAAGATGGCCCAATGCCTTTCAAACAACTTTACTCCTTTGGGTAGAACCTCTGGGAGTTTTTTCCTTTATAATAAAAGTGGAAACATGATTTTCCATTTAAATGTGATTAATAATATAATCATAATCGTAGGGCATCTTGGTATAATTGGCTTGATTATCTATAGTTTGGGTTTTTCCCTTGTCATGTTTAGGAAGTGGCTCCTTAAATATCACATGCTCTTCATTGGAGGTATGACAATCAAATTCTATGTCGCCTATGTCAATGAAATCTTGTATGATATTCTTCAATCTATGACAATTGCTAGTTAAATGCCCTTTACTCTTGTGACATTCACAATATTCATCATCATTCCACCAATTTGGTTTTACTTTTGGCTCATATTGTGGATTATCTAGTAGTGTTATGAGCTTGTTTTCCACTAATTTCTTCAATGTTGTTTCAATCAGTTCTCCCAAAGGAGTGTATTTTCTTCGAGCTTTTGATTGCCTTTGATTGTTGACTTGATTGTTTGTATTAGAAGAACTTGCACTAGGGAAAGTTATCTTAGGTCTCACAACATTTGCATCTACTACCCCTGTTAGAATCAATGACAGTCCCAAAGACACTAAGAAGGGGGGGGGGGGTGAATTAGTGTCTAATCTGTTAGTAGAATATTTAAACTTATTAATAACTTTGCATTCCAAAACAGTGTATCAATAAATCAGAATTAATGTAGTAAATAAGAATAATAAAGACAACAAAGATAACACACCATAACACAAGATATTGAACAAGGAAAACCCAGTGTGGGAAAAACCTCAGTGGGATTTGTAACCCACAATATTTACTTACTGGCCAATGAATAAATACTACTTACAATGAGGAGCTTGCACATGCAAGGAGGCTAACTGCCTAGAGCTCACTGCTCAATAAAGTCATATTGACTACAAAATGGATTATCAAAATCCAATACAATGTACTGCTCAAACCAGCATCTCATACACCAGGTTTAGTACTGGTTTAAGCTCAGACAATAACTGAAACCTTCACTGTCAACTATATCACCTTATACAAAATTATACATCATATCTCACTCTACTCACATTCCATACCATACCATACCATATATAAAATGACCTATAAGATCTCATACATATATGAGTCTTTTACAATGAACCATGTTGGCTTACAAAAGATATTTACATTAAAATACAATAAACAAAAGTTTATTTCATGTCGGCCTGAGTGTCGGTATGCATTGTTGCCGATGCTGGTGAAGTGCCTGCCTGTGTATGTAGAAGTCTATTGCCGGTGTCAATGTTTGTTGGTTGGTTGCCAGATGATTGTAAGTTGGTTGCCATCAATGACAAGATCAACTATTCTCATAAGAGTGTAGAATGCCAAAAGTATCCCCCTTTGGCATTGATGGCAACACTCATGATAAAAATCCAAAAACTGAAGTCCAAAAAGATGTGCTCCCCCTGAGCAAGTGATCTCCTCTGTACATGTATTTTTCTCTCCACTACTCCCCCTTTGACATAAATCACAAAGGTTGTCAAAATTAGTCAAATGAGTTCAAAAATTTCACCTCAAAGTCTATAACCAGTTGGTTAGAATCAGAAAAATATCTGCCACAACTAAGTTCATACTCTGCATAAACCTTTTACTATCATTCAAAGTTGCCTCAGTTTGTTGAATCATGCTGGTGAGATAATGCATGTGATCTTCTGGTGATTTCTCTCCTTGAATTAATGCCTTATATATTTTAATTCTCTCAGTGATAATATTGTCCAATTTGGGACTAAGTTTATCTTTAAGTTCCTGGGTATTTGACCTTATCCTTGCCTTTTCTTTCTCAAGTTTCTCTAACTTCTCCTAAAAAACTATCATTTCCTACTCAAAAACTGATATATGTCCGGATGAACCAATTATATTATCTATCATGTCATCAATTTATTTTTGTGTTTTTCTGATCTCCTCATCTATGTCCTTTGTCAAAAGGTGAGGTTTGCATGTTTCCCTATATAGATCCTTGTACTCCAAAATTATAGAGTTAAGTACCGGTAATAATGTATTTACATGATCTGTACATTTCTTTATAGTGTTTTCAAAGAATGTGTTTTTCTCTTTTTAAACTATCTCCTTAATTATGTCTAATTTACCTAAAGAATCCTTAATGTGATCTATGTTTCAATTTGGTGCAATCAACTTAAGAATAGGTAATGTGTTGTCAATTTCCTTGTAGGCCAATGCATTGCAATCCATTATCTTCTTAATTGAATGCAAAAGTACCTTTGTAACATTGATAGGTCTGAATTCACTTGTAGATGTGTCAGATGTCTAACCAATCATTTTTATTACCTCTTGATGCTCTGCAAAAAGGATTAGAAAATCTGTTTGATGGCAACACACACAAGAGCACAAGAAACAAACGTTAGTGTTAGCAACAAAAGATTATCCTAAACAGGCATATCAAGAGAGATATTAAGCATGAAATAGAAAGCATATAAACATAGAATAAAATAGCTAATCAAGATGCTCATAGTTGCTCCTCTGTTGTTCCTCTCCTCTCCAAGTCCCAAATGAGTGTAGCTCTCAGCTTTTAGCACTAGCCATGGATGCCATATGGAGATTCAAGATGGTTGAATATGATAAGCAAATGCTATGCAAGTGTAGATAGTGATGCTATGAGAAAGCTCTATGCTAATGTCAGTATAACAACAATACTCTAATGCTTCCTTTTTTGATTGAGGAGAAGGGTTCTATTTATAGAAGAAATGGGGAAATGAAGGGTTAAGATTGAGCAATCTTAACAAGGGTTAGGATTAAAAGATATTCAATTCATGTGAGACTTTCAACCCAATCCCATGTTGACAAGTATCACCATAAGGAGGCTTGAGAGGAGAGATAAGGAGCATTAAATGCTTGAGGGGACATGATGGTTACCCTAGTCAAAGAAATAAATGCTTTGAAGAGACACATGGGTTACATGAGGGTTAAGTTAGGGGTCAAAGTCCTTAAGCATGGGTGCAAGTGGAATTAACCATTAATGGTCATGTAAGAGCCATAAGTGGTTTGGAAGACTTTAGAGGTTAATTTGTTGAACACACAAATCATTAATTGCTTTTCAAAGACTTTGGAGTCTTTGAGAAGTGACTCCAATTGGCTTAGGAATGTGACAATATTTAGGGGATGGATTAGGTTAATTAGGAAGGGTTTAGAAGAATCTAGAAGGGGTTTAGGCATGCAAGTGGATTTTGTAGGAAAATGCAAGTGGGAGGAATTTTGGTATTTTCAATTAAAATAAAATCATTTATTTCAATTAAATGGTGTAATTTGCATTTGGATAAATATTCAAATAAATATTAATTTATTTAAATGAGAAAAAGGAAGATAAAGCATTAAAATGCTTGAAGACTTTGAGGGAAACCATTAAAGGCTTGAAGACTTTAAGGAAAACCATTAAAGTCTTAAGAAGACTTTAAGGGAAGCCATTAAGTTTGAAGACTTTAAGGGAAACCATTAAAGGCTTAAGAAGACTATAGAAGGAAGCCATCAAGTTTGAAGACTTCAAGGGAAACCATTAAAGGTTTCAAGTGGGTGAGGATAAATAGGATTTTAAATAAATAATTTATTTAAAATAGTTGTGCAACTTGCTTTTGTAGGAAAATACAAGTGGGTGGAGGATAAAGGTGATTTAAATAAATAATTTATTTAAAATAATTGTGCAACTTGCATTTGTAGGAAAATGCAAGTGGGTGGAGGATAAAGGTGATTTAAATAAATGCTAATTTATTTAAATGTGAGAGGTGGGATTTTGGGGGATTTTAAATAAATATTGATTTATTTAAATGTGAGAGAAGATTTAATTAAACAAATATGATTTATTTATTTAATTAATGGTATGAATTTGGTTAAGTGAATTAAATCAAATAAATTGAATAATTTATTTAATTAATAGGAGAAGAGGGTTAAGATGAATTAATTAAATATTAATTTAATTAATTATTAATTGATGGTTAAATAATCAAATAAATACTAAGTATTCATTTAATTAAGTGGACAGATTTATGTGACTACATTTGCCCCTCTTTGAGACGTTACAATTTATCGCATCGTTTCAAAGAAAGAAAAATAGGTGTGAAGAAATGCCCCATAAAATGTAAATTTAATGGGTGGTATGCCCCCTCGAGAGATGGGCCGAATTTTTTTGAAAAATCGGGCGATCTCTTGAAAAAGAATGAAAAGTGGAGGGGAGGTAGAATAGAAGAATTTAGAACTATTGATGAAAGAATGGGAGAAAATGGAGTGAATATGAAGAAACAACAAGCCAGCGAGTACCCTGAGGTCATGCAAGAGATACATAGCAGATGTAGTGTGGGGTTTGGATTGATGCTATACAATTGATCAAAATTGGTTGGACAATCTAGTGCAATCGGTTTAATTGCCTCGGTCAAGTCAAAGCGTGACAGTTGATGTCAGTTGGTTGCTTGGACATGATAAAGTCTGAGTAAGTGAATCAAAGTGACCTGATGTGACTTAGACAATTGATGTAATTGCCTGATGAAGTCAAGGTATATGAAGCAAAATACTCGTTGAGACGTAGATAATTGATGTAATTGTCTGTTGGATTGTGTTTGATTGGTTGACCAATTAATAGTATGTGCATGTGATGGATGGTTGTGGGGAATCATGGCAGCCCCGTTGAGACTAGGTCATTATGATAAATGCCTGATGTAGTCTAGGTTTGCCATAATCGATGCCCTGTTGAGACCTGAAGATACTTGATCAGAGTATCTGTTGATAGTCTAGGTGTGCATGAGTTGATGTACCTATGCAGATAGAGTAACTTTCTTGACTTATTGGATGACTTAGGATAGGAAACACAATCCCTCCTATTTAGAGATGGATGGTGATGAACATGGCTTGATTAGGTTGATTGGGACACGATGTAGGGTATGTGATGCTGATTATCAAGATGGGGAGGGTGGGGGGGGGGGGGTCAATGTTAGATAGAAGAAATGGAGGACCTATTACATTCCTATGGAAGAAGAGGAAAATAAAGTATCCATTGTCATTACTATGTATGAATGATATGTAGCTATTTATGAATGTATGGATGGATGGAATGCAATAGAATGCAATATATACAAATGAGATGGAATGACGATCCATGGTGCTTTATTTTTCATCATTGAGCTTTAAAATGTTGTAAGAAAATACAAGCAACTTGACATAATGATTCAAGATGACCTGAGTATTTCTTACATGGATTTTGATATAGCAAGTTAATACAAGCAACTTGATATAATGGATCAAGTTGACTTGAGTATTGCTTGCGGAACAGACAAGGATTATCTCCTTTGATGCATGACTTGGATCGTCCTCCTTGATCTTAGGCTGATCATATCCAGAGACAAGTGCATACCATAATAAGAGATAAAACCTTTATCCAATTTGGATGAGGTAGGAGGAACCAAAGAAAGAGAATTGTACCTGCAAACAAACAATATATATATAAAGAATAAAGAATATGGATCCTTGGTAATGGTTCATGCTCATATGGTCGAGGTATACACTGTAGTCAGCAAGCCGTAGTGATCTATGACTGTATTTTTGCCTATGATCACGTAGCTTAGTGAACTTCCCACATAGACATCATTAGTACATGCCCCAAAACTTCATCGGAAGTAATGCGCAAATGAAACAAAACAATGCTGAAAGATCCTGATACAGATAAACAAATGATTGTACTCACAAATCAACCAAGTATTTGATAGCTTAACATAATTTTCTTGTCAAAGAAAACGTCACTTTTGTCTTTGTTTTGGTAAGGAAGGATGCATCCTTGTTGAAGATAGTTTTGATTGTTGATGTCGATTGTTTGGTCAACTAATAAGTGGTCATTTTGTGGAGTATATCACAATGTTTGTTTGGTATCTGCACAAATGAGTATGCACAAAGTGTTGCCATGTTTTTGTGTAATTTTCAATGGTTTTTCGATGTTTTGGATTTTGTGGAACAGTTTTGAATGTTTTTGGATTTTGCGAGACCCTTTTGAATGTTTTTGGATTTTGTGAGACTTTTTTGAATGTTTTTGCCAATGAATCATAAGTAATGTAGAATCCACTTCCATCATCTAGATTTTAAGGGTATTGCCCCCAAGTGTAGACATGAATATGAAAAAAAGTGGGATGCAAGATGCATGAAGTACTATCTCTGATTACAGATCAAATAACAAGCCATGGTTTGGATGGATGGATGTGTGTATGTATGAATGTGATCGCAACGAGCTTGAAAGATACTGGAGCCATTGTCTTTACAAGTGGCGCCTATTTGCCAGGTTATCACCATCGCACTTACCCAAGGTGCCACCAAAGTGGTTGTTCACCATTTGGATGTATGATTTTTCTTTACTTTTTTGAATGTTTTTGTATTTCTTTAGGACATTTTTTTGAATGTTTTTGGTATTTTCTGGTATGCAGGGGAGCTTGATGCTCTGTTCAGCTTAGGTATAAAACCGTTTGAGGTGCATGCTATTGATTGGATCTGCGAGCGGTTCTCCTTCTGATGTAGCCAACTGATATGCCCTGGACCCAAATACAGCAGTGACAACATATGGGCCCAGCCAGTTTGATTCAAACTTGCCCTGATGTTCTTTGTTTGGTTGGTTGCGAGGATTCTCTCGAAGAACAAGATCACCTACCTCAAATGTATGAGGTCTAACTCGGTGATTGTAGCTTCTGCTCATGTGCTGCTGATAGGCTTTGAGATGATTGTATGCAGCTTGTCGCTTCTCATCAAGTAATTCTAAGTCTTGGAGGCGTGAGACTCTGTACGCTTCATCATCTATTAGATTATGCAAGGAAACCCATAAGGATGGTATCTCGACCTCAATAGGTAAGATAGCTTCAGAACCATAGACCAATGAATAAGGAGTTGCACCTGTAGGGGTTCGAATGCTAGTTCAATATGCCCATAGCGCTGGATTCAATTGAACATGCCAATCACGACCAGCATCATTGACTGTCTTCTTTAGGATTCTTAATATGTTTTTATTGGATGCTTCAGCCTGACCATTTCCTTTTGGGTAATAGGGGGTGGAAAAGCGATGTTGGATATGAAATTTCTCACAAAGTTCACGGACATCCTGATTTTTGAAAGGAAGACCGTTATCTATGATGATGGACATGGGCACACCATACCGGTAGATGATGTAGTTGAGGATGAATGAGGTGATCTACTAGCAAATGACTTGGGTAAGTGGAATAGCTTCGATCCACTTTGTGAAATATTCGATGGCAGTAATAATGAATTTATGGCCGTTAGATGAAGATGGGTGAATCTTACCCACAAGGTTAAGGCCCCATTGACAAAAAGGCCATGGTGTTGTGATTGGTTGTAGTTCCTGGGTTGGTGCGTGTATCAAGTCGCCATGAACTTGACATTTCTTGCATTTTCTGACAATGTAGTAAGAATCTTTTTCCATAGATGGCCAATAGTATCCATTGCGCAGGAGTTTCTTGGCTAGTGATGGAGCACTTGAGTGAGTCCCGCAAATTCCTTATGGACCTCTTCCAAAGCCTTTGTTATCTCATCTTGTTCTAGACATCGAAGGAGAGTACCATCAAGACTGCATCGGTATAGGGTCTCGGCAATAATGGTATATCGAGCAGTTTGGCGAATGAAGGTTTTACGTTGGTTATTCGATTGGTTGGAAGGAAGGGTGTGATCGCGGAGATAGGTGTAGAACTCACCATACCATGGGGATTTAGAACTGACAAGGTGACATAACATCTCAGATTTGGGGATATCATAAGCGGGGATCCAAAGTTGTTCTACCAAGAACTCATAGTGTGTTGAATTCTATGGAAGATCTAGGAGAGATGTGATGGTAGCCATAGCGTTAGCAGCTCGATTCTGATCTCTTGGTATCTTTTCAAAAGTGATAGTAGTAAATGATGTCTTTAGAGTATCCAACATTTGCTTATATGGCATGAGTTTATCATCCTTGGTCTGATATTCATCAGTTGCTTGTCGAATGACCAATTGGGAATCGCCATATACTTCTAGTTCTTGTAATTTCCATTGTACTGCTAGCCTGAGTCCTATGATCAAGGCCTCATACTCTGCTATGTTGTTTGTGCAT
Organism: Cryptomeria japonica; assembly: GCF_030272615.1. Lineage (NCBI taxonomy): Eukaryota > Viridiplantae > Streptophyta > Pinopsida > Cupressales > Cupressaceae > Cryptomeria > Cryptomeria japonica. Next base: position 75,638,902 of record NC_081408.1, on the reverse strand, counting down.
GGAAATGTGAGTTTGTAAGAATTCAGGATGCTGTCACCTTGAGGTGTGATAAACAGAATGCCTACCCCCGAGCCATGCCTACTGTGTGAACCATCAAAGTAGAGTTTCCATGGTTGTGTTGTTGTAATCATGAGTATCTCTTCATCTAGAAAATTGGAAATGAGAGGATGATCGCCTATGAGGGATGCATCAGCCAATTGATCTCCAATAACTTGACCCTTGATAGCTTTACGGTCTACATACTCTATGTCAAATTCACTTAGAATCGTCACCCATTTGGCCAAGCGGCCTGTCAATGCTGCTTTACTGAGTAAGTACTTGAGTGGATCAATCTTTGCAATGAGTTGTACCTTATGTGTTAACAAATAGTGCCTCAGTTTAGTAGCTGCTAAGATTACTTCTAGGCAAGCTCACTCAATAGGTGTGTAATTGAGTTCATAGCCAACCAGTGTGCGAAAGATGTAGTAAACAACACACTCTTTTCCTTCTGTATTATGTTGTGCTAGTAGTACACCCAATGCTGTACTTGTTGCTGAGATATAGAGTAACAATGGTCTACTTGGAGCTGGTGGCATCAGCAATGGTGGATTCATGAGATAGTCTTTAAGCATCTGAAATGCTTGCTGGCATCTGGCATCCCACTGAAAGTGGATGTTCTTGTGTAGCAGGTGTGTGAATGGGTGACACTTATCAGCCAATTGTGCAATGAAACTTCAGATGGATTGAAGCTGCCCTTGTAATGTCCTTAGCTGATTGATATTCTTTGGTGGTGGCATGTCCATGATTACTTTTACCTTTGTTGGGTCGACCTCAATACCTTTGCTTGAGAAAATGTATCCTAGAAGCTTCCCAGAGGTCACTCCAAAGACACATTTCTTTGGGTTGAGCTGAACATGGTATTGTTCCAATCCATCAAAGATTTTATCTAAGATGTAGAGATGCCCTTCTCTGATGAGTGATTTTGCTAGTAAGTCATCAACATAATCTTCCATCATAGTATGCATCATGTCATGGAAGATAGTGGTCATTGCTCATTGATAGGTTTCTCCTGCATTCTTTAGACCAAAAGGCATTACATTCCAGCAACATGTGCCCCATGGACATGTGAAGGCTATCTTATGTTGGTCCTCTGGTGCGATCTTTATCTGATTGTGTCCTAAAAAGCCATCCATGAGTGAAAGCATGGCATGTCCTACTATCAGATCCACTATGATGTCAATATTTGGTAGGGGGAAGTCATCCTTAGGACATGCCTTGTTTAGATCTCTAAAGTCAATACAAATGTGGATGCCCCCTTTTGGTTTGCCGACAAGCACAATGTTGGAGATCCAATCTGCATAATCAATTGGTCTAATGAAACCAACATCTAGGAGTTTCTTGAGTTCTATTTTGACTAGCACTAGAATTTGAGGATGCATCTTATGAAGCTTCTGCTTGACAGGTTTGGCTCCTTGTGCTATGGTGAGGTGATGCATGGCTAAATCAGGATCAAGCCCCGGCATGTCTGCATATGACCATGCAAAGTTGATCTGACGTTTCTGGAAGAACTCTATAAATTTAGGTTGTTCCTCTAGAGTGAGAAGAGATGCCAGATGTATGATATGAGGATTTTTAGGAGTCCCCACATTGTATTCTTTGGTTTCCTCGATGAGAATCGTTGATCGTTCCTATTGTGTACTAGTAGGGAGAATGTCAAACCCTTAATCCTCAGGTGCCTTAGAGAGGATTTCACCAGTGGATACGCTCTTTCTTTTTACTTTTGTTGGATCAAATAGTGCCACAGTGTGGTTTTCATTGGAAGATCCATGTTTTATTGTTATATTTTTACAGCTGAAAGGTTTGGCATCTGCCCCGAAGTATGCTGCGCTATTAAGTTCAATGGCGAATCCAGCTTTGTGATCCCTGCTTGGTAGGTTATCCCTTAATTCCAAAAAGTCAATGATAGCCTCATCATTTTGGAAGAGGTCAAGACATGGAGGATTTGATTGGTTCCATTCGATGAGTTCAGGATGGATAATGGGCATTACTTCATCGATTAGGTTAAGTTCGTTAGAGGTATCAGTGAGGGTTAAGACATTATGGTGAAGGTCATTGATGGTACTCTTCCTATCAGAATTAGGTGTAGGATGCGACGTAGGGTCTATGGAAGATGTTTCTAGTTCAGGAACCCAAGTGTTCTTTATCTGTGCTTCTCCGTAAACAGGGATGTCTTTGCGTGGTGGAGGTAGTGATGTGTCTTCCTCATCTGAAGTGTTAAGCTATACAAAATCAAATTCCCACTCATGTGAGTCGATCTCTGAGTCACTTTCCAGCATCCGATTACTATACCATACTAGGATATCTTTTGAGTTAAATACTGTAGGTGTGATTGGTTGATGTACCTTTGTAGTGATCGGTGCTATAGGAAGTTTGATGGGGATCAAGGAATCTGATATGGGAAGTATCGGTAGTGTTAACTCAGTGGTTTCTACTAGAACTATTGGTGCCATAGATGCTGCTATAGGTTCTGATACAATTGCTGCTCCTAATGGTACTATTGATGTGATGGCTGCTGTAGATGGGATTACTAGTTCGCTTGGTGGGATGAATGGTATTGGTGATGGTTGTGTTGGGGTTGTGAGCCTGAATGGGGCAGTTGGGATGGTGCTTGAGGCTGCTTTAATGATAAAAGGTGTCCTCTTTGCCGTAGGCTGACATAATGGTTTGCTGGGTTTTCCTTTGAATCTGAGTTTAGGAAAGATTTCTTTCTCAAAGCCTAGGCCTATATTACCTTTGGGCTTTAATTCTGGCAGTAGAGGTTCATGTCATCCTTGTTTGCAACATCCCAAAGCACTTTGACCATCATACCCCATTCGTTGCATAATGAGGAGACCTTTACCATACTGATCCGTAGGAAGTTTAACTGGCGGTATATCAGTGATGATGGGATCTTTATAGATCCATTCCACCAAGTCCTCATCTTGGGTTTCTTCTTCTTGACTGTTTCCAAGGGTGAAAGGCATTAAAGCACATGCTGGTGTGATCAGTGGTTGTAGGAGTAACTGTTGTGGTTTACCATGTGTTCTAGGAGAAATGGGCATTTGTCCCACACAAAAGAGTTGACTCAAGTTGTATTCTCTAGGACCTTCCTCTGCTACTTTCATCTTAAGATTTTCTTGCTTGGGTATAGTGGTGTTTGAACTGGCAAGAGAGGTTGGACTTATATATGATGTGGAGGAAATGGCTTCTCTATTATTAGGAACAGTAATCTCTGGTTGATGGCTGATATTATGGCAAAACACAAAGGGATTTGCATCGCCCAGGATTGTGATCTCTGCACCATTATGTGGGAACTTGATACATTGATGGTAGGTAGATGGAACAGCTTGCATGGCATGTATCCAAGGTCTTCCTAACAATAGATTAAATGGCAGAGGAAGGTCTAGAACCTGACAGATGATGTGTTTTACCATAGGGCCCACGCGGATTGGTAGTACCACAGCTCCTTTGGATGAACGCTCTACATCATCATAGGCTTTGACTGTGATCTTCTTGCGAGGATCCACTGATTCTATTGCATATCCCAATGTTGTGACCAACTATAGTGTACAAATGTTTAGGTCTGCTCCATTATCGATCAAGACTCGCTTGATCCTATGCTGGTTGATGAAGCCTTCAATGTGTAGCGAAGCGTTATGAGGTTGTTGGAAGGAAGAGTTGTCACTTTTAGAAAAAGTGAGACAAGGTGATGACTTTAGACTTCCAACCATGGCTTGAAATTGGTCTGTATTTAGATTTACAGGGACTAATGCTTCTTGGAGTGCTTGATCCAAGATAGTTTTATGAGATGGCGATAGGAGCAATAGCTCTAAAATGGATATAAGCGTAGGGGTTTTGTCTAATTGTTCCACAAGATTGTACTGCTTTGGGATGGAGGTGGTGCCTTGTGGAGCTGCTTTGATGGTGACCTTGCCGCAACGCGTAACAACATTGCAATTGGAGTTGGGATTTTTGAAGGTTATAGTTGCAACTTGTTCACTGGCATCATACAGATGATTTACAATGTAATTATACGTAGCCTGTGTATAATCAGTGGTATCAGTGCCTCGCCTGGAAGTGGAAGGACCCCTTTGATCTTGTGATGGAAGTGGATTCTTGAACATCAGATGATCATTATTGGTTGTTTTTGGGTCATGTCCGTCAATTTCAATTTCTCCTCGATCAATAAGATCCTGGATGAGATCTTTCAATCGGTGACAATTACTTGTCTTGTGTCCTCTTCCTTGATGGAATTCACAGTGTTCAGTATCTCTCCACCATGCCGGTTTGACCTGAGGCTTGTAGTTTGATAGTTTAGGTAGAGTGACCAAATTCTGAGAAATGAGTTGGCGCAATACTGTTTCAATGGGTTCCCCTAAGGGAATGTATGTGTGTTTTTGTTTTTGTTGATGAGGGCTTGGTTCATCATGAGATGTGATGCGACCTTGATTGCAAGGAACATTTGTGTTATTCTAAGGTGGAGGATTTTGTCCTACAAATCAAACCACAGGTTGTGCATTTTGGATAGTCCGGGCATCCACAACCCCATCGTTGATGATATTCTTGTTTTTGTTCCAGAAGCTTGGTTTATCACTATTGAAGCGTGGGTGAGGACCATCCTTTGGTTTATTATAGATTTTGATGAGTCCTTTCTTGATGAGGGCCCGTTCACATTTTAAACCCTTGGTGATCATATCATTAAAAGAGTCTGTGTCTTTGACATCCAGGTGAAATTCCATTTCTTCGTTTAAGTTGGAAATGAATATATTCCACTAGTTCTTGTTCAGGTAACTAAAGAGAATGTCTGCTAGACATTTGACACCATCGTTGTAGGAATACTGAGAATAGTTCACCTGGTTTTTGTTTAGTGTTGCACAGATCAGCCATGGTGATGTCGCGTTCAATGTTATGAGAGTAATGAGCTAGGAACTTCAGGATGAGTTCCTCAAATGTTCTAATGCCACTTGGTAGGTGGGAAAACCATGATGTGGTTGTTCCTCCCAAGCTTTGGGGAAAAATGTGCATTAGGTACATGTCTTCATATGCCACTTCAAGACAAGCGGAATGAAATTCTTTGACATGATCATAGGGATCCCCCTTTCCTCTATATTTTTAAAATTTGGGTGTTTCGAATCCTCATGGAAAGGGTGGCATATAAAGATTCCTATCAAAAGGATAGGGACAGATGTCATTGAGTGAGAATTGGTTAGTTTTGACACCATTATGAAGTTGTTGGGTGAGATTCTCAACTTGTTGCCGCAACATCTCCATTTCATTTGGATGAGGAGGTGGTGGGTTACCTCGAGGAATGTTATATCTGATGGGATCTCTACCTTTTTCCTCTTCATGGCGACTTTGTCTTTCTGATGCTTGTCTTAATTGGGCGAGATCAAAGTCAGAGGGGAGTTTTTCTCCTTCTTGAGCGAGTCTTAAGAAGTGAGCATCCGCATTGCTCCTGAGTATTTCGTCAGCCCTTTCTATTGTTGTAGGAGTAGGAGTACTTGGGTTTTCGTCATTCGCATTTCCTCCAAGTGCTTCTTGAAATTCATTGAGATTTTCCTCTTCTTCTTCTTCCATTTCTATTTCTAGTTGCCTCGACTGTGATCGGGTTTGAGCCATTTTGCTTATGATTCTTTGTTGAAGTTGAGTGAAAATGATGATGAGTTTTTGATGAAATGAGAGATTGATGGTTCGTGAATTGTGTTGCATGTAGATCTCTAGCACTTTTAAGGTGGATGTAACCAAAATTCTTTTTTTTGAATTGCTTGCTTGTTTGATAATTTTTGATGTGATAAGGTGTAGAGAAATCTGAGATGTGTTACAGATTTAACTACCTAGTAATGAGAGGATTCACTCATGAACTAGTTTTAACTTGCATAGATGTGTCTCTTAGGATGAGCTTATCCTAGATGTAGAAACAATCTAAAAAGTGATGTGATGTGTTTGATTCAAGCAATATCTAAAAGAGAACTTTGGGACAAGAACCTCTTAATGTTTTGAGAGTTGGAATGAATTGATGATGAACTGATGATGGATGAGTAAGATAATGGATGAAATGTTTTTAACTTCAATAAAAACTTTGTGTCACAAATGGGACAAACTCTACCTCTTCCCTTTCGGGTGTTGGTGGTATTTCTCGAGCTGTGTTGTATGTGATATAGATGTTTGGGAAAAAGTTGGGATTAATCTTACCTCCTTGGTTTTTGTGATAGCTCAGAGCTCTATATTGCATAAAAGCTCTACGGTTCAATGATTTGGAATCAAATTCGTTTGTTTTGCCTTGAAGGTAGAGACGCATGTGACGTAAAAAGACTCTATGTGAGACAAAGATTTGTCTATTTATATAAAAGAATTTCCTCCTTTTGATCAAAGCCTTTGAGCTTAATGGTCTTCTTTTCAAGTTGATATTCTGATGACGCTTCTTCTTTCGTAAGATGTGAAGAATGGTCATAAAGTTTTGATACTTTTGTTGTTTACACTTTGTTTTTGGTATTTTTGGTTGTTTTGAAAGATGTTTGGTTGGATGAATACTTTGTTTTTGGAAGTAATTTTTCTGATTTTTCTTTGACAAGAAAACAAAGCAAGCACACAGACACAAGAATGTTGCCTCAAAGGCACAAATGAGTATGGGTCTAGATCAACCCAATCCTTGGACTTGTATATGACCCTTCCTTTAGATGTATTTTTAAGGTGTATTTCCAAAGCCTGAAGTCGACTCAATTTGCACTTGGTCTTTAAAACGAACACACTTCAAACACTTTTTATCCCTAAGGTCAAATGGCCAGTTGTGATAAATTTAGCCCACATCTTGATAATTTTTCGACTTTGGTACTACATAACTTATGAATCCCACCTTGGTAGGTAAGGATGTGATATACTAAGTCTTGCATGAGCATAACAAATAAATGATCCCTATGATGGGGGAGTCACCACTTTTATCAAGTCACAATTGACTTTTCAAAAAGCTATGTTTCTACTCAAGGAAATATGTATGGTGAGTATCTTGGGAGCAAAACCATCTATGCTCTTGCACTAAATTATATCTCAAATATCCTCAATCAATAGAATGGGTGGGCTACTATTTAAAGGTGTTTAGTCATGTTCGATGTTTTTGGACATAAGTTCATTCTACAGTGACTCACTTAAGAGCCTTGTAACCAGTGGTGGGGCCCATTTTTCCTTTCGGCCAGTTACACTATAGGAACAACTATACCCAAGGCTACAGCTTTCACTCACACCTAATTTCTATAGCAGCTTGAAGGATTTACCGCTCGAGGTCATTCCCAAGAGTATCGATCCCTTGGCAGGCCTCTCTTAAAAAGATAAAATTTGAGTGTTACTAACACTTTTCTCTTGCACCTAGGACCATGAGAGCCAAGGGAGAGGATAGTGTGTGTTAGAAGTAGGACCACTCAACCAACTCTTTTGCACAAGTGTGCCAAACACAAAATTCACTTGTTCCTTTTACCTTGTCATCGCAATGATTTTCTATCTATTTGGAGATGTTTCTCCAACAATCATGGAGTTCTTTTTAATTTTCAAAGGCAATTGTTTGAGTAAAGTAGAATTTGAAAATCCTGGTCAACTTAATGAAAAACACGTTTGCATGAAGTAAAATTTCTTTAAAAAATGAGACAAGTTGATTGTGAATTTTATTTGCACCAAAAATGGAAGTGTGGATTGTGAGTTTTATCTTGATGCAAGAAATAAAATTTGCCTTGTTGATTTTAAGCACCAAAAGAATTTGTTCCCAACTTTGCAAAAAAATAAATTTGCGTGTTTGTTTTTGTGATTCTTTTTAACTTTGAACAAGTGTGATTCTTTTTAGAGCTCTAAATGAAAGATGTGGTTCTTTTTAAAACTCCGAATGAATGTGTAATTGATTTTAACCCAAAAGGAAAATGAAATTATTTTATCCTAACTTGAAAGACGAAGTTAGAAATATGAACAAATTTATTTCCTAAGCTAAAATTGCTAAAAAATCCTATTGTAGGGGTTAGTTAAAACCTACACAAAAGATAATTAGTTAGAAAAATCCGCATGTTTTGGTGAGCTTCTACAAGCCTAAAATTTTTGGTTTTTGGTTACAAGAAATTTTCTTACAACTCTCTGTTACAATAGCTCTACTCTATGTGAAAATAGAAGTGCTATTTAACACGAAAGAGCAACAATATAGACAATAGCACTAAAGTATCAATTTGCGAAGGTGCTAAATTAAGAACAAAAATGCAAGAGAATGACCTGTGTGTCAATTAAAACATTCAAAAGTTAGTAGTCTTCAAAATGATTGCTCTTTGATTCACGTCGGGTTCACCAAATGATGCTCTGCAAAAAGGATTAGAAAATCTGTTTGATGGCAACACACACAAGAGCACAAGAAAGAAACGTTAGTGTTAGGAACAAAAGATTATCCTAAATAGGCATATCAAGAGAGATATTAAGCATGAAATAGAAAGCATATAAACATAGAATAAAATAGCTAATCAAGATGCTCATAGTTGCTCCTCCCTTGTTCCTCTCCTCTCCAAGTCCCAAATGAGTGTAGCTCTCAGCTTTTAGCACTAGCCATGGATACCATATGGAGATTCAAGATGGTTGAATATGATAAGCAAATGCTATGCAAGTGTAGATAGTGATGCTATGAGAAAGCTCTATGCTAATGCCAGTATAACAACAATACTCTAATGCTTCCTTTTTTGATTAAGGAGAAGGGTTCTATTTATAGAAGAAATGGGGAAATGAAGGGTTAAGATTGAGCAATCTTAACAAGGGTTAGGATTGAAAGATATTCAATCCATGTGAGACTTTCAACCCAATCCCATGTTGACAAGTGTCACCATGAGGAGGCTTGAGAGGAGAGATAAGGAGCATTAAATGCTTGAGGGGACATGATGGTTACCCTAGTCAAAGAAATAAATGCTTTTAAGAGACACATGGGTTACATGAGGGTTAAGTTAGGGGTCAAATTCCTTAACCATGGGTGCAAGTGGAATTAACCATTAATGGTCATGTAAGAGCCATAAGTGGTTTGGAAGACTTTAGAGGTTAATTTGTTGAACACACAAATCATTAATTGCTTTTCAAAGACTTTGGAGTCTTTGAGAAGTGACTCCAATTGGCTTAGGAATGTGACAATATTTAGGGGATGGATTAGGTTAATTAGGAAGGGTTTAGAAGAATCTAGAAGGGGTTTAGGCATGCAAGTAGATTTTGTAGGAAAATGCAAGTGGGAGGAATTTCGGTATTTTCAATTAAAATAAAATTATTTATTTCAATTAAATGATGTAATTTGCATTTGGATAAATATTCAAATAAATATTAATTTATTTAAATGAGAAAAAGGAAGATAAAGCATTAAAATGCTTGAAGACTTTGAGGGAAACCATTAAAGGCTTGAAGACTTTAAGGAAAACCATTAAAGTCTTAAGAAGACTTTAAGGGAAGCCATTAAGTTTGAAGACTTTAAGGGAAACCATTAAAGGCTTAAGAAGACTATAGAAGGAAGCCATCAAGTTTGAAGACTTTAAGGGAAACCATTAAAGGTTTCAAGTGGGTGAGGATAAATAGGATTTTAAATAAATAATTTATTTAAAATAGTTGTGCAACTTGCTTTTGTAGGAAAATACAAGTGGGTGGAGGATAAAGGTGATTTAAATAAATAAGTTATTTAAAATAATTGTGCAACTTGCATTTGTAGGAAAATGCAAGTGGGTGGAGGATAAAGGTGATTTAAATAAATGTTAATTTATTTAAATGTGAGAGGTGGGATTTTGGGGGATTTTAACTAAATATTAATTTATTTAAATGTGAGAGAAGATTTAATTAAACAAATATGATTTATTTATTTAATTAATGGTTTGAATTTGGTTAAGTGAATTAAATCAAATAAATTGAATAATTTATTTAATTAATAGGAGAAGAGGGTTAAGATGAATTAATTAAATATTAATTTAATTAATTATTAATTGATGGTTAAATAATCAAATAAATACTAAGTATTCATTTAATTAAGTGGACAGATTTATGTGACTACACCTCTTTTCTTGCATTTTCTTCTGGTGGATCATTTTGTGTTTTCATCTCAACCTGTAAATGTTTCTGAGACTATTGCAATGTCTCTGTGATTGTTGGTTTCTCAGTCTCTATGTGTACCTCTTCCTCTGTTTGTTTCTCTGAAAGTTTTACTGTCGGATTCTTAGTCTCTGGTGGCCTTGTGCTAGTACCTTTATCTTCAGTAGGATTTTTCAGTCTATTTTAGTTGCTCTGTTTGTGTTGATGTCTCATTTTTATCATGTTGCATGTGAATCAGATATGTTTTTAACATATCATTTTCATGACTATGTCTCAGATTTTCATTTCCAGTATCATTAAGTCTCCTAGACAAGTCTTGTTCATTCTTCTTCCTATTTGTACCAGTGTTAGAATCTTCCTCAAGTTGTTAGGCTTTTGAAAATAGAGGACCAGGCTCTAATACCAATTGTTATATTCAATGATAGTCCCAAAGACATTGAGAGGGGGGGATGAATGAGTGTCTAACCGGTTAGTAGAATATTTAAACTTATTAATAAGTTTGCATCCAAAAATAGTGTAACAGTAAATAAGAATTACTGCAGTAAATAAGAATAACGGAGATAACATAGAGAAAACACCATAACACAAGATATTTAATGAGGAAAACCCGATGTGGGAAAAACCTCAGTGGGATTTGTGACCCACAATATTTACTCACTGGCCAATGAATAAATACTACTTATAATGAGGGGCCTCCGTATGTAGGAAGGCCAACTGCCTAAAACCTCACTTCTCAATAAAGAGTCACACTACCTACAAGATGGATTATCAAAATTCAGTACAATGTACTGCTCAAAATAGCATCTCATATACTAGGTTGAGTACCGGTTTAAGCTCAGACAATAACCAAAACCTTCACTATCAACGATATCACCTTATACAAAATTATACATCATATCTCGCTCTTCTCATATGCCATACCATACCATACCATATATAAGATGACCTATAAGATCTCATACATATATGAGTCTTTTACAATGTACCATGGTGGCTTACAAAAGATATTTACATTAAAATACAATAAACAAAAGTTTATTTCATGTCAGCCTGAGTGCTAGTATGCAGTGTTACCGATGTCGGTGAAGTGCCTACCGATGTATGTAGAAGTCTATTGCCAATGCTGGTGTCTTCTGGTTGGTTGCCAGATGATTGCCAATTGGTTCCCATCAATGACAACATCAACTATTCTCATAAGAGTGTAGAATTCCAACAACCCCATCATTAATTGTGTTCTTATTCTTGTTCCAAAAGAGAGGTTTGTCTTTCCCATTTGATTCCTCTTTGTTTCTCTGAATATCTTAATGGCACCTTGTTCAATAAGGACTTTCTTTTTTGTCATTCCTTTCTCAATGGCCTCATTGAAGGTAGACAAACAAGCTTTTCTTATCTCATATCCAATATCCCTATTACCATTTTGAGTGAACATTTCTACCATTTGTTTTTGTGGGATATGACAAGAGAATCGAGTAGCAAGACCTCTCCATCATTGTAAGAATGAAGCAAAAGATTCCCCATTTTTACTCTTAGTATTGCATAAGGTGGCTACTGACACATCTGTTTCAAAGTTATATGAAAAGCATTATATAAACACATATGCTAGATCACCCCATGATTTTATTCCAAGTAGAATTTGGGAGAACCATTCCATAGCTTGTCCACCTAAACTTTGTCATTGTCATTATCATTTCCACTACTGTTCTTATTGTTGTCATTGTCATTGTTTGGTATATTAGTGCGATTGTCAAATGGATTATAAAATTCATTTGCACCAAACTCATAGGTACTCATGCTTAAAGACCTTAAAACTTCTTCGACTTACCTTCTAGACCTTTGTGAATGAGTTTCAATCATGGACTAAAGTCTTGACCAAAATGAAAGGTATTATGAAAATGAAAAGACTATGGAAGACCAAGAGGTGTATCAAGTTTAGATGAATCTAGGGTAAACTTACAATGTCCAAGAGTGTAATACCAAAGTATGTATGTTTTTAGAGTAAGGTGTGGCTTCCAAAGAGATGATGGATCTCTTGATGAGGTAAGTTGACCTTGACTTAAGAAGACCAAATGAGACCCTAAGATGATAGATCTAGATATGAGAATCACCTAGTGTTGTGTTGTAGTATGTTTGGAAAGTTTGATGAGGACAATTGAAGTAACCTTTTGACTCAAATTTGGAAAATATGTATGAGGGCAATGCAAGTGAAGGAAAATGATTGACTATGTGACCAAGATAGGTTGACTGAAAAATGAAACCCTATAGGAAGCAACCTTAGAAGCTCTTTGAATCTCAAAACTTAAGTCCTTTTTCTCTTGACAAATCTTTTACAATTTCTTAGTTCTGAACACAGATGCAGTTTAAGTAAACCCAAACATGATTTTGAAAATTTTACAATTATGTCTGATTGTGAAGTTGTTGAATGTGACCAAATATCAATGTTTTGACTTTTAGTGGCAAAAAAACACAACAAAATAGTGAAGACCCAATGTGTGAAAGTGTTTTTGTCCAAAAATGACAAAGTGTTTCAATTTCAAGTGTGATTGTAAAATGTTCGTGTTCATTTTACATACACTTGGAATACATGACAAACACAATGTTTCTTTTTTTTGCTTGAGAATGTTTGAGTGTTTTGATCATGCAAGCACAAATCCTAGGGTTGGCTAGGACAATAGTTGTTGAATCTCACTAGGGGGGTTATCTTGAGATATGCAATTTAGAGAAAGTACTTAGATGCATGACCCCATTGGCTACACCCTCAACACTCACTTTTGTAGGACAGGCAAGCACCAATCCCCATGAAAACTCACCATGGTGAACTTTGTATCTCTACTAAGAATAGTAAGAATGTGAGCCACTTCAAAGGTCTGACCTCTTATGTCAACAACTAGAAGGTTTTTGGCTTATAACACAAAATGGTGTCTAGTAAGGGCATCCATTCGAGTGGCTATAATCAAAAGTGTGTTATGCTCCATTAAATGGAAGGCCTCCCGATCTATAAAGGTTGCACTCTATAGGGTTTATGGGGATTCATAACGTTGTTATAGTAGCATGTAACACCCATTGCTTACAACTTTCTTCACAAACACTTTTATTTATAGTGGCTTGGAAGAGCTTGGGTTTAGCCTGTTACTACTTGGGTCGTTCACTCTCACTTGACCTTATGGGCTACTTGGGAGGTAGGCCCTCTAAAAATTTAAACAAAAAGAGCTTATTGTTCAAGACACAAAAGACACTTGTTAATTTTAGAGCACCAATTGAAATGTTTTATTGGACTAAAGAAGACAAACAAAGAAATTTCAAAATCAAATCTTTGCCAAAGGTCCTACACCAAACTTGTTATGAGTTGTGAAATAATACCCCTCATGCAAGCATACAAGTTAGGTAAAGTTTTAGAAATCCCAAATAACTATGTGAAATAGGGGCCTTTGACAATACGTTTTTTGACAAATCCAAAGATCTGGTTTTCCATGAGTTATTTTGTATCAAAATTAAATTCATAAAGAATAGACCACCTATAGAATTTCAAGAATTTCTAGAAATGTAAGAAAATCCAAAACATTCACTAATTTGCTCCCAAAATTAATTTTTTATGAAAAATCATAAAACTTTCAAACTTGATCCAAAAAGTATGAATTTTTTATTGGAAATGCCTGATACCATTCCCAACTTGCATAACATATTCCTACAAAAATTCCAAGCAGTCTATGAGATATGATCAAAACATTGCAAAACACTAATTTTTAAAGATCTGATTTTTCATGAATTATTTCGCATCAAAAATAAATTCGTAAACAAGAGATCCCTTGTAGAATTCTAAGAACTTTCCAAAAATGTAAGAAAATCCAAAATATTCGCTAATTTTCTCCCAAAATTAGTTTTTTATGAAAACTCATAAAATATTAATATAAAATTAAAATATGCTCCCAAAAATTAGAATTTTGGACTAGGCAATCCTAATAGTATCCCTAACCTAAAAAAAAATTGATGGAAAAATTCCAAGCGGTTTGCGAGATCTAATCAAAATATTCCAAAACCGTAATTTTTAAAGATGTGATTTTTCATGAATTATTGTGCACCAAAATTTAAATCACAAAAAATAGACCCCCTATAGAATTATTAGACCTTTCCATAAATGTAATAAAATCTAAAAAAATCGCTAATTTGCTTTCAAAATTAAATTTTTTAATGAAAAATCAGAACAAATACATAGAAAATTCAAATATGATCAAAAAGATCTAAATTTAGGATTGAACACTCAGGATACTATCACCAATCTGCAAAACAAATTTTTTGCAAAAAAATCAAACATTTTGTGAGATCTAATCAAATCTGTCCAAAATCTTAATCTTTTGTCCAAACCCATAGCTGCACAAGGTTATTCTCCAAATTGTTTCACAAAATAACAATATAGGGGTAGAAAAACCTACCAAACAAAAACATAGGTCTAACAAAAATCCATGTCCCACCAGGTGTGCCAAAATGTATATGATGAAAATGGCTAGTGAAATCAATAATATTGAAAGACTAACAAGATCAACCACAAAAACCCTAGCCTAACAATGAAAGCAATCCACCATACACAAATTAAGATACCTAAGACCATGCAAACAAACAAAATAAAACAAATATACCATTCACATGTCTAGTACTGTTTCAATCTACATTGTCTCCTATCTCCATTGATCTTGTTTGATATATTTTCTCTTAGATTTTATGTGTGCACAAGAGCTCAACAAAGAATGGATTATGGTTGATAACTTGATTGCAAGAAGGCTTGATTTAAGCAATTGTTTAGATGCATTCATTAGGGTTAATAATTAAGGAGAGTATCCTCTTATATAGAAGACATTGTAATAAATGGAGGGATAAGATTAAGAGGAGTAAATATAAATGGTCGGCTAGAATTAAAGGGTAGTTGGAGGAAATAATTCAATTATAAATGGGGTAGGTAAGAGAAGAATTAAGAGATGCGTGACATGTGCCATGAGTAGAAAAGGCTAATGAATTAATTAAATAAATAAAGATTTATTTAATCAATAGAGGAAGTGGGATCAATTAAATAAATAAAATATTTATTTAATTTAGGAAAAATATTATTTAAATAAATAAAAGTATTTATTTAAATAAGGAAAGGCTTAGAAGAGGATTAGTGAATTAATTAAATAAATAAAGATTTATTTAATTAATACGACTTAGGATAAATAATTAAATAAATAATATTTATTTAATTAGATAGGACAATTTTAGGTGTCTACACACATAACTTCACTGATACTGAATGATCAATACATCATTCGCTTATAGCATACCTCATACAATGATTATTACTTGCATTTATACAAGTTATCAACCTATATTTCAAGGTCGGCTTACTAAGCGTAACACATTACAAAAATATAATCACACACACAACAATATTACATGTAGACCAAAACAATGTCAATTAAGACATATTCTAGACCTAAACAACCACCGCAAATATGAAACACCTCCAAGAATTATGCCTCAATCATCTGCAACATGCTACAACCATCATGTCGGTGAAGAACATGAAGAACACCATCAAACTAGGGAAAATCTTCAACAAAACACACAACTATCAATGCAGACCACCAATACACATAGTGCACAATCTAGAAACATACACAAGTAGTGTGAATCACACTAGAACAACCACAAAAAATCACATCACAAGAATCACCATTTTTTCTCTATAGGATCACAAGAACACTCACAAAACTGACTGTCAAACTGAAAGATTCACTTGCAAAGCTCCAAATCATGAACCAATCAAACTAAGGACACACATCAACATCTAAAACACATCCCACACATCCACAATACCGGATCTCATAACACAATCAATTCTTCATGCAAACCTCTAAAACTTCTGCTGAATCAACTAGAGATAAGTATCTCAAAACTTATTAATCCTCATCATCTTATCTACAGCATACTGGCCAAACCAACTCATTTAATCTAATTGCAACACTAAAACACACATAGGAATGTGTTGACATCAATCACAACAAATCACTCTATCAATCAATATCCAACAATCTCTCCATTTGGCATTGATGACAACATATTAATATGAAAAACAATCAACGCAAAGAAATAAATAAACTCTCAATAGTCTCTCAACAAAATCAAAAGGACCAACTCTCTCTTAGATCAATAATCTAAATCTTTGCTCTTCTCTCCCTTTCACATCAATAAAAAAGGTACATGAATCAAGATTCTTTCCCCTCTTTGAATTAGCCTCACAAATTTGTACATCTAAACCATACCATTGAAAACCAATAGTAATAATTCCCTTGAGTAGAAACCTCCCTCATCAATCTGAATCACAAGATATCTTTGTGAATTTCACCAAACTAATGCAAATCCATGCATCTTAGTTTTTATTAGGGGGGGAAATCACCCCTAACTTCTCTTTGAGATACTCAAAAGTATTCTTAGGAAAGTAAAGATGTTTGCAATCTATTCCTTTGTAGATACATAATCCAATCTGACTTCTTTCTCATTTACCTTTTCTCTTAAGAAATGCAACTTGATAGATATATGCCCCGTCTTAGAGTAAAGCACCAGATTTTTAGAGATATTGATAACACTTGAATTATCATAGTATATAGGAATAGGCTCATCATAATAACTCTTATATCCTTCAACATCTACTTAATCCAAATTACCTAGGTACAATTTCTAGTAGTAGTAATGCATTTTGCCACTGTAATAGATAAAGAGATACCATTCTACTTCTTACGCAAAAAGAATGCACCACCAATAGTTCTCTTATGATCATCAACATCACCTACCTAATCAACATCTGTAAAAGAATTCAAAGTAAAGCCATCATGTTTAGGATACCACAAACCAAATTCAATTGTTCCCTTCAAATATCCAAATATTCTTTTCACAATAGTAAAAAGAGATTCCTTAATATCATCTTGAAATCTAGCAACAAGACATACAACATTCATTATATTAGGTCTAGTTTGAGTCAAGTACAACAATCCACCAATCATATATTTGTATCTAGTTTGATTTGCTTTTGGAGAATAATCTTCTTTTGTCAATTTGTATCTAGTTACTAGAGGTGTACCAACTGGCTTTGAGTCATCCAAACCAAATTTCTTCAACAATTCCTTCACATACTTGGACTGAGATATGATGATACCTTTGAGTAATTTGTAATCTTAGAAATAATTTCATTTCACCAATCATAGACATTTTAAACTAATTATGTATTTCTTTAGTAAAAATTTTACACAAACAATAATTCCCTTTAAAGATAATGTCATCAACATAAACGTCAACAATCAAAATGTTATTCTGATTAATCTTGAAATAAAAATTACTATCAGTAGTACATTTATTTAATTCAATCTTCATAAATTAATTATCCAATCTGGTATACTAGGCTCTAGGGGCTTGCTTCAATCCATACAATGCTTTCTTCAACTAACAAACTGTGTCCTTTTCATCTGTCAACTGAAATCCATCCAGTTGCCCAATGTAAACTTCTTCCAATTCACCATCAAGAAAGGTTGATTTAACATCCATCTAATAAAACTTGAAATCTTCATAAGAAGCATATGCAAGAAATAATCTAATAGCTTAAATTCTAGCTACTGGAGCAAAAGTGTCCTCATAATCAGCACCTTCCATCTGAGAATATCCCTTACAAAAAAGTAAATCTTTGTCTCTAACAACTTCACCCCGTTCATTTAACTTATTTTAGAAGACCCACTTAGTTCCAATTACATTTTTATCCTTAGGTCAAGGAACAAGTTCCCATGTATTATTTTTCTCAATCTAATTAAGTTCTTCTTCCATCACTTTAACCCAATTTTCATCTTTACATGCTTCATCAACATCCTTAGGTTCAATTTTAGAAATCAAACAAATGCCTTTAGCAATTCTTCATATAGTCATCACACCTTTATTCTTATCTCCTATGATCTGATTCTATGAATGATTCAACCTCACATACTTGGGAGTTTTAGGATTTTCTTGAATTTCAGGCTCTTGAACTCTTTCTTCTACACTAGCACTTGTACCTTCTCCATGAATTTTTGACTTTTCTGGATCAATCTGAACATGATTCTAGGTCTGCACTTTCTTTCCTTTATCTAAGTTGACATCTTGATCATCAGAATCATATCTGGAGGATTTGATCTCTTACATTTCCATCATCAACCTTCACATTAGAACTCTCGACTATTTTTCTCAACCTCTTATTATAGCATCAGTAGGATTTCCTTTTACTATAATAACAAAGAAAGATTCCTTCATCACATCTAGCATCAAACTTTCTTAGATCTTCATCTCTTTTAATATAACATTTACTTCCAAAAATTATGAAATATCTAATAGTAGGAGCATGACCAAACCATAACTCATAAGAAGTCTTATTGGTATCACCTTTGATATGCACCTAGTTAAGAGTGTATACTATCATACTCACAAATTTTCTTGAATACCCATGCAGAATATTTCCTTCAATCATCATGGTTCTAGCAACTTCTTGAACTGTTTTATTCTTCCTCTCTTCAACACCATTTTGTTGTGGTATTCTAGGAGTAGATAACCATCTCTTTACACATGGATGCTCTTCACAATATGCATTAAACTCACTAGAAGTGAATTCACCAGCTCTGTCGAATCTCAAACACTTCAGCTTCAATCTAGTTTATGTCTCAACCATAGCTTTGAAAATTTTGAACTTATCCAATGCTTCAGATTTCTTCCTTAAGAAAGTAACCCACATCATCCTTGAATAGTCATCAATCAACAACATGAAATTCCTGTCACCCTGCAAACTTCTTACTCTAGAAGAACCACACAAATCAGTACCCACAAGATCCAACAATCCATTAGAGTTATATTGTTTTCTTTTATAAGTAACTCTTGTCTACTTCCCTAATTGAAATTCCTTGCATACCGAATTAGAGGACTTCATTAACTTAGGTAGATCTCTTACTGCTTGAGGAGAACTTATCTTAACCATGCAATCAAAGTTTATACGACACATTCTTCTATGCCATAACTAACTTTCATCAATTTGAGCAATCAAATAACTTTTACCACTAGCATTCAAGTGAAAGATATTACCTTTAGTCTTAGTACCTGATGCAATCTTAGTTCTAGAGCTACTCAATATCTTACATTTTTCATTCTTGAATTGCAAGTCATATCCCTTATCAACCATCTAACCAACACTTAAAATATTACTTGAAACCTTCAACATATAAGACATCATTGATCAGTATTATGCTTACCATCAAGAGAAATAGAACCTCCACCGCAGATTACACAAGCTTTGTCATCATCAAATCTAACAATACCACCATCATACTTTTCCATACTTACAAACTTACTCTTATCACCTATCATATAATGAGAGAAACCACTATCAATAACCCATTCATGTTTCTCCTCAACTTTAGCAACAAAGGCTTTCTCCTCGTTAATGTAGCTTATAGAATTAGTAGTTACTAGATCATCTTCCTTAATAGAAATGAACACCCATTCATCTCCTGAATTTCCTGAACTTCTTTTGATACTTAGGCTTATATGGCTTAAATGTCTTCTTCGGATTTCTATCTCTTTCCGGATACCTTGATGCAAAATCTCTTATATTATTACCTGAAAAAACATTTAAGATGTAACTTTACTTCATACTTATTGACACCTTTAGGCAATCTTCTTGCAATAAGTTCTTCAAGCTCCTTGAGCTCTCTTTCTTCATCTTCCATCTCTTTCATCTCATTCTCATATCTAGATACTCTTGTATAACTTTCTCCCAGATCATATCTCTACTTCCTAGATATAGTAGCTTTGAATGCAGATTAAGTCTTAGGAAGAGAGTCTCCAAACTCAGCTCAAAAGCAACAAGCTTATTAATCAGCATATCTCTAGTGACATTTGTCACAGTCTGGATCTCATGAATAGGAGTAACTTTGTGTTTGTAAGTAGGAGGCAAGGATCTCAACACTTTAGCAACAATATCTGATTCTTCCAAGAGTCCATTGGCATAGTCGATATTCAATACAAGCTCATTCACTTTCTACATAAAGGATGTAATATTCTCATCTTTACTCATTCTCAATGACTCATACTTTCTTTTCAAGATCTACAACTTAGCAACTTTCACATGACTATCACCCTCATACAAGGTTTCTAACTTCTTCCAGATCTCATGAGTTGTTTGGAATTCCATCACATTAGTCATCTCAGAATCAATCAGGACACTCAATAATGCTTCATTGGCTCTAGTATTAAATTCAGCTTCCTTTATCTCATTCGGAATTGTAGGAACATTATACTGGTTCTTTGTAATCTTCCAATAGTCTTCACCAATGCATCTCAAATAACATTCCATCCAATTCATCCGAAGAGTGTAGTTAGAGCCATCAAATGTCAGAATATCCTTCTTAAAAGTAAAGGTTTTCATCTTAGATCTCCTCAAGCGATCATTCTTCTTCCAAAGGATCTACCTATGATACGAATTGTTGGCAACAATGCAACAAACTGAGAGGGAGGGAGGGGGGACTGAATCAGTTTTCTCAAAACTTACTACAACTTAAACCACAAATCAGATCTGATAATTAATAGTTAAAGCATGAAACAACACGACATCAATAACGCATATAAAAAAAATATTTTTGATGTGGAAAAATTGGTTAAGGGAAAAAACACAGTTGGAACCTAACCACAATGAGATAATACCCTATTAGGAGAGTGTGAAATATTACAATGGGGAATGCACATGCATTAACATACACTTCCTAGAGCTCACTACTCAAATCACAAAGTCTGAAGGGCTACAACCCTTGGGAAGGTTCATTGCCTTATAGGAAGACTCACTGTCTTACAAAAACATTTAGATTACATCCGGAGGATCATGAACTAATAAAATAACATCTCCACATGCCTGAGTACAATTTTGGTTAAACTCATTATCTAATCTTCTCTTCCACACTTCTTTGCACAATATCACATAACTTCATTGCTACTAAATGATCAATACATTATTCTCTCATAGCTTACCTCATACAATAATTATTACATGCATTTATACAGGTCATCAACCTAATTTCAAGATCAGCTTACCAAACATTACATATTACCAAAATATAATCACACGCTACAATATTACATGCAGACTAAAATAATGTTAGTTAAGACATGTAGTATGGACCTAAACAAACACCACAAATATGAAAAACCTCCAACAATTATGCCTCGATCATCCACAACACGCTACAACCATCATGTCAGTGAAGAACATGAAGAACACCAACGGACCAAGAAAAATATTCAACAACACACACAACAACCAATGTGGACCACCAATATGCATACCACATGATCTAGAAATATCCAAAAGAAACATGAATGGCACTGCAACAACTGCAACAACTTGCATGACAAGAATCATCATCTTCTCTCTAGTGGATCACAAGAACACTCACAAAATTGACTGTCAAACTAAAAGATTCACTTGCAGACCTCCAAATCATGGACCACTCAAACTGAGGATATACATCAACTTCCAAAACACATCCCACACATCCCCACATAGAGATATTGCAATTCTAGAGCATTACGCACTATTTTATAAAACACTTGCAATACTAATCAACTGAAAAAAACAACCATAATACTAGATGTCATAACTTGATCAATTCTTCATGTAGACATTTGAAAGTTTTTTTGAATCAACTAGAGATAAGTATTTGAAAACCCATTAATCCACATCCTCTCATCTGCAACACACTGGCCAAACCAACTCATTTAATCTGAGTACAACACTAAAACACGAAGAGGAATATGTTGACATCAATGACAACACATCACTCTATCAACCAATATCCAACATCTCCATGAATAGTTTCATTCTTTAATTATAGATTCATGCATTCAATCAAGAAGCAACCATTTTGGAGGGATCAAACAGTTACCTTATCTGGGTATTTTTCTTTTCACCATTTGATTATTTCTTTGGTACTCCCTCCTTCTTCTCCTTCACATCCCCACTTGACAATTAAAGATACTTCCTTTATCCTATTCATTGTTTCCATCTTGTGATCTAAAGGAATGACAAAGAGTTTGCTACTCAAATGTTTTTTCCTCTAGAAACTTCCTTGTAAGTTATTTTGGAATTCGATTCCTTTATGGGTATAAGTTCTCCTTCCTTCCTTAGTATTTTGTAGAACTTTAAATACATCCCCTCTTAGATTTTGACTAGAAATAGGGAAATATCTTTTCCATCTTCTTCTATCAGTGCATGCTGACCTATCTTGATTCCTTTGGTCTTTCATGGTTACCATGCTTTTTGAGCGCATCCAAAAACTCTGATTGTTATTCCATGCAAAACCACCAACAAGGATTTTATTTGCATTTGTACCAACATATGGAACCCTCACATTCCTTTCCTTAGTCTTCAACCTTCTCTCTAAAGTACCAGATGCTTCCACCTCAATATTTATTTTTCCTGACTCCCATTCCTTGTGGGAGCCCTGTTGTAGAAGAGATCTTGACTTATATGGAGGTCCGGTTCTCAGATTGCTTGTACTTGATGGGTAAGTCCTCCTTCTTTTCCACCCCCTTATATAATTTTAATGATGCAATATTTGATTTCCTTCCCAGCTCCTCCCTTGTTGAGAGACTTGAAAATTATTTCCATTCCTCCATTGTATGTCTGATCTTGAATACTCATTTCTCTGATGCAAATGTAGATCCTATAATTTTCATCGATCCACCATTTTTCACGTCATTTTTAACCCAAAAAATATTTATTTCAATAATTAGATAAGTTTTTTTAATAGATAATTCATTTTAAAAACTAGAAGAATTCTTTTATTCTAACTAGTTTAAATTATAGTTGCAAGTGTGATCTATAAATTTAGAAATATCTTTTCGATGATACTCTTTAATATAACATTTACATATAGCCTTCATTAACTATCATAGTGTGACATCAAATATCTATTGATTAAAAAGAAGGGATTCAACATCTTGTCACCTACCATATTGTTTTTTCAAAATTGTATCCTATTCTAAAATAGAATGGGATCCTATTTTAAACAAAACGGGACCCTGTTTCTTAAAATATGGTTTTTTTTAAATGGAACTTGGCTCATATTTTTTAATCAGGATCCCAATTTTAAGTCACCAACAAGCCTTCCAGGTAGGCCTCTTCCTAGCATTTTTCCTAAGTTTTAGTTATTATTATATTTTTTTCAATTTGTGAAAGAATTTCTTTTCTTTAGTTTTTTTTTCTTTGAAATTATTAAAATAAATTTGTTTGAATTGATTAGTTTAGGTTTTTATTTCAAAATGTTAGTTTAGGTTTTAATAATTAAGCAATTTGTTTTATAAGATTCTTTTCTTTCCTTAATGAATGAAAATGAAAATGTTGAAAAATAAAAAAGCAAAAGCAAAAAAAATTAAAATGAAAAAAAACAAACAAAAATGAAAATGAAATAAAAAACAAAAACGAAAATGAAAAAAAAAAAAAGAAAACAAAAATGAAAACTATATTCAAACCCAAACCTAAGGAATGAAAAATATACTTTTAGTAGATACATTTAAACCTAGACATCATTCAGGATCTCATTAGGACCTGTAGTAGAAATAAGACCCCTTAAGACAAGTAATAATCTACATCCTCTACCTTCAATTAGGATAATAGTATTAAATTTAGGATCTCATTAGTATTTATACCTTCAATCATGTTTGTGTAGGACTCGTTAAGAAAAATTAAATATCACATGTGACCCAATTGTAAAGTTACATTCATTATCACACACATGATCTAGGCTTAAGACATCATTAAGATGACCCCTTAAGGTCCATTCATTATCACATGAACCCCGTTAAACAAGTTTTAAATGTGTACCTAACACATGTAAACAATATTTTGTTATACAATCAATCTATGTATGTACATGTTAAATGCTCTCCATATATATCTATAAATTTCACTTAAATCCCTACTTCCTTATTTATACTTCTCTACCATATCTTTGTATCTCTACTCCTACCTAGCTATATCTCTCTCAAACCATATCTATCTTTCTTGATCTCTTCATCTACCTAGATAAGTTCATAATCTATCCATCTCCCTCTATATATACATGCACACATATAGATACCCCCCTCCCTTTCTTTATATTTCTCTCCCTCTCTATTTATCTCTCTATCTCTCTCTGACTTCAATATTTATCTATCTATCCCTCTCTCTTTCCTCATTCTCTCCATCTCCATGTATATTTCTCTATCTCTTTCTAGTTTTAGTTTAATTAGATTACTATATAGAATCCCCTCTCCCCCTCTATATATATCTCTCTCCCCTCTCTCTTGCATTGTAATTCTTCCTATCTCTCTCTCAGTTTGTATCTCTCCTTGTCTCTATCTCTCACTCTCACTCTTTCATAATATATCCCTCTCCCTTTACCTATCATATATACACACACACACACATCCCTTCATCCATTTCTCTCTTCATCTCTTTCCCTTCATCCATCAATATGATCTCTCTATCCTCCCTCTCCCTCCTCTTCTATCTCTCTCATAATTTACTTCTATTTAATTCCCTATAAATATTTATCTCTATCTCTCTTCCTCTATCACTTTTTATCTTTGTATATTTTCTATTCATATTTCTCCCTCTTTATGCATATATTTATCTCTATGTCACTCTCCCTCTCTATCTCCCTATACTGCCCATCTTTTTATATATATCTCCTTCTCCCTATCTCTATCACTCGCTCTTACTCTCTTACTCTCTCAATATATATATCCCCATCTCCCCCTCTCTCCCCTCTTTTTTTCTCCATACTTCTCCCCCTATGTGATGGAGAGGCTACCTATTTAACCATCAATTAAATTTCTTGACAGTTTGTTTCTATCCCTTCCTAGGTTCCAAGTCTACTCTTCTAGACTTCTAGGTGCTTCCCTGACATTTGTTTGCTTAACACCAACCTCAAGCTCACAAAGTAATCTCTCTTAGTATATCCTTGTAGGGGTGAAGGATAGACTAATGGGGTTCACCTAGATTTCTCAACACTTCACCTAGATGGTGTTGCTCAATTCCACCAACTCACCAAGCCTAGTTGCTCTCTAGACCTCCAAGTCCTTCTCAGTATCTTTTAGGGATTTATCCTTGAACTTTATAAGTTTTTTTCTTCAAGTGTTTTGGTTAGGAACCCTACCAATTCACTGTGCTTCCAATGTGCTCAATTATGGCTTCTTGGCTTCAAGTTGTCCAATTGACCTCCTACTGTCATGAGTTGATGTAGAGGAATCGAGGTTTATTATAACATGTTTTTAATGCATTTAGGGTTCATTTGAGGTTTGCAATCATTAGGCTTCTTACCAATTTCAAAATCTGGCCTAGAAAAGGGCTACAAGGAATTAGCCCAATTAGGCCTCCTAAAACCAATTTTTTAGGGCTTGAGTGAATACGGTCCAAAAGACCCCATTACAAGTTTGGTTTTTCTTCAATTATTCATCTAAAATCAATATATTTTTGTTGTTTTGGCTTCTTGTTTCACCGTACAATATGCTAACCCCAAAATGAGGGTTTTGAAGGGTTTCTAGGCCTTCTACCCGACAATGGCTGGTCAAGTTGGGGATTGAGAATTAAATGAAATTTTAAAGGATTATCATTGCATTGGAAAATCTATCCAAACTCCTTGGACCACCCCAAAAACTTATAAAGTGATTTGGCATTCACCCCTGCACTTGGCACATCATTTTCACCTTATTTCATCTAGCTGGGTTGCTCATGGACTCGCCTGGATCAAGGTGAAAGTCATGTTAAAACTCTTCTCCAGAACTTGTCCCTACATATGAACACTGTACAAGTGGTTTTCCTCCATTTCCCAACAATCCATGTTGGTAGCACATTTGGAACTCATGGCACAACCATTTTTACAAAAACTGCTATATACAAGCCAAAACTGGTTGTTTACAAACCAAGGCAAGAAAACACTAATGAAAACTATCTACAAAGCTTGAAATGGAAACAAAAATACTGTAACACACTAGTGAAACTCAATCCATTACTGGATCAATGGATTCAATCCATTTTCAATTACAAAATGAGCAAAATCAAGCCAAAATGCTGCCAACTAGTTTGAAAAATGAGTAGTTTCAGATTGTTGAACTTACAAAAAAAATTTACCAACCTTGGTAACCATCCAAGAGAAGTTACTTATAGCTTTTTCCATGTGTGGAGTCATCTTAGGGCATTGGACAATCCCTAACTCCATCTCTAACCAATTCAGGACAGAAGTTGTCATGACAATTTTTTGCAACTTTGCACTTTTGCACTTTTTGGTCTTTCAAACATATGAGACCTATTCTAAGTCATCACAAATGACTTTTAAAAAATTCCTAAGAATAATTTAACCCTCCCTAATGCCTATACCAAGTTTTGACACTTTTGACCATCAAGAAGGTCAATTACCTACTCAAATCCATTATTTACACAAAAATGCAAACCTAAGAAGAATGAACTCAACCTAGGCCTACATTGACTCAAAACACTAATTCTTGGACCATCCTAGAGTCCTTGTTCACTACTAACTTGGATAGGGTCAGTACAAGACAAAATTGAGAAAGCTAAAAATTCTAAGTCTTAGGTGCTCCTGCACCACACACTCATTCTTGACTCTTTGAAAAACCACCAATCTTGTTTGGTTTAGCAAAATTTTCTCTTGATTACTCAATGTTTCAATCTCATACTTGTAGCCTTCTAGATCTTCTTCCCATTCTCAGCAATTTCCCTCCCTTGCAAGTTATCTCAATCAATTCCCTACCACTTGATTAGGTGCTCCCAATAGATTTGATGCCTTGTCTTCTTAGCAATCCTTGAACTGAACACCTTATCAGCCTTTAGATTTGGTTTTGTTGGTAATTGAAGGTTGTTTGCATCATATGATACCTCTGAGTGACTACAATCTGAACCTTGAATTGGTCCTTTGTAGGCAACTAAGTCTACTATGTTGAAAACCGGTGACAATCCTATGTCACTAGGTAGGTCCACCTTGTATGCATTTTCTCCATACTTGGCTAGAGTGGCACATGGACCCAATCTTCTCATTTGCAACTTGTTAGGTACTCCTTGTTGTAGCCTTGCTTTTTTAGGAACACCATGAAAAGATCCCCCACTTGAAATTGTAGGTTCTTCCTTCTTTCATCCACTTTTTGTTTGAGTTTGCTTGTGTTCTCCATCAATGCTTGCTTGAATGATTCATGAACCTCCTTCATTGATTAAGAAAAGTCCTCTACATATCCACTTCTTTCTGCTGCACTTCCTAAGTCTCTCAACTCCAAAATACCTCTTGGGTGCACACCATAGACCACTTCAAAAGGGCTCTTGCCGGTAGTCCTATTTATGGTGTCATTATATGCATATTAAGCTTGTGAGAGTACTTGATCCCATGTCTGACCATATTCCTTAGTAAGGCACCTTAATATGTTTCCCAAGCTTCTACTCATCACTTCGGTCTACCCATTTGTTTGAGGATGGTAGGCTGATCCAAAAGAGAGGTTGGTGCCAAACTTTTGCCATAGTGTCTTCAAAAAATGACTCATGAACTTTGAGTCCCTATCATAAACAATGCTCATGGGTAAAACATGTATCCTCACTACCACTTGGAAGAAAAATTGAGCAATTTGGCATGCATCATGAGTAGTCTTGCAAGGCACAAAGTGAGCCATTTTTCTAAATCTATCCACAATGACATAAATATTGTCATATCCCTACTTTGTCCTTGGTAAACCTACTACAAAGTCCATACTAATGCATTTCCCGGATCTATTTGGTATGAGAAGAGGTTGGTATAAACTAACATTTGTAGAAGTACCCTTGGCCTTTTGGCAAACTATGCAAGTCTCCACATAATTCTTCACATCTTGATTCATCCTTGGCCAATAGTACTACCTCTAAACCAACTCTTGAGTCTTGTTGACTCCAAAATGTCCACTAAGGCTTCTATTATGATTCTCTTGTATAAGGTTTTCTCTCATTGAGCCTCTAGGCACACAAAGCTGGCCACCTTTGAACAATAGTCCATTTTGCAAAGTAAAATCAGAATACTCACTATGGAAGTGGTTTTGATACTCCTGACACACCTTGTAGGCATTTGAGAAGTCTTTATCCTTTGGGTATAAGCCTTTAAAACTATCAACACTTATGCTTCTCAATTAGATTTCTTAGACTATCAGAAGTCTCTTACTTAATGCATCAGCTACCCAGTTTAACTACTCTTTCTTGTGCTTAATGGTGAATGTACAGGCCTACATATACTCCACCCATTTCATGTGTTTATGACTAATTTTGTCTTGTGAGTTTAGGAAACTCAATGCTTGGTTATCCATATAGACTGCAAATTCTTTAGGGAGGAGATAGTGTCTCCATTTCCTCAAAGCCTGCACTAAAGTATACAACTCAAGATCATAAGAGGAGTATTTCCTCTTGGCATCACTTATCTTCTCACTATGGAAAGCTACTGGTCTTTCCTCTTGGCTTAGGACAACACCTACTACAACCTTGCTTGCATCACATTCCACTATGAAGAGTTTCTTAAAAGTAGGCAACACTAGCACTGGTTGAGTAGCTATTTTCTCCTTGAAGGTTTCAAAACTTTTGTTTTCTTCTTCACCCCACTAAAAATTTTCCTTTATTCCACATCTAATGGTGTCTAACATTGGTGCACATATGGCACTGAATTGCCTAATGAACGTCCTATAGTACTCAGCTAGTCCATGGAAGCTTCTCACCTCTATTGCTGACTTAGGAGTAGGCCAATTTACAATGGCTTCAACCTTGCTACGATCCATCTTGAGGTTTCCTCGAGACAACACAAACCCAAGGTAAACTTACTCCTTCTTAACAAACTCACACTTATCCAAATTCATGGTTATCTTTTCATCATACAAACTTTGTAATACATCTTGCAAATGATTAATATGTTCTGCCCTATTCTTACTGAAAATGAGAATATCATCTAGGTATACCACCACAAATTTACCTATGAATTCCTTCATCACCTCATTCATGAGCCTCATGAAGGTTCTTGGAGCATTGGATAAGCCAAATGGCATTACAAGCCATTCATAAAGACCCTCAGTAGTCTTGAATGCAGTTTTCCATTCATCACCCTCCTTAATCCTAATTTGGTGATATCCACTTTTAAGGTCAATCTTGGTAAAGTACTCGGCTTCCCCTAAATAATCCATTAGGTCTTCTATTCTAGGAATAGGGAACCTATATCTGATTGTGATCCTATTTATGACTCTATAATCAGTACACAATCTCCAAGTACCACCTTTCTTTGGTGCTAACACAGTAGGGACAACACAAGGGCTAATACTTTTCCTAATTAGGCCTTGGTCTAAGAGCTCTTGGATTTGCTTGGAAATATTTGCTTGGAAATCTCAACATTTTGTTGGGGAGTCATTTTATAAGCTTCCTTGTTAGGTAAGGATGCTCCAGGAATGAAGTCTATTTGATGGCTTATGGTTCTTTTAGGAGGTAAGGTGGTTGGTTGTCCATCACTTACTATGCCTTTGAATTTATTCAACAAGTCTTTTAATTCTAATGGCAAATATGACTTCTCTTTCTTTTTTTCCTTGTTGGGCTTCATCACAAGTGCAAATCCTATACCTTCACCTTCCTCAAGTGTCTTCAAGAACTATTTCTCACTCACCAAAAGAACATTAGGACCTGCTACCCTCTTTTCACCTTCCTCAAGGATAGACTGAATCTTGAATGTGACTCCATTTTTCTTGAATGAATGTGCATTCTTGGCTCCATCATGGATAGCTTGTCTATCAAATTTCCATGGTCTTCCTAATAGAAGATGGCATGCATCCATGGGTAGGACATCACATTACACTTTGTCCTTATACCTCCCAATGGTAAAATCCACCCATGCTTGCTCATTAACTAGGACATGTTGGCCTTTGTTCAACCAAGTGACTCTATAAGGGTTGTTATGAGGTATCCTTTGCAATTTGATCTTGCTCACTGCCTCTTCTGACACAATGTTGTTTGTAGACCCTGAATCAATGATCACTTTGCACACTTTGTCCATAATTTTGCATTTGATCATAAATAAGGACCTTCTTTGGCTTGGCTCTTCTCTGACCAATTCTTTGATCAAAGTTATCCTTATCATCAAGTTGTCACCTACCTCTGACTCTAAGGAAACCTCTGAAGTCTTGCTACTTGATGACTCTTCTTGAAGATAGATCACTCTTCTTTCAACACCATGTGATGATGTTCCCTTCTCTGGACACCTATATGCTGGATGACCAAGTGGTTGCAATGGTAGCACTTCATTGCTACAAAATATGAGGAACCTCTACCTTGGCCACTAGATCTTCCTCTGAAACCACTGTTGGATCCCCTTCCTCTATTGAATCCTCCTTTATTAGTGCCACTATCTTGATGCTCAGTGAGTTTAGACTCTCCTTGTGTTATTTGTTCAGAACTTCTTCCTTCAAAGCCTCCCCTATGGCCTACATTGTCTTTTCCTCTACCTCTGCCCCTATTGCTACTTGAGTCATGTCTTCTTTTTAGTTTTTCCTCCACTTTAAGGGAAAGTTGATAGGTTTGATGGACTATTTTTGGGCTCATTAGACTGATTTCTTCTTGGATGTTCCACCATAGACCATTTAGGTACCTAGCTACCTTGAGACTCTCTTCTTCCACTGCATGATATCTAAGGCTAATTTTGTGAAACTCCTTCGTAAAGCTACTAGAATCAAGGTCTTTTTGTCTTAAGTTTTGCCTCTTCCTATGAATTTTTACTTCATAGTCATCATGGAGATAGATTTCTTTGATTTTGACTAACATCCCTTTCCAAGAAGAGATGGGTTCTTTTCCCATTTTCTTCCTCTCATATTGCACAAATTTCCAACATGTGAGAGTAGCTCCTCTCATCCTTGACTTGGCTACCTTGACTCTCTGGGCTTTAGTTATTCCTTCACATTCAAAATGGTTCTCCATACCCTCTATCCACTCTAGGACCACTTTTGCCTCCATCTTACCAGTGGACAATGGCAATACTTCTAGTAACTTACCACTTAAGGCATTCAATGCCTTCAGGAAGGGTTCTTTCTCTAGGATAGGATCAGGTTCAGGCACCTTTTCTATCTCTGACACTTCTTTACCCTTCCCTTCCGCTTGTTCAACCTTTACCAACACTTCATCTGCCTTGGTTTCTACCTCACCAAGCTTGCTCTCCAATTATAGCAACTTCTCCTTTAGGAGTCTATTCTCTTCCTCCTGATCATCCACCTTCTTTGCCAAATATGCATTGGTCACCATGTTGTTATCTCCTATAGATTCCATTGAGGACATCTACTCACCTATCCCAAATCTTATAGGCTCTGATACCAATTTGATGGGGTTCACCTAGTTTTCTCAACACTTCACCTAGCTGGTGTTGCTCAATTCCACCAACTCACCAGGCCTAGCTGCTCTCTAGACCTCCAGTTCCTTCTCAGTCTCTTCTAGAGCTTGATTCTTGACCTTTCTAAGGTGTTTACTTCAAGTGTTTTGGTTAGGAACCCTACCAATTCACAGTGCTTCCCATGTGCTCAATTATGACTTATTAGCTTCAAGTTGTCCAATTGACCTCCTACTATCATGATTTGATGCATAGGAATGGAGGTTTATTCTAACATGTTTTTAATGCATTTAGGGTCCATTTGAGGTTTGCAATCATAAGGTTTCTTACTGATTTCAAAATCTTGCCTAGAAAAGGGCTACAAGGAATTAGCCCAATTAGGCCTCCTAACACCAGTTTTTAAGGGCCTGAGTGAATATGGTCCAACGGACCTCATAACAAGTTTGATTTTTCTTCAATTATTCATCTAACCTAAAGATATTTTTGTGTTTTTGGCTTCTTGTTTCACCGTACAATATGCTAACCCCAAAATGAGTTTTTTGAAGGGTTTCTAGGCCTTCTAGTCGACAATGATTGGTCAATTTGGGGTTTGAGCATTAAATGAAATTTTTAAGGCTTCTCCTTGCATTGGAAACTCTGTCCCAACTCCTTGGATCCATTCAAAAACTTAAAAAGTGATTTGGCATTCACCCCTGCACTTGGCACATCATTTTCACCTTATTTCCTCTAAACGGGTTGCTTCTGGACTCGCCTAGATCAAGGTGATAGTCATGTTAAAAGTATTCTCCAGAACTTGTCCCTACATATGTACATTGTATAGGTGGTTTCCCTCCATAACCCAACAAGACGTGATGGTAGCACATGTGGAACTCATGGGGCAACCATTTTTACAAAAAACTGCTATATACAAACCAAAACTGGCTGTTTACAAACCAAAGAAAGAAAACACTAATGAAAACTATCTACAAAGCTTGAAATGGAAACAAAAATACTACTAAAAACTAGTGAAACTCAATCCATTTCTGGATCAATGGATTGAATCCATTTTCAATTACAAAATGAGCAAAATCAAGTCAAAATGCTGCCAACTAGTCTTAAAATGAGTAGTTTCAGATTGTTGAACTTACAAAAAAAATTCACCAACCTTGGTAACCATGCAACAGAGGGTACTTATATCTTTTCCCATGTGTGGAGTCATCCTAGGGAATTTGACAATCCCTAACTCTATTGCTAACCAATTCATGACAAAAGTTGTTATGACAACTTTCAAAAGTTGTCATGACAACTTTTTGCAACTTTGCACTTTTGCACTCTTTGATCTTTGCAACTTATGAGACCTATTCTAACTCATCACACATGACTTTTAAAACATGCCTAAGACTAATTTAACCCTCCCTAATTCCTATACCAATTTTTTACTTTTTTGACCATCAAGAAGGTCAATTACATACTCAAATCCACTATTTACACAAAAATGCAAACCTAAGAAGAATGAACTCAACCTAGCCCTACATTGACTCAAAACACTAACTATTGGACCCTCCTAGAGTCCTTATTCACTACTGACTTGGCTAGGGTTGGTAGAAGCTAAAATTGAGAAAGCTAAAAAGTTTAAGTCCTAGGTGCTCCTGCACTACACACTCATTCTTGACTCTTTGAAAAACAACCCATCTTGTTTGGTTTAGCAAAATTTTCCCTTGATTACTCAATGTTTCAATCTCAGACTTGTAGCCTTCTGAATCTTCTTCCAGTTCTCAGAAATTTCCTTCCCCTGCAAGTTACCTCAATCAATTATTGATACCTAGTCAGACTACCATCAAGCTCACCTAGGTTCAGTATGCAGAAATGGTGATTGCCATTTCCTAGCTTCCTCCTACTACTACTCTACTTCTACTATACATTTTTGGCTCCTCCTGAAGAACTCCAATGACTACATGGATCCCACGGTGGAGGTTGAAGACAAAGCCATATTTACATAGTGAGATCAAAATAGAAGTGAACAACAAAAAGGAACTTTAATTACAGAACTGTAATGAGAAAAAACTTAATCAAAGTAAATAGTACAATTATAGAAAACCAAAAAACACACTATATGTATCTCTTTAGTTCTTCAACCTTTCAACAACCAACATCCCACACTTTAAAAATTCCCATTAGGTGTTTTGAACATTCCATGCGTTGTGAAACACAGACGGTTTCAAACTAAAAACAAGTACAAAATGGTCCCTCTACGTAGCCACATAACCTAGCTTCCAACTACCAATGTCGACTTTCTGCGCTTCGCACTTCCTATCGGGTCATCGGGAAGTCTTCAAAAAAATTACTTCCGATGATCGATGACAATGTTCACCTTTCACACTTTCTCTATCGGGCATCGAGATAGCAAGAAATCCCTTCATCTAATAGTCAATGCCTTTCTTTGCTTGCTGGGCGTTTCTATTGGTCTTCGGAAAGATAACCAAAAAGCTAATCTAATCATCTAATCTACTCGATCTCTCTTTTGTGCTCCGCCACATGGCATTCACTGATTGGTTCTAAGGGCTCTACCCTAACATCTTAACACAACCTCTCTAACCACCCAGAATGCTCAATCTGATCATCCGATCTGCTTGATCTCTCTTTTGTGCTTCACCATGTGGCATTCACTTATTGGTTCTGGGGGCTCTACCTTGACATCTTAGCATGACCTCTCTAACTACCTGGAATGCTCTTCTTTTTCACTGGGTCCCACGATGTTTGCCAAGTCGTGGACGATAACCGTCGATCATTTTCTCGTCGCAGTCTAACGACATTCATCTGATCCTTTTGGAAGCCACATGGCTTGCTCACTTGTTATCAGCTAGCACTTTCCTATCAGGTTTGCGGGATAGCATAAAAACTCAAAAACTGCAAAGAAAACAACCAAACAAATATCTACATGACCACGAGAGGGTCTCAAAAGTCAAAATTTGCCAAGGGCATTTCAACCCTTAGGTGCTCCTGCACCATACTCCCCCAAAAATAAAGAAGTCAAGTGACTGCGCTTGACAGCAAGGCAAGATCAATTCCTGACTTCACAAAGTCTGATTCAGGGACCCAAGTCACTTCAGAATCAGGTATATGCATACATTTCACCAAATTTTCTATGTAGACTTCTTGTCTAGATTTCTTGAGAACATGGGAATCTAACACTTTCTCATCTTGAGGCATGGAAGAAGAAAGTAATGGTAGATCGACAAGTGATTGTTGAACATCTAAAACTCACGCATCCTCCATGGGAAGTTGTCCCTTGTAGACAACCAAATCTGCAATATTGAAAATGGGAGACAAAACAATATCAGATGGCAAATCAATCTTATAGGCATTAGAGCCATACTTGGCCAAAAATTTACATGGGCCTATTCTCCTCATTTGTATCTTCCTAGGAATCCCTTTCTAAATTCGAGCCTTGTTCAAATGTACCATCACCAAATCTCCAACTGAAAATTGCACATCTCTTCGTGTGGCATCAACTCTAGCTTTAACTTTCTGTGAAGAATCTTGGAGAGTTTGCCTAACTTGGTCATGAACTTCCTTCATAGATTGAGTGACATAATTAGATTTACCACTTCTGTGTGATAGATTATCAAGGTCTCATAATTCCATAACACCTCATGGGTGCATACCATACACTACCTCAAAAGCACTCTTCCCAATAGACCTATTGACACTGTCATTGTATGCAAACTCTGGCTGGTGAAGAACCTGATCTCAAGTGTGTCCATACTCTTTGGTCAAACACCTTAAAGGGTTTCCAAGTGTCCTATTGACCATGTCTATTTGACCATCTGTTTGGGGATGATAGGTTGAACCAAAAGATAAACTAGTTCCCAGTATTTACCTAAGAGTTTTCCAAAAATGTCCAAGAAATTTTACATATTTATTTGAAACAATAATAACCCGAAAATCATGGATTCTAATAACCTCTTTGAAAAACAAGTGTGCAATGTGACTAGCATCATGAGTAGTTTTACAAGGAACAAAATATGCCATTTTACTGAATCTGTCAACAACAACAAAAATGCTATCACAACCAAGCTTTGTTTTTGGTAATCCAACCACAAAATCCATACTCACACATTCCCATGGCCTTGTAGGAATAGGAAATGGATGATAAAGACTAGCATTAGTAGTCATGCCTTTAGCTTTCTGACAAACCATACACTTCTCAACATACCTTCTGATATCCCTCTGCATTTTGGGCCAATAGTAGAACCTTTTCACAACTTCCAATTTCTTATTAAGGACAAAATGACCACTCAAACATCCATTATGTTTTCCTTGGATCAAATTTTCCCTCATCGATCCTTTGGGAACACACAACTATCCACCTTTAAACAACAAACCATTCTACAAAGTAAAGTCAACATATTCACTATGAAAGTGATTATGAAATTCTTGAAAAAACCTTGTAAATGATTGCAAAATCTTCATCCTTGGGGTACAGATCCTTGAAGTAATCAACTCCAATACTCTGAATCTACACTTCTTCCACTATTAGTAGCCTTCTACTCAAAGCATCTTCTACTTTATTGCATTGTCCTTTCTTATGCTTAATAGAAAAATTATATGAGTGTAGATACTCAACCCATTTAACATGCCTATGACTCAACTTATCTTGCGAACTCAGAAAACTTAAAGCTTGATTATCTGTGTAAACAACAAACTCATTAGGTAACAAGTAGTGCATCCACTACCAAAGATCTTGAACAAGAGAATACAACTCAAGATCATAGGATGAATACTTCTTCTTGGCATCATTGAGCTTCTCACTAAAGAAAACTATAGGTCTATTCTCTTCACTCAAAACAACACCAACTGCTATATTACTAGCATCACATTCAATTGTGAAGAACTTGTCAAAACTAGGAAGAAGGAGTATTGGTTGGGTAGCTACCTTTTGTTTCAAAAGTTCAAACCCTTTGTTAGCTACATTGGTCCATTGAAACTTAGTCTTAACTCCTCCTTTGATGGTATCCTGCATGGGTACACAAATCTCACTGAACCCTCTGATAAACTTCCTATAGAACTGTGCCAAACCATGAAAAATTCTTACTGCACTCGCTGTCTTTGGTGTTGGCCAATTTGTGATGGCTTCAACCTTTGATATGTCCATCTTCAAATCTCCTCTTGAAAATACAAATCTGAGATAGACAAGTTCCTGCTTCATAAACTCACACTCCTCCAAGTTTATTGTTAGTTTCTCATTATACAATTTTTTCAATACAATACTAAGATGCTCTAGATGTTCCTCTTTAATTCTACTAAAAAATCAAGATGTCATCTAAGTATACAACAAAAATTTTACCAATAAAATATTTAAGCACCTCATTCATGAGTCTCATGAATGTACTTGGAGCATTACTAAAACCGAATGGCATAAGAAGCCACTCATAAAGTCTTTCATTGGTTTTGAAGGTTGTTTTCCATTCATCACCTTCTTTTATTCTAATCTAGTGGTATCCACTCTTCAGATCAACCTTAGTGAAATACTTTCCACCTACCAAGTAATCCATCAAGTCTTCAATTCTTGGGATAGGAAATTTGTTCTTGATAGTGATTCTATTTATGGCTCTTGAATATGTGCATAGCCTCCACGTTCCTCCTTTCTTGGGTGCTAACACTAAAGATATGACACAAGGACTTATACTCTTCTTTATCAATCCTTGGTCCAACAATTCTTGGACTTGTCTAGACACTTCCTTGTTCTATTCGGGAGTCATCTTATAGGCTACTTTATTGGGTAATGATGTTCCAAGAATAAAATCAATCTGATGGATGATGGCTCTAATGGGAGGTAGGGTTGCTGGTGCTCCATCACTTATGATTGTTTTGAAGTTGTCTAGAATCTGTTGCACATCATGAGGTATTTGAACCTTCTTTTCTGGCTTTGCTTCCTTTGGTTTTACTATAAGAGTAAATTCCACTCCTTCTCCTTCCTTGAGAGTGTTAGTGAACTCTTATTCACTCACCAATGACATATTTGGGCCTTTAGTTTTTCTGCTCTCTCCTTTGTCAATTAGGGACTGAATGTGGTATGTAACTCCATTCTTTTGAAAATAATAAGAGTTCTCGTCTCCATTGTGAATGGCCTTTTTGTCAAAATGCCATGGTCTACTAAGAAGTAGATGACAAGCATCCATAGGTAGGATGCCACACAAGACTTTTGTTAGGACCCGAAGGCAACTAAGAGGGGGGAGGGTGAATCAGTTGTCTACTAATTTCAAACCAAATATAACTTAACCAAAATTAATGCATAATACTGGTAAACCAAACTTTATGTCGGTTGATAGTTTAATAGTTAATTACAGCACCGGTAAGTTTTAATGCATGAAACAAAAAGATAAATATAATCCATAACACATAACACATATATTTGTACGTGGAAACCTTGTAAGGGGAAAAACCATAGTGGGAAACCTTACCCACAATCACATAATACTACTGTAGATAGTATGTGTGTACAATATGGGGTTTGCACATGCAGAAAGGCCAACTACCTATAGATCATTGCTCAATCACAAAATGGGAGTCACACTAACTACAATTGGATGGTTAAATCCAATGATAATGTACTACTCAAAATAGCATCTTCATATGCTAGATTCTGTACCATTTAAGATTTGATTGCCTTCTTGATAACCTTCCTTGAATCTTCAAATGATGTCTACGTGTATAGCTCTACTTATATTCCCATATACTAAATACCTTCTCCTCTTACACTTATTACATTCCCATCTTCAACCTCACAAGTGAGATCTTACATATATACCCAAACCTAAGACCAAATGTGTAGGTTGGCTCACAAAGAATATTACAATAAAATCATTTACAAATGAATCAATATGTGATGCATCATGTTGACTCAATGCATTTACAATAATAACAGGGTGAACTCACAAAGTTGGTTCCGACTTTTTGGTACATCCTGATTTTTGCTGAAATCATACATTTTTTGGAAAATATAATTATTTAAGCTTTAAGAGGTCCCATTTGAAGTAATTAATTGAAGAGAGTTAGATCAAAGGCTCTTAGATCAAAATTTCTTGGATAGAACCTCTCTACTTCTAAATCATACTTGCAATGGAGTCTCCTTTGCATCTATCAAATGCTGATAAAAAACCAACTTTACATTAGCTTTTGAGGGGTCAAACGAATTCATTTAGAAGTTTTATTTTCTTGAGGATTTAGTCCTTATTATAAGCTTTCCAAATATTATAATTTTTAATATATTTAAGTTTATTAATATATTTTTATTTTATTTTTTATGAATGTAGGTTTTTCACCGAACATGAACTTCTTTGTTCAATGCATTGGGACAAATAGCAAACTAATTCAAAAAAATTCTGAAAAATATCTATGCCCTAGGTATTGATGTCTTCTTTCTAACAAAAAAAATAAAACTCAATTTTGATATATATATATAGAGCAAGTTATGTGTTCAAACGTACACCTATATCTAAATTATAATTAGTCAGACTTCAAAACTTAATAAAATAAAAAATATTCAACATATCACTATCAAACCAACTGCATGCCCTGGGTATTGATGTTACAAACCAAAATTTAAAAGAGATAAGTTTTTATCATTTATAGAAAAAAAATTATACGTTTCAGGATGCACATCACTCTTAAAAAATGTTGTTTCATGTAAAAAACTACTTTTGAGGGAGATGGAAAAAGCAATAAAATTTTATTCAAAAAAATTTGAAAAAAATATATTTATAATCTACAAAAATGATGTTACAAATCACTAGTTTACATCATCTTCAAATTCTTAACGATTTAAAAGTTATAGGTGTCGGAAAGTGAAGGTTTTTTGCAAAATGTTCATCTAAGTGTCAAAGTTGGTCAAAAAGTGGGAACCAGTATTGTGAGTTCACCCAACAAATAATCTCCATAACATGTCATGATAATCTAGAATAGGTAACGCTTGTTGCTCCATAACCTAGACCTATTTGCCGCTAACAACAAATATGCAAACCTGATTAGACCAATAACCAAATCACCAAAACAAAGTGTCTAGACAATATCTTTGACATAACCAAGTAATCTACAAGTCATCCTTAGTGCCGGTAAACAATATATCCTGTCGGTGAACCAGATACAAATGATTGTGCATAAGTCATTGAACATGCCGATGAACATAACCAAAGATCTCCAAGTGCTGACAGGTGTTGACAAGTGTTGACATCAATGACAAAACTAGTGCAACACATCCAAAATACCAACAACTTTATCCTTATAACTACCTATGTTAAACTCCACCCATGTTTGTTCATTCACTACCACATGTTGCTCCTTATTGAGCCAAGTGACCCTATATGGATTACTATGTGGAATTCTTTTCAACTTCAATTTACTTACTGTTTTCTTTGACATAATGTTTTCAGTAGACCTTGAGTCTATCACCACTCTACAAACATTACCAAGGACCTTGCATTTGATTCTAAACAAAGCTCTTCTTTGAGTTGGTTCTTCTTTGATTGTCTCCTTAATCAAGGCTCTTCTCATCATTAAATTTTCTCCATCTTCAGGAGCTAAGCTCACATCTTGTGTCTTGCTATTTTTTGCATCTTCTTGTGCATATGTCACTCTTCTTTCACTTCCTTGAGATGAAGAGGATTTCTCTAGACATCTATAGGTAGGGTGACCCAACTTTTGGCAATTGTAATACTTCATGGTGGAGAAGTAGGACCCTCTTCCCAATCCACTAAATCTACCTCTTTCTGGGTTGCTAGATGATCCCCTTCCTCTATAGCTCCTCTTGCTATGTTAATCCTCAATTTGATCTATAAGTTTGGACTCTCCTTGGGACCTTTGATCTATTACTCTTCCACCAAAACTATCTCTTTGGCCTCTACCATCTTTTCCTCTACCTCTTCCTCTATTGCTTTGTTCTTGCTCTTTTTTTTCTCTTTTCCTTCACCTTTAGTGCCAACTAATAGAACTTATGCATGGTGTTAGGACTTAACAAACTCAAATCCTCTTGAATATTCCATCTCAAGCCATTCAAGTATCTGCCTACCTTGATGCTCTCATCCTCTACCACCTTGGATCTCAAACACAACTTCTGAAATTCATCACTGTAGTTGCACATATCCAAGTCTCTTTGCCTCAAGTTTTGTCTCCTCGTGTGCAACTGGATCTCATAATCTTCAAGGATATAGGTTTTGCTCACCTTGGCTAACATACCCTTCCATGTAGCAATGGGGTTCTTACCCTCTTTTTGCCTCTCTTCTTGGAAAAATTTCCACCAAGTTAAGGTTGCTCCTCTCAATCTAGACTCAGCTACCTTCACCTTTTGGGCTTCACTGATTCCATCACACTCAAAGTGATTCTCCATTCCTTAAATCCATTTAATAACTACTTCAGGCTCCATTTTCCCATGAAAAAGTGGCATTCCTTCTAAATATTTTCCTCCTAAAGCTTTAATTGATTTCAGGAAAGGTTCTTCAAGTAGAATATGTTCTGGTTTTGGTATCCTATCATCTTCTACTAGTTCTTTACCCTTCCCTTCATTGACCTAAATTGTTACTTTCTCAGTTTTATCCTCAACTATGTCTATTTTACTCTCAAGTTGTGCTAATCTTTCTCTCAGGAGTCTATTGTCTTCCTCCCGATCTTCTACCTTCTTGGCTAACTCTGCATCAATCACCATTTTGCAACTATTGTCTCCTACTAATTTAGTATTGGTCATCAACTACTTTCTTCCCAAGTCTAAACTCGCTCTAATACCAATATGATGGGGAGGCTACCTATTTAACCATCAATTAAATTTCTTGATGGTTTGTTTCAATCCCTTCCTAGGTTCCAAGTCTCCTCTTCTAGACTTCTAGGTACTTCCCTACCATTTGTTTTCTTAACACCAACCTCAATCTCACAAAGTAAGCTCATTCACTATATCCTTGTAGGGGTGAAGGACAAACTCATTCTTGACTCTTTGAAAAACCACCCATCTTGTTTGGTTTAGAAAACTTTCCTCTTATTTACTCAATGTTTCAATCTTAGGCTTGTAGCCTTCTGAATCTTCTTCCGGTTCTTAGCAATTTCCTTCCCCTGCAAATTATCTCAATCAACTACTAATACCTAGTTGGACCATCAAGCTCGCTTAGGTTCACTATGTAGAAATGGCGATTGCCATTTCCTGGTTTCCTCCTACTACTACTCTACTTCTACTATACATTTTTGGCTCTTCCTGAAGAACTCCAATAGCCGCATGGATGCCATGGTGGAGGTTCAAGAGAAGGCCATATTTACACAGTGAGATCAAAACATAAGTGAACAACAAAAAAGAACTTTAATTATAGAACTGTAATGAAAAAAAACTTAATCAGATTAAATAGTACAATGATAGAAAACCAGAAAACAAACTGTATGTATTTCTTTAGTGCTTCAACCTTTCAACAGCCAACATCCCATGTTTTACAAATTCCCATTGGGTCTTTTAAACATTCCATCCATTGTGAAACATAGACGATTTCAAACTAAAAAAAGGTACAAAATGGTCCATCAATGTAGCCATGGAACCTCTTTTCCAACTGCCAATGTCGACTTTCTGCGCTTCGCACTTCCTATCAGGTCATCAGGAAGTCTTCAAAAAAAAAACTTTCAATGACCAATGACAATGTTCACCTTTCCCACTTTCTCCATCGAGCGTTGAGATAGCAATAAATCCCTTCATCCAATAGCCGATGCCTTTCTCCGCTTGGTGGGCGTTTCTATCGGTCTTCGGGAAGATAATCGAAAAGCTAATCCAATCGTCTGATCTGCTTGATCTCTCTTTTGTGCTTCACCATGTGGCATTCATTGATTGGTTCTGGGGGCTCTACCTTGACATCTTAGCACAACCTCTCTAACCACCCAGAATGCTCAATCCAATCGTCTGATCTGCTCGATCTCTCTTTTGTGTTTTACCATGTGGTAGTCACTGATTGGTTTTGGGGGATCTACCCTGATATCTCATAACAACCTTTCTAACTGCCCAAAATTCTCTTCTTTTTTGTTGGGTCCCACCATGGTCACCAAGTCGTGGTAGATAATCTTTGATCATTTTCCCATCATGGTCTAGCAACAGTCATCCAATCCTTTTGGAAGCCGCAGGACTTTCTCACTTGTTACCAGCTATCACTTTCCTATCGGATTTGTGGGATAGCATAAAACCTCAAAAATTGCAAAGAAAACAACCAAAAAAATATCTACATGACCACGGGAGGGTCTCAAAAGTCAAAATTGGTCAATGGCATTTCAACCCTTAGGTGCTCCTACACCACTATGTCTCCCTCCTATGTTTTTATATCTAGCCATTGCTCCTATCTAAACACTAAATTTATGAATTTATATATATCTATCTCTTCTATTTATACATATGCTATTTAGACTTTTCTAATACCCATTTTTATCTTATATATTTTATTTTGATGCAAGAGCATCCCCAGTCTATGAGCAATCTTGCATCAACCAAAATATTTGCTTTTAGTTTTTGCTCTTGTTTAGTTGTGTTGCAGTTTTTGTCTTCTAGTTAGTGTGCTCCAATAGCTATCTCGTTTTAATTGTAGATTAAATTTTTGGTTTCTAAGCTTATTCTTGATTGTCATTCTAGATTCCCAGTTCATTTGGATTCTTTTCTGGTGAGTTATTCATTTTGGAGTGTCTGTTTCTTGTTTTCGGGGCAGTTTTGAACTTATCATCTATGTTGGAGATTTATTCTCACGTGGAACAATTTCTTGGCTTGTAGATCTATTTGGCACTTTGCTAGATGTTGTTGGGCCCTTGACTGACCTTCCTTTGTAGTCCACACTTCATGTTTTTTCTTGGCAGATGAGATCTTCACGTTTTGGGGTCAACCTATTTTACATGTTTCATTTCCCTATTTTGGATCTTTTGTGGCCAACACAAATATGTTCTAGATGGTATATATAGTTGTTTATGATATTTTGAAATACAAGGAAGTAGTGTGATGATCTAGATTCAACAATTATAATTCTAATACTTCTTGGATGTCCAAATGAATTCTACTCTCGAATGGGGTCTATAACTGGGCATGTTAGCTCGCATGTAACCGAATTATTACCAGATGATCTACAATGAACATATGATGATGCATATATCTGATTTTGCATTTTCCCTATGTGTTGTTGTTGCTTTCTTTCTATTACTCTTGCTATATGATCTGGTTTGTTCTCTTTGAGGACATACCAGACCATGACTGCGCCATTTTTCAACCTTTATATAATCCTTTTAAAGATATATCTAGGATGTTATAATTATAATGCCCCTTTGTTAGAACTTAGAAATTATGGAGTCTTTATTTGGCTAGCTTTACACCCAACATGTATTCATGATCTTATTCTGGACAGGTCTCTAGACCACTTATCCTGGACAAGTCATAATACATTGACTATTATGTTGAATAAGACCCATTAAGAGGATCTATTATTTGTGATTTAATAGGTACTATTATGTCATAAGACCGCTTAAGAGGACCTATTATGATAGTATACCCCTTAGTAGGACATGTTAAGGGGTACTATGT
This sequence comes from Cryptomeria japonica, assembly GCF_030272615.1. Taxonomy (NCBI): domain Eukaryota; kingdom Viridiplantae; phylum Streptophyta; class Pinopsida; order Cupressales; family Cupressaceae; genus Cryptomeria; species Cryptomeria japonica. The sequence goes on along the minus strand of NC_081408.1, from coordinate 75,594,823 downwards.
CATAATAGGACCTATTATGACATAATAAGTCCTATTATAATGTAATAGGTCCTATTATGTCATAAGACCTCTTAAGAGGACCTATTATGACATAATAGGACCTATTTTGTTATAATAGGTGCTATTATGTCAAAGACCCTTTAAGAGAACCTATTATGTCATAAGATCTCTTAAGAGGACCTATTATGTCATAATAGGTCCTATTATGTCATAAGACCCCTTAATATACCTATTAGTTTGATCTCCTTTTAAATCTTTCTTAGTGGGTCTCCTACAATATCTCACTAGTTGTACTTGTTGCAACAATCAAATGTGAGTAGTGTACAATCTTCTTATGTGTTTCATAATATTTGAAAGAAAGCAAAACATTCTTCCTTATCAGATATTTCCTTAGCCAAGTTCCAACAACTACCACTAAACTAGTCAGATAATGAAAGCCATCATCATCTTCTCGCGGTTTAACTAATTTGTGTTTATTCTCAACAAAACAAGCCAACTAATATTCTATTTCCTCTTCATTTTCCTTAGGTGCAATAACTACATACACATGTCCTACAAGAAAAAAGTAATTTTATCAAAATTTCTAATAAATTGAATCACTAATTTCTACATTATATAAAAAAGTTCAACTAATTAAACATGTTAGAAACATATAAATTTGAAAAAAAAAATTAAATATATACATTTTATACAAGGTCTGAAACATGATCATAGTCATCTGATGTAAATAGTTGATCATTATCTTCAAATGTTTTTTTCAATCTAATCTTGTGCTTGAGTTGGACTCAACGATTGTTGATTCCACTCTTCAACCCATTCAGTATTCTCACATACATCAACATCACCTGAAATACAAAACTAACAAAAAAATGCAAGTTCCCTTTTCCATATAGTCCATGTGCTTGCATTTGAACTATTATATGAATAACATTTTGTTGATAGACTAATTGTCTCACAATCAAGTCTAAGCCCAAATTTCTCTTCTTCAACTAACTGAAAGAATTGCTGAATTGTAGATTTCACACCTGATCCAATAGATAATGTTGTACTGCACCACTTTACAATTGCACGTGCATCTTTAAATTTTACATTATCTTCAAATATTAATTGCTCTCTAGCAAGAATTCTTTTAACACATGCACCAACTCAATCATGTTCTCCTTTACCATGTCCAACTCCAAGGAAACTCCATATATGCTGGATATTGTATTTCTTGTGAGCCATGCTTAACCAATGAAACATTTGAGCATTCTTGAATTGTCTTGTACAATTATCTAACCATATAAGATGTTCTATCATTTGGATTCTCCTCTCTCTTAAATTTATATTAAATAAGGTAAAATAATATTGAACAAACTCTGATGAGTGCATCCAATTATCAGTCACATAGAAATGGTACTCCTTAAAAAATTTCTATCATCCTCTATGTTATCATCTGCATGTCTATATATAATATGAACAAAAATAGCAAAATGAGTGGAATTTTAATACTGAGATAGGATTTCCTCTTGTGGCTTAAGAGTATAGATTTCCACAAAGTCCACCACTAATAGTATACTTCAAACTGGAAATGAATTTCTACATGTGCAAAATTGTGCATCAAACCATCTGGCATGTTGAGAGTGTTTCATATATTTTGGTACAATCTTACTCTTAAATTATGACGTGAATCCATGTACACTAACCTTTTATGTGATTAAATCAACATGCTTTCTTGTTTTCCCATCCTTTAAGGGATACTCAACATTCTTAAATATTATAACATCCACTAGTTGTTGTTCAAAATCATTTTCACTACTCTCGTGCATAGATTCTATTAATAATGAAAATTGCTACAACAAGAACATTGTCCAGAGATACATGAACTTAAATAAAATAATTTCCCATAAGATCTTTCACAAAATAAGCTTGCTACAAATTCCTTGATTTTTTCAGGTGGCATATGAATACCACATTCCTAGATAAGCATGTTACTATGTAACAATATAGTGTATATATCAAAAAACATCATAATAATAAGGAAATTGCATGTGCATTATACAACAAAAGGAGGTTTGTTTCTTATTAATTTTCACATACTAGGACTTACATTATTCAAATGATCTTTGACTTATGGTAATATTTCCAGGTAACACAACTTCATCCAAAACAATTGAATAAAATTTAGTTTGAGCTGTGTCTAATGGGTGCTTTGGATGAGGATCATGAATTTTCGATCTCACTCTCAACTTTAGAAAATCTGTAGCATCAGACGATACCCTTGTATTATCATGCCAAAAATTTTCAACAAAATATTTCACTTCAATATTCAATTTCATATCTGACCTTGGAAGTTGATCACTAAAACTTCAACTTTGTTTGATTGGATCATTTTCAATACTTCCTCTTCTTTTAGTTTCTCTTACCAATGTTTTAGGATGCATCCTTAAAATTCCACTAATGTTTCTTACCATCCTTTTATTCAAGGTTGTTTTATTGACTATAGCAGTTGCTATAGCTCATCATTCTGCACTCTTATATTTAGATCGACTCTTTTTTTTCTATAGATTCAATGGCTCTTGGAACAATAGACATGTAGCATGCTTAACTAATTCATATTTTTTTCTTGGTTTCACAAAGATGCCTATTTTTTCATACTTTTCTCATTTTTCACATTCTCATCAATTGCATCACCGGTTGACATTGAATTGTAATTTTTTTCGATAAAAAAATCTTTGTATATTCTATTGGCATATGTTATTATCTATCTCCAAGAAATCTTACTATGAAGATTATCCAAAACTTTTTTTTATTTTTCATAAAAATGTTTCTCATGATCTTCAACAATAGGAGGATTTTCATTTTCACCATGTTCATAAGGAATTTCACTTTCAACATTCAAAAAAATTTCATCTTCATCAACACAAGGGTTTTCATTTTCAATATCTCTAATTTGTTTCATTTTGTCATGAACAATATCAATCTCAACATTCTATATCTAGCTTCTAGTAAATCATCACCATGAATGTCATCTATAATCACATTATCCATGTCTTTCATAAAAGGATTTGAAGATGTACTTTGATTTGAGGATGTAGTACCTGGATTACTCTCCATAATTGTATTATCTTTCACATCAACATCATCCATAATTCCATCATCTACGTCCATCTTATCTCCCAAGGCATCATCTTGAATGTTTCTCTCCCATTGTCATGGATCTAGAAACATCATGATTAATCATTTGTTGAATCCTCATTCTTCTATCTCTTTGATGTTTGGCCTTCTTCTCTCTTTCTGCTTGAATTTCCTCAACGGTCATTTCCCTCCTTTATTTCTTCTTTTGATGTTGTTTAGACCCCATGACAAAAATTATGCAATGATTTCCACCTTCAAAAAATAGATATAAATTGCAACAAAAGAGCATCCACAAAACAACTAGATCATAAATTAATTCATAAAAATCCATAGAAAAGGACATGTATCACTTAAAATAATTAGTATATATACATTTTTTTTTTAAATACAATGAAAAGGGAAATGGGAGCTTGTTTGTTTTTGTATTTTAAATTATTTAAAAAAACAAAATGGGATCCTAATTCTAAAAACTTTGAATTTTGGCTTAGTTTTTCCTTCGAATTTTGGCTTGGGAAATGGCTTGGAGTGTTGACACTTTGGCTTGTACTTGGTTTGACCTGCAACTTGGATGCCACATTAATATTCATACAAAATAATGAATTCAAAATTATATCTCAACACCAAAATTTTAGAACTTTTTTAAACAATAAAAACCCATTACAATAGGGACTGACTACATTTTTTTTTTTTAAATGGTGCGATTTTTTAATTTTTAAAATAATTTTTAATGAAATAGGTCCATAAACTTGAAATAACAAGGTTTTAAAGTTTTTTAATAACCTTTTTGTCTTTAAGTTTTGTGAAAAAAAAATATATACCATCAAACTAGAGACAATTATATATAATTTTTTTTTTTAAATGCTATGTTTAGGTCAAATGAGGCTTTTCATACATGAGGATTTTTCAAAACAATGATTATGCCCAATAAAAAATGAACGAAAAAATATGCAAAATAAAATTACAAAAAATATCATCATCAAAGGTGAGTGAGTTACAAATCTTTCCCCAAAATGGTTTAGAAAAATACTTTCATTTAGATCAAATTATGCTTGCAATACACAAGCATGGTATGGTTTTGAAAAAGTGACTTTTAAACTATAAGTTTTATTAATGCCTATTCAAACTTAATTTTTAAGATCTGGGTATTAAAATAAATAACATATTTGGAAAGTAAACTTCGAGCACTAAATTTCCTATTATTGACTCTTTTTAAGATTTATTGTTTAAATATTTCAAATTTTTAGGTCAAACAGGACAAACTCTAAAAGGCAAGGAAGACACTTCCACTTTTTGGCCAAAAAGTGGACTCAACTTCTTGCAAGCACTTACAATTGAGTCCTTATTTTCTAGGGAAATGAAAAGCCTATAATTTTTGTGTGCTAGATTCTAATTGATTAGCATTTTGGTAGAGGAAAAAAATGAAATACTTACAATTTTTATATTCCAATACATTTACATCCTCACAAATCTATATTGATAGAAACATAAAAATAAAAATCTTCAGCAAGTAATGGTCATTAAAATAGATTCAACTTTTTTATTTGAAAAAGGAAATGGATACTTATTATAAAAGTAGATTTTAATTTTCTTTTATTTGATAATTCTATAACCCATACATCATATGTTGGATCTATAACAAGGAACTTGTACAGTTCATATAACATGGTCTATGTTTAAACGAGGGAAAAAAGTGAATACATTTTCTATTGAATCTATTTGTACTAATTTGTGTTCTTTTTTATCAATTCTCTGTTTTAACTCATAGTATGTTCAATCAAGTTGTCACAAAACTCAATATATCTAGATTATAATAGAAATTAATTATTTACATTATTTTCTAATTGTCGAAATTGATTTGATTAATATTGGAAAGAAAAACTCAATTCATTTAATATATATGTGTGGACATTGCAAAGTAATGCAATTCTTGTTTTGTCTATTTAAATTTTTCTTTCTTATACTGTGTCCAAATCTATTTTGTAGACATTGTATTGATATTAGAACATCTAACAATTTTGGTCAAGCTTTCTAATTAAATGCTATGTTAAGTAGAGTTGGATAGGCAGGAATGGCTATCCAGTTCCTAGACTGTTACAAATATCTATTATAATGTATTTATAATGTACAAAAGATTATGATGCCTCGATGCATTCTAGAAACTCGATAGCCATTTGACAAAAAAATTCTGAAAATACTATAGAATTTAATATTTCAATCCACAACTACAATTGAAAAAAATGCTGTCAAAATTTTACCACTTCAGCAGATTATAAGAACATGGGAGAAATAGTGAATGACAGATACGCAATTTTAACAAGGGAGACTCATGTAAGACTTCTTATTCGTTATCTTGAAGGGCAGCTAGACATATTTCCTAGATCAGTCGCAAGCAAAACCTTTAGCAGTCAGGGTAAATTTGTCAATAAAAACGCATCGGCCGCCGAAAGTAGTGTGTGCTTGCTCTCTCTTAGGTCAAACCTGAGGTGCATCAACAATGGCGGAGGAAATGCACAGAGAGCTTCGTGTGGTGATATTTCCGGGGCTTGCCCACGGTCACATAACGCCCTTCGTGGAACTTGCCAAAGGCCTAGCCAGTCATGGTCTTAAAATTTTCTTTGCCTCAACTCCGCCGAACATTAAACGAATTAAACCTTAAGTGTTTGATGCAGCGGGGATAAATCTAGTGGAGTTGGCGATGCCCTCGGTGCAGAGGCTACCAACAGGCATAGAAACCTCCGCTGTACTACTGCCTTTACTCACAGTCGCCATGGACCTTTTGGAGAAGCCCTTCGAAGTGCTCTTGCGAGAGCTGTCACCAGATTTTGTGATCTACGATGTGATGCAGCACTGGGTTCCTCGTGTGGCTATCCAGCTGCCCAATCCCATTGTTCCCATATTGTTCGTCCCATCAGGAGTGGCCAACTTTAGCTTTTTGGAAGGGCAGTTAGACATCACATCGGGAAACCTAACTACAGAGGATCTGACCGTATCGCCGCCCGGATTCCCTTCACTCAATGTTCACTTCACCTTGTTCGAAGGGCGAAGGGCCATGGAGATGCTATATCAGAAGAATGCAGGCCGGCTTAGCGTCGCAGAGCGTGCCAGCATTTGCTTGCGGGAGAGTTGGGCAGTGGCGTGCAATACTTGTTTGGAATTGGAAGGCGGGTACGTGGAGTATTTTCAGAGGCTCGTGAAGCGGCCAGTGTACCCTGTTGGAATACTCATGCGTCATCTCCTTCCACCCCGCATTGATGACATTTGCTTGCAGTGGCTCGACAGGCAGCCCGCTGCTTCGGTGGTGGTCTTGGGTTTTGGCAGCGAGTACATTCTCACCCGCCAACAGTTCGTTGCAATGGCAATGGGACTGCAAGAGAGCAACGCGTCATTCCTCTGGTTTCTACGTGCCGGAAACGACTTGCTCCAACGTTTCCAAGATCAGATCAGGGTATGTTAGACGACATCCTATCTAAAATCACAAAGATCAACTCTGTCTAAATTCATACATAACATAAAATCTTCATTTCAAAGTTTTGAGAGAACGAAATATAACAATGTGAGGTCTCCAACAATTGTATGTTATTTCCTTATATTCAGAATAGTTTGACAAGAATATATTGTATTTGGAATCCATTTCTAACTGCTTAAATTATTTGATAGGAGAAGGGATTGGTGGTGACAAAGTGTGCTCCACAATTAAACATTTTGAATCATCCCTCTACAGGGGCCTTTTTCACTCATTGTGGGTGGAATTCGATTATTGAGGGCTTAAGGTTTGGGGTGCCACTCATAACTTTTCCAATACAATTTGAGCAAGGGTTAAATGCAAGGTTTGCACATGACCTCAAGGTGGCAGTGGAAGTTAGAAGAAATGAAGAAGATGGATCATTCACTAAGGAGGATATTAGTAAAGCAATTAGAGTTGTAATGATAGAAGAAGAAGGAGCACAGATCAAATGTAATGTTACAAAGATAAGTGAGATGTTGACTAGAAATAATTTCCAAGTTAGTGAAAAAAACATGAGAAACTTTGTCTCCTTGCTTAGAACCTTCAATAAATAACTAGGGTTATAGGCTTGACATTGTCTATGTTCTTAGAGTCTTTAGAAAGCTATTAGGAAAATAATGTTATCTTTTGTTCTCTTCATGATTTAAAATTTTTTGAGTGTTAGATTTGTCAGATTGTGGTTGTTTGTTGAAGGATTTTAACTAAGGTTCATAGTTTTGTATGTTTATGAGTTTTAGTCCTTATTAAGTAGTTTCTATAGTTTGATATCCAATCATGTGATTATGCATGGAAAAAAGTAAGAAAGCTTATATAAGCCATTTTATTTTTCTCCGTATTTCATCCCATTACTTCTCTATATAGAAAATATTACATATTGCGTGTCTCATTTTATGATCTCTTGTCTTAGAAGAATGATATGAAAACTATGGCCCAAAAGTTCTTATTTCGATTACTTAATCGAAGACGTAATTTTTGAAAGGGGGGAATCCTCTTGGTTCTAATGGGATGTTTGATGCACACATGAGTATTATTAATATTTTTGGTTATGAAGGACTTATGAAGACAAGGCTCTTATATGAGACATGGTGTTTAAAAAGACTATATTTATTATTAATGATGCGTTAATCTTTATAAAATTATAAAATACATGACTACCTCATGGGGGCATCACTAAATGGGAAATATTATATCACGTGCATTCATATTGGGGGGTTTAATATCCCAAGAATGAGGGTACAATATATTACCTATTGGTGAAAATAGTGTGGTTTTTTATTTGGGCTATGAAAAAATGCACTATTTGGCAAATAAAGGGGCGCTTTTAATTTAGGTTGTGTATTGGAAGGGGGTGGAAAATAAAAATTCTAGGGCAATATTTTTTTGAAAATAAGGGGATTATTTAGTATGCCATGAGCGCACATGATATAACCCATGTTCACTAAGCGAAGCCCCTATGGGATACCTCAATAAGATTATCCTCTCTAAAATTATATGTATAATATTCCTTCTAAGGATCATATGTCACTAGCCATAGTCAAAACACATTTTTTTAGTTAAAATTTTAGTTTATATAATGGGACCTATCATCCCTTAGAAGTGATGTTACAAAGATGGAAAATGACCTAGTGTTATGCCTAATTATTGTTTAGGTAGATGTAATCATATTTTATAATAATTCTAAAATAGACCTAGATTTTTAAAGAAATATTTTTCAGTAGAGCGACAACCAAAGTAATTTGATGGAGCATATATTGTTAGTTCCCAATTGTGTTTGTCATTGTTTACAAAGAATTTGGTGTTTGGTTATAGATAGGAACTACATTTTTTTCTTCCATGTGTAAGTATAACTAAGTATAATCATGTGCAAAGGTTATATATAAAGAGAGATGATATTTTTTGATACATATTACTTTAAAAAAAAATATTTAAATAAATTTCACTCTATAATTGGTTGATGCTCCAGTCTAAGAATTCTTTAGGTGGTGCTGGTTGACACATGCTTATAATTCTTTTTTTATATTTTATAAAAAATATGTGCTAAAAATAGTAGTTATGCATATGACTACAAAAAGTGTTGATTCTTGATAATCTTTTGTTTAGTGCTCTAAAATCAATGAACAAACTCATTATGTCATCATTTGTATTCACAAAGACTATTAGGGAAGATAGTAGGCTTGTGCTAGGGCAAATGTGTTCAATCTAGAATAGTTCTTTTGTTTCTTTTTCATTCTTCTTATTATGGCATTTGGCATGGTGATAAGGGGCAGTGAGAACAAGCCTAGTGCATTGATCCAACTCAATTATATTCCCAAAACCATTGTTAGGAATCTCTCTATGAGAGATAGTAATAAAAAAACTTACAATCCTTGTCTACGACCTTCTACACCTTCATGTGGTATGATCCTTTTTTTGGGGAAAAGTTTGTCATTGAAACAAAAAATTTCACTCCAATCTCCATTTTTATGACTAAGATTTCTTTCCATCAATGTTCCATTTCTAATTGCTTGAAGTACTACCTCTTTTCTTTTGGGTTTTATCCTTAATTCAATAGTTTAGATATTTTACATGGTTTCCCCTAATGATTGCAATCATTGATTCTCTATTATAGACAGTACATAACTCATTATTTACATTGTACTCCACTATAGAAAGGTTTAGCTTGGAGGATTTTGTGGTGCATTTGATAGGGAAGCTAAATAAGAGATCATTACATTAAATCCCTTGTAGTATTCTATGTTGAGAATGTATTTTACCACTAGTCCCTCATCTATAGAACTATGAGTAGCACCAATTTCAATGAGTATAGTGACTCCTTGAATCTTTCAAAAATCCTCAAAATATAATTTGCTTGTATCTTGGCATAACCAAAATATTTATAAGGTTATGTCCTAAATTTTTATCTTAATCCTTGTATTTATCTTCTTTTCCAACCTCCAATTTTATTTCATCTTATTCACTTTGTGTTTTACATCCTTCAACTCTTGACTCATATTTAGACACTAATTAATTATAGTGCGCTTTCCCCTTGTTAAGTTTCTAGCCTATCTAGGGTTTTTAATGCCTATTCCTAGGCTTGACATGCCCTCCTCATCCTTTTTAATGCCTAAATTTCTTTTGACCTAGATATAACACATACCAAAATAATTTGAAATCCCACTAAGGATGAATTCAAAATAGAATATCCACAAGAAATATTGTTGCATGTTATTATTATTACATGAAGGATGGTTAAAAACTATTTACCACTTATCTAATTTTTTTCCATTATTTCATGGTATTTACAGTAATAAATATTAAATCTTTGGTAACTTCTATACCAGGGTATATCACTTCTTAGATAAAAAAATAATGCATAGATTATTAGATGTCAATTTTTTTTCTCTTTCACTTATTTATATGATTATTTTGTAGAATGAAATTTTTATGCATTCACCTTATTATTTAACCATTTATTTTTCTAGCCACAAATTAAATCTAGTTGAGAAATAAGTTATCATACTTTTCTAGCAAGGTCTCTCTCTCCAATATGAATTCATTACATTATGATTTTCTATAATTTAAACAAAATATTTGAGGTTCTTTGTAATTTATTTTATTTTTTCTTAACATTTTTCCTTGGGCAGTGCAAGGACATCAAGAATTTGATGAAGGATTTTGATAAAGTTTAGGTTTTGTATTTTTTTTTTTCAATATGACTTTCCTTGTGCAAACAATTTTATGAATTAAGGTTTGAGAGTGTCAAAGGGTACCTAATTTCTATAAAATTTAAAATAAAATAAAAATGATTAAAAAATAAATTATATCCTAATTTAAATTAATAAATTATAGAATTCTCAGCTCTTTGACTAGAGAAATGTCATCGTGAAATGGAGCTAGGTTGAATCCACTCCAACGGCCTACACTTATATTATTCGTCTAACACATTTGGGTGTTGGAAACAAATGAGATTGGGATGAAATAATCTTGCATTACTCTTTTTCTTATATTTATGGCTAATTAAACCCAAGTGTGTTAAAATGTACTCACATATTTCCTATAATGGAATAGTAGTTGTAGTAAATTTTTGTTCCTCCAACTTTGTGCACACAAGGTATATTGAAGAAAAAAATATTTTAGAAAAATAAATTTAATATCTTATAAACTAAATATTATTTTAAAATAAAACGCGTACCAACTATAATAAAACTAGTATTAATATATAAGATATAAAATATGAATCAAGGCCATAATCAATAATAGAAAAGCCCTAAAATAAAACTAGAAGAATAAAATTAAGGAATTTGCAAACATAAAAGACTAGAGGAAACAAAACAACAAGAAAATAATGTAATATTATAAGATATAATAAGAAGTACCATCTAAGGGGGCCAAAGGGAATTCAATAAGTGAACAAAACCAAAATACAAAGGAGAAACAAGAAACTAGTGAGAAAAGAACTTTCTCAACAAGGAACAATTTTTGTCGATGTCTTTTTCTTTGGAGGGAATAGTTAAAGTGGAGAGTCACGTCTTCCTATCATAAGAGAATATTTAAGTAAGAAAGCAAGGGCTTTAGTTATTACTCATGCCTTGGTTACTAGATTTGGTTCAAGTTTGAAATGGTGGGAAAAAAATGTGTGTCTCAGATCCATTACACAATATAGGCCATTTAAAATTGCATCAAAGATACAAATGATTTTTGGGGCATTCACAATTTGTGTCAAGGCAAGCCCTCGAATATTTCACAATCTTTCTATTACATCATATTTTAAAGAGAAGGTTGAATAATTTTACCTTCAAATAGATAAATTTGCACATACCTTTGGCTTAGGCATAGAAGTAGCTTTGGATAGTAGAGAAGATCCATCATGTTTAAAATAATTATGTTATTATGAGGATCTAGTAATTACTGAGAAGAGAGGTTGAAAAGTAGTTAGATAAATCTGCAAAACTTCTCAAAAACTTCAAAAACCAATACCGGTAACAACTTAAATAGTCCTTAAAACTATTTAGTTAAGTGTTCATGCATATAAAGTAATGATATCAAATCCACATATAAATAATTCATCCACCTTATGAACACAAAAAAATTTCATGTGGAAACCCAAATGGGAAAAACCATGATGAGAATTAGCACCCACAAAATATTTGCACTCTTTTGGAATGCACTTGGTTAAAGGCCTAACCTGGTTAGGAGCTTTACAATATGTCTGGTTAAGAGCAGACCCTATTAGGAGTCACTCAGTTAAGGGATTTCAACCTTAGCTCTGTTAGGAGCTCTACCCTATTAGTAGTAACCTTGCTAGAGGATTTTAAACTCAAACTAATGAGACACCCAGTGAAGGGATTTACAAATAAGACATGTTAAAGTCTACCTAGTTAAGGGATTTCAAACTATTGCGACTGTTAGGAAACAACAGGTAAATGATCTGGTCTTAGCACTTTTTTGCTTGCTATTATAGATCCTTTTCAATTCAATTTTTCTTCTCACATATAGAATCTTCAATCTGGTTCGACATACTCTTCTTCTTAAATCACTGACATAGAAACCTTCTCAAACTAGACCTAAATACACTTTTCAACTAGGTCAGTTACATAACACTAGCAACATTTAAAATACATTGAATTTACATCAAGCAAGGAAAAATAATATGCCAAAATACATTACAAATTATTACAATAAATTTCAAGATAATTTACATCATTGAATGATCACTGCACATCATCGCAAATTGATTTGATAAACAATCCAACCCTTGTCACATTCTACTAAGAACTTTGTTGTTTCCCAAGAAATTTGTTCCTTGTATGGGCTCAATCACCTTCTTATCACTTCACATGGATTCTGGCACGTCATCACTAACTTATGAACATGATAAGATTTAGTGCCAAACCATAAATCATCACTGGTCAAAGATTTGTCACCAGTATACATTCTTCTCCACAAAATTGATGACAGTCAACTATAACTCACTCAATATACCATATCTGCTAATGTGGTTCCAATCACAGGCATACCAATATCTTCCAAATTGGAACACTTAACTCTTCACCAATCGGCCATACCAGTCTCTTGATTATCACACTGTTCTTGATAACTTGTTAACCTTCCTACCAACTGGTTCCACTACCAGTTAGGATTTACCATTAGGTCTAGATACTTAAATGAGTAAACCAACATGGTTTCCATCAATGACAACACAAACAAATTCATCAAATAACTTAACATCATCATCTAGCGAACAATCTTTGTCATGACAACATATCAAACTAGCAACTTGACTGGTTCAACTTCTCATCTTATCATATCATCATCTCATCAGTTATGTTCAATGCCAATAATCTCCCCCTTTGGCATTGATAGAAACACCAGGCTATCAATAGGCAACATCAAAATCTCATCATGCATCTCACCATACAAAACTGTTCTAGTTATGACTGATGCACTTGTTCTTCACTATCCTTCTCATCCTTTTCTTTACTTCTCCTTTTACTATTCTTCCCTCCCTATCATTGTTCTTCTCCCCCTTTTGAAAACAATGCCAAAGGTGCAAAGTCTCATATATTCTATTGCAAATGATTCATCCATCTCTTCTGCTCCATATTTCATCATCTCAGTTGCAACCCCTGAGGAGTAGCCCATCTCTCATCAATCCATAGTGAAATATCTTCAATAAGCCCACAAGATTGATGCTTTAACAACATCTTAGTTGACCTTCAGTAGGGGTAAGACCCCTAACTTACCTCTGAGATATTCAAAGGTAGCCTTAGGCAATGGCTTAGTGAATATGTCTACTAATTGCTCCTTACTTGACACATGTTCCATCTTTACTTCCTTTTTCTTGCACCCTTTCTCTCAAAAAATGATACTTTAGTTCAATGTGCTTAGTCCTAGCATGCAATACTGGATTCTTAGAAATTTTTATAGCACTTGTGTTATCATAATATATCACCATCGGTTCTATCATAGTCACCTTGAATCCTTCTAGTACATGTCCATATAGCTTGTGTACAATTCATAGATGCAGCCACATACTCTGCTTTTGTTGTAGACTAAGCAATACAACTTTGTTTCTTGCTAGTCCAAGATACCAATCTTCCTCCTAGAAAGAATGCACCACTAGTTGTTCTCTTCTGGTCATCTAGATTTCCTACCCAATCGAAATCACTAAATACCTGCAAAGAAAAGTTTCCTTTGTATGGATACCATAATAAATAGTCAATAGTCCCTTTAAGATATCTGAAAATTCTTTTGATTGCCACCATGTGAGTCTCTTTAGGACTCTTTTGAAATACTGACACTATACCCATTTCATGAGCAATATCCGGTTTGCTATCAATAACATAATGTACTTTACAAATCATAGATTTATACTCAGTTTCATCCACTTGATGTGATTCATCTTCTTTAGACAATCTACAACCTATAACCATAGGAGTTCCAACCAGTTTTGAATTTTCCATCCCAAAGGTTTTTAATATCTCCTTCAAATAGTTGGACTGACTAATAAAGATATCACCTTTCATTTGTTGTACTTGCAAACCAATGAAAAATTTATTCACCTTTCAAAGACATCTCAAAATCTTTCTTTATTTCTTCCACAAAATTTAGACTCATATCATCATCTCCTCCAAATATGATATCATCAAAAAATACTTCTGCAATTAATATCTTGTCTCCTTCAATCTTCAAGTAGATATTATTGTCCTCAGTAGTTCTTTGAAATCCAATATTTATCAGATGTGAATGTAGTCTTTCTAACTATGCCCTTGGTGTTTTCTTTAGTCCATACAAACCTTTTATGGACTTTGTAAACTATATCCTTGTATTCAGTCAATGCAAACCCATTTGGTTGTTCAATATAAATCTCTTCTTATATAATCCCATTCAAGAACAAAGATTTTACATCCATCCGCTAAACCTTGAATCCTTTAAATGCTGTAAATGCAAGTAGCATCCTAACTCCTTCAAATCTAGAAACCAGTGCAAATATTTCTCCATAATCTTCACCTTCTTCTTGTGCATACCCTTTGGAAACTAGTCTATCCTTGTTTCTTACCACTTCACCATCTTCATTTAGTTTTTTTCTGAACACCTACTTAGTTCCAATCACATTTTTATCTGCTAGTCTAGGGACAAGTAACCAAGTGTTGTTCTTGTCAATTTGATCAAGCTCTTCCATAGCCTTTATCCATTCATCATCCTTGAGAGCTTCTCTTACAGTCTTTGGTTCAACTATGGAAATTAGACAAGCACTTTCTTTGATCTTTATTCTTATTTTTACTTAATAATTCTTGTCACCAATTATCTAATTTGTAGATTGATTCAACTTTACATATCTAGGTATAACCGATTCTGGTATATAAGTCTCTTCTTGTTCTTCTTCTTCATCTTAATCTTCTATCGGTTGAGTAGTATCTTCCACATTGTTCTTCTCAACATCAATCTCAATCTCCGGTTTAATGAACACAATCTTATGTTTATCAACTACATCAGACTTGTTGGTATCATTAGATTTATTAAAGTATTCATCAATTTTCACATTATCACTTTCCACAATTGTCTTAGCTATTTTGTTGAAGCACTTCGATGCTTTTCTCTTGGTTGAGTAGCCAAGGAATGTTCCTTCATCACTCTTGAGATCAAATTTACCAGTATAATCATCTCTCTTTATGTAACACGTGCTGCCAAAGACTTTGAAATAACTGACATTAGGAGTATGACCATGCCATAATTCATAGTGTATTTTATCATTACTTTTCTTAATCACTACCCAGTTCATTGTGTACACCGCAGTTTTGAAAGATCCTCTCCAAAATATCTTAGGTACATCTCCTTGTATCAACATAGTTCTATCATCTTCAACTATGGTCTAGTTCCTCCTTTCTGCAATTTCATTTTGTTGTGGTGTTCTTAGTGTATAGATAGTTGTCTCTTGATTCCATGCTCACCATAATATTTTGCAAATTCTACAGATGTGAATTATGCACCCTAAT
The DNA here is from genome assembly GCF_030272615.1 of Cryptomeria japonica. Lineage (NCBI taxonomy): Eukaryota > Viridiplantae > Streptophyta > Pinopsida > Cupressales > Cupressaceae > Cryptomeria > Cryptomeria japonica. Next base: position 75,579,226 of record NC_081408.1, on the reverse strand, counting down.
TAGATCTCAGGCACTTAAGATTCTTATTGGTTTCTTTCTCCACTACGGATTTCAATCCCTTAAACTTGTTGAAAGATTCTTAATTCTCCTTCAAGAATGTAACCCACATCATTCTTGAGTAATCATTAGTAAATATCATGAAATACCTGTCACCTTGAAAACTTATAGTTCTCATAGGATCACATAATTCAGTGTGCACCAAATCTAGGATATTCTCAGAAGAAAATGATTTCCTCTTAAAAGAAGAAGTAGTCATCTTACCCAACTGACATTCTTTAAAAAAATCACATTGTTTGGTTTAACTAGTTGTGGCATACCTCTAACCATATTTGACTTGCTGAACTTAACCACATTATCAAAATTTACATGACAAAATCTTCTATGCCATAACCAATTATCATCAACTTTAGCAACCAAACAATTGTTAACATTAGTATTCAGATGAAATAAGTTACCTTTTTTCCATTTACTGGTAGCAACTAGTTCTCCTTTTCATCCTAAAATCTTGCACACTCCATTCTTAAACTCAAGATGATAACCTTTATCATTTAACTGACCAACACTCAATAAGTTGTTCTTTAATCCTTCAACCCAATATACATCATCAACATTATTTTTACCATTTAGAGAAATAGAGACTTTACCTTTTACCAAGCATGGTGAATTGTTACCAAATATTACTACTCCACCATCAAATTCTTCAAGGGAAATTAATTTGTTCTTGTCACCAATCATGTGGTGTGAGCAACCACTATCAATTACCCATTCATCACTGCTATCAATATGAGATACTAAAACCTACTTATCACAAAGATATTCTTTTACAGATACAAAAACAATCTCCTCATTGTCTTCATCCTTAGATTCTTCATCGGTAATACCTTCATCAACTCCAACATAGCACTGTTTCTTTCCTTTTCCTTTATACCTTCTTAACTTTTCCTTTTGATCACACCTAGGATAGTTTCCAGCAATATGTCCTATTTTATTATATGAAAAACATTTAAGAGGAAACTTTCCTTTGTACTTACCAGTTCCTCTATTAAAGCCTCAAACTCCACCAGGTTGCTTTCATCTTCCATTCCTTCCTTACAACCGCCATGATGACTTGACCTATACACATCCTTTCCTTTTCTCACTGGTGCATTAGATATAGATTGTTTGAAGGCAGATTCTTCCTTAGGAACACAATTATCAAATCTATTTAACTCAAAAGTATTTAGCTTGCCTATCAAAGAATAAATAGTAACTTTGTGTTTGCTAACTAACCTCAATTCCTGAATAGCATAGGTAGACAATAAATTTTTAAGCATTTTACTCACCACTGTATCTTCTGCAGTAGTTCAACCAACACTTTTGATTCTACCAACAACCTCTTTTATCCTCTGTCCATACTGTGTGATGTTTTCTCCTTCCATCATCTTCATGTCATCAAAATTACCTCTAAGACTTTCTTCCTTAGCTTTTTGTACATGCTCACTTCCACCATAGATTAACTGCAACTTCTCCTAGACTTCATAAGTTGTTTCAATACCATGAACATGAATATACTCAAAATCAAAAAGTGTACCTACAATGGCTTACAGTGCTTGAATATTCTTCTACTTCTCTTTAAGTTGATCTAGAGTTAGTGTACCAGTAGGAGCTATGTATTTATTTTCAACATGTACCCAGAACTATGCACCCATTCCTTTGATATAGATCTTCATTTTGTCAATCCATATTTTGTAGTTATCCTTTATGAATTTAGGACCCTCCTTCATCATCTTCAGATCTTTACCTCAAGCAATTAAGCTTATACACAAACAGGAGATAACACTCCGATACCAATTGTTTTTATGAGGATCCATTAACTATTGAGAGGGGGGTGAACTAGTAGTCAAATAAATTTGCAAAACTTCACAAATACTTTTAAAACCAGTACCAGTAACAACTTAAATAGTCGTTAAAACCATTTACTTAAGTATTCATGCATACAAAGTAATGATATCAAATCCACACATAAACAATTCATCCACCATATCAACACAAATATTTTTCACATGGAAACCCAAATGGGAAAATCCATAGTAGGAATTAGTACCCACAAAATATTTGCACTCTTTGTAAATGCACCTAGTTAAAGGCCTAGCTTGGTTAGGAGCTTTACAATATGTCTGGTTAAGAGAAAACCCTGTTAGGAGTCACTTGGTGAAGGGATTTCAACCTTAGCTCTGTTAGGATCTCTACCCTATTAAGAGTAACCTTTCTAGAGGATTTTAAACTCAAACTAATGAGTCACCCGGTGAAGGGAGTTACAAATAAGACCTATTAAAGTCTACCCGGTTAATGGATTTCAAATTGTTGCAACTGTTACAAAATAATAGGTAAATGATTTGGTCTTAGCACTTCTTTTCTTTCTATTACAAATCCTTTTCATCTCAATTCTACTTCTCAAATGCCCACTCTTCAATCTAGTTCGACATACTCTTCTTCTCAAATCACGGACATAGAAACCTTCTCAAACTAGATCTAAATACACTTTTCAACTCGGTTAGTTACATAACCCTAGGAACAATCAAAATACATTGAATATACATCAAGCATAGAAAAAAAATCCACCAAAATATATTACAGATCATTACAACAAATTTCAAGACAATTTACAATGTTGAATGATCACCGCACATCGATTTCATAAACAATCAAAACCTTGTCACATTCTGCTAAGAACTTTAATTTTTCCTAAGAAATTTGTTCCTTGTACGTGCTTAATCACTTTCTTATCACTTCACATGGACTTTGACATGCTATCACTAACTTATGAACATGATAAGATTTACCACCAAACCATAAATCATCACCGGTCAAAGATTTGTCAGCGATATACATTCTTATTCATAGAATTAATGACACTCAACCATACCTCACTCAATATTCCAAATCTACTGATGTGGTTCTAATCACCGACATACCAATATCACAAACATATGTTCCAAACCGCAACACTTAAGCCTTCACCAATCCGCCATACCAGTCTCCTGATTATCACTCTGTTCTTGCTAACCTGTTAACCTTGCTATCAATCAGTTCTGCTACTGGTTAGGCTTTACCAATATGTTTAGATGACTTAGATGAATAAACCAACATGATTTCCATCAATGACAACACAAAAAAAGTCATCAAGCAACTTAACATCATCATCTAGCCAACAATCTCTATCATGACAACATATCAAACTAACAACTTGACCGGTTCAACTTCTCATCTTATCATCTCATCATTGCATCAGTTATGTTCAATGATAATAAATTATTCCTTTTAAATATTACAATAATAAAAAAAAATTTAAATAAATTTCATGTTTCATTCCATCATTGTATTGTTAAGAGAATTGGGAAGTTATGCCTGTGAACAGTTTAACATATTTAATAATTAAATCTGGATTCATATAATTCCATGGTTTTAAAATATGTTAACCATTTGTTTTCTAAAAATGGATTGATAAATTTTGAGTAATATATAGACATCCATCATCATATAATTAAAAATATGTTTTTCTAAGATCTAGTAGTTACAAATACCAATTTAAATGACTATAGTCTTCCTAGTAATCTATACACAAACTTGAATAAAGATGAATATATACACAAATTCCCTCCTTATTTTAAATTTCTTTATATTTTATGTAATTGTGATAAGATTTAAAGTAAGTTGTAGATTTATATGGTACTCTTCAGATTGTTAATATTTTAAAGAAATCTTTACAAACTTCCAAGCATATACAATTGGTATGTGTAAAACAAAACTATACAACATTTTCTTGCATACTTGCAACTTTTGTGAAATGATGAGTGTTAGAATATGATATTGGCATGTACCAAAGAATAATAGAAGTGATTTTTCAAATATGGTAGAAAAAATAAGGGACACTTATTGCATGCAATAAATTATCTCTTAAAATATTTTGTGTAAGTTTTATGCTGTCATATTGAAGGTTCTATTATCTTGATAGATAAAAAAATGTAATTCCTAAAAATAGCATACACACCTATTTTGATCATTGAGTTATTTTAGTTCATCATACTCAACATGGCAACTTTATAGGACCCTTTGTGTAATACATAAAGAAAATATCTTGTTAACATGTTTGGCCACTAGGCTTTTTGGCTAGATTAGCAATTAGGGAAGCCTTAACTCTACATTAAGACATGTTAAACTATATTAAAATTTATGTGATCTTGAGGTTTAGTCACTAGGTCTCTTTGTGTGTCGTCACTTTAATGAATACCACATGCCCTTAGTGGGTCCACATAGGTTAATTATTACAATTATCATAAAACTCAACTTGTTAGATCAATGGTTATAGTAAAGCTTTAATTCAAAACATTAAATAACCAAAAATTTGGTTTATAAAGACTCAAAATAGATGGTTTCTAGAGGCCATCAAATTAAATTCCTTAAATATTGATCAACTTTAATCCTCCTTAATAAATATAGATCTACACTATGTTTGTGTTTCCTCTATCAATTTTGATTGCATAGTTATCAAGTCCAACCATTCAATACTATAACTCACTTTTCTTATACATATCTATTTTCCCCTTTTCCAAAATTATATGCTTAAAAAGCAGTTGGCGAAAAGGAGACACCATCGAGCTACTAACATTGTTATTAGGAGGTTTTTGGACAAAAGGCACTTAGCAAACTTAATGTATAGTGGATGTATAGTTGTTGAAGAAAGAAATAGGTGGCTAGGATTTGTGCATGTAGTTAGGTTTAATTATGCATTTTTCTTTTATGAATATTGGGGAGGATGACTCTATTGTGGTATTTTTCTATATACGAATATAAAATTGTACCCAAAATGGTAAAATTGTATACTAATACATAATAGTTTTATATATTAATACCTAAATATAGTCATATTCCCCTTTGTATATATCTATATAAACATGTGTATGTACATGCCTTCATCCAACATTGTTGCATCTTCAACGACCCATTATATCATTTTTTCTCCCCTCCTAATTTTTATAAAGTTCTCTTAATTTTAATTTTTTATTTTTTTCTCCTCTACCTTCTTTTCCATTTTTATTTATTTATTTATTATTTTCCTATTTACTATTTGTAGATATTAATATATTAATTATTTATATCTAGATAATATAATAATATTATGCATTATATTATAAGATAATACTATTCTATTTGATTATATATAAATATTATAATAGTATGTATAATAATATATATTAGAATGATATCTTATTATTAAAAATTTCATAGAGATTAGAAAATTTAATTCCTTATTTGATATATTTAATTATTAACATTAAAAATGATATCTTTCCTTTAACTCTTCTATTTCATCCTCATGATGGTTCACAAGTGTGGCCCAAATTATTTTGATTAATAAAAGAAGGATAGGACCATAGCATCACATAACCATAGAGTGACAACAAGAGCACATGAGGGATCCACAACCAACAAAATAAGTCCCCACTAAAACACAACAAAAACCCAGTAAGCTGACCTAAAAGACAACAACTTTAAACTAGAAAATTAGCAAAATAAAGAGATATAGATACCCACAAAAGACAAAGAACCACCACCTAGTATATACACAAAGAGATCGTATATTACATGGGGGCACCTTTTTCTTACTAATCCCAACACAAACTTAACAATTTATTAAAAAATGACACTTTTTTTTCTCAAACTAATCCTTGAGCCAGAGGTGACCATTCCAGAATTAGGGGTAGCATTAACTAGAGATGTCGTAGGGCTAAAACTTGTAGCCAGAGACTTCATGCATTTTCTTTTCATTTCCCTTTTATTTAACATCTCAACTTGGATATTTCTGTACGAAAGGCTAAAATCCTCAATTTTCTTATAAGGGACTCCTACATTTTCTTCACCTCTTCTTGCTCAATTTTGGTCCCATCCATTTTTTATATTGACATCCATATCATCAATCTTCCCACCCACCTTATCCCACTACTCGATGAGGCCAACAAGGTCATTGGCAACTTTCCACACACCATCCTTGTCTAAATCATCCACCCAAGTGTTAGCCTTGGCTTCTACCTCTGCTACCGCTTCCACTCGATTAATTTTTTCTAATAGCCACATTCATCTACCCAAATAGCCACTTTAATATGTCATCTTGTCTTTTTACATCATCATGGAGGTCCTTCATAATTTTATTAAGGACCAAAGTAGAACTCAAAGACTTGGTACTAGGAAAGGGTGAGGGTTTATGGGGGAAAGGCTAGGGTAAATATTAGCATTTGCAATATTGGTAGGGGACCAATCCAAGCCCATGGTTTCCAAAGATTTTGACTCATCCAAGGAAAGAGAATCAGAGCCCAAGTCCTCAACAATGTACACATTCTTGTGCATCACAAGCTTGGTATCCACATCTTGTTCTATTTTGGTGGTAGCACAGGCCTTAAACTTGGCCATATGTGTAGGTTTTTTTTCTAGTGGGCATTTTCAAACCTGAATGCAACACATCCCCTAAATTTGAGGAAGTGACAACAATATCAACATATAAACATGGGTCATATGTGGACCCAATTTCAATAGAGGGGATCCCACTAGAAGGGGTTAATGATAATTTTAAATCATATAACCTATTAATGATGCCCTAATGGAGATGGCATTTACCCTTAACAATAGCTTTAGAGATAAACTGAGATAAAGAGGGAAAAACCCATAAGGGAAAATTCAGTCTTACTTTGTGGCGAAGATGATTCAACATGGGGAAAATCAACAGATGGAACCTCCTTTCCCTTTTGTCCTAGGTGATGTACTCCATGAACAAAATGGTCACCTCCTTCTACATACCAAGAAGATCTTCCTTGTTATAACAACTTAGGAATCTAGAAAGCCCTTCCCTATGTTCAAAGAAATGATCAAAATCCTCCTTACAACTCCCCTTGGGAATTTTAGGAAAGCAAACTCCATCAAGGGCCAACCTAGTCACTTTCACAATGGTCTGCATAGAAACCACAAAGGCAACACTATCAGTCTTAAGATAACCATTATCCCAATCCTAAGAAAAGGTCGTCGAGAGATTAGGATCATGCCTAGTCATTCCCTCCACATAGGAATCTAAATTGCCTTGAATCAAGTTACTCCAACACTCCACATTGTTCTTTAAATTAGAGAATTTTTTAGGTTTGATATGGTTCAAACCACCACCGATATCTAAAAAGACTAAAGCCAGAATGAGAAAGCAATAGGTTTGATACATATAGTGGTAGGTGGTAGACAAAAAAATTAAGTATCGTCACCTCATCTATAAAAGAAAGGAAAAGACAAGAATGGAAAGAACAAAAAAGGAAATCTTGGGATTATATATTATTAATAGGTAAGTCATCCAAAATCATGGCACAATACATCATTATACATTATCATTTATAATAAAATAATAGTACATGTATTCACAAAGCTAAGGTGGGTGGATATAAATTTACATGCTAATATTTCAAACAATATTAGAGTTAAAAAAAATGATAACATAAATAGTCACTAAAAAATGGGAAATGATAGAAAGAAAATAAGAAAAGGGAAGATAGCGGGATGAATATAGGTCAAGATGGTAGATCCCAATAAGCTTGATTATTGATTTGAAATCAAAAATGACACTTAAACTTAGAACTTACAAAGACATCACACCTAATGTAAATGAAATCTACAAATAAGCTCTAAGGTTTTAAAAATCATGTAGGTTAAACCTCAACAAGTCTCTTTATAGGTGCCACTAAGAGTTTAGGACAATTATGCCAAGACAATGTTGGCTATATGAAAGAATTGATTGTGTTGCAATGATGTCTTGTCATTGATGTCAACACTAGCTATTATGACTGGGTACCGAAAGGCAGATTTTGGTTACCGATAGAAGAACTAGTGTTACTGGCACAAGGGACTATCAATTGGATACTACTGACATGTTTGGATCAATATAATATGTTTGGTTTAATATGTTGCATGTTTTTGAGTATGTTTTGGTCAGTTGGTATTGACTTGATGATTGGATGCTATCATACACTCTAGTAAGCCTATAATGGTAAGGGTTTATGGCTTTACTAATAGAGCTTTTACTAAGAATCTTTGATAGGATGCATAAGTAGTGTTGGTGTGGCCTCTAGATAGAATTCAAGATGCAAAAGGTGATCTTTATTCGTTACTCGACTGATTGGAGACATTGCTTTGGCATGGTGAATTTATTTGGGTCTTGGCTATGGAATGGTATCATGTAACATGTTCTCTACACGTTACTAGGATGATTTATGGATTCGTTAATGTTGTTTTTCTCTAAAGCCAACATCGTATATCATTGTAATGTGGATGTATGTAATGATCTTATTGTAAAATCTTTTAGGTGGCCGACCTAATTGGTTTAAGCCTTATGGTTTGTATAAATTGATGTAAGATCTCATTGTAGATTGTGGTGGTCATGGTCATGGAATGAAATATCATATGCGAAGGAGATTTGGTCGATCATAGCTGATCAAATTGGGTTAATGTAAGAGGTCAAAGGCCTTCGATATTGAGCTTAATTAGGACTGTAATCAGGCATAGTAGATGCTATCACTGGAAGTTCATTCTTCTAGATTCTTGTCCAATTATATTGAGGTGGTTATAACCTCTTTGTAGTCATTTTGACTCATTTGTAATGAGCAGTATGCTCTAGGCAGTGTGCCTTCCTGCATGTGTAGACCCCTTATTGTATCACATTATTTCTGCAGAAGAATTATCTAATTGTGGGTAGGCTTCCCACCTTGGTTTTTCCCTTTACCAGGTTTTCCACATACAAATCATGGTGTTATGTGGTATGGTTACATTATGTTAATTCTTTGTTTCACTCTTAAGTTTTATTTCATCTCAGTGTATGTTTATGCTATTCCAATATCCAATGTTTATGTGCTCCGGTTAAAGGTTATAAACTGGTTTATTTAATATAATCTATTGACAATTGATTCACCCCCCCGCCCCCCTCTAAGTTGTCCATCGGTTATTTTAAAAGACAATGATCCATAAACGATGTCAAGCAAAGCTATTGCTCCCCACAATTCACATCCTCACTTAAAGATGATCTATGAAGCATTAAAGAATTATCAAAATGTTGTGAGTGTCTTGTAGAGAGAGATCTTAATCTCTATACATGTGACCCACATATTAACTAGCCTTTGCTAAAGGGGTGCCTATTTGTTATGAAATCACAACATATGATCTCACCATGTCCTTGAACAATAAATTAGTTATCCTTAAAATTTGACCCTTGCCAATAATACTATATATATTAGTAGGAGAGAGTATGCCTATGGTGACATAAGGATTAAATTGAGCCAATAATCTATATCATGGATGATGCAATAAGTATCACCCCACATAATCTACAAATATCCTCTAAGTCTGCACTACAATCTTAGCAATACTATTAATTACTTCCCTTTGGGAAGAAATGACAATTCAATTAGAAATAGGGATCAAGGATGGAGTGATAGTAGGTGTTGTATCCCCAAAAGAGGACCTAAAAGTTAGAGGTCCTGAATCCACATGATGGTAGAGAGCCCTATTAGAAACCCTACCACCCCTTATCCTAAATAAGGTAGTAAACCATAATAGTTTAGGTTGATGACTAAATGAGCCTCAATATGCAATTGTTGCATAAAATATAATAGCATTTGCTCATTATTTGGGTTTAACAACCATGTCTAGCATGTCATCAGGGTTATAGACCATCCTAGGGTATACACATCTAGTGACTTGATATGCTCTAACCTGAGATCTTCCACCATACTGTGAAAACATAATGTTTTAATAATTTATTTTGAAACATGATATGACATTAAGCTCAAAGTAACATCACTAGTGACCTCATGTTGCATCTAGACAAGAATGGTAGCTAAATTATCTCTAGAATATTCTTGGACACCCCTTAATGTACATCTAATGTTATGTAAAATACCTAAAATACTCTGAAAATCAGCCCTATATACCTTTATAACTAAAGGTTTAGCTAAATTAGATATCTATCTATAAATATCTACATCTATATGCATCGAAAGACCAAATGCCATATCAACTTGAGTTGTGCACAAAAATAAGTTAAATCTTATTTAAATTTATTCGACATTCCTAGTGTGAATATATAATGTTAGATATTTAGTATGTAAACTATTGTGCATACATGAACTTATAGGCAACTTTTATTGAAAGGAAAAATAGAGCACAAGGCTGAACACTATCCTAAATACTAAGATCTTTTGGAAAATCAACTCAATATATATATATCACTTAAAAAATGCATATTAATATTGATTAGTTCTTTACTATTGCAAATTAAAATAAATGAGCACAATTTGTTCAACTAAATTTATAAATTTACACATGTAAGAATGTATGCATTTTAAAGAATCTAACACAAGAGGGATACTTCTATATATCAATTTAACACATGCACAAAATAGTGAATACATTCAATACATACATTTACAATGGTATAGTTTATGGAATTAAAAGTCAAGGTTTAGGATTCAAAGAGAATTGGTAGTTCATAAATAATCTTTATTAAGACAAACTTAAATTAAATAGATATATACAAAGGTTTTCATTGATATTTTTAATGCTAAATATCAAATTTCTACTCAATATATCTTATAACAATAGATAGGTGATGCTTGTTAGGCCATTACTACAGGTGAGTTCTATAAAAAGGTTAAACGGTGGAACATATAAGACAAAATTGGGATGCAATAAAAAAATATGGACTCCTTGAATTTTCAATACTACATTATCATTCATCATATATAACAACTTTATAAAGTAATTTAACTTTCCTCTTGAACATGTGAGATGATTATAAATAATTAAGTCACACATTGAAATCGGGCATGATTACAACTCTAATTAAAATATGTTTCCACTTCTAACAATGCATTCTTTCTATAGATTTGTGATATGATATTGAAAGGGAATATTCAAATCTTTCATATGATTATTGATGTATTGTTCGGGATCATCCATTATAAACAGAGGTATACTACTTAATACCATACACTTTTCACATCATTGTAATTGCACTTTGACATCTTAAATCTAGTTGAATTTTTTTTTTCTATTATTGCATGAGATTATTTGTATCTAGTTGATGTTAGTTATATCCATACATGTATTCATTGATTAGAGATTGTGTATTCTTATGCATCCTTTGCATAAGAGAATAGGGAAAATAATTTACTCACGATTCAAACTCATAAAAGAGATCTTCTCCTCACGTGAGAATAAAGAATGCATTTAGCATTTCATATTTCAAATAAAATCTAGACCATGACTATTCAAAGTAAAAGCCAATATGACAATTAACATCATAGGTGTAAGTAAATCACTAATAGAGAATAAAATGAAAGTAGACTTTTGGATAGGCATTATCTTCAATGTGGAATTATCAGAATCCATGTCCATAATAATTTTCCATTCCATTGTTATCACAAACTCCCAATCTCAAAGACCATGTGATTAGCACAAAAGCCACTTCAAATTTGGAAACCAAGAGTTGAGATCTTTATAGTTTCAACTTGAATCTTTATGCTCTCCCTACCCACTCTTTAATATTTTGTATTGCTTGAGAAGCCTACATCAACATGTAATCATATTAATTTAGTTTTTTTCAATTTAATATATAAATATGTTACAAATCTCGTGCTTGTGTTGAAAAATTTAAATAGAAAAAAGTTGATGTTTAAAATTTTATGATATAAAAATACTTACTTCTCGGTTCCATTTAGTCCTAAATGTAATAAAACATAGAACAATTGTCTGCAGGGTAGTTCCACAAATCATACCAATCCAAATTCCCTACACATTCAAAAGTATATCTTGTAAAAACACATTTAAGTAAAACAGAAATACTATAGCATATTTGTTTATGATATAAAACAATGATACCTTCACTCCCATATCAAAATAGTATCCCAACAAGCAACCAAGGGGAACTCCAAAAATATAGTAAGATGCTAAATTAATGTACGCCACTAGAGCCTGCCAACCTGCTCCTACTGCCACACCTATAAAAATCATTTTAAAATTAGTCATTGTTAATTATTTATTTGAGAAATAATATACTATAGGTAATGATGGAAGTCTCACTAACCTCCAAAAATAGGTTGTACACTATTTAAAAGCATGGTAAAAGCTAGTAGAGTTGCAAGGTTTGAAACAACTTTCATCACTTCTTCACTACTTGTAAATGCAACTGCAAATTCATTCCTTGTAATGAATATCACAGCCATTAGAATGAACCCTATTATCAACATTGTTGTAAGAACAGTAACTACTGCAAATTTTGCAGCTCTTGGATGCCCAGCTCCCAATTCATTTGAAACTCTTACACTGAAAAACAATACAGAAATATTTCTTATAATATATTATTTCGCAACGTATAACACCAAAAAATAATCCAAAAAACTTCCTTAACATGTTTTTCTTTTGTAGTGCATAATATGGATAAATTTGTCTCAAACATATGTAAAAAAGAAACAAGAAAGTATACCTGATGGCAACATTGAATCCCAAAGATATCATCATCTCCCATCCAATTAGATTCATACTACATTACGAATGAAATTTTCTTAATTAAAATAAAGCAAATGAAAAATATAAGTAATAAATATTTGATGAATATAATAGATTTATACATACCATATAGAAATGGCATCTATTGCAACTTTTGCATTTTTAATGTAGCCTGACAAAAGTACCAAAAGACTGAAATACCAACACTCCAAACTGTTGTAGATAACAAACAAATGTCAAAAATTAATCACAAATTCAATCTGGAAAACAATTCAACTTTTATCAAATAATACACAAATAGTCCCTATCACAAGAACAATAACAGTAAGAAAGGAGGGGAAGCCCTAAGTCAAGACAGTAGGTCCCTATCACTCTAAGTATTGATTTGAAAAGAACAATAATAGAAATAGACGAGGGCAAGATCTAGGTGAAGACAGTGGGTCCCTATCACACAGAGTATTGATTTGAAAAGAACAATAACAGAAAGAAAGGAGGGGAAGGTCTAGGTCAAGATGTTAGGTCCCCATCATCCTGAGTATTGATTTGAATTTTGACAGACTGGATGCCCTTTACCTAACTGCTTAACTGAAGAGAGCTCGTAGTTCAGATATATGCTTATCCAAATTACTGTAATATACTATATAAAGATAGAGATGCCACATCTAACTTACCACAACATCACACCAGATGCGAATGAAAGGCGCACAAAAGCTCCAAGGTTGCGGAAAGCTGCCCAGGTGAAACCTCCCCAGGCCTCTTTGCAGGTGCCACTGAGAATGTAGGCCATCTGTGCCAAAACAACGATCCACCAGGAGATATCCAGCATTACCGCCGCTCCCCACAGTCCACATCCCCACTTAAAGATAAGCAACCAGCTAAAGAGCACGTGCAAGACCAATGCTCCGCCAGCAATCACCGCCATTACCAACACCTTACTCTGCGCCTGCAAAAACTTTGCCAGCGGAAAAACCATGGCAGTAGCGAATAACTGCGGCAGCATCCACACTGCCAATTTCCCTGCCTCTTCTGCAATCTCTTCTTCTTCACCGATGAGCTTCAGAATCTGCGCCGACCACACATAAATGGTGCTCATAAGGCAGGCGGTGACCAGTAATATTACCATAGAGCGTTGCATATAAACTCCCAGCATCCTAAGCTGTTTGGCTCCGAACGCCTGCCCGCACAGAGTCTCCAACGCGCTTCCCATTCCCAGCTGAAACCGTAGCAACATTCAAAAATTTTATGGTTAGAAAGTAGAACAGTAAGCTGAAATAATAAGAAACAAAATTTTATAAAATCTATTAATTTTTTATAATTCATGATAATTGTCGTTATTGTTTTTGGTTTTAATTGTGTGATTTTTTGTATCAATGTTTCGAGTTGCATTCTGTGATCTATCATGAAGATAAAAGAATGCTCAGAAGTAGAAAGATAGATTGTTGCATATCAATAATGACTATAAAACAATAAAAGAAAAAAAAAACTAGAAGAAAAAGATACCTAAGACAAAAACAAGACCAAATATATAATAGCAAGGAAACACAATAAATGGAAGCAAAGGTAATGAAGTAGAAAATAAAATAAAATGCCACTTAGTAGGAAAACCAAGAAATAGCAAAAGAAAACAAAATAGATAGGTTGGAAAAAAAAAATACATAAGAATATAAAGATAGACCAACAAAATTCTAATCTTTTAGATTAAAATAATAATAAAATTCAATTTGGAACAGCGTAGACGAAATAATAAGAATAGTAATCATTTTCTTTATTGTGCTAAAACCAAAGTTATCTGGAAACGGGGGTACTTGGATATGCTAGAGACTGGTACCGGTACTGGTATGCCTAAGTTTCAAAAATAGGAGACGAGACACCAATTTAAAGTTTAACGTTAAATTTAAAACTGAACAAAAATTGAAATTAAAATTGTTTATAATATTAAATCTAAGTGGCCTGTGCATGGGGAACCTTCTCGAGACATTTCGATACTGAAGAGGGATACGCGTCTCAGAGGGTAGGAAACGGGTCTCCCCGTAACGTAGGCTAAAACAGAATAATGAACTGAAATATTAAGTGTTAGAAAGGAGAACAATGGGCTGAAATAATAAGTGTTGGAAAAGAGAACAGTAAGCTGAAACAATAAGAACAAAATTCAAATCTATTGTACTGAAACAAAACAGTGAGTTGAAATAATAAGTGTTCAAAAGTAGAACAATAAGCTGAAATAATAATGAAATCTAAATCTCTTTTTAGAAAGAAGAATGGTAAGCTGAAATAATGAGAACAAAATTCAAATCTTTTAGATAAAAATAATAGCAACATTCAAATCTTTTATTAGCATACATAGTTTCAGGAATCAACTTTGTGAATTTTTTTAGCTCGACATCTTGGATCACACTTCATGATCCATCACCAGGAGAAAGAAGAACAAGAGAAACAATAAACATCCATCATGGATCATGGAGTGTTCTCTTTTTCCTGATGATGGATCATAAGTTTTCATCCGAAACGTCGAACAAAAATATTCATTCTATTGATTCCTGAAGCTATGTATGCTAACACTGTAAACTGTAGAATTGTTCAAAAGAAAAAGAGAAAACAGAAAATCAAATCTTCTATTGTTTGAAAGCAGAACAGTTAATATATATATATACACATTCAAGGTTATGTACTACCATGATGCCATATGAGAGGCCAGATATTACAGAGTTTGCAATGGAAAACGCGGCTAATTCGATATCGCCGACATGACCGACGAATGTCTGTGTGATGGCTGCGAGCGAGTATTGACAGAGGGAGGTGAAAATAGCAGGGCCTGCCAGGTACCATAGTTTCTTTGATTCTTTCCAGCTTGCTTGGAGCAGGCCTCTCCATCCGTCAATGGGGGGAAGATCCCCTGCAAACACTTCACCGCCATTGTTATGGATGAAAGACACCTTAAGACTCTCCTCGTCCATGGATGCTTGAACCGAAGCGCCAAATTACAATGGAACACGCTTCGTATTAACAAGAAAAGCAGTAAAAACGTGAAAACATGTCGAATCTGAACTCTGTATAAAAAAATACAGATAACTCCTATTTATCTAGAGTGGTCAAAGCATGTGGAAGATTAGCTGAATGCATGCGGAAGATAAGATGGTTAGTTAAATATGCCTATCATCTACACGTCTACGTGAATGCATGTGGAAACAAAATGGAAAACAAGAATGTTACATGTTTTTAATTAGTTTTTTTTTATGTTAGGTGTCAAATCATAAAATAGATGATATAAAATAAGGGAGATCAAGTAGATATAACCGTCTATTTGTTTTGAATTGTCGTGCTTATTAATGTTGTTGGTTATCTGTTGGTCTTATAAGCTATTTGATCTTATGAACATTTTTAAAAACATTTATTAATTCATTATAGTTTAATTATGTCTATTTGTTTTGAACTTTTGTGCTTATTAATGTTGTTGGTTCTCTATTTGTCATATAAGGCATTTGACCTTATAGACATTTCTATAAACATTCATTCATTCATTGTAGTGGTCAATTTATGAGTGCACCACATGTATTTTTGGAGTTATATGTTTTCTTTAAAACAATTAATTAGTAAAAGTATGTTTAAAAGTTTCATCCAATGGTTGATAATTACACATTTTTATAATTTTTACTATTAACTAGTATTATAAAGTTATATCTTAAAGATTGACATAAATAAAAGGGTGAAATGACCAATTAAATTTATTATTTTGAAAAACTATTTTATTCTTCTAGTTATTTTTTTCAGCATACAATAATATCACTCTTTCAACCATCTTTAAAGTGGAAGCATCATCCTCTCAACCCTCTTCAAAGTGGTTGATTCCAAATGAGACATTATTTGATGGCATGAAAACCAAACCAAGTCTATGTTAGTGCTTCACATTAGGCGGCTAGCCAATATATTTTTATCTAGATTTTATATAGTTGGAAATAAATTATTTTGTATTTTGTGTGATTTGATTGTTTGTAGTAATTTTTTAGGGTTAGCTTAGGATAGATTAATAATCCATATACAACACCCAAATAAAAGAAAAGAGTTAGCAAACATTGATGAAAACAAAGAAAATATCAAATTAGTTGAGACCCATTGGGAGGATGAGAGGAGGACAAGTGTCTTCATTTAGTTGGCGGATGGAGAGGGTAGACGGATTGAGGGGAAATTAATTGTGGGTATAAATCTTCGAGAAATTGAAGGGAAATATAAAAAAAGTGATACTTTGGAGTACTCTTGACGGACAAGAAAATCCTTTGACCCATATGACATGGTACCAAAGCATTAAACACGCATATATACTTATGAGGGGGTGAACCGTTATATAACAGATTCTATACACCATTAATATCACTATCGAATCTCAGTTTGACATTAAAGTAGCTATGAAAATGATAAACATAACCACACATAAATACATGAGAGCACTAGATATACATAAAAGCTCAGAAGGAAAACACAATAGTGAGAATAGTTGATTTTGCCGAAATCCACCCTCACAAAGAAAATAAAGAACTTACAATATTTTGTAGGCGCTAACCTATAGGAATTACAACCCAAGAGGGATACACCAATCCCCAAATAGATTTACAAGATCACATGCATAGGAGACACCTATCCCCTAATTCAAGAAGTAAGCATCATCTTAGACAATGAGGTATCAACCTCAATAAAAAGCTAGAGATACAAAAGATATATCATTCAAACCTTCAAATCTTAGCCTTCAATATATGTTGGATCTAATCTTCTTCAAAATAATCTCATCATATGGTGACATTAGTATATCAATTTGCATACTTCATCACAACTATATTTCTCTAAATTGAGTAGACATCTTGCACAACTTTCAACACACTTCTACTAAGAAATCACTTGTTCATTTCGAATAAATCTTATCAACATTATATAAACTTCAATATTAACTAAATACCCAAGATTTTCTATAACATATTTGCTATAGAAATCTAAAAATGGTTATGCATTTTCATATTGTCATGTTATCACCTTCATTAGTCCATGTATTGATTAAATTTGTTATTTTTAATTATTTACTAAATCTAACACTTCCTCTATTAATTTAATAGTTTTATTATTTGATTAATTTATTATCCTTTTCCTCTAATAATTAATAATTTATAATTATTTAATTAATTCATTTGCCATTTCTATCCATAATTTTTTTTAAATACGTAAGTACTAATAGTGAGGGTAGCTCCTTCTATATTAAATTCAGAAGCAAGTTATAGTAGTTTGATATACATCACTCCCTCGAAACTTTCATACATCTTGTTTATCTACATAGGGAGAAATAGGTCAACATTATTACTCAAATGAGTAGCAAATTTCTCTAGGTTTCCATTTTCAATCCCTTCCTTGAAGAACACCATAACTCTCTTTGCTTCCTTACCCCTATTCATAATGGTAGCATAGAAAATCCCCATGATAATTCTCACAACCAATTTCATCTTGATGGAATCCATGGCATTCATAACTGCATCATATTTGTTCCTTGCAATAACGAACCTCCAAAATCTTATTCTTGAAAGAGACTATTAAAGAATTTGAATGACATTGGAGAATTATATTTCATATACTATCCCATCATGTAGATGTCCACTTGTCTAAGTCATCTCACTCGTCATGATAGTAACAATATCCCACACATCCTCATAGGAAATACTACAGAAGCACCTAATTTTCTGTTCAATCCCTTCTTGAAGACACCTACAATAGATGCCACCAATCTCATCTTCAGCCATAATGAATGCTTTAGCTCAAATGTGACTCTATTTGAAAAAATAGGTTGAATATATAGACTCAATTTGAACCCATTTCCAAAGTATGGATTCCAAGGGCATTTAGGAAAATTTTATTGTCTTTGATCTTGGCTTAGATGAATGATTCATACCCTTTTATTGAGCAATCAATGTGTATTTCATCCTTCATCCATACTAGTGTTATATTACTTAAGTCCACATCATTGTTTCTACTGATTATCCAATCTTTTCCACGTCTAAAAAACATTCTAAGAGAATCACTATAGTTGTACCTCTTCACCATCACCTATCTACCATGCCTTATCTTTCTACTACAAGAGTGTCCATCTTCTCCCACCTTGTCTTGTTTGTCAACTATTGATGTATTGTACATATTGTCTTTATTTATCATGTCATTTAATCCATCACAACTCAAAAGAGAGGATTTCACTTTCTTGATTCCATTCCCACTTACCCCATCATTAGCCAATATATCCACTGCTCCATTAGCTTCTTGATATACATGGGTTAAGGTAAAATCCTCTACCATTCCAAGCATTGTCAAATCTTTCTTGTCCAACTTTTTGTTTTCCAATTTAAAAATTTTCTTGTCTTAACTACATTAATGCAAATAATTGAGTCTCCTTCAATTTATCTGTGATCTAGAACTCTTTTGATACAAATCCAAACTCCTCTTGTCAATCTCTCCAATTTAGCTTTGTTTATGGTAACAATGTACAAATTTTGAGAGAGAGCCCATAAAAAATTTCCTTCCTCATTCATAATCATACAACAAGCCCTAGTCATCCTTGGGTTGGTTTTCAACATTCTATTAAAATTAAGTTTCAATTTGCCCCTTGGTGGGGATACCCATTTTATATCCTTTCTATGATTAATTTTATGAACTATTCCTCCTTTTAGTATTTTTAAATCTCTCCAAAATTTTCTTCTTTTATTTTCTCACCAAGAAAAGTAGAAACCCATTTTGGCTTTACCATCGATATTAACTAGTTCGAAAATTCCTTCTACATTTTTTTTTTATGATCTCCTCAACTAGTTAACTTTGGTCTCTAAAGACCCTTCTGTTTATTTCTTTCCATAAATTCCATGTTATTATTGTAGTTTCAAAAATTGTATACTGTACATTTATGACAAAATTCATGATTAAGATTTCATGATTTCAACTTCATGAATATTGAAGAGGAAGTGTTAGCATTTTTTGGTTTTAATTTGGGTTCGATTTGGTTGTATAGGAGAAGGACATGTACATGTTTATAGAACTTACACACATCATGAAAATATTTTGAGATTCAAATAAGCATATTCTATATCAAATCTTTTCAAAATGATGCCCCTTTACAAAAGCACATTGATAATGTCTTATCCTACTCGTTCCAAGAAACAAAACTCATAAAACCACCTTTTTTCACTCTTTGGTCATTTGGTTTCTCAAACTCTCTCTCTCACACACACAATGAAGCCTTGTCAAATTTTTCCCACATTCTTGCAATAGACAAGACTTATCTTAATCGATGATCATGTTTATTGTTTATAGATAAGTGATAGCTACATGGCTCTCTCTTGCTTATCTCTATTCTTATTCATTTGTCTTATATTTGCCTAGTCATCTTTATATTGTATATATGCTCATTTGATCTTTATTAATAGGGTTTTTCCTCCACAAACGAGATTTTTTCCATTATGAATCCTTCATCCAATATTTTTGGTAGTTGTTCATGGAGGTGGAAACACCAAAACATAAGTTTGAATAAAGATAATCCATATTACAACCAAACCATTTTTCCTCATCTAAGTGTGTCCATGTGATAAATACTTTTGAAGAATGAAAAGACATGTTCTAGAATCTTTCTGGAATCTTTGTTAAATTTGACTATACAAACAATAGTCTGGCAAATAAAAATTCATGTGGTGTGCTAGAATTTGAAGCTAACACCTTCTCTACTTAGTGGTTTAATCTTCATGCTATAAGATTTCTCTATTTGTATTTAAAATATTTTTATTTTATTGTACTTCCTAATTATTTGATATTTCTAGTTTATGTTAGTAGTTTAGTGTTGTTTAATTACCTTTCTAGCATCATGTTCCCTATCTCACCAAGGTTCTTCTTTAGTGGGATCTCTTTCTTATAATTTTGATGCATTTGGTAAGGCATTCTTAGAGGATGAATTCAATATCTTGGTGATTTCCTAGAGGTGTCTCCTTCTATGCCCAAGTCTATTAGAGAAAATACATATCTAGATTCTTCTTACTCAAGGGATAATAAATTCCTAAATATTATTGTTATCTTTGTTTCCCCTAAAATTCCCAAGAGACCAATCATTTGTGTGAGTGAAAATATCCCTTCTTCAAAGAAAGATAAGTCCATTTGTGTTAAAACATTTGAAATTAATTCTCAAAATTTATTCTTGAGATTTATTCAATCTAGAAACTCTTCTTATTGTTGAACACACACACCACATGCTAAGAAGGAGGTGAATGGATCCTCCTAGGATGAATGGATCCTCAAGAGAATTTTCCAATACTAATGAAATGGAGTCCCACAAGATCTTTTTTCTCACTATTGAATTGGGACCATAGATATTTAGTATTTGAAAATTGAAATAATAGTAGATAACTTGGGCTTGAATTAAATTACCATTACCATGTATTCTTTTACCTGAATGTCTTTCCATTTCCATAAAATAGAAAGACCTCCTAACACTCCCAAATATGGTGATTTCATGAATTTCCATTTCTTCCATTTGTTGAATAGTTGAGAGTGCTCTACCTTAAAAATTTTGGTCTTCTGGAACATGACTATATCCACCCCACTAGACTTAATTTCAGACTTGATAAGGCATTTTTTGTTAAGGATATTTAGGCCAATAACATTCCACATTATGATCTTCACGGCTTCCATGGAAAGCAATAACCTCTCCATTATATCATTTTATCATCTATAGTTGTTTGAATCCCTACTTTTAATTTCTTCCTCCATTTTATTTCTTTTTGATGGCCTAGCACCCTTACCCTTGAACTTCTTATGATAATAATTAATGTTTACTAACAATGGATTCTAAAGAATAGAATTTGTAGTTGAGAGCTCTTGCTCAGAGGCCTCAATCAAAACTTCAATTTGTGTCTCCTTTGATTCAATTAGTAGAGCTTGATCTATTAAAATATGCTCTATCTTTGGTGTTTCAAATCAGTCTTCTCTCTTGTCATCCTTTGATTCTTCTCCGAGAACTCGATGTTCTAACTCTTCCATTTTCTAAATGTAATCCTTGATGAACATCTCATCACAAAATCAAATAATAGTAGTCTAGAAGCTTATTGCTGATCCTCTGCAATCCCTACTATCATGTGACTATCATGTGAGAGATTAAGGGGAAAACATCTAACCATCTATTATTTAAATTGTATTTAATTTGTATACCCAAAATATATGGTCCATTTTATAAATGAGAATATTATGATACCATGAAATTACCATTAAGTTTCAACTACTGGCCAAAAACTTTGAACATCTCTAATATCAACATGTATAGGTTTCTTGATACTTGAGAAGAACAACACAGATCAAGTTTTCCTCAAAATCTCTGAACATGCTCACTAAAAAGTGGAAGGGAAACCTTATTATCTTGACTCAATAATGGAAGAGAACCCAATCTTTCTTTTTGGGCAAGGGAACAAAAATTGGAATTGGAAACCAAATCTTCACAAACCTTGATGTCCTCATTTCTCATAGAATTACACTCTGATGTGGGTTGACCCATATCGTTAATATTTTTATCAACAACATTTGGCTCCACTATAATGATATTCTAGGAATGTGATCGACATTTATATTACATTAGAATAAATTTTGGAAATGTGTTAACCAAATCTATAAGTACACAAACCCTAAGAGGAATCTCTATATGCCCAAATGTTCTAAGATCATGCTTGAGAAAGATGCCCATTTGATTAGCCAATATTTGTATTAGTTCTAGACTTCGATACTGTAGAGGGAGAGAGGGTAATTGAATTCAAAATGGGGCATATAATTTGATAAAGGCATAGTGAGGATCAAAATTTGTTCTCCATAATTAAGTAGAAATCCCAAATCCCTCAAAGAACCAAGATTTTGTTTAATGAACTAAATCTCTTTCAGATTTTTCAAATATATTACCATGAAAAGCTCTCACCATTATCTAAATACAAAACTTCAATAACCCTCACCAAGAAGCTTGAATCCATGTAGAAAGCTTGTAAGTACTAGGAGGCATATTAATAGTTGGAAGTGGCTTTCCATATGTATTTGGAAGAATCAGCTTGGTGTCTTCCCTGTGGCAGTGTAAACTCATTATTTCTGGGAACCAACAAAAATGGTGATTTTGTTGGGGAAAGATTTGAGTCCTATGACGCACGAGCAACGCTCAACCATTAAATCACAATAGACCCATACAACTTTATCCAACATTCCCCAGCAGAGTTGCCAGTTTTGTTTTTTGTTGGTGCCCAAAAATGGGTTTACACTGACACAAGCAAGAGACCAAGTTGTTTTCTTCTAAAGTATTTATGGAAAGCCACTTCCAACTGTTAATATTTTTTAGAATTGGACCAAATATAACAAGGATACAAGATCCTTTTGCACTTTAGGCTCTGCAAAACCAAGGAGGGTGATCCCCATGCCAATTTGTGATTTCTACGCTACACTCACAAATTACACATGAAACAAAGAAGATAATCTCATATAAAGACTCAACAAAAAGGGAGAATGCTCAAGAATGGAAAATTATTTAGTGATCCTCAACCAGTTTGGAGTATGAGATGATTAAAACAGATGACAACATTCTTGTAAATGAAAATATTCTGATATTCAATAGGTTATAGCAAACAAGTGGTGATTTCAAAAAAAAAAATCAACATCAAGGCATTCACTTAGCTATGATCAATGCATTATTCATTGGGTACATGAATTCATATTGCATAAAATGCATTTCTGACAGAATTTATCTAACAACATATAAACTTAAGACAATATTGCCTTGCAATACATCATATTCACAACCCCAACCCATAACTACTTATCAAAATCCCTGCAAATATACCTACCACTCTGCAATTTTATTCAAGCATGAACAAAAGATGCATAGACTACAATGGTGCAATGAATGATAAAATCCTTGATAATATGTATTCAAACCATGATAGAATAATACAATGGAGAGAAATGGGTTTGAATTATATTTCTATTGAATAACTCGGCTATCTCTATAAGAATACAATTCACACATAACTCCAAGAACCTACAAAAATATAGACATAAGACTATTTATATTTTTCTCTGTAAAATAACCTTGTACAACTTTTTGCTTCACCTAGACTTTGCTATTTCGAAACAGAAATTTGGAACACTCAAGGGACCAAAAATCCAAACACCGTCTCATAGCCCTAAATTCCCTTTTATAAAAAATAAGGGAGCAAACAAGCTTTAGGCTAGAGGAGACACCTGTCATCTCAGAATGATTATACTGTTAGATGTAATGATAATCCCAAAGACACTGAGAGGGGGGGGTGAATTAGTGTCTAACCGGTTAATGGAACATTTGAACTTATTTATAACTTTGTAACCTAAATTAATGTACCGGTAAACAAGTAATAGTGTAGTAAAGAGAAATAACAAAGATAACATTAATGCACACCATAACACAAGATATTTTGGTGAGGAAGCCCAGTATGGGAAAAACCTCGGTGGGATTTGTGACCCACAATATTTACTCACATGACAATATGAATGAATATTACTTACAATAGGGTCCTACACATGCAAGAAGGCCAACAACTTAGAGTGCACTGCTCAATGAAAGAGTCTCACTGACTACAATATGGACCATTAAATCCAAGATAATGTACTACTCAAAATAGCATCTCCAATGCTTGGTTCAGTACCTGTTTAAGCTCTATTAGATACCTTAACCAAAAACGTTTCACTATCTTTTACATAACCACTTCATGCATTCACTATATCACCTTCTTACATATTCTATATGTCATTATTACAAAATGATCTATAAGATCTCATACATATATGAATCTTTTACAATACATCATGTCGGCTTACAAAAATTAATTATATTACAATATAATTCACGTAAATAAAACTTTGTCTCAAGTCGGCCTAAGTGCTGATTTAATCTGGATGCCAGTGAATGTGCTTGCCAGTGCCGGTAGATGATGTTTGTGTTGTCGGTGAATGTGTAGAATCCTTTTACTAGTTGGTTTCCATCAATGACAACATCAACCATTCTCATTTGAGTGTATAATGCCAACAATCTCCCCCTTTGGCATTGATGGAAACATTCATGAGAAAAATCCAAAACTGTTATCCAAAAATGAAATCCAAAAACTAATCCCCAAAATAAGTGTGTTCCCCCTGACCAAGTGATCTCTTCTGTGCATATATTTTTCTCCATACTACTCCCCCTTTGATATCAATGACAAAGGATGTCAAAAAGAATCAAAGAATACAAAAATTCTACCTCATAGCCTGTAACTGGTTGAGTACAAGTTGAAAGATATCCACCAAAATTAGATTCAAGCTCTGCATGAATTTGTTATTGTCAAAGATAATGGTTTTTGTTTGCTTGATCATGCCAATCAGATAGTGCATCTATTGTTCAGGTGACCATTCTCCTTAAATTTTTTCTTTAGATAGCTCAACCCACTGAGTTATAAGACTATCCAATCTTGGACCAAGTTTTCTTTTCAGCTCTCGGGCCTTCATCTTTATCCTTTCTTTTTCTTTCTCTAGTTTCTCTATCTTTTCCTCAAAAACTACCATTTCTTGTTCAATAACTGAGGTAAGTTCCAAAGGACCTATCATGTTGTCTATTATGTCATCTATCTCCTTCTGTATTTTCTTAATGTCCTCATCAATGTCCTTAGTCTGGTGGTGAGGTTTGCAAGCTTCTCTATATAGTTTGTTATATTCCAAAATTGTTGAGTTAAGTACTGGTAATAAGGAATCCATGTGCTCAGTACAGTCTTTGATAGTTTTCTCAAATAATTTACCTTTTTTCTTTATCTACTCTTTCCTTAACAGTTTCCTCATTTACCTTATCTATAGTTAGAACATTTGAAGTAAAATTTGGACAATGTGTCCAATTTGCCTAAAGAGTGATCAATATGATCTATCTTATAGGTTGGTGGAATCGTCTTCAAAATAGGCAATGTGTCATCAATGGCCTTAAATGCTAAGGCATTGCAATCTGTTATCCTCTTTATTGAATCCAGAAGAACATCTCTTACATTAGTAGGTCTGAATTCTCATGTGGATGTGCTTGGTTCTATAGTAACTTTCCTTTCAATAGATACTTGCCTAATTACCTTAACAATTTCTTCCTTGTTACCATCATTCATTTCCTCTCTATTTATAGTTTCTGCCGGTTTCTCAATGTATTATGTACCTCTGCTTATGTTGATATCTCAGTGTTAGTTTCCTTAGCCTTTGTCGGTATCTCTATGTTCTGAGAGTCAACAGTGTGTGCTGGTGACTCAGATTTCTCAATGTTCTTAGCATCGGCTGTCTTAACTTTTGTAGTCTCTTTATCCACAACAATATTAAAATTTTGTGTATCTACATTCATATTGAAAAGAATTTTAGAATCTAGATTAGTATCATCAAGTGTTATTTCTTCAGTCTCCTTATCTGGTTGACTATCTGTATGTACCAGTGTTTCTGCTATTATTGGTGGGGTGTCCTATGCTTGTGGATGAAAGTTATCTTTGACCTTTATAATAGGTACACTACCAATTTTTCCTTTACCTTTGTCCTTATCCTTTTGATATACCTTTGCAAAAGACTTATCCATTTTCTATCTACCCCTTTCTTCTTTCTTTTCCTTTTCAACAAAAAATATGTCCCATTTGTCTGCAGTTTCATCAGCTATTTCTTTCACTCTCCCAACCATTAGGCTAACCTGCCGGTGTCCACTCACAAAAATTGATCAGTTGGCTTCAAAAATCAGTTCATCAATTTCCTCTTTAGAATTTACAGGGTGCACCACCAATAATCCTTCAACCTTTAACTTTTTATCTAGTTCCATCACTGACATTCTTTTAGCCTCTAATTTTAGGTACAAGTCATTTGGAAGATCATCTACAACTTCAATCAAAACTTTCTTATAGATGTCAAGATGCAAAATAATACTAGCCTCTATTGTCTCCTTGTCAAAATCCTTGTAAGAATGAAACAATTTGTTCACATTACTAAGATTACCTTCTTGTGTTATTTCATTTATCAATTCCTCTAGTATAAGGGTATCCGCTGCCTTAGGTTCTTATTTCTTCTTAGGAGTTAACTTTTTCTTAGGCTCCCTTACAACCTGTTGCTTCTTCCTTAATGTTCTTATTCTTTTGGGAGAAGGAGAGGGTACCGGTGGGGTTTTCCTCTTCTTCCTTTCAACTCTTTTGAAATCTGTTGCCTTACCACTATCTATATCTGAAGAAGTGACAACCAGTGAAGCATGAGCTACCGGTTCCAGTCATTCCAGTTCACTAGCAGATATACCACTTAAGTTTATTACATTTTCCTTAACTTTTTTAGCCATTTTGGATGCATCTCTAATGAATTTTTCTCTTCTTTTTCTTTTCTTCTGCATCAAAACAACACTCTCAATAGTATCAGCATTTTCAAAAATTTCTTTTGATGGTTCTCTAGGTGCATCAGGAAGTGTCTTAGCATATGCTTCTACAATATTCAGATCAACTTCATTTCCCATCTCTGTTATCCAAATAGTCTAAGGAGTAACAACTTCCATCCATGTTTCATCTCGTTTGATTACAAAACATATTTGCTTGTCATAATTATCCATAATGCTCTATGGTAACCTTTCTCTAGCCTTCATTTTGGTTTGAAAGTTTTTGAAATAGGCTTTTACCATGTCATCACTGTTAGTACCAATATTGGTAATAGCTTCCATGATTTGTCTTCCTACCAGGATGTCATATGCAAAGTCATTATGACAAATGTCGGGTATTTTCTTTTTGAAGCAAAGCATTAAACACACAAGTAGGTTGCCAAAACAAAATGTTCCCTTCTTGTCACCCTTAATCTTCTTCAGCTTATCTATCAGTTCATCCTTAAGCCATTCATAGATATCAATTCTAGCATTATTATTTACCATCTCATATGCACTATGTATACACAAGCTAGAAACTGAGTTTAATCTATTTGCATGTGTCACTCTATATCCAAATACCATGCTCACATATCTCACATTTACATCAGTGATATCATTAACCCTAAGAGATTCATTGTCAGATGTAGCTTTGGTTAGGTCCATAACACCGGTTGAGGGTAAACCAGTAACTACATTGATTGCTTCCTTAGTTATTTTACAAACAGAGTCTAGCCACATAAACTCACCATGAACTCTGCTTAGTACGAGACGAACTACCTCTTTCAGAAATTCAGGTATGTTCAGAATTTCAATAAATCCTAAGTCTTCTACAATCTTATGCTCTAGTTTAACCAAACCTTGTTCATCAGTAATAACATCATTGTACATGTTCTTCAAATCATCAGTCCCTAAATTTTCTATGTTGTAGTGAATATAAATTCTTGGGTCTTCGGTAAAAGCGACTCCTTTCAAAATCTTAGAAAAGGCTCTGATAAAATCATCTTTCTTGAAAATTTTAGGGATGATTTTAAATACGGGTCTAGGGCACTTAATGTTTTCTACCACAGTAGGGTTTACAATAAATTCAAGTATAGAAGATGAAGTAGCCATGATACTAAAATAAATACCTTTACTGCAAGTGAAATCCTTTGAAATGCCCTGAAAATGTCTTAGCTACTTTTCCTCTTGAATTCCTTAGCTCAATTCACACTCTTTGAATGCTTGGATGGTTTGTAATTTGAAATGACGGTTTTCATGCTTTATAACCAAAAATTTCTCCAACAGCTGCATTAAATGCTTGCCGGTTAAGTGAAATATTAACATATCTACTGGTAAAGAAGAAATGTATCTTCTTACCATCAACTGAGGGTAGAATACATGATTTTCAATTTGCTTCCATACCTCCTAAGGATATTTCTTTTAGTTAGATGAAGAATCTCCTACCGGTGGAGGTTTACTTTGTTCTACCGGTGCAGTGATAGATTCATCATCTCTTTGATCTCCTTTCTTAATCCATTGTTTTGAAAATTCTTGCTTTGTTTTGCTTACTTTTTCTTTTCCCTTCTCACTAGATCCTTTATTGTTCAATGGTATAGTCTTGCTTCTACAAAATTTTGCAATGTGCCCAATCTTGTTACATGCATAACAAGTTACATTATTCCTCTGAATAGATTTTCCATATCCTTCACCAGTTTGTGTTCTGCATTGATTAGATAAATGTCCAAATCTACCACAAACATAGCATTTCACATTCATTCTACAATTTTTTGAGTTATGACCAACTTTATTGCATTTGGAACATTGACCAGTGGGTAAATTTGTATTATGATTATTTCTAAAACTGCACTGATTTCCTCTATGACCAAACTTGTTGCAATTAAAACATTTCCCATTAAATTTATAAGCATTAGGTTGTCTTACTGGTTTGTTGTGATGTTGATTGTTTGTAGTCCCAAAACTTTCTCCATGTTCAAATCCAAGCCGAACTATATCTCCATCAGGTTTTTGTCTTTTCAGTGCTTCATCAAGCCTTTCTGAACTTTTCTTGAATTTGTCTTTGTATTCCTTTGCAGTGTCCAATTCATTTTCCAAAATCCCAACTTGTCTCATAAGCTCCTTTTTATCATGTTGTATGTGAATCCGATCTGTCTTTAGCATATCATTTTCATGACCAAGTCTCAAATTTTCATTTGCTCCATCATTAAGTCTCCTGGTCAAGTCTTCTTCATTATTCTTCCTATCTTCAATATCCTTACAGAGCCTCATGGTTAGATCTTGCATTTCATTCCTCATATTATTGTTCTCTTGCCTCAGCTTCTCTACAGTATCTCTAACAGTTTCTCATTTGAGTGTATAATTCCAACATACACACAACTACATTACGTTTCACAAACATTCATCCCTGATTTCTCTTACATAGAATCAAAGTATGCAGCCATCCTCTTTAAAACTCATGATGAATATTACTGCCATTTCTGTTATACATGTTCAAAAATATTTGTCACTAAAAGAAAAAAATAGTTATGCAAACTATTTACAACCTTTATTAATCATTCAGATACATACTACTCCATGCACTATATTCTTCATCGGATGGCCAATCAGAACTCATGACTTCATCAACTTTTTCCCTATATGGGATATATTTAACAACTACTTGGTTTGCCTCTCTTTCAAAAGTTTCAAAAAATAATCCTATGGGAATTATTTTATCCATGCTATCCTCTAGCATATCCATATTTAGCCCTTAACATATCATTTCTACCTGGGTACTGATGACTCTTTCTGCCTCTTCCTTCCAAAATTGTAAAGTCTTGACTACCCATTCTTTATCTTCAATATCTGGCAAAAGAATTTGTTCCAATTCACTGAAACTTTTCATCAATTCCCTTACCTTTCTTTCTATATTCTCCAACAAAATTTGGGCTTCCTGCATTGATTTTATCAACAAATATGTTGGTTAAAGTGCATGTGGTCTCTCAGCATGATCTTCAAACGCCATGGACATCATTCTAAGCTCATTTCCTCTTTGCAACCATTTTTTAAACAGAGGAATTGCCACTTCTTTATCATCATTAAATTTTTGAATAACATTAAATAGCAAAGAATATAAGGCATGGACACTATTTATCCTTCTATCAACTTTTGCATTCAAATGAGTTAGCACTCAACTAACTATATCCTTTTGTTCCTGGGTTGATTGATGTTTTGATTCTTTCAACTTATTTTCTAATTCAACAATCTTCTCTAAAAATTGATACTGATTTAGTTCAGTTGATCTTGTAGCTTCAGGCTCATCATCATCATCATCATCATCATCATCATCATCATCATCATCATCATCATCATCATAGGGGACTAATGACATATCAGAGATACTAGCACTTGTATCAAGTTGAATTGCTTCTCCTCCCTGGACCATAGGTGATGACCTAGATGTTAATAGCTCAGATGGCCCTGTAAGTGAAGGAAAGGAAACCTTTATTTGTCCCTGCTCAAAGAGTTGTACTCTCATTTGCAGCTCCATACACCTTTTTTGAGATGCATTGTAATGATTGAAAAGCTTATCAAACTTTCTTATCAGCTCTACCTTCTCTAAAGCTTCTCTCTTTGTACTGTCATGTGCTAATTTAGCAACATCAACATTTAACTTTGTAGCCTCTACACTTGATGTGTTAGATGCTTTTTATATAATAACGCTTCCCATCAATTTGGGGTTTAAATCACTAATGTTAGGCTTTCTAGTTCCTTCCTCTAGTGCCCATATTGCCAAGGTTGCATAATCATCCACAAAATCTAATCACTTTAAGCCAACCTTGCTTCTTCTTATTAATTGAAATGTTGACCCTTTGACTTCCTAATTGTATCAAAAGCCATTGCATCTGCTATGTCCCATTCTGGTAAGATCGAGACTCTGACCTGACTTATAATCTTCCTACCCTCATCAACAGTGATTTCCTTAAATTCTTCCCTCATCTCATTCTCTAATTCTTCTTGGTTCTCTTGATCTGATCTATCTAGCCTATGGGCCTTCTTCTCAGTAATTCTTCTTTTGTAATCCTCAATATTCATCTTCCATACTAGTTGTAAATTGGCTGAACTACTCACAAAAGAATCATCTTCAAGGAACTTATCACATGCTTCCTTTCTTGCATCTTTAAAAGCTTTACCCTGGATATCCAAAGGAGTGAGATCCAACTCCAAATTAGGAGGCAAAGGAGGAACATCGAACTATATTTTTGCACTTGTCACTATGAACATATCTTCCTCCATTTCTTCCTCATCCTCCGTTACAAGTGAAAAGGATACAGGTTATGGCAAAGGAATTATATCCAAGTCTTCAAGATCAATAATCTTGATTCCTTGAAAAGGTTTGGTTTGTATTTTAGGGGAAGGCTCTGCACTCATCATCTTTTTACACTTTCTCCTTATTAACCTTCCACTAACATTTCTACTATCCTCTTCATCATTCATTTCTTCTCTTTCTCTTTTGTGAGAAGATTCATGAATTGGCCTCCTTCCTACCACATGCCACCTTCTCTCTGAGACAAAGGAGGTTCTAAGCTTGATTGTTGTCATCCATGAACTTCTTCAAGTTTGGTTATCTTCTCCTTTAAAATCATCTTTAGTTCATCAAAATTGTTCATAACAAAATCGACCTTGGCACAAAATGGGGAAAGATACTTTAATGGGTCATATTTTGGATCCATCTTTTGGATTGTAGTCCATAATTTTCTAAATATTATCAACTTTTCTTTCCTCCATTCCTGATTCATGGAATCAAATTCATTCCTGATTATATCCTCAAGAAATTTATGATCATGGGGAAACAAACTTCATTTTATTATTGCTTTGAAAGTATTATAGGACCCCTCAAGATTACTATGTCTAGGTATACTCATCCCCAAATGATATGGAGAAAAGAATATATCAAAATGTTCATATCCTCCCTTCAAAATCACAAAATAAGGGATGGTAGTGTAATCTGGGAAAATTGTTCCTTTTCCCCTTCCTTTTAAATCCTTGTCTTGAATGCATCCTATTGGCTAGATCACATCAGAAAATTCCATTCTCAGAGGAACTTTGAAAGGAAATACATGTGGCTCTCTAGAGAAACTGTAGATTCTGATAACAATACTTACAGGATAAGGGATAAAATTCCCTCAATTATGCTCAATACTAAAATGTGGTAACCTTTCTTTGGGTCTTACAAAATCATGTAATTCTTTTGGAATCCTTGGCGGATTATTGTAAAATTTTGCCTCAACCTAGGAGAAAAACTATTATCAAATCTTACAAAGCTGGCCTCTTGTCTAACCCAAGACATATCTATGCTCCAAGGTTGCACTGGAATCTCCTGGTTATCAATTGTCCTTTTGAGGTTCATGGTACCCATAAATTAATCTGCATTCCTAAATAGGAACATATACATGAGTAAGGAATACCAAAAGAATTTAGCACCAGCTACTTCATTCTTAATATCCATCAACCCCTCATGAATCTTTTCTACAAGGTATGGAGCAAAATTGAAAACCACTCTATAATTTGGATGTTGTATTTGCATGGTCATGTACATAAAATCTATTGGCATCACTGTAATTGGATTAAAACCCAATATATAACACAGAGAGAAGAAAGTAGCCTGAAAGTAGGGAGCAAAATCATCAATTGGGAATGGCTCCTCTGAGCTAGGGCTGATATGGTATGTTGTATTCCCTGCTCTGGCCAAATGCATTGGAAGGAAATTGTTTCTAATGAATTCCCTCATCTTGTAGTACTCGGCCTTTTGCTCATTCAAATCTATCTGCACCAGGCTCGCAGATGGTTCATATAGGTCAAATACCTCCTGGAACTCTTCCCTACTAATAGTGAACAAAATTTCTCAATCATTTCCCCTAATAACCCTTGAGACAGGGTCATATCTATTTGTAACAGCTTTGAGTAGGTCAACATCCATGAAAACACCTGACACTACCAACTTACCCAAATCATACTGTTAGGGAATGGATAATGGGGAATGCAAGTTCCTTTGTCCATACCACAGTTTGAACATTTCTAGTCTAGCCATTGGTATACTAACATCTTCCAAGCGGAATGCTTTATTGATTAACCCTTCCCCTAGATTTTCTTCACTCACAAGTCTCTGCCATTGTTGTCTATCATTGGTTGAGGGCTTCAATTGATCCAAGAAATTATCATATAGATTTCTTTTGATATAATACATTTGTCCTGAATGTTTTTGTGAGGGATCCATCTTTTGAAACTAGGGTTTTATACTATAACTTCAAATTCAAGAAGAAAAGACTAGGGCTAATATGAGTCTTAAATTACAATAGTAATTTAAACAAATTTCACTCTTCCCTATCTAACTCTTAACCCTAGAATAAATTAAAATTATTTTCTTACAACTTCGTGCACAATTTATAACATCAATTTGATTCAAGAATAGATGGAGGAGCTTAGATAAAATTATTTTTTCAATTTCACTAGAGAGATGGCAATTTTGTGTTGCGAAGAGTCATTTCAACCTTCTGTATTGCTATGAAATCTTTTACGAATGAAAAAAAACTTTTAAAAGTCTTTAATTACTGTCTAGAAAGGAACTCAAATGTCTCATCTACCATTACTACTTGCGTGAGCAAAACAATGACTCTTAACTTGCATTTTAAAAAATTTTAAAACTTGATCCTCGATCATCCTCCAAGTTGGCAAATCTTATGGACCAAACCATTCAATCTAACAGTTACTTTCCAACGTGGCAAGCGGGTCTACCCTTTCATGACATGACACCTCTAGCTCATCACCTTGCTTTGCCACCTTTAGTGACCCCACCATCGACTTTTCTTGGCTCACCTTGGACATGTGGCATCATCTCGTGATGTTACAGTTCATAACTTCCTCGCATCTTTTGATCGCGGGACCAACAGAAATCATTGGATCCATTCTCTATTTACCTCTTAATTGAACTAGTTACTTAATAAAGGCCACTAACTCCCAATCACTTCTCAGACCACAATAAAACATTACCACTTGATATAAGAATGTGCAGGAATATTCATTTTTTAGTTACTTGGATTTTAACCACTAGGAACCGATAACATCAAACATTTTGACAAGTAAAACTGTTGGCTCACCTTTTCCTGCCAAACATACTTGGTATCATCTCATGATGCCACAGTCTTTATCATCCTTACACTTTTGACCATGGGGAAGTGTGGACTGTCAGATTTGTCATATCTTTAGCAACTGGCTGAAATATTTAGGAATTTTGGACTTAGGAAAATATAGGCATGGGCACAAATATTAAAAGGAGACCAACTATAGAAAAATCTTTATACGACTTAGGAAAATATTTAGGAATGCAACCCTCAGCCTTAAATGAGAAAAAAGTAATGAAAAAAAACAAAAAGGGCCGAAGATTTTCTTTATACCAAGACTTAACTAGAAAGTCACAACCCCTAAAGCCCTAAACCCTAAAAACTTGATAGAGGGTATAATAAAACCAGAATGACCAAAATTTTGTAAGACATAATTTTAGGTCCTATAATTGGCTCTAGTTGGGGACGTCCATTTCACAGGAATGAGAGGCAAAAAATAGATTTTTTGGGTGAAGCAAACCAAATTACAGAGCAGACCGAAAAGAAATTACCTAGACAAGGTAACTTGAACAGAAAGGATACTACACTAATATATAGAAAATCTAACTAATGCTCATGGAAAATAACTACTTTCAAGAAAAGTAGAGCTTCAAGAATTGTCCATGAACAAGAAATTCAAGAGTATCACCATTTATATCTTGGAGAATGGATGAATCTTCTCCCCATTTTCTTTGGATCAGATATGGGCCCAACCCAATGGCATCAAACTTGCCATGTTTTTCCTTGTCCTCTATTTTGGCATTCCACATCAAAACCAAATCATCAACTTGAAAAATCAGTGCAGTTGCTCTTTTCTCATATAGGTTTTTAACCTGCATCTATAACTTTGTATTTCTGGTACTAGCTTCTCTTCTAGCTTCATCTAGTTCCATTAAAGCCTCAATCCTCAACTGCATATCATCATCTATATTATTATCATAAGTTTGGATAAACTTATACATCTCCATCAGGTTGTTTTGGGGTAACCTTGCACGCATACCATATGCCAAATCAAAAGGTGCACATCCAATTGCTTTCTTGATTGTTACCCTATCTACCCAAACTACTAATCTCAGCTTTGAATCCCAAGATTTCTTATTCTTTTCTAGGATTCTTTTAATGATTTTCATCAGAGTTCTTTTACTTGATTCATCTTGCCCATTTCCTTGTGGGTGGTAAGGTGATGAATAGGAGATTTGAATACCATATTTGTTGCAAAAGTTTTCATATTCTTCTAACCTAAAACTCATGGTATTATTAGAGACTATCCTCTCTGGACATCCAAATCTAGTCAATATATTATCTATAAGGAATTGAATTATCACCTTACTTGTTGCTTTTCTAGTGGGTATAGCTTCAACCCACTTAGTGAAATAGTCAGTGGCCACTAAAATCCAAGAATGACCACTACTATACTTGCATGCTATCTCTCCAATGAAATCTATACCCCGTTGCTGGAATGGAGCTTGTGCATTCACAGGTCTTAATGGTAGATTTCCTTAAAATTTCAATTTTCCTAAAAAATCTTTGGCATGGATCACATTTCTTGACTAGTTGATGTGCATCCTTGAAGATTGTTGGCCACCAAAACCCAACCCTTAATACTTTGTGTGCAGTTGTCTTGGCCATATAAATCCCTCTGCAAACTCCACTATGCAATTCAAACATCAACTTTTGAGCTCGATCTTGGTCAACACACTTTAACATGACACCATCACTGTTCCTCTGTCAAAGTTTCCCATTAACAATGGAATATTGGATAGAATTTAATTTTAATGTCCTTATTTTATTATCACTCATGTTTTCCAAACATTTCATCCTCTACAAATAATATATGATATCATCATACCATTTACAAACATCCATCTCACAGATACAGGATCTGATCTCTTCTTCCACAATATTTATTTGATTGGAATCCAAATTACTCTGGGCCATCAACTTTGCCAATCCTTGTCCTCTAACTAACTTAGTGATTTGGATATCAATATTAAATTCTTGGATTCTATTGATCCATCGACATCTTCTTCTAGATACCTCTTGTTGTGTGAACATATCTTTAATTGTAGCACTAGGCACATATGCAACAACTGTTGCTCCCATCAGGTAACTCCTAAAATCCTTAATAGCCTTGACTAGTGCATAAGCTTGCTTTTCATTTAAATCATATTTCAGCTCTCCGTCTTGCAAAGATTTACTAAAAAATGTTGTAGGTTGTTCGAAACCTTCTGAATTCTTTTTCAATAATACAACTACAACAGTATGAAAAGATGCAAATGAAAAAATCTGCATAGGTTTGTCATATTCAGGTTTTTTAAGAATAGGTGCATTTTTAATAGCCTACTTGATCTCTTGGAATGCCTCGACTAGTTCCTCATTCCATTCTATCTTTTCACCTTTCTTCAACATTTTGGTTATAGGTCTACTAATTTCAGTGAAGTTAGTGACAAAGCTTCTTAGAAAATTAATCTGCCCAAAGAAAGATTGGATACCTTTCACTATTCTGGGCTGAGGGACTTTGTCAATTGCTACTACCCTCTCTGGGTTAATTCTTCCACCATCTTTTGAAATGATGTGACCCAACAACTTACCTTTAGTTACCCCAAAAGTACACTTTTTTGGGTTTAAGGATATCCCATATTCAACAGCTCTGTCAAAAAAATTTCAAGGTGACCATAGTGATCACTTTCCTTCTTGGAGTAAGTTGTTAAATCATCCTAATATACCACTAAGAACA
The DNA here is from genome assembly GCF_030272615.1 of Cryptomeria japonica. Taxonomy (NCBI): domain Eukaryota; kingdom Viridiplantae; phylum Streptophyta; class Pinopsida; order Cupressales; family Cupressaceae; genus Cryptomeria; species Cryptomeria japonica. The sequence continues at coordinate 75,542,349 of NC_081408.1, read as the reverse complement.
CATTTATAATATCCAAAAAAGAAATATCCATGGCTCTTTGAAATGTTGCTCCTACATTTGTTAAACCAAAAGGCATTCTTATATAAATATAGGCTCCCCAAGGTGTAGTGAATGTTGGTATTTTGGTATGGTTTTGTCATTGATTTCAACAACTACTAAATACACCTACTTTGGAGATCCAACAACATTCACCGGTAATCAGTAAACTGTTCAAACAATCACTGGTATATGGTCAACCGGTAGGATATAATGTTCACCAGTACCTGCAATGACATGGAAGACACTTGGTAATGTTGCAAACATCATGTGGACACTTTTCTTTGAAGTAATATCATTGGTATATTGTTATTTGCATATTTGCTTTTACCGACAAATAGGTCTAGGTTATCTAGGGTTACACCGGCAAGTTTATCTTTTCTAGATCAGCATGGCACACTATGGAGATGATTTATTATTGTTTTAGTTGCATTAAGCCAACATGTTCAATTGGTTATTGCATCGAATATTGTATTATTTGTAAAATGTTTTTATTGTAATATCTTGTAGAGCTGACATACTAAAATTGGTCTTAGGGTATGGTATAAATGTAAGATCTTATTTGTAAGCTCAGAAGTGGAATGCGAAAAATATTTAAGGGTATATGCAAGATCAAGCAGAGATAAACACGAAGACATCATTTGAAGGTGAAATTAGGTTTTTGTAGAAGCATATCAACATTACACCAGTACTGAATCCAGCATATGAAGATGCTATTTTGTGTAGTACATTCTCATTGGACTTAACCATCCAACTATAGTAAGTGTGACTCCCATTTGTGTTTGAGCAGTGAGCTCTAGGCTGTTGGCCTTTCTACATGTGCAGACCCCTCTTTGTACACTTACTATCTGTAGTAGTATCATCTGATTGTGGGTAAGGTTTCCCACCGTGGTTTTTCCCCTTACAGGGTTTCCACATACAAATATTTGTGTTATGTGTTGTGGATGACTTTGTGTTTATGTTTCATGCATTAATTCTTACCGGTATAGCAATTTCCTATTAACACTATTTACCATCATACTTAACTATCTTATCAGAATTAAGCAATAAGTTGGTTGATAAGATTTTGGTTTGAATTTATTTGACAACTGATTCACCCCCCCCCCCTCTCAGTTATCCTCGGGACCTACAGTGAATGTTGTTTTATATTATTATGATTGTTTAACCATTACTTGGTTGTAACCCGAATATCCATCCATCATAGACAAGAGCTCACACCCTATTACCCTTTTAAACATTGCTTCCATATTGGGAAATGGATAATTGTCTTTTAATAAAGGTACCAAGTTAGACACCCATGATGAATGTCTGGTAGGTTTTATAATCCTAGCATCTCTTAGCTTGACTAGTTCCTCTTGCATTTGAGGTGCTAATGTTGGATTAATAGGCCTTTGCTTTTGTCTAAAAGGCTTGGCATTTTATTTCAAAGGGATCTCACGTTGAAATAAATCTTCCTTGTAAGCCTTTAGGTCATCATATGATCAAGCAAAAACATGCTTATATTTTCTCAACAAATCAATTATCATTTGCCTAACCCTGGGTGAGATTTTCTTCCCAATATATACCTTCCTTGGGGCTCCTTTAGTCCCAAGGTTTACTTCTTCTAAATCTTGAGGGTGCGAGGCAGTAGTAACAAACTTATCCTTGTCCTGACTATCAAAAACCCTCTCTAAAACAACAAGACCTCTGGTAATTGTGTTTGTCTTTAGATGAATCACTTATTTCCCAAAGATTGTTTCCTTGTCATCCTTTGTCTATACATAGGCACTAAAATCAATCTCCTAATTTTCATATTCATCTACACAATGTAGAAACCTTAAAATATCATCATCATCATTAAAAACTTGTCAGCTTTCAATGTTATCAGGGACTGAAGGCCTCATTTGAATCTCAATCTTTGAGATTCTAGCAAAAGTAATATCCTCTAGCCTTAGAGCTATATTTGCTAGGAGATCAACCATTTTGTTATGGCTCCTTTCTTTCCATTCAATACCAAATGCATCAAAATTCTCAATTCAATCCCATACAACATTTCTATATTGCTTCAACTTTTTTTTTTATGCATATTTAGATTTGATTTGGGATATGACTAACTCAGAATCTCCAACAACCTTGAGATTCTTTATGCCATGTTTTTAAGATAGTCTCAACCCAAGCAACAATGCTTCATATTCTTCTACATTATTTCTACATGCAAAGGCCAAAGTAAAAGAAAATTTTAAATTTTCTCCATGGGGTGATATGAATAACACACCTACTCCTGAGCCCTCCTTAGAAATTTCTCCATCGAAATACATAGTCCACAAATTTTCATCTCCTGATGATTTTTCTACTTCTTCATCCAATAATGCAGATTGTTCCTTTTTCTTCTATGGAGAATGTTCAACCCTGAATGCATTTATCCCTATGTCTAAAAAAACAAGTCATGTCTTCATCAGATTGTGTTGCATGCACCATCATATATGGTACCCTAGATTCGCTTTTAACGTTTACATTTTTACCATCAATGCAAAAGGTAGCATAAGACAATTCACATTGCAAACTTCCACCCATAGAGGCACTCCACTTTCTTGACAATAACATCCCATAATGCAGTGGAATATCTACAACTAGGAAACTCATAGTTAATTCTTTCTCAAGGAAAGCAACAAGTTTATAAGGTAGTACCTTTATAGTTCCTATCACAAGCACTTCTCTTGAATCCATAGCACAACATCTTCCCTGAGGAGTATCTACTTTCAAACACATGGACTACATTATCCTTACTGGCATGACATTATTTGAGGCCCCAGAATCAATCATACAATTCTTTAAGACTACTCCATTTATAATAACACTAAAATAAAAGGGTCTACATTGTGAGGGCTCTCACCTACTATATCTTCAAGATAAATTTGGGGAATCTGAGAAACCATTCCCTCTAACTCTTTATCCTTTGTTTCATTTTTAATCATTCAATCCTTTACATTATGAGATATATTCTCATTTTCAATTTCAATAGAATGAGAAATACCCTTGACCCAAGCAATGGATTTCTCCATATGCTCTTCAATTATTAACATGTCTTGCAAAGGAACCTTAACTGTAATTTGAGAAAGCAACTGAAGCATATCCACAGGTGTGTAATTTTGTAATTCAAGTGACATACCTGATTGTTATTCATATTTTTTTGGTTTGTTGCCCTCAATATTTTGTGTTTTCTGCAAGTCTCCTTCAGTGAGCGAAGCAGATTTTTCAAACATATTTTCCTTCATCTTATGTGCACAATTTGTTTCAATAGGTTTCACAACCTCTGCTTTCTTAGCCGACTCCTTTCTCTTGACCTCCTTAATTTTGATTGCCTCTTTTTCTGATTTATCCTCCTTGACCTCTATGCCTTTATTTTTTAACTCTTTGACAAATAAACCTGAAGGCTTGCCCTGGTCTTTACCCACAATCCTTTTTCTTAATTGATAGTTTATTTTTTCCTGAGCTACCATAGCAGCTATTATTCTATCAATCTCTTCATCTGAGGGTCTTCTCAATGACACATAACTCTTACCTTGTTCAACATTACACATTCGGTCATCAACATATAACTCTTCATAAAAAAAAACTTGCTGATGATATGTTTCATTTATTTGCCTTTGATTATCTATATCAAAGTCTTGAGTTTCAATGTTAGAAGAATATTCTACTTCTCCAAGATAAGAAGAAATCATAAGACAATCAACATTGTCACCTTCAAAAGTTTCTTCCTCTTCTTCATGTGTCTCATCCTTGGCAGAAATAAATTATGCTACAACACAATATTCTAGTGAATGGGGTGATTCAAAAGAAACACACCAAGGTGTATCTTCCACCATGTTCACTTTATGTTTTTGTAGTGAGTCAGGAGTTTGTTGTTCTTGTTTACCCTTTTGTTTCTGAAAAGGCTTTCCATCCTTCCAATTTGTATTGTAAGGATAATCCCGCAATTTTGGTGGTCTATTAAATTTATTAAATTGTGGCTTTTCTGGTACAGAAACTTTATCATTTTTTGCCATATTTAATTTCAAATCCTTCAAGGTATTAAGCACCTTGTCCCATCTTTCTTTCTCTTTACGTTTTGTGCCTAAAGACTTTTCAACTTTATCCTTGGTACTCTTAGAAAATATAGGATCCTCTCTCCTTCCAAGCTTACTTGGAGCTCTTCTATTTCCTTAAACATTTATAGCTAACCTAAATGCATCTCTTAGAGTTTGAGGATACTTATCTCTAAGGATATATGTCATTTTTGCATCAAATACATTCATATATGTGGTCAGACAAATATTATCATCCAACCTTAAAACTTGAAACAACTTATGCATAGCTTTTTGAAATCTGATATTGAAATTAGACACATCCTCATTCAATGACTTCTTAATGTTATTGAAGTCATTTAACATGAAACTGAGATTTGTTTTATCACCATACTGCTCCTTAAAAAATCTCTCAAATCTATCCCAGGAACTAATACTTGCAGTTGGCAATCCTCTATACCAATCCCTAGCATCCTCTATAAGAGATTGGACAAATAATTTTATAATAACATCCTCATGCTCTACCTCATATTCATTCATCTTATCAGTGAATGCCCTTAGATCTTCTTCGCAAATTATAGCATTATTGCCTGGGAATTTACTAAATTTCTCCCTTAAGTCATTTGGGATAACATTGGGATATCTTGGGATTCCATCAAAATGTAATTACCTATATCTTTCTAGGTGAATAGGTCTTCTTTGAAATTGCCCTGTTGTAGCTTGTCCTACAACATTTCTTGTGGTATTAACTGCAATAGAATATGTTTTGGTGCTAACCCCTATAGCAGAGTTAAAATATCTAGAAAATTGGGGTCGACTACAATTTTGAGTAGTCACTTGGATTTTTTGCCTAATAATTTGAATTCCAATGTTCGGAGTATCTTGGACATTTTAGGTTGGAACACTCACAATGACATTTGGTGTTGTACCAGAAATAGCCTGAGTTTTGGATGGGCCAGCAATGAATGAAGGATTGTTTAATGTTGACAACTTAAGGAAATCAATTTTCCTTTTCATCTCTGCATTTGAGGCTTCCATTTCAACTCTCTTCAACTCTTTTGCAAGAGTTTCATTTTCTATTATAGTTGTTTCTAACTCAATGTCAATTTGGGATAACTTTCGGCTTAGTTGAAGATTTTATATCATCTATCTTAACACCAGATATATTTTGTTTTCCTTTATCCAGATCTAATTTAGGAATTTGACTACTTAGCTCACTAAGATCTACTAACCTCTTGTTATCTATATTACTCTTAGTCTTTTCCTTTATGATATTTTCAGATTTCTTATCTAAAATCTCTCTTAAAATAGGGCCCTCAATGCTAGGCTTATCATTTTCTTGAGCCAAGGCTTTGAGTGTTGCTAATTGTCTTATTACACCATCTCTTTCTATCACATCTCTAACAACTTCATATTCCTTTTCCATTTCTCTCTTACTTCTCAAATCTATCTGCTCTTGGAATTCTCTTCTCAATGTGTCTATATCTCCAAAAACTTCTTCTGGATTTGGTAAAGTTATCTTAGATTTGGAAGTATCATCTAGATCAGTCAAGTTCACATTATCTTGTTCTCATATTGACTCATAACCAGGAGAAAGATTTGTTGTGAGACCTAGAGAAGGAGGTACACCAATAGAATTTTTGCTTTGGTGACTTCTACTTCTACTCCAACCTCTTGTCTTTTCTGAATACTAAACTTGAGTACATTCTTTTCTATGTGTTTGCATTTCTTCTCAAACAGGTGTATCGAATAAAGAATTGAAAAATCTTAAACTATCTGATTCAAAGCTTTTAGAAGATGATGCATGAACCTTAGGAATAGGATTTAAGTATGACTTGTATTCTTGTGCTACGATTTCCATGATGAGGGAGCGGTACTTGTATCTGCATTTCTCCTTGTTCCATGTCTCTATGGAGCTCCATGAAGCTCTTCTAACTTTTCTTCAGGATGAAACCTCATGTAACCTCTGGTGTTCTTCTCTTTACTCATAGTAGCAAAGTCCTTCAAAGATTTGTTAGAATTATTCAAAAATACATGCACTAGCATAGAAACCTCAGAGTCGCCACCCAAATTGCTTTGGGATATCAAATAATATTTTGCTTGATAATGTTTGAAAGAAATTTATAAACCTTGTTCACAAATCCGAATATCTTTCTCACGAAAACATAGAACACCTTTTTCAAAGGCAAACATGAACCAAAAACACAAAACTGTGGGCTCAATTGTCAAATCACAGAGATACTATGAAAACCTCTACTATATTTTAAATAAAACCTCTTTAACTAGAATCTCTTTATAGTTCATATCCCCAACAGAGTCACCATTTTTTGTTGGTGCCCAAAACTGGCTTTAGACTGACACAAGGCAGAGACCAAGTTGTTTTCTTCTTAAATATCTATGGAAAGCCACTTCCAACTATTAATATTCTTCATACTTGGACCAACAATAACAAGCATAGAAGATCCTTCTTCTCTTTAGGCTCTGCAAAACCAGGGAGGGTGATCCTCATGCCAATTTGTGATTTCTATGCCACACTCACAAATTACACATGAAATAAAGCAGATAATCTCATGTAAAGACTCAATAGAAAGGGAGAATGCTCAGGAATGGAAAATTCCTTAGTGATCCTCAACCAGTTTGGAGCATGAGATAATTAAAACACATAACATTCATGTAAATGAAAATATTTTGATATTCAATAGATTATAGAAAACAAGTGGTGATTATGAAAAAAAAAAAATCAACACCAAGGCATTCACTTAGCTATGACCAGTACCTTATTCCATTGGGTACATGAATTCATATTGCATAAAATTCATTTTTGACAAAATTTATCTAACAATATATAAACTTAAGACAATATTTCCTTGAAATACATCATATTCGCAACCTTGACCCAAAACTACTTATCAGAATACCTGTAAATATCCCCACCACTCTGCAATTTTATTCAAGCATTTAATTAGCCCCTTAGATCAAAGCATGAACAAAAAATTCATACACCACAATGGTGCAATAAATGATAAAATCCTTGATAATATGCATTCAAAATATGGTAGAATAATACACTGGATAGAAATGGGTTTGAATTATATTTCTATTGAATAGCTCAATTGTCTTTGTAAGAATACAATTCATACATGACAACTTCAAGAACCTACAAAAATACAGACATAAGACTCTTTCTATTTTTCTCTATAAAATAATCTTTTACAACCTTTTTTCTTCATCTCGACTTTACTATTTGGAAACAAAAATTTAGAACACTCAAGGGACCAAAAATCTATACCCCGTCTCCTAGCCCTAAATTCCCTTTTATAAAAAATAAGTGAGAAAAAAACCTTCAGGCTAGAGGAGACACCTATCATCTCAAAATGATTACGAACAACTACATTCTATTTCACAAACATTCGTCCTTGATTTTGCTTACACAGGATCAAAGTATGTGGTCATCTTCTTTAAACTCATGATGAATATTACTGCCATTTCTATTATACAAGTTCAAAAATATCTGCCACTAAAAGACAAAAATGGTTACGCAAACTGTTTACAACCTTTATTATCATTCAGATACATACTACTCCATGCAATATAGTCTTCATTGGATTGACAATCAAAACTTATGACTTCAGTAACTTTTGCCCTTTATGGGATATATTTAATGGCTACTTGGTTTTCCTCTCTTTCAAAAGTTTAAAAAAATAATCTTGTGGCAATTATTTTATCCATGCTATCCTCTAGCATATTCATATTTTTCCCTTCACATATCATTTCTACCCGAGTATTGATCACTCTTTCTGCCTCTTCCTTCCAAAATTGTAAAGGCTTGACTACCCCTTCTTTATCTTCAATATCTGGCAAAAGAGTTTGTTCCAATTCACTAAAACTTTTCATCAATTCCCTTACCTTTCTTTCTATATTCTCCAACAAAATTTGGGCTTCCTGCATTTATTTTACCAATAAATATGTTGGTTGGAGTGCATGTGGTCTCTCAGCATGATATTAAGAGGTCATGGACATCATTCTAAGCTCATTTCCTCTTTTCAACCATTTTGTAAACAAAGGAATTGCCACTTCTTTATCATCATTAAATTTTTGAATAGCATTCAATAGAAAAGAATATAGGGCATGGACACCATTTACCCTGCTATCAAATTTATCATTGAAATGAAATAGCATTGAACCAACTATATCCTTTTGGTCCCAGGCTGATTGATCTTCAGATTCTTTCAACTTATTTTCTATTTCGATAATATTTTCTAAGAACGGAGACTAATTTGGTTCAATTGATCTCGTAGCTTCAGGCTCATTATCATCATCATAGGGGACTAATGACATACCAGGGATAAAAAGACTTGTATCAAGTTGAACTGCTTCTCCTCCCTGGACCATAGGTGATGACCTAGATGTTGATGGTTCAGATGGCCCTATAAGTGCAAGAACATAAACCTTTATTTGTCCCTGCTCAAAGAGTTGCACTGTCTTTTGCAACTCCACACACCTTTTCTGAGATGCATTCTAATCATTGGAAAGCTTATCAAACTTTCTTATCAGCTTCACCTTCTCTAAAGCTTCTCTCTTTGCACTGTCATGTGCTAATTTAGAAACACCAACATTTAACATTGTAGCCTCTACACTTGATGTGTCAAATGCTATTTTTATATTAAGGCTTCCCCTCATATTGGGGTTTAAATCACTAATGTTGGGCTTTATATTGCCAAGGTTGCATAATCATCCACAAAATTTGATCCCTTTAATGTCAACCATGCTTCTTCTTAGGAATTGAAATGTTGACCCTTGGACTTCTTGATTGTATCAAAAGCCACTGCATCTGGCATGTCTCATTCTGGTAAGATAAAGACTCTAGGCTAACTTATAATCTTTCTACCCTCATCTCATTCTCTTGATCTGATCTATCTGGCCTCTAGGCCTTCTTCTCAGTAATTATTTTATTGTACTCCTCAATCTTCATCATCCATACTAGTTGCAAAAAGGATAGAGTTCTCATAAAATAATCATCTTCAAGAAACTTATCACATGCCTCCTTTCTTGCATCTTGAAAACCTTTACCCTGGATATCCAAAGGAGTGAGATCAAACTCCAAATTAGGAGGCAAAGGAGGAACACTAAACTACATTTCTGCACTTATCACTATGAACATATCTTCCTCCATTTTTTCTTAATCCTACCTTACAAGTTAAAAGGATACAGGTGATGGTGAAGGACTTATGTCTGAGTCTTCAAGATCAATGAAAATGATTCCTTGGAAAGGCTTGGTTTGTATTTTAGGGGAAGGCTTTGCACTCATCATATTTTTACCCTTTCTCCTTATTAACCTTCCACTATCATTCCTATTATCCTCTTCTTCATTTGTTTCTTCCCTTTCTCTTTTGGAGAAGATTCATGAATTGGCCTCCTTCCTACCATGCCACCTACTCTCTAAGACATAGGAGGTTGTGAGCTTGATTGTTGTCATCCATGAACTTCTTAAAGTTTGGCTATCTTCTCCTTTAAAATTAGCTTTAATTCATCAAAAATTTTCATAGCAAAATCGACCTTGGAATAAAATGGGGAAAAATCCTTTAATCGGTCATATTTTAAATCCATCTTTTGGATTGCAGCCCATAATTTTCTGAAGATTATCCACATTTCCTTCCTCCATTCCTGAGTCATGGAATCAAATTCATTCTTGATTATATCCTCAGGAAAGTTATGCTCATGGGGCAACAAACTTCCTTTTATTTTTTCTTTCAAAGTATTATAGAACCCCTTAGGATCACTATGTCTAGCTATACTCACCCCCAAATCATATGGAGCAAAGAATATATCAAAATATTCATATCAACCCTTCAGAATTACAAAATAAGGGATGATGGTGTAATCTGGGAAAATTGTTCCTTTTCCCCTTTCTTTTAAATCCTTATCTTGAATGCATCCTATTTGTCACATCACATCAGCAAAATGCATTCTTAGAGGAATGTTGAAAGGTAGAACATGTGGTTGTCCAGAGAAACCGTAGATTCAAATAACAGTATTTACAAGATAAGGGATAAAGTTCCCCCAATTATGCTCAATCTTGACAAGTGGTAACCTTTCTTTGGGTCTTATAAAATCATGTAATTCTTTGGGAACCCTTGGTGGATTTAATGTCAACTTTTGCCTCAACCTAGAAGCAAAATTGTTATCAAATCTTACAAAGCTGGCCGCTTGTCTATCCCAAGACATATCTTTGCTCCAAAGCTGCACTAGAATCTCCTGGTTATCAATTGTCCTTTTGAGGTTTATGGTACCCTCAAAGTAATCTACATTCCTAAATAGGAACATATGCATGAATAAGGAATACCAGAAGAATTTAGCACTAGCTACTTCATTCTTAATATACAGTAACCCCTCATGAATCTTTTCTTAAATGTATGGGGCAAAATCGAAAACCACTGTATTATTTGGATGTTGTATTTTCATGGCCATGTAAATAAAATATGGTGACATCACTGTAATTGGTTTAAAACCCAATATCTTACACAAAGAGAAGAAAGTAGCCTGAAAGTAGGGAGAAAAAATGCCAATTGAGAATGGATCCTCTGAGCTAGGGCTGATATGGTATGTTGTACTCCCTGCTCTCGCCAAAGGCATTGGAAGGAAATTGTTTCTAATGAGTTCTCTCATCTTGTAGTACTTTTCCATTTTCTCATTCAAATCTATCTACACCAAACTCGTAGATGGTTCATGTATAGGTCAAAAACATCCTGGAACTCTTCCCTACTAATAGTTAATAAAATTTCTCCTTCATTTCCCCTAATAACCCTTGAGACATGGTCATATCGGTTTGCAACAACTTTGAGTAGGTCAAGATCCATGAAAATACCTGGCACTACCAACTTACCCAAATCATACTACCAGTGAATGGATAATGGGGAATTCAAGTTCCTTTATCCATACCACATTTTGAACATTTCTAGTCTAGACATCGATATACTAACATTCACCAAGCAGAATTCTTTATTGGTTAACCCTTCCCCTAAGGTCTTTCCACTCCAATCTCTTTCCTTGGTGTCTATTATTGGTTAAGGGCTTCAATTGATTGAAGAAATCATCATATAGATTTATTTTCATATAATCCATTTGTTCTGAATGTTTTCGTGAGGGAGCCATCTTTTGAAATTAGGGTTTTACACTATAACTTTAAATTCAGTAAGAAAAGACTAGGGCTAACATGAGTTTTACATTACAATAGTAATTTAAACAAATTTCACTCTTCCCTCTCTAGCTCTTAACCCTAGAACAAATCAAAACTATTTTCTTACAACTTCATGCATAATTTATAACATCAATTCATTTCAGGAATAGATGAAGGAGCTCAGATAAACTTACTATGTCAATTTCACAAGAGAGATGGGAATTTTCTATTGCAAAGAGTCATTTCAACCTTCTTCGGCAATAGGAAAATCTTCTGTATTCCTATGAAATGTTTTACCAATGAAAAAAAACTTTTAAAAGTCTTTAATTACTACTTGGAAAGGAACACAAATGTCATATCTGCCATTAATACTCATGTGAGTGAAACAACGACTCTTAACTTGTATTTGAAAATGTTTAAAACCTAACTGTTGATAATCCTCCAAGTTGGCAAATCTTACGGACCAAACCATTCAATCTGATAGTTACTATCTAATGTGGCAAGCGGGTCCACGCTTGGCATGACATGGCACATCCAACTCATTGCCTTGCTCTGCCACCTTTAGTGACACCACCATCGGCTTTCCTTGGCCCACCTTGGACACGTCGCATCATCTCATCATGTTGTGGTTCATAATTTCCTTGCATCTTTTGATTGCGGGACCATGGAAACCGTTGGATCTATTCTCTATTTACCTCTTAACTGAACTGGTCACTTAATAAAGGCCATTAACTCATGATCACTTCTCAAACTGCAATTAAAACATTACTGCTTGATATAAGCATGTGTAGATATATTCATTTTTTAGTTAATCAAATTTTAACTGTTGGGAACCGGTAACATCAAACATTTTGAAAAGTCAAACCACTGGCTCACCTTTTCCCACCAAACATACTTGGTATCATCTCATGATGTCGTGGTCTTTATCATCCTTGTACTTTTGACCACGGGGAAGCATGGACCGGTAGATCTATCTTGTCTTTAGCAACTGGCCGAAATATTTAGGAATTTCGAACTTAGGAAAATATAGGCGTAGACACAAATATTAAAAGGAGACCGACTATATAAAAACTTTATACGACTTAGGAAAATCATTTCATAACCCGGTTTAACACAACTTAATACTTAGGGAATAAAATGGCCCCACCACCAAAATACAACCCTTGGCATTAAATGAGAAAAAAGTAATGTTAAAATACAAAAAGGCCCAAAGTTTTTCTTTTATACCAAGACTTAACCAGAAAGTCCCAATCCCTAAATCCCTAATCCCTGAAAAATTGACAGAGGGCATATTAAAACCAGAATGACCAAAATTTTGCAAGACATAATTTGAGGTCCTATCAAGTATCGGGAGGGAAATTCCAAAAAATACCTATTATAGATCTGCTCAAAAGTTCTAAAATCTAGTTTCCAAGAAACTCATTTGAGGAAGTCACTTTTACCACTTCGTCACCATCCAACCTACAAATATTGGGAGGAACTGGGGCTTCTTCAAATATCAAATATTTCTTATGGATCCATTTATTCAAGACCACCTTATCCCTAGTTAGTTGATGATATCTTTCATGGCAAGGTCTCCTAGTGAAATGAGACCTACTTTTCTTGTGAAACTGACTATTAGGTCTTTCATGATCTTTGAATGCTCAACTAGGGTGAAACGACTTATCATGCCATAAAGGAATTTTTGGATTGAATAGATCTCCACCTAGGGGGATATCATTAGGTTTGTAGCAGGTTCATATCTATGCAGATGAATATTATTTGGAAACAAGGTTGGGGATTTGACAAAAGTATTAAAATCTGAGGATATTGACAGATGAATTGCATGCCAGCTACCCCTTGTCCTTACAGCCTTGCAGGTGGGAAGGGATTCCAAATTTCCAGCCATGGTTGGCCCTAGATTTAAAAAAATGTGCTATTGGAGGCTGTCTAATGAAATGGGACCAAGCATACCTTATTTTTAACCCTATCAAATTAAAAATTTAATTGAATATTAATTAGGTACAAGTCAAGAGTATTTTTATCAATAAATATTCACTTATTCACATGTGTTTTAATTGGGTTCAAATGATGTGAAATTCCTTGTAGATCACTTTTACTTTTCCCTTTTATACCCATGTGTACTTAATTTCTATTTCAAATAATCACGTAGTATAAATTATCACTTGATCTAAATGAGATCAACTTTCACATAATTTCCTTTACTATCAGGGTCTCTTGACTTGAAATCCGTTGCAAAATTCTTTTATCTACCTTTTTGTGCATTAATGTTAAAATTTTAATATTTAAGTTTACTTAGATTGTCTATTTCCTTTACCTATGGCAAGACCTCAATGTGTATTCAGTCTTGAAACTTATTAATATATACCTTCTCAATGCTTAGTTGGTTTTAGTTTCTTGTAAATTTAGTTTTATTAATTCTTTTGACTAGTGAAGTTTAGTTAACATAAAAGTTTTGACAAAATAATTTTTCATTCACCTTTCAAACATGTCTTAAAATCTATGATCTTTTACATTACTTTCCCTACAAACACATTTCATACCATTCATTCCCACATCCACTTAAACTTACATGTTTGGACCAACTAGTAACACTTTTACCACATACTATTATGTTTGGTTTTGGTTTGAATAGAATGAAATTCACAACAAAATACTATATGTTTTCTTCTTTATCTTTATGCTTAATGTTTGTGGATAATTCATGTGCACCGAGAAGTGTGGTAAAAACTGGGTTTAGTTGGAGCTAAAATAACTAATGGATGCCTACATTTTCCTTCTATACCATGACTTTGATGGGTTTCAGTTTTACCTTTATTACTTTATCATCTATCAAGGTTAGTTGTTTTCCTTTCAAATGACTCCATATGTCAATGTCAAGATTCATTTTTGTCTTTACTTCATCATGCATCATGATACTTGAACTTTACCTCCATACATTAGCATTGTGCTTTCACATTTTCTCAAGACATGACATGACGAAGTTTTATCTTGAACCACGTTTCACGATTTTACTTGTCATGACTCTCTATCCCATCAGGAACTAGTGATAACCTCACTTAAGTCTTCTTCTAATCAAGGATATTAAGCCTAGTAGCAATTATTCAAGAACTTTTTTAAGCTCTATAACAATTTCCTAATTAGGAGAAAACTTTTGACTTTTTATAACTCGATCTTTTGTTACCAGACTCCAAAATTTACATGGTCACACCGATTTGAGTGTTCTTCAAGATGGGACTTTTAACAACTCCCATAGTTAAAAAAAAAATTGGAACCTTGAAAGCCTTAACAATTTCCCAATCACGATAAAACCTTTGACTTTTTTATAATTCGATATTTTGTTACCAAACTCCAAATTTACATGGTGACACCTATTTGAGATCTCTTTGAGATAGTACTTTTAACAACTCTCATAGTTACATAACAAATTTGTTTTTTATAAACATAACCTCCAATTTGCTTCATGGGAACTTAGTGTCCTAGTGAATTAGTAAGAAAACACATTTGCTAAGTGGGGTCAATTGAAGTGAGTATTGAATCAATTAGAGAGAAGAATCCTATAAATGCATAATTTTCTCATTTTGAACCTCTAAAGAAACTTAAGCTTTATTTTTCAGAGTACTTTCACTATTTGATGAAATTTTGACTTTTGAGGTAATTGAGTAAAGATTAGAAGGACATAGAGGAAACTTTTAATCACTCCAAGTTCAAGCTAAACCTAGCAAATTGAGGTGATCCTCAATCTTGTGGAAGAAAATTGAATCATATTGTTTAAAGGGACAAGAGGTGAGAGTTGATGTCAAAATTTATGGGAGCTTTAAACTTTTGAGTTTAGAGGTGATAGATGCTTCATACCACTATCGATTATATTGAAGTTGAGATCAAGCATAACAATAAGCTTATACCACTAAGGGATGGAAGAGGAGGGAATTTTGAGTGAGATTTGGATGAGGGACTAGAGTGGAGAATATTGAGGTTTCCAACTACCACATGATGTGAACTGAGAAAAGAAAATCCAAAGGAGTGACTTTAAATTTATTTTGTGAAGTAAATGTGAAATTGTGGGTTTTTGGGGATAAAGGAAATGCGTATCAAGAATAAAGAGAATCTAAAACCCCAACATGATAATATTCTATAAATAAGATCATAAGTCAAGTTTTATTTTAGCAAGAAAATATGAAATTACCCAATTGAAAATGACCAAAAGTCAATATCAAAATATAATAAATGTTAAAACTAGCATGGGGAAGTCACAATTGAACATAAATACATGCAACTTCAAACTTTCGAACACTTTAATAAATTTGAGCATAGGCAAGAGCAAGGTTTAAAAGTAAAAATCATTTAGTGATGTAGCATTCTAAACACTCAATAGAACGAAGGGAAGCTGACTTAAGCAAGCTAGTATGACATACTTAAAGGAACAAAGCAAGCTTTAAACGAATATAAATATAAATAATTTATCTCATCGCCAAATCGTAAAGTTCGGATATTATTAATATCATAATGAATTTAGACAGACACTAAAAAGGCTATTCGTATTATCCTTACCGAATTCCATTTATTTAAAGGCGACCGTACATAGCCAAAGCGTAAGATATGAAGATTAAATTAAACCATCACATAACAGATTTAACATTTATCTTTTGGGAAATAGCTTTGAATTGATTTAAGTGTGAATCAAAATTGGGTAGAATTGGAAGCTGCTAGTGGGTAACCAAAATTGACCCCCCAAAAAGCAAAGATAAGATCGAATAATTTTTCTATGAGACAAGCTCTCCCGAATGATTTTCATTGATGAGAGCCTTATCTTCCCTTACATTATATGGATGGTTGTTATTTCTTTTTGTATGAGAGCGGTCATCTTTTGTCTTTTCGGAAGTTTTGGAATGGTAGCTAGAAATCATTTGGAAGGACGGCTCGGCGTCATTTAGGTCAGTGCCTGCAAAACGTTTAGCACTCGGGGAAAATTATCTATATAAACGCATTGGAAGCTGGAAGTAATGTGTGCTTGTTCTCTCTTAGCTCAAACTTGAGGAGTGTCAACAATGGCAGAGAAAAAGCAGAAAGAGCTTCGTGTGGTAATGTTTCCGGGGCTTTCCCAAGGTCACATAACGCCCTTCCTTGAGCTTGCCAAAAGCCTGGCCAGTCATGGTCTTAAAATTTTCTTCGTCTCAACTCCACCGAACATTAAAAGAATTAAACTCCAAGCGTTTGAGTTACAAGGGTTAGATCTGGTGGAGTTGGCGATGGAAAAGCTGCCAACAGACGGAGAGTCGTCCGCCGATGTTGTCAACATAGAAGAAGAATTGGACCTTTTGGAGAATCCCTTCGAAGCGCTGTTGCAAAAGCTGTTACCAGATTTTGTGATTTACGATATGATGCAGCATTGGGTTCCTCGTTTGGCTGCCAAGCTACCCAATCCCATTCCCACCATATTATTCGTCATACTGGGAGTGGCCAAATTCAGCTATATGCAAGGTCATCTAGACACCACATCGGGAAACCCAACAGCCAAGGATCTGACCGTGTCGCCGCCCGTATTCCCTTCACCCAATATTCATTTCACTTTGTTCGAAGGGAGGAGGGCCATGGAGCTGGTATATCGTAAGCATGCAGATGGTCTTAGCCTTGCCGACCGCGCCAGAATCTGCATGCGGGAGAGTTGGGCAGTGGCGTGCAATACATGCTTGGAGTTGGAAGGGGCGTACGTGGAGTATTTGCAGAGCCTGGTGAAGCGGCCAGTGTACCCTGTAGGAATACTCATGCGTAAACTCCCTCCACTCCCCGTTGATGACAGTTGCTTGCAGTGGCTCGACAGGCAGCCCGCTGCATCGGTGGTGGTCTTGTCTTTTGGCAGCGATAACATTCTCACCCACCAAGAGCTCGCTGCAATTGCAATGGGTCTACAAGAGAGCAACGCCTCATTCCTCTGGATTCTGCCTGCCCAAAACGACTTGCCGCAAGGTTTCCAAGATAAGATCCGGGTATGTTGGGCTCTGTCTTTAATAGAATCACTATAATTTTGAAAACTTCTCCTAACTAGTTAAATTATTTTGTAGGAAAACTCCTAACTAGTTAAATTATTTTGTAGGAAAACTCCTAACTAGTTAAATTATTTTGTAGGAAAAGGGATTGGTGGTCACAAAGTGGGCTCCACAGTTACACATTTTGAGTCATCAGTCTACAGGTGCCTTTTTTACTCATGGTGGATGGAATTCGATGACAGAAGGCTTAAGGTTTGGGGTGCCACTCATATACCTTCCAATGAAATTTGAGCATGGGTTAAATGCAAGGCTTGCAAAGGAGCTAAAGGTGGGAGTCGAAGTTAGTAGAAATGAAGAGGATGGATCTTTTACTAAGGAGGATATTAGGAAAGCAATTAGAGTCATAATGGTAGAAGGAGCACAAATCAAATGTAATAGCGCAAAGATTTGTGACATGTTGACTAGCAACAACTTTCAAGTTAGTGAAAGAAACATGAGGAGATTTGTCTCCATGCTTAGAACCTTCAATAAATAACTAGGTTGATGGGCTTGACTTTTTGTCTATTCTCAGAGTCTTTAGAAAGTTATGAGGTGAAGAATCTTGGCTTTTGTAGTTCTTATAATTTAAAATATTTAGTGCATTAGATTGTTATATTGTGATTGTTTGTTGTAGCATTTAAACTAAACTTCATTGCTTTATATGTTTATGTGTAACTTCTTACTAAGTAGTCTATATAGTGTGGTATGCAATCATGTGTTTCTACATAAAAATTTGTAAGAACCCTTACATAAGCCAGTTTTTTTTTGCTACATATGTCATACCATCACTTCTATATATAGAATATATTACTTATTGCATGTGTTATTTTATGATATCTAATCTTACTAGAGTGATATGAAAACTATGGCCCCAAAATTATTATTTGGATTACCTAATCAAAGATGTATGTCATTTTTGGAAGGAGGGAATCTTCTTGGTTCTAATGGGATGATTGATGCACACATGGGTATTATTGAATATGAAGGATTCATGAATACTAGACTTTCTCTTCGCAATGAGTAAGGAGTTTCTCATGTTAGCATAGGTTCTATTATAACATATTGTGGTTTAAAATACTAATTTTATTATGATTGAGGCATTAATCTTGATAAATCATAACAGCCATGATCACCTCAATAAGATTATCCTCTCTAAAACTATGTTCATAGTCTTCCTTCTAAGGATTATACGTGACTAGCCATATTGGAAACCATCTATTTTTCGCTGTAATCTTTTTTTATACAGTGAAACTTATCATTTCTCATAAGTGATGTTACAAAGACAAATAATGACCTAATGAACTATGCCTATTGATTTCTAACATATAGGTGATCTTATTTTATGTGTTAGAAATCTTCAATTTTTTTATTAAATAATAAGGCATTGACCTATTTTTTGAAAAAAAAGGTAGAGGAAGAAGAAGGAATTTAAATTGATGGAGCATATATTATTGGTGTTGAATTGTGTTTATTTTTTAGTTTATATAGTTGAAATTATCATTTATCACAAATGATGGTACAAAGATAAAAAAGGACCCAGTGTTATGCCTAGTGATATTTCACATAGAGGTGATCTTGTTTTTTGTGTTGAAAATAACTAACTATTTTATTACAATTTTAATATATAGACCTAGATTTAAAAAAAAATATCTTAAGTAGAGAAAGAACAAGAAAAATTATTTGATGAAGCATAGATTGTTAGTCTAAAACACAAAACATAATAGTTATCCTTACTTCAAAAAATAACAAGAATGTGTTGTATTTGAAATCCACTTCTAAGTGCTTAAATTATCTTATGGGAAAAAGGATCAGTGGTGACAAAGTGATCTCCGTAGTTACACATTTGAATCATCCTTTTACTAGGCTCATTTTAACTAATTGTGAGAGAAATTCATTGATATAAGGTTTAAGGATTGGGGTACCACTCATAACTCTTCCAGTATAGTTTGAGGAAGGGTTAATTGCAAATTTGCATTGGAGATCAATGTTGGAGTGAAAATGAGAAGGAATGAAGAGGATGAATCATTTCCTATCGATTATATTAATAAATAGATTAGAGTCACAATGATATAAGGAAAAGGGGCACAAATCAAATCTAATGCCACAAAGATAAGTGAAATGCTGACTAGAAAAAATTTCCAAGCTAGTGAAAGAAATGGGGGAAATTTTTCCTCCATGCTTAGAACCTGCAGCAAAAATCTAGGTTGATAGAATTGACATTGTCTCTAATCTCATTGTCTTTACAAATTTATTAGGTCAATAGTGCTATCTTTTGTTGCCCTTATGATATAAAAGTCCTAATATGTTATTTTATTAGATTATGTTTATTTATTCAAGGATTTAAACTAATGTTCTCAGTTCTATATGGTTGAGTGTTAGTCATTAATAAATAAATTATATAATTTGGTATGCAATCATGTGTATATTTCATAAGAAATTATAAGAAGGAATGTTTAAAACGCTTTATTTTGCTATTATTTCGTTTGATCAAATTCATATAACGATTACATTAATTAGTGTATGTGATATTTTATGATCTCTCATGTCAATAAAGTAATATGAAAACTATGGCCCCAAAATTCTTATTTAGATTACCTAATCAGAGACATGTAATATTTGAATGTAGAGAATAATCTTGGTTCCAATTCGATGATTAAGACATACATGAGTATTATTGATATTTTTAGTATTATGAAGGATTCGTGAATAAAAGGATCCCACTTGATGATGACTAAGGACTTTGTCATGTTAGCATTGGTTCTTTTATGACATGGTATTTTAAAAGAATATTTTAATCTTGATTGATGTTTTAATCTTGATAAATCAGAAAATTCATGGCTTGCTAAATAAGATTATATTCTCTAATAATATGTTCATAATCTTCTTTCTAATGATCAATATATTTTTAGCTATAGTCTTAGTTTATGTAGTGGACCTTATATTTTCTCACAAGTAGTGTTACAAAGATAGGAAATGACCTAATGTTATGGCTATAGATTATTCATATAGAGTTGATCTTGTTTTATGTGTTAAAGATCTCCACATTGTTTTATCACAGATTTTTAAAAATTAAATTAAATAGAACATGAACAAGAAAACATAGAAGAAAATGTAGTTTGATGGAGGAAAGATTGTTTGTGCCCAATTGAATTTGTCTCTATTTATAAATTAAATGATGCTTGGTTATACATAACAATTACATGATTTTTCCTTCCTTGTGTAAGTATAGTTAAGTATAATCAAGCATAGATTATATTTAAGGATGTTAGCATAGAAGTTATTTTAATAGCTTTATTGCATTATTTTCTACTAACAATACAGTTAGATTGACTGCATCTCCTATGTATAAATCCTCATCTTCCACATGATTGAATAAAATATCGACATGTATTCACATATCTCACTCTTATTTGGTATCATTGCAAAAGTGACAATTTGCTGTGAAGTGGCAAGTTAATCAAAGGTGCAAATTCATACCAGAATTGTCATTTCCTTTGCGCTACCGGAAACCAGAAAGCATCGCGGCACCACACTTTTGTGCCTGAGCCGTCTGGTAGAATGTAGATGCTGACACAATAGGCATGCCAATTCCTGCATATCATAACGAGAAAGGCTGGGCGACATGGGCGATAGGTTTGTTTTTCAGAAAAGTAGCTGCAGAAGCACTTGTTGCAATGCATGACACGCGAAATGATCACATTATTTATCTATACTAATTAATAGATGAGGGTTTTAGCAATGCATGTTCTTGCAATCTCAACACATCGTTAATGGTTTTTTGTTCACAATATTGAAAGGTATAGTTGTCCGATAGCCCTCTCAAGTATAAATGTCTATCGAGTAGTTTGGTTGATGCAATCAAGAGTGATAACACGGAGGTGAGTTGTTTTGTTAGAGAATATGTAACTGAAACTAGTTTTACGAGTATCGTAAGAAATCAAACAGTAGATCTATCTTCTTTGAGAGTGATTTATCATCTTACTATTAGTGCCTAGGAAAGTGCATTCCAAAAACATTAAAACAAACGCAATATGTATTGTAAATGAGGTTTGAATGTGTTGCGAAGTTAAACTATTGATTAGTTTCTTGCATGGATTTGGAGGCTAGTAGCATGGAAGGATGTAGGATTTTTATCATTTCAAATTAAATTTTCACTTTGAGATGGTGTTTTGTGTGAGAAGTATTTTTAATTTTTATTTATTTATTTTATTTTAGTTTTTCTTGTAAATGTTGATAGATTTGAATGATACATGTATTGTGAAGTTTGATTTTTCGGGACAAGTAACGGGTTTGTTGTAGATCTTAGTATGGATGCTTGCCTAGAGAGTTCACAAGTATGTGTTCGAGAATTATATTCTTATGAGTGTCAAGAGACAAATTGGTGGGTGGTTGCCTAGTAATTTAGTGTTTGTGATTCAGGACATCACGAAATGGAGAACTTGAGAATTTAGTTCAAAGCTACAGCTTTATGAGGGTAATACAATAGGTTGGTGGAGTTCCAGTTGATTCAAGATTTGGTTCGTCAAAGAAAGTTACTTCTAAAACATATGTGTTAATTTCATGTAATCGACAAGTTTTGTTGTTAAAATGTGGGAGGGGTTTTACTTTGGTCTTGAGGAGAATTTTGGAGTAGAGTAGGGTTAACAGCTAGTGCATTGTCATGCAATCTACTAAGGGAGTGGGAATGGGTAGGAGCGAGAGTTTTGAAGGGGCTAGGGTTTCTAGAGGTGGTGGATATCTCAATAGTGATGGGAAGTTAGAGTCCAATGAAGATAAAGATGATTATGTTGATGTTGCTACTGGCGATGATGAAATTGAAGACATTGCCATCACTCGGTTAGATCTCTTAGTGTGTACAAATATTTGGGCTCTATTTTTAGTAGAGTAGTGTTTATGGAAGTGGATCCTCTAGTGTTATTTTTGGGAGCTTCTAATGCTGATGTTGTTTCTATCACTTTCAGTGTTGTTGCTATTGTCATTGCCTAGTTTGATCTCTTGGTGTGTTGTGTTGCAATTACCTTGATTTTTGGTTGGGTCAACTATGGTTATGAGGGTTTCTTGGAGGAGGGGGATACTCTTCTCCTTTGGATTTTCGCATGGATTTTTGTCTTGCTCCAATATTTTTAAGTAGTTTTTACAGAGGGGGCTTTTGGTGTAGGTTGTCTGCTATTCTCTATTTTTTGGTGGAAGGGTTTTATCTTAGCCTCTACCTTTCGGAGCTTACAACCCCTATGTCTAAGGTTTTGACTTTTTTTGGCCCTCAATTGGTTCTTAGGGGCTATTTCATTGTTTGGGGTTTGACCTCTGTGGATGAGTAATTTACGTCCCTCTTTTCTATCCTCTTAGTGTTGTGTGTTAGCTATTTCGTTGCTCCTAGTTTTCAAGGGCACATTTTAGCTATTTGTTTAGGTTAGTGTTTTTTATTCTTTTGGCTAGGTTGTGCTTCATGTGGGCTCTTTTTTCTATTTCTAGGTTCCATTATTCAATGTCTCCATTTGAGGTGGTGGGGGTGGTGTTAGGCTATGGTGGTTTTCATCTTCTCCTTGTTCATACTCTATTAGACCCTCCTATTGAGGTGGAGTTGTCTTCTATAAAGGTGGAGACTATATATGGAGAGATTTTGTTTGGGGGTTTGGTTGCCCTTGGTTCTAAGTTATTGAGATTTTGTATGCCTTTGTTTATCCATTGATGACATTTTGTTAGTAAAGGTGGAAGATGCTATAAGGGAGATGTGATTTCCCTTACTCTAATGGACTCTCTTCTTATCTTATTAAGTTGGATGTTGAGGGTGCTTCTCTTCCATCTTCTATAGATCTATCCTATAGAGGTGGACGTGTCTTATATGGATATGGATATTTGGTTGGTAGGAGATGGTGGGAAAGTTATTTTTTCAAGAGGGTTTCTCTAGTTCATTTACTATTATTCTGTTCATTATAGGTGACCAGTCACTCATGTTTAACTTGTTTCTATTTGTCTGGAGGTTATGGGGGCCTTCCTAAAATCCAGGATGACTTTATTGATGAGTTAAGTTTTTTGCTGGCTTTGGCCTTATTATTTTGGAGATGGATCTTTGATATTCCTACCTTTTAATTTTGTTTTTGTTAGGCTACTATTGGTATTTGTTGATCTTCTACTAGTGTTCTTCTTGTGAATTCTAGATTCATGTAAAACCTTCTTGTAAAGGGTTTTTGGGCTCCTTTAAAACTTTTTTTACCCAATCAAAATCATGTTTTATTGTTCACCTTAAGGGGGCATCCCTTGGATAGGTGAAATTGAGGTTTGGATGGTACATTTGCAAGAATAATTTAATAAGGGTGGAATGTTAGTGTAGGGTCAAAATTATTCACCCTTGTGTAAATTCATACTTATTTAGGCCCCATTTTAGCATTCAAGGCATTTAGTGCCCAAAATGCTTGACCCAACTAAATTTAGTATATGTTTATAACTTCCTTGCCTCATTTAGGACCTCAGGTCCTAATCTAGATCAACTTTGGAGGAGCAAGGAATATAGGGCACCCCACTCCCCTTTGTTTGACACCAAATTGAAATCACATAATGATCACATGGATTTAGCGAGAAATATTTTCTTGTGTCACCCTACTCTCAGTTTTGTATCCCAAAATGCTTGGGATACTTATATAAGCAAGGTATCCTCCCTCATTTTGAGATCTATTTAGATCACCTATCAATTACAAGGATGAAGATCTCTCTAAATTCTATTTCAAGAGTAATAAATCAAGCATCAAGGCATTGAAGAATAGGAGGTTGTGGCACAATTGTGCATTTGTGATGGTCTCCATGATTTTCTCTTTCTAAGTCAATTACAAGTCAACATCAAGCATCTTCAAGAGCATTCCAGCACAAATAAGGCATATAAAGGTATGTGCATTTAAATTTTAAATCTAGCCTACTACCTAGCAACACAATTTCATTTCCAATTCAATTCAATTTCAAGGTTAATTCCTAATCTAGGGTTGACTTAGTCAAACCCCTTTCTACACAATATTTTCTCTTTTTTGTGTGCATGAACAAATGATGAAGCTAGGGAAAGAAGTGCAGAGTCATCAAACAAAGATCTATAGTCTCCAATTTGGTGAAGCCAAAACTGATAGGATCAAGATGAGTTGGGTTATCAAGTATTAAGAGAAATCCAAGCTAGGTGATTGGTTCCCTACACTTATGCCTCAAAGTTGGACTGTTAGTTATAGTCAACATTTCCACATACATTTCTAGAATTGGGTTTTGAGTCTGTTGTTTTCTTGTACATGCAAAAAACTATAATTTTATCTTAATTGTTTCTAATTTTTTCATTCTTCCATACAATATCATTTCATATTCCAACTCAACAATGAAGGACAACTACATCCACTTTTTGCTTGAGAAATATTGAGCCTAGTGGATTATTCTCCTTCTGAATGCAATCAAAGGTGGAAATAGACCTTGTTTTCTAGTTTTCATGCATTAAGCTAGTGACCCATATTTATCAACATTACAATCATTATAGCAATTAATTTTATAGTTGTATTGCATTATTTTCTATAGCTGGTCAATTATATAGTTATATTAACTGTACATCTCCAATGTATAAATCATCCTTCATGCCATTGAATAAAATATTGATGAATTTCACCTATCTCAATCAAAGAGGATAAATAAAATTTTGGGATAGATATTACTCATACTTTATTTAATAAATTCTACTTTTTGTTTGGTTGATGCTTGAGTCTAAACACAATTAAGGATATTCTAGTTCTCATTAACTAAATCTTGGGGTATAGGTTTTGAACACTTTGCACGATAGCTAACTACTGGACAATATGAAACTCATAAGAAATGAGTTAACCAAAACACAAAACATACAAGATTATTTTCTCAAAGGATGAATTTTGACTAGAGTATAAAACCTATAGGAATAAGGACACAACCCAGAAAGAGTTACACTATTATATCTAAGGGGAATAAGTAACCAAAACCATACAAAGACACCTTGGAAAGAAAAAGAAACTTCCAAGGAAGATCCTAATTAGGAAAGTCAATGCGAAAGAGAAATTAACTAGCCTAAAGTTGTAACTAAACCTAAAAGAATAGAACAAGGATTGGATCGTAGACCTAGTCTTGTAGAAAAAGAAGAGAGAGAAACTTGGGGATAAGCTTCATTAAAACCACCTAAAGGAAAATCAAACCTTTCATCCATTAAGGCCCTCCAAAAAAAGAGCCAAAGAGAAAAACACCCCATAGAAATGGCCCACCTCGATAGGACAAGTAAGGGCTAAACCAAAAACATGGATTGACTTGAGAGGAAATCAAGCCCCAAAATGGAAAACTTGATTACAGAGAAAGCCAACATATAGTTCCACCTCCATAAGACCTTCGTAAATAGAACTAAAAATATGAGTAGATAAAACCTTCACTTAAAGGCTTAGGGCATAATAGAATGAATCAAATACAACCAACTAGCACATTACTCACATTCTGACAAAATAAATGAGATCATTCTCCACCTCTATAGGAGAAACAAAAGTAACACTAAGGGACAAAGAAACAATTGACCTAATAAGGATCCTCGGAGTCAGAGACCACCGGATTGTCTCAAAACCTCTAACTAGGGTATAACTAACCCTCAAAACATTGTTGTAACCAAGAAAATGACACATCCCCCAACACCTAAGGACTCAAACAACTACCTCAAATCCAAACCCCACCTTGATAGCAGCAGAAAAAATGAATAAAGAGAAGTTCAAAATCCTACAAGGCCAATGAAACAAGAGAGGGATGCCACTTAAAGTTAAGATAGAAGGACCCCTAAAAACCAAGTACACACTACAAAGAAAACCAAGGGATAACAAACACAAACATGGTATAGCATATTAGAGAACCTACAACAATTAAATTACCTCCAAACTACAAAGCCAAAGAGAAACAACAATGCACAAAAAGAAGCCTCTAAATGTCAAACACACCACAAAAGAATCAAGAAGAGCTTCATCCAAACACCATTGCAAGAAGCCTCAAACTAGGCACAAGAACAAAAACATCCTGGCTCTTAAAGAGGTGAGGTCATAGTAGATAGAAGAAGGCCAAAGACCATAGGCATGCAAATCGATGCAAAATAAGTGCACAAAGAAGGGAGAAAATACCAGGTAGGACATAAAAATCTTTTGTCCTAGAACATGGAACCAACTATGTCTAAAAAATAGAGTAAGCGAAGAAAATAAAGAAGCATAAAATTAAAAGGGATATCCAAAAATGGAATCCTTGGCATCTTACCAATGGAAAAAATCCCCTAAGAGCTAGATATTTATTCATCATGAAACCCTTAAAGAGATTGTCAGAGAAGAGGACCTAAAAATGTCCAAAAAATTAATGGTAGATAGAGAGGGGACAATAGAAAATGGTTAGGACCTAGAACATAAGAGCCCACCACACAAATAGAGAAAGAGGTACTATGTAGATTCCAAACCAAGGAGAGGCTACCAAGTGGAAACCTAGGAGACATCCACATAGTGTGGAATAGGGAAGCAAAACCCCAAACCCAATGAATCAGTCCTAGCTAAAACCACCATGAAAACTATATTATACAGGGAAAAAACCCTAAAAGAGCTAGGTTGAACTATGCAACAATCTCCAATTGCATCTTGTGCATGTTTTTCCCCTTCCATCCTCCAAGATACCACAAATGGATACTCCTCTACTAACCCTAGTAGAGCTCTTCAAGCAAAAAAAAGTTTTAATTTTCTGGGGTAGTTGAGCAGTAGATTTTTTGTTGATAGGTTGTTCTAGTTGAAACATGATTGTAAACTACATTAATCTTTTTATTAAAAATATACAATAAACAAACTCCAATGTACATGAATTATTTTTAGGGCCTCATGAAATGGCCAATGCTTTCTATTAGAATTTATTCATTCATAAGCTCTTGCCACTCCCTATGGTTGAAATTTTATTGTTGTGGCTTTATAGATAGCCCACGGTCTCAATGGTTGTCTTGTATTTTCACATCAAATACATTTTCACATCCCAACAACTTGCTACAATTGCTATGGTTTTTCAAGAGAGAAACATATTATTTCTATGGTTTCTTGCTATTGGAAACAACATCATACAAGGTTTCTCAAGATCAGGTTTGGTTATGTTAGGTGCCATATTTTAAAAAATCACTAAGATCACCATAGTTAATGTCTATCCTAGTTCATACATAACATTAAAACTTATTTGGAATGAAATATATCCACATAATGTTGTATGTTATTTTCTTGTATTCAAAATATATTCATTGTTTTTACTCTAAAAAATAACAAGCTTGTGTTGTATGTGAAAACCATTTCTAACTAAAATAATTTTATATGAAAAGGAATTGGTGGTGACAAAGTGGGCTTCATAGTTACACATTTTTAATCATCTTTCTATAGGTGCCTTTCTAACCCATTATGGCTGGAATTTGATTTTGCAATTCCACTGATAATTCTTCTAAGAAAACTTGAGCATGGATTAAATGTTGGAATGTGGTAGAATGGGCTTCACTAGTCTAAACATACAATCTAGGAATAAAACCCATTCAAAATAGCATGCATTAAAGAATAATCAATAAGCCTGACTGCAAACCTTTGGGAGAGCTAGAAATAATGATTCATTTTTTTTAGTTTTTTAATACTAATATGATTCCATAACATGGAATAATAATTTAATAAAATAGATTTTTAACCCAAGGCAAGACTGAGAGGGAGGGTGAATTAGTCTCAACCAAAATTTAAGGCATTACATAAACAATTAAACAACAAAAAACCAATGCATCAACACCAAATTATTCCACATGGAAAACCCAAATAGGGAAAAACCATGGTGAGGACCTAGCCAAAAACTATATCCATTATGTATATCAGATTACAATGAAAGAGATCACTACTCTGGACTTGCAGACCAAGGCGAACAACTCTTGGGAAAAAATATGAAAGTGACTTGCAAACCTAGTTGATGCAAAGAATCCACACAAACTCAACTACTTAGCGAGATCTTTCTCCCCACTCACCTATTTCAATAGGTTTCAAACTCACAAACTCACATTAGGCTACTAGCTCCACACAAATTGATTGAACCAACCAATGACACACTTCTACTCCACAAACATCCATAAGACCATGACAAATTCTCAAGTAGGTCATAACAACATATTGAGACCCAAGACAAAACACTTCAACACAAAACACCATAGATTCACTAAATAACCAACAACACTAGGCCTTTCCCAATTAGGACTACTAATGGCTTACTCACACAACTCACAATGCCAAATAGGCATACCCAAACCCAAGGACTTTCATGGAGACATTATTGACTCTCTTCTATGGCCAAAACACTTGACTCAACCCACCCATCCACCCTAAAAGACATTAGACACACTGCGGCAATAATTTTGTCCTACTATGAGAGTCACAAACTACTTGAGAACAATCTTACTCCCTTTGACCATCTCATATACATAAAATTATAAAAATTAACCAATTTGATGAGAAGCCTTCTTATTTCCTTCTCAGATACCAAACTCATCAACAAATGTGCTCCTTTCGTTTCAAAATGCATGAACTCAATCCACTATTTTGTGATGACAGTCATACTCAAAGTTTTAGGACAATCAATTAGTTCTTTGAAATTTTGACGTGTTAAAGGTTAAATAAGGTTTGGGAAACATCAATGGACCCTCCACACACTCTATAAAACATCCACCAACCCTTGGTAAAACTTTCTTTGCATACTTATAGATAAAACCCTTCAACACCTATTGCTATGTCAGACTGAGACAAGAATTTCAGTCCTTCCCATCAATGTTCGCACGTGCTTCCTTCTATTTTAAACCCTACACACATATGAATATTAAAGAGAAAACTAATATACATGTGCATGCCTAATTTGGGGTTTATTTAATAACAAATATATTTATTTTTACATTTTGATTGCTCTCGGTTTACCCTAAGGAGGGTTTTGACTGATTTTACAAAATCTTCAATAACTTTTCAAATACAGATCCCAAATTAATGAAACCAAAAAAAAAAAATTATATTCATGCTATTTTATTCTCAAACTGGTTCCCAATTCCAATCAAAGCATTTGATGGTGGAAAACATGTGGAGAACAAAATGCAATGTTTAGAAAATGAAGGAAGAGTGCTGGGAATTCAATTATTTTAATTGATTTTCTCCAAATATCATCAACCAACCCCTCAAAACCCAATGGAAGGTGTATTAAACCATATTAAATCCTCCAAATAGATATATCCAACTTTTTAAGTCATTTCAACAACCACACAACTAATTACACTTCTCAAGATAAAGTTGCTTGGCAACTTTTGTGACAATATGAGCAACTTTGACAATATTTTAATTCTAAACCTTCCTATGACCCAAAAATCATAAAAAATAGGTTCAAATAGTTATAAAATACCTTTACATAATATTAAGCATCAAATTCAACCTATTGAGACAAATTGTCCACATATTGACAACTTTAACAATTTTGACAATTTTTTAGTAACTTTGACAATTTGACCCAATAATGACTTGATCTAACATCTAATGGTCATAATGACCTTATTACATCAAAAATTGGTCTCAAACAAGATTATTCACACCTTTTAAACTTCAAAAAACAAAAAATTCACATTTAGCCTCATAGAGGCTTGAGGGCCAATTGCGTGCTCCTGCACCATACACCCTGTCTATAAGAGAACTTGTGTTCCATGAGGGAAATCCAACTGCATGTTGTTGTTGCACACCTAAAAAACCTGCAACAAAAGGATAAAAAACATAACACAATTTCATATCAGGCCATAAAGGATTAAAAACTATCAGCATTCTTGGTTTACACCAAGAATTGTCATGAGGTGCTTGCACTTGAACCCTTTCCAACACACTCTCAATTATTCCCTTCTGAACCAGACCTTCTATGCCTGCAATCTTTGTCTCATCACAAATTCTTTTCTTTAGAAGTGGACACATGATTTACCCAATCATTACCCCTTCAAGCAATTTGGGTGCCTCATTTTTTCAAGCCTTGGAATTGCTTCAACCTCCTTACTCTTGAGAGGTTCCTTCTTACCAAACATCACCATCTTTGAATTACCCTTCACCTTCTCATTTTCCTACAAAAAAGTCATTTTGAATGTTCTTCCATCCATTTTAATAAGACAGTTGTTTTCACAACCATTATATAGTCCCTTCCTATCAAATTGCCAAGGTCTTCCCAGAAGCTTATGCCATCAATCCATAGGTAAAATCAACAAAATTATGTCTTTATATTCACCTATCTGAAAGTCCACATAAGATTTTTCATTCACTAAGAGAGTTTTACTATCATTGACCCAAGAAACATGATAATGTTCCCTATGTGGTATCTAATCTAATTTTAACTTAGTCACCATCTCATTAGACACCATATTATCATGAGAACCTGAATCAATGATAGTCTTACAAATTTTACCTTTGCACTGACATGAAGTTCTGAACCAACTCCTTCTTTGGCTCAAATTATTCTCCTTAGCTTCCTGTAACAAATTTTTCCTTACCATCAAATATTCCCCTACTACTTCAGCAGAAACACATCCAAGTGGAGAGTTAACACTCTCATCTTCCTCTTCTTGGACATAGTGGAATCACTTTTTGCTTCTTCTATTACCACCACTTGTTGAGGATATTTTCTTTTTAGGATGTACTTAAACACTAGGTGTCCAATTTTCTGGTAGTTGTAGCATCTACTAGTAAAGACATTGGAGTAACTTCCTCCTCCAAATCTGTGCCTTGAACCCCTAAAGCCACCTCTTGTACCGACACCTTGTTTCTTACCTTTACTTGATTCTTCTTGATCCTCATGATATTGTTTGCTTGTAGAGAAAGTTCCTTTTCCTCTTTCATTTCTCCCTTTCCCTTTGGTATACTTCTCTTATCTTCTCTTCATCTTCTCCTCCACCCTGATAGCCAATTGAAAACATTCTTTCACAGTTATTGGGTTAGCAATAACTAATTCATCCTGAATATTGAATCTAAGACCACCAAGGTCCCTCGCCACCTTTTCAACTTCATCTTCATCCCTTACTACTCTTATACTCAACTTATAAAACTCATCAATATATTCCTTCACATATAAATCCCTCTATTTTATATATTGAAATCTCTTAAACAAGTGAACTTTATACTCTCTAGGAGTAAATTTACCTTTAAGCTTAGCAAACATCCTGTCCCAAGATATTATCGTGGCTTTTCTTTTCTTTCTTCTCCCTGCTTTCTCATAGACCTACCATAGAAATGAATTTCCCTTGAACTTGGTGTTTTCCACCTTGACCTTCTGATCATCAGCTACTTGCAACCCAATCAACTAACTCTTATTCACTCAAATTCCCACCATACATAGGTAGCTCAACTCTTGCCTTGTACTGATCACCTCTTAGTACCTTTAACAATTTTATTGTCCTCTATTCCTCTGGATCGATGTATTCTTCCTCTGGTTCTTCTTGAAACTCCTCTTCTTCTTCCACTTCATCACTCACATCCCCTATATCAACATTCCTTCTTTGATTATATTCTAAGGCTTCAAGCCTTCAACTCCTACAATTCTCTAGCAGTACCCACACTCTTAGGAGGCATCTTGTCCTCAACCTATTATTCACTCTTCTCTCAAATCCTGAAAATATTCTTTAGGGACCTACTTCCTTTCTCTTATACCAATATGATGGGGAGCATACACACAAACTCAACTACTTAGGGAGATATTTCTCCCAACTCACCTATTTCAATAGGTTTCAAACTCACAAACACACATTAGGCTACTAGCTCCACACAAATTACTTCAACCAACCAATGACACACTCCTACTCTACAAACCTCCATCCCCCCATGAAACATGCTCAAGTAGGTCATAACAACATATTGAGACCCAAGACCAAACACTTCAACACAAAACACCATAGATTCACTCAATGGCAAACAACACTGCGCCTTTCCTAATTAGGACTACTAATTGCTTACTCACACAACTCACAATGCCAAATAGGCATACTCGAACTGAAGGAATTTCATTGAGACATTATCAAGACTCTCTTCTATGGCCAAAACACTTGAATCAACCCGCCCATCCACCCTAAAAGACATGAGACACACTATGGCAATAATGTTGTCCTACTATGACAGTCACAAACTCCTCGAGAACAGTCTTACTCCCTTTGACCATATCATATACATAAAATTATAAACATTAACTAATTTATGGTAATCCTTCCTAATTCCTTTTAAAACACCAAAATCGTCAAAAAACTTTCTCCTTGGGCTGCAAAATGCATGAACTCAGTCAACTATTCTTGTGATGGCAGTCATACTCAAAGTTTTAGGACAGTCAATTAGTTCTTTGACATTTTGGCCCATTGAAGGTTAAATAAGGTTTGGTACATATCAATGGACCCTCCAAATACTCTATAAAATATCCACTAACCCTTGGTAAAACTTCCTTTGCATACTCATAGATCAAACCCTTCAACACATGTTATTATAACAGACTGAGACAAGAATTTTAGTCCTTCTCATCAATGTTTGCATGTGCTTCTTGTTATTTAAAACCCTTCACACATATGAATATGAAAGAGAAAAATAATATAAATGTTCATGCCTAAGTTGGGGCTTATTCAATAACAAAAATAACTTTTTTCACATTTTGATTTCTCTTGGTTTACCCTAAGGAGGGTTTTGACTCATTTTACCAAATTTGCAATAACGTTTCAAATACAGATTGAAAATTAATGAAACCCAAATAAAATGAAAGTATGTTCATTCCATTTCAATCTCCAACTAGCTACCAATGGTAATAAAAGAATTTTATGGTGGAAAACACATGGAGAACAGACTGCAATGTTAAGAAAACTCAGAAAGAGTGCAAGGAATTCAATAGTTTTAATTGTCTCTCAAAATATCATCAACCAACCCATCGAAACCCTAGGGAAGGTGTATTTAAATCTTATTAAATCCTACAAAAGGATATAACCAACTTTTGAAGTGGTTTCAACAACTACACAACTAATTACACTTTTCAACACAAAGTTGTTTGACAACTTTTGTGACAATATGAGAAACTTTGAGAATGTTTTAATTATAAACCTTCCTGTAGTGTCCTAAAATTGTGACACTTGCAATTTTGACTGCATTTCAGTCTTCACGATGGTGACGCAACACACAACCTGAATGGAGACCCCAAAACTTGCTCATGACACCAAACACTGCATTTTTCAAGCACCTTGGCCTGAACCTCCTTGCACCCCGCTGTCCCGGAGGTGGGACCAGAGCGCCCAGCGCCCTGGTCCCTGGGTCCTATTTTGGGCCCAGTTTCCTAGGTGATATCGGGTCTTTTTGATTGCAATTTGGAAATATACTTCCCTGGTCGGCCTAAGGTCGGGAAAATCAGTCTATCAGCCCTAAATGACAAGTATATAAACTACATTTTCCTCTCTCATTCGATATGAGGGAAAAGGCGTGGAAACTATACTCAAGCATTCAAGCATTCAAGCAATTGATCATTTCAAGTCTCCATTCAAGGCTAAGTGTTGCATTCAAGTCAAGGATTCAACCATTGAAGAGGAGATCACTTATTACATGCTACATACTACAACATACAACATCTAAACCTTCGCACATAAGGATACCAACATCCTTAGAACAAGGTATTAGTACTTGTTTTACATTACAGTCATTTACATTTACAGCTCTTGCTCATTTCTTGGTTAATTCCAAAATCGGGGTTTGACCTAAAGGCAAACCCCTAATCCCTAACCCCCCATCGTCTTCGCTTTTCTGTGTGTAGGTTGCAGGTACGCAACTGAGATTGAAGATCTGGAATCCTTGTGCAGAGACGAACCGATCCCCCTTCGTTTCGCAGATTTTTCGGAGGACCGTGGCGCCGGGCGCCATCGTCCCGACAACTTTTTCTCAAATTTGCAAGACAGCGCCGTATCGACATTTTACTGCTAATTCCAGGTCCGCAGCTTCATCCTATAACCTAAACTCAGTTTATAAGCGAATCTTTATGACTTTCTATGCATCCTTAGCTTAATTTCCTTAATCAACATTCTTTACAAAAGAGGGTAGCTTTGCTTTCCAAACCCTTGAAATTCATCTAGCATCCAATCTTACCTTGTGTGGGATTGGATCTTATGAGTTTCAACCCCTCTTTTGAATGTAAAGTCTTCCGCCTAAGTGAAAACCCATCGAATCCTAGCGAACCTCCCTTCTCGCTCCTCGGAGTTAGAAGAGGGGAGACCAACTAGGGTTCGACAGCGATTTTCCGCTTTACATTTTGGTGAACCTGACGTGAACATCCTTTCTGATTTTTCATGCTTAGATCTGAAAATTGATTCCTTGATTACATTTCCATGTTTGATCTTTTGCAAAATTTTAGAGGTGATTGCATAAAAACCCTAAAATTTCTTTTTGAAAATTAAGCTTGTGAAATGTTTAATTATTAATGCTTGCTTCAGATCTGCTTTTCTATTATAAATTATCAATTCATATCTGTACTTTAATTTTGAAAATTAAGTGGTTAAATGTCAAAACCCTAATTTTTGAAACCCTCTTAATTCAACCTTTGTCCGACAATTTGACCGATCAAAACATCTCCAAATCAGCTGTAACTTTGGATTCTGCAATAAAATCACAATATCTTTCATCCCTGAAAATTTGGAAAAAAGTTGCGAGGACCGTGTTGCACTCCGAGCGCCATCGTCCCCGACATTTTTTCCAAAATTTCGGGAGCGAGATCTTGCTGTATTTTCCTGCTAAAATCTAGAATTTTGGCTGATTTTGTCAATTATAACACTTTCAAAATTACAGTCAAAGTTGGTCTTGTGATTGCTTGGTTTAAGGCTTCTAATCATTCAAAAATCATTGAAATTGAAATTTTGTGTCAAAATTGTGTTCTTACTGTCCTAAATCTGAAAAGTGTGTTTGCATTCATTCGAAATTTCAGTGCTTTATTCAAATTCTTGCAATTTGTGACTTTTGAAATTAAGTGCTTAATTACAACAGCTTTGATTTCCGCTTTCAAAATTGAATTTTGTGTGAAATTGAGTCAATTTTTAAAATTCAAAACTTGCACTGCTTTTGACATTCCCTCTAAAATCATAAAATTCAAAATTTCAGTTTCCCTCTCTTTTTCAAAATTCAAATTTTGCATTTTTCGACAATCTTGATAGGGTTCAATTTTAAGATTGCAACTTTAATTTGGCCTATCTACAGATCGTAAAATCCCTCAATTTTTTCAGATTAGCTCTAAAATCATCATACCTTTCATCCCTGCAAATTTCGAAAAAAGTTGCAAGGACCGTGTTGCACTCCGAGCGCCACGGTCCCGAACATTTTTTTCCGAAATTTCGGGAGACTGTTGTGATTGCATTTAACAGCTTAAATCTGGAAGATTGGCTGTTTTTACTGAAAATTGCTACCTCTAAGATCAAAATCTTTTCTCTCTCTCTAGTGCATGAGTTTTACAACAACAAGTCCTACTTACACTATTCCTGTTAGACGAAGCCATAGAATTAAGTCTTTCCAAGGTTTAACTACCGAGGAGATGGAACCTAATTTGAGTAGCCTTTTTAACGAGGACATGGGTAATTCCTCTAATCCTCCGAATGATGAAGAAGCTCTCCATGAAGTTTCCGTTGAACAACTTTCCAAATTGGATAACCAATTTGACGATTTTCACCAGTGGATGTCTCATGAGTATCCCGATAGTCAAGCTCTTCCTTTAATTGAGGGTCTAAAACGCATGCTTCAAAGTGATAAGAATGGAATTGATGTTTTGTGTGGTATTGCACACATTGTGGATTCGAATGTGATGCCTATGAAGAGTTGTGCTAAATCCTTAGGTTATACACAACCTCCTACACAAGTTAATCATTCTATTCCTTTGACCACTTCTATTGCTAGTATACCTACCTTTACATCAAACATCATGGCTACTTCTATACAAGACATTCCTCCTGTGATTACCAGTCATGGGGGCAATCCTCCTTCTTCAGTTAATCCTCTTCCTTCATTCAATCCAACTTCTTCGTACATTCCTTCAATGAGTGTTCCTATTACATCTTCACAAATGAACATGACGCAAGGGGGCAATTCATTTAACCATTCCATTCCTCCTTGTAGTGTTCCTCCTATCCAATCATCCCCTATGGTTGACTATCATAGGGTCCCACCACCTTACTCTTTACCTTCTTTCAATAACATCACACCTCCATCTCAATCTAACACACCTAATATGAATTCTTCGACTGAAGCGACCATTAATAATCTTGCACAAACTGTCTCTTCTTTACAGCAACAAATTGCCTCTATGAATCAATCTAAGTTTAGTGTGCCCACATTTGATGTTGCGAGCCCACTTTCTCTTGACATTGTTCGAGCTATCCCTCCTAAACATGTTGAAATCCCGCATCTGGAGCTTTATAATGGTAAAGGAGATCCTCTAACACATGTTAAGACTTTTCAAACAATTTGTACTGATTTTGCTTACGACCCAAGGTTGCTTGCGAAACTATTCACTAGAACATTAAGAGACAAAGCCCTACAATGGTATTGCTCATTGCCTTCTTATTCTATTACTTCTTTCGAACAACTTGCAAATGCTTTCATTCAACAATTTCAAAACAATATAAGTCCTAAAGTTACTTTGATTGATTTAATGCATTGTAAACAAGGTGTTAAAGAAAAAGTGACTGATTTCATTGGTAGATATAAGCATTTGTATGCTCAAATTTCTTTTCCAGTGCCTGATAATGATATTCAAAGAATCTTTATTTCTAATTTGCAAAAAGATATTCGAGACAAACTTCTATTTTCTGAGTTTACTTCTTTCCAACAGTTGTGTGCCACTCTTCACAATTATCAACTGACTGTGAGTCAAATGGAACAATCACATCCTATGGCTCCAAGTGATAAGGGTGATAGCAGTCAACAACCATTTGGGAAGTTTAAACTGAACAGAGATTCCATCAAATTCAATGAAAACATCATCAACAACAATGTGAATGCAGCATTAGGTGTGCCTCCTATTTCTAAATTTTTCAGGAAAGAAAGAAAGTATACTCCTTTGAATGAATCATTGCATGATATTATGAATAAGTTATTGGGACAAAATGTGCTTACTCTTCCTCCTATAAGACAAATTGATCCTGCAAAAATTACTTCCCCTTATTTTGATCACAAAGCTTTTTGTCATTTTCATCGTCAGCCTGGTCATGATACTGAAAAATGTTTTTCTTTAAAGGGTAAAATTCAGGATTTGATTGATAATAATACTATCTCTCTTTCTGGAGTGAATGATAAAGGCAACACATCTGTAGCCCCTCCTAACCAAAATCTTCAGATTTTTACTGATCCATTGCCTTCTCATACCTCTAATGCAATTGAGGCTAATGATTCCTCTCTTTCATCTGATGGTCTTGTGTCTATGACTCCGAATGTGATTAACTTTGTAGAGCAGCAAGAAATCCCTAAAGAACCTTCCATCACATTTGATTCCAGTGAAACCATTAGGGCACCTGATGGTCCTTTATACATAGTTGCAAAAGTCAAGAATATACCTTGCCGTGGAGTACTTATTGATCCTTCGTGCACGGTTAATGTTATTACTGAAGAATTTCTTTTTACTTTGCAATTGAATCAAGTGATATATGACAAAACAGATGTGATTGTGAAACTATTTGATGCATTTTCTTCTCCTGCAATTGGTTCTATTACATTGCCTATTGAGGTCCATAATAAATCTCTTGATGTGAACTTTGCTATTATTCCTTCTTCCGAACAATTTCGTGTGAAGCTTGGCTATCCTTGGCTATCTTCCATGAAAGCTATTGCTTCTCCTATTCATAAGTGTTTAAAATTTCCCCATAATGGTGAAGTTGTTACTATCAATCATAGTCTCTTTAAACCAGCTGAAAGAACCTCTAGTGTTCCTATTGATTACTTTTGGCCTAAACAATTCCAATCTCTTCCTCCGCGAAGTGATCATCTTTTCAAATCTTATCAAAAGTGGAAAACAGATATGATCCTATCTCTAAGTGAACCTAGAACACCTAAACTTGACATCCCTATCATTCTTGAGAAGGAAATTCTTCCTTTGAAAGACAAAACTAATGTCTTTCCCCAAGAAGATTCCCAACCCGTCCCCATGGATGTAACTATGTCTATGCGTAATAAATCTTTTAAGAGTAGATCTATACCTCCTCGTCATGATGGACTTGGTCTTCTCCCTAAACCAAAAATTCCTCCTTTATATGGAGCAGTTCCTCCTCCTGCCTTTTATATAGAGAAGAGACCTTCTTCTTCTCCTATTATTCAACCGAAGAGACCACAACCTAAACACCCAAGTGCTAAGGATGAGAACATTCCTCCTCCTCAATCTTCTCCACTTCCTACTAAGACTAGATGTAATCGTTCTGCACGTGAACGCCGGCAAAAGCGTCGCCTTAGAGCTCAAACTTTACAATCTCCAAAAACACCTTCAACAAGCATTATTCCATTTTCTCCTCAGCCGGATATTGAGCCTAAATCTCCTAAACATAAGATGCATGATGGTCTTGATCCTGTGCGAGTTAAAGATCCTATTTTTATAAATCTTGATGATGATATAGATGAAAATGTTATTCATGATGAAAATGTTACTCCTCTTGCTTCTGATAGTGAATATGAACTTGTTGATATTGACAACCATTTATCTAATGAATTTTCTAAAGCACTTATCCTAGCTCCTAGACAAGAACAATGTGGCTCGGAACATGAACATAGCCCTTGTTTGGATCTTGTGATAGCTCCATCTGCGGTGTTGGATGTTCCTCCTCTAGCGTGTTCCCTGCCTTCCCGAAACATTGATCAGCAAGATCAGGGGGTAGATGACGTGCTAGACTAGTTACATTAGCATGGCAGATTCTCTACCCCTCTCTTTTGTTACTTCTTCTATATGTTATTCTCATTCTTCTATTTGTTGTCCTTAGTGTTGTCTACTTGAGGACGATGCAAAGCATTGAGATCTCTTTGGTCTCTCTCATGTTGACTCAAAAGACACATGTGTTCCCTTCTTCTAGGTGACCTTCCTTGATTGGGGAATGAAGAACAATTATGCATACATACATATGATATATACATGACTTATCATACAGCATACTGACCCCGAGGAAAGCGAAGTCACCTCGTGCTTTGTGTTTGTGTTCATTATCCTTAGGTTTATCTCATACTTGGGGGCTAAATCTTTGCGATAACGTGCTCCTTTCCTTTCTCATTTTCTATGTGTATCACTACATTAAAACAATCACCCCCGTTGAAGCGTGTGCGATCGCTTTAACGTAGGGGGGCATACACCCTGTCTATCCCTTCACGATACTTGAAAATTTCTTGGCGAACTTAGCTTTGTCTTGAAAATTTTTGGTATTTCTTTTGCATGACTCATAGTGAGGGAACCTTACTACTGACAGTCATGGTTCTCCCTCATGATCTTCCCTTTTACTTTGTCAATCGAAGTCGTAAGATCCTTAGTCCATTGGGGGCTTGGTGTGTCTTGCCTCCTTGACGTGGTGAAAGTCTTTCAATATTGTTTCCTTGTACTTTACCGGAAGTATGAGCATACATACTCCCGCTAAAGTGGGGGCTAAATGTAGCATCCTAAAATTGCGACACTTGCAATTTCGACTGCATTTCGGTCTTCACGATGGCGACGCAACACGCAACCTGAATGGAGACCCCAAAACTTGCTCACGACACCAAACACTGCATTTTTCAAGCACCTTGGCCTGAACCTCCTTGCACCCCGCTGTCCCGGAGGTGGGACCAAAGCGCCCAGCACCCTGGTCGCTCAGGACCAGGGCGCCCAGCGCCCTGGTCCCTGGGTCCTATTTTGGGCCCGGTTTCCTAGGTGATATCGAGTCTTTTTTATTGCAATTTGGAAATATACTTCCATGGTCGGCCTAAGGTCGGGAAAATCAGTCTATCAGCCCTAAATGACAAGTATATAAACTACATTTTCCTCTCTCATTCGATATGAGGGAAAAGGCGTGGAAACTATACTCAAGCATTCAAGCATTCAAGCAATTGATCATTTCAAGTCTCCATTCAAGGCTAAGTGTTGCATTCAAGTCAAGGATTCAACCATTGAAGAGGAGATCACTAATTACATGCTACATACTACAACATACAACATCTAAACCTTCGCACATAAGGATACGAACATCCTTAGAACAAGGTATTAGTACTTGTTTTACATTACAGTCATTTACATTTACAGCTCTTGCTCATTTCTTGGTTAATTCCAAAATCAGGGTTTGACCTAAAGGCAAACCCCTAATCCCTAACCCCCCATCATCTTTGCTTTTCTGTGTGTAGGTTGCAGGTACGCGGCTGATATTGAAGATCTGGAATCCTTGTGCAGAGACGAACCGATCCCCCTTCGTTTCGCGGATTTTTCGGAGGACCGTGGCACCGGGCGCCATCGTCCCAACAGCTTTTTCTCAAATTTGCAGGACAGCGCCGTATCGACATTTTACTGCTAATTCCAGGTCCGCAGCTTCATCCTATAACCTAAACTCAGTTTATAAGCGAATCTTTATGACTTTCTATGCATCCTTAGCTTAATTTCCTTAATCAACATTCTTTACAAAAGAGGGTAGCTTTGCTTTCCAAACCCTTGAAATTCATCTAGCATCCAATCTTACCTTGTGTGGGATTGGATCTTATGAGTTTCAACCCCTCTTTTGAATGTAAAGTCTTCCCCCTAAGTGAAAACCCATCGAATCCTAGCGAACCTCCCTTCTCTCTCCTCAGAGTTAGAAGAGGGGAGACCAACTAGGGTTCGACAGCGATTTTCCGCTTTACACTTCCTATGACCCAACACTAATCAAAATAGGTCCCAATAGTTACCAAAAACCATTACATAATATTAGGCATCAAATTTGACCCATTAAGACACATTGTCCACATATTGACAACTTTTACAATTGTGACAATTTTTGAGTAACTTTGACAATTTGACCCAATAATGACTTGATCTAACATATAACGGTCATAATGACTTTATTAAATGATAAATGGTATCAAAAGATCTAATTTAAAACTTTAAAACTTTAAAACACAAATATTTCACATTTAGCCTCATAGAGGCTTGAGGGTTAGTTAGGTTCTCTTGCACCACTAATGCTAACTACAATAGGGAAAGGCATAATAAAATGATTTGAAAAGAAGGATCTCCTAATAATTAAGTTGTTCTTGAACTCTACATCAACTAATGAACATAAACACACAATTCAAACCTTATCTGTCAACTCATTGTCTCATATTTTTGCTATAGTCTCAAATAGCTTGCATACCATTCGATCAAAACTTTTCATCTCTGCTCTTCATTGAATTTTGCCAACTATTTCCACACATATTATTTTCCATATATTTTTTTTAGAAAAAATTCCATCCTTACGTTAACCTTTAGAGGAGGCTAATGCAAAACTTTTACAGATTGTTGGAACAGTTATAGAAACTTAACAGTAATAAAAAAAAAATCACACAGACCACAACACAACAACATAGTGAAATACATGGGGAAAACCCTTTTAGGAGAAAAACCCCATAGTCCAAAGGCAACTCAATATATTATTCAACAATCAATAGCATATTACAATATACTTGCAAAGAAATCTCTTCATAGGAGTACCACTAATCAAAGACTCAGAGGTAACTCAATAGCCATAAAAATATTACACAAAATCTTTATCTCACACACCACATATATAGGAGATATAATGCAAGAAACCATCAAACGGTATTACAAAGTCATATGCTAACACCACCCAATAAAGTAGAGCCAACCTTTTCTCCATCTAGATGACCTTTGACATGTCAAAACACACATCAATAGGTGATCCTCCCTTTTACAACTCATTTATGTGTCCGACCCAATTTATATTTCCTATTTTAAAAGTCCAAACTTTTGAAGGCCATAACTTGTGAACCATGTGTCCAATTGATGAACCATTTGAAGCATCAAAAATCTTGTGCAGTGCTCTATCATCTTGTAGAGTGTAATGATATTTATGCCAACTTTTTAGGAAATTTAGGAGTCTCTAAATTCCTCAAAATTAATTTTAAACCTTTCATTGCACCCTCCAAAAATTGAAACTTTAATATCATCAAAAATAGCTATGATCTTGTGATGAAAATTTACCCGCATGCTCATATAGAAAACCAAAATATTGTTAGCCATTTGGTGGAATTGATTATGTGTTGCATTTATGTCTTGTCATTGCTTCAACCACTAGCTATTTGGATGCTGTACCGGTACCCTTCTGGTCTCGGTAGGTTGAGTGGCTTCTGGTTAACTTGGATTTGACCTATTCTAGTAGGCTTCGGTATAGTCTGGTGTTGGATTCAGCTTGTTTGTGTTACTTATACTCATATTTTGTCACTTGGTTTTGGTCTCGATATCGAATGTTATCCTGCTTGCTTAGAAGATTGGTTTCTGGTTCCGGTGAGGGTTTCACCGACAGAGCTTTTGGTGGAGATCTTTGATGGATTGTATAAGTGGTGTTGGTGCAGCTTCCGATGGAAATTCAGGATGTTGTTGTTGATGATGTTTAAGACTTGGTGGATGCAGATCATTGTTGTGGTGTATGGACTTATACTTGGTCTCAGTTGATCTAGGTTATGGAGCAACTTTAATGTAATGTGTGGATAGGACCTATTAATTAATTTTTGGGATGTATTATGTGTTGATATTATTTGTTTGGTCTAAGGCTGACATGATTTATAATTATGTAATTGGTTTATTGTCTAGTGGCCGACCTTATTGTTTATGGTCGAGGGTTTGTATATATACATGTAAGATCTCATTGTAGATTATCATGGTTATTGTAAGAGGTCATGGTCAAGGAATGTAATGTGCAAATAATGTAATATCATTCAGACAAAGGAGTTGGTCGGTCATTGGAGATCGAATTGGGTTTATGTAAGAGGATTTAGTCATCTGGTATTGAGCTTAACTGAAACTATACTCAGGCATAAGAGATGATATCTTTTGCAATTTAACACTTCTTCTAATTGTAGTCTAGATTTATATGTAGTCAGGGAGGCCGCTTTTATGATGAGAAGTGCACTCTAGGCTATTGGCCTTCCTGAATGTGTAGGCCCCTCAATTGTAATTCTCACACGTATTGTAGAAGTATTATCTGATTGTGGGTAGGCTTCCCATTGTGGTTTTTCCCTTTACCGGGTTTTCCATGTACAAATCTTGGTGTCATGTGGATGGTATTTATTTTGTAATTATTGTTCATGCTTAATTAGTGTATCAACTATTCTGGTATTAATGTTTTGGGTTCCGGTTTAAAGTTTAAATTTATAATGGTTCAGGTAAATTGTGACAACTAATTCACACCCCCCCCCCTCTTAGTTGTCTTTTGGTTATTTGAACTATCTAACAATTGGTAAATGAGCCTTGGTCCTCTCTGCAAAAAGCTTAACCACTTGAGGAAGATTCTATGGCGACTAACAGTTCAAGTTCATCCAGTTCTTCTGGAGCTATCTTTTGAAGGGATATTTTGAGGCTTGATGGAACAAATTACACAGTATGGAAGATTCAGATGGAGATTCATCTGAGATGTCTTGGCAAAGAGACTTGGGAGATCACATAGAATGGTGTCACACACTATAATCAGGGATCTAGAAATCATCCTCCAACAAACCTGGACAAGGAGCTTGAGAATGATTGTAGAGCAAGAGAAGCCCTCTTGTGTGCACTTTTTGATCAATGAATAATGGGATTAACCAACAAATCATATGGAAAGGTTATATGGGATAAATTGGAGACTTTTAATGAAGGTGACCCTATAGTGAAAATGTTTGCTTGATGATTATTTTAATGATTTATATGTTGTCATTGGTGTAACACATACACACATATGCTCACATTTTCTACCGGTGTGACTTCAAAGTTATTTATACTACAATCACTATACTAGAAGGTTTATATCAAACTGGTACATGGTAACAACTGGTATATACATGGAGTCAACCAATGTGTATATATTTATATTTATGGATACTCATAACTCGACATCAACTAGAAGATCCAATGGAGGTTATCCAAAGAACATCGAAGGAAAAACGGTTTATATGTTTAACTCCAACCGGTATTGTTGGTCCAACCAATATTCGTTGATTGTGTGATGAGTTATCCTCACCTACAAATTTTGGCACTATTTTGGTGATGAGTTATGATTGTTTGACAAGATACACTGCACCTAGGAAATTGTGATACGATTTCTCAAGGGTGACATGAAATCTAAACATCTATATATTGACATCACAATGAATTATTTTGGCTGAGTGAAGGAGATATAATATGTGATGTTTTCATGTGAAGGCAAAAGTGTTAAGTTGTAGAGTATGTTAGTAATGAAGTTTTGAGCATAGAAGAAGATCTATTCAAGCAAGTTGTGCTCCTACTAGATCACACACTGTTGTTTTCTAATCATTGCAATAGCAAAATCCCCTAATCGGGTAAGCTCTAGCAAGCTTCATTGTAAAAATCCTCTAACCAATTGATCCATTAGTTTGGATTCTAAAATCCTCTACTGAGGTTACTCCTAACAGGGTACTACCTTTAACA
Source organism: Cryptomeria japonica (assembly GCF_030272615.1). NCBI lineage: Eukaryota > Viridiplantae > Streptophyta > Pinopsida > Cupressales > Cupressaceae > Cryptomeria > Cryptomeria japonica. The sequence continues at coordinate 75,497,404 of NC_081408.1, read as the reverse complement.
GGGCATAGCTTTTAACTAAGCTTTGTGATCTTTAATAGGATTCACTCCTAGCAGAGCAACTTTTTATAGACCCTAACTAATCAATTATCTATTACTGCAGATAGTTAACTTGTGAGTCCCATCTCACCGTGGTTTTTCCCATTTGGGTTTTCCACATATAAACACTTGTGTTATGGTGGATGTTTAACTTATTGTGGATGTTTTATATAATTTTGGGTTAAATGCATAGTGTTTAACAAACTCGTTAAGTATATCTACCGGTCAGTGTTTAAAGTAGTATTGTTTTTGGTGTCACTAATTCATCCCCCGCTCTCAGTGCTTTACAAGTCCATCAATTGGTATCAGAGCCTAATTTCTTTAAATCTAATCACTTGGAAGGAAACCTTAAAGCCACCATGGGGGATATGAGCTATTTTGATATGGCTAGAGAGCTTGAAGCTAGTAGAAATGAGCTTGAAGCCCTAAGGGTCAAACTGAAAGCTTCTCAAGTCAAAAGTAGAGAGTTGATTGAACAACTATTGGAAATATCTGATAATAGTTCTTCAGATGAGGACAATATTGATGCTTTAACTGAGGAAGTTGAAAAACTAAATAGTGAAAAGATAAATCTAAGGAGAGAACTAGAAACCCTAATTATCTGCATGAGTCAAGAATTGGAAGCCAAGAGGACAACTAAAGATCTCATCAAAGAAAGAGATCATGAGATTGTAAATCAAGCGAGATAATGCTACTTTTCATGAGAATTGGCATGTAGAGAAAGAAGAAAAAGAGACCTTATAGCTAGATCTTGAATCAACATCATCTCTGAGAGAGACTTTGTCAAAGCACAATGAAGATCTTACCAGGCAGCTCACTAAAGCTAATGAGAAACTGGAAAAGTTCAAAAAAAGTTCAACCTTGCTAGAAGAGAAAATTCAATCACAAAGGATGAAAAGTGATACCTCTGGACTTGGTTTTAACATATCTAAGAAAGGAGGATCTTTTGGTACAAAGACCAACATCCATAAGGACAAAACTGCTCCTAAGGCTAATAAGCCAACTAGTAAGAAGGTTTTTAAACCTATTTTCTTTGTTTGCCTTAAACCTAGTCATACTGCAAATGTGTGTAGAAACAAACCTAATGGAAATGAAAGATACAATACAAATAGATCCAGACAGAAAAAATCGATTAATCATTCTAAAGAGAAGAAAGGCAAGAAAAAGGTAAATATTGAAGAAACCAGAGAGGAAATGAATCGAATATGGAAGAAAAAGAGTGATGACATACTTGAAGAAGAAACTAATCCTTCACCAAGTGTGGAGAATCCTACACTTGTGAACTAAGCCTTTCCATATGGCTAAGGGGAGAATAGTGGTAAATCTACTTCCAAACCGCTTGAAAAGAATAAGTGGTAAGAGAGTGTGAATACATGAAATTTTGATAACTTTTTGTCAATCAGTTATCAACCAGTTTTATATCTATAAATATTATATGCATCATTAAGCGACATAATTAGGGTTTGTAACCGTAATGGGAGAGCATTTAATGCAATAGGTAAAAAGGATAAAAAAGAGTTTTTCTTTGTTATTTTTACCCTAATGCATTTGAGAGAGAAGTTTTTAGCACTTGCAAAGTGAAGAAGATTGCTAGCATATTTTAATCGAAGTTATATCGTGATTTACATGAGCAAGTTGATTTGAAGGTTAGTGAAGACTAAACTAGTGTGCACTTGAGTAACCAACCAAAAACCGAGGCAACACAAGTAAACTAAGGTATTTCTTTGATAAATCCTACTTTGAATCTAGTTTATCTATAATGGCATCATCATCTAAGAAAGTAGAGAAATTGATGATCACATCTGAACCTATGGAGGTTGTAAAGTCAGAATAGATTGTGTCTTATAATGCTTTATCTCAAGTTCCTAATGGAGTTGTAGTGAAAGGAGATTTATCTAGCTACATTGATTGTAAGATTGAGGATTTTGGATCATTGTTGATCTATTCTTAGTTGAAATCCCTTTTCAATGGAAATGGAAAGATTCTACCCGAGTCTATTAGGGTTTATGAGAAAGGATTTCATAATGCAGCTTGTTTTCTTGAATATTTTGAATAAGAACATATCTGAATTATTCTGAGTCGCGTTCGTGGGGAAAACATGTATTTGGAAAGGACTCACATATAACCAAGGAGGCTAATCAAGGAGTAACTAGTTTTTAATCAATCGATGAACTACCTAAGCTGAGGCAAATATCAAAAGAGAGTGAATACTAAAACCGGATCAACCTCTAATGGGTGTTCTTTTTCTATTAATAACATCAAGGACCCAATGGTTAAGTTGGCAACTATGGTTATAGGCTATCAAATATTCTATTCTAGTAGAACGAACACTATTCCATCTATAGCAATGCATACTGCTTATAAAATGATAGCTAAAAATACTAATTATGACCTATGTGAGGCCATAAGGAGCCAATTAATGTTAAATATTTAGTTTATCAAGAAGGAAAACAATCAAATTTTTAAATTTGGTCTATTCTTTTATTTCTAGAATTTCCTACCGAGAATTGGTGATCTTGAATGGTCAAAGGATCTACTAGTAACTGCCCAGAATAAGAACAGTATTAAAGTTGTGAGGAACATCTTCTTTTCTACAGTGAATAAATATTTCAATGAGTTTCAGAAGAAAATGAGTATGAGGGTAAGGTTACTTGAGGATGTGGTGAAAATTTTTGCTAAGGACATTATTTTCACAGTCTCCATTGATTTCTGTCTAATGAAGGCTATTGAGCTTAAAGAAGAAGAGATGGAAGAGATGAGCTATGAAGTCAACTATGACTTATTGATTGGTTATGCCAATAACATGTTGGCATCTCCAGTGGATAAAAATAAGACAAGACTAAATACAGTTGAAGTTCAATCTACAAAACTGGAAACCAATAATGTTTCAACCACAAGTGGTAAAGGTAAGAGAAAGAAGGCTGAGAAAGCACCTCCGGTAACAAAAAGCACAAGAGTGACACGAAGTGTCCAAACTAAAAAGGAACCGTAACCTAAGGTATATGTGAAGAAGAAGATTGCATCAAGGAAGAGAGGTCGGAAACTGATTCTTCAAGCAAAATCTGAGAGTACTAACAGTGAGGAGAAACCAAAGAAAATGAAATCAACTGGTAAAGCAGCCAAGCTAGTGAAAGACTTGTGCCAAAGGCAACTGTGCCTGTTAATTTCTTAACTTACAAGCTTGAGACTACATTTGAGAGAACGGTAAAGACATTAGGGAGAAATAGATTTGACAATGTTAAGGATCATTTTTATTCATTCAATGAAGATTAGAAGGAAGAAATTATACAAAAGGTAATCGGTTATTTGTGTCATTACAATAGATTACCACATGATCTTGAAAAAGATATTTCTGATTCTTTATATTCTACTCTTTTGAATAAATGGGAGGAAGTTGTCAAGCAAGAAAAATAAATTATTGATGAAGTATTTGTACAATATTTTCTCAATTAATCCAAGGATGAGTTAATCAAATTGATTGATTAGTATAAAGCCCAATTTTCTTTTAAGTCAAGAAGATTGAATCTACTCAATGGAAAGGTTCAACCTGTTGAGATTGAGACTCATCAAATTGCTTGTAATATCCAACGGATGCAAGATCTTATTCATTCTTCCAAAGATGAGCAAGAGACTATTGATTGACTAGAAATAGATGAGGAATAAAATGTATAGGCTGATGTTGTCTATCTTGTCAAAAAAATGGATGACACCACTTCCCAATGAGTCATACTTGTTGATGATATATAGGATGCAATAGATTTATCTAGAGATGTCACTGCACCTAATATGCAACCACCAGGAACTTCAAACTCATAGGTGACTACAGCTGAGATATCATCTACTCAACTAGGAGTGGATGCTCAACCAACAAAAGATCAATCTATGAAACCCCAATCCCCACCGGTTTCACCTACCACTTAGAAGGAATCTATTGACAAGGTTGATACACAAATTTTTGTATAGGAGATAGAGACTGAATAGGAGAAAGAGGAGATTGATAAGGTTACATCTTCTGAACCAGTAACAACATTAGTCATTTAGCAGACTGATGAAGATGATGATGACTCATTAGGCATTTTAGGGCCTATAATTGTTGATTATATGAGTGCATCATAAATGATGAAGATTATGTCTGTCATGCAATATAGGGCATAAAAGAAGAGACTTAAAGAACAGAGAATGGAAGCAGAAACTATTCAAAATGTTGTGGATATTCTGACAAGTCTTCTACCAGAAACTGCTACAGGGCATTTGTCAACACCTATTGGTAAACTTGGTTAGTTGGTTGCTGATGCATCTTATCAACTTAAGACCCTAGAAGAAGTAGTGCAAACTTATGCTGAGAAGAGTTACTAGAAGAAGTGTGGAGAGCAACTAATGAAATATATTGATATAGGAAAGATTTCTCTATCTCTTAATAAGGATTTATTAAGAAAAGCTATTGAAACATAAGGGAAAATCCTTGCATCTACTTCTAATGTTTCATTCTTTTATTTTTATATCAATAACCGATGAATTGAAATAGAGCAAGAACTAGAGAAGATATGCAATGCATATGCACCACTACAAGATTCTATTTTTTCTTTTGGAAAATTTGTGGATGATTTGCAAAACAGGTTAGATACCTATGATTTTGAAAAGGCAAAAAGACTTTGATCCCTGAAGGATTTGAAGAATCTACTTAGACCCCAAGTGGACATCTTGTAGAGAGCCTACAAGAATGGAGAGACAATTTTGGCTACCCAAGAGACATATACACTTGATTCCATAAAAGAGTTTTCTACTCAAATTATGACCGCAATTGAGATCACTGAGAAATTATTAGAGACATGGGAACATTCTTTTTCTCAATTGAAGAGTAACTTTAGTGACATTTTTCTAAGGATTGCACTGCATACATCTTGATTCATATTTTCAAGTTTTTGTATATGTAAAACATTTTGATACATATTTTTCTATATATATGTATTTTTCTTTTCAATTTGGCATTTTTGTCAAAAAAGGGGATTAGAAATATGTATGTGTGTTGTAAAATTTTGTATGATGTATGTAGTAAGGGGGAGTAGGAGTAAGATTAGAAATATATGTGTACAAATTTTTGTAAGCACACTTAGTGGTATTGATGTAAAATTTTCTAAGTGTTGCCTTCAATGCCAAAGGGGGAGATTGTTGGCTTGGTGATGATTGTAATGAATTATATGTTGTCATTGATGTAACACATACACACACATATGTTCACATTGTCTACTGGTGTGACTTTAAAGTTATTTATAATGCAACCGGTATACTAGAAGGTTTATATCAAACCGATACATGGTGACAACCGGTATATGCATGGAGTCTAATGTGTATGTATTTATATTTATGGATACTCATAACTCGACATCAACCAGAAGATCCAACGGAGATTATCCAAGGAATATCGAAGGACAAATGGTTTATATGTTTAGCTCCAATCGATATTCATTGATTGTGTGATGAGTTATCACTGGCCGTGATGAGCTATCCTCACCAAAAAAATTTGGCAATATTTTTGTGATGAGTTATGATTCTTTGACCAGATACACTACACCTAGGAAATTGTGATATGATTTCTTAAGGTCGACATAAAATATAAATGTCTATATATTTACATCACAATGAATTATTTTGGATGAGCGAAGGAGATATGATATGTGATGTTTTCATGTGAAGGCAGAAGTGTTAAGTTGTAGAGTATGTTGGTAATGAAGTTTTGAGTGTAGAAGAGGATCTATTCAAGAAAGTTGTGCTACTACTAGATCACACCATCTATTTTTTTCTAATCACTGCAACATTCAAATCCCCTAACCAGGTAAGCTCTAACAAGATTCATTGTACAAATCCTCTAACCAGGCGATCCATTATTTTGGATTCTGAAATCCTAATAGGGTACTACCTTTAACAGGGCATAGCCTTTTACTAAGGTTTGGGATCTTTAACAAGATTTTCTCCTAGTAGAGAAAGTTTTTGTAGACCTTAATCAATCAGTTATCTATTACTGTAGATAGTTAACTTGTGAGTCCCATCTCACCATGCTTTTTTCCCATTTGGGTTTTCCACGTATAAACACTTGCAGTATGGTGGATTTTTTGCTTATTGTGGATGATTTTATATCATTTTGGGTTTCATGCATAGTGTTTAAAAAATTGGTTAATTATATCTACCAGTGAGTGTTTAAAGTAGTATTGTTTTTGGTGTCACTGATTCACCCCCCCCCCCCTCCTCAGTGCTTTAAAAATCCATCAAAAAATTGCTAAACTTAATGGTTAGCGGGTGAGATATGAAAACCTGAAGATGGAAGAAGATGAAAGGATTACTGTATTCATGGAAAGGGTAAATGAGATTGTTATGGGAATTCAATGGTGTGGTGGAACTCTGAGCAAAGATGAACTTGTTTCTAAAGTCTTGAGAGCCCTACCACCAGCTTACAAAATGAAGGCTATTGCTATTAATGAGTTGAGAACAATGGATAATACATCTATCAACATAGATACTTTAGTTGGGAAACTATCTACTTTTGAGCTTGAAGAATTTGGACCTTTTGGAGATACGAAGTTTGAACTTGGTTTTCATGCATCTACATCTACAACTGGTAAGCAAGACTAGAAAGATTTGTATGCAAATGAATTGGAAGATATGAAGAGAGAAGTGATGAGTTTGAGCAACTTGAAGCACTAATTACTAGAAGCGTACCTAAAGGACCGGTAGGAAGTAAGTATGAAGGAAAAACACCTTTTAAATGTTTTGCATGTAATAAGATTGGTCATTTTACATCTAGATGTCCTAAAAGAAATTCAAGATTTAAAGAAAGAGTTAGAAGATCATTTAAGCCTAACCCTGGATATCAAAACAAGTATAAGTACAAGAAAAACATAGACAAATCATGATACATAGTGGATGAGGAAGGCATTACTGATTTAGTTGATGAACTGGTAGAAGACTCTGCTAGTGGATTCGGAAATGGGAAGGAATGGGTGTTCCCGGATATCAAGGAAGATGATCCGGCACTGGAAGAGAATGTACCTCAAGAGAAGGCACTTGTTGCTAAAATTGAAGACAATGATGAATCGATAATTGATAGTGGTTGTTCACATCATATGACTAGAGATAAATGGAAGTTTCTATCTTTGCAAGAAATTGATGGTGGTCTAGTTAGATTTGAAGATGACAAGGCATGTATGATTAAAGGAAAAGGAACTATATCATTGTATGGTACGAACAATACTGGGAATGTTTATTATGTTGAAGGTTTGAGGCATAATCTTTTGTGTGTAGGACAATTTCTAGATAAGGGATTTCAATTATACCTCAAGGATGGGAAATGCAAAATCATTAACATATCTAGCTTGGAGATTACAACTGGTACACAAAAAAAATTCCATTTCAACTCTAGTGAGAAGACATGTTTGATGACATAGATTGATGAGAGTTGGCTATGGCATAAAAGGTTGTGTCATCTGAACTTTGATTTCATTGTGAAGATTAGTTCAACAAAGGCAGTTAGGGATATACCTAAGATTATGAAGCCCTATAATCCGGTATGTAAAGAATGTCAAATGGGTAAACAGGTCAGAACCTCTTTTAGGGGTATACAAGATAAATGAAATGATGTTCTTGATCTTGATCATACTAATTTATGTGGCCCCTACTAGATTTAAAATTTTTCAAGGTGATAGATATTTCATGCTAATAATTGGTGAGAGAAAAATTTGAAGCATTTGAAAAGTTTAAAATCTTTAAGGCTAAAGTAGAAACTGAGACAAGATTGAAGATTAAATGTTTGATATCAGATCATGGTGGTGAATTCACATCTGGTGAGTTTAATACCTTTTGTGATAAGCATGGTATAAGGAGACAATTTTCTACTCCCTGGACACCTCAGTAGAATGGAGTTGTGAAAAGGAAGAACAAAACTATCTTGGATTCTGCTAGAACAATGATGATGGAAGCTAGTCTACCTTATATCTACTGGAGAGAAGCAGTGAGCACAATGGTTTATACATTCAACAAAGTACATATCAAAGGAGAAACCGATAAGACACCTTATGAATTATGGTTTGGCAATACACCTACAGTTAAGTATTTGAAATTTTTTTATAGTAAATTTTATATCAAGAGAGATGATATTATTGGGAAATTTGATCCTAGATGTGATGAAGGCATATTTCTTGGTTATTCTAATAAAAGCAAAGCATATAGATGTTATAACAAGAGATTGAAAATAATTGTGGAGAGTGCTAATGTCAAATTAGATGAGCTGAACAAAAGTAAAATCAGAGTTTATGAGAAGGAACCGATAGTGCAAATGATTATATCTAAATCGGTAAGACCTTTATCGAAATAGAGAGTTGAACTAGTTACTCTAGAAATATCAGAGAATTATATAGTACCTAAAGAGAAACGAAGAGGAACAGAGAGTCAGAAGAATCCTAGGTATGTGAGATTGAATCATTCAGAAGATCAAATCATTAGGGATAAGAGCAATGGAGTGATGAAAAAAAGAAGACTATCAACTAATGAGGTATGTTTAATTTCACAAGTTGAACTGGTATCAGTAATTGAGGCATGTAAAGATGAACATTGATTGAAAGCTATGGAAGAAGAATTAGATCAGATTGAGAAAAATAACACATGGACCTTGGTTCCCCGGCCTAAAAATAAAAAATGTTATTGGAACTAAATGGGTTTTTAGGAATAAATTGAATGGGGATGGTCAAGTTATAAGGAATAAGGATAGATTGGTTTGTAAAGGATATTCTTAGAAGGAAGGAATTGATTATGGAGAGACTTTTGCACCTATAGATAGGATTGAAGCTGTAAGATTATTTCTTGCCTATGTTTCTTATAATAACTACAAGGTTTATCAGATGGATGTTAAATGTGTATTTTTGAATGGGGATCTTGATGAGGAAGTTTATATTGAGCAACCTGATGGTTTTTTACTATCAGATGATACATATATGGTTTGCAGGCTAACGAAAGCTTTATATGGATTGAAACAAGCACCTCGAGCTTGGTATGCAAGGTTGGATAGATATCTTTTGAAGATTTGTTTTACTAAGGGCAGTGTTGACAACAATTTATATTATAAAACCACTGATCATGACATATTGATTATTGAAGTATTTGTTGATGACATTATTTTTGGAGGCGAACATAAGTCATGCATTGAATTTTTTAAGAATATGGAGAAAGAAGTTGAGATGTCTATGATTGGTGAGATGAAATTTTTCTTAGGTTTGCAAATTACTTAGACTGACAAACGTATTTTCATTTGTCAAACTAAATATGCTAGGGAATTGTTGAATAAATTTGGTATGGGAGATTCTAAACCGGTAAGTACTCCTATGGTTACAAGTGCGAAATTGACAAGAAAAGATATTTATGCACCGGTAAATCCTAAAAGATACAAATCTATGATTGGAGGTCTATTTTATTTAACTCAAACTAGGCCTGACATTATGAATGTTGTTTGTATTATTTCAAGATTTCAAAGTGATCCTAGAGAAAATCATGGAATGGCTATAAAATGGATTTTTAAATACTTGCAAGGTACATTAGAATATAGCTTGTGGTACCCTAAGGATGATATCTTTACTTTATGTGCATATACAAATGTTGATTGGGCTCGAGATGTTGATGAATGGAAAAGCACTTCCAATGGAACTTTTTTTCTTGGAATGAAGTCGGTTTCATGGATTAGCAAGAAACTATCATGTACTTCTTTATCTATTGTTCAAGCTGAGTATGTTGTTCTTGATACTAATTGTACACAAGTTTTATGGATGAAGCAAATATTGAAGGATATAAAGGTGGATTGTGATGCACCGATAGTTATTCATTGTGATAACACTGCTACTATTGATGTATCTAAGAATTTGGTATTTTATTCTAAAACAAAGCACATATCTATCAAGTATAACTTTTTGAAGGAAAAGGTTGGAAGAAAATGAAGCTAGACTAGTTTATGTGAAGACTAAAGAGAAGATTGAAGATATTTTCACTAAACCTTTGCCCAAGGAATTATTTGAGTACCTGAGAGACAGATTGGGAGTTTATTCCCCTCCGATAAAGACTTGATTGATGCGGTTTGGAATCAATCTAGCATGCATTATTAGAGATACTATTCATTTTGGCATTGATGTGGGATGCTATTGCTTAGGGGGAGTAGTCAACTTTGTGATTCAGAGGATTATGTTTTTGCTTTTGATATTCCTATCAGATATCTAGCATTTATGTCAAAGGGGGAGTGATATTAATGTGAAAAGGAAAATAAATTCAGAGATATTATTCACAAGGGAGATATTGATTTTTAGAGTTGTCTATGGGAGATTGTTGGTTGTCTTCCATTTAGGGAGACTTGTTTGGCATTTCTTGGTACTTAGATTTTTTCACATCTAGTGTTGCCATCAATGCCAAGGGGGAGATTGTTTGCCATTTGGTTGAATTGATTATGTGTTGCAATGATGTTTTGTATTGATGCCAACACTAGATGTTTGGATGCTTTACCAGCACCCTTCTAGTCCTGGTAGGTTGAGTAGTTTCTGGTTAACTTGGATCCAACTTGATCTGATAGGCTCCTGTATAGTCTAGTGTTGGAATCAGCTTGTTCATGATACTTATACTCATATTTGATCAGTTGGTTTTGGTCAGGAGATCATATGCTATCCTACTTGCTTAGAACATTGGTTTCTGGTTCTGGCAAGGGTTTCACCGACAAAGCTTTTGATGGAGATCTTTGATGGATTGCATAAGTGGTGTTGGTGCAGCTTCTGGTGGGGTTTTAGGATATTGTTGTTTATCATGTTCGAGACTTGGCAGATGGAGATCATTGCTGAGGCGTATGAACCTATACTTGGTCTGGGGTTATCTAGGTTATGGACCAACTTTAATGTAACGTGTGGATAGGACCTATTAATGTATTTTCGGGATGTCTTATGTGTTGATATTATTTATTTGGTCTAAGGCTGCTATGGTTTGTAATTATGTAATTGGTTTATTGTCTTGTGTCTGACCTAATTGTTTATGGTCGAGGGTTTGTATATATAGATGTAAGATCTTATTGTAGATTATCATGTTTATTGTAAGCGGTCATCGTCAAGGAATGTAATGTGCAAATAATGTAATATCATTCAGGCAGAGGAGTTGGTCGGTCATTGGAGATCAAATTGGGTTTATGTGAGAGGATTTAGTCCTCTGGTACTGAGTTTAACTAGAACCTTACTTAGACATAGGAGATGGTATCTTTTGCAGTTCAACACTTCTCCAAATTATACTCTGAATTTATATGTAGTCAGTGAGACTCCTTTTGTTATGAGCAATGCACTCTAGGCTGTTGGCCTTCCTACATGTGCAGGCCCCTAAATTGTAATTCACATACTTACTACAAAAGTATTATCTGACTGTGGGTAGGCTTCCCACCATGGTTTTTCCCTTTACTAGGTTTTCCAAGTACAAATCTTGGTGTCATGTGGATGGTATTTATTTTGTAGTTATAGTTCATGCTTAATTAGTTTATTTGCTATTTCGATATTAATGTTTTGGGTTCTGGTATTAAATTTTTTATTGCTAATGGTTCTAGTAATCTGTGATAACTGATTCACCCCGCCCCCTCTCAGTTGTCTTCCGATTATTTGAATTGTCTAACAAAGCTTCAGGGAGATTCTTACACCATTTTATTTTAAAAAAAAAACCTACTATAAATAGTAACCTCATGTAACTTTTAGGTTGAGACACCATTTTCCTGATACTCTCCCACTTTTTTAACACCTTGCAAGACCAAAGAGAGTATCAAAACAATAATTTAATTTGTAGGGGCCATGAGGTCCATAGACTTCAAACACCATTTTAACTTTTCTATGCTTACTACCTTAGTTAAAGTATCTGCAACATTCATCAAAGTCTCTACCTAAACCAACTTCACCCTGCCATCTTTGACCATATCTCTGACAAAATGATACTTAACATCAAAGTGCTTGGTCTGAGCATGAAATGTCAGGTTCTTATCTAGGAAAATTGCACTCTCATTGTCACAATAAAATGTCTTTGTACCTTGCTTTATTCAAATATCTAAACATAGTCTCTTAATCCAATTAGCTTCTTTACAAGCATAGGCAGCTACCATAGACTCTAATTTTGTAGTGGACAAAGCAACCACAGCCTATGGCTTACTCATCCAACTAATTGTACTGCCAATTAAAATAAACACATAAGCATTGGTGGATCCTTTCTATCAATATCACCTACCTAGTCTGAATCCACATAACCATTAATATCAAGGGAAATCACGTCTCCAACCAAATTACCATGATAACACAAAAAATACTCTTAGGTAACCTTCAAATATCTGAAGACTCTTTTGACTATATCCCAATGAACTCTACTAGGATTAGGCATATATCTAGAAATAACTCCCACTGCTTGGGCAATGTTAGGTCTAGTAAAGACTATAGTATACATTAAACTTCCAACTACACTCTAGTAATGAACTCTACTCATGTCTTCCATCTCTAATGGAGATGTAGGACAATTTGAAATAAATAATATCATTCCAACTCTTAAAGGAACACATAATGGTTTACAATCCTACATATTAAAGCTTCGTAAAATTGAATTTACATACTTACTTTGGCCTACCCATAGCCTTTTGTTCACTCTATCTCTTGTCATTTTCATCCCATGAATGTGTTTTATAGGACCAAGATCTTTCATTTCAAATTTAGTAGCAAGCTGAGACTTTAGTTCTGAAATCATACCTTTCCCTTTACCAACGAATAACATATCATCAACATATAATATACAATATACAAGAACTGATCACCATCAAATTTATAATAAACATAGTGATATGGTTTTAAAATGGTCAAATCCCAAACTCAACACATATGTATGAAATTTATGGTACAACATCCTAAGACTCTGTTTAAGGCCATACAAAGATTTCTTCAATTTATAGACCAAATTACTTTTACCTTTTACCACATAGTGCTATGGCTCTGTCATATAGATATCCTCCTCCAAATCACCATGAAGGAAAGTAGTTTTCACGTTCATTTTCTCAACCTCTAAATCATATGAAGCAATAATAGAAAGCAAAAACCTATTGGATGTAATTTTTGCAACAGGAGAAAATATCTCACCATAATCAACACCCTCAACTTGAGAGTAGCCTTTTGCAACCAACCTTGCTTTATACTTCTCAATGCTTCCATCTAAACCAATACCCAAATGCAACCAATAGGCTTCCATTCTTCAAGAAATGGTACAAGATCCGATGTATCATTCTTTTTCAAAGCTTTTATTTCTTCTTCCATAGCAATCTTCTAGTATTATGAATCATTCATACCTAATAACTCTTCTACAAATTTAGGTTCATTCATATTAGTAGTTAAAGAAAAAATACATTTCCAATCATCAGGTGAATACCTTTCAGGTGGTTGTCTACATCTTTTTGACCTTTGAACAAACCGAGTTGGAGGTTCTTCCTCCTCTTTTAACGATTCAGAGCTAGATGAGCTATCCTAAACTTCTTGTCTATTGAGTGGTCCCTATTAAACTCTTTTAGGTGTAAAAGGGAATTAAATCACATGTTCCTATTTATTTTGCTCCAGCTATAATGTAAGAGAAGAAGACTTAATTTCTTTAAAAATAACACTTCTACTATGAATTACCTTTTGTGCAACAGAGTCCCAAAGCTTGTATCCTTTCACGCCATAATTGTAACTGATGAAGATACATTTCACAACTTTTTTCTTCAACTTTGTTTTCTTCTCCTTTGGCACATGTGCATATGCCTCACAACCAAAAACTCTAAGATGTCTCAATGAAGGCTTGTGACCTAACCATGCTTCTATAGGCATTTTATCAACAAGAGTTGATGAAGGAGACTTGTTAATTAGGTAGCAAGCAGTGACAACAACTTCAACCCAAAAAATTTGTTCTAGATGAGCAACACTTATCATAATCTTAGCCTTCTCTATCATTATCCTGTTCATTCTCTCTACAACTCCATTCTACTATCGAGAATACAAAGTTGTCTTCTATTTGTTAATACCACAATCTTTACAAAATATATTAAAATCATTAGAGAAAAATTCACTGCCATTATTATTCCTCAAAGATTTAATTTTCTTTCCAATCTACAACTCAACCATTGCTTTAAATTTCTTAAAATGATTGAAAATTTCATATTTACTCTTTAAAAACTATACCCATGTTATTCTACTAAAATCATCAATAAATGAAATATATTGGCTGTATTTTCCAATCAGAGGAACATCTACAGGACCAAACACATCAGAATGACTAAGATCCAATACACCACAATATTTATGAAAACTTGAGTAAAACAAAACACAATTTTGTTTTCCATAAATGCAATGCTCACAAGAATCATAGTTAAAATTCTAATCATTCAAACCTTCAACAAGGATATTATTTTTCATGGTCCTCAAAACCATTTCTCCAATGTGCCCAAGTCTCTGGTTCCATAACATAGTCTTCTTTGTAGGTAAATTTTCTCTAGAAGAAAGAGCACCCTTAGGTACCCAAAAGCCATTTACATCTGTTGAAGGTGAAACCATCAAATCTTCCAATGAAGTATCCACAGATTTACTTTTCACTGAAGTGTTATTACACTCAATAGTGTATGCTTCTAGCTTATACAAAGTGTCGAACCTAGCATCTCTAGAAATCACCATAGCACCCTTAATCATCTTACATCATGTATTATAAAAGTCTATCTGCACATCCACATCTATCAGTTTTCTCACAGATAATAAATTTCATTTTTATCTAGAGATATGCAACAAACTGCTAATCCTTTTTATTCTACCATGAGGAAACCTGATCCTAAATTTACCTTGACTAGCAATGTCTAAATGTGAATCATCACCCAAGTACACCTCACCTCCATTAAATTTTGTATATTCATAAAACCAATATATTTTGTAAGTCTTATGAAAAGATGCACCTAAGTCAATTAACCATGCATCATTACCTTCACGAGTAGCCAAAGATACAATGAATGCATCACCATATTTCTTCTCAGAAATAGAATCAAAATCAAACTTCTTCTTTTTCTTTTTCTTCTCTTCTTTGTAGTCCTTATGGATGTGATCTGAATTACTGCAATTCCAACAAAAAAATTATGACATTCTAGGAGATTTCAATCTCCTTTTGCATTTGGACTTGTTGTGCTTCTCATTCTTCTTGCCTTTTTCCTTAGGTCTTACATGGATAGTTAGGGTTTCCTCTGAACTAATGGATACCTTTTGATAGTTCTGATACTTAAAATAAGTACAGATCCAATAGCCAACAAGCTGAGAGGGGGGGGGTGAATCATACTAACTTAATCATCCATAAAACATCAAATTCAACCTCAGTAACATATATATTAGTCATATAACAAAAAACTGTCAAACATGCAAACTCAAAAACATATGAACAATATAAACCTCATAACACTAGATTTAACGTGGAAACCCAAATAGGGAAAAACCACTATGGGATTTCGGACCCACTAAGAAATATACTCTTCTAGAGTATGCTCGGTTAAAAGAAAATCCTATTAAAGATTACAAACACATTGCTAGATGTGACCTGGTTAAGGGATTTCCCTCGGATCTGTTAGGATCTTCACTTTGTTAGAAGTGACCTTGTCAAAGGATTTCAAACACTCAATCAGAATGTCACCTTGTTAGAGGATTTACATATAAGACTGTTAAGTCCACTCGGTTAAGAGATTTCCTATCACTTTCACAAAATAACAGTAATACAATCTATCTGCAACTTCACATCTAAAATGCTAAAGCAGATTCCTATTTATTCAATACAATCTAGACATAGAACTAATCTTGTCTATCTACTAGGCATCAATACTCTGTTATTCTAATAGGTCTTCAAGCTTTTATGCTCGGTAATCACTATGTAGCATCCCTGTGCATACACTTGCCCGCATAAATTATTTATCAACAGTTTCCTATTTATAAACAATCTTCTAACTACTTAATCTCCTCGATCACATTTCTCATGATCAATCATAGCCATCCGATCTTCAATCTTGTCTAGGTTCATTGTATCTTTCGATCTAAAAACATTTTACCCCGCCTTAGAACTTGCACATTCACCTTGGAACTTGTGTTAGGGTAATGTGGTTCAATTTGAGCTGTAGATCTTCTTGTTGACTTTCCATTGCCTTAGATTCATTTAACAAACTTCTTCCATGGCTTTCCAATCATTGATCCGCTCCAGCTCATCAGCTTCTTTCATTAAATATCACATGTAAACATTTAATGCATTCTGTTATAGCTCAGTTACAACTTGGTGAATACTAAACTTCACTCGGTAGACATTTTGTCTTCACTAATCGACTACAATAACCTTAGGGTTTACCAACTAGGTTCTTTGCTTGATAACATAGTATAGTATTAACCTTTACATTTTACAACATATGTATGATGTTAAAACAATCTAAAACATCAAGATCTCATCATTGTCTGACTCGGTAGAGTTTCCCATTGAATAACTTATCCCCTTATTCATCATATTCTTTCATGTGTCTTTATCGACTCCTTTATAATCTTCATATCATATTTCTCAAGATATGGCAACATCATACTGAATTAGAAAATCAATTTCTTGACATCAATGACAAAATAATAATATCAAGATAGTAAAACATCTTTAATCAGTTATGTCCATAATCATCAACAACCTTCTCAATATCCTTATAATGTAATATTGCCAACACCTTCCTTCACATCTCTTCACCAAGAAGGGCACTCTCCACATTTTTAGACTTCAAAACAATAGAAGTACTATTGATAGCCATAAGAAGAGAATCTCATGAATCAGACAAAGAACAAAGAAAGATCTTGCATTTCTCCTCTTTGTCCATTTTAACACCAACAAATACCATTTGAGCCACCAATATATTAAATACTTCTAGGTTGTCTACAATTGTCCACCCTCTTCCATCTTCAAGGAATACATTTTCTTCCTCAAGGAAATCTGATTTAATAAATGTTTGGCTTGATACATCTCACCAAGCTTAGTCCATAACTTCCTTGCAGAGTTCTATTAGTGGACATTGGTTAGAACAGAATCTGCCAGGCACAATATAATTAGACCCTTGGATTTACGGTCCATAACATCATATTGAAAAGCCATAGTAGGATCTAAGGGTCTTGAGACATTTAGATCAATAGAATCCCATGGACCTTGATCTATTAGAAGATCTTCCATATTCAACTTCCACACATCAATATTAATTCTATTGAAAATCTCCACCTCTATTCTCCCAACAAACATGCTATCTGAAAATTCTTGCAACTGTACAAGCTCCCACTCAAATCTGGATTAGTTTAAAAAACCCAAGAAACCACAACTGAAACCAAAGGTAACAAGGCTCTAATACCACTTGTAAGGAAGTTAAGTAGTGGAACAACTTCCTATACTAACCTTAAGAGGAGAGTAATACAAAACTTGTATACATCATTACAACAGTTATATAAACTTAACAAAAGTAAACAAAATATCATGCATACCACAACATAGTAACATAGTGATTTAGGTGGGGTAAAACCTTTCAGGAGAAAAAACCCCACACTCCTAAAGTAGCTCAATATATTATTCTACAATCAATAATAGATTACAATATACTTGCAAAGAAAGCTCTTCATAGGAGTACCACTAATCAAAGACTCAAAGGTAACTCAATAACCATAAGATTCTTACACACAACCTCATATATAAGAGATACAATACAAGAAACTATCAAGCAATATTACAAAACCATGGGCTAAAACCACCCAATAAAGTAGAGTCAACCTTATCTCCATTCCAGATGCTTTATGATGTGTCAAAATAGACATCAACACATGATCCTCCCTTTTATATCCCATTTATGTTTCTGATACAATTTATATTTCCTATTTCAGGAGTCCAAACTTTCAGAGGCCATAACTTGCGAACCATGTGTCCAATTGACGAACCTTTTGAATCACCAAAATCTCGCAAAGTTCCATATCACCTCATAAACTGTTATGTTATTTACTCCCAAATTTTAGGGTATTTTGGAACCTCTAAAGTATGTTGGCATTTTTTATGTTTATGATGTGATTGTCATTGATGGACACACACTTGCATTGAGATCATTTTTGTATGTATGAGTTATGCTCAACCGGAAATTCTTCCAACCGGTATGATGCATTATAGTCCTTAGACTATTGGTGTTTTGCAGAAAGTGTTTACCAATCTGAAGTGGTATGTTAACCCCAAGCGGTTCGAGGATCTCAAGCGGTATGAAGGATCAAAGCGGTAGAACACATACTTCCCAGTCTTCATTTTTTCAAACCGGCAACTGGCATTTTGCTTGAATCGACATTTTGTATGAACTGGTAATACTCTGGGATGAGTTACCAACCGACATTTTGTGATGAGTTTCTATCCACCGATTGTTTGACGGTGCCGACACTTTAATGATGCTTTTTGTGTCATGTTGCCAAGTATGTCCAGGTTCATTGAACCTAGGGAATTGGATTGTAAT
Organism: Cryptomeria japonica; assembly: GCF_030272615.1. NCBI lineage: Eukaryota > Viridiplantae > Streptophyta > Pinopsida > Cupressales > Cupressaceae > Cryptomeria > Cryptomeria japonica. The sequence continues at coordinate 75,478,800 of NC_081408.1, read as the reverse complement.
CCTATTGGACCGACATGAAATTAGATTCTTCTATAAGGACATCATGTCTAGGGTTTTAGGGTGTTCATGTTGTTGTTGCTATTGGTGAAGTTGATATTGTTGCTAGGGTTTAAGGTGGTTGAGGAGGCAGAGAGAGTATGAATGTGTAGAAGACTGAAGTAATGATGGAATGCATTAGAAAAGAGCTATCAAGGATCTAATCAAGCAATCTATGCTATTTGCTAGATCACTCACTTGTTGATTACTCACATCTTCGACAAGTCTGTAGCCCTTAACTAGGTAGGCCCAAAAGTCTTTTGTAAATCCTCTAACAAGGTTGTTCACATCTGTGGATCTAAAATCCTCTAGCAAGGTAGTCTTTAATTGGACTTATCTCCTAAACAAAGATTGAGATTCCTAAAAGGATATGTTCTGGTAAAGAACATTGTAAGACCTTAACTGGTCTGACCTTAACCGGTTTGGTTCCTATTTTGTAGATAGTTACTTGTGAGTTCCATCTCATCGTGGTTTTTCCCATTTGGGTTTCCACATCAAAATCTCTTGTGTTATGGTGTTTGTGCTTTTGTGGGTGAATGCATTATTAGCTATTTTGTTTGCATGTGTGTTAACTGGTTTATCTGCTAAACAGTTTTACCGGTTTATTGTTAGTATTGCAAAGTGTTTAAGTGCAAAGATTTTTGGCATACTAATTCACCCCCCCCCCCCTCTTATTATTTATCAATTGGTATCAGAGCCAACCTTTCTATAAGTTTAACCACTTGGAAAGAGATATGGGGGATTACACATTGTGGGAACTTACTCATCTTCTCACTTAGTCTGAGCAAGCCTATGATGATCTTATGGTCAAATACAAGGAATCTCAAGCAAAAAGGAGAGAACATGTAGAAAAGCTGATGGAGCTATTTGAAAATAGTTCCTCTAATGAAGCAAATATGGAAGCCCTGATTCAAGAAGTAGAAAAGTTGAATGAATTCAATTCCAACTTGAGAAAAGAATTGGAAGGACTGAGTATACGAATGTGCCAAGAACTTGAGAACTGGAGGAAAGCTGAAGATCTGGTCAAAGACAAGGATCATGAAATCTCCAAGCTGAAACAAGAGATCAGTGCCCTAACTACTCAACTCCATGTGAGCAAAGTGGAAAAGGAAGATATGCAAGGAGAACTTAACATTGCCATCTTTGAGAATGAAAACCTGATTTAAACAAATGCTGCTATTTCCAAAGAACCATCTGAGTCAAAGGAAATACTTGCTAAGTTCAACAAGAGTACTGTCAAGCTAGAGAAAAAGCTTGAATCTACCAAACTGGCAAAGAATACCAATGGACATGGTTATTCTGGTCATGAGGAAGGTGAGACCTTTGATACAAATGTTGGAACATCAAAGAAACAACCAGCATCAAAGGATAAAGGTAAGAAAAAGTTTAAACCTATTTGCTTTAACTATCTTAAAGAAGGATGTACTGCAAATGTGTGTAGGAGTAAGGCTTACAACAATTTTCCTTATTTCCTAAATGATAAGCCTAGATCCTATAGATTAAATGGTAACTGTTATGCATGCAACAAGTATGGGAATAGAGCATCTAAATGCAGGTCAATTATGAACAACATTGGTAGATATCCTCAGAGGACCCAAGGAGTTGGTCCTGAACCTTTTATGAACCGGAATCTCAACCGATCTAGTGCCTTCAATTACCAGCCAAGAAGCGGTGGCTATCAAGCGACAACTAGATGGAGAGAAAATTGTATGGTCTATCATGGTCATGGTCACACTACTACAACATGCAGAAGGAAGAATGACAACATGAATAATGGACCTTGAAGAGCACTTGGATTGGTCTGTTATCATTGCAACAAACCAGGACACATTGCTAGATTTTGTAGATCAAGAAAGAACATATCTGATGATATACCATTCACTCCGGAAGGAAACATTAATGTTGACATTGTTCAAGAGGACATGAACAAAACTTGGAAGAAGAAACCAGCGGTGTTACAAGAGGAACCAGTTTCTACACCTAGTGTGGAAATCACGGAACCGAGAACCTAAGCTTAGGGGGAGCAAATGGCGAAATGTTTCGAACCCCCAGTTTATAGTGGTAAAAGACCTTAACTGGCATGTGATACCTGTCAATAGGCAGAAGACTAGAAATGGTAAAAGGCAAATTAGGGTTTATGCCCTAATGGTGGAGCATTAATTGCGGTAGGTGAGGAATATGTTTAAAAGGATTTTTCAAATCATTTCTTACTATTAGTTTTCAAAGGAAAGGAGGATCTCGAGTGCAGAGCAACAACAAAGCGATTTGTGCTACGATTCTGAGAATTTAAGAAACCTTGAAGGAGATTCAAATTCAAATTGTAAACAATTAAGTGAAGAACGCAAAGCGGTGATTTTGCAATCGGCGGAGTGCAAGGTGGAGAAGAATCTGAAAGCCTTAAATTCACTTTTTTCGAAAGGTATTTTTTGAGTTTTCAGTTTCTATCATGGATTTTGCATCCTATACTAGCTCTAGTACATCTATAGATTCAGCAAGCTTTATTTAATGCAAGTTCCAGCTGGTGTGATAGTAGAAGAGGGAATCTCAAATTACATAGATTGTAAATCAGAAGATCTAGGGTCTCTAGCAATTCACTTGTAGCTAGGTTTGTTCTGTGGACAAGATAAAAAGATCAAAATGGAGTATAGTATCTTGGAGAAGAAGAAGCTCCACAATGCTGTTTATTTCCTGGAGGATTTCATAGATGATCACATTAGGATCATTCTGAGCAGAGTTCATGGTGACAAGATGTACCTGGAAAGAATGCATGATATAACACCACAAGCAATTCATTTCGTCACCGGTTTCTACAATACAGGGGAAGTACCAGCCCTAAGGATGGTAAGCAAAACTAAAATGTCCAAGCTCACAAGTTTAGTGAGCGACTCATGAGGTATGATCGTCAATTGTATCAAGGACGATCTGGTGAAATATGCATGTATGGTGATTGGATACTGGACATTCTTAGCCATCAGAATTAACTATGTATCTACTGCAGGAGTAAATTCCACTTACCGGATGATCAAGGAGGATGCATCATTTGACCTATGCACTGGTATGCAAAGGCAACTCCTATTGAATCTAAAATCAATCAAATAGGATAACGTTTTGAGGTTCAAGTTTGGACAACTACTAGTTGGGCTATTCTTTTACTTCCAAGGCTATTTTCCAAGAGTAGGTGATGTTCAGTGGTCTGTTGACCAACCGGTAACAAAGAAAATCAAGGAAATCATTCAAGTAGTTGGAACCGGTTACCCTGAAGTTCTGAACAAGTACTTTGATGAGTTCAGATGCAAAATGAGTCAGAGGGTTAGAATATCAGGTGATATTGTCAAGAAATATGAAGATGATATTTGTTTCACCATTAAAGTAGATTAATGCATAATGGAAGTTGTTGAGCCTAGACAGGAAGAAGTGGAGCCTATGGGCTATGAGGTAATGAATGATATGCTGGAAGGATATGCCTCTACTCTTATTGCCTCACCGCTTGATCCAAAGGCAAAAAGAACCAGCACCTATCTAGAAAGGATAACACTAGTTGAGGAACCCTCAGCAAAGAAAGGAAAAGAAACTTCAGTGAAGAAGGCAAAAACAGTGGCTTCAGCATTAGCACCGGCTAGTATAGCCAGTCCTGTAGTGACCAAGTGGTCACCGGCTAAAAAGAAACCTGAAGTAGCACTTGCTAAAGTGTTCAAGAGAAACAGGAAGACAAGGAATACCTCTCCAGACTTAGAAGAAACTGTGTCTAAGGAAAAACCAAAGAAGACACATCAAGCAAAGAAAAAGACAAAGAATGAACCGACATCATTGGCACTGATAAATATTGACATCTCCTCCTACAAACCTTTGACACATTGTCAAAGAACTATCAAAAACATTAGGAGAAAAGTGTTGAATGATTTGATTGATTGTTTTGATGACTTTAATGATGATGAAAAGGAAGTGGTTGAAAAAGAAATAATTCAGTATTTATGTGTTAATGACCAGTTGCCTTCAGAAATTAGATCTAAGACACCAGATTCTTTGTATAAATCCTTAGACAATAAATGGTGCATTTCCATAAAGCAGGAATAGGAAATGAGAGAAAAAAATTTTGTTGAACATTCTCTTGATGTATCAAATTCGGAACTATTCGATGTAATGAACAAATACAAAGGCCTCTTCTTCAAGAGAAGAAGAAGACTCTTGTTACTGGAAGGGAAGGGTAAAGAAGTGCTCAAGAATACACACACCCTTTCTTTAGAAGCTCTGAAGATGCATAAAGTGGTTGAAGCCAAGAGGAAGGTTAATCAAGAACTGGTAATAACTAAACCAGATGAAGTGTTTGATGATGAAGGAAATCTGGTTGCTGAACTGATCAACACTATTGATGTTGATGGTCTGGATGGAGAAGAAGTTGCTTAGGTTACACCAGAGGAAGTTATAGGATAGGAGAAGCAGGTAGAAAAGCAAGTAAAGCTAAAGGAAACAGAGGACAAAAAGGAGGAAGTGAAGAAGCAAGCGGAGAAGAAGAAAGATGAAGAGGAGAAGAAGAAGAAAGATGAAGAGGAGAAGAAGAAGAAGGATGAAGTAGAGAAGAAGAAAAAGGAAGAAGATGAGGAGAAATGGAAACTGGTTCTCCTCCCATGTCTACAAATTCTTCAGAAGTGCTATCCAAATTTGGATGCCTTAACAGTGACACAGGAGATGAGCACAATTGACACCATGGAAGAACAAGTCTCCCAAATGCAGATAGAGAAAGAAGTAGCCACCTCCCTACTTGAGTCTTGGTCTTTATTTATGAAACAATTCTTGCAGGACTTTAAATATGTTTTTGACAAGTTTTATTCCTTACTATCATAAACTTTTATTATTTTAATACCAAATGGAAACAGGGGTTGTTCAGTTGTACTTTGTCATTGTTTGCAAAGGGGGAGAAGTATTCTAAGAGGGAGAAGTATCTGGTATTTAAAATTTTGATGTATGCTCTGATATCTCTATGTGCAAAATAGTTATACATTGTATTGTTAAAGGGATAGTGTATATGCTTAGGGGGAGCAATTTTGCTAATGGCATCATTTTGTTGTAAAACACTTAGATGTAAAAATTTTATTTTCCTAAGTCTTGCCATCAATGCCAAAGAGGGAGATTGTTGGCATTTTTTATATTTATGATGTGATTGTCATTGATGGACACACACTTGCATTGAGATCATTTTTGTATGTATGAGTTATGCTCAATTGGCAATTCTTCCAACCGGTATGAAGCATTATAGTCCTTAGACTATTGGTGTTTTGCAGAAAGTGTTTATCGATTTGAAGTGGTTTGTTAACCCCAAGAGGTTCGAGGATCTCAAGCAGTATGAAGGATCAAAGTGGCAGAACACATACTTCCCAGTCTTCATTTTGTCAATCTGACAACTGGCATTTTGTTTGAACCAACATTTTATATGAACCTGTAATACTCTGTGATGAACTACCAACCGACATTTTGTGATGAGTTACCATCCACCGATTGTTTGACGGTGCCGACACTTTAACGGTGCTTTTTGTGTCATGTTACCGAGTATGTCCAGGTTCATTGAACCTAGGGAATTGGATTGTAATCCTATTGGACCAACATGAAATCAGATTCTTCTATAAGGACATCATGTCTAGGGTTTTAGGGTGTTCATGTTGTTGTTGCTATTAGTGAAGTTGATATTGTTGCTAGGGTTTAAGGTGGTTGAGGAGGCAGAGAGAGTATGAATGTGTAGAAGACTAAAGTAATGCTAGAAAGCATTAGAAAAGAGCTATCAAGGATCTAATCAAGCAATCTATGCTATTTGCTAGATCACTCACTTGTTGATTACTGACATCTTCAACAAGTCTGTAGCCCTTAACCGGGTAGGCCCAAAAGCCTTTTGTAAATCCTCTAACAAGGTGGTTCACATCTGTGGATCTAAAATCCTCTAGCAAGGTAGTCTTTAATCGGACTTATCTCCTAACAGAGATTGAGATTCCTAATGGGATCTATTCTGGTAAAGAACATTGTAAGACCTTAACCGGTCTGACCTTAACTGGTCTGGTTCCTATTCTATATATAGTTACTTGTGAGTTCCATCTCACCGTGGTTTTTCCCATTTGGGTTTCCACATCAAAATCTCTTGTGTTATGGTGTTTGTGCTTTTGTGGGTGAATGCATTATTAGCTATTTGGTTTGCATGTGTGTTAACCGGTTTTTCTGCTAAACTATTTTACGAGTTTACTGTTAGTCTTGCAAAGTGTTTAAGTGCAAATATTTTTGGCATACTAATTCACACCCCCCCCCTCTTAGTATTCATCAAAGTTCTCAAGATTAATTTTAAACCTTTCATCATACCCTCCAAAAATAGAAACTTTAATATCTTCAAAACTAGCTATGATCTTGCGATAAAAATTTATTGACATGCTCATCTAGCCAACTAGAAGCTCCGGGGAGAATTTAGCACCATTTCATGTTGAGATTAAAACTTACTATAAATAGTAACCTCATGTAAATGTAAGGTTGAGACACTATTTTCTGAACAAAACCAAGTGGGCCTAAAAATAAAATAAATGTTTCAAACCAAAAGCGCACACTTTGATCCACTCTAGGATAAAGAGGGGAACAAAACACATCTTCCTAAGACAAAACCATCAATCCACAAACACCAGAACATAGCCCACAACATTCCAATAGATAATGCATCCATTACATAATTAATGACGCAAAACATATTCTCTAATGCAAATAACTCTTATCCTGATCTCTAGACGCTATGGTGAGACCCATAACATATTGAATTAATTCCCATAAGAGTAAAAGCATGAAGTTGAGTTGCACTTTGGGATAATTTGGGGTATTTTGACTGGACTACCACCCGACCACATGGTGCTCTATGTCACACTAACATGGCACCTAAATGGCATTGAGAGTCCATTCTAACTCAGTTTGGTTGGACTATTGGTGCCATTATCACAATTTGTGTGCACTTGACTCTAGGTTTTTTATAAGAAATTCAAAATATTCTAATGTATTTTTCTTGATTCGATTGTGTGTATTTTTTTTCCCATCAACGTTTTGAATCACACTCTATGATTCATGTCTTTGGAATTCTTTTCTTGATTCGATTATGTGTATTTTTTTTCCCATCAACGTTTTGAATCACACTCTATGATTCATGTCATTGGACTTCTTTTCATCCTGATGATGAATCACAAAGTGTGATTCGAAACATTGATGGGAAAAAAAAATACGCACAATCGAATCCAAATAAATACATTAGAATACATAATGGATTGTGGAATTCTCATAGCTTAAATTCAAAATAGTCTAGCTTAAATCAGTCCTCACCTAATGTGGCAGGTGATGTGGTAGCCAAATCACCTATTTTGTCTATATTTATGAAACTTTTCACTTCTTCTTAATTTTTCTTTAGGTAGAATATTTTTTACAAAACTCAAAAAATACCCTTTTGTAGAGCTCAAAGTCACAAATCTAGACATATATTTTTTTTGTATTTTGATTATTTTTAATATATTTTATTAATTAAAAATTGCAAGTAGATTTTTCAAGTTAAAAAGAGGTTGATTCGAAATTAAAAAAAATATATTAAATGATATGAAAAAAAATAAAATAAAATATTTTTCAGGACATGAGAGAATCTTCTTTAAAAGGGTTTTTTTATGTTAATGATAAATTTAGTAGTAAAAAGATGATGCTAAATGAAAACTGTCAAATATAGATATTTTGGACTTCAAAATATTATAATGAAAAAAAATATACATCAAAATTTAAAAAAAAATTAACACGCCATATATGTGTTCTCTATTTGGAAAAAAATAATATAAAAAAATGTATGTTTTCATTTTTTTTGGTGATGCCGACTAGAACCCCTAACTTTTTAGTATTTTTTTAGCAATGAAAAATTTGTCTTTGAGTTTATGAAACAAATATTAATTTTTTTCCAAACAAATTTAAAAAATAATACACATAAATTTCATTAATATTTCTACATTTGATCAGTTTACATTATTTCAAAATTCAATTTAGAAATGTCACTTTTATACGATCAAAGATAAATAGTTTTAGTTGTGTTGGTCAGTTTCTTTATAAAAGTGTGACATGGGTTTGTGATTTTACCCACAAATCATAACCAAACTAAGAAGTAGGATTTAACACAAAATATTAGAATCTATCAATGAAACATACTACAACATTAGCAGAACACAAAGATATTCCCAAAACACAAAGCTAACATATCCTTAATACCAAAAGCATAAAAAAAAGAAGATAACAACACCAAGAAATATCATTAACACTTCCTATACTCGAACACTTTTAGAAGAACTAATAGAGTAACTACAACACCAATACAAAAAGATATCTCTACACCATAGACTTTTTGGACCAACAAATATCTAGAACAACAAGTTTGTCATAAATGATAAACACAACAACACATACTTCCAACAATAAATAGGTATAAAGATGCAAAATTTAAAATAATCAATAGGAACAATAAGATATAGGGTAAATATTAAAAGTTTGAGAACAGATATGGAAATTGAGTCTAGAAGAAATTGGCTATGGATCTAGGCATCACTATCCTCAAGATGTCTAATTCATATATTCTAAATAGATTCGAGATCAAGATATTGCATAGATTATCTTCATAAAATTCCAATAGAAAAGTGTTAGACTATGGGTCTAAGCCAATGTGTCTAGGGTTTTATGCTTCTTCAAAATTTGAATATATTTGTCTCATCTTTCACTTCATGAATTTTTAATCATTATGTATTAGATTTGAATCCTATACACAACAGAGAAGGAAAATGGTGTTGGGCTTTATAGGAGTTTGACTAAGTCAAACCCTAGGTTTGAATTAACTCTACAACAAGGATAATTGAAAGAATAGCTTACCATTTTAGGGTAGATGCTAAGAGCCTTAAGGAAATGAAAAATTTAAATATTATAAATTTTCTATGAATCTCCTTTCTTTGAATTCTAATGAAATTTTGATATTTTAACATGGAAAATCATACATTCCTTCACAAAATATTAATCATGGATGCCATCTTGAATGTTTAAAAATCTGAATACTTGACCACTCCTTCAATACTTCGAGAATTCCTAATTGCCTACTCAATTGAATTTTTTTATGTAGATTGAATTACTTCATGAGAGATTTCTCAAAAGAGGGTATAAGACTCTTTTGTAATCAACCCCATGACATGTGAAATTTTTCAAGAAGGCCAACATTGGGAGCACTTTCCTACTCAATACTTTCAAACTATTAAACGGTTCAAATTTGGGTCCCTTTTGGTTGGACTATGGAGATGTGTACCCTAGTCTAGGGAGACTAAGGCAGTATCAATCCTAGTCTAGGAGGACTAGGGTTCTAGGCACCCTAGCACAATTTTCTTGGACTAGGATCTATGTCAAAGAGAAAGAAACAATGTTGAGACCTCTGATTTGGCATTGGTATGAGAAGAATCAATAAACCTTAGGGGAAAGGAGGTAGAAGTACCAAAGTGAGCCCCAAATGAGTATGAAATTGTATGTGGATATAATTTACAATGCTGCATTTAGCCCACACTTTAGCAGGAGTACGAACTTATTATCATACTCAAAATAAAGGATAGGATTGCATCAAAATACTTGCACAAAGACATTAAAGAGATAAGGAAACACCAATCCCCCAAAGGCTTAGGATCTCATTGGTTTAAGATGTCAAGATAAAAGGAAAAATATGATTATTTGTGTGCATGGAGCATGTACAAATGAGGAATAATATGGCTTATAGGTCTAGTAAGGATCTTCTTACTATGACCTATATGAGAAGAGAGAAGAGAAAAAACATGACTTATTGGTCTAGTAAGGGTGTCTTACTATGAGTCATGTTACAAAAAGTAGAGTCAAATAGGTCTTTCAAGGTGTATTATGTTATTTTACTCAACATATTACAAAGAAAAAACATAGTCTTGCAAAATGGGTGTTGCAACATGCACCAAACATAAACATTATAAAAAAAATCTTTGTCTTGAAAAGTAATATAAAAATATGACTACAAAATGGGTGATATAGCATGCACTAAACATATCATGGTGTGTGATCAATGTGTATAAACCAAACCTTGAGGTATATGCATAAAGTGTGACATGTATTAGTGTATGTCCCCATGTTAAAGTGATTGCATATGCCTTAATAGGAGCAATTTTTTTAAGTTATAATACATGAATCTAAAAGACAAACATGCCATGAAAATTAAATTGATGTAGAGTCATAGGGAACTAGTGGCTATTCACCCCACTACCCATAAACCTATCAAAGTACTCTTGTCTTCACACAACTACCCTCCAAATTCATCATTCAATGTATCACAAACTTTCCTCATACAACTTCTCACATCAAATGTCCTTTTGGACTTTTTCTCATTGAGCACTTCCTACCCATCCCTAGACTTCTACTGACCTATTGACCAAAGTTGACCGAGTTGGCTTATATATGCCTAACAAGATCAATGGCCTTACAAATGGGTCCAAACCAGTGCAAAACCACACAAATTGGTCTCGGTAACCTTATTAAACGCAAAAAATGACTCATGATACACCATGATCCTTCATGATCCCTCATGATGTCCATATGGTGCCCCTGCACCATACTCCCCAGGCAGAAGAATCAGAAGCTCCACTTGAGATGAGCTCGTCCAAATAAGTTCCATGCTTCTTGATGTCTTGCTCATCCATCCACACTGGTTCACAACATATTGCTTATAGAGATTTCTCCTAGTCTTCTTGATAGCTTTAGTATCCAAGACACATTCAAGTTGCATGGGTTGGCTAGGTGGAAGACCATGAGCAACTCCGCATCATCCTCTATTTGTATACCTATCTTATCACCTGAAAAAACACCACATTTATAGGGCATAAGGTCTGCAACATTCAAAATTAGTGAGAGACCAATTTCAGGGGTTAATTCAGTCTCATGAGAATTAGGATCAAACTTGTGAACAATTCTACATGGACCAATTTTCTTAATCATCAGTTTAGTGTATTTCCCCTTTGGCAACCTCTACTTCTTCAAGTGTGCCCATACTAGATCTCCCACTTGGTATTTCACATCCCTCCTCTTCTTGTCTGTGTTCCTTATACTTGATAGTATTATGTTGAAGTGTAGTCTTCACCTGATCCTGAATTTCTTTGATGGCTTCTACAAAACTTTCTCCTTATGCAATGATTCTTCCTTCATTAGGTAACTCTGGGAGCTCCATAATCCCCCTAAGATTCATCCCATAAACTATTTGGAAATGACTCTTCCCATTACTTCTATTAACTAAGTCATTATAGGCAAATTCTTCTTGGGGAAGGATTGCATCCCATACTTTACCATGTTGTATGGTTAGACACCTTAATAGGTTACCAAGAGACCTATTGATCACCTCACTCTACTCATCTATTTGTGGATGGTAGGAAGAACGAGAGGATAAGTTTGTGCCCAAATTCCTCCATAGGTCCTTCAAAAATGACACACAAACTTCATATCTCAGTCTGACATAATGCTAGAAGGAAGTCTATGAATCGTCACTACTTCTCTAAAGAAGATTTCTACAATATGGGAAGCATCATTGGTGCTCTTACATGGCAAAAAATGAGTCATTTTAATGAACCTATCCACCACTACAAATACATTGTCATATCCCTTTTGTGTCCTTGGTAGCTCCATCACAAACTCCATCCTAATATTGTACCATGGTTTGCTAGGAATGGGTAAGGGTTGATACAAACCTGTATTTGTAGTTGCTCCTTTATCTCTTTCACACACCACACAAGAATCCACAAATATCCTTACATTTGTGTACATCCTAGGCCAGTAATAGTGTCTATTGACTTGTACGAAAGACCTATCAAGGCCAAAGTGGCCACTTAATCTCCCACAGTGCTTCTCCCATATGATATTATCCCTAATTGAACACATAGGGATGCATAGTTGACTGCCCTTGAACAAAAGTCCATCTTGAATTAGGAATTCAGAATACTCCACATGATAATGGCTAGAAAAATATGAACATACCTTGTGCACCTCCTTAAAATCTTCATCTTCATCATACGTGGCCTTTAGGCAATCAATTTCCACACTCTGCAATTGTACCTCCTGCACTGTTATCACCATCTTACTCAAGGCATCTACCACCTTGTTGGCTTGCCCTTTCTTGTGCTTAATAATGAAGGTATAGGCTTTGATGGATTCTACCCATTTGATATGTTTGTGACTCAACTTGTCCTGAATATTGAGGAAACTTAGAGCCTGATTATCTATGTAAACAATGAAATCTTTAGGTAGGAGGTAATGCCTCCATTTCTTGAGGGCTTGTGCAAGTGCATATAGTTCTAAGTCATAAGATGAATACCTTCTCTCGGCCCCATTTAACTTCTCACTAAAGAGAGCAACTAGCCTCCCTTCTTGACTTAAGACTGCTCCTATGGCCATATTACTAACATCACATTCAATTGTGAAAAGTTTATTAAAATCAAGAAGTATGAGAATAGGTTGTTGAGAAACTTTTACCTTCAATGTTTCAAAATCCTTGTCTGCTACCTCTGTCCAAGAAAACTTGCATCTTTTTCCTCCTTTGATGGTCTCAAACATAGGTGCACAGATTTGACTGAAGTTCCTAATGAACTTGCTATAAAAGGTAGATAGGCCTTGAAAAATCCTAACGTCTCCCATGGTCCTAGGAGTTGGCCAATTCACAATGGCCTCAACCTTAGAAGGGTCCATCTTAAGATGTCCCTTGGAGATGACAAACCCCAAATATACCAATTCTTGCTTCGTGAACTCACACTTCTCTAAGTTTATGAGTAGCTTCTCCTCATGTAGTTTCCTCAACACCAAATCCAAGTGTCTTAGGTGGTCCTCCTTGGTCTTACTAAAAATGAGAATATCATCTAGGTATACCACAACAAATTTTCCTATAAAAGGCTCAAGAAGTTCATTCATTAGTCTCATGAAAGTTCTAGGGGAATTACTGAAGCTAAAAGGCATTACCATCCATTCATCTTCCGCTCATCACCTTCCCTTATCTTGATTTGGTGATATCCATTTTTCAAGTCTATTTTGGTGAAATAGAAAGACCCTCCAAAATAATCCATTTGATCTTGTATTCTTGGCATGGGAAATCTATACCTTATGGTGATCTTATTGACATCCCTTGAGTCTGTACATAGGCTCCATTTTTTATCCTTTTTAGGTGCCAAGATGGTTGGTATTGCACATGGACTGAAACTCTTCCTAATCAGACCTTTATCAAGCAAATCCTGCACCTACCTAGTAATTTCCTCATTTTGAGTGAGAGTCATTTTATATGTAGCTTTGTTGGGTAAGGTGGCTCCAGGGATGAAGTCTATGTGGTGACTTATATCCCTAATAGGTTATAGAGAGTTTGGCATGTCCTCTTTTACCATACCTTCATATTTTTGTGACAACTTCTTTACTTAAAGGGGAACACCCTTCTCCTTGAACTTAAACTAATCTTCCATGTCCTTGGGATTTAACACCAAATTAAATACAATGTATTCATCTTTTAGATTCTACAACATCTCCTTCTCTCTAGCCAACATAATCCCTAATTCATTCTTCCTATCACCCACATTATCAGGTAAAGGATTCAAGGTAAATGACTCACCATTCTTTATGATGGTGTATGTGTTCTTTTGTCTATCATGTTGAGCCTTTAATTCATACTACCACGTCCTTCCATAAATCAAATGGCATGCATCCATCTCAATAATATCAAATAGTACCCTATCCTTATAACCTCCTATATGAAAATCAACCCAAGCTTGTTCATCAAAAAGAGTTTGTTTCCTTATTGGTAGCCCTAAAACCTTATAAGGAAATGGGTGAGGTAAAATTTTCAAATTCATTTTTTCTACCATTTCAAGAGACACTAGGTTATTAGTAGACCCAGAATCAATGATTACCTTACATATCTTTCCTCTTGATTTGCAAGTCATTCTGAATAGAGTTTTCCTCTGTGGGGGTTCTTGAGAAGTTGGTACCTTCAACAAGGTTCTCCACATCATGAGACTTTATCCTACCTCTACATTTGTGCCTCTAGATGGTGAGTTCATAGTTTGGAAATCCTCCTCTTGGACCAACTGGGTCCTCCTTTCTCCTCCTTGGGTATTGGTCTAATTTTTATTAGGAATCCTCTTTATAGAATGTCCTTCCCTTCCACAAGAGTAGCATCTCCCAATGAAAGTGCCACTGCCTCTTCCTGATCCTCCAATTCTCCCTTTATCATTAGATTGTTTCCCCCTAAAGTTGCCTCTGAAATTTGTGCCTCCTTGCTGCCCACCTTGGCTAGATTCCCCTTGTGTCTTTTGAAGTTGACCTCTTCCACAAAAACATCCCCTTCCTTTGAAGTTTCTTCCTCCTTTTCCTCTACCATTTTGGTCACTCTTCCTCCTTAATTTCTCCTCTGTGCTAAGTGCCAATTGGAAGCACTTGCTTACTGTGTTAGGGGCTAGGATGCTAATCTCATCTTGAATTCTATACTTCAATTCATTGAGGTACTTTGCCACCCTTTCTAGTACCTACTCATGGTGCTTGGTTCTAAGACTTGGTTTGTAAAACTCTTCTATTTATGCACTTACATCAAGGTCTTTTTGCCTCAGACATTGCATCTTCCTATAGATTTGGACCTCATAGTCTACTGGTACAAATGTGCCTTCACTCTTGCTGACATCCTACCCCAAGATGTTGTCATTTTTCTTCCTCCCTTCACCCTATCCCCTTGCAAGCAGTTCCACCATGTGAGTGTTGCTCCCTTAATTTTGGACTTGAAAAATGTAACCTTCTTGTTTTGTAGGATCTCCCTACATTCAAAATAGTTGTTCATTGCTTCTATTCAATCTATGACTTCTTATGCATCTCATGCCCCACTAAACATAGGGAAATCATCCTTGCAACCTAAGGATCTTCAACTAGCTGCATTAGAACGTCCACAAATGCTTTCTGATCTGCAATAAATTCCACCTCTTACCTTGGGGTTTCTCCCTTTGTCCCCACCTTACCTTCTCCATCAGATTCGCATTCTCCCTCCTTCCCTTTTCCTTTAGCCTTTTCCAACTCCTTTACTCTGGCTTAAAACATCTCCTCAAACACCTTCCTTATAGCCTCTTGTGACATTGACTTAGGAGGTATTTTTTTAGCCTCTTCTTCACTTCATTTTGCTGACATACACCAAGATCACCTATCCCAAATGACCTAAACCTGGCTTTGATACCACTATGATGTAGAGTCACAAGGAACTAGTGGCTATTCACCCCACTACCCACAAACCTATCAAAGTACTCTTTTCTTCACACAACTACCCTCCAAATTCATCATTCAATATATCAAAAACTTTCCTCATATAAGTTCTCACATCAAATGTCCTTTTGGACTTCTTCTCATTGACCACTTCCAACCCATCAGTAGACTCGTATTGACCCATTAACCAAAGTTGACCAAGTTGGCTTATATATTCCTAATAGGATTAATAGCCTTACAAATGGGTCCAAACCAATGCACAACCACACAAATTGGTCTTGAGGACCTTATTAAATGCAAAAAATGACTCCTGATACACTATGAGCCTTCATGATCCCTAACCATAAGAAAATCAAGGAAAATATCACAAGACATGAAATAACACATAACAAGTCTACTATTTTGGGTATGCATGTGTGTAAGATGTATAATGTATATCAATAATCATTGCTATAAATTTACCTAATCCCCAAAGGTAGTCAAACTCTAAGAACAATGGAAGAAAAGAACATAAGATAAACAACACGAGTATATTTGGGTCAATATAGAAGATACCAAAAAGATCTCCATGCTTTGTATCATCTCCAATTATACAACACAAAATATTATTTACAACAAGATCACATTTATGATATAATACATGTATACAACATATAGAAGAACTGATATACAAATAGAGGAATGTTATGATTGGATCCATCCTTTTTTTCCTTACACCAATGGAGAAACAAGGGTCTTCCAAAAAGAGATTAATAAAACACAAAGACACACCAAGCATCACATTATGAGGATAACATTACATGCAACCAAACATGGAAGAGAATATACTTACATGAGTGATCTAGTCTAGCAGATCATCCACCTTCTAATATTGCTCAACATCATTTAGAGATGGTGGATAAGATGTTGAAGGATCCACAACTAGTATGGTAGATGGACCTATTTCTAGTTCCAAACAAGGACCATGGACCAATGATGAATCACTATGTGTTGAGGAAGAGGAAAGAGTTAAATCTTTTACAAATATTGAAGATAATTAATGATTAATCTCAACAACCTCATAAATATCATTAAAATGATTAGTACTCTTATTAGTATTATCAACATCATCATCCAAATTAATCACAATGGGAAATCTCATGTTGGGAGGAAATGAATAAGAATAATCATTTTGCATTGACTACTTCAACCTTTGGTGAGGGTGACCAAGATAATGCTTCTTTCTAGGATTATGTGAAGGTATAAAAAGTGAGACAAGCTCAACATTTGACTACTTGGGAGAAGAGAGATTTTGGGTATCAAGCTCATTTCCCTTGAAACAACATCTTCATTGGTGTTCTCTCACACTATAATTCTACTTGTTACAACTAAAATTTTGTGTGGAAGAAAGTTGAGGATCGATCAACATTGGTTCATTTTATTCCTTTTATATAGGAGATGGGAGCATGGAAGAAACCACACTTGTTGGAGAGATACAAGATGTTTGGAATTTATCTTTATCCTCTATAGGATTTGAGAAGTGGAACTGTAACACATATAGGAGTAGTAGAAAGAGTGGGAAGAAGTCCGAGTCTATGATGTTAAGCCAAAATAGTTATGCCCAATCCATAAACTATTCTTCATTAGGAATAATAATCAAAGTGGACCTCGAAGGTTTACTTGAGGCTGATATCCTATTTGTTTGGTACTTTTGATAGGATAAGTTCACGCGACACCTTGTCAAGTTTATAAATGTTGATGTTTTGGAGGCCAAAAGAAATAAAGTGTGAAGTTTCCATGATTGGATAATGGTTGATAAATACTATTATTAATCATTATAAATTGCCCATTGCAAAGGAAATTCAAATATTTATTAATGCTAGAAGGGATAACTTTTATGGAATTTATCTAAGGATGTCTCAACTTCTTGTGAAATTGGTCACGGTAGGTGTAATGACAAATGTAAGATCTTTGCATATAGTACCAACTTTGACAGGAAAGGTTATGGAACCTATAGTGGGACAAATGAAACAATAAGGCTCCTTAATTACAAGACCAAATTTATCATATTTATCTTGATGAAATTGTTATGTATAGAGTTTCTCTTTCATGAAAACACTCACCATATATACTTGATCAATTAGCACTCCACATGAAAATTTGTCTTTAATCTGTGCAGTAATATATAATGATCCATCAAGTACTTTTATGATATCTCTTGAGTCAAAGGTAACACCAACATCACACTTAGGCTTTTATTTCTTAATCAAACTCACAACATTGTGTCTTCATTAGATATATCATCAATAGATATAAAGCCTATATCATTATGCTCAACAATATTGATAGAGTGGGAAGGCAAAAGATTGGTAAATATTTGAAAAAAATTATTAAGAGGTGCCACAAATTTATTTCCTTTATCCTTCACACCATCTACCCCTATAGTATTAGAATCAATAAGATCTTGAATTTCATGTTTTAAAGAAACATGCTTCTCAGTATCACGCCTAGTTTGATGATGAAATTTTCTAGAGGCTTTTCGATCAAAAGAAGGAGGAAAAAGCTTGTAAGTATCTATGGGATGAATATGAAGAAGTATATTAACATAATTATTAATAAATTTAATCATGATTCTATGCAAATATTCATAAAGAGGAGTGAAATTGCAATGCCAACATTTTGACTTGAAAAAATGGCTACAATAGGAGTTATGGTTGTGTCTTGTAAATGAATATGATTAGAGAAATTGTTAGTATTGGTCTTGATGAAGTTTTTTTTTTTTTTTTTTCTAAAGTTTTGAAACTTTTTATGAGAATCTTCATTCCTAACAATTATTGCCAAATGTGTAGAGGGTTCATATTGAATCACTTGAAGTTGATAATTATGAAGTGTTATTTTGAATTGTGTGAAAGATGCATATTTATATAACATAAGCTCATATCTAATTTCCTTTTGCAAATTGTTCATAAAAATGTTTTTAACATCACCATCAAGTACATGATAAGAAATTTTTGCATTCAAATATTTATATCTACTAATGAAATTAGTTACTTTTCTTTATCATGTTATTTACAATGCATTAAATCAATCAAATTAACTTGTGGGACAACATTACTTTGAATGTATCAAATGAATGCATCAAACATTTGTTAAAATGTATCAATTGAATAACTAGGAAAGGATAAAAACCATCTGAATCTTTATCTCTTAAGAAATGAGGGAATAATTTTGTAAGGGATATTTGGTCATACTAGAAATCACTACACAAAGTGGAAAATGTTTTCCCTTGAATGTACAGGTCACCTTATCCATTATAGTTTTATGAATGAGGACCTCAATATGTTGTGGAAAAGGAGTGTGAGGGATGGAATTTCAAAGTGGGCTAGTGGTGAAATTTGTAGGAATGGTAGATTTGGATCAAATAATGCTACCTAGTTATTTTTGTGGAGATGAAACATTTTGCATCAAATTGTTTATGGTGGCTTCAATGGATGAATTATATTAATAACTGTTAGATTGTGAGGGAGGATTTTTCAAGGTGTGGTATGATAGGTATGTGGAACATTATTGTAGGTAGGTGGAGGACATAGTTTCAAAACAAGTAGAAGATTATTTCTAGGTGAGACATACACATATTGATCGATAGGATTCCCCTAAATACAAACATGTGTACCACTAACATTGTGTGTAGTGGTACCTATGATGGAAGATGTATATGAATGCACATTAGGTAGAGATTTAGGAGTAGGAATAGAAATCTCAAATTGGTTTTGGTGAATGGAATTCCAAAGAACCTCAACACAACTAGCCAACTTTATAGTGTTTTCATCCACTATGTGACCTATACCATGTAATACTTCCACACCATGAACCAACCTCCTTAAATCATTAATGGAGGGGACTACCTCTCCACCCAAGTTTTCTTTACTCACAAGTTATTGAAAACCTTACCATTTATTTTCAATCTTCCCCAATTGTTCATTAGATACTTAATTTGAAGAGTCGTCCTTATCATGAGAAGCATGAAGGGAACGACTCTTAATAATGTTAGGCATAGTAGGTGCTCAATTAAGAAAAGAGGATTCAATGAATCTCCTAGGGAATAAGTTAACCAAGTCAAGGTCAACATCCTTAGTGTTTAAACCTTGAGAAGTCATAAGCATATAACTTATTCTCACCAAGATGTTAGATTTGTGACAATAGATAATGTAACTCAAAACAAAAAAGGCAAATCTAATGGAATAGGTTTATGATCTCAATTCCTCTAATAGAAATGTAAATCAAAGTGAAAGCATTTGCAATGAAGCAATACAAAATAGTAATAGAATGGTAAATTAATCACTTAATTAAGAAAACTGAGCTATAGAAATGATTAATTTCAACAAAATGATATGCAATTAAACTTAGATTTGAACATCCAAATCAAAAGTTATGTAAGCAATATTTAGTTAACCAAAATTTATTGTGTTGGAATGGGGTTCACTAGCCTAAACATGCAATCTAGGAATCAAAACCATTCACATCAGCATAGACTAAAGAACAATCAATAGGCCCAACTATAAATCCTTTATAAAGCTAAGCACTTTGATTGATTATTCCTTTGTTGTGCTATTGGCATGATTTGATAAGATGAAATGATAAAATGTAGGAACTAGGTATTAATATGCAAAATTAATAATAATCAGCATGAACAGTAAGTTATAGAATAGAAATTTTGAAATAACAGCTAGAATAGAACGAGTGTCTAAAATTTGAGCCTAGAAGTATAAGACTATAAGGCTAGGTGTCACTATTGTAGGGGTTTCCGATGCTAATATAATAAATGGATTCTGAATCAAGATGCCACCAACATTATCTCCTTGAAATTTTGTTGGAAAAGTGTCAAACTACAGTGCTAACCCATACAATCCATAGTTTTCTACTTATTTAGAGTATATATCTCTTTGTTGTAGTCTACACTTTATTAATTTGCAATCCTTTTTTGTGAAAGTTGAATCCTAAATATAAAAGAGAGAGAACATGGTGTTGGGATCTATAGAGATTTTCCCTTAGTCAAACCTCAAGTTGGAATTAACCCTAATATAAGGATAATGGGAAAGAAAGCTTACCCTTGTAGAGTAGAGGTTGAAAACCTTCAGGAAATGTAGAATTAAAATTGTATAGCTTTTTCGTAAATCTCCTTGCCAATTGAAACGTACAAATACGACTGCGAGAATGAGGTTTTCCTCGGTAGATTTGGAAGTCTCGCACCTGACAGACAAACATAACGTGCATGATGTGTTTGAGGTATTTACTGACGGGCCAGTTTTCCCTGTTTGAATACTGATGCTTAAAACATTAGGATGTCATAATGTGTATGACATTTGCAGCCCATATTATTTGTCTCGTATTATTAGGACTATTTGCGGAGCGGCCAGTGATCCCTCTTTGAATGCTCATGCTTTAAACTCTGTGGGTGACATATGCAGCCCATGTTATTCTTCCCGTATTGCTTGGAGCGGCCAGTGTTCCCTCTTTGAATACTCATGCTTAAAACTCCACGCATGACATTTGCTTGAATATTCAGCTATTGGGAAAGGCAGATAGACATCATTTACAGCTATTGGGAAAGGGAGATAGACATCATTTACAGCTATAGCGGAAAGGGCAGCTAGAGAGAGTCGTTAGTAGGTGTTTGGAGTTGGAAGGGATGTACCTCCAGTATTTGCAATCTCGAGAAAGTTTTAGTTCTTATTGCACAACATCATAAAAATTATTTGTGCATTTTTTAAATCCACCACTTCCATACATAATGTAAAGTCTTTATGGGATCTTTTTGAAATCTCTTTTAAGGAAATGAAATATACCAACATGAGCTATTCAAAATACAATAATTATGTTTACTTGAAGACATGATAAGAAAGTGTTGTATTTGAAAATCACTTTTGATTGCTTAAATTATTTTATAGGAAAGAGATTGGTGGCAATAAAGTGGGCTCCATAGTTGCACATTTTGAATCATCCTTCTATAAGTGGCTTTCTAAATCATTGTGGGTGGAATTCAATGACATAAGGTTTAAGATCTGGGGTGCGACTCTTAACTCTTCTAATGCAATTTGAGCAAGGCTCAAATGGAAAGTTTTCCCAAGAGCTCAAGATGGGAGTGGAAATAAAAAGAGAAATGGAAAGGATGGATCTTTCACTGAGGATATTAGTAAAGCAATTAGAGTCGTAAAGATAGAAGTGAAGAGAACATGATTAACTGAGAGGGAGACAAGGGAAGGGGTTTGAATCAGCAATGAAACTTTGACAAAAATGACAAATCTAATGGAATAGGTTTACGCTCTCAATTCCTCTTATAAAATTGTAAATCAAAGTGAAAGTATTAGCAATGAAGCAATAGAAAAATAGTAATAGAATGGTCAATTAATCACTTAATTAAAGAAAATGAGCTATAGAAATGATTAATTTCGGCAAAACGATATGCAAATAAACTCGGATTTGAACATCAAAATCAAAAGTTATGTCAGCAATATCTAGTTAACCTAAATTTCTTGTGGTGGAATGGAGTTCACTAGCCTAAACATGCAAACTAGGAATCAAAACCATTCGCATCAGCATAGACTAAACAACAATCAATAGGCCCAGCTATAAACCCTTTGTCGAGCTAGGCGCTTTGATTGGTTATTAATTTGTTATGATATTGGCATGATTTGATAAGATGAAATGTTAAAATGTAGGAACTAGGTATTAATATACAAAATTGATAATAATTAGCATGAACAGTAAGTTATAGAATAGATATACAAACTGTGAGAACAAGTTTTGAAATAGTAGTCAGAATAGAACCCGTGTTTGAAATTTGAGCCTACGAGTATACAACTATGAGGCTAGGTGTCACTGTCCTAGATGTGTATGATGCAAATATTATAAATTATGGATTCCAAATCAGGATGTCACCTGTATACAAGAGGTGCCATTCCTAAAACTAGACTAGCTCTCAATCTTATCAAACTAATCAATCTTATCAAATTAAATCAAACTCTATCAATCATCACATCCAGGACCACATCATCGTGATCAAAGAAATCAAACATTCATCAATCAATGTTTGCAGACATCACATCATTTCTAATCAGGAAATCAATTTCGCAACAATCCAAATAGTCCAAAGTTCAATTATCTCAATTGATCTCCCGAGGGGGCATGATCATATCACAATTTACCAATCAATGTTTGGGGCATCCTATCAAGCCAACACCATCATCAAAATGAGATTATTCTTAGAATCAACTCGTCATCACACCTTGCTTCAAAGAGGGGTAAAATCTACACACCTAAAAAAGGTTTGAAGATAATTAATTGAATAAGAAATTATTTAATTAATCCCCCTTCCCAATTTAATTGAATTCATTAGTAATTTGATTAAATCCCTTTCATCTGCTTATTAATAAATCTAGGGATTTATTTAATAGGTTCATCTCAATAGTCCCCTTGGATTAATTAATCCAAATTAGTCCCCCCCCATTTAACTCATTTCTTTTAATTCCCTAATTATTTAAAACAAATCAATTTATGAGTTGTTGAAAGTTAATTAACCTTTTCCTATTATTTCAATTTTTAAATTCAAATTACCCACATGCCTCCTAACTTCTAACCACCCTCTAACCTAACCCATTCCACCTAACCCTGGGTTTAACTAACCCTATCCTATCTTGCACATCCTAACCTCCTTAGCCTAACCTCCTATGGTGTGGATATTCTCCCCTTGAGACACATGACACTTATGCCAGATGTCTCCTCCCTTGGACACTTGGCCTCTTATGAGAAAGGCTCCTTGACACTTCAAAGAGGGGTAAAATCTACACACCAAAAAAGCTCTGAAGATAATTAATTGAATAAGAAATTATTTAATTAATCCCCCTTCCCAATTTAATTGAATTCATTAGCAATTTGATTAAATACCTTTCATTTGCTTATTAATAAATCTAGGGATTTATTTAATAGGTTCATCTCAATAGTCCCCTTGGATTAATTAATCCAAATTAGTCCCCCCCCCATTTAATTCATTTATTTTAATCCCTAATTAATTAAAACAAATCAATTTATGAGTTGTTGAAAGTTAATTAACCTTTTCCTATTATTCAAATTTTTAAATTCAAATTACCCACATGCCTCCTAACTTCTAACCACCCTCTAACCTAACCCAGTCCACCTAACCCTAGGTTTAACTAACCCTATGCTATCTTGCACATCCTAACCTCCTATGGTGTGAATATTCTCCCCTTGAGACACATGGCACTTATGCCACATGTCTCCTCCCTTGGATACTTGCCCTCTTATGAGCAAGGATCCTTGACACTTGTCACCATAGAGATGACAATTGTCCTTCCCTCCAACCTCTTTTCCAACCTCCTCCAGTTTCGACCCTTGATATCTTCGGATTAATCTCAACTGTTGATTCCTTCCACCTTATTTTTGGCCTTGGAATTCCTATAAGTATCCCCCATTTTGGAGCACAAAGGTTCCCATCTCAAGCATTGTTATTATAGGCATATCATTTGTAGAATTCTAGTTTAGCATTGTTATCATTTATTGCATCTTAGATCTAGCTTAATTTGATCATCTTCTAGCATAATTGCTTAATCATATAGCATAAATCCATCTCTCATCTAGCTTAATTACATCATCATTTAGCATAATCATGCATATCATTAGCATAATTAGCTTCTTGGATCAATCTAGCATAATCATACATTCATCTAGCTTGCACATCATATCATTTTAAATCCTCTATCTTGGTGTAGTCAAGTCGCTGGGGTTTCTCATCTAGATTTGAGAGCAAATCCACACTCGCATCTCTTAGTAGGCGATAGGTTGCTTTGCCATGGTTTATCTTTCATTTGATTTTACTTTGCTAACCATGCTTGTAATGATCTATTGAGTTTTTGTGTTGTAGTTGTAGGTACCCTACTTCACACTCACGACACCACCAACATTATCTCCTTGAAATTTAATTGGAAAAGTGTCAAACTATGGTGCTAACCTATACAATCCATAGTTTTTTGCTTCTTTAGAGTCTATATCTCTTTGTTGTAGTCTACACTTTATTAATTTGCAATCCTTCTTTGTGAGAGTTGAATCCTACATATAAAAGAGATAGAACATGGTTTTGGGTTGATTAGAGATTTACCTTGGTCAAACCTCAGGTTGCAATTAACCCTTAAATAATGATAATGGAAAAGAAAGATTGCCCTTGTAGAGTAGAGGTTGGAAACCCTAAATAAATGTAGAATTAAAATTGTATACCTTTTACATAAATCTCATTGCCTCGAGTTCTCATAAAAGGTTGATGTTTCTCAGTGGAACATCATGCATGACTTCACATAAAATTAATCATGGAGGCCATCTTGAATTCTTTAAAATATAAAAACTTGACCTCTCCTTCATGCCTTGAAAAAACCTATTTTCTTGCTCAATAGAATTTTTTGATGTGGGTCTGAATCAAAATTTGCTAAAATTTAAAGTGGATAGTGAGGAACGAAGTGTTGACAAAAATTTATAGATTTGGTCTAATCAATTCTATACAAGACCAATTATTTATAATGATTATTCCTTTACATTAATATGAATGGTTGTAATTTACTTGTGTGCGAGATTCTTATGTCTTTTAAGATATATATATTTTTTATTGTTACTCTATTGATAATCAATGTATCGAATAAATATAGATTCTTGACATGTGAATTATAATAGAAAGGACAGCTAAACATCACATCTAGAAATATATGATCAAAATGAAATATTTATTTTGTGAAGTTTTCTTTATAGAAAACTTAAAAATGGCACTAGCTATGCAGCCTTTTAAACAACACCGCATAGCCAATGCCCATAGGCTAGGCCTCTGAGCCAGTACACCGTTGGGAACCTCCTTTTCCCTGCAAGTACTCTGTCCAGTCTAGGCCCACACCATCGCTCTCTCGTCGAAAATGCGTATGTCAGATGGTGGAAGTTTTTAATAGGACCCCCACGCTAGCCCACTAGGATTTTGGCAGGGTACGCCACCTTCCCCTGAGACATTACAAAAAAATATTTATATTTTTGACAAATTTTATTTTATATTTAATATATTTTATTTAAAAAAAAATTAAATAGTTTTTTATATTGCTTTTTGAATATATATATATATATATATATATATATATATATATATATAATTGTATTTTATTTATATAATATATTTTATGTATATTATAATTTTAAATTTTTAAATATATTTTAAATTATGTATATTTTACTTAATAAATTTAAAAATATTTTCTTTATTTTTTTAATTTTTAATGAATATTTATATTATATTTTTTATTTTTTAATCTTTTTTAATTATATTACCTTTTTTTATTTTTTAAATGTTTAATTATTTATGTTTATTTTTTTAATATATTTTAATTTTATTATATTATATTTAATTATATTATATTATATTATATTCTTACACTTAACAATTTATTTATGTTTATATGTGAAATATAAACGTCATTGCATATTTAGATGATCACCCTAATTTCACGCTTCTCATAATTCTACACAGAAATTCCAAATTACTCCTAATTTTTTACAACTTGGCAAATCCCCTACTTATAACTAACGTTTTAGGGCCACATCATCAAACATGATGCCACATCAACATGCTTTTTTCCAAGGTGTCCAAAATAGCCCAATAGTCGTACATAAGGGGCCTCCATATTTGTGCAACTGATGTGACATCACATGATTGGTTGCTTTTTATAACTAAGGGTACATTTCATTAAAATATGGGTATTAAAGTCACAACTATTGTTGCAATGTTATAAAAAAAATTAGACCTTAAATCAACAAGTATGGGTATTAAATCAACAATTCTTATCACCTTTTTTTTAACAACATTGCACCAATAGTTGTGACTTTAATACCCAAATTTGAATGAAATGTACCCTTAGTTCTAAAAAGCAACCAATCATGTGATGCCACATCAGTTGTACAAGTATTGGGGCCCCTTTTGGACGACTATTGGCCTCACCTTTTTGGGCGGGTTTCGACACCTTGGCAAAAACCATGCTAATCTGGGCATCATATTTTATGATGTGGCCCTGAAACCTTAGTTATAAGGAGGGGACTTTCCAAGTAAGCTACTCTAAAAATTTGAGAGTAATTCAAAATTTCCATGAAATATTATGAAAAACACGAAGTTAGGGTGCATAACTACTAGATCCTCTTGCCTAGGATTGGGAGGCATTTTTAACCTTTTTAAAATGGTATTTATACATTTTTCAATATTATTCTAAATTTGATCAATAAAATTATAAAAAGATGGAAAAAATAATTATAAAGGTAAATTGATAAAATTTCAGAATATATTGTATTAATAAAAATTATAACAAAACATCTAAATATTTTGTTTGTTAATAAATTACACTGAAAACGCATTTTATTATGATTGCCTTACTTGACCAGTACAATCATTGAGTTAGGCTCCATAATTTTCTCTTGTTGAATGGAGTTAAAAAGTTAATAGCTAACTTCAAATAGTTAACTAATATTGAGCATGAATTTTAATTTTCCCTCAATCAATTCACGGAGATAAAGGGAAGAGAACTTCATTGTCTCAAATCACTCTTAAGTCACGTGAAGGAAACTAATTCACCACTTTCCATTAGTTAAGATTGAGTAATTTGTGTAAGTTATTTTTAAAAAAAATAATTAAAAATTCAAACATACAAATAAAAACATTTAGAATCATGAATTTATACAGGAGAGGACCTAGTTGAGTCACTCTCAATGATAGGAGCTTAGTTGGTAAGTCTTCTACTTGTATAAAAGGGAGATTGATGCTTGTCTAGTTGATGTAGCATTACATGATTTATTGTTTTTTAGATATAAGGGATACATTTCAGTCAATTATGGATACTCACCATTAGCAATAACAACTTTAAAGTCACAACTATTGGTGCAATGTTATAAAAAAATATTGGACACTCATTAAATCAATAAGTATGGGTAAGCAACAAATGTTATCATAACCATTAGAACATGCTCAACTATAAGATACTTTCCTCGAGAGTAGAACAATTTGATAAATTTATTTTTTAATATTTTATTATTTTTATTAAAAGACCAATACATTAATAATTTTAATAAATATATATAAAAACAAAAAAAAATATACATTATTTTAATAATATAATCTAATAAATTAGCATAATAATATATTAAAATATATATATAATATAATTAAAATAGATATTAAATAAATAAAATATATCAAAAAAATAAAAAAATATAATATAAATATTCATTATAAAATAAAAAATAAAGAAAATATATTAAAAAGGTAATATAAAAAAATATATATTAAAAATTTACTAAAAATATTTTTAATAAATTTATTAAGTAAATTATGAATAAAATATATATAATTTAAAATATAATTAAAAATTAAAAAATATAATATAAATAAAATATATTAAAAACTAAAATATATTGTATAAATAAAATATATTAACAAATATATATTTTAAAAATAATATAAAAAATTATTTAAAATTTTAAAATATGGGGGGCCCCGCCAAAATGCTGGCGGGCTAGCGTGGGGTTCCCTATTAAAAAACTTGCACTGCCCGGCACAGGCATTTCCGACGAGAGAGAGGAGGGGGTGTAGAGCGGGGTGTGGGGCCCAGACAAAAATAACGTGCATGACGTGTTTGAGGTATTTGCGGAGCGTTCAGTGTTCCCTGTTGGAATACTCATGCTTAAAACTCCGTGGATTACATTATACTTATGCTGAAAACTCCGTGGATGACATTATCCTTATGCTGAAAACTCCGTAGACGACATTTCCAGCCCATATTATTTGTGTCATACTATTTTGGGGCATTTGCGGAGCGGCCAGTGTTCCCTCTTTGAATACTCGTTCTTAAAACTCCAAGGATGACATTTGCTTGAATATTCAGCAATTGGGAAAGGCAGATAGACATCATTTAGAGCTATTTGGAAGGGAAGCTATAGCGGAAAGGGCAGCTAGAGAGAGTTGGTTAGTAGGTGTTTGGAGTTGGAAGGGGTGTACCTCCAGTATTTGCAGTCTCGAGAGAGTTCTAGTTCTTATTGCACAACATCATAAAAATTATTGGTGAATTTTTTTAAATCTATAACTTCCAATCCTAATGTAAATTCTTTATGGGATCCTTTTGAAATCTCTTTTAAGGGAATGAAATATACCAACATGAGCTATTTTCTTATATTCAAAATATAATAGTTATTTTTATTTCGAAACATGATAAGAATATGTTGGATTTGAAAACCATTTTTTATTGGTAAAATTATTTTATAGGAAAGAGATTGGTGGTGATAAAGTGAGCTCCATAGTTACATATTTTGAATCATCCCTATACAAGTGGCTTTCTAAATCATTGTGGGTAGAATTCGATTACATAAGGTTTAAGGTCAGGGGTGCTACTCTTAACTCTTCCAATGCAATTTGAGCAAGGGTTAAATGCATAGTTTGTGAAAGAGTTCAAGATGGGGGTGGAAGTAAAAAGAGAAATAAAGAGGATATTAGTAAAACAAATAGAGTCGTAAAGGCATAAGTGAAGAGCACACGATTAACTGAGAGGGGGACAAGGGAAGGGGGGCACAAGGGAAGGGGTGTGAATCATTAAATACAGTTTTCTACTTTTTAAGTTAACAATCACAAAACCATCATGCATTATATCAATAACATAAAATGCTCTATAATTATGCAACACAAATAGAATACATGACTAGTGTGGAAATCCTTATGGGAGAAAACCACAACACAACATTGCTTTATATATAAAATATTATTACAACTTTGTAGGCAACAACCCGCATGAGAGACTAGTCCCCTCAGTTCATAGGTACCGACCACCATAGCTAAGCATTAACTTAGCAAGAGACACCAATCTCTCTTTTAGGAAGCAACAACTTCCATCTCCACAAAGACTTCTCCGTGAGAATAACTCTCCTTCAATAATGACCTTGAATAATTTTCTATGATATTATTTTCTTGCACGTATTTTATGATATTTATTCTTATGCTCACACTTCCTTTTATTCCTCTTATTTTTAATCTTTACTCATCTCACTTTTGTTCTTTGCTCTCAACTAAGATTGCAAATCCTTCTTAAACCTACTCATAAATCCTCTATAGAATCTTCATAAATCTACTTATTAATTCTTCATAAATATATCACAATATGCATCATTAATTTTTCTTGTCTTTTCCTCAAAAGCCTACCCAATTCTACTTTAAATCTTATTATTGATTTAACTGATTTATCATATCTTCTTCATCCAAATCTACTTTAATATTTTTATAAATCTACTCTTAATGTCTTTAGATATCTACCCCAACTTTCTTCAAAACAAATCTCCAATACTCTTGAAATTATCTTATCTAGATCTTCTCTTCTTCAAATATTATTATTATGTTCTTAACACATATCTTCTCAATCAAACACAAACTCTCTTAATACCTTACCAAGAGATGCAACTTTATTTTAGAGACATAAACATTCAAACTAACCATCTGCTTTCATAACAAATGTAGATTGCACCTCTTCTTTAAAGCTTAATCACACAACAACATGTATCTCTTGAATAACATGTGTTATCTTATAATATATGGAACTCCACCATATCAAGGATTTGGCATCTTAACTAGTAGGCAATTTCGTACCCCAGTCCTCTCAAATAGGGACTAGAGGAGGTGGTGGCAAAGAATCATGGTCCTAGATATAGGATCTAGTCTCAAAATTGGCATATGGTAATAATAGGGTATTATTGTTGGAATCAATGAACACTGAGAGGGGGGGGAGGGGGGTGAATAAATGTTCTATAATTCACAAATTTATTTAACTGTTTCTTAAACCACTAGATGCATAAAAATGAAAATAAAGTGCAAAAACATAAACCAATCAACAACACAACCATAACACCAAAATTTTTATGTGGAAACCTGGAAAGGGAAAAACCATGGTGGGATTTGAACCCACAATATTATTATACTTTTATCAGGAGTATGATAATATAACAAAAAGGTGAATGCACTAGCATTTAGGCACACTGCCTAGAGCTCACTCCTTAATTAAACCTTGGAGGAGTCACTATCCTACAAACGATTACAATAGTGCCTGAACTAAAGAATATCATCTACCTATGCCAAAAAGAAGTTTTGGTTGAGCATAATCTGATTGTCTTTCTCTATTCTACTGCACAGTCATATATTAAAGTAACAAATTTGTCCATTGATGCTCATTCACTCATAACATATCAACATTTGCACATCTATCATACATTTGTAGACCATGCCAAAATGATCATACCAGTCAATCTTATATATCTGCATCGCCAAAATAGATCCATTCCCATGTCAGCTTCCAAAAATTACATAACATGAAACGTGTACCAACAAGTCATCTCAATTCATCCACAAATCCATATGTGGATGTAAACAGGATGATAAAAAGCTTCAGACATGTCATCCCAGTCTCCTCAAACTCTAATTAAATCACTGAAATCATCCCAAAGATTCTACATCACACATGACACCAAAATAGCTCTATTCTACCCGAATTACTGGTTACTGGACCTTCAATCTCACTCATGAATCAACACTAGATACTAGGATTACAAAATAAGTTGTGTCAAACCTCAAATAATTTGCCTCTATTACCACAACCAAATTTATGCAACCAAAATCAAGATCTACACACTGTACTCATATTTTGTCAGATATTGTATCCCACCTTCCAAACTTATGCCTAATGATAATACAACTTCTGATAAATCAAATACACACATACCGGATATGATTTCTGGACTGAGTTGCCATCAATGAAAACTCCTAATAATCTCTCAATCATCAATCTTCACCAGAACAGTGTCTCTTGCCAACAATCTCCCCCTTTGGCATTGATGGCAACACTGCGAAAAATGACACTATACACTCAAGACTGCAAAACTTCAAAATTTCAATACATCAATAAATCAATAAGCTCCCCTTAAGAATATTCACCATTTTTCACCTCACTCTCTCCCCCTTTAACAACAATGCCAAAGATGGATATCTGCCAAAAAATTATATAAAGGAGTGTACATAGTAACTTACAAAAATTTTAAGATATCTGCAAAAATTATTTTTAGGGACAATAGGTGATCGTCCCAACCCTTCTTCAAATTCTCCAAAATATTGATTGGACCACTGAGAAAATAGGTGTGCATCTCTACTCCTCTACAATTTGCTAGAACACTCTTGTTCAGAGCAGTCATTGCATCTTAGTTACTACTGATCAATGTATCTATCCGGCGAGTGATAAGGCTTCTACTTCTCCTACTCTTCCCAAAACTCTATCCTTTTCCTGATTTAAGCTCTTATCAAGTATATGTTGGCAATTGACACTCATTTGGTTTCTTATGTTGTCATTGATGGGTATGTGCAAGCTAATGAGTCACAAATTCGTGGAAGTCTACGCGTTGGAAAATGCGCTCCGCACCCATTCTAAAAAATAGGGGCCCGTTAATGGTTCGGCCTCCCGAGCCGAAAGGTCATGGGGTGTCGAAGCTAAATAAAATGGGCCCCAGTTTTGTTACAAAATGGGCCCCCGTTTATAAACAAAATGGGCCCCCGTTTTGAAATTCTATTTTTAACATTTTTTTGGACAATTTTTCATTTTCACCGTGAAGTGAATTGACAAGAAGAGATCAAAAACGGGCCCCCGTGTTGTGGTTTCCACTTCAAGCCTCCACCACTATCCCAGGTACACATTTAGTCATCTATTTTCACATTTCATAATTTTCTTGTATATTTTTCTTGTTTTTTTGTGTATTATTTAGTTTTTTTTTTATTATTATTTTTTTTTTATAGTAGCATATAAATAAATTATTTTTATATTTGTAAATTCTTGATTTTGATCTAAAATATTTTTGAACAATTAACCCTAAACCGTAATCAACAAATTTAGAAACCAAAACCAAACCTAGATAATTAACAAAACGAAATTGACACAAAGAAAAAACCAAAAATGAAATGGAAACAAAAACAAAAACATTCGAAAATGAAAATGAAATAAAACCAAACATATGTACCTAAATTGTTCTTTATCCTCATTAGGCAATACAAAAGTTACCACTAAATTAGTATAACCTTAAAAGTAATTAACATTACTCTTCAAATTTTAGATATGAAAGTTTAGGCTTAGGTTTATGCCATGGCATGGCATAAAGGTCCTATTATGTCATGTGATGGTATAAAAGGATCAATTATGGACACAATTTTAGAGCAAAGCTAGATAAGTTACTAAAATTGGAGTTTGGTTTACATAGGTTCATAAAGGAAGCTAATATGCCAAATATATAATTCATTGTTACAAAATAAAAAATATTCTTGATTTATAATGTTGATTGGTAATGAGTTTTCTAAATGGGGTGCTAATTATATATACATCCGAAAGATTTGAAAAATATAATTCCCAAGAAGTATTTTGAATATCTTTAGAAGTATATTGGTATATCTAGAATGTAATTTATATTATAAAAGATTTGATATATGATTTGAAGTTGGTAGATATTTTGAGAAAGATTTATTAGATTATGTTATGATTAAGCTAATATTAGAAGAATGGTTTTAACAACATCTTTTGGTTTTAAAAGGTGCACAAGGTTTGAAGTTGAAATCATATTCGATTGTATATAATATTAAATTGTTAAGGAGCTATTTTTTTTTAAAATAGTTAATTTAAGATATTAGTTGAAGCTATTTGAGAACGTGAGATAGTCCTAATGAACACACGAATTAAATTAATGAACCTAGGACAATCACAATGAACATATGATAGTCCCAATGAGCCTCAAATGATCCTAATGAATGTAGGGCAGTCTTAATGAACCTAAGAAAGTCCTAATGAGCCCAAGAAAGCCATAATGAACTTGGGACAATCCTAATGAACCTAGGATAGTCCTAATGAACCTAGGATAGTGTAAACAAGCCTAGGATAGTGTAAGAAAAAATCACTACAAAAAAGACCTCAAATGTGTTAAATGAATTTCCCAATAACGCACTCGTGTTTATCTTTTTTTGGTCATTTCCCTTCCTTTTTTTACAACATCTTGGTGTATACGCCCCTAAGAAGACCTTTTCCTCAAAAATTTCTTGGATCATGAACTCCTCATGTGCACCAAACATAAGTTGCCACTTGGAAGCTTCTAATGCACACAATCCTTTCAATCAATCTACTCCATTGATCTCTCAAAACAATCTTAGTCTTTAATCCTCTATCCTTCATGACTATAAATAAATCATTATATAAGCTATTTTCAAGAACTCTTGTAATGCAATGTTATGTTGCCAATTTAAGCACCTTACATCCTATCTTGGTCACAAATCCATCTTGAAGCCATCAACCTTTAGCTACAACAAGAGTTTTCTTTCTGAGATACTATTGTCTTTCATCTTTTATACATTATCCTTTAACTCGATCTAAAGGTGGTACTTATGCATAGCATAATGGTTTGAAATTCATAGTTTAAGTCCTTTATTGATTTTTTATGCTTGCTTCCATACACATATATTGCTAGAATTTAGCAATTCTTTATAGCTTCTATTTTAGTTTATTTATGAAAGAGTATAAATGAAGCTATATTTAAAGTCAAAATTGTAAGATGCCCTCAATCATTGAGGTAGAATTCAAAATTGATTTCACCTCTAATTATATGAAAAATTTAATTTGTCTGTACATATCAAAATCTTTCAAAATTTTGCATATTAAACAATAAAATATTGTGATGAACAAGTCTCTAGAGTCTTAAAAACCTTTATTTTCATAAAGTGCCAACACTGCATTTTTTCCCTAAAATATTCTCTTTGGTTAATACGAAATTTTAAAATGGTTGCCACTAAAAGTATTAGGTCAGCGAAAGGAATTGGGATATTTAAAAATAGGCTTGCATCACTTTTTTAGCTTCATTGAGTTGTAGTTTGTTCATTGACTTAATAATTAAGTGCTTGCAAGTATGATAGTGGACCCCTTTGTGAGTGAGTGCATCCCTAAAGCTTTCAATTATTAAAATAAAAAGCATTACGATGTGATGATTTGAAGGAGATGTATCCATTAAAGAAATATTATGGATGGGTATTAATGAGGATCATATAGTATGTTGGGAATTTTATTTGGAATGTTAGTCAAAATAATATTCTAGTTGATAATTATAAATGCATGTGTAAAATACTGTTGAAATTGATTATTTTAAAACTAAATATTGCAAGGTTAATTTTGTTTTTAATTGTTGGCATGTTGTGTTGATTTTTATGTAAGAGTTTCATTTCTTATTCAACTTTGTAAGAGAATTTGTGTATAAATTGATATCTTAAATTTTATGGAAAGATTATATATGAAAACAAATGATTGCGGAGTTTTATAATAAATGATTTATAGGAAATAATATTTTTTGAAGGTTTTGTAAATTATAATCTTGTGTAGATTTTATTATGGGAGAAATTTAATGGTGAAATATGCTTAACTCTTCAAAAGTTTTGATGTTTTGTCTTTACATGACAACCACTTAGAATATAATATGTTTTAAGTATGTCATTTATAGTCATGGCAGATTAGTTTTGTTTTAAGATTGTCTTAAGACTAATCAATGTAATATGAATTGATGGCAATTATCTCAAAACTATGTAATTGAATTCTAATAAATTATCATGTACACTAAAACACTAGAAATATCCAGAGCATCCAAACACACACGTGCATTTTTCTAGATTTATTAATATTATTCTGTTATATCTCATTATTATTTAGTTTCAAAATAACTTTAAGTTAAAGTTAACAAAATATTATGTTGTCTTAGTAATATTGTTTCCATGCTATATATTCTTACACTAGAAGGAGGATCATCTTATTTCTCACTTCTTTATTGATCTTATGTATGAAATATTTTATATTGATTTTAATAGTTGATGCATTTTACAAGAAATGAATTTATTAAATTGAATATATAATAGATTTATGATGTTTCATTGAAAGTTTTTATTAAGTTTTGTGCGCAAATTTTATATTTCAAGATTCAATGGTATGTACATGTATATTTTTTTAAGTTCAATATTATATTATATATTTCATGTGTATCTCATTCAACAACATAGAAATGTTACTATTTATAAATGTTTTTTTTTAATTCAGTAAAATAGATTCTTCTTTGACATAGAGTTGTATATAATTCATGTATATCTTTATATATGCAAGAGTTCTTTGTTATCATGGATGTCTTTGACATAGATGAACTATTAGGTGAAAATCCCCCACCACAACCCCCTCCTCCTCCTCCTCCACCTCCACCACCACCACCACCACCACAACAACCCCCTAGATTGGATGAAATTCGTTTAAGAGAACAAATTAATGAAAACCTACAAGTGATTGAACAAAACATTGCTGCTATCCAAAATGAGCAAATCACGCCACCCCATCTTGTAGAGTTTGGAAAATCAATGCAAACTATTGTCGAGTCAGTTAGATCTGTTGATTCTCAATTAGATCAATTTCATAGACGATGACAAGAGTTGCGTGATTTTTATGCCGATGGTTTAACTTATAGGCAAATCACTGATTTGAAAATAACCAAAGCTCATTTATGTCCATATTTTACCAACCCAAAAACAAGAGAACCAATGCAACCTAACCAGAAAAGAATTTCAATTAGGTGGTGTGTGTATCCAGAAATGGCTAGATACTTTTGGGATAGATGGTGGATGGTTTTTGATTATCCACCACATCGTAATTATGAGGTCCCTTTTTATTTTTTGAAGAAATTATATTGTGAGTTTGTAATGAACCAAAAACCAAATTATTTTGACATTAAGTCATTCCAGGGTGTTGGTCGTGGAATGCCACAGCATAGATTACGAGCATGGAGTAATAATCCCCTACCGGATCCACCCATAGTTCCACTTGTTGCTCCATCGATTCCTGCAGATGTCCAAAATACATCATTCATTTCGACATTAGATGCTTTGACTTCCCTCACAGGTAACCTGAGTGAGCAAGCTGCTCACATGGCATCTGCTCCTCGATGGATGCCACATATGTGTTGAAGTTTTCATGAGACATGTGTAGGTCCTACTACTGCTGCAGGATCTACTTCAGTTCCATCTGAGCATGATGCAGTAGATGATAGTATGATGACATCTTATATGGATTTTCTTTGCTCGGATGTTCATCTTGGCCAGGTATAGATATATATACATGTACATGTCAATCTTTTTATACTTCATTAAATATAGGTGCATATGGTGAAAATGGATAACAATAATAACAAAATTGAAAGGCTAAATGAATTCAACCACAAAACCCCAGCCTATCAACAACAAAGATCCACCATAACATATGAAGATTACCTAAGACAATGCAAATCAAATGAAATCACAAAGATTATACCATCACATGTCCAATAGGGTTTTGATCTCCATTTTTCCTATCTCCATTGATCTTGCTTGATATATTTGCTCTCAGATTTTATGTGCATAAGAGCTCAACAAAGAACG
The DNA here is from genome assembly GCF_030272615.1 of Cryptomeria japonica. NCBI lineage: Eukaryota > Viridiplantae > Streptophyta > Pinopsida > Cupressales > Cupressaceae > Cryptomeria > Cryptomeria japonica. The sequence goes on along the minus strand of NC_081408.1, from coordinate 75,441,914 downwards.
GAATGTGGTTGCAAGTAGGATCGTAGTGTAGTCAATTGATCAAGTAGTTATCTCATTAGGGCATTAGGTCATTAGGGTTTGATAATGAAGAAAGCATCTCCTTAAATAGAAGACACAATATGAAATGGAAGGATAAGATTGAGAGGTGTAAAAGGAAGTCGGCTAGGATTAGAGGGTAGGTAAAAGAAATAATAAAATAATGAAAGAGGTAGGTAGTGTTGGAATTAAGAGATGAATGACATGTGTCATGGGTAGAAAAGGCTAATGAATTAATTAAATAAATAAAGATTTATTTAATTAATAGAAGAATTAAGCTTAGATAATTAAATAAATAAAATATTTATTTAATTAGACATGACAATTTTGGGTGTCTACAATAGGTATAAACTAAGTGCATCTCTTTTTTTATACAATCTAATACTTCATTAAATAAATTTTGTTTATGTAGATAACGACTACACCTAATATTAGAGTCAATATTGCATCCACTAGAACACAACTCGGCACACCTTATGGGGTATAGTATAAATTTCTATCTAGACATTGTACTAGATCTTTTTAAGTTAATATGTTATCATCGTATACTATATAAATTTTCATGTTGATACATTGAATGCTTCTTTCTCCAGGATTCAGGTCATGAGGGACCCTCTACATCACATCGAGAAGAGGGTCTAACTATTGTGACACCATCTATGGTATGTATCTTATAATTCTTAAATGAAATATGAACTCTTAGAATAGTGTAACTTAACTTGAAATTATTTAGTACACATATATATGTTCACTAAATATGATTTCATTAAATGCATGTATGCAGGTGGACACTACCATTAGGATAGGTTATCCTCATAATTTTGATCAGAGCCAATTTGAATGCACATCGACATCCTTTTAGGTATTAATATGTAATACTTAATTTGATCTTATTTTGACTCTTAATTTAAGATTTAATTGGACAATTTGAATTTGACCTTGTACAGGAGTTAGCTAGCACTACATTTGGTGTTGATACTACACAAGATACTACTAGAGGAGATACTGCTAGAGGATTTGATGAGCATATGGTAAGTTTGTAACTTAATTTAAGAATTCTACTATATTTGATAATTGATTATTTTAATAGTTAATTTCAAGTAATATTTTAATATTATTTTTTTATTGTACAGCATGAGACAGGTGGATCTGGACCATGTCCTGAGGACAAGAGAGTTATTGCTAGAGGATCTGATGAGCATATGGTAAGTTTGTAACTTAATTTATGAATTCTACTATATTTGATAAATGATTCTTTTAATAGTTAATTTCAAGTAATATTTTAATATTATTTTTTTATTGTACAGCATGAGACAGGTGGATCTGGACCACGTCCCAGGGACAAGAGAGATACTGCTAGTGGATCTGATGAGCATATGGTAAGTTTGTAACTTAATTTATGAATTCTCCTATATTTGATAAATGATTCTTTTAATAGTTAATTTCAAGTAATATTTTAATATTATTTTTTTATTGTACAGCATGAGATAGGTGGATCTAGACCACGTCCCGGGGACAAGAGACCATGAGATGTTATTGATGATAGCACTTAGATTTTACTATTTATATGGCTTTGATATGTACTTTTCTATGGACTTTACACATTTGTTTACACGTGCACATACTTTATATATATGGATAGTTGCATAATAGGATTAGATCATACATATTTTGTGCATACTTTATATATTTTGTGCACATTAGATATTATGTGGAGTGAACATCATGTAACCATCTAGACATATATATGGATTAGATATTATATGGATTATGTGGACTTGAAATTTTGCTATTTATTTGGCTCTGATATGTACTATTTTATGGGCTTTACATATTTGTTTACACGTGCACACACATACTTTATATATATGGATAGTTTCATAATAGGATTAGATCATATATATTATGTGCATACTTTATGTGTATTGTGCCCATTAGATATTATGTGGACTTGAAATTATGTGCACATTAGATCATATATATTGACTTGAAATTTTGTGCATACTTTATATATTATGTGGACTTGAAATTTTATTTATGGAAGTTGTGCTTAAACAACTTTATAGGCATTATGTGGACTTGTAATTTTATTTTTGGAATTTCATTTAAATAGTTCTTGTGATTAGATAAACTAAAGGTGCATACATCATGAACTAAGTATCAAAACATATCTTATAATTATAACATATTCTAAATTAAAAAGTATCATTTAACAAATATAATGAATAGAACTTGATTAAAACATAATTATCTCATTCATAAATTTGACCAATAATCTCTCATTTATGTATATTGTACACAAAATGTAATCAAGAAGACATATCTAAAATAAAATAAACAATCTATTTAAATAACTTTGTTTTCATTGATGCCTTCTACTTGTGGTAGACCTAAATTTTTTTTTTACTAGATTCATTCTATTATACCATCTACATCCTCTCTCTTTTGCAAAGCATCTATAATTGTCTCGTGCTCTTCCATAGAGAGAGTCCATAATTGTTTATTAGCAGGCCTGCCACGATATCTATCCAATTTTATATTAGTTGCCACTACCAAATGTGACTAATGTATAATCTTCTTCTCTAATTCATAATCTTCAAATGTGGGCAATCCATTCTTTCTTGTTAGATATTTGCATAGCCAAGTGCCAACAACAACCACAGATCCTATTGGATAGTCATAACCATCATCATCTACTCGAGGAGTAGTTAGCTTATATTTTGGCTCTACACATCAAGCCAACCAATACTCTGTCCCCTCTTCATTGTCCTCTAGTGCAACAATAGCATAGACATGTCCTGTGCACAAAACAATTTTATTTTAATATTTAATGAGAAATAAAAACAAAAATATACACTGTAAGATTTCATAAATTTATGTACTATTTAATAAATCAAAACAAATTTCAAAAATAATTTTACCTTGTTGTATAAGATCTGAAATGCGATCATAGTCATTTGATGCAAACATTTGATCCATATCTTCATCAATTCTTTCATGTGGATCATTTGCATCTATAGGTGTCAATGATCTTTGTTGCCATTCTTCAACCCATTCTTTATTCTCACAAAATTCCCAATCTCTAGAAACACAAAACTGACAAAAGCAAGCAAGTTGCCTAGTGAATATAGTCCATGTGTTTGAATTATAACTCTTAAACGAATGCCATTTAGCTGATCCAATGATGGTATTACAATCATGCCGAATAGGAATACTATCTTCCTCTATCAACCAGAAGAAACGTCAAATTGCAGAGTTTTTAGTTGATCCTTTTGACAACTTTGAATTGCACCAATCTACAACTGCACGAGCATCTCTGAATTTCAGTGCATCCTCGAATTTCAATTGTTCTCTAGCAAGAGCTCTTTTTATATAGGCACTGGCTCCATCGTGTTCCCCCTTACCATGTCCTGCTTCAAAAAAACTCCATAAATGTTGGACATTGGTTATCTTGTGAACTTTGCATAGCCAATAAAATATTCTTGCATTTTTGAATTGTCCAGTACAGTTATCTAACCATATCATATGTTGTTTCATGTCAATTTCTCTTTCCTTAAGATTATCATAAAATACCTCGAAGCAATTTTGGACAAACTCTGAAGAGTGTAATCGATTATCACTAACATAGAAATGATACTCCCTGAAAATTTTTCTATTATTTTCTGTACTGTCATGGTCATGTCTATATATAATGTGCACAAATATGGCCACTTGCACTGAGTTGTAGTATTGTGATTGAGTTTCCTCTTGTGGTTTTAGAGTATAATTTTCTGCAAAATCCACAACTGATACTATTGTTCCAACTGGAAATGTGTTCTTGCATATACGAAACTGTCCATCAAGCCATCGGGCATGTTGGGAATGTTTCACATATTTTGGAACAATATGAGTTTTAAACTCACTACTAAATGCATTCACACTATTCTGTTCTGTAATCAATTCTAAACGTTTCCCCATCTTTCCATCCTTTAGAGGGTATTCTATATTTTTAAATCTCCTAACATCAACCATTTTTTGTCCAAACTCAAATGAAACATGTTCATGCAAACATTCACCTATCGAAGAATAGTTCCCACATAAATTGCAAAGGCCTTAAATGCATGAACTGGAAAGAAATAATTGTTCATTAGGTGGTTTACAAAATAAACTTCCAATAAAATCTTTTATAGTTTCGGGTGGAACATAAACACCACAATCCTACACAAGATCATTATCATGCAACATACAACGAATATATCGAAAAACATCATAATAGTAACGAAACTGGACATGAGTTTTACAACAACAAGATATTCTTTGTTTATTGATTTTAACATACTAGCGTTTGCATTTTTCAAATGATCTTTGACTAATTCGTAAATTCATTAACACAGATTCATCACTAAATTTTTTAAAGAATTTAGTTTGAGTCATGTCAAGAAGATGTTTTGGATGAGGATTACAAATTTTTGATCCCACCCTTAACTTTAAAACATCTCTAGCATTTGATGAAACTCTAATGTTATCATGCCAAAATTTTCCAATTAATTGTTTAGTTTCATCATTTAATTTCATGTCCGACCTTTGAAGTCTACCACTAAAACTCCAACAATGGTTTAGTGGATCAATTTCAATTGTGTCTCTTCTTTTGGCTGCTCTTAACAAGGTTCTACGATGTAAGCTCAAATAGCCACTTATATCACTTAACATTCTTTTACTAACAATCATTTTGTCAACTATAGCAGTCGTTATAACTCTACGTGCTACATTCTTATCTTTAGATCGACTTATTTTTCCTATAGAATCGATGGCACTGGCAATAGTAGATACAACTTGCTTATATGATTCATCTTTTCTTTTTGGTTTTGCGTAAATACCTATTTTTTTCATGACTTTACACATTTTTAACATTTTTATTAATTGTAGCATTAATTGACATTGGAATCCTAACTTTTTATTATAGAAAATTGTTTATATAATCTATTTGCATGTGTTCTGATTTGTCTCCAAGAAACTAACCCATTAAGATTATCTAGCACATTGCTATCAATAGTCAACAAATTACATTCATTTTCTTTCAGAGAGGGTGGTGTAATATTTTCAATTTTTATTTCTTTTCATATTGGTGTATGAAATTTATATCCAGCTTCATTTAAATCAGCAATTTGATTGGCATCATAGTCATTAGGATTTAAAAACATACCAGGATTCACATCCACATCAACATTTGCATCAACAGTCATACCTGTGTGTGGTTCTACATTTCTTGCATCCATCATGATGTCTTCAATGGTCTCATCTACAATGGGCACTGAACTAGATGCTTCAGAAGTGTTATTCAAATGTCATTATTGTGATCTTTGATCTCTTTGGCATTTTGCCTCCTTCTCTCTTTGTGCTTGAATTTTGTCCACTGTCATTGTCCTCTTTTTTTTCTTTTGACGTTGCTTGGAACCCATTTTTACAAACTCGTCTTCAAAAAATAATATCTTTTTACTGAGTTCTTCAAAAAATTGTGTAAAAAATATTAAAAAGTACTGCCAAATGATGTAAAAAATCTTTGTCACTATGGATTTCAATGATAGTGTGGTAAATCGATGCAATCTATCTTTTTTTTTTACAGTAACGGTTATTTAGAAATGGGGGCCCATTATTTAAATAACAGGTCCCCATTTTAATAACAGGGGCCCATTATTTAAATAACGGGCCCCCGTTTTTAAAACGAGGGCCCGTTGTTAAATCCAACGGGAAAAAAATGAAATGGGCCCCCATTTTATAAACGTGGGCCCGTTATGCAAAATTTGAATTCACAACCCGCCACTTGCCTCGGGATTAGGCCTGGGATAGGCCTAGGATGGCCACACCTGAGACATGAACCTGCAAATTCAAAGCTCCATGAATGAAAGCACAAATATGATGAAATGAAATAGTTTACATGCCTCTAATCAGAGAATTTTTATACAAAATTGAAGCCCATTTCAGATTATACTGTCTAGATTCTAAATATGTAAATTAATTTAAAACTTGATTATTATAACTATTTTTCATTTAATTTATACTAAATCAGGTCCATAAATTTGAAATATTAACTAATTTTCTTAATTTAATAACTTTTGTATTTTAATGAATTTTGAAAAAAAAATTATATGTCATCAACCTACACAAAATTCTTTTCAATTTAAAAAAAAAAAATTCAAAAAATGCTAAGTTTACATCAAATTATGTGGGTCGTACATGTCAAATTTTTAAAAAGATAATTACGACCATTAAAAAATTAATTAAAAAAAAAATATTTGAAAAAAAAATACAGAAAAGTATGCTCATCAATCTTTAGTGTGTTACAAACCATTCCCCAAAACGGTTTGAGAAAATAATTTTAATTGTGTCAAAAAGTGTGGGTCGTACACATGCATGGTATGGTCCTGAAACAGGCATTTTTAAAACATAGTTTTTAGAACTCCATTCAAAAAGTTATTTTTTATTATGTGGGTATGAAAATAAATTACATATTTGAAAAGGACACTCAGAGAGATATCTTTTATACTACTTACTTTTTCCAAGATTCAATCTCTAAGTGTTTCAAAATTTAAGCTCAAGTGAGACAAAATCTGAAAAAACAGGGAAAACACTTCCACTTTTTGGCCAAAAAGTGGACTCATCTTCTTGCACTGACCCTGATAGCAACATAAGGAACATTGGCAGCATGTTTTGGTTTGCATTCAAATCCGACAAAGACTCCACTAGCATCAAGGATTTCAAGTTACCGATAAACTAGGTACTGGTATAGGAAGTCGACATCATTTGGAAACCGACAAAGGGTATTGGAAGCCGACATCACTTGGAGATCTGGAAAAGGGTAGTTACCAGCAAAGCACTTTATAATTCATATATATTTGTAATGAGTTGACACGAATAATCATTTTGGTATTATCAATGTAAGCCGACATATGGCATGAATGTTTGTAAGGACATATAAGTCAGTTTATTAGGTCATTTTGATATAGAACATATTAGATTAGATTAGTGATGCAAATATTATGTATGTGAGATCATTTATGTGTGAAAGCAATGTTTTGTAATGATATATAGATGATTTTGAGGTGCTCACAAAGTATATGTTATTCTGGCAAGGGTTTATAGTTTAAGAACCGAAACAGTTAGAGCTTTAACCAAAACTCAATTAGGCATAAAAGATGCATTATATGAGTTCAATTTTGCATTTTTGTATCTGAAATTGATTGTACTTAGTGAAACTCTTTGTGATGAGTAATGTGCCTTCCTCCATGTGCATGCCTCCATTAAATGTGTAATATCTCTTCATATAGCTAGTGAATTGATATTGTGGGTCACAAATCCCACCGTGGTTTTTCCTCATTGAGGTTTTCCACGTATAAATTTCATGTGTTATGGTGTTGATTTATGTGATTGCTTTATTTATTTTAGTTATATGGTTTTATGTTTATCGGTTGATGAGTGCATGCTTTGATAAGGTTAAAATCTTACATTCCGATAGAACATTGTTTCACCCCCCTCTCAATGTTCTTGGATTCCAACAATATACCAATAACTTGAGCTTCAAAATTGCTAGCAGTGACTGCTTGAGGTGCATATGACTGAGATATGCTAGCTAACTTCCCCTCACACTCTTTTGTTTTCTTGTCAATGTCAATATTGAACCTAGACAAAATTAGATATGACTTGTGTAGACGTATAAAAATGACCACATTCCTAAATAAATATTTTATGTTCATTTCTCTATTTGATTAAATCTAATTTAATTAAATTATCTACATTCTTCTATTTTATAAAGTAAATTACTCAATTTATTTAAATAAAATTCACTATATCCATTTAATGAATAAATCATTTTATTTAATTAAATCCCCCTAGCCACTTTTAATTAAATTCAAATTTAATTAAATAGTTATCCTAAATTGATTAAATCAAATTTATTTAATTACAACCAAATTGAATGAATTAAATTATTTCAATTAAATCCTATTATCCCCCCATCCACTTGCAAAATCTCAAACCCCTTCCTAATCCCTTCTAGAATCTTCTAATCGCTTCTAATTAACCTAACCCTCCTCTAAAATTTGTCACATCCCTAAGCAAAGGGAAGTCACTTCTCAAATGGCCCAAAGTCTTTGATAACCATTAAAGGTTTTCAACCTTCAACCACTAAATCCTTAAAGTCTTTGAAAACCATTGAAGGCTTCCAACTTTCAACCACTTAATCCCCAAAGTCTCCAATAACCATTAATGGTTAATTCAAACCCTCCCACATGGTTAAAACATTTGTTTTGACTCAACCTCTACCCAACCCAAAGGTCTCATCAGGCCATTAATGCTTTGACCATGATTATCTCTTAATCATTTGCACAAAGGTTTATCCTTGGATTAACTCTTAATCCAGTGGGTAAACCTAATTTAGACTTGACCCTCAGCCTTTAGATAACCATGAGGTCTTCTCAAGCCTTTAATGCCTCCAACCTCTTCTCTCAACCCAATCCTATGTTGACACTTGTCACTATTTTATTGGTGCCAATTGTGCACATGGATCTCCAACTTTCAAACTTGGCCCTTGATTAAACCATTCAATCTTGACCATCCATTGCCCTGTTTGTGCTATAAATAGAGCTCTCATTCCTCCATTCTTAACAATCATCCTTCAAATTTGTAGCATCACACTTATGCTCAAATTCTTTCAAGCTTTCATATCATATTTATGCTCATTATTTAGCCTCTCTTTAAATCAGGAAGTAGACTAAATATGCATGTTTAGATTAATTTCTTTATCATTTTAGTTCAATCATAGACTAAATATAGTATGCTAGGATAGTATTCATACTAATCTTGTCATCTTATCATCTAGTTTATTGCATTTCTAAGATCATACATAGCTTAAAACACATCTCATACTAAAATCTATCTAAGCATCTCTCGTTCTCATATTTGCCATCCCTAAACCATTTTGCTCAGTGATCTGAGAGCAAAACATTGGTTTGAGGGACATTGTGAGATAGAGAACCACGTGACCCTCCTTGGGAAGCTGAGTAATACGTTATTACTCCATAGCTTGCACCAAGAAGTCCTGTGTGTGTGTGTGGACTAGTAATTTAATCATATTTTCACATTTTAAATTCTACCAGCCCACTTTTCCACCATACGTTTCTGGTGCCCACCGTGGGGCCCGACCCCAAATAACAAATCGATTTTTCAAATTAATCACTTTTGCAGGTTCGCGGGAAACAGGAATCGGCACGTCAAAAACATTCCATAGCGCATCCGCCTAACAGTTTAGCGCTTCTAGCCTACTGTTTAGCGCGTGGGCTCTATTCTTTAGCGCGTGAAGACCTTTTCTTAGCGCATGATTTTGTTTTAAAATTTTTTCCTGTAGGTCTCGATGCGGGCGAATCACAGAGCAGCGCGTTCAACAGCTAGAATAGCGCATATGATCCCCAGTTCAGCGCTTGTAACCCATAATACAGTGCGTACAACCCAAACAATAGCGCATCATATTTAAAATTACCTGTAGAGCTAGAGTGGAAAAGAAAAAACATAGAGTAGCGCTTCCAACACCCAGAGTAGCACACCCAGGGAACAGAGTATCGCGTTTATCATAAAGTTTAGCGCATAGAACGTATATTGTAGCGCGTACAGTTTGTTCTATAGCGCATCACAGACAGAGAAAAACAAAAACAAAATTTTTTTTATTGTAACCAAATTGGAAATTTAGGCTTGTAGAAGTCCCCCATATCGTCTAACATTTTATCTCTTTTGTTTGCTTGCAGGATGCTAACAGTTTCTTGCAGGTAGAGTGAGGAATTTTATGTTAAAAATGATTTTTTTTGTTGACATCCAAATCAGAAATTTGCTTTGTTGACCATTTCCTTTTTATAGATTAGAAAATCTTTCTTTTAAGATTAAAAAGAACATCATGTTTTTGTCGAGCAACATCTCTACATAGTTTAGCAAATCACTGAATTAGGAGGTTTAAAAAGAATTTTTAATTACTTTGTCTCGAAAATGGAAGGAATATACTCTCCCCTTAACTAGGTGATCAAAAATCCAGACCACTCTTACTGCTTTCAGTAATTCAAGCATTAAAACTTTTAGTAGGCCTGCCTTCCCGAGGAGTTGCAATCAACTCTTAAAGCCATTTATGGCCGGTGTGAAGGGAATGACCTAAGTGGGGAACGACTTTGACGCCAAGAATTCCAACCCACTATAATCAAATGTGGAAAGTGATGAAAGTCCTTTTCAACGGTTGTGCGCAGTGATTAGCCTTCCCCTGGTATCCTCGAGATACGTAAAGCCTTTGTTCTAAAGGTTGGGAAGCCTCCTGAGGGAGTTTATCACTGACGACCGAACGGGAAGCCTGATTAAGAACCATAGAATTAGAAACTTTGAACCGAGTCAGTAACCAAACATTTGTAACATCATAGTGCAAGGGTGGGGAAGAATCCACCCCCAAGATTACTCACCATATATCTCCCAAGATAACTACTCAACTGTGAAGCAATTCACTTTGGGTTAACTTCTGACAAAAGGCAAAAAAATGGGTACCCTCTAGGGGGTGACACGGCTGTTTGAGCTGATGGAGTATCGAGACTAGTGGGCTATGATGTTATTTATGACCCTTAACTAAAGAGTCTGTCTGAAGTGTATTACTTGTATCCAAACCTATTAAAACATTGGGGATTTGAACACATCCTCGTAGAACATACACTTTCTGTTAGATTAGGTGAAATGATTGTACTTTGTGTACCATGCTTACATTTGTTATTTCAGAAAATCATCCATCACACTTGAAAACTTCACAACAAAATTCAAAATCCACAAAGAAATCACCCAAACGAAAAAATCAGGGCAGTATAGCACATAAGAGCAACATCTTAGCGTGTGGAACACTTCTATTAGCGCATCCAAACTAAAAATTAGCGCGTGCAGTTAAAACAGTAGCGTTCTATCATCAAGCAAAACAGTATACAATCTTTTAGCACATCCGAAACACAGTCTGGTGCGTGGCAGCAAAATTTTAGCACGTAGGTGCCCATAATTAGCGCATAAAGTAAAATAGTTAGCGCGTATCAGGCCCAGTATAGCGCGTCGATTTTTCGAACAAATTCCACAACATTTTCAACAAGTCCTAATTTTAGTGCATGGCAGCAATAGCTTAGTGCGTGGCATAGATACATTAGCGCATTCACTCAAACAGTTAGTGCGTGGAAGGCCCAGTATAGCGCGTAGATTTTATACTAGTTAAACAAAATTTTCCAGAGAGTCCAACCTTTAGCGCGTGTGCTTAGTCTTTTAGCGCATCTGGTAAATTCAATAGCGCATGTAAACTCTGTTCTAGCACGTGATCCAAGAGTGACAAACCAGAGAGTTAAAACTGGAAATTTTTTGAAAATTTCAAAAACATTTTGGAAGACTTTTTTTAATCAAAAATCATCTTTTATCAAATCAAAGTGACAAAAACAAACCATTAAAAACTTTTCTCAGGCTAAATTTGTGTCAAACAAAGTTGTTAGAATCTGAAACGAATCGCATGATAAAGGATGTCTCTCCTATCATAATCCGAAAATTTTTCATCATCAGTATCAATCAAATCCTTTACCATCTTACGGATTTTTATCTTAAAAACACTTGTTTAAAATTTTCAAATTGTCAAATCAAGTTTCCAGATCGGGAGACTTTATCCATATCATTTGACACACTTTGTCGTGAAGGGGCATCTAAACCTTCATTCTGATAAAGTAAGATTTGAAATTTTTAAAACAAGAATCAACTAAATCCAAACAAATCAAAGGAAATCATTGATCACTCATGCATGACTAATCCCCTTATTCTGAGAAGAAAGAACCTCTATCGTAACATCACGTTGAAGAAACAACAACCTAGCTTTTCCAAATTCATCAAGAGAAATAAGTTTTTATATATCAATCGTCAACTCTTCAAATCTCATCGGGTATTTCTTCATCACGTCAAACGTCATATCCAAAACAAATCTAGCAAATTTGACAAAGAACCCCTGAAAACAAGAGCATACTGTCAAAAGTCTGCTTTTAATCAAAAGATAAACCATGGAGGAAAGATCAATCCAGCATTCTTGCCCGATGAGTGCATCACATATAACACATCTTGGTCAGAACCACCAATGCCCGAGCAACACATCAATGAGTCTTTTGTCCCTTTCATCACTGAGAGTTTCTACTAAAATGCCTGTCACTCGCTCTCAAAGAAACAAACAAAGTGAGACACCCACAGAATCAAGTATGAATCATAGATTATCAAACCCTTTTGAAGTGCCACACTCAGAAGAGCCTGAAATTACTGACGCAATTCTGCAGGAATGTCAAGAAAATCCTTCATTCCAAAAACTCATCGAAAAACTCATGGAAAATGACAAAGAAAAATATCTACTCATGCTTACGAGTAAAGGCGTTAAACTTCCTGAAGATTTCGACGCAAACGTCTTTCAAATCAGGTCTCAACAATATACATATCAAGAACAACAAAGAGAAGAAGAAACTCGCATAGCTGAACAACACATTCCAGAGCAACGTATACCCGAAATGCATATACTTGAGCTTGAAACTCCAGAACAACACATACCGTTTACTACACCTTTTCAGTTAAGAACAAATACGAGGGAAGAATTCATCCCTCGACAAGATAATGCACCCTTGGTTTCTCTTACTCAACAAATGCAAATGTTGCAAAGACAAATACAAGATATGCAACAAGGGACAACAGTGCAGTACTCTATAAACGAAATCTGTCCTTATCCATTTGACAGAAGATTAAACATGGTACCTTTTCCTCCAAACTCAGATGTTCCCAAATTTAATAAATATGATGGGAAAAGTGATCCTCGGGATCATGTTCGAGAATTTTGCACCATGAGTCTTGAATTTGCTCATGATGACACTTATCTGATGAGGTTGTTCCCAAGAAGCCTGGGACGACAAACAATGGAATGGTTATCCAAGATTACACCACCTGTCAGATCATTTGATGAATTGGTTAACAAATTCATCACCCACTATTCTTACAACATCCAACATGCCATAACCATGCTAGATGTTTGTAACACCAAACAGAAGAACAATGAAACATTCATGCTGTTCCTTCAGGGTTGGCGACGCATGGTATCAAGATATCCTCAAGATATTCCTAAAAAAGAAAAAATGGAAATCTTCATTGATAACTTAAATGGCGAAATGAGTTACAGACTCAAACGTCAATGCATACCATCTTTCGCCAAATTGATTGAAAATGGCATTCAAGTAGAGGAAGCTTGTGCCAAAAAGGGAATACTCAAGTTCTACAAGGAAGGAACAAACTCATCAAACTACAATAACCAAAACAACACCAATCTTGACAAATCTCGATTTTGGACTCGAAACAAAAAATGAAGGCAACAATGAACCATATGATCCCAAATCTAAACAACTAGTGCTTGCCTTATCAGGAAATACTCAAAATACGAAAAATCCTAAAAATGCTACTCCCAGTGCTAACACATATGCACCAAACAATGCTCAAGGACAACTCAACACCAACAACACCAATGATAATCAAAGCAAAAACCTGAATCCAGGGCCTAACAACAATTCACGCAACAACACTAACAATTTCCAAAAGTGTATCTTCACACCACTGGGCCAATCATTAGAATCCGCATTCAGAGAACTGTTGGCAAACAAGATTCTTTCTTTGCCCCCAATCAACAATTATGAACCCCCAATCAAACCACCTTGGTGGAATGATTCACACTATTGTGATTTCCATCGCAACAAGGGTCATAGAATAAACGAGTGCATGAGATTGAAACACATAGTCCAAGACATGATTGATCAAGATGACTTAACGGTGGATGGTCTCAAAACAAATAATGATCATGAAGCCTTCAAAAATCCTCTCCCAAATTATAACAAAGATGGTGCATCAACTTCAAATGATACACACGGAGCTCGTATTAATCATATCTACAACAACACAATCAATCACATATCAGCTGAAGACCATCAAGTCAATGTCATAACCATTCGAGATCGGCATGCTCATGAATCTGTCAATGTAACAACCCGGACTCAGAAATATGTCTTGAAGGGACATACTGCACCTCCAACTACCACACCAAAAATCCAATACGACTTGGTTAACCAACTACACAAGACTCCAGCTCAGATATCTATCCTGGAATTGTTGAAATTATCCCCAAAACACAAAGAAATATTGGAGCAAGCTCTATTGGAAACAAATGTACCTCAAAATCTGGATACAGACAGATTTCAAGCCATGGTCGCCCATATGACAGAACCTCATAACCTCACCTTCTCAGAGCATGACAATACTTCATTGAGTCATCCACATAATACTCCTCTACATATTGAAGTCATTATTTGCAAACACCGAGTAAAAAGAGTCTTAATAGATGGAGGAGCCAAACTTAATATATGTACTTTAAAGCTTATCCATGCATTAGGCTTCTCAGAAGAATCTATTGATCCTTGTAAAAAGATTACCATAAAAGCATATGATGATGAGGAAAGGTCCTCTAAAGGAACAATAGTATTACCTATTCAAGTAGGACCAGTGCAAAAGGATACTATATGTCAGGTCTTAGATATTGATCTCACCTACAATATCTTATTAGGATGACCCTGGATACATGAAATGAAAGCAGTACCTTCTACATATCACCAGTGTGTCAAGTTTCCTTATGATGGACAAGAAATCTCCATATCAGCTGATCACAATCCATTTCAAAATTGTAACACAATGGGGGCAGCCCAAGATAGTTTGGTTCCTCATAACAGAGAAAAGCAGTGGTCTTCAACATCCGATCCACCAACAGCAAAATCCAACTCCTTATGGGGAGACTTCAAACAGAAAATGCACATCAAAGACCAGGGCATGGGAGAATATTCTCTAGAGCCTTTATGTTTAACCAGATTGCCAACATCACCTAGATTGCATGGTTTACCTACTATATCAACACATCTAGCAACTTAGCGCATCACTAAAATTGATGGTACCTTCATCCAATTGGGTACTCTAGCACATGAATCAGAAGATAAAGATGTTCTTAGCTGGCTATACAAAGATGAAGAAGAAGATAATAGAGCAGCCGCTCTGGACATTGTTCTACCAACACACCTGTATGGAAAAGGCTACTTAATCATGAAGCAAATGGGATATGACAGTAAAGGACCTATTGGGAAATGCAAAGAAGGAGTCACTGAACCTATAGATCTTCCTTCACAACCTAGTAGAAATAAAGCAGTATTGGGTTCTAAATTCAACTTCCTATTGAAACGGCCGCCACACACAAATGCAAAACCTCAATGGAAGGAAAAAAAGAAGTACAAGGAAGAATCCTGGCAGGAAGCACTCTTTGAATCAGCAGAAACAATCCGCAAGGCACGAGAACGTCAAGATCAGAAGTTGCATCAGGGAAAGCTTTTAAATCATAAGAAGGCCATATCTACAGCAGTGGCTCATATTCACACACCAATGGCTCAAGAACAAATCATGTCATCACAAGAAACCATCATTCCTCCCCGAGGAAGCACAATCTATGAACAAATCCAGACCGTGGAAGATGGATCGAATATAGAATCAACACAAAATATCAAAATAGTATCCATCATCAAAGATTTGTTTTCACCATACAACATACCTGTTTGTAGCATAGATAGAATTTGGGATGATGCCTATGAGATAGATTCCAATGAATATGAATGGGGTACCTGCTCTGATACTGCTACAAATATCCTAGATGATACTGATTTCATATCCATTTCTCAAGAAGAACATAACGCAGAAAATAGACCCCTTGAATTTGGACCACAACATATCTATGACGTTCAGGAAAGTGAACAGAAATATTACGAACAGGTCTATGTAGAAGATGATACCATCAAAGACCTCGATAAAACCCTGGACTTCTTTAAAACCAAGACCCATCATGATGACAACTCTATCCTAACACTTACAGTAGCCGAACTTGACCCGCCCAACAATTCCTTACCACTTTTCTTCCCTGATCTCATCAACTGGAATGAACCTGAAACTCATGATATACCAATTTTCCCAGAGGATGCATCTATTATCCATTACTTATGTACCGTAAATCCCGAAACAGGCTCTACCAGTGAACAAAATAACGATATCTGTCAATCAGGGAGTGCCAAGTCTCTTAGTCGCAAAAATGAACCAAATAAAGAATCTGATGCTGAAAACCAGTCAATGGCAGCTCTAGATCCCAAAAAAGTAAAAATAAAGGACGCATCTGAGGGTGAAAACCTTTTTAAGGTACCTAATGATGGGAGACTTGACACTCTTCCTGAACATTTTCATGAGTGATCACCCATATTGATTGAGCCCACTCAATCAATCAACATTGGTACCACAGAAGCAGCTAGAAACATTCACCTTGTAGAATCTCTGACAGAGGAAGAAAGATCAGCATTCATCATCTTCTTTAAAGGACAGCAAATTAACTTTGCTTGGTCATATGCTGATATGCCTGGAGTTGATCCACACTTAATCATGCATCACTTGTCCATCTCTACAGGAGTCAAACCAGTCAAGCAAAAGCTACGAAAGATGAATCCACAGGTGGCACTCATGGTCAAAACTGAATTGAAGAAATTATTAGATGTCGGATTCATCCGACCTATTGACTATGCAGAATGGATTTCCAACATTGTTCCAGTATCAAAACCAGATGGTAGTATCAGAATATGCACTGACTTCAGGGATGTCAACAAAGCTTGTCCAAAAGATGATTTTCCTCTGCCAAGTATCGATATAATTGTAGACTTCATAGCAGGCCATGTAATGCTCTCATTAATGGACGGTTTCTTAGGCTATAATCAAATCAAAATAGCTCCTGAAGTTCAAGACAAAATAACATTCACCTGTCCTTGGGGAACGTACTGTTGGAATGTTATGCCTTTTGGCTTAAAGAATGCAGGAGCCACTTATCAAAGAGCAATGACAACAATATTCCATGATATGATGCACACATTTATGGAAGACTATGTGGATGATTTACTAGCAAAATCCTTCACTAGAGCTGAAGATCTCAACATCCTAATAAAGATCTTTGATCGATTGTAGAAATTTCAAGTCCGACTCAACCCTAAGAAGTGTGTCTTCGGGGTTACATCAGGCAAGTTACTAGGCTACATAGTCTCAGCTAAAGGTATTGAAGTTGATCCAGCAAAGGTACAAGCCATCATGGACATGCCACCACCAAAGAATATCAGTCAACTTAGATCTCTACAAGGATGACTTCAATCAATCAGGCGATTCATCGCTCAACTAGCAGATAAAAGTCTGCCATTTAACCACTTGCTACACAAAAATGTACCGTTCAGATGGGAGACTAAGTGTGCAGAATCTTTTTACCAAATTAAATAGTACCTGATGAATCCACCGGTTCTAGTACCACTAGTTGCAAGAAAGCCTCTTATACTATATATCTCAACAACAGATATTTCACTGTGGGCACTATTGGCACAAGAAGATCAACAAGGAAAGGAACGCACCATATATTACATCAATCGAACATTGAATGGCTATGAGCTCAACTATACATTCATTGAAAAGGCTTGCCTAACAGTGGTCTTTGCATCTCAAAAGTTCCGACATTATATGCTAGCACACACCATAAAACTAGTGGCAAAAATTGATCCTCTCAAGTATCTACTCAGCAAGGCAGCTCTCACAGGCCGATTGGCTAAATGGGTCATGATTCTCAATGAATTTGACATCCACTACACAAAAAGATGAGCCATCAAAGGACAAGCAATTGCAGATCAATTGGCTGACACACCACTCCCAGGCAAACAAACCATGGAGATCGAATTCCCAGATAGGGATGTTTTTGCTCTTTCCTCCAAACAATGGACCCTATATTTTGATGGATCGTATACACAACATGGTTCAGGGGCCAGCATTCTATTCATCACTCCTGAAGGACACACTATGCCACAATCATATAGACTTATGTTCCCATGTACAAATAATGTAGCTGAATATGAAGCATTGGTCATAGGCATCAAAATGGCCGTCGAATGGAAAATCATAGAGTTAAAAGTCTATGGAGACTCACAACTAGTCATCAATCAAATCAACAACAACTATCAGACAAAGGATGACAAGCTATTACCCTACAAACGCATGGTGGATGACTTCAAGCAGTATTTTGTACACATCACCTTCGAGCAAATACCAAGGTTGAACAAAAAAGCAGCCGATGCAATGGCTATGATCGCTTCATTACTACAAATTCTAGAACAGCAGAGTCGTTATGAGTTCCTGGTAGAGCAACTGTTCTCCCCCGCCTATGACCACTCTGAATCCCAGGTTATATATGCCTTGACTGGTTTAGATTCTCCATTATATGGACCAATATACGACTACCTCAAGCATAATATCTTACCCATTGACCAATCCCGTAACCAAAAACGTAACTTTATCCAACAAGCTGCCCGTTACACCCTTACTGCTGATACCTTATATCGTCGAGGTCTAGATGGTACTCTTCTTCATTGTCTTGATCGTAATGATTCTGATTCGGCTTTACACGAGCTTCATGAAGGTATTTGTGGTACAGATTCTAGTGGCACTACTCTTGCTAAAAAGCTTCTACGAATGGGATACTACTGGCCTACAATGGAGAAAGACTCATATCATTTTGCCAAGAAATGTCCTAAATGCCAGATCCATGGCAATTTGATACACGCTCCAGCATAGGGACTGCAACCATTCACAACATCCTAGCCCTTTCGTCAGTGGGGACTAGACCTGATTGGCAAAATACATCCTTCATCTTCAAATGGACACAAGTTCATTATAACAGCAACCGAATACTTTACCAAATGGATAGAAGCAGTTCCCATGACCACAGTGACCGGGAAACAAATTGCCTCTTTTATCCTAAATTATCTAATCTGCAAATATGGTATTCCAAGTTCAATCGTCATAGATAATGGATGACCTTTCAAAAACCAAGATGTACAGGAACTATGTGAAAAATTCAAAATCCAACATCGGTTTTCTACACCATACTACCCACAGGGAAATGGTCAAGCAGAAGCATCTAACAAGACAATCCTAAAAATCCTCAAGAAAACAGTGAATGATGCAGGCAAAGATTGGCACGTACAACTCAATCCAGCACTTTGGGCATACAGAACCAGCATCCGCACACCTACAGGAGCAACACCATATTCATTGGTATATGGATCAGAGGCTATTTTACCCTTGGAGGTAGAAATTCCATCTCTTAGAGTCTCTTTGAAAGGTTTAATCCCCGATGAAGAGTATTGAGTTAACTGACTGCAAGAACTGGAACTATTAGATGAAAGATGCCAACATGCTTATACTCATCTCAAAGCATATCAGCAACGCATGTGCAGGAGCTACAATCATAAGGTCATTCCCCGCAACTTCAAGGTTGGTGATCTAGTCCTCAAAGAAAATCCAAGAAATCAGCAAGATAGAGAAAAGAAAGGAAAATTTGAACCTAACTGGTTGGGTCCCTATGTCATCATATTAGTCTATGGATCAGGTGCCTATCAGCTAACAAATTCTAAAGAAGATGTGCTCGATGATCCAACTAACAACATTCATCTAAAGAAGTACTATACTTAAGGTAGCTTAGTGCACGGCAAAAGCCAAAAACAATAAAAAAAAATAAAAAATAAAAAAAAATCCAGAAAAAGCAAAAATACAAAGTACAATAAAAACAAATGGTGAAAACCTGGTAAATAGGCGCCCTTGTGAAAGAATGGCTCCTTTATCTATAGCCATGCCATTTTATCCATCAAAACACTATCGACCATTCAGGACATACTTAGCGTAGTCACTATCCTGGGTTATCCATTTGTATCTATTCTCTTACCGCATTCCACCATGGCTTGGAAATCACTGTACATAATCATATCCAGAGGTATACTCAGCTAGGGGTATTAAATTGTTCAAACACTTGCAAACATTCAAGACATTCCAACTATTGCAAAACTCAGACGCATGACATCCAACAAACAAACCTACACTTCATCGCCAAAACAAAACAAAAACAATTCACAAAAATTTCAAGCATGGCTGATTTTCTGAAGTACTAAATGTTGCATTATCGCATCAAAGCCCTGATTATTTTGCATTTTGAACTTTTTAAATTGTTGAAATCTCCTCCTTATCTCATAAAAAGCTTCAAAGCTAGAGATCATGAGGAAACTCCAATATTTTTTTAGTCTTTTGTTTGGGAGGCGATCACTTGTACTATGTGAATATTTGCCTTGAGACGTGATACATTACATATCACTGAAGGCCTGATTCCATTTTATGCATATAAATGATCTACTCTTGTCTGTTTACGCAATACGCACTCAGGTCATCCTGGTTCAATTATACCTTGATGCTTGTGCTATCTTGCAAAATCAAATATCATGTAAATTTTACTTAGGTCATTATGGTTCAATTATACCATTATGCTTGTATAAATTTTCAACATATCCTAAAATCAATAAATGCTCCATGATGATATTCACAAAGAAAGAAAACAAATGGTTATATCGGATGACAAATACAGAATGCGAGATGCTCCAAAAACAATTAATTGCATATCATTTTACAATTAGTTGCATATCATTTTACAATTAGTTGCATATCATTTTGCATCATTATTACATCATTTTACATCATATCATATTACAATAGTTGCATATCAAAACATACATGTCATTTTCAAGATACATCTCACAGCATATAAAAACATACATCCTGCATCATACATTACATTATCTATGTAAAACTTACATCATCATCATATAAAAAAATTAAAAAAAGAAGTCGCTCACAAAACATGCATCCATATACACATCACATGATCAAAAATGGTGCCATCCATATATATATCTCAAAAATGATCCAAATGTACAAAATATGTCAAAATTGTGTCCAGTACAAACGAATACAATGCTCAAAAATACAACAGAGACCATGTCTCTCAAGTATGACTATCCCCTGATGGAGATGGTCTCACTCCAGATGCACCTGCCCCTGGATCTCCAGGAGGGTCCTGTCTCGGTGGCCCTGTCACCCCTCGGCTCTCAGATCGTGTCCCAGTGGTTCGAGATCGACTCAATCTCGACTGTGCAAAGCTCTCCACTCGCCGATCTCTGGGTACTGCAGCCTCATAATGCCGCCTATAATACTCCGCCTCCTACACTCTCCGTGTCAGCTCTCTAAGGGTGTCTCTCAATGGACCACCCATCGTTGCTCTCTGCACACTCGCCAACGCCTCCTCCGCTCGACCCCGCTGCTCTATCTCAGTATCTCTCTCAGTGGTCAACTGAGAAATCTGCCGCTGATAGGTCAAAATCTGCGCCTGCAGCTGCTGAACGGTAATCTGCAAGGTCTGGATCTGTGCATCCTCCACATGACCTGGCACTCGAACCTGCAGCGGTACCTGTGCTAGAGCCACCCCTCCCAATCGCCCTGTCCTTGGTACTAGAGGTGGGAGTATATCTACTCTCCTCCTCTGTGCTGGTCTACTCAGCTCCTCCTCACCCCCCACTACAGCTAACACCTCCGTCACTCTCCCCTCTCTCCCAGCTCCAATAGCCAATCCTCCTCTCCCCCTCTCAATCCTCCCCTGCCGTACCGCTCTCTCCACACCTCTACCTCCCCACCTCCCTCGGGCTCCTCTACCTCCTCCATCCTCCCCATCATCTCCATCATCTCCCTCATCTCCCTCCTCCCCATCTGAGTCAAATGCTGGCCTCATGTCCTCCGGATCTGAGATCCTCGCCACTGCCCGCACAACAAATAAATGGGTGAACTCATCTGTCATCCCTGCATCCTGAATCTCTGGGGCATAGTCCCAGATCTGTCCAGCCAACCTTGTAAACTCCTCTATAGCCATGGCACTATCAATAGTCGGCCCCCAATTAGCCACATCCTACTGTCGCCGTGCATACAAACATGCTCCCTGAAGAATCCCCTGCTGGTGCCCGAACTGCCACAAAACTCGGGTCACCACAAACCACTCAATGACAAATGGGGTCCTCCCAATCAGTTACCTCATCATAAATACAAAGGGCATCTCCACCCCATCCTCCGCCCATACCTCGCAACCTGTATATGGTCTCCAGGTGACCGTATCAATATCATCAAAAACCCTCCTCCAATGCTCTAGTTTGCCCAGCTTACGCTGGACAACTAGACCTTTATATCCGTAAGCATATGCTACACCTACGAGCCTATCTTTATCTGCCAGTGGCCTCGCTGCTGGAATGTGCTCCCAGCACCATACTTGTAATAGGGTCACGCCAACTGATAAACTACCATAACCGAGGTATACTACCTCATGAAGGCTCCTGTAAAGATGGGCTAGCATCGCTGACCCCCATGAAAATCTCTGCTGCTGCATCACCATCTTCTCCAAAACCAGCCCCCATCCTACTGAAAATCCCTTTGACCTGCGATCAGGACAAAGGAATCCCCCAATAAATCCTGCTAGTATAGAAAGCAGTGGTGCGTAGTCTAGATCCAAAAACTCCTACCAGGGGATATCATATCCACAGACAGTATCATCATGAAAAATGCGACGCAGTGCCTCTGTGCCGCCCTCCTCTGACTGCTCATAGGGAAGTAGTGCCCCTACTATAGGAATCCACAAAATCTGGTAGCAATCCCGAGGTGCCACTGTCATCTCTCCAGTGGCAAAATGAAAGGTGTTAGTGTCGCTATGCCACCTCTCTACCAACGCTATCAAAAGTCCCTGGTTCACAGTGAACCGAGGCATATCTAGAAGAGAGGTCAATCCACATCTCTCTATAATGTCCAAATCTGCCTGTGACAATCTCGGTATCAACGTCCACGGTCTCGGGAATCTCTCCCTCGACTGAATAATACCCAATCGCTCCTGTCAACAAACCAAACATATCCAATATCAGTTTCCACATCAACACAAAGATATCAAAATCAAACTTACATCAACAACATGAAACAATTTGCTCATCTACAATCTAAGTTTAAAATCCTATCATTTCATATCAACTTGTAAAACAACTCAAGTTTTCAAAAACCATATCAAAACTTATAAAACAACTCAAGTACCAAAATCACATAAACTTGTAAAACAACTCAAGTTTCCCACCCATATCAGCTTGAAAAACAACTCAAGTTTCCAACCCATATCGGCTTGTAAAACAACTCAGGCTTTCATACACATTGAACTTGAAACAAACCACACAAATAAATCATATTTTGATCAAAACAACACATTGATATCTACATAACTTGAAATATCTCACATCAAAACAAGTTATACAAATACTCATCTTGGATAAATTCATCACAACATGACAGGCAAACAAAACAAATTTTCAACCCGGCCAAAACTGCAAAATTTTTTAGATGCGCTAAAACATATCTTCAATGTGCTAAAACACCTCCACGTGCTAGGCTACCTCTCCTACACGCTATTCTATCTAACCTATGCACTAGATCCAGTCTACGCACTAAACTTTTCACCCAATGCGCTACCTAACCCACCCCATGCGCTAGACTCTTCCTACGCGCTAGTCTACCCTTCCTAAGCGCTACCCTTTTAGCCCTATGCGCTAGGTTAGTCTTATGCGCTAAACCCCCTTCCCTATGCGAACCCCGGTGGCCCCTATGCACTAGGTCACACCTACGCGCTACCCTGTTGACGTGATGTGCTACCCAACACTTTATATGCACTATTTCCTATGCATGCGCTAACCTAAAAGTTTTATGCGCTAGCCTACATTTTTTGGACGCGACCCCTAAATTTAAAGTTGACGCGCTACTTCACACTTCGTATGCACTATAATAGACCCTAAATGCGCTAAAACATCGGACCCGAACTTTGAAAATCAAAAAACACTTAAAAATGACCAAATAAAAAATCCAAAAGGGGTCAAAAACGTTGAATTACTGGTGGTCCACGTGCTACTGGTCTCCGGTACCTCCGAATGCACTCAAAACAGTGTCTGTGATAGGGAATAGGCATTTTCTCTCCAAAGTAAATTCTCTTTCTTAAAAGTCAACAAAGCACAAATGACTTTAAATCAAGCCCTTTTCCCCTTTTATAGGAGGAAAATGAAATTAGGGCTAGCCGTATGGACCTGTAATATGGTCGCGGTCTCCCCTATACCAAAACAGTTGTAACTTATCAGGAGATGAATCAATCTGCACACTTTTTACATGCATGAAATCATACACATCATACGAACTTCATCAATGTAAATCAACAATTTTCCAAAAAAAAACAAATTGATTCATCTCCCGAGGGGGCATCACCATCAAATCTCGAATTTGGGGCATCACATCAAATCAAAACTGGGGCACGACTTGCAAATCAAAAAGCGACACAACAAAAATTGCATTTGATCATAAATCACAAAAACACATCATTTTCTTTGAAATAACATGTGCACACACGTCACTTCAAAGAGGGGCAAAATGTAGACATATAAAAATGACCACATTCCTAAATAAATATTTTATGTTCATTTCTCTATTTGATTAAATCTAATTTAATTAAATTATCCACATTCTTCTATTTTATTAAGTAAATTACTCAATTTATTTAAATAAAATTCACTATATCCATTTAATGAATAAATCATTTTATTTAATTAAATCCCCCTAGCCACTTTTAATTAAATTCAAATTTAATTAAATAGTTATCCTAAATTGAATAAATCAAATTTATTTAATTACAACCAAATTGAATGAATTAAATTATTTCAATTAAATCTTATTATCCCCCCATCCACTTGCAAAATCTCAAACCCCTTCCTAATCCCTTCTAGAATCTTCTAATCGCTTCTAATTAACCTAACCCTCCTCTAAACTTTGTCACATCCCTAAGCAAAGGGAAGTCACTTCTCAAATGGCCCAAAGTCTGTGATAACCATTAAAGGTTTTCAACCTTAAACCACTAAATCCTTAAAGTCTTTGAAAACCATTGAAGGCTTCCAACCTTCAACCACTTAATCCCCAAAGTCTCCAATAACCATTAATGGTTAATTCAAACCCTCCCACATGGTTAAAACATTTGTTTTGACTCAACCTCTACCCAACCCAAAGGTCTCATCAGGCCATTAATGCTTTGACCATGATTATCTCTTAATCATTTGCACAAAGGTTTATCCTTGGATTAACTCTTAATCCAGTGGGTAAACCTAATTTAGACTTGACCCTCAGCCTTTAGATAACCATAAGGTCTTCTCAGGCCTTTAATGCCTCCAACCTCTTCTCTCAACCCAATCCTATGTTGACACTTGTCACTATTTTATTGGTGCCAATTGTGCACATGGATCCCCAACTTTCAAACTTGGCCCTTGATTAAACCATTCAATCTTGACCATCCATTGCCTTGTTTGTGCTATAAATAGAGCTCTCATTCCTCCATTCTTAACAATCATCCTTCAAATTTGTAGCATCACACTTATGCTCAAATTCTTTCAAGCTTTCATATCATATTTATGCTCATTATTTAGCCTCTCTTTAAATCAGGAAGTAGACTAAATATGCATGTTTAGATTAACTTCTTTATCATTTTAGTTCAATCATAGACTAAATATAGTATGCTAGGATAGTATTCATACTAATCTTGTCATCTTATCATCTAGTTTATTGCATTTCTAAGATCATACATAGTTTAAAACACATCTCATACTAAAATCTATCTAAGCATCTCTCGTTCTCATATTTGCCATCCCTAAACCATTTTGCTTAGTGATCTGAGAGCAAAACATTGGTTTGAGGGACATTGTGAGATAGAGAACCATGGGACCCTCCTTGGGAAGCTGAGTAATACGTTATTACTCCATAGCTTGCACCAAGAAGTCTTGTGTGTGTGTGTGGACTAGTAATTTAATCATATTTTCATATTTTGAATTCTGCCAGCCCACTTTTCCACCATACAACTTGTATATTTGACCACCTTCATCTAATGCATATTGTATGTTCTTCTTAGCAGTTATCAAACTCACCCTATATCCTTTAATAATCTTCAAAGTCATCCTCAATCTCATAGTAGTAAATTGAGTCAAAACTTTAGCATTTGTCACTCTCTCCAAAGACAAACAATGAGAGTCTACTACATTAAGCATGATTTCAATCTTTCCAAAGGGAGTATCATTTGTATTCGGATTGAATGATGGCAAAATTTTCTCTAATATGTTTGTGGCCAAGGTTATCAACTCTTTGTCTATGGTGTGAGACTTGAGGAAGTCCTCACTTGCTTTTTCTTGAGAAAGAGTTGCTATCTTTAGTGCTTGAATAGGATATACTTAAGTCAGATAAACTGGCCCTTGAGCGATGTCATCCATGTGAATGAAAACATGTTTTCCTTGGTCTGCTATAGTAACTCTTGCCACTGTAGCTAGAGTTGTTGGCATTGAGTTATCATTGATGTCAACTGGTATTGCAAGAAGGCTACCAGTAGAGGTCTGTCATCCGGTATGAAGAAGTGTATACTGGTATGATGAAAGATAAATAAGATATTGAAAAGATTAACATGAAGGCTTGTCAACCGGTATGGTGGAAGACAAGTAGTTATTCACTGTTAGTGACTTCACCGGTATGAGGTGAGCTACATGTATGTGAGAGCCTATTGAGTGATAACTAGTAGAACATAAACCAACCTAGAGTTTGGATGCATGTTTATGATGAAGAGGCAGAATGTTAAAGTAATCACAAACCACCAGAAGTGAAGATGTGCTACCGATGTAGTGTGCACTACCGGTTAGCAGGAGGAGAAGGTCTCACTGGTATGAGTTTGTTGAATGTTCAAGTGTAAACTGACCTCGTGTCATTGAGTTGAGTGTATGACCATTGTGATGCCATGTGGAGTTGAGGTGGCAAACATGCAAAGGTCGATGAAACCTCCATCGACATGGTTGTTGAAACAGCTAGTTGACATTAATGAAACAACTAAAAATCACAGGATGGTAACTGACTAATGTGACTTGAGGAAGGAATAATGATAGATAAACATCAAGGAGTAGTTGGCATCTGGATCAAAGAAAATAAATCAGACTATAAGAAGATCTCGAGAAAGAAACAACTAAACTGTTTATGAGTCGACAGATTTCAAGGTGTTAAATCATGTATGATATTGTTATCTTTAGCAAGTATGCATTGGATAATGGAAAAAACGTACAGATGCATTCCTTGAGTATAGGTGATCAATCCAAGATAGACTGGATCGGATCTCATGAATATTTTGTCAAGTGAAGGACACCCTAACTGCCCCAAGTTTGAATCGATTCTTGGTGGGAAAGCTCAAGTTTAAATATGATGACTTGAGACTATGATTGATGCAGTTGTAGAGTGAAGACAAGTGAAAAATTGTTGTCTGAGAGCCAAAGACATAAACACTTCAAGTGTTTATGAACGAAGATCTGACTGATAAGGAGAAATAGAGTAAACTGGTGTAAGGAAAAACCAGTGGAGTGTGCATTGAACATAGAGGTGACAAACCAACAAAAGTTGTGCCTGATTAAGAGTGATCAAGTGTGAGTTGAAGGTGAAAAGACATTATGAGAGAGGATTTAGAAAATTTATAATCAAATTCAAGTTGCAGAGTCAGTGGAGAGAATACAGACCGGCAAGGGAGAAACCAACATAAGAGAATATTGTAAGGTTGCAAAACTTCATTTGCAACATTGATTTCATTTGTATATCTGAGATTTATATTGTTTTCACTAAGTTGTACCTTAGTGCAGGGGTTGTAGGTCCTTTAGGTTGTAGCCTATAAATTGTGCAGGGGTTGGTGCTCCTTTGAGTTGGTGCTCATAAATAAGGGATTGGTGCCCTAAATATTGTAAACAAAGATTCATTGTGAGGCTGGATTGGAGCAGAGGATCTCCAATGACGATTCTCACCAAGGTTTTTCTCATATATATCTGGTGTTGTGTGATGTATTCTTGTGCATGTGTTATGTTAATGTTTTAGTAAGTCCTTTCACACACTCTAACTGCATTGTTTAAGTTACTGGTTAGCACTTGGGTATGTGTAGGATCATGGTGGGCCAAACAGGGCTTTAAGTGGCAATGAAAATAAAAAAAACAGAGTCACGCAACTTGACATAAAAATTTGAATAAGTTACCAAAATTATTTAAAACATATGTAAGAATAGAATCTGCAGAAAATTGAATTTAGTTTCTAAGCTACTAGTTGTTTTTAGAGAAAAATTAATCTATTTGACAAAAATTTGAAATTTCAATGTACTACTACTCAAATTTTAGGAAAAAGATAAGAAGCAAGTGTCTGTCTAACCACTCTAACTACAATCAAATCATAATTTTTTTTAATAAGATTTTAGATATAAGTAGAAGACTCATGTCCAGATGTGACACATATTTTTTTGTATTTTTTTTGAAATAAATAATTAATTATGATTTTTTTACTACATATTTTTAAAACATAAAAAACTTGTATGTCTGACCACCATAACTTGGTCAAAACTTTATGAAATTCAATTTTTCTTTTTTCAATCCTATAGTATACAAAGAATAGAATGTGAAAAATGTTTTGGATTCAAAAAATGTGACACCATTTGAAAGTTATAGATATTTTTCAATCAGCCTATCAATAATAACTTTAGTTAGAATATCGCCACTTTTTGGCCCCTCATGATTCTGCACATACCCACCTATATTGTTTTATACATTACTCGTATCTTCTTTTTTAGGAAAAAGACTTTAAATCACTGATTCACCCCCCTCTTAGTGATTCATTGTGTCCAACAATTGGTATTAGAGCCTAGGTATCATGTTTTGTCAAAAGAATTCTCTAGCTTGGGTAGATGCTGTCAAGTGTTCATAATGGAAAGAAATGAATCTTCCTCCTCAAAATCTCCCATGTTTCATGGTGTCAACTATGCCTTTTGGAGTAGAAGAATGGAAACCTATTTATCCTCCCTAGGTTGTGATATATGGATGTTGGTTGTGAATGGGTATACAGTCCCTAACAATCCCCCTAGTGATCCAGATGCTAAGAGGGAATATGAGAACAATGCTAACGCTAAGAATGCCATTCTTAGTGGGTTGTTTGATAATGAGTTGGTCAAAGTTATGCACTAATCTTCTGCCAAGGAAACTTGGAATAATTTGCAGAAGATATTTGAAGGTGATGCTAAGGTCAAGGAAGCCAAGTTGCAGACATTGAGAGCACGGATTGAGGGTTTGTAGATGAGAGATGAAGAGAAGATTGTTGACTATCTCCAAAGGGTTGACGAAACAACAAACACCATTAAAGTGTTAGAGTAAAGGTTTTAATTTAATCATGTAGATTAAATTACCTTTATTCCTCTCTTAAGATTTCACTTTAGTTTGCATTTGTGACATTTAATAATTATATTAATTATTAAATGTCTACCTATTAGGGTTTCTTTTAGGGTTTCACAATATCCTTTTATAAGGATTCATCATTGTAATTTATCTCTCTCTCAGATGAATACATTTTTTCAGCTTTCAGAGCACCCTTGCTTGTTTGTCTCCATCTCTTCTTTCTGTGATAGGTTATTTGCATGCAGGTGATCTTCGGGGTCTATGAAGTTGGCTTTCTCAACTTCTACATGGTATCAGAGCACAGAAACCCCTTTCCAACGCCTATTCGTTTGCGAAAAAAGGAGTCTGTATGCAAAAGATATGGCTCCTGGAGTGCAAAAAACTTGTTCTGACTTTGACTGGCAAAAAAGTCATTTAGTCTCAGATTTGTTAATTTGAAGAGTTATCATGGGTTTTTCTACTCACCCTTTAGTTGTATTTCTAGAATGGGGTAATTATGAGTCATGGGCAAAGGGCATACTTACACACTATAGGTGGCTTAATATTTTGCCTTATTTGTATGATCTCATACCTGAACCACCAGCTTTAGAGGGAAAACTAGCTTGGGATATCATTAGAAATCACATAGTAGGAGTTATTTTGTCTAGTGTTGATTCTGACACTGTGTGGGCTATATCACGCATTGATTGTCCTCACTCACTTTGGACACGTCTTTGGGAGATCTATGGAGACCCCAGTCTTTCTCCATTCCCAAAGGATCCTGCTTTAGATTGTCTTGTGCCCATTGGTTGGAGAGATAACACACCTTTTGATCATGATACTTTAAAGGAACTTCAATATTTAGACATCCTTACATATTCCGATGAATCAGAGGATTGTCTCACAGTTCCTACTCTTCAGACTGAGATTATACATGTATCAACATCATCTCCTTTTGTTCCTGATCAGTTTGATATTGCCTCTTCTTTGGCTCGTATTGATTCAGCTAAGCAGGACATCATACATCTTTCAGACATGGCTACTTGGGATTCTTATCTTGCAGGCATTTCATCTTTGTTTGTAGAGTCCTATATTGCAGACTTGGAGGATTAATTTGAGGATTTTGAGCTCCTCTTTGTTGACACCCATATTCCAGCTGTTAGCCCACCATCATCTGTGCATTTCGAGGTTGCAGTTTTTGAGTCTTCAGTAAAGTTTGGATTTGACATCTTTTGTTTCAGTTCAGACAGAGGGATTCTTCAGCATCCTATTATGGCACACATCTTGAGACAGATTGATTCTTCTCTCTTCACAGGGTTTCTTCATCTTCGTCCTTTGGATCCATTTCTTCCCAAGGGGAGGAATATTATATGCCGCTTCAGGATCTCTTTCTAGATTCTACCTCAGGCATCCATATGTGCGACAGGAGTTTCTTCATTGTGGGGGGGGCTTCTAGTCTCTTTCTTTTTCTCCTATGGAGACCATTGTATATGTACTTATATGATAGAAGTTTTCTATGGGGGGTATCATGTTATCCACCTCCTATCCTTCTGTTATTAGTGCATTTGTTTCTTTATCTCTTTTTGGAGAGGAGTTTTTTTCCCACTGGGTTTTCTCTATTTCTCCACTTTACAGAGATTTGGTTGTAATTGGGTACCTGATCAGGCCTTGTTGCCAGGACCCAAGTTTACTTTCTTGCATTGTAGTTACCTTTGCTTTCTTGCACATGTTTGTAACTGCACTTTTGCTCATCTTAAGGGGGGGTGTTAGATTAAAGGTTTT
Source organism: Cryptomeria japonica (assembly GCF_030272615.1). NCBI lineage: Eukaryota > Viridiplantae > Streptophyta > Pinopsida > Cupressales > Cupressaceae > Cryptomeria > Cryptomeria japonica. Next base: position 75,410,775 of record NC_081408.1, on the reverse strand, counting down.
AATTTAATCATGTTGATTAAATTACCTTTATTCCTCTCTTAAGATTTCACTTTAGTTTGCATTTGTGATATTTAATAATTATTAATTATTAAATGTCTACCTATTAGGGTTTCTTTTAGGGTTGCACAATATCCTTTTATAAGGATTCATCATTGTAATTTATCTCTCTCTCGGATGAATACATTTTTTCAGCTTTTAGAGCACCCTTGCTTGTTTGTCTCCATCTCTTCTTTCTGTGACAGGTTATTTGCATGCAGGTGATCTTCGGGGTCTGTGAAGTTGGCTTTCTCAACTTCTACATAAAGGGCTTGGATAAGAAATAAAAGAGGAAGTGATAGTGAAGAAAGTACTTAGATCTCTTATATTTAAGTATGTTACCAAGGTCTCAGCAATAGAAGAAGCAAAAGATCTGAAAGTCTTTACAATGGATGAGTTGTATGGCTCCCTAACTGCTTATGAGATGAGAACTATTGGTACTAATGTTGAGAAGAAAGAAGTTGCATTCAAGACATTAAGAAAAGGAAAAGATGAATATGCTCATGATGCAACCGGTGAAGACTCTGATGACATCATGGCAGCTGAAGAACAAGAGTTGTTGGAACAATCTCTTGAAGAATTGAAGAAAACTATTGCAGATCTAAAATTCCAGGTGGAAGAGGCCAAGAGGATGTGTGAAGTTACTAGTGCTAGTCTGAGTGAAAAAGAAAAGGAAAATTAGAATGTAGAAGTAGAAATATTAAAACTCATGAAGGACTTAGAGAAAAGTCAGGAAGAAATAAAAGTGAGAAGCAAATATGAAGGCAACACTAAATCCCTAGATAAGATACGAAGGAAAAGTAAGAAATATAAAGATACCAGTGGCTTAGGTTTTCAAGACGGTCAAATTTTAAACAATAAAGACACATCCGATAAGTAAATTCAATTCACTTCTCCAAATGAATGTGAAGACAAGAAGAAATTTACCATAAGCAAGGATACCGACAAGAAGACATATGCAGATGCTGCTAGAAACCACCACACAAATCGATATATTGAATCATGAAGGTCCAAGGAGAAATGCAAGTATTGATCATGAAGGATTCACAAGAGTTAGCAGCACAAAAGGAAGATCCCTAGTGGGGTAGCTGTTTGCAGGATCAAGACAACCTAACCTGTATGTTCCTTATTTTCATGGTTATTGTCACCAGTGTAATAAGTTTGGTAATATATAAAATAAGTAAACCCTATTTACTATACCAAAATCAATCTACTTGCTTGCTTGTAAATGAATGTTTATAAAGCAGTGATTGTACAAATTAGAAATATGATTCTTTAGGGTAAGTGCACCAAGATGGTGAACAAAAAGGGGTAATAAGTGGCCACTTTTTTTCCCTTTTTTTTTTTTTTTTCCTGAAAACAGGTAAACCTAAACTTCAAAGAGCTATAAGAATTGTAGTACTCTGAATCTAGTTTCTAAACTACTAATTTTTTTTAAAATTAGATAAGATAAAGAGGGTCAAACCTTTCATGCACGAAAAACTGTTCCTGATTTTTTCAGAAAAATATAACATAGCTATTTTTCATGCGCTACACAAATTATATAGTTAGATCTAGTATTTTGCAAAACCCTTTGGTAGGATGATAGGTAAGAGTGAGATCTAGAAGTTGTGTATTTTTTTGTAATTTTTTGTTGAGTACTTTTTATTTTCTTTTATTTTTATTTTTGGAAGTGACCGCATCCTAAAAATTTGGTACCTATTCACGCACTGGGCATAACTGCATCAAAATAATCAAAAAAGTAATTTTTTTTCTAAAGTGTATATAATCTAGTTTAGAACAATAATATGTAATTTATTTTGAATTTGGTCAAGTATATCAAAAGTTATTAAAAAAATGGTAGATATATTTAAGTGAGGAGTGTCAAAGCATTGATAAAGAAAATTAAGTTTACTATGCTAATGTTGTCCAAAAATAGAAAAATTTATATGGTTAGAAAAATAAGAAAATGTGCAAGATTGTGGTGGTAATTTTAGAGACACCCACTTGATCATTTGTAAACCTGATGAGGATGAAGTCAAGAAATCATGTTGGAGAATAAAAAAATGTGTAAAGGGACAAAAAATGGGGGAAAATGGGCTTGCAAGCATTAGGGTTGTTTTCCACCCCTCTTACCAAGCCAAAACCCACATGAGTTTTGAAAAATAAAAAGTACTATTGTCAATTTAAAATAACTCGTACGGGTTATGTAAAACTAAAAACTTTTTTTTTTGTTTCACAAAACCCGTACAGGTTATGAAGAACTAAAAACAATTTTTTTTGTTTCACAAAACCCGTACGGGTTATGATGACATAATAATGTATGCTTGTAAACTTAGCATTTACTACACATGTTTTAGACATACCTAGATAATATATGTTTATGTATGTATATATGCATATCTATAGTTATATATACATATATTTATATAGATATATTTTTGTATACATGCATGTATCTCTTCTTTTCCTCTCTTTCTCGTCTTCCTTCCCCCATCATTGTCTTTGTCTATTCTAAGCCCTTATTATCTTCCTTGAGTTTTATCTCATCTCTCTCCCCCTCACACTTCTCTCTTTTTTGGTTCTCTCACCCTTTTTTCCTTCTTGTTCACTCTCTACCTCATGTCTCTCACCCTCTCCTCCTCCTAATCTCTCTCTCTCTCTCTCTCTCATTATCCTATCCTAGTCTCACCCTCTACCCCTTCTCTCTCTTTCTCTCCCCCTCCCTCTCCCTCTCTCCCCTCTCCCCCCTCTCCCTCCCCCTATCATTATCTTATCTCTCTATCTCTCCCTCCCTCTCTCCTATACTCTCTCTCTCCCTTTCCCTCTTTATCCTATCCTCCCCATCTCCACCCTCTCTCTCACTCTCCCTCTCTCCTAGTTTCTCCTCTATCTCTCCCCTCTCTCCCTCCCCCTCTCCTTATCCTATTCTCTCTCTCTCTCTCTCTCTCTCTCTCTCTCTCTCTCTCTCTCTCTCTCTCTCTCCCTCCATCTCTCTCTCTCTCCCCTCCATCTCTCTCTCTCTCTCTCTCTCTCTCTCTCTCTCGCTCTCTCCCCACTCCATCTCTCTCTCTCTCTCTCTCTCTCTCTCTCTCTCTCTCTCTCTCTCTCTCTCCCTCTCTCTCTCCCTCTCCTTTTCCCAATCTTCCTCTCTCTCTCCCTCTCCTTTTCCCAATCTCCCTCTCTCCCCCCCTCTCCTTTCTCCCTCTCCTTTTCCCAATCTCCCTATCTCCTATCCCCTACTCTCTCTCTCTCTCTCTCTCTCTCTCTCTCTCTCTCTCTCTCTCTCTCTCTCTCTCTCTCCCTCTCTCCATCCCACCCTCTCTCCTTCTCCCTCTCCCCCTCTCCTTTTCCTATTCTACCTCATTCTCCCTGTCCATCCTTTTACCAATCTCCCTCCCTCTCTCTCTCTCTCCCCCTCTCCTTTTCCTAGTTCTACATAACCCATATGAGTTATGAGAAATTGTCAACGTTGACATAAAAGGTTTCCATAACCCATACAAGTTATGGGAAAATTTGAATATATTTTAGTCCCAACCGCCTAAAAACCAGCATTGCAAGTTGTTTGAAGGCCCCACTACTTCTGCACATGATTTTTTGGGAAAGGAACAGTCGGGTTTTCATATTATTTTGTCACTTTTTCTTTGGAATGATTGATTTGTCTCGTATATTGGATTGTTTTTGAAGTTATTTTATCATTGTTACTTTAGATTATAACAAAATCGTGATCATTTGTCTTGTATTTTAGTTTTTCTTGAAGTTCTTTTATTATTGTTACTTCAGATTATAACAAAATGATGATCATTTGTTGCTTTTTTTCTATTTGATTGTGGATTGTCATCATGATATTATGTGTAGGACAATGGAAAAGAAAAAGAGAGGCAACAAAGGAAAGACAAAGTGAGTGTATGAAGAGATTACGTGAAGGTATGTCATCTAATGCACCTAATGAAAGTGATGAACATTCAAAAATTGAAATTGATATGATGAATGCACCAAATCAAAATGATCAACATGCACCAATTCAAATACATATGATGAATGCACCTAATGAATGCATTGGACATACACCATTTGAAAATGATTCGGTCAATGCACATGTTAATGAAATTGAAGAAGATATACCATTTGAATTTGATGTGATCAATGCACATAATGCACCTAATGAAAATGAAGAGCATGCACCATTCTTAACACCTCTTAGAATAATTCATAGAAAACCAAAGTTCCTAATAGATATTGATGAAAATATTGTGAAGCCAATGCATGATAAAATATCTGAAAGAACTTGTAGAAGAATGATTAGAATAATTTGGAATAACCATTTTGAAAACTTAAATCAAAGTGGAAGATGCCAATTAGTTGTTGAAATGATTAAAAATCTGAAATTTAGACAGACAATGAAAATTTTGGGGTTAAGAACATCCGAATTTAATAGTGAAAGAACCATTATGAGAAATATTTTTGATGCATATCAAGACATTGGTTCGAAATCACACACTAAAGATGCTAATGTTACTTGTTGTGTCCTCACATCAATCATAATGGGAAAGGAAATGAAAAAATATTGTTTAATAAGCAAAACAAGTAAGTCATTAAGGATAAGTAGAACCACATTACACTATGCCTTAGAGAGGCAAGAGAAAATTGAGAATCCTAACAATAATTCTCTTTGGCCATTCTCGGGTACACTCCCATGCAAGGACAAGGTTGTTGTTGATGCACTAAGAACGCTAATTGAGAAATATTGGCATGACAACACAAGGGTTTCAGGCAACCAAAGAGATGTTGTTAGAAGGTGAATTGGAATTAGTAGTCGTGAGGCACATCCAAAACACTATTTAGATACCACTCAAACACAATTTTATGAAAGGTTTCTTCAAAGATTTCCTCAGATTAAAATTAGCCAAAGATTTTTTGAGATGAAAAAACCATTTTATGTTAAGATTAATCATGCATGTACTACATGCTATTGTAGGGTCCATGTTGAATTTTCCATGCATTATGATATTTATCGCTATATATGTTGTAATTTGCACAGTAACGATGTTTTGCAGGAATGTGGTCTACAAGGACCTCCTAAGTCACTGAGGGAATTTGGTTCAAGTGTACTATGTAGACGAGATGATGGGTGCATTTACTATAAGATGATGTGTTTGAGAGGTTTTTGTCCTACATGTGGTAGTTTGCAATAGTTGCATAGATGCCTACATCTGGATAGGACACATGAAATTGGTAAGGAATTAGTTTCTATTGGAAAAAATAAGTCAGTCACATATGGTGTTAAAGATGGAAAATAATTAAAGAGGTGTGAGTTAGTGAAAAGGTCAATATGCATAGCTGATTTTATGAAAATGTTTCAAGAGAAACTAGTGTATTAGTACATAGGTTACACATATAGAGCTAGGTGGTTATATGAGCAATTCAAGTTGTGTAAGGACACTTTCCCCCTTGACACTATCGTCTATGTCATTGATTTTACTGAGAATTATACACTAAAGCCACAAAATGAAGTACAATCTATGTATTACCACTCTACACAAGTTACAATTTTTGTACACATAGCATTCATGCATGCACATGATAGCACCAAGGAGGACAAAAAGGTTATAAAAGAATATCACTTCTATATCAGCGATGATCGTACTCATTCCTCAAAGTTTGTGAAAGGATGCTTTATAGTCTTCTATGATAGTTTAAGGGAAAGAGATATAAGATACTACCAACACTTAATATGGTCGGACAATTGCACCACACAATTCAAGAATTCAAGGATGTCCTACTGGTTGAGTAAGATGCATGTGACAAGTGGTGTGCAACATTTATGGTTTGGGAGAATGTGTGAAAATAGCTCTTACCAGAGAGGAATTGAAGTATGAAGGTGGTGCAATGTTAATAGATGCAAAAATAATTGTGCAATGGTGCAACTCTACGATGGGACTAGGTAATGCAGGCAAGTCCATGGTTTCTAGATATTTTTGGTTAATAAGTGAATCTAACATTAAAAACTATCTAGATTACTGTACACTTACTGGATCAAAAGACATGCATTCATTTAGAAGTTCAAATGCAACATCACTAGTTATTTATACTAGACAGATTGCATGCTTTTGCTCTGTGTATGTAGTTTTTGTGGGATGAATGTGAATCAAAAGAGTGGGTTGACCAATGGTCTTGTAGACCTTTGCAAACCCTAGATACATATCAACTTCCTAGAGCACTACAAATGAACCATATTGAAGCATCAATGGATTTTGACCATGTATTAGACATAGTTGAACTAGGTAAAGGGTTGCATTTTGCTACAATTTTAAGCTTAATTTATTAGTATTAACTTATGCTGATTTTGGTATTAACTTATATCCTTCTATTAAATGTAGGTCATGTATATGCAGTTATTCCAGATGAGAACAATGAAGAAGGAACAAATTAATTTTTGTGTCATTGTATTGAGGCTTAAAAGAAATTGACTTATACAGTGGTTGATGTTGAGGGTATTGCGTACCCAATAGGATCTGTTGTTGTGACAAGGACATGGCTTAAGATGTACCATTATTTTGTTGAGTTGTATTGAGACCTCTTGAACTCATTTATTTAATAGTTGTTTTATTGATTTTGGCATTAACTTATCCTTCTATAAAAAATGCAGGTACCCTATCAAAAATTCTAATGCCTGGTTATTTGAGGACTTTGAGACACATAGACATATTCTTCATTACTCAAACCTTCTTGTCGCAAAAAATATCCATTTGATTAAATATCATGGTAGACCTCTTAACAAGTATTTGTGGAAAGTTTGTGAATCAAACTACGAGGCAATACTTGAGACACTAAGGGTTAGAGATGATCCAGAAGGTTCACTTGATTGATTTTGGGCCATCTAGAAGAATAATTCTATAATATCCTAGAATAATTTGACACTGTTATCTATATCTTTTGTGAAACATTGTAACTTCTCTTTTTTGGATGTTCTCTACATGCTTATGAATTCTAATATGTATATGAGCTGTAATGTGCATATGTAGATGCTAAATTTTGTATATGAAAATATCAATGAGTTGTAATGTGCATATTTAGATGCTAAATTTTGTATTAAAAAACAACAATGAGTTGTAATGTGCATATCTAGATGCTAATTTTTGTATCAAAAAATGACAATGAGTTGTAATTTGCATATCTAGATGCAAAATTTTGTAAATATAAATAGTAATGAGCTTGATCATTTATATAAGATGCCAAATTTTATTTATGAAAGTTTCCATGGGGCTAATTTGCAAATTTTGAGAGCCCAAATTTGTACCATTTGATTATAAATACATTTCTAATAAACTTGTACCATTTGATTATAAATTTGTACTATTTGATTATAAATAATTGAGTCTGATTCTGACATATGTTAAAGAACTTGCAAATGGGTATCTGAATATGCAATTTTTTCTCCAAGTGTTTTGGGAAAGTTTTAAGTTATTGTTGAATTACCCCATTTGAAGGGCTAGTAGGAATAGTCCAAAACCAAGAGAGGCCTTTTTAGGCAGTGAAAAATTGACCCCATAGGTTCAAACTGATCATTCATAAGTGCCACGGTCTCCGAGTTACGCTACGTCAAAGTTTGACCATTTTTCCACTTTGAGTGCTCAAGGGAAAATGTCGCTACGTGGTGGCTTGTAATGATTAGAAATCTTGGGGAGAAAGACAATGGAACACCTAGCGTAAAATTGGCCACCCAAATGCGCTCATGCTGATGGTTCGTTCTTATGACAAGAATAATGAAAGATGCACTATTTTGCCACCTCTCACCAATGGTTTTTGATGCGACAGAAAAAATCTCACCACAAGAAAATGAAATCGAGTTGGTTGAAACTGAGAGAGGATGTTTTAGGAAGTGACAACATGACCCCATAGGTTCAAACAGATTATCCATAAGTGCCACGGTGTCCGAGTTACACTATGTCAAAGTTTGACCTTTTTTCCACTTTGAGCGCTCAAGGGAAAATGTTGCTACGAGGTGGCTCGTAACAATCAAATGTCTTAGGGAGAAAGACAAGGGCACACCTAGCATAAAAATGGCCACCCAAATGCACTCGCACTGACAGTTCATTCCCATGACAAGTAGAACAAAAGATGCACTATTTTGCCACCTCTCACTGACCGTTTTTGACAGTTTTTTATGCGACAAAAAAAATATCACCACAAGAAAAAGGAATCGAGTTGGCTAAAATAGAGAGAGGATGTTTTAGGTAGTGACAACACAACCCCATAGGTTCAAATGGATCATCCATAAGTTCCATGGTCTCTGAGTTACGCTACGTCAAAGTTTGACCATTTTTTCCACTTTGAGGGCTCAAGGGAAAACGTCACTACGAGGTGCCTCATAACGATCAGATGTATTGGGGAGTGAGCCAAGGGTACACCTAGTTTAAACCTAGCCACCTGGATGCTCTTGCACTGATAGTTCATTCCCACAACAAGCAGAACAAAAGATGCACTATTTTGCCACCTCTCACTGACGGTTTTTGATGCGACAAAAAAAATATCACCACGAGAAAATGGAATCGAGTTTCCCAAAACCAAGAGAGGATGTTTTAGACAGTGAAAAAATGACCTCATAAGTTCAAACAGATTATCCATAAGTGCCATGGTCTCCGAGTTACACGATGTCAAAGTTTGACCCTTTTTTCCACTTTGAGCGCTCAAGGGAAAACGTCGCTACGAGGTGGCTCATAACGATCAGACATATTGGGGAGTGAGACAAGGGAATACCTAGCATAAACCCAACCATATGGAAGTGTTCATGCTGACGGTTCATTCCCAGGACAAGCAGAATGAAAGATGCACTATTTTGCCACCTCTCACTGATGGTTTTTGATGGTTTTTCATGCGACAAAAAAAAATATCATCACAAGAAAATGGAATTGAGTTGCCTGAAACTAAGAGAGGCATTTTTAGGTAGAAACAAAATGACCCCATTGGTTCACATAGATCATCCATAAGTGCCATGGTGTCTAAGTTATGCGACATCAAAGTTTGACCATTTTTTCCACTTTAAGCGCTCAAGGGAAAATGTCTCTACGAGGTGTCTCATAACGATCAGATGTCTTGGGGATCAAGACAAGGGCACACCTAGTGCAAACTTAGCCACCTAGACATGCTCGCGGTGATGGTTCATTCCCATGACAAGTAGAACGAAAGATGCACTATTTTGCCACCTCTCACTGACAGTTTTTGATAGTTTTCTATGGGACAAAAAAAATATCACCGCAAGAAAACGGAATCGAGTTGCCCGAAACCGAGAGAGGATTTTTTAGGCAAGGACAAAAAAACCCCATTGGTTCACACAGATCATCTATAAGTGCTTCAAATCTTCTTTTATAGGTGATTTGGATGAATAGGTGTGTCTCTTACCCTAAGGCCGACTTGTTATGGAATACAATTTAAATGAAAACCTTACCTAAGCCTACTCATCCTTAGATAAATTCACTCCAATCTCTTCATGCATGGATAACTCAAAGAAAATTCACTCAATCAAAATACACAATATCAGCATTACTGGTATCAGTACTTGGGTATACACAATATGAGCAATAGATAGTTTAAAAGTATATGCCATATGAGTTACAAGTAATGAACACATTGGATCACATTTCAATACATATACACAATGAACAAATTTGATCACATTTCAATAGAAAATGAATAATTTTCAGGAATATCATTGTTTCATATATATAAATAAACAAATTGGATCAAATATAAAGTTTCATATATATCAAAATGAACAATAATCGTGTACATATCAAAAAATGGCATATCTGCCAAATCAATAATAGTTACAAAAATGTGGCACGTGCCATGTTTGTCAAAGTTGATATATACATATACAAATGTTGAATATATAAAAAATTTGGTCCTTCAATGACCACAACTATAACTAAATGTCTCCATCGATATCTATGACCATCGTGGATCATAAAAATAAAACCTCTTCGAAGCAGTACATGGCTCTGCAAGTGGTTGCACAAGGACAATTTAAATGTCGAATCATATATATTTTCTCAATATAACATCAAAATAACTAAATACTAAACTCTAAATTGTTTGAAATTGAAATGTTAATTACCTCATCTCTGTCTTCTGCAATTGAGTGAGGCTGAGGATCCGTGGGATGTTCTGAAGGAGACTATAACTGGTAAACCAATATTAATACATGTTAATAACATGTATGTCAAATAAAACATAATAACTAAAAATGAATAGACTAAAAAACTAAAGCATATCAGAGCCTTAGATGGATGTGTTGTGGCCGTAGGAGGAAAAGTCATAGATGAATCATATGACCATTTCCTATATCCATGGTAAGTGATCCAAAAGGAGTTAACTAGGCGGTTTCAACTCCGTTGTGCACTTAGTGAGAATGAGTTGATCTAAGACAGGCATACCTTTTCCCATCATCGTGTTGGATCCCATAATATACGTATAGGACTTCTACTAAAATGGAATGGTAGAATAACAGTAGGAAGTTTGGAAGGGGCTTGTAATAGTTTAAAGACAATCATACAAGTTAATAACCCAAAGTTGTTGACAAACTAGATAACACAAATATTTTTAACATATGTAGACAAAATGCACACCGAAGCCTCGTATAGTTCTCATGTAACCTCAGGAGGCCTAGTCGAATCTGATGTAGCTATTACCATTTCTTGTATGAAAAATGATAACATATGATATAGACATAAAAGGATTTAGTTATTTTGAACAAGCAAGAATGCAATCCAAAGTAAATATGAATATATCACCTCTTCCCACTGTTGAACCTCATCGATATCAGGTGCATTCATTAATTCCGTAAACCCCATATGTTTCTGTATATAGAACAAATAAATTAAGTGCATTTATCAATATCTACATATACATGTTTAATCATAATACATTTCAACAATTGAATTTAAATTGTAGTGAATTACCTTCTGTCGTTTGGGTGTCCGGGAGGATATATTTTTCTACCTCAGAGTGCTAGAGGATGGCTTTCTCACATGAGATGTTCTCTAGGAAGGTGGGGTAAACTAACGGGAAAAAAATAACATAAGGGAAAAGAGCATGTATTTAATATATCATTTAAGTCAAAAATATATAAATCTAAATGGTAGAACATAGCTATATTGGCCAAAGTCAATGGCCGAAAGTGTGATATCATCAATTTGGGACAGCTCAGCCACTCATAAGCCCTACAAAATACCAATTAATGATACATATAATTAACAAAAGATATTTTGAAACCAATGTATTATTTTTAACAAATCTACAAATCTTTACCTCTGGTGGCAAAACTACTCGTGACCATGGAGTCAACTAAATAGTATGTGGTGTACTCCAACCACCTGCTTCACTATGCAATGCATTTTATTTATATGTCACTTTAAATTATTCTAAAAATAAAAATTCATTTATTTTTATAAGATTTAGTCACCTAATTGATAACATGTCATAAACAAAATTAAACGCACCTATGTCTGATAGAGAGGGTACAACATATTGAGCAATTCATCGGTGAGGGCCACATCCTCTGCAGTGGAAGCATGGCATCTACTCCCACAACATGTACATGTATGAGATGTCAAACCATCCTCATCAGCATCAGTGTCTACATCAAAACATACACCCTAGCAGGTGGGGCACATATGTTGAATGGGTTGGCTCGTGCCGAATGATGCATGAGGTGCTGCTAATGAAGGAGGTGCCACTGAGGAAGGAGGTGTTGTTGATGAAGGAGGTTTCATTGATGAAGGAGGTGTTGTAGGTGTTGGTACATCCTCTGCTCTTACCAGTTGTGTGCCATGCTAAACAATGACATCAGTCAATGATGCAGCTACCTGAAGAGTCTGTAATTCCATAGACTCCTTCAAGGATATAGGGACAGTGACATGAACCAAGGGTTTAGGAGCTGTATGCATCCTATGCTGTGGGTATACCACCCTATGGGCCCTAGGTCTATCCTACGCAGAGCCTCTCCCTCTACCCTGAAATCATCGGATGTCAAAGTAATTCGGCTTCTCACCAAGGATAAACTCACAATACAACTTTCTCAAAAAATATAGAGGCACCTCCCAATTATTACAAGGTGGTTGGTCAAAGACCATATACCACCTATCCCAAAAAGCTTCTTTCAACCTAGCATGAACACACCAATGTATAGGAAACCGAGTCGTATTTAGTTCTAAGTTGTTACTGGTAACAAGATCGGTTAAAAGAGCACATATGTCAGCTTTACCTGTGCCCTTTTTCTTCACCTGATCATATGACAACCCATCTGCATAAAATGTTCGACATCTATCCCTCCATGAACCCCATTTCATAACCTCCCTAGATACCTGATTTGCAGTATTAGACATTGTTTCTAGTGTTCTGGCGAGGGTTGAGTGGTTTTCAAGCCTAGAGGTCCTCAACCTATTCACCAATATAGAAATTTGGGCACTATTTTGTGTAAGGCGATTGATGAGATCCTATTGTGTGGCATCTACATGATCTAATGGAAAATGTGGAGGGTTTTGGGGTGGTGGTGGTTGTTGAGGAGCAACATTTTTAGGATTTTGAGGGTTTTCTTGTTGCTCTTGTGCAATGTTAACAGGTTTTTCAAGCGTTGCTTGTGCAGGAGGAGGTCTTTGTTGTCTATTTTGTTTTGGGGGATTGCTTAAAGAATCTGACATCAAATTAAGAAAAAAAAAACTTAAATCAATTAAAAAACCCCATTTTAACTAAAATGCAAACAAAAACAATCAAACAAATCAAATCTTACCTATTTGACGGGGTGCCATTGTTGAAAATTGCTCTTGATGTTGGGAAAACCCAAAATAGTCACAAACCCGTGCGACTTCTATGTCTTTTTTGCTTCTCCTTGCTGTTGTTCCATGGGTTTTGGTGTTGAAAATGGCCAAAACCCATGGCCTACACAAAAGAATTATGTTTCTCAAAACTCGTATTGGGTTTGAGAAACTTTTAATTTTTTATTAAAAATAAAATGTTCCTCAAAACCCGTATGAGTTTTGAGGAAATTTTGGTTTTAAATTTTATTTTATTTTCTCTAGGCTTGGTGTTACCAAGCCTAGCACATTTTTGAATCTTTAGAACCTGCACGAGTTATAAAAATTTGATTTTTTTTTGGCATGTGGCCACTTTTATGTTCACCATCTTGGTGCACTTACCCTAATGAAACTTGCTTTGGAAATACTTGATTCAAATATATAAAACCAATAAAAGACCAGTGCCTTGATTCCTTACCGGTTTCATATCATTCCAAATGAAAAATCCTACGTTTATCCTTAGAGAGAGTTTTAATAACTTGTTAATGTAACAAGACCATCATCTCAAAGGCTTCCATATTAATTGCAATTAAAATGTGACATCGAGTTAGTCTTACTAAATTTAACTTTACTTTGAAAAACCAATAAGACAATTCGAAGCTTGCCAACCAATCCTTCAAATTGAAAATCAATCTTAATTCTAACAACATAAGATTGCACAATGAAACAATCTATGTAAAGAGATTTATCCAAGGAACTGATCAATCCATTGAAAAAATATATTCCACCATGAATGAGAAACACTTGAATCTTTATATTGAAAATAAAATACTTAAACCAGTTGATTTTAGTGCATATCCTCCATCAAATTGGTACTTCTAGATAATGAGTTCATAAGAAAATGCATACAGACTGTCTTGACAAAAAAAACTATAAACTTATGATATCTGTCTCTCCTAAAAAATCCTCCACATATAGATGAGGATTTGGTTTGAAAAATGAAACAACATACCTTTTCATTAGACTAAAATTCACATAAAACTAACTAGAAACTAACTACCTAAAAACTATCCTAACAAACTAAAACTATAAAATATGAAGTCACATCTTTAAACATCTTTTGATATCTATGGCTAGTCTCCAAGCATCTAATTGCACTTCTGAATGTGTTTCAAATATCCCTTTGATTTGTAGGTATCTACAACATAGATAATATCTCTGACCACAATCTCCAAAGTGATGAAGTTTTCCATCTGCTCGATTGTGTTTGTCATGTAAAGTACATCAGACCAGGCAATGTTAAGAGAAGCACTGAGAAGACTTTGACACTCCACAATCCATTTATCCTTATCCTTAAACTGTCCATTCTGATCTTCAATTTCTGGAAAACCATGTTGTACTACTTCCTTACATTCATTAAATTCGTTTTGCAATTCTATGTCAAAGGCTTCATGCTTTTTCAACAACTTGTGTATTCTTTTAATGATTCTAGCATCTGTATTGGCCAATGTCTTATCATGCAACACAGTTCCTAGTTTTTTATAAATCTGATTGTGTGATATTGCATTATCCATATTCTTTTGATAAACAACCCATAAATCTTCAATAAAACCTTGCAATTTTTCAAATCTCTTAGTCAATAAAATAGAGGTTGTGTCAGCCTTCACACTCTGCATTTGCCTTTTCAACTTTTTATTTTCCAGTTGTAGTTCCTCACATTTCTTTTTCCACTAAGACCCATCATGGATTTGTGGCACAAGTTGTCCTCGTCTTTTTAACAATTCTTCATATAATCCCTTGTACTAATCTCTTTCTTTTATCACTTTGACCAATTATGATTTATTAAATTTTCAAATATCAATACCCATATTAGCAGTAATAGTGGGATCTACTTCACCAACTTTCAATTTTATCATGTGACCAAAGGCTTTATCCACATCAATAATTTTTGGTCTCTTATTTGGAGGGTAAAGAGCCCATAAAAGAAAAGACTCTTCATTCTAGTCAAATCTAGAGCCAACATACACACCATTTACCCCCTGTATATCCAATTTAAAATCCTTATTCTCAAAATGTACCATGCTATCAAAAATATATTATGCACTCATGTCCCATCCTAGAAAGATGATGATGCCTGCTTCACTAAGAAGTTGTCTTCCCCTTTGAGGGGTTATAATGATCAATTCTAAACTGATTTCTTCCTTTAGTTTCCCCAACAATTCTGATTCTTTTTCAGGGGTTACATTGGGGATAGAGTCTCTCAGTTTTTTCCCTTTGAAATTATATAAAAGGATTTAAATTATTTTGACTTAATAAAAACATCATCAAACACAAAGGCATAATACTCATCATATCTTGCATCATTATGGATGTTCAACTTGACAACAATTTGCTCTTGCAAGTTTGGCTCTTCTGCTATGTCTAGTGCTTGATACCTTGATACCACCTCAATGTCTTTAGACTCTCCTTCACTCTCTTCTTCTTCAGTTTTCATTTCTTGCAATCTGTTTTTCTTTTCTTCCAATTTCTTGTTTAATTCATCGATGGCCGTTTGGGCCTCTTCCTCCTCCATGTTTCTAAACATGTCCTCTGCTTCCAAGTAAACAAGAATATAATCTCCCAGATTTTGAATTTTCTTGCAATTGTGAATATATCCATCAGGGTCATAATTGATCCTAGAAGCATATTTGAACAAGTTGTACTCTTCAATCAGTTTCTTATCAATGGCTTCATAATCCTTTGTTGATACAATGGTAAAATATCCAAAACTAAGAGTCCCAAGCAAGAAAGTTTGGTTATGCATACCTCCAAAATGTTTGGCATTCGAAACACTTAACTATCTCACAATCTCCAGATAAGCCATTCTGTCTGGTACATGTTTTGGCAACAGATATGGGGTTCCTTCAAAACCATAAATCCTGAAGAAAGTAAAATCCTTGTGAAAAAACCAATTGGCTCAGCAATTGCTTGATAAGGTACCTCCACCCCTCCTACTTGCCCACATGACATATATGTGTACTGCAAGTATTGTCTAAACAAATCAATGCTAAATGGTGGCCCATCTTCCTCTCCTAATTTTTTTGCCTGCCTCTTGTGAATGGCAAATTTTCAACTGATATATGTAATGTCCATTCTGAGGTATTCTTCCTCCAACTCTCTAAAGGACAAGGGCTTATCAAGACTGGGGTCTAAATTAAAAATGTTGTTTATGGTACCCATAGAAAATCTAATAAATGCATCACCATTTGGGAGCTAAATGCACCTCTTCACCGAATTATAATTCCTCACCAAAACCTCTAGCAATATTATGTTTACAAAAACATTGGGGACTATTATCTTACCTAAATTTGTCATCCAAGGATTGCAGAGTGGCATCTCCTTTCTCCTTCTCAAATAGTGGAACATAAACAATTCATGTCCCCTTACCTTGGTCTAGACATCTCTGACCTCTCTGTACTTGTCTTATAATTGGTCTCTCCTCCGTAGGTGCTACTTCAACCTTCTGGATTTTGGGTGGAATATCTGCATTTGGTCTATAATGTGTTGGTTTAACTTCTTGACTGGAGGCACCTCTTCATTTTTTCCTTTCTTCTCCTTAGAGCTAGGGATCTTGGTCGCTCGCTTCTTTCCTATTGAACTCAAACTTTCCATTTATGCAATTACAATCCTCTACTCCGGTTTTCAAAGGTGCAATGTGTTCTATCTATGTATTCTTCTTTCACCAACACAATATTTAGACAAGGAAATTTCTAGTTCTACCGTATTCTTTTGCAATAATGAACTTCTCATCAAATTTGCCTCATGCGAACCATAGATGCATATCTACTGCAAGTATTAAATAGAAGACTTTTAAAAATTTTGGTTATGAATTTTGATATGACAATGGCTCGTTGACATTTGTCTCCCTGATGAATATTTCCCTTTTGGTGCTCTCTGAACAACCCTTTATCTACTTTGACATCTTACTTTCTCTTATTGGGATACCCTAAGTTGATGAGTCCTTTTCCTCCTCATCAGTATATCTCAAACCAATATTCTCATTGGGCGTCGAGTGAGCTCATTTAGCATTATTGCGATAGGCATTGTTTCCCCAATGGGCTTCACCATCTGCATAGATATTCTCGATGCAACCGGCTTCATTGCCCTAAGTCTTCTCGATGGTGTCTTTGCTCCGCTCAATCAGTTCGTTCCTTCATCAGGTATGAGGGTAATCTGAAATGAAACATATCAATAAGCAAATTCTTCCTAATAGAGTATGTTCCATAGGTATATGTTTCATTCATGATTTCTTCGAGCATCGAAGTGGCTCAAAGTAACACATACTGATCATTTTGGCTATACCAATGCAATCAGATTCATCTCCACGAGTCTTCTTGATAATGTCTTCACTCCACTCAATAAGACTGCTCCTTCATTTGGTATCAGGGGTAATCCAAAATGAAACATACCAATAAGAAAAGTCTTGTTGATAGAGTATGTTCCATTGGTATATGTTTCACCGATAATTTCTTTGGGCATCAGGGTGGCTCAAAGTAACACATAACAATTGCTTTGGCTATACCGATGCAACCAGCTTCATCGCCATGAGTCTTCCCGATAGTGTCTTCACTCCGCTCAATCAATGCTCTCCTTCATCAGGTATCAAGGTAATCTGAAATGAAACATATTGATAAGAAAAGTCTTCCTGGTAGAGTATGTTCCATTGGTATATGTTTCATTGATGATTTCTTTGGGCATCAGGGTGGCTCAAAGTAGAACATACCGATCGCTTTGGCTATACCAATGCAACTGGCTTCATCACCATGAGTGTTCCTGATAGTGTCTTTGCTTTGCTCAATCAATCCGCTCTTCATTGGGTATCGGGTTAATCCAAAATGAAACATATCGATAAGAAAAGTCTTCCTGATAGACTATGTTTCATCATTATATTTTTCATCGATGATTTCTTTGGGTGTCGGGGTGGCTCAAAGTAACACATACTGATCACTTTGGCTATACCAATGGGCTCTTCTTTTCAGTACTCTTATTGGTATAAGTCTTACTGATACCCTCATTAGCTATCGGCAAGACAATTCTCCATTGCTACCGCAAGTGTTTACTATGTCGATGGGTCATATTAGTATAGCTTTTGCTGATGCATCAATTCTCTTCAACTTTTCTCCTTGATCGGTATAACTTATGCCGATGAGTACAACTCTGGCTTGCTATGCTCTCTCAACGGTATATGGTATCCTGATGCCTCCTCACATCAATCAGGTGATCATGAACTTGTAGAGGAATTGGTGGTGTATTTTGTGGAACAATTATACAATTGGTAAAATATATAGTTGGTTGTTCTCTATCACAGGCTAGAGTATATTTTAAATTTTAATTTTGTATTGGGGCATTGAAATGGGGCTTACTTTTGTAATTTAGAACTACAAGGAAAGAAAGAATTCTTTGCTTCATGCTTGTTCATATGCTATGACTTGATCAGACTAGATGTGGATTTGGAACTTGCCTAGATGAATAATATGATTGACTTTGTGTTTCCATACCTACTTCAAGTTCTTGATATACTCTGATGATTCTATGAATATTTTAAGTTTCTCTTTAATAAACATCTTAAATGTTCTGCACAATTAAATAGCTAATATTCAAAGAATTTCTTTTTCAAATTTTATTCGAGAATAGATGACAAAAGTTGATGAGCTTGTTAAGGATAAGTTAGAGGTTGTCCAAGAAGATAAATCCAAGGAGAAAGAAGAGAAAGATCTTGTTTCTCAACAGGTATGCATTTTTCTTAATTGAGCCTCAAGAAGCACTTGTTCTACTCTACTGACGGTTTTTAAAAATTTAAATAAATATATGCCTATTTTGTTTACAGAATATAGCATTTTAAGAACATAATTAAGGAAAGTATATAGAATAGAATGCACATTTTTAAGAGCATAATTAAGAAAATTATAGAAAAATTATGTGCTAACATATTGCACTGTCTAAAAAGGATAAATCTTTAGAAGGATGCAATGGAAACTAGTTATCAATCGAGTGATCGTGAACTTGCAGAGGAATTGCTGGTATATTTTGTGGAATAGGTATTTTGTGGAATGAGTTAGAGGTTGTCCAAGAAGAGAAATCCAAGGAGAAAGAAGAGAAATATCTTGTTGCTCAATAGGCATGCATTTTTCTTAATTGAACCTCAAGGAGAACTTGTTCTACTCTACTAATGGTTTTTAAAATTTCAAATAAATATGTGCCCATTTTGTTTACAGAATACAACATTTTAAGAGCATAGGTAAGGAAATTATACAAAATAGCTTGCACATTTTTAAGAGCATAATTAAGGAAATTATAAAAAAATAGAATTTTTCAGGAAATTATAGAAAAATTATGTGCTAGCATATTGCACTATCTAAAAAGGATAATCTTTACAAGGATGCAATGGAAACTAGTTCTCAATTGGGTGTTTGTGAACTTGTAGAGGAATAGCTGGTGTATTTTGTGCAACTGGTATATGTGGAACGCATTAGAGGTTGTCCAAGAAGAGAAATCCAAGGAGAAAGAAGAGAAAGATCTTGTTGCTCAACAAGCATGCAGTTTGCTTAATTGAGCCTCAAGGAGAACTTGTTCTACTCTACTAATAGTTTTTAAAAATTGAAATAAATATGTGCCTATTTTGTTTACAGAATACATAATTTTAAGAGTATAATTAAGGAAATTATAAAAAATAGCATGCACATTTTTAACAGCGTAATTAAGGAAATTATAGAAAAAATGTATTTTTCAAGAAATTATAGAAAAATTATTTTCTAACATATTGCACTATCTAAAGAGGATAATTGTTACAAGGATGTAATGGAAACTAGTTCTCGATCGGGTAATCCTGAACTTGCAAAGGAATTGTTGGTGTATTTTGTGGAATAGGTATTTTGTGGAATGAGTTAGAGGTTGTCCAAGAAGAGAAATCCAAGGAGAAAGAAGAGAAAGATCTTGTTGAACAGGTATGCATTTTGCCTAATTGAGCACTTTTTCTACTCTACTGACGGTTTATAAAAATTCAAATAAATATGTGCCTATTTTGTTTACAAAATATAGCATTTTAAGAGCATAACTAAGGAAAATATAGAAAATAGAATGCACATTTTTAAGAGCATAATCAAGGAAATTATAGAAAAAAAATATTTTCCAAGAAATTATAGAAAAATTATGTGCTAGCATATTGTACTATATAAAAAGGATAATCTTTACAAAGAAGCAATAGAAACTAGTTCTTAATTAGGTGATTGTGAACTTGCCGAGGAATTGCTAGTGTAGTTTGTGGAACTGGTATTTTGTGGAATGAGTTAGAGGTTGTCCAAGAAGAGAAATCCAAGGAGAAAGAAGATAAAGATCTTGTTGCTCAACAGACATGCATTTTGTTTAATTGAGCATCAAGGAGCGCTTGCTCTACTCTACTTATAGTTTTTAAAATATCAAATAAATATTATTGGCAATTTGGCATTAAGTTGTCATTAATGTCAACCAGTTGGGCAAGGTCATCGGTAAGTAAGAAGGGGTGACCAATATGATGGAAATACACATAAGAGTGAGAAATAGAAGGAAGGCTACTAGTGCAATTGGGTCATCTTCCAGTAAAGAAGGTTTACCAGTAAGGCATAACATAGGATGAAGACTTTTTGTGTGCTATGAAGGCACAACAACCAGTTAACAAAACAAAAAGGATGTTTGATGTTCATACCGATAATATAGTCTAAACAGGTAGTCAACCTAGGTCGACAAAGTATGTCAAATCGACAAAGGAGGATGTCGACAAGTATGATAGCTAGATTCTAGGTGAAGGTATTGCACAAGTCAGTGGAGTGTGCATTGATGAAACAAATCTGCATGCAGGTTGACTTTAATGAGGAGTCTGCAAGTCACGAAGGATGCCAAAAGATTGTGGCTCGAGGAAGACTAGCTCAAAAAGTAATCGCACTGATCTCACAAGAAGATTTGATCTTCATACCTATTAGATGAAGGAAACATCAGAACCATTAATGGCGACTGACAAAGGAAAGCAGAAAATCGTGGTGTAGAACTCCAGATTTAGAAATCACAAATTGGAATGTGAAGTTCTTTTTGTGATTGAACGTTGTCATAAACATCATATCCTTGAAAAGTAGATCATATTAGAGGTGATTCAGATTGAGCAGAAAAAGGAAAACCTAACACGACAATGTTTGAATGCATTCTTGGTAGGAAACCATGAATATAAATACATGAGCTCGAAATAGAGAAGGTGGATGCTTAAAGAGAAGAAAAAAAGAAGAGAGAGATTAAGTGTAACAAAGGAACATTTTGCCTTAGAATTGATTCTATGAAAGTTGCATAGCGAGTAAGCAAGAAAATTGGTGAGAGGGTTTAACCGACAATAATTGAGTATTGATATAACTCTAGCAGGTCCAACAGTTAAGAAAACCAGTGAAGTGTGATAGAGAAAAGAAGCATCCAAGTGTGACACAGTATGTTGTGAGACTATGTGAGAGAGAGAAATAAGAGAAGCCAAGAATTAGAGAGTGATCTCGCAATTGGTAATGTGAGATCTAGTGGAGAAGAAAAGACTATCAACTGATAGTAAGCCATTTGATCAAGAGTTAGAGAACTCATTTGCAATAAGAAGCCTTAAAACTACATCTAAATTGTATTTCAATATATACATCACCTAGTTGGAGCTTGGTGCTGGGGTTGGTGCTCTTTGGGTTAGTGCCCTAAAATAGAAGGTGTTGGTACTCCTTGGGTTGGTGCCCTAAATCTTTGTAATCCAGTGTTTTACGTGTGAGGCTAGATTGGAGCAGTAGTCTCTAGCAACATTTCTCACCTTGGTTTTTCCCATATTGGGTTTTCCTCATATATCCGGTGTTGTTAGTTATTTTTTTGTGATTGTTCTCTTTAGTTTCCTTTTTGGCTTTACCAGTTTGACGGTTTGGTGCTTGAGATAATAACAAGTATTGTGAAGTTTCTTTAAAAGTGAAAAAGGTTTAGGAACCACTGATTCATGCCCCTCTTAGTGGTACTCTGTGTTTGACAATTGGTATCAGAGCCAAGTTCCTGGTTATATTTAAACCCTGGGTAGATTCTGGACTCAGAACACAATTACAAGAAATGAGTCTTCTTCCTCAAAAGCCCCCATGTTTGATGGATCCAATTATGCCTTCTAGAGCAGAAGAATGGAGACCTATATTTCCTCCCTTGGTATTGATGTGTGGATGTCTGTCAAGAATGGTTATGTTATTTCTAGTGTTCCTCCCACTGATCTAGATGCCAAAAAAGAGTATGAGAACAATGCAAAGGCCAAAAATGCTATCTTGAGTGGACTAACTGATAATGAGTTTGTTAAAGTCATGCATTGTGCATCAACCAAGGAAACTTGGGATAAATTGTAGAGATTATTTGAAGGAGATGCAAAAGTCAAAGAGGCCAAGCTGCAAGTACTAAGGGGCCAACTTGAAGGCATCAAGATGAAGGATAATGAAAAGATTTTAGATTATCTTCACATATTTGATGAAAATGTAAATACAATCAAAGGACTTGGTGAAGACATTGCAAATGAGATCCTTGTAAAGAAGTTACTTAGGTCTCTTACACCTAAGTATGATACAAAGGTGTCTTCCATAGAAGAAGCCAAGGATCTGAAGATCTTTTCAATGGATGAACTATTTGGCTCACTAATAGCCTATGAGATGAGAACTGTTGGTGATGCTTCCTTAAGAAAAGAAGTAGTGTTCAACACTACCCAAAAGGGAAAAGAAGTAGCTACTCATAAAGGATCCAGTGAAGATTCTGATGCACAGGTAGTAAAATTTGTCAAAAAGCTCAAAAGAGGATCTAACAAGTATAAAGGAAAGCTACCACTCAAATGTTTCAACTGTGGTAAGCTTGGACACTTTGCTGAAAAATGTCCTTGCAATGAAATTGGTGGAGATGCGTGAAAAGAGTTTAGCAAATCTACTAGGAAAGATAGAGAAAGAAATGTCTATGGGCAAGGAAGGAGAGGCTACCAGAAGCATAACATCCTCTACACTATTGAAGATGATGTTACACATGAGGAGAGTGCATCAGAAGATGACTTCCATGAAAATGATAGAAAGTTAACCTCTTTATGGCACTTGATGAACTAGTTGGTGAAGATGAGGAAGAAGAGGATATTGAGGCTAAAGTGGATTTAGAAGGAGAGCTCATAAGTGCTCTTGAGGAACTGAGTAAAAAAAGAAAAGAACTCAAGAAGGTCAAGAACACAGTAGTAGATGAACAAGGTCTCTTGAAGCAATCCCTGGATGAGTCCAATCAAGTCATATCTGACTTGAAACTGCAGCTGGAAGAAACCAAGAAGGTCAAGAACGCAGTAGTAGATGAATAAGGTCTCTTGAAGCAATCCCTGGATGAGTCCAATCAAGTCATATCTGACTTGAAACTGCAGCTGGAAGAAACCAAGAGAACATGTGAAGTTACATCCTCTGATCTATTGAAGAAGGAAAAGGAGCATCAAGATCTTGAAGAAGAAATAGTGAAGCTCAGAAAGAAGCTTGAAGAAAGTAAGGAAGAAATAAAAGTAAGGAGCAAGTATGAAGGGAACACTGTAGCCTTAGACAAGATGTTGAGAAAATAGAAGCAATCCAAATATACCGGTGGCTTAGGCTTTGAAAAAGGTCAAGGTTCAAACAATAAAGACACATCTGATAAAGAAATCAAGTTCAGCTCCTCAAATGAAGGTGAAGAAAAGAGGACATCCAGTGTAGGAAAGGATACTAGTAAAAAGACATATGCGAATGTTGCTGGAAATCACCACACAAACTGGTATACACAAGCAATGTCCATTATCAGTGCAATGGATATTGTCATAGGAGTTTTGAATGTAGGAAGAATAAACCAGTGCCCCACAATAATTTTAAGGATTTATATTTAAATAAAAATATGAAATGCGATAACTGTCAAGAGTTTGGACACATAGCAAGGTTGTGCAAAAATAGGAAGATCGAGTAGAAGAAGACCAATCCTGATCAAGAACCGATAATTGAACCTAAGCACAATATAGCAGTTGAAAAAAAGAAGGAAACCAAATTAGAATGGGTTGAGAAAGAAAAGGAAAAGGCATAATCAAGTCTCATAGTGCAGACTTCCTTACATGTTGAAAGGAAAAATCTATGGGTTGTAGATAGTGGTTGCTCCAACCACATGACTGGTGACAATAGGAAACTCATCAAAATTGAACACTGGAATGGTGGATTAGTAAGATTTGGAGACAACTCATCCATCAAAATAAAGGGAAAAGACACTCTAAGTATTGATGGAAAATTGAAGGCACATGATGTATATTATGTGGAAGGCCTAAAGTACAATTTGTTGAGTGTGAGTTAGATGTGTGACAAAGGTTATAAATTCACCTTTGACTCAATCAATTGTCAAATAAAGAAAGACAGTACTGGTCAGGTTGTGGTAGAAGGAAAGAGAATAGATGACAATGTTTATAATCTGAAGGAATTCTATGAGTCCAAATGCATGATAGGACAAGTTGATGAAATTTGGTTGTGGCACTTAAGATTAGGCCACATAAGCTTTGACAACTTAGTTACAGTAAGTAGAAGGGAGTGTGTTAGAAATATTCCACCCATCATCAAACCACTAAGCACATTTTGTGATAAATGTGTGAAAGAAAAGTAAACTAAGGTGAGCTTCAGGACAAAAGAGCACAACACCTCAAGACCACTTGAAATTGTGCATACAGATTTGTGTGGTACAACTAGGACAAGAGCACTTGTCAGTGAAAGATAATTTATTCTCTTTATTGATGATTACTAAAGAATGACATGAGTTACCTTCCTGCAAGATAAATCACAAGTTTTTTATACATTTAAGATCTTTATGAAGATGGTGGAGAAAGAAAGTGGGTGCAAATTAAAATGTCTAAGATCAAACTAGGGTGGAGAGTTCACATCAAATGAGTTTGAAGATTATTGTGAAAAACATGGAATTAGAATGAAATATTCAGACCCTAGGACACCACAACAGAATGGTGTGGTAGAAAGAAAGAACAAGATAGTTAAGGAGATGGCCAAAACCATGTTAAATGAGGCTAGTCTACCAGACACATGTTGGAAGGAAGTTGTTCATACTTCTGCATATACTTTGAGCCAGGTTCAATTAAGAACAAACAACAGAATGACACCTTGTGAGTGGTGGTATGACCAGAAGCCATCAGTCAAATACTTCAAAGTATTTGGCAACAAGTGCTTTATCAAGAGAGATATGGATGGTCTAGGAAGTTTTGACTCTAGAAGTGATGAAGGAATCTTCCTTGGTTACTCATCTAACAACAAGGCATACAAATCCTATAACAAAATACTAAGAAGAGTCATTGAGAGTATGCATGTAAAAGTTGATGAGGATATGCACAAAGGAAATCAACCTTAGGTTAATTAGTATGATGATTTTGATGATGAAGGTGATGAAGCTTAGTTAGAAAATGAACTAGAAGAAGCATTCAAGAAGACTCCCAACTGGTATGTGCAGCTGAATCACCCAGAAGAGAAAATTTTGGGAAATATGAGTGATGGTGTGTAGACTAGAAGAAGAGTTTCCTAGAATGATGAGCAAACAAAACTTTGCCTCATGACTGAAGTAGAACCTAAAACATTCAACCAGGCTAGAAAAAGAAGAATTGATGGATGCCATGGAAGAAGAACTACAACAGATTGAGAATAACTAGACTTGGCAATTAGTCTGCAGACCAGAAGACAAAAACATCATTGGCACTAAATGGGTCTACCGAAATAAGATGAATGAAGAAGGTAAAATTGTTAGGCATAAAGCTAGACTAGTGTGCAAAGGATACTCTCAGGTAGAGGGGATTGACTTTGAAGAAACATTTGCATTAGTAGCTAGATTAGAAGCAATTAGAATGTTTCTATCCTTTTCTGCCTACAAGGGTTATAAAGTATATCAAATGGATGTAAAATTTAGCTTCCTAAATGGAAATTTAGAAGAAGAAGTATACATGGAGCAACTGGAAGAGTTTCTGTTACATGATGTTGAAACACTTTGTGTGCCAGTTGAAGAATGCCATGTATGGTCTAAAGCAAGCTCCTAGAGCATGGTATTCAAGATTAGATCGGTACCTGAAGGAGAAGGGATTAAAAAAGGGGAGTGATAACATAAATTTGTACATAAAGAAAGATGGGAACCACATGATCATTGTGATTGTGTATGTAGATGACATTATCTTTGGAGGCAACAAGGACACCCTCTGCAAAGAATTTGTTGATCAGATGTAGTCAGAATTTGAGATGTCAATCCTTGGTAAATTGACATAATTCCTTGGTTTGCAAATATTACAGCAAGATAAGGGAATCTTTATCTCATAAATCAAGTATGCAAAGGAAATGTTGAAGAAATTCCATTTGGAGGATTGTAAACCAGTAAGTACCCCCATTGTGATAGACAGTGAATTGTCAAAAAATGATGAATCATCGATGGTGGATCAGACTCTGTAGAGATCCATGATAGGAAAGCTATTGTATCTAACTACTTCTAGACTAGATAAAGTACAAGTATTATGCATGGTGGCTACATTCCAAGCTACACCTAAGAAGTCACATATGAAAGTTGTAAGAAGAATCTTTAGGTACCTACAAGGGACACTCATTTATGGACTGCGGTACCCTAAACAAGGATATTTTATCTTGGAAGCATACACTGATGTTGATTGGGTTGGTTGCATTGATGATCAGAAGAGCACAAGTGGGGGTGCATTCTTACTAGGTGATCGATTGGTCTCATGGCATAGCAAGAAATATGACTCGATCTCTCTATCAACTGATGAAGCAAAATACATTGTTGTTGCTACATGCTACCCTCAGGTGATTTGGATGAAGCAGACCCTCAAGGACATTTAGGTGGACATCAAAGATCCTATTCTCATCTAGTGTGATAATTCGAGTGTAATCAACATAATAAATAATCCTGTGATGCATTCTAGAATAAAGCAAATTGCTATCAAGTATCATTTCCTTAGAGAGTAGGTTGAAGGACAAAAGGTAAGGATGGATTATGTCCCTACCGGTGAACAAGTAGCAGACATTTTCACCAAACCATTATGGATGAGCACCTTTGAGTACCTTCGACACAAGGTGGGAGTTGTGTCATCTACCTAGGAATGATTTATGTGGTTCAAGGGGAGTGTATCGTACCCTTTGTCATTGTGTCAAAGGGGGAGAAATGTACCAATATGAAATGTCTTGCGATAAGTTGACATCAATGCCAAAGGGGGAGATTGTTGGCAATTTGGCATTAAGTTGTCATTCATGTCAATCGGTTTGGAAAGGTCACCGATAAGTAATACCAATGTGATGCAAATACACATAAGAGTGAGTAGACAAAAGGAAGGCTACCGATACACATGACTTGGGTCATCTACTAGTAAAGAAGGCTTATCGGTAAGGCATAAACCGGGATGAAGACTGTTTGTGTGTTATGAAGGCACAACAATGGTGAGTAGAACAAAAAGGGTGTTTGATGGTCATACCGATAACATAGTCTAAACCAAAAGTCAACCTAGATCGACAAAGTATGTCAAACCAACAAAGGAGGATGTCAAAAAGCATGACAACTAGATTTTAGGTGGAGGTATTGCACAGGTCGGTAGAGTGTGCATTGATGAAACAAATCTGCATGTACGTCGGCTTTAATGAGGAGCCCACAAGTCATGAAGGATGCCACAAGATTGTGGCTTGAGGAAGAATAGCTGGAAAAGTAATCGCACTGATCTTGCAAGAAGATTTGATGTTCGTGTTAGGATTCCCAAAGATACTAAGAGGGGGGGGTGAATTAGTAGCTAACTAGTATATGGATTTTCTAAACTTATTATATAAAATGTATCTCAAAATAGTGTACCGATAAACAATAATTAATGTAGTAAATAAGAACAATAAGCACAACATGAAAAGCATACCATAACACAATATTTTAATGTGGAAACCTAGGTGGGATTTGTGACCCACAATATTTGCTTACTGGCCAATAAGGGAATATTACTGATACAATATGGGCCTGCACATACAGGAAGGCCAAGTGCCTAGATATCAATGCTCAGTTACAAAAGAAGTCTCACTAACTTACAAAAATGGATTATGCAAATCCAAGATGATGTACTGCTACAAAAGGGCATCTACTATGCTAGATCTAGTACTAGTTTAAGCTCTGTAATAATCATAAACCCTTTTCCAAACTCTACCTTAATATTCACACATTAGTTCTGCAATAATCTAACCATATCCGCTTCTCCTAAATGATCTACAAGATCTCATACTTATATGAGTCTTATTACAATTCGCCATGTCATCTTACAAAAAGATTTTACAATTAAATACAAAATACAAATAAAAAAAATCCTGTCGACCAGGGTGCCGGTAATCATCTTTTTCAGTGCCAGTGAACTGTATGCAAGTGTAGAGTCTATCGGTGTTAGTGCCTACCGCTGTCATATGATTATAGGGTTGCCATCAATGAAAATACCTTCAATCACATACAATTTCTCATTGGAGTGTGCATTTGCCAACAATCTCCCCCTTTGGCATTGATGAAAACACTCTTGAGAAAAATCCAAAAAGTGTTGTCCAAAAAGATATGCCAAAAACTATCAAAACTATGTTACCAAAATGTCTACTCGCCCTCAGCTGATGATGTCTTTTGCTGATTATTTTTCTCATCTCCACTACTCCCCCTTTGGAATCAATGACAAAGGCTATCATTCAATGTCAATTGAGTGTGGTTCTTGTCAAGATCCTTGTAACTGATGGGTTACAATTTGATAAATATCCACCAATGCAAAATTTAGACTGTTGTTCAATCTTTCACTTTCCTTTATTATTGCTACTTCAGTCCTTTGGATTGTACCGATGAGAAAGTACATTTTCTCTTCTAGTGTCTTAAGTCCTGGAACAAGAGCCTCAGAAATCTCCTTTCTCAAAGAGATGAGGATATCCAGTTTAGGACTTAGTCTACACTTCAGTTCTTTTGCTTTAAACTTTATCTTTTCCTTGTCTTTTTCAAGCTTTTCTATTTTCTCTTCAAAAATTTCTATTTCCTTCTCAACTACTGATAATGAATCCGATGAACCTATCAAGTTGTCAACAATATCATTGATTTCCTTTTGAGCTATGATGATTTCTTTGTCTATACCCTCTATCAAAATGTTAGTTTTGCATGTGTCCCTATACAATTTCTTGAAGTCCAAAATTATCTTGCCTAATACTGGTAATAAGGTTTCCATTTGTTCCTTATTCTTCTTGATTGCCTCCTCAAAGAATTTTTCTTTCTCTTTATTCATTTTCTCTCTGAAGGTGCGTTCATTTATCTTATCAAGTGTTATTAGGTTGCCGGTTATATATTTAGACAATGTGTCTAATTGGCTCAAAGAATCTTTATTTTCTATGTTACACTTTGGAGCTATCATCTTCAAAATTGGTAAAGTATCATCTATAGCCTTATATGCATGTGCATTACACTCTATTATTTTCTTTATTGAGTCTAATAACACCTCTGTTATATTAGTTGGCCTAAATTTAGTTATGGATGTTCTGGATGACTGTTCAACTATCTTCACAATCTACAATCTGTTGGTGATAGCAATAGCTTTGCTTTCCTCTTTCTCTTGAGGATCTATTTGAGTTTGCATTTCTACTACCAGAGGTTTGGGCTTGTCAGATGTAGCCGGTGGCACTGTCCGAGTATGTAACTATAAAGAAGCCTATTTCTCTACTTGTTTCTCAATGTTTTTCTCAGTAATAACTTGTTGCTCTGTTGATTTCTCTTTGTTCTCTCCGGATGGTGTCTCTATTTGTGCCTCTAATGATTTTACTGTGTTATCCACTACTGGTTTTTGTGATTGTAACTCTGATTTATCTATCGGTTTCTCTTGGTTTACCTTTGTACTATCTACTTTTGGTGACTCGGTAGATACATTAATGTGTACACCTGTGGTATCCGCCTTTCCTGTATGTAGGGGATCATTTGATATTTCAGTTTGTTTCTCATTCCCAATTTGAGTGTTTCCAACTACAATATTTCCTATCGGTGGCTCTATTGCCACATCCCTCATGTCAGTTGTTTCTTTATCCACCATAATATTGACTTCCTATGTGTCAATGTTCATTATGTATAACACTTCTGAATCAGGGTTTGTATCTTCATGAGGTGTTTCCATACTCTCTGTTGTTGGTGGAATATCAGTGGAAGGTGGGGGTAAGTTATCAGTTATCTTTATGCTTGGAGGTCCACCTACATTTCCTTTCCCCTTATCCTTATCCTTTTGGTAGACTCTAATAGTCTTTGGTCTCTTAAGCTCTTCTTGTTTTTCTTTCTCAACAAAAAATATATCCCACTTGTATGCAGTCTCTTCTGATATTTTATTTACTCTGTCTACCATCAGTGCTACATGCCGGTAACCAGTTGAGAATACTGTCCAGTTTTGCTCACTGATTAACTCATCAATCTCTTGAGTTGAGTTCACTAGGTAAACTGCAAGTAGTTTTCCTATTTTGATCTTTTTATCTAATTCCATAATACCTAACCTTCTAGCTTCTATCCTTCTATACAAGTCATTTGGTATATCATCAACAATTTCAATCAAAAATTTCTTATAGATATCAAGATGTAGTATAACACTATTCTCTATACTTTCTTTTTCATCATTTGAAAGTGTGTTATACAACTTGTTGATGTTTGTCAATTTGCAATTTTCAGTTATCTCATCCAAAAGTTTGTCAAAAGGAGGAATAACATGTTTCACTTTTCTTTTCTTTGGGGTCAATTTCTTAGCCGGAGGCCTAACTGCCTGTTGTTTTTGTCTTGTTTTCTTTGGAGTAGGAGTAGGTACCACTGAGGGTTTTCTTTTCCTCACTAACCTTTTGAACTTAGTCGGTATCTCACGGTGTGAAGAAGTAGCAACTAGTGAAAGATGTGCTTCTGGTTGTAATCCTTCCAATTCACTCTCTTTAATACCGGTTTTGTTCAGTACATCCTCTTTGATTTCTTTAGCCTACCTTGCTCCTTTCCTAACTATCTGCTCAGTTTTCTTAATCCTTTTCTGAGATTCAATGTCACTTTCAATTGTTTCAGCATTGCCAAATACTTTTTTTGTCAGTTCCTTAGGGGCTTCTAAGAGGGATTTTTCATAGGTTTCAACTATGTTCTCATTTGCCTCATATCGCATCTCTATGACCCAAACAGTCCTAGGGACAACTTCCCCCATCCAAATTTCATCTTTCTTGATCACAAAGCATATCTCCTTTTGATATTTGTCAACAATAGATTGAGATAGCCTTATTCTAGTCTTCATCCTAGCCTTTAATGCTTGAAAATGTTCATTTATGTTTTTCTTCCTCTCATCACCCATATTGTTTAGAATGTCTAGTAACTATTTTCCTACCGGTATGTCAAAACCAAAGTCTTGTTTGCCAATATCAGGAACCTCCTTAGTAATGTATATCATTAAACACACAAGCAGATTGCCAAATCTGAAAGTCCCTTTCTTATCACCTTTAATTTTCTTTAAATTGTCTATCAGTTCATCTTTTAGCCACTCACATACATCAATCTTTGCATTGTTATTCACCATGTCATATGCACTTTTGATACACAAGCTAGAAACTAAGTTTAGTTTGTTGGCATGTGTAGCCTTGTATCCAAGAATCATGCTAACAAATCTAACATTGATATCTTTTACATCATTTACTCTCAGGGATCTTTTGTCAAAAGTTGCACCAGTTAGGGTCATAACAGTGTCATTTGGAACCCTTTTAGTTTTGTCAAGCCTGCTACAGGTGGAAGGTAAGCCTGTTACTGCCCTAATTGCCTCTTTGGTAATCTTATGGATGAAATCCAACCAAAAGAACTCCCCATGTACTCTACTCAAGACAATCCTTATCACATCCTTGGTAAAATCAAGAATACTAAGGATTTCCACAAAACCTAGGGTTTCAACTATCTTATGTTCCAGTTTAACATTTCCATTTTCATCACAAATTATAGTTCTATACATGTTCATTATTTCTTCAGCTCCTAGTTCATCAATATGACAATGTATATAGATTCTAGGGTACTCAGCATATACTACTCCTTTGGGAATTTGATAAAATGCTCCTAGAGTATCATCTTTCTTCGCAATTTTGGGAATGATTTTAAATACAGGCCTAGGGCGTTAACAACTTCAATCACAATAGGGTTTGCAATAAATTCAGGTGCAGAGGAGGAAGCCATTGTTATAAATACCTTTATCTATCTTTAGGATGATTTTCTTGGATGATTTGCTTCACTTCATGCTATGGATGCCTTCACTTGAGATTTTCGCGCTCTCTAGAAGTTTGAATGCTCGGTGAATGAAAAAGAGCCAAGAATATTTTCTTTATAATGTTATATCCTTCAACTACAACATTTAATGCCTACCCGTTAAGTCAAAATTAACACATCTTGCCGATAAACAAGTATTTCGACTTCTCATCATCAACCGAGGGTAAATTAACATGTTTTTCAATTTGTTGCCATACCCCCAAAGGATTATTTCTTAGTTAGATGAAGAAACTCCTACCGGTGGAGTGATACTCTGTTCTACAGGTGAAAGAATAGCTTCACTAACACTCTGGTCTGACTTTATAATCTATTTCTTTGAAAATTCTTTCTTTACCTCTTCAACCTTCTCTTTACCTTTCAAGCTAGGTCCTTTGTTATTTACCGATGATGCCTTACTTCTACAAAACTTTGCAATATGCCTAATCTTGTTACAAGCATAATAAGCCACATTGTTTTTCTAAATAGCTTTTCCATATCCTATGCCGATATGTGTTCTGCATTGATTAGATAAGTGTCCAAATCTTCCACAATATAACATCTAACATTCATTCTCTATTTTTTTGAGTTATGACCAATTTTATTGCATTTAGAACATTGACCGGTGCGTGCATTATTATTCTGATAGTTTCTACATCTGTACTGACTTGCTCTATGACCATACTTGTTACAATTAAAGCATTTCCCATTGAATTTGTAAGCATTAGGTTGTCTTACCGGTATACTATGATCATGATTTTTTACAGTACTGGAGCTTTCACTAGATTCAAAGCCAAGACCATTTGTATCTCGATTAGGTTTCTGATTCTTCAGCATGCTATAAAGTACCTTTGAGCTTTTGTTGAATTTCTCTTTGTGTTGATTTGTAGTAGCCAACTCATTTTCCAAGATTCATTTCTGTTTGATGAGTTCAGTTCTATCATTTTGTGTATGCATCAAGTCTGTCTTCAACATATCATTTTCATGATTGAGTCTTGTTTTTTCATTTCCAACATCATTTAGTCTTCTAACCAAGTCATCTTCATTCTTCTTCCTATCTTCATTGTCTTTACAAAGCCTCATGGTCATATCTTTCATCTCATTCTTCATTGTACTATTTTCTTGTCTCATTTTGTTCACAAGGTCATTAAGAGTTTCTTTCTCATCATCATTACTCTGCATCTTCTCAAAAAGTTCTATTCTCTTGTTCCTTACAATAGTGAGATTCTCTTGAAGTCCCTTAATGATTTTCTGTGCAGCCTTTAGATCATCTTCAAGTTTGATATTCTTCACCTTTTCTGCATCATAGTTTGAAAGAGTTGTTTCCAATTGCTTTCTCAAGTTTTCCATCTCTACTAGTGTCATAATCTTCCTGAAGCAGTTAGGCTTTTGAAAATAGAGGACCAGGCTCTGATACCAATTGTTAGGATTCCCAAAGATACTAAGAGGGGGGGTGAATCAGTATCTAACTGATATATGGGTTTTCTGAACTTATTATATAAAATGCATCTCAAAACAGTGTATTGGTAAACAAGAATTAATGTAGTAAATAAGAACAGTAAGCACAACATGAAAAGAACACTATAACACAATATTTTAGCGAGTAAACCTAGTGCGGGGAAAACCTTGGTGGGATTTGTGACCCACAATATTCGCTTACTATCCAATAAGGGAATATTACTGATACAATAGGGGCCTGCACATGTAGGAAGGCCAAGTGCCTAGAGCTCACTACTCAGTTACAAAAGAAGTCTCACTGACTTACAAAAATAGATTATGCAAATACAAGATGATGTACTGCTACAAAAGGGCATTTTCTATGCTGGATCCAGTATTGGTTTAAGCTCTGTAATAATCATAAACCCTTTTACAAAGTCTGCCTTAATATTCGCACATTAGTTTTGCAATAATCTAACCATATCCACTTCTCCTAAATGATCTACAAGATCTCATACTTATATGAGTCTTATTACAATTCACCATGTCGGCTTACAAAACAAATTTACAATTAAATACAAAATACAAATAAACAAAAATCTTGTCAGTCAGGGTACTGGTAATCATCTTTTTCGATGCCGGTGAACTATATGCTGGTGTAGAGTCTGTCGGTGCCAGTGCTTGCCAGTATCATATGATTGTAGGGTTGCCATCAATGATAATACCTTCAATCACCTACAATTTCTTATTGAAGTGTGCATTTACCAGTAGTATGTACCTGTTAGGTGAAGGAAACAAGAAATCCATTGACAAAGGAAAGCATAAAAGCATGGTGCAGAACTCTAGATTTAGAAAATGGACATTGGAATGTGAAGTTCTTTTTGTGATTGAACATTTTCATAAGGATCATATCCTTGAAAAGCAAATCATATTAGAAGGGATTTAGATTGAGTAGGAAAGACTGTCAACCGCTAGTAAGCCATTTGATCAAGAGTTGCAGAACTCATTTGCAACAAGAAGCCTTAACTGTATCTAAATTGTTATTCAATATATACATCACCAAGTTGGTGCTCCTTAGGTTGGTGCCCTAAAACATAAGGGGTTGGTGCTCCTTGGGTTGGTGCCCTAAATGTTTGTAAACTAGTGTTTTAATTATGTGGCTAGATTGGAGTAGTAGTCTCTAGTAGCATTTCTCACCAAGGTTTTTCCTATATTGGGTTTTCCTCGTATATCCAGTGTTGTGACTTGCATTTGCGTGATTGTTCTCTTTAGTTTCCTTTTTGGATTTACCAGTTTGATGGTTTGGTGCTTCAGATAATAATCGGTATTGTGAAATTGCTTTAAAAGTCAAAAAGGTTTAGGAACCACTGATTCACCTCCCTCTCAGTGGTACTCTTTGTTCAACAAATATGTGCGTATTTTGTTTACAAAATACAACAATTTAAGAGCATAATTAAGGAAAATATAGAAAAATTATGTGCTACAATATTGCATTATCTAAAAAGGATAATCTTTACAAGTTTGCAATGGAAACTAGTTCTCAATCAGGTGGTCGTGAACTTGTAGAGGAATTGTTGGTGTAATTTCTGGAATAGGTATTCTGCGGAACGCATTAGAGGTTGTCCAAGAAGAGAAAGATCTAGTTTCTCAACAGGTATGCATTTTTCTTAATTGAGCCTCAAGGAACACTTGTTCTACTCTACTGACGGTTTTTAAAAATTTAAATAAATATGTGCCTATTTTGTTTACAGAATATAGAATTTTAAGAGAATAATTAAGGAAATTATATAAAATAACATGTGCATTTTTAAGAAAATAATTAAGGAAATTATAGAAAAATTATGTGCTAACATATTGCACTCTCTAAAAATATTTATAAGGATGCAATGGAAACTAGTTCTCAATCAAGTGATCATGAAATTGAAGAGGATTTGCTCGTGTATTTTGTGGAACAGGTATTTTGTGGAATGAGTTAGAGGTTGTCCAAGAAGAGAAAGATGTTGTTGCTCAACAGGTATGAATTTTTCCTAATGGAGCCTCAAGGAGCACTTGTTCTACTCTACTAATAGTTTTTAAAAATTCAAATAAATATGTTCCTATTTGGTTTACAAAATATAGCATTTTAATAGCATAATTAAAGAAATTATAGAAAATAAAATGTGCATTTTTAAAAGCATAATTATGGAAATTATAGAAAAATTATGTGCTAACATATTGCACTGTCTAAAAAGAATAATATTTACAAGGATTGAATGAAAAATAGTTCTCAATCGGGTGATCGTGAACTTGTAGAGGAATTGTTGATGTATTTTGTGGAACAGGTATTTTGTGAAACAAGTTAGAGGTTGTCCAAGAAGAGAAATACAAGGAGAAAGAAGAGAAAGATCTTGTTGCTCAACAGGTATTCATTTTGCTTAATTGAGCCTCAAGTAGCACTTGTTCTACTCTACTGACGATTTTTAAAAATTCAAATAAATATGTGCCTATTTTGTTTACAGAATATAGCATTTTAAGAGCATAATTAAGGAAATTATAGAAAATAGCATGTGCATTTTTAAGAACATAATTAAGGAAATTATAAAAAAATAGCATTTTTCAGGAAATTATAGAAAAATTATGTGCTAACATATTGCTTTATCTAAAAAGCATACACTTTACAAGGATGCAATGGAAACTATTTCTCAATCGGGTGATCCTGAATTTGAAGAGGAGTTGCTGGTGTATTTTGTGGAACAGGTATTTTGTGGAACGAGTTAGAGGCTATCCAAGAAGAGAAATCCAAGGAGAAAGAAGAGAAAGATCTTTCTCAAAAAGTATGCAAATTTTCTTAATTGAGCCTCAAGGAGTAGTTGTTCTACTCTACTGACGGTTTTTAAAAATTCAAAATAAATATGTGCCTATTTTGTTTACAAAATATATCATTTAAAGAGAATAATTAAGGAAATTATAGAAAATAGCATGCACATTTTTAAAAGCATAATTAAGGAAATTATAGAAAAATAGCATTTTTCAGGAAATTATAGAAAAATTATGTGCTAACATATTGCACCAAGTCTAAAAAGGATAATATTTACAAGGATGCAATAGAAACTAGTTCTCAATCGGGTGGTCATGAACTTGTAGAGGAATTGCTGGTGTATTTTGTGGAATAGGTATTTTGTGGAACAAGTTAAATGTTGTCCAAGAAGAGAAATCCAAGGAGAAAGAAGAGAAAGATCTTGTTGCTCAACATGTATGCATTTTTCTTAATTGAGCCTCAAGGAGTACTTGTTCTACTCTACTGACGGTTTTTAAAACTTGAAATAAATATGTGCTTATTTTGTTTACAAAATATATCATTTAAAGAGAATAATTAAGGAAATTATAGAAAATAGCATGCACATTTTTAAAAGCATAATTAAGGAAATTATAGAAAAATAGCATTTTTCAGGAAATTATAGAAAAATTATGTGCTAACATATTGCACCAAGTCTAAAAAGGATAATCTTTACAAGGATGCAATGGAAACTAGTTCTCAATTGGGTGGTCGTGAACTTGTAGAGGAATTGTTGGTGTATTTTGTGGAATAGGTATTTTGTGGAACAAGTTAAAGGTTGTCCAAGAAGAGAAATCCAAGGAGAAAGAAGAGAAAGATCTTGTTGCTCAACATGTATGCATTTTTCTTAATTGAGCCTCAAGGAGTACTTGTTCTACTGTACTGACGATTTTTAAAAATTTAAATAAATATGTGCTTATTTTGTTTACAAAATATAGCATTTTAAGAGCATAATTAAGGAAATTATAAAAAATAGCATGCACATTTTTAAAAGCATAATTAAGGAAATTATAGAAAAATAGAATTTTTTCAGGAAATTATAGAAAAATTATGTGCTAACATATTGCACTGTCTAAAAAGGATAATCTTTACAAGGATGCAATGGAAACTAGTTCTCAATCAAGTGATCGTGAACTTGTAGACAAATTGCTGGTGTATTTTGTGGAACAGGTATACAATTGGTAAAACATATAGTTGGTTGTTCTCTCTCATAGGCTAAAATATATTTTGAATTTTCATTTTGGATTGGGGCATTGAAATGGGGCTTACTTTTGCATTTGGAACTGCAGGGCAAGAAAGAATTCTTTGCTTCATGCTTGTTCATATGCAATGACTTGATTAGACTAGATGTGGATTTGGAACTTGCATGGATGAATAATATGATTGACTTTGTGTTTCCATACCTACTTTAGGTTCTTGATATACTCTAACGATTCTATGAATATTTTAAGTTTCTCTTTAATAAACATTTTAAATCTTCTGCAAAAATAAATATGTGCCTATTTTGTTTACAGAATATGTATGCTCAACTTCTTCCCCTTTTCTTTGCCAGCACCTCCAATGCCTGGCATGGGAGGTTGCTTTCAGCCAGGTATGAGTGGAATGGGAATGTCTTCCATGCCAACTTATGATATGCCACCTATGGGTGGTTATTGATGGAATTGAAGAACTTAACATGGGACACAATTCTTCAATCATACATGGCTTTTTGAGGCCGATCTTTGAGTGGAAAGATTAGATTGTCAAATTGTTTTTATTGTCATTTGGTTGGTTGATACAAAATAATGAATCTTTGGTATTATTGTATTGGTCAATCAATTCAAATATTTCCATCTACCAAGCATTCAACACCCGAACCATCGCATGATTAGATTGTCAAATTGTTTTTGTTGTCGTTTGGTTGGCTGATACAGAATAATGAATCTTTAGTATTATCATATTGGTCAATAAGTGAAAACCTTTCCATCCACCAAACATTTGACGAGGATGTTATATGTCCGACAACATTCTTGTCAGATAAGCACTGAGAGGGTATCAAAATATCCGACGCCCACCCAGTTTATTTTGATGACTATCGAGTTTTACCAATGGCTAAGCAGTGAGGGGACATTGAAATTTTGATGCCCACCTAATTTATTCCAATGACTATTGAGTTTTTTTTATGGCTAAGCAGTGAGGGGCCGCACCCAATTTGTTCTGATGACTATCAAGTTTTTCCGACGCCCAAACCATCACACATACAACATCCTTGTTGATGTGGATGCCCTCGTAGCCATTGGACTTCCGATGGCTAAACCGTGACAGGGCTATTTGAATTCAGATGCCCAAACTATCACACATACATCATCCTCATCTGTGTGGATTCCCTCATTGTCATCAAAATTCTGATGGCTACACAATGACAGGGCCATCTGAATTCAAACGCTCGAACCATCGCACATACAACATCCTCATCGGTGTGGATGCCC
Organism: Cryptomeria japonica; assembly: GCF_030272615.1. Lineage (NCBI taxonomy): Eukaryota > Viridiplantae > Streptophyta > Pinopsida > Cupressales > Cupressaceae > Cryptomeria > Cryptomeria japonica. The sequence goes on along the minus strand of NC_081408.1, from coordinate 75,371,908 downwards.
TACTTGTCGTTGAAATTCCGATGACTTATCATTTTTTAGCGACGGTTAAACAGTGAGGGGATCGTCAGAATTCCAATTTATTTTGATGCCTTAGGCATCAGAACATTACCTGCAAGGCTTTGGAATTTTGACAACTTAATGAGTTTTACCGACGACCAAGCACAATCATGGCCATCGTCGAAAGAGTCTTTGAATCCATCTAAATTCCGAGAGTCTTGAGCACCATCGAAATGTTCGACTATAATTTTTTGATGACGTTGCTCATCGGCAATCCGAAAAATTATAGTCAAAATCCTGACGAATTGTCATCGAAATTTGAGGCCAAATCTACTAGTGTGTGGGCCAACATGGACAAGAGAATTGGCCGGAGAAAGGTATTTCATGTTGTTCATAGCTGATTACTCAAGAATGAATTGGGTAACCTTCCTCAATGATAAGTCACAATTATTTGAGAGATTCAAAATTTTCAAGAAGATGGTGGAAAATGAAAGTGGACTTTGGTTAAAATGCTAAAGATCTGATAGGGGTGGAGAATTTTCTTCTAATGAATTTATTGACTACTATGAGAAACATGGAATTCAAAGACAATATTCAGCTACAAGGACACCTCAGCAAAATGGGTTAGTGGAGAGGAAAAATAGGATAGTGAAGGAGATGCCAAGGACTATGTTGAATGAGGTCAATATGCTAGATATATACTAGAAGGAAGCACTTCATACTGCTATCTACACTTAAAACTGGGTACAATTAAGAGTGAATAGTAGAATGACTTCTTATGAGTTATGGAATGAAAGGAAACCATCACTCAAGCACTTTAGAGTGTTTGGAAGTAAGTGCTTCATCAAGAGAGATGCTGATGGATTAGGAATTTTTGATTCTCAAAGTGATGAAGGAATCTTCTTGGGATACTCAACCAATAGTAAAGCCTACAAATGCTACCACAAGAGATTGAGAAGGGTGGTTGAGAGTGTAAATGTGAGAATATATGAAGACTCATATAGAGGAAAATATGCATTGAAAGCTTACATTGATGAATCAGACGATGAAAATGAAGAACAATCTGACGATCGGTAGAAGATACACCAAACAAGATCCCCAACCAGTATGTGCGGGAGAATCATCCAGAAGAACAGATCATAGGAGATAGGAATGAGGGTGTGTAGAACAGAAGGAGATTAGCTCACGAAGGCGAGCAGGTAAATTTTTGTCTTATGATTGAGGTAGATCCCAAAACTTTTGATGATGATAGCAAAAGTAAGAAGTGGGTAGATGCCATGGATGAAGAATTGAGACAAATTGAGAAAAATCAGACTTGGGAACTTGTTGCTAGAACAATAGACAAGAATGCCATAGGTACCAAATGGGTCTACTGGAACAAGATGAATGAAGAACATAAGATAGTCTGATATAAAGCAAGGTTAGTTTGCAAAGGGTATTCTCAAGTGGAAGGTACTGATTTTGAAGAAACCTTTGCACCAATTGCTAGGTTAGAGGCAATCAAAACGTTTTTAGCTTTCTCATCCTACAAGGGGTATAAAGTATATTAGATGGATGTGAAATCTACTTTTCTCAATGGAAATCATGAAGAAGAGGTGTACATAGAACAACCAAAAGGGTACTTGTAGCATGAAGATGAGAGTTTTGTAAGCCAATTGAAGAAAGCCCTGTATGTCTTGAAGTAGTCTCCCAGAGCATGGTATTCCCAGTTAGACAAATAATTGAATGGGCAAGGAAGTCGGAAAGGGAATGCAAACAACAACTTATATGTCAAGGTAAATGGAGATCACATGATTATAGTTGTTGTATATGTGGATGATATTATCTTTAATGGAGACAAGGAGACTATGTGCAAAGAATTTGCAGATCATATGAAGACAGAGTTTGAGATGTCCATGCTAGGTGAGTTGTCCTATTTTTTTGGTTTGCAGATCTCATAGGAGGAGAAAGGAATTTTTATCTCCCAAGCCAAGTAGGGGAAAGACATGCTAAAGAAATTTAAAATGGAGGATAGAAAACTCGTAAGTACTCCCATGGTTACTGGTTGTGAGTTGAGAAAACTAGATGAATCACCAGAAGTTGAGAAAACACTGTATAGGTCTATGATCAGTAGTTTGTTGTATTTAACAATATCTAGACTAGATATTGTATAAGATGTTTGCATGGTAGCAAGATTCCAGGCTACTCCTAAACAATCTCACTTAAATGCAGTCAGAAGAATCTATAGGTATCTGCAAGGAACTGTCAGCTACGATCTGTGGTATCCAAAGAAAGAAAACCTCTCTTTATAGGCTTATATTGATGAAGATTGGGCAGGAAGTATTGATGACCAGAAAAGTACAAGTGGAGGTGTTGTCTACTTAGGAGACCGGTTAGTATCATGGCACAATAAGAAGCAAGATTCTGTGTCACTATCTACTGCGGAGGCAAACTACATAGTAGTTGCTTCATGTTGTTCACAGGTTTTATGGATGAACTAGACACTGAAAGATATATAGATGCAGATACTAGATCCAATTCCAATTCGATGTGATAACTCAAGTGCAATCAACATCTCCAAGAATCCTGTAATGCACTCAAGAACAAAACACATTTCAATCAAGTATCACTTCTTGAGAGAGAAGGTAGTAGACAAGGTGGTCACAATTGAATATGTTCCAACTGATGAACAAATTGCTGACATATTTACCAAGCCACTTCCTTTGGGCCCATTTGAGTATTTGAGACAAAATATGGGAGTTGTCCCACCATCTAGCAGCACTTAAATGCATATGAGATAGCATGATTAAGGGGGAGTCAACCATTGCTACTATTTTATAACTCTTGAATCATGATGCATGGACACAAGGGGAGAGTGTGTCTTAATCGGATGTAGTCAAGGGAGAGATTATTAGTGTTAGAATAAGTTTCCCTTTGCCATTGTTGTCAAAGGGGGATAAATTGGTTTGGAGGTTGAAAATGTTGACATCAATGCCAAAGGGGGAGATTGTTGGCATTGAGTTGTCATTGATGTCAACCGGTATTGCAGACAAGCTACCGATAGAGGTATGCCATCTGGTAGGAAGAAGAGTGTACTAGTATGATGAAAGACAAATAAGATATTGAGAAGATTACCATGAAGGCTTGTCAACCTATATGGTGGAAGACAAGTAGTTATTGAGAGTATCAGTGACTTCACCGGTATGAGGTGAGATGCATGTGTGTGCGAGCATGTTGAGTGATAATCGGTAGAACATAAACTGGTTTGGACTTTGGCTACCTATTTATGATGAAGAGGTAGAATGTCAAAGTAATCACAAACCACTGGAGGTGAAGATGTGCCACCAGTGTTGTGTGCACTACCAGTTCATAGGAGGAGTAGGTATCACTAGTAAAGGTTTGTACCAGTATGATTTTCCTAAATGTTGAAGTGTAAACCAACCTTGTGTCGGTGAGATGAGTGTATGACCACTGTGATGCCATTTGGAGATGAGGTGGCAAACATGCAAAGGTCGATGAAGCCTCCATAGACATGGTTGTTGAAACAACTAGTTGACATTAATGAAACAACCAAAATCACAGGATAGTAATTTACTGATGTGGCTCGAGGAAGGAAGAATGATAGAGAAAGATCAAGAAGTAGTTGGCACCTGGATCAAAGCAAAGAAATCAAACTGCAAGAAGATCTTGAGAAGGAAACAACTGAGCTTTTTACGAGTCGACAGATTTCAAGGTGTAAAATCATGTACGAGATTGCTATCTTTAGAAAGTATGCATTCAATAATGGAAAACATGTACTGATGCATTCCTCGAGTATAGGTGATCAATCCAAGACAAATTGGATTAGATCTCATGCAAATTTTGTCAAGTGAAGGAAACCCTAACTGCCCCAAGTTTGAATTGGTTCTTGGCAGGAAAGCTCAAGTTTAAATATGATGAGTTGAGACTATGATTGTTTCTGCTATAGAGTGAAGAAAAGTGAAAAATTGTTGTCTTAGAGGCAAAGAGATAAACACTTCAAGTGTTTATGAGCAAAGATCTGACTGATAAGGAGAAATAGAGTAAACCGGTGTAAGGAACAACCGGTGGAGTGTGCATTGAACATAGATGTGACAAACCGGTAGAAGTTTTGCTTGATTAAGAATGATCAAGTGTGAGTTAAAGGTGAAAAGACATTGTGAGAGGGGATTTACAAAATTTGTCAATAAAGTCAAGTTACAGAGTGGGTGGAGAGAGTACAGACTGGCAAGGGAGAAACCAACAAAGGAGAATATTGTAAGGTTGCAAGACTTCATTTGCAATAGTGATTTCATTTGTATATCTAAGATTTATGTTTTTTTCACTAAGTTGTAGCTTAGTGCAGGGGTTGTAGCTCCTTTAGGTCATAGCCTATAAATTGTGCAGGGGTTGGTGCTCATAAATAAGGGGTTGGTTCTCCTTGGGTTGGTGTCGTAAATATTGTAATCAAAGATTAGTTGTGTGGCAAGATTAGAGTAGAAGATCTCCAGCAGCTATTCTCACTGAGGTTTTTCCCACATTGGGGTTTTCTCGTATATATCTGGTGTTGTGTGATGTATTCTTGTGTATGTGTTATGTTAATGTTTTAGCAAGTCCTTTCACACACTCTAACTGCATTGTTTAAGTTATCGATTAGCACCTAGTTTGTTTCATATATTACCAGTATCTTCTTTTTGAGGAAAAAGAGTTTAAATCACTCATTCACCCCCCTCTAAGTGATCCATTGTGTCCAACAAGATTCTGTTCACTTATCTTTTCTCCCTTCTCCTTATCTTCCACTTTTACATCTACATCAACCTTTTCACTTTCTTCCTTTTCCTCATCTAGTCCCTTTCTTGCATCAACTTCTCCTTTATCATCTCCAATCTCCTTCTCCCTTCTCTAAATCAACCTCTATCACCAAAGGATTTTGTTCAACTTCACCAGAGTCATCAACCTTAGCATTATTAGTATCATCTAAAATTGCACCTTTCTCATTTATCTATAAAGTAGGAGCAGAGGTACCATCATGTACATGCACTTCCAGAATGGATGTATCTTCGTGTGACTGGTCTTCTACTTGGGTATTATATTTCACCAAATTTACCTTGCATTTGTGCTCTTTCAAGAATTATTTCAAAATTTCTTCGGTCTCTTTGAAAACTTCATCTATCTTCTCGAGCATAACTTTATTCACTCTCTTTTACTTTGGATTTTTTCCTTCACAATCTTTAGCAATCTATCAACTTCATCCTTAGAAATAACATAACACAAATTAACAAATACATATTAATTTATTCTTTCATCCTCTAAGCTGGTTGTATGCCTCCTAGTATCCAAAATATCATACAATCCCCTCAAAATGATAGATGATAGCTCTACCAAGGATTTTCTATAATCATTCATATACTTTACAACAACTTCTTCTTTAGCTCTTTGATCATTATCATCACAGCTCATAACATACAAATAAATTCTTCAAATTACCTTCATTTAACACTTCATCAATTATTTCACTTAATGTTATTGGGGGCACAATAATATAAGTACATTCTACTTTGTTGGATTTTAGATCTTCATCCAGCTCAGACTTTGGTTTCCTTCTTGATCTGGCTCTACCAGATGGCTTAGCTTCAGTTCTTGGTTTCTTACCTTGCTGGGCTCCACTGGATCGAGGCTTCTTCACCACCCTAGCATAAGTAGCTATCATCTTCCCCTCTTGCAAAACTTCATCAAACTTTATTTCTACATATTCAGTATTGGCTGCAAGATATACCCTTTTAGGCTTTGCCTTCTTCCTCTCCTCTTCTCCACTGATTGACTTGGCTTGTGGCTTGGGTAGAGGGACATACTTCAAAGAACCAGAGGTAGTGGTTAACTTGGTTTTCCTAGGCTTGGTTTGCTTAGCAGGAGTGGAGACTAGTTTTGTCTTCTTAGGCTTTGCCATGTCCTCCTCTTTAAGAATATTTTGTTCCCTAGCCCTTTAAACAACTTCCTTTTTTATTCTCATTTGTTCTACCAGCTCTTCTACTTATTTTCTGACCTTCCTATTTTTTTTGGGCTTAGTGAATTTCTTATGCAGGTCTAGATTTTTCTCCTTATAGGTGTCAAACCTTTCTTCTTTCTCATCAACTGGTTTGCTCAAAAAGTGTTGAGCATATGCATCAAGAGTGTTTCCATCCACTTCATACCCCATCAGCATGATCCATACGGTTCTTGGGTCTACTTCCTCCATATGGCATTGATCTTTGTCTACAAAAAAGCATATGGTATCTTCATATTTTTCGATAATATCCTTTCGAATCCTCTCTCAGCTTTGCATCATAGCCTGAAATGATTTGAAATAACCCATAAAGTAGATTTATGCACTATTGCATCATCCAATCCTTACAAACCTTCTTTAATTTGAGTTGCCACTGGTTTATCATAAGCCCACTGTACTATTCCTACATCAGAGATTCCATTCAAAACGTAAAATTCTAAACAGATAGTCAAAGAACCAAACTTGAAAACATGTTTCTAATCTTTCTTAATCTTCTTCAAGTTTCTCATAAGCTCACTGAGAAGTACTCCACACAAATCATATTTCTTGTCCTCCTTGAGCATCTAATAGGTTGCATATATTGCAGTATTGGTTACTAAATTATCTGTTGGACTGGTACACCTTATATCATGTCACCATTGAAGAAAATCTCACATCATATTCAATCATATCACTTATTATCATTGATCGATTGTCATGTTGGGATCCAGTTACCTCTGTCATTGTTGTGTTCTTGACATGTCTTAGACTACGTATCTCGTCAGTTGTATTTAAACAAGTTCCCACTTGAATGTATTTCTTTGTGATCTTATGAGGTCTATCTAGCCTTATAAACTCATCATGGATTTGGCTCAAGACATACCTGACCCATTCAGGTTTATCAAAAATCAAAAAGTAAACAAATTTGATAAAACCCTTAACTTGCAATGATTTGAATTCAAGCTTCAAATTCCCCATGTCATCCATCATATGCTTAGTGTATAATGACAACATGCTTGCATTCCCAATCTCCTCGATGTTGCAATCAATATATGCCCTATAATCCTCATCATGCAACACTCCATATCGCACAAACGAAAATGCTCCATTCAGATCATCTTCTATCGATTTGAATGGATGTTTCTTGAATACTCACCTTTCCCTATCATTGATTTCTACTACAGATGGAGTTTCTATACCAAATAATGATGCTATTTCCAAAATAGGGTATGAAAAATAGCTCGAACAGGAATAAATACCTTTTCAATTTCAACTGGATGCTAAGAATCACTGTCGGATTGCTTCAAGCTTTGTTTTCGTTGCTTAATCTCTTTCACCTCTCTCTCCCACTCTTTCACTTTGTTCACAATGTGAAGAATGAATTATATAATACCTTTTTATCTACTGAAAACCTAACTTTAAGTTGTAATAAATGCACAACCCTAAAGGCTTTCCGGCTACCCTGTTTTTCCAAGAATTCATCACCAGATTATTAGACAGGAATGTAATCTTTCGGATATCAACTATACAGCTATTCTCAATCATTTGCAACCTTCCTTAGCTAGTTACAAATCTCCGAAAAGGGGGTTTTAATGATCTGCATGGAAATCTTCCTCCTAAGGTCAAAATTCCATAGTTACCAGATGAGGTTCCAACACCGGAATCAGGTGTGGAGCCATTTTGTGTATTTGAATCTTCCTTCTTAACCCACATCTTTTTATGCTACTCTCTGATGTCTTAAACCTTAACTTTTCCCTCTTCATTTGATCTGTTCTTTTCTACCAGAGCATTCTTGCTCACATTCTTGCTTTGGTAATATTTTGCAATGTGACCGGATTTGTTGGATGCATAGCAAACAACATTTCCTTGAATAGGCCTAAAGTTCATCTGATTTGGTCTCATCCTGCATTGGTTAGAAATGTGTTCAAACATTTTGCAAGCATAACATCTCTTATTTTAAAAATTATGCATCACTCTTATGCACATGTTTGACTTATGACCAATAAAGTTAGGACCATTATTCATCATCCTATTTCTGCATTATCTCACCATATGACCGAATTAACTGTAAACTAGTTAGAAATGTGTTCAAACATTCCACAAGCATAACATCTCTTATTGCACTATATATATTTTATTACATTTTCTATTGCCTTGGTTCTGCGGCTAATATGGTTTTCATTATGAAACAATAGCTTAATATCTCTAGTTACTAATAGACTATGAGAATTTTTTAATCTGTTATTACTGTTATGTGTTAATATATATTTTATTACATTATCTGTGAATTCAATGTAATTTGTTTAATATAAATCTGTTTTAAATAGTTTAGGAAATTATTCTCATAGTTTGCTTCCATGTGGCTACTACTAATGAGCTTAATTTCATGAGCCTAACAAAGGAAGAGCCTAGTCCCATGTGTCTCCATTTTTTGGAAGCATGTCTATAGTGGATAATGCTAGCAAAGGTTGTAAAATTTGGCTTTACACATGCTATTAAATTACAGGTTTCTCTCTTGTCCTAGCGAATTAAGACCTCAGACTTGATGCATCTGAAATGTGATTGGCCATTCTATCACATCCTTGTGGTTTCCTAATCCCAAAACGTCCATACAATATCATACACCGTGTAAAATAACATAATTGCAGGAAATTCTTAGAATTGTATTACTTCAATGATGCCAAATGTTTACAAAGTCATCCTCTCCCCTCAATGATGATTGAGAATGACATTTTGTACCTTCCTCAATGGTTATCAGCCACCTATTGAGCTAAGGGGACCATTGGAAAGTAGTTTCTATTTGCAACCAAAAGTTGTCATTAAAAGTTGTCAAGTTTGAGCAACTTTTGACATATATTAAATCTGCCTACCTAGAGATGTTTCCACATGTCCTAAACCTTCCTAAGATATCTCCAACAAATAAACACCTATAAAATACTCAACTAAATACCCGTAGGCCCATATGCCCATGGTGGCTTATCAATTTGCCAAATCCATGTCATTGGGTGACATCGTGGGGTTTATTACAAAAATCAAATAAATAAGACTATCCTATTACATTGATTGGAAGGTCACATTCCCATGTGTGACCTTTAGCCTTTATTGCTCTTATCATCTTAGTCAAGAGGTGCTCCTGCACCACTCATGGAATGAAATGATCGCAAGATTTACAAGAAATGGATGCCTTCAAAAGGGTTTAGAAAATTTTAAACAAATGCAATTGGCAGGTAAAGTCACAAAAGTATTAGAGTAGTTCCTGCTAATACACTTTTGGCGGGCAGCAAGAACTAGTCTGCTACATTGAACGAGAGCATTTTCACAACAATTTTAAACAAATGCAATTGGCAGGTAAAGTCACAAAAGTATTAGAGTAGTTCCTGCTAATAAACTTTTGGCGGGCAGCAGGAACTAGTCTGCTACATTGAACGAGAGCATTTTCACAATAATTTTAAACAAATGCAATTGGCAGGTAAAGTCACAAAAGATGTTATGCTTGCGGAATGTTTGAACACCTTTCTAATCAATGCAGGATGAGACCAAGTCAGATGAACTTTAGACCTATTCAAGGAAATGGTGAATTTTTTTCTAACACGTTGAATTGACTCTCTCTCATTTTCTCTTGAGCTCCACCTAATATAATAAAATATATAAAACATGGATTATAGAATTTTATATAATGAAATAATAGCTTAACTCTAGTTACTAATATCAAAGTTACTAATATCTCTCAAATGATCACTGTCAATCTTCATTCATTTAAGGGGTAGATGAATGAATTGGAGTTGTGAGCGCATGTAAAAAGAATCAATTGGAGTTGAGCCAGATTAGTAAGTTTAGGGTAGATGAATGAATTGGAGTTGTGAAGATTAAACGAATTTACGCAAGTTAGGAGAGAAAAACCAAAAGATGAAGATGCACCAATAGTTGTTATGATGTCCAATAAGAACTACCGAACTACAACTTCACCGAGGCTCAAATGCTTGGACGTTTATCTCCGATGGCATGTCTAGCTGCTATTCCCGTTAGCTAGCAGCTGTCAAGAACTATGCATCCGATGCGTTTTTATTGTCAAGAAACCAGAGGAACGATGTATATCTGCCTTTCCAAATAGCTGAATAAAACAGGACTAATAGTACGGGCTACTTCTCGAGCCATTAAGCAATAACATCCACGGAGTTTTAAGCACGAGTTTTCAAACAGGGAATACTGGCCGCTCCGCAAATACTTCAAGCATGAGTTTTCAACACGGGCAATACTGGCCGCTCCGCAAATACTCCAAACACGGATTAGACGTTATTTCTGTTTGTCAGACCAGGACCTTCAAATCTAATGATGGAGACCTCATTCTAGAGAGCTTGTCTCATATAGAAATGATTTGATCCCATCTACCGTCAACGGTTGGTTCGCTACTACCTAATTTTGATTCACACTTGAATCAATTTAAAGCATGTCATGATCGATTACATTGTGAAGCAGACCATTAATGTAGAAAACCTATAGTCAATTAACTGGCTGGTTGAAACACGTTTACAATGTACTACAACACAGGGCGAGGCTTCCGGGTATTGACATTCAGCTCATATGTTAAACTGGTCAGCCGTAAATTCTACACATTAAGCAACATATTACGTTTATAAAATGCTAGTCTATTCTGAGTGTTTAACACTTTTAAGTCTAGAAGTGTATTCTTAGTGTGACCATACGCTTTAAGCAATATTAAACCTATAAAATGTCAGTCAACTCAAGTGTTTAACACTTTTAAGCCTAGAAGTGTAAGCTTAGTGTGTGTGATTTAAAGCATTCCATTGAAACTATATGTCTCTATGTGATTATGGGTCTAGGGATAATCGAGATGTACATGGCTAGTAGTACAGAAAATCCATATTGGATGACTTGGTGTTTACAAATGACACGTTATCTTCAATATTGAACAAGTTCAAAATAATTTATTAAATTTCATTTTTAAATGTAATATTAACTAAATTACTAAATCAATTGCAATAAAATTTTAAGTTTAGAGTGTTTACCTTACATTTGGGCCCTTTATCTCTTGATTACATAACCATGTCAATTCCAAAAGTATGTGATTCGTAAATAAATAGTAAATATAATACATGGAAAATATTTTTTTCTTTATATTAATTGTAATCTTAAAACTAAAATTGGATGTTCAATAGGTGGATATTTGGCCTTTAATAATAGGATTTGTCTGCCATAGTGGTTATGCATCTTTAGTAAAGTAAGTTTGACTTTTTTTTAATCATTGTGCTTATAAAATAATGTTAGGTTGATTTCAGTAATATAGTATTGTTGTATCATTTTTCATTGATAAAATTAGTTCAAACTCTTTTCGATATTCATAGCACATTGAACGAGAGCATTTTCACAGCATTTTTATATTTTTATGCCTTTTATAGAGATATTAGCCTAATTAGTAAGGTTTATATTTAATTTTTTTCTTTATTCCATTTCTATTAGTGAAAATTTGAATGATATTTGTCTACAGTTTAAATTATTTCTTGATTCTTTTTACATGTGCTCACAACTCCAATTCATTCATTTACCCCTTAAATGAATGAAGAGAGACGGTTATCACTTGAGAGATATTAGTAACTAGAGTTAACCTATTATTTCATTATATAAAATTCTATAATCCATTTTTTATATATTAATTTGTTAATATATATTTTATTATATTAGATGGAGCTCAAGAGAAAATGAGAGAGAGCCAATTCAATGTGTCAGAAAAAAATTCACCAATTCCTTGAATAGGCCTAAAGTTCATCTGATTTGGTCTCATCCTACATTGATTAGAAATGTGTTCAAACATTCCGCAAGCATAACATCTCTTATTTTGAAAATTATTCATCACTCTTATGCACATGTTTGACTTATGACCAAAATTATTACATTTAAAACATTGACCAATAAAGTTAGGACCATTATTCATCATCTTATTTCTGCATTATCTTGCTATATGACTAAATTTACTACAAAAAAAATATTTACCATTTGATTTATAAGCACTAGGCTTTCCTACTCGAGGCCTCTTGTTCTTTTGATGATTCTCCTTTCTCATATCCATGTCCTCGCATGTCTTTTCCACTTGTTTGAATTCCTAGCATCTCATCTAGCCTAGCTGAGCTAGCTTTGAATTTCTATTAATACTCGTTAATAGTGGAAAGTTCATCTCTCAGAATTATGATATGTCTTTCAAGTTCTTGCCAATCATTCTTGGATTGCACTCCAGTTTCAACTCATCATTCTCATAGTTCATTCTGCAACATTCTTCAGATCTATCCTTCAATGACTGAATCAGATTTTCCTCATTCTTCTTCCTATCTTCAATCTCCTTTGTTAGCTTCATCACAATAGATTGCATCTCATTCTTCAAGACTACATTTTCTCTAGCAAGTGTCTCTCATTCATCTGTCTTGTCTTGTAGGGCTTGATTGTCAATTCTTTGTTGTTCTTTCTCCTTGAGTTTATCCATCGGTTTCTTTCTCTTCTCTCTAGGTGTGTTCACTAGTTCTTTCAAAGATTAAATGAAATTCTCAACATAATCCTGACTTCTCCTTAGGCTACTCTTTTATTTCATCACTGCGTCAAGATCTTCAAGTACCATAGTAAGTTTCTTCTACAAATCTAAGTCCATTCATTCAATATTCTGGATCTTTCTCAAGTTGTTAGGCTCCTTCCAAGGAACTAAGATTTGATACCAATTGTTAAAATCAATAAACCCTAAGAGGGGGGCTGAATTAGTGTTTTGCAATTGAAAAATTTATTAAACTGGTTCTTAAACCACCAAATGCATAGGAATGAAAATAAAGTGCAGAAACATAACCCAATCAACCGCACAACCATAACACCAAAAATTTTACGTGGAAACCCTGAAACGGAAAATCCATGGTGGGATTTGAACCCATAATATTATTATACTTTGATCAAGAGTATGATAATATTAAAAAAAAGGGGAATGCGCTTGCATTTAGGCACACTTCCTAGAGCTCACTGCTCAATTACAAAAGAGGGCAACAACCCTGTAGGTCTCACTATCCTACAAATGATTAAAATAATTACAATAGTTTTTGAATTGAATAATAACATCTACATATGCCAAAATGCAGTTCCGATTAAGCATAATTTGACTGTCTTCCTATGTTCTACTAATATGCTTTGTTATGCTACATAGTCATATAACAGAGGACCAAATTTGCCTATTCATGTTCATTCACTCATCACATATAAACATTCACACATCTATCATACATCTACCATTCCAAAATGATGATACATGTCGATATTATATTTTTGTACCACTAAAATAAATCAATTCCCATGTCAGCTTCCAAAAACTGCATAACATGCAACATCAAATGTGTACCAACAAGTTGGCTCAATTCGTCTACAAATCCATATGCGAACCTAAAAAAGATCATAAAAAGCTTCACGCATGTCATCCAAATCTCCTCAAACTCAAAACCAATCACCTATATCATCCAAAAGATTTTGCATCACACATTAAACCAAAATAGCTCTGTTCTAGCTGAAATACCGGTTACCAAACCTTCAATCTTGCTCAGGAATCAACACTAGATACTAGGATTACAAAATAAGTTTCCTTGAACCTTCAATCATCTGCCTTTATTACCGCAAAAAAAGTTATGCAACCAAACTAAAGATCTACACATTGTAGTCATACTCTATCAGATACTATATTCTAGCTTTTAGACATGCTTAATGATGATACAACTTTTGGTAAATCAAATCTACACATAAGAGATATGATTTCTGAAATGAGTTGCCATCAATGACAACTCCTAAGCATCTCTCATGCATCAATTTGCACCAGAACTATATCTCTTGCCAACAATTATATGGCTTAAATAGGTGTGAAATGATCTAAGAGGAGGCACACTAAAGAAAGGGCCCAAATAGAGTGTGAAAGTGTAAATAGATATAATTCACTACACTACAAGAATTGTAAGAAGATATGACCTTTTTCTTTTTTGGGGGGCCTCATCAAAAGTTGAGCATGTATGGAATTAAACTTTTTATCCAAACCTTGGGAAATAAACAATGAACATTGTATGTGAGTTTCAAGGTAAGGTAAGATCTAGATGTGAAATTTTTGAAATTCTAATTTCATTAAAGGGTATGTATCCAAAGATGGTGGTCAGAAAAGTGGACAGCACCTTAAAAAACCATGAAAAAATAAACAGCGCATACCTGGTATTAAAATTTGAAATCACCATGTACGTGCTTAGGTTTGTTGTCCCCGAGCCTAAAGCAAAGATACCGCGTACATGGTCTTTTTAGGAAAGTGATCGTGTATGCAGTTTTTAGTCCTAAAAAACTGTGTATGCAGTACCTATCAATTTTTGTTTTTTTAAATGACTGGGTCTTATTTTCCCCATGATCGTAGCCCTTTTTCCTTTATTTTCCCCACAAAACCATGAATGAGCTCTGACATTTCTCCACCAAACACTATGCATCAAGGTTAGTTTTACTTAATTTTTATTTTTCTTTCTCATTTATTCAAATTTTTTTACGTTTTGAAATTAATTTTGTTTACTTTGATTAGGTTTTTTAATTTTTTGTTTCAAAAACCAGATTTTGATAATCCACAACAACAACAACAACAAGATGTGAACCTCAAACAAAACCCACAAGATACACCTCCAACTCCTCCTTTTGACTATACACCTGATACATGGGAGCAATTGATTAATCAGTTAGGGCAAAACACATCTAAAATAAATAGAGTGATTAATAAATTGAAAATATCTGAGCTTGAGCATCATAAATCCCTCACCACTAGCCTAAAAACATTAGCTAGTGGTGCCACAACTGTTTCCACACAAATTACAAAATGGGGAAACTTTTGGGATATGTGTCATTAATACTATGCTAGTGGGTTATCATATGAGGGAGTGAAAAACAAAAATATTAGTAAACAACAAATATGTGTCATTTTTGTTGATCCTAAAACTCATCAGTCATTACCTCTTATTACAAAGAGGTTTCCCATACATTGGTGTACCAATGTGCAGATGAAGAATCTTTTTTGGAAGAGGTGGTGGATGGTCTTTGATGATCCACCTTATAATAATTATGAGGTTCCATTGTATTTTTTGAGAAAAGTAAATGACGAGTTTGTCCTTAATGTGCGGCTAAAGTATTTTGACATGAGAGAGTTTCATGATAGAGGTGTTGACTCTGCGTAAGATAGACCTGGAGCCCATATGCAATTAGCCCCAAAGAGTCACCACCCCGTAGCACCCAAACCCAAGGTGCATCAGGTTGTTCCGGTAGAGCTGAAAGAGTTGATGGAGCTATGGATTCTTCAGGGGGCCACAACATTGACTGATGCCATCATCCATCATGGGACATAGTTAGCACACCCTCTTGTACTGGACGATGATCCATTAGTTACTCTACGTGGAGATAGAGAGCTCATTCAGCATGTGTGTGTCACTTGCTTAGGGATATGCACAGGGATGGGTGATGAAACTGTTGCAGATGGATCCACTTCTCATTCATGCACGATTTGCGGGAGCAAATTTCAAACCCACATGACTGAGGATGTCACGCTAACAAACGAGTTGATGGACATGTTGTTTGGCCATCAACCGCAAACATAGGTGTGTTGATTTGAATTCATAGTATTTTATTTATCAATCGCTTTAAATTTGTAATTACATAAATGAATTTTCATTTATACATTGATTTAAATTGATACAAATAATATGCATTTCAAGATGCAGGAGCAGTATCCCATACTCCTCCCACAGTTACTACAGCTGCAACTTTGACGCCTGAGGTATAAATTTTGTAACATTTTACAATAGAATAGTACACTTTGAATTCAAAAAACTTACAAGATATACTAACTATCTTTAATGCTTGGTCCAATTTTTGGTTCGTAGGTGTTGATGGGGGACCAAATGTCCCAGATGCATGACATCACACTCTCAATGATCGATTTGGCCTACAAGGTTATATGATATCATATTTTGTACACCCTTTTTAATGTATTGTTTTGATGGAATATGCAAGTCATTTCATTTTAGATTTTTAAAATTATTTTTAATATATTATCTGTATTAATATGTCATGTTAATTTTGTTTTTTTAGGGTACCCCCTCTACGTCTAGGCCGCGTCCTAACAAAAATATTTCATAGAAGATGCCAAAACATGGGAAGAAGGTAATTGATCACATTTTTAGTTGTTCAATTTTTTGAAAATGTTGAAATTGTATTAGTTGGGATTTGTAGATTGATTAGTGTTTTTTGTCTATTTTACATGTAAATCAGCCATTGAGCTATGTGGATTTGTTGAATGCACTTAATTTTCCCAAGGATCGAGAGAGGGTAGAGCTATGTATCTATAATTTATTTTCTTGATTTCATGATTATATGCACATGTACATGTGAAATTGTGATAAATTATAATATTATAATTTTTGCATATAGGAAATATCCATAGCTACTTCATCAATGGTGAGCCCTCCTCCATGCACTGGAGAAGCATCTTAGGATCCAGTACAATTTTGTTTGATATATTACATTAATTGTTTTTAACCTAAAATGCTTATCATTATATTAATTGTATTTAATCTTTGATCATTTGTAGTATAGATAATAGCGATAGTTTCTCCATTGATGGTGAGCCATCCTCAATCCATTGGAGAAGCATCTCAGGTACTGATATGTCATTGATCTCTATATTATAACTTTTAAGTGTTTTTGATGTATTTATGTTAGTACATTGTATTAATTTTACATTTAATCTACAATAGCCCCCTTCGCAGTTCGACCATAACGTGGATCCTTTTAAGTTTGTCTTCAAGAAAACTCCTAAGACTGAGAAGGAGAGGAGAGTGAAGACATTAGATCTAAGATTAGCCGATGAGGTAATCTACATTTCAATTGCAAACAAATTATAGTTAAATGCATAGTTATATTGTTAATTGTGAACTAGTTTCTACAAAATAATTATAACTTGGCTTTGAATTGTGGTTTTGCAACCATCTACGGAGTTGCGTACTGCATCAAAGAGGCTTGATTTTGATGATCCACCACAATTTTAGGATCATTTAGTGTTAGTTGTGATCATAGAATGATCAATACATGTAGATATATTGTACATTTTTACTGTATATTAATTTGGACATGGCATATGCCACATTTTTGTCATACTTGTATTGACTTGGCAGACACACCTTTTCTTGATATATATATAAATGTTGATATTCGATCCAATAAATGTGTCCTGAGTTCATTATTGTGTATTCGTTCTATTTCGTGGTGCCCTTTTATAAATTTAATTGATCATTTGACTATGTAATCAACAATATGAATATAAACAACAAAAATCTATGATAGAAAACATTCCAATCATGGAATATGATTTGATTAAATTTCTAAAATGTTTAATTAACCCTACCAAAATCCTTGTATTTAGTTCATTATTGTCTATTCGATGTATTTGGTGGCTGCCCTTTTATAAATTTAAATAAATATTTGTCTATGTAATCAACAATATGAATATAAACAGCAAAAATCGAGAATATGAATATAAACAACAATATATGTGTGGTGCGAGAGTACCATCATGCTCACAATGGGCAAATTTTGGTTCTCGTGTTTGGGATCATTTGGATCAAAGATGTAAAGGTTGCTCAATTGTTGTCAAAGTTGCTCAATTATAGTCAAAGTTACTCAATTATTGTCAAAGTTACTCAATTGTCGTCAAAGTTGTCAAAGTTTTCAAAGTTGTAAAATTTTGGCTTCATTTGGATAAAAGATGTAAAAGTTTCTTAGTTGTTGTCAAAGTTGCTCACTTGTTGTCAAAGTTTCTCAGTTGTCAAAGTTGTCAAAGTTGTCAAAGTTTCAAGATAGGATAGAATTGATTATGTTCATCATGTGCACAAACTAACATCATGAGCGTGTTCAGGTGGGTAAGTTTACCTTGGTCATGCTCCTCTCATGCATCCCAAAGCCTCAGAATGTTGAGAGTCATACCCTACCAACATGATCTCTCAAGTGCCCAAAGTCCAAAAAAATGTCAAACTTTGATGAATTGTTTCTTCCAATCTAGGATACATATGATCGATTTGTTTGAACCTATGGGGTCGCATGAGGCTCCTCTACAATCTCTTATCTCAGTTTTTGATGACTCAGAGCTATTTTAAATCGGTAGCATTTTTTCACTTACTGCAAAAACTGTTAGTTGCATGCAATGCAAAGTTGCAAGATAGGATAGAATTTATTCCGTTCATTGTGTGCATAAACCAATGTCATGAGCACATCTGAGTGTGTAGGTTTACACTAGTAATTCTCCTCTCATCCATACCAAAGTACCGGAACATCAAGAGTCATACCCTACAGGTACAATCTCTCAAGTGCACTGAGTCCCAAAAATTGTCAAACTTTGATGCATTGTTTCTTTCAATCCATGATACATACGATCGATCCATTTGAACCTGGGGGGTCACATGAGGCTCCTCTACATGGTCTATCTTAGTTTCTGATGACTCGGAGCCATTTTCAATTGGTATCATTTTTTTGCTTGCTGCAAAAACTGTTAGTTGCATGCAATGCAAAGTTGCAAGATTGGCTACAATTGATTCGGTTCATCATGTGCACAAACCAACTTCATGAGTGCATCTGGGTGGGAAAGATTATGTTAGGTATTCTCCTCTCATGCATCCCAAAGTGCTGGAACATTGATAGTCATACCCTACCAACGTGATCTCTCAAGTGCCTTGAGTCCAAAAATTGTTAAACTTTGACAGACTGTTTCTTCCAATCCAAGACACATATGATCAATCTGTTTGAATTTGTGGGGTATCCTGAGGCTCCTCTACAGTGGCCTATCTCGGTTCTAATGACTCAGAGCCATTTTCAATTGGTAGCATTTTTTTTCTTGCTGCAAAAACCGTTAGATGCATGTAATGCAAAGCTGCAAGATAGGCTAGAATTGACTCAATTCATCCTATCCACAAACCAACATCATGAGCACATCTGGGTGAACAGGTTTACACTAGGAATTCTCCTCTCGTGCATACCAAAGCTTCACAACATCAAGAGTCATACCCTACCGACATGATGTAGAAGTTGCTTGATAACTTTTTTGACAATAAGTATAATTTTTGCTCAAATTGTATCTAGACTCAATCTATGACTCCCATGAGCCGATAATGAATCAAATAATTCTCCATGATTATGAAAGAAACAAGAATTCTCATGATTGACCTTATCAATAATGGTTATGATTAACCTTATCATATCACATAAAATAAAAATAGAGTCACAAAACATAGACACAAAAAATAGTCACAAAACATTGTCACATATTATTCAAACATTTACATCTAAATATGGTCAAATCATCTCTTGGCTATTTGAATATACAAAAAAATGTCTTACAAATCATCTCATGGGCTTTTATACAAAATTTGGCATTACAATATGTGTGATTCAGCTCATCGCAATTTTAATATATAAAATTTGGTAGCTAAATATGTACAAATCAGCTCCTTACCATTTAAATATACACAATTATGCCCCTAAATATGTACAAATCCATTTATGGGCATTTATATATGTTGGTGTAAATAATTATTCATCATAGATATTATTACACTTACTTAAGTTTACTTAGAAAATGCATTTCATAGTAGTTTGGGTATGAGACACTTGGGTGTTTGTGCCACATTGGGATAGTGTGTGTAGGAGAATTTCCACCTTTTATGGTGTTGATCTTGTTGTTACACTCCACATTCAGTGGGTGATCCACCTCATGTGGAATATTATATTGTTTCTCCTACCTACCCACCCTTGTTTCTTATTGAGCCGCATGTCATGTTTGTGTGCTCACATATCCATATAGCCTTGCCTATATAACCAGGCTCATATTCATTGTATGTAATGATTGTTTGATGATCCAGTTGATCAATATTTTCATCTTGATAGAATACAGTTTATTTCTATCATATATTTTGTCTCTCTTATTTGTGCTTTCCATTGCCTCTTGATCTTGGAAAAATCTCACATGGTATCACAGCTGGTCCATGTCTCACATGGTATTAGAGCTGGTCCAAATCTCACATGGTATCAAAGCCATTAGAGTGTCATTGGTTTGCAAATTGAGAGAAATTTGATGCTATTTGAGGTTGTGTATTTTGGAGTTTTCTATTGCAGGTTATTATTGAAGCTTGATGGGTCAAATCTGAGGTTACCATTGGATTGAGGAGGTCCAAGAAAGTCAGTTTTACTTTTTGTTTCATCCAAATTGAACTTCAGAGGCCAAATCTAGAGGTATTTGAAGTTTGATGCTGCAGTAGAAATTTTCCAGAAATTATAATTTTGCAGGCATTTTTCAAATCGCGATATCTCACTCGTCCGAACTCATTTTTTAGAGCATTTTTTTTTGTTTTGGGGTATAATTTCATGATCTGTATAGTGGTGTAGGATTTTTCTAATTTTTGGATACAGGTTTTTCGAAAATCATGAAATCCCAATTTTTACAACTTTGGAGGCTTCGTTTGGGCTCATATGGACACCTTTTCATGTGCCATTTTTTTTGAAAGTGCATATTTTTTCATCTACATTCATAATCTGCCATCTATTTGTATTGATTTTAAGTAGAAATTGTACTTTCAGTATTTGGCCAATTTTGACATATTTGGTACTTGCATTTTGCTTGGATCTCAGTTTAGATCACTAGCAATATTTGTTGAAGTCTCTTAAATATCATTTTGATCAGAAGTCCACTTTGCCTTATTTTGCAAGTGGCCCATTATATACGCACTAAGTATAAAGTGCCAAAATCACCATTTTGGGGGGGTGTGTCTTATGTGATTGTGTCTCTCTCTATCTTGTGTTTTTTCATTTTGGTGCCATGGGTTCTCCTAAATTTCCACTTTTAACTCCTCATAATTATGCATCATGGAAAATTAAGGCATGGAGTAAACTAATGGAAAAAGGACTCATTCATTATATAAATGAAACTATTACAGCACCACCTGATCCTAAGGCTGATCCTAATGCTCAAATTGAATGGCTTACTAAGAATGCTATGGCACTTGGAACACTTAGAAAGTATGTATCAGATGACCTCATTTTTCACATTGATAAGTGTACAACAATTAAAGAGGCTTGGGATATTTTTAAGAAATTGTATGGTCAAGTTGATGAGATTAAGGGCTACAAGCTTGATAGTGAACTCACAACTTTGGATCCCAAGGATTTTGATACAATCCAAGATTATGTCACAAAAGCAACTGAGCTAAGACAAAAGCTAAAGGATTGTCGAATTGACAAAAAGGATTCTCAATTAGTTTATAACTTGTTGGACAAACTTCCTTCAGAGTATGCAGCCTTTGTATCTAGCTTTCACACTCATAGGTTAGCTCAAGGTTCCTCATACACTTCTCCCTCATTTGATTCATTCATGGAGATGTTGATACTTGAGCAATCTAAGTTGACCACAATGGGGATTCTCAAATCTTCAAAGTCACAAGCTTTGGTGGCTAACAAAGGGAATCAAAGTTATCAAGGAAAAGGCAAGAATCAAAAGCAACCTAAGTCTAAACCACAACAAGATGGAGCACAATCTTCCTCTCTGCAACAAGGTGATTCACCATTCTCACCTAAAAGGAAATCATATAAGGACAATCTTTTTTGTGGATATTGCAAGAAGTCAAGACATGATGAACATCATTGTTATAAGAAGGATATTGATGAGTTGAAGAATCTTCTTGAGAAGAATAGAATCAACCTACCTTCTAGAATGTCTACATCAGCTTCTTCTTCCAAGAATAAATGAAAGGATCACTCTTTTGGGACAGATAAAGGAAAGGGACAAGCGCTTTGTGCTACTACAAGTCATGATTCAGGGAGATGGCTTCTAGATTTAGGGGCTTCTCATCATATGGCATCTTCACAGTCTATGTTTTCTACATTTGAGCCTTGCCATATGCCACAGATTTTGATGGGCAATCATACATACATGGATGTGATTGGGAAAGGGTCTATTGCCATTGGGGATAACTCCTTCCATGATGTGTTGTGTGTACCCCACTTGAAAAATAATCTTCTTTCCATCTATCAAATCACACATGGGGCAACTAGGAAAACTGTGGAGTTCACACCTAAATCAGTTATCATTAGAGACTTGGAGAGTGGAGCTATCATTGCAACTAGGGTGGTTGATCATTCATCTCAGTTGTACTCTTTTTCAAATTTTGGTCCTATTGATGAGGTTGATTCTTCCTATGTTGATGATTCAGATTTTGAGGAGAACTTTGGGCATTTGAACTTGGGGATTCTCACATGTGACCCTATTCTTGAGCCTTGTGTTTCATCTCCTTCTATTGATGTCACACCACCTATTGCACCTGATGATGCAGCTAGTGTGAGAGTTTTGCCTTCTTATGATTCAGTGCAGTAGGATATTTCATGTCTTCCAGCTTCAGTTGATTGGGATGCCTACTTAACAGATATTGCAGGTTTGTTTGTGGACTTCTACATTGCAAATTTGGGAGACACCATTGATGACATTCATCTTCTCTTTGATGAAGATGATCCTTCTTTGATTGTTGCGAGGGATCACTCTGACCCTCTTGTGCATTCTCTACATGATTAATCTTTAGAGGTTGACATGATTGTGGATACTTTTGTACAACACTTGGAGGAGGTCTCTTTATCTTTTGAGGAGACATATGAATCTTTGGATATTGTTCTACATTCATCTCCACTAGATCTTGGAGTGCCTTTTTCAGCAGTGTGGCATAGTTTACCACCTTTGGAGGGGGTACCTTTCAGCATCGACATGGGGACACTTGAGCAGTTTTTAGAGATTCTTTTCATCATGAGTATTTTTGCTTCATCTTCCCTTCATGGTTGGGGAGACTTTTTGGATACATCTTTGGTTTTGTTTCTTCCTAAGGGGAGGAATGTGGTTCGACGTTCGTGGAGCAGTTTCTTCATTCATCTTCGAGCTTCTACCATTGGTGTAGATTCCAAATTGAGGGGGGCTTCCTAGTCTCTCTTCTTCTTCTCTCATATGGGGGGGACTTTTTCCTCACATGGGGTTTTGTCCTTCACACACTTCTATGAGAGTTCTTTATATCTAGTTTTTATCTCTCTTTTGGGGGAGGGTTTTTTCCCATTGGGTTTTTCTCTCTTTCCTCGCTTTGTGAGAGATTTCCTTGCATTAGTTTTCATGCATTTTGCATTTATACATGGGTACCTAACATGGCCTAGTAGCTGGGACCCATCTTGCATTGCTTAGTTGCATTGTAGACTTTAGTGCATTCCCCTAAGTTGCACTTAAGGGGGGTGTTGGTGTAAATAATTATTCATCATAGATATTATTACACTTACTTAAGTTTACTTAGGAAATGCATTTCATAGTAGTTTGGGTATGAGACACTTGGGTTTTTGTGCCACATTGGGATAGTGTGTGTAGGAGAATTTCCACCTTTTATGGTGTTGATCTTGTTGTTACACTCCACATTCAGTGGGTGATCCACCTCATGTGGAATATTATATTGTTTCTCCTACCTAACCACACCTATTCCCTACCTACCCTTGTTTCTTATTGAGCCACATGTCATGTTTGTGTGCTCACATATCCATATAGCCTTGCCTATACAAGCAGGCTCATATTCATTTTATGTAACGATCGTTTGATGATCCATTTGATTAGTATTTTCATCTTGATAGAATACAGTTTATTTCTATCATATATTTTATCTCTCTTATTTGTGCTTTCCATTGCCTCTTGATCTTGCCAAAATCTCACATGGTATCAGAGCTGGTCCATGTCTCACATGGTATCAGAGCTGGTCCAAATCTCACAATATATACAAAAAGTGAACATAGAACAATTCATCGATGATATATAAAAAATTCTCAAAATCATTCTACTTTGAACCATAGAATTAATCAAGTGAGCCTTCAGGATCAACTCTAACTCATATTGTGTCAAGTATTGCCTCGTGGTCAGATTTACAAACTTTTCATTAAAATTTGTTATGAGGTCTACCATGATACCTCATCAAATGAACATTTGTTGCAACAAAAAGGTTAGAGAAATGATGAATATGTCTATGTGTTTCAAAGTCCTCGAACAACCAAGCATCAGAATTCTTGAGCAGGTATCTCCTAAGCCATGTTCCTGCAAGGACAACAGACCCTATTGGGTACTCAATACCCTCTCCATCAATGATTGTAGTTGTCAATTTTATTTTAGGCTCTACATAGCGACACAAAACTTAATCCGTTCCTTATTCATTGTTCTCTTTTGAAACAACAACATACACATGACCTACATTACCAAAAATAAAGTGTGATGTACAACAAAATGAACCAAAAAGAATAATTGCAAAAAACATAACTCAAAAAATTACCTGAATACACTAGGTAAAATACATGGTCAAAATCCACTAATATCTCCCTCTAGCTCAATTGTAGTGCTTTGGGAATTTGATATGTATCAATGGGAACTGATGGTCTACAAGACCATTTGTAAACCCACTCTTGTGATTCACATTTTTCCCACATAAAATATATGCATGAAGAGAAAAAACATACCATCTGTCTCGTATAGATTTTGGGTGAACTTGCATTTGAAATCATAAATAAGTGCATGTAACTCAATCTTGTAACTATACAACAATCTAGATAGTTTTCAAGGATCAATTCAGTAATCAACCAAAAATATCTACGAACCATTGACATAACTAGATTACTTGGACCCATAGTAGAGTTACACCATCACACAATTGTTTCTGCATCTATTAACTCAACACCACCTTCATACTTTAATTCTTCTCTAGCTAGGGCTCTTTTTACACATGCTCCTGCACCATTGTTCTCTCCCTTACCATGTCCTTCCTCAGTGAAATTCCAAAAATTTTGTACACCGCTTGTCATATGCATCCTTGTCAACCAATAAAACATCCTCACATTCTTGAAGTGTGTGGTGCAATTATCTTACCATATGAAGTGTTGGTTGTATTGTATGTTTCTTTTCTTTAAATTATCATAGAAAACTTTAAAGCATCCTTGTACAAACTCTGATGAATGAGTATGATCATCACTTATGTAGAAGTGATACTCTCTTATCACATTTATATCCTTCTCTGTGCTATCCTTTGCATGCATGAATATTATGTGTACAAAAATAGAAACTTGTGTAGAATGATAATACATAGATTGCACTTCATTTTGAGGTTGTAGTGTATAATTTTCAAAAAAATCAATGACAGAGACAATGGTTCCAAGAGGAAATGTGTCCTTACATAACTTGAATTGCTCATCTAACCATTAAGATCTATGTGTATGCATTATTTACTCATAAAACTAGTTTCTCTTGAAACATTTGCATAAATTTAGCTACACATATATCATTTCTCACTTATTCACATCTCTTCAAATCTTTTCCATCTTTAACTCCATATGTGACTGTCTTGTATTTTCCAAAAGAAACTAGTTTCGTACCAATTTTGTGTGTGCTCTCCAAATGTACACATCTAGGTAAATGTTGTAAACCACCATATATATCACAATAACCTTCCCAACAAGGCATCTTATAATAAATGCAACCATCATGTCTATTGCATAGCACACTTGAAATAAATTATCTTGCCGACTTAGGAGGTGCTTGTATATTGCATTCCTATAAAATATCATTAGTGTGCAAAGTAGAACACATATGATGAAAAATATCATAGTGCATGGAAAATTCAATATGCATCCTAGAACAACATCTGGTGCACACATGGTTAATCTTAAAATAAAAAGGTTTTGCCATTACAAAAAATCTTTGCGAAATTATTATTTGAGGAAAATTTTCAAGGAATCTTTCAT
Organism: Cryptomeria japonica; assembly: GCF_030272615.1. NCBI lineage: Eukaryota > Viridiplantae > Streptophyta > Pinopsida > Cupressales > Cupressaceae > Cryptomeria > Cryptomeria japonica. The sequence goes on along the minus strand of NC_081408.1, from coordinate 75,346,029 downwards.
AAAATTTTGTTTGAGTCATATCAAAATAGTATTTGGAATGTGGCTCATGATTTCTAGAGCTGATTCACCTTCTAACAACATCTTTTTTGTTGGGCTAAACTCTTTTGTTTTCATGCCAAATTTTTTCAATTAATGTTCTTAGTGCATCAACAACAACCTTGTCTTTGTGTGGTAGTCTACCCGAGAATGCCCAAAGAGATTTATTGTTAGGTTCCTCTATTTTTTCCTAACTTTTTAATTCTTTACTTAATGTTTCTCTACTAACATTTAATGACTTACTTGTTTTGGTTATCAAACGATCTTTTTTTATTTTCTTGCTCATTGTGGTTGATGTAATGACATGTTGAGTAGCATTAGAATCTTTAGTACATGATTTTAAACTAATATCTTGATATGCCTAAAATAGATTTCTCACAATAGTTCTTTCCCTGTTAGTTTCAGATGATCTTAGTGGTGTAGAAGTACCTAGGTCCTAGTTTCCTTGTTTTTACAAATTTTGGCTTGTACTGACCCTAGCCAAGTTAGTAATAAATATGGACTCCAGAAGGGTCCAAGAGTGAGTATTTTGTCAATTTGGGCCTAGGTGGAGTTCATTTTACCTAGGTTTGCATTTTTGTGTAAATAGTGTGTTTGTGAAGGTTTTTGGCTTTTTGGTTGGTCAAAAGTGTCAAATGTTGTTAAAAGCCTTAATGGGGGTCAAATAGGTCTTAGTAATGTTTGAAATGTCCCATGTGTTGACTAGACATAGGTCTCTTAAGTTGGAGAGATCAAAAGGGGAAAAAACACAAAGTTGCAAAAAGTTGTCATGACAACTTTTTACCTGAATTTGGTTAGCATTGAAGCTAGGGATTTCCCAATGCCATGGAAGGAATCCAAATGTGGTAATTATATATAAAACCCCTCTTGAATATTTACCAAGATTGATGTACTTTATTTTTGGAAGCAATAATTGACACACAAGATTTTGGACTGCACTTTTCATTGTTTTCTTGTCAAATTTTGCATTTCTTGAAGGTTTAATGGATTGAATCCATGAATCCAATGATGGATTGAAGTTGGGTAGTGTGTTTCAGAGTATTACTTTCAATTTCAATCTTTTTACATAGCATTTACTACTATTTTGGTGTTTTGTTTCACAAGTAGCCAGTTTTGGCTTGTAAAAAGCAATTTTCTTGTAAATATGGTTGCCCCATGAGTCCCACACATCCTGCCATTGCGGCTAGTTGGGGCATGGTTTTAAAACTCATTTAAATTGTAAATATGTAGGTTTAAGTTTTGGAGAAGTGTTTGGATATGATTATCATCCATTCTAGGTGAGTCCAGGAGAAACCCAACTAGAGAAAAGGAGGTGAAAAGGTGGTGAAGAGTGCAAGGGTGAGTGCAAGATCACCATTTCTCAATTTGGAGGGGTCCATGGGGTTGGGGAAGAGTTGTATGCACAAGGAGGAGCCTTGAAAAATCCATTTGATAGAAAAAACCCAACTTGGTTACTCACTGCCGGGTAAACGCCTTAAAAACCCTTCAAACCCTGATTTTGGGTTTCACACCTTGTATGGCTAGACCAGGGCCTAAAACCTCAAAAATAATTTAGGAATGGGTGTATCATTCAAGAAAAGATAAACTTGTTTGGGGGTTCTTTGATTCATTTTCCTTCAAGCCCTAGAAAGCCGGTCTTGGAGGCCTAATTAGGCCTAATTCCTTGTAGCCACTTTCCAGGAAAGATTGTGAAATCAGTAAGAAACCTAAAGGTTGAAAGACATTAATGGACTCCATATGCACCAAAAACATGTTAGAAGACCTCACTACACCTTTGCAACATCTCACAACAATTGGAGGTCAATTTGACAAGTTGAGGCCAAGAGACCATAATTGATCATCTAAGAAGCACAGTGAACTAATAGGGTTCCTAACCAAAACACCTGAAGCAAACACCTTAGTAAGATCAAGAGTCAAACCCTAGAAGATATTGAGAAGGAATTGAGCAACACCAAATAGGTGGAGTGTTGCGCAAGCTAGGTGAACCCCATCAAATTGGTACCAGAGCCTACAAGATTTGGGTTGGTAAGGTTGATTTCCTTGTTGTCAAGAGAGTTAATTGGAGACAACATGGTGACCAATGCTGAATTGGCAAGGAAAGTGGAAGATCGGGAGGAAGACAATAGACTCCTGAAAGACAAATTGATTGAATTGGAGAGTAAGATTGTTGCAATTGAAACCAAGGCTGATGAAGTGTTGGTAAAGGTGGAAGGAGCATAAGGGAAGGGTAAAGAAGTGGCAGAGATAGACAAGATACCTGAACCAGACCCTATCTTAGAGAAAGAACCTTTCTTGAAAGCATTGAAGGCCTTGAGTGGCAAATCACTGGAAGGATTGTCATTATTCACTGGCACGATGGAGACAGAAGTGGTCCTAGAATGGATAGAAGGTATGGAGAACCTCTTTGAGTGTGAAGGCATAACTGAAGCCCAGAGAGTCAAGGTAGCCAAGTCCAGGATGAGAGGAGCTGCTCTCACATGGTGGCAATTTGTACAAGATGAGAGGAAGAAAATGGGTAAAGCACCCATCTCTTCTTAGAAAGGGATGTTAGTCAAAATCAAAGATGTCTATCTCCTTGATGACTATGAAGTGCAAATTCATGAGAAGAGGAAAAAATTAAGGCAAAAAGATCTAGATGTCAATAGGTACATGGAGGAGTTTCACAAACTTAGCCTTAGGTCTCATGTGGTAGAAGAGGAGAGTCTCAAGGTTGCTACGTACCTAAATGGTCTATGGTGAAACATCCAAGAAGAAATCAGTCTAATGAGCCCAAAAATAGTCCATCAAACTTTTCAACTTTCCCTTAAGGTGGAAGAAAAACTGGAAAGAAGATAAGACTCAAACAACTATAGGGGCAGAGGTAGAGGAAAAGACAATAGAGGCCATAGAGGAGGCTTTGGTGGAAGAAGTTCTAAACAAAGAACACAAGGAGAGTCTAAACTCACTGAGCAGCAAGATAGTGGCAGCAATAGAGGAGGATTTAATAGAGGAAGGGGATCAAACAGTGGTTCCAGAGGAAGATATAGTGGCCAAGGTAGAGGTTCCTCATACTTTGCAACAATGAAGTGTTACCATTGTAACCAACTTGGTCATCCAGCATATAGGTGTCTAGAGAAGGGATCATCATCACATGGTGGTGAAAGAAGAGTGAGCTATCTTCAAGAAGAGTCTTCAAGTAGCAAGAATTCAAGAGTTTCCTTAGAGTCAGAAGTAGGTGAAAACTTGATGATAAGGAGGACTTTGATCAAAGAACTAGTCAAAGAAGAGCCTAGCCAAAGAAGGTCCTTGTTTAGGATCAAATGCATGATTTCGGATAAAGTGTGCAAAGTGATCATTTATTCAGGGTCTACAGACAACATTGTATCAGAAGAGGCAGTGAACAAGCTTAAATTGCAAAGGATACCTCACAACAACCCTTATAGAGTCACTTGGTTAAACAAAGGACAACATGTTCTTGTTAATTAGAAAACATGGGTGGATTTTACCATTGAAAGGTATAAGGACAAGGTGTTATGTGATGTCTTACCCATGGATGCATGTCATCTTCTATTAGGAATACCATGGAAATTTGATAGACAAGATAACCATGATGGAGCCAAGAATGCCTACTCATTCAAGAAAGATGGAGTAACATTCAAGATTCAGTCTATCCTTGAGGAAGGTGAAAAAAGGAAGGCAGGTCCTAATGTTCTTTTGGTGAGTGAAAAATAGTTCTTAAAGACACTTGAGGAAGGTGAAGGTATAGGGTTTGCACTTGTGATGAAGCCCAAAGAAGAAGACAAGAAAGAGCAACAAGATTTACCATTAGAGGTGCAAGAATTATTGAAGAAATTCAAAGGTATAGTAAGTGAAGGAAAGCCAGCCAACTTACCTCCTAAAAGATCCATAAGCCATCAAATAGACTTCATTCCCTGAGAATCCTTGCCTAATAAAGTAGCCTATAAAATGACTCCTTAACAAAACATTGAAATCATCAAGCAAATCCAAGAGCTCTTAGACCAAGGCCTAATTAGGAAGAGTATTAGCCCTTGTGTTGTCCCTACCCTGTTGGCACCCAAAAATGGTAGTACTTGGAGATTGTGTACTGATTCTAGAGCCTTAAATAGGATCACCATCAGATATAGGTTCCCTATTCCTAGAATAGAAGACCTAATGGATTGTTTAGGGGAAGCTAAGTACTTTACCAATATTGACCTTAAGAGTGGCTATCATCAGATTAGGATTAAGGAGGGTGATGAATGGAAGACTACATTTAAGACTACTGAAGGTCTTTATGAGTGGCTTGTAATGCCATTTGTCTTATCCAATGCTCCAAGAACCTTCATGAGACTCATGAATGAGGTGATGAAGGACTTCATAGGTAAATTTGTGGTAGTATATCTTGATGATATTCTTATTTTCAGTAAGGATAGAGCAGCACATATTAGTCATTTGCAAGATGTATTACAAAGATCGTATGATGAAAAGCTAACCATGAATTTGGATAAGTGTGAGTTTGTCAAGAAGAAGTTGGTTTATCTTGGGTTTGTGTTGTCTCAAGGAAACCTCAAGATGGACCCAAGCAAACTGGAAGCCATTGTAAATTGGCCTACTCGTAAGACAACAACAAAGGTGAGAAGCTTTCATGGACTAGCTCAGTACTATAGGAAGTTCATATTCAGTGCTATATGTGCCCCAATGCTAGATACCATTAGAGGTGGTATGAAGGCCAAGTTTCACTAGGATGAAGCAGCAAACAAAGGTTTTGAAATCTTCAAGGAGAAAATAGCTACTCAACCAATGCTAGTGTTGCCTAGTTTTGAGAAACTTATCATTGTGGAGTGTGATGCAAGCAATGTTGTAGTAGGTGTTCTCCTAAACCAAGAAGGAAGACCAGTAGCCTTCCATAGTGAGAAGCTAAGTGATGCCAATAGGAAATACTCCTCTTATGAGCTTGAGTTGTATGCTTTGGTGCAAGGATTGAGAAAATGGAGACACTATCTCTTACTCAAATAATTTGTGGTATACACAGCTAATCAAGCATTGAGTTTCCTGAATTCCCAAGACAAACTCAGTCACAAAAACATAAAATGGGTGGAGTATATGTAGGCCTATACATTCAAAATTAAGCACAAGAAAGGGCAGGAAAACCATGTAGCTGATGCACTAAGTAGGAGGCTCTGGATAGTCCAAGAAACCTAATTGAGAAGCATAGGTGTGGATAGTTTTAAAGACTTGTATGCAGAGAATGAAGACTTTTCAAGTGCCTACCAAGTGTGAAAGGAGTATCAAAATCATTTCCATAGTGAGTACTCATATTTTAATTTGCAAAATGGGCCATTGTTCAAAGGTGGACAACTTTGTGTGCCTAAAGGCTCAATGAGGGAAAACCTTATACAAGAGAAACACAATGGCAGCCTTAGTGGTCATTTTGGAGTCAATAAGACTCAAGAGCTGGTTCATAGATTCTATTATTGGCCAAGGATGAATCAAGATGTGAAAAGGTATGTGGAGACTTGCATAGTTTTCCAAAAACCCAAGGGTACTTCAACAAATGCTGGTTTGTATAAACCACTTCCCATACCAACTAGACCTTAGGAGTGCATTAGCATGGACTTTGTGGTAGGTTTTCCAAAGACAAAGCAAGGATATGACAATATTTATGTCATTGTGGACAGATTTGGCAAAAATGGCTCACTTTGTGCCTTGTAAGACCACTCATTATGCATGCCACATAGCTCAATTGTTTTTCAAGAAAATAGTAAGGATACATGGTTTACCATTGAGCATAGTTTCAGATATGAACTCCTAATTTATGAGTCATTTTTTAAAAACATTATGGAAAAAGCTTGGCACAAACCTCTCTTTTGGATCAGCCTACCATCCTCAAACAGATGGGTAGACTAAGGTGGTGAATAGAAGTTTGGGAAACTTATTGAGGTGCCCTACCAAGGATTATGGGCAGATATGGGATCAAATACTTGCACAATCTGAGTATGCATACAATGACACCATAAAATAGGACTACCGGTAAAATTCCTTTTGAAGTAGTCTATGGTGTGCACCCAAGAGGCATTTTTGAGTTGAGGGATTTAGGAAGTGTAGCAATCAGAAGTGGATATGCAGAGGAATTTTCTCAGTCAATGAAGGAAGTCCATGAATCAGTTAGGAAAGATTTGAAGGAGAACACAGGAAAAATCAAACAAAAAGTTGATGAAAAGAGGAGTAATCTATAATTTCAAGTGGGGGATCTTGTTATGGTGTACTTGAACAAAGAAAGGCTACAAAAAGGAGTACCAAACAAGCTACAAATGAGGAGGATAGGTCCATGTGCCATTCTAGCTAAGTATGGTGAAAATGCATACAAGATGGATCTACCTAGTGAGATTGGCTTCTCACCACTTTTTAACATAGCAGACTTGGTTGCATACAAGGGGATAGTCCAAGGTGTAGAATTTAGTCACTCAAAGGTTTCAGATGATTTGCATAACCTTCAGTTACCAGCCAAACCTAATCTTAAGGCCCAGAAGGTGTTAAGTTCAAGAATTGCCAAGAAGACTAAGCATCAAACCTATTGGGAACACCTCAATAAATGGAAGGGTATGGATGATGCTGAGGCTACATGGGTGATGGATTTTGAGTTTTAGAAGCTTGGAATTGATCCAACACTGATTCCTCAAGGGGTGACATGATCTCTTTTTGTTAGGGAGAATGGTGCAGGAGCACCTAGGTCCTACTTTGCTTTTTTTTTCAAATTTTGGCTTGTAATGACCCTAGCCAAGTCATTAGTAAATAAGGACTCTAGGAGGGTCCAAGAGTGATTATTTTTTCAATGTGGGCCTAGGTGGAGTTCATTTTACGTAGGTTTTCTTTTTTGTGTAAATAGTGTGTTTGAGAAGGTTTTTGGCCTTTTGGTTGGTCAAAAGTGTCAAATGTTGTCAAAAGCCTTAGTGGGTGTCAAATAGGTCTTAGGAATGTTTGAAATGTAACATGTGTTGACTGGACATAGGTCTCTTAAGTTGGAGAGATCAAAAGGGGAAAAATCACAAACTTACAAAAAGTTGTCATGACAACTTTTATCCAAAATTTAGTTAGCATTGAAGCTAGGGCTTTCCCAGTGCCATGGAAGGACTTGACATGGGGGAAGGATATATAAACTCCCTCTTTCACATTTACCAAGGTTGGTGTACTTAGTTTTTTGAAGCAATAATTGAAACACAAGATTTTGGACTGCACTTTACATTATTTTCTGGTCAAATTTTGCATTTCTTGAAGGTTTAATGGATTGAATCCATGAATCAAATGATGGATTGAAGTTTGGTAGTGTTTTTTAGAGTATTAATTTCACTTTAAATATTTTTACATAGAATTTACTACTGTTTTGGTGTTTTGTTTCACAAGTAGCCAGTTTTGGCTTGTAAAAAGCAATTTTCTTGTAAATATGGTTGCCCCATGAGTCCCACACATGCTGCCATCATGACTAGTTGGGACATGGTTGGAAACCTCTTATACATTGTAAATATGTAGGTTCAAGTTTTGGAGAAGTGTTTGGATATGACTGTCATCTCATTCTAGGCGAGTCCAGGAGAAACCCGGCTAGAGAAAAAGAGGTGAAAAAGTGGTGAAAAATTGGTGAAGAGTGCAGGGGTGAGTGTAAGATCACCATTTATGAGTTTGGAGGGGTCCATGGGGTTGGGGAAGACTTTTATGCACAAGGAGGAGCCTTTAAAAATCCATTTGATAGAAAAACCCCAACTTGGTTACTCACTGCTAGTTAAAGGCCTTAAAAACCCTTCAAACCCTCATTTTGGGGTCCACACCTTTTACGGTCAGACCAGGGCCTAATAACTTAGAAATCATTTAGAAATGGGTGTATCATTGAGGAAAAGATAAAATTGTTTGGGGGTTATTTGAGTCATTTTCCTTCAAGCCCTAGAAAACCAATCTTGGAGGCCTAATTAGGCCTAATTCCTTGTAGGCCTTTTCCAGGCAAGATTGTGAAATCAGTAAGAAACCTAAAAGTTGCAACCCATTAATGGAGTACATATGCACAAAAAACATGTTAGAAGACCTCACTACACCTCTACAACATCTCACAACAATTGGAGGTTGCTTTGACAAGTTGAGGCCAAGAGGCCAGAATTGATCATCTAAGAAGCACAGTAAATTGATAGGGATCCTAACAAGAGCACCTGAAGAAAACACCTTAGTAAGATAAAGAATAAATCCATAGAAGAGATGTAGAAGGACTTGGAGGTCTAGAGTGCAACTAGGCCTGGTGAGTTGGTGGAATTGAGCAACACCAACTAGGTGGAGTGTTGAGCAGGCTAGGTGAACCCCATCACTTAGGCCTAGAATTTTCATTGTCTCTATAAAATTCAAATTTTTAATCATTTGAACAATTAATTGACATCTTCATGTTTGATTTAATTTTTCAAAATAGTTTTTCCATATTCTTTTAACCATTCTCCTATAAGTTCTCTCATTCATTTTATTGGGCATTGGCTTCAATACATTCTCATCAATGTCAATTAGATAATTTGGTTTCCTACGAATGATTCTAGGAGGTGTTAACATTGGTACATTGTGTGGAGGTGCATGTTCATCATTTAATTGATTATTCAATGATGTCTCTTCTTCAATTGCATTAGGTTCATATGGTAAATCAATTGTCTCTTCAATTGCAATAGGTGCATTATGTTCATTTGGTAAATCGAATTGAGATGTTGAGGATGACATACCTTCTTGTCCCATTTTTCTTATGTCATGTAATTTCCTCACATGCTACCTTTGTCTTTCATTTTCACCCTCTCATTTTTCCATTGTTCCTCGCTTGTTCTTTCCCATGGTTGATATCGGTTGTCCTCAATAGAATCATATTACATATATAAATATAGACAAAAGTAATTTTTTGAATTAGAAATATTAAACAATCACAATAATATTCACAAAACTAATAAGAACAACAATTCAATCATTTGAAATCATGCAAAAAAATTTTTTACTTACTTCTATGTATAAAATAGTGACAAAAGTGCAGACAGAGTTGTAATGGGGCCTTCAATGACCTCAAAAAATTCTTTTGAGGTCATTGAGGCTCTTGGGAAACTAAAACTATGTCTAAGTACTGTGTATGTGGTCTATTACTAACTATGTACATGTTGTTAGTCCCTAAAATGTTTGCAAGCCCAACGGTATATTTTTGGCACCCTGTATGCACTTAGAACTCATAAATACCACATACACGCTCCTAGGCCTTAAAAATATTATGGCAGGGTAGCGAACTAATAGGCTTAGTACCTTGTATGTGGTATTTGTACAAAAAAAAATATCAAGTAAAAGGGAGGGAGGGTGAGGAAGAGGGAGCAAGATAGGGGGAAGCGAGAGAGAGAGAGAGAGAGAGAGAGAGAGAGAGAGAGAGAGAGAGAGAGAGAGAGAGAGAGAGAGAGAGAGAGAGAGAGATCAATTAAATTGTATTTTGTCAAATCAATCTTACTACATAAGCTAATAAGATATTTAAATGCAATGGAATTGATTTCCTTGGTATGGCTATAAATTACTACCCAGACCATGAGTTTGGAAACTATTTCGTATTCTAAGAATTGAAGGGAAGAAAATTAGGAAGAAAAAATGTGCATTACCAAAGATTGCCCAAAGCCCACCATAGGAGGAGTGTGGTGGAGGGATGATGCACAATGGGTTTTGTACACTGAGTCAAATGTTGTCTATCAAAGAAAGCATAGCCTCTTGAGCTCAAATTGTGGACCTTGGGATTATGGTCTATTTTTCATCCAAATAGTGACCACTGCATGGCAGACCTAATTTAAATACAAGAATATAAAGTAAGGGAGATAAAGGGGGTAGGGAGAGAGAAAGAGTGGGAAGGGAGAGAAGAAGAGAGAGAGGGATGGGGTATGGAGGAAGGGAGAGAGAGAGAGAGAGAGAGAGAGAGGCACCATGTACTCGCTTGAGAGGGGGAGAGAGGGAGACAATACACATACATACAAACATATGTGTGTATGTATATACTTAATATATTATATATTATATATTATTAAATATATTATTTAAAATAAATTATATATTATTATATACATATATATTATATATTATATGTATATACACATATTATATATAGAATATTATATTATATATATTATACAAACTCCCAAATTTTAAACAAAAGAAATGTGTGTGGACTATTTTAGCTTTATTACACGTTGCTTATAGTAAAGACAACACGTACACGCTTCTTATACCATAGGTACCCCGTACCCGCTTTTGACTCTTTAGGCTTGGAAATAGGTCTAGATGACAAAGATACGGGTTGGAAATTTGAGTTCCCTCCATTTTCCTCCTTTTTGACGTGTTTTATTTTATCAACTTGGTTTCTCGACTTTGTCAGCATCAGGGTTACACTTCATCAAGTAGATATTTCTAAAATTGCCACCATATTTTCATCCATCTTCTGAGCTTTCTAACCATATAACCTTTTTTAAATTTAAACAACAATAACATATTATTATTGAATTTCTTATATCAGTGTGTTCATATTTCTCACAGACATACGTGTACCATTTTTTTAATAACTTTTGATATACTTATCCAAATTTTTAAAAAATTATATATTATTGTAGTGCACTTGATTCTTTATAATTAAAAATAAATAAAAAATTTTATAGTCAATTTTTTAGTGCAAGTTATGCTTCGTGCATGAACAGGTACCCAATTTTCAGGATGTGCTTGATTGGAAAAATCATTTAAAAAAAATACTCAACAAAAAATTACAAAAATACACAACTTCTAGTGCTCACTTTTATGCCAAAGGATTTGTCAAATACTAAATCTAACTATGACTTTTTTGATGTGCACGTCAAACACTATGTTATGTTTTTCAAAACAAATCAGGGATTGTTTTTTGTGGGTGAAGGATTTGACCCCCTTAATCTTATCCAATTTTGAAAAAGTTAAGTAGTTTGGAAACTAGATTCAGAGTACTACGATATCTGTTCTTTGAATAACTTCATATCTTAAGTGGATGACTTTCAAAGTTTTCCTCCAAGTTCAGGTTCACCTGATTTCAGAAAAAAAAGTGTTCACTTATACCTCCCTTTTTTACCATCATCTTTGTGCACTTACCCTAAACTCTTGTAGAAATAAAATAAAGTGAAGCTTGAAACAATGGAATGAGGCCCCAAAATTTGCAACAATTGGATAAATCAAATTTCAAGGGTGTATAACACTTTGAGCATTAAAATTTCAAAAAAAGAAAAAGGGCTCAATGAAGAGTTCTAATTAAAATTTAGTACTAGTAGAAGTTGAGATATTTTGTGCAATGGGATTTACACTTTCAAAACATGCGAGGACAACCCTGAGAAAAATTCACAGTTTGACATTTATTAGGAGAGAAAAAATAGAGGGTGATAGGTTGTGGGTGAGAAGTGAGCAAAAAATATATATCATATTTCAAGGTATAAAAAAGGGAGAAATCTCTATAAGCAAGAGGATTGAAGGTATAATATGTTTCAATTTTTTGCTAATATCATCCTTAATATTTGTTCAAACTCTATCATATAGAATAAAAAATATCATTTTGAATAAATGAATCCACTTAGGAATATGTGAAATATCTGGTATATGTGTGTTGATTGAGCTAACAATCATGGATTAGAAAAATCAATCATAAGTAACTTGAAACCAATAACCAATGACTAGTATTATTTAAAATTGAAAATTTATAGATATTGCATCTATGATATGTCTAATGTTCATCAAGAACAATTAGCAACACAATTCCTACATCAATACATATCTATAAATGGTCAATTATAGTTTTTGTATTTATAGTTGGTTTGTTCACAAGTAAGGAGATCTGATGATTTTGAATTGTTGTTAACAAGTGTATCTATTTTGTTCCTATAATATTTCAATATAAAAATATTTGGAGAATACTAATATAGACCCTTGTAGAATTGTGTCAAAGGTTCATTAAATAAATGCTAATGTTTCAAAAATTTGAGCATTTAGATCCGACTACATATTTACAAATCATAAAGAACTATTAAACTCTATGAATTTATAGGAAAATATTCTAAATATTATGTCACAAATGATTTCTTTTTCATTGGGTTGATTATTTTATCACAAAAAGTCAATTTTCTTTAATATTTTATGAAAAAAAAAGTTCAATACAACACCTAGATATGTTATCTAACCATTGAATTTGTTCTGAGTTTTTCACAAACAAAACATGTTTTCTCTCATAATATCATGATCACCAAGTAAGTCATTTTTATGTAATACAAATCTATATTTGTTTAAAGAACATTTATTAAACTATTTGTAAGATAATGAAGCAAGACTATAGTGTGTCTCCTACTATGTCAAAGTCTAGAACTACACTCTTTTAAAAGAAAACTTTTAGTAACACTTTAAGATTTCAATTTTGTATTTTATTTAACAAATAATAGGACCCAATGATTTCAAAATTGGAGATAGTATCGTAAATGATAACAAGATAGTAAACTCTCTAAAGACCAAACAATTTCTTTTCCTTTGAATGGACCTACCATTCGCTAACAATTTGTGGATAAATTATTTGTAATGAAATTTACACCATTGTTAGTTATTATTGGTGTGAATAAGGTGTTATACCTAATGATTTCATCACCTATGTCATAATCACACGTTACTTAAGTTTACGTAGGGATGACATATGATTCTTCCCACTTTAAGTGGATAGTTATAACTTCTCCATTTTTTGTTGATAAGTTATCACTTTATGGCTCATATCATAAGATTAAGACACTTGTCATAATATTAATGTATCATACGCCTCATCTTGGCCTATGTAACCATGAGTATCTCACACATTATATTTACATTATTAATAGAAATACAGTTTGTTCTTGTCATATTGATCTTCTCATTCTATTGTGCTTTCCACTAGACCTTCAGATCTTGGGTGGCTATCTTTGTAACCAAATATTACATTTTTTTACCTATGTCTTTTTGGAAACTCTTATTAATATGATTCAATAATTGAGATATTTTTTTTATCTAAATAGCTCCAACATTTTTAAATCATGTATTTTTATTTAAATTAAATATCATTGAATTGAAACCAAACAAAACATCCATGATCAATTGTAAAAATATTAAATTTTTCATATATACTATTAACCAAGATTTTTTTGGAATTAGTTTGCAACTATTAGGTCCCAAAATAACACTCATAAATCTTGGATATTTTTTCTATCTTCAAGGCTTGATTTTTTTCATGGAGAATGGAAAATCAAGTCTATCAATAGACATGGGATGGTTAAATTCTAACTTTAGGAGTGGGTAAACTCTCTTGCTCTTTAGACTCCACTTAAAGCTAGGAGGGTGTATTAAGAGTTAATGTTCACTTGATTTTTTGTTTTTAAGATTTATTAATATTACAATATCCCAATAAGGTAATGTATATTATTAGTACATATACAAAAAATTGTAAATATATGAGTTATTAAAAAAAATCATATTATTGAAGAGTGGTTCCTATAATGTAGAAGACTAAACTCCTTGGTAAATGTGTAATATGTGTTGAATGGAGATGAAATAAAATAGTAATAAATTAATAGTATTAATTTATAATATCATTGTTCTAAATTTAGAAAAACCAAACATGATATTGGAGCAAAGTTGTGAGGCAGGTTTGTGAGCTTATCTCCCACCTGATTAGAGTAGAGGAAATAGTAGCTATACCTTTACCTATACATTTGACCCCACTTTTTATCACTAGTTTAAGTGTAATTGACTACAATGGGCATATATATAGTTGACCATGCAACTTATACTTGTACCTACAGATACCAATAGTTCTATTCCAATAAGATCATTTAATTTATCATCTTTTACACAATGACAAGGTGCAAGCATGCATATTCAAGTTTCTTGATGATATTAAATTTTGGTTCATTTAAAATATTTTTATATTATATAATAGTGAATCCTAAACAACACATTAATCATAATTTAAACATATAGTGAACAAAAATGGAAACATTATTAGATTTAAATTTTTGCCTGAAACCAATAAAGATCTATTGCCAATTCATTGGACATCAAATTTATAATAACAAAGAGGAAAATGAGAATTGGACATAGCATTAATGGAACTACGTTTGCAATTAGAAACTAAATATTATCTTTTGATAAGCATGCTTAATAATCCATTATCAAAACTAAAACAACCCATAAGAATTAATATTTTGGTTATTACAAACATATGTAATATATTTAGTCTTTACAAACATACACCAAAACTTAACTTTATTCATGCCAATGAATTTTGCAAAGGAAAATATCTGACTATGATTAGACTACTTCCTTGAATCATTTTAAATAATTATTGAGACATTGATTACATAATATATGTTCAATATTAGACATTCTTATGCTATTTCATAGCTTAGTTTTCCATTTATTACTACAACATTTAATGTTGAAATCATACAGAGACCTACAATAAAATAAGAGCCTGAGTTGGTTGTGTAAGCAACCCTTGAATGCTAAACTCCCTAGTAGTATATAGGTCCATTATTTTGGTACTCAAATAACATAAGAAAGTGTTGACATGATGAAAATGGTGACAACATGTTTAATCAATCATCCCTACACATAATTATTGATGAATCAAAATTCACGAAAGATATCACATAAAAACCACTAGAAATTATATTAAAACGGTACAAGAAACAAGGAAAAGCATGTGATAGATTTGCAAAATCACATTACATCAATTTCATCTCATGATCTATAGTAATATGATCTATATGAGTCTTTAAAATCCTTTTAAGATTTTCACCTAATGATGACACACAAACAATGGCTCACGAAACCCTAGTTACAACAATAAATTAGGGCATCAACTATGTCATTATTTTTATCATTAACTGCACACCCTTTCGAAAGATAAAAAGATTTATGGATGTTTATTAGACTTTTCATAGTTGTAACGGCTTATCAGTTGCATTAATGGATTTCCAAACCATCAATGCAAGAGGTCGGAGTTGATGTGAAAAAACGTGATTTTTAAGAATTTTGAAGTTAAGGGTTATAGATGCTTCATGTCAAGCTTTGAGATCAATCATGGCAATGATATCATACCACTAGGGAATGGAAGAGGAGGGAAGTTTGAATGTCGATGTCTAGTGAGGAACTCTAATGGAAAATGTTGAGGTTCGAGGTTACTGCATGACGAATACAAAGTAATGAGAGCCAAAGGTTTGAGTCCATTTTTTTTCTATGTAATAGAATAGTTAAATTGTGGAATTTTGAAAGTAATGAAAATAGATGTGAAAACAAAACAATGTCTTAATATATTGTACTCAATGCAACCTGACTACTACTTGATGGATCATGATTTTCTTTAATTCAAATTGAATTTAAAGTTGAAAACGAGGAGCGTGAATTAATAAAACCATGTGAACTAGTATAATCATCAATCAAGCGTCTAAGAACGCCATGTGAAGTAGTACAATTAAGTTACAGCTTTACTAAGTCCGCATGAAAATGCCTGGGACGATATGCATGAATGACACATGAATGAGAAATTGAAACCTTCAAATACCAATTCTTTGAACTTTCGTAGAAGCAACCGTAGGTCTGCGAGAATGAGGTTAAATTTGAAGGTCCTGCAGGGACGCACTCGACAAACAATAATGAAGTGACTAGATAAGTACATTATGAAAGCAAAAGTTAGGCAGTCTTTTATGAAAGTGCAAGGAGTTTAGCAGTTTTCTATAAATGTAGACTTATTATTATTCCTCGCATATTATCTCATCACACATTATCATTCACGCATCTACCACATATCTACCATATCAAAATGATCGTCCCACCGAGAGTGACCCAATTCAGCTATTTGGAAAGGCAGCCAGACATCCTTCCTCTGGTTTCTTGTCAATGAAAACACATCGGACGCATATTTCTTGGCATCCCCTGTACTTTGTATGCCTCCCCTATATCCTTACAAGTATTCTATTATTCTTGCTAGGTTCTTTTTTAAGGCTTCCATTGAAATCAAAAAATATCATTATGTGATAGCTGGCAAAAACTATTACATCGATGCAATATAACATAATCTATAAGTGTCTTTGAAATCTATTAAGATTGGCAACTAATGTGGTGGTATTTCCCTGGCTTGCCCACAGTCACATAACGCCCTTCGTTGAGCATAGCAAAAACTATTACATCGATGCAATATTATAATCTAGAGAAACATAATCTATAAGTGTCTTGGAAATCCATTAATATTGGCACCTACTGTGGTGTTTCCGTGGCTTGCCCATGGTCACATAATGCCCTTCGTTGAGCTTAGAAAAAACTATTACATCAGTGCAATATTAAAATCTAGAGCAACATAATCTATAAGTATCTTTGAAATCCATTCAGACTGGCACTTAGTGTGGTGGTGTTTTTGTAGCTTGCCTACGGTCACATAATGCCCTTCGTTGAGCTTGGCAAAAACTATTACATTAATGCAATATTATAATCTAGAGCAACATAATCTATAAGTGTCTTCGAAATCCATTAATGTGGGTAATGGGGAACTAGAGTGGAGAATGTTGAGTTTTGAGGTTAGCTCATGACAAGTATTACGATAAGGAGAGTGAAAGGTTTGACTCATAATAGTTTTTTTGATAGAATAGGGGAAGAGCACCAATTACCACCTGTGTTCCAATTCACATTCACTCCTTTATCACTCAATCCTGCAATTGATAACTTCATAGAAACAAAAAACATGATAACTAAATGCTCAATAATAAATTTCACATGTATGAATAGCCACCCACTTTACCCCTAGTAGTTAAAATATTTGGACTTTAATTGGAGGATTTGTGCAACTTAATTCATAATCATAGCACATGACTATTGGGGGTTTTTTGCAGAAGTGTTGACAATTTTTGAGGTGTTTGTAGTCTAGGATTATTGGGACATCTTTAAGTAGGTATCAAAGTGACACTTTGAAATGACCAATTTTTTACCCTTGTGGGCATAATGGATCTTACAGTGTGCATTGTTACTACCTAGAAGCCAAACAATAGCTATAAGTAATTGAGTTGCATATGGAGATAATGAAAAGAAGATGAATATGAAATAAAATAAAAATTCTTAATATATTATACTTAATGCATTAACACAACTTTTCCATCTTTTAATGATCTATTCCTTTTTAGAATTTAAAGTTGATGAACCTAAAATTGACAAAGCCATGTGAACCGGTACAATTAAATGTCTAAGGATGCCATGTGAACTAGTACAAATAACTTTAAACTTTATTACGTCCTTAGAAATGCATCAGATGATAGGTAGTGAATGACACATATGAATGACAAATTGTAACATTGATGCATTGAATTTCATACAAGCAACCGTATGATTGTGAGAATGAGGTTTGATTTGAAAGTCCTATAGGGAAGCAACATGAAGGGACTAGGTAAGTTGCTTATTAAAATACAATAATTTTCAAATGGCTATTCAGCTCGTAGAATGGCTATGTTTTGACATTTATTAATTTAATTTCAAATATAAAAAAGAACAACCTTTTTAATTGTTTATTTAATTAATAAATGTCAAATCACAACCATTTTGTTGGCAAGATATACATTGTTGAAAGTGTAACAATCTTTTACAATTATACTCTTGTTATTATTCATCCCCTATTATTTATCCCACTAAGAGTTCCTAGCTTCAACTATTTGTAAGGGTAGCCATACACCATTCTGTTGATTTCTTATTGATAAAAAAAAGCACATTAGATGCATGTTTCTTGATATCCCCATTCCCTTTTAGACATCCCAAGCAATTATATTTAGAATTTACGGTCTTTTTGTGGATTTCAATTTAAAATTACAAATATTATTATGGATTTTATTTAGGATTGTTTTTATGCTAACATATGTTTTCATCACGTGGTTAATAAATATTTGTATCTCTCGTGATTCTAGTGGTTTATGTTTATTCTGAATCCACAATCAAGGCTTAACATTTTGTGTTCAATGGATTATTAAGTGCTTTAACGTGATGACATATATCAAATCTTCATATTGCATTATATTCTTCTCGAGTGTCATTAAGGTATTTAACTTGGAAAGCACTTGGAATCTATACTCTCCTCATTATGAAGGAACCCATTTACATATTACAAAACACATCTAGAAGGGTTGGGAGTTCATCAAGTCTTGGATTTTAGGAGTTGACAATATTTTTTTATAATGATTTTTCTATTAATGAGTAATATATTTGATAGTTATAAGTTTTTTAATGCACAAACTAACCTTTATCTAAAGCCCCCTAGGTTTGGGTTCATTCTTTGGATTTTTGTAAAAGAGGATTCAATTTGTTGTAAAATATTTTCGAAAGTCAGTAAGAATTTTCTATCATGACTTGAGCCAAATCTCAAATTATATCTCTTCCATTAGAATCATGAGATATGCACTAGATACTTATTGACACCATTCCTCCACATATGGTTCACAAAATTTGGATTAGAGCTTTCAAGTTCTAGTGGAAGGATTATAAATGATATCTTGATAGACAATTTCACAATAAGACCCCACAAAAGATATTTGTTTCTTACACCTCATCTTGCATGGTGGCTTAGTTATGTTACTTTTTGCACATCCATTCTTTGAGAACTTGTTATTCAATAGATATCAAATTATATGGTCTTTTATTCTTAAACCAAGCTTACTCATTTTGCTTGATGTATTATTTGTCAAGGCCTTCCACTTGGATTCTAATAGTCTCATTTAATTTCATTTATTTAAGGGTAACTTGATATAGCTAAAGTGTAAAATACAAAGATAAAATAACCATCAACATAATATTTACGATTTATACCCATTTATAGAAACTTAAATGTAAAACACAAAATCAAAATTAACCATCAACATAATATACACGATTTTACCCATTTTTAGAAACTGCTTTAAATTGATTCAATTTGTTAGAATTTAAAGTTGATGGTGGGGACCAAAAGTAGACAGTACATCACTATAATGATTGTTCCCTTACATTATATGAATGGTTGTAATTTGTTTGTATACGAGAGCAAAACCTCTGATGTGTTTTCGAAACGTTTTGGAAGGACAGCTATACCCTATTCGGAAGGGCAGCTAGACATCATTCCTAGGTCAGTCGCGTGCAAAACGTTTAGCAGTCGTGGAAAATCGTCTATATAAACGCATCGGAAGCTTAAAGTAGTGTGTACTTGTTCTTTGTTAGCTGAAACTTGAGCTGCTTCTTTATTAGCTGAAACTTCAGCTGCTTCTTCTTTGTTAGCTGAAACTTGAGCTTGTTGTTTGTTAGCATCAACAATGGTGGAAGAAAAGCAGAGAGAGCTTCGTGTGGTGGTGTTTCCGTGGCTTGCCCACGGTCACATAACGCCCTTCGTTGAGCTTGGCAAAAGGCTGACGAGTCATGGTCTTAAAGTTTTCATTGTCTCTACTCCAATGAATATTAAGTTACGAATTACACCGCAAGTGTGGGATTCACCGGGGATAGATCTGATCGAGTTGCCGATGCCCTCCGTGGAGGGGCTGCCAACAGGCGTAGAGTGCTCCGCCGAACTTGTTAAGAGACCAGAAGGGAAAGTAAAACTACCTTTACTCACAGTCGCAATGGACCTTTTGGAGAAGCCCTTCGAAGCGCTGTTGCAAAAGCTATCACCAGATTTTGTTATCTTCGATGTGATGCAGTATTGGGTTCCTCGTGTGGCTGCCAAGCAGCCAAATCCCATTGCCCCCATATTATTCGTCCCACCGGGAGTCACCAGTTTCTGCTATATTGAAGGGGAGCTAATTATGGCATCAGGAAACCCAATCCCCGAGAATATGACTGCATCGCCGAATGGTTTCCCTTCATCCAATATTCATTTCACGTTGTTCGATGCGCGGAAGGCCATGGAGCTGCTATATTGCAAGCATCCAGGTGGCCTTAGCGTTGCCGAGCGTTCCAGCATTTGCTTGCGGGAGAGTTGGGCAGTGGTGTGCAATACGTGTTTGGAGTTGGAAGGAGTGTACATCGAGTATTTGCAAAGCCTGGTGAAGCGGCCAGTGTACCCTGTTGGAATACTCATGCGTAAACTCCCGCCACTCCCCGTTGATGACATTTGCTTGCAGTGGCTCGACAAGCAGCCCGCTGCTTCGGTGGTGGTCTTGTCTTTTGGTAGCGAGTACAATCTCACCAACGAACAGTTCACTCCAATTGCAATGGGTCTGCAAGAGAGCAACGTGTCATTTCTCTGGTTTCTGCCTGCCGGAAATGACTTGGTGCAAGGTTTTCAAGATCAGATCGGGGTATGCTAGGCGCCATCTCTTCACTTGGTCCTTTTGGAATCTTTAGGACAATAAAATAGATCAATATGATGAATCTTAGCTATTTTTTTATATTCAAAACACAGTACTTATTTTTATTCAAAAAAAATTAACAATAATGTGTTGTATTTGAAAACCAATTCTAACTCTTTAAATGATTTTGTAGGATAAGGGATTACTGATGACAAAGTGGGCTCCACAGTTAAACATTTTGAATCATGCTTCTACAGGGGCCTTTTTAACTCATTGTGGATGGAATTCCATGACAGAAGGCTTAAGGTTTGGGTTGCCCCTCATAACTCTTCCAATGCAATTTGAGCAAGGGTTAAATGCAAAGCTTGCATGAGAGCTTAAGGTGGGAATAGAAGTGAGAAGAAATCAAAACGATGGATCTTTTACTAAGGATGATATTAGTGAAGCAATTAGAGCCATAATGATAGAAGAAGGAGGAGCACAAATCAAATCTAATGCGAAAAAGATGAGTGATATGTTCACTAGCAATAATTTTCAAGTTAATGAAAGAGACATGAAGAACTTTGTCTCCATACTTCAAACTTTTAATAAATAACTAAGTTGATAGGCTTGGCATTGTTTCTATTCTCATAATGATGAGAAGATTATTGAGTGAACGATGCTGGCTTTTTAAGTCCTTATGATTTAAAAACCTTAGTATATGTTAGATTGTGTTTATTTACATTGTAAGACATAAATTAAGTTTCTTTAGTTAATATATTGAATTGTGTTACTGTTTAGTAAGCGGTTTATATAGTTTGGTATGCAATCATGTATTTATACATGAAAATTTGTAATAAGGCTTACATAAGCTACCGTATTTTGCAATGTATTTCATCCCATGGATTTCATATATAGAATACATTACTCTTTTCAATTGCTCATAGTTTATAGATAGAATTAACATGATTTTTCCTTCCATATGTATGTTTAGCTGAATATAATCATGTACTTGTAAATTTATTCAAGTAAAGTTTTCTTTAAAATTGTTTGATGCTTGAATCTAAACATACTTTAGCTGGTGTTAGTTAACACATCCTTATAAATGGTGGTAATGGGTGGTGATAGAAAGCTTAGAGGATTTCACTAACTCAATTACATTTCTAAAACCTATGTTAAGGATTCTTCTAATAAAGATGCTACTAAAATAATTTAAAATTCTTGTCTAGGACTTTCTACACCTTGTGGTATAATCCTTTTCTTTTGGAAGATTTTATCTTTAACACTAGAAATTTCACTACCGAATCTAAATTTTCATGACTAGAATTTATTTTCATTATATTTCATTTGTCTTTCCTCAATGTATTACATCTTTTTATATGGGTTGAAAATTTAATTCCATGGCTTAGATATTTTGCATGATTTCCATTAATGATTGCAATCATTGATTTTCCAATAGTGTATCTATTCCTCCAATGTTGACAACATAGAACTCATCATTTACATTGTACTAGGGTAAGATTCAACTAGGATTTTTTTTTGGTGCATTAAATAGACAAGCTATTACTGATAATAATATTAAATTCATTTATATATTCTATTTTGATAACCAATATTACCACTAATCCCCCTCACTTATAGAATTGTGAGTAGCACCAATTTCAATGAGTATAGTGACACCTCATCCCTTCAAAATTCCTCAAAATCTAAATGGGTTGTATCTTTATGTACGAGTCTAAAATATTTGTAAAATTACTTCCTAGAATAGTATCATGATCCTTTTCTTTATCTTCTTCTCCAATCTCCAATTCTAGGTCTTGTTCTTCACTTTTTGGTTTAGGTTATTTAGCTCTTGAATCATACAATGAATGTATGATCAAGTGAAAAATAGTTCCTTATAGGTGAAGCATAATTTATTTTTTCTCAATTCATGATTTATATCCAATTCTTGTATTTAGTGATATACTTTCGTTTGATGTGCATTATTATGGAGATTTTAGGATTAGATAAGTACAGGAAAGGGCCCAGATCTATGACAAATTTTCCATTAAGGAAAATGGAGCTAATATCACCAAGAGTGAAATTAGTCAAGAAAAAATAAAACACATTGAGTCTATAAAGAAGAATTGAAAAAAAAAAACACAAAGAAACTTAGCAAGGGACCACCATATTGATTACTATTACTAATAAATTTAGGCATCTAACTATTTGTCATTCCTTCTACATAAAGTCTAGTTCTCCCTCAAAAGACACATGCTTAGGGATTGAATCCTCGTCAACTATATTGACTTGTTCTTGTGTACAATGTTTTCATTAAGAAGATAATCGATAACTCTCTATGCCCTTTTGCTAGAGACAAATATGCAACAAACAGTTGGAGAAATTGCTAATTAAATTAGTAATTTTCCTCTATATTTTAGAGGTATAACTCCCTCTTATGATATAATTGGGGTTTTTATAGGTTATGCTTTTAACTAGAAAGAAGGAAAGGTAAACATAGAAACATTGATATAAACATGAGATAGGTGATTCAAAGTTCACCCATTCATTACACATAACAAACGGAAACAAGAGACTAACAAATATCCTTCTCAAATGATGTAAAAGCATCAAGACTCAAAGTTTTGTAAACATTTACATCCATAACATAATAGGTAGGTGAAATCAAAGAAATGATTGCAAATATCAAAGTAAATGACAACCAAAAGAATATGTATTAATACAAAGTTTAAAAAAATTCACATTCTTAGAATCACTTTGAAAAGCACAAAGTCTTAATTTTCTATATATAAAATTATTTTTTTATTTAAAGGATAACATAATGTGACTTTTCAAAGCACAAAAGTGATAGTTGATTGATTCTCACCTATGCATCAAATTATAAGGGGGGTCAATACTCCCCTTTTGTCTTCTACCTATTGCTATATATTAAAGAAAATAGCTTTGTAAAGACAATGGTTTCTCGGAAAGAACCATTTTTATCAAAGTAAAACTAAAATATATCTCGAAACACACATGGCATTACAGGAGTTCACAATTCCAATCCAAAATTGGAAACCTATCTTGACTATTCTAACTGCTACTCAAATGACAGGGGTATAAGGATTCCTTCACATGTCCAGCTCCCTATGAAGAAAGGCATCACATCTTTCAGCTTTCTCCTCTTTATCTTCAAGCACAAAACTCACGCACATGTATTTAGCATAACTATGCTTGCATTTCCTAGTCAAGTTTGTCAACCCAATAAGTATGTCCTCCTATGTATTTTTTGTGAATTCTATATCTGGTAGCATTATGGGTGCAAGACTGTCTCCTCAAAATACCATTTTTGGCAATCAATTGTTGGACTAATTTCCTGGATTTCTGATTGCAACAATCTCCTCTCACAACTAGTGATTGTGATTATCAATTGGCCTTTCTATCTTTCCCAGCAATGTCATTGTCTCCCTATACCCTACAAAACAAGTTTTTTGCTTCCATGCAAGAGCATATAATCTAAGGATAATATCTCCTTGTTCATTCTCTGGCAAATTCAAATCAAGGTTAACTATAGGAAACTAATAACTATGGGGAAAAACCATTTTGAGAAGAATAATTCATATTGAACTATGCTAATACATTACTTTAGCCAACTTCAAAGGTCATAATTAATGGGCAAAAGAAAACATATTAAATGTCATCTACAAGAAATGACATCATTTAATTCTATAACTCGTGCCACCACCTTTGTATGGCATTCACCATCAAATAGCCATTATGGAGACATACATGCAAATATTCTTGGGATTAGGTCTTGGAAAAAGTGTAATTCACGGTGATCAGCAAATTAAAGATTTCAAAGAATGATTCCATAAGTTCCCAAATCCTTTGATATTCTTATGCACACATGACTTATTTCATTACTTATTGTGTTTTGTTTCTTTTAGAGGAGTATCGTCCACTTCGAAAGGTTAGGCACGTGAACATCATGGAAGTGATGTTGAAGTTCCTGAGTCAACCAATCAGCCAATAGGCATATGTAAGCATCATAAGGATCATAAGATCAGGTTTTTTAGAACTCAAGAACATTAAAGATAGTTCCAAACCACTAAGTTGACACAAGGACAAGAGGAACCAGGGTAACAAGAATCTAAGGAACTTTAGAAGTAACAAAGTTTATTTCTAAAGGGAGGTTAAATGTCGATAGTTCAAAATATGATGCTAATGAGGTGATTTTTGAGACCGGAGGTGATAGATGAAAAATTGGCGAGGAGGAGAGGAAACAACCTAAATTGGGTAATTAGGGAAATCCATCATATATTTCTTTTTTTCGGATCTTCAAGAAAGAGGTTGTTGTGAGCCATGGGCACCACTTCCTCACTCCTTCAAGTTTCTCCTCCTTCTCCTTAAGCTATTCCAACTCCTATTGCAATACCTGTATAGTGAGAATTGTTCTCTTTAGTTACTCCTTGTAGTTCTCAACAAGCTCTTTGATATTTCTCATGAGGACCTCATAGCTTTGTTTCATCTTATTAGCCACTTTAGCTTTGAGTTGGGGGTTATTAGCCTCTTTCTTGATTTTTTTTCTTTTCCTTTACAATAAATCACTAGCTCTCAAAGGTTTCAACCATTTCTTTGGTTTTCTCCTAGGCCCTACTATTTATTTCTTCATTTGTCCATCCTTGAGATTCCTCAAATTCAAATTTTTCTAAAATTTGGATTTTTCATTTAGCCTTGTGGATTTGTTCCAATTTCTATTTAGAAAGATCTATATGATTGTTAAAGGCATAGTAGTTTCTTCTATTAAGGATCATCTATGGTCTTGTTGAGTGGATTAGAGGATAATGTTTCCCTAATTTTATCCTTGTATGGTGTTGCAAGAGAACATGACAATGAGTTAGTATCCATTCATGTCATGGTGGATTTGTCAAATGATTATTGAGTCTTGTATTGATGTCACCTTTCTTATACAATGTGAGATTGATTTTTTATTAGGGGAAAAATAGGCTTTGAGGGGACCCAAAACCCCATACAACAGGTTTTTTGAGGGACCTGAAACCCAATAGATTTTACTAGGATTTAGAACCCAACAAAGCAAGCTACTAAAAGAAATAAACAATGAAAAACTGTAGCCAAAATCCAGCAAAGATGACTAAAACTAGCAACATCCAGCATAGTCACACCACACCCAACAAAGTTACAACTCCAAACTATAGCATGGAAGAGTAATAATCGAGGGTATAACAAGCACCCTCAGCCAACTTTTAGGGTTTTGAAAGGTAACCCTAACCTTCAATAACAACACTAGATTACAACAGATATTCATACAATTTGAATCTGGCCAGTAGGGGTTTTGAAAGGCTCCCTCAACCTTTAAACTAGGTTATAAAATGGAACCCAAAACCAGCAACCATGGGTTTTGCTAGGCACCCTCAACCTTAAATGATGAGCTCAGAACACCAAACACAAGATTTTCCCCAAACCAAAGATAGTACAAAGACAGACTGGGCCCTTTAAAACTAATAGCAACCGGCATGCCTGTGGGATAAACCAGGAACCCACAACTAGAAAAAGGGGGAACAAAGACCCCAAAAACTAGAAGGAAGGAGGCCAAACCAAGAAACAACGAAAATGAACTAGTCCAGGAGACAAGCTGGGAGTCTAGGAGAAAGAACTTCCAGACCCACCTAAGGAGACACCTTTGAGAGAAGAAACATGCATCCAAAGCCAGCAGAAAGAGGAGCACCAAAAGTCTAAAATCCTTAGCATTCCATCTCTCCACCTCAATAGGAAAGATCTCCACCTCTATAGGACAAAGAATGAAGCAAAAAGATAACAACCAATGCTCTCTAGCAGCAAGAAGAAACCAATCCTTTCCCCTCCACCAAATATCCACCTCCATAGGAAATATTTCATTGTGATCCACAATATTAGATTGTGAGATTGTTATTATTCTCATTTCTCTTATTTCATTGTGATCCATAAAATATTTCTATGCATAGTGTAGTGAGTGACGTGTTATGTTGTGTCTTTGGTTTTTGGTTGTGTTTTTAAAAAGTAGTTTTGTAAAATTTTCCCTTTGTCCTTTTGATGAGGAATTACAAACTCACTTAGGAGATCTATTCACTCTCTACACAAGAGCATCAATGATTTTATTTTTTCTTGGAGTTATCCTAGTGATTTACTCATTCTTTTTTATTGAATATCCCCTATTCTACCAAGGTAGTAGTTGCATTGTTCCAAATATTATGTAGGAATTCCTAATTACCTAATTATCAATTGTGATATATCCAATAGAATAAAACAAATTCCCATATGAGTATGAAAAACATCCACCTTAATAAAATAAATAATCTAATAAAGAGGAAAGAGAAATTGTCAAAATATAATTATATAAATATAATATAATATAAATATAAAGATATTATTTTGTTAAAAGGAATAATATTTTCTATCAATCCACCTAAAATGCTTGCATATAACCAATAAAAGAATGTGATATTAGACTAAAATGCTACTATAATCAAATGAGTCAACTAGACAAGTGACAAAGATAAGTGTCCATTATAGTCCATGTCATGAAATTTTATCCTAACTTACAGTCAAATTTACCTTGTTGTTGAAGTTTCCCCATATATTTCTCACCATACTTGTTGATAAACTAGTCCTAGATGTTGTTGATGATGGTTGATATTTAAGTTAATCAACCCTCTACTAAAGTTTCCCATAGGCTTTTTATTGAAGATGATAGTCTTTCTAAAGTGGCTTGCTATTGAGGTTATATAAAGACATTTTAGAGATGATAATAGTTTGAAAGATGAAAAAAATTATAATATGAGATGTAACAATATTGTTGTTTACTATTGATGTTAATTAGATATCTCTTTCATAAACAATCTCATCCAAGTATACTATTTATTATTCAAGAACCCACACATAAAAACCAAAATCTTCTCAATTGCCTTCATTCTATTTTTTGTTTCGTAATATTCTTCATGGACTTCATTGTTCATGTAGCAATGACTCGCATGCTTTTGCGTGATATCTTTCAATCTTCACTAAAATCTCTAAATTTGTTGATCCATGCATCTTTCTTGGGAGAAATTCACTTTAATGATCTTATAGATTCTTCTAAGATGTTTATAAACACAACAATCCTTACAAGAAAATTTGACATCATTAATTAGGTTTAATAGGGTTTATAGTCTGCATTTTTGTAGTTTAGATCCAAAAGTCATAGCTTAAATTCACAACAATCAAGATTGAACCTACAATCTAGAAATTAAGCTTCAAGTTTTTAAGTTCCATTTCTAATTCTAAGACAATACAACAAATTCAGTTTACATGACATCAATAATATTATTCCATCGTTAATTTTTAACTGAATATCCTAATCTTCTTACTTTATTATCATATTTATTGCTATCTAAATTAATTCATTATTACTAAGTACATTTAAATATAGGTGAATTGTAGATATGTATAAAATATTTTTTTTCACTAGCAGTAATTTATTTTTGCCATAAATATAATCTCAAAGATGCTCAATAATCTTATAAGTTTTTTGAATCTAATTTACATGTGATTTGATTTCATGAGAACTAAGCATGTGTATCAATGATTTTTCTTAAAAATGACTATTGTCATAAATTGCTTTCTTTCATTACTAAATTCTTTCCTATTGACTATAGAAAAAACACTCTACTTACCATTCAAAGTCTCAAAATAGCTTCTCTCCCTCAGTGTGACTATGGACAATATGGACAACTGACATTCAAAGTAAAAAGAAATAGGACAACTTAACATCACGCGTATAAGTAATAGACACATTGAAAATTTTCAAAGTTGAAGCTTAGATAGACATTAGCTTTGTTCTCCAATTGGATAAATTCAACCCCACAGTAATAACTTGATTCAAAAAAAAATTACAACCTACAAGCAACTACAATCAAAGGGTGTGGTTCACAACTATTTTTCATTCGACACCATGTCATTCGCGTGATACCCATTTCACTGTAAAAACTGTAGCTTAAAATATTTATTGTTTATAACGTAAGGCAGGTGTTGGCCAGAAATATAACTAAAGAGTGCTGCATATAAACTCCCAGAATCCCAAGTTGTTTGGCTTTGAAAGCCTGCCCACACAAAGTCTCCTGTTAGGATTTAGAAACAAATTAGAAGAGCAAAAAAATATAATTATGAATTTACAAGATAGACAAATGAGACACACAAATTTATCGTGGTTCAGAAATTGCCTACGTCCACACTTCAAGTAGGGGAATCAATATATTAATAACCAAGTCTGGTTTGTACATACACAGATGCAAGAAGCTCAAGAATTAACTACACAAAATAATATGTAAACAACTCTTAAAGAGCTTAACAATAGAAATTGATGAGAAAAGAGTTTTGGTGGTAAAATGGAAGGAGTCCGTTGGACTTAACTTCCAACAATCTCCCACTGAAGGCCAATGAACTGCTTCAACAAGTAGATTCCCCCACTCAGTCCTGCTATCAGTTATTGGAGAGGTCAAGAGAAGCTTGACAGAAATCGAACTTCTCCCACTTAACAACTTTAGTGAGCACATCAGCTGGATTCTTGTCGGTATGAATTTTATCTACATGAAACTTGCCTTCTTCGACCATATGGAAAACATAATGACTACTAACATCAAAATGTTTTGACCAAGATTGAGATGTCTAATGTTTAGTAATAAAGATGGCACTGCTATTATCACAAAACAAAGCAAAATCTGATTGCTTCAAAACCAACTCGTTGAACAAGAGTTGCAACCATACCATCTCCTTGGCTCCCTCATATAGAGCTATGTATTCAGCCTCCACAGTCGATTGAGCAATTGTATGTTGTAATTCAGAAGCCAACTAATCGCTGCCCCAACAAATGTGAAAACATAACCTAAAGTAGACTTTCTTTTGTCTAAATCTCTAGCTAAATCATAATCAGTAAACCCTTGCAAAATGGCCTTGCCCTTCCCAAACCATAAGCAGAAATCAAAAGTACCCTTGAGATACCGCAAAATATACTTGACCACCTCCCAATGTGATTTGCCCAAATTAGCCATAAATCTTCTCACCACTCCCACGATATGAGCATTGTTCAGACGAGTAGACACCATAGCGTACATAAGATTGCCAACTACAAATTTGTATGGAATTTTGTCCATAAACTCTTTATCTTCTTGTGTTTTTGGATAGAATTGAGAAGACAACTGAAAATGAGAAGCTAAGGGTACGCAAACAGACTTAGCATCTGCCATACCAAATCTGTCTAATAATTTTTTAATGTAGTCTTGCTGAGATAGTTTGAGTTCTCTTTTGCCTATCCCAAAAAAATAGTCATCCCTAGAATTTTCTTTGCTTCCCCTAAATCTTTCATGGAAAATTCCTTTTCTAAGTGAGTTTTAAGTTCACTCATGATCTTCATGCTTGTGCCAACCACTAGCATATCATCCACATAAAGAAGAAGTATGACAAATTCACCATTGGGAAGATTTTTAAAATAGATACAAGGATCACACTCGCTGTGAGTAAACTTGTGATCAATCATAAATTTGTCAAAATTAAGGTACCACTAGTAGGGGACTTGCTTAAGCCCATACAAATTGCATTTCAATTTGCAGTAGAGGTGTTCGTGACCCTTTTTAATAAATCCTTCAGGTTGATGCATAAGCAGTTCCTCATAAAGACCGCCATGGACAAATGTTGTCTTCACATCCAGCTGTTCAAGCTCAAGATCCCAGTACTGCTCGGATGGTAGTCATTTTGACTACTGGCGAGAAAATTTCTTTAAAATCGAGGTCTTGCTACTGAGCATATCCCTTGACAACTAGTCTTGCTCAAAATATTTTGCGACCACCAGTTTCATCTTTCAATTTATACACCCATTTATTTCGTAATGTCTTTCTGTCAGGTAGAAGTGGCACCAAATCCCATGTTTGATTTTGCAATAGTGCATCCATTTCTTCACACATTGCAGTGTGCCAGTTATCACAATCTGCAATTTTACAAGCTTCTTTATATGTTGCAGGCTCTGTTTGATCAGAAATTAGAAAATTAAGCTCATCTTCTTCAAAAAACAATGTCATAGTCAGAGAACTTTGGAGGAGGTCGCCTCTGTCTAGTAGATTTTCTCAATTGACTCTCTAGTGGAGTAGTGCAAACATTTGATTTATGTGTTCTCTACAAATCGATATTACTCCTATTTAATGTATGATGCCCACTATTAATTTCCCTCTATGTAGGCCAATCAATGGCCTGTGGATTGTTATCCATGTAGTGTGAAGGCATGTCGCGGGAGGATGAACCCGCAGAAGCATCATCCACAGCTAGCGTTGGGTGAGTGTGCAGGGAGCTGGGAGCCATGGAAGCATCCTTCGTGGTCTGCATAGGAGGATGACTTTGTTGTTTGACCGTGGAGGAGGAGCCTGGAAGGAGCTCGTGGAAGAGATCATGTGAGGGGTGTGGTGATGAAGGCTGTAGTGTAGGCGGAGGTGAGTGTGCTGCATGGTGTGGAGAATTTGTAGCATGCTGTGGAGACAATGATGCAAGCCACCATGGATTATGCCGCCCAAAGTTCTTCAATCCAAACAGAGTTGAGTGTGATGCAGGCCGCGGCTCAAACAGTTTGAAGACACTTTCATCAATCTTATTGCAAGCTTGTGAAGGCTATGATGTGTTATCCAAACCCCTTGTTCCATGGTGTGCTAATTGAAATGGTAGTGGGCTATCATGATAGATGCTTTCTTCTTCATCATTCTTAGTTTGAGAATTGTATTCAATCATGGTAGATGACATAGGGGCTCCCACTAGATGAGAGACCAGAGGTAGAGCACTCATAGCAGACTTTTGAAACCGAGACATAGGAACATATTCTTTTTCTGGTTTAATGGAACCTTGTAGCATGGGGAATGAAGTCTCATGAAAAATTACATCCCTGCTATGAATAATTTTCCTATGAACCAGATCCCACAATCTGAAACCAAATTACTCTTCACCATACCCCATGAAAATACTTTTCAGCGACTTTGGATCCAATTTGGTTCATTTCTCCTTGGGTATATGCGAGAAGGATTCACATCCAAGCACATGAAGATGCGAGTATGAATCATCTTCCCTTGCCATTCCTCTTTCAGAATACCCAATTCTAATTTAGATGAGGGACTTCAGTTGATCAAATATATCACCGTGTTACAAGCTTTTGCCCAAAATTCCTTGCCTAAACCTGCATTTGATAACATACATCGTGCCTTTTCAAGAATTGTCCTATTCATCCTCTTGGCTGCATTGTTTTCTTGAGAAGTGAAAGGAACAACCTTAATTCTCCTAATCCCATTATTAGCACAAAAATCATCAAATCCATGTGAACAAAATTCTCCACCATTATCTATTTGTAGACACTTAATTTTATGCCCAATCTGAGTTTCAACTAAAGCCTTCAAAATTTTAAATTTTGAAAAGACTTCAGATTTCTTAGAAAGCATATAAATCCATACTTTTCTTATACAATCATCAAGAAAGGTGACAAAATAGTTAGCTCCTCCAATGGAGGTTACCTTGGTAGGCCCAAAAAAATCTGAGTATACAAGCTCCAGTGGTGTTGTCTTTGTGTGACGCCGATCTTTCAAAAAATTGACTCTCTTTTGTTTGCCATAAAGACAATGTTCACAAAAGGCAAAGTCAACAAGTTTGAGGCCTGAAAGCTGATTTCTTGTGTGCATAACATGGAGTCCTTTCTTGCTAATATACCCAAGTCTTTGATGTCAAAGATCCGCTTTTCTATCCTTAATCACCATTGTAGCTCCCACTTCAACACGAGTCTTAAATATGTATAGACTACCCACTCTATTACCATTTGCAATCAGCATGGTACCATGAGTTACCTTCCATGTATCTGGAAGAAAATTTACATTAAGACCTTGATCAAAGAGTTATCTAATGAATATTAAATTTCGCTTCAATTTTGGGACATGCTGAACATCTTTGAGTAGCCATGTTTTACCACCTTCTAATGACAGCAACACATCACCCTTGCCTATAATTTCACAAGCTTTGTTATCTCCTAAGAATACATTTCCAAAATGACCTTCATGGTAGTTAATGAATGCTTCAAAACATGAGGTAGGATGACATGAGGCATCGAAATCAAACACCCATGAATCTAGAGTAGTGTCGATTGTTGAAAGGATTAGTACACTATCATCTTTATCGTAGACTATATTTGCTTCACTGTCCCGCACCCTCTCTTGTGCCCTTTTGAAGTTTCTGCATTCCTTCTTTACATGACCATCTTTGCACAAAACCAACAATCGCAATTTTTGTTTCTAGACTTTGATCTCCTTGTTGATTTCAACTGTCTATGATAATTATTTCTGTCTCTATTATGGCTTCTGCCTCTATTTTCGGTGCTTACCACCGTTAAGGCTTCACCAAATGAAGGTTCATTATTCTTTCTTCTCAAATCATCACTGAGAAAAGTAGTTGCTACATCATTAAAAACCAACTTATTTTTACCAGATATAGCTGTGCTAACTATTGTTACAATGACATCCCAGTTGCTTGGCAAAGAGCATAATAGAAGAACAACCTTGCTCTCATCATCTTGTGTCATCCCCATCGAAGTTTCTTAACTAATCAATGTATTAAATTCATTGATGTGGTTAGCCATACTGCAACCTTCCTTCATCTTAAACTTGTACAACCGCTTCATGATAAACACTTTATTAGTAGTCGATGTCATTTCATACATGGTTGTGAGTCTTTCTCATAAATTTTTTGATGTTGCTTCACCCATGACATTGAAGAGAACATTGTTGGACAGTGAGAGAAAAATTGTCACTCTTGCCTTCTTGTCTAATTTTTCTCATTCTTCATCAGCCATTGTAGTTGGCTTCTTTGCTTTCCCTTCAAGTGCAAGTGAAAGGTCTTGCTTTATCAACAAAGACTCCATCTGCACATTCCATAACCCGAAGCTCTAACTGCAGAACTTCTCTATCTTTGCTTCTTCCATGATTTCGGAATTTCAACCACTAAAGTCTTAACAGCGATCTAACCTCGCTCTGATACTAGTTGTTAGGATTTAGAAACGAATTAGAAGAGCAGAAAAACAGAATTATGATTTCACAACATAGACAAATGAGACACACAAATTTATCGTGGTTCGACAATTGCCTACGTCCACATTTAAAGCAGGGGAATCAATGTATTAATAACCAAGTCTGGTTTGTACATACGCGGCTGCAAGCAGCTCTAGAATTCACTACACAAAATGATATGCAAACAGCTCTTAAAGAGCTTAACAACAGAAGTTGAAGACCCAAGAATTTTGACAGTAAAATGAAAGGAATCCGTTAGACTTCACTTCCAACATCTCCTATACGCTTCCCATTCCCAACTGAAATAATAAGAACAAAATCAAATCTTTTATTGTTTGAAAGACGTAGATATAGATATATGTACACTCCAAGGTTATATCCTACCATGACACCATAGGAGAGATTAGCGATTACAGAGTTTTCAATGGAAAAAGAGGCTAATTCAAGATCGCCGATATGACCGGCGAAGGTCTGCGTGATGGCTCCGAGTGAGTATTGACAGAGGGAGGTGAAAATAGCAGGGCGTGTCATACACTATAGGTTCTTTGATTCTATGCAGCATGCTTGGAGCAGGCCTTTCCATCCTTCAATGGCCGGAATATCCCCTGCAAACCCATCATCATGATAGGGTAAGACACTCTTCGTCCATGGCCGCTTCAAACGAACAAAATGCTCAAGGAAAAATAAGAGTAAAACGGGATACCATAACGAATCTGAACTCTGTTTGAAGGAAAAAAAAAATACCACTTATTTATCTAGAGCGGTCAAAGCATGCAGAAGATTAGGTGAAAGATTGTTAGGTGGAATATTACCGGACGCAGCTATTCTGGCTACATCGTGTTAGTGACTGCTTACAAAATCACAGCCGTATAAAAAAAGATCAACGGTATGTAATGTGCGATTAACTTTTGTGTTTGTCGTATTTTTGACAAACATGTCATGTTTTTGGAACCAGTTTAGCTTCTGTCAAATATTATCTTTCTAGTAATCTTATCCGGAAGGAATATTTTACATTGATATGACTCATTAAGTATAGTTTAGGTAGATACAAAGAGATTGGGTATGGATGATTAGGCCTAATGATATATTCAAGTATAACAGAACTCTTAATAATATGTAAAAGGAAAACAAAAATAGTGGAAAAAATATAATCACAAAACAAAGAAAATGATGGATACAAAAGCACTTCATAAGATGATGAAATAAGTTGGAATTGTTTGTGTATCTCCATGCTAATGTTAAGTTGTGACTAATTCAATATTGACTATAATGAATGCTCTTAAAACTAAGATAATGCCTAATGTGTAATGTCCCATTAAGGAACCCAAGAGGACAACAACTAACTAACCAATTAAACATAGAATTTTTTTTTTGACAAATTACTTTACAAATATAAACTCATTAAGAAATTAACCATATCTAAAGCACAAGCCGAAGATAAACATTCACATGATCTAAGTCCTTTTGTGGGTTCCATAATGTCGCTACCTACACAATGCTCTAAACAATGTCTAAGAATCTAACATCATAATGAAATATCATATTACAAAATGCATTAACATATACATCTATTACTAGATTCATTGTAAACACCAAACTAAGTGTTCCTATGATAACCTTCTTGCAATAGAAATGATGAAACATTCATTAATAAGAGTAGTTGAAACCATTCTTTCTGACTCAATATAGTCTTAGCCCCTTTTTTACAAAAAAGAAAAAAAGTAGTCGGTACCAACACCGAACCACTTAAACACTACTCTAGGATTGCATAGCTTTTTCAATTACATTAAATAACATTACATCAATCTCTCTAAGGAGTGTCCAACATATAATAATTATGATACAATTAGAATGATTCCAAAATACATAACATCTACTAACACATCAACTGAATCATCTGTATCATGAAATGAGAGAAAATGGAAAGAGGATAAAAGGTTTATCCAATGCACACAAACATATCTTCTAGTTTCCAATGGAGGTGAGCAACAACCTCTCAACAAAGTGGAACCCTTAGGTCTACCCCACCATGCTCTAGACATAGACAAAACTAGGTTGAGAATACCATTATCCAAGGATACACAAAGGACACAAATGATCAAACATGACTTACCACAAGGTTTCACTAGATACTTTAAACAAAACCACTTAGAATAGGGCTCTTGGATACACATAGGAAAGAGTGTCATCACATAGTCTAAACCTGGGTTATCCTAGCTAGCCTCACAAGGCCCCAACCCCAATTTGGCAACTCATGTAGAACTGAACAATCCTTTCATGAGGACAAGGAACTTTGATCATGTCAACTCAACGTCCCTAGGAAAAATAGGCCTTTCCATTCTCATCCTTGGTCTAAATGAGAACTCAAGGCCATGGTCGAGTTATCACAATTACCTTGATTAATGTTTAACCCTAATTTATTTTATTAGGTTATCACTTGTTAAGGAAAATCACAATGGGTTATGTTGGGTAGCCACTTTAGGGCCCTGACCCCCATTTAGAGCCACTCCCCCTATCTCGCACCTAGACACCTCTAACCTAGGATTCATTTTCAAGATATTATAAACATAAATAGCATAGATAATCATATGAATCTTACATAAGTCCATAATTAGAAACCTTGAATCATATCCATACACAAGGCCTCTATAGGCCCTATCCATCAAGATACATCAATGAATCCACTTCCAATTATAATAAAAACTATATTTATTTACAACCAAGCATAGAAGGATATATGTAACATGAATCAACTCAAATCAAGCCATACAAAATCCCACATAGAGATACAAAAGAGAAAAACTTCATAACAAGCCTCTAGAAACCACCCAAACATTCAGATCAAGAAACTAAGACTAAACAAGCTCCAAATCTAACACTTATGCAATTAACCTAAAAAATTCATAGTTGGAGCCTCAATTTGTGCAATTAAGGGCTTCGTCTTTGCAGATGAGCCTTGTAACTGCGCAATTGAGCCCAACCATACGTAGTTGCAAAGGGTCCAAATAGAGAGCACAATTGTCCAATCTAAAGGCCCTGAAACTTAAAACAGGTGAAGACCCATTTGAGAGGGGTATGTTTCCATCCTAGGAAAGCCCTTCAATTGGCCTCCAAGATGCAGAAAGAAGTTACAAGACTCAAAACTTATAAATCAACCCCTTAAAAACTTAATCTAGAGAGGGTTTACAAACACCATACAACATTTGCATAACCAAATCTTGAAACCTCATTATGAAATCATAACATAACATTCAAATACATCCTATTTAATTTATAAAACTAAATGAATAAAATTCATTTACAAGAGGAGTGTAGACCCTAAGTACACTCCATCTAAAATCAAATGAAAGAATAGAACTATTCAAAGCCAAATACGACATATAAGAATAAAATCTTAAATCATTTACAAAAAGAAATAAAACCACTGAATACACTCCTCTTCCCATATTAAAAAACAGGAATTCATATATCATTCAAAGAAGGTTTCCAAACCCTACCTCATGTCTTGAGGAGACAATAAAGATGAAGAAGAATGATGCACAAATGAAATCCATGAGCAACCAGAAGAATCCAACCAGAAAGAAATCCAATAACAACAACCAAAACTCTAGCAAATCATCCAAAAAATAAAGAAAACACTCTCCAAGAAAACCCTCACAAATTTTCTCAAGGAACGATGAAAATCCTTTTCCAAAACCTCACAAAATAACTCCGAACTTTCAAATCAAAACTCTCCAAAACTTTTACAGCCAAAAAATTCCAGCAATCTCCTCCCCAAAAATAACCATTCCCCATAATAAAAGAATTCCCATAGCTTGCATGGTAATCCTCAATCAAGCCACCAAAATAACTCATAAATCAATGATTATCTCACAAATGAATAACCAACTCCCACCAATAAAAAATAAAATATAAATATAAAAACCAATGTATAAAATCATCCCACTCAAAACACATTTAGTTGATTAAAACCTTATATTTTTTATTATGCCACCACTCTATTGTACCCACACATTAATAGGCTCATAAATTACAAAATAAGAACTAATATTATAATATTGATAGAAGTAAATTTATATCATATAACAATATAATATAATATTTATAACATTAATAATAATATAATTATAATTATAAATGCTCACACCAAAACTGATATAATCAACTCATAAATATTATAAAACATACCACACATGAACACTTGTGACACAGCCAAGACATAAACAACATTCACCAAATAATGAAGAGGATTGATTGAGGAATATGAATATTGCCTCTTATGAAAATTTGAAGAGGTAAACTCAAAACCAAAAATGATTTGACCCTAATATGAGACAATGGTTAGGGATAAGTCAACTTAGACATTTATGGTATCTCCATTACCACCATCAATTATTGTTAAGTACAGTTAGACCTATGAAACTAGGTGGATTTGATGCCTAGTATGTACATATCTGATAAATAGCATTAGTAATCATAAGCATTCCCCATATGCAATCACTTGAACATATGTTAATACATCATAAACACAATACATCATCTAACATATAGCCATCAAGAGATTATGGCATAAAACCTTAACATCATCATAAGTCCTCATGAGCATAAAACAACATAATCATAATACTTCATCTCACATCTAATCATCAAGTAACCCTAATAATTAAGCCCTAGAATATTATATCGTTATACCTTCATCATATAAAAATCACTAGGACATCATAATTGTAACCATAAACCCTAATATTGCAAGTTGGTCCTAAAAATATAAATCATCATAACATAGTCATGTCCTAAAACATCAATCTAGTATGCATAAACAACCTTAAATAAATCAACTGAGAACGCCAATCTCTAACAAGCAACATGCCACCTAAGTCAGTATAACTGCAAAAGAGACAAAAATAGGAAACATATTGAAAAGGTGGTACCCAGTTCATAATTCATTTCCCAAAGAAGTACATATTGAAAACAAGACTAGAAAACCCACTTGACCAATACTCATAATAAAATTAAAAGAGTATCATAACGGACCACCTCCCAATTTCCATAGTCAAGATATTTACACATTATACCTAAGCACTCTCATATACATATGCACAACCAAATATTAAAATCATTGGAAGGGAATTTTAACATCACATGCATTCACATCTATTAAAATAATGTGATGCAATCTCTTTCCATTCGTTATCCATAAAATATGACCATGCTACCTTCATAAATTAGGTATATTATTGGAAACATTATTATCATGATGACCACTTGATCTAACAGATGTCTTGATATTCATTGATATCCATATCATTACTTGCTTTTTTCGCATTAACTGTAGGTTCAATATCATAATAACCACCTTATCGTGTGAGGGCTAGAGGGGTATTAAATGATGTGAATTAGATGCAAGATATAGGATCATTAACCACAAGTTCACAATTTAAGATGTCAACCAATGTGAACCAAAATACATTAAATCTTCAATAGGATATGGTTAGGAGAATCTTGATATAACTCATGCAAGTTTTTCTAAACAAAGATAGGATAATAGTGCATTTCATATGAATACACTCTCCTTGAATTATTATGATATCCTTATGCATGAAAAAATACTCAAAGTTTATCCATAAAGCCCTCTAGAATGGAAATTTATTGAAGTTTGTTGAATGCAAAATCTTGAGAGAACATATTGTAGTGTCATAAATTGCAACCCTAGAAATTTTCGACCACATTAGGGTCCTCACGCATGCAAAATTGAATCGCCTATCCTGATCGAAGACCAAAGACTCCTCAATCCCCCAAAAATGCATCTCCCTTGCCCTCTGCACTGCCTAACCTACATCTTGTCCTACAAAAAAGGGTAGGACAAGGGCGTGGCACCCCTGTCCCTTGCCCTATTTTGGGCAAGACCCTTTCTAAGTCTGTATTGAAGGTTGTGCAATGAGCAAAAAATCCTCCTCGATGTCGGCCTGTGATGAAATTCAATTTCATTAACCCTAATTGACAAGTATAAAAGTTGCATTTTCCCTCAAGCATTCAAGAGCATTCAAGCATTCAAGCATCACTTTCAAGCATTGAGCATCTCAAGTCTCCCTTCCAAGCTAGGTGTTGCATTCAAAAACTAGGGTTGGACCTGAAGGAAAACCCCCAACCCCAACCCATTTTCCTCTCTTTTCTGTGTGTAGGTTGCATGTGCGTAGCTGTACTTTCAGATTTGGACTCCATTTGTAGAGGCAAAAAAACCCTTTTCAGTTTACGGATTTTTCGGAGGACCATGTACACTTTCGCCACAATCCAGGCAAATTTTCCTCAAATTCACAAAGTGGCTTCATCTTGACATACTATTGCCAAAGCCAGGTGCACAACTTTATCCCACGCTCTAATCTATATTTATTATCAATTCTTTGTCTCTTTTCACCTAGTCTTAATACATAACTCAATCAATTCCTTTCCATTATGAGTAGAAGAGGGGATTAATTTATCATTCTCATTTCATTCAGAATTCAATCTTCTTCTTTTGAGGTTGAATCTAATAAATATCCCTCTCCCCTCTTCCAATATAATGTGTGAAAGTGTTTGAAGGGAAATCCATAGTGAAACTCCCATCTCTCCTTGGAGGGAAAGGGTAGCTTTCCTCTTGATCTCTCATTACAATTTGGTGACAATTACATTTTGGTTAACCCAACGTGTTGCATGCTTTCCTTTGAAAAAAATTGCATATTTTTCATTTACAAGTTTAATTTTTCTGCAAACTTAGTGGTTTATTCATTCAAAACCCTAGTTTTTTAAATAATCAGAATTGAACTTGTGATTTGTAAAAATTGTTTGTGGTTTTCTTATATATGAAAAATTGTTTTGTTTGTCAAATTCAATTTCCTCATTGTCTTGTTCAATTTTCAAATCAAATTTATAAAATTAAGTGGTTACTTGTTAAAACCCCAATTTTCAAAAATCATCTTGAACTTCTACAAAAATTGCATTTCCATTTAATTTTCAGATTTTTGATTGTTTGTAGACTTGATTTCATTCCTACAATTCAAATTTTTAATTTCCCTCCTTTTTCCCAAAATTCAAACTTCAAAATTAAGTGGTTAGGTCTTAAAACCCTAATTTTCAAATTTAATTAGATTTTGTGCAAATGTCAATCAATTTAATTCAAATTCATATTTTTAAACATTTTCCAAGGTGTCCCTATCCATTAGGTTTGAACTTTTTCAAATTTGCAATTCAATTCCTCTTTTTCTTTAAAACCCTAATAGGGTTCTATTTTTACATTTGAACTTAATTTCGCCCATCTAGAAATCGTGAAATTCACCAAGTTTTTGGGGTTAGCTTTGAAATCATCATAATATTCATCCTTTAAATTTTCAAAAAAAGTTGGTCAGATGATGTGCATTCTCGCCACGGTCCTTGACTTTTTTCCCAAAATTTTGGGAGACTGTTATGATTGTATTTAATAGCCTAAATCTAGAAGATTGGCTGATTTCGTCAATTTTTTATCCCTCTAGAATCAAAAATACCTCCAAAATTCAACATTTCAAATTTCAATTTTTTTTTTTAAATTCAGAGGTTAATTATAGTCTGCCCTAATTTTAAAAATTCTATTAATTTTAAAATTAAGTGGTATCCCCTTGGCCTAATTTTAAAAAATTCCAATTTTTTCTTTTTCTTTCTCCAACAAAGTCCAAATTGTGTAATCATTATTTTCTTAAATTTTACATTACTCAATTAAGCTTTGTTCCTATAATTCAAAATTCAAAATTCAAATTTTCCCTCTAGTGCATGAGTTTTACCACCATTAGTCCTACCTATACTATCCTTGTTAGAAGAATCACTATAATTAAGACCTTCTGAGGTTTAATTATCGAGGAGATGAAGCCTACTTTGGGTGAATTCTTTAATGAGGATCATGCTAGTTCTTCCCACTCTAATCATGTGCCTATTTACCACATTTTTGAAACCCATGATGAACAAGAAGCTTTAACTAGAGTCTCTATAGATCAACTTTCCAAATTGGACAATCAATTTGATAACTTTCAACAATGGATATCCCAAGTACACCTTAATAGTGAAGTTCTTCCATTAATGGAAGGCCTTAAGCACATGATTCAAAGTGATAAGAATGGAATTGATATATTGTGTGGCATTGCATGTATTGTTGATTCTAATGTCATGCCTATCAAGAGTTGTGTCGAAACCCTAGGTTATTCACAATCTTCAACACAAGTCAATCCTTCAATTCCTTTCACTACTCTTATGACTAGTATTCCTACTTTTACCTCCAACATCATGGCTACTTCAACTCAAAATGTCACCCCTACAACAATTAGTCATGGGGGAAATCCATCTTCTTCATTAAATTTGCCATCTTTACCTATGTCTTCAATAAGTGTTCTTAGTATCCCTCAACCAATCAATGTGACACAAGGGGGCAATTCCTTCAACAACTTTATTCCTCCTTTAAGTGTCCCTTTTCCTAACCAATCATCACCTATGCCTATATATCATAATGTCCCACCACCTTATTCTCAGTCCATGCCTTCTTTCAATAACATCACACCACCTTCTCAATCAACTATGTCTAACATCAATTCTTCTATCGAAGTGACAATTAACAATCTTGCTCAAACTTTGTCTTCCTTACAACAACAAATTGCTTCTATGAGTCGATCCATGTTTAGTGTGCCCACCTTTGATGTTGCGATCCCACTTTCTCCTGATATTGTTAAATTTGTGCCACCTAAACATGTTGAGATCCCTCAATTATAAATCTATAGTGGAAAAGGTGATTCTCTTACGCATGTCTAAATATTTCAAACCTTGTGTACTGATTTTGCTTATGATCAGATATTGCTTACGAAACTATTTATAAGAACACTAAGAGATATAAGGCTTTACAATGGTATTCCTCTTTGCCTTCTTATTCTATCACTTCTTTTGAAAAACTAGCAAATGATTTCACCCAACAATTTCAAAACAACATTGGTCCTAAAGTCACTTTGACTGATTTAATGCATTGTAAACAAGGTGTTAAAGAAAAAGAGATTGACTTCATTGGTAAGCATTTGTGTACTCAAATTTATTTTCTTGTACATGATAATGATATTCAAATAATTTTTATTTCTAATTTATAAAAAGATATTAGGGAAAAGCTTCTTTTGTCTGAGTTTACTTTCTTTCTGCAGTTGTGCACAACACTCCACAATTATCAAATGGTTGTGATTCAAATGGAGGAATCCACTCCTATGGCTATGAGTGATAAGGGGGAGAGTTTTCAACAACCATTTGCAAGGTTCAAACCAACAAAAGGCTTCATCAAGTTTAGCGATACAATCAACAATAACAATGTGAATTCTATAACAGGTGTGCCTCCAATTCCTAAATTTTTCAAAAGAGAAAGACAATTTACTCCTTTGAATGAATCTTTACATAGTATTATGTCTCAATTGTTGCAAAGAAATTCTATCAAACTTCCTTCTATAAAAATAATTGATCCTTCTAAACTTGCATCCCCTTATTTTGATAAAAAATTATTTTGTTAATTTCACTGTAAGCCTGGTCATGATACTGAGAAATGTTTCACATTCAAAAATAAGATTCAACATTTGATTTATAACAATACTATATCTATGGCAGGTGTGAATCATAAAGGGAATAAATCAGTAGCTCCTTCTAATCAAAATCTTAAGATTTTTACTGACCGCTTTCCTTCTCATACCTCTAACGTGATTGAGACTAAGTATACTTGTTTTTCCTTGAAGGAATTAACTTCTATGGTTTTGAACTTGGTAAATATGGTAGAAAAATAAGATATACCTAAAGATCCTTGTATTACATTTGACCCTAGTGAGACCATTAGAGCACCTGATGGCCCTTTATACATAGTTGCGAAGGTTAAGGATATAACTTACCATGGTGCCCTTATTGATCCCTCTTCCATGGTTAATATCAACAATGAGGAGTATCTTGTCACTCTACGATTGCATAAAGCAATATATGATGCTTCTAATGTGTTTGTGAAGTTATTTGATGGATTATTTTATCCTACCATTAGCTCCATCACCCTTCATGTTGAAGTTCATACTAAATCTATGGATGTCAACTTTGTTATCATTCCTTCTTCTGAGAAATTCCATGTAAAGATTGGCTATCCTTGGATATCTTCCATGAAGGCTATTGCTTGTCCAATCCATAAGTGTTTGAAATTTTCTCACAATGGAAAAATCGTAATTGTGAACCATACCTTAGTTAAACCATCCAAAAGAAGCATCGG
Organism: Cryptomeria japonica; assembly: GCF_030272615.1. Lineage (NCBI taxonomy): Eukaryota > Viridiplantae > Streptophyta > Pinopsida > Cupressales > Cupressaceae > Cryptomeria > Cryptomeria japonica. Next base: position 75,302,338 of record NC_081408.1, on the reverse strand, counting down.
TGTTCCTATTCATTTCTTTTGGCCTAAGCAATTTCAATCTCTTCCATCAAGGAGCAATTCTCTTTTTCAATCTTATCAAAAATATAAGAAAGATGATATTATCTTTAAGTAAACCTAGATCCCCAACACTTCACATTCCTATCATTCTTGAAGATGAAGTCTCCCCCTAACAAATAGAACTAATCTTCTAATAAGGAAGATCCTCAACCTGTTCCTATGGATGTGTTTATGTCTTCTCCTAAGAAAGAAAACAATATTCCACCTAAGCTTAGACCCATACCTCCTCCTCATGGTGGACCTTGTCTCCTTCTAACACCTAATAATCCTCCTCTATATGGCGCAATTCCACCTCCTTCCTCTTATAGAGAGAAGAGGCATGCCTCTCCCCTTATTCAACCTAAAAGACCTCAACTTAAACCTTCAACTATCAAATATGATAATATTCCACCTTCACCAAATATTCCTCCTCCTTCTTAGTCTTCCACTAAGACTCGACAAAATCGTTCTGCGATAGAATCTCAACAAAGATGTCGTGTTCGATCTCATGAATCTATCCCTCAAACTATTCAATCTCCTAGAACTCCAACACTTCACATGATTCGCTTTTATCATAAGAAAGTTATTGAACCTAAATCTCCAACTCATAAGTTGCAAAAAACATGTGATGGTTTTACTTTTATTCATGTGCGAGCTCCTCTTTCTATAAATCTTGATGAAGAAATGAGTGAAAATGATATTTATGATGGAAATACAACTCTGAATGCTTTTGATAGTGATAATGAATATGTTGATGTTGACAAGCATTTATTAGCTGAATTTAAAAAATCCCTAATCCTAGCTCCTAGAGCCGAAAAAAGTGACTTATCACTTGACCATGGTCCCTGGTTGGATCTTGTGATATCTCCTTCTGTTGTGCTCGATGTCACTCCTCTGGTGTGTTTCTCACCTTCGCAAAATAGTGATCAACAAGATTGGGAGGTGGATGTTGTAATACCCTAACAATGGTCATCTAAATCATGGGCCCCCTAATCTCGACAACATCACCAAGGTCCTAACCAAAGGCAATTAAATCAATCTTGAGCACAATTAATTCTTTAATCATCAATGTCGCATGGCAAAATTAATCAACCAATATTAATTAAATGTTTATTTAATTAATTGATCATTCCAAGTAAATCATTTTAAACAATTATCTTATTTATTTTATTGAATATACTAGCATATTTAATGAAATAAATCAATTTGCCATCAAATCTTCAAAAAACGAATTAATTGACCAAAAAAAGAATTAAAAACTGAGAAAAGAAATCAATTGGAGATAATCTTGACAAAACAATTAAAAAAATGATAAAAAATATCAAAGAAAGCAATTAAAACAATTAAATCTTAAAATTGAATGAAATAGACAATAAATCAGTTTTTTTCTTGATTTTATCTTAATTTTAGTTCAATTTCCTTTGAAACTAAGAAAAACATCCAATCACATCAATTCACCTGGATTGTGCTTCCTGTTGGAAAATCTTGACTGCTCATCATCATTTGATCTCAGCCTTTGGTTTCTTTCTGAATTTTCTATAAATTCAAGGTCTCATCTCTCATTCAAAAATCCTCGAGAATATATTGTTATTATGTTGTTTTTGCTCTAGGTTCATTGAAAATTTGCATTGAGATATTGCATATTAGTTATTTCATATTGCTTAAATCATTTAGCTTAAATATTCAAATATTGCTTAAATCATGTTAATCTTGCATATCTAGCTTAAATCTTGCATCCATTTAGCTCATATTCATGCTCATATAGATTAAAAATCCTTCGTTTAGGTGTTGTCTAGTCACTGGATAGCTAAGCAATCTAAGAGCAATCTAAAGTCGCATCTACTAGAAGGCAATGGGTCGATTTGTTATGGTTTTATTATTCATGTTTATATTTGTCTAACCATGCATGTAATGACTTAATTGAAGTGTTGTGCTTATAGATATAGGTCCACTTTTCACACACACATTTATGGTGCCCACCGTGGGGTAGAAAACTACTTTTTTGGCCTCAAAATCATTCTTTTTATCTTGTAGGTTTTGTCCATACAATCTCTGTGAAATATCGTACGAGTAGTTTCAGTGCATCGTACGACATTATATTGAAGCCTATCATTTATCGTATGACATAATAATAAATCCTGTCATTTTTCGTACGAATTAGAAGATGGACTCGTACGACATACTGTTTCTGGTTATTTGATTTTATCCTCTATCATCCTATGCTCATTTCTGACTCGTATGATAAAAAAAATTTGTCATTCCATTCCATGAAAATTTTTGTACGATTTTGTTTTCTATTAGATTAAAAGTAAGTTTCACTTTTCGGGGTTTTTCTTGAATTAAATTTTGATTACGCTAATGCTGACCCTGAATTGTCTTCTATCTGCCTAGTATTTTCACAGACTAACTAGTTTCTTATAGGATGCTTGTCAAAGACTTTATCAATCAAACATACACCTGTCAAAGAATAAAAACAACATGACTACTGATGCGTTGTTCTTGCAAGCTGCCTAAAGATAAATCAATCAAACATCGTGTATTCTTTAATTTTTTAGGCACTTAACTTGCTATCTGGTTAATGAACAAATTTGTCTTTCATGTTTTTAGAAGATTCTGAGAGGTAGGAGAGTATTCTCTTGTCTTTTTAAGACAATCAGAAATCTATCTACCCTTGAGGCATTTTCTTTGTTTGAGATTTGTACATCTTTAGCAGGCCTGCCCTCCCGAGGGGTTGAAAAACTCTTAAAGTTGTTACAACTGGTGTGAGGGGAACAAACTAAGTGGGAATGACTAAATGCCAAGTACTCCAACCCACTATAAAATTAATGTGATTTGATGAAAATCAAGTCAACGGCAGTGCTCAGGAATAGCTCTCCTCTTTACCTTCGAGTATATTGAACCTTGGTTTTCAAGGGTGGGAGACCTCTTAATTGAGTTTATACCTTGATGCATAGAATGAAACCCTTACTAGATTCAATTAAAATTAGAAGCTACCTAATTCACCTCTGAAAGGTTGATAATATTTGTGCAAGAGAGATAGTAACTCTCCCAAGACACTTGCCATATCGTACCCCCATTACTATTTGGAGTCGGCTAATACGACATTGAGAATCCATTGCGTGAGACTCAGCGATCGTATTCTGATTAGCTATTGGGTGTGTACCTAAGTCAACAAGTAAAGGTTTTCTTCTCTAAGCCAACTTCCATAGGGTTTGCATGTTGTGATTGGAGTTACTATTTATACTGCGTGGTTTCTGTGTTTTCAGCCTTGAAACTAAAACTGGAATACCAAAACTAGAGAAAACAAATCAAACAAATCAACAACTTAGTGATAAAACTCTATCCGTGTCAAAGCTAGTCTATCCTAGTGAAAAACAAAAAATCAGTCCACCTCAGAATTGGTCATACTCAGTTGTGATACTTAGCAATTGAAAAAACTCAAAATTCTTGTCTCTGTCTTGTTAACAGTCATACGAGCCTGATCATTTGCCATCCTGCACTATATCATTTGTCGTACAACTCTTTTAAATTATCGTCTAAGTGAAATCCTCTATCGTACGAGACCCACCAGTCTATTGTTTAAGTTAAATCCTGCATCATACGAGACAAAACTGCACTGAATATTTTGTCATTCGGGGCCTACCCATTTGTCGTACGGTACTAGGTAGCAACTCGTACGAAACAAAACTATTGTCATCTTGAAGTTGTTATACTATCATACAGTCTCTGAAATTTTGTCGTACGAGTCTCTGATTTTGCCAGTCTAGAACAATCAAACCTATCTAAAACAGTCTACAGCAAGCCTAAAACTGGTTATCATCCTCCAGAGCATAAACAACCTTGATAGTGTACCTCTGTCATTGCTTTGCACAATTATTTTGATCATCTTTAAGATAGTTAAAACAAACATCTTATCAAACCAAAGTTAACTTACATAACATCTTACATAGGATATATCATTCCTGAAACCAGACCAGATCTTAGTTACTTCTCTTAATCACTACGTTAAATGAACCACTAGCTACAATTTGATCTTGACTTCTACAAAACATTTGGCTCTCAGTACTGTTGGTTACAAATGACTGTTCAAACTAGAAATTATCACAGCAAAAGAGACAAAGAAAAAGAAATGCCCTTTACGTCAAAAGAAAATCCATTCTTTGTTGAAAACCCCTTTTACAATAAACCATCCTCATCACAAATACCAATTTATGATCTACCAATCTTTGGTCAGTCCCTTTCTCCCACTATGTCTGGGGAAAGACAAGAAAGAGAAGCTAGTAAATGAAACACTCATGATGACTTCAGAAATCATACCACTGATAGTGATTCCTCATCAACTGAATCTAAGCTTCCTGAACCTCCCGCAGCCGAAATAAATAAATGTCAAAATGATAAAGAATTTTGAAAAATGATGAAGGTCATCATGCCTAGGGAATAGGAAGACTATTTCCTAGAATTAGCAAAGCAAGGTGCTAAACTCCCTATTGGTTATAATGTGGAGGCCCTTGTCACTAAAGAGGAAGAAACACCATGGGGACAGATAAGTAAACAAATGCAAACATTACAAACTGTGGTCGCAATACTACAAAACAAAGATAAAACACCAAAATAATATTCTCTAGACACAATATGCCCATTCCCCTTTGACAAAAACCTTTACATGCCCCATTTCCCCCATGAGTAGAAATGGCTAAGTTTGACAAGTATGACGGGAATACAGACCCCCAAGATCATATCAGAGAATTTGGTGCTTTATGTATGGATTTCGTGCACGACCAAACGTATCTCATGCGCCTTTTCCCAAGAAGTTTAGGGGGACAAGATATGGAATGGTTCTCAAGTCTACCCATGGGAATAAAAACTTTCGAAGAATTAATCCAACTATTCCTATAGAAATACTCCTACAACATTCACCACCCAGTCACTATGATAGAGCTTTGCAATACCAGACAAAAGACATGAGAACCCTTTCCCACTTTTCTCCAACGATGGAGAAAGATGTTCTCTAGATATTCACGGACTATCCCAGATCTTGAGAAAATGGATATCTTTGTCAACAACTTAATCCCTAAATTGAAGTATAGTGTCCAAATGCAAGTACATCCTTCATTCAAAAAAATGGTAGATAACACCCTCAGAATGGAAGATGTGCTTATAAAAAAGGGAGATATATCACTTTGGAAAGAAACATTGCAAGGTTCTAGTTCTAAAGAAAAGAGTAAATACTAGAAATACGACAAAGACAACAACAAGAACATTGTTAGTGATGGAGTGGTAGATATTATCCAAGCAAAAACAAAGCCCATGATATTTAACTTGGCCAGTGGCATGCAAGCACTCAAGGCAGCTGAAACTGCGACAGAAAATCCTCCAAAGAAAACAAGAGAATGGTTTAAAGAAAAGCCTTGGCTTTCAAAACCTAAGCATTATTTTACTCCTCTAGATGAATCATATGAATCTACTTTTAAAACTTTATTGGCAAATAATCTGATAACATTGTTAGATAATTCTAGACCATATGACCCAGAAATTAGACCCAAATGGTGGAGAGAAAATGAATACTATGACTACCATCAAAACAAGGGACATAACATAAAAAACTGCATGAAAATCCCCATGAAATCCAAGATCTCATTGACATAGGGAAGATCGTTGTTGGAAATCATGCAACTAATGCTGATCATAAGGCCTTTAAAGATCCCTTACCGACTTCTGAACAAGGAGATTCCTCAAAATCCAAGGGAGGAGCTAGAGTCAATTATACCTACACTAACAACAATAATGTGATCAACATGATTGAATCTATTCAACCTGAATATTGCAATGTGATCTTAGTCAACGATCACCAAAGTCAAACACAAATTGCTAATGCTATGACTTGTGCTCAAAGGAAGATTACTCTTCCAGGAGCTAATTCCTCAACTTTCGATCAAATAACATCAAATCTACCAAAATAGACAAACAGACACAATCATGGACAAATCAAAACAACTGGCTTCATCATCTTCTCCTAGTCATAGTATTGTTGAACAATTGAAGAGAACCAATACTCAAATCTACAACTTAGAACTGCTTAAGATCTCTTCTGCTCATAAAGAGGCCTTGGAAAAAGCTTTACTTACTACTAGTGTCCCTAAATATTTAGACGTAGATCAGTTTCAATCTATGGTGGGTCACCTGATCTCACCCCATTACCTCACTTTCTCTGAAGAAGATGATAACTCACTGAGTCACCCACATAACTAACCATTACACATTGAAGCCATGATCCATAAACACTGAGTTAAACATGTTTTCATAGATGGAGGTACTAGGTTGAATATTTGTACCTATAATCTATTGACACAACTGGGATTCTCTAAAAATGTTATTGATGCAACAAAGAAAATAACAACCAAGGCTTATGATGAAGAAGAAAGAGCTTCTAAGGGTCTGGTACTATTACCAATCAGGGTAGGACCTATAGAAAGAGATGTCATTTTTTAGGTCCTTGATCTTCATCTTTCATATAACATCTTACTGGGCAGGCCATGGATTCATGAAATGAAAGCAGTACCATCTACGTATCATCAGTGATCGAAATTTCCTTATAACGGAGTTGAAGTCAGTATTCCCACTAATATAAGTTATACCCACAATGCATTAACACATAGTGTTGATGTTTTTGTTCCTCATAATAGAGCAACCTCTATAGCTGAAAGTTAAGAATCTTTGCTGAAAGGTTTACAAAAGAAATTGAAAATCACAAACATTGCCATGGATGGCTACAAGATAGAGCCTATACTCTCACTAATGTCTCTTCCTCCATCACCAAGATAGTTGGGAAAACCATCAAAGGTTATGAGGCCACAAATTTCAACTCCAAAAGTCATTTATGATGGTGTCTTTATATAGTCCTCTACCTCTCTTGTAGATGAAATAGAAGAGGATGATGTTCTCAAATCACTTTTCAAAGAAGATAGTGGAAACAAATAAATACGACATTATGAGGTTTCCCCGACACAATATTGTCTAGGATATAAGATGCTTCAACACATGGGATATTCAGGTGCTGGTCCTCTGGGAAAGTGTCAAAAAGGTATTGTCAAACCTATTCAGTTACAAACTAAGTCTGTCAATGATAAAGTTGGACTAGGATATGATCTAAGAAAGCAATCAAATGAGAAGCACACATCTCACCATCAACGTAAGTGGAAGAAAAAGGCACTACCTTTAACAACAAAAGAAATTAATACTCAATGAACTCAAGAAGAGTGTGACGATGAACAAAAAGAATTGCCCACCAAGAGAGAAGAAACAAATGGTAATTAAATTCCAAATATATCAACTATAGTAACACAAGAAGTAGAAGTCCCAGAGGATATGAGAGATGAAGTATACAGGATCAGAGATTTGTTTGCACCACTAAAAGTTCCAATCACATATACTGATAGACAACAAGTAGATGATTCAAAAACTGATTCAAATGAGTATGAATGGGGTCCAAACCACATCTCAGATACATATACTACAGAAACCCTTGAAGAATCTAGTGATATCACAGATGACGCACAAGAGCTGATATGCCTAAGAATGCAAAAGGAAATGGAAGAAATCAAACTAAAAAGACAAGAAGACTATGAATGACAGCTGGAGAAAGAACGAACACAAGCAATTTCTTCACCTACCAACCCTCCTAATGAGATAAGACAAATCAAGTACGGAAATACAAAAGAAGAAATAGAAGCTACAGAAATAGAACCAGTCATCAGTCTAGAGGAAGCTGAATGGAAAAGATGATAGGGATTAACAGAACCATCAAAGTTATGTCCATAAGTGTGTGAAATACAAGTAATCAATGAACCAAATCACGAAGGAACTTGTAGCATCAAAGATGTGGGTATTGATACTATATATACTTTTACTAAGCCACTTCAAGATGAGTCAAAAACTTCATCCTATGACTCTGATACCTCAGACAGGAGCTCTATTTATAACAACAACTATTCAACAATGCATTATGACTACTCTGCCATGAATGTTGAGATATTGTTTGTTGACCCTGTTACTGTACACCATGGTATGTAGTCTAGTCTAAAGTAGGTGATGACGCTAGAAATAGGTCATTTGGGTTAGGTCCAATAAATACTAACATGAATTTCGATAATCTTGTCGTAACTCTTCCTGCTCTTGAGACACATACGCAAGGTAGTCTTCTGGAACTTGACTGGTCAGTTCGAAGCCATGATGATAGTACCATGAACTTCCTTGAGCATGTTCCAATCTTATCCTTAATACATCCTGAACTGATTGATTGTACTCTTTATAACCAACCCTTAAATGTACCTACTTTTGCTAATGACTATATGTTAGCCTATTATCTCAATGCAATTGAACCCATGATCTCTTCCACAAGTGAATAGAGTGAAAATAGGACTGAAATAGATATCAAGTATCTTAGTCACAAAAATAAGAAAAATAAAAGATCTAATGGCGAAAACCACATTGTGGTGGTGTCAGAATCTAAAAAAGAGAAAATAAAGGACATACCTAAGGGTGAAAACCTCTCTGAGGCCCATGAAGGTCAGATACTTGATATACTGCCAAGTAATTTTTAGGTGAGACCTTTCATATTGATCGAGCCAACTCAGTCAATGAACATTGGGAGTCAAGAGACACCACACATCATCCATTTAGCTCAATCACTATCAGCAGAAGAGTTAAAAGATTTCAGCAACCTTTTTTTAAAAAAGAAGATTAACTTTTCATGGACATACTTCTAGACATGCCAGGACTAGATCCTGATCTCATCATGCATCACCTCTCTATTATAGAAGGAGTTAAACCTGTCAAGTAAAAACTCTGTAAGATGCATCCTCATGTGGCACTACTAGTCAAAGTTGAACTAGAGAAATTGCTAAAAGATGGATTTATCAGAGCTGTAGACTACGCATAATGGATATAAAATATAGTACTTGTATCAAAGGCAGACAAATATATTAGAGTTTGCACAAACTTCAGGGATCTCAACAAAGCATGTCCGAAAGACAATTTTCCATTGCCCAACATTGACATGATAGTAGATACGACTGTTGGATATGAGATGTATTCATTAATGGATGGATTCTTTGGTTACAATCAGATCAAGATAGCACCTAAAGATCAAGAAAAGATAGCTTTCACATGTGCATAGGGAACCTTACCAAAGAGCGGTAACTATTATCTTCCACAATATGATGCATAAAAACATGGAAGATTATGTTGATGACACCCTAGTAAAAACCATGAAGAGAACTATGCATATTCAAAAACTAGGCCTCATACTAGATAGAATGGAAAGATTCAAGCTCTGGTTAAATCCTAAAAAGTGCGCATTTGGAGTAACATCAAGAAAATTGCTTGGTTACATAATTTCAAAAAAAGGAATTGAGGTTAACCCTAAAAAGGTCCAAGCTATAATGGAAATGCCTCCACCCAGAAATATTAGTCAAATGAGAAGTTTATAGGGTCGTCTTCAGTCAATAAGGCACTTTTTATCTCAACTAGTAGACAAAGCTCAACCCTTCACAAAGGTATTAAGGAAAGGAGTTCAATACAACTAGGATAAAGATTACGAACAACATTTAAAACAAATCAAAGATTATATTTCTAATCCACTCATATTAATGCCACCGATTCAAGGTAAGCCATTTATCCTATACATATCAGCCAAAAATACTTCACTAGGGGCACTTCTGGCACAATAGGATGACAATAAAAAGGAACTAGCTATCTATTACATCAGCAGAATGTTGGTGTTGTATAAAATGAACTACACTATAATAGAGAAAGCATGCTTGGCATTGGTCTATGCATCACAAAAATTAAGGCACTATATGTTAGAACACTCTATTAAGTTGGTAGCCAAGATTGATCTGCTCAAATATCTTCTTAGTAAAGCAATGCTTACAAGGAGACTAGCCAAATGGGTCATGGTTCTTACAGAATTTGATATTGAATATGTCAAATGTAAAGCCATCAAAGGACATGTTATTATAGACCAACTTGTTGATGCTCCACTTAAAGTCAGTCAACCTTTGCATATAGAATTCCCAGATGAATCAATCATTCACCTTATTGAACAATCATGGAAGATGTTCTTTGATGGGTCTTTTACTCAATGTGGTTCTGGTATCGGAATACTTTTTATTACTCTACAATAATACTCAATCCCAAAAGCTTAAAAGATTCTCTTCCCTTGCACAAATAACATTGCAGAATATGAAGCTTTGGTAAACAGGATCAAGTTGGCCATCGAGTGGAAGATTGTTGAATTACACATCTATGGAGATTCTCAACTCATCATCAACCAAATCAATGACCTATATCAAATAAGAGATGAGAAATTGATGCCTTCTAAGAGAATGGTGGATGATCTCAAGAAATACTTTACCTTTGTATCATTTCAGCAGATCCCCAAAACATCAAATAGAGCAACAGATGCAATGGCCACTTCGGCATCTATACCACAACTACAGGAGTCTAATTTTCACTTTGAATTCCTAGTGGAAGAGTTACATTATCCTGCCTATGATTCCCCCAAGTCCTAGATGGTCTATTCTATTATTGGACATGACTCATCTCGTTATAGCCACATTTACTCTTACCTGCGTGACCAAGTTGTCCTTGCTAATCTTTCCCAAAATGAAAAAAGGAACCTAATCCAAAATGCGTCATTGTGCGTCATCATTACTAATGACCTATTCAAGTGAGGTTTAGATAACAATTTTCTTAGATGTTTGGAAACTAAGGAGTCTCAACACGCATTATTTGAAGTTCATGAAGGTGTTTGTGGATCCCATTCGAACAGTCTAACTTTAGCATGATAACTACTAAGGGTTGGTTGCTATTGGCCAGACATGGAGAAAGAAGCTATAAAATTTGCCAAAACCTATGAAAAGTGTCAACTACATGGGCACCTTATCCATGCTCCTACAAGGGATCTCATACCTTTTGTGACACACAAGCCCTTTCAACAATGGGCGTTTGATCTAATTGGCCAAATATATCCTGCATCATCTAACGGTCACAAATTTATTATCACTGCCACTGAGTACTTCACTAAGTGGGTAGAAGCAGTTCCACTCATCAAGGAAACCAACAAACAAGAAGCTCTCTTTTTTCTTAATTATATCATATATAGGTATGGTATACCCGCAATCATTACAACTGACAATGGAGGACAGTTCAAGAAAAAAGATCTCGATGAACTCTATGAGAAATTTAAAATAAAACAACACTGTTCATCAGTATATTACACTCAAGGTAATGGACAAGCAAAGGCATCTAACAAAAATTTACTAACTATCTTGCATAGAATAGTGAACAAATCCGGGAAGGATTGGCATCTACAACTCAATCCTGCATTATGGGCTTATAGAACAAGTATCAGAACACCTACTGGGGCTACACCTTTCTCTTTGGTGTATGGGTAGCAGTATTACCTATTGAGGTAGAAATACCATCTCTAAGAGTTTCTTTGCAAGGTCTCATTACTAATGAAGAATATAGAATATCTAGATTGCAAGAGCTCAAATTGTTGGATGAGCATTGCAAGTGGCATTTGATCATCTCAGAGTGTAACAAAAGAGAATGTCTAGAGGATATAACAAAAAGGTTCGACACCAAGAATTTCAGGTTGGTGACCTAGTTCTAAGAGAAAATCCTAAAAATCAATAGTTTCGAGACAACAAAGGGAAGTTTGAACCCAACTAGTTGGATCACTATATCATTACTACAGCTTTTGGCTCTGTGCCTATCAGCTCTCAACATCAGAAGGAGAACAGCTCCATGAAACAATCAACACCATCCATTTGAAGAAATTCTTCACTTAAATATTCTCTGCTCCAGCAGCCTACATAGCTAAAAAGACCTGAATAAATCATAAAAATCAGAAAAAAAAACCCTGAAGAAATCATTAAAGTCAGAAAAAGTCCTAAAAAAAATCCTAAAAACCAGAAAAAGTCCTGAAGAAATTCAAAAAAAAAAAAAAAAAAAGAGAAGAATAAAAGGAAAAAAGAGAGAAAATGCCTTGGTGAAAACCTGGTAAATAGGCATCTTGGTAAAAAAAAAAAATTAATCTTTGCCAAGCAGGTGAAAACCTTGTAAACATACGCCTCTTCTACTCAAGCACTCCATTTATCAATGCAACATTGGCATTCCTACTTTCATGCATCTTTGCTTTTGCTTGTACATATTTTAGTCACTTTTGTCACATCCAGGTTCGTTGGAACCCTCATGGATTGAAACCGATCATTGTCCTAGTCTTAGGCTAATTGACAGAGCACATTACATGTCCTAAGCAGTATCAACCAAGTCAACTTTACGACAGTGAAACCTAGTTGTCCACTCTGAGTTAGTTACCTGTCTCCTGACTACTGAAGAGTTTTATCACTAACAACATAATAAAAAATAATCACTGAACAGTTTGAGCTATGAATGAAAATTTTATGTGTGTTGTCTTTTATATTGGTTTTCAATTATTATCCCTCTGAGTAACTCGAGGAAATCTATTGTGACTAAGAGGAGCAAGGATTGGGGGTATAATATTTTCTTTGTTTCTGCTTGTAGGAATGATCCTAATGATTTGGAAACATCTAAGTTAGCTGGGTGTCTATGGTAAGAGCCTTCACATTAAGGTGAAATTGCCACACATACCTCGACTCCGCTTATTTAAATTCTATAGGGAGGTTCCCATAATTTCTTTGTCTGTTTTGACGGAATTTCTTTATTGTACAATCTGGGTCACTGCGTAATCTGTCCAAGGAAATGAACAAAAAAAGGGTCATTACGAACAAGATAATTAATATTGCACAAGCAAAGAAAGGAACTCTACTCTGCCTGCTATAATTGTAAAATGCTCAATGATGAAAATTAAGTTGTTCAAATCTAGTGACTAGGTTTAGGATTGCATCTCATCTTGCATTTTATTCTACATCTCATGAATTTAGAGTGATTTCGGTATGATAACAATGGTCTCTTTATCATCTGAATGAGAGTTGGAAGCATCATCATTTCTCAGCTAAGTGGTCTCTTTTTCATCATCATTTCTCCGATCGAGTACTTGTGTTTTGAGATGCTAGCTGCATACATAAGCATCTTATATAGATTCATACATTTCATTTTAAACTCATTTGCATTCATCTTATTGCATAGAAAAAAGAAAAAATTGCACTACTTATGGCTCATTCTCCTCATTTATTTGCATAAAAAGAAACAAAATAAACATCCATATTCCAATTGCATTCATTCATCTATACTGAAAAGATATGCATACATATAGAATAAATCATATAGAACAACATCTCATAATCAATGAACACAAGTACGATGAAATCAAATCAAGAGCTCGTAAATCAATTGTCCTGAGTCCATTTTCGGGATCGAAATCGAAATTCAAGATCATTTTGCTAGTCAATTTCACAGTTTGGACCACTTCATGCTCTCTTCATCAATAGCTCATTCTCTCTTCTAATTGCACTCCATTTCACATGAATCAATGCTAAATCTCAATTTAATTCTCACATTAACTCTGATTTTAATCTTCAACATTAATCTTTGTGCTCAAATAACTTATCGTCGCTAGAAATTTGCCTACAATAACCATGCAACCCTCGCCATCTTTCGATTTTGCTCCCGAGGGGGCATACTCGTGACCTTATGACCTCACATCTTCAAATGTCGAGAAAATTTTCAAATCTTCATCAAAAGTCAAGCAAAAAAGCTTTTTCAACTAAAGAAAATCAATCAAATAAGACCTCATCACTAGGGGCATCTCAACTTCATCACTTTATATCAAGTTGAGATTTTTGAATCAAATCAATTGCTAGGGGCATATCAGTTTCATCACTTCAAATCAAGCTGATAGTTTTCTTCGTGTGAATCAATCTCTTAACGTTAATCAGTTTCATCGCTTTTCATCAAGTTGATTATTTGTTTAAACTCAATCAAGGGTTTAAAGAGTATCTTTAATCACACTCAATCTAAGCAAGTGTTCAGTTTCATCATTTCTTGATCAAGTTGGATAGTTCATCTTCATCCTATCTTGATTAATCAAGTTCAAGATTGATTTTTTTTTATCATCACTCATTGTGTCTAGATCAATCAAGTTATAGATCAGTAAGATTTGCTTCTTGATTAATCAAGTTCAAGTTAAGTATCTTTTGTTTTCTATCATTCCTAAGTTCAATCAAGTTCAGGTTCGGTGTCACTTTAATCAGACTTCATTCAACTTTGTCGCTTTGAATCAAGCTAAAACACCTTGCTTTTTATCTAGTTCGTGATCAATCAAGTTCAGAACTAGTATCTCCTAGACATAAAATTTTCTTTGAACCAAAGCACTACTTGCACGTTAATTCAAAGACGTGCAAATGTAATACCCTAAAAATGGTCATCGAAATCATGGGCCCCTAATCTCAACAACATCACCAAGCTCCTAACCAAAGGCAATTAAATCAATCTTGAGCACAATTAATTATTTAATCATCAATGTCACATGGTAAAATTAATCAACCAATAATAATTAAATATTTATTTGATCAATTGATCATTCCAAGTAAATCATTTTAAATAATTATCTTATTTATTCTATTGAATATCCTAGCATATTTAATGAAATAAATCAATTTGCCATCAAATCTTCAAAAAATGAATTAATTGACCAAAAAAAGAATTAAAATTTGAGAAAAGAAATCAATTGGAGATAATCTTGAAAAAACAAATTAAAAATTGATAAATAATCTCAAAGAAAGCAATTAAAACAATTAAATCTTATAATTGAATGAAATAGACAAAAAATCAGCTTTTTCTTGATTTTATCTTAATTATAGTTCAATTTCCTTTGAAACTAAGAAAAGCATCCAATCACATCAATTCACCTCGATTGTGCTTCCTCTTGGAAAATCTTGACTGCTCATCATCATTTGATCTTAGCCTCTAGTTTCTTTATGAATTTTCTATAAATTCAGGCTCTCATCTCTCATTCAAAAATCCTGGAGAATATATTGTTATTATTTTGTTTTTGCTCTAGGTTCATTGAAAATTTCCATTGAGATACTGCATATTAGTTATTTCATATTGCTTAAATAATTTAGCTTAAATATTCATATATTGTTTAAATCATGTTAGATTAATCTTGCATACATCTACCTCATATTCATGCTCATATAGATTAAAAATCCTTTGTTTAGGTGTTGTCTAGTCACTCGATAGCTAAGCAATCCTAGAGCAATCTAAACTTGATAGTTCTGATACTTAATATAAGTATAGATCCAATAGCGAACAAGATGAGGGGGGGGGGGGGGGGGGGGGGGGCGGGGGGGACGGTTAATCATACAAACTTAATCATCCATAAAACATTAGATTCAACCTCAGTAACATATATATCAGTCATTTAACCAAAACTGCCAAACATGCAAACTCAAAAACAAATGAACAATATAAACCTCATAACACCAGATTTAATGCGGAAAGCCAAATAGGGAAAAACCACTATTGGATTTCGGACCCACTAATAAATATACTCTTTTAGAGTATGCTCAGTTAAAAGCAAATCCTATTAAAGATTACAAACACATTGCTAGATGTGACCCGGTTAAGGGATTTCCCTCAGATCTGTTAGGATCTTCACATTGTTAGAAATGACCTTGTCAAAGGATTTCAAACACTCAATAAGAATGTCACCTTGCTAGAGGATTTTACAAATAAGACTGTTAAGTCCACTTGGTTAAGAGATTTTTTGCTACTTCTCAAAATAACAGTAATAAAAATATGTCTGCAACTTCACATCTAAAAATGCTAAAGTAGATTCCTATTTGTTCAATACAATTTAGACATAGAACTAATCTTGTCTATCTATTGGGCTTCCATACTCTGTTATTCTAATAGGTCTTCAAGCTCCTGTGCTCGGTAATCACTATGTAGCAACCTTGTGCGTACACTTGCCCACATACATTGTTTATCAACAGTTTCCTATTTATAAACAATCTTCCAATCACTTAATCTCCTTGATCACATTTCCCATGATTAATCATAGCCATCAAATCTTCAATCTTGTCCAAGTTCAATATATCCTTTGATCTGAAAATGTTTTACCCCACCTTGGAAATTGTGCTAGGGTATTGCGGTTCAATCTGAGCTGTAGACCTTTTATGCCATAACTAGGTATCATCTATCCTTGCATATAGACATTTATGTCAAGATGAAATGTATTACCTCTTGTTTCTATCCTAGTAGTAGCTAGCTTTCCATTCTTGTCATGAACTTTGACAATTCCTTTTTCAAACTCTATTCGGTAACCTGTGTTGTTTAGCTATGCTACACTCAACAAATTGTATTTCAAACCTTCAATCCAATAAACATCATTACATTTAGCTTTGTCAAGAAGTGTTATGGATCCTTTACCTCTTACCAGACATGGTGCATCATTACCAAATCTAACATAGCCTCCATCATAATCTTCTAACATAACAAACTTGTGTTTATCTTCTGTCATATGATGTGAGCATCTGCTATCTATAATCCAAGAATCATTAGTGTTTATGTGAGATATTAGGGCTTTTTCTTCATACCTTTCTTCATCCTGATCCATCCTTGATAGTCACATAAATAACTTCCTCTGTATCTGTCTCATCTGATTTATCATTGTTAGATTCCTCATCAACTATTAAGCATGTCTTTCTATCTCTTCTTCTGAAGTCTCAGTGTCCTCTATAATGGTTATCTTTTTGTTTGTCATCTTGGTAATCTTTCTTTTCAGTAAAATCTTTGTCAGGATAGTTAGAACCCATATGTCCAATCTTATCACAATTGAAACATTTCAAAGGTAGTTTTTCTTTATACTTACCTTTGCCTCTCGGTAACCTTTTGGCTAATAGTGCTTCATCCTGTTCTTTCTTTCTGATTTCTTCATACAATTTTTGTACTTCTTCCATGTTCTTCCAAAATCTTTCACTTGCTCCAATGTGATCTCCTTTAGAGTACTTATACTTTCTTTCATTGTAATCATTAGATTCATCAAGATGAAAAGAACTAAATGCAAATTCAACTTTATTTACCGAAGATCCACTGTTATCAAAATTACTTAACTCAAATGAATGTAGCTTACCAATAGTAGCATCCAAGGAAACTAGCATATTAGGTACAAACCTCAATTCATTGATTGCTGAGACTCGAATTTCATAAGCTAGTAGAAGGGTTCTTAACAACTTACTTGTTATATCTTTTTCTTCAATAGTTCCACCTGCTCCTTTGATTTGATTGACAATCTCCTTTAGTCTTGTACTGTACTGAGTTATGTTCTCACCTTCATTCATCCTCATAGATTCAAGTTGTCCTCTTAGACTGTCTACTTTTGCTCTTTGAACATGTTCATCTCCTCCATATAGTGATATGAGCTTATTGCAAATTGCCTTTGCATCATTGTAGCCTTCTAGATCATTAAATGTTGAATCGGTCAATGCAGATGTTATTTCAATCATTGCTTGAATATGTTCTTGCTTTGCCTTTATCTCTTCCATAGTCAATGGATAGGTGCTTAGTATGACGAAATCATTCTCCAGATAACAGACAACATATTCTCCAATTCTTGA
This sequence comes from Cryptomeria japonica, assembly GCF_030272615.1. Lineage (NCBI taxonomy): Eukaryota > Viridiplantae > Streptophyta > Pinopsida > Cupressales > Cupressaceae > Cryptomeria > Cryptomeria japonica. Next base: position 75,284,693 of record NC_081408.1, on the reverse strand, counting down.
TAGATGCAGCTTCATCCTTTTCTGCCATGTAGAGAAACTTGACTTGTTCAGCTTCGGTGCATCCCTCTTATACATCTTTTGGATCTTTAACTCAAGTGCCTTTAAACTTTTCTTCTAGAGCCCAAAGCTCTGATACCAATTGATAGTTCTGATACTTAATATAAGTATAGATCCAATAGCCAATAAGATGAGAGGGGGGGGGGGTGAATCATACAAACTTAATCATCCATAAAACATCAGATTCAACCTCAGTAACATATATATATCAGTCATATAGCCAAAACTGCCAAACATGCAAACTCAAAAGCATATGAACAATATAAACCTCATAGCACCAGATTTAACGAGGAAACCCAAATAGGGAAAAACCATTGTGGGATTTCGAACCCACTAAGAAATATACTATTCTAGAGTATGCTTGGTTAAAAGTAAATCTTGTTAAAGATTACAAACACATTGCTAGATGTGACTCGGTTAAGGGATTTCCCTCAGATCTGTTAAGTCCACTCGGTTAAGAGATTTTTTGCTACTTCTCAAAATAACAGTAATCAAAATATGTCTGCAACTTCACATCTAAAAATGCTAAAGCTGATTCCTATTTGTTTAATACAATTTAGACATAGAACTAATCTTGTCTATTTGCTGGGCTTCCATACTCTATTATTATAATAGGTCTTCAAGCTTCTATGCTTGGTAATCACTATGTAGCATCCCTGTGCATACACACATTGTTTATCAACAGTTTCTTATTTATAAACAATCTTCCAACTGTTTAATCTCCTTCATCACATTTCCCATGATCAATCATAGCCATCAGATCTTCAATCTTGTCTAGGTTTAATGTATCCTTTGATCTAAAAATGTTTTACCCTACCTTGGAACTTGCATTTTCACCTTGGAACTTGTGTTAGGGTATTGGGGTTCAATCTGAGCTGTAGATCTTCTTGTTGATCTTTCTTTACCATAGATTCTTTAACAATCTTCATACATGGCTTACCAATCATTTAATTTGCTCCATCTCATTAGCTTCCTTCATTAAATATCACATGTAAACATTTAATGCATTTTGTTATAGCTCTGTTGTAACTTGGTAAATACTAAACTTCACTCAATAGACATTCTACCTTCATTAACCGATAGCGATAACCTTAGGGTTTATCGACTAGGTTCCTTAGGGTTTACCGACTAGGTTCCTTGCTCAGTAACATAGTATAGTATTTAACCTTTCAAAGAATAGCATATGTAGGATATAAAAACAATCTAAACATCATGATCTCATCATTGTCTAACTCGGTAATAGTTGTCCATTGAATAACTTATCCAATTATTCATCATATTTTTTCTGTGTCTTTTACTGACATCTTTATACTCATCAAATCATACTTATTAAGATATGGCAACATCATACTAAATTAGAAAATCAATTTCTTGACATCAATGACAAAATAATAATATTAAGACAGTAAAACATCTTTAATCAGTTATATCCATAATCATCAACAACCTTCTCAATATCCTTATTGAAATGCCAACAATCTCTCATTGTAATTGGAATGCCAATCTTCTTCTTGTCTGTTATAATGCCAACAAAACTTGCATCTACTAGAAGGCATTGGGTCGATTTGTTATTGTTTTATTATTCATGTTTATATCTATCTAACCATGCATGTAATGACTTAATTGAAGTGTTCTTCTTACAGATACAGTTCCACTTTTCACACACATAGATGTCATGCTATATTAGCAACATTAGCACTATAGATTTTCTCTCTCTCTTCTCTCTTGATCTTTTGTGACTATTCTTCTATGTGTATCCATGTTCTTCTATTATCCCCTTAATGTCTACTTGAGGGTGATGTAAATCATTGAGATCTCTTTTGGTCTCTTTCATATTGACTCAAAAGACTCTTATCTTCCCTTTCTTCCAAGGAAGTTTCCTTTCTTTCTAGAATGTCGATTATTATATACACATATATATATGATATACATGAGTTATCAAACATCATACTGACCCTGAGGAAAGAAAAACTACCTCATATTTTATGTTCATTATCTTTGGGTTTATTCCTTGATTGCGGGCTAAATCCTTGTGATAACGTGCTCCCTATCTTCTCTCTTTCTTGGGTGTATCCTACCTTAAATAAATCGCTCCCAATAAGGCATGCACAATCACTTTAATGTGGGGGCATGCACCCCACTCATATTCTCCTTCTTGATACTTAAGAATTGCTTAGTGAACTTTGTTTTGCTTTGTAATCTTTGCTATCCTTGCTTTCATGACTCATAGTGAGGGGAACTTTGCTACTTGCAGTCATGGTTCTCCCCTTCTCATTCTTCCATTTTATTTTATCAATCGAAGTCATAAGATCCTAAGTCCACTGGGGGCTTGGTACATCTTGCCTTCTTGATGTGGTAGAAGTTTTTCAATCTTGTTTCCTTGTACTTTACCAACAGTATTTGTGTACGCTCATTCTCCCACTAAAGTGGGGGCTAAATTCATTGTCATTAAATTGCAACCCTACAAATTTTTAACCATATTAGGGTCCTCACGCATGCCAAATTGAATTCCCTAGCCTGATTAGAAACTTGAGACTGCTCAACCCCCGAAAACTGCATCTCCCTTGCCCTCTACACTGCCTAACCTACATCTTGTCCTGTAAAATAGGGTAGGACAAGGGCATGGTGCCCCTTTCCACCTAGGATAGGTGCATTACACCCCAGTCCCCTACACTATTTTGGGGCAAGACCCTTCCTAAGTCTGCATTGAAGGTTGTGCAATGAGCGGGAAATCCTCCCCGATGTCAGCCTGTGATGAAAATTAATTTTTTTAACCCTAATTATCAAGTATAAAAGTTGCATTTTCCCTCTCATTTGATAAGTTCAATAGGGTGAAAATTTGTGATCAAGTGTTCAAGAGAATTCACGCATCCCTTTCAAGTATTGAGCATCTCAAGTCACCCTTCAAGGCTAGGTGTTGCATTCAAGTCAAGGATTCAACCACTAAAGAGGAGATCCATTTCCACATTCAACTTCATACAAGAAATTCTATCAACATTTCTATCACAACCTCCCTTGAGGTGATTTACATTTCAGTCTTTCATTTACATTTACTTGCAAGTAATTTCTTTCATTACTTGGTTAATTCCAAAACTGGGGTTTGACATGAAGGAAAACCCCCAATCCCAACCCATTTTCCTCTCTTTTATGTGTGTAGGTTGCAAGTTCCTATAAGTTCTAAGTTGTACTTTCATATTTGGACTCCATTTGCAAAGGCTGAAAAACCCTTTTCATTTCATGGATTTTTCGAAGGACTGTGTACACTTTTGCCACGGTCTGGGAAACTTTCCCCAAATTCATAGGGTGGCTTCGTCTTGACATATTTTGTGCATAGGCAATTATTGTCTAATTTGGCCATTGAAAATTTTATGCTACCTTTCAAATAATAAAAAATAAAAAAAGGAGAAAGAAAAATTCTTATGTTAGATGATTGAAGAAAGCATACAAAGCGGTAATGCCACCTCATACATACAAATAAAAAAATATTCATAGAAAATAGCTCAAGGCATGGAAAACCAAGTAGCCTTTATGATATCACATGGTATGCCAAAGCTTCAACCAACCTCCGAAGGGCGGATTGGTACATTTATTTTTTGTATAAAATACATTGTATATTTCCCATGTTTATCATCACATAGGTGAGAGAAATGGGTCTTCCTGATGCTTACTTTTACAAGAAAAGATGACTCCATCATCAAATATAGAAGGTATCTAAATATTTATAAAATATCCACCAACTTGCATGCAAGAAGAATAGAAGCTCAAATTAGAGGTATCAAAAGAGAAATGTAGAATGTTTTAATTACAATAAGTTTGGGCATTATGCAAGAGATTGCTGGAAAAAAGAAAGGTAATCAGTGAAAGAAACTTTCTAATGCAATTGTTGTGAATGTGGGTGAAAATAATTAGTCCATAGCCTTCATCATGTGCAACATTAGTGAAGAAGGAAGCCTTGAAGTGTGGTATTTAAACAATGGTTGCAATAACCACATGAGTGGTAATGAGAGTTTTTTCTCTTTTATTGATAAAATTGTCAAATCTGAGAAAAAAATGAAGAACAATGGAATAGTTCCCATTGTGGGCAAAGGATCTATTATGATGTACCAAGAAAGGTGAGAAGAAGGAGATTGAGAGTGTTTATTTTTCTCCAGGCATTAAACATACTCTCATGAGTGTTGGATAGATGATCCGAAATGGATACAAATTGTTGATGGAGAAGGGTGAATGTGTCATTTTTCACAAAGATGGGAGTAAGAAAGTTGTAACAACAGTACAAATGACAAAGAACTAGATGCTTCCTTTAAGAATAGAAACATGTTTCTCTTCTCAATCCATCATTGCTAGTTTGAGTTTATCATCCAAGAAAAGAGTAGTAGATGGTTTCTCAAGGATTGAAGAGCCTAGTAGCAAGTGTGAAGCTTGTCTTTTGGGTAAACAACATAGGCTTCCCTTTCAAAAAGGCAACTCTAGATGCAAAAGAGAACCATTGGAGCTACTGCATACTGATTTGGTTGGCCCTATGCAAACCATATCTATTGGTAGAAGCCAATATTTTACAACCTTTATTGATGATTACAACTGTAGAACATGGGTTTATTTCTTGAAGCATAAATCTGAATCTTTTTATAAGTTTTTGTTGTTTAAAGCCTAAGCTGAAAAGGAAAGTGGGCATTGCATAAAGGTCTTGAGGTCAAATCATGGTGGGGAGTATACCTCCAATGCTTTTGTGAATTTTTGCAAGAAAAATGACATTAAGAAGGAGCTAACAACCTCTTATACTCCGTAGAAAAATTGAGTGGCTAAGAGAAAGAATAGGACCATTGTGGAGATGGCGAGGAGCATGCTCAAAGAAAAAGGATTATCAAATGAATATTGGGGAGAGGCTATAGCAACAACAATAGATTTGATAAATAGAACTCCAACCAAGGTGGTTAGTGACAAGATTATACAAGAAGTGTGGTCTAGGTGCAAGTGGATGGTTGAGAACCTTAGAGTGTTTGGAGGTATGGCATATGCTCATGTGCCAAAGGAGAAGAGGCAAAATTTGGATGACAAGGGTGAGAAATGCATTTTCACAAGCTATAGTGTTCCATCCAAGGCATATAGATTATATGATCCCATCACCAAGAAGATCATCATTAGTAAAGATGTTGAGTTCATGGAGAATGAGTCATGAGATGGATCGGTGGATACCTCTTTATCCACCTCACAAAATGTGTCCATTAATGATGATGATGATAAGTATGAAGATTAGAAAGATACTATAACAACTCCTGATAGCTCTAGACAATTCTCGACAACTCCTGATGTTGATAAGGAGTCAAACAAACTATCACAAAATTCATAGAATTTGTTACAGTGAATTCTATGAAGCTTTGGATTGAAAAACTTTGATAGCTCCAAATAGCTCCTCATAGAAATGGGTAGAAAGGAAAGCAACCAGAGATATTAAGAGAATCAACCCTTGAAAGCTCCCAATAGTACAAATTAGAGTCTGTGAAATAGAGAAATAGTTGTAGTGAGAGTTTAGACTGCACTCTCATCTCCGTAATGCAAAAGAAGACCAAGAGTCTAAGGGAGATCTACCAAGGTGAAAGAAATGAAGAAGACTTTGATGAAAATGAGAAGTTTTGATTATTTTCTCATAGTGATCCGATTTATATTGAGGATGCTATTATAGTGGAGAAATGGTGTGAGTTCATGGATGATGAAATAGAAGCAATAGAGAGGAATGATACATGGGAGCTAACTGATTTCCCTCCCAAGAAGTAATCTATTGGAGTTAAATGGTTGTATAAGACCAAAAGTAATGCTAAATGAAGAATAGAGCAACATAAGAAAAATTTGGTTGTCAAGGGGTACAAACAATAGTTTGGGAGAGACTCTGATGAGACGTATGCCTCTGTGGCAAGGATGGAGACTGTGTGGATAGACATAGCTTTTGTAAACCATCACAAATGGAAGGTATTTAAAATGGATGTGAAGTCCAGCTTCCTTAATGGAGTATTAAAAGAAGAGGTTTATGTGGAGCAGCCACCTTGTTATGAAGTTTTTTGTCATGAATGCAAGGTATATAGGTTGAATAAGGCTCTTTATAGGCTGAAGCAAGGTCCAAAAGCATGGTACAACAATATTGACTCATATTTTATAAGCAATGGATTTGGAAAAAGCAAGGGTGAGCCCACTCTTTACATCGAGATAGTTGATGGTAAGATTCTTATTGTTGTCTTGTAAGTTGATGATTTAGTTTTCATTAGGGATGATGGTTTCTTCATTGCTAGTTTTAAAGAGGTCATAAAAAGAGGGTTTGAGATGATAGATTTAGGTCCCTTGAGGTCCTTTACAGGCATATAAGTAACACAAATGCATGATAGTATATTTATCTCTCAAGAAAAGTATGATAGTGAGATCTTGAAGAGATTTAGAATGCACAATAGCAAGCTTGTACCAATACCAACAACCATAGGTCTTAAATTGAGAAAGGAAGATTGTAGCAGTAGTGTTGATCTAACTAGGTTTAAGATTTTAGTTGGAAGTTTGATGTATTTTAAAGAAACTAGGCCTAATATAATGCATACAGTAAGTCTAATTTCTAGATTTATGGAGATTCCAAAGGACTCTTATTGGCAAGAAGGTAAGGGATTCCTAAAGTATGTGAATGGTAGTAAGGGATATGGCAATTTTATAATGATTGAAATGTTTTTAGGCTCATTGGTTATATAGATAGTGATTGGGAAGGAAGTGTTTATGATAGGAAGAGAACATCAAGCTATATGTTTCATTTGGGTTCCAGTGTAATGTCATGGGATTCTAAAAAGAAACCCATTATTGGCCTATCAATAGTTGAGGCTAATTATATAGAAGAGAATGCAACATGTCAATGTTGGCAACAACAATAAAGGAAAACTAAGAGGGGTGGCTGAATCAGTTTTCACTGGATCTTAAAATTTAAGCACAAATTCATATCTATTTAATTGCAGCAAGAACAAAGATAAGCGTAATAATAGCAACTCACATAACACCAAGATTTTGACATGAAAAACCTGGTTAATGAAAAAAAATGGTGCTAACCTACCCACAATAAGATGATACTTTGCAGTAGTATGTGAAAATATTACAATGGGGAATGCACATGCATCCAAGCACACTACCTAGAGCTCACTACTCAATATACAATAAATTTGAAGGCTACAACCCTTAGGGAAGGTTCACGACTTTACAAGAACATTCAAACAACAATACAATTTGCATGAACTAAAAGAGTAGCATCTCCTAATGCAGATGACCATTCCGGTTAAGCATATTTGTCTACTCGACAACACTCTATGCTCAACACTTCTCACCAAAAGATGAATTTTCTTTCTCACACATACACCACTCTCTAATAATGTAGACACAACACCCATATTAAAACTACATGAATTTAACACCTATTTATATAAATCATCAACCTTGACTACAAGATTGGCTCAACCCTTAAGACCTAATTACCAAATTACATCACAAGATACATAGTCAACCATCAGACAAATACAATTCCATGATGGCATATCATGGACCCAAATTAAATCAATGAACATGCAACACCACCAAAAATCTTCCCAAGATCATCTGCAACATGCTACACCACTGAAATTGTTGCATAACACAAAGAACATCACCGAACCAATAAGATCCTGAATAAGGCACACAATTATTAATGTGGGCCAACAAAATAAATATAACACGATTAGGAAACACAAACAAGAATTTGAGAACCATCTGCAATAGCGACACCAACACCACCTAATCAAATCTTCATTGACCAAGATGTTGTTACTCAAGAACGCTCAACAACAACAATTGTGACTAGAAAGATAACTTGTAGAGCACCAAATCATGAACCATCTGAATTGGAAATGCACATGAACATCCCGAACACTCTCCTAAATATACAACTCAAGTCATAATCATTCTAGAGCACAATGGATAAAATACCAGAATACTACAACACTAAACACTGAAAAATCAATCCTCATACCGGAGTCAATAATATGATCAAATCACCAAAGAGAATCATGAAACCAAGACTAAATCAAGTATCTCTAGTTGATTCAATATATCAAATAGATAAACTAACTATATCAACTCTCTACAATCAATGACAACAATATATCCTATAAATATCAATATCCAACAATATCCCCCTTTGGCATTCTTGGCAGCATATGAAAACAAAAAAAATCAATGCAAAGAAATAAATCAACACCAACAATATCCCCCTGAGATCATGCACACAAAGATTCAAAAATAAGGCAAATTTTCACATGTTTATCTCCCTTTAACAACAATGCCAAAGACACATATAGATCATTATTCTCTCCCCCAAAGAATATGAAAATCATTATTGTCTTCTCTAAAACATACAATCACACACTGACTACTCCCCCAGAGCAGCAACACCCAATTATCAATCTAGATAAGAAGATAAGACTATAAAGTCCATCAGATTGATGCATCTCAATACATCTAATTCTCATCAGAAGGGGAAGAGACCCCTAACTTATCTCTCAGATATGAAAATATATCTGCAAGCAAAGGCTTAGTAAAATTATCTACAATTTGATCCTTTGTAGATACATACTCCAATTTGACTTCTTCCTCACTAACTTTATCCCTCAAGAAATGATACTTGATTGATATATGCATTGTTTTAGAATGCAGTATCAGATTCTTGGTAATATTAATAGCACTTGAATTATCACAATATATAATAGTAGGCTCATCATAAACAACTCTAATGTTCTTTAGCATATGTTCATCCAAACTACCTGAGTATAGTTGCTAGTAGAAACAATGTGTTCAACTTCTATAGTAGATAGAGAAATAATATCTTTCTTCCTACTTTCCCAAGAAACCAACTTCTTTCCCAAAAATAACGCTCCACCAATAGTGCTCTTCTGGTCATCAACATCACCTTCCCAATCACCATCAGTATAAGTATGTAACATGAAATCATCATTCTTCAGATACCACAAGCCATAGTCAACTGTCCCCTTCAAGTATTTGAAAATCCTTTTCACTGTAGTAAAATGATTTTCTTTAGGATCCGCTTGAAATCTTGCACAAAGACAAACAACATGTATAATATCTAGTATAGTTTGATTCAATTATAGCAATCCACCAACCATAGATCTATACAAGGTCTGATTAACTTTAGGAGATTCATCATGCTTAGACAACTAGCATCCAGTCATCATAGGAGTTCCAACAGGTTTGGAGTTAGCTAACCCAAACTTCTTAAATAATTCCTTCATATACTTAGATTGAGAAATAAAAATCCCTTTACCAGTTTATGTAATCTTCAATCCTAAGAAGAATCTCATCTCACCTATCATAGACATCTCAAACTTTTTTTTCATATCATTATCAAACCTCATACTCAAAGCATCATCTCCTCCAAAAATAATGTCATCAATAAAATCTTCCACAATCAAAATGTTATCATTATCAACATTAAAATATAGATTACTATCAGTGGTACCTTTATAGAATCCCAACTTCATCAAATACCTATCCATTCTAGCATACCAAGCTCTATGGACTTGTTTAAGTCCATACAGTGCTTTCTTTAATCAGCATACCATGTCTCCTTCATCTAATAATGAAAACACATCTAGTTTCTCAATGTAAACTTCCTCTTCTAAATCACCATTCAAAAAGGCTGACTTTTTATCCGTATGATATACCTTGAAATTCTTATAAGAAGCATATGTAAGAAGTATTCTAACAACTTCAATTCTAGCTACCAGAGCAATAGTCTCCTCATAATAAATTCCTTGCATTTTTTAATATCCTTTACATACCATCCTTTCTTTATTTCTAACCACTTCACTAGCTTCATTCAACTTATTTTTTAATACCCATTTTGTGCCAATCACATTCTTGTCCTTTGGACTTAGAACAAATTCCCATGTATTGTTCTTCTTAATCTGATTCAATTCTTCGTCCATAGCTTTTATCCAATTCTCATCTTTACAAGCTTTAGCAACATCTTTAAGTTCAATCTTGGAAATCAAACATATCTCTTCAGCAACAATCCTTCTCCTAGTCATCACACCTCTATTTTTATCACCTATAATCTGATTTTCTAAATTATTTAATCTCACATACCTCGAAGTGTTCTGATTATTCTAATTCTCAATTTCTTGAATTTATTCATTGGTAGTAGTAATATCTGGATTAACTATCTTGCTTTAGTCTCTTATAATGCACTTGATTTGAAATAACATCTTGATCATCAAACTCATATCCACGTGCTCTGATCTTCTTTCCATGATATTCATCAGCCTTAACATTTGCACTTTCTACTATCTTTCTCAACCTCTTATTGTAGCACTAGTAGGCCTTGCTCTTTGTAGAATAACCCAGGAATATTCCTTCCTCACATCTTGCATCAAACTTTCCTATATTCTCATCTCTTTTGATATAACTTTTTCTTCCAAAAATTCTAAAATATCTAACTATAGGAACATGACCAAACCATAACTCATATGGAGTCTTAACATAATCACCTTTTATATGCACCTGGTTGAGTGTGTATACAACAGTGCTAACATCTTCTTTCCAAAAGGTCTTCAACATATCTCTTTCAATTAACATAGTTCTAACAACATCTAAAATAGTTTTGTTCTTCCTTTCAACAACTCCATTTTGTTGAGGGGTTCTAGGAGCAGATAACTATCTTTTAATTCCATACTTTTCACAAAATGAATCAAACTTGCCAGATGTGAATTCTCCTCCTCCATTAGATCTCAGACATTTCATCTTAAATCCCGTCTTTGTGTCTACCTTATCTTTGAATATCTTGAATTTCTCTAGTACTTTTGATTTTGCCTTTAGAAAAGTAACCCACATCATTCTAGAATAGTCATCAATCAACAATATGAAATGCCTGTCACCATCCATACTTCTCACTCTTGTAGGATCACACAAATCAGTATGCACAAGATCTAGTAATCCATTAGATGTTTACAATTTACTCTTAAATAAAATTATTGTTTTCTTTCCCAACTGATATTCTTTACATATCGAATTAAAAGGTTTCACAATCTTAGGCAAATCTCTAACAACTTCACTAGAACTTATCTTAATCATGTAGTCAAAATTAATATGACACATCCTTTTATGCCAAAACCAACTTTCATCTATTTGAGATCAAAGATATTGAACATAATATAAGAGCTAAAGAAACATGAATTCTCTACAACACTCTCTTCTCTACACTTCTCGCTGAAATATGAATTCTCTTGTTCACAGATGTTAATCTTCCAATAGTCATCTCTAAGAAACTTCAAATGACACTCCATCTAGTGCTTTCATACAATGTAATTACTTCTATCAAATCTGGAATTCTCTTTCTTGAAAACACAGGTTGACTTATCAGATCTCCTCAAGTGGTCAAGCTTCTTCCAGAGGATCTAGCTCTGATACCAATTGTTGGCAACAACAATGAAGGAAAACTAAGAGGGCGGGGTGAATTATTTTTCACTGGATCTTACAATTTAAGAATGATATCATATCTAATCAATTGCAGCAAGAAAAAATATAAGCATAATAACAACAACACACATAAAAACAAGATTTTGACATCAAAAACCTAGTTAGGGAAAAACCATGGTGGGAACCTTACCACAATCAGATGATACTCTAAAGTAGTATGTGAAAATATTATAATGGCAAATGCATGTGCATTTAGGCACATTGCCTAGATTTGATTGCTCAAGATACAATGACCCAGAAGGCTAGAACTCTTAGGGAAGATTCACTACCTTACAAGAACATTCAGACAATAATCCTATTTGCATGAGCTGAAAGAATAGCATCTCCTAATGCCTGATGACAGTTCCAGTTAAGCACATTTGGTTTCTCTACAACACTCTCTTCTCTACACTTCTCACTGAAATATAAATTCTCTTGTTCAAACATACACCACTCTCTATTAATGTAGACATAATACCCATATTCAAATTACATGAATATAGCACCTATTTATACAAATCATCAACCTTGACTACATGGTTGACTCAACCCTTGAGACCTAATTACCAAATTACATCACACGATACATAAGTCAACCACTAGACCAATATAATGCCATTATGACATAGGATGGACCCAAATCAAATCCACGAACATGCAAAACAAATAGAAATCTTGCCAAGATCATCCACAACACGCTACACCATCAAAAATGTTGCATAACACAAATAACATCACCGGACTCATAAGATCCTCAATAACATGCACAATGATTAATACAAACCAATAAAACAAATAGGGCATGATTAGGAAACACCAACAAGCACGTTAGAACCATTTTTAATAGTTGCACCATCACCACCTACTCAAATCTTCATCGATCAACACCCTGATACTCAAGAACACTCAACAACAGCAACTAGGACTAGAAAGATAACTTGTGGAGAACCAAATCATAAACCATTTTTAACATCCTGAACACTCTCCCAAATCCACAACTCAAGATATAATCATTCCTAAGCACATCAGATTAAATACCAATATACTTGCAACACTTAACACTAAAAAACCAATCCTCATACCGAAATCCATAACTTGATCAAATCACCATATAGAATCATGAAACCAATATTGAATCAAGTATCTCTAGTTGATTGAACATATCATATAGATAAACCAACCAGATCGACTCTCTACAATTACTAGAATAACAAAACAAATGAATATGTTGACATCCATGACAACAACATATCATAGCAGCAACAATATCCAACCATCAAGCTATTTGGTTGAGAAGAATCTTGATAGATTTGAAGGAAGAACAGGAGAATGGAGCAACAATATTTTGTGACATTATTGCATCAATCACATTGAGCATAAACCATGTGTTTCAAGGAAGAAACAACCACATTGAGATCAAGTATAGTTTCATTAGACGTTTTGTTGATAATGGTGAAATAAAAATGGAGTTTTGTAGGTTTGACTAGTAGCTAGCAGACATTTTCATCAAGCCATTGAGTAGAGAAAACTTTGAGTGCCTAAGAAGAAATTTGGGTGTGGTTGATTTGGATTATGATTGATCTTGTTTGTTGGCTCAAGATAAAGGGGGGATGCTGGAATTTATTGTCTGAGCAACCAAGTCTTCTCCCATGTAAACTCCACCTACATGTTAGGAGTGGTACAGTAGAAACAACCTGGAGGAAGATTGTGTTCGGATCTTTATCCCAATAGCTCCTCACCTGAACAACAAAGGAGTAAACGAGGTAGGTTATTTTGAATTTGAATTTGGGGGGAATTTTCGAGAAGACAAGTAGACAAAAAGGGAGAATGTTTTCCAAAATGTAGTATCTAGCCTAGTAGTAGAAAAAGATAGCAAAAAGCGAATGTGCAAATGCTAGACAACAGTCTAAGTAGAGAAGAATAATAGTAGCAGCTTGTAGGTGTACACATAGCTTATTAGTTGAGTAGAGATCACTCCTGATCATTGTTGATTATTTGAAGTTCCAGGTGATAATTTATTTGTAGTGAGCTTTGAGAAGCTCTGCTTTTTGTATAGTTGAATGCAGCTCTTGATTGTTGCTTGTAGATTACAGATCAATAGTTATTTATAAGTTTGTAGTTTTTTGTAATAGTTTCATTTACACTTCATTTAATAGAAGGAAAAAGAATATTTCTTGTCTCCTACTTTTATTGTTTGGCATTGTTGATTTGCATTCCCTGTTGATTTGGAAAAAGAGTTGCAATCTCTATGGTTTGGCTTTTGATCTTGAATGCTCCAACCCTGTTTGCAAATATTTTTATAATAATGACATTTAGTTGCATGCCATGCTATAATTTCACATTTTGTATTCATTCTACTAGTGTGACTACACTCTTTACCTATGTTTGGTTCTTATTGTCATTATATTTTATAAGTGCTAGCTTTGACCTCTCTATGGTATCCAAAACAAATTTTTGCATATCATTTATATCATAATCCTTAAGCTATATCATTGGGAAATCTATCAAACATATATAGCACCTCACCCCTCTCAACTCTTGACATTTAATAAATAATCATAAACCAATTTTCTATTATATAAATGCTAGGTCTCTACACATACAAATATAGGACAATAGTTTGTGATCAACCTAATCTATTCTTTGTTAACCACTATTAGATCTAGGTTCTATATATGTTTTTAGAGATACATGCATGAATTTTTATTAATCAGATATATTCCTAAAAGTGATCACCAAATGCTTTGGCAACCTTATTAGCTAAATATGATGATGATGTTAAGGAAATACTAGTATATTACATTGGTTGTATTCAACTTGATTATGAAAATTGCTAATCTACGATTGAAAAGTAGTGCCTTGCTCTCATCTTTAAAAACTAGAAGTTAAGGCATTGCATTCTCCATGCAGAGACTCACACGGTGAACTCACAATAATGGTTCCCATGTTTTTGCCACTTTTGACAATGAGATTAACATTTTTAAAATAATCTTCACCTGCCGACAACTATAACTTTTAAACTATTAAGAATTTGAAGATGATGTAAATTAGTGATTTGTAGCATTTTGTCTGTAGATTCTAAATATATTTTTTTCAATTTTTTTTGAAGATTCTTTTAAAAAAAATTCCATCTCCTTCGAAAAGTGGTTTTTTATAGCAAACTACATTTTTTAAGAGTGATGTGCCTCCCAAAATGCATAACTTTTTTTCTATAAATGATAAAAACTAAATTCTTTCAAATTTTGGTTTGTAACATGAATATCAGGGCTTGTTGTTGGTTTAATCATGATATGTTGAATATTTTTCATTTTATTAAGTTTTGAAGTCTGACTAGTTATAATTCAGACATAGGTTTAAGTTTGAACACATAACTTGCTCTATATATATCGAAATTCAATTTATTTATTTTTTGTTAGAAAGAAGACATCAATACCTAGGGCATAGATATTTTTCAAATTATTTTGAATTAGTTTCCTATTTTTCCTAATATGTTGAATAGGGAAGTTCATGTTCTGTGAAAAACCAATATTCCATAAAATTAAAAAAATAAGAACATAATAAATTCACAATGTAACAAAATTATACTCATTGGAAAACTTGCTCCGAGCACTACCATCTTATATTTTGGGTTATCAAGATTAGTTCATTTTTTCCTTGACCCAAAGGTTTGAAGGCAAAAATTTCCTAGAACTCTGAAAACTTTGGGGAGAGATCTCTAAAAAGTGGGTTCGAATGAACAGTGGTTTGAGGGAAGGGGCTCAAACCCCCTGGGAAAAATTATGATGTGTACTTTCATGTAACAGTCAAGTTCAAATGAACCTGACCTTTTCTAACTGTCAACATTCATTCGAACCCTGGCCGACCCAATTTATTTATTTTTTTACATTTTTGTATAGTCATATAAATATACATAATGTTTTTCATTTTTTTACACACAAATGATTAAAACAATTTGCATTTTTGGATGAAAGAAGACATTTGAAAGTTATTTAGAGGGCAATAATTTAAAGATATTTGAAGTTTATTTTAAAAGCATGGGGAACAAGAAGAGAAGGCAAAATAAGACTTAAAGGAATTATTCTTCCGAAATGGAACAAAGATATCAAGAACAAAGAAGGTAAAGCTATCATGATACAAGTCTATATTTTTATTTCTATTTCTATTTAATTTTATATATATTGCATACCAAAAATTGTGTTTATTTGTTAGTATTAGTTAAATATTTTTTATCTAATATTTTTATCAAAATTATTTTAAATAATATTAATAAAATTAATTTAATTTATATAATAGTTCTATCTTAATTAAATCTAAATGATGTTATTTTTATTAAATTAATTGGAAATAGTAGGATTAAAAATAATCTCGTTTTAATTAAAAATAATTATGCTTTAATTTGAAATAATATGTGTATTTGCAAATTTCAAATTCCATTAACTTGCTTGTTGTGTAATTGATATTTTCTCAACCCCCTTAAGTCCATTTCTAATAGATCATGGTTTTAATTTAAAATTTAGATCTTTAGGACCCCTCTCTTTCCCATTTATTATTTATTATTTATAATTTAATTTAGATAGTCCATAAATATATATAATTTAATTTAGATTTTGAAACCATGTGTCTTTATAGTTTAGCAAACACTTCAATTGGTGCTCTAAAATTAACAAAGTTGTCTTTTGTGTCTTTAGCAATAGGCTCTTTCTGTTTTATCCTTAGAAAGGGGCCTTCCTCTTGAGTAGCCCTTAAGGCTCGATGAGAGGGAATGACCCAAAGTGGTAACAAGCTAAAGCCAAGCTCTTCCAAGCCACTATAAATAAATGTGTTTGTGACAAAATTTGTAAGCAACGGGTGTTACATTCTGCTATAACAGCATTATGACTCCCCATAAACCCTATAGAGTGTAACCTCTATAGGTTGGGAGGCCTTCCATTTAATGAAGCGTAACACGTTGCTGATTATAGCCACCCGAACAGATGCCCTTACTAGACACCTTTTGTGTTAGAAGCCAAAAACCTTCTAGTTGTTGGCACACAAGGTCGAACCTCTTAAGCGGCTCACATCCTTACAGTTCTTAGTAGAGATACAAATTTCTCCATGAGGAGTTTTCATGGGGATTGTTGATTTGCTGTCCCAGAGAAGTGAGTGTCATGGAGGAGAGCCAGTGTGGTCAAGCACCTAAGTATCCGCTCTGAATTGCCTAGCTTGGGGTAACCCCCCAAGTGAGATTCAACAACTACTGTCTCGTCCAGCCCTAGGATTTGTGCTTGCATGATCAAAAAAATCAAACACTTTCAAACAAACAATCATTGTGTCTTCTTTGTTTTCAAGTGTATGCAAAACTATTTCACATTATACTTGAGTCCCCTTAAAACCTATACTATGTGATACTAGGACCTATTATATGATATTAAGACCTATTATATGTGATAATACCTATCTTAAATATGATATAATAGAATCTATTATGACATAATAGGTCTTATTGTGACTTAATAACATGATCACGTATGCAAAAACATTTCACATTATATATTTCAGTCTGGGCCTTAAGACCTATATTTATGATATATTAGGGCCTATTATGTACATGTGATAAATTAATGACCTATTATCACATAATTTAGGTCCTAATATCACATACATAATAGGCCCTAATATTAATGACCTATTATGACATATGAGGTCCTATATTAAGTAATTTATTAATAAGACCTATTGTGTCATAATAGGTTCTAACTTATATCATATTTAAGACCTACTTAATTTCATGTGATAGGTCCTTTAATATCACATAATATATATAACTTAAGGGGAGTTAAGTATATTAATGTTAAATGTTCTTGCATACATGGTCATATTAAGTAATAATAAAGCCTATTATGTGATATTAGGACTTATTATGTGTTTATAAGTTAAATATGACATAAATTTAGAACCTATTATCTTATAATAGGTTCTATTTATATGATTGGATGTATGCAAAAGCATTCCACATTATACTCAAGAGTCCCCTTAAGACCTATATTATGCAGATATTAGAACCTATTACATGTGATATTAGGAGTTCTATTATGTAGTAATAGGTCTTAAATGTGACATAATAGTCCACCTGTTATGACATAATTTTTAGGTCTTACTAAATGTCTTGAAAATTTAATTTCAAATTAAACTTGGAATTTCATTGCATTAAAAATATTCTTTGTCATCTTAAATTATGTGTAGAAGGGGCTCGAGAAGAAGGGAGTTCTCAAGTGGGAGTCGAGGCAAATGAACCTATTGAAGAACACAATATAGTTGATGAACATAGGGAGGAGCTTGCCTAAGTTGAACCAACGGAGGTTGAAGGAGAGGGGTTAGGCTCCTTACCTCCTACCACCGATATGGATGAGCATATTGTGGATCTAGCTAAACAAGTGAAGAGAAATATTTCTTATAAAAATTTAGATCATTTACTTAAAATGGATGTGGATGAGTTGAAATGTCTTAGTGAAGAGCCTAGAAATACTAAAAGGATGTCAATGAATAAAAGTGCAAAAGAAATAATGTCTCATTTCTACAATCTTGATACTACACTAGAGAAAGCTCAATTGTTATTAATTGTACTTACTCATAAAGACTTAATAGATCCACGAAAATTGTTGGGCATAGATACAGCAAGTCAAAAGAGAAAAACTTCTCAGCTACAAAAATCTATTGTTCATAATGTTAAGAAAGGTTTGGTGAACATTGGTAAAAAAATCTTGAACAATAGATAAGACCATTTCAAGAAGAGTGATGTTGACATCTTTAGTAAATGAAAGATTGCCTCAAAAGAGACAAATCTCTTCACTGTCATCTGAGTTTGGTTGTAGTAGAAGGACAATATCAAAATATATGAAAAGTAGAAAGAGTTTGGATGATACTACCTCAGAAGGGAATTGGACAATTATGTGTAGAGCTCTTCATTTAGATAGAATTGAAGATGTTGTTAGGAACTTCACGACAACTTTTTGGAATGATAATACTCATCCTTCATCAATAAGTAGAGATGTAAAACATTGGTTAGACACAACAAAACATGAATTGTATGTGTTGTTTACTAAAATAAACCCTCATATAAAGATTGGACAAACCATGTTTGAACGGTTAAGGCCATATTATGTGAAGGTAAACAAAGTCTTTGAAACTGGTTGTTTTCGTTATCACATCAAATTTGATCTATACTATCAAGTGTTTTGAAAGATTAGAGAAGATAGTGATGGTTATGAAAAATATCCTCCTAAATGAACAAGTAAATTCATAGCATCCATCTTATGTGATAAATTAGATGACAATGCAACCGGTCAAATGAATTGTATAAAAGGAATTTGTGGAACATGTGGGGAGTTGGCTAAATTTCCTTTGAGACATGAAGACACTGACATGAGGAAGATGGTAAATTGCAAGAGTTACAAGTACAAAAAATTTGAAACAAAATTTGGAAAGGAATCTACAAGGTTAGATTATGTAGAAGAGGAAATACCTATTGGAACATTTATGCAAAATTTTCATAAGTTGATAAAACCATACATATGCCATGGGTTTTTTTTCAAGTGGAAAGAAGAACAATTTAAAACATTAATAGACACTTTCCCACTTGGATCTATTCTATCTGTAGTAGAATTCATAGAAAATTACTCTTTTGTACATCAAAAAGAGATTCAATCAGAGTATTACTTTTCAAAGCAAATCACTATTATGATGCATGTGTGTTATTGACATGTACAAATGGACTTAAATGGTGTTGCTAGTACATTTTAAAATCGTGTCATTAAGAAAGAGTACCACTTCTATATTAGTGATGATAAGGAGCATGACACACTTTTTGTACAACATTTCTTTAAGAAGTTTTTTGAATATTTGAAAGAGAGAGGCATAACAATAGTTAAACATTTTGTTTGGTCTAATGGATGTGTGACACAATTCAAATCTTCGAGGCCATTTTATTTACTATGTAGATATCATTGAAATGACAAAATACATGTTTGGAGTTTTTTTGAGAGTGATCATGGAAAGGGTGAACATGATGGTGGAGGAGATTGTATCAAACGTGCTCTAAGAAAGCATCAAATAAATTATACAGGAGATCATATAGACGATGCACATGATGTTGTTGAACGGTGTATGAAAAAATTTATGCAACCTAATTATCCTGATGAATCATCATCAGGAACATAAAGACCCATTCCATATAGAGTGTTTTGGGAGATAATCGATACGTGTTCTCTTTTAGTGTTTTATTTAAATATTTTTTTAATTTTTTAAAATATTCCTAGTTCAAATGTTTTAAATTAACAACTTGATCTACATGTATGTTCATGTACACATGTATATTTTGTAGATGTGGATAGAAGATCAATGATGGATGCAAGAGCATGGAGAGGACAATATCTTTGCATTGTGTCATGAGTACAGATAATTGCCCATGGACATTGTACACTAGGGATTATTCATGTTTTTGTTCTGATTGCATTTTGGAAAACTATGTTGATTGCAAGAACCAAGAGCTTGGATATGTTAGTGAATGGAAATTGGTGCCACTAGATGTTTCTGAAACATACAAGGATTCAAATGTGGATGAAATCTTTGAAGACATTCCTTTGATTTCTCGTGATTATGACCATATTTCATGATTGATTAAAAAAGGTATATGACATGCACATATATTTAAATTATATATATAGCTATTTCCTTTAAAAATGTTGCATACATGTAAACAAATAATATAAGTTTTAAATCAAGTACATACATTTTAAATTTATTTAACTTGTTTCAAATTGCAGGAGATATTTTTGTAGTCATACTAGAAGATGAAAATATAGAAGGTGTTAGGTATTATTTATTGCATTGCATAAAAGAGAGAAAGAAGTTAACAAAATCTGAAATGAGCAATGGAATGTCCTTTCCCACAGGTTTGAACTGATTTGAACGTTTAAATTATTTTAAATAAATTTATTTTAAACATGCACACATCTGCACATGTTTTAATTTTTATATGTACACAGCTCTCTTACATGCAATTTTTTCATTTCTCATTTCTTATATACATGTACATGTAGGCTTAGTTGTAGTGCAAGGGACATATTTCAAACAAGTTAAAATTGTTCAACATGGGATTTATTTTACTGAATACCAAATTGACAACATGGTATATCAGTATAGCCACTTTGTCATTGTTGTTGGCATAATTCTTCATACAATTCCACATCGCGGGCAGTCTCAAAAGTGGAGACTAGATAGTGAAGATCATGAGAAAATATTAAGTGTTATTGAAGAGCGGTCTAAACCACTTTATGTGGTATGAAATATTTAGTAAACCAAAGTACATGTGTTTCAACCCATAAATTGAATTGATACTTGATAAATTAGAACTTAACCTATTTTGAAACTTGGATAAATTATTATTTTTTTGCTCAATAAAAGGCCTAAGCCAAATTTTATTAATAAATAGTATTACAATCTCCGCTCAGTGCATGCGTCAATAAGAAATAGCAGAGAGGAGAAAACCTTTGGCCTTGCCTGAGACCATAGGTCTAGTCAGTGACTAATAACATTTAATGATTTACATATAATCTTTTACAAATTCTTCATTCTGGCTGATCAAAAAGCCCTGCATAGGTAGCATCTATAATTTCCATGAGGTAATATGCTTCTGCCAAACTTCATAGTTCATTGTTGCCATATTTGCCATCTTTTGATTATCTTGCAAAATAGATTCTCAAAACAATCCTTCTACAAAACCACTTTATTAAGTGTTAGTGCCAAAGAGAAGAAGAAGAGCTAATATTATCTCTGCATACTTACCCCTGTTGTTATTATAGCCTAGTTTTCTTTCATATTAAGTCAGCATCAAATATTTTTGGCTATACTATGAAAGATTACCCAGTCTATAATAATATTAGGGGTATAAACACTGGTCAACAAAGGACAAACTTGGATAAATTATTAAATACATTAAAGTTTTTGAATTTAATATATATATATGGCTTGTGTAGACCATATATTGTTTAGTTAAATATGAAATTTTCAGTTATATTAAATTAGGATGTATGAAGTTAATGTACATGTTAAATAATACTTTCGTGCACGTATGTAAAGTAAATTGGGACATGTGGAAGAGTTGAAAATGTGTTAAGGCTCGATGTATGCACTTGATTAGGATGTATAGTCTATATAATTCTAAATGCATGTATGCATATGTAATTTGTAAGTTGTTAAAATAATTTAGCATGTATCTAAAGTAAATTAGGACATGTATTTATTTAATTAAAAATGCATATTAAATTAGGACGTATGTGTAAATTTGATATTAGATTAGGACATGTGTGTAATAATTGAAGAACAGTCTAAACCACTTGATATGTTGTGAACTATTTAGTATATACCTAGAAGTACATGGTGTGAACTATTTAGTACACCTAGAATTTAAATTATTGAATATGTTCATTAACTTGAGTTTGTTCATTTGATATGAACAAGTGTGATTTTTATATTGTTCATGGCTTGCACAGTGGAGTGGATATATTGTTCACAAAATCATTTAAATTCAATGCATATCTACATATACATATTACATGTAGTAAAATTTAAAATTTAAAATTAAAATTATAAATATATGAATCTTGTTTTAATCTATCTACATGTACACAAATTCAATCATAGATATAAATAAATTTGATAGTTTTAGAGGACTCTTAAAAACATTTTATAAATTAAACATTTAAACCAATTCAATCTAGATGATCTTATATGATATAATTTAAAAGAATAATCCAACATGCACATACAATTACATGTGATCTAATAAGCTATATATAATCAAACATACATGCATGAAATATATAATCTGATCAAACACAAACTATACAAAGTATAATCTAGAAACTTCATACATGCATGAATATATAATATGAAAGTCTAAAATGTACATATATAAAAAGATAAACAAGTGAGCTATAAAGTCCAGCAAATCAACATGCATCATGTCAGTAATGAACATAGAGACCATCTAAGGGAGAGTCAAGGTGAGAGTCTGGATGTCCAATAGACCCCTACAAAAGTAGAATTTATTTAAATATTAAATATAGATCTCTAGACACATATATACATATGTGCATATATTTTTAAATATAATCAAATCCAACTAGTTAAATTCAAATTAAAATATAAATTGTAATGCACATACATACATGTACATATATATAAAAAACCATAACTAACCTATCCATTAGCAACATGTGTAGTATCAAAAGAATCTCTCCTAAGCACATGCTCAGAGCTCAAGCTAGGAGTGACATGAGCTAATTGTTATACATATACATATATACATGTATTTAAGGATTAGTCTAGGATCAATTTAAATGATACAAGGTAAGTTTTATTATTTATTAAATGATCTATATATGGATTTATCATACATTACAACATATTAATCTTGTAAAAAATTAAATGCACATGTACATACTTGTGTATTAGGAGTAGGCTGTATAGTCTGATCATATCCTGTGATCATATGAACTACATCACTCATGCCTGTATATCTCTTTGGTTGTATGTATGACTGAGGAGTGTTGATGTAGAAACCTCCTTGTAACCTACCAAACACATCAAAATGTATGAAACTGGACCCTCAAAACAATAATGGGGTCATATCAAGATAAGGCTCTACAACATTAGTTCAATCTTCTCACCATCTCCAAGGTTCATACCTACTCAATCTTGGTTATCTTGTCCCAACACACTCTACAATACCTCCAAGGGATCCTAAGAATTTTCATACATGTTTTGGGTCATACAAGACTCCCCAAGGTTAGACCAAGCACCGGTTATAAGTATTCATCCCCATTCCTTAAGAAACCTTCACAATTAGGCCTATTTGCATGTAGCCCTTTTCAGCAGGTAAAGAGACCTTAAGTTCAAAATTTCTTAAACACCTTGGAAAAATAATTATGGATTAAATTACCCTTTTGGAAGTTACACAATCTACCAAAAGGAAGGGTCAATGTGTGACAAAAAAAGGTCTGAACCGATAGGATGTTGACAATCCTATAGGGCTAATTAGGCCTCCAGTTGTGAAGCACCTATATCTAGTTGAGTAAACCGGCCAATTACAACTTCATGGTCATGTGGGGAACCATAAACCATAAGGGATTCCAAGGTTACATGCCTGGAATCATTGCCACTTACACACAAGGGTAACTATTGTTATTCAAGGTCTAGGTAGCCACATAGAGATGTCTACCTAGGGTCACTCTAAACACACATCTCCCTTGCTCCTCCTGCAAAAAACTCTTGGGTTCCTAGAATAAACTTACCTTACTTTCCTTCACCCAAATCCCATTGGTCTTAGATTGATAAAGTGCAAGATATGGTCATGGAGGAGGAAAAACCCAAGGTAAACACTGGTTTTCCGGGTACCTACAGTAAAACTTGAATATCAGGAGAAAAACACATGAATAGGAATTCAAACCAAATCCAAAATAAATTTAACTCTCCACTCTAAAAAATCCAAATCTTTGGGAATGGGTAACAATTCGTACAGTACCGTACCATGGACCAAAACTCCAAAATTGCAAGAAAAACTCAGAATTCTATTAGTTTGTTGTCACCACAACTCTTCTCCTTACAGTCTCTCCTTGGAAATTGGATCCACAAGGTGTATAAAACTACTCCACAACTACTCTCAACCTAAAGCAAGAGGTTAGATCCATTGGAGGAGTTTCAAATAAACAAAATGCAAAAAGTGCATAAAAGTTGTCAAAATGTCATCTTTCACCTCCTAATGCCTTGGGTCAAGTCTAACCCCTCCTAAAACAACC
Source organism: Cryptomeria japonica (assembly GCF_030272615.1). Taxonomy (NCBI): domain Eukaryota; kingdom Viridiplantae; phylum Streptophyta; class Pinopsida; order Cupressales; family Cupressaceae; genus Cryptomeria; species Cryptomeria japonica. The sequence continues at coordinate 75,260,280 of NC_081408.1, read as the reverse complement.
TAGAATCACTAAAACCAACACATTTGATCCCCTATTGTCCAAAAGTCCTAATTGGCTTATAGAAATGCCAAAATAGGAGTTGGGCTCAGAAGATGGGGTTCTTTATTACAAACACACAATGCATGATTGAAAACCTATACAAAACATTCTAAATATGTATAGACCTAAAAATGGTTTGAAGATAATTAATTAAATAAGAAATTATTTAATTAATCTCTCCTTCCCAATTTAATTAAATTCACTAAACAATTTGATTAAATTTCTCTCTTATCTACTTATTAATAAATCTAAGGATTTATTAAATAGGTTCATTTCATTTCACCCCTTTAATTAATTAATTCAAATTCATTAATTCCCTCCACCATAATCATTTCTTCCAACTCCTAATTAGTTAAAACAATTCAAATTCATGAGTCGTTGAAACTAATTAGCCATTTGCCTATTAAATGAATTTCTAAATTCAAAACCTAACCCATTCTACCTACCACCTTGTCCCCTTTCGTCCACATCTTCTAGAACCTTTGTGACACTTGTCACTAAGTGTTCCCTTTAATCCAACTCCCTTTGCCAACCTCCTCCAATTTAACCATTGATATCTTCAGATCAATCTCAACCGTTGATTCATGCCAACTGACCCCTAGCCTTGGAAAATCCTATAAATAGACCCTATTTTGGAGAACAAATGGCCAATTCATGAATTCAACCACTTTACTAATTCATGCTCAATTTTAGCTCATTTTCATTGTTACTATAGGCATCTAGCTTATAGTTTATTAGTTTTAGCAATGCTATCATGCTCATTTCAGCTTAACTCTTAGCTTAATCATTCTAGGATAATCATGAATTCATATAGCTTAATCATGCTATCATGCTAGATCATGCATCTTAATCATTCAAATCCTCCATCTAAGTGTAGTCAAGTCACTGGAATTTGCATACTAAGATCTGAGAGAAAAATTCATACTCGCATTTACTAGGAGGCAATAAGTCGATTAGCTATGGTTTTACGTTTCATTGATTTAATCTACTAACCATGCTTGCAATGATTTTTTGAGTGTTTTGTGTTGTAGGAACAGGTATAATAGGTACACACAAATACACAACAAAATACATATTTGATTCCTTAGCCTCCCTTCTCAGAGTCTAAATTATTATCTTGAAGGGTTTTATGGGGTGCTCCTGCACCATACTCCCCAAAAGAAGAAATCTCAAGTCCACTTGAGATGAGAGTCTACATGTCTACACCATGGTCTTTGATCTGTTGTTCTGTCATCTAGACTGCTTCAAACATAGGTTGTCCTTTCCAAGCCACCAAATACTCCTTGTATGATTTTTTCCTTGTTTTCTTTAAAACCTTAGTGTCTATAACCTTATGTAACTTAGGTGGTTCATGTTTGGGAGTGTCATCATCTGCAATAACCTGAATTGTGTTTTCTCCTGCATCAACACTACATTTATAAAGAGTTAAGTCACAAACATTAAAGATAGTTGACAAACCAAGATCAGGTGGGAGTTGAATTTCATAAGCATTTGGGCAACATTTCTTCAAGATTTGGCAGGGTCCAATCTTTATTTGTATCAACTTTGTATATCTACCTTTTGGAAGTCTTTCCTTCTTCAAGTGAATCCACACCAAGTCTCCCACATCAAACTGAACATCTCTCTTTTTTTTTGTCAATGTGAGATTTATATCTTTCTACAGATTGTTGAAGATGAGTTTTAACTTGGTCATCGATTTCCTTTATGGTGGTAGCAAAGGTTCCTCCATCTGCACTAATGGCATCTCCTTGAGGTAGTTCTCTAAACTCAATCACACCCCTTGGGTGGATGCCATATACAATCTAGAAGGGTGACTTACTGGTACTCCTATTCATAGCATCATTATAGGAGAATTCTGCCTGAGACAATATACTATCCCATCTTTCTCCATGTTGTCTAGTCAAACACCTTAATAGATTCCCTAGTGACCTGTTTACAACTTCAGTTTGGCCATCCATTTGGGTATGGTAGGATGAGGAGAAGGATAAATTTGTACCAAGATTCTTCCAAAGGGTCCTCCAAGAGTGACCAATAAATTTCACATCCCTATCACAGACTATAGTCAAAGGCAAACCATGTGTCTGGACAATCTCCTTGAAGAACAAGTCTGCAACATAAGAAGCATCACAAGTGGTTTTGCATGGCAAGAAATGTGCCATCTTACTAAACCTATCCACCACTACAAAAACACTATCATATCCTTTCCTTGTCCTAGGAAATCCTAAAAAAAAATCCACACTTTTTCTTTCCCATGGTCTTGAAGGTATGGATAAAGGTTGGTATAGGCCTACATTGGTGGACTTTCCCTTTGCCTTTTGGCAGATCACACATGTCTCCAAAAATCTCCTGACATTTGCCTATAGTTTGGGCCAAAAATAGTGTCTCTTCACCAAATCTAGTCTCTTGTCAAGACCAAAATGGCTTTCCATTGCTCCACAATGTTTCTCCTTATTTATATTCAATCTCATAGAGCATTTGGGTATGTATAGTTGTGCACCCTTAAACAGCAATCCATTTTGAATCTAAAATTCAAAATACCCAACATGAAATCATTCATCAAATGAAGCAAATATCTTATAGGCCTCTCCAAAGTCTTCATCATCCTCATACATGGATTTCAATGATTCTATTCCAACACTCTCCAACTGAATCTGATTTGTAGTTAGGACTCTTCTACTCAAAGCATCTGCCACCTTATTCATGACCCCTTTCTTGTGCTTAAGAATGAAAGTGAAAGATTGTAGGGTCTCTACCCACTTCATGTGCCAGTGATTCAACTTTTCTTGACTATTTATAAAGCTAAGGGCCTGATTGTCTATGAAAATTGTGAATTCTTTTTGTAGTAAGTAGTGTCTCCACTTTTTCAAGGATTGGACTAGAGCATACATCTCTAGGTCATAGGATGAATATTTTGTCTTTGCCTCATTCAACTTCTCACTAAAGAAAGAAATAGGCCTTCCCTCTTGACTGAGTATTTCTCCAATAGCCATGTGACTAGTATCACACTCCACTTGGAAGATCTTGTTGAAATCGGGTAGGGCAAGGACCGGTTGCTCAACAACTTTTCTCTTCAATGTTTCAAAAGAGTTATCTGTTTCTTTTGTCCAACTAAAACTACACGTTTGTCCTCCCTTGGTGGTATCAAGCATAGGAGCACAAATATGGCTAAATCCTCTTATAAACTTCCTACAGAAGGTAGCTAGACCATGAAAACTCCTAACATCATTCATTGTTCTAGGTGTAGGCCAAGAAAATATGGAACTCACCTTTTCTTGATCCATTTTCAAATCACCATATGAAATTACAAATCCCAAGTAAATGATCTCTTCCTGCATAAATAAACACTTTTCCAAGTTTATCATTAATTCCTCTTCATACAATATTCTTAGGACCAGGTCTACATGTTTTTGGTGCTCTCCTTTGGTTTGACTGAAAACTAGAATGTCATCTAGGTAGACTATAACAAATTTCCTTATAAAATCCCTCAAGACTTCATTCATTAACCTCCTAAAGGTACTAGCTACATCAGATAAGCCAAATGGCATGACTTTCCACTCATACAACCCCTCATTTGTTTTAAATACAGTCTTCCACTCATCTCCTGGCCTAATCCTAATCTAATGATAGCCACTCTTTAAGTCAACCTTTGTAAAATATCTAGCATCCCCCAAACAATCTAATAAATCTTCAATCATAGGCATTGTAAACTTACACCTGATATTAATCTTCTTGATATCTCTTGAGTCAGTGCAAAGCCTCCACGTGCCTTCCGTTTTGGGTGCCAAGACTACAGGGACTGCACATGGGCTCAAACTTTTGCCAATCAATCCAGACTCCAACAATTCTTCAACCTGTTTTTCCATCTCAACATTTTGATCCTTTGTGAGCTTCTATGTTGCTTTATTAGGCAAGGTGGATCTAGGTATAAGGTCTATACAATGGTTTATGTCCCTCATGGGAGGTAGTTACCTTGGCATGCCATCAGAGATGACACCTATGTATTTGTTTAGTAGTTGTTGCACTACAGGGTCAATCAACCTCAATATGTCCTCCTTCTTGTCTTCAGACCTCTCCACCTTTGTTACTGTTGGACTAGGGATAAGGGCATAACAAACCATGCCTTCATCTGCCATGCTCTTCATGAACTACTTCCCTCCTAACATCAATGCCTTGTCCTCCTTTTGTTTGGTTTCCTCATCATTCTCCATCAAAGGTAACAACTAAATCACTTTATCATCTTTGGTGATGGAATATGTATTCCTAGCACCATCATGTTGTGCCTTCAAATCAAACTACCGTGGTCTCCCAAATAGGAGATGGCAAGCATCCATCTTTGCAATATCAAACATCAACCTATATTTATAGGTTCCAATCTAGAATTCTACCCAAGCCTACTCTTCCACAATAGCTTGTTGTCCTTCTATGAACCATGAGACCGTGTAGGGGCAAGGGTGAGGTAATATCCTCAACTTTTGTTTTTCCACCATCTCTAGAGACACAAAATTCTCAATTGAACTAGAATCTATTAGGACCTTGCATACTTTTCCACCCTCTTTGCAAGTGATCTTGAATAGAGACTTCCTCTGTGGGGGTTCTCTATCAAACATCTTCATAGTAGTTATTGCTCTTCTGATTATCAAAGCTTCATCTCTTTCAGGGTATCCATAGCTATCAGGGGTATTGACACTTTGGTATGTGTTTGCACTTACCACACTTTGGCAGTCAACCTCTAAAACCAAGTTACTTCTTCTTTCTCCCATGGAACTAGTAGGTTTGTCCAGGCATCTATTGGTCATGTGTCATTCTTAATTACAATTATCACATATGATTGGACCTCTACCTTGAGATATCCCTCTAAATGGTGGTCCTCTTCCTTTGAAGTTACCTCTCTGATTGTATCCTCCATTTTTATTGGAACTACTCTCTCCTTTAGTGCCTTCTTGACTGGTTTCACTTTGGTTTCCAAAACCATTTCGCTTACTTCTAAAAAAATCCTTCCACCCCTCTGTTGTCTTCCTATTCCTTTATTGTTCTTCTCTTGTCTTCTTTTGATCTTCTCTTCCACCTTGATAGAAAGTTGATGGAACCTACCAATGGTATCCGGGCTAAGAAGGTTTAATTCTTCTTGAATGTTGTAACTTAATCCATTCAGGTATCGGACAACTTTCTCACTTTCTTCCTCTTTTGTGTTAGACTTCATGCATAGCATTTATAACTCCTCAGTGTATGAGTTCACATCCGTCTCCTTCTACTTGAGATTTTGTCTCCTCTTATGGAGTTGTATTTCATAATCATTGGGTACATAGGCCTCTTTGATTAAGGAAACCATCCTGTTCCAAGAAGCAACCTTGGGCTTGTTGTCCTTCTCTCTCTCTTCTCGGACAAAGTTCCACCAAGTTAGGGATTCTCCCTTCAGTTTGGACTTAGCAATCTTCATGTTCTGGTATCCTGGAATGTCTTCACATTCAAAGAAACTAGACAGGGAGTCTATCCAATCCACCACAGCATCTGGTTCCATGTTCCCACTGAAAGTTGGCAGATCAATATTCTACTCCATGTTTCTCCTCTCCATGGATTTGAGGGCATTAAGGAAGTTCCTCTGGTCAGGAGGAATCGTCTCTTCCTCTAGCATAGGGATCTCATCCTCATCCCCTTCTTCACAAATACCAGTGCCTCCAGCTTCCTTACCATCGACTTTTCCTCTCAACCTCTCTAGCTGCCTCTGCATTACCTTGCAAGCAGTGGCATTCTCTCTAACAATCTTTGCCAATTCCATGTTTGTGATTGATCCTCTAGGGACCACTTCTTCTTGTCCCTCTGACATCTCTCAATTCTCTTATCTCCATACCAAAGTTGTTACTAGATCTGATACCACTTGATGCAGAGCCCTCCTTGTAACCTACCAAACACCTCAAAATGTATGACACTAGCCCCTCAAAACAATAATGGGGTCCTATCAAGGCAAGGCTCTACAACAATAGTTCAATCTTCTCACAATCTCCAAGGTTCATACCTACTCAATCTTGCTTATCTTTCCCCAACACACTCTACAATAACTCCAAGGGTTCTTAACCATTTACATACCAGTTTTGGGTCATAAAAGACTCTCCAAGGTCAGACCTAGCACTGGTTGTAAGTATTCATCCCCATTCCTTAAGAAACCTTCACAATTAGGCCTATTTGCTTGTAGCCCTTTTTAGCGGGTAAAGAGACTTTAAGTTCAAAATTTATCAAACACTCTAGCAAAGAAATTATGGATTCAAGTACCCTTTTGGAAGTTACACAATTCCCCAAAAGTAAGGTTTAGGTTCTGACAAACAAAGGCCTGAATCGGTAGGATGTTGACTATCATATAGGGCTAATTAGGCCTCTAGTTGTGAAGCACCTATATCTAGTTGAGTAAACTAGCCAATTAAAACCCAATAGGCATGTGGGAAACCATAAACCATAAGGGATTCCAAGGTTACATGCCCAGAATTATTGCCATTTACACACAAGGGTAACTTTTGTCGTTCAAGGTCTAGGTAGCCACATAGAGATGTCTACCTAGGGTCACTCCAAACACACATGTCCCATGCTCCTCCTGCAAAACACTCTTGCATTCCTATAATACACTGACCATACTTTCCTTCCACCAAATCCCATTGGTATTAGATTGATAAAGTGCAAGATATTGTCATGGAGGAGGAAAAACCCAAGGTAAACCTTGGTTTTCCAAGTACCTATAGTAAAACTTGAATATCAGGAGAAAAACACATGAATAGGAATTCAAAAAAAATACAAAATAAATTTAACTCTCCACTCTAACAAATCCAAATTATTGGGAATGGGTAACAACCTGTACATTACCGTACCATGGACCAAAACTCCAAAATTGCAGGAAAAACTCAGAATTCTATTAGTTTGTTTTCACCACAACTCTTCTCCTTACAGTCTCTCCTTGGGAATCAGATCCACAAGGTGTATAAAACCACTCCATGACTACTCTCAACCAAAACCAAGAGTTTTGAGCCATTGGAGGAGTTTCAAATAAACAAAATGCAAAAAGTGCATAAAAGTTGCTCATGACAACTTTTGACAACTTTTGCAAAAGTTGTCAAAATGTCATCTTTCACCTCCTAATGCCTTGGCTTAGGTTTAACCCCTCCTAAAGCATCTTAAAAGCAATAAAACTAACACATTTGATCCCCTATTTTCCAAAATTCCTAATTGTCTTATTGAAATGCCAAAATAGGAGTTGGGCTCACAAGATGGGGATCTTTATTACAAACACAAAATGAATGATTGAAAACCTATACAAAACATTCTAAAGACATATTTGATGCCTTAGACTTCCTTCTTAGAGTCTAACTTATCATCTTGAAGGGTTTGATGGGGTGCTCCTACACCAAGTGTAAGGGGCTAACTAGATGACTTGGCATCATGGATGAAGTGTTTAACTATAGTAGCATATCCATAAACCCAGTATGGTTCAAACCTCACAACTACTCCTCAAATGAATCCAAGCCCTCATCTTTGATATGGATTTGATCAACTCGTATCTCCTCCTCTATAGAAATAGAGTGATCTGTATGTGGGTCAATTCCTAGAGAATGCATAGAGTGATGAGAATTTTGTGACTGCCTCGAGGTATGTGTCAATGCAGTGGTAGGCTACCCATCTCTGAGAATCTCCTCTTTAAAAGTAGCCAATGGTATCCCAAGTTGAGATGAAAGAAAATGGTAAGAATGTAGCAGGTTCATGACTAAATACTGCGACATCTGTACATGTCTACCACCTCCTACTATAGCCGCTACCTCATATGGGGAGGGGATGCCAGCAGTAATATATTAATCATCTAAATCTAAAGCCACCCCGTGACTAGAAGATGCATGATCTGTGGATGATCATGAACATCGTCAGCTCGTCATATATCTGCCCAGCCTGTCAGATGATATGGTGGCTGTTGCTGATGCAATCTGTCCAAGCCTATAAATTGCTTCTCTCTAATAAGCAATCACAATGTGTTTCTCTATGGGGGTGAGGATTGGGACTACTTCCATAAATCTCTCACCAACAAGGTCCCTGTATCTAGGTAGAGCTCTATCATGCCTAGGATATGCATCTCTATCAGCAATATTGGCCCTCCCCTATCCATAATATGATGGAATATCAATGTATTTTGGTTTCATCTGACAATGAACCTCAGCAAATACCTGCGGTGCAAAGTATAATGGTATTTGGTTGTTATTAGGATAACAACCATGGGCAGCTAAGAAGCATGGGTAAATCAACAGTGTAACCTGTGGATCGATACATCTCATGATCTGATATCCTCTCAACTTACTCTTCTCCTGATACTGTGGAAAACATCTCTCCTTGATGGTCTCCTTCGAGACCACCGTCACCACATCAGCAAAAGAATCATGACCCCTCACCTCACTCCTCAACTGTCTATAAATATCATCTATAGCCTTAGGTGAAAATGAGGTGTGACTAACTAAGTGGTCCCTCAATGTCCACAAACTATCAAAAATGGATTCGCATGTACTCTTGTACATGCCATCAGTCTATGGGTCATCTAATATGACCCTCAACCTCTGTAGCTCACGATCACTATAGTGGAAAATGGTAAAAATATAAGGCAACAGGGGATCCTAGTATGGAAGATCTATATCATCATGTGCCTCCTGAATAGGAGCCTGTGCAGGTGGATCCTAATCAGGAGCCTGTGTAGGTGGATCCTAATCATGGACTAGATCTTGGGATGCGATCTATCTAGGTTGGTTATAAAGTTAAAATAAATACGTAAGACACACACATGAAGTGCATTCAATTTAAAACATTAAAAAATAAAATCAGTTAAATTCTAGAGAGAGAGAGAGAGATCATTAATCTTGAGCTCATTAAAAATTAAAATGTACACATGTGAAGTTCTCGTATAATTTAAAATTTTAAATAAATAATTTTAAAGCTCGAGTGAGAGGGAGATCATTATTTAAAAATATATAAATTTATCTATATAGAGAGATCACATACATGTACATTTTAAATTATTAAAACATTAATGAGAGTAAGCAAGAGATAATTTCCATGACAGAGAGAGAGATAACATTAATTTCAAAAAGAGAAAGAGATTATTCAAGATATATACATATAGTTACTAAATTAAAACATATATAAATTTATCTATATAGATCGCATACATACATTTTAAATTATTAAAACATTAATTCAAGAGAGAGAGATGACATTAATTTCATAGAGAGAGAGAGAGAGAGATCATTAAAGATAAATACATCATCTACTAAATTAAAACATAGTTTAAAAAAATTAAAACACATGCCAACCTAGCAAATTAAGGGAAGAAATATTTTATAAGGGGCCATATGCAGTTCTAAGGGGTCATGCATGTGTTAGAACACATGCATGACCCCTTAGGACCACATATTCTTGACCCCTTCGGACACTAATGTATGTGATCTTAAGGGACCGATATGTCGTACATACTAGGATTTTATAAGGGGTCATATGTGGTTCTAAGGGATCATGAATGTGTTAGAACACACATGTGACCTCTTACGACCACATATGACCCCTTAGGACACTATGTGATCCTAAGAGGAATTTAGTATGTACACTAGGATGTTATGAGGGGTCACTCATGTGTTAGAACACATGCATGACCCCTTAGGACCACATATTCAACCCCTTAGGACACTATACATGTGATCTTAAGGGATCGTATATCGTAGACACTAGCATGTTATATGGGGTCATATGTGGTTCTAAGGGGTAACACATGTACAGTGTTAGAACACACATGCATGACCCCTTATGACCACATATGACCCCTTCTAGGACACTGTGATCCTAAGGGGTACATGTTGTATACAATGGGATGTTATAAGGGGTCATATGTGGTCCTAACGGGTCACACATGTGTTAACACATGCGTGACCCCTTAGGACCACATATGACCCCTTAGGACACTATGTGATGGATTAAGGGGTATGTCGTTCACACTAGGATTTTATAAGGGTTCATATGCAATTCTAAGGGATCACACATGTGTTAGAACACATTCGAGACCCCTTAGGACCACATATGACCGCTTAGGACACTATGTGATCCTAAGGGGTATGTCGTACATACTAGGATGTTATAAAGGATCATATGTGGTCCTAAGAGGTCACACATTTGTTAACACATGTGACCCCTTAGGACGACATATGACCCCTTAGGACACTATGTGATGGACTAAGGGGTATGTCGTACACAATATGATTTTATAAGGGGTCACATGCAGTCCTAAGGGGTCACGCATGTGTTAGAACACATGTGTGATCCCTTAGGACCACATATGACCCTTTGGGGCCCAATATGTGATCCTCTATGGTCCTAAGGGGACATATAGTGTCATTGGGGGCATATGTGGTCTTAAGGGGTCGTAAGGGGTCATGTTGTGTGTGTAATAGGATGTGAAAAGGGGTCATGTAGAGGATTTATGTTGTCTAATTTGTTAAAATTTGTTAGCTAAGTTTTATAATGTTTTTTTAAATTTAAATTTATTAATTTTTCAAACATTTTAATTTATTATATTTAGATTTGTAACATTTTTCTAATTTTTTATTTTGCTAATGTTTTTCTTAATGTTTTTCTAAGTTTTTCATAACATTTTTTTAAATAGTTGAAAAAAAATACATATACAGTTATTTAATTTTAAAAACAAATTGACGTTAAATCAAAACATTAAATTTTCAAACGTTTTTCAAAAATGCTAAAAAAAAAATAATACAATTATTTAATTAAAAAAATAAATTAACAAACAAATTGTTTATTAATTTTAAAAAAAATTTAATATAAAAAAAAAACATTATTAAACAAAAAAAAGGTTATTTTGTGCACCTAAAATAATGTAGGTTGAAACCTGAAAGGTGAGAAGCACTAGCTATTGTTGATAGGACATAGTGACATGGTGTTGACTTCGGGTTCACTCTAACCCCTTCTTGACACTGAAAACTCCAAAGTTGAAAATGAAAGTTAAACTATCATTTTCAATTTTTATAGAAGTATAAAAAAAATAATTTAAAACAGGGTTCGATCGAGTTGGCGGTTCGATTGAACCCCCAAACCCACCTGGGGTTAGATCGAACCCATGTCTGATGGTGGGTTCCATCGAACCCTGCGGGGGGGTTCGCTCGAGCACCCCTAGTTTGTTCCAACCCCCCAAAAAAAAATTTCTCTGCCTCTGCCAATTTTCTTCATTAGAAGAATTGGGAACCATTAATGTGGGATAGCCCTCATATGATTGTTAAAAAATTCTTCTTAAAGATCTCTTTTCTAGGACTAATGTTTCTGGAAGATCAACGAAATGGGTGATATTCCTTTCTGAGTTTTACCTTAAGTTCAAAACTAAAAAATCAATAAAAAATTAAGTTGCCATTCATTAGTTGGTGAAATTTCCTTCACCTAAACCATTTCCAACTTTATATTTGTTCATAGATGTTAATTTATTTATAATAGATCGTGAACCTATACGGTAAATTTACTTTCAAGGATCAAGATGTCAAAATGGTTCCAAAGCGGGTGTAGTCTTAATCTCACCTAAGAGAAAACCAATTCCTCTTTCCTTCTGACTTGAATTTCATTGTACAAAAAGTGTAACTAAGTAGCAAGCCCTATTTGTTTGCTTTAGTGTCTTGATTATGTTTGAAATCACATATTCATATTTATCATAATTTTTAAACTTATTATAAATCACATCATGGGAGAATACAAATATTTAGCTTAATCAGTATCGATATTTTGCTTTGACTTTACTCTCCTTATACTACATATAGTATATCTATGTAAGATAATCATCATGTAAATGAAAAGGCAATTCTGACTTCCCTTGTATGTGTTAAATACAACACAAACAAGTACCATTTTGTGGTATATGTTTTCCAATAGCTTGCTATCTCTGATAAATAGTTCTATGTGTTTCAACATAGACATTGGAAAATAGTTTTTTCTCATCTACAACTATCTAAAGTCAAAAAAAAATTTATCAATGACACTAGTAAGAATAATCATGTCAAGATTTGAAATATTTCAACTCATTATATCATCCTTCCTAATGAACTTTATCACAAGTCGTAAAATGGCATTCTTATTCAATGTCCTAATAGGGCTAAGATACCTCTTGCCCTTCAAGAAGTCAATTTGAGCTCTGGGGATAGACATTTTTGTGGTAAATCATTAGTGTCCAAACTAATAAATATGGCATTTTATTGGAAGACAATAGAATATGATTACTTTTCCTTTATCAAGAAATGTACTCAATGTCAGTAACATAATCATCTCATGTGAGCTCCTACAAACGAGCTTTGTATTCAAACTTGGGGTCATGATATTATAAGAAGGATATGTCACCCTTCTTTTAAAGGGCATACCTTCATCATAATAGCTACTGATTACTTTACCAAATGGGTCAAATCATTTTTGTTAAGATTCAATACTACTAAATCAATTTATTGATGTCTTTTGAATAACATAATTTCTCATTTTTTATTGCCTTCTACCCTTGTGCATGACAATGTTACACCATTTAAGAACAAGGGGGTGAAGCAATTTCTTTAGAAGTTTCAAATAAAATAAATAAATTTTATAAAGCTTACTATCCTCAATCTAATGGTCAAGTTGATGCTTCCAATAAGACCATTAAACAAATCTTGCATAAAATGGTCAATAAACACGGTAAATATTGGCATATTTAATTGACTCAAGAATTGTGGGATTGTCACCTAAGTCTTCATACGACTACTGATACTACTCCATATAACCTCATGTGTGATGCCAATATTATCAACCCTCTAGAATTATAAATTCCTCCATTATGCATTTCCCTTAGGGGGTTTATTGATGATAGTACATACCATCTGAACCGCCTTAATCATCTTGAGTTTCTTGATGAGTGCCACATAAAGGCCCTTGAGCACAACCAATCTTATCAAAAATATTTGTCAAGACAATATAATCAAAAATTTCATTTTCATACTTTCAGTGTAGGTACCCTCATTCTCTGTGTCTATTAGAGAATTGTAAATGCACTACCTGACCAAAAGTAAAATTATAGCTCTAATTGGTTAGGTCCTTATATAGTCACCTCTTTCTATGGTATTGATGCTTATAGTCTATCTAGGATGGATGGTACAATGTTAAAGGGACTTGTTAGTGACATGCATCTACATTGATATTATGCATATAAAAATTCTCTGTGTCATGTGCATGGTACTTAATGTTCTTTAACATGTTAACTTCATCGTGTTATGAAATTTCTTTGTCAATGTGTTATTCTTTTCCATTGTGTAATGATGTGTATATGTATGGTTAATTTGTTCAATTAAGAATTATGGATATGTGCATTTTATTTGTATGCATTGTGTCAATATCTTTTATAGATTACTTATTCATTACTTGTTGTTAGTTAGCATGTTTTACATTTAACGTGTGTTCTTTAACTATTGTAAGCATGTCTTAGCTTTCATTTATCTATATCACCATGTCATATTAGATCATTATTACATTTAATTAAGCATGTGTATAACATATATTCAATTAAATCATGATAACAACTAATCTAACCATACATTATAAAGCATATATCAAAAACACAAATCATGGTTGAATCAAAATCTCTTGTATATTTATATTAGTATCAAAATATCAATGTAACATGTGTCGCAGTACTACAAAAACATGTGATGTTAGTGTATGTGTATGTGGCTATATACATGAAAATTATTCTATAAATCATTAGATCTACATCAATGAATCTCTACCAACTTTATCTATATTAAAAATGTGTGTACAAAAATGGCCCTCTTGGTGCATGGAACTTTGAGCTTTTGCTAGTGCCAAGGGATCACACTCCAAGAAAGGTGGGCACTTGAAAAAAGTAGAATGGGAATGAGAAGTTGATGCACTCTGTATATGGAGTCCCTTCCATTCTCCTTGCATCTTTGATATGGTCTCCCACTGGGATGCTATATGCTTCGCCTGTACCGGTAGCTCATCCTTGAGGGTATTCTCTCATGACCTCATTGTTGCTAGATTGTCCATGAGCTAGCACACTTGAGGGTGATCGATGTCAATATTGGTATAGCTCTATGCAACATCGACCTACCTTTGGAGGTCCTAGACCTATCTCTATAGGGTGTCCCATGCCTACTCAACACTCACTACCAGTGTCATGGTCTGGTCTCTCTCCAAAAGGATAGTCTAAAACTCAGTCGCTTCATCATCCCTTTGACCCATTATTGTGCCCAATTGGGCCTCCCTCTACACCAAGTTGATCTTGATCTCATAAGCTATTTTGAGCAATTCTATTGTCTTTAACAACTCAACATGCCTCCTAATTGTCTGTCATGGTCAATAAGCATCCAAGAATACACATTGAATCTCTATAGCTAGTATGATCTCTGATAGTGTCTGGTTGATGAAGCCAAGCCACTCTAGTACATGCATTGCAACCATACAAAAGAGATCAATATTAGTATCTATATCATCATCATATACATGCTTATATATCTATGGATAACTAAGTATATACATAACAATCTAAAAGTGCCATCCTACTTGGATCACCAATCTACTACTCGGGATTTGCTGGGATGGTCCTAGTTCTCAAGGACCCCAATACCTTTGGTAGTAAGATTGGTTATGTGATTGGTTATGTCCTTGTCGGTTATGGGCCTACCAAATGCATGTCGTTCTAATGCCCTAGTGGTGGAATGGTCCAGATGATAGGGACCACCACTACAGAGGCTATCCTATATTGTCATCTAGATCTCTCTACCCTTGCTCCTCCTCCCTCTACTCCCACCTTCTAGTGCTACTATTATGGGCCCTCTTACTGGGTATACTCGGGCTTTAGACCTACTGGTCCTAGGTCTCCCTCGAGGGCATCTATTGAAAAAGTGGGAGAAAGCATTTTGGCCAAGTTGGAGTGACACCATTGTAATGATAATGCACCAAAAGAGTGGCAGTTCAACTCTTCCCTACTCCAACCATCTAAGGTAGAAATCACTCTACTGGTGCACTAATCCTACCCATCTTTGAGCTCTCGGGTTGATAAAGGATCATCGAGAGAGATCTGATACCCTCAAATGAGCAAGCGACGGATCTGATATGCATTCACCAGTGTCTTAGTCATCTGCCTTGTCAAGAGATGAAATGACACAGTGTTTGCATCCCATCTCTCTACGAGTATCATTAGCATCGGGACCTGAAATTAAAACATGACCATTTGATAGATCCATGAGAAACCTACTCGACATAGGTGCCCACGGTGACTTACTGGTACAGCCTCTGCACGCATAGTAGAGACAACAAGCACCCGTCGGTGTGCCTACGAACCTCTGGGAACGCCTACAAAAATAAAAATTCTACTTTATAACAGTTTACTCTAAAATTCACTTTTCCTTTTGCGGTTCGGCCCTAATGACACGTGTGACCTTACCATACCACTGCAGTTGGATACTTTGGAATCTAGCACATCGATAGGACACATGTGCGTCTAGAGGATACCAACATAAAAATCATCCTAGGATAAACACAAGAACTGGATGCCCGCATGTGCCTAGGATGCATGCGTTGCAGTAATTCCTCCCACTAAAATAAAATGTATGAAATAAACTAAAAGGCTAGGAAATTAGGCCTACCTTATCTAGGGGCTTGTCCTCCTCCACGAAAGTTTGCATCTCCTCAATAGGAGTGGGCCAAAATTATGATTTGCGAGGTACTTTTTTCATAGCTCTATAGAAATCATGAAAATTCTCACCATGAATAGTGAAAATGATCTTTATAGGTCCTACCATTTAGGTATATAGTCATGATTAACCCAAAATATTGTAGAGAAACAAACATATCTAACATACGAAGAAAGGTTAATTTTTTTTATCATCTACTAATGCAACATATTAGTCTAGCATTACTCATATGCATTAACTATAACATAACATGAATGCATAACAATCTAAACATAATCATATTCCCAACAACATAGTACGCAAACAAAATAACATTACACATCTATCAATTCCCTAGGGCATCTCAACATCATTAATTAACTAACATTAACACATAAACACATCCATATACCATGATACCATTACATTTATTCCCAATTAAACATAGTCTTCTTATGAGAATCATTAACTATCAATGCGTAACCTATCATATTCTCATTAACCACTTAAGTTCATTTTAAAGCACCAATCAAATGTTCCTAATCTCTTTAAAGCATTTATCATCTTATTTCCACACAAACATCACCTAAAGCACATCTAGATCATTTCCATTAAGAGCAACCATATAGCCTACATGCTACTCATTTTTATCTTCATTCTAAAGAAAAAAAGAAAACCATTAAGAACACACTTCCTAATACCAACATATCCTGTTAACACTTTCACCACCATCATAGATGCACATAGGATAATCTAATAATAATAGTTATTCATTTACTTCCCTTTCCAATCTAGAATTACATTCATAATGAATATCTAGCTATAAAAAACATAATTCCTCACATCTCATCAAGAACTCAACCTACTATGAGTACTAATGCATGTTCACAAGGTACTAGCTACATAATCATCTTAATCCATTACAAGATCATAATCACAACTACTATATCATCATTTCCTATTACATAAGAATACATGGTACAAGTACATAGCCCCTTTACATTTACAATGTCATCATGGTACAATATACTATTTCAATACATAGAAATCTACTTCACAACTATCCACATATTGAAGAATCATAGAATCCATATGCACGCACACTACCATCCAATGAGGTGTGAGAATTTGCCAAGATCTAGAGTCTAATAGATAGCACATAAGAGAGGATAAAATATGACAAGAATAAACTGTATTCCTATCAATGATGCAAATACTATCAACTAACTAAGTTGATTGATAGAATCAAAATTGCATAAAATGTAAATAAGCTTGTTTATAAAGGCAAAGTCATATGGATATGCGAGCACACAATCATGACATGTGGCTCAATGAGAAACAAGGGTAGGTAGGAGTAGGCAGGAGAAATAATTAAATATTTCACAAGAGGTGGATCACCCACTGAAGGTGGAATGTAACAACAAGATAAGACCACCAAAGGTGAAATTTATCCTACATGCATCATCCCTATGTTTACACTTCCCTAAGTGTCTCATATCCAAACTACTATGAATGCATTATCCTAAGTCAGCTTAAGTAAAGTGTAATAATGAGATAATTTACACCAACACCCCCCCTTAAGTGCAACTTAGGGGAATGTAGACTCAAGCTAACAATGCAAGATGGGTTCTAACTATGAGACCATGTTAGGTACCCATGTACAAATGCAAATCAATGCAATGTAATCTCTCACAAATGGAGAAAGAGAGAAAAATCCAATGGCAAAAAAATCCCCCCCAAAAGAGAGATGAATGAGAAGAATAAAACCTCATGTAAGGAAAATACACCCCCTCCCCAAATATTACAAGGTTGGCACTTTATAATTAGTGTGCTTACAACGCTTTTTATCTAATTACAATGCTTCCTAAGGCTCCAATGGCCAAAAATAGCAAGTTTTAATACAAGTAAATTTGATACAAGATTTGAAAAAAATAGCCTTATAGTTGCGTAATATTCTTCAATACCTTTCCAACAACTATTTATTTTTTTAAAATAGAGTTGTGATGTAAAAGATATGACCTATTTAAGGAAAAAAATATAGTTGATTCAACCTAAAATATCTGAAGGAAAAAGGCATAATTTTTTAATGAAACTTGTGTGGATAGAAAGTGATCATTTCTATATTTTCATCAAGTACTTGCTTGTGAAAATCCAACACCCGAGACAAAATTTCTGCAACTTTTAAGAAGGGGTGTTGAATTTGCATGTTGGAAAAATGGTTTACTCCCTGTTCAAACTTAATTTTTGCAAAAAAATATTAATTTTCTAGGAACAACAACCAGAACCCAGAATTTTTTCTATGTTGGGGAAGAAAATTAGAAATATTTTTTTCTTCAAATGAGTGAAAGTTGGAATTATAAAGCCAAAAAAAAAATAGCTCCAATAAAAAAAATTTACTTTAATTTTTTTAACAGTGTCTTCCAATTTTTGATTATGGTGAAATAAAAGTCACTTTTGACTTTCTCAAGACTTTTGGACACTTTGGAAATGATAATGATGCTTTAAATATTATAAAAAATTTATAATCACCCAGATCTCACAAGAACACATACACATAAAACCAAATTTAACTATAAGTTAATTTCCTTTGTATTATTTTGATTATGCCAGTCACATGAGAATGCACAAGAAGAGCATACTTGGTTTCTAAGGATAATATTAGATATATAATAGTTTCAAATATCTCAAATAAATTAGAAAATCAATGAGTTATACCAGACAACACGGCTCTGATACCATGTGAGAATTTGCCAAGATCTCAAGTCCAATTCATAACACATAAGAGAGAATAAAATATAACAAGAATAAATGGTGTTCCTATCAATGATGAAAATACTCTCAATTGACTAAGTTGATTGATAGAATCTAGATTACATACAATGTAAATAAGCCTTCTTATAAAGGCAAGGCCATATGGATATGTGAGAACACAATCATGGCATGTGGCTCAATGGGAAATAAGGGTAGGTAGGAAAAATAATAAAATATTCCACACAAGGTGGATCACTCATTGAAGGTGGAATGTAACAACAAGATAAGACCAAAAAAGGTGGAATTTCTTCTACATGCATCATCCCTATATGCACACTTCCCTATGAGTCTCATATTCAAACTACTATGAATGCATTATCCTATGTCAAATTAAGTAAAGTGTAATTATGAGACGTAATTTACACCAACACGAGGAACATCCCAATGGAAGAAGGCATCAAACCACCCGACCATGTGGAACCATTACGAACCACCCCCATGGTAGGAGATGACATGGGGTTCCAATTCACACTCAAGACCTAAGATGACACCTAACAACCAAGGAACCCACATAGATAAGAATCAAGAACAAAGAATCAAAACACATCACAAGGCAAATCATAAACCAACAAACTCCTAGAGGCATAATCAACTACAATGCTTAAGGATCATGTAAACATGTAGGGAAAGAGTGTCATCACACGTAGTCATCATGGGAGCCTATCCTGACATCCATGATACCCATGCAAATTCATCTCAACCTATGAGAAATCAAGGGAATTTGGCCTACTACTCCAACGGTCTTCCCAAGCTTATCCTAAAACATCCTCCCTAGGACTAAACGTTGGGGCCCAAAAACTATTTATTATCTTGATTAAGTGAATTCCTATTTACCCAAACCCACTAATTATTTAATTAAGATTATCACTTGAAATTAAACATAAACTCTCCATGTGGATCCATGATAGGTCTAGACCCTAAACATCCATTACAAGGAATCCTTTTAGAAGCTTATTTCTCATGACCCCGGTCCTACAAATGCAAGAGCCCACTCTTTCTATCCATGGACCAATACCCTAGGGTAAACATAAATTAGAACAACATCATAAAGGCTCAACATGAAAAGAATCCACAAATGACATTAAGTCTTCAAAAAGGAAGCACATCGATCACGTTGGAGATAAATCAACATTTATGCACAAGTCTCAATTGTTAAGCACCATAAAATATAACAAGAACCAAAATCAACTATAAAATTATTAATACAACATCAAATGAACTCTTTGAGAATCCAAATCAATCACACAGAGCCTCTGGTAAAACCACAAAATCTGGAAAACCATTCACAATAAGCAAATTGACATCCTATAGCATTCTGGGGTTATACTTTGGCGCATCTGGGAGATATTTTAGCTCCCCCATGACATCCTATAGAATTTTGGGGTTATACTTTAG
Source organism: Cryptomeria japonica (assembly GCF_030272615.1). Lineage (NCBI taxonomy): Eukaryota > Viridiplantae > Streptophyta > Pinopsida > Cupressales > Cupressaceae > Cryptomeria > Cryptomeria japonica. The sequence continues at coordinate 75,240,322 of NC_081408.1, read as the reverse complement.
CATTTTGGGTCTAAACATTAGTGTTTTGGGTCTAGAAAGCAAAAATCAGGGAAAGCAAATAATACAAGTGATAAAACTTGCCCAGTTCACATATAGGCTTGCAAAATTGATAAATAACTCTCCCAAAAGATGCAGGAGAAAAAAAGAGGACTAAAAAAACATGAAATTGTATTCATAAGATCATACAAATGAGTTTCAACATCCAAAACTATGCACCTCCTGCACACAAACTTACACCGAACACACCTATATTGCACATAACTTCACCAAACTCACATAACAACATATGGGAATGCCATAGAGAACAAAGAGATATAATATAGAAATACAAAGGCTCTTGAGAACCCATAAAAAAAACCATAAAGGGAATTCACGGTCCATAATAGAATATGCAAAAAAAAATATTCCTGGTTACAACCAAAATTTCGAGTCTGTCATATATATATGTAGTGTCATAAAATTGTGACCCTTCCAATTTTGAACCACATTAGGGTCTTCAAATTGGCAAATCTAATCCCCAAGCCTGATCAGAGACCTGAGACTTGCTCATCCTTGAAAACTGCACTTTTTTTGGCCCTCGCATTGCTTAAACCTTCTTCCTGTCTTGAGAAAAGGGCAGGACAATGGCGTGATGCCACTGTTCCCCCTAGGACAGGTCCATGGTGCCCCTATCCTCCTAGGATAGGGGAATATCCCCACCCTATCTTAGGGCCCCTCCTTTCAAACCTTTCCTGAGACTTTGCACTTTGAGTGGGAAAACCTTCCTTGTTTGGTGTGTGATGAAAAATTAGCCTATTCACCCTAATTGATGAATATATAAGTTACATTTACCTTCCCATTTGCATGAAGTGGGAAGTTCAATTGATCATACATTCAAGCATTCAAGCATCCTTTTAAAGCATTGAGCATCTCAAGTCTCCCTTCAACGCTAGGTGTTGCACTCAAGTCAAGGATTCAACCATTGAAGAGGAAATCCCTTTCAAAATTCAATTCCATACAAGCATTTCTATCACAACCTCACTTGAGGTGAATTACATTTTAGTCTTTCATTTACATTTACTTGCAAGTACTTTCTTTCATCATTTGGTTAATTCTGAAACTAGGGTTTGACCTGAAGGAAAACTCCCAATCCCAACCCCTTTTCCTCTCTTTTTTTGTGTGTAGGTTGCATGTGTGCAGGTATCTTTTCAGATTTGGACTCCATTTGTAGAGGCAGAAAAACCCTCTTCATTTCACCGATTTTTTGGAGGACCGTGTGCACTTTCAACACAATCCCAACAAATTTTCCTCAAATTTGCAAGGCAGCTTCATCTCAACATATTATAGCTAGATCTAGGTGCACAACTTCATCCGACGTTTCTACATTGATTGCTACTTTTACACTTAGTCTCGAACCACATAATTTAACCATCTTCCATTCTAAAAGAGGGGTTAGCTTGTCATTTCTATCTCATTTAGTCTTCAATCTCTCTCCTCAGAGATTGGATCTAGTGAATTCTTCCCCCCTCTTTTAAATGTGATGTGGATAAAATGTTTGAAGGGAAATCCGCAATGAAACTTTCATCTGTCTTTGGAGGGAAGGAAATCTTTCCTCTTGATCTCTCCATCATTCATTTTTTCCCACATTACATTTTGGTGAACCTAACATCTTGCATGCTTTATTCTGAAAGTCATTGCATATTTTTCATGTACAAGTTTAATTTTTCTACAAACTTAGTGGTTAATTCATTTGATACCCTAGTTTTTAAAGTTGAAATTGCACTTGTGTTTTGTAAAAATTACTTGCTATTGTCTTAGATCTGAAAATTGCATTATTTGTCAAATTCAATTTCTTCATTATCTTGTTCAATTTGCAAATCAAATTCACAAAATTAAGAGGTTAATTGTCAAAACCCTAATTTTCAAAAATCATCTTGAACTTGTGCAAAAATTGAATTTTCATTTAATTTTCAAATTTGTGATTGTTTTCTGACTTATCCTCTTTACTAAAAATAAAATTTTCAATTTCCCTCCTTTTTCAAAATTCAAAATTTCAAAAATTAAGTGGTTAGGTCCTAAAACCCTAATTTTCAAATTTAATTGGATTTTGTGCAAATTTCAATCAATTTCAGTCAATTTCAATTTTCTAAACATTTTCAAGGTATCTCTATCCATTAGGTTTGACCTTTTTCAAATTTGCAATTCAATTCCTCATTTTTCTCAAAACCCTAATACGGTCCCATTTTCACATTCAAACCTTAATTTCGCCTATCTAGAGATCGTAAAATCCACCAATTTTGGGGGTTAGATTTAAAATTATCATAACTTTCATCCCTGAAAATTCGGACCGTGTGCACTTTCAACACAATCCTCGGATTTTTTCGTGAAATTTCAGGAGTGTTATGATGGTATTGAAGAGCTTAAATCAAAAAAATTGGTTGATTTTGACAATTTTTGATCCCTCTAAAATCGAAAATACCTTCAAAATTCAATATTTCAAGTTTCAAATTTTTTTTTTAAATTAAGTGATTAATTATAGTCTGCCCTTATTTTAAAAATTCTGATTTTGTCAATTTTAAGATTAAGTGGTATCCCCTTGGCCCTAATTTTAAAATCTTAATTTCCTTTCATCCATCATAAAATTATTTTTTGAAATTGTGTCATTTCTCCTTTCAACAAAGTTAAAATTTTCTAATCATTATTTTCTTAGATTTTGCATTATTCAATTGATATATTGCATGGCATTGCTCATATTGTTGATTCCAATGTCATGCCTATAAAGAGTTGTATTGAAACCCTAGGTTACTCACAACCTTCAACACAAGTCAATCCTTCTATTCCTTTGACTACTCTTATGATTAGTGTTAATACTTTCACCTCAAACATCATGGCTAAATTAACTCAAAATGTCATTCCTACAACCATTAGTCATGGGGGAAATCCCTCTTCTTCATTTAATCCTCCATCTTTACCTATGTCTTCAATGAGTATTCCTATTATCCGTCAACCAATCAATGTGACACAAGGGGGCAATTCATTCAACAAATTTACTCCTCCTTTAAGGGTCCCATTTCCTACTCAATCATCACCTATGCTTACTTATCATAATGTCCCACCACCTTATTCTCAATAAATGCCTTCTTTTAATAACATCACATTGTTGGCATTCCAATTACAAATGAGGGATTGTTTGCATTTCAATAAGGATATTGAGAAGGTTGTTGATGACTATGGATATAACTGATTAAGGATGATTACTGTCATAATATTATTATTTTGTCATTGATGTCAAGAAATTGATTTTCTAATTAAATATGATGTTGCCATATCTTAAGAAGTATGATTTGATGAGTATAAAGATGTCAGTAAAAGACACAGAAAGAATATGATGAATGAGGGGATAAGTTATTCAATGGGCAACTATTACCGAGTTAGACAATGATGAGATCATGATGTTTAGATTGTTTTGATATCCTACATATGCTATTGATTGAAAGGTTAATACTATACTATGTTACCAAGCAAAGAACCTAGTCGGTAAACCCTAAGGAACCTAGATGGTAAACCCTAAGGTTATCGCTATTGGTTAATGAAGGCAGAATGTCTACCAAGTGAAGTTTAGTATTTACCGAGTTAAAACCGAGCTATAACAGAATGCATTAAATGTTTACATGTGATATTTAATGAAGGAAGCTGATGAGCTGGAGCGAATTAAATGATTGGTAAGCCGTGTATGAAGATTGTTAAAGAATCTATGGTAAAGAATGATCTGCAAGAAGATCTACAGCTCAGATTGAACTGTAATACTCTAACACAAGTTCCAAGGTGAAAATGCAAGTTCCAAGGTGGGGTAAAACATTTTTAGATTGAAGGATACATTGAACTTGGACAAGATTGAAGATCTGATGGCTATGATTGATCATAGGAAATGTGATCAAGGAGATTAAATGGCTAGAAGATTGTTTATAAATAGGAAACTGTTGATAAACAATGTATGCAGGCAAGTGTATGCATAGGGATGCTACATAGTGATTACCGAGCACAAAAGCTTGAAGACCTGTTAGAATAACAGAGTATAGATGCCTAGTAGATAGACAAGATTAGTTCTATGTCTAAATTGTATTGAACAAATAGGAATCCACTTTAGCATTTTTAGATGTGAAGTTGCAGACATATTTTTATTACTGTTATTTTGAGAAGTAGCAGAAAATATCTTAACCAAGTGGACTTAATAGTCTTATATGTAAATCCTCTAGCAAGGTGACATTCTTATTTGAGTGTTTGAAATCCTTTAACAAGGTCACTTCTAAGAAGGTGAAGATCCTAATAGATCTGAGGGAAATCCCTTAACCGGGTCACATCTAGCAATCTGTTTGTAATCTTTAACAGGATTTTCTTTTAACCGAGCATACTCTAGAAGAGTATATCTCTTAGTGGGTCCGAAATCCCACAGTGGTTTTTCCCTATTTGGGTTTACATGTTAAATCTGGTGTTATGAGGTTTATATTGTTCATATGCTTTTAAGTTTGCATGTATGATAGTTTTGGTTATATGACTGATATATATGTTATCGAGGTTGAATCTAATGTTTTTATGGATGATTAAGTTTGTATGATTCACCCCCCCTCCCCTCTCATCTTGTTGGCTATTGGATCTATACTTACATTAAGTATCAGAACTATCAATTGGTATCAGAGCTTTGGACTCTGATAGGAAAGTTTAAAGGCACTTGAGTTAAAGATCCAAAGATGTATAAGAGGGATGCACCGTAGCTGAACAAGTCAAGTTTCTATAAATGGCAGAAAAGGATGAAGCTACATCTATCAGGAGTTGGAGAATATGCTGTATACTATCTGGAGAATGATTTTGTCACATCGAGCACCTATCCATTGCCTATGGAAGAGATAAAGGCAAAGCAAGAACATATTCAAGCAATGATTGAAATAACATCTGCATTGACCGACTCAGAGTTTAATGATCTAGAAGGCTGCAATGATGCAAAGACAATGTGGACTAAGCTCATATCTATATATGGTGGAGATGAACATGTTCAAAGAGCAAAAGTGGATAGTCTAAGAGGACAACTTGAATCTATGAGGATGAATGAAGGTGAGAACATAACCTAGCATAGTACAAGACTAAAGGAGATTGTAAATAAAATCAAAGGAGCAAGAGGAACTATTGAAGAAAAGGATGTAACAAGTAAGTTGTTAAGAACCCTTCTACTGGCTTATGCAATCAGAGTCTCTGCAATCAATTAATTGAGGTCTGTACCCAATATGCCAGTTTCTTTAGATGCTAGTATTGGTAAGCTACATGCATTTGAGTTAAGTAACTTTGATAACAGTGGGTCATTGGTAAATAAAGTTGAATTTGCATTTAGTTCTTTTCATATTGATGAAACTGATGATTACAATGATAGAAAGTATAAGTACTCTGAAGGGAATCACAATGGAGCAAGTGAAATATTTTGCAAAAACATGGAGGAGGTACACAAACTGTATGAGGAAATCAGAAAGCAAGAAGAGTTTGAAGCACTATTAGCCAGAAGGCTACTGAGAGGAAAAGGTAATTATAAAGGAAAGCTACCTTTAAAATGTTTCAATTGTGATAAGATAGGACATATGGCTTCTAATTGTCTTGACAAAGAATCTAGTGAAAAGAGAGATTACCGAAATGACAGACAGAAAGATAATCATTACAGAGGACATCAAGACTTCAAGAGAAGAGATAAAAGGACATGCCTAATAGTTGATGAGGAATCTAATGATGATAAATTAGATGAAACTGATACAGAGGAAGTTGTTTATGTGGCTATTAAAGATGGATCAGATGAAGAAAGGTTTGAAGAAAAAGATTTAATATCTCAAATAAATACTAATGATTCTTGGATCATAGATAGTGGTTGCTCACATCACATGACACGTGATAAACACAAGTTTATTAAATTAGAAGATTGTGATGGAGGCGTTGTAAGATTTGGTAGTGATGCACCATGTTCGGTAAGAGGCAAAGGATCCATAACACTTCTTGACAATGCTAAATGTAATGATGTTTATTGGGTTGAAGGTTTGAAATACAATTTGTTGAGTGTAGCATAGCTAAACAACATAGGTTACTGAATAGAGTTTGAAAAAGGAATTGTCAAAGTTCATGACAAGCATGGAAAGTTAGCTGCTACCGAGACACAAACAAGAGGTAATACATTTCATCTTGACTCAACTCAGAATAAATGTCTATATGCAAGGATAGATGATACTTGTTTATGGCATAAAAGGTTTTGTCATGTTAATTTTGATAATCTAATCAAAATAAGTAAGAAGCACCAAGTAAGAGGTCTACCAAGTCTTGAAAAACCTGAGAATGCTATGTGCCGAGGATGCCAGATGGGTAAGATGACAAGATCAAGCTTTACAAGTAAGTCCTACACTTCTAAGGGAATTTTAGATCTTGTGCATACTGATCTTTATGGTCCTATGAAAGTTCAGAGTTATTATGGTGATAAATATTTCATATTATTTGTGGATGATTACTCAAGGATGATGTCAGTAATGTTTTTAAAAGAAAAATCAGAAGCTTTTCAAATGTTTAAATGTTACAAGGCTAGAGTTGAAAATGAAACAGGAAGACAATGGAAATGTCTTAGTTCAGATAGAGGAGGAGAGTTTACATCTAATGAGTTCAACCTATTTTGCAATGATCATGGTATAAAAAGACAAGTCTCTGCACCGAGAACTCCACAGTAGAATGGGATAGCTGAGAGAAGGAACAGATCTATTGTGGATTGTGCTAGAACCTTGATGATTGAAAAGAAAGTTCCACAAATATTTTGGAGAGAAGCAATAAGATAAACTGTTTACACCTTGAACCGAGTTCAATTGAAGAAAGGTACTTTGAAGACACCTTATGAAATCTGGTATGACAAGAAACCAAATGTAAGTTATTTTAAAATCTTTGGGAGTAGATGCTATGTTCATAAAGATGATAGAAATGGCAAGTTTGATCAGAAAAGTGAAGAAGGAATGTTTCTAGGTTATTCTTCTAGAAGCAAATCATTTAAATGTCTAATCAAATCATCTAACAAAATAGTAGAAAGTGAAAATGTGAAAATTGATGAATTTGTAGAAAGAAATAACGAAGGAAACTCCAAAGAACTAGAAGATTATGAAGGATTTGTCTATGTGCAACTGAGAAGTCCTATCGAGATAACTATTGAAGAAAATGAAGAAAATATCTAGTTATCGAGTGATGAAGAAGATCATATAGAGCCTACCGAGCCTGTATTAGCCAAGTATATTAGAAGACATCATGCACCAAGTCAGATTATAGGAGATAAGGATGATCCAGTGATGACAAGAAACAAATTGAGATAGAACACATGTTTGATATCTGAATTTGAACTGAGAATAGTGAAAGAGGCATTTAATAGTGAAGATTGGATAAATGCTATGACAGAAGAGATTGATCAAATCAAGAAGAATGACACATGGACACTAGTCCAAAGACCAAAGGATAAAAATGTAATCGGTATAAAGTGGATCTTCAGAAACAAGCTAATGAAAAGGGTGTGGCCATTTGGAATAAACAAGACTAGTTTGCAAAGGTTATGCCCAAGAAGAAGGAATTGATTATGGTGAGACTTTTGCACCTATGGCAAGAATTGAAGGAGTAAGAAGATTATTGGCATATGCTGCTTACAAGAATTTCAAGGTATATCAAATGGATGTCAAATCTGCATTTCTGAATGGTATATTAGAAGAAGAAGTTTTCATTGAACAACCTGAAGGATTTGTTGAAGGAGAAAATAATGATCAGGTATGTAAATTGAACAAAGTTTTATATGGTCTGAAACAAGCACCTAGAGCATGGTATGAGAGATTGCACTCATATTTGATCAAAATTGGTTTTATAAGAACAAGTGAAAACAATAATATGTACAAGAAGAATGATGAAAATGGAATACTGATCTCAACCATATTTGTTGATGATATTATATTTTGTGGAAATGACTCTCTATGCAAGAACTTTGGAAATGAAATGAGCAAATAATTTGAGATGTCATTAATCAGTGAGATAAAATATTTTATAGGTCTACAGATACTGCAAATGAAAGATGAGATTTTCATTACCCAATCCAAGTACATAAAGGAAATCTTGAAGAAATTTGGAATGGATGATTCAAAACTAGTAAGTACTCCTATGACTACCAACTATAAACTATCAAAGAATGATGAATCTGCATCCATTGATGAGACACTTTACCGATCTGTGATTGGAAAGTTGCAATATGTTGTTCACAGTAGGCCAGATATAGCACATGCAGTAGGTATTGTTGCAAGATTTTCTGCAGATCCTAAGGAAACACACATGATGGCTATCAAAAGAATTTTCAGATACTTAAAAGGCACTGAAGATTATGGTTTAGTATATCAGAAAGGAAATAAGTTTGATTTAAAAGTTTATACTGATGTTGATTGGGCAGGCAACATTGATGATAGGAAAAGCACAAGTGGAGGAGATTTCTTTTTAGGAGAAAGACTAGTGAGTTGGCTTAGCAAGAAACAAGGATGTGTTTCTCAATCAATAGCAGAAGCTGAATGTGTTGTTGCAGCAATGAATTGCACCAATATAGCATGGATCAAACAACTATTGGAAGGTATAAATGAGCAAGTTACTGAGCCAGTAACTATATTCTATGATAACACTAGTGTCATTAACATTTCAAATAATCCTGTTACGCACTCTAAGACAAAGCACATCTCTACCAAATATCATTATCCTAGAGAAAAAGTTCAAGAGAAGAAAGTGGTGTTGGAATATGTTAGTACAAAGGAGCAAATAGAAGATATCTTCACCAAGCCACTGCCAAAGGACACTTTTGAATATCTTAGAAGTCAGTTAGGGGTCCTACCCCTATCTTCCATTCATTGACCGAGTTCGGTGAAAGCATCAATTCGATGACTTTACAGAATATCTTCTAGGAGTTGATGCTGACTTACACACTTTAGGAGGTTTTCTAAAGCTATGTAGGAAACAATAAATAGGGAACAGGAATTAAAGACAAATGCTCTGACCGAGACTTAGTTGATACACAACAGCAGGAAATAACTTCTTACAGGAACAAATTATATTTTAGTTCTTTTCTTTTTGGCATTGTTGTCAAAGGGGGAGAATACATAAGGAGAGCATTTCATCATTTCAGAAGAGAAGTCTAATGTATGGGGGAGAGCATTTCAGCATTTCAGAATCACAGCAATCTGAATCTATTAAGGTCAAATCAATTGGTTTTGCCATCAATGCCAAAGGGGGAGATTGTTGGCATTCTAATTACAAATGAGGAATTGGCATTTCAATAAGGATATTGAGAAGGTTGTTGATGACTATGGATATAACTGATTAAGCATGATTATTGTCTTAATATTATTACTTTGTCATTGATGTCAGGAAATTGATTTTCTAATTCAATATGACGTTGCCATATCTTAAGAAGTATGATTTGATGAGTATAAAGATGTCGGTAAAAGACACATAAAGAATATGATGAATGAGGGGATAAGTTATTCAATGGGCAACTATTACCGAGTTAGAAAATGATGAGATCATGATGTTTAGATTGTTTTGATATCCTACATATGCTATTGATTGAAAGGTTAGTACTATACTATGTTACCGAGCAAAGAACCTAGTCGGTAAACCCTAAGGTTATCGCTATCAGTTAATGAAGGCAGAATGTCTATTGAGTGAAGTTTAGTATATACTAAGTTACAACTGAGCTATAACAGAATGCATTAAATGTTTACATGTGATATTTAATGAAGGAAGTTGATGAGCTGGAGTGAATTAAATGATTGGTAAGCCGTGCATGAAGATTGTTAAAGAATCTATGGTAAAGAAAGATCAACAGGAAGATCTACAACTCAGATTGAACTGTAATACCCTAACACAAGTTCCAAGGTGAAAATGCAAGTTCCAAGGTGGGGTAAAATGTTTTCAGATTGAAGGATACATTGAGCTTGGATAAGATTGAAGATCTGATGGCTATGATTGATCATGGGAAATGTGATCAAGGAGATTAAGCAGTTAGAAGATTGTTTATAAATAGGAAACTATTGATTAACAATGTATGTGGGCAATTGTATGCATAGAGATTCTACATAGTGATTACTGAGCATAAAAGCTTGAAGACCTATTAGAATAACAGAGTATAGATGCCCAACAGATAGACAAGATTAGTTCTATGTCTAAATTGTATTGACCAAATAGGAATCTGCTTTAGCATTATTAGATGTGAAGTCGCAGACATATTTTTATTACTATTATTTTGAGAAGTAGTAGAAAATCTCTTAACCAAGTGAACTTAATAGTCTTATATGTAAATCCTCTAGCAAGGTGACATTCTTATTTGAGTGTTTGAAATCCTTTAACAAGGTCACTTCTAACAAGGTGAAGATCTTAACAGATCTGAGGGAAATCCCTTAGCCGGGTCACATCTAGCAATGTGTTTGTAATCTTTAACAGGATTTTCTTTTAACCGAGCATACTCTAGAAGAGTATATTTCTTAGTGGGTCCGAAATCCCACAGTGGTTTTTCCCTATTTGGGTTTCCACGTTAAATCTGGTGTTATGAGGTTTATATTGTTCATATGCTTTTAAGTTTGCTTGTTTGACAGTTTTGGTTATATGACTGATATATATGTTACCGAGGTTGAATCTGATGTTTTTATGGATGATTAAGTTTGTATGATTCACCACCCCCCCCTCCCTCCCCTCATCTTGTTGGCTATTGGATCTGTACTTACATTAAGTATCAGAACTATCACACACCACCTTCTCAATCAACCATTTCTAACATCAATTCTTTTATCGAAGAAACCCTCAAACTGTGTCATCCTTACAACAACAAATTGCTTTCATCAGTCAATCCAATTTAAGTGTGCCTACATTTGATGTTACGAGCCTACTTTCTCTTGATATTGTTAGAGTTGTCCAGCCTAAACACATTGAGGTCCATTAATTGGAACTCTATAATGGAAAAGGATCCTCTACTGCATGTCAAAACATTTCAAACCTTGTGTACTCATTTTGCTTATGATCAAAGATTGCTTGCAAAATTGTTTACAGGAACACTAAGAGATAAGGCTTTACAATGGTATTGCTCTCTGCCTTTTTATTCTATCACTTCTTTTCAACAATTAGCAAATACTTTCATTCAAAAATTTCAAAATAACATTGGTCCTAAAATCACTTCGGCTGATTTAATGTATTGTAAACAAGGTGTTAAAGAAAAAGTGACTGATTTCATTGGTAGATATAAGAATTTGTGTGCTCAAATTTATTTTCATGTACTTGATAATGATATTCAAATAATTTTCATTTCTAATTTACAAAAAGATATTAGGGAAAAGCTTCTCTTGTCTAAGTTCACTTCCTTTCTATAGTTGTGCGCAACACTCCATAATTATCAACTGGTTGTGAGTCAAATGGAGCAATCTACTCCTATGGCTCTGAGTGATAAGGGGGAGAATGTTCAACAACCATTTGTGAAGTTCAAACCAACAAAAGGCTTCATCAAGTTCAATGATACAATCAACAATAGCAATGTCAATGCTACAACAAGTGTGCCTCCTATTTCTAAATTTTTCAAAAGAGAAAGACAATTTATTCCTTTGAATGAATCTTTACATAATGTAATGGTGGGAAAGTGGTGAATGATAGATCAAGAATGAAAATACCCTTTCCCTCAAAGAGAGATGAGAGCTTCGCTATTGATTACCATTCAAGAACTTTTCACCATGTTACATTAGGGAAAGGAGAGGATAATTCACTAGATTAAATCTCTCCACATGAAGATGGTAGATTGAATTCTGAATGAATTGGGAATGCTAAGTTGATCCCATCTTCCTTTTTTGAAATGGAAAGGAAATTGATTGAATTATGTAGTGAAAAAGTGACAAAGAATTGATTATAACTTGAGATTAGAATATAGGATGAAGTTGTGCACCTGGCTCTGGCAGTAAAATGTCGAGATGAAGTTACCCTATGACTGTGGCGGGAATGTACATGATCCTCCAAAAAATTCGCGAAATGAAAAGGGTTTTTCCACTTCAGCAAATGAAGCTCAAATCCGAAAGTACAACTGCGCACTTGCAACCTACACACATAAAAGAGAGGAAAATGGGTTGGGATTGGGGGTTTGCCTTTAGGTCAAACCCCAGTTTTGGAATTAACCAAGTAATGAAAGAAATTACTTGCAAGTAGATGTAAAAGAAAGACTGAATTGTGAATCACCTCAAGGGAGGTTGTGATAGAAATGTTGATAGAAGTGCTTGTGTGGAATTGAATGCTGAAATCAATCTCCTCTTCAATGGTTGAATCCTTGACTTGAATGCAACACCTAGCCTTGAAGGAAGACTTGAGAATACTCAATGCTGGAAAAGAATGCTTGAAGGGTTGAATTCTCTTGAATGTTTGATCGCTTGTGAACCTATGCTAATGAGAGGATGAATTCCCCTTAAATACATGCTAGTGGATCTGATTTTCATCATGGGTCAATATCGAGGGAGTTTCCCACCTGAGGCACAACCAACTATGCAGCCCTAGGAAGGGTCTTGCCCTAAAATAGGGTAGTCACAGGGGTGCCATGCCCCTATCCAAGGGGGAATAGTGGTGCCACTCTCCTATCCTACCCCTTTCTCTAGGGTAGAGTGTGGACAAGGTGATTTAGAGGCAAAGAAATATGTTGTTTCTGCAAGCTGAGCAATCTCTGGTCTCCGATCAGGCTAGAGGATTCGAACTCACATGCGTGAGGACCCTAATGCAGTAAAAAATTGTTAGGGTTGCAATTTTATGACCCTACATTTAGCCCCCACTTTAGCAGGAGTATTAGCATATGCCAATACTATCAGTAAAGTTCAAGGAAACAAGAATGAAAGACTTTTACCACGTCAAGGAGGAAAGATGCACCAAGGCCCCAGTAGACTTAGGATCTTATGACTTGGATTGACAAAGTAAAAGGGAAGATTGAGAAGGGGAGAACCATGACTGCAACTACAAAAGTTCCCTTCACTATGAGTCATGAAAGCCAGGATACAAAAGATTACCAAACAAAACAAAGTTCACTAGGTAATTCTAAGTATCACAAGAAAGAAAATATGAGTGGAGTGTATGCCCCCACATTAAAGAGATTACACACATCTTATTGGGAGCGATTTCTTTAAGGTAGGATACACCCAAAAGAGATAAGGAAGGAAGGGAGCATGTTATCGCAAGGATTTAGCCCCCAATCAAGGAATAAACCCAAGGATAATGAACATGAAACGCGAGGTAGTGTCACTTTTCTCGGGATCAATATGATGTATGATAACTCATGTATGTATATGCATATAATAATCTTCATTCCTCAAAGGACACTAACTTAGAAGAAAGGGAAGAGAGGATGTCTTTTGAGTCAACATAAAAGAGACCAAGAAAAGATCTCAATGATTTGCTTCATCCCCAAGTAGACATTAAGGAAACAATAGAAGAACAGGAATATGCATAGAAGAATGGTCACAAAAGAGAAAGAAAGGAAAGAGAGAAAGATTTGCAATGTTAATATTGCTAATCTAGCATGACATCCACCTCCCGATCTTGCTGATCATTATTTTGGGAAGGCGAGAAACATACCAGAGGAGCGATATCAAGCACATCAAATGGAGCTATCACAAGATCGAAACAAGGACTATGCTCATGTTGTAAGTCACTTTGTTGGATTCTAGGAGCTAGGATTAGGGTTTGTGAAAACTCATCTGATAAATGTTTTTCCACATCAACATACTCATACTCACTATCAGAAGCATTAGGAATTATATTACCATTACGAATAACAACTTCACCCATTTCTTCATCAAAATTTAGAGAAAGAGGAGCAAGAACATGAACAGGAGTAAAACCATCACATGTTTTATGCAATTTATGCTTTGGAGATATAGGTTGAACACCTTTCTTAGGAGAAAAGGGAATCATCTCAGCTGTCGGAGTCTGAGGAGATTGAGTATTTCGAGGGATAGCTTCATGAGCTCAAATATGACATCTTCATCAGCATTCTGTTGCACAACAATTCTATCGAGTTCTAGTTGAAAGCTGAGGAGGAGGAGGAAAACTTGAAAAAGTAGGAATGTTTCTCTCCTTGATAACGGAAGGTTTAGGTTGAGGTCTTTTTGGTTGAACAATAGGAGAAGTGGGCCTCTTCTCTCGATAAGACCGAGGAAGTGGAACTACACCATAGAAAGGAGGAATATTAGGTGTAGGAAAGAGACCAAGTCCATCATGAGGAGGAGGTATAGGTCTAACCTTAGGAAGCATATTGTTGTTCTCCTTAAGAGAAGGTAAAGTCACATCTGTAGGTCTAGGAGGATGATCTTCCTTAGGAGGGATATTTATCTATCCACGAGGGGAAGAACCGCATCTTGAAGAATAATAGGGATGTCAAGTGTTGGTGATCTAGGTTGACTTAAGGATAATATCATATCATTCTTCCATTTTTTATAAGATTGAAAAAGAGCATCACTCCTTGATGGAAGAGATTGAAATTGTTTAGGCCAAAAGAGATCAATATGAACACCAACGCTTCTTTCAGATGGATAAAAGAAGCTATGGTTCACGGTTATGATTTATCCACTATGAGGAAATTTAAGAAACTTGTGGATTGGAGAAGAAATAGCCTTCATGGAAGATAGCCAAGGATACCCCAACTTCACAAAATTGCTCAGAAGAAGGTATGATAACAAAGTCAACATCCAAGGATTTAGTATGAACCTCAATACGAAGGATGATAGAACAAATGGTAGGACAAGAGAAGCCATCAAATAACTTCACAACCACATTAGAAGCATCATAGAATGGTTTATGTAATCATTAAGTGAAAAGATACTCTTCAGTTATGACATTAACTATGCAAGAGGGATCAATCAGGGCACCACGACAAGGGATATACTTAACCTTTTCAACTATGTTTAAAGGACCATCAGGTGCTCTAATGATCTCACTAGGGTAAAATGTAATAGAAGGATCCTTACCAAATCCTGTGTTTCTACCATATTAACCAATTTTTGAGCCATAGAAGTAAATTCTTCAGAAGAAACAGAATTAGGAACAATTTCAATAATGCTAGAGGTATGAGATGGAAAGGGATCAATGAAAATCTTAAGATTTTGATTAGGAGGAGCTACTGATTTATTTCCTTTGTCATTTACACCTGCCATAGATATAGTATTATTATCAATCAATTCTTGAACCTTATGTTTTAATGCAAAATATAGTTCAGTATCATGACTAGATTGACAATGAAATTGGCAAAAGGAATTGTTATCAAAATAAGGAGATACAAGTTTGGAAGGATCAATTTGTTTTATAGGAGTAAGTTTGATAACATCTCTGTACAATAATTGAGACCTAATACTATGTAAATATGCATTCAAAGGAGTAAATTGTCTTTCTCTTTCGAAAAATTTAGAATTAGAAGGCACACCTGCTATACCATTGACATGCTGGTTGTTAATTGGATTATTGAACTTGATGAATCTTTTTGTTGGTTTGAACTTTGCAAAACGGTTGTTGAACACTCTCCCCCTTATCACTCAAAGCCATTGGAGTGGATTGCACCATTTGAATCACAACCACTTGATAATTATGGAGTGTTGCACACAACTGGAGAAATGAAGTAAACTCAAACAAAAGAAGCTTTTCCCTAATATCTGTTTGTAAATTAAAAATAAAAATTATTTGAATATCATTATCAAGTACATGAAAATAAATTTGAGCACACAAATTCTTATATCTACCAATGAAATCAGTCACTTTCTCTTTAACAGCTTATTTACAATGCATTAAATCAGTCAAAGTGATTTTAGGACCAGTGTTGTTTCGAAATTGTTGGATGAAAGCATTTGCTAGTTGTTGAAAGGAAGTGATAGAAGAAGAAGGAAAAGAGCAATACCATTGTAAATCCTTATCTCTTAGCGTTCTTGTAAACAATTTTGCAAGCAATCATTGATCATAAGAAAAATCAATACACAAGGTTTGAAATGTTTTGACCTGCGTAAGAGGATCACCTTTTCCATTATAGAGTTCCAATTGAGGGATCTCAACATGTTTAGGTGGCATGACTTTAACAATATCAAGAGAAAGTGGGCTCACAACATCAAAGCTAGGCACACTAAACTTGGATTGACACATGGAAGCAATATATGGTTGTAAGGAAGACATGGTTTGAGCAAGATTGTTGATTGTCATTTCGGTAGAAGAATTGATGTTAGACATAGGTGATTGAGAAGTTGGTGTGATGTTATTTTAAAAAGGCATGGACTGAGAATAAGGTGGTGGGACATTATGATAAGTAGCCATGGGTGATGATTGGGTAGGAAAAGGGACACTTAAAGGAGGAATAAAGTTATTGAAGGAATTTCCCCCTTGTTGCACACTAATTGGTTGAGGAATAGTAGGAATACTTATGGAAGACATAGGTAATGATGAAGGATTAAATTAAGAAGAGGGATTTCCCCCATGACCCATGGTTGTAGGAATGACATTTATAGTTGAAGTAGCCATGATGTTGGATGTGAAAGTAGGAATACTAGTCAACGAGTAGTCGAAGAAATAGAAGAATTGACTTGTGTTGAAGGTTGTGAGTAACCTAGCGTTTTGGCACAACTCTTGATAGGCATGAATTAGAATCAACAATATGTGCAATGCCATGCAATATATCAATTCCATTCTTATCACTTTCAAGCATGCAGTTAAGACCTTCAATTAATGGAAGAGCTTCACTATTAGGGTATTCTTGGGACATCCATTGTTGAAAGCTATCAAATTGATTGTCCAATGTGGAAAGTTGATCTAAAGAAACCCTAGTTAAAGCTTCTTCTTCATCATGGGATCCATCAATGGGGTGAATAGGCACATGATTAGGATGGGAAGAATTAGCATGATCCTCATTAAAGAAGTCTCCCAGATTAGGCTCCATCTCCTTGGTAATTAAACCTTGGGAAGCCTTAATTCTAATGCTTCGTCTAATAGGGATAGGATAGGTAGGAATAATAGTTGTAAAACTCATGCACTAGAGGGAAAATTGAAATTTTAAATTTTGGAACAAAGCTTGCAAAATTGATTAATACAAAATTTAAGAAAATAATGATTACACAATTTGAACTTCGTTGGAGGAAGAGGATGCCACAATTTCCAAAAACAAAAGGAAATTGGAATTTCAAAATTAGGGCCAAGGGAATACCACTAAATTTTAAAATCAGAATTTTTAAAATCAGGGCAGACTATAATTAACCTTTTAATTATAAAAAATTTCTTGAAATTTAAAATGTTGAATTTTGAAGGTATGTCCCAATTCTAAAGGGATTAAACATCGATAAAATAAGCCAATCTTCTGGAATTAGGCTATTAAATATAGTCATAACAGTCTCTCGAAATTTCAAAAAAAAAATCGAGGACCGTGGCGGGAACGCACATGGTGTGACAAACATTTTTCAAAATTTTTAGGGATGGATATTACGATGATTTTAAAGCTAACCCCAAAAAATTGGTAGATTTTACGATCTCTAGATGGGTGAAATGAAGGCACAAATGTGAAAATAGGACCCTATTAGGGTTTTGAAGAAAAAAAGGAATTGAATTGCAATTTTGAAAAGGGTCAAACCTAATGGATAGGGACACCTTGGAAATATTTATAAATCTCAATCTAAATGAAATTGATTTGAAATTCATCAAAAATCCAATTAATTTTAAAAATTAAGGTTTGATGACCTAACCACTTAATTTTGAAATTTGAATTTTGTAAAAAGGAGGGAAATTGAAATTTTGAATTGTAGGATTGAAGACAAATCTAAGAACAATAAAAAATCTTAAAAATTAAATGAAAATCCAATTTTTGCACAAGTTCAAGATGATTTATGAAAATTAGGGTTTAAACAAGTAACCTCTTAATTTTATAAATTTTAATTGCAAATTGAACAAGACAATGGGAAATTGAATTTGACAATCAAAAAAAATTTCAGATTTAAGATAACCACTAGCAATTTTTACAAATTACAAGCTCAACTTTAATTAAAAACTAGTGTTTTTAATGATTTAACCACTAAGTTTACAGAAATTTGAAACTTGTAAATGAAAAATATGCAATTTTGTTCTAAGGAAAGCATGAAAGATGTCAGCTTCACCAAAATGCAATAGTGGGAAAATGGCGAATAATCGATCAATAAGGAAACTATCCTTTCCCTAAAAGAGAGATGAGAGCTTTTCTATTGATTACCATTCAAGCACTTTTCACCATGTTACATTAGGAAAAGGAGATGATAATTCACTAGATTCAATCTCTCCACCAATTCTGAATGAATTGGTAATGCTAAGTTGATCCCCTCTTCCTTGTTTAAAATGGAAAGGAAATTGATTGAATTATGTAGTGCAAAAGTTACAAAGAATTGATTATAACTTGATATTGGAATATAGGATGAAGTTGTGCACTTGGATCTGGTAGTAAAATGTTGAGACGAAGTTGCCCTACAAATTTGAGGAAAAATTGCTTGGACCGTGGTGGGAATGTACACGCTCATCCGAAAAATGTGTGAAATGAAAAGGGTTTTTCTGCCTCTGCAAATGAAGACCAAATCTAAAAGTATAGTTGCACACCTACAACCTACAGATAGAAAAGAGAGGAAAATGTGTTGGGATTAGGGGTTTTCCTTTAGGTCAAACCCCAGTTTTGGAATTAACCAAGTAATGAAAGAAAGTTCTTGCAAGTAGATGTAAATGATAGACTGAATTGTAAATCACCTCAAGGGAGGTTGTGATAGCAATGTTGATAGAAGTGCTTGTGTGGAATTGAATGTTGAAATCAATCTCCTCTTCAATAGTTGAATCTTTGACTTGAATGCAACACCTAGCCTTGGAGGGAGACTTGAGAATGCTCAATGCTGGAAAAGAATGCTTGATCACTTGTGAATTTCACACTCATCCAATTTATTCCACTTATGAAAAATGAGAGGATGAATTCCCTTTAAATACATGTTATTGGATCTGATTTTCATCATGGGCCGATATCGGAGGTGTTTCTTACTCGAGGCACAACCCTAGGAAGGGTCCTACCCCAAAATAAGGCAAGGACGGGGATGCCACACCCCTATCTTGGGAGGACAAGGGCACCATGCCACTATCCAAGGAGGGACAGTGGTGCCACACCATTTTCCTACCCCTTTCTCTAGGATAGAGTGTGGATGGGATGATGCAGAGGCCAAGAAAGAAGTTGTTTCTGCAAGTTGAGCAATCTTTGGTCTCCAATTAGGATAGAGGATTTGAACTCATGTGCGTGAGGACCCTAATGCAGCAGAAAATGGTTGGGGTCACAATATTATGACACTACATATAGCATTATGTCTCAGTTGTTATAAATAAATGTTATTAAACTTCCTCCTATAAAACCAGTTGATCTTTCTAAACTTGCATCCCCTTATGTTGATAACAATTCCTCTTGTCAATTTTGTCGTTAGCCTGGCCATGATACTGAGAAATGTTTTGCATTGAAAAGTAAGATTCAAGATTTGATTGATAATAATACTATATAGGTTTCCAATGTGAATGATAAGGGAAACAAATTAGTAGCTCCTCCTAATCAAAATCTTAATATTTTCACTGATCTTTTGCCTTCCCATACCTCTAAGGTGATTGAGACTGAACATACCTCATTTTCTCTTAATGACTTCATCTCCACAGCTCCGAATTTGGTGAACATGGTAGAGAAACAAGAGACACCTCAGGATCCTTGTATTACATTTGACCTTAGTGAGACCATTATAGCACCCGATGGCCCTTTATACATAGTTGCAAAGGTTAAGGATATACCTTGCCATGGTGCTCTTTTTGATCCCTCTTGCATGGTTAATATCATCACTGAGGAGTATATTTTCACTTTACGATTGCATAAACCAATTTATGATGATTGTAATGTAGTTGTGAATTTGTTAGATGGATTCTCTTGTCCTACCATTGGTTCTATAACCCTTCCTGTTGAAGTTCACACTAAATCTACGCATGTCAACTTTGTTATCATTCCTTCTTTCGAGCAATTTTGTGTGAAGTTAGGCTATTCTTGGCTATCTTTCATAAAGGCTATTTCTTCTCCAATCCATAAGTGTTTTAAATTTACCCACAATGGAGAAATCATAACCATTAACCATAGCTTATTTCGACCATCCGAAAGAAGCCCTAGTATTCCTATTGATTTCTTTTGGCCTAAAAAATTTCAATCTCTTCCACCAAGGAGACATGCCCTTTTTCAATCTTATCAAAAATGGAAGAAAGATATAATCTTATCCTTAATTCAACCTATATCCCCAATAATTGACATTCCTGTCATTCTTGAAGATGAAGTTCTTCCCCTAATGGATAGAACTAATCTTCCTCCTAAGGAAGATCCTCAACCTATTCCTATGTATGTAACTATGCCTTCCCCTAAGAAGAACAATGTTTCTCCTAAGGTTATACTTGTACCTCCTCCCCATGATGGACCTGGTCTCCTTCCTGCTCCCAACATCCCTCCTTTATATGGCATAGTTCCACCTCCTTTCTCTTATAGAGAGAAGAGGCTTGCCTCTCCTCTTGTTCAACCTAAACGACCTCAACCTAAACCTTCACTTATCAAAGAGAATAATATCCCTCCAATAATTATTCCTACTTCTCGACGTTCCATGAAGAATCAATGGAATCATTTTGTGAGAGACCACCGACGAAGATGTCATGCTCGATCTCATGAAGTTGTTCCTCAAAATATTCAATCTCCTAGAACTCCAACAGTTGGCATGATTCTCTTTTCTCCTAAACAAGATGTTGAACCTAAATCTCCAAATCGTAAATTGCAAAATGCATGTGATGGTTTTACTTCTATTCATGTGACAGCTCCTTTTTCTATAAATCTTTATGAGGAAATAGGTGAAAATGTTATTCATGATGGCAATACAACTCCTAATACTTTTGATAGTGACTTTGAATATGTTGATGTTGACAAGCATTTATCAGTTGAATGTTCAAAATCCCTAATCCTAGCTCCTAGAGTCAAACAAAGTAACTAAACACATGAGCATAGTCCTTGTTTGGATCTTGTGACATCTCCATCTGTTGTGCTCGATGTTGCTCCTCTAGTATGTTGCCTGCCTTCTGGAAATAGTGATCAGCAATATCGAGAGGTGGATGGTGTGCTAGCTTAGCAACATTAGCACCATAGATCTTCTCCCTTTCTCCTCTCTTGCTCTTTTGTGACTATTCCTCTATGTGTATCCCAGTTCTTCTATTTTTCCCTTAATTTCTATTTGAGGATGATGCAAAGAATTGAGATCTCTTTTGGTCTCTTTCATGTTGACTCAAAAGACTTTTGTGTTCCTTTTTTTTCTAAGGAAGTTTTCATTGTTTCGGGAATGATGATTATTATATGTGTATACATATATAATATACATGAGTTATTATATAGGATACTGACCCCGAGGAAGGAGAAACTACCTTGTGTTTTATGTTCATTATCCTTAGGTTTATTCCTTGATTGGGGGCTAAATCCTTGTGATAACGTGCTCCCTCTCTTTTCTCTCTGGTGTATCCCACCTTAAATAAATTATTCCCGATAAGGCATGTGTGGTCACTTTATCATGGAGGCATACACTCCACTCATATTTTCCTTCTTGATACTTAGAGTTACTTAGTGAATTCGGTTGTCCTTCGTAATTTTGGTATCCTTGCTTTTCATGACTCATTGTGACAGGAAAATTGCTACTTGCAGTCATGGTTTTCCCTTCTTGGCCTTCCCTTTTACTTTTTCAATTGGAGTCATAAGATCCTTGGTCCACTAGGGGCTTGGTGCATCTTGCCTCCTTGACGTGGTAGAAGTCTTTCAATCTTGTTTCCTTATACTTTACCAGTAGTATTAGCATATGCTTATACTCCCACTAAAGTGAGAGCTAAATGTAGTGTTATAAAATTACAACCATATTAGGGTCTTCATATCAGCAAATCAAATCCACAAGCCTCATCGTAGACCTGAGACTTGCTCATCCTTGAAAATTGCACTTTTTCTGCCCCTGACATTGCTTGAACATGTTTCTTGTCCTAAGAAAAGAGAAGGAAAGGTGTGTGGTAACCCTATCCCCCCTAGGATAGGGGCATGGCACCCCTATCCTTACCGTATCTTAGGGCCCCTCCTTTCAAACTTTTCCTTGGACTTTACACTTTGAGCAAGAAAACTTTCCCTGTGTCATCCTGTGACAAAAAATCATCCTATTAACCCTAATTGACGAATATGTAAGTTGCATTTAACTTCCCATTTGCATGAAGTGGGAAGTTCAATTGATCCGACGTTCAAACATTCAAGCATTCAAGAGCATTCAACCATTCAAGCATCCCTTTCAAGAATTGAGCATCTCAAGTCTCCCTTCAAGGCTAGGTGTTGCACTCAAGTCAAGGATTCAACCATTGAAGAGGAGATCCCTTTCAACATTCAATTCCATACAATAATTTCTATGAAAACCTCCCTTGAGGTGAATTAGATTTGAGTCTTTCATTTACATTTACTTGCAAGTACTTTCTTTCATCATTTGCTTAATTTTGAAACTGGGATTTGACCTGAAGACAAACCCCTAATCCCAACCCCTTTTCCTCTCTTTTCTGTGTGTAGGTTGTAGGTGCACAAATATATTTTCAGATTTGGACTCCATTTGCAGAGGTGGAAAAACCCTTTTCGTTTTGGCAATTTTTCGAAGGACCATGTGCACTTTCAACATGACCTCGACAACTTTTCCTCAAATTCGCAGGGTGGATTCATCTCAACATATTATAGCCAGATCCAGGTGCACAACTTTATCCCACATTTCTATCTCGAGTTATAATCAATTCTTTGGTACTTTTACACTTTGTCTCAAAACACACAATTTTACCACCTTTCATTCTAAAAGAGGGGTTAGCTTGCAATTTCTATCTCATTTAGTATTCAATCTCTCAACTCAGATATTGGATCTAGTGAATTATTCCACCCTCTTTTAAATGTGATGTAGATAAAGTGTTTTTGAAGCGAAACTCGTAGTGAAACTTTCATCTCTTTAGAGGGAAGGAAAGCTTTTCTCTTGATCTCTCCATCATTCACTTTTCCCAGTAACTGCCCTAATTTCTCCTATTTGGGTACTACCATTTACAGGGTATATCTTTTAACTAAGCTTTGGGGATCTTTAACAAGATTCACTCCTCGTCGAGAAACTTGCTTGAATAGATCCTCTTTTGTGCACTCAACACTTCATTACCAACATACTCTGTAACTTAACACTTGTGCCTTCACTCAAATCATCTCATAACATATCTCTTTCGCTCATACAAAATAATTCATTGTGATGTCAATATATAGACTTTTATATTTCATGTCGGCCTCTAAAAATCATATCATAATTTCCTAGGTGCAGTGTATCTGGTCAAACAATCATAACTCATCACAAAAATACCACCAAAAATTGTCGCTGAGGATAAGTCATCATGACTAGTGATAACTTATCACATAATCAATGAATACTAGTTGGAGATAAACATATAAACCATTTTTCCTTTGATGCTCCTTTGATAATCTCCACTGGATCTTCAGGTTGATGCTGAGTTATGTATATCCACTGGTTGCCTCCATGTATATACCGTTTGTCACCATGTACCGATTACATATAAACTTATAGTATACCAGTTGTAATATAAACAACTTTGAAGTCACACTAGTCGACAATATGAACATATGTGTGTGTATGTGTTTCATCAATGACAACATATGATGAAGTTATTCATTACAATCATCATCAAGCCAACACACTGTTGGCACTACACAAGGACTCAAACTTTCTCTGATCAAACTTTTCTTCAACAATTCTTGCACTTGTCTATTCAACTCCTCATTCTCTACCAGTGTCAATTGGTGTGCCACTTTGTTAGGTAAACTAGCTCTAGAAGTCAGGTACATGCAAGAGTTGATACTCCTCACAGGTGGTAATCCATCGAGCACATTATCTGAAATGATGTCTTCATACTCTTTCAACAACTCCTTTATCTCTTCCAGTTGTTCTTCATACTCCAGATTCTCAGTCTTCTTAGGAACTAAGCTAAAACACACATTCTCATGTCTCATTCCATCCAAGAAATTTCTCCATCCACCAAACAAATTCTAGCATTCGTACAGACTTCACTCTTTATGGGTTCCTCCAAGGGTAACAGGGTTTGTTTCATCCCATTTTCTACAATAGTGTATATGTTCTTTCTCCCATCATGAATTGCTTGTCTATAAAACTGCCAAGGTCTACCCAACAAAAGGTGATAAATATCCATAGGCATAATATCACACAAGACTTCATCATGATAATTCCCAATTTTTAATTTTACAAAACATTACTCACTCACTAACAACTTATGATAATCCTCAATCCATGCTATCTGATAAGGCTTAGGGTGTTTCAATTTTTCCAACTTCAATTTATTCACAATTTCTTCTAGAACAAGATTATTTGAACTACCACTATCAATGACAACTTTTCAACACTTATCAAACACCTTACATCTGGTCTTGAACAAATTTCTCCTCTGCAAGGGCTCTTCATCTTCCCTGATATAACATAGAGCTCTCCTCATCATCAACAGTTCTCCATCTTCTGGTCTGTTAGTTGATTCAATGGAGCTTTCTTCCACCAAGGTTTCTCTCCTAGTGTTCTATTTTTTCTTCCATTCAAAATAATGATGTCCTTCTCCTCCACACTTAAATAAAGTACCCCTAAACCATCTCTTATCTTCTCTTTTATAATCTTTTCCAAAATTCTCATTCGGGTAGCCATTAGATTCTCTTCTCTGGTAGCAATTTTTTTCATCCTTCCGATATGAACTGCCATCTTTTCTTGCTTCCTTGTCCTTTTTTTGATCCGTATAGGTTTCTCTCCCTCTATAATATCCTCTTCCTCCTTTAAATCTACCTCCAAAAAACCTTCCACCCCTACCTCTCTATCTTTGCTCATGTCTTTTGTTCAACTTCTTTTCTACTTTCAGGCCATATTGGTAAGCTTTCTCAACACTCTGTAACTTGATCAAACTAAGTTCATCTTGTATTGGTATTCGTAATCCATTCTGATATCTTGTAACTTGTTCAACCTCATCATCGACATGTCCAAATCTGATATTCATCTTGTAAAATGCTTCAGTATACTCCTTCACACTAGATTCTTTCTGCTTCAAGTTCTCCAACTTTCAGAGTAGATTTACTTGATAATCAGTTGGGATAAACTTTGATTTTAACTTAGAAACCATCTCCTCCCATGTTTTGATCTTCCCTTTATCTCTTTTATGTCTACCAACCTGCAAATGTTCCCACCAAAGTGATGCATGACCTTTCAATCAGGTACAGGCATATTTCACCTTCTATTCTTCTACAGTGTTCTCAAAATCAAAATACTTCTCCATCTCAGAGATCCAATCCATTAATTCATCTAAATCCATCTTTCCATCATACTCCAGTGTGGTAAAATGCGATTTAATGTTTGACCTACTCAAAACCCTTAAGAACCTCTCTTCATTGGGATCAATTGCTGGTGGATTTGCTGCTTGTTCTATTGCTACTTCTTCTCCTTCACCTTCGCTCACATCTTCAATATGTCGGCCTCTTCTCTAGGTTGTCTCAACGGCTTCAAATCAGCCTACAATTCCTCTCAACATTTTCATCACAATAGGTTCTACATTCCCACATGCTCCACCATTCATATTTACTCTCCATGCCATCTTCACATCAGTCCTCTGTAGCCACAGGTCAGATCCATAGTCTTCAACCCTATAGCAAGATTCTAAGGACAACGCAATCTCCAAAATGAAATTTTTCTCTGATACCACTTGGTGCAGTCATGAGTTAGGAGGGACCTCAAAGAGATCAATCTAGACTGGGCAGCAAGAGTAAATTCAGCCGAAACAAGAGGATATGATGGAGGCAATGTAGAACTGAATGAATCAGATCATGCAAACTAATTACAAATAACTGGAAGCAATCGGGTTATAAGATTTGGCTTACAATCCTTCCACATACATGCTCAATTATAGAATCGGTCAACTCTGAATCTCTAAAACTTAAGATCTATGTTCTATGTTCTATCTAACTAATCTCTAATGCTTAATTACAATGATTTATATGATCCAAGAGGATCTGATTGATACAATAAGGATCAAATGTTGAAGAACAAGATCAAACATATAAAACCAATAGGGCAGCCTCTGCCAAAGAGATTCCTCTAAAAAATCCAAAGAATGAAGTGTAGATCAAATGGAACATTGGCCACACACCAAAAAAAATTGGAGTTCACTAACTGGTATCTGCAAGATATGGAAAGGGTCTGCAAGATTCAGCAAAATAGGTCCAAGCAATTCTGATGTCAAAGCTACAAAATTGTCTTAGAATCCGAAATTGATAACTTGCTGAAAAATGATCCAAATGATTTGTGGTTTAGGAATAAGGAAGATGATCATGTCCTCAAGTAAAATCTAGCTCCACAAGATCCGGTTGAGCCAATTCAAGAAAATACATAAATAAATGTTGAAACTGTAAAATAGAAAATGAATTGGAAAGGAAATGTTTTTGGTTGCTGCAAGATTACCAAGAATCAGGGATGCTCCTACATCATATCTGCATTTATCCCTAAAGACATTCTTTTAGAAGTCAAATAGAAGACAAATCTTTTCTGGAAATCAAAATGTGAAGTAAGAAACAAGCTCCAACCTAGAAAGGATTGAAGTAATGGCCAAGTAATTTGAAGTAGAGCAAAAATCCAATCCAAAACAATCAAGATTCCAAAAATCCTCAAGCTACATTCATAGGGATGTCATCCTCGACAATGCACAACAAAAGCCAATAAATAGAAAAACTAAACAAAAATAATAGGAATGCACAAACCAATTAAAATATTCTATAAAACTATATATTATACCTACCATGCTCAATATCGAGGTAAGTAATATTTAATAATATTATTTACTTACCTCCCACAATTCAGCCAATAGGGTAAAAGGGTAGGTAAATAAGATAATATATTCAATAACCATATAATAACAAATGTTAATATACATTAAATAAAAATAATATCATAAACATTAGAAAATTAACAATAAATGAAACCCAATAGGATACTAGAGTGGGTAATAAATATAATATCCATGGGATTAATAAATCAAATAAAACTATATAAATAAATTCAACAATAATTAATTAATTAATTAACAATAATTGGATAAAATCAAATAAATAATAAATCATAATTAAACAATAAATAGATAATAAAGAATCAATTAAACAATGAATCTTCAAAACCATTTAAATTAAATAAATAGAAAAAATAAAATAAAATGAAGATAAATAATAAATCATCAAATAATATTAATACCTTAATTCAACCACTTAATAAACTATACAATAAAATCAATTATTAATTTAATCACAGTATCATGCTCACAAGACCACACCACAAGGGTCTTAACAACCACAATACACCACAAGACAATTCTACACATAAATCAATAGACAAGGCAATAACTTAAGCCTAGAGTGTGTGAGGGAAACACATGCCATCTCCAACAACTTTATATTTGGATAAGATATGCTCAGACCTGTAAGACAAGGTAGATTCGATGTCTAGTACCTACAATCCTACATCCACCACTGCACACAATGCAACATATATATAACATATATACATCATAAATGATTAGGCAAGTCATAGAGAATCACAATGTCATATCGTGCTCGCAATGAGTGGTATGACATCATCTCTAATCATGAAGACATTAAAAGATAATCACAAACATCATAGTATCAATTCAAACATCACAATCATAGAGTAGGGTTAGCGTAATCACAGTGTCATCAAAATCCCACAATAAATATGATCCATCATGAATAATGAACACATATAAATCATCAAATATAGATTCATCTTCATATCCAATACAATCATGAAATAGGGTTAGTACATAGCATGATACCATCAACTCATCATAAAGTAGACTAAGCTAGATCAATATAATCCTTTGATGTACAGAAGGACAAGATGAATCAAGGAGGGGCACTACAATCATCATTAACCCAAAAATTTAAAAAAAATTGTAGTGGTTCTTGATCATGCTCCTCCCTATTTTTTCCAGCCTATTTGGGTGCAAAAACATGAGGAGCCATAAACTTACATTTTGTTATCTTTCTCTTTCTAACCCATTGATGTTTTCTTAAGAATTCTTCTCACCAAAGTGGTTTCCTCTAATTTTTGTGGAGAAGTTGATGAAATACAACTTTACGGATCCCAAGAACACCTGCATGCAAATACCTGTCACAAGAGAAGAATGGAGGCACGTAAAGAAAAAAGCATAAATGCTCTGAAGAAGAAAATAATCATTCAGAAAGGGAATTAATTTAATGAACAAGTACAATACAATCCTTAGAAAAGGATAATAGAAACCCTAAAGATATGCAACCCTAAAGAAATCCTAAAGGGATAATGTGTATTTAATAATTAGAATAATTATTAATAATTAGAATAATTATTAAATACCTACAATATTTATTAAATGCCTAATTTTAGCTTAAGCATAGAGTTTAATAGACTAATAATTAAATAAATAATTATTAGCTAATACAAGATAACTCTAACACCCCCCCTTAAGATGAAATTAGGGAGTAGCTAAAAAACTAAATGCATGAAGCAAAAAATGCAACTACATGATGAAGGCAAATTTGGGTCCCGGCAACAAGGCCTGATGAGGTACCCAATCACAACTAAATCTCTATGAAATAGAGAAATAGAGAAAACCACGTGGGAAAAAAACTCTACTCCAAAAAGAGATGGAAAAAGCAAGTGAAGGATTGAAAATGCCTCCAAACAAGAATGTTCCAAAAAGATAGGAACAAGAGAAGATAAGAAGAATCACTGAAGCATGAAGAACCTACAAACACTCTCAAAGAATAACTGTTGATCTGAAGAACCTCCACTGAAATAGAACATGACCAGGTAAAGAAGACTGTAATCTGTATGAGTGCCCTCAAATGACACTACTCGAATCAGAAGGCAAATAAAGGAAAACAAGTGAACTCAAAGATACAGATGGCATGAGAAACCAAAACCTCCCCATAATGCTGAAAAGGGAGAGGGATAGGTACACTAAAAAGAACAGCCAACAAGAACAGCACAACAAAGAACCAGGAACATCGAAGGCGCAAAGAAAGTACATAGTGTCATGGAAGGAACACTCATTTGACACACAACATGAGGTGAATGTCATGGAAGGAACACTCACTTGACAAAGGTAGAAGGCAAACAAGGCAAACATCAACCCCCTCATGACACTTTATAAGTAGTGCATGTACAATAAGATACAAGATGTGCAAGATCCCAAGTAAATGATGCATGATGGCACTTTATCTCAGTGGGTTTGCATAAAAACAAGCTACAATGATAAGAAGACTGGAAATAAAAACGAGAACCAAATTAGAGACATCCTACCCAGAGAAGAGATCCCAGGACCTGAAATAACCAAGATATCCACCAGAGTGCTGAAAAGCAAAAAACTGAATAAAATATGCATGGAGAATAATCTGGAAATAAAACTCATATGGCTAGAAAGTACACAGCACACACTTTCCAAAAATATAAAATTTTCAAAAAACGGAGGTCACATGTTCATTATATGGCTCCCGGAGTGCAAAAATAAGACCTCACTTTGACTAGAAAAAACATAGTCAAACAGAAAAATTGGAAAGAAATACCAAAATGATGAGGTCTGGCTCGGAAGCAGCTTTTCGACACCTATTCGTTTTCAAAAAAATGACTCTGTATGCCCAAGATATGACCAAAAAACCAAACCCCTCTTTTACGGCATAAAAAAGGGTTAAAAAAAAAATTAATTTTTTTTTTTTTTTGACGAAATTTTTTTGATGCATTTGTAGGTACAACCATATGGATTTTTGTGCCTCGTAAAATGTGCCAATAAAAAAATCATGGCCTAGATGCACTTGCCACCAAAATAGGTCAAATTATATATCAAAATGACTGGAAACACCCTTCGGAAGCCAACAGTGAAATCTTTTTTGCCCAAACTGCTCTGGGTTTTTTTTAATGATTGTTTTGACTTATTTCTCAAAATTCGTGCCAAAAAAAGGCAAAACCAAAGAAAAAATTTCAAAACCCAAATTTCATATGAAAATGGTGGTTTTGGGGTGTTCTGAGCTCAACAATGAAGTCCGTTTGAGCCCAAAATGATCAGAAACAAAAAAGCTACCCTAGATCCAATAAAAAACTCTGAAAAAACTTGAAACCCTCCTCCAAAAAATCTTCTGAAAAATCAAAAACAAGCAGCAGCAGATGTAGGCTCTGATACCATGAAGAATCTGAGGAAATACTACTTTAGAGATCCCAAGAACACCTGCATGCAAATACATGTCACAAGAGAAGAATGGAGGCACATAAAGCAAAAAAAACATAAATGCTTTGAAGAAGAAAATTATCATTCAAAAAGGGAATCAATTTAATGAACAAGTACAATACATTCCTTATAAAAAGATAATAGAAACCCTAAAGATATGCAACCCTAAAGAAACCCTAAAGGGATAATGTGTATTTAATAATTAGAATAATTATTAATAATTAGAATAATTATTAATAATTAGAATAATTATTAAATACCTACAATATTTATTAAATGCCTAAGTTTAGCTTAAGCGTAGAGTTTAATAGACTAATAATTAAATAAATAATTATTAGCTAATACAAGATAACTCTAACATTTTGGTGCTAGCTAAACTTTGGTTTTAGAATGCTTGAATTTTCATTATTAAGGTTGTAGTTTTTTTCTAAGAACCCTAACATTCACCTAGTTGACCTCTACATATTATTTTCCAAGATAATTAATGTATTCAATACACTTCATATATTTTAAATTTATACATTTCTATCTACTCTAGTGTAGTTGATCCCTCGAGACGATCAACTTACTAAAGTGATGGTAAAATATAGAATTACAAATTGCACCCACTACATATATCACACTTATGTATTGAGCTTAATGCAATTATAATAAAATTCACGATCTAATTTAAAAAAGGAAGTGTTTGTAGCCTATTTTTCAAATTTGGGATCAATTTGGTTCAATGAGAGTGCAGTTTGCAGATATCTACACATGTGAAAACACCCTAAAAGGATTATCATATTGAAATGGTTATATTTCATATCAAAACCTTTATGGCATGTGTCCCTTTACACAGTCGCATCTGAAATGACCATTGCCACCCATTCTAAGCAACCAAATTCACATTTTCTGCCTCATTTTTTCTCTCTAGTAATTCAATCTCTCAAGATCTCTCTCTTTGTCTCTCTTTCCTCATCTCTCTCTTACAACACACACACAATAAATCTCTACCAAATTTTCTCTACATTCTTGTGCTTGCAAACACTTCTCTTGGTCTAGAATGGCATCTAATGTCACAAGAGAGAAACCATAGTTATGTAATGTTCTTTTGCCTATCTTTAATCTCATTTATTTGATCTCATATTTATCTAATCGTCTATTGGCATTTCATCTCTAGTAATAGGGTTTTTCTTCCATAGTAGGTATTATTTCTATTATGCATCTTTTATTTGATTTTTTATCTAGTTATTAGTGGAGGTAGAAACATCGAAATGGGGCTTTGACTGAGACAAACCACTATACAACCCTAATTTTCTCCCCATCTCAATGCATGTAGAAAAAAACACATTTGAGGAGCATTAAGATATATTCTAGCACCTTTATGGAGCTTTATGCACCTCTAGCCATACAGATGATAGTGTAGTGTCCAAATGTCCCCACAATGCACTAGCATCTAATGCCATGGCCTTGTCCACTTGATGGTTGAAACCACAAGCTGTAAGCTTTCTATTGATGTTGTCAAAATATTTTTATCTTATTGTATGCTTTATTTATTTGGTATTTTTAATTTATGGTTAGTGGTTTAGAATAATTTAGCTTATTTTCCAGCATTATCTTTCCTATCTTTCTAAAGGACGAGTTTAGTGAGATAGTTTGGGGCTTTTTTTCTTTGAGACCTCGTCATCTTGGATAGAGAAAATCCCCTCCTCTACAAGTACACATACATATGTACATTTTTGGCAATTTGCTAGAATTGATTATGATGTTTTGTCATTGATGTCAACACTAGTTACTTTGGTTGTTTACTGGTATCTGGTTGGTCCTGGTAGGATGATTGGTTTCTGGTTGGTAAGATCATGTTGATCCGATATACTCTGGTATACTTTGGCTTATGGAATTGGCTTAGATCTTCTATTCATGTTATTCAAATATATGTTCAATTAGTTGGTATTGATTTGGTGATTGGATGCTATCTTATATGCTGGTAAGCCTAGTTCATTGATCTGGTAAGGGTTTCAACGACAGAGATTTGTTGAAGATATCTTGATATTATGCATAAGTGGTGTTGGTGCGGCTTCTAGAAGGGATTCAGGATGTTGTTGGTGATCGTGTTTGAGCCTTCACTAATTGGAATCATTTCTTTAGCGTGTGTAGACCTAAATTTGGTCTGGTGCTATCTAGGTTATGGACCGGCTTAATGTAACGTGTTGTTGAAACTCCTTGATGTGTTTCTAGGATTATTTATGGTCTGGATGATATTTGTTTGGTCACAGGCCAACATGTTTTATAATTATTTAATAGGTTTATTGTCTGGGTGGCCGACCTAATTGTTTAAGGTCTAGGATTTGTATATATGTGTATGATCTCATTTTAAATCATGGTATGCAAGCGAGTAATGTAATAATAATTCATGTAGAGGATTTGGTCGATCATAGGTGATCGAGTGGGATTTATGCAAGAGGTTTAAGACCTCTAGTATTGAGCTTAACTGGAACTATACTCAAGCATAAGAGATGCTATTATTGCAGTTTATTCTTCCTTTCAGATTGTAGTCTGGATTTCTTATGTAGTCAATGAGACTCCTTTTGTAATGAGCAGTGTGTTCTAGGCTGATGGCCTTCCTACAAGTGTAGGCTCCTCAATTTGTAATCACATTTTTTACCATCAAAATGAGGATTTAGGAGGGGAGAATAACTCTAAATTTAAGATAGTCTTATGAATATCTTTTGTATTCTTTAGATTTTAATTAATTTCTCTAGAAAAAATAAGAATTTTTTAGTTGATATCTTCATACATAATTATTCCTATCTCATACAAATTTTAAATTAAGAGTAGAGATAATTTCTTAAGGTAGTTCAAGAATTTGTCTTTGATTTATATTATGACTAATTTAAGGAAAGTAGTTTTCTCTAAAGGGCCACAATAGTAATAGATGTCTTAAAGTTCAAGAATGAACTCTAGTTAATGAAAATTTTCTAATATAGTTAGAATTAGAAGTAATTGTGATAATGTAAGAGGGTTTAAAACATTGTTTTAAGCATAGTTTGTATCTTGTTCAAAACAATGAAATATTTTATAAGTAAATTTACAAGGCATGTATTTATTGTACACCACATAGCTAATTTTCAAGGTTATATTACATCATCAATTGTATCTTTTTAGATTTCTTGTCTTTTGTTTGTCAAAACACACACTATTAGAATTAGAAATTGAGTTTACTTTTGTTCTTATCAACATTGAGCACATGTAGCCTATTGGTACATATATTTGTATTGATTTATGCAAATTTTATTTTTTATTTATCTATTATAACATCAATGTTGGGTCAATGTGTTAAATGTGTTTCAAGTCAAACAAAAATCTTCGTAAATCATAGTAACACCTCCTAGTTGTTGTTTTAATTACTCATTTTTTTTGCAATATAGTTTATTAGTGACATCATTTTTTATAGTTAAAGATTTTTATGTGAAATGTTTGGTTTCTAGTGTGTGAGATTGCCCAAGAAAATTATAGTTACATATCTTTCCAATATTTTCAAATCTTATAGTACTAAAATTTCATGAAAAGAGTGATAGATCAAGTGATCCACATCTTTAAGCATTCATAAGTTATTGATTTTACTTTTGATAGTTAGTAAATAATATTAACCCTTATCTTAACACCTTATAGATAGGATTTATTTTTTCAATTAAATTTACAATAACACTTATATGTAAAAATATTCAAATTGATGATATCAATATGTTAAACTTTGTATTACGGGAATCTAAAACAAGAAAGAAAATGTTCTCATTAATTGACAGTTTGTAAATAAAATTAAAATATTGTCTAATGAAAATTAATATAATCTTGATGATTAAGACCCTCCTTGTATAATTGTTATAACTTTTGTTGTTATGAGAGTATAATTTTATGTTATGATAGTATAAATTTTATGTGTGGTTCCATAGATCAGATTTCCATTTCATTTGTAGTCTTAGAAGTCATTTTCATATCAAATGTTAATGTGGATTTGGGATACATTGGTTTTCATCATGGTTGGCGAAGCACAGACGTTTGCCGATGGAAAAGGAATTTTAGGAAAGTTTGGGCAAACCAAAAACATTTCCATATGTACGGTTGTAACTCAATAACAAGAAAAGGTTTGAATTAGTGGAGCCTGCTCTCATTCAATGACACGATCTTGTCATGGTGGAACTAGATCAAATAATTATATTTGATTTTGTTTAGAAAAAGTTAATTGAGTGAATTGAAATATTTTTCATTGGGTATCAAGTTTTGTTCAATATAAAATTTCGACAGCATAAGAAATGAGACAAAGATGGTGTTTTTGATGAGACAGAGATGATGTCTTTGATTCTTAATTGAAGAGGTTTCAATTTAAGACATGAAAAGATTTCAACTTAAAAACATATGCTCCTCCATCAGATAACCAAAACCACTTTAAGATAGGTCTTCCCACCCCATACATATATATATATATATATAACAGCCTTGGATAAAAACGTATGGTTCAAGTCCAAAAAATATAGAAATGCGCGTTGACTGAGTCGTTTAACTATCTAGGCTGGCCATTTAGCTAGAATATAATTGCTATAAGAAATAGTAAACTTCTAACAGTTTTTACCATCAATCCACCCAGTTCAGAAAAATCATTGGTTTCTACATTTCTATCAAGTAAAATAGTGGAGCGACATTGAATTATTAGAAAGATTGCAAGAAAATGGTTTCTTCTGCGGGTTCTTTGTGATCATTCCAAGTAGTGATATCGCTGGTTCAGATGCGCAGATATCCACAGTTTGCAAAGTTACAACAAACCAATAGAAAATTGTAGCTTTGGAAAGTACAAAATGATCGTCGATGTCATCTTAACTATAAATTTAGTTCTCCTATTTATTGCTCAATATGTTTCCGGGAAAAGGTGCTCATGTTCTATTTATGGGCTCTCTCATTCAATTTTTGTTTTCGATCTTGATATACTGAAATTTATGGTTATTTTTAAAAAATTATCTAAAAATTTGAAAATACTTAATTTTCTATCCACAATAATTAATGTTGGTCATTTTGTAAAATTCTTAGGTGTGATATGTTACGGCTTAATTTAAACAGCGCTTTGAAACATTTGATACAATGTATTTGAAGGCATCAAATCTCAATTGGCATCGGTCGACCATCATATGCCACTTTTTATTATTGCCATTAAATATTTGTCAGACTTTGACATGGCATCACCAAAATCGAAAACCCATGTTTACTGTACAAGATTATATGAATAACGTATAAAATACAAGTCAGAGGCTACGTTTATTATTTGCAAGTTCGTGTAGTTGTAACAACGAATTCACATCACCTGTTTCAAAAAGAATCAATAGAATAAAACTCGATATCAGAGCAGCAGGATCCGTGGCGCAATGGTAGGGCGTCTGACTCCAGATCAGAAGGTTGCGTGTTTAAACGTCGGGTTCAATCCCCTTATCCTTGTGATTTTTGAAAAAAAATTTCTCTTGTGAGTTTAAAAAGACAGTTGCCTGACCGATTTCAATTGAACAACGAAATTGGAAAGTTAAGAAAAGTGGTAAATACAATGGAGATGCGGGGTATTGATCCCCGTACCTCTCGCAAGCTAAGTGATATCATTTGTTATTAGTTCCTGTTTTT
Organism: Cryptomeria japonica; assembly: GCF_030272615.1. Lineage (NCBI taxonomy): Eukaryota > Viridiplantae > Streptophyta > Pinopsida > Cupressales > Cupressaceae > Cryptomeria > Cryptomeria japonica. Next base: position 75,204,223 of record NC_081408.1, on the reverse strand, counting down.
ATGTGCGATTGCCTTGGAAATTTATAGGTACATATCTCTAAACACTACTGTAATTCCAATATTTCCAATTCTTATAGTACTAAAATTTTGTCTATCTCTAAACACTACTGTAATTCCAATATTTCCAATTCTTATAGTACTAAAATTTTGTCTATCTCTAAACACTACTGTAATTCCAATATTTCCAATTCTTATAGTAGTCAAATTTTGTATGGAAAGAGTGATGAATAAAGAGATAGACAATTTTAAGCATTCATAAGTTATTGATTTTTGGTACTGATTTCATTTTTATTCTTTGGTTCTCTTCATTTTGATGATGGATCATTGAGTATGATTTGATTTGAATCGTTGATATAAAATATTTAATCATAATTGATTTCAGAAACAAAATTTTTCTTATATTATGAATTGTGAGAGTCTCTTAGCATTAAGTTATTCATTGACCATAAGTTGGAGAATATTATTGTCATTTTTAATCCTTCGAAGGTGATGCAAGAGAGTGGTATGTAAATTTATGCAACTTCTCTATTTCTATATTCGATGAGATTGAATTATCCTATATTGAATTTTAGTAAGAGTGGTATTTGAAGACATCAAATCTCAACTTGCATTGGTTTGGTCATGACGGTCGACCATCATATGCCACTTTTTAGTCTTGCCATTAAATATTTGTTAGACTTTGACATGACATCACCAAAATTGAAAATCCATGTTTACTATAGAAGACTGTATAAATAACGTAAAAATAAAGTCAAAGACTACATATATATATATATCGGTTTTTTATTTGTAATGTTGGTCAAAAAATAGTATACAAACATTGGTCTGAAAATATGTAATACCTAACCAAAAAGAAGGGACCAAAGTAGGAGTTCTGGAAGATTGAATGTACTTTAGGGATATCATTTAAGAGCATGTCCCATTTTGTAGCTATAAATAAATATAAAGACTATTTACCAAAATAGATGAGAGATTTAGAGAGGAGATATAAGGGGAATATAAGAAATGTAATGAATATATGTTGATATATATACAAATAATTTATTTTTTTTGGTCAATTATGTGCATATGATATTTTACTTTGGTTTACAACTACAATAAGATCTAGAATACCTTCCCTTGTTGCCTCAGTATGAGTGAGCTTGGGGTAGAAGACTACAACATTAGAATTCCTTTGGGTATAGAATTCTAGTTCGTATCCCTCAGATTTATCACCAACATCAAGGCCATCTAGAGATCAACTAGGTATATCAATTTTGTTTACAATGGCCAACCCTAGTAGGCGCCTTGAGGACTCAATTAGATCAGTTGAATGTTAGAATCCTTTAGGTAGGATAAAAACATGATTTCCACAAAGATTTGGATGGAAGAAAAAGAGTAGCAATAGAAGACATCCTGTGATCAATACCAATAGGTCCAGAAGGAGAAGGATAGGTCCCGAAGAAAATTCAAACAACTAAGGGAATTTGTTAGTCTCCATTTAGCACATATCACTCACATAATTCAAGATCCCCAAAATTTTCTCAAAAACATGTACAAGTTATAGATAAAGTTTTGGAAGTAGAAAATCATGTCATACAATTGCATATAAATATCAACTTGCTTCATACTACAAAGAAACAATGGGATGAAAATTTGAAGTCTCTAAAAGATATTTACAAAGATATACTTCCAAAGGCAAGTTGAGCTGAGGATAAGTCAAGTTTATGAAGGGGGGATGAATTTGTTTGAAAAAGAGTATATAGACACTACTCTATAAATATGTAATATCTAATCAAAAAGAAGGGTCTAGAATAGGAGCATTGGAAGATAGAATGTACTTTAGCGATATCATCTAAGGGTCATGTCTCCCATATAGTTATAAGTAGATAGAAGGATCTATTCACCAAAATAGATGGTAGAGATATAAAGAGAAGAGATATAAAGGAGATATAAGGAATGCAATGAATACACACACATACAGTTTTGATTTTTGATCTATTATGTGTACAAGATATTTTATTATGACTTACAACTAAGATATGATCTAGAATACCTTTCCTTGTTGCTTTGATAGGACTTATTATGGGGTAAAAGATTACAACATTAGACAAATTTGGGTACAAAACTCTAATTTGTATCACTCAAATTTCTTGCTAGCATGTATCATTGACTAGGAGGCAATTGATTCACTAAATATGAATATAAGAGGAAAAGTAAATTTAACCAATTCCATAAAAGTTAACATAATTTAAGATAAATAATTATCAACTAGTAATAGAAAATATTCTCTTAAGGAAATGGGAGAATGTGTCAATAATTTTGTAAGAGTAAAGAAACTTTATTAAATACTTAGTTTTGTTGAAAATAAAGCACATTTAACTAAAAGATAAGTTGGTTCTATAAGTATCGATAGTTTTATGGTAGAGTGTTCCATTAGCAAATAAAAGATATTAGGTTCAAGTTTTAGTTGATCATTGAAAAATTCAAATAATATTAGAGTGAGATGAGGTTGGGATATTGAATCATTTTATTGGAGAGGCTTAAGGGATGGCATTGGAAATAGGTTACATCTAAACCAAATATGGCCTAGTTATATACAAACTAGTATAGCTCATTGGTAGAATACTCCAATGATAAATGAAACATCTTAGTTCAAATATTAACTCGTACTTGAAATACTCAGTTGTTTTCAAACATTTAAAGAACATTTCCCTTTTATATTCATAGAGAAATAATAGGAAACATATATAAACAATCTTATATATCTTAAATTTTAATCTATATAAAATACACAAATATATATCAAGGCATTTGTTTATTACTCTTCAATAATTTTTTATTATTAGAAAATTAAGCACTTCTATTTGTATCAGAATATTTAATATAGAGATTAAACTTTAAGATATATAATCTAATATCATTGGGAGATGGAACATGTAACTAAAATACAATGGTTTCTGTTATCGTGATATTCATTTTCCCATTGTTCTCTAAGAGTTGTTGGCTAATACTTTCACATTATGCATGCGAAAAAGTAGCAACTTTTGAATTTGATGCTTGAAACATGCACTGTGGCATTCCACTATTACATTTGCACTTCATTGGGTGGATAGTTGATTAGGAGAGAACTTTGATTCACCAAGAAGGTGACGTTCTTGTCTTGTGCGAAAACATTGTGGAGCAAGTGGGTCTTCTAAGTAGACAACTATGGAGAAAGGTGTGTGATATTCTATGGTCTCAAGGCCCTTATGAGGTAGTAATGAGTCGTAGTCTCCTCTCCCTATCAATCGAGAGCACCTTTCATTAGGGACCCTCGATCTATCGAGTGCCTCCCCGCCCCCATACCTCCAAGTATTTTCTTAGGAGAGGGTTTGGGGAGTGTCATCGGTGCTCATCCTCCTAGCTATAATACTAGGGGTTGGACCCTAGGCCCCCAAGGTCTTCTCCTATCTATCGATTTCTCCTCCCCACTATAGAGAGTTTGGATAGGTGGATAGTTAAAATAGGAAGGATATGGGATATGGATAGGCTCCCAACCCAAGGGAGCCCTTATCTAGCTATAGAAAGGGGCAGCAAGTACCATTAGGTCTAATCAATCCATGTCGAGGGGTTTCTCAAAAAGACTCTATGCATGCAAAGTGGCTTAGGGGGCAAAAAATTAAGGAAGTTAAGGCCCCTTATCTAACCCTCAGGTAGAAGGAGGGGGGGGGGTAGCTCAGTCTATCCATTGACCAAGCATCTAATAGATTAACTTTCATCAGGAGGTGGGACTTCAGGTTGAGTACCAGTGGTCGACCCCATACATAAATGTCCTCTTAGAGAAGGCGATTGGTTTTTTTGATTGGCCAAATTCCTTTGGCTACCTATAGGTTGTCATCCTACAATTTCCCAAGAGGAAACTGTAGTAATCTTGAATAAAGATCCTACAATGATGAATAGAATCCACACGAAAGTACCACCGGATTGAGCAGTGAATAAATTAATTTCATATCTAATCAAAATCTTGGCTAATTGATTGAAGTGTGTCACTCCAATAGACCCATAGATCATGGAGAAAATGGGGTAGCCCACCACACTATGTGATAGATTTGAACCCCCTCCATCACTATATATGTGAATCTCACCACATACAGCTCACATAGAGACTCCAAATTCAATCCCTCTCCACCCACTACCTATATAGTTCCAATAGGGGTATTTGAGGCATAAATTCTCATCTACCCCTATATAGATAGGCATCCTTGATCTCCCCTACTATAGAGATAGATAGGCCTCCCAATACTTTTGATAGGGGTCAAGAGAGGGAATATAACCCCCCATGCAGGGTGGGTGGGATAATTCTAAGGGGCACCCCACCCAACTCTAATTTTGGCATTTATCACCCATTGCTTCATCAGAATAATTAAAACCCATTATGCATGCACCATTATTTTGCAGGGAACTTTACCCCCCACCCAATTCTACACACACAATTTTTTGTTCTCTCGTAGGGGACCTTAGAATAGTAGGAGCACTCCCCCAATAGAGTGGGAATCTCAAACATAACCCCCCACAACAACAACTAATTTATTGACTACCAGCTAATTAATCAACTCACTAGAATAAGGGTGGGTGCGATGCCTAGTATATTAATTATTTTTAATTAGTAAATTAATGACATTCATTATTGCACTCCATAGCCTCCTCCCACCCACCCCAATGGTGAGTCATCCATTAATGCACCCCATCCACCTCCTCCTCCCACCCACCTTTAGGGAGGCCTTCTATCAAGAACCCTTTAAATAGTAGGGTGGGGGCTAGATTAAGCAAATATAGTTGCTAGAAACCTCTAAGATAGAATCAAGTCTTGACTACCCCTTACTATTCTAAAGGCCCCCCTACGATTCTATGTGGCTAATTAATCAACCCTATTGTTCTAAATTAGGATGTGTGCCCTACAATTTTATGGATACCAGATTAATAAACTTGCTAAAATAAGCACACTCAATAGTTTCTAGAATCGTTCATAGAATTGTAGGGGGAGTAAGCCTATAAATGCACACTTCCATTAATCAGTCCCATAGCCTCCTCCTCCCATGCACCCCTAGGGCTTGATTGAAGCCTATTAGAATAAGCTAGAACAAGATAATAAAGTTTAGGTGGGCCCTACTATTGGAATGTGCATGTGGATCCCAACCCCTATAATTTAATGGGGGTAGGGAAAGCTCAGAGTTTTCTAGAAACTATTGTGTGCAAGTTTCAATCAAGCCCCCTAGTATTTTAAAGGGATAGTAGGTTAATTAATTGACTGAGGCACGTTCCCTAAAATTCTATGGTACCATGCCAATTAATTAACCATATAGAATAACCATACAATTGTATGGGTAGGGCTTGATTGAACCCCACTAAACAGTACGAGAATCGAGCCCATAGCCTCCTCCTCCCACCCACCCCTACGGCAAGTAGTAGATTAACAAGGCTACTAGGCCTAGTCAAGCCCCCTAATTAATTAATAAATTAATTCAAGCCTACTATTTTCTATCAATAATCCTTTTAACCCTTTAGAATAGTAGTAATTAATTCACTTGCTAGAAAATGCTAGACCTTCAATTAGTAAGGTGGAGGTAGCGTGATTGTAGGGGGCATAGTTTAGCAGGCTGATAAATTCAAAGCAATTGCTCCATAACTACCATAGAATTTTAGGGGTTCTTTCTCATTCAATTGTTGGGAAAGAAGGCTCCAGCTAGCCCCCCTCCCACCATAGAATTGTAGGGGAGACCATATAATAGTAGGGATTTAGAGTAACCAAAGTAGTGGCTATAATCGATATTAATGATGACTGCTAGAGTAAGACATTTGAGAAATTAACTAAATAGTACTAGAGAATTTTAGGGGAAGTCATTCATTAATAAAACCCCAAAGAATTATAGGGGGGTTCCCATTCTAGGTTGAGAAGCTTTCTAGAGTAACAATTATAGTTTCTAGAAAATTTTGAATGAGCCCTACTATTATATGTAGGAAGAAATAGTATAGGATGTGCATGAGGAAGCCCCTTTCATCCTTCTATAACATATAATAGTAGAGGCCCACCCTACTTCATTCTGGGAGAAAATAAGTTGTTCTAGGGTCCCCTATTAAACCCTTTAGAATATTAGGGACCTAGGGAAGCTTCTCAAAATGTAGGGTGGGACCCTATTATTCTATGAAGGAATAGTTGTCGATATGCTAGATTCTATACGTAACATGACCCCTACCCTTTGAAGGGCTAGTAGGCTGATTAATTAACCCTTTATATAGTTGAAGGTGGGATTTTAGATCTTCCCTACAACTATATGAGAAAGTCCCCCCCCCTACCATCCTAGCCACCTAAGCCCCTACCCTCCTTCCTATAGTATCTCCTCCCTGGGGTTTGGCACCATTTATCTTCCAAGGACCCTATAGACCCGAATGGTGTAGTCACTGGTTAGGAGAAACCTCAAAGAGATCAATACAGACTAGGAAGTAAGAGTAAACACAACAGAAACAAGATGATATGATGAATACAATCCATAACTAAATGAATTAGATCATGAAAACTGATTACAGATAACCTGTAACATTTGGGTTACAAGATTCGGCTCATTGGCCTACCACTTACATGCTCAATTATAGAATTTGTCAACTCCATACCTCTAAATCTTAAGATTTATCTTCTATGTTCTATCTGACTAAATTATAATGCACAATTATAATGATTTATATGACCCAAGGAGCTCTAGCCGACCCAAAGGGATCAAATGTTTAATAACAAGATCAAACACGTAAAACCAATAGGTCAGGCTCTACCAAAGAGATTCCTCCAAAAAAACCATAGGATGAAGTGCAAATCAAAGGGAAGGTTGGCCACACACCAAGGAACATTGGAATCTATGAACTGGGGCTCCATAAGCTATGAATTAGGTCCACAAGATTCTCCAATAGAAAAAATAAGTCTAGGTGGTTTCGGTGTCCAAAGCCAAAAAACTATCTCAGAATCCAAAATTGATAACTTGCCAAAAAATGATCCAAATGCTCTACAGTTTAGGAATAAGGAATTTTATCATGTCTTCAAGCAAAAGCTAGCTCTGCAAGATCTGGTGAGTGAATGCAAGAAAATACAGAAAGAAATGCTAAAACTGCAAAACAGAAAACAAACTGAAAAGGAAATGTTTTTGGTTGATGCAAGATTGCCAAGAACTGAGGATGATCCTGCATCAGACATCTGGGGTTTTTGAAAAATTGAGTCTCTCATTTTATTGGGGTCAAAGGAAAACCAAGGCAGTCCACCTCTTCTTGAGAAATCCCAGATGAATCTTCATCAGGTCTATCCTTCCATTTTACAAGATATTCTTTGTACTAACTGCTTTGGGTACTACTCCCAATCCTACTATCCAAAATATCTTCAATCTATTATGGTTCTTTCTGGGGCAACTATTTCTCAAAGTCTGCAATATTGTCTTCACTAAATTCTGATTCATGACACTGATGTAGATCTACAATGTTGATTATAGGTGAAATACTCAAACTATCTGGTAGCTCCACTTCATATGCATTTCCAAAACTAGATTTCTTCAAGATCTTGCAAGGTCCAAACTTCCTCATCTGCAACTTGTTATAGGTTCCAACTGTAAATATTTCTTTTCTCAGATACACCATCACTTCATCACCAACTTCAAATTCCTTATGTCTTCTCTTCTCATTTTCTTTCTCCTTATTCTTATTGTTCATATCGCGCAAATGTTTCTTAACTTGAATATGTAAGGCCTTCATGTGATCTACAAATTCTTCTACTTATGCACTCCACTTATCTTCATTGCTAATATCTCTCAATTCTAATATACCTCTAGGGTGTGCTCCAGTAACAATCTCAAAAGGTGTTCTTTTGGTACTCCTGTTCACTGAATTATCGTAGGCAAACTCTTCTTCTGCAAGAGTTAAATCCCAACTTCCACTTTTCTCTCCAACTAAGCATCTCAACAAATTTCCTAAACTCTTGTTTACTACCTCTGTCTGTCCATCAGTCTACAGGTGAAAAGTAGAACTGAACTTCAGATTTGTCTTCATCTTCTTCCAAAGTGTTCTCCAAAAATAACCAACAAACTTAGTGTCTCTGTCTGAAACTATGATTTTAGGTAATCCATGCAATCTCACCACTTCCATGAAGAATAAGTCAGCTACATGTACTACATCTAATGTCTTGTTAAAAGGTATGAAATGAGTCATCTTCAAGAATCTATCCACCACCATAAATATATAATTATTTCCTCTTTGTGTATTAGGCAATCCAAGTATGAAATCCATCCTTATATCTTCCCAAGGTCTCTCCGATACTGTCAAAGGTTTATATAATCCCACATTATGATTACTACCTTTCATAACTTGACAAACTCTACAACTCTACATAAATTTTCTATCATCCTTATGAATTTGAGGCTAAAAGTAATGTTCACTCACCAATGCCACTATTTTGTCAGTACCAAAGTGTTTGGCTAATCCTCCACTATGCTTCTCCTTTATTAGGTTCTCCCTCATATAACTCTTAGGTATACACAACTAAACTCCTCTTAATAACATCCCATCCTGAATGAAATAATCCAATCACTTACTTCTATCTACCATAACCAGTTCTCTACATGCTCTCCAAGGTTCTATAAAATCTAGTTCATCATCATACAAGGTCTTCAACTCTTCAAATCCTCATATAGTCACTCTCATCTCTATTAGAAAATTCCTTCTTCTACTTAATGCATCAACAAATTTGTTTGACTTTCCATTCCTATGCTTCAACACAAAGGTGTAACTCTGGAAGAACTCTACCCATCTCATATGTCTCTGATTCAACTTATTCTAACAATTCAAATACTATAAGGCTTGATGATCAGTATACAACACAAACTCCTTAGGCAATAGGTAATGTCTCCACTTCTTCAAGTCTTGAACTATGGTATAAAATTCACGATCATACACTGAATATCTCCTCAAGGCATCATTCAAATTCTCACTGAAATAAGCTACTTCTCTCCCTTCCTAACTTAACATGGCTCCAATTGCAATTCCACTTGCATCACAATCTACTTGAAATACTTTGTTGAAATCTAGTAGAGCTAACACAGGCTTCTCTGGCACTTTTTGCTTCAACGACTCAAAACTCTTTTTTTCTCTGGTTGTCCACTTGAATTATTTCCTATCTCCTCTCATTGTGTCAGTCATAGGGCTACAAACTGAAATTTCTAATAAATTTCTAGTAGAAACTAGCTAATCCATGAAATGATCTTACCTCTCCAATGCTTTCTAGTGTAGGTTGTTCAACAATTACTTTCACCTTCTCAAGGTCCATCTCCAATCCATCTGCAAATATCACAAATCCCAAATAGACCAATTCTTCCTTCATGAAAGTACACTTCTTTAGGTTTATCAACAAATTTTGTTCTCTTAACCTCTGCAAAACTTGTCTTAAATGCAAAAAATGCTCCTTTTTGTCTTACTAAAAATCAAAATTTCATCCAAATATACAATAAAAAACTTACCCAATAATTTCTTCAATACCTCATTCATTAACCTCATGACAGTACTTGGTGCATTAGTCAACCCAAAAGGCATAACCAACCATTCATGCAATCCTTCATTTGTCTTGAATGTTGTCTTCCACTCATCCCCTTCTCTGATTCTGATCTGATGATACCCACTCTTCAAGTCTATCTTTGTGTAGTATTTGGCTCCAATTAGGCAATCCATTATGTCATCCATCCTAGGTAAAGGAAACCAGTATTTCACTATGATCTTGTTTATTGCTCTGGAATCGGTACACATCCTCCATTCTCCATTCTTCTTAGGTGCTAACACTACTAGTACTACACAGGTACTCAAACTTTCCCTGATCAGACCTTTCTTCAACAATTCCTGCACTTGTCTATTCAATTCTTCATTATGTGTTGGTGTTAATCGGTGTGCAGCTTTGTTAGGCAAACTAGTTTTGAGAATCAGGTCCATGCAATGACTGATACTCCTTACAGGTGGTAATTTGTCAGGCACATTATCTCAAATGATGTCTTCATACTCTGTCAGCAACTCCTTTATCTCATATGGTTGTTCTTCATGCTCTAGATTATTAGTCTTCTTAGGAACTAAGGCAAAACACACATTCTCATGTCTCATTCCATCCAAAAATTTCCTTCCATCCACCAAATAGATTCTAGCATTCATACAGACTTCACTCTTCATGGGATCCTCCAAGGGTAACAAGGTTTGTTTCATCCCATTTTTTACAATAGTGTATATGTTCTTTCTCCCATCATGTATTGCCTGTCTACTAAACTAACAAGGTCTACCCAAAAAAAGGTGACAAATATCCGTAGGCATAATATCACACAAGACTTCATCATGATAATTCCCAATTTTCAATTTCAACAAACATTTCTCACTTACTAACAACTTAATATCATCATTAATCCATGCTATATAATAAGGTTTAAAGTGTTTCAATCTTTCCAACTTCAATTTATTCACCATCTCTTCTGAAACAAGATCATCCGAACTACCACTATCAATTAATACTTTACAACATTTACTGGATACCTTACATCTGGCCTTAAACAGATTTTTTCTCTGTAAGGATTCTTCATCTTCTCCAGTATGACACAAAGCTCTCCTCATCATTAAAAGTTCTCCATCTTCTAGTTTGTTAGCTGATCGAGGGGGGTTTCTTCTACCAATTTTATTCTCCTAGTGTTCTCTATCTTCTTACATTTGAAAGCACAATGTCCTTCTCCTCCACACTTAAAGCAAGTACCTCTAAACACTTTCTTATCTTGTCTTCTGTCCTCTTTTCCAAAAAAATTATTCCAGTAGCCATCATTTTCTCTCCTTCGATAGAGATTTTTGTCATCCTTTCGGTATGAATTACCTTCTTTGCTTACTTCCCTATCCTCGTTTTGATCTGTACAGGTTCCTCTTCCTCCGGAATATCCTCTTCCTCCTTGAAATCTTCGTCTGGAAAAGCTTGCACCTCTACCGCTTTGTCTTTGCTCATGTCTTTTGTTCAACTTCTCTTCCGCTTTCAAGGCATATTTGTAAGCTTCTTCAACACTCTATAACTTGATCAAACTGAGTTCATCCTATATAGACATTTGCAAACCATTCAGATATCTTGCAACTTGTTCAATCTCATTATCGACATGTCTGGATCTAATATTCATCTTGTAGAATACTTCGATATACTCCTTCACAATAGATTCTTTCTGCTTCAAGTTCTGCAACTTCTGGAATAGATTTACTTAATAATCAACTGCCATAAACTTCAATTTTAACTTGGCAACCATTTGCTCCCATGTTTTGATCTTCTCTTTACCTCTTCTCTGTCTATCAACCTACAAATGTTCCCACAAAAGAGAAGCATGACCTTTCAATCGGGTACAGGCATATTTCACTTTTCTTTCTTCTATGGTGTTCTCAAAATCAAAATACTTCTCCATCTTTGAGATCCAGTCCATTAATTCATCTGAATCTAGTTTTCCATCATACTCCAGTGGGGTAAAATGTTGTTTAGTGTTTTCCTTACTCAAAACCCTCAAGAGCCTCCCTTCTTCTGGATCGATTGCCGGTGGATTTGTTACTTGTTCGATCAGTTCTTCTTCTTCTTCATCTTCACTCACATCTTCAATATGTTGGCCTCTTATGTAGGTTGTCTCAATGGCTTCCAACCGGGTTGTAATTCCTCTCAACATTTCCATCACAACAGGTTCTACATTCCCACGTGCTCCACCATTTCTATTTCCTCTGCATGCCAGTCCTCTACAGTTCTAGGTCAGATCCACAATCTGCTACCCAACAACAAGATTCTCAGGACAACAGAATCTCTAAAATAAAATATTGCTCTGATACCACTTGGTGCAATCACTAGTTAGGAGGGACCTGAAAGAGATCAATCTAGACTGAGCAGCAAGAGTAAACACAATGAAAATAGAAGGATATGATGGAGACAATGCAGAACTAATTGAATTAGATCATGAAAATTGATTACAAATAACTGGTAATATCTAGGTTACAAGATTCGACTCATTTCCCTGCCACTTACATGCTCAATTATAGAATTGGTCAACTCGGGACCTCTAAATCTTAAGATTTACCTTCTATGTTCTATCTGTCTAATTTCTAATGCTCAATTGCAATTATTTATATGATCCAAGGAGATTCGGTCAGCCCAAAGGGATCAATGCCGAAGAACAAGATCAAACTTGTAAAACCAACAGGTCGGCCTCTACCAAAGAGATTCCTCTGAAAAATTCACAGGATGAAGTGTGGATCAAAGGAAAGGTCACCCACATGCCAAGGAACATTGGAATCCATGAATTGGGTCTTCACAATCTATGGAAAGGGTCTACATTCTCCAATAGCAAAAATAGGTCCAAGCGGTTCCAGTATCCAAACCCAGAAAACTATCTCGTAATCCAAAATCGATAACTTGCCAGAAAATGATCCAAATGCTCTGTGGTTTAGGAATAAAGAAAATGATCTTGTCTTCAAGCAAAATCCATCTCTGCAAGATTCGATGAGCCAATGCAAGAAAATATAGAAAGAAATGTTGAAACTACAAAACAAAAAACAAGATCATACAAGATTGCCAAAAACTGGGGATGCTCCTACATAAACCAAACAAAAAATAGGCCACTTGTGTGTGGCAATGGGTGGGGGGCTTAAGGGCCACCCATTGGGGACTATAGTTTCCCACCCACCAACATTAGCTCGATTCTAAAACTATTTAGCATATTCTAGTGTAATCTACCTTGATTCTAGCCTATGCAATTCTAAATCTATTTTAGTGCAAGACATGGTAGGAATTCATTATACTAGCAAGATGATTAATTAACTTGCCCTACAATTCTACTAGACCATTTACAACTCCATTAATTCATTAATGTTATTTTTCTTATTTTAGCAAGCTAATTAATCTATGATTTTATTCTAATGTATTCTGGCATGTGAATTAATTGACTAATTAATTACCATACACTAATAAGGTGATTAATTAGGGTGGGAACTTAGGAGGAGGGTGCTAGGGAGTGCATTAATGAACACAATAATTTACTGCTTTATTCTAGCAACTATAATTATTACTCTAGAAAGCTGATAAATTGAGTGTCTAGTAGGATAATTAATTGACTGATTAATTACTATACTCTAACAAGCTTCTCTTTCTAGGGTGGGTGGGAGGAGGAGGCAGTTGGGGGCTTACTATAGTAGGCATCATTAATGTTGATTCTAGCCACTATTAAGCGGGCTTCAATCAAGCCCTAAAATTCTTATTCTAGCAAGTTAATTAATTTACTGGTAGATTAATGTGTGAATTTGAGAAACTTGCAATCGATAGTTGCTAGAAGGCTCATGCACGCCCTACAGTTTGGCTCAAGGGAGGACCCCTAGTATTCTAAGGGGATATTCTGGTTCAATTCTAAACCTTATTATAGAAGGTTTATTAATTTATTGATTAATTAACCCAAAAATTCTATGGGATTGCAGGGTTAAGTGAGCATAGTGAGAGGCTAGATATAGATCTTATAGGAGGGTGATCGTACGGATCTGTGTTGCACTTTAGGCTAACAATGCTTGTTTTGGTCGGAAGGGTTCTGGCCGGACTGATTTGGCAGCCACGTAGCGCTCGCATGGTAATGGGTTTCCAGCCCAAAACCCCTTGCCCTATATAAAATCTGAAATTTGCCCAAGCCCCTCATTTTGGATTGAGCGGCTTGGAGTTGAGCAGGAGGGCGAAAAAATTTCCAGAGATCCGGCTGGAAGGGTTTTGGTGGCAATTAGCTTTTTTATTTTTAAATGTATTTATTATATCATATTGATTTATGTTGTTGTTGTTTTTAAATAGTTTTTAATAGAAAAATAATTTTTTTATAGCAAATTAGTTTTTTTAAGTTTTTGTAAATACTTTTAAATATATATATATATATATATATATATATTGTATTTATTGTATCATATTAGTTTAGAATATTAGAAAATAAATACATACATGTACATAAATACACACATACATACAAATACATACACAAACATACACATACATACATACATACATAAATACCTAGATACATACACATACATACAAACCTACATACATACACATACATACATACATACATACATACACATACATACAAACCTACATACATACATACATACATACACAAACATACATACATACCTACATACATACAAACATACATATACATACATATAAAATAATTATATGTACACCTTAGGACATACACATTAATAAAAATACATACACATACATACATTAATATACATACATACACACACATACATGTACATAAACATGCATAAATACACATTAAATAATTATATACACCTTAGGACATGCATACACGTCAAGACATGCTATCAGAGGTCATGTGTGGTCTTGAGGGGTCACACACATGTGTGACCCCTCAGGACCACACACGACCCCTGATAGCATTTCCTGTGGTGTATGCATGTATGTGTATGTATACATCCTAAGGTGTATATAATTATTTTATATGACCCCTTAGGACCACACAAGGCCCCCTATGAGACATGTGCACCCCTTCGGACCTATTAGGACCACATAAGACCAAATGGTTTCGCAAGGGGTCTTATGTGGTCCTAAGGGGTCATGCATGTGTTCTAACACATGGGTGACCCCTTAGGACCACACAAGGCCCCTTACGACACATGTGCACCCCTTAGGACATATTAGGACCACATAAGACCAAATGGTGTCGAAAGGGACCGTCTTATGTGGTCTTAATGGGTCACGCATGTGTTCTAACACATGGGTGACCCCTTAGGACCACACAAGAACCCTTACGACACATGTGCACCCCTTAAAACCTATTAGCACCACATAAGACCAAATGGTGTTGCAAGGGGTCTTATGTGGTCCTAAAGGGTCACGCATGTGTTCTAACACATGGGTGACCCCTTAGGACCACACAAGGCCCCTTAAGACACATGTGCTCCCCTTAGGACCTATTAGAACCACATGTTGGGACTCATTAAAATTGAGTCAAAGTTTATAGGCCCATTTCAAAATTTTGCTCTGCATGTCAGAAAAGTATCTAAATAAGTCAGTTTGAATGGCCTAGTTAGAGAGAGGGGAAGTGGAGCCAGTTGATTTTCAGAGGGTAAGGCTCGGGATTCATGTCCTACACCTTTAATTTGGCCTATGTAGTGATGTACAACTTTCACAATTTAGTTTGGATAAGTTTACCAGGTACCCATTTCAAGGGGTGAGCTGAAAGTGCATTTTAGGCACAAATGCAGATTTTATTGAGTAGCCTAATTTGAGCGATTACATCTTTTGCCTTGTTGATCATGATGGAGAAATTAAAAATGGACTCAATTATATGCATAAATGTGAGTCAATCTGCAAAATTTCAAGTCTTAACGAATCCATTTGCTCAGTTTACTAAGTCAAATCCATTTGCAGTCTGTATGGTTTGACTAGTCCCTGTTTCGACAGCTAGTTGGAGCCCTATTTTGCACGAGTGTAAAAGTTGCCTCAGTAAGCATCATGCCATAATGTTTGTTCCAAGCTTATGTTGGTATAAATGATGAGCTACATTTCAAATTTCAAGCCTCTGTCAATCTGTTTGATTGGTTTTCAAAAGGGTTCATTTAGCCATCATTTTCAGTCTTCTACACCTTCAGTGTTGTATCAGTTAATGTAGCCATTTTCATGAGTGCACCGTTTGCATCCTGTTAGACTTTTGGTCGAACTAAGATCTCTAAGTTTTAGTATGTACTTCAAGGTACTTGTGTTCCAAATTTGAGGGTCCACGGAGGTTGTTTGGTATTTTTGAGAAAGGCATCATGTGTTGCCAGAACATTGACTTCATCAGGTCCGCAATGTCAACAAAGCCAATTTGTCATTTTCGTTAATTAATATCTCTTTGCTCGGGACTCATTTTGAGAAACCATTTGGTTGAGTTCATCCTTGTATATCAGAGTACATGCCTATCAGATGGAGTGGTCCAGAAAGGTGATTTGATCGGTTTTAAAAATATGTCTTTGCAATTAAATGCGAAAATATGGCATAATTGCCTGAAGGTTGCGAAATTCAGTTTTATGATCCGAAAACAATGCCGATCATTTCCAGAGGTATGTTTGAGGTCTGTGAAGTATTTTAGAGATCAGTTGTATGAAAACGAAAATTTTTTTAGTCGAACCCACTTTGGGACCTGACCTGGCTCGACTGCAATTCATCAATGGGATGGTGAGAGATGATTTTAGTGTACTTGTTGTTTATGGATTCATGAGTGTGTGTCTTGCACTCTAGTTTCAAACCATAGATAATTCAAATGGAATGTCTAATTGACCAATATATTATTAAGTAAGAACCCTGAAGCTCTGAAGAAGTCTTATGACTATTAAAAGTTGTTTGTGATGACAAGTTTTGGAAAGAGCAGCATAGGTTTCCAATGAATTTTCTTGTGAGAACAGTGGTTATTAACTGTGCTAAAAGTTGTCAGACATTGCTACAACAATTTTAAGTATTCCAATGGCAATTGTAAGCATGGTACTTCTCCCTTACGTGGTCTCCTTCTAGTAGCAACAACAACAAATTAAACATTAAAGCAAAAACTATAGCAAATGCCAAGGTTTGAAATTGTTTCCTCTCTGTGAGTGGCATTATAGTTTGTGAAGACGCCATTGAATTTCCTTAGCAAATGCACATTGGCAGCGTTGAAAACCCAAGCCTTTCCTTTGCGTGACATGGAGATAAGGGAGTAGCAAGTAAAACAACTCAAACAAATTGCTTCAACTAGTATCCTCTTCTCCTCCCCCACGCGAAGCTCCAATAGGTGATTGAAAACCAGTTAACCTCCTCCCTCACATGCCTTTTTATCCTCTTTGTTGTGCGTAGATGGTGACAGACAGCATTGAAACCAAGTGGTAGGTGTGCAGTTTGTGTGGTGGTCTTCAAACTCCATGCTATCTTCTTCTCCCTTGGCTATGATATTCTCTCATGCAGGTTAGGCGTTGGAGTTTATAGCAGGCAGAAAGTTTTTTTTTTTGAAGGAAACATAGCAATAGAAGCCCCTCTGCATGGCTGTTTGGAGGCCATATTAAACATGTAGCAAATGCATTTGGCAGGTGTAAAGTTAATGTTAGTGACCTTGCCAGCATTTTCCCTCCCCTGCGTGGTGTTTGGGCATCAACATTTTAATCAAATGCAAAAATCATCATTAAAACCCAGGAGGAAAGCTTCAATGTGCAGTCCCAGGCAAAGTCTTTAGTCCCACATTGGCTGGGCGGGAGCTTTTTGTGGTATTTATAACAAAGAACACACACATCTAATATGTCAAAGCCATCTGGGCTTTTGATGGAAGGTGTCGTTGGGCACCCAAGCTAGGCCCATGCGTGGGCATGCTTCCCGAGGTGACTGAAGGTGGTGATAGATGGTGACAGATGGACCCCATGCAGGTATGCTTCACGAGGCAGATTGGGCAAATTTTGCAAAGAAAGGTCGGCTTAACCAGTGAGTAGGTCTGAGATGATCCGATGAAGCGCGTTGATTCGCAGGCCGAAGGTGCTCGCCAATTAAACCTTGCGAAACATCGAAAAGAGGTAAAGACCCTGCATGTTCGAGATGATCGGACGGCTCGCGTGACTTCGCAAAGGATAGTTGCTCACCAATTAAGGTCTGCACAACAACGAAAAGCTTCTCTGAAAATGAGAAGGTTAAAGATCGAGCAAGTCCCAAGCAGATCGACGGTGCGCGTGGTTTCGTGAGGCGAAGATGCACGAAACATACCGTCTACGAAATGGCAAAAGCCAGGTGGCGATGACGTGCCAGGTCAAGTCAGTGGTCTAGCAAGCAGGTCTCATCCCAATGGTGGTGATATGGCACGCATGTGGCATACAGGTGGACAAACAAGCAAGCGGACATGTGGCAGTGATTTGGTGTCAGTTGAGGTGGCACCTAGTAGACCCATCAACAAATCAAGTACTAACGCGTGGCAAGGCAAGGCATCAGAGCACAAAAGAGCCAAAAATCAAAGTTAAATCAAATTAATGATATAGTGCAAACTATATGAAAATTCAAAAATTTAAATGATTGTGCACATTGGAAGGATAAATTCGACCAGGGCTGTATTTTTGGCCAAAATATGAAGTATTATATGTTTTCAGAAAGCTCTCAGTGTGAAGAATCCAATTATGCAATCACTTCTAACAAAGATCTGATATTTTGGGAGCAGTTTTGACAGGAGTGAATTTAAGTTAGAGAGGAGACACTTGGCAATTTCAGTTGCAGATTTGATTTTCTTCCCTCCTCTTTTTATTCTCAATTCTTCTTAGTTGTAAGGGTTCCATAAATTTGGAGAATGGCTCCAGTTTTCATGGCTTCCAATTTTGAGTATTCTTAAAGATTGTACAGGGTAGGGCTTTTCTTTCAGTAATGGAGTTCAATTCCTTGTTATAGGTGTTCTTAGTTGTAGGTTCTTGTGTATGTAAGGCATGCACAAATTCGTGCAGAATTTGTGTCTGAAATGTAATCTTATTTTATTCAAATTTGATTCTTAAGGATGATCATGTTGGTCATGAGCAGTTGTGTCTGTGCGTGTAATGTTGGTTTGCAAGTAATCTTCAAGGAAGATTTTAAATTCTATGAACAAACATTAATAAAATAAGGATTATGTTTCTGGATTTGATATTTTCTGTGAGTGAGCTGAGTAATGCATTTATGCAAGGCATTAAATGCAGGAATACTTGAGAATTAAGATGAATCTATAGTATAAGTTTTCACCTATAGGTTGAGGGTCAATGCAAGAAGATGAGTCCACTTTTTGGCCAAAAAGTGGAAGCGTTTTCCCTAATTTTCAGATTTTGTCTCATTTGAGCTTAAATTTTGAAACACTTAGAGATTGAATGTTGGAAAAAGTTAGGAATATAAAAGATAGCCCTTTGAGTGTACTTTCCAAATATATAATTTATTTTAATACCAACATAATAAAAAATAACTTTTTGAATGGAGTTCTGAAAACTATGTTTTAAAAATGCCTATTTCAGGACCATACCATGCATGTGTACGACCCACACTTTTTGACACAATTAAAATTATTTTCTCAAACCATTTTGGGAAATGGTTTGTAACACACTGAAGATTGATGAACATATTTTTCTGTATTTTTTTTTCTAATATTTTTTTTTATTAATTTTTTAATGGTCGTAATTATCTTTTTAAAAATTTGACGTGTACGACCCACATAATTTGATGTAAACTTAACATTTTTTTATTTTTTTTTTAAATACAAAAGAATTTTGTGTAAATTGATGACATATAATTTGTTTTACAAAATTCTTTAAAATAAAAAAGTTATTAAATTAACAAAATTAGTTAATATTTCAAATTTATGGACCCGATTTAGTATAAATTAAATGAAAAATAGTTAAAATAATCAAATTTTAAATAAATTTACATATTTAGAATCTAGACAGTATAATCTGAAATGGGTTTTAATTCCGTATAAAAATTCTTGATTAGAGGCACGTAAACTATTTCTAAAGTTCATATTTGTGCTTTCATTCATGGAGACTTGAATTTGTAGGTCTATGTCTCAGGTGTGGCCATCCCAAGCCTATCCTGAGCCTAATCCCGAGCCAAGTGGCGGGTTGTGGAATCAACTTCCACAAAATGGGCCCTCGTTTTCAAACAAGGGCGGCTTGTGGAAAAAGAAGGAAAAATGCCATTTAGAAACGGGGGCCCGCTTTTAAACAAAACGGGCCCCCGTTTTTAGAAACGGGCCCCCGTTTTGTTTAAAAGCGGGCCCCCGTTTTGTTTAAAAGCGGGCCCCCATTTTAGAACAAAATGGGGGCCCTTTTTTTTTGCTTCAGACCCCCATTACCTTTCGGCTTGGGAGCCCGAAGCATAAACGGGCCCCCATTTATAAGAGTGCGTTTTCCAATGCATGGACTTCCGCGAATTTGTGACTCATTACCTTGCACTTGCCCTTGATTTGTGACTCTGTTGCCTTTGGCTAAGACACTGATCTTGCAATTAAGGGGGTTTTCAAACCAATTTAAAATCAAATCAGAATATCCTTAGTTTATGTTATGTTTTGAAATGTTTCATCTATCTCATGCTCAAGCATAGCTGAGTTTTATGTGTAGATCTAGCCCATTTGCAATAAACTACTTGTTTTAGAGCCCTGGTGAGATCTATCTGTTTATGTTGATGTTGTCATAGGTGTGTAATAGGTATAATTCTAAGCATCAAAGGTATGCCCGCCTAGGTTTTGAAGAGCCTAAAGTGTAGAAGGATTTAGATCCTTGTCATGTTGTCCAAGCCCTGAGGTTCTTCATAGATTGAATTGGCTATTTCATAGATCAATTGCAGGTGTTCTTGGGTTATCACTTTTGGTGAACATAAAAAATGGCGACTCTACTGGGGAACAAATGAACTGTCAAGAGCCTCATGTTAAGAAAGATTTAATTCATATAAGGTTGAGATTATCCCATCCAAGTCACCACAATAAAAATGGCGACTCTGCTAGGAAATGAGAATGGAAATTGCCTAAATTAATCCAGTTAGTCTGTCCATTGTGTATGCACAGAGTGTGAAAGTGAATTTATGAGTTAGAAAATGCTCCTTGTTTTGGATCTGTAGAATGATATGTGTGTCATATCATATTTTATGAAGGAGTAACAGTGAATTTATATTGTTGAGACTTGTAAGTAGTTCTTGCAGTTGTGTGTGATTTTTTCCCCAATTCCTTATTGGGTGGCGACTCTGTGGTTCATACCAGTATTAAATAGCCTGGAAGAGTGTTTATTGCAGCGAGATCAAAGGAGTAAAGAGAATTAAATTTGTGATTGAATATTTCTGCTATTCAAAATATCCTCTGTGCAAGAGGTGGCGACTTTGAGGGAGAAGACCGTGCTGAAAGTGAAGTAAATCTTCAGATGTACAAGGTTTATAGCTACAAATCTCCAGGTATTTTCAAAGGTGTTAAATGCAAGACATCTCTTCTGAAAGTTTGAATGTGTAATGTTGTTTTCCCATTTAGTGAACAACACTAGTAAAGAGGGAAAGAGAGGATCTCAAAATTAATTTGCATATCTATGATACTAAAGTATCCAATGTATACGATCTTTTGTATTATGCAAATTTGGAAAACCTTGTGGCAAGCAATGTTATGAATAGATCAGTATGATGATATGTGCTTAAAGTTTTTTATCCAATATTGTATAATCATTTGTGGGAATAGGAAGAAATGTGTAGTGAAGTTTTTCAGCCCCAATCCTATCCACATATGACCATGCCTAGTAAACCAGAACAACCATGTAATAGGAAGAGTTTTAGTATGAAGTATTATGCTGCTTTAAACTTTGAAGGTATTTCGGGTTACCCAAATCCCATACCCACAGAAATCAGAAAGTATTTGCCCATATTCAGTGGGAAGAAATCAGAATTAGCATGTCAACATGTGAAAAGAGTTTTAGATTTGATAGGAGAATTTGAAATTTGTCAGGAAGATATATGCATGAAATTGTTTGTTCAGTCACTGAAAGAGGATGCAAGAGACTGGTTTTCTTTTCTGCTAGTGAATTCTATTACCTCATGGGAAGAATTGATTTCAGATTTCATGGATCAATTTGATGAAAAAATGAGTGATTATGATATGATGAAAGAGTTCACTTGTATACAAATCAGGGAAGATGAATTGGTACCAACATTTAATATCAGATTTTCACAAGTTTGTCTAAAATTTCCAGAAAGTATAAGTTTGATGATACGGTATGTCTAGATATTTATATGAGTTCTTTTGGTAAGAAGATGGGTTTCTTATTGAGAAACAAAGAACCTAAGACTTTCTATGAAGCTTTTAACATAGCTAGGGACATCAAAAATAATTTGAAATTTGGGATAGCAAAGAAATTTGTGTCTACTGTAGTTTCTTGTCAAAGCACCTTCAATGGTGAAATACCATCTGAAGTTGAGCAAATCATTCCGTGTCTAGGTGCATCAAGCTTTGTAGTTCCGAATGGTTTTGTTGATGCATGTGCTTCAAATTTGAATGAGAGTCAAGATCCTCTGCTGTTAATGCCAGTTGCCTCTAACAGTAATGATGGAATGAATAGTGTGCAATGTTGTGATAATGTTGATGCGGAGATTGATATATACAAGGGATATGTACCATTTGATTTGTATGCTGGTTATGCTGACTATGTGATTGCAAATTATCAAGTTAATCATGCATCTCCTAAGGTTAACAATAATGAAAATTATGGTAATGATGACCATCGATCTTTAAATGTTGCTGATGTATTTGATGTTAAAATGCCAAGTACTGATGGATCACCAAATGTAGCTAATTATGCAATTGAAGATGTGCAATATGATGAAAATCAAATTTTGGCTAAGTCTGATAAATCTGAAAATGAAATTGTGAATGATGTTGATAATGTGTTTAGTGCAAATATACCTAGTGATGAATGTGTTTCAGAATGGAGTGGTGTTGCTGATTATGAGGACAATGAGTTATATTCCCAGCACCTTGAAGGTACGCAAATGAACAATGAAGATCAATTTTAGAATGAGAGTGATCTTGGCACGGGTTTTTCACTTTCTTTTGATCAGTAAATGAATGCTAGTCATGCAGCTGAAAGTGGTTATGAGAATTCTTATTATTCATCTTGTGAAGATGATATGGGAAGAAACCAAGTTATGTACCTCAATTATGAATCTAAAAATGAAAGTGTTTGTGAAGATAAAAACATGTGTGAAAGTGTTGGTAATGTTTTATTTTCAGATTTAAATGAACCCATATTTGAATGCTTTCAGAATTTGAAGTATCATGAAGAGGATGTGAATGTTGATAATATGCTTGAACCAGATTTGGAGTTCTTTGCTTTTGATACTAATGTCCATGGTGCTTATTTCATTGATGAAAATGCTAAAGTTTTCCCTTGTGTTGAACAAGTTTGTAATGCTGATAAAGTTCTGAACAACAGTAACATGGGTTGTAAAAATTTACTTCATGATGAAGACAAGAGGCATGGGTTATCTGATGACATTTTTAGACCACAAATGGAAGTGTTTCAGGTAGATGTAAGATTGAAAGAGAAAGAGTTAGCTGAGGATTTGCTTCAGCCAGAGGTATGCATTCTTTTCCATGAATGGGATGTTGAGAATGCGAAGGTTTTCAGTTTGATGAGCAAGGATAGTATGAGGTGTGATCAGCATAGTGAAGTATCACATCCGGATTGTAATGATCATGTTCCTTGTTTGCATCAGTTGGTTAGTAGTGTCCCTCGTTCTATTAATTTAAATGGTAATAAGACATGTGCTGATAGGAATTGCAATGTTGAGATTGAATGCTTTATTTTTGAAGTTCAGCATGATGGCACCCTTGCAAATGATAGAATTGATTGGGATAGTGAAGTGTATTGTAGCTTGTGGGAAGGCCTATATAGTGAGTTGTCTCATTGTTTTACTTTTGTTGAGATAGTGTGTGATTACAAAGTTCAGAATCAGACCAAAGCTATGCACACCAGTTGTTACAATAATGTGACAAAAAGGGTTGATTATAAGGATTATGCTCAATTGTTATTGGAAGGTGCCTTTATTTGGATCATAACATTAGGTGATGAGAATCAGATTTTTGACAGAGGTAAATGTTAAAATTGTTTGGAGTAGCTTATGATCAATTGTCAGTATGTTTGTATATCTTGTATAGTTGCTTTGCTTCAGTTTTTTGGTTTTCAATAAAGTGCCCTATTGTTTGGGTAGAATAAGGAAGCCCTATTTTTTTTTGAAATGAGATGAGAAGAGAAGAATGATCCATTTTTGGGTGGTCTGCTTAACCAAAGATTCTATGTTCTTGTGTTGATCTTCCAATCAACCATCCCCAGTCAGAGCCATTGTTGGGACTCATTAAAATTGAGTCAAATTTTATAGGCCCATTTCACAATTTTGCTCTGCATGTCAGAAAAGTATCTAAATAAGTCAATTTGAATGGCCTAGTTAGAGAGAGGGAAAGTGGAGCCAGTTGATTTTCAGAGGGTAAGGCTCAAGATTCATGTCCTACACATTTCATTTGGCCTATGCAGTGATGTGCAACTTTCAAAATTCATTTTGGAGAAGTTTACCAGGTACCCATTTCGAGGGGTGAGCTGAAAGTGCATTTTAGGCACAAATGCAGATTTTATTGAGTAGCCTAATTTGAGAGATTACATCTTTTGCCCTA
Organism: Cryptomeria japonica; assembly: GCF_030272615.1. Classification (NCBI taxonomy): domain Eukaryota; kingdom Viridiplantae; phylum Streptophyta; class Pinopsida; order Cupressales; family Cupressaceae; genus Cryptomeria; species Cryptomeria japonica. The sequence goes on along the minus strand of NC_081408.1, from coordinate 75,180,002 downwards.
TTGATCATCATGGGGAAATTCAAAATGGATTCAATTATATGCATAAATGTGAGTCATTCTAAAGAATTTCAAGTCTTAACGAATCCATTTGCTTAGTTTACTAAGTCAAATCCATTTGCAGTCTATGTGGTTTGACTAGTCCCTATTTCGATAGCTAGTCGGGGCCCTATTTTGCATGTGTAAAAGTTGTCTCAGTAAGTGTCATGCCATAATGTTTGTTCCAGGCTGATGTTGGTATAAATAATGAGCTACGTTTCAAATTTCAAGCCTTTGTCAATCCGTTTGATCGGTTTTCAAAAGGGTTCATTTAGCCATCATTTTCAGTCTTCCGCACCTTCAGTGTTGTATCAGTTAATGTAGCCATTTTCATGAGTGCACCATTTGCATCCTGTCAGAATTTTGGTTGAACCGAGATCTCTAAGTTTTATTATGTACTTCAAGGTACTTGTGTTCCAAATTTGAAGGTCCATGGAGGTCGTTTGGTATTTTTGAGAAAGACGTCATGTGTTGGCAAAACATTGACTTCATCAAGTCCGCAGTGTCGACAAAGCCAGTTTGTCATTTTTGCCAATTAATATCTCTGCACTCGAGACTCATTTTGAGAAACCATTTGGTAGAGTTCATCCTTGTATATCAAAGTACACACCTATCAGATGGCGAGGTCCAGAAAGGTGATTTGACCAGTTTGAAAAATACGTCTTCGTGATTAAATGCGAAAATGTGGCCTAATCACCTCAAGGTTGCGAAATTCAGTTTTATGATCCAAAAACAATGTCGATCATTTCCAGAGGTATGTTTGAGGTCCGTGAAGCATTTCAGAGATCAGTTGTATGAAAATGAAAAAAAATTTAGCCGGACCCACTTTGGGGCCCGACCTAGCTCGACTACAATTCGTCAATGGGATGGTGAGAGATGATTTTAGTGTACTTGTTGTTTATGGATTCATGAGTTTGTGTCTTGCACTCTAGTTTCAAACCTCAGATAATTCAGATGGAATGTCAAATTGACCAATATATTATTAAGTAAGAACGCTGAAGCTCTGAAGAAGTCTTATGACTATTAAAAGTTGTTTGTGATGACAAGTTCTAGAAAGAGTAGCATAGGTTTCCAATGAATTTTCTTGTGAGAACAGTGGTTATTAACTATGCTAAAAGCTGTCAAACATTGCTACAACAAATTTAAGTATTCCAATGGCAATTGTAAGCATGGTACTCCTCCCTCACATGGTCTCCTTCTGGTAGCAACAACAACAAATTAAACATTAAAGCAAAAACTATAGCAAATGCCAAGGTTTGAAATTGTTTCCTCCCTGTGAGTGGCGTTATGGTTTGTGAAGAGGCCATTGAAATTCCTCAGCAAATGCACATTTGCAACGTTGAAAACCCCAAGCCTTTCCTCTGCGTGACATGGAGATAAGGGAGCAGCAACTAAAACAACTCAAACAAATTGCTTCAGCTGCTATCCTCTTCTCCTCCCCCACGTGAAGCTCCAGCAGGTGATTGAAAACCAGTTAAACTCCTCCCTGAAGTGCCTTTTTATCCTCTTTGTTGTGCGTAGATGGTGACAGACAGCGTTGAAACCAAGTGGCAGGTGCGTAGCTTGTGTGGTGGTCTTCAAACTCCATGCTATCTTCTCCTCCCTTGGTTGTGATCTTCTCTGGTGCAGGTTAGGCATTGGAGTTTATAGCAGGCAGAAAGTTTTGTTTTTTTAAGGAAACATAGCAATAGAAGCCCCTCTATGTGGCTGTTTGGTTGCCATATTAAACATGTAGCAAATGCATTTGGCAGGTGTAAAGTTAATGTTCATGACCTTGCCAGCATTTTCCCTCCACTGCGTGGTGTTTGGGCATCAACATTTTAATCAGATGCAAAAATCACCATTAAAAACTAGGAGGAAAGCTTCAAAGTGCAGTCCCAGGCAAAGTCTTTAGTCCCACATTGGCTGGGTAGGAGCTTTTTGTGGTATTTATAACAAAGAACACACACATCTAATATGTCAAAGCCATCTGGGCTTTTGACAGACGGTATCATTGGGCACCCAAGGTGGGCCCACATGTGGGCACGCTTCCTAAGGTGATCGAAGGAGGTGATAGGTGGTGATAGGTGGACCCCACGAAGGCACACTTCCCAAGGCAGATTGGGTAAATTTTGTAGAGAAAGGTCAGCTTAACCAGTGAGCAAGTCCGAGATGATCCAATGAAGTGTGTTGATTCGCAGGCCGAAGGTGCTTGCCAGTTAAAACCTGCGAAACAATGAAAAGAGGTAAAGACCCTACAAGTTCGAGATGATCGGATGGCTCATGTGACTTTGTGAAGGAAATTTGCTTGCCGGTTAAGGTCCGTGAAACAACGAAAAGCATCTCTGAAAATGAGAAGGTAAAAGATCGAGCAAGTTCCAAGTAGATCGATGGTGTGCGTGGTTTCGTGAGGCAAAGATGCAAGAAACATACTGTCTGGGAAATGGCAAAAGCTAGGTGGCGATGATGTGGCAGGTCAAGTTAGCAGTCCAGTAGGCAGGTCCCATCCCAGTGGCTGTGATGTGGCGTGCACGTGGCATATAGGTGGACAGACAAGCAAGCGGATACATGGCGGTGATGAGGTGTCAGTTGAGGTGGCACCCAATAGACCCATCGACCAATCAGGTACTGACATGTACCAAAGCATCAAAGCACAAAGGAGTCAGAAATAAAAGTTAAATCAGATTAATGATATAGTGCAAACTATATGAAAATTCAAAAATTTAAATGATTGTGCACATTGGAAGGATTAATTTGCCTAGGGCTGTATTTTTGGCCAAAATATGAAGTATTATATGTTTCCAGAAAGCTCTCAGCATGAAGAATCCAATTATGCAATCAATTTTGACAAAGATCAGATATTTTGGGAGCAGTTTCGATGGGAATGAATTTCAGTTAGAGAGGAGACACTTGGCAATTTTAGGTGCAGATTTGATTTTCTTCCCTCCTCTTTTTATTCTCTATTCTTCTCAGTTGTAAGGGTTCTAGAAATTTGGAGAATGGCTCCAGTTTTCATAGCTTCCAATTTTGAGTATTCTTGAAGATTGTACAGGGCAGGGCTTTTCTTTCAATAATGGAGTTCAATCCTTTGTTATAGGCGTTCTTAGTTGCAGGTTCTTCTGTATGTAAGGCATGCACAAATTCGTGCACAAATTCATGCAGAATTTGTCTTTGAAATGTAATTTCATTTTATTCAAATCTGATTCTTAAGGAGGATCATGTTGGTCATTAGCAGTTGTGTCTGTGGGTGTAATGTTGGTTTGCAGGTAATCTTCGAGGATGATTTTAAATTCTGTGAACAAACATTAATAAAATAGGGATTATGTTTCTGGATTTGATATTTTCTATGAATGAGTTGAGTAATGCATTTATGCAAGGCATTAAATGCAGGAATACTTGAGAATTAAGATGAATCTATAGTATAAGTTTTCATCTATAGTTTGATTTGTGACTCTGTTGCCCTTGGATAAGGCACTGATCTTGCATAGCTGAGTTTTATGTGTAGATCTAGCCCATCTGTAATAAACTACTTGTTTTAGAGCTTGGGTGAGATCTATCTATTTATGTTGATGCTGTCATAGGTGTGTAATAGGTATAATTCTAAGCATCAAAAGTATACCCGCCTAGGTTTTGCAGAGCCTGAAGTGTAGAAGGATTTAGATCCTTGTCATGTAGTCCAAGCCCTAAGGTTCTTCATAGATTGAATTGGCTATTTCATAGATCAATTGCAGGTGTTCTTGGGTTATCACTTTTGGTGAACAACACTACATAAGACCAAATAGTGTCGCAAGGGATCTTGTGTTGTCCTAAGGGGTCACACATGTGTTCTAACACATGGGTGACCCCTTAGGACCACACAAGGCAACTTGCGACACATGTGCATCCCTTAGGACCTATTAGGACCACATAAGACCAAATGGTATTGAAAGGGGTCTTATGTGGTTCCAAGGGGTCACGCATGTGTTCGAAAACATGGGTGACCCCTTAGGACCACGCAACACCCCTTACAACACATCTACACCTCTTAGGACCTATTAGGACCACATAATACCAAATGGGTCGAAAGGGGTCTTATGTGGTTCTAAGGGGTTGCCCATTTGTTCTAACAAATGGGTGACCCCTTAGGACCTATTAGGACAACATAAGACCAAATGGTGTCGCAAGGGGTCTTATGTGGTCCTAAGGGGTCATGCATGTGTTCTAACACATGGGTGACACCTTAGGACCACACAAGGCCCCTTACAACACATGTGCACCCATTAGGACCTATTAGGGCCACATAAGACCAAATGGTGTTTAAAGGGGTCTTATGTGGTCCTAAGGGGTCATGCATGTGTTCTAACACCTGGGTGACCCCTTAGGACCACACAAGGCCCCTTACGATGCATGTGCACCCCTTAGGACCTATTAGGACCACATAAGACCAAATGGTATTTAAAGGAGTCTTATGTGGTCCTAAGGGGTCATGCATGTGTTCTAACACCTAGGTGACCCCTTAGGACCACACAAGGCCCCTTACGATGCATGTGCACCCCTTAGGACCTATTAGGACCACATAAGACCAAATGGTGTCAAAAGGGGTCTTATGTGGTTGTAAGGGGTCACGCATGTGTTCTAACACATGGGTGACCCCTTAGGACCACACCAAGCCCCTTACGACACATGTGTGAACCCCTTAGGACCTATTAGGACCACATAAGATCGAATGGTGTCAAAAGGGGTCTTATGTGGTCCTAAGGGGTCATGCATATGTTCTAACACATGGGTGACCCCTTAGGACCACAGAAGGCCCCTTACAACACATGTGTGCACCCCTTAGGACCTATTAGGACCACATAAGACCAAATGGTGTTGCAAGGGATCTTATGTGGTCATAAGGGGTCACGCATGTGTTCTAAAACATGGGTAACCCCTTAGGACCACACAAGGCCCCTTACGACACATGTGTGCACCCCTTAGGACCTATTAGGATGACATAAGACCAAATGGTGTTGCAAGGGATCTTATGTGGTCCCAAGGGGTCATGTATGTGTTCTAACACATGGGTGACCCCTTAGGACCACACAAGGCCCCTTACAACACATGTGTGCACCCCTCACAACCTATTAGGACCACATAAGACCAAATGGGGTCACAAGGGGTCTTATGTGGTCCCAAGGTATCATGCATGTGTTCTAACACATGGGTGACCCCTTAGGACCACACATGGCCCCTTACGACACATGTGTGCACCCGTTAGGACCTATTAGGACCACATAAGACCAAATAGTGTTGAAAGGGATTTGATGTTGTCCTATGAGGTCACGCATGTGTTCTAACACATAAGTGACCCTTTAGGACCACACAAGGCCCCTTACGACACATCTACACCCCTTAGGACCTATTACAACCATATAAGACATATTTTGAAATTAATTAAATTGTATATGCAATTATAAACTAATTTGACTTAATTTGTCTTAATTTGACTTAATTTGACTTAATTTGACTAATTTTCAAATTAATTATTGTATATCCAAATATATGTACTTATAAATTAGACATATATTGAAATTTAAAATTAAATTTATAGTTGTTGTTTAAATTTATTTTGTGCATAGCTCTAGAAATTTATCTTAAATTTGTCTTTATATCTAGAAAAATTTTACTTGTATGCATTTATAACGTTTAGATTTTTTTTTGTATATGTAACTTTTTTAATTTACATATTTAAATATGTTTGAAATGATTTTTATGTATGCATACTTTTATAATTATTTTAATGTGTACTACATCTATGCACATGTGCATATATATATATATATACATTACCCACTCATATCATGTTTGATGAGCCTGGATCACATAACACTAGTAGTTCTGAGCCTAGTGTTCATCATCGTTAGGGTTAATAGATGTCACATAGGTCTGCCACAACTCCATAGGAGAGACAATAGCTCTACAATCAGACAACAGAGGCATTCCAATGTGCCTTAGATCATTTAAATGTCACATTGGGAAACATGCGTGATCAAACAAATAAGCAAAGGAGGGAGATTTTTAGAGGGGAGCTGCTTCATATCATTGACCTCATTGACAATTATAAAGCATATGATGAGGTCAATGCAGAGGAGTTCTATAGATCCCTTTCACGTAGTGTACGTGGTACGGTGAAATGGGACACAATGAATGATAGGGTTTCCATAGCTGATGTGAAAACCATGTTTCCTCATTATCAGGCCTTTGGTAGGGTGAAGGGTTATATGCCTACTAGGTGCACGGATGCACTCTTAGCACATTTTATCTATCCTATATGGTTAGCCACTCATCATAGGTGGCCCCAAAAGAATGAGTTGTCCCTTTATTTTTGCAAACAATTGTTTGCAGAGTTTCATTTGTTGGATGATGATTACACCGATTTTTCGAAACATGCTAGGAAAGGGAAGAGAAAATGTTTAGATAAGTTTAGAAGACCAGGTGCACCCCCACCCATTAATAAATGGGCATTGACTGGTCCAAACCTTATGGTTCTTCCCAAGAGCGTGGACCTAGAACATGCTACAGATAGTGTACTAGATGACACTCGACAGTCCATCTTTTCTAGTATTGCTACTATAGCCACACAGGTAGATGAGATGACATCAAATCAAGTGGGTAGATATTTGTTGCGCTCTCATACTGGCATTCATTATACATCAATGAGTGATGATCCATATGTTCGAGTAGAAATACCATCGTCGATAGATTCTACACGCATGCCTGAGATAGATCCTTTACAACAAATGAGCGCATGTTTATCCAATGATCTCTTGGATTCATATCAGGTCATTCCTATGGAACATGGGATGCCACTAGAGGATGCTCCATCATTTGTTAGGCATGTACTTGGTAGATCAGGTGCTTCTAGTCGTGGTTGTGATAATATAGATTCTCAGCTTACTGCTATTGCACATCCTACTGCCCCACCCCAGCATACAGCAGTTGATCAGGATACACCTGCTCTTCCTATTTATACATTAGTTGATCGAGCCACAATACCTACTACTGGATTTTTGGGAATGTTCACTACCACACTTATGGAGCCATACAGTGACGGGGATCATGTTGTAGTGGGCTCTTTGCATGATTCTGACATCAGCAGGATCAGACGAGCCTTACATGCTGCAGGAGAGGTATGAATTATAATATATAATTTACTAATTTTAATTTATAAATTTTATATAGCTACTTGATTATACACATGAACTGCATAAATTAAATTAATTATATATATTGGATTGTATTTTTTGAACTATATAGGGTATCATGTTAGGGTCAATGTATCGATATTTGGATGCTACCACTGACCCAATTGTTCATCAAGAGACACAGGTATATATAAAGTTTAAATTATTATTTTTTTGTTTTTAAGTTCTATTTAAACGGATATCTAGGTGTTGATTAAATAATTTCAAGTTATTTAAATTATATATATCGAACAAAATGTGTGCATTATCCAGGATGAGTGAGCATTATGCAGGATGAGCCATTCATCCCACAAATGTTCTAGACTCTAGCATGAGCGTGATGGAAGTGTTAGAGACCCCGAGGTATGTTTATCTACAATCATGTACATTTATAGTGCAAGCGCAAGGGATGATGTTTGAGGATTTGCACATTGCCACCGGCCCTGTTCATCAATTGACACAGGTATACATTATAAGTTTAAATTAATTCAATCTTAAATATTTATGTTCTATATTTAAAGGGTTGGGTTCCAAGTTAAAAATATATGTGTATGTATATCTAACAAAATTGTTGGCATTATGTAAACCGGCATGAAGACATAATGATATTGTATGTTGTCAATGATGTCAATATGAGACATGGTGTGAACTAGCACATGTGATAGGTGAAGTGAGAGAGGAACCAACATATGTATGAATCGGTTTATATGCCAAAGTGAAGCGGTATATTTGTTCAAGGTGAACCGGCATGTAGTTATGGGAACCGACACATGGAAGCATTGTATGACTACTGGTTGGTAGGTAGCTTCCACTTCAGGATTTCTGGTTGGAGTACCTCAAGTCTATGTGACTCAATCGGTGATCTTTGTGTGATGGGTTAGCAGTATGATGGAGGACAGATCGTGTTGCCATGTAAGCCCTATGTGTGTGAAGGATCTTGCATGAAGATGACTATTCCTATCTACCTCGGGAATGTGCGACATTTGTCAAACGGTGATAACACATGATGGGTTATTAGCCACCATGAAATTGGTGGATAATGGACGATGGAGAATGTCTTGAGATTGACTCAAGATTGTTGCATTTAATGCAATATGTTTCAATGCTCAGGATCGAACCATTTAAATTGCTTAACCTAACAGGTTTAGGGTTTAGGGTTTTTGCTACCAACCTGTATGTTTCCTATAAGGTCAATGTTGTGTTTCTTTCTGAGGTTGTCGGCAAAAGTTGTGAGTGTGTATCCAAGGGAAGTGATACATAATTCTTGCTAAACCAAAGGAGAGAAGAGATACCTACAAAGTGAAAGTACAGAAGGAAAAGAGGAGCCTAAATGGATCTATATTAGCATTAAGTGTTGTTAACAGATCATTGTAATTCTTGTTGATCTCTAACCACTTCAATAGTTGTAAAATCCCCTAACATGGTAGCCTTAACTTTCTTGATTCAAAGTCCCTTAAATTGGGTGGTCCTAACATGCTTGATTTAAATCCCTTAACCGGGTAACTCGAGGCTAATGAGTTCTGAGAAGCTATAGAGCTTAGGAGATTCTTTCAACTATTGAGTTCTTGAAATCCTCTAACAAGGTGACCCTACCGAGTTTAACCCTTAACCGGGTATCCCTTAACTAGGTGATCCCTAATAGGATCGATTCCTAGCAGAACCTATTGTAATGTCTTTAACCAGACAAGGCTCCTCACAGAGCGGACTTCTAAAGAGTTTAAAAAGAAGCTGGTGGGTATTCATCCCCACCATGGTTTTTCCTAGTTGGGTTTCCACGTGAAAAATATGTGTGTCATGTGAAATACTTTTGTCTTGTGATGCTTTGTTTTACCTGTTAAGCATATGAAGGTTATATGTTTTATGCCTGTCTATAAAACATATTGAACTCACTATTGTGAAGATCTAATGGTTAAGTTTACCTGTTTATGCATGAGAATATAACAATACTGTAGTATTGAGCTAAGAGGGTAGCTTATTGAGTGACCGATTCATGACTGATTGAGCTATACTGGATGTTACCGGTTGCACCCTGTTTTACCGGTATACTTATTTGTTAGTCATTTGGGGTATTTGCTATCAAACCAATTTTGGACTGTGTTTGTGTTTGTACTGATTCACCCCCCCCATCTCAGTACCATTTTGGTACTCGTGGTTCATCATTGAGTTATCAATTGGTATCAGAGCACTCTAGGTCCTCTGTGTTGTAAGCTTAACTGCTTGAGGAAAATATCCTACTCAAATGATGAAGAGGGAAGGTCCAAAGTTTAACAAGGAAAATTTTGGTATATGGAAAGACTGGATGAAGATAGTCATCAAAAGCATGGGTGTTCAACACTGGAGTTATGTTGAAAATGTATATGTTGTTCCTATCGGTACTCTCATCAATGACCAAAAGAGAGAGATACAAGAAAATGGGCAAGTCATAGAAGCCCTCATCAGTATTCTATCTGACATTGAGTTTATTGATGTTTAGGACAAGGCAAATCCCAAAGAGGTATGGGATGCTCTTGAAAATATTTATGGTGGTGATGAGCATGTAAAATAGGCTAAGGAAGAAAGCCTGAGAGGGAAGTTTGAAGACATGCGGATGGTTGAAGGAGTGACCATTCAACAGTATGGAATAAGAATCAAATCAGTTGTTGGAGAAATAAAGAGTGTAGTTGGCAAAATAGAAGATTCCACTATAGTAAGTAAAGTCCTGAGATCCTTGTTGCCAGTCTATGCAATAAGGGTCACTGCTATTCAGGAGCTGAGATCAATAGACAAGTCTAAGGTGTCCTTGGACACAATCATAGCCAAGTTGACAACATATGAACTGAATAGTTTTGATGGCAGTGTTCAAAAGACGAAATCAGCTTTTAAAGCCTCTGCTATACCATCCAAAGAAGGAAAAGAGGCTAGCACTAGTGGGGAACCTAATCAGAGTAGAGAAATGAAGGATGAAGAGTTTCTGATGGAATTTGAAGCTCTTCTTGCTAGGAGATTTCCAAAAGGGACTGGTAAATACAAAGGCAAGCTCCCTTTGAAATGTTTCTTTTGTAACCGGATAGGACATATTGCTATGAACTATCCCAATAGTGACAACAAGGATAAATAGGAAAGGTTCAAGAAATTCAAAGGAGGAAACCAGAGAAACTATTTTGTGGTAGTTGATGAAGGTGTCACAGATGAGGAATCAGAAGATGAAGAGAATGAAGACATTGTGTTTGTTGTTGTAAAGGAAGATGTGGGAGACAAGAAGGCTCTTGTCTCCCAGTTTGATAACTCCAATGACTACATCATTGATAGTGGTTGTTCTCACCATATGACTGGTGACCAGAGCAAGTTTCTATCCTTAAAGGAGTATGGTGGTGGTATGGTTCGCTTTGGCAATGATGCACCATGCATGGTCAAAGGCAGAGGGTCCATCTCTTTGAATGGAAAGAGTAGTGCTGACAATGTGTACTGGGTTGATGGCCTTAGACACAACCTTCTAAGTGTTTCCCAGCTAAATGACAGTGGCCTCACTCTAAAATTCAAGAATGGAGCTTGCAGAATCAAGGGAAAAGATGGTAAATTGGTGGCCACCGGCATGCAGACTAAAGGTAACTTCTTTCATCTGAATGCAAATATAAGTACATGTCTTATGGCTAAGCTTGATGATAGCTGGATATGGGATAGGAGACTCTACCATGTAAACTTTGATAACATTGTAAAGGCTAGTAATATCAAGGCAGTTAGAGGGTTGCCGATGTTGAGCAAATCAGACAATACTTTATGCAGAGAGTGTCAATTGGGGAAAATGTCTTCTTCAACCTTTAAAGGTAAATATTTCACTATTGACAACTTGCTTGATCTTGTGCATACTGATTTATGTGGTCCTATGAAAACTAGAAGTGTGCAGGGTGATAGGTACTTCATGATTCTCACTGATGACTGCTCAAGAATGATGTGGGTCACATTCTTGAAAGACAAGTCTGAAGCCTTTGTGAAATTCAAAGCTTTCAGAGCATTAGTGGCGAAGGAAAGTGGCAAAAGGATCAAATGTCTCAGAACTGATCAAGGAGGGGAATTCACTTCTAGTGAATTCAACAAGTATTGTGAAGAATTTGGCATCAAGAGACAGTTGTTTGCCCCTTGGACTCCATAGAAAAATGGCCTAGCAGAGAGGAATAACTGGATGGTGGTTGAAGTAGCTAGAACCATGTTGATTCAAGGAAAGGTAGCTCACACCTTTTGGAGAGAAGCGATGAGCACTGCAGTCTACACTATGAACCGGGTACTCATCAAAAAGGGTAAGGACAAAACTCCTTATGAGTATTGGACTAGTAAGATACCTATGGTTAACTACTTTAAGGTATTTGGTAGCAAATATTACACCAAGACAAGTGAACATCAGGGCAAATTTGAAGCTAAATGTGTTGAGGGAATATTTCTAGGATATTCCACCAAGAGTAAAGCTTTCAAGTGCTACAACAATAGGACTCAGAGAATTATGGAAAGCATCAATGTAAGAGTTGATGAATCCTCTGAGAAGACTGAGGAAACTAGCAGTGAGCAAGCTGTAAATGAACTGGTTGCAACCTTCTGGGAACTGGTTGTCAGTCAACTGAGTACTAGTAACAGTGTTCCTGAACCGATGAATGCTAATACTGATGAAGATGAGGATGAAGAAGAAAAGCAAGAAGAACCAGTTAAGACCATTCCTCGGTATGTCAAGTTGAAACATGATCCCAAGCAGATCATAGGTGATAAGGATGCAGGAATCCTTACTAGAAGAAAGATCAGAGAAAAGTCATGTATGATCTTTGAATTTGAGCCTAAGTCATTCAAAGAGGCTCATAAAAATGAAGACTGGATCAAGGCAATGGAAGAAGAACTTGACCAGATAGAGAAAAATGGTACATGGTCCTTGGTACCCAGACCAAAGCATAAAAATGTCATTGGCACCAAATAGGTGTTCAGAAATAAGTTGAATGAGGATGGCATAGTGATTAGGAATAAAACCAGATTGGTATGCAAAGGATATGCTCAAGAAGAAGGAGAAGACTATGGGGAAACCTTTGCTCCTGTAGCCAGATTGGAAGGAGTTCGTATGCTTCTTGCATATGTATCTTTTAAGAGGTTCAAGGTATATCAAATGGATGTAAAATCTGCATTCCTAAATGGTGTACTTGAAGAGGAGGTGTATATTGAGCAACCAGATGGGTTTGCCCTATCTGAAGATAGTGACATGGTATGTAGGCTACATAAAGAATTATATGGTCTAAAGCAAGCACCTAGGGCATGGTATGAGTGCCTACATTCCCATCTTGTGAAGATTGGATTTGAGAGAACAAGTGAAGATAGCAATATCTACTTAAAGTCTGAAGGAGATCAGATCCTGATCTGTGAAGTTTTTGTTGATGACATCATCTTTGGTGGAGATGACAAGATGAGTCATGAGTTTGCTAATGAGATGAAGAAAGAGTTTGAGATGTCACTCATAGGGGAGATTAAGTTCTTCATTGGATTGCGGATCCAGCAGATGGAAGATGGAATCTTCATCACTCTGTCCAAATATGTCAAAGAGGTGTTGAAGACTTTTGGCATGGAAGATAGAAAACTGGTTGGTACACCGATGGTGATTGGTTGCAATTTGATAAAAGAGGATGATTCTGCACTGGTTGATGAGAAGGAATACCGATCAATGATTGGTAAGTTGCATTATGTAGTGCACAATAGACTGGATATTGCACATGCAATTGGCATTACTGTAAGGTTCTAGAAGAGTCCAAGAGAATCTCACTTGATTACAGTTAAGTGGATTCTTAGGTATCTGAAGGGAATAGTAGACTATGGATTGTGGTACCCATACAACAATAATTTCAATCTAAAAGTGTTCACAGATGTTGATTGGGTAGGTAATGTGGATGACCAGAAGAGCACAACTGGTGGTGCATTCTTTCTCAGTGTTAGACTGGTCTCATGGATGAGTAAAAAGCAGAGTTGTATCTCTCAGTCTATAGTAGAAGTGGAGTATGTTGCAGCTTTCATGAACTACACTCAGACAATCTGGATGAAGCATGTACTGGAAGGCTTCAAGATCCCTGTATCTGAACTGGTAAGTATATTCTGTGATAACACAAGTGCTATCAATATATCAAAAAATCCAGTTATACATTCTAGAACCAAGCATTTTGAGCTGAAGTATCAATTCTTGAGGCAAAAGGTTTAGAATAAAGAGATTGCACTGGAGCATGTGTCCAGTAAGGAGCAGTTAGAAGACATATTCACCAAGCCTCTCCCAAAGACAACATTTGTGCATTTGAGAGGTGAATTAGGGGTATTGCCCCTTTAGGAGGTGAACTAAAAAGTAATTGTTCCAGATCAATCCAATACTGGAAAGACAAATTTTTGGTTGATTGGTGAGTTGAAGGATGGTACTCCTCAAGGGGAGCAAGATGATGAAACAAAGATGATTGTACCTCCACTTTGGCATTGTTGTCAAAGGGGGAGAAGGAGTGAAGTGAAAAGATATTTGTAGCAAATGGGGAGAAGGAGTGAAGTGAAAAGATATCTGCAGCAAATGGGGAGAAGGTGTGAAGCAGAGAAGATATCTTTTGTATATTGCCATCAATGCCAAAGGGGGAGATTGTTGGCATTATGTAAACCGGCATGAAGACATAATGATATTGTATGTTGTCATTGATGTCAATATGAGACATGGTGTGAACCGACACATGTGATAGGTGAAGCGAGAGAGGAACCGACATATGTATGAACCAGTTTATATGCCAAAGTGAAGCAGCATATTTTTTCAAGGTGAACCAACATGTAGTTATGGGAACCGGCACATGGAAGCATTGTATGACTACCGGTTGGTAGGTAGCTTCCACTTGACGATTTCTGATTGGAGTACTTCAATTCTGTGTGACTCAATCAGTGATCTTTGTGTCATGAGTTAGCAGTATTATAGAGGACAGATCATGTTGCCATGTAAGCCCTATGTGCGTGAAGGATCTTGCATGAAGATGACTATTCCTATCTACCTTGGGAATGTGCAGAGTCTATCAAATGGTGATAACGTGTGATGGGTTATTAGCCGCCATGAAATTGGTGGATAATGGATGATGGAGAATGTCTTGAGATTGACTCAAGATTGTTGCATTTAATGCAATATGTTTCAACGGTCAGGATCGAACCGTTTAAATTTCTTAACCTAATAGGTTTAGGGTTTAGGGTTTTTGCTACCGACCTGTATGTTTCCTTTAAGGTCGCTGTTGTGTTTCTTTCTGAGGTTGTTGACAAAAGTTGTGAGTGTGTATCCAAGGGAAGTGATACATAATTCTTGCCAGACCAAAGGAGAGAAGAGATACCTGCAAAGTGAAAGTGCAGAAGGAAAAGAGGAGCCTAAACGGATCTGCATTAGAATTGAGTGTTGTTAACAGATCATTGTAATTCTTGTTGATCTCTAACCACTTCAACAGTTGTAAAATCCCCTAACAGGGTAGTCTCAACTCGCTAGATTCAAAATTCCTTAAATTGGGTGGTCCTAATAGGCTTGATTCAAATCCCTTAACCGGGTAACTCGAGGCTAATGAGTTCTGAGAAGCTATAGAGCTTAGGATATTCCTTCAGCTATTGAGTTCTTGAAATCCTCTAACAAGGTGACCCTACTGGGTTTAACCCTTAACTGGGTGATCCCTAATAGGATCGGTTCCTAGCAAAACCTATTGTAATGTCTTTAACTAGACAAGGCTCCTAACAGAGCAGACTTCTAAAGAGTTCAAAAAGCAACTGGTGGGTATTCATCCCCACCATGGTTTTTCCCAATTGGGTTTCCACGTGAAAAATATGTGTGTCATGTGAAATGCTTTTGTCTTGTGATGCTTTGTTTTACCTATTAAGCATATGAAGGTTCTATGTTTTATGCCTGTCTATAAAACTTATTGAACTCACTGTTGTGAAGATCTGATGGTTAAGTTTACCTATTTATGCATGAGAATATAATGATACTGTAGTATTGAACTAAGAGGGTAGCTTATTGAGTGACCAGTTCATGACTGCTTGAGTTGTACTGGATGTTACCGGTTGCACTCTGTTTTACCAGTATACTTGTTTGTCAGTCATTTGGGGTATTTGCTATCAAACTAGTTTTGGACTGTATTTGTGTTTGTACTAATTCACCCCCCCTCTCTCAGTACCAGTTTGGTACTCGTGGTTCATCATTGAGTTATAAAAAATTTCAACATTGGAGGATGCACCACTATTACGCAGGTTGGCCTCCTCGTCACATAGACATCCTAGAATCATGCATGCACATGGTGGTGATGTTAGACACCCTTCAGAGGTATGTTTGTCTATACATATTCTCTTAATATATGATACTTTAAAAAATTCAATCTAGTATGAATTAAATGTTTTTAATATATGAGTTTATGTGTGCATACTCTATTGTAGGCGCATGGGGCAATGTTTGAGGATTTACACATTGCCACTGACCCTGTTCATCAGGAGACATAGGTATACATTATGAATTTAAATTAGATGTTTCTTTTAAATATTTAAGTTCTATATTTAAAGGGTTAGGTTCCAAGTTATAAATATATGTGTATGTATATCTAACAAAATTTCAACATTGTAGGATGCACCACTATCATGCAGGTTGAGCTCCTCATCACATAGACATCCTAGAATCCTGCATGCACATGGTGGTGATGTTGGAGACTCTCCAGAGGTATGTTTGTCTACGTGCAAATTCTCTTAATCTATGTTACTTAAAAAAAATTACTCTAGTACATGAATTAAATGTTTAATGTATGATTTTATGTGTGCATGCTCTATTGCAAGCACATGGATCAGGACATGGTTCAGGATAGGGCCTCGAGTGACCCATTGCTTATATGTGTGTGTGTGTTTGTGTGTGTGTGTGTGTGTGTGTGTGTGTGTGTGTGTGCATGTCCACACATTTTCTAGACATTTCATACATGTGTACTGTACACATTTCATATGCGTATGTATACTAGATATTTATTTTCCATATTTCATGTGTGTATGTGTACTAGACATTTAATACATGTATACATGTGATAGATAGACATATATGTGTATGTGTTAGATAGATATAAATTTCATAGTACTTTGCACGTTTATATATATATATATAGATATAGATTACATTTTTGAAAGTTAAGGGTTTAAATGATAGAATCTAGTCATTTGAATTTAAAATGTGTATGTGATAGATAGACATATACATATATGTGTTAGGAATCTACATTTCATACTAGACTTTGCATGTTTTTGAAAGTTAAGTGTTTATGTATATTTTAGTTGTTCATTGTTAAACAAATTTAGTCATTTAAATTTAATTTAGTTGTTCATTTTATTTAAGTGTTTATGTATATGTTTAATTAATTACTTCAAAAATTTAATGAACTTATATCCATGACACAAATATCCCCTTAAATCCCCTTAAGACCACTTAAAACGCTTTAGGACAACATAATTAAATGAAATAATATATGTGTAAATATAAATTAAATGAATGTACATAGATGAATAAAACAAATCCATGCATGTATAAAAATATAAAAGAATCAATGACGCAAATATCCCCTCAAATCCCCTTAAGACCACTTAAAATAGCTTAAGACAACATAATTAGATTGAAATTTAATTTAGTTGTTCATTTTAGTTAAATCAACTTAAATCCCCTTAAGCATAAAAATTTAGTCATTAAAATTTAATTTAGTTACTCATTTTAGTTAAGTGTTTATGTTTAATGAACTTATATCTATGACGCAAATGTCCCCTTAAATCCCCTTAAGACCACTTAAAACACCTTAGAACAACACAATTAAATGAATCCATACAACATATTAAATGAAACCATACATGTATAAATATAAATTAAATGAATACATAGATGAATAAAATGAATGCATGCATGTGTAAAAATATAAATGAATCCATGACACAGATATCCCCTTAAGACCCCTTAAAAAAACATATATATAGATGATCTCTTGGATCATGCATTGTTGGAAAATGCACACTCCAATGATACATTGTAGATTATTGAAGGTTTTGTCATTGATGGCAACTTTACAATCCCATGACACCGGCAAGGCATTCCACTGGCACTAGCAAGGTTAGACTCTACACTGGCACTCAGACCACTGGCACTGGCAGAGAAAGGAAGCATACCAACACAGAGGCCGATAGGATTTTTGCTGTAATATATTTTGTTTATTATTGTAAAATCATTGTAAGCCGACTTGGCAAGTTGTAAAATGACTCTTATATAAGAGAGATCATTGTAGAACATTTTGAGACAGAAAAGAAATAAAATATATAAGCGAAATAAGGCAGACCTATTATGCGAATTATAGGTTAAGGGTTTATGTAAGAAGCAGAGCAAAAACCAATACTGTATCTGACATTATAGATGCTATTTTGAAGCAATACAAGACATTGGATTTATATAATCCAATTTGTAAGTTAGTGAGACTTCCTATTTTGTATTTGAACAGTGAGCTCTAGGCACTTGGCCTTCCTAAATGTGCAGACTCCTATTGTAGTAGTAATATTCTCTTATTGGCCAGTAAGTACATATTGTGGGTCACAAATCCCATTGAGGTTTTTCCCACACTGGGTTTCCTCGTTAAAATATTGTGTTATGGTGTGCTTTTCATGTGGTTGTTGTTATCTTTGTTTATTGCATTACTTTTTGTTTACCGGTATATAGTATTAATATGTTCAGCATGTTTTAAGTTAAGAAATTGCTCTAACCAGTCAAATACTGATTCACCCCCCCCCCCCCTCTTAGTATTTGTGGGAATCCTAACAATTGGTGTCAGAGCTTGGAAGCCTAACAACTTAAGGAAGATCTTGACACTAGTAGAGATGGAAAAATTGATGAAGCAACTTGAAGTAGCTCTCTCAGACTATGATGGAGAAAAAATGAAAAATATCAAACTTGAAGATGATCTAAAAGTAGCTCAGGATATTATTCAAGCACTTCAAGAAAATCTTACTATTGCAAGAAAAAAGAGGAGAACTTTGTGAAAAGATGCAATTTGAGAATGATGAAAAGGAAACTCTTAATGATATGATAAACAAGTTGAAGCAAGAGAACATGACAACAAAGAATGAGATGCAAGATATGACTATGAGATTTTTTAAGGAAATCGAAGATAGAAAGAAGAATGAAGAAGATTTGACTAGAAGACTAAGTGATGCTGCAAATGAAAACACAAGACTTAGCTATGAAAATGATTTGTTGAAGATAGATCTGATGCACACATAGACTGACTCAAATTAACTGATGAGGTAGAAAGAAATCTTAGAAAGAGAACTAGATACTACAAATCAGCATAAAGAGAAATTCAAGAAAAGCTCAGAAGAACTTGGTAACTTGCTTAAGAATCAAAAACCTAAAGGTGACACTTGTGGAATTGGCTTTAAAGTTGGAGAAAGCTCCGGTACTGCAAACACACAGGATCATAGCAAACTGGTAAGACAACCTACTGCTTATAAATTCAATGGTAAATGCTTTAACTATAACAAGTATGGTCATAGAGAAAATCAATGTAGATCTAGAAGTAATCAGAATACCAATGCACCCACTAGTCAATGTTCAAAATGCAACAAAATTGATCATAACTCTAAAAATTGCAGAATGAATGTAAGATGTTATCTTTGTGGAAGATTTGGACACTTATCTAATCAATGTAGAACACAAACCAACATAGGTTATGGGAAGGCTATTCAGAAAAATAATGTGACTTGTTATGCTTGTAACAAGATTGGACATATTGCAAAATTCTACAGAAGTATGGCACTACCGGCAGACAACAAAGGTTCTAGTTTGAAAGGAAAAGAAAAAGTTGAAGAAGTAAAGCAAGAATTCTCAAAACAATGGACTAGAAAGTTAGACCTAAATGGTGTTGGGAATACTCCTCCACCGGTAGAACCTAGCAACAGTCCATCGACAGAACAGAGTAGCACTCCACCGGAAGGAGTCTCTTCATCTAATTGAAGAAAATTATTTTGAGAGTTTAGCAATCAAATGTGAAATATGCTATTATTCCCTTAGTTGATGGTGAGAAGTAGAAATCACTTCTATACCGGCAAATAAAGTGAAGTGACTACTTAACCGACATGCATTAAATGTGGTAGTTAATGAATTAACATTATAAATTAGTGATTTTGGCTCCATTTTACTTCTCCGAGCATTCAAACATTCAAAGAGTGTGAAATTTCTAGAGCTAAGGCATTTTGAGCAAAGAGGCAAAGCATTTCAGCAACCAATCTTTCCAAAGGCAGAAAAAGGTATTTATAATCATGGCATCCTCTTCTGTACCTGAATTCATAGCAAACCCTACTGTAGTCGAGGTAATAAAATGTCCTAGGCCCATATTGCAGCTAGTTCCTGAGATAGCTAAAAAGGATGATAATGTTGGTGCATTTTCCCAAATCCCCAAAGGAGTTGTTTTTGCAGAAGACCCTAGAATGTACATCCATTGCCATATAGAAGAAATAGGAGATGAAGAAATTAAGAACATGTACAAAATTATTATATGTGATGATTCTGGTAATGTGAAACCTGAACACAAAATTATTGAAACTCTAGGATTCACTGAAATCCTCAGCATTCTGGATTTCCCTAAGGAAGTTATTAGGAATATATTGAGCAGGGTACATGGTGCATTCTTTTGGCTAGATTCGGTTCATAAAATTACCAAGGAAGTTGTGAGAGTTGTAACAAATTTACCTTCCACCGGTAATAGACTAGACAAGACAAAGAAGGTCTCAAATGACCTGGTAAAGAACCTAATACGTGCAATATCTGACAAAAGGTCTTTAAGGGTGAATGATGTAACTGACATAAATGTGAGATTCATTAGCATGATTCTAGGTTACAAAACAACTCAAGTAAATAGACTTAACTCAGTTTCCAGCTTATGCATAAAAAGCGCTCATGATATGGTTAAAGATAATGTGAAAATTGATGTATGTGAATGGTTAAAGGATGAACTTATTGACAATCTAGGAAAGATCAAGAAGGATAAGAAATCGACATTTAAGTTTGGCAATTTACTTGTATGTTTAATGCTACATATAACAAAACAGGTGCCCGGTATAGGCAACAAGAACCTTGGATTTGACATACCGATAGGGAAATAGTTATCTAACTTATTGAACAATATGGGTGAAAACAAAGAGAAGAATATCAATGAGTATTTTCTAGCATTGAAGGCCTAGATGAAAAACAGAGTTAGACTGTCACAAGAAATTGTAAATAAATACAAGGATGAGATATGTTTTGTCATTAAGAAGGATGAGATCTCGATGGAAGTAGTTATCCCAAGAACAATTTGGGTTACTAAAATGGGTTATGAGACCAATGACCACATCATTGAAACATATGCAAAAGCCCTTCCGGAAGCACCCAAGGAACCTAAGGAAGAGGTATTCGGTAGTGCTGAAACCATTGAAAAATAGATCCAATCAAAGAAAAATGTAAAGAAGGTTGAGGCAATAGTAAGAAGGGGATCCCCACAGGAAAAGGCTATAAAGGAAGATGTGCTCAAGAAAACCAACATCACTGAAGATGAGTTAGAAGCACTGCAGCTTGAAACTCACCTTTCACCGGTAGGTACTTCTTTAGAGAGTGATATGCCTATAGCATCTAAAAGAGTTGTAAGGAAAAGGGAACCTTCACCGGTATCCACACCTTCACCTAGAAGAACAAGGCAAAAACAATAGGCAGTGAGGCCCCTAGTCAAGAAGTCTATTCCTAAGAAGAAAAAGTTGACACCAAAGAAAAGGACTCAACAAAATATTACTCTGATTGACAGACTGTTGGATGAAATCATAGAAGAAGGAAAACTTAAAAACATCAACAAACTATATGACTCACTATCAGTTGATGATAAAGAAAAGGTTGAAAACAGTGTTATTTTACACTTGGATATCTACAAGAAGTCCTTAATGCAAGTTGTAAATGAACTACCAGATGAACTATTCAAGAGACTGGAAGCAAGAAGACAAGCTGTTGTAGAGCTTGACAAGAAAATAAAAGTTGAAAAATTACTTGTTGTCTACCCAGTTAACTCTCTAAAAGAAATAGATGATCTAATTGCAAAATCTAACCAGTCTGTATTCTCTACTGCACACTGGCATATTGCACTAATGGTTGGAAGTGTAAATGAGGTTACAGAAGAAACTAAAAATGCATGGGATATATTCCTTGTTGAGAAGGAAAAACAAGAAGAGTATAGAAACCCTAAACCAATCAAGGTATATCAGAAAGACAAGGATAAGGGAAAAGGAAAGGTTGGTGGACCTCCAAGCATCAAAATAAGAGATAATTTATCCCCACCACCTTTGGTTACTCCATTGGTAACAACAACTAAAGATCAACCGACTGATGAGAGTATGGATGTATCACAAGAAGATACAAATCCTAATTCTGAGGTACTATACATAGTTGATGTTGATACTTAGAAAGTCAACATTATGATAGACAAGGACACAACCAGTAAGATAGATATGGCTAGTGAGCCACCAGTAAATAATGAAATAGATAACACACAAGGAAAACTGGCAGATGGTGACATAGAGCAACATGCTTCCTCTTAGCAATAGGATCATGTGGAAATAGTGCCACCGACAATAGGAGAACAACAAAAACCTTTGCTTAAGGAAATGGAAACACAGACTGACCTACTAGAGGTCACTACAAGCAAGGATATTGATCCCACCAGCGGAATTCAGAATATTGATCCTTCAACTACAGGATTTAAATCAACAAATGTAATTGAAGTTCTTTTACATTCTATAAAGAAAATAATAGATTGTAGTTCATAGGCATATAAAGCTATAGATGACACAATTCCAATTTTGAAGATGATAGCTCCAAAATGCAATGTAGATAATAAGGATTCTTTGAGTCAACTCGACACTTTGTCTAAGTATATTACTGACAACACAGTGATAGTTGAGAAAATAAAGGAAGAAGCATTCAAAGAGAGGTTAGAAAAAGAAAAATATAAATTCTTTGAGGAACAAATAAAGAAGTGTACAAGGTAGTTTGACACACTTCTACCGGAACTGTGTAGCACACTTAAGGAGTTCAAAAATTTGTACAGAGACACTTGTAAGACAAACTTTTTGACAGTTGACATAGACAAGAAAATGAGCAAGATACACGAGGAAATTAATAAGCTAGCTGACAATTTTATTAATTCATCTGATTCATTATCAATTTTTGAGCAAAAGATAATAGGTTTTGAGGAAGAGTTACTAAAGCTAGAAAGAGAAAAGGAGAAAATAAAAAGTAAGGCTAAGGATCTGAAATGGAGATTAAGTCCAAAGTTGGACTACCTCGCAGGTTTAAGGAAAGAAATATCTGATGCATTAGTTCAAGGACAGAAAACACTAGTAGAGTGAATGCAACACCTCACTGGTACAATTCAAAGAACAGAGGCAGCAATAAAAGACAGTAAAAAGTTTCTTGAAAGCCTAAATTTGGTTTTGGCAGATCTTTTTCAAATTGTAACCACCCAGTTACAAGGTTGAGATAGGAAACCATACTCTATTGACACTTTGACAACCTTTGTCATTGATGCCAAAGGGGGAGTAGTGGTATGAGAAAATAATCAGCTAAAGACTTATCTACTCAGGGGGAGTTCACACATTTTTGGTAACATATTTTTGGACTACACTTTTTGAATTTTCTCATGAGTGTTGCCATCAATGCCAAAGGGGGAGATTGTTGGCAAATGCACATTCCAATGAGACATTGTAGATGATTGAAGGTTTTGTCATTGATGGCAACCTTACAATCCCATGACACCGGCAAGGCATTCCACTGGCACTAGCAAGATCAGACTCTACAATGGCACCCAGACCACTGACACCAGCAAAGAAAGGAAGCATACCAGCACAAAGGCCGACAAGATTTTTGTTATAATATATTTTGTTTATTATTGTAAAATCATTGTAAGTCGACTTGGCAAGTTGTCAAATGACTCTTATATAAGAGAGATCATTGTAGAGCATTTTGAGACAAAGAAGAAAGAAAATATA
Organism: Cryptomeria japonica; assembly: GCF_030272615.1. Taxonomy (NCBI): domain Eukaryota; kingdom Viridiplantae; phylum Streptophyta; class Pinopsida; order Cupressales; family Cupressaceae; genus Cryptomeria; species Cryptomeria japonica. The sequence continues at coordinate 75,156,723 of NC_081408.1, read as the reverse complement.
TAGGTGAAATAAGGAAGACCTATTATGCGAATTATAGGTTAAGGGTGTATGTAAGAAGCAGAGTAGAAATCGGTACTAGATATGGCATTATAGATGCTATTTTGAAGCAGTACAAGACGCTAGATTTATATAATCCAATTTGTAAGTCAGTGAGACTTCCTATTTTGTATTTGAGCAATGAGCTCTAGGGACTTGGCCTTCCTACATGTGCAGGCCCCTATTGTAGCAGTAATATTCTCTTATTGGTAAGTAAGTGCATATTTCGGGTCACAAATCCCACTGAGGTTTTTCCCACACCGGGTTTCCTCGTTAAAATATTGTGTTATGGTGTGTTATTCATGTGGTTGTTGTTATCTCTGTTTATTGCATTACTTTTTGTTTACCGGTATATAGTATTAATATGTTCAGCATGTTTCAAGTTAAGAAATTGCTCTAACTAGTTAGATACTGATTCACCCCACCCCTCTCAGTATCTGTGGGAATCCTAACATGCATATCTATAAATGAATTGATACGTGTATACATACATTTAAAGATGATTTAATAGATGATTCACACATTGAAAAATCAAGCTACCTATGTAACTATATATACATGTGTAACTATATTTACAACATAATTAAATAAAACTATACATGTGTAAATATAAATTAAATGAATACATAGATTAATAAAATGAATCCTTGCATGTGTACAAATAAAAATGAATCCATACATGTGTTTAAATGAACCCTTAAGACAACATGTAATGAAATGAATCCATACAAATAAATAAAATTAAAAATTAAAATCAAAATGTATACATGTTCAATGCATAGACACAAAATATTTAATTTAAGAATAAAGCATGTAAAATAAACGTATAAAACATAAAATAAATGCATCAACAAAACTAAAATTCCACAAGTTATCCAAATGTAAACACATTTCTAGAAATATCTAAATATATTTGAGTTTATCAAAATAAAACCTATCTAATATAATTCACTTGTTCAAACATGACAAGTGAACTTAAAGCTCCTAGTACATATAATCTGGATCCTCCCTATCTTTTATAATTTCTAAAAAAAATTAATGATCTTCAATAGGCAACCTCCACTTTTGGTTGCCACGACCTTTTTTTGGCAATGTCTCCAACTGCAATCTTGTCGCTATTACTAAGTGACTGTAGTGTAAAACTTTTTGCCAGGCATATAATCAATGAATGTTACACCATTTGTATCTATCTTTATTTGTTGATAATGATGAATAAATGATGAACAGTTAGTACCAAACTGGTACTGAGAGGGGGGGAGTGAATCAGTACACCGGTCTAAACTAGATTACTACCGGTAAAACACAGTGAGAATGTGAAAGACATGAAACGGTAACCCTTAGCTTGACATACAATCTAATACCTCATTTCCACTTCACCCTTATGCATAAACAGGCAATCAACCATCAAAAAAAATATAATGACTGCTAGTTCAACATATTTTATTGGTTTCACATAAAGCATTAAAACATCACATGAAAGGAATCACACATGACACACTGATTTTTCACGTGGAAACACAACTAGGAAAAACCACGGTGGGGATGAATACCCACAAGTTGTTCTTGAACTCTTTTCAAGTCTGCTCTGTTAGGAGCCTAGTCTGGTTAGAAACTTTTACAATGGGTTCTGCTAGGAATTGATCTTGCTAGGGATCACTCGGTTAAGGGATGGCTAAATACCTGGTTAAAGGTTGGAACCCTATTAAAGGTTACCTCACAAGAGGATTTGAAGAACTCATTAAGTTGAGTCACCCTATTAAAGGATTTACACAAAAGCTTGTCAATGCTACCTAGTTAAGGGATTTTCCAACTACTGAAATGGTTAGAAGTCAATAGGTAATACACTGATCTGATAATAGCACTCAATGCCAAGACAGATCCATTTAAGCTCCTTTCCTTCTATAATCACACTCTATAGGTGTCAACACACTTCTCCGATTTGGCAAGAATCAAGTATAACTCACTGGGATACATACATACCATTTTCCAACAACTTCAAAATGAAAACATCATCAACCTTATAGGAAACAAATAGGTTGGTAGCATAAACCCTAAACCCTAAACATTTAGGTTTTACTATCCAATCGGTTCAATCTTGATCGTTAATCACACAGCACTGAATACAACAGTCTTGAACAGATCTCAAGATGTTTTCCAATGTTCATTCTTTGTCCCTTCAGGAAGCTGATAATCTATCACACGCTCTCCACCGTTTACAGAGACTTCACACATTCCTAAGGTAAATAGGATCAATCTCCATGCAAGATCCTCAGGGAAATCCCTCACGCGCACAAGGCTGACATGGTAACACTTATCTGATCTTCATTACAATGCTAACCCATCACAAGATGTCATCAGTTACGTCACACAATCTTGGAATGCATCAAATAGAAACCCTGAAGCTGAGACTACCAACCGGTAGTCATGCCAAATGAAACCCCAATGCCAAGCTTCCATTTACTAGTTCTCATACCAACATGCCGATTCACCTTGAAGAAACATACCGCTTCACTTTTTCACAAATACCAATTTACATCATCATACTAGTTCTCTTTCCAATTTGCTTACTACACCATACCGGTTCATACTTCAGCATATTGACATCAATGACAACATACAACATCATCATGTCATCATGCTCTACACACATGCCAACAATCTCCCCTTTGGCATTGATGGCAATATACAAAGATATATTTCTGCTTCTACTTCACATCTTCTCCCCAATACTGCAGATATCTTCTCCGCTTTACATCTTCTCCCCCTTTGACAACAATGCCAAAGTTGAGGCATACACATCTATGTTCCGCTATGCTACTCCCTCTAAGGGCTAGCATCCTTCAACACACCAATCCTAAAAAAAGATATATCAATGTAAGTCCTAACTGATGTGGAGCACACACCTTTAGTTCACCTCTTGAAGGGGTAGCACCCCTAATTCACCTCTCAAATAGGTAAAGGTATCCTTCGGTAGAGGCTTGGTGATTATGTCTGCTAACTACTCCTTACTGGAAACATATTCCAGTACAACTTCTTTGTTCTGAACCTTTTCCCTCAAGAAATGATACTTGAGCTTGAAGTGATTGGTTCTATCATATAAAACCAGATTTTTTGAGATGTTAATTGCACTTGTGTTGTCACAAAGTATACTTACCGGTTCAGATATAGGAACTTTGAAGCCATTTAATATATGCTTCATCCAAATTGTTTGGGTGCAGTTCATAAATGTTGCAACATACTCTGCTTTTGTTGTAGACTAAGAGATACAGCTCTACTTCTTACTCATCCATGAGACTAGTCTACCACCAAGAAAGAATGTACCACCGGTTGTGCTCTTCCGTTCATCTACATTACCAGCTCAGTCAGCATCTGTAAACCCTTTCAGGTTGAAATCATTACTGTATGGATACCATAATCCATAGTCAATAGTTCCCTTTAGATATCTCAGAATCTGCTTGACTTCTACCAAGTGGGATTCTCTTGGGCTTTTCTAGAACCGTGTAGTAATGCCCACTGCATGTGCAATGTCTGGTCTATTATGTACTACACAGTGAAATTTTCTAATCATTGATCAGTATTCTTTCTCATTTACCAACACTGAGTCATCCTCTTTTGATAATTTACAACCAGTCACCATCAGTGTACCAACCGGTTTGTTGTCTTCCATGTCAAAGGTCTTCAATACCTCTTTGACATACTTGGACTGAGTGATAAAGATTCCATCTTTCATTTATTGAATCTGTAGTCCAATGAAAAACTTAATCTCCCCTATAAGTGACATCTCAAATTCCTTTTTCATCTCATCTGCAAAATCATGACTCATCTTGTCATCTCCTCCAAAAATTATGTTATCAATAAATACCTCACAGATTAGAATTTGATCTCTTTTTGATTTCAATTAGATATTGCTATCTTCACTTGTTCTTTCAAATCCAATCTTCACAAGATGAGAGTGCAAGCATTCATACCATGCTCTAGGTGGCTTCTTTAGTCCATACAAGGCTTTATGTAGCCTACACACCATGTCATTGTCTTTTGATAGGGAAAACCCATCTGGTTGCTCTATATACACCTCATCTTCTAGTATTCCATTCAGGAATGCAAATTTTACATCGATTTGGTATACTTTGAATCCCTTGAAGGTTGCATATGCAAGAAGCATACAAACTCCTTCTAATCTGGCTACTAGAGCAAAGGTTTCTCCATAGTCTTCTCCTTCTTTTTAAGCATATCCTTTACACACCAATCTGGCTTTGTTTCTAACCACTGAGCCATCTTCATTTAGCTTATTTCTTAAAACCCTTTTGGTGCCTATGACATTTTTATGCTCGGGTCTGGGTACCAGAGACCATGTACCATTCTTTTCTATCTGGTCAAGTTCCTCTTCCATTTCCTTGATCCAGTCTTCATCTTTATGTGCCTCTTTGAATATTTTAGGCTCAAATTTAGAGACCATGCAAGAGTTTTCTTTGACCTTTCTTCTTGTAAGAATTCCTGCATCCTTGTCTCCTATGATCTACTTTGGATCATGATTTAGTTTTACATGCCTAGGAGTGATCTTAGTTGTTTCCTCTTGCTTTTCTTCTTCATCCTCATCTTCATCAGTATCAACATCTACCGGTGTAGGAGCACTACTACTGGTGCTAGACTGTTTTGCAACTAGTTCCCAAAAGGTTACTACCGGTTCATCTCCTACTTGCTCACTATTGGTTTCCTTGGGTTTCTCAAAAGTTTCATCAACTCTAACATTGATTCTTTAAACAATTCTTTGAGTCCTATTGTTGAAACATTTGAGAGATTTACTCTTGGTGGAATACCCTAGGAATATTCCCTCATCACATTTAGCATCAAACTTGCTCTAATGTTCACTCCTCTTGATATAATATTTGCTACCAAACACTCTAAAGTATCTTACCACTTGTGTCTTATCGGTCCAATACTCATAAGGTGTTTTATCCTTATCCTTTTTAATGAGTACCTGGTTCATTGTGTAGACTGTAGTGCTCACCGCTTCTCTCCAAAAGGTGTGAGCAACTTTTCCTTGAATCTGCATTGTTCTAGCTGCTTCAACTACATTCTGGTTGTTTCTCTCTACTAGGCCATTCTGCTATGGAGTTTGGGGGGTAGATAGTTGCCTCTTTATGGCATTCTCTTCATAGTACTTGTTGAATTCACTGAAAGTGAACTCTCCTCCTTGATCAGTTTTCAAGCACTTAATCCTCTTACCACTTTCTTTTTCAACCAGTGCTCTGAAGGCTTTGAAATTTCCAAAGGCTTTAGACTTGTCCTTCAAGAATGTGACCCACATCATTCTTGAGAAATCATCAGTAAGAATCATTAAATACCTATCTCCCTACACACTCCTTGTTTTCATAGGACCACACAAATCAGTATGTACAAGATCAAGTAAATTGTTTGCAATGAAAGGTTTGCCTTTGAAGGTTGAGGAAGACATTTTCCCCAATTGACACTCTCTGCACAGAGGATTCTTCGGTTTTCTTAGCATGGGCAATCCTCTAACTACCTTGATCTTACTAGCCTTCACAATATTATCAAGGTTTATATGGTAGAGTCTCCTATGCCATATCCATCTATCATCAAACTTAGCCATTAGACATGTACTGACATTAGCATTTAACTGAAATAGGTTACCTTTGGTTTGCATATCGATGGCCATCAGTTCACCATTCTTACCATTTATTTTACACATTCCATCTTTGAATTCGAGAGTGAGTCCATTATCATTCAGCTAGGCAACACTCAAAAGGTTGTGTCTGAGACGTTCTACCCAATACACATTGTCAGCACTTCTTTTTCCATTCAAAGAGATGGACCCTCTACCTTTTACCATACATGGTGCATCATTACCAAAACTAACCACTCCACCATCATACTCTTTCAGAGATAGAAACTTACTCTGGTCACTAGTCATATGGTGAGAACAACCACTTTCAATAATCCACTCATTGGAATTATCAAAGCAGGAGACAAGAGCCTTCTTGTCTGACACATCTTCCTTAACTACTACAAACACAATGTCTTCACTTTCTTCATCTTCTAATTCCTCATCAGTGACACCTTCATCAATTTTGACAAAACTATTTCTCTGGTTTCCTCCTTTGAACTTCTTGAACTTCTCCAGTTTTTCCTTGTTATCACCATTAGAACAGTTTACAGCAATGCGTCCTACCCTATTGCAAGAAAACCATTTCAAAGAGAGCTTACCTCTATATTTACTAGCTCCCTTAGGAAGTCTATTGGCAAGAAGAGCTTCAAATTCCACCAGGATCTCCTCATCATCTATTTCTCTACTTTATCTAGGTTCACCACTGGTACCAGCTTCTTTGCCCTTTCTAGATGGTGCAGCAGATGGTCTAAAGGCTGATTCAGTCTTTTGAATAATGCCATCATAATTATTTAGCTCATAAGTTGTCAACTTAGCAATGATGGAGTCTAGGTATACCTTTGTCTTGTTTATAGACCTCAATTCTTGAATAGCATCAACCCATATTGCATGGACCGGTAGTAAGGATCTCAAAACTTTGCAAACAATAGTGGAATCATCTATTATACCACCTACACTCTTGATGTCTCCAACAATAGCTTTGATTCTTATTCCATATTGTTGAATGGTCTCTCCTTCAACCATCCACATGTCTTCAAACTTTCCCCTAAGGCTCTCTTCCTTAGCTTGTTTCACATGTTCATCTCTACCATCGATATTCTCAAGACCATCTGATACTTCTTTGGGATTGTCTTTATCCTGAACATCAATAAACTCAATGTCAGATAGACTACTGATTAAGGCTTCCATGACTTGCCCATTCTCCTGAATCTCTCTCTTTTGATCATTGGTGAGAGTACCAGTAGGGATAATGTAAGCATTCTCAAAATAGCCCTAGTATTGAGAACCCATGCTTTTGATGTATATCTTCATTCTATCCTTCCATATTTTAATGTTGTCTCTGTTGAACTTTGGACCTTCGCTCTTCATCATTAGAGTACAATCTTTTCCTCAAGAGGTTAAGCTTACAACACAGAGGACCTGGAATATGCTCTGATACCAATTGATGAATAAATGATGAAGAGTTAGTACCAAATCGGTAATGAGAGGGGGGGTGAATCATTACAGTCAAAAACACTTTTCCTGAACCGGTTTGGCTGCAAACAGTGCACTTGATTGACAATCACTAACCAGATTACTACCGATAAAACACAGTGAGAATGTGCAAGACATGAACTGGTAACCCTTATCTTTCCATACAATCTAATACCTCATTTCCACTTCACCCTTATGCATAAATATGTAATCTACCATCAAAAAAAATATAATGATTGCTAGTTCAACATATTTTACCAATTTGACATAAAAAACTAAACCATCACATGAAAGGCATCACACATGACACAATAATTTTTCACGTGGAAATCCAACTGGGAAAAACCATGGTGGGGATGAATACCCACAAGTTGTTCTTGAACTCTTTTGGGGTCCACTCTATTAGGAGCCTAGTCCGGTTAGAGACTTTTACAATGGTTATACTAGGAACCGATCCTGCTAGGGATCACCCAGTTAAGGGATGGCTAAATACCCGGTTAAAGTTTGGAACCCTGCTAAAGGTTACCTTGAAAGAGGATTTGAAGAACTCATTAAGTTGAGTCACCCTGTTAAAGGATTTACACAAAAGCCTGTTAAAGCTTCCCGGTTAAGGGATTTTCCTACTGCAGAAATGGTTAGAAGTCAATAGGTAATACACTGATCTAATAACAACACTCAATGCCAAGGTAGATCCACTTAAGCTCCTTTTCTTCTACAATCACACTCTGCAGGTGTCAACACACTTCTCTGGTCTAGCAAGACTCAAGTATCACTCACTGGGATACATACATACCATTTGCCAACAACTTCAAAATGAAAAACATCATCGACCTTATTGGAAACAGATAGGTCTGTAGCATAAACCCTAAACCCTAAATATTTAGGTTTTACAAACCAGTCGATTCAATCTTGATCCTTAATCACATTACATCGAATATAATAGTCTTGAATAGATCTCAAGATGTTTTCCAATGTTCATTCTTTGTCGCTTTTGGAAGCTGATAACCCATCATGCGCTCTCCACCATTTACAGAGACTTTTCACATTCCTGAGGTAGATAGGATCAATCTCCATGCAAGATCCTCAAGGAAATCCTTCACGTGCACAAGGCTGATGTGGCAACACTTATCTAATCTTCATGATAATGCTAACTCATCACAATATGTCATCGATTGCATCAGACAATCTTGGAATGCATCAACTGGAAACCCTAAAGCTGAGACTACCAACCGATAGTCATGCCAAATGAAACCCTAATGCAAAACTTCCATTTACTAGTTCTCATACCAACATGCTGGTTCACCTTGAACAAACATACCACTTCACTTTTTCAAAAATACCAATTTATATCATCATACCGGTTCTCTTGCTAGTTTCCTTACTACACCATACCAGTTCATACTTCATCATGTTGACGTTAATGACAACATACAATATCATCATGTCATCATGCTCTGTACATATGCCAACAGATAATAGGTGCCTTCAACAACAACTGAACCAGTGGGATATTGTTGCCCATCATCATCACTAACTGATTCCAATAACTTGCATTTTGGTTGTGTGCATCTCAGTAGATAATGATGAATAAAGATGAACAATTAGTACCAAACCGGTACTGAGAGGGGTGGGTGAATCAGTATAGAAAAAAAGACTTTTCTAGAACTAGTTTGATTGCAAAGACTGCACTTAACTAGTAAATAGTAACACCGGTCTAAATCAGGGTACTATAGGTAAAACATAGTGAGAATGTGAATGACATAAACCGGTAACGCATAGATCTCCACACAATCTAATATCTCATTTCCACTTCACCTGTATGCATAAACAAGTAATATATCATCAAAAATATAATGACTGCTAGTTAAAAATGCTTTACCACTTCGCAAAAAATATTAAAGCATCACATGAAAAGCATCAAACATGACACACTGATTTTTTACATGGAAACCCAACTGGAAAAAACCACGGTGGGGATGAATACCCACAAGCTGTTCTTTGAACTCTTCTGAAGTTCTCTTTGTTAGGAGCCTAGTCTAGTTAAAAACTTTTACAATAGGTTTTGCTAGGAACTGATCCTGCTAGGGATCACCCGGTTAAGGGATGGCTAAATACCCGGTTAAAGGTTAGAACCCTGTTAAAGGTTACCTCACAAGAGGATTCGAAGAACTCATTGAATTGAGTCACCCTGTTAAAGGATTTACACAAAAGCCTATTAAAGCTACTTGGTTAAGGGATTCTCTGACTGTTGAAATGGTTAAAAGTCTATAGGTAATACACTGATCTGATAATAGCACACAATGCCAAGGCATATCCTCTTTAGCTCCTTTGCTTCTACAATCACACTCTATAGGTATCAACACACTTCTCTGGTCTGGCAAGAAGCAAGTATCTCTTCACTTTGATACACACATAACATTTGCCAACAAATTCAAAATGGAAAACATCATCAACCTTATAGGAAATAGATAGGTCCATAGCATAAACCCTAAACCCTAAACATTTAGGTTTAACAATTTAGTTGGTTCAATTCTGACTGTTAATCACACTGCATTGAATACAACAGTCTTGAATAGATCTCAAGACATTCTCCAAAGTTCATTCTTTTTGGTTCAGGAAGTTGATAACCCATCACCTACTCTACTCCATTTGTAGAGACTTTGCACATTCCCAGGGTAGATAGGATCAAACTTCTTCATGCAAGATCCTCAAGGAAACCCTTCATGCGCACAAGGCTCACGGGGCAACATGATCTAACCTTTAGTACAATGCTAACTCATTAGAAGATGTCATCGAATGAATCACATAGGCTTGGAATGCACCAACCAGAAACCCTGAAGCTGAGACTACCAACCGATAGTCATGCCAAATGAAACCCCGATACAAAACTTCCCATTTACCAGTTCTCATTCCAACATACCGCTTCACATTTTCACATATACCGGTTCACAATATCATACTAGTTCTCTTGCCAGTTTACTTACTTCAATATATCAGTTTACACTTCAGCATATTGACATCAATGACAACATACAATATCATCATGTCATCAAGCTCTGCAATATGCCAACAATATCCCCCTTTGGCATTGATGGCAATATACAAAGATATCTCTCTGCTTCAAATCTTCTCCCCAATACTGTAGATATCTTTTATGCTTCACATCTTCTCCCCTTTTGACAACAATGCCAAAGTGGAGGCACAAATAGCTATGTTCCACTATGTTGCTCCCCCTGAGGAGTAGCATCCTTCAACACACCAATCCTAAAAAGATTTATCAATGTAATACCTGACTAATGTTTAACACACACCTTTAGTTCACCTCTTGAAGGGGCAGCACCCCTAATTCTCCTCCTACATAGGCAAATGTAGCCTTTGGTAGAGGCTTGGTGAATATGTCTGCTAACTGCTCCTTACTGGAAACATGTTCCAATACAACCTCTTTGTTCTGAACCTTCTCCCTCAAGAAATGATACTTGAGCTCGAAGTTCTTGGTTCTAGCATGCAAAACCAGATTCTTGGAAATATTAATTCTGCTTGTGTTCTCACAGAATATACTCACCAGTTCAGATACAAGGACTTTGAAACCACTTAATACATTCTTCATCCAAATTGTCTGAGTGCAGTTCATAAATGCTGCAACATATTTCGCTTTTGTTGTAGAATGAGAGATACAACTCTACTTCTTACTCATCCATGACACTAGTCTACCACCAAGAAAGAATGCACCACCGGTTGTGCTCTTCCTGTCGTCCACATTACCAGCCCAATCAACATCTATAAACACTTTGAGGTTGAAATCATTACTGTATGGATACCATAATCCATAGTCAATAGTTCCCTTCAGATATCTAAGAATCCGCTTGACTGCTACCAAGTGGGACTCTCTTGGACTTTTCTGGAACTGTATAGTAATGCCCACTGCATGTGCAATGTTCAGTCTACTATGTACTACATAGTGCAACTTACCAATCATTGATCATTATTCCTTCTCATTCACCAATGTTGAGTCATCCTCTTTTGACAATTTACAACCGGTCACCATCAGTGTACCAACCGATTTGTTGTCATCCATGCCAAAGGTCTTCTACACCTCTTTGACATACTTGGACTGAGTGATAAAGATACCATCTTCCATTTGTTGAATCTATAGTCCAATGAAGAACTTAATCTCCCATATAAGTGACATCTCAAATTCCTTCTTCATCTCATCTACAAAATCATGACTCCTCTTGTCATCTCCACCAATAATTATGTCATCAACAAATACTTCATAGATCAGAATCTGATCTCCTTCTGACTTAAAATAGATATTGCTATCTTCACTTGTTATTTCAAATCCAATCTTTACAAGATAGAAGTGTAAGTGTTCATACCATGCTCTAGGTGCCTGCTTTGATCCATACAAGGTTTTATGTAGCCTACACACCATGTCACTGTCTTCTGATAGGGAAAACCCATCTGGTTGCTCTATATACACCTCCTCTTCAAGTATTCCATTCAGGAATGCAAATTTTACATCCATTTGATATACTTTGAATCCCTTGAAGGCTGCATATGCAAGAAGCATACAAACTCCTTCCAATCTAGCTACTAGAGCAAAGGTTTCTCCATAGTCTTCTCCTTCTTCTTGACCATATCCCTTACACACTAGTCTAGCTTTGTTTCTTACCACTGTACCATCTTCATTCAGCTTATTTCTGAAAACCCATTTGGTGCCAATGACATTTTTATGCTCAGGTCTGGGTACCAAAGACCATGTACCATTCTTTTCTATCTAGTCAAGTTCCTCTTCCATTGCCTTGATCCAGTCTTCATCTTTATGTGCCTCTTTAAAAGTTTTTGGCTCAAATTCAGAGATCATGCAAGAGTTTTCTCTGACCTTTCTTCTTGTAAGAATTCCTGCATCCTTGTCTCCTATGATCTACTTTGGATCATGATTTAGTTTTACATACTTAGGAATGATCTTAACAGATTCCTCTTGATTTTCTTATTCATCCTCATCTTCATCAGCATCAACATCTACCGGTGTAGAAGCACTGTTACTGGTACTAGGCTGTTTTGCAACCGGTTCCCAGAAGGTTACAACTGGTTCATCTACCACTCACTCACTGACGATTTCCTTAGGTTTCTCAGATATTTCATCAACTCTAACATTGATACTTTCAACAATTCTCCGAGTCCTATTTTTGAAGCATTTGAGAGCTTTTCTCTTAGTGGAATACCCTAAGAATATTCCCTCATCACATTTTGCATCAAACTTGCTCTGGTGTTCACCCCTCTTGATATAACACTTGCTACCAAACACTCTAAAGTAGCTTACTACAAGATTCTTACCAGTCCAGTACTATAGGATTCTTTCTTGACGAGCACCCAGTTTATTGTGTAGACTACAATTCTCATTGCTTCTCTCCAAAAAGTGTGAGCAACTTTTCTTTGAATCAACATGGTTCTGGTTGCTTCAACTACTATCCAGTTGTTCCTTTCTGCTAGGCCAATCTGCTATGGAGTCTGGGGGGCAGACAGTTGCTTCTTGATGCCATTTTCTTCACAGTACTTGTTGAATTCACCAGAAGTGAATTCTCTTCCTTGATCAGTTCTTAGGCATTTAATCCTCTTACCACTTTCCTTTTCGACTAGTGCTCTAAAAGCTTTGAACTTTCCAAAAGCTTCAGACTTATCTTTCAAGAATGTGACCCACAACATTCTTGAGCAGTCATCAGTGAGAATCATAAAGTACCTATCTCCTTGCACACTCCTAGTTTTCATAGGACCACAAAAATCAATATGCACAAGATCAAGTAGATTGTCTTTAGTGAAAGATTTACCTTTGAAGGTTGAGGAAGAAATTTTCCCCAGTTGACACTCTCTACACAGAAGATTATCCGGTTTGCTTATCATAGGCAATCCTCTAACTGCCTTGATCTTACTAGCCTTCACAATATTATCAAATTTTACATGGTAGAGTCTCCTATGCCATATCTAGCTATCATCAAATTTAGTCATTAGACATGTACTGATACTTGCATTCAGCTGAAATAAGTTACCTTTGGTCTGCATACCAGTTGCCATTAGATCACCACTCTTTCCTTTTCTTTTGCACACTCCATCTTTGAATTCCAGAGTGAGTCCATTATCATTCAATTGGGCAACACTCAAAAGGTTGTGCCTGAGACCTTCTACCCAATACACATTATCAGCACTACTTTTTCCATTTAGAGAGATGGACCCTCTGCCTTTTACCATACATAGTGCATCGTTACCAAATCGGACCACACCACCATCATACTCTTCCAGAGTTGGAAACTTACTCTAGTCACTAGTCATGTGGTGAGAACAACCGCTGTCATTAATCCACTAATTGGAATTATCAAAGTGAGAGATAAGAGCCTTCTTGTCTGACATATCTTCCTTAACTACTACAAACACAATGTCTTCACTTTCTTCATCTTCTGATTCCTCATTAGTGACACCTTCATGAATTGCTACAAAACAATTTCTCCTGTTTCCTCCTTTCAACTTCATGAACTTCTTCGGTTTGTCCTTATTTTCACCATTAGGACAATTTACAACAATGTGTCCTATCCTATTGCAAGAAAAGAATTTCAAAGGGAGCTTACCTCTATATTTACCGGTTCCCTTAGAAAGTCTCTTGGCAAGAAGGGATTCAAATTCCATGAGGATCTCCTCATCATCCATTGTTCTTCTTTGTCTTGGTTCACAATTGGTACTAGCTTCTTTTCTCTTTCTAGATGGTGTAGTAGACGCTCTCAAGGTTGATTCAGTCTTCTGAATACTGTCATTATAATTATTTAGCTCATATGCGGTCAACTTAGCAATGATGGAGTCTAGGGATTCCTTTGTCTTGTCTATAGACCTCAACTTCTGAATAATAGCAACCCTTATTGCATAGACTGGTAACAAGGATCTCAAGACTTTGCTAACAATAGTGGAATCATCTATTTTACCTCCTGCACTCTTGATGTCTCAAACAACAATTTTGATTCTTATTCCATATTGTGGAATGGTCTCTCCTTCAACCATCTGCATATATTCAAACTTTCCCCTAAGGCTCTCTTCCTTAGCTTGTTTCACATGCTCATCACTGCCATAGATATTCTCCAAAGCATCACATACTTCTTTGGGATTGTCTTTATCCTAAACATCAATAAACTCAATGTTAGATAGACTGATGATTAGGGCTTCTATGACTTGCCCATTCTCTTGAATCTCTCTTCATTGGTTATCGGTGAGAGTACCGGTAGGGATAACATAAGCATTCTCAACATAGCTCCAGTGTTGAGCACCAATGCTTCTAATGTAGATCTTCATTCTGTCCTTCCATATCTTAAAATTATGTCTGTTGAACTTTGGACCTTCCCTCTTCATCATTAAAGTAGGATCTTTTCCTCAAGCGGTTAAGCTTACAACACAGAGGACCTGGAGGAAGCTCTGATACCAATTGATGAGTGATGATGAACAGTTAGTACCAAACTGGTACTGAGAGGGGGGGTGAATCAGTACAGACAAAAAGACTTTCCTAGAACCAGTTTGACTGCAAAGACTGCACTTAATTGGTAAACAATAACACCGGTCTAAATCAGGGCACTACCGGTAAAACACAATGAGAATGTGAAAGACATAAATCGGTAATGCTTAAATCTCCACACAATCTAATATCTCAATTCCACTTCATCCGTATGCATAAAAAAGTAATATATCATCAGAAATATAATGACTGCTAGTTCAACATGCTTTACCACGTGGCAGAAAATATTAAAGCATCACATGAAAAAGCACCACACATGACACACTGATTTTTCACATGGAAACCCAACTAAGAAAAACCATGGTGGGGATGAATACCCACAAGCTTTTTTGTGAACTCTTCTAAATTCCACTCTATTAGGAGCCTAGTCCAGTTAAAGACTTTTACAATAGGTTCTACTAGGAACCGATCCTACTAGGGATCACTCGGTTAAGGGATGGCTAAATACCCGGTTAAAGGTTACCTTCCAAGAGGATTTGAAGAACTCATTGAATTGAGTCACCATGTTAAAGGATTTACTACAAAAGCTTGTTAAAGCTACCCGGTTAAGGGATTTTCCAACTACTGAAATGGTTAGAAGTCAATAGGTAATACACTGATCTGATAACAGCACACAATGCCAAGGCAGGTCCTCTTTAGCTCCTTTTCTTCTACAATCACACTCTGGAGGTATCAACACACTTCTTTGGTCTAGCAAGAATCAAGTATCTCTTCACTTACATACACACATAGCATTTGCCAACAACTTCAAAATGGAAAACATCATCAACCTTATAGGAAACAGATAGGTCGATAGCATAAACCCTAAACCCTAAACATTTAGGTTTAACAATTCATTCGGTTCAATCCTGACCGTTAATCACACTAAATTGAATACAACAGTCTTAAACAGATCTCAAGATGTTCTCCAATGTTCATTCTTTGTCGCTTCAGGATGTTGATAACTCATCACGTGCTCTCCACCGTTTAAAGAGACTTTGCACGTTCCCAAGGTAGATAGGATCAAACTTCTTCATGCAATATCCTTAAGGAAACCCTTCACGTGCACAAGGCTGACATGGCAACACAATCTGATCTTCATTACAATGCTAACTCATCACAAGATGTCATTGGTTGAATCACATAGGCTTGGATTGTACCAACTAGAAACCCTGAAGCTGAGACTACCAATCGATAATCATGCCAAATGAAATCCTGATACAAAGCTTCCCATATACCGGTTCTGATTCCAACATACCACTTCACTTTTTCACATATACTGGTTCACAATACCATATCGGTTCTCTTGCAAGTTTGTATACTTCAATATACCGGTTCACACTTCAGCATATTGACATCAATGACAACATACAATATCATCATGTCATCAAGCTCAGCACATATACCAACAAATAATAATCTAAACTTTTAGTATTGTGAGGATCAGCAATCACTGCCAAAATATCACCTATGAAAATAGACCACATGTATATATATTTCAAGCAATATTAGCTCATTATACATTTTTAAATTAATTTTGAACAATATTAAATTAAATAAGAATTTAAAAAGTTGTACATGTACATATATAATTTACAAAGTATGCATGCATGCACCTATAACAACTAAATCAGAAACTTGTTCATAATCAGCTGAATATAGAGGATCATGAATATCAATAATGTCACTATCTTTGTAAGCAGACATTGAGTAAAATTCTTTCATTTCTCATTGCAAAACATATCCATTAGCAATATTTTGACAATGAGTATATGTGTTGTTCGCAATGCAATCAACACAAAAGCATGATTTTCCTCTTGCAAGAATAGCACAAGGCTTGCTAAATCCCATAGTCATGACTTGATGAAAACTTCTAATACCATTAATTGATTGACAATTATAAGGATTTGATAGATCAATATGTCATAATAAAAATTATTTAGTCAATTTTAGTTCATTTCACACATATGCATGCATATATATATATATATATAGATACACAAATTTTAAAAATAATTCAAGAACACTTGAATGTTTAAGAAAATTAAATTTGTACACAAATATGAAGAGAATTTGCCTGCAAGTTCATGTTGGCGAAGTGGACGCTTCACACATGCTCCTGCTCCATCATGCTCTCCTTTTCCATGTCCACTCTCAAAGAAGTTCCACAAAAACTTTATGCTACGTCGAGCATGTTGTAGGGACTATCAGTTAAAAGCTTTTGCAGACTTAACAAACAAATACAATCAAATCATATATATATATATATATATATATATATATATATATATATATATATATATATATATATATATATATATATATATATATATATATATATATATATATATTGTGTTGGTATTTTGGTATGGTTTTGTCATTGGTGTCAACACCTACTAAATACACCTACTTTGGAGATCCAGCAACATTCATCGGCAAACAGTAAATTGTGCAAACAGTTACCGGTAGGTTTATCTTTTCCAGATCAGCATGGCATGCTATGGAGATGATTTGTTATTGTTGTAAATGCATTAAGCTGACATGTTCAATTGGTTATTGCATCGGATATTGTATTGTTTGTAAAAAATTTTTATTGTAATATCTTGTAGAGGCGACCTACTAAAATTGGTCTTAGGGTATGGTATAAATGTAAGATCTCATTTGCAAGATCAAGTGTAGAATGCGAAAAAGATTTAAGGAAGGGTATATGCAAGATCAAGCAAGGATATACATGAAGACATCATTTGAAGGTGAAGTTAGGTTTTTGTAGAAGCATATCAGCATTACACCGGTACTGAATCCAGCATATAAAGATGCTATTTTGTGCAGTACATTCTCATTGGCTTTAACCATCCAACTGTAGTCAATGTGACTCCCATTTGTGATTAAGCAGTGAGCTCTAGGCTGTTGGCCTTTCTACATGTGCAGACTCCTCTTTGTACACTTACTATCTGCAGTAGTATCATTTGATTGTGGTTGTCTCTGAGACCTACATATATATATTTAAACTTTAAACTTTTGACCTGTTATATATAATCAAATCATATATAAGAAAAAAATTAACTTAAATAATCAATTTAAAATCTAATGTACTTACGGGCACATCTATCTGACCAAATCCAATGTTGTGTACATTCTATCCCATGATCTTTAATATCTTCAAAAAACATTCCAAAACAATGTGCTACATAGCTCCTATCATGACATGTATCATCACTAATATAGAAATGAACCTCCTTGATGATAATGCATTCATTTTCAGTACTCTCTATACCATCCACATGAAATTGTGCATGTCTATAGAAAACTTGTACAAATATTGCAACTTGGTCGAAATGATAATATTGACTTTGAATTTTTGTGTGAGAACTAAATGTATAGTTCTCGGAGAAATCTACAATTGAAAGAATACAACCTGGTGGAAAACAATTCTTTGAATCACGAAACTGTTTAGCCTACCATCTTGCACCATGATAATGTTGGATATGTGGATATATCATATTATGAAATCTATCTATAAATTGAATGAAGGGCAATTCACTCTCTTTCAACATAATTTTTTTGGATTCAGTTCCTGACTTACTCTGGTATGTCTCATATTCAAATCTCTTTCATATAACTAGTGCATGAATATCAATATTCTCAATTTGAAACACAAACTTACTCAAAAATCCACAATCATTGCATTCACCTTTTATACATTGTATTTTGAACTCATCTAAATCTTCTAATTTATCACATAAAATAGACTTAAAAAATTGTGTTGTACTTGTAGGAATGACTAGGTTTGGATTAATTGTTGCCATGAACTTCTTATATGACTGTAAGTGTAGTTGAAATTCAACATGATTTCGACAACAACAAATTTCACGTACCTTATTTATACGTACAAAGCAAGGACACAATATCTCAAACATCCTTTGGAAAATCTTTACATTTGAAAATTCTTGCTTGAATGCTTCAAACAATTCACTTTGTGTTGTACCTAAGAAATGTTTTGTATTTGTAATCTTCTTACCATCTTCATCTATCATCTGTATAGCATCCCTTCTATTGGAAGAAACGCGAGATTGGTTGGTCGAATAATCAATGACTTGTCTTTTTACATCTTCATAAATCTTGTCTTTTCTAGGAACCCTATAGATATTTACCCAATTCTTTTCAATGTTTTCATCTAACATATTTCTCTTGATAATGTATCTTTGAACAGTTCTTCTAGATACATGCATTAATTGGGAAATTGCATTAACTTATTTTCTATGAGTCAATTTCTTACTAGTAATCATAGTCATCAATGCTCTATGTGCAACACTTAAATCAACACCTTGACTTGTGTTGTCAATGTACAATTCAATGCTTCTTGTAAATTTTCAATTATAGTTTCTTTTAATAATGTATTAGGAGAACTTTTCTTTTTACCAACACCCAACAACCCCAAAATAGGTTTCATCCATTTCCATCAAATTTTCCATACCAGAAAAAAAAAATTCATCTCGTATCTGAGTTGATGTTTCTTGAACATCATCATATTGATCTTGAACAACAACAGATTGTTGTTGACTATGTTTTGTATCACCTTTCATCTTATCATCCTTTTTACGATCATACAACCTTGATCTAGTCCTCTTATTCCCCATTGTAGAAAATATTTAGATCTTCAAAATTTTGTGCTTTGAACCTAAAAACAAAAACATGCAAATATGCAGATCTTAAAAATTTAGTGCTTTGAACTAAAAAGGTTATATATCTAGTTATTTTTCCTCGATTCTTAACAAAAAAAATGTAATTAGTGAAATGTATAAATAATTTTGCATTGTTAAACTTAACATGTGTAAATTTCATCCATTTAGATCATTTGACTTGAAGTCCAATTTTTATAATTTAGAAAATGAAAAAATAAGGCTCAAGAAATTTAAGAGCATTGATAAAAAGTAAGAAATTAAGTATACTTCAATTAGATACATTTGACTATATGAAATGTACATATGAATGTTATTTAATAACATTAATTGCTTGAAATCACTTAGCTAATATATAGAGAATTTGAGTCACGTATTAGGAAATAAAATATAATATAATTCAGTACTAATAAGTGTTGAATATATACTCAATTTCATTAAAGTGTTTAAATATATTTTACAAATTCAATATTTAGTTAGATTTTAAGTATGTAAATTTATAAGAATTAATCTACTTATTTAGTAAATAAGTTATATCTAGTTACTTTTCCTTGTTCTTAACAAAC
Organism: Cryptomeria japonica; assembly: GCF_030272615.1. Taxonomy (NCBI): domain Eukaryota; kingdom Viridiplantae; phylum Streptophyta; class Pinopsida; order Cupressales; family Cupressaceae; genus Cryptomeria; species Cryptomeria japonica. The sequence goes on along the minus strand of NC_081408.1, from coordinate 75,136,815 downwards.
AAAATGTGATTAATGAAATGTATAAATAATTTTGTTTTCTTAAACTTTTTAAATTGAATAAATGAAACATGTGTAAATTTCATCCATTTAGATCATTTGTCTTAAACTCCAATTTTTAAAATTTAGAAAATGAAAAAACAACATTCAAGAAATAAGAGCATTGATCCAAAGAGTAAGAAATTAAGTTTACTTGGATTCTACATTTGACCATGCAATCTACAATGAACATGATTTAATAACATTAATAACATGATTTAATAACAATAATTGAAAAAATAATTTAAGATAACATAATTGAAAATAAATGATTGAAGCGCAATTAATGAATAATAAAATAAAGTTTTAAATTTAAACTAAAAAATATTTAATTTCCAAAAAAACATCTAATATTGTAAATTAAGCATGATTGAAAAAATAATTTAAAATAACATACTTGGAAAGGGTAGACGCCTTCCGAAAAAAAATCAAAATCTTCGCCCCTTTATAATCTTCCTACTCTCTCCACAATGCCACTTTATTTGAGAAAAAAAATGAATTTTTGCCAAAATAACTCTTATTATTTTCGCACTGGGTTGTTTTGTATTTTTTAATGGGAAAAAAACTTTTTTTTATATGTGGTTCAAGCGACTGGTCGCTTGTACGACTGATTGTGTCGACCCTCACAGTTCCAACTGAAAGCGGTTTTGGCTGAAACGTTTCTGACTGGAACAACCTATGTGGAATGCCAAGTGACAGCGACATCAACAAAAATGATGATTTTTTGAAACTTGTCACTTTTACAACAAAATTTAATAGGTAAATTAAACTTATTAAAAAAACTAAAAATACCCTTTTGATTACATTTAATATAAAAAAAATGTTGTCAATCTCTTTGAGGTTTGAGAATTGTTCAATCTCCCATTGTGCACTTTGAGGGAGGGCCCCCACCATTTTATAGGGAAGTTGGTGACATTTAACACACCAAAGTGCAGAAGAGATGCGATGTAGCCCAGACGACATTTAACACACCAAAGTGCAAAAATGGCATCTATGGTTCGAGGAAGCAACACCATAATTGAACATGATTGTACACCCACTCATTATTATACTGGACTAACCACACCACTGTAGGAAGGACTGGCTTAAACAACATACACTAGCCATTGATTTATTGCGTTATGTTGTATGTGGGTGGGAACTATAGTACGGGCAAATGAGGGATGGGTAGCAGCGTTCGGTATTAGTGGCACCAGCAGGTGAGGGGTAGGTAGTAACGGTAGTCAGCATAGAATGGTTAAGCGTGCTACTTAGAATAGTAGGGGCGGGGTGGGAGGGCCCCTCCCCCCTATAGTTGTTCCGGGAGGGAATTTGAGTTCGTGTGGTCGGGCGTGTAGCATACTCTACCGGGGAAGGAGTTAGCGAGAAATCAATTATTAATGAAGAGTCTACTCTATCTCTTCTTCCAGACTCATGGGTGACATGAAGGTTTATCGCCGCCGGTGTAAGCTCGAAAGGGCCCTGTCAAATCCCATGTCGTAATGACTTTATACGCTTTGTAAGCCCCAGGATCCCTGGCAAGTGCTTTCCCGGCTGCTGGACGAAGTTCGGACATAGCGGAAACTGTGGGAAATTACTACGGGGGCTACAGGGTCTAGCTTGCTGGCGGTATAGATGAGCGACTGAGTTAGGTGGTTGTGGGTGCTCCCGCCTACCACATACAGTGATGTAAGCCGGTATGGAATCGACATCTGTAATTCTGGAGTTCGGAAATATCTAATCTCCGGTGTGGTTTCAAACTACTTCTAGTGATGGGCTACTACCCATTCATTCGTCTACTGCAGGCCTGCGGATGGACCCACCCTTTCTACATGGGAGAGAGCTTAAACTATAGATGTAAGCCACATTGTTGAAGACCCTCACCCGACGAAGGCGGGGTGGGTGGGAGGCAATCTTTAACCGGGGGTTGGCCAGCAAACCCCCGGGCCTATCTGCACTTCGTTCAATATCTCCTCCCACCCACCCCTGTTAGCATTTTTGACAATGCCTTACCCCGGCAGAGTGGTCGATGCTTCCCCGAGCCTCCGGGTCACGAATCCGGTTGGTTGGGCGAGCAGTAGAAGAATCGGTAATCAACATCGAAGTCGGCCTCACCTTCACTTCATTCAGGATGAGGGCCCGAGGAATCTTTTCAAAAGGTGTCGTTTCGGATTGAGCGGCTCGACAAGTGTTGGGTGGTTCCGCTCGAGTCCCCATCCGCCAGATCTCCCACTGCTGCAAGTAAGCCTACTGATTGAGAGAAATGAACTGATGCATGGATGACAGATCGATCAGCCCTTCTTCTTTCTCTCGGTCAGGTCCCCGATGATGGAAAGGCTATTGTTGGTGGGTGGGAGGAGATAGTTAGGCCGCCATCAAGAAACAGGGGGGAAGAAGCTAGCGGTAAAGAAATGTGTCGGCCCCCTACTCTAGATAGGAAGCTCTATCCCCCTTATCCGATCTCTTCTAACCCACGATCAAGTGCATAAATGACAGAACCGGGTGAATGCAGAGATTATGGACACCTATCCCAGACTATGACGGTAAGAGAGTTAAGGAAATCCGTCTTCCAGAAGATCGCCGGCTCGACCTACCAACCAACATGCTCGGTGCTTGACCAACATGAAAGCAATGGTATGATCTACTCGACCTTGAATCCAGCCCCTTTCATGCCCTCTACTCGGTCCATCTACTCGACCTTGAATCCAGCCGGTACCGGTACCGGCACAATTCTATGACCCTATCCAAACTATGGTGCTCGACCCCCATCCATTATAGGGGCCGGTATCAATAGGTATATGAATATATTAAAGTTACTCGACCGAATCCTCCCCTCACTCGACCTTGAATCTATGCCCTATGGATACTAGAATTCCCCCCCCGGGGGGGGGGGTGGGAGGCTATAGTTGGTGGGAGTTCTAGTTCCTGCTACTATAGTTATAGTAGGGCCATTCAAGGTTGAGTTCAAAATGCTGAGCTCCCTATCTAGCTAGAATTCCCCGCCCGGGGGCTCGACCTAAAGGTAAAGGTGGCCCATTATAGAGAAGGGCCTAAGGGGGTGCTTGGTGGTCGAGCCCTATTGAAAGGTTGCCCCCGGTTGAGTGCTCGGCCCAATCAATAGGTCTAGCTGCTCTCCCAATCAATAGGTCCAGCTGCTCTCTGTCCAGTCCAGTCCAGTATCACTTATTACTAAAGGCCATAAGAGCGCGCCCTACTACTATAGATGAATGGGCCCTCGACCCCCGGTGGGGCCCGGGGGTGGGTGGGAGGAGATAGAGGACCCGTGGGGGAGGGTAGAAAGAACCGAGTGCCCGATTGCCCCAGCTATATAGATAGGGGGGGTAGTAGGTAGGGAAATGACCTGCCCGATGAACTACCCGATCCTCAGCTGTTGGCGTTCAATTAGATAATTCCCATCGAGGGGGGCATTGGCACGGATGCGGTGAATTGCCAAATTGGGGTATGGCATAGATAAGTTCCTCCCACCCTACTATCTATCCTCGGCTGGCTATATTGAGGGGAATCAATCCCCGCCCTCTGCATATGGGCTCAATCTGCCCCTACAATGGCTCTATGGGGCCAGAGTCTAGACGTCATATGTCTACTCCCATAGAATTAATTGTAGGGCGAATGGTTTTTGTGGGGGGGGCCTTTGAACCTGACCACCCACCCGACTATGCCCCCCACCCCCCAAAAAGAATAGTTATCTACTGGTTCAGCAACGGCTAGTTTCCCGGAACTATTGATGTAAGGGTGGCCCCTATTATTAGATTCGGGAGAAAGTTGGGCCCCTACCATTCTATAGGTAGTCGGTAGATTATTGTAGGGGGAGGAGGGCCCCCGCCCGGGGGGGTCTAGTTCTTTACTGATTAATTAACTGATTCATTATTCTAGTGAACAGGCTTATTAATTAACTTACTCTAGCAGGCGCACTATAGTTCCCACCCAACCCGGAACTATAGTTTCCCTCCCACCCATAGTTATGAAGGGTGGGAATTTGAGTTGTTTTGCCCATTCCAATTCCTTCCCATACAACTGTACCTGCTACTACTGGCTACGGATCTGGATATGTGTCTCGATCTCCACGCTATAATCCCCTTCCACCCCGCTACTGATGATGGCACTGGATAAGCTACTTATGGGTATGGATCTTTGGCTCAATCAGCAGCTTAAGCAACTGCATAATCAACAGAGTCAGCAGCTTGATCAACTTACTCAACGGCTTGAACAACCGGATCCCCTTACCCCCCTCAAATTATGTTGGGGCTGGAACTGGAACTGATAGCTCTATGGCTGGATCTACCGCATCCCGATCGGTCAGACTCTTCCTATCGGTCACGAAAGCTAGGAACTGGTTATGGATCAACACCGGGGTCTCTAACCAGAACCAAGAACGTAGCTACGGGATATGGATATGGAAGGGATGTTGCGGGTAGATCTGTTTCTCGATAAGAAGGTATGGACCTGGTACTGTCTATACTTCATATGGTTCTATAACCGTATCTGGAGGATATAAAACAACTGTCTCTGCTACTGGTGTCCGTGCTCATGGTTCAAGCTAAACAACTGGTTCAACAACTCTTAGTCAACTGCTTAGTCCTGGTCCACTCATACTCAATCCACTGCTTCAACTGACTCTGCTCCTTCCACCTATGCCGCTGGTTATCGATCCCTCAACTCAGAATCTTTATCCCCATCACGAGCATCCGAATCCGGCTCTCGACCCGGGTAAACTGCTTACTCAACTGACTCAACCTAATCAACTGCTGCTGGACCCTATATCGATCCCGACCCGGAAGGGATGCATCTGGCTTTGCATCTGCTACTCGTGCTGCTCATGGCACCGCCACCGGGTATGATATATCTGGATATGCTGGTGGATCCGGTAATGGGCTCGGCCTAGATGCTGGTCCTGGATCAGAAACCGGTACTGGAAGATACGTTATTGGTACTGATACTCGCTATTCCACTGGTTCTACCGGTGTTACTGGATCATCTGCTCAATCCACGAGATCTACTGCTACTGGCGCCTCTGCTGGATCGGTACAAACTACTGAACCAACCTCACCAGCTGCTGGACCAATTTTGAAGCTCGTGCTGCTTCTTTACAATCCCCATCCCAATCTGCATCTCGACCTGGAGGAGATGCCGCGAGAATATGGAATAGGAAGAGATGTCGCGGGCTGTGGGACTGTGACTGGAGGGTATGGATCTGGATCAGAATCAATTGCTCGTGAAGACCTGGGTGTGTAAACTGCTGGATCAATCAGTTCGGGATCACGGATCAACGGATCATACTCGGCCGGTTCAGGACAAAGCGCTTTACCTGCTACTGGACCATTCACAATAGGATAATTCGTACCGGCTCGTGGGCACCCGTACATGGACTTGTCCCATTCACTCCCGTACGCTGCTCCCCGCTTTATCTTCCACATGAACACCAGGGGTGGGTGGGAGGCCCCTACGGGCCGTAACCTGAACGATATTGACGGTTACGGGTGGGTGGGCCCCTACTATTCTTAGCCAGGGTAGTGGAGGTAGATGTCGTTGTAAAGTTCCGGGGGGGCTATCTCTTCTCAACCGAGATCTCGAATCTGGAACTGTGCCAATACCTTCCTCCCGATCCAACCTACTATCGAGTGCATCAATGACGGAACCTATCCCCGTCCGGTTCAAACGGGGCAGCAATCGTCTCCCTTCTATTCGATCGGGTCCCTACTATTGTTGAGATCTCCGAGATTTTGACAGGCGATTGCACGTTCCCACCCAACCAACTATAATTGGCTTTATCGCAGGCGTCATTAATAAGTGGGGGGAGATAGCGCGGTTCCCCATCCGACAAAAAGAATAATGGGTAGGCGGGCGGAGCCTCCTTTTCACCCCCTTAGAATAGTAGGGCGATTCGGTTGTAAATGATAGACCGCCAACTAGAGACACTAATAGATGGATAAAACATCAAGAGCGGACTTACGGGAAGTGTCGAGTTGCCGCATTGCTGGTCCACCCCCACCCGCCGGACTATTGGGGGGAGGAGCGAACTCCTATCCACTTCGCTTCTCGTTCCCCCCCACTCCACCTCTTACCCACTTCTTATGCTTTGAATGGCCCTCCCATTCCCACCCCCTCCTCTCCCCTCCTGGCAGGGTGGGAAGGCCGTCAAAAGTTATCAGTCGAGTAACTGGTTCCATAGGAAGATGGGAAGGGATGAGGAGCGAATGGGAAGCGAATGAGAAGTGAATAATAAGTAAGCACCCAGCCACCCGGCTGGGAATCAAGCCCCCAATCCGAACCGTAAAGGATTGTAGGGGCGATTTTGCCGCTAGCAGTCGAGTGTACCTTAATAGTAGGGGCAACTATATTAGCAACCGGGGCCCTCTCCCTCAGAATAGTAGGGGCCCGGTGCAGTTGGGTGGGAGATTATACCTTCTACTTTCCCTTACAGTGAAGATAGAATGGTAGGTGGGGGCCCGACCGTAAAGATTGGAGGGTGGGTTGAACAGATTATCTACTCAAGATCAATGCCCACGAGGAGAATTCTGGTCGCCCCCACCCCATTATAGCTAGAGTAAAGCCCCGATAGGCAGAGGTAGGGTTCATCGGCCCTACTCAATTCTAGTCCCCAGGCGCCCTACCTCCAATAGTGGGGCATGTTACGTATGGAATCTAATCCCCCGTAGGGACCCGCATCTATAGCTAGAATTCCCCCCCACATGAACTGCAGGGGGCTATAGATAGCTGGGAGAGATGAGATATGCTCGGAATGGTTTAGAAACATCGATTAGAGAAGGGCCCGAATGCAGAGTCCTACCTCGGCAATAGGAGGAATAGAGTAGTTTGATCGAGATGATGATACGGATGCCGCTAGCGATGAGGAAATAATGTTCCCAAGCTCCCTACGGTACTGACTGATGGGAACGGGTGGGAGGGAACTCTAGTTGGTGGGTGGGAGGCTATAGATGGAGGGAGGGAACCTTAACTAAGAATTATAGGGCGGGTGGGAATAGAAATCGGTGATGAACCCGAGAATATGCCCATCTGCTCTTGTTCTAGATGTTTGGGGTGGGAGTTCATGCCCCTACTATTCTAAGGTAGTTGCTGGTAAGGTTTCCAGACTTAAAGGAGGGAAGGATGGTTGCTGTATTTGATTGCTATGATTGCCTATAGCGGGGTGGGGTACTCCCACCCTGCTCATGATAGATGGATTCCAGAGAGCTACCGACGGATTGGAGTCATCAGCTGGCAATAGAAGGGATTCCAGGGAGCTACTGAGCCTACGAGTTCTATAGTTGGGCGCTCTTGCCTGTGTTCGGTGCTTTACTATATCAAATGAGAATTACTGCGTAACCGCTGTCCTTTACCCCCCCTATTCTAGCAAGCTGATTAATCAAGAGGAAGATTAGAACTATATTAGCAACCGGGGTCCGCCCCTACTGGGCAGCGGTTACGCAGTGCATTACCTCGGCTTCAATACAACGGTGAATGGATGGGCATCCAGCCATGTTACGTCTATAGTCAACACCAGATTCTATACGTAATAGAACTCATTATCTTGCCTATAGAATAGTAGGGCTTCCCGATGGAGCTTTCTTGAACTCCCGGTAGGGAAACGGAGCTACCTCGCTCATTGGGCCTACTATTTGAAGGGCTCCTCCCATCTGGGGACAGTCGTTAGCCAGCACTAATAGCTGGGTATTGCTCTCCTAAACAACTAATGAGAAAGCAGTTCGACGTTGTTAACCTTCTTTCTCTGGATCCTCCGGGTCCTCCGGTTGTAAACATCTCCTCCTTATTCTAGCAGGCTAATTAATTAAGCCCCACCCTGGGGCCTTCCGGTTGCCCTCAAATTATATGGGCCGCCCTTCCTTCCTAAGTTCCCTACTGCGGTAGATTAGTTGCCTCCTAGTTAGGGTAGGGGCGCAGTTCCGGAAGGAAGCTAAACAAATGCTAGTTCACTCAGCCTGAACTGAACACCCCCTAAACAGTTATAGGGGCCAATCTGCCAAAAGGATATATGGTCGGAATTGAGGGTTGGGCTATAGTTGTACAGTTCAGTAATTCTTAGCCAAGGACAGCCCCTTAGAATAGTAGGGGAATCCCACCCAACCCTTACGGGAATTCAATTATAGCTGGGAGGGAATCATAGGGCCCAGCCCTCCCACAACGGCCCTTAGAATAGTAGGGCCCGGGCCATCTATTGCCGGCCATTAGAATAGTAGGGGCCGTTTGGACATTTCGCGCAGGAGTTGAAGGGTCCCAGCGGTGGCACCACCACTAACAGCAATTGTTTGGGCACCACCAGCAGCAGAGGCGCCGAAGCAGCGGAGCCAGTCCACTACCCAGTTGATCCACCAGCACCAGCAGAGGAAGGAGCCGGGTGGGAATAAGAAGTTAGAAGGAGATGGATGACTTCATTATCACCGGGCTTAGCAACTAGTTATGGAACCCCCTATAGTTCCCACCCGGCAAGTACTTGCTAAGATGCCGCTATTGGTAGTGCTGCCGAGTCGACTAGATCAATGGGAACTGGGGCGGGACCTCAGTGACTGCTATCTCTGCAAGTGCTCATTCAAATTGGTTCTGCAGGTCTACTATCTCCGGCGGGCCCCTACTATTCTATGGTAGTTCCCCGGCCGCGCGTCCTTCCTCGTGGCGTTTACGAGGGGTTACTACCCATATCCGAGCGGCGGTGCACTTCCCATCCGTTGGTGAAGCATGGCTATCGCCCCTGTACTGCTCTCGTGCTGATCGATAGTTCTCGAAGCATATGAACAGACCGAAACTACAGAGTCAACTGCTACTTATGGATGGAACCTATGTCTCTGATGAATAATATAAAAGAAGGGGCGATGAAACCCATGTCTCTGATGAAAGAAGAAAAAACAAAATCATTCCATCCGGTCCGACTCTTACCACCCCCGATCTGGATCTGCCGGGTCATCCATTCACTGATTCGGGATCAATTAGTGCTAGGTCAATGGGAGCCACTGGGTCCGCTCGATCTCCAACGATTGGCCATGGGTTTCCATCTCGATCTCGAAATCTGCACCTGGGTCTGGATAATCCCGGGTGAATCTGTTCCTGGAGCAGTGGGGGATGTGCGGAAACCCGGAACAGGACGAGATGCTACCTTTGCCTATGGATCCGTAACCGGTTCTCGATCTGGATCTATATGAGCAACAGGATCGGCTGAATCACCCGCTCCATAGACTAGCTCTGCCATTGCTTCCCCCGCAACTACTGTTGGTTTATCGACCGGATCATCGGGGTGAACCACTCTGCACAATCCGGGTGGGGGGGAATTCTAGCTATGTCTTTGCTTGCTTCGACCCGCGGGGTGGGTGGGAGGTAGATGGGGCCGGTGGCTTTGCCAGCTCCGGATCTGCTGCTATCGATCCTGGTAGGTCCCTCGATCCGGAAGGTATGCTGCCGGAGTTACTGGTTATGCATCTGGCCCTGCCACTGATGGATCATGAATATGCTGTCCATAATGCCACCAGCGCCGCTGGTGAATATGCCACTGATGCTGCTGGCTCCTCTAGGCGGATATGCTTCTAGGCATGGATCAATATATTGTAACACCGGCTGCTGGGTCTCGATCTCGGGAGTCATGATCTACTTCAGATGCTACCTACGGGTTGGGTGGGCCCCCATATATTCTTCGCCGAAAAGCTGCTTTCTCCACTTACTCATAGAATTGGTGTAGTTGGACCATTTACTACCTGATAAGAATTATTTGTACCGCCAATGAATGACCTGGGCCCCTCTTCCTCCCACCCACCCCTGCATTGGGAGTAAGAAAAGAAATAATATCCGGATGAATGATCTGGTTCCGGGCTATCTGTGCTCGGATGGCTTCTGCTTCGACATGGTCCCTATGAATGATCGGAATCCGCTCATGGCAGTGATGCACATCCAGATCCGGGTGTTGGGATCGACCGGAGTGCACAACGGACTTGCATCACCGATTCAAGGAATTGTTGGGGACAAGGCTTCAATAATGGCCCTAGGGGTGGGTGGGAGGAATTATAGAGATCGATCTTTTAGACTAGTTGTTAGTTTTGGCGGGATCCCCTACTATTTGAAGGGCCTCCCACCCTGCTGCCCCATGTGACGTATAGACTCTGGCCAACAACTAATCTACCTCACCGGCCCGTAGGGCCCTCCCACCCGGGCCCCCTAGAATTCCTTCTATTCCCTCCCACCCGGTTGGGAGGAAGTATAAGGACCGGAACTATACTAGGGGGGGTGGCCCCCCCGGGAGGTTTCTATTATTGTAAAGTTCCGAATTCTAGGGTGGGGGGGGGAATTATAAGGCGTCGGGAGAGGACTAACCTTTGGAATGTCCTTTTGAACAGAAATCTCTTCAGTTGTTGTTTTTTGGGGAACGCTGGGCTGGACTTACCTCTGCAGTTGAATCATGTGGTGGAGATGGTTGAGTTGGCCGTTGTGGAGAAGGAGGGGGAGCAGAAGTTCCCACAGCTGCAGCAGTTGTTGCCACACCACAGTAGGAGCCTCTTTTGTCTCCGCACCCTTGAGCTTTATTTTCAGTTTATTTTCCACCTTTTCTTCTGATGCTTCCTGTTCGATTTCTTCAACATTTATCGCTTGGGTGGCCACAAACTATCTCCTCCCACTTAATCCTATTGCCCCCCCACCCACCCTCCCCGTTGTGGGGGGCAATTGACTCGGGAGGGAGGGAATTGTCAGTTGGGGTGGGTGGGGGAGATAGAGTAAGCTTCCGAGGGAGGGAAAAGAGCCAACTCAGTGTGGTAGGGGCAGTAGGAAGACCATTGGTTCTCATGCGAGGGGTTGGAGCAATGGACTGACTAGGTTCGGTTAGGGTTCTTAGTTCCACCCTTCCCAGGGGGTCGGGTCTTAATCCCTATTTGAATCGTAGCTCGAGCGGACCAAGGTCGTTGGGACGAGAACTGGCACGGAGGATTGGTCTCTCGCTCCTGATCGATCCACTGGCAGAAGGGACGGCTTGCTTGCCTCTGCCTATCGAGGTGGTTCGCCCACCGGGCTATCGATTAATGCCCGAATTCGCTACTGGTTGCTGTATCCTCCAATGAGATTGGTCGAGACCCCGGATGCTGGAGCAGCCGAGACGTAGCGAGAAAGGGTGGGTCGGATGCTGCTGGGGAAGAACCACCCGGTGTGGATGCGAGCTTCGATTGATAATACCTGTATGAAGAAGTGGCTTGATCGCCCTTTCTCGATGAATAAGACCTACCTACCCGGTGCCACTTCTCACGCTGATGCCCGTGGGCGGACTTGATATGGATAAACCAACATCTTATCCTCACGAACAAGATTTGCGTGTCCAAGTCATCCGTACCACGCTCAATGCCACCGGATGGACTCGATGCATCGATCATTGCGGGCGGGTGGGAAGGGAGAGTAGACATGGAAATCCGCCCTATCGAACGGAATCTACCAGCAGTTCCGAGTCCTACCGGTCCGTGTCTCTCGGCCAGGAGCTATCGGTATCCAACGTCTCTGGTTCCATCCCTGGTATGTGTGTGTTCCGCCAATGCTCCAATCCGAGTGATGATTTGTGCCGATCGTACCCACCAAGATCAGCTGAAGAAATAGAAGCCCTTGCCATTGGTTCCGATCCGACCGAACAGCAGCACCGAGAGTACCAGCATCAGATCTTCCTCCTTCGTCCGGTCTCCAGAGACAGCTTGCTTGAAAGCCCTCGGATCCAAATACTTAGATAGAGTCACATCCAGGTCCGGTCCCGACAATAAAGCTTTTTCTCCCAGCAGTGGCAAGCGGAGATGCGTAAGGGGGTGGTGTGAGCGGATCGGATAAAGGGGGTGGAACAGGCAGTGGGTTGTCGTCTGAAGGCCATTGACCGAAATCAATGAGGTGGGCGGCTAAGGCAATATATCACCGAGATCGACCGGGTGGACTGCTCCCTTCATCGAGAGACACGAGAACCAGCTGATGCCAATTGAAACACTGGATACCCATTGATGGGCGATGAACATGGCACTCGCTGAACCGGGCGGTTCGGTTGTTAGGTGGGAAATCGACTGATTAATGAAGTGAGGGGGTTTGGGTCGGAGAAATGCCGTTTGTTAGTCGACGTGATAGATCGTAAGAAACAGTATCGTGGGAGTTCCCCGGGCCCCTACTATTCTAAGGTAGATTAGGCCATTTTTGACTAACTCAATAAAGCCCTCGACTCGAAATAAGACTTTCAAAGGTGAGGGCCAGACAAGGGCTATCTCCCAGAGCTCTCGATGTGTCAGAATCAACCAAGTGCTTTTCTTCTCCCCAGCTCCAGTCGAAGCAACCAACCTATTCTGTCCGCTTGGAACCTAAAGTCTATCACGTACGTATTAACGACTTCACTTCTATTCCCAGTGCCCGGAGAGAGGGAGATGAATAAGTCTATTTCAACCCCTAACAGCTCAGCAAATCTAATAAGTTTTTACCCTTCCCTGCCTCACCCCTATCTCGCTGGAACATTGGTCTACCGCTTCTTCTAATCCCTCGATCGATGTCTCCCCCCACTCAGCGTTAAGCGGATTGAAGGATGAAGGAAGCCATAAGGGATGTATCGCCAATCCTAGCTATTTGGTTAGTCGGTCCATTGCCCGGCCGGATGTCCCTACTTGTGCTTCCGATCGACCGTCTATTCAATCTCTTCCCCTCTCCCTGCTCGATCAAAAGGTGGGTAAGTCCCCAAAGATCCTAAAGTATCAACCTCGTCATTCTTAATTGACCTGTCGAAGGAAAAGATCTGGTGGAGAGGCCATAGTCTCTATAGGGGATGATGGATATATTCTTCCATGTCGGATGCGGTGCGGCCGGGGTGGGTGCCCTACTATTCTAAGGGGGTGGCGGGTGGGCAACGGGCCCCTCAAATAGAAGCAGGTCCGCAGCACTTTTGTGCTGCTGAGCAGCACTTTTTTGCTTCAAATCGGGCGATCCGCAGCAGGCCCCTACTATGTCGAAGGGCTGCTGATCAGCACTTTTGTGCTGCCCCTCAACATTCTAGAGAAAGGTAGATTATTGTGACCCAACGTCAATTCTCCCGGGCCTCTTCTCGATTATATACGTAACATGCCCGCTTCGGTTTGGATGGTATTAAGTATATAGACAGATGGTGGTAAAAGCCGAGGGATGTGGTGCACTGGCAATATTCCTTCCTTCGAAAGATAGCTGGATCCAAGCATGTGATTTTTCCATTTCCCACCCCAACTCTGAAGATGAGAAAGGACTCGACTTAGCTCGCCCCGGGTCGACTGATCTGATCGGAGAGGGACTTAGCTCGACTTACAGAGGTGGAGAGGAGTTCGTGTGTTCGCTAGACTGCTTGCTCTGCTCCGGGAGGGAAACAATTGGTATGAAGTATCTAGACAGAAGTTCGGATTGAATCGAGTGACTCCTTGAAGACAGAAGTTCGGAAGGAAGCTTGAAGTCGAGCAACCGAGAAGCAGTTACCGCTAGCGGTCTCCATCCCTAGCTAGCAATTCTCGTTATTGAACCGGGCGAAGAGAAATAAATCGATTCATTCGTAGGGTCCATAGAATTGTAGGGCGAGCTCGATTCTAGATCGATTTTAGCGCAAGCTGATCCTAATTAGAATAGTAGGGCACTAATTGAATTAGAATAGTAGGGCACTGATTAATCTACCATCAAATGTCGAGGGCTTTCTTGCCCCCTACTATTCTAAAGGGCTAGCGTATTCTAGCAAGCTAATTAATTACGCATTAATTGACCGCTAGCCCTTGCCGAATAGTAGGACGCTAGAATAAGAAGCCTGCTAGTCAAATAGTTCTAGAATCAAGTGAGCCCCTACTATTCTAGGGCACATAGTTGGGGTCGAGGACATCCGACCGACTGCCTGTGGAGTGAGGGTGGGTTACTCTAGCAGGCTGATTAATAGGGGTGGGCCCCTACTATTCTATGGCATCGGAGGATGAAGGGCATCCAGCCAGTTCTGATCATGGCTCCATTCCGCCCTTCTTTTATAGAATTGCGAGAGGGGAAGATCTCCACTGTCTTATAATAGTAATAAGAGTTGGTGATGTCGGGCCTGCCGAAGGGCAGAAAAAAAATAGCTTGCTTGAAAACAATAATGAAAAGGAAGGGCCAAAGTGAGCGAGATTTGGAATCAGATGAAAGGAGAGGAGAGCGAACAACAGGAGTCATTTGCCCCCCTAGAGTGGTCGATTATCCCCGGGGGTGGGGCTCGTCGATAGTTGTTTCATTCAGGATCAAGCCTCCACCGGGAACAAAGCAGCGAAGACCAATGGCGGTTAGGTAAGAAAGCAAGCTTGACTGAAGGGGGAGAGAATGGATGTTCGAATGACGAGTCCCTTTGATCATCGTTGGTTATCCGGCCGGAGATTGGCTAGACCCAGAGATATAGGTGAAGAAGTAGTTCGTGAAATTGATCTTTACGTTTAATTGCAGGGGCTCCCTCATTCAGGATATCAGTAAGTTCCATATCCAGATCCACAATTAATTGCAGGGGCTCCCGGCCCCTTCTATATCTATCTGCACCCACCTTTGCTTATGTTTATAGAACTGGATAAAATGGGGCGGGCGCTTCAACAAGATCAACTCGCGTAAACTGGGTATAGATCTCGATATGGAACCTCCCCACCAGCGTATGGTTATCAAAATGGAAAGGACGCTGCGGGCTTATCTCCTGCGGGAACTCTGCATGCTTCTTAAGCGATTGATATTGCTTCCACTCGATCATTTACTACTAGCTTTGCTCCTTAGATAATTCATACGGAGCCGGCGGATTGGTTAGACCTGCTTCTTAAATGTCAGCCCACGGAGAAGAGCTGGCAGAGCAGACGCATTGATAGACAAGAAAGAGAGAGTTTCATGGGCCTGACCTTTATTCCATAAGCTTTCCATAGACCATAGACCAATTCGGATCCAGTGCCATATCCACCACCAGAAGAATAGGCAGCCGTAGCATCGTCAGTTGGCAGATTGAGAGCCCTAATAAATCGTTTACCCATTGCCCGCTTTACCCAGTCCTAGTCATTGTTGTTTACCTTATTGACCGAGTTTACCTCGCATCTAAGTCAAGTACCACCAGTAGCATAGTTCCGCATAGGCGGGGCCAGTTACGGAGAAGGACCAGGGAGCGGAATTATTGTATCTAGCATTACCATAAAGGGATTCACCATCAAAGGTAGCAGGTCAAGATCCGGTCCCGATAGTTTTAGATCGAGATCGAGTCCCAAATCCAACAGTCGCAGATCCAGATCGTTCTCGAACCGGTTTAAGAAAAGAAGCTATCCTCCGTTCCAATGAGTCAACTATGGCACATCGATTGACTATTCGGTAGGTTAATAACTAAAGTAATTATATAAACTTCGGTTGAGCGGCAAGATAAGATCAAAGCCCATACCGGTACTAAGACATACATAGAAATAGCCATTGAAGAAAGGGAACCCCGCAACATAGAAATAGAGGGGCTATGTGGGCTGGTCCGAGTAGTTTCTGGTACCCGAAGGGGCCCACCCCTACCCTAACTACACCGAAGAGACACTCTTCTTTAGCGGAGCTACCCGCTCCTAAGTTGTAGATTAGAACCGGGAGATTGGGAGGTTGTAGCCGGGCATGTTACGTATAGAATCGAGTTTGGCAACTATAGTTTAGTTTTCCCACCCCCCCTACGGCCCTCAAATTCTATGGGCCTGCTAGAGTTCTCGGGAATCCCCTGGCGAATAGTAGGGGGGGTGGGTAGGTGGCTCTAGTTGGAGGAGATGGTTGAAAAGAGGGCCGCCCACAATAATCGGCTTTGAGGGGGGATGCTGCTAATATATTCTCATTTATCCGGATGGAGGGCCTATCTATCCGGCAGCTATCATCGCCAGAATAGATCAAATTCGGAGGGAGGGATCAGAGGAAGGATTCCGTTCATCAGCTCCTGGGGATACGAAGAGGTAGGGATTTAGAAACCATTTATGTTCAACAAAGGGGAGGGGCCCGCCACTACAGATGCCAGATGATATTCCCGATTCCTTTCTCGCCCCCTCCTACTAACTTCTCTACCTGCTCGCTCTGCAGAAGGATCAAACTTCTTCCGGATCGTCGGAGTTCCCACCTTCTTACTCCCACCCGACCCCGGTACGACATCTGCTAGTGGATCGTTCTGATGAACCGCGAGGGAATCAGTTTCTTCTACTCCTGGATCGGGGAGGGATGACCCACCGACCGGTTCTGGTTTATTCGCTTCCGAATCAGCGGGGAATGAGCACTCAACAATTACTACTAGAATTGGGATGGTCCCTCATCAGCGTTTTCTAAGGCAGGAGATATATATGGGTTGGACGGGAAACGCGGTGCAAGGGCTTTCAACCCATGCTGGAAATTGCAGCGGGAAGGTTTGCATCAGCTGGTGAATATAGAGGTGGGGATGGATCAGAGGAATGAGTGGTTCACCCGGCTCCACCTCTCCTCCCCCCCCCACCCCGGCGGCATTCCATCAATAGTTTGTGATAGCGGTTCATCACCGGCATGGCTGGCATCGGAGGGAAAGGAAGGGCTAGAAAGGAGATCGGTTCACTTACTGATTGATTAGTTGAGTGTTCAATACCGGGCCCCTCTGCATCTCTCGATTGCCTATAGAATGGTAGGGGGGTGGGATCGGCTGCTTCTTCTCTTTCTGTCCCTCTTCTCCGAATGGATTCGATCAATAGTCCAATTCTTCCGCTGGTTCGGGTAGGGAAGGCGCCCACGATCGATTAGTTAGCCATAGAGGAGGATTCGTTCAGATAGGCTGTCCCAACCATTTGAGTTCCCGGCTCGACACTTCAGTAGAAGATCGAATCATCCGCGGCCTCTCCCTCCCGAATCCGGAAATCTGCGATTCCTACTGGGCAACAACTATAGTAGTTCCTCCCACCCAACTATCATCCACCCACCCACAACAAAACTCTATTTATTGGGGGCCGATAGTTGGAGGGCAAATCTATATAGGGTGTAGGGCCCTACTATTCTATGGCGAGGATGGGAAAATGAATGATATTACTTTCCACCCCTCTAGAATTCCCTGATGAACTGCCTGCCTGATGAACTGCAGGGTGCCTTTGGACCCACTTTTATCCGGGTCGAGCTTTTCATTCCTTATCTAATACAGCACACAGCTAGGGGGCGCCTCGCTATTCCAAGTGATTCACCTTTTCAACTTGAAATTGTGTTATTACACGGAACGGATGGGAGGGAGGTTGCGAGCAGAACCAAGATTTGCTTTTCCTTCCTCACCCTCCTCTGTCAGGTGAGCCATCCTTCCTCACCCTCCTCTGTCAGGTGAGCCATCCTTCCAAGTATTGCACCTTTAAAAGAGACTTAGGAGAGTAGAGGCTTTCACCTCGCTTTCCTTCGTGTTAAACCAAAAAGGGAACCTATCACAACCTTGGTCGGGCTACAACCTGAGCATCGTTCAAAACTCACACTATAGAGAGAGGAGAAACACCACCTTGGGAAACAATGTAGATCAATAGACCAAAACGGGACTAAACAGGATATCCGAAATAGGGAGTCAACCTGCATCCTGCCGAAATGGGAGGATCCAACCCTGAATCTGCAATGGGAATCTTTTCTTATTTGGGACGCGGATCTATAGCAATGGGATAAATATGGTTCGTAGAGCTCTTTATTCATCAGGGTGGGTGTGCAACGATCGATCCCTCGATTGAACTGCCAGTCACCTCGCCGCCCCCCAAAAAAAAATTCTAATCAAAAATTATCACATCTCTCTCATTTTGGGCATTCACGTGCGTGCATCTCGTTCTATTCTCAAATGCATTGGGGCGAAAAGCAGTGGTTTAAAAACACCCGAAACACTCACTCTTGATTCCAGTTCGGGCCCTACTATTCTATGGCACTTCGTGGGGAACGAACATGTCGTGGTTTCTGAATCCGCATCCGGGGAGGGATCTCAATTCTCAATCCGCATCCGCAATGGAGTCTCAATCGGCAATGGAACGTAGAGCGAACTGAGTTACCCTCTAAAAGAACTACAAAAACTATAGCACATCGACCTAGGATTGATGACCTTAGAACCCTGATGATGGGGATCTGAGTGCCTGCCCGGTGTACCATTATTTCCCACAAGCCCTAGCTAGATGCTTTTTCACTGACGGGGACCTGTGTTCCCAATAGCCTATTTACCATCAGCGGTTATTCAGGCTTTAGGAACATCAACTGGAAGTAGAGGCGCTCAACCTAAGAATTGAATTACGTATCCTAGGCTTTTCAGATCAATACTTCGGACAATAAGGCAGGCCTTTACTTGAAAGGGGGTGCCCTACTATTCTATGGGGTAAGTGTTACGTTATCTCCATATATCCCCTTATTTACCCTCCTGCTATTTTGAGACCCAGGTATTAAGACGTTACTCTAGTTACTGGTTTCTTCCTGTCTCTATTTACGTGTTTATCCTTGTCTCTAGTTACCGGGTTATCCCTGTATCTAGTTACCGGTTTATTCCTGTGCATCTGAAGTTCTCCTTCGTTACTCTAGTTACTGGCACTTATTCCCTTGGCCCTGCCTGAAGTTCTCCTTCGTTACTGCTCTTTCGTTAAAGGGAAAGCTTGGCATGCTTTCTCTAGTTACCTACTCTAGGTCTCGGTTGACCTGGTTGGCTTGGCCTGGTCTATGCCTGGTTTTCTCTTTACCTATGGGGGGCCTCCCAGCTCCCGCTACTCCATAGAACCCACCCCGGCCCGGAGGAAGTCTTCTGGGGGCCTTTCCCGTAGCCAAGCAAGGTAGCCGAGAAAGACAAGAGAGAGGGTCGTATTTCTCGAGCCTTCCTTAAGTATTCTGCTGGGGGTCCCGTAGCCAAGCAAGAGAGAATGCCTTAGAGATAGGCAAGAGCCGCTTGAAGTTAAGTAGTATTCCTTCCCTGTAAGCAAGCCAGAGTGTTTTCCTTCAAGCAAGTGTTATTCCTGATATTTCCTTACCCTACCACCTTCCTTCTAGCTCTTTGAGGGGAAGAAAGAAAGGGATAACCGTCACCTTCTCACTAGCGATTTGAGGGGAAAGGGGCCTGCCTTCAAACAAAAGGCTTCTTTTTCTATCTCGGGTAATCTCTGTCCCCGAAAATAGTTCATATCCCAATCCACCCCTATCTATAATGCGTCCCCTCCCCGCCAATAAGCTCTCATTTCCCAATTCACTCATTTTGAGGAGATACCTATCCTCCTAAATTCTGAGCACACAAACAGCACAGAGGGATGACGCACAGAGAATCTTCGCCGATAATCTTATCCGCTCCGTTGAAGCGGATAATCCTTTATACAAGCGGATCATTCATACCATATCCGCGAGATAGAAAGAAAGGCAACGCCAAACCCCAACTCTCTACCCCCAGCCATTCACTCCACGGGCACTCCAACCTACCCACTAGCCAGATAGGATAGATAGGGCCCTCCGCCACTACTATAGTTGCGGTAGGGGCCAGGGATGCTTCACTCCGGACGGAAGGATGCCGCCCGTTTCACTCCCCTTCCCAACTATTCACTTCGGGGTCGCCCCCCAACTATCTCTTCCCACCCCTACAATTAATCTACAACTATAGTTCCCTCCCACCCTGCAGGGGATTCTAGTTAGACCACCCACCCAACTAAATTCCCCCCGGGCCAATTATAGTATAGTTGCCACAACTATACCAGGCAGGCCCCTACTATTCTAAGGCGGCGGCAACTATAGAAACTATACTCTCTTTCAAACTAGTTTCCCACTTGGGTTGCCTTAGAATAGTAGGGCAATGACTCTTAAGACTGAAAGCCCTTGCCCCAGCAGTTCTTGGCGGGTAGTTTGATTGATTGAAACTCGAGTGCCCCTCACCTTCACCCCTACCCCTACTATTTGAAGGGAATGGGCAGATGAGGTATAACCTTAGAATAGTAGGCATCGAGAAGAATCCTTGCAAGCAACCGGAGAATAGAACCCCCCACAACTAGCCATAGAATAGTAGGGGCCCATGAACACCCTGCATGCAGGGTGGGAGAGTGATGGTTGGGAATTGCCTATAGAATGGTAGGGCATTTAATAGTTCCGGGTGTGGATTATAGATTCCCCGTCCTTCACGAAAGACAACCAACAGCTTAGTACACTTCTAAAGTGAAGCGATTACCGAGTGAGCCAATGGAGCGGGAACGAGCAATCGCCTCCAACTCAATATTTTATTGAATCAATCATGAACTATTGGATCCAACTATTGCGGATAGATAATGTTAACTTAGCTGCCGAAAGTATGCTTTGAATTAACTTGAATCATTAGAAATGCAACTAAAAAATGTTTCACCGCGGCGATTAGTGCTGTTGTCTGTTCCCTATTCTCATGTTTGCATGTAGACGGGAAATTGGTAAGTGGTAACCTTCGGTTCCGGAAGGCTTCCTAGCGAGAGCGTAAGTTCCCACTCACGCCCTGAAAGACGGTCTGGGGGGATCCGGGCCGGCTACCGTAATACAGCGGAGAGCCATCTGCCATACCTCTCATCATACCTTGAAATGCGGTGATGAGGGCAAACAAACCTAATCAACCACCTACTTGCGCTAGAAAGCATCTACTCACTACTCTACACCTACTGACCTTACTTACTACACTTGGTTCAATCAACACTTGCTTCATATGGTAGAATTGGCTTGTTGCCGAAGTGAGAACATCAGTAGATCAAGAAGTAGGAGCATCACCTTGTGGGAATACCGATGCATAGTGAATGTTGATTGTGTCTCTAGCAGGATCAGCCTTAGATCCAGTGTTTTATGCAGTGAGTTAAGAGGGCTTTTATAGATTACCCGATTCGGAATACATGGGCTTAGCCAAAGGAATAAGCAACTAAAGGTGTACAAACCACTAATCGCCAATCAATATACATCTAATCTAAGGGAGTGGGTTGAACCGGAGGAAATAAGCCAATAATCTCACTAATTGATCTCCCTCAGACTATTTAACTCATCCTACCTCTTTCTATCTCAGTGGAATGAACTAATTAAGGAAGGCGATTGGGATTTGCCTGCCCATCACTAGCTTCTATACCTTCTATGATTGCAATTGGCTGGCCTATCACTACCTTTACTTTTTGAAAGAGCCCGGCCACCTCATGCTAATTGAAAAGTGGTCAATTTTAGAGTGAGAACCTGGCCTTATGGGTTATGGGACTTTACCTTGCATGAACCTAGGTCACGGTTGGAGGCTAGGGCATAATATGTGGGAAATTCTCCTCTAATAACCTGGCCTTACATAGAAGAGTAGCTGGTAATTGAAATAGTGAAAGGTGGCCTATGCAAGACCTATCGGACCTATCCACCAGGTGGTAAATGAACTAGTGAAAGGGTGGCCTGCCCACCAGCCCAAGAGATGGTTTATTTCGACCCTTGTCGATAGAATTTCCTAGAGAACTCCGTTCTAATCGTAGGGGGGAAATCAGTCATAGTGAAAAGCTACCTCGCCCCTTCTAACCCGCACCCCGCCCTTCCTCAAAGCACCAAAAAACCTGATCGCCGAGCTCTGCCCTTACGGCCGATTCGCCGAAGAGACAAATTCAATTATTCTGGGCTGGCTGGATTATTATTATTCTGGGTCGGTATCAAAATTCGGGAAAAAGAATAGATCGTAGGAGTCGTCCATTCCTTCGAAAAAGAAATGGCGCCCCACGTATACGCGTGCAACCTTAGATAGATAGTGGAATAGTAGGGTCTCTCCCGTGAGCAGGCCAAGGCCAGTAATTAGTAGATGCTGTCTCCCGATGCCTCGAGGGGAGTTGGTGAGTTCCCGGGCCAACCATTGAATGACCATATAGAGCTCTCCGATGTGCTGTGGCGGGACAGCCTGATTGTTTTCGAGGGCATACTGGGCTAGATTAAGCTAGAATAAGCTATAGATTAAGCTATCGGGTGGGGGGTATAGTGATTAACAGTGGGAGGGAATTATAGCTCCCCCGGGGTTGGTTTGCAGGGCATGGTCCGGATCTCTCTTTTCCATCTGCTCCACCGTCTCCTTCTCTCACTTCCTATTCCACTTCAACACTGACAGCTCCTACAGAGGAATCCCTCACCCTCGAGAACTCTCGGGTGAGTGTTTCATCCTCACTTGGTTCGGTTGAGTTTCATGAGCATGATGATCTTTTGATGCTGTATATTATTCCTCCTCACCATAATCTTCATAATCTCCATTCTCACTGTCCTCATGGTCTAAGGATTGAACATCTTCATCACTTTATGATGGGATACTGCCATCAAGCAAGTTTGATCGTTCTAGTAAAGTAATCATGGTATGTGCTATTTTCTAACGTTCTTTCGAACTTGTCGTCTTCTAAGGACAGGAGTTAGGACCATTGAGATGGCCCCTCGACATTCTATGGGCTCATCCATCTAGACGTAACATGGCCTGCCCTAGTTGCACTGATTAGAATAGTAGGGTGCCCTACTATTCTAACAGGGTAAGGTTAATATAGGGGTGGGCAATCAGAGAAAAGAATATACGTAATATGACCCCCCATTCCTAGCGGTAGGCCGGGGGGATCGGTTGAGAAAAATGACCCACCCATTTTTGCAACTAAGATATATAGGGCATGACCAGTTTTAGAGCATAGTTTGCCAGGAGACATGTTACGTATAGAATCGGTTCAACGCTTTCGCAAACTACCGATAATAATAATAATAAAATGACTACATGTAGAAAATCCTGCTCCAGTTTGATACACAACGTTGAGTGCGGGCCCCGACTGAATTGAGTGCTCTCTATCCCTATCTACCTAGAATCGGTTATTCCAGTACGCACCTTCATGCCCGATGTTGTTGCTCTTGATCCAGAATGCTTTATGTGGTCTCACAGATCATGATCCCGGTGAACGGGTGGGGGGGGGCCCCAAGAAATAGAGTTTTTATCGATTGGAAAACAAATTCTGTTTAAGGAACATGGATCAAGATCAACCACGCATCCGCCCCCTCGCTATCAAAAAATATCTAACCGCTCGAGAGTCTATACGTCACATGAATGCCCCACCCCCCGGCACTATAGTTATAGGGCCCCTTCCATTATACCGATTCTTCCCCGGCCCCCCTTCCCTATCATTGTTGGCCGTGCGGGAATGGTAGATAGGATGTGATCGCTTCGTTTGAGGGTTCGTGATCATGAAATTGAGAGGGCTGCCCGGAATATGTGAACCGCCATGTTTATAGGTTGGGAACTCCTTCGTGTTGATGGATCGGGCCCCCTCTGCATGCATGGGAATATGATTGTTCACTTCTGCTGGCTAGAATCTAACCCCCCACCCAGCCCCCCCACAGAGCTAGTTAGGAACAGGAGTGAACTAAGTGGGGAAAGGAGCGGGCTTACTCAGTTTAGTATCCCTAGTTGATTACCATTCGATCAGGGAAAAGAGCCCTGACTCTATAGTGAAAGAAAGCCATGCCTTGGTCTTCTCTTTGAGTGAGCTGCTTGAGTCAGTGAGTTATTCGTGTACATACGCATGCCTCCATTGCGTTCTTTGTATCTCACATTGCTACGTGCATTACATAGTCTCCTCTGCTTTGACAGGTATCTTCATCAAGATATTTGGTTTCAAACATTCACTTCATTATGATGATGAACTGGAAGGCTAGGCCGTCGCGCACCACCCCCAGCTCAGCTCCGGTATTGATTTGGGCTAAGTGGACTTCTGTCTTTTTTATGACCCTCCCCTGTCCTCATGAATATATATATATATATATCCACAATCTTTATGAAAAAATGATGGGAAGAGGCTAAGAATAGTAGGGACCGTTTCTCCGATATGCTCGCTATGCAGATGACTTGCCCATAGCCCTCTCGTCGGGATATGAGGGAACTGCTGGGTCCATCGTTCCCCGTGTAATTGAGTTCATGAGCGAGCTGCACCTCGCCCCCCATTGGGTTGGGGTGGGCCCCTACTATTCTATGACGGAGGAGTTCATCGGGGTAGGCAAATTGGGAAGCAGATTGTTCGAAATGGGAAGTCACTGATGGTCCTAGGCATTGAGGTATCGCTTGACCCGTCCTCGTTTCTGGGCACCGATCAGGCGGATTCGAAAACGAATCGGGGGGAAGATCCCAGCGAATGAGAAGCTCCTCACGGATTCCTCGATCTGATGCGGGGAGCGATCGGACCCGAGAGGACCCAGTCATGGAGATCATCTCGTTCTATAATAAGACGTTGGTCACAACGATAATATGGAGGGGCCGCCACGGCTTGATAGGTGCGGGAGGTGATAAAATTGATAAAATGGGAGGTCTTGAACGGATGTCGAGGGTGCATCACTCTCCAGACAGGGGCACGAGCCAGCCGCGTTAAAGGAAGGTATGGCGCCTATCTTGATCGAAATGTTTCTATTCGGTTTATGAGAAAGAGATGAATCGTATCTGGAAGCCCCTACCATTTTCTAGGCTATTTCAATACCTATGGCGAAGGAATGCTTTTCGGATCCGTGGTGTTCACACGCATTGGTTCCGATAATTGTTAATACTCCAACAGAAATGGGCCGGAGTGATAACTCACTCTGCAGTGAGAACTCACTCCCGTGATGTTCCACTTCTGCGCTTAATCGCCCTTTCTTTAGTATAGTATAGTAGAGTAGTTCAAGGCTAGGTTTTGTGCTTCGGCCAGTTGATTCCTCCAATCGGCCCCAGGTCTGGTTCAGGGAGTAACCCCTCGGCCCCCTCGTGCTAGTCGGGGGGGAGCCAAGACATGCATGAGGAGACACGATCCCCTTGTGCATGTGGCGGACGGACGTATTCGTATCGAAGTCTCGAATCCGGAGGACAAACGTAGGTCATAGAGAGCCATTGGGCGGGAACCCCCCCCAGGTCTAGGTTTGCCGGAGCTAGCCGTGGTGTACCGGAAGGTTTTCCGATTGACATCGTCTGGTCAGTCACCATGAAGCAAGCGAGCAAGCGAAGCATGGGAGAGAGAGCTTTCTCTCGAGAAGAGCCTATCGTTTCATAAGCCGCGAGCCAATGAATGAAGAAAACTCTCGCAGGTTCTGTTCAGTTTTGTTCGGTGAAGTTCGGGACATCCATCACTTCACTTAACCTCCTAAATAAACCCGATCGATCGTTTGGATCCCCCCACTCATCGATTGAACGATAAGAAGCCGCCGAAGTCAAGGTTGAGCCGTACCTCGCCCACCATCCTATGCCGGTCATCCCCAGTCAAGCCTCGAACAAGTATTTCTAAACCCTCTCCGGCCCCTCCAGTATTCCTCTCATCTTTCCAAGGATGCTTAAAACTCTTTCGGACCTTCTGATTATAGAATAAAACCAACGGGCCCTTACCCGAGGAAAGAGGAGAGTTAGCTACAATCTAACACACCAAGGGCATCGATCGACGATGCAGATTAGTTGAACTTACAATTCTAGTTATAGTTCCCCGGTTGCTAGTATAGTTTTCTAAGGGAATTCTAGAACCTTTTTTATCTAGTCGGGTACTACTACTACTATAATAGCCTATGGGCAGGCAGAGGTTCGTGAAAAGAGAGTCGATTCACTAGGAGAACAGACGTTCAAAGAGAGGAACTATAGCTATAATTGTGACCTACGTAACAAGCCTTTCAATTGATTGTTGGCCCTACCTACCTGCCTGCCTACCCAGTTTGGGAGGAGACATGTTACGTATAGAACTAAGCTGAGCAGGTTGATCATATGAATAAGGTTGTGTCTAATATACCATGTATTTCTAAATGGAGCTTGCCCCATAGAATTGTAGGGCCCCCTAGAATTGTAGGGTCGATCCGACCGTATTATTGCTCCACCATATAATAGTAGGGGTTAATTTAGAAGCCTGCCCATAGAATTGTAGGGGGGCATCAGTTCATTAATGACGCCCCATAGAATTGATAGGGGGCCCTTCGCAGATATATAACCCGGGGCCCCACCCCCCCAATAATAATTGTAGCTCGATTGGGCGGGGGCCCATAGAATTGTAGGGCGAGCAGTAGATTCGAGAAGCCCCATAGAATTGATAAGGGGCCCTTTAGAATGGTAGGGGGCTAGCCCTTCCCCCTTTTTGAGAATAGTAGGGGTAGGGGGGGCATAGTTTAGCAGGCTGATTAATGAAGAATTCTAGTCGGGTAGATGCCAGTGGGTGGGAGGAGATAGTGATGGGGCCTCCTGCCATAGAATAGTAGGGGCCCACCCAACTTGATTTCCGAATCCCACCCCGTATTATACGTAACATCCCGGAACTAGAGTTTCCAGCGTAGGGCATGCACACCCGCCCGGGCCTCCCACCCACCACGGCCCATAGAATAGTAGGGGCCCTGCAGGGTGGGAGGGAATCATAGTTGTTCCCCTGAGTTCGACGTTGAGAATTGATAAAGCCTTCCTAAAAGCGGGCATTCATGTGACGTATAGACTCTCGAGCTCCAAAACTTAGTTAATGATCTATAGGGAGCGCCTATTGTAGATTCTTTAGGGCCTTTGCCAGCGATCTAGATGAGCCAAAGGGGTGGGAGGGGGGCATTGTAGAGTAGGGGCCCTACCCCCGTTAGCTGAAGCTATATCTTCCCACCTTGTTTGCTAAGCACTTGATGTTCGTAAGCAGCGTTCAAATTATCACAAGAAATACCCCCCGCAGCAGGGTGGGAGGAATAAGAACTAGGGGTGGTGGGAAGTGAAATGAATGAGAAAAACAAACATCATTTGAATGAAGAGGAGCCAATGCTTTTCAGACGTGTCACGTATGAATTGAATTTTGATGGACCACTCATTCTTAACGGGCCCCCACCCCCAGAGATTTTCTTGACGGTAAGGAGCCCCCTCCCCCTACCGGACAAAGCGGGTGGTGGTGCCCCCCCAAAAACATTCATTGTAGAAACCTTGGAGGAGCAAAACTCAACTAAACCACCCACCCCCCTTTAGAATAGTAGGGGCCTGGCGAATAGTAGGGGCCTAATTTATCACCCTTTGCTTCAGCAGAATAATGAGAACCCGCCATTATGAAGCAGGGTTCTAAATGCTGGAATATGCCGTTCGCCGAGGGCCTAACAATTCTAGTTGGTGGGTGGGAGAACCGACGCCCCCCACCCTGCTGCCCCAACCAAAATTCCCAACCCTCCCTGCAACTACCTTTCCCACCCATCGCCTCTCTCACAATAATATATATGGCCGCTCAAGTTTATTGCCCGAGTCACAGATCGATCTCGAACAACACTACGAGAGAGACAAAGAGACTCTGGAGATGAACCGCACGCTTATGAATCGACCTAGAGGAGCATTCTTAAAGAGCAACACCTCTGAATCTGCCCACTTATTCATAGTTGGCAGCAGAGGGCCCTTCTATTCTATAGGCAGCCCTTCTTAAACTATGGGCAGACTAGGGCTTAGCTACAGTCACGACACGACATAGCTCGAAGAATAGCTCCCCCAACTAAAGAATCCCACCTCGATGGTCACCACTAGAGGCATAGAACATCACACCATGGTAACGGCCATAGCAACGGTAAGGGCGGCCACCCCCCTATGCAACCGTGATGGACACCAACCAGCCGTAACCGGTTAGGGGCGTATCAGTGTTCGCTAGACCCAACGACGAAATCTCTATTCCCTCCCTAGGTCCCTAGTGAGTAGGTTATCCCTTAGGTTGTTATTCCCTAGTAGGTTCTTCTCCCATAGGTAGTAGGTAGGTAGTAGGTTCTTGCCGAGCCCTACTATTCTATTATTGTAGTGGGTTCTCTCCTAGCATAGCTAGTGACGGGGCTGGTTCCACTAATGCTGCTGGCTATAGATCTGGATCTTTGGTTCGATAACGAAGGTCAGGCTCTTTAAGGAAGGAAATACCAAAGCTGGACGGTCCAAAGCCAAAGCCTGGTAGGAAGGAAATTCCAACAAAGCACGGCGCTTCTCGTCCCCACCCACCCGCCTCTTGGTTTCTTTAGGCCCCGGTGCAAAGTCCCTTAGAATAGTAGGGGCTACTGAATCATAGTAAAAAGAAGCTGCGTAATTAAACACGACTGAATCAACCCGGTAGTTTATTTAGGCAACTGCTGCTCCTGAGATATAGATATAGGGCCCGCTGTCGGGTGGTCAACTGCACTGTGTGTGGGGCAACGGCACTATTCCACCTACCCTGCAAGGCCACATGAACCATAGGAACTATTGCTATTCCTCCCACCCAACTTTTCCATCCCACCCACCCCTATCAAGCCTTTACTTTTCCCGTCTCACCTGCGCCTGTAACTGCTACTGTTCGATCTGCTGCTTCTACTGGGTTAACTATTATTCTGCTGCACCTTTAACACCTTCAACTGCTCGTGGTGTTGCTTCCTCCAGTGCTTTCTCCTGTGCCTTAGCCCCTATCTACAATATGGGTTCAAAAACTGCCTCATCAACGACTGGATCTGGATCAACGTGCTCTTCAACCCTGTAGTTTATTTAGGCAACTGCTGCTTAACCAACAGAATAACCAACTGCTCCATCAACTATATTGTGCTTCGACCGGATCTGCCATGGCTTAATCAACAGGATCAACCACTACAACGATAAGCTGCTAAAGCAGACTTCTGCCCTACTCTTCTAAGGGGCTACTGGATTTGGATCTGCTAGAACAGTGGCTGCTACCTATGCAGATAGGGAGGATAGGCTCCTGCTGCCCTAGCTACTAGTGGTGCTCCTGGGTCAGAATCGGCAGACTCTACATAATCAACCGAATCAACTGCTTACTCAACTTAATCACCCGGATCAACCGAAGCCTCTTCTGGGTCTACTGTTGCTACTGGGTTAGGTGCAACTTAGTAAACTGAAGAAACTAGGTCAACTGGGTAAGCTGCTACTACTAGAGAAGCTACTACTACTAGATAAGTTGGTTCATTTGCTTCATCGACAGGATCTGCAGCACTTGGATCTTTATCTGTACGATCTGCCCTACTATTCTAAGGGGGTGCGAGAAGGTGCTTTAGGTACGGTCCTCCGAATAATAGATGCCCCTCGTGTTCGTGATCCTCTCCATTGTCCCTACTACCGTATATTCATTTGACTGAGGAGAAGCTCCATGTCCAACTCCGGATCGAGCTCGTTACCTAGATCCACCAGTCGATCCCGTAGCAGTAGATTCAGTTGGTTAAGCGGTTTCAGGGCCAGCTGCGGGAGCAGTTCCAATCCCAGCAGCTGAGGTAGCGTAGTGAGAGGCAGGAGCAGTAACAACAGAAGCAACGGAGGATCCAGCAGCCCGGGGATTCAGTTGTTTGCAGCAGGAGGCCTGAATTAAAGCGTCCGGGCCAGCCCTACTATTCTAAAGGGATCCAGTCGATCAAGCCACTACAATTCTATGGGGAGTCAGTTGCTTCTGCAGTTGATTCTAATCTTGGTGTTGATCCAGCAGCCTATATCGGGGCAGCCCCAGAAGCGGGGAGGGCATACTATATAGGACGGACGTCCTTGGAAGGCAGCCCACCCTGCTGGGCCATTGAACGAACCCTATCGATCGTCCGTCGGGATTCAAGCCCATGGAACCCCACCAACTAGGTACCACTGATCGATCCTGGAGCGATGGAAATGATTCGATTGCTGCTTCTGACTGCTGAAACCTACCTTAGTCGGTTAGATTCTATGGCCATCGATTCAAGTGCATGTCCGACCCGACCTGAGGCTCCCATCTGATTAAGTTTTTCTCTTCTCCCTCCCATCCCTGGGCTGGCCAGTTCAAGGCTTCTATCTCTCTCTCCAGGATCTTCTCACGCCCGGGAGCTTGTTTTGTTTTTAGGCAAGATCAGGAAGAGGATCTGGGAAACATCTATTCGGCACTCGACCTCGCATTAAACCAATTATCTCTCTCCCAGCCTTCGAACCCCAGAGATTGGCCTAGGGGTGGGGGGGCCCCTACAATTCTATGGTTTCATAATCGGCCCTACAATAATATACCTCCCGGGGGGGTGGGGCATTGATAAGCTGCTTTTCATCCCTCTGGATTATCCATTCATCCAGTCAATCGCTCGAATAATGGAATGCTTGACTGGGCAATGCTGGTTGCTCTCCGATACCTGAAAAGATAAAACAAGCATCCATTCTCCCCACATCCATCCGGATGATTCGCTACCAATTCTCTTTCCCTGATTTGCCTTTCTCATCGGCATCGTTTATTTCTCCTGCAGATCGGGCTTATGTAGGTAGATGTGGTAATCGGTGCACCTAGAAGTTAGGGTCGGGGCCAGATTTCATACGTAACATGCTGAACCTCCCCTACTATTTGAAGGGTTGAACAAAGCTAGTTTCCCAACAAAGCGAGAAAGGATCGATCCAACCAAAGTTTCTATCGGTTCAATCAGCTTCTGATCCAAGAAATAGAACGAGTTGACAACCCGAAGGTGTAGGCTAGGCGGCTCTGACTTTCGGAAGGCAGTTCAATAGCTATATAGGTAGGGGGTTCCAACTCTAGTTTGAGGCTATCTTCATTATAAACAACGAGGTTCCTGTTTTCGAACTGCTCTAATCTCTAGCCCAGGTAGTCCTTCATTTTATAGCGGTAGTCCTTCATTTTATAGCCCAGGAAGGCATTGGATTCCATCTCCTTCAACTATCTCTGGGTGGGAGGCAAGATCTTCTCTAGTTGAAGGGAAGGGAGTAGACAACTATACTACATTACCAGGTCCCAACTAGAATCGCCCCGGGGCTATAGTTGGAGTTCCATCCTGAACTGCTGGAGTACCCGGCCACCCATTAAATAATATTGATTGTTCAGCTCCCCCCACCGCCCCCATTATAGTTGTTGTTGTTGAATACTATTTATCAAACTCAAACCATTCCCGAGCCAGCCCCCCGGTGAGAAAGGGCTATCATCCGCATGAAGGCCGACCTGGCACTTTCTGGTTTTTTTGCGGAAGGACGGAAGTCACGGGGGGCAACACGAAAGAGAAATATACGAATTAGCACATAGTGCCATAAACGATCCCCCCTTTATCGAGGGGAATTCAGAGATATAGAAAATGAATGGATGGATGAACGAGAGCTTCAGTTTGAAGTGGCTGGCGTGATTTTGCTTCTTTTGTCGAGAACTGATCTATTCCTATGATTCCCACCCACCCAGAAGAGAACCTGTCGGATTTGTTTCTGGAACGAAGAACCATAAGGTGACGGTAGGGGCCTTTGCCGGTCTTTGCCGGGACGGTAAGGTAGGTTAGGTATAACGTTACGGTTTCTTAAGCACCACCAGCAGCAGTATATCCAGCACCACCAACAGCAGAGCTAGTACCGCCAGCAGCATAACCAGCAGTTTCAACTATTGATTCAGTTGACCAAGTTGCATATCCCATTCCTTAGTAAGCAGCATTGCTTCGATCGTTACAAAAGAAGCAGGTTTCCAACTGGTCCAGTAGTTGAAGCTCCGGTTGTTGACCCCGATTGATGATCCAATTTGAGTCCAGTTTAAAACATTGTTCGAGATCCAATGCTTGTTTATGATCCACCAACAGCAGGAGAGGGAAAGGCATCATAGGCAGAGACAAGAGCATAACCCATTGATGGCCTATAAGCACCAGTTGGATCAACGGGGTGGGTGGGGATAGTAATTGCAGAGGCACAGTCATAGGCAAGGGCTTCTTCCTCGGGGGTAGGGACATGCCGGGTAATGGACAGATTCCCATATATAGTCTGAACCCGGCTGTAACTGGTACTTTGGTTGATGCTGCTGGTTCCATTGCTTCTATTGCGGGATAAACTGATTAAATGGCTGCCTCTCTTACTGTGGGTTCTGCCTGTGCTCTAGCCGCCTTAACCTCTGTTACCCTTGCTTCTAGAACTTCAGGATCCGACACGGGCTCTCGATTGAGCTGGAAGGAATGCGCGCTCAGTCAGAGATGTTGGTTCTACACTAGAGAAACTACGAGTGCCTCTGCAACAATAGGGTATCGATCTATAACGTCGACACTGGGTAACAAACTACCTTTGCTTCTGTCAGTAAAACCGCTTTTTCACAGGCGGGTTCATATACTTGCTTTTACCCTGTCTTTGCCAATAGATAGTAGGGGCTGCTTTCTCTATAGCTAGTGGTTATGAAACTGGGGCTTTGGCTGGGTAAACTATATACGATATTATATCTCCAAATCCCTAGGTCCAAATCCAGCTACAGTTTACCGAGTGAAGCCAGACGGATCAGCGATAGAGCCAGCACCAGCTTAAGCCATTGACCTTGACTCAGTCAAGACCGTATAAGCACTCTTCAGCATGGGCACCCATAACAAAGCAAAGGTAAAGGCGGCATTTGAATCAGAGCTTCCGGCACCAATACTACTAGCAAAGGTAGCATCGCCTTGGATGGACTAATAGTCGTCTTTATACATACGCCACGCTAAATAGCTTCCCCGGTAGGAAGCAGCTAATAATGGCTGGGCTTTTTCGGATAAGTTTATGTCCATTAGCATTTTCGTGAGTGAACAAACGAGACATCGCCCCCTACAAGCAAATTGGTACCAGTCCTTCAAAATCCATTGCTTTATCTATATAAACCCACTCAAGTAAGCCCCTACACTCCCTAGTAGCTGTAATAGCGAATCGATCGGTGAAATCAGAGGTCTAAGTTACGATCTGTAATCTCCACTAACGGATCCAAGCTTTGAGCAAGGAATTGACTGCCAGCCACACACGTTTTGGGGATATCCTACGGGCAGGAGAAGGAGAGGCAAGAGCAAGTAGTAACGCCTAAGCACAGGCAGCTAGGTAAAAAGCAATAGAGCCATAGATTGTTTAAGAGCCGCCATACATAGCCGCCTATTCTTTTTCGGGCCCCTACGGGGAACCAGTTCCATTCATTGGGAGATCTCAACCCTGGGAATTGGAGATCTCAGTCCCGCAGCAGATCCTGAAGTTCGAGAAGTAAAGGTGGCTAGAGCATTTGTTGACTTATAACCAATTGTTGTTGATCCACCATTATACACACCAGCAGAAGGATCAATTTATTCGCCGCCTATTTGCCAAGTCGATTCACCAATAGCGAAGGCAGAGGTAGCTAGAGCAGTGAGAGAGCCCATTGGAGGGCTACTCTATATTAAGGATCCATACCCCGTGCCAGCAAGGGCATAGATGGCATAAACATCGGTAGGGGCAGCGGCGCAGACAAAGATAGTAGCAGCAAGCCAAAGAGAGTGCGGCCATTCCAAATATTTTGCAAGCCCCTACGCTGGAAGGGTCCAAAAATTCAGGTGCTGGTAAGATCCCCTGGGTGTTTCTCTTAATCTGAATCCACAACTGGTCAGGAGAGCTTTGGCTCAGAACCAATAAAGAAAGGTCTAAGTGGATCTTTTATCTACACTTCTACCTTCCATTTGTAGAGACAGAATAATAGTTGAGAAGTCGATCCAGTCACATAAATAGATCCAATTCCAAAGCCGCCTATAGATTGGCATTCGGCGGCAGGAGATGACCCGGTTTAAGCAGCACTACCAATATTAAGGGCGAGGCACAATCACCCAATACGAAGCTATTCCACCGCTGCTACCTCTATCTTCGGTACTATTGGCTCTGCATCTCTATCTTCATCTCAATCTCCAACTATCTGTGTATCTGCTGCTAGGTCTACTAGTTCTAGGTATGGATCTACTACTGGTGCTGTCTCTGCTACTTAAACAACTGCATCAAGGACTGGATCAACGACTGGATATGGATCTCCTCACCTGGCAGCAGGGTGGGTCTGCTTTTCAATCTACTGCTCCTGAGACTGCAGAATCAACGGCTAAATCGCCGACTGGCCCCTACTTATCTATAGGCGACTGGATCAACATCTGAAACTACTGCTCTAGGCTATGATGGCTCAACCTAGAGGGCCCTTGCAATTAGGTCTTGATCTCGAAGAAGATATGCTGCGGGTAGATAATAGATACGGGGTAAACTGGAATCGAGTATGGAACTTATTAAGGTACTGGTCCTTGCTCATATGCTGCTGGTGGCTTTGTCTGCGCTACTAAAACTACTGCTGAGTCAACTGGATCTACTGCTACTCGTGCTTGTACTGGATCTGCTCAAACTGCTGCTCCGGCTATTTATAATGCAACAACTATAATAACCCCGGATGCTTTCACCGAGGAGAGCAATTTTAGGTTTTCTTGGACCTCAATATATAGGCCAGGGTTCAATAGGCCTTTTGACCGGCGTACAAAATGAAGGTGAACAGATGAAAATTTGCAATAATCTAAAGGGGGGCCCGGTTAGATTACTTGCGGGGGGTAGTTTAGTTTTATTGAGGATTTGGATGGATGAATTCGGGTATTGTAGAAGTCTTGGGCCTGCCAGATAGGGAGAGAGGGGCCTCCCGTGATCAGAGAAAGAACCATGTGGAGGGAAGGCATCAGTGGAACGAATTGAGTTAGGCGAAAGCCGTGAACAAACAGAAGGAAGAATGCATCGTTATATTACCTACGTATTAACTGTTTATCGGTTTATGGCTCTTAGGAGGGAAGGGATTTCACAGCCAGTATGGTATGTCGAGTTGATGCTGGTCGTTGGAATCTCGGTCCTGGTAGCAACCATTCCTTTTCTCCACTCTCCCCTACGGGTACTCTACTCGACGACTGGCACATAAGTCTATAATAGGCGGCTGATACGACTTGTTGTTTAATCCTTCCCGATAAGGGGTAGAGTAGGGTGGAGAGGGATGATTTTCTGTTGAACAGGGTGGGAGGGCCCCTACAATTCTATGGTAGTGCCTTGATAGGGGTGGGTGGGGAGAAAGTTGGGGCCCGGGCACCTTATAGGTGGGTTTAGTCCTCCCGGGTGGGTGGGTGGGAGATGTAGCATCGATTAGTTGTGGGCCCTACGCCATGCCATTATTCCCACTCTTATCTGCGGGGACGATTTCTAGAAGTTTCAATCGTCGGCCAGATTATATACATAACATGCCAGGGTGGGGGGCTATAGTTGGGCTGGTATCACTACTATAATGTAATGGATGGCCCCTATCTCTACCAATAGAGTGAGTCTAGAGGTAGGGTTCAACTATCTCCTCCCACCCACCCATGTGACGTATAGAATCTTTTGGCAAAATAGAATTCTAGTCGTCGGGTTAGATCTGGACGGACCTACTAGAGGAATCCAAGCAGGAGCGAGGAGGATAGCTTGTCTCTGGCTGCTACCCTGCTTCTATCTTGTCTTACTCTATGGGGCTAGGAAAGACTATAGAAAGGAAAGCCCCTGCGGCCTACCTAATAGGAACCATTGCCAGATAAGCTGAACACTGGACGGGTAACATAGCGAGGACCTTGATGGATGGCCTTGGACTTGCTAGAACCAATCGACCCAATTTACCGACGTCCTATAGTAGCACCAACAGTAGAAGATAGATATCGAGATGCGGTGTAAGTCACAGATCCTCCAGATCGAAATCCAAAAGCAGGGGAAGCATAGGCAGCAAGCATCTTAGCCAATAACATAAGCAGCTGACCCAGATGCATGCAGATCCTCCAGAGGCGCAGGCAAAGGTAGCAACAAAAGTTGATCCATAATCCGTTGATCCAAAACCAAAGTAAGAGCCCATAAGTCGCAGCTAGGGCGAAGGTAGCATCATAGACATAGGCAAAGGCGGAAGCAGATTCTCCAGCATCGGATCCTCTAGTCCCAGATCGAGATAGGGCAGCGGTTCCATGTGCACGTGCAGATATAGGTGTAAAGCCACCACCCCGTCCAAATCCGCGGATCCAGTTCCATAAACAAATAAAGGTCCGGATTCAGATCCAATTATAGGTTAATGGGAGCAGAGGCGTAGGTCACAGAAGCATAGATTATATAGGTCGTGTCAACAGTGAAGGTAGTAGAGGTGGGGGTAGCAGCAAAAAAGGCATAGGCCTTTAAAGAGCCATCTCGATAATGCCATCATCTCTAACTCAGTCCAGATGAACAGGCCGGGGATGTTGGCTATAATGGGCTGGCTCTCTCCTATTAAAGAACAACTCACTAATGCCCATAGAATTGATAGGGCCTCATGAACTGTAAGTGGTTGACGGAACAATATATGGTAATATACTTATCACCAGAGCTACATGGGCTTTCCCACCTGGTAAACCTGTGATAGATGGAACGAATGGGATAACAGAGCTTCTTGAGTTGGAGCCCGCTTATTGAGATCCCACCCTGCATGCATTCGGACAATAATAATGATAATAAGTGTCTCACAATAATAATAGCCGCCCAGAGAAGGTTGTTTCTTCCCACCCCCCCCCCTTTAGAATAGTAGGGCAATCGAAGGGGATGTTGGGCATCGAATCTCATTCTTCAATCGGTACTTCCATCTTCCCTCGTACGTGTGGTGTATCCCCCATCCCATTCGCCTGTTCCCCCTCCCCGTTCCAGCTCATCCTCGCCTTGCTCCAAACTGAGTGGATTCAGTTCGACTCGTAGCAATTATTTGAGGTGAGAAATGGATACGAATCTGCATCATTCGGCGAGAAATCATCTACTAGAATTCCCCCCAATGCTGCATGCCTCATAAAGGGTGGGTGGATATAGATTGGCCCGGAACCGCTCGAACAAGAGCCCTCTATTCATAGGCCATGAGATATGCATCGGACCAGTAGATATGCATTGGACCAGGGAAGGCATGTCAGAATAAGGAATCAATAGCGGCACGGATACAGGGATTCATTAGTAAGTCACCTGCTCACTGATATTCGGATCTTCCTTTCCCGGCGGATCCCAGCGAGAAAAGCGACGGATGCGTGCTAATGTCCGAGAGAGAAGCTAGGGGCCCCAAGTGCAGTTGTTAATCTGTATGAGGGGTGGGGAGGGAGCTACAATGCTGGCTGCTTGAACTCGTCTCACCCGGGTCGATTCCAGCGTAAATGATCCGACTGGCCATGCCTTCGTGGGAAACTACTTCTTATTCTGATCCCGCTTCTGATCAAGGAAATCTGGATATCATTCGAGGGATAGTCGGGCACGTGTGTGGGGATGGGTGGGGGGCATAGGCCTCCCACCCTTTCCAATGGCATGAACTGGTGAGACCTTCCTATTCCCACCCTGCATACCCGGGCAACCCCCCCGGCCGGGGCCCACCCTGCTTCATGAACTGCAGGGCCGCCACCCCTAGAATTCCCTCCCACCCTCCTCATCCAGCAGCAGTCAAAGGAGTTGGTCCCACCTCCCCATCCACCACCGACCCACATGAAGTCGTTAGGTCATGCCCTCGTACTTCTATTGGGCTGGTCATCCCTTCTCCAACTCTGGCGAGTTGGCAGGTGGCGATCCGTGATTCCATCCATCCTTCCTTAACCGCAACTCCTTCCAAGCCATCCCAAGCCGGGAGGTAAACCAATCCAATAAATGGTCCGTGTCGGCAGGAGAAGGTGCCGGGGGGGGGATCAGCAGCTAGAAGAGAATCATACGCTTCAGAAAGGTTCGTTGGTTGAGCAGGAATGCCTGATTCAATTCTATATCCTGCCCTGTGCGACCGGGCCGATCATCCGTGCCCTTTCCATCCGTCCCCAGCCGCGATTCCCTAGCTGAAGTGGCCCTCCCTGATTCGGATCCGTCCGCGTCGTGAGGACCTAGTGGTTATGGATCGATTGACGGAAATGCCGGATCCCACCCAACTGCAGCCGGCCCTTCTCTTCAATTATTGGAATTCAAACTTCCAAATAATTATGTGTGTAACGGCGCCTGATGAAACCTCAATCCTTGATTGGCGGCGGCCTGCAAGCTTCCGAATCGCTGCTTTGAGGCGCGAGGGCCCCGGCCGGGCGATTCACTAGCATAATCTCTCATGATTCAGTAGCTCTCATGG
Source organism: Cryptomeria japonica (assembly GCF_030272615.1). Lineage (NCBI taxonomy): Eukaryota > Viridiplantae > Streptophyta > Pinopsida > Cupressales > Cupressaceae > Cryptomeria > Cryptomeria japonica. The sequence goes on along the minus strand of NC_081408.1, from coordinate 75,099,094 downwards.
AATGCGAAGGGAGAGAGAGTTCTTCCCCATCGTTTCAAGGGTCGCCTATGCAGGGTGGGTGGGGAGATATTGGTTGGGTCCTGTGATGCCGAAGAACTGCCGATGAAGTCTGGGCCAGGAGAGCCTTCCTTTTACCACCCACCCTGCATAGGACATGAATGCAACACGCATGGCTTCGGGGCCCCGTACACCGAATCATGGATAGGGACTACTTTTTCACTCATACACCAGATGACTGAATTCCGTGATTGATCAGGAAGTGTTTATGATTAAGCTTCACCAGGTGAGGAGTCTGAGTCGAATGGTGAGAGTTCCCTTTCGGAATCTCCATTGTTTGTTCTACCCGTAGCACACATCCCCGAGCCCACTCACCAATAGTCCATATCCGATCTTTGTACATAGGCATTTGGAGCGAGCGCAGTCAGTCGCAATAGCGCGGTTCAGTATTCGTTGCCGTATATTCTAGGAACATAGATAGAGACCCTTATTGACTGGGCTCCGCTCCACATGCTTCGACCCGCTCTTCATTCAGGCTCACCTCGTTTTCCTGCTGCTGGACCCTCCCGATGAATGGAACAAACACAAGTCCTCTGAGGCCGAGACGCCATGGATAGATTGCCTCACCCGTGGGTACCCGCGAGGCCATGACTGAACGCAGACCTCCAAGGCTCGTTATGGAATCCTGGGGGCAACTATAGCCGGGCAACTTTAGTCAACTATCTGTTCCCACCCTGCTTCCCGAGAGGGAATAGTTGTTGGTGGGTGGGGGGCCCTTCGGCACGTTGGCTTGCATCTTTTAACATAGGCAGTAAGATGCTAAACAGTGCCGGGGCCCCTCTCTCGATCCACACTTCACCCGATGAGTAGAACAAGTCAAAATGAACGGTTCTCCTCTTCTCCATCATCGACCCGGTCAGACTTTATAGCCACACATATCGAGCTCCTTTCGCATCTTGTTCCCATCTCCTTCCAATCCCAGTCCAATCCAGTCAATCTGTCTCCGGCCCTCACCCGAGAGAAAAGAAATCGAGGCGAGAACGGGGCCTGCCTAGAATTCCCCCCCCACTATAGAAAGTATAGCAAGCTGATTAATTCCCCTTCCTCCTCCCACCCACCCTAAGGGCCTATCTGGCAGTCGAGTGCCCTCGCGGGGAGCCTGCAGAGGTTTCAAAATCGAGGGTGTATTGGTTGACATGTTGAATAAGTTGAAAGGAACTGACGAAAAAGTGTGTATAGCACTCATTTGACCATGGTTTCCAATCCTGCTAATTTCTTTATCCCCCCTCAATTCGATGCAAAGGTGCCCCCGTGCACCTTCTCCAATTTGCGCAAGCTACTCTTTCGCTTAGCGTCAAATAGTTGCGTCGCATCCGATACAGTAGGCATTGAACCGACTGAACCGCCCAATGGCATCTACCTCCACTAGAATCTCTACTCCCACTCAATTCTCTACGGGGGCCCCTACTATTGAGGGTAGGTAGTTAGTGGGGCGCAGGTCGACATCCATGGGGTTCCATGAGAATGGGGAGGGGTAGGTTCCCCTACTATGCCGAACGGTGGGCCATGTGGGGGGGCAGGGCCCAGAGAATTGATACGCGGGGAAGGGTAGGGGTAGGGGGGGGAAACTACCTATAGTTCCGAGAGCCCTACTATTCTCGATAGAAGGCAAGATTCTATACGTAACATGCCCGCAACGACATCTACCTCCCTACGGGCGGGGGCCCTTCTATCAAGAACCCTTTCAATAGTAGGGGGGGCTAGAATGACGCTAGAATAAGGAACCCTATGATTCCCTCCCACCCTGCAGGACCATATAAGTTGGGTGGGGTGGGCCATTCCACCTTAAGTAGAGTGGGGTGGGCCATTCCACCTTAAGTAGAGTGACCTTAAGTAGAGTGGGGTGGGCCATTCCACCGTTTCGGATGAAGAGTGGTGTGGGCCACTCCACCTATAGCTATAGATAGAGTGGACCCTAACCCCATAGATAGAGTGGACCCTAATCTATCATGGACCCCCGATTCCGACAACTTTCTTTAAGTAAGCCTGGACAGAAAATAGTCGAGTTTGGGTTCCGCTATCTCCTCCCACCCACAACTTAATTGGAGGGGGGGGCACGATTATAGTAGTTGCGAAGCTTGACTGGCAACTACTATTTCAATTGGGCGCCCGGGGAGGATGGCAACTACTATTTCAATTGGGCGAAGCTTGACTGGCCCTTCCGTAGCCGTAGAGAAAATGGAGGGTGGCCCCCCTCCCCCCGCCCCCCTCCATATAGTTGTTGTTGGTGGATGGGCCCTAGAGTCATATTACGTAATAGACTGATTCACTTTACTATTCCCACCCACCCCCCTACCATTCTATAGGCTAGCAAGCTGATGGCATTAACCCACCCAATTCGGCTGGTAGGGGTGGGGCAATCTAACCCCCCACCCTGCCTTGATAGGGGTTGGGTGGGAACTCTAGTGCGGGTGGCCCTTTTCTTCTAGCTCGATTCTAGAACTATTTTAGATTGCAAGCTCCCTACAATTCTATGCCCCTACAATTCTATGGCTAGCGAGCTGATTCCTTTAGAATAGTAGGGAACTCGCCCGCCCAGGACTGATTAATTCACCAACCCCCCTTAGAATAGTAGGGCTGGCAGGCTAATTAATAAGAATTCTAGTTGGCCTCCCACCCACCCCAGATCATGAACCCCTCCTTTCTGCAGTATCTGTTGAGGTTCCCGAGTCTTCGGGAGGGATATAAAGGGAGTATTGCACTGCCTTTGATTGCCCTCTCAAAACTACATTGCAGGGAAGAGGGACCGAGCAACTTCTCCGTCCGGGGGGGGAAGGTGGGGAACAGAGGCTGTAGTACGGGCGAGGGATAGTTGCCATCCTCTAAATAGTTCCCATCCTCTACTCAATCTCGATCTCGATCTCCTGGGATAGTTGACTGAATGAAGCTAGGCCTCCCGGGGGGATCGCCACTTAACGTAGCGTTTCTCGATTCTATACGTAACATGCCCGGCTGCAACCTCCCAATCTCCCGGTTCGGCATCTACCTCTTTCTTAATAAGCCCGGCTGTTGTTATTGTAGGGCTATTCTATTGGTAGGGGTAGGGGTAGCCCCGGCCTATTCGCCCTACGGGCCTCCCACCCTCTTATCGATTCTATACGTAACATGGGATTCGGCTTAGTAGGGGGCCCCTACTAGAACCCCTTTCTAATAGTAGGGCCCTGGCGTCTCCTCCTCCCACCCACCCGGAGAGAGTTGCCACCTATAGTTCCCGGTTGGCATGTTACGTATAGAATCGAGCCCTATTATTCTATTATGAAACTCTAGCCATAGAATAGTAGGGGCCACCCCCGGAACTAGAGTTTCCCGGGTGGGAGCTATAGCCTTCATAAACTATAGGCACCCTGCAGGCAGAATGATTCTCGTGATTAGATGCGGAATGAACTATAACTTGAATTGTAGTGAGTACTTAGATTCTATACGTAACATGGGTGGGTTTATGCCGTTTAGGGTGGCGAATAGTAGGGCAATTCAACTAGAATAGCTCCATGCACACATGAACTGCATACCCCACTGATGCCCTACTTCTAAGGGGTTAGCGAATCGAGCTAGAATAAGGTGCCTGCCGGAAGTGATTGGTAAACCTTTCCCACGCAAGTGATTGATGGGAACTTGCGTAAGCTGAGGAACCCTATTCATTAAGAAAGGTATGAAGAACTAGTAGGGCCTACCTGCCTCGGAAACGAATCGCTACCATAGAATAGTAGGGGCCCCCCCACCCCCCCCATTATAGCTGAATAGTAGGGCTTGAAAGGTTGATCAATTCATAATGGAGTAGGGGATCCATTCGGGCGAGAATGGTTTAGGCTAAAGTGTCGGGTTTCGATCGAGTCCATCCCTTGTCGCATGATGTCGCTTACGAGTCGGTGCCCCCATGGTAAGTTCGGAATCCTTCTCCCAGATGCCGCAAGTGTTCGTTCAAATCCCAGCGTTTTTTGCACGCATTGGAAGAAATAGAAATAGAAAAGAATTCGTACTCGGATAGGGAGAGAGGGCCAATAATAGCAAAAAGAAACACCCACCCTAATTAATTAGCCTGCTAGAGTAACTGGCATGCAGGGTGTTCATAGGAACTACACGCCCCCCACCCATCCCCGGGCACCTTCTATGGGTGGGTGGGAAACTATAGTTGCAACAATCGAGTGTTGACTGGGGGGCCCCCTACAATTCTACCCTTCAAATAGTAGGGGCCCCTACGGAGGTTGGGGTGGGTGGGAGGAGTTTTTTAGGCTAGCAAGCTGATTAATGGCAGCCCCTCAAATTCTATGGCCCCGATTGGGGTGGGTGGGTGGGAGGAGTTCATCGGGGGCTATCCTCCTGCCATAGAATAGTAGGGGCCCACCCAACTATAGATTCCCTATGAACACCCTGCTCACTTACGCATCGAACCTGCACCTGCTGAAGAACATCGGGTTAGGAGTTAGGCATCCATCGAATAGATAGTATAACCGATGAGCCATATATCTAGAGCCGGGTGGGCGGGTATAGCCAGCCGATGATAGCTGGAGGAGGACGAGGGGGAACTACAACTACTCTATAGTATAGCCCTGCCAACTCTCTCTCTTATCTATAGGCCAACGGCCCCATCTAACTATGGGGACCCGGCTGTATATAGGAGCCAGAGATCAAACGACTAGATGGCAGGCACTAGAGATAGAGAGCAAACGACTACCTTCCGACTAGCCTCCAAACCTGGGCGCCTTCAAACGACTAGATCATCTTATTATGCAAGGGCAAGGAAGTAAAGTAGCCCCCTCCTCAGTCGGAGTTATCCCTCCCCCTCCCCAGATCGGGGCGGGGGGGCGCCTAAAGGACCCGGATAGATCTATATCCGGAGGACCCCTCTATATCTATATGGCAACGGCCTCTTCATCCCGATAGGGCTTCGACCGATAGGCCTATCTATACTCACTCTCAATCTACTACTAGAATGCCCCCCCCAACTATCTCAACTATCGAGTCCCTCCCACGTCAATTAATCCGTGCCCTACTATTCTAAGGATGCGTGAATCGAATCCGCAACTATAATAGTAGTAGTAGTCCGCTAGCCCTTTAGAATAGTAGGGGGCAATTCTAGTTGGGAATAGAAGGTGCCCCGGAATTAATCAGCTTGCTAGAGTACGCACGCAGGGTGGATATAGATTAGGCCATAGAATAGTAGGGGCCCACCCCTGCCCCTACGCGAGGGGAGTTCTGCATGGGCATGTTACGTATAGATCATCAGAACCAACGCGGAAGAAACAGACAGTCAACTTGCGCCAGCCATTTTATACATTAGACTCAATCCAATAGAAGAAGGAAGGGGGGGCCGGTGGTGGTTCAATAGTTTCAATATTCGAGGTAGCCCTCATCCTTAGTCAAAACTTAATAAACAGGTGGGAAACATCACTTGCTAGGGCGGGTGGGGCAGCCGTAGGTTATTTAGGTTCCTCCCATACTTCATGGATATGGACATAGAGGCAAGCCCCCAACCCCACCCATCTATAGTGCACACGGGCCCCAGATAGATATATCCTATCTGGACGGATAGGGTTATATACATTATATCAAGATATTGATTGATATCACGTATATACATCTGTTCATGCTCTCCTATTATATTCCCCTATCTATCTATATGGCATGCCCCCCCCTCCCCCCCTATATAGTAATTGTAATTGATATAGATAGAGGGGGAGGGGCCCAACCCTTCTATATTGTTCATGCCCTTTATCTGATCAAAACTATCTGGGGACCCTATATATATATAGATGGCAACGGCCTAAGCCGGACGGCGGACTATACTATAGATAGTCGTAGTCGACCCATATAGATAGGGATCAGTCGCCATCGATCGAGCCTAAAAAGTTATGAACATGAACGACGTAATAATTCATGCTTCATCGTTTGATCGAACCCCCCCCCCCTCTATATAGATATGGGGCCATATAGATAGAGAGGGGAGGGCGAGACGCTAACTAGCAGGATTCTTGGTCTATCTATAGAGCTAGAGCCGGTTCCCTGTTCACCGAAGACACAAGGTCCTGACGACGACTATATATATGGCCGGCACAAGGTTCGAAGGGTTCGCCGCCTTCCGGCATGCATCAAACAAACGCAGAACGATTGATCGTGAGTGAGATGGATGGTTCGAATTCTGTTTGGGCGGTTACCTCTGGGGGTGGGAGGATATAGGGTAAGCCCGGCTAGTTTCTTTGGCCACCGAGGTTAGAAGGTCTCCAAGCGTGTGATGGTTCGATGTGTCATGGCTCGGCTGGAGTCGTGGTCCGGGTGAAGGAGAAAGACTTGCGCATTCGGTGGGTAGATGGTTCAAATGCCCCATATAGATATAGTGTAGTTGGGTTGGGCCCATATATAGATAGAAGGGGAGAGAGCTATAAGCTAATCCGAGGAGGGGCAGACTGACCCCATTTCTGCTCTCTCCCCCTACACTATGGAACCACTCTCTATAGTTCGTTACAGCTTCGATTCATGTTACGTCTAGAATAGATCTATCTATTCGATGGATGCCCATACATCTAGGGCCCGGGGGGCCCTGAACTATTCTATGGGGATGAGGTCACCCCCTACTCTATATAGCTACCCCTTAGTTAGCCACAAGCCGAACGGGTGGTGATATGAGGTCGCTCTGCCCTGAACTCTGAACGTTCAGGGGGAACTACTACTATAGTTGTCCCCAGCTGGCAACGGCCCTGGACTGAACTAACTGTGAGTCGAGCTGATCATTTGCGCTCGACCGACCCCTAAGATATGATATGATATGTCTGAATCCATCTATATCTATTGCCAGATAGGGCGGCATATAGAATAGAGTGGATTGATTGGAAAAAAGAACCAGTGTTTGGTTCGGATGGATGAATATGCGCGGACGGTTGGTTGCCCCATAGATAGAGATGGCTCACATATATAGACGTAGATCTATGTCTATGTCTATAGTGGAGTAGGAGCCCTATATTCTATATGGCGGAGCGGTCTCGGATGGATAGATATAGGTATATACGGCTAGAGACTTGTCTTCAAGTTGGGATGGCCCCTCTATCCATACCATAGTTGGGATGGCTCCTCTATCTATATGGGGATGGGGCCCTGGGGAACCGGGTGGGAGGGAATTATAGGGCAATCCCACCAACTAGAATTGCACCCATCCCGCGTAGGGCAAGTGAAAGAACTAGAAACTAGAATTACAAGTGAAATAAACTCTAATTACAAGTGAAAGCAAGAGGATGGATCCCAATTCTATGGCCGAGCCAGTCACCTAACAACTAGCTAGAGATTCTCCTCTTCGAAACTGTGGTGGAATATTTTGATTTGCCGTATTCCTTCTCAGCCCACCCACCCGACTAGCCGGGGGGAATAATTGCCTATAAAATGGTAGGGGGGGAATTCATTCTCTTGATGGTGAGCTTTCGCTCTTACACTAGGGCCGCTAGCCAAGGGTGGGAGGAGCATATTCAGATTGAATCGGTGGGAGGGAAGGGAACAAGTATAGAATCGGATGGGTGACCCACCTTTCTCTGGCTCCTCGAAGATAGTTCTAGTTGATGCCCCTACTATAGTTGATTCCGGCTGGTAGTAATAAAAATGGTGGCCATGTAGGGAACAGAGAACCTATCTATAATTGCTACTTGTGAATTGCAATAATATGAAAGTGTGGGGTGGTGAGCATGGAATATTTTGTGTTCCTCCCGAAGTATAGTAGCAGGAAGGAACAGAATAAAAGCTAGTTCCTATAGTAGCTTCAGTATATGCCTATTATTGTTCCCTCCCACCCCTACGGCTAGGTTAGGTAGGGCGGTGATGTATAGGCCCCCAAGAAAGTGTTCTATTTGTAAAGGGGCGGAGCTATTGTTCTAATCCCTTCCTTATTCTAGCAGGCTAATTAATAAAGTGGGAGGGAACTAATAGTACGCTCACTCGGTAGAATTTGTTTTGTTTGGCCATCGGATCTTTATCTCTAATCCCCTCCCACCCAGCCCTTCCTTTATAGTTCATCCATCGAGAAAGGGAGGGGCGATCCGAGCATAATAGTTGTTTCTGATGGCCAAACAAAGTGGAACCTCCTGCCGCCTCTACCTTGGATCGATCCGGCCTAGCGCTTTGGGATGGGTCTATTCGCTGCCTGCCGTGGAATGTACTCGATCGGCATCAATAAAGTCGGGTAATTATTTGACCTGGGAGGACAATTATTTATCCCTTCCCTCGGGCTCATAGTTCTATATCGAGGAGTTGGCATGTTACGTAGCATAATCAACGAAGATTAGACGGGAGATTTAGTCTGGGGGGTGGGATAACTTTCTAGTAGTGGCGGAACTTCCAAATATCACTTTCAAATAGAGTAGTGGGAGGGGCCCGGTTGCGCCATATAGTTCCACCCGATATAGAGAAATTCCATCACCCTACTCCGCCTACTCCGGGGGTAGTGGTTCTGAGCTTCAGATAGGGCAAATAATAGAAAGTGGCCTATAGAAGAGTAGGGGCTCACCGATAATAATTCTAGTACAAGGGCTGTTGGTTCGTTACAGCTTCTCCTACTCGACCGGCATCCGGTGGGATAGAGCTACTTTCTTTCCTGTCCTTCATTGGCTGAAAGCGTGGTGCAAACTTAACTACCGATTCTAGTGGGCTGAGGACTTCGTTCGGGTGGGATCATTCCCCTCTCTCCCTACCGAGATCTAAAGTATATTAGGGACGATGTCATTGGTCGGCCATAAAACAACTATAGGCAGTCATGTGAGCCAGGCAAAACCTCAATTCCGAGATCCAGTATTAGCTAAATGCTATTTAATTCCCTCCCACCCCTCGGCCATAAAACAACTATAGGTAGTCATGTGAGCCAGACCGATAGATATAGTAGGGCTCCTCCCACCCACCGAATTATAGTCGGCTAGCGGGAAATCTATAGTCCCACCTACCCAGGCGGTGGGAGGGAATTATAGAATCTCCAGCCTACCTCAAATTTTGACCCTCCCGGCACATTATAGATAGCCGTAGGGTGGGAGGATATAGGGGGCATATCCAACCTCCCATGTTACGTATAGACAAAAAGTTGATCAGCAGGTTCAATTCCCTCCCCCCCGGGGGGGAATTATGGCCGTGGGAGGGAGAACTATAACTAGAATTGTTCCGGGAGGATTCTAATTGCGGGTGGGAGGGAGATATAGTTCGGGAGGGGGGGACTCGATAGTCGGTATATTAGTTTACGGGCCCCGCCCCGTAGGGCTATGGTAGTCGGGTGGCGATTCTATTGCCGGGAGGTAGATTAGTTGTTCCGGGAGGTAGATTATAATTGCTCCCTCCCCCCCAATATAATTGAGCTTACGGTATATTAATGTTCCCGGGTTGGGTGGGAACTCTAGTTGCTACTATAGTTCCCGGAGGGTGGGTGGCCTCCTCCCGGGTGGGGGGGATTAGCCGGGTTCGCGACCGACCATATTCATCTTGGGTGGGAGGGAGATGTAGGGGGTGGGTGGGAGGAGGAGATGCCTTAGGGCCCTTAGAATAGTAGGGGCTCCCGGGTGGGAGGGAGATATAGGCTGGAACCGGGTAAACTCGGTCAAATGCTTATGCCAATAAAAACAATAGGGGCCACTATAACTATAGCCCCCCTCCCACCCCGGGCTCTGGCACTTGAATCTCGAACCGGTGCATATACAACTATATCCTCCCACCTTAATTAGAACCGTAAGGGGGGGCCGCTTCTGGAACTACTTAACCAACTACTGACCCAACCTAAGAAACCTCCGCCTCTGATGAATAATAGTGCCAGAGGGGCTACTGTCTCTATAGGTTCAGGATCTCGATCTGCTACGGGGCTAACTGGTTAAAGCTAAGCAACTGGGTCCCTATAGATAGTAGGGCATCAGCTCAGTCAACTAGCTATACTTCTGGATATACTGTTGGACCTGGAACCCCTACGGGGTGCTGCCACAACTATCTCCTCCCTCCTGAACACCCCTGCTGGCGGTAGAGAAGCTGGTGCTGCTGAGTATGGATCCGTATCTGGAACATCCGGATCTGTATCTTGAACATCCGGCTCTGGATCTAGAGTCTCTATATCTGCTGCTGGTGTTGCTACCAGTCCTGCTGCTAGATCTGCTGGTGTTGGATAATCTGGAACTGCTACTGATGCTGCATAAACAACAGAGTCAAAAGAGTCAAACTCATAAGCAACTAGATCCCTTTAGAATAGTAGGGCTGGATCTACTACGACTAGCTATGATGCTACTGGGTCTATTGCTGCTGGATTTACTGCTGTTGGATCTGGATCGACTTTGGCTTCATCTGGACCTGGAACTACTACTGAAGCCCCTGCTACGGTATATGGGTATGGATCGAGACGATCACAAACATCATAATCTGAATACCTATCACTAGGATCCCCTACCATTCTATAGGCTCTATCACGATCATCATGAACTGGATCAACTGCTTCAGGCTTAGATGCAACCTCGGATGCCTTTACTGGGAGCCTGTGCCTCCTGCGATATATAGGCTCCTGCTGCTGTTGGTGCTGCTTCAATAGAATAGATGGATTCAATAGATGGCACTCATCAACAGCTCAATCGTTTTTAGCCCTATCGTTGTTGTGGGTGGGCAACAGAGTCAATATCAGAATCGGCTGAAGCAACAACTGCAACTGGGTATGCTCTTGCTAGTGGGGGTCCTGCTACTGTAGCGTAAGCCCCTGCCTTTGCTCTTGGTGCGAGCGAGAAAGCCTGCTGGTGGGGGTTATGGCTCTGTAGGATCTGATACTAATGTAGGATCTGGAACGGTATTAGAATCAACGGCTGCTGGATCGACTTATGCTGGTGGATCACCTTTCGCTGGTGGGTCTCCAACAGTCTATGCTACATCTACTCCTGCTGTGCACGGATATGAAACTAGTACAGGGGCGTCACCTTCGCTCTGGGTCTATACTATAAGTGGATATGGAACTGGGATATTCTATTTACAATGAATGGATATGGATAAGCTCGCTACGGATAAGCTCCTGCCTTTCCTACCTCTGTTCTTGGTAGTAGGTAAGGCATGGCCCTGGGTGCCGGGTAGGCATACTAGAATGTGCATAAAGGAACAAGGGGGAATGTACCCTATTGCTTTAGTTGTTCCAGTGCAAACACGTTATAGATGTGCATATTCGAGCCATTGGTTATTCACCGGGGACTGGCTCTGCTGCTGGTGTTGTATCTACTCCTGGTACTGGTGCTGGGTCTTAATAATATACAGAATCACTTGCTTAACCTGCTAGAATAATGGCATCAGCCCGTAGGGGCGAGCCGTTCATTAATGACGCCCCAGCCGGGGGCCCTCCCCCCAGCCGACTTGGTCGGGCGAGCAACTCGGTCGGGGAGGAATGCGTTCATTAATCAACTTGCGAGAAAGCAATAATAATTGTAGCTCGATTGTAGGGGGCTAGCCCTCCTCCAATTATAGTTGGGTATCTCGCCCTACGGGCAACTGCAATGGTCACAACAGCCTATTTGCTTTATCTAGGCAGCAACTTAAATACGTAACATTGCCGCTGGTTAGCGGTGAGCACACACACATCTATGGGAGAGAGCACACACACACATCTACGGGGGAAAGCACACACACATCTATAGGGGAGAGGAATATTATAGGGGGGATGCCCCTACTATTCTATGGGCGGGGGTTCAGGCGGATAGAAACAAATACTCTGTTAGCAGGATAGGCCAATCCAAAGAGGGGGTGCCATCCTTTCCATTAGCAGGGCGAAGAACAATCCTTCTGGTCTATTCATTCCTCTGCTCGGTCAACTACAAACATTCATTCCTCTGCTCGCTCGGTCAAGCTTGCCTTCCTCCCTGCTGGCCCTACGGGGATAGTGGGCCCTTAGAACCAACCGGGGGTGTGGGATTAGCCGGATAGACTAGTTCAATTTGTTCACTTCTATCCGGCTTGAATAAACCTTCCTGCTTCTCTAGCGAGGACCCGTGGCTGGATGAAAGAATGACTCGCCCCTTGCCCGGACAGGAAATAAACATTAACGAGGTTGGGAGTATGAATTAACGAGGGAGGAGCTACTCCTACCCCCAGGCAAGAGTTGTTTCTTTGCTAATCTAGTCAATGGCCAGCTAATACACGAATTAACCCACCCCGCACCACCGTTTCTCATCAAAGCCAGCTGCTGTTTCAACTAATAAAGAGAGGGCGGAGGGATGGTCCAGCGTTGCATTACTCCTCGATTGGAATTAATAAAAAGGGGGTGCTGATTGAACCTTCCGTGGGTGGAGAGGACTCTAAAATTCAAGAAAGACACCAGAATTCAATTATGCCATCTATTCAGCCGAACCCCCCCTAACCTATAGCCATAGAAAGTGGATGGTCGAAAACCCGTCTTGAGAATGGAGTGTTGCACATGGCCAATACTTCTCCGACTCGTTCAACTGGGTGAGAGGGGGCTCACCGAGTTCCCCAATCCTCTACAAGCTGGAAACTTCAAGAAGAAGAATCTATTACCCCCGTCTTCTTGATCCGGCGGGATGGGGGGGAACAAAATTGATTCATCTTTATAATGTAGAAATCGGGATCTTATCGCGCCGGAGGCACCCCCGTGTGGCGGGAATTCAATTCCCAACTCTATTTCGTGGTCCACAGTGCCCGTTTCGACTACACACTTTGGTATGAATCCTATCTCATAAAGTACTAATTGGAAAGGTTTATCAATGCGGCCGACAGCGGTTCCCTATTGCCATGGTAGGGCCCCTCCAGCTTCGAAGTGCACATTGGAAATCACCGAACTATTCGTCTCCCCAAGGAGAGGTAGGGGATACACACCAATGTTTAGCTGCCTGCCGATTCTCCCTGTTGTCTCCCCGACTACAATTACTTCTTCCCACCCAACCCCATTGATTTCTCTCCAAGAAGAATATTTATGAGCTTAGGCGATGTTAACATCTAATGAAACATCTTAGAATAATTGAACTCTATTCAAAGTAGTTAAGAAGCTGTTCAGATACGTGAAAACATGTCTCCTCGTCCCGGTAGGCCAAACTGGGTAGGCAGGTAGCCCCCCTACCCCACCCTGCCATGGCAAAAAGGGTACTTTGGATCAGCTGCTCGTGATCCTTCCCCGCCACTCATTTGATCCCCTAAAGAAGTAGGGTGGATATTAGAAGGAAGAATTCTCGCTAGAGCCCCCTAGGGGAATCACTAGACTACCTTCTCGCAAATTGAACCCGGCCGCCTAACCCCGCAGAACAGAATAATTGAGTTGGTAGGTAGGTAGGCCTCCCACCATTAAGTGTGGCCTCCCACCCTATCTATCCTCTCCTACCATCCTCCCACCATTGCCAATTGAACCCCACCACATTCTAGTTCTATATCTTCCGTAGGCTACTATCCTCCAAAAAAACTTCTAATTAATTACCTCCCATACTATTCTGAATTATAGGGTATAGTAAGAATAGTCTAATTTGCCATTATAGGGTCTAGTAGAATGGCTATGCCATTGGGAATTAATTGGTCAAGGCGGCTATTCGAAGAACTGGAACCCCTCCTCCGCATCCGATCCTAACAAGCTATCGGTGGGACCCAGTTACCGAGGGACCTGCCCACTGAAAAAGTCGTCACCTGTATTTTGGGTGGGTGGGCAGCCTGCGCAACTTAGTTAGTTCATCATATACGTGATATGTCAACTAGCCGAAATAGCAAATATTAGATAATATTAGGAGGCCGGCCCATCCCATATAACGTAGATGAACTCCTCCCACCATTAATGGCTATTTCACCCCGCTAATTGCCATGCCTCCCACCTATCGCCACCACTCATTAATTTATAGCCTCCCACCTACTAGCCTAATTGCCATGCCATTAGAATTGTTGAGGCCTCCCACCCACCAAAAAACTCAATCGCCGGTAGAAGCAATTATGGGGCAATTCGCAATTATCGGGGCAATTCTCTCGGCTGGGCATTAGCCAGATTATATACGCAACTTCTATCTCCCCCACCCACCCGGGGGCATAGTTGCCTACTCGGTTCAGATTATATACTACACATGCCCACCCCCCTCTCCGGCCTATTCGCCAGGGTTGGGTGGGGGGGAACTATAGTTGGGTGGGTGGGAGGCTATAGATTGGGTTGGGTGGGAGGGACTCGATAGTTCCAGGGTGGATGGCAGGGGTGGGTGGGAATCAGTTAATTAATCAGTGAATGTGTGTGGGGCTGGAACTAGAATTCCCTACCCACCCATAGTTGCCTGCTAGAATACGCTAAATGACTATGGAAAACTATAGTTCGGGTTGGGTGGGCCCCTAAGGGCACGTTCAGCGGATTTTCCGGGTCGTATCTAACCTCCCACCCACCCTGCATTGGATGCGCGCACGATATCACGGGTCCCACTCCCTATACCAAATTGGTTCTCTGTAGGCCCCGGATGGATCCTGGGGTTGAATGGGTGGACGCCTCCTCTACCTAATAAGACGTGCCTATCACCCTCCCGGGGCACGGGGAACATAGACGGAGGCATATGTGGACAGATACATACTTAGTAGATTGAGTTGCCTAGGCGCTTGAAGTAGTTGTTGATCCCGTAGAGGCAAAGGCAGTTATTATCCCCACCCAACCCGGGAACCACTAATGGCATGGTCTAAACACATAGTCTGAGCAGCAACAGTTTAAGCTATTGATCTCATTGATCCACCACGCCGGGGTTGATCAAACAAAGGCTTAAGTAGCAAGGGGTAAGGGCATGGGGAGCAGAGGAAGCGACTACCATAGCAGCAGTTCGGAACCAATTGCTTGCTCCGGAACCAGTTCTATATAGTAGGGCCCGTTGATTTACCAGCATCAGTGAAAGTATTCTATCTTCCTGCCAGAGTTTTTTTAGGATCTCGAGCCCGGTAAAGCGTAGGTAGAGTCACCCATTGCGAAGGAACACCACTGACTCTGTCGTTAACTCGTCGGATGCGGGGTATACTTGCAAGGGTTACTTAGCAAGGTGTTGGATAAGCTGGATAAACGGATGAAACTGCTTGCTCGCCTTGTCCCCGGTTTCTGGATGATGCTACCTAGCTCTCCAAGTCCCAACCATTTCCCATTCGCCCCTATCTCCATATCTGCTTCTGGTTTCCAGATTGGTGGATCAATGGATGGATTCGTAACCACGTGAAGGTAAGCCGGATTCAAAACTACTAGCACTGAAACTGTGAGGTCAACTGACTTCTGGGTTGGGTATGAATCCCGGAGAGCCAAATATGCTGACTGACGAGGTGTGCTGGCTCCGGCTCTCACTTTTGCTCACATGCCCTACGTATGCCCAAAAGCAGAGATGAGTTCGGTCGCCTATGATACTAGTCACTCCGGAGAGAAAGTCTAGGTGGACGTTTTGCACGAATGGAAAGGGGGACATCATTGGGGTTGGAGGAAGCGAGGCGAACTACATAGTGGGTACCCCATAGATAGATATGTGGTGATCAATAAACATTGGAATCAGATTCCTGGCCCGGAATGAATAGTGGGGAATGACTTAGAAGCTCGTGTATGGAAAACTACTACCTCCTCTGTGGGGTGGGTGGGAGGCTTATCCTAGCATCAGATCCATTAGGAGATTTCCAATCAACAACTCTGGAAGACTTAAATGAGAACTGATGGCTTTGATGCCTCTATCCCCACCGATGAATCTGCTTATGCTCGGAAACTGCTGCTTGTCCAGATGCTTCCTATGGTTTTGATGTCGGTGGATCCAGGTCGTCAACGTACTTTCGAACAGACGCTTCATCTCCATCTCGATCAATATCTACATCTGGATGTGCTGCCCCTACGGGCAACCTGATGGCATTAAACAAAAAACGCTCCACATATAGTATCCTCCCACCCACCCCTGCGCTGCGGAAGTAAGCATTTGTCGGATCGTGGATTACTGGAGGGCGGGAACTTTAGCCCCCTGGAACTATATCCACCCACCCAAGCAGGCGGGCTCAACCTTTTCGCCCTGGATACAGATTCTCGATCCAAAGGTCCCCCCTACTATCTATAGCTGGGCTGCCCGGCCCCCTACCTCGCCTATCCGAGATGGGGTGACCGGCCCATAGAATAGTAGGGCAAATTCCCCTACTATTCTAATTAATTGGGCGGTAGGGCCAGATTATATACGTAACATGCCAACTATCATCCACCCACCCTTATGGATAGTAGGGGTGGGTGGGAGGCCCCCCCTATTCTAGCAGGCTTATTAAGAAAGAGGTAGATTAGTTGTAAGGGCCCCTACTATTCTACTATTATTCCCAACCCAACCTTATTCTAGCAACTAGAATTAGTTACTCTAGCCCCCTACTATTCTATGGGATTCCCTACAATTATATGGGGGAGGGCCCCTGGCTGGGGGCTTCAATCAAGCCCTACAATTCTATGGGACTGATTAATGGCAGTGGGAGGAAAAAGGACCGGGTTGGGTGGGAGATAGTTGTCGACGTTCCCGATGTTGATCTACCCACATCCCGGCACATTTTGAAGACTTTTAATAGGCTAGCGACCTGGCACAACTATGGATAGTAGGGCAAACCAATTCGCGTAGGGGGCTGCCCGAAGCACCCTGTTCCACAATTCTTCCAGTTCTATTTCGAAAGCCGGCATCACTACGCGGAGGCACCAGTCACAGGAGAGAAGGAGCATCCCTGTCAGTTTCAATTGTTGACCCGGATTGATTCAGTTGCCCGCGAGGGGTGAAGTCCACGTTAGGTCGAGAGGCATAGCACTTGTGATTGTACGGGGAGCATAGCGCTTTCATTTGCATTATGGAGAGCGGTGTGTGAGCACATCAGACATGCAGTATCAAGCTAGCATGCATGCATGCATTCATCAATCAAACGGAGAACAAAAGCAGCTTCCTATTTGCAGAAGCATAAGGTCAATCCCGCATAGCAGAAGGCCAATAAACCCGAACCGCATCTCGAACCGCTCGAATAGCAGCATCTCAAATAGCCCGAGCCACTCTAGCACCAGCTCGAACCGCCACCCTGCAGAATAGCAAGCACGAACCACTCTACCGGCCCGAACCGCAGGAGCAGCACAAACCACTCTAACACCAGCTCCAACAACGGCACGCCACTGGACGATAATCCCTACTAGTAGCAGTCGGAGAGAACTGCCACAGGACAGGAGTAATCCCCCCAGTAGGGGCTTAAAACTGAAATGCCGTAGCAGGTGGTGGAGAATCGCTGGCAGCCATCAATAGAATAAGCTTAGGGATCCATCTTAGTAACATATAATCTGTTCACCCAACCGTGTTGCCAAGCGCAGCCGAGGCTCCATCGACAAATGAGTGTGCATTCATAGGGCAACTATCGAGGGAACCGGGGAACTATCGAGCCCCACCCAACCCGCAATAGAACGGTGGGCTTTCTCGCCGATTAGGTTGGGTGGGATTGCCCAACCGAGCGAGCTACCTCTGCCATTACTATGCCCCCCACCCCTAGTCAAGCCCCCATAGAATTGTAGGTCGAGAACCCAGGTCCATAGCCCCTAAAATGGTTTATGGTAGGGCGTGAAGACTGGTTATTATAGCAAGCGCATTAATATACCCATAGAATGTCGAGGGGGCCCTTTAGATAGTAGGGGGGAGGTAGCTCTCTCGGTCGGGGAGATACCCCGATAGACTCGGTCGGGCTCGAATCAGTTCATCCGAGGCGTTCACCTGTTAATTAATCAGTCCCAGCCCCCTACAATTCTATGGGGGTTTATCCATAGAAAATAGTAGGGCCGAATTAATTACTGATTAATTAAGCACCTCCAACTATATACCGACTAGCCTATAGAATGGTAGGGCCAACTGCTCTATACTCTACCCTATAGTTCCCACCCACCCTGCATGCTTATTCTAGCCCCCTACCGGAGGCCCCCCCTCAGATTCAATGGTGGGTGGGAGGCCCTCTATTCTCTGGTGGGTTGGGCATGTTACGTATCTAATCTGGCGATGGAAACTTCACTTCTCTATCGGGTTAGATCGGTTCACCCGCATCTCGATTCTAGACGTAACATGACCGGCCCTACTATTTGCCAGGGGTGTGGGGGGATGGTTTGGAGAGTTTGGATCATTGTTCTCATGGACATGGGGTAGAAAGTGACCCAACGAAATTCCCCAAAGCAACCAGATCTCCATTGATCATTGTTCTCGTGGACATGGGGTAGAAAGTGACCCAGATGCCCACGGAGCTTTGGGACCCGGCTCTCCATTGATCCCCCACTATTATAAAGGGCTCGTGGACATGGGGTAGAAAGTGACCCAGATGCCCACTATTCTAAGGAGCTTTGGGGCCATATCTCCATCTAACATTTTTCTCGTGGACATGGGGTAGAAAGTGACCCAACTCGGTGTGTGCCCGACATGACCGACATAATTCATTCGTGACTTCCCAACTTTCTTTCTTCCGTCCGTAGGGCTCCCATAGAAAAGAGGGGCCAGAAGCAAGTTTTCAATAGCAGACCCAACCGAAGGTATGGCATAGTTTGCCCCTAGCCTAGAGTTTCTTATCTTATGGCAGGTTTGCATAGTTTTTTAGATGAGGCATTGAACCAGTTGTTGAATAAGCATCTCTCCCGTTAGTGAGGCAAGTGGATCAGCTGGATAGCTATCTATAGTGAGTGAATCCATTGATTCAGCTATGCCGAAGGTGGGGCATCCCTAACCTCATCTTAGTAAGGCAATGAGGAATGGATTAGTTGCTTCATGTCTGGGGAAGGAAGTCTAGTGGCAGGAAGGCCCAGGCTCAATTTGGATTCCTTATCTTAGTCTGGCCCGAAACAAAACTGTTCCGTTGGCATTGCCACGGGTGAAGCAGTGGATCCGATCCGCCCTGACTATTCTATGGGGTGGCGTTGGCGCGGCTCCCTCTTCCGGAATGGATCCAAGTGAGGTGGGTGAGTAGGGGAACCCAAGTATTGGCTGGGCATATAGTAGTGGTAGGGGGTGCAATAAGTAAGGCGTGGAATCAGCTATCTATAGTACGGCATGGAATGAGCTATCTCTCGCAAGGCGGCAGTGAGTGAACCCGGGAACCAACCAACTATAGCCTCCCACCCACCCCTGGGATGGATCTCTAGTCTAGTCCAGTCTAAGGAATGGCTGCGGATCGCCGACTCTCTCTCACCCGCAAAAGGAGAGGGGCGCCACTCGATTCTCTTTATTAGGAATTGAATGGGAAAACCATATGAATCGATAAGAGATTGAGCTGAAATATTGTTATTAGCCAGTTGTGCATGAGGGTGAACTATTGCTTCCTAAGTTCCCACCCCCCCCCCTAAAATGATATGGCTTCAACGAAGAAAACGATCAACTTTAGCCCCCGTTCCCGGGTGATTGCTCCATGCCACGGGCATGGGCGGAGGGAGAAGCAGAAAGGGATACAGATTCGGGTGGGGCATCACGGCTTGATCCTTCATTAGCAGGTACTGCGAGAAGACCGGTATCCCATCTTTCCTCCTGACCGAGCCATCCCCGATATTTGAGATTGTGGCACTATCCAGTCAATCCGAATGGTGAGAACTATTCCGGAGTGGATCGGATCTCATCTACCGCTTCACCGATTCCTATTCCTTTTACTGCTGGGCTAGCGAGGTAGGGATTTATTCCACTGCCGGTTTGATCCCTCACGTGCACCCGCCATAGGAGAGGTAATCGGATGTGTTGGTTCTGATCCCATTAGTCCAGACATGCATACCGGTATCGGGCAGAGTTCGAATAGGAATATCCCAGTGAACCGGGAAGATTGAGCTTTCATCGTCGGTTCGAGCCAAGTCGATGGGAGCCCTACTATTCTAAAGGGGCCCACCCACCCCAAATTATGTGATCATTACATAGCTGGTAATCACAATATACACAATTTCTGAGAGATTCTGGTGCGAGTAGCACTGTTATGCCTGCCTAATAAAGTTGCTGGAGCTCTAGGAATAACTCATGAGCCATCAGCCCCACCCGCCCACCCAACCCGACCTTCCGGGTGGGAGGGAATCATAGGGTTCATTAGCCGCGGGATGCAGGGTGGGAAACAATAGCCCATAAATAGTAGGGGTTAATTAATAAGTAAATTCATGCGGCCCCCCACCCCCCCTATTCTAGTTATTGTAGGGAATCCGCCCCATGGCAATGATAGAAAAAAAGGGCCCTCAAATTATATGGCTATGGGTAGGGGGCCCTTTAGAAAACTCTACATTACCAGTTTGACCCCCTACTATTCTAAAGGGAATCGAGAGAGAGTCTAGCCCTCCCATAGAATAGTAGGGGCCCCTACCCAGAAGGGCCTCCCACCCAACTTCAATTAATCTACCGACTCCCATAGAATAGTAGGGGCCCGACCCTCCCGCCTCCCACCCACAATTGAATCTGAGGGGGGGGGGGCAAGCGGGTGCACTCGATTCTATACTACACATGCCAACCCCCAACTAGAGTTTCCCACAATTGAATCTGAGGGGGGGGCGGAGGGAGGAAGATTTCTATATATATAGATAGATGTCATCGGACGGGTTCGGAAATGCTATGCCTACATGGCCCCTTAGAATAGTAGGGCGCTTCTTTACATCCTCTAGGTATTCCCTCTCTGCTAGATGAGTTCAGTGAAGGAGAAGAATGGAAGCACCATGAAGCATCTCCCTCTGAACAGGGTTACGCGTTAATGGATGGAAGCACGGGGCTCGCCGCCTATCACCGGAGGGATGCTGGATCGGTACTACCAATTGCCGGGAGGGTATTACATTTTAGGGAGGGCTGCTATTCTATTTGCTTTCATTAGCAGGCTGACCCTACTATTCTAAGGGGCAGAGGGTTATCTATCTGCGGGAGGGTATATTAATTGGAGAACCCCCCACCCCCCATTATAGTTGAATAGTAGGGGCCCAACGAATAGTAGGGGCCCTACGGGTTGGGTGGGGATTCTAGTTGAATCTACCGTTCTCAATGCAGGTGAAGACTGGGACAACAAAGATTCGAGGAACCATCAGTGCCGATTCAACGCCTGCTGTGTCGGAGGAACACCGGTACTCTTTAGAGTAGTAGGGCAGCGGGCCCCCTTAGAATAGTAGGGGCCACCCACCCCCCCTACCATTCTATAGGCTCCCCGGTTGGTCTGATCAGAATGGTACGGTTCGCTCTTCCTCACATTGGTTAGTCGAGCATAGTCCCTCTATACGCGGCGATTCAAGATCCAAACTTCTAATCTATCTGGCATTGGGCCACCCTGAACTAAACTATGGTAGTAAATGATTCGAAGGGCCATATCGAAGAGGAAGTGAAGTGCAGTGTACCGGGAAAATGAGTCATTCCGAACGCACCGACCAAGCTAGAATTCCCCCCCTCCCGGGAATTAAGAGGATATAGGATTAACCCCCCACCCTGCTTCGGCAATATAACCCCCCCACCCTGAAATAGAGTCCCCCCCACCCTGTTCACATGCATGCAGGGTGGGAACTATAGTGCGAATAGTAGGGGTAGGGGTAGAATAGAACTAGCCATAGAATAGTAGGGGCCTCCCCCTGCCATTCATCAGCCTGCTAGCCCCACCTATAGAATGGTAGGGCCCCGGGCACTCGATAGTTGGTGGGAGGGGATTCTAGTTAGACCACCCACTCATGTTCCATATAGAATCGAGAAACCCTTCCCTAGTAGGGGTGGGGACAAATAGAGTAGGGGTGGGGGGGTACTATAGGGTTCCCATTGGAGGAGAGGTATAGTGGTTGGCATCCCTCTGGTTACGGAAAGAGAGCTCATTACGGAGAGAGAGCCCGGCTATATAGGTAGGGGCCCACACATCTCAATCGTGAGGCCTACCTATCTGTCGAAGCTGAAGTCACTTCCAGTTTGCCGGCCTATAGATAGTAGGGCACCTGACGTAAGTCTAGTCGGTTGAGCCCTGACCGGCCCCGACCAATATCAATCTCCCAGAGATAGCCGATAGGGCAGATCGATCCGGTATGGACCTATAGAGTTCACCCTATCTCCTCCCACCCACCCCTATTATTCTAAGGCGCGGATACCCAAACAAGCACGCAAGGCCCAAACCTAAAGTACGTGCTTCATTTGCCGAATAATCAAAAAGAGGGGTCGTTCCCGTCAACAATAGAATAGAGGGCCACCCACCCACCCCAAACCCACCCCCCCATTATAGCAATCTGTAGGGGGGGAATCTGAATTGGGAATCTGAGGGGGGGCCTCGAGAAAGGGGGCCCCGGCTGCCGGCTACCGGCTGCTATCATAGGGGAGTTTAGTTATAGTAGGGGGGAAACTAGTTAATTAATCAGCCTGCTAGAATAATGAGCCGCTAGAATTCTGCAGGGTGGGCTATACGTAACTCAAAATTCTATAGGGCCACAAATCAACATCAATCCAGGTAGTAGGGGTGCACCTACTGCTCTTCTACTATAGATAGTAGGGGTGCACCTACAATAATCTAATAGTAGGGGCCTCCCCCCACCCATGTGACGTATAGAATCTAAAACCTGCCTTCTCTCTCTCAAGCGCGGGGTGCCTGCCAACTTGAGTTGGGGGAGATTATTGTAGGGTGTCGGTATGATTCTATTATTCCCCTACTATTCTCAGGCGGGTCGATTCTATATGTAACATGCCCCCCGCCTAGGGGGATCTACCTCCAGCTCGATTCTAGCTTCCCCCCTACAATTCGCCGGGGGCGGGGTGGGGTGGGTGGGGGCTCGATTCTATACGTAACATGCCCCGGAATCCTTCACCCCAACCTTCTATAGTTTGTGTAAGGGCCCGGGATAACCTTAGAATAGTAGGGCCCTGGCGAATTCTAGTTCTAGTTCCCCCCAACTTTGGCACTATAGTCGTGCAGAGGAAGATGAGAACTAAACTAAACAACTATATATAGCAGCCCAGCAGAACTATCTATAATTCAACCGGCGCTGGCTGGGGAACTTTAGAACTTTAATAATAGTTGTTGGGGAGTGGGAGGAGAACTTCTAAATAAAACGCCGCCCGCCCCTCAAATATTATTCGGGAGTGAGCCCGTCCTCGATGTTTGCAACTATCCCTCAACAACTATGATGGAGCGGGTGGGTGGGAAGAGTGATTGTTGATTTGCCCCAATGAACTCTCTGCCGAATCCTTCAAATAGAATAGAAGTATAGTTCCCGGTTGGATTCGTAGAGTTCTTTACTTACCTAATCGTTCCTTAAGTTCTCAACTATAGTCACTGAGATCTCTCCAACGTTTAGTTTAGTTCTCCAGAAGGCCTACTATTCTATGGGGATCGAGATGGATGGGCATCATCATGTAAATAAACTTATCGATCCATCGGGAGTGGTGTAGTAACACCGTTGTTTCGTATTCACTCCTATCCCACCGATTCAAAGGCGAGAGTAATGCGTGCTTATTTCTCTTCATTCTCGGTCCCATCCATCTCTACAGAAAGAGATGTCCTGTTGATAAAACAACTCCTGGTTCGACCAGATAAAAAAACCACTACCTATTTCCGGGTGGCGGAACTTACGCCACTATTCCGTGATGCCGAGCCCAAGCAACTACTATCTATTGCCATGGCTTGTTCCCTTAGTAGGAGATGGGTGGGAGTATAGGTCATATCTCCCCGATTCACATGCTTCGTATAAGCTGTGCTGCCAAAAAAGAACGATCGCCATAGAATGTCGAGGGGGATCCCCCCAAGCAGAATGGTATTCTCGTTTCACCCATTACTAGGCATTGGAAGTGGTTCTCGTGACTTCGGCAAAGATGATCAATGGCGGATGTCAGGCTAATCTCGAATTGTCCAGTTACCTCATGCCCATTCCTACTACTCTATCCCACCTCCAGAGAAACATGCTAGGGACCAAACCTATAAAGTATTCCCTAACTTTTAAGCTGGTTATTCCCTCTCCCTTACACCCACCCACCTCCGGAGAGTTTCTAAAGCAAGCCTACCAGCGCCACTAACTATACGTTTACCTAGGTCGATCTATCTCTGAGTCTCAGTTTGGGGTGGGTGGCCCTACAATTCTATGGGGTGCTTGAATCTCGGGTGGGCCCTTTCTCTCCATCGGTCCAGAAGACATTGATCCGGTCTCGAATACGCCACTATAATGGACATGGAATAGCGAGATAGGAGGACTAACTATTTGATTCTGCAATAATAGAACCGCCATAGAATAGTAGGGCTACCCTACCGCCAAGGCCAATATCTCCCCACCCGGAACGAACTAAAATGGTTATTCTAGCGTATTCTAGCGACTATGCCCCCCACCCATCCCCACACACGAATAGTAGGGCTAGCCCCCCCTACCCCCCCAAGCTATAGTTCTATGGTTTGAAAGGGCTAGCTTCAAATAGCGGGTTATACTAGCGAGCTGATTCCTTTAGAATAGTAGGGGCCCTCCGGGCCCTCGCGAATAGTAGGGGCCCACCCAACCCTGGGTGGGGGCATAGTTATTTGCCGTATGAATTGACGTTAGTGGGGCCCATAGAATAGTAGGGGCATGCGAGCCGTTCATTAATAAACCCCCATAGAATTGTAGGGGGCCCCCCTACTTAATTAACCTGCTAGAATAATGAATCAGCTTGCTAGATCTAGTTGCAATTCTAGTTGCTAGAATCGAGTGAATAGTAGGGGCTCCACTCGATAGTTGCCATTAATAGGGCCCTGCTTCACTTCTACCACCCACTGCCCCGGGCGGGCGAGCTCGGAGTTTTATAGCAACTATCGAGTGCAAGTTTATTAATGAAATTAATCTACCAGTCAATTAATGTATGCCTGCTAGAATAATATGAAAAAGGGACGATAAAAATAGTTCTAGAAGGCTCGAGCTAGAGTAACAATTCTAGTTGGTGGGTGGGAATCATAATGGTTAGGGGTGGAATATGTAGGTTGGGGCGGACCTTTTACTTGTTGGTTTGATAGTCTGGCTTACTCATTATAGACGAATAAGACCAGCCGCATTCTTCTCCTCCCGGGAACCTCTAATTGGGTGGGTGGGTCCCGGCTCTTCCACCCACCCCGGCCCCTACTATTCTATGGCCGGATATAGTTCCGTGGGATTGAGTGTACTAAGCCTTTATTGCCCTTCCCACTTATCTTGGTGAGGCAAAGCGTGAGACGAAATCTAGATTATTGAAAAGACCAAGGGTGGGATTGGATCGTAGTAAGTAGGAGTTACAAGGCCAGGTGCTGCCTCATCTGGTTCTACCTCGTCTTTGGGTTTTGGAAACACCAGTGTACTAGTCAATGGGTCCATCACCTGCGTACTTTACCTATGCATGGGTGGGGTAATTAGAAGTGAATCCAGCTAGCCAGCCAACAATTCTAGGTGGGTTCTTCTATAGATTGATGGATATGACCCCAGTGAATCGGTTGGACCGGAAAGAAATGGAACTGTTGTACTTCTCGCACGAATTCATTAGGTTCGCCGGTGCCTGCAAGTAAGCAAATTCCTGGATCGCTGGAGAATAAAGCTTACGGTAGGTCTATTTTGAGATATTCCGCCGGGTGGGATGAGCCTATAATCTAATTCGGGTGGGCCCTACGGCCGGAAACTAAACTATAGTTCCGGAGAGGATCGCCATCAAGTGTAGCAAGCCGCCGCGGATCCCCTACAGGCATGAATGATGATGAATGGTCCAAGCCAATTAGGCAATTTTGCTTGTTGCTCTCTTCCCTTCGCATCTTAGTGTCCTTTCTATTTCGCTTTAAGACCAAATCTCCTACTGCATCGGAAACACCTATGATGGACTTTCTCACAAGAATGACTAGCTAACTTCCTATGATGAGACCTATTATGTTCTAATGCATGCAGACGCTTGTCATCTAACAGCTCTGACTCAGCTGGACGTGCAGACCTACATTGCTCATCCGTAATGAGGTCGTGTATGTAGTGGAATCCTCAGGCGGTGTGGGGATTTGAATAGGGCATGGCGCCCCTTAGAATAGTAGGGCCAAACTCCCCCCCCACCCTGGGATAACTTTAGCCCCCCACCCCCCCCACCCCCCATTATAGTTGAATAGTAGGGCCTTAGAATGGTAGGGGCCCTACGCATGCACACCCGGGCGCCCTACTATTCTAATGGGGCACCCCCCATGCAGGGGACCTCCAACTAATCTACCTCTTAGGCCCCTGGCTAAGAATAGTAGGGCCCCCCCACCCTACCATAGAATAGTAGGGGCCCTATGAACACCTGGCTAGACCCCCTACCGATAAATGGCTAGAACCCCCGGAAGATAAAGCAGTTCGTTGCCGCTGCCCCCATTATTTCAGATAGGGCCCCGGGATGGGGGAATGTCGGCCACCCGCTGCACCATTACATAAAAGAGATCCATTCTCTGAGGCAGGCCGGGAGCCCCGTTAAGATTAATGATTTCTGCCGTGGCATACCAGTCACTACCTCTAGCTATTACTACGAGGGGATTGTTAGAATAATCCAGTCCACTAGACTACGGAGCTATCGCCGATATCTCTTTAGGTGGATCGGGTCTACTGAAACATGTGGTAAATAAATATCATGCCATTTGAGTCAAACTACCGGAAACGATGGTTGCTATTACGTATATAATACGGCTGCTATCTATGAAACTAGAATCGATTCATAAATAGGAATAACAATGGGAAGGGCCTCAAATTATTGGTTCTTGGGGCCCTACTATTTGAAGGTTAGGTTGACCCTTCTTTCTATCATTGGGGGCCTTCTCGAGTAGGCAGGTTTCCGCGACTAATCACCGGATCTGACATTTATTCCGAATGCAGCCCCCTACCATCTATAGGCGGATGCCCCTACTATTCTATGGGCTAGGTTCCCACCTGTTTATCGAGGTATGAATGCGTACTCACTTCGATCTGAGGTTCCACCAGTGCAACTCTAACTCGTTCAGAGATAGCTGCCTCAGAAAGAAGACCTGGTTTTTCCACGAATCATGGGGAAACTTGACTGGAGGGTTCTTCTAGCAAGCTGATTAATTAACCCTACTTTTCTAAGAACTTGCGGCACCCCTTCTTCTATTATTGGTTCAATTAGTTGAGTCTGTTGAGAGACTTGAGTTGTGTGATTGATAATTCCAGCCAAGATACTGCCTAGAACGATCGAGGCACCTCAGAAAGCAGCATTCCAGGGTTCTACAGTAAGCCTGCCCCCACCGCCATGGGATGCCGAAGAGGAGCAAGAGCCAAAGGTTCCTGAATAAGGAGTGGAAGGCTTTATGAGGGGAATCGAAGAACCAGAAACAGAGTGTCGGGTCATGTTCAGACGCGCTTATGATAAGGGTACTTATATTCCCCCTTACTGCCCTATAGATAGTAGGGGGTGGCCCTACTATGCTGTAGGGGCCCTTATTGCCCTATAGAAACTAACTAGCTATTAAAGCCCTTATAATAGTAGGGCCCAACCACTCATCCTAACTACCTATAATTCCCAACTATCTCTATAGTTCCCACCTCACCCGGAACTATAGTCCCACCCAACCTTACTCTAGCCCCCTACTATTTGAAAGGGCTAGCGGGCCCCATTAGAATAGTAGGGCCCTTGACATTTTATGGACTGATCCCTACAATTCTATGGGCTCCTACTCTAGTAGGTTAATTAATCCGTATTCTAACAGGCTGATTAATAAGGGGGTTCTGGCACTGAAAGGGAGAGGGCCTCTCCCCCCTACTCTTCTATAATGGTAGTTCGCTATCGCGATTTCTCCAGCCCTCTCCCATCATATCACGTGTATAGATGGAGATGGTCGAGCCACTCCCCTACTCTTCTATAATGGGAGTTCGCTCTCGCTCAGCTCTCTCCCGTTGCCTATAGGGGCCATCCATCTCGTGTTCTATACGAATCACTCAGATGACTGGTTGTATCCATTCTAGAATGGATGGTGGCATCCTGGTGTACGTTGTATTCTATGCGAGTACGGATATCAGTCGTATCACGTACGGATGGATGATGTGTGAGAACAATGGAATGGTGAACCGATTGCAACTATAGAACTGTAGTCGGGGGGTGGGGGGGGCCCCTCCTTTCCACCCGAATATGCTGCCGAAGCAGGGTAGCCTACCTTCTATAGTGGGGCTAGGATGGATCGACTATATAGGTAGGGGCCGGGGATAGATGGATCGATGGATGGATCGATCGGGTAGATTAGCCCTATCTCCAATCCCACCATAGTGATATATATAGTGAGGGAAGCCGGTCAAGGGAAGGCGAGAACCATCCCACCCGAAGCCATAGCGGAACATCAACCGAAATCATACTTTCTATCTATAGTCGACCACAGCCGATCAATCGATGTGCTCTAGTTTCTTCAGGGTCACCACAACTTAGGAATATCGCTCGCTTGACCAAGCCTGCCAGTAACTACTATTCCCTCCCACCCAAAATAAGGTAGGGTCAAATGAGCATCAGGTGGGGCGGCAGGTCGAAGAGATATCTGTATTGAAGAGCATCGTCTTCACGGGCATCGAATCCAGGGTATAAATGACAGTCGATCGAAAGGTAGGGTTGGAGGAACACTTCCTTCTCGGTCAGGCGGGAGAGAGAAGGAAGGATCGGCCTATCCAACCACTGCAGCAGGAGATGGAGAGGAACCAGTCGAGTACGACGATGTTATGAAATATGCCGGCCGAGCCTATGGGCGATCGATCTATTCGAATACTGAATCGGTGAGGGATGAAGGGGTTGAACGTTGACCAGGCATTCCAAAAGTAGCCCCATAGAATAATTTTAGGGAAGCAGGGGCAGGGGATAGACTCATTTCATCATCCGGTCGGTATCCATCTATAGAATGGGAAGTTTAGATCGATTCAAAGGTCGATGCCTATAATAGCGGACATTTCTTTCTCTCAATTGACTTGCCACCCGACTGAACCCACCACAATCGGATTCAATAGCCATATTTGGCTATATTCCCGGCGAGTGATTGATGCGCGGGCAGGTTGAATAGATTTGTATCTCGTGTCGAGCCCCCCCCCCTACTATAGTTGGGTTACTCGACTAATAATTCTGGCAATCCATCTATTATAGAATTCCTCATGCTGGCCAACTCGACTGAAGCGGGTAGGTGCGACGGCGATGGATGAAGAAGAGATGACAGCAGCTAGGCCGGTGGGGCTGGTCGAACAACTGAATATCCGGCAAGGAGGTGGGAGCCTCCTTTTTGCAATGGTACATGATCGGTTATGAGATTGAAGGAGATGCCAGCCGAAGGCCGATATAGAGATAGGGCAATCTTCCTCCCCGGCTATACAGGATGGGTGGTGGTCGTATCCCTTCTGCAAAGGCAGGTGATATGAGATTGATTGGATCAGAGGATGGATCGTTCGGTTACTCGACTTCTTAAATGAGATGGGTCGATGGTGGTCCTGAAAAGCCCTTATGCCGTATTTCGGGTAGAGATCAAATCATCCGTTCTTTCCGAACCTTCATCCTCCCGTACTCTAGCAAGTTGATTAATTCGGGGTGGGTGGGTGGCCCCCTTATTAATCAGCCTGCTAGCCCCCTTCTAGCAAGTGGCATTGGAGGTAGATTAGTTGAAGGTGGCCCCCTACTATCTAAAGGGCTAGCAGGCGTATCCATAGAATAGTAGGGCACTGATTAATAAGGAACCATTTGGGTGGGAAAAATATCTTACTCAAAGCATCCTTCCCGGTAGTCGGGGTTCCATTTACATCTAATCTAACAATATTCAATCAGTCCAGTTATTCAGTCGTCATTCCTATCTATGCAAGAACGGTTACGCTCATTACTCGAATGGGTAGAATCTAATACTCTTACGGCTGGATCTGCCCCTGTTCGAACCTATGCCTTTGTGACCTCCTCTCCTATAGGTAGGCCTTGATCCCGATATGCTGTGGCATAAACTGATTATGGATATGAATCACCTGGCACTGGGTCAACTGTTGACTCGAATGCTGGTGAGTAAACTGGTTCTGGTTCAAATGAATGCATCTGGCTAACTAGCCACCTGGCACTGCTGCTCTTGTTACCATCTCTTCTTATACTGCTATTGATAGTGCTGGTTCCAGATCAACAGATTCAACTGTCCCATAACTATTTCAAGGGTTGCTGACTCTGTCTCTGCTACTGATGCTGGGGATCCCGCTACTCAATCTGTAATGGGATCTCCTGCTCCCCGTGCTTCGGTAACTCTATATGCGATTGGAGAATCAGCTGCTAGCACTGGGCCCTAGAACTGTTTTGGAGACGGGAAATGCCTTTCCTGCTTTCACAGCATCCGATGAACTCTGCCTTAGATGTTAGAGTCTCTGTCCCAACCTGTACCTCTGCTGTCTACCCAATGCCACCTTAATAATCTATGAGGAAAGTTGCTGCGCAGAGATCCACTATAGTTCCCACCCACTGCCATGGCATCAGCCTGGGTTGGGTGGGTGGCCCCCTTATTAATCAGCCTGCTAGCCCCCTTCTAGCAAGTGGCATTAATCCTAAGGAGGTACATTAGTTGGATAAGTCTGGGTGGGTGGGAATCATAGGGTTCCCTGCATGCAGAGGGTGGTTACTGCTATTTTTTGATTCTGAGATTTTTCGAGCCGGAGTACCACTAAGTCAAGCACTGCATGATTGCAACGGGGTGGTCTCTACCTACCCATCATGGGCTGATGGAGGTAGTGACGGAGAAACTGGCACTCAAACTAGAATTGGAACTTCCTGTACTATCACCCACCCTTGCTTCTGTTGCCTTTGTTGCCTACCCGTGACCTACCCCCATATTCTATATATAGAGAAATTTCCCACCTGTGACCCACCATCACAGAGAGGCCCCACACGCAACTATTTCATTTTACCACCACCTATGCCACAACCAAAATAGTCATGCCCTACCTTCATAGTGAGAAAGCCAAACCTTTCAATAGTTGTATGGGATTTGATCAATCAACGTCTAAACGAATTGGCGGAAACAACTTTTGTTCATGGCATTAGCCATTAGCCAATTCCAGCAGATTCGGCAAAGAGAAAAGCGGTAGGGAACAATCCATCGAAACGAATCAGCGTGAGAAATCTGCATCGATCAATTCATGCATGATCAGGTGCTACGTGTGCATCGTATATATAGAGGATAGGACTCCAATACCATGAGATTGCCTTTTCTCATTCAAGCTGAGCTCCTAAGACGGGCCATGCTCTAAGTGTCGGGGTAGTACCCAGCTCTTATAAGCAGATAGTCTTCAGCTCCTTGATCCTAAGAGAGAGAACACTTAAAGCCTTGGATGAAGGCAGATGTTTTCTATTACTCTAAGAATAGTTAGTCAAACACTATAGTAGAGAGTATAGTGGGGCCATCCCCAGCTGCAGTTTCGTTTTTATAAGTAGATCGGACTAATCATCGGCGAAGCGCCCTACGGGCAAGGTGTAAAACAAAGAAAGGTTCGAATCTTCAAGATCAAAGGCCCTTTTCAAGCTCATTTTATTCCCCTGCTCCTTCATCTTCCTCCCCTCCGGAAAGGCCGGGGAGAAGTGAGTCAGCGAATCGAGAGAATGAAATGACGTGAAATGAGCAGGTGGGCCCGAGGGAATCATAAGGAATAAGGACCGGCTCTTATGGACTGATACATTGAAAACCCAACTGATTATGAGAGCTTCAATTAATTTGAATCCGTCCCGGACCTATTTCTCATAATCAAGCAATAGATTTCGTCTCGCCCTGTAAATAGTCATTAATGTACGCTTGCTAGAATAATATGAAAAAGGGCAAATAGTAGGGGGGCCAACCCGTTATGAGCGTATTAATTCACTTCAAGTAGCAAGCTGATTAATCTGCCGTATTAATGAACTGATTAATAAAGGTGCATTAATGAACTAATTAATGAACTATTCTAGCGGGCTACTCGCATGAACTGATTAATGGCAGACCTTATTCTAGCGTATTCTAGCCCCTCTCTATAGTTCGGGTGGGTGGGAAACTCTAGTTGGGGAAGCAGGGTGGGCCCCTACTATTCTAAGGGCCCTACTATTCTAATTATAAGGGGCGGAAACGGGGGCATGTGACGTCTATAATCTGGCGTCCCTATTCTGAACTAAACCATAGTGCATTCTGGCAGCATTCCAAACAAACGGCACTATCGAGCCCCCTACCATTCTAAAGGGCTAGCAGTTTTCATTAATTAAATAGTAGGGGGTTGGTGGGAGGGAGCTATAGTTGAGTCTAGTCGGCCCTTAGAATAGTAGGGCCCACCCAACCGGCATCTATAGCCTCCCACCCTCCCGGATGGGAGGGATTCTAGTTTGTGGGAACAGTAGTTGCTCCCAAGTGCCATAGAATTGTATCTGGTGATTTCCAGAAAACACCCAGCCAGATTGATTGCCTGATGGCCCCCTCTACGAATCCAGGGAATTGACTGCACGCCCGGGATGGGAATAGTGAGAGGGAGGACCTGAACCGGCACCACACCGCAGCAAAATGGAGAGATCGATATAGCGGTGGCGAACTGACGCCATACACGACCAGGCGGTTCGGGTTTCAGAATCCAGTCACGAGTAATATCTGACCATCACTTGTAGGTTCCATTATAGAGTAGGGGTTCCGTTCCGATATTTTATTATGTATAGAATATAATGGACTTCGTCCCATATTATATACGTTATATCGAAATCACGCGTTCAAAATGACCACTTTAGGTGACCCAACCGACTATATGGAAAGGGCGTGATCATGTTACATTCATGTTAATGGTGTAAGTAACATGACCACTTCCTTGCCAGACAATGGACCACTTCCCTGCTTCATCCCAAATCACCACTTCCAATTCTAGCTCGCTTCTGTTCTGAGACACCACTCCAACGAAAATAATATGAGGGGGCCTCCAACTATCATCCACCCACCCACCCCGGCCACCCACCCGGGAACTTCTATTCCAACCCAACCCAACTATCATCCACCCCCAAAATGAATCGGGAGGGGCCGGGAAGGATTAACTACCGGGTAATGGGAGGAATGAATTCTAGATAACTACCACAATCTCACTACAGCCTAACCGGGCGGGGGTGAAGTCTAATAAACTAATTTATTCGACGAGCTTCCATCCTTGTTCTCTGGATGGCCAGCCAACAGAGTTCTTTCAAATGGATGGCCATAGAATAGTAGGGCCCAACTCCAGGCTAGCCTACAGGGGGTTCAAATGGCTGGCCGGTGCAGGATGGAGCCATAACCTTTATCGAGTGAGAACTCCTCCCTCGAAGATCTTGCCCCCCACCCCCGGGTAGTCTCGTTAGCAGGATAGCTTACCTTCACTGAACACCCGGAAAACAAAGGATGGGAGTTAAGTAGCTATAACGGTCGGCGACCCATCACTACCCCTTTTCTCGCATCACTGCCCCTTTTCTCGCAACGAACGCCCAACCCGTAGGAGCCCACCCAACAAATAGCAGCTATTTAGTCTTTCCTTAATGGCGGGAGTTGAATAGCCTACACAACTATAGCTATCCTCGTTAACAACGATTGATGTTCCGGCACATTCTTTCAGCTCAAATTCCCTCCCACCCTAGCATGCTCCACCCCCGGTTAGCATTATTTGTTTTCACCTATCGGTAGCTCCTCCAACGGATCTCTCTAATCGGTAGCTCTTAATGAACTAATTAGTCACGCTCTTAATGAATTAACGAGCTACCATATAATTTGAGGGGCCCTCCCGGCTAGTTCGTTCAACCGGTATACAATTAGGAAGGAACAACGGTAATGAACTCTAGTTAGGGAGGTAGTTAACTCCTTGGAGTTCTCACTCTTTCTGAATCTGGCCAGTTAGCTCAACCGGGGCCCTCCCACCCGGTAAGAAAGCATGCTCGAGAGGGAAGGCTTAACCAATGCTGGAATTCCCTTCCTTCCATAGTAGTTGTTGTTAACTCGTTACTTCCGGCTAGTGAGCCCTCCTTCACCCCCGGTTAGCCCGGGATCGATGGAAATAAACTTTGGATGGTCCAGCTGAAGAGAAGAGCCTGGGGGTGAAGGCTGGCCCACGGTAGCTTGCTCGGATGGGCGGAAGAATGCTCCTTCTTGCCTGGGTGGGGGTTCAGGGAGGATTAACTCTAGTCCCAGGGAGAACCGTAGAATTCGGGTGGGTGGGAAGCGGAACTAAAACTCCCACCCATGTTACGTATAGAATCAACTATCTTCCCGGCAAGCAGCTCTACCATCCCACCCATCCCGGAGAATTCTAGCCAAAGTTTCAAGAAAGCCTTCACCATCAGGCAATCAACTCAACCTAGAACCCCCGACAATCAACTAGAGTTATACCCCAAGGATGGATAGCTCAAGACCGTTGGATCATCACTCCCGGATGTTAGGCCCCACCCCGTCTCTGCTAACAGCTTAACCCCCGGAGTGGAATACAGTCAAATGTGGGAAGGGTGCCCCAGTTCCACCCGCCTACACCTCCGCCACCCTTTACACCGACAAGAAAAGAAATTTCCCGGCCTACCTTCATTTCCTTCTTTCTGTGGGGGAGCCGTCCTACAACGAGAAGCTCGAGGAAGCATAACGATCTCGACTAATGGGTGAATGGATGGTGGGGGCCCAGGGAGTTCTTGTCTTCATAGCGCACCGGCCAATCTCCATCCTTCAGCAGGGAGCAGGGAGGAAGGCCTAACTGACCATCCAAATTTTTCGAAGGGAAGACCCGAACTGGCGAGCATGCTTTCATGGCCCTATCAATTCTATGGCAACTCTATTGCCTGATCGATCCCCTACTTCGACGTTGTTAACCTGGGGTTCCTATATCCTCCCACCCACCCCATGGAGCCTCCGGGCGAGACTGTTTTGTCTATGAGAACTGGTTCCGGCGAGAGAGGAAGGCAACTGGCTGCTTAGCTCCAACTCAAAAAGTAGGGCGAACTGGCGTGCCTCAACTCAATTGGGAATCAATCGTGCTGGGTTTCCGGTAGGTAAGCTCTCGGATATTTGATATTTATTTTATGGAGAAACCTAATAACTCTAGTTGAGTTTAGTTCTTTCTTTCCAACCGGGGGTGAAGGGGCTTAACCAGCGAGATCTCCCCCAGCGAGGCTGCATCGCAAACCATCTCTTACCAGGGGGTGTGGGTAGGCGAGGAAAGCAAACGTCGATATCTTAACCAGCGAGATCAGAATAGGTAGTCTAGCGAACTGCCTACAATCGTCCTATAGCCCCCCCCACCCGGGCGCAAAGAAGGTAGGCGGAGGAGGAGATTGTTTAGGAGATGGGCGAGGAGAAAGGAGGAGATTCCCGGCCAGAAAGAAGTCAGGTGCCCGTTAACACGGGTCTGTCCATCAGGGGGGGGGGTGGGAGGACATAGTTGGATGTAGTTTTTGAGAGAACAAAGAATCTAGATAGTTTAGCTCCATGACCAACGACTAGATAGTTGAGCTCCGCCCAGGTAGATTAGTTCCTGCTCTCCGTGGTTAGGATTAGGGGGCCCCAGGCAATATCAACTATAGATAGGATGCATGGGGTTGGGTGGGCTCAGGCAGTAGGCTTCTCCCTCACTTAGGCTTCTCCCGGATCTGAACTCAACTACTATCCTGGGGCCATAGCTTCCATACCGTAACCTAGAACGACTGAGTTAGTCGGATATATTTGTTACCCCATCCTACAGGGAGGGGGTGAAGGGTGGAGCAGTGGAGGAAGAGGTTGGCGATTAATCTACCGGGGGTGTGGGCTAGCCTGGAGTTGGAGGCAAGAGGATTTCTCGATCCGCAAGAGGATGCCTAACTTTCTCTCCTCGAACTATCATCCACCCACAAATTAATCTACCCTCCCGGGAGGGGCCGGGCAAGGAGAACTTTCTCTCTACTGTCCGGTGAAGTGCCCACCTTCACTTTTGCGAGTACTGTCCTAAATTCCGGGCAAGGGTTTGACTCCAGAGAAGAGTGAGGACCCCACGGAAGGAAGTAAGGATGGAAGGGTGAAGGATGGAACGGGGGTAATGAACTAGTCGAGGGTGCGGGTAGGAGGAGGAGAAAGGTAGTTAACGGAAGGAAAGGAGCTCAACGAGGTCGGGATAGCGGCAACCGAACTTACCTTTATGATAGCCAAACAATTAGGTTCTCGCCAAGAGCCCGGTAGTTAGTTAGGTTATCAGAGAACAAAAGGGTAGTCTCATTTAATCGAGTAGCTCCTCCCGGGATTACCGTTGGGAGTTCACCAGGGAGAGTCTACGCTCCTCCGTGTGGGTGGTTAGAAGCTACCCTACGGCGATGCTTAGATAGAAGCTGATGGGAAGGAACGTTCCCCGGCTGGTAGTCCTAGAGAAAGAAGCTCGTCGGCTAATTAGTAGTTCGAGAACAAGGATGGAACTCCTTTCCTCCGGCTCTAGTTGGAGAATTCAAATAGTGAACTCCCGGGAGGTAGGGACCCATACAAGCAGGACAGGAAATAAAGAAAGGATGGCGGAAGGAGCGGGGGCTTTCCGACCTAACTAACTTCTTCACCCTCGGTTGGGCTCCAGTTTAGTTGGTCGGTGATAAAATCGACTAGATTAGGTATACAATTAGGAAGGAAGGCAAGCTGGACCGAGGGATAGTTCTCAAGCTGGACGTTTTTGATTGGCCGGCTCAACTGGCACAAGGATGAAGGAAGAGTTCCGCCCATCTACCTGGCCTAACATTATTTTTTCCTGTCGACAAGGCCACCCACTTAGTTTCATTGGGCGGATAGTCGACGTTGCCCACTTAGTTTCATTAACCGGAGGTGGGGGGATGGAGCCTAACGAGGAGCTAACCTCAACTCCCATCCAGGAGGTGTAAAGGCACCCACGGTGGGGGATGGACTAATGACAACCGGAAGGAAGGCAGGACCCCACCCATAGCAATTAACGAGGACCCCGGGCCAGCATTACTTTCCCTCCAGCCTTCACTTCCACCCGGCCATCCTAAAGTTCTCCCCTCACCTATTGGCCGTCCTTTCTATCCTGGGAGTTCACCAAGACATTAGTTTTGATTGGCCAGGCAAGACAGTTGTTAATTGCCCGGATGGAAGGTAGTCCTCAGCATCCTCCTTTGTTTCCGGCTTCATTAGTGCCCTATCTCTTTGATTAGCCGGCCTATTGTCAGAAGGTAGTGGCTGGACAGTTGTTCTTGTTAACTTTCCGAAGGTATACTCCTAAACTGGATGGAACTCAACGAGGAGCTACCCAGATGAGGAGCTACCCGGGCCCCTACTATTCTATGGTAGGGAGGGTAGATTAATTGGATTGTTCGTTCAACTGGAAGGAAGCTAAACAAATGCTAGTTGAGGGAGAGCCGGGATGGGAGGAGATATTTAGAAAGAATCAGTGGGGCCTGATGCCAAATTCAAGCATGCTCGAACCGGGAAGATCCGGGAAGGTAAACAGCCAGAAAGCATGCTCTAGATTAGTTGGATGGATGGAACTCGGTAGTCCTGGCCTAACATTCTGAGAAGACTGGGATGGGTTGGGAGAGATAGTTCAAGGGCCTGCTAACATGAGATTGCTTTCCTGCTTCCCGGGTTGGATTGCTTTATACCTCACCCGTTGCCTCTAATGGATGGATATAGATTAGTTTGGCCCATGCTTAAAGATAGAGATCTTCCGACTGAGTTAGCGCTGCTTCACCCCTCCTACCCGTACACCCCCGGTCTCGCTATCTGCTATCTTCATCAACGCCCGCCGCCCGAAGCTATTAGTCGCTGTCGCTGAGGCCGGGAGGTAGTCCCTCTTTATCGAAGAGAAGGATTGTTCGGATGGAAGGCCCTACAATTCTATGGGGATTGAAAGGAAGGATGGATGTCCGGATGGAAGTCACATCAACTTCTGGATAGCTCGGTCACGCGAGAAATAGCTCGGTCACAGAAACTTATGGCTGGATAGCTCGGTCAAGGTAGTGAACTTCTGGCTAGAATAATATAATAATAGGGGCTCGGCTTTGAGAAATAGCTTTCCTACAACTCGAGGCATCGCATCATCAACAACTATAAGAAGGAGGGCAACCGGAAGGAATCGGTAGGAAGGTCTTCCGGACAACCGGAAGGAAGTAACAATAACTATTCCCTGGGGCCACCGGGGGGAGGCACCCAACAGCATGAGAAAGTCTGGGTCATAACACCCCCGTCGCCTCATTAACTCTAGTTGGAGCCCTAGCCTGTTCATTAACGAGGAGAATTGGGTGAGAGGCAAGGAGCACCTGATGGGCTGAAGGGTGAGAGGCAAGGAGCACCTGCGCTGGGATATAGAGATAGGGCACCCCCGGTTAGCATCTCCAGCTATTAGTCGTTACTCGGCGGGATAGCTAATACAAATACCCGGTTCAGGATGGATCGGTCCGAGCATCAATCTAGTTTAGTTGCCATCCGAGGTCACCTTCTTTCCTTAGTCCTTGCCCTCACCCATGGTATCAAGTGAGTTAGGTCATTCCATCCTACCCGGGGAGGAGGGCGGCGCAGGCGTGTGTGGGGTTGGGTGGGAGATTCTAGTTGCTAAGGGTGGGACTCTAGTTTCATAATAGAATAATAGGGCTCGATTCTATACGTAACATGCCTACAGGGTGGGTGGGCCCCTCTCTTTATTAGTTCTAGGGTAGATAGAGATCGATGTGATAAAATTCTTATTGAACCGAAATCAATGTCATTTGCCTGTAGGGCTTCCTGGGAGTGATGATCCAACGGTCTTGAGCTAGCCATCCTTCACTGCTCCATCCTACAGGACCACCGGGGGCCACTCTTTACACCCCCGGATGGACACCCCCAGTAGTCTACTCCCTCCGAAAGCAAGCACAGTAGTCTACTCCCTCGCTAACTAATGATTCCTTCCGTTTCTCAACAATAAAGCAATAGCCAAACAATCAATTAGCTCCTCCGGCTATGGAAAGTGTTTCTACGGGCCCATAGTCTAAAGCTACTTCTAGTTGAACCCCTGTGGGAGGACTAGCTATAGAAAGTGAACTCCCTTCCGAGCCCAACAAATAGATATTTCCTGGGCCTGGGGCTTCCTTCCTGAGTTAGTCCCGGTTGAACGAGAAAGAATAGCTAGTCCTCCCAACCTCGTTCATTCTCTCCCTGCCTCCTTGAGCTGTGAACGAGGATAATTCCCACCGTTCAGGGGTGAAGGGTTCCTATCCCGTCCTCCATCCCCGGTGAAGGATGGCTATTTAATATCTCCCTTTCGAACAATCTAACAACTATGGTAGGCGCCCTTAGAATAGTAGGGCGATTATCTAACTTCTTTTTATCTTGTCCGTCCTCCTACCTTTTTGTTCTCTGGGCTTGCCTTCCTTCCTGCTGATTGAACCGGCCGGGTAGCCGGATAGAACAATCCAACATCCTTCGAGAAAGAGCGAGGGAGCCGAACAGGGGGTGGGTGTAAAGGGTGGCAATGAAGCCGGGGGTGAGGGAAGGGCTCTTCTCAACAATACTAGATAGGCCAGCCATAACTACGTCTATCCAGCCATAAAAAACTACATCGGTCTTCCTGTTCTCAACAATAAAGCCGGATGGAGAGCAGGTAGTTGGGCTAGTTAACTACTATCCTGGGGGTGAAGGCCCTAAGAGAACTTGATATCGCCCGGACCAGCTTGACTGCCCCTTATTATATTATTCGAACTAGATATGAGGAAGTTCTAACCGGTTATCCATAAAATGGAGCTACCGATGGGCACAGCTATTTGTTTTCACCCACGGTTAAGAAAGACTATCCCCAGGGCGTAGGTTCCATATCTAGAGAGGGGTCACCGCTCCATCCTTCACTCAACCGAACTGGCTTCTTTCTCTACCTACGTGATAGCCTATAGTTGCCCCCCGCCCGTTATCGCATTGTTGGCCCGGATAGCCTCCCCCTACTATTTGAAGGGCATTAAGTTCCATCCGTTAACAAATTGATTGCCCGGTACTCCCTCCAACTCCACAGCTTCACCCCCGGTTGCTCCATCCTCACCCACGGTCAAGGGCTCCATCGGTAGAGAAGGGTAGTAGTTGAGTGAAGAAGGAGAATAACAATCACCCGTTTATCTGAGAAAGAGAAGTGCCCGCGTAAGTTTCCACTGTCCATCGGGGCTACCCTCCCTTTACACCCCCGGTTAGGGGGCTTCTATTTTGTTTGGCCCACCAGCAAAGCAAAATAGATTTTGTTGGGATGCTCCTTCACTCAACCGGGGGTGTGGGAAGGTCAACAGCCAGAAAGCATGCTCAGGGAGGCTCGAAAGCTCAGGTAGGCGGGACTTACTCCTTATTCTAGCAGGTTGATTAATTGACGAGTTGTTAATTATCCAATGATAGAAAGGGCTCGGGCAACTATAGGTAGGACGGCTCCATCGGATGGGAGTTGCCATCCCGTGTAGGAGGCAGGAGTAGCTCCAACTAGAATAGCTCAATTCCTTTCTCGTCGATGCCGGAAGGTGTTAACTAATCAATCTACTTCCGCCATAGAATAGTAGGGGGCCTCCCACCGTGTAGGGGTGAAGGCGGATAGATGTTAGCGAATGTTAGGCCAATCCAACTTCAACAATAGATAGTAGGGGCCGAGGACTTCCTTCCCTTCCTAGATTTCAATCGGGGGTGTGGGGAGGCGGCTAGAACTGCCTCCCTCGTCGAGTTTTGTTTGCAGGGCCCTGATGATCATTAACGAGGGAGTATGAATTCACTTTATCGGAAGGGAGCACCAACTCATGTTACGTAGATAGTCAACACCAGATTCTATACGTGATAGCTGCCTAACTAAGATTCCAACTAGAATTATAAGGGGCTAGCAGGTTGATTCCTTTAGCCCCCCACCCTGGGGATGGGTGGGAAGATATAGTTAGGTGGGAGGATAT
The DNA here is from genome assembly GCF_030272615.1 of Cryptomeria japonica. Lineage (NCBI taxonomy): Eukaryota > Viridiplantae > Streptophyta > Pinopsida > Cupressales > Cupressaceae > Cryptomeria > Cryptomeria japonica. The sequence continues at coordinate 75,058,361 of NC_081408.1, read as the reverse complement.
AGATTGTGGGGGGTTCTATTCCCTAGCTCGCTCGGATAGTTAGACTAATGTTAGCAGGCCCTTGAGAAACTATTAGCTAGGAAAACCGGCCAATCCAACTCGTGGACTACCGAGGCTTTAACTATTCTACTTCCGGTTGCCCATAGAATTTTAGGACAACTAGAATAAGATAAGGGACTTCAGGAGGCAGGCCAGTCTACACTTCATTAGCCAGTTGCCTTCCAGAGTTCAGAAGGAGATAACATGAGAGTTGGGAGCCGAACAATCCATAGAAACTTTGGAGGGAGCAAAGGAGCAAGCAGCAGAACCTCGCCCGCTATTCCTGTCCCAGCCAAACCTACCCGGGGGTGCCCCTATTGCATGCAGTAGAAAACTTTGGATGGGTTCATCGGCAGGGAGTATAAAGGCACAGTATAAAGGATGGTCACACTTGCTTGGGGGTTCAGGATGGTCTAAACTATCTATTGGTCATGGAGCTGTAGGATAGGTAGTTGTTCTCGCACTAACTGCTAACTCGTAGGATAGGTAGTTGTTATCGCACTAACTCAATCAATCGAGGGTGCCCAAACAATCAATGAATCAAGGGGGATGGATGGATGCAAAGAAAGTTGTCTAGGCTCTACGGGCAGGGCTCAGTAGGGGGCCCCGTGCCAGTAACATCTTCTCTCAAACCTGTCGCCGTTCTCTCAAACCTGCCGCCTTCTGTTCCTGCCGGCGATCTCTGCTTTGCTCGAGTAGGGACCTTCGGTTAGAACGATCGAAGGTAAGATCAACCTGCTGTCCATCGACATCTATTGCTGCTTATCCTCTCAACCTGTTGTCCATCCTTCCTTACTTCCTATGAACCGGTTGTCGTTAATGCAGCCTGCTGATTGAACCATCCATCCAGCCAGAACGCACCTGAAGGCCCTTCCTACACCCCCGGTAGCTCGAACAATCCAATGAAGCCGGGTAACCTTCGACAGGTAATGAGTTAGGCTATCACGTATATAATCTGGCCGAGGAACCTACCTTCTTTCCTGAACCCTCGGTTGATGAATAGAACTTAATGCCCTTCAAATAGTAGGGGGAGGCTACCCGGGGGCCTATAGTTTATTTGGGCGGGGGGTTGCCACTGGTTCTCTCTTCCACTGGTGGCAACTTTATTGAGCTTTGGCCACTGGTTCGGTGCTGCTGACCCTACAATTCTATGGGGCTGGACTTCCTGACTTTGCTGCTGGCGTTGGACTTCCGTTTTCCGAACAACTACTCGGGGAATTGTTCACTACTGGAGCTACCGATGGTCCGGTTGTCGTGGAGGATGGATGGATACTTTCGTCGAACTCTCGTTGAAACTGGTATGGGTCTCGTTGACCTTACTTCCGATTATAGTGGTATGGGTCGGAGCTACTTCCTTCCGGATAGAGATTAGCCTAATCTAGCTCCGTGGGTGGGAGGAACGAACTGCCCTATCTATAAAGCTTGCCTTAACTGAACACGGAAAACTATAGCCTTCGACTATTTCTGAAGGCTAGTTAACCGACTCAACATTGTTTGGATGGGAGGACAAGAACTTCACTGCTGGAGCGGACAGGAAAGAAAGAACAAGAGTCCAAGCTTCCCTTCAACGATAGGAAGTTAGGGCCCCAGGGCCTAATTCATAGGGCCCCGGGAATCTGTTACCATCAAGAGTGGGTGGGGCATCGGTCAGCTTCCCTGGGCTAGCTAATTACTCGATCGGGGGTGTGTGTAGGCGGGTGGCCCTTTCCCATCAGCCCAGCATCTTCATCAGTTTAGCCCAGCATCTTCATCTTGCCGGTAGGGCCCATGCGACCTTCCTATGAACCGGTTGTCGTTAACTCGTTACTACCTTCCGGTTGAGTTAAGTTCGAGATCGATCTTGACCAACTATCTCCGAAACAACTAGAATTCCCTATGAACACCCCTTACTATTCTAAGGCTAGCAAGCTTATTAATTAAGCCCGGCCTCCCACCCCCAGGGCCCGGTTATCTAACCCTTTATCGCCCCCACCCTGCATTAGAACTAGGTAGGGGCCCGAACCGCATCTCGATTCTATACTACACATGCCCCCCCCTCTCCCACTTCGATTTGTTCCATTGATGAATCGACCGATCAACGACCTCTCCGGGTTCCCTCCCCCACCAGCTAATCTACCTCCCGCAATATACTATCCCTCTTTCTCGAATCTAGCAGGGCCCATAGAATTGGGCGGGGGCCCCATAGAATTGTAGGGCGAGAGGAGCCCTCTAATTAATTTGCCTGCGGTGAATAAGCAAATATCGAGACCCCCCTACAATTCTATGGGCTCGAATCTGTCAATTAATTAGCCCTTTTTTTGCTAGAATCGAGCAATATCGAGAGAAGCTGGGGGTTAATTCTTGACTGGAGCCTGCTAGCCCTTCAAATAGTAGGGGGAGGGTTCTCGATATTTGCAACTAGAATTGTTACTCTAGCAGGCTCATTGGCCCTGCGCTGATTAATTAGAGGGTCTCGATATTTGCTCGATTCTAGCCCTCGGGCTGCTCGAATTGACTATTATTAGGCAGAGGGTTATATATCATTTAGGGAGGGCTGCTCTCGCCCGGCTGGGGCCCCCGGCAAGGGCTAGCAGGCAGTTTAATAAAGAGGGATCGCTGGGAAGGTTAATATTGTTACCGGGTTGGGTGGGAGTGATAGAGCAAAGTGGTTGGTGAAGTCGTTCATACTCCTATAACAGGACCCGACCTCCACTTCTTGCTTGTCTCTCCATCCATCTCTCGGTGAAGAGGACCGAACGCTCAAGCGAGATGCTCATGAAGAGCGAGGCCCTTTAGGCGAGACTCGACCCGGAACCTATCGGACGAAAGCTGGGATGGGATTCGCTACCACAGCTGAGAGAGAGAGAGGTTTAGATTGCCTCATCCCGCCTCGGAAACGTTGGTTGGCCGATGTCGAGCGGTGATCCCCTACTTGTCGAGTCGGCGGGGGAGGAGGGGGAAAGGATCGATAGGGATCAGGAGTTCGGATGGATCGATAGCTGGCCCTATAGCCGTTTGGTGAAAGGATTAGTCAGCTGGAGATAGAGATGGGGATGTTTCGATATGAGCGCTTTCACTGCCCCTCCTTCCCTGAATGATGAGATAGGGATGAGCAGGTGGATGGCCGACTCGATGATATATCTTCCAATCGGTTCAAAGGTCGGGTTGGATGGGATGGATGATAGGGTGGACCATTTCATCAGGTCGAGTGGCGCTCCCTTGGGCGTGACAGCGCTCCGCTACTGGAGGGTGGGTGGCTTTACTGCTGCTCCCTCTCCCATTGACTGACGGCCCACTAACGCTAGCCCTCGCTTGGGGTGGGAGATGATGGGATTGATCGGGTGGGTGGGAATCATAGGGCGATTGCCTATTCCTTCCATCGCATCGCCTCCTTTGCATCGGATGGAGTAGCAGGCCCAAGGGTTACTGGATAGAATCCCGGCCAGGGGGGGAACGTATCAACAACTGGTTCCGGGGAGGGGAGAGGGTGAAGCGGGCAATCGATCGCCTATAGAGAGTAGGGCGCGTTCTCGTCGAGCCCTCAAATTCTATGGAGGTCAGACGAGAGGGTTCATGACTCGACCTTCAGACCGGGAGATTGAGGAGTGAAGTCCAAGCGGGGAGATTGAGGGAGTTCCGGGATCGGGGAGCCGACGCTCGCTAAAGCCGGCGCGCCCTCTTTATTCCTCAAAAAACTCGCCGCTTGAAATCTCAATCCCAATCAGAAACTGCCTGCTAGAGAAGGAGTAGTGTATCATAGGAGTATGAACAACTGGATCCATTTCATTTTGAGGCGAGATGAAGGTTGGACTCGATTCCTCTTATTATAGCGTCATTCTAGCGTCATTCGCAACTATCGAGTGGAGGGGGGGGGCTAGCAGGCTAATGGCGGGGTATAGTTATGAACTGAGGCCACCCATAGAATTGTAGGGCAGGCGGATTAATGAACTGATTAATGGCAACTATCGAGTGCCCCTACTATTCTATGGGGGTTAATCCATAGAAAATAGTAGGGCCGGGCGGGAATCGTCAGTTGGTGGGTGGGGGGTAATAGGATAGACCCGCTCCCACTCGATCGATCGGATAGTGGGCCCCCCTCTCCGATTCAATTCAAGGGATAGGGCGGCTTTGGGATCAATGGTTCGGGTCGGGATTAATGGTGAAGGGTGGGTGGGAAGCCCTTTTATTCTAGCTTGATTCTAGAACTATTTTAGTGTTACTCTAGCCCCCTACTATTCTATGGGCTCCCCTACAATTCGGCTGGGGGATTATAGCAAGTTAATCTCAAATTGACTGGGGGGCCCCCTAAGGGCCCAACTATAGTAGTTCATCCCCGCATCTGAAATGCGATACAGCTGGGAGCCCTACTATTCTCAATGGCATAAGCCCTATCTGTCTATACACATTTATTGGTAGCCATCATTGGTCATTGGTATTGGTAGTCGTAACCGAGGTAGGTGCATGGGGTGGGTGGGGGGAGATAGTTAGCTCGGACAGGGGCAAAAACCCCATTCAATAAGGTAGGCCCGCCCCTATATTATCTATATATCTTCCGGTTCCATCCCATCCTCGTACTGCAGTATGAGGTGGGTTCTCCGACACCAATATGAACCCAGTGCATGGGAGATCCTAAGCACCAGCAGCAGGGGATATGAGTGAGTTCGGCCAATAAGCATATGAATCAACTGTTGGTTAGCCCTATCTATCCATTTATCTATCTACTGTATGCGAAGCCCTACTATCTATAGGGCCATATCTTTATGAATGGCCAGGAGATGTATATACCTCTTTGTCTGCGAGAAACCGAATATTCATGTTTCGCTCCCGGGCAACAACCTACAGGCTCGCAGAGAGAGATACTGTTACGCCCCGTAGGGTGCTACCGAGGTGTGCAGAATAGAACCCCCCACTTAGGCCCATAGAATAGTAGGGGCCCCCCCACCCTACAGATAAAGCGTTGTTTAACTCCGGAAGGCTTCCTCCCCTGCATACTAAGAGAGCCATAAAATGTCGAGGGGCCCTGCATGCATTTGCCTAGAGTTCCCACCCACCCGACTATGCCCCCCACCCAACCCCACAGGCGTATAGAATCTGGGCAGTTGACCCGCCCCTACTATTCGAAGCTCGGGTAGTTCTCGTTTCAGCAGGTTATCGGGCTTCACTAATGTAGGGGCGGCATTATTGCAAGTAAGGGTATAGTTCCTTATTAATCAGTGCCCTACTATTCTATGGATACGCCTGCTAGCCCTTTAGATAGTAGGGGGCCACCACAACTATTGCCACCCACCCCCCCTACTATTTGAAGGGAATCCCCATAGAATAGTAGGGGGCTAGAGTACGGGAGTCAAAATGATGGATCGAATCTGGGTGGGGCACACTGGGCTAAAATTTCGTGCGTGCTTTAGACCACCCGACCAACCCAGCATTGCCAATAAAGTAGTGGGTGGGCCCTTCCCATCCACTGCTGGGCCCACCCACAAAGGGTTGATTCCAACCAGCATGCCTCGCAATCGTTGTCAACGTCATCATGACTCGCAACCGTTCGTTCTAAGCTAACCTTCTAAGCTAAAGAATATAGCCCGACCGGAGTGCTACTAGGTATAGATAGTACCTAAGGTCCTGGGAGGGTTTTAAGGATCAATGGGGACCCCTCCTCACTCTCTCGTACGGATGATGCTCCCGGATGACTGAACCCTGGTCCTAATTGCTACGACCAACTGGGATCGATGAGGCGCAATAAGCTTTGGGTGGGATAATACAGAAGTGGGATGTGGGGCTCTGTCGTTCCTATAGTTCCCGGACTTGAGACCGGCAGCCGGCCAGTGTTATATACGTTATAGTCGATCCAATCGGGCCATCCACTAACTATTGCTGTGAGAAGTACACAATTGCCAGGGCCTATAGGAACTTGAGTAGGGCCTAAATAAACTATAGGCACCAGCCGATCTATCAGTGGTTGGAGCAGCTTTCTTTCATTATTGCCTCCGATTGCTGTGAGAGTTGTACCTCTATTGAATCGTTTCCTGTACCTCTATTGGAACGGAACCGCCGAACCCTGCAAAGAATTGCGAATTAATTCAAAGAGGGGGCCAGGCGGCATCTGCGCCCATCACGAGAACGGGAGTGAAGGTTGTATATGGTAGCGATAAAGGGCACCACTAAGTTGGATGTTATCATCCATTATCTACGTCATATGACTCGCAAAAAACTGGGTGGCCACTGAAAAGAACCCAGAAGATAACTCGCTTATTGAGACATGTGACGTATATAGACAGCTAAGCTTCTAAACGAAGCAATGAAGAATGGGTTGAATGGCGGCCAAACCATCATAATATCATTCATTAGGCCAAACCATCCTTATGGCTCATTAGGCCAAACCATCCTAGTGCCAGATTCTATACGTAACATGCCCCCCCGCCCCAACAACTATAGACGGTACGGCCGAAGGCCCAACCCCGGAGAGGAGAGGGCCTTTCATTCACTCTCCGGCACCCCCACCCCCAACCCCATCTTTTTTTTCTTGACGGCCTTACCCCCCCAGATATTTTCTCTACAGCCTCCTCCCCACCCAATTCTAGTAGTAATTGCTCAAACCTTTCCTTGCCCCCACCCCAGAGACCATCAATTTATAGCCCACCCCCATTGCCGGGGAAGGCCCCCTGAAAGCCCCCGCCCCCAACAACACAGAACAGCGGCCTATGCTTATTCTAGCCTCCTACCATTCTAAAGGGCTAGCGGGCTGATTAATTGACTGATTAATCTAGTGGGAGGGCCCCTCGACATTCTATGGTAGTTGGGGGTTATATTCCCTCTCCCGGATCAGCTTCTCTATTCCGATTCACCCCGATTGACGATACTTGGGGCCCCCGGGGTGATCAAATGCTCAATCTCATTACCTACGACCCTTTACTGGGTCTGGATCTCCCTGTCTCCGGTTCGAGCCATTGAAGTGGGGGATAACTCTAATTGGAGCGGTGGGAGAACGATCGATATCTATCTATGGGGCACATAAGGAGCCTTGATCCATGGAAAGTCGGGGATAAGACTTCTCGGTGGGTCGGGTGGGTCCAATGAACGAGAAAGGAGCTGGACCGGAGCGATTGAGGGACCACGGGAGATGGAAACAGGGGTATGGGTTGATCGAGGAGCCTAACTCAAATATGAGAAAACTCTTAGAGTCCCTTCTTCTTCCTACCCCAGCCACTATCTATCTGGTTCAGCTCTCTCCATCCATCTGGTTCGGGACTAGAGGCACTGCATCCACTATAGCAGCTTGGGGGAAGGGGTTGATCGGGGGTCTATTGAATGCCGATTAGAGCTCCCCCAACAGAAGCCTGATTGACTGACTTGGGTTCCTTCCTAGGATGGGAATCGAAGCATTTTACTTTCGTTGCATCTCCGAACGGATCGTGACCCCCCACTTATCAACTATTGCCTCCCACCCACCACTACGACTGAACCATTAATGAATGCCCTTTCTGGCTCTTATCCCTCCTGCCGATTCTGCTGGCGCGGCGGGATGGGATAGAATCATTTCATGGTCCTACTCCTTCAATTACCACCCACCCAACCCTGGGTCAACCAATCACTCACTCCCATCAGCAGAGAATATAAGTGGGTCATCAGACAATGGAAAGGCTATTCAACCACTACTGGAATGATGGCTAGAGAAAGAGATTCCATTCTGTCAGCGGGACTTGCTCCTCCCAGCCGAATTGGGCGGGTCCCACCCGCTGGTTGCAATTGTATTAGCGGCTAAAATGAGTCGTCAGGATTCATGAGTAGAGGAAATGAGTAGGGGGGAGTGCCCCCTACAATTCTATGGGGGTGGGCATTTCCAGTTTTCTAGTAGGCGTATTACGTATAGAAACTGGTAAACTACCAGTAATAATTATTCATTCATCCGTCACTACTGAATATCCGGGAGGGAGCGAGATGCTATTATTCGCCAGGTAGTGCGCCAGTGTGGAATGTGCCAGTTGCAATAATCGCCGCCCTACGGGGACCTTTATCGATTCTATACGTAACATAGTAGCCGGCCATTACACCACCCCGCCCCCCCGGTTTGAATAGAAGGTCCCTTGCTTTTCTGGGGGGCCCGGGTAGGCAACGGGAATTCTAGTTGATGGGTGGGGGGCTAAGGTTCGGGTGGGCGGGAATCATAGTTCCCCAGGGGGGTTAGATTCCCTCCCACCCAACTATATCTCCCTCCCATCCCGGGTGGGAGGTCCCTTCTATCTCCTCCCACCCTCCCCTGGTGGGCAAATGCAGGGAATTCTAGTTCTAGATCTTCCCACCCACCCTGCATTGAACCCAACCCGTAACTAGAGTTGCCCAACTCATCTATATTGCCTACCACCCAACCCACGCTGCATGGGGAAACTTGCTTGACTGCCTGCCTATGCCTAGCGATCTCGAACTGGTTATGCACTTGGATATGCAAGGAATGCATTGCTCCTGCTCCTCCTGCAATGGGGGCTGCTATCCCCGATGAACTCTGCTTGCTCTGGTGCTGGATATGCCACTTCTGCTCCACCAGAAGACTGGATCTACTTTTCTTTCTTTATATGCTTCAACGACATCATCTACAGAATAATCACTGGCTAGATCAACTGCTACCGATGCTGCTAGTGGGAGCTTTCCTTTTTATCCCGGAGCTATCTCCGCATCTGCCTCTAGCACTGGAGAAGATACTCATGGTTCTCTAGCTAGTGGTACCTCTGCCTATGGTCTAGTTACTGGATAGCACCTGCGTCTATGTATGCTACTGATACCCCAACTAGACGATACCATGTCGAGTCATGTTACGTCTATATATTGACTTCCATATATCACTTCGACTTGACCCTTCTTTTTTTGACTGTTTTTTGCACTGGGGCAGCCCGCCCTCTGATTGGATTGATAGAACTAGAGTAGCGGGCATTCATTGTTATCCGACGTCGAGGGCTATAGAGCCTTGAATTGAGTTTAGGTTAATGGTATTTTAGTCTAGGTTATAGTCTAGGGGTCGGGTTATAGGTTATCGTTTTAGGTCGGATTATAGGCATGGGTCGACCTGACCTTTCAAACAAAACGACTAGACTCGACTATCGGTGAAGTGAAGCAGCTTGCCTACTGCATCGGAAGGAACGGATCGGGTTCAATGCCTACTCAAAACGCTGTATCGGAGTGCCGAGGAGAATGGGACCTCAACGCTGTATCGGCTACTGCATCGGAAGGAATGGGAGAAGAATAACTAGGCCCCTTCTATCTCCCCCCACCCACCCCTGGTGGCTAGGAAAGTAGCTAGGAAAGGTTGTCGTCTCGAGGGGGGTCGAGACAAACGACTGACTCTGAGTCGAGTGACTCTGACTATCGATACAAACAACTGACTACAGAGACGAATCAGAATGAATGTATTGTTTTCGAGGGCGGGCCAACTCTCTCAAAATGAGGAGATCGAGGGAGGGGAGAGAGCTGAGCTGCCCTAGGCAACTCTCTCAAAATGACGAGATCGAGGGAAGGGAGAGAGCTGAGCTGCCCTAGGGATAATAACGATCGAGGCCCCCCCGGCACTATAGCTGGAGGAGGGAGCCCTATCGATAGTAGGGCAAAGGAGGCCCCGGGGGCCCTACTCTAACTATAGGACGGGGGGTGGGGGTAGGGCTTGACCTGATCATTTCTCCAGAACCGACTAAACACTCCCAGCTGTTCTTCAGACCCTGCATATCGTTATAAGGGAGGGGGAGGTAGGGCTCCCTGCATTCTCCCTCAACCCTGCATTCTCCATCAATCTATCTCCCAGCATTCTCCCTCAACTCAATAATCAAGAGGAGGAGAGGCGCGTCACTCCTATCGGCCGAGACCCGGGTGGGGGGCTATAGTGGCACCACAGCCACTCGATTCTATCTATTTATAAGCTCCCGAGCTTCACTTCCGGCAGGTTAACGATTAGTTTATCTCCGGGATGGCTCGTGGTAGGGCTGGTTAACCAACCCCCCCCACTATTCTATTAGGTCTCCCTCCGTTCGTCGATAGGTTTATCTCCGGTCGTCGCTACGCAACTAGAGTATAGAAGGGCCATTGAAGGGAACTATTATGTTGGTAAATGGTCGAGTTGCACGGCCAACTCCCATACCACTTTCATCTCACGGCAAATCCAGTCAGCCGGCTGGTGGACTGGAAGGAGATGAGATATAAAAGAAAGTGGCCGGCAAGCACCCCACCAACTCTGGTCGTTATGTCCTTTATCTCTTCCCAAACCGAACCTTCACTACAGGTCGTTATGTTGGGCGGGTAGATGAAGATTTCCAAAGGTCAACCCTGAGAGGAACACGAACCTTCACTTCCCCGCCTTCACTACCGTGCCAACTGGAAGAAATAGGAGAGATGGATACCTGGAGTGGGTGGGAAGCCCTTCCTATCTCCCCCCACCCACCCAACAACGACATCTACCTCCCGGCTAATCTTATAATCCCCCCCACAACTAAAATGGCGGCCCGGAACTTGACTATTCCCTCCCGGAACTTGACTATTCCCATCCGGAACTTTACCCTTAGAATAGTAGGGGTTAATTTAGAAGCCTGCTAGAATAAGGTGGGAGGGCATTCTAGTTGGTATCGGCCTAGGGGTATAGTTCTGGGTGGGGGGGAACTATAGCCCCTGCCCTCGCCTTCTATTGTTGATCGCCCCACCACTATCTCCCACCCACCCCCTGCCAGTGACCCATTCATTTCGATTCTCCCCCTCTTCCTCCCACCCACCAGAGGATTTCTCTTCCTGCCACTCTGGGACTATTGTTTCCCACCCGCTAAAGAGGAGCCCTCCCAGGAGTAACTGTATCTCTCCCACCGAGTCCATCGGCGTGTCAATACTGAGAGATGCTGCATCATCAGATTAGTACGTAACATGCCTCAAGATTAGTACGTAACATGCCCCCTCCGCCCCAACCATACTTTTTTGAGAAACGGTGTTCCGGCCCTACCTCCCATTTCTTCCTTCCGGGCCCCCCCAACTCCATCTGTAGAGTGAGATCGATTTGAGGCCAGGGTGGGAGGAATAGCGGGGTGGGTGGGAGGATATAGTCGGCTATCCTCCCACCGCCCCTTACCCCCCTCGACATTATGTTGTAGGGAATAATAGAATAGTAGGGCCCAACCCGACGGCTATCTTCCCAGGGTGGGGGGGCCCCTACTATTCGGCTGGGGCGTTCGGTAGTTGTGTTCTTGGTCAACGGTCGATTCGAACTGCAGCTGATTCGCCCTTTCCTAGAGGTTCCCACCCACCCCCCTACCATTCTATAGGCCCCTACTATTTGATGGGCGGCAATAGATCAGAGGGGTACTTCGTTCAGATGAGTTCATTTATGCGCTCTCCCGTACTACTATCCCCGGCCCAAGCCCCGGCGGAGAGTACATCTTCGCCAACTTCGTAACCGGGTCCCTTCCCGGGCAAATGCTATAGGAATCCGTGCTATTGTGTGGGATTCCATCGAGATATAATAGAAGCACCTGGGTACCGGCACCAATCGAAGAGCCATCACGGTGTGTTCCACGTAGCTAAAGGGCCCATAGCGTGGTTCCACGTGGCTACTACAGCACATAGCTACTACAGGTCGTCCTTTTCTCGCCCTGAAGAACGGAGCCTACCAAAGCAGGAGCCCGCTGGCGCCAGGACCAGCAACTGCAGATAGATACGGAGGTTAGTCCAGTCTCTCCTCCCGTCGAGCAAATGACCCAGTCTTCACCGGCAGATCTACTACCCCCACTTCTCGTCTCGCCGACGTTCAGATCAAGATTGGGATTCTTCTACTTGTAGGGATGATTCAGTTCAGTCTTTCAAGATTGAGATCCAGAAGCAGATCCAGTTGTTCCGTATCCCACAGTGCTTCGGAGATCGGGTTTACCCAGCCCTTAGTGATCTGTATGCAACTCCATCACCGAAAGCAGCGAGATCCGGAGTTTGTTGATCGAGACCCAGAACCATAACCGTGAAGAAGGCGTTGCCGATGAAGCCGGACAAAGCCAAGCCATCGTTTCTTTCGCCCACAGCACCAATAGATAGAGGCGACCGTAGCCAGCAGTTGTTTTGCGAGCCTGTTCTCGCCACCTGAGCTAAGCCTGGGGTGGGTGGTTTGATAAAGAGGGGGGCCGAAGATCCGGACTCGGGTGCGTATCCCGATGAAGAACCGGAAACGAAGCCGCAGTTGCCCCATAGAATAGTAGGGACTCCGGGTACGGATCCAAGCAGTTTATCTCGTTCACCCGGAACCCATCGACCCGTAACTACCACGAGCATGGGGTGGCGGCGGCGAGGCAAGCAGCCAGGGACCACGAAGGGAGCTCCATTGAACCCCACCGCGGTACTTCCACCAGTCCCGTTTATCAATTTATTTCTAAACGTTTAACATCCATAGAATTGTAGGGGCACCCGGGAGGAGATGGCACTTCGTTCAGTTTTCTCAACGGGCCCTTTATTTCATGGTTCTCTCTGCATGCATGCAGGGTGAGTAAATTACGGAAGAACCACCCTCCCACCTGAGTTAAAAGCTGAAGCACTCTCCAACTACAATTCCCCCCCCACCCGGGGCCGGGGGGGTCTAGGAAATTCCCCCCCTATTCTATCTTCCCACCCATCTTAATTAATAAGTCAATTCCTATTGCCATACCCTTTACAAGCCCTTTAGAATAGTAGGGGGCTAGAAGAAGCTAATCCCGGAACTTAAGATCGGGGTGGGAGGGAGCCCTACTATTCTAAGGCGGAGTGATGGCTGCTCCCCCTCAACCCGCAACCCATTGATCTGCAGGGGAATGAGTGGTAATAGCAGGTAGGTTAGGTATAGCTTCGCCGCCACCCTCGAGTTCGCCCGTGACGGCCCATAGTCTGTTCTTCACAGTTACGTCCTACCATACCAACCCCAACCATCGAATGGAGGGAGAGGAAGAGGTAGTCAGTCCATCCCGTGCTTAATATTTATAGACTGGTTTGTCCTCTCCCTACTGGGGAAAGATCTTGGTAATACTGTTAAAGCTTGGATTTGAAAACGACTAGTCAATGCTCGCTCTTTCTACGCTAAAACGTGCCAGTGACCCGTAGGTTTGCTTGCAGGGTATACCTTTAAGAACCGCCTCACTACCAGGCTTGAGTCAGATATAACCACGTAAATCACCTGCATCTAAGCAGTTACGCCCTACGAGGTGCTGCATCATCAGCATCCGAGAAGGCAAGATGCAAATGAGCATCAATACGTAACATGCCTTTTCTCGACCTCTCGAATAAAGAAGCGGATGAGATGCTTCTGGCTCCGCCGGGCATCTGTATCGATTTCTGACTGAGGTTCTAAAGCCCGTCCGGGCATGCTTGAACCAACGGACGTCGACTGCTGAGATAGACGTATCGGAAGAGCGCATCCTCACCTTCCAATAATAGGAAGATAGGGGCCGAGATGCAGATGAGGGTTTACCTGAGGGCATGCCTATTGTTCTATATTGGGCTTTCAAATATCGAAGCCCCCTTCCTATCTCCTTTCTTGCCTCCTTCAAATAATATTTGTAGGGCCCACCCCGGTTTTCTCAAGGATCTACGGGGTTATGGCTTCTCCCCCCCCCGTATCCGCCCCACCCCTGCATAGGCAGACTTCTCCTCGGTCAGACTTCTCCTCGGTCGAATTGATTGGTTCGACCAGGTTTCACCAAGGTCGTCTTTAAGTGTGATTGGGATGGGGGATAGCCCTTCCTTTCCGAGTTTGCCAACTATCGGGATGGGGGGTCTAACTAGAATCCCCACCCAACCCCATGATTAGTTGCCCTACTATTCAAACTACTTCTTCCCACTACGGCATCTACCTCGTCAATTAATGTACGCCTGCTAGAATAAGCTAACTATATTACCTTCCTACTATATCTCCTGCTACGGCATCTACCTCGTCAATTAATGTACGCCTGCTAGCCCTTTAGAATAGTAGGGGCGATATAAGAAACCTCGTCAATTAATGCCATGAATTAATGTACGCCTGCTAGTATAAGCTAGAATAAGCAAATTAATCTCCTTCCTACTATATCTCCTTATTCTAGTTATTTTAGCAGGTTAATTAATTGAGGCATATTCTAGCGTCATTCTAGCCGGGGCCATAGAATAGTAGGGGCCCACCCAACCCTGGAACTAGAGTTTCCCACCCACCCGCCTATCATTTCTGAACTATAGAAAGTTGCCCACCCCAACGAGCCATATAAAAGAGGGGGGCCCACCCACCCTGGGTGGCGTCCATCTATTTCCCTCCCACCCGCCAACTTTGAGGCTCCCTGCATATGAACCACCCCTGCATGTTCACAGGGTGGATGATGGTTGGCTCCCGATGAACCGGGTGGAGTGGTACCCTGCATGCAGGGGTGATAGGGGGCACTCCGTTTAGAATCTAATCAGTGCCCTATATCTATATCTGGTCCACCCCAACTAACTATCTATATATATAGATAGTCGATCATATCACTCAATCAGTCTACCCCGACTATATAAATAGAGTCGGTAGTCGGTCGAGGGTATCATATCACGTATTCAACCACCCCAACTAGATATATATATATCTATATATATAGATGGGGCAGGCCCCTCCCCGGCTATATATTGTGTGCTCGTGAGATGAGTAGCGACTTGCCGGATGGGGACTAACTTCAAAAAGCGGCCCTGAACTCTCTATCTGGCCCGGCACTAGGGCCGCCTCCCCTCTACTAGAGTTGGGGATCAGTCCAGTCATCAGTCATCAGTGATCAGCCATCAGTGATATCACGTAGCCATCAGTCATATCACGTAGTTCCATAGAATGGATGGATGATGGATGCCATGTATAGATATAGAAGCGGGGGACCCAGATGGATATAGCCGGGGCGGGGGCCGCCCATCCCATATATCTACCGGATGGCCTAGGGTGACCCATTCCATTCGTGCCCTATCTAGTGATACGAAGCGACTGACTCAGCAGAGATCAAGGATCGCACTCGACCGCCCATCGAGTGCCGGGGGGTTAGGGTATGGGCATAAACACTTTGGCATGGGGGTTGTCACCACCTCGTCACTAGAGACTGGTTGGGTTGTCACCACCTACTACCTACTATCTAGGTTGTCACCACCGAATAATAGAGACTGGTTGGGTTGTCACTTCGTCACCGACACTAGAATCTATAGATGGGGGTTGGGTTGTAACTTCGTCACTAGAGACTGGTTGGGTTGTCACTAGAGAATAATGGGCACTCGACCTCTACTGACTGGGCACTGACCCCATCTATCTATATAGGCATTACATTCTAGACGTGATACGCAGGTGATCTATCTCTGGGATTGGGCATGGGGTCATTGGACTGATTCGGGCATGGGGCCCTATACATCTATACGGCATGGGGTTAGGGCTAGGGGCATTGGGCCCCCTCTATAGATATGGGATTGGGCTAGAGGTTTGGGGTTAATCCTCATAGCAACATCCCCGAAGATGGGCATAGCAACATCCCAATCATTCAATTCAGATTCTATATGTCGAGACAAAGGGCCAATCAGATGAGTGAATAGCAACATCCCAATCTGAAGAGTGACATCCCAATCCTCATAGCAACATCCCCTTCCCCGTAGGGCAGACCAGTCATTCATATTCTATATGTCGAGACAAAGGGAATAGATGGGGCACTATACTAGATATAGCTGGGAGAGGGCCCCTATCTAATCTCGAGCTATATGGTATGGCGATGAGATCCTAACCTGTCCGATGAGCAACTAGCCTATCCGATGAGCACCTGACCCTCTATCTCTATCTATAGGCGAGAAGCACCTAACCTATCCGATGAGCAACGAACCCCCCTCTATCTACTATCTAGATGGCATGGGGCATGGCGATGAGCACCTAACCCTCTGCAAATGAAGGAGTATTATGGGTCTGGACAAAAGAGGTAGGGTGACCCTATCCGAACATACCCCCCCTCTATCTATATGGTGATCCGCTACTATTGGTTATTGGTCCTTCTGCCAGAGACACCTTCGAACACTCATATGGAATGGATTGGATCAGACAATAATAGTCCCAGAGGGGCCTTCGAGAATAGATATAGATACCCCACTCTCCCCAGTGTTATCTCACCCATGATGAAAGGCCAGATCTCGAGCCAGATAGAGATAGAGAGTAGCCCAATTCTAATTGAGAATAGAATAGAATAGAACCTGACCTTACTACCCCTGCTTACTCTAGCAGGCCCATAGAATTTGAGGGCCGTAGGGGGCGAAACGTTGATCTGTCATCTGCAATCTGCTGACCAGATGATCTGGAATCCTCAAAAGGTTCGGCCGAGTGTATGTACTCCGCCCCCTCTGGAATAAGCCGTTGAGCCAGAAACCTTGAATGAATGATACCGCCAATGAATGACTGACTCTCTATGCTTCTTTATCCTCCCGATTCCTTGCTCGCTTCCAATTCCACTCCCTCCAAGGCCATTTATTGGTTCCGATTCGGGAGTGGTGATATGCTTGCTTCTCAGGGGTGATCGATTGAAGGAAGGGGATAGAAATTCTTGAATTAGGGAGAAGCCTTGACTGGGGGAACACTGAACTCAATCGGGCAATCCATTTATTGATTCCTGGGTTGGGTGGGAATAGAAGGTCCGTAGTTGGGGTGGCAATTGAAATCAAGAACTTCACTTTACTTTTGGGTTTGTGGGGGGATTCCACTTCACTGGCTTTATCTGCATTCATTTAAGAAAGAGATGGAGGTTGAGGAGGTATTTGATAGCGCCTCCCGGAACAATAGAATAGAGGGCCGAATCAATAATCGCCCCTACTATTCTAAGGCGGGCCCCTACTATTCTATGGCCTCCCAACCGGGCGGGTGCTGATCTCATTAGGAGATGCTTGCTCCGGGGTTTGGAAATGTAGAGGAGGATTGCTTAGACCTCCTAACCTCCAACTTCAGAAAGCGGCATATCGATTGATTACTTCGGTGATGGCCGGTCCCGGATGGATCAAACATTGAGTTTAGGAGTCGGGGTGCCGGTTGACCTCTATGCCAGTGATCCTAAAAAAATGATAAAATAGAAATGCCTCTCGATTTCCTTAGGCAATGCCCATCCTCCTTTCTCGCTACCATCTACTTACTTCACTCCCGTTCTCATGATGTGAACTATTCCCCTACAATTAATCCGGCTTAGCTGTCTATATACGTCACATGTCTCAATAAGCGAGATAACTGGTCATTTTTCTAGTAGAACCTGGCCTCTTCATAAGCATACCCGGCCAGGGCCCTAATTAACCTGGTTTATGTGCTGGAATATTGACCTTGATAAGCCGCCCTATCCTCGTTCAAAATAAATCAATCAACTGGCCGAGTAGCTGGTAATTGAACTAGTGAAAGGGTGGCCTATCTATAACCCCGTATTTTGAAAAGCTTTCCAATTAATGGTACGTAACAAGGTAGCCTATTGTTGGGCTACGGCTGGATCGAATCGATAGTAGCTTTTTTTTGTTTTTGAGCTAGCGTGAATGAGTGTGTAAGGGGCCCGGTAGAAGTGAGAGTGCTAGCGATGGTGTTAGCGAGAGAGAGATTGGTTGTTTGATTGCTAGTGATAGTATGCGTAGGTAAGATCGTTTGCCATTGTAAGTTCCATTGCTGTTGGGTTATACCGATTGCTGTTTCACACACGATGCATGGGGTTAGCGAGGGATAGATAGCTTGATCGATGGAACTATTGTCCCTTTGGAGATGTCTTGAGCTCTAATTGGAAGAACTATTGCTTTAGAGATCGATTGCTTGTGGGTAGGTAAGTTGAAGTGAATCAGTTAGTAGAGGTAGGCAGGTTATACCATTTGATCTGGCACTATTGATCTGGCACAATAGGATTAGTAGGTAAAACTTGCTTTAGGTAAGGCAGTAGAGAGTCAGTCTTTGTAGGCTGGTTAGGATGCTTGGTTCAGGTTCGATGGCTTAAGATGGTACCCTACTATTTGAAGGGGTTCCCGATAGTTGCTGTAAGGGTTTTAGACCTAGATTCGGTTAGTTATTGTTATTGCTTGCTTGTTTCAGTGAATCAGTTAGTAGAGGTAGGTGAGCTTGCACTAGCTCTTGGTTCTTTCTATTTCGCTATTAGGTCACACTTGCTTTAGGGAGGTAAGGCAGTAGAATCTATCGAGAAAAGGTGAGATTGATTGTTTTGATGGCTGAGAATGAGATTGCGAGAAAAGTCTGCTGTCGCTCGCTTTCAACCACTCCACCCAAGGAAATAAACAGCCTCTGCAACTATAGATAGACAAAAAGGGGCGCCCTACCTTAAACATTTCTGTACTATTCCGGCTGGCCATATTCGAAAATAGAAGAACAATCCCGCTTTCTCGACTTTACTCTTGCTTGACCTGGAGGCGAACTATAAGAATTCGACAACCCAGAACTGAGATTACTGGCATTCTCACTTGTTCTATGCGTCATATCCGTGTGACATGATATTTTTCGACGATTACCGATAGCAAGCAGCTACTTAGATTAGCAGAGAATCAATGTACTTTCTCCACTCGGCCCATGATCCCAGAACTTCTGGCTGGATAAGGGTGTTCTGTGATTAACGAGTCACTTGATCCTAGCCGACATGGGGGAAAGATTTCATCCCAACTTACCTTCGAAACGGAACAAATAGGGTCCGCAGCCCCAGCCCCCGACAAAGCCGAGAAACGCTTAGATTAGCGCTCTTTTATTTTAGACCGAGAATGGATAGGGGAGAGTCGATTCAAGCTTCCACAATCTTTAGTCTATTGCAAAAGCGAGAGATGAATTCGTTTCTGCAGGTCAAGGCGACCTCTACATTCGGATCTCATCGTTCTGTACTTGGGGATCGTTTTGTACTTGCTCGATCTCGCTCGCCCCAATGCTTATTCTAGCCCCCTACAATAATATACAATTATTATTGGGGGGGGGGGGCGAAGGGCCCCCCCTATCCCCCCCAAGTTATAGTTCTATGGTTCTATGGGGCTAATTAAGATTAATTAAGGATGGGTTGGGCCGCTTTTATGTCCTCCCACCGGGGGATGGGTTGGGATAAGGTAGTTGGACCCACCCTTATGGGATGGTCTATGGGTGAGCCCACCACTATGGGAGCCTTCTATGGGAGAGCCCATCTCTAGGAGGACCTAGCTCTAGGAGAGCCCACTATGGATATGGGGGAACCCGGAGATCAATGGGAAGGTCTTCGAAACTATGAATCACGCTCTTCGCACGGAGGGTATGCTACTCATGGGTATGCCGGACCTCTTAAGGGTGCACTTACTAAGATGCTTCCCAGGGCGCTACTAACTACTAAGTACTGAGGACGGGCGGATGCTTATGGTGCTGGTGAGTATACTATATACGGTGCCCTAGTTATCCATCTTACCCAACCATCTGTTACCCTTGCTTTTGTAGGATAAACCGAATCCACTGCTGCTCCTGCTACCCTCGCTCTAGCCACTTTCTATACCTACGTGGGTTATGCCTTTGCCCTAGCTATGGGTGGTGCTAGTGCTACTTAATCGACAGAATCAATAGCATCCAGTTAAAGAGCCCGAAGCATCCTTGCTAGTTACAGCTTTCCTTCGTCCGGTTCTACCCCTATCACTAAATGGCTTCATCCCTATCACGATCTCGAAACTCTGGAATTTACTACTGATAAAATCGGGGAAGTCTTTATCATATAGGTAGGTCAAAAATGAGTAGGTCTTCAAGACTATGAATCGTCGAATCTCTTCTCGCTTGGACGTGCCTAAGGATGCTACTTTGGACGGGCGTGCTTTTCTTTTACTATTCCCACCCTTCATTAATTAACCTGTTAATTAATCAGCTCATTAATGACGCCCCCATAGAATTGTAGGGGAAGGGTTTCCCATCCGTAATTTCATTCCTTCCCATCCAATATCCTTCATCCAGATAAAGATCCGTCTCTTTATCCATCTCTGCGCAGATAGACGGATCTTCCTCCGTATATTATCCGTCTTCCGTCGAGAATAGAAGACGGAGAGGAAACGGCATTCTAAAAACGGGTTTTCCAGCAGGGTGGGCCCAGTCGGTATCTCAAATTGGTTGGGGTGGGTGGGCGGGTGGGGCTGAGGACAATTGAATTGTTGTTGATCGGGCCACTGTAGTGGAACATCACTTCGATAGGCGTTTCCGTGTAAGCACCGGATAAAGGAGTTGGCGAGATCGTACTAATAAGAATATTCGCTGGGTGGGGGGGAACCGCCCCACCCGGGGCGGGGTGGATAGGGGGTTGACGGGAGGTTCATGATACCGGTTGGACTAGCCCTACGGCGGGTAGGAGTTTTTTTGCGAGCAATGAAATATGAAAGAGGGGATTCTTCGAACCCATTTGATTATCCTTGCTCCCAAAAAATGACTCGGCGAACTGACACCGGTCGCTCTCCCGATCGACTCCCTACCCATCGAATTGGTGATTTGAACAATAGATTGGATAGGGCCAACCTTCATCCGGCCCCTCAACTAATATTCCTCCCCCTACGGGCGAATCAGCAACTAGAATAGTCGGGGGGGCGCCAGGGTAGGGCTAGTTTAGGAGAAAATTTCTTTATCGCCTGGGTGATGATGACTCGAGATGAAGAAACCAAATGGTAAGCAGCCGTATCAGCCGAATACAAGAGTGGATCTGGATCAAGTGCGATAGCTGGGAGTGGTTTGGGCGGTGCGACTGACTCGACCGGTTCGTTCATGGATTCATTCCGCATCCATCGAGTGAGATGGGAGCAAACAATGGAACTGCTGAGATGCCTCCAGTAGTTGTTACTCGCTCGGCAGCAGACCGGACAAAGGCAATGGCTCCTGGGCTTGAAATCATGTGTTTGAACTGGACTGGCCGGAGCTCGAGATTATATACGTAACATTCATGCCCGCTAAATCGACGTCCAATTAGAGTGGCGGATATTCAATCCACCATGCATAGGTCAAGCAATTCCACGACGTTCTTTCTAGATGGAATTAGGGCCCGCCTATTGCCATGGTAGGGGGGGGGGTGGGTGCTTCAGCCAATAAGTGAGTGAGTAAGGAGCCGCAAACGAAAGCATCTCCCACCCTGCATAGCGGGCCGGTGGGAAGTATAGTGATTCTGTCATAGATCAGAATCCAGCCAGGATCATCTGTATTGCTTCTCCATCCATGTGTCAAAAACAGGCAAGCACTTTAGGTTAGCCACATTGGGGTGGGTGGGAGGATATAGTTAGATTTATCGGAGGGTGTAGAACAGCAACAGGTCGATGATTTCTCAATGGGCGAGATATAGATATAGGGCGGCGGCTCTTTAGAGCGAAAGCCGAGACCTAGATATTTATCCTAGATACAGTTATGAGTACGTTCGGAAGCGGGATCAATCTCCATCGAACGTAACCCCAGATCAGTAGAAGGGGACACATTTTGACAGGTCAATGCAAAACTCTAAAGACCCGCGTGGAGAGTGCTACAATCTCGAACCCACGGTTGCTGGAGAGGGGGGCCCCTACTATTCTATGGCCGCCAGTCCCACTTTCATACTATGCTTTCATTGTTGATTAACCACCATCAGCAATAGTCACAGGGGCAGATGCAAAGATAGCAACAATAGATTCAGTAGTTAATCCAACAGTAGTTAATTCAATTGGCTTTGGAAGGAGAGGGTCTGTAGCTAGGGCAATAGAGCCCGTTGTTTAACTTTAATCAGATCCGAATCTAACAGCAGTAGCATAGGTTTATGCCGCAGAGGCAAGGGTAGAAAGCACACGTAGGTTAGATAGCAGGAAGGGGGGGGGAATTGTAGGAGCTAGTCTGGGGTAAAGATCCAAAGCTACCAGGTGTAGATTGACTTTCGAGAGCCATATCCTGGAGCTTACCTTGTACGGTTAATGGATTCACCAGTACGAGTACCAATAGCCAACATATTTCTATCCGGGTGAAGCACCCATAGAATTGTAGGGGACCAAAAGAAAAGCTAGTGGTATAACCCACAGATGCTTTGGCTACGGATGGTACCTAAGCAGCATATTCACCAGTCCCAGCAACACAATCACGTATGTGAGCATATCCACGTAGTAGTAGCAGTATATACATAGCCTAGCACAGCCGTTATCCATATTAAGTAGTTTAAGGTGTATATGAAGCAGAAGCACCCATAGAATTGTAGGGGATCCCGTAGATCCTGTCCATGAAGCAACAGTTTAAGCACCACTAGCAGCACCAGCCTACCACATAGAATTGTAGGGGCATAGTTGAAGAAGCAGCAGCATCACTACAAGTAGCAGCGGGCGGGTGGTGCATCAGTAGATCCTGTAGAGTAAGTTGATTACGCGGGTTATCCACCGGTAGTAGCATTAGCACAGGTAGCATACCTTACCAGAGCTCGTTGATCCATCAGTAGATCCAACAGCAACAGAGGCAAAGATAGCAGCAGGAGTTGTTTCTGATGATTCAGGAGTTGGACCAGTCATTTCTGACCCAGTTGTTGATCCAGTCGGTGGAGCAGCATAAGGTGATTCAGTTGACCAAGAAGCAGAAGCAACACCAACTATCTATAGGACTATCAGTAATGAGTGAATTCCATGATCAGCTTCCGGGGGGGCCGGGGCCAGATTATCTACGTAACATGCCAGCTTTAGTTGATTGATTCCAAAGACTTTTTCTCTTCCTATTATTCCCTCCCACCCGGTTTAGGAAGGGTTGACTGGGGGGCGGGTCACTTTTGACCCCATGTCCGCGAGAACTATCTATAGTTGATCAATTATTCTAGCAGGTTTATTAATTAGGATAGGTGGTTCCACCCAGAGAATTATTTATTCTTTAAGAGATCGATTCGAGATCGAGGAGAGATCGATTCGCCCATAGAATAGTAGGGCCATAGAATTGTAGGGGCTGCCATTAATCAGCTTGCTAGCCTTAGAAAACTATAGAAAAGAGGGGGGTTGGGTGGGAATTATAGGCATGCAGGGTGGGGGGTTTACGTTGGAAACGGGTGGGTGGATATAGCTAGTCCCCACCCAACCCGGAACGAAGTCACTCGACCCCAAGATGGAGTTATGGTGGGCCCCCACCCATGCAGTTACTCGACTGTTAAGCTTCTTATTCCCACTCCACTTCTTATTCCCACCCTGCACGGTGGGGGGGAACAAGAGGGTAATGCCCCACTGGTCGATTCCCGGCCAATCATACCACCCCCTCGCCGAGAGAGCATGCCCCGCCGGGTAGTCGTAGTCATCCAATGCTGGATCGAGCACGTCTTTTATCCTAATGTGGAATCCGATCTCTCAGTCCGCTCTACTCAAGACGGAAGTTTCCCTTTGGTGAGCCCGGTGCTCCAGCCCGATCGGACCATTGGGAGGAGGCACCTAGATCAAGTCACCACTATTGATCCCCCCCCACCCGGCTCTCAGGACTTGTCACCACTATCGAGTCCCCCCAACCCTTATTAATCAGCCTGCTAAAATAAGCTCTTAAGACTCCTCCTTTTTCGAGAAGGGGATTCTGATCTAGATGCTGTGGCCCCCCCTCCTTATATTGTATCCCTTTCGTAGGTCATGGAATCATACGGCGGCGGAGGTTCTCGTTCAATGCAAAGTGTTTCCATCCCCCGGTTCCGCCCGATCGATCAACGCAGTGTCCCAGTGCTCAATCGCTACATGTGGATCCACCGCCCTTATGGAGTGGGGTAGATGGTTGGGTAGGCCATCTATCTCTTTCGATTCCTTCCCTGAGCATACATCCCTTTAGGAATTGTTGAGACGTATATGACATCCATCCCTTGATTCGGAGAAAGCCTCTTCCATACCCATGCTTGTGCACAACAAATGAGAAGCTCCAGGAGCTCCTAGCTACCTGCGTATTGAATCGACTTGAATACTCATGTGTTCCACTCAAAAAACCAGCCCGAGAGTTAATTCTACTAACTCCTGGCCACGCCGAGCTACCCACTCGACAGGCTGTCACTCCACGCATCATCTTCGACAGAATGAGCTTATCATTTCAAATGTGTGTGTCAAAATGGGAGCGCACGCGGACCTATTCTCACGTGGGGATCCGGGATACGCTTCTATAAATACCGCCGGATGCTAAGGAAGAAACCGAGTTCGTTATTCTAGCAGGATAATTAATAAGGGTGGGGGGTATTCTATGTGGTTGTCAAGTTTCACCCCATTGTCGAGTGCGTTACCAAAGGAGGAAATGTTTTGCGGAGGTTGGGATAGTATGGATTCCAAAAAATATCTGACGATCAGACCCGGGGCAAGAGAAGCCCTACAGTAAGAATCAGACCTATTTCGATCGGTCCAAAGACTCCTGTGAGTCCTCTCAGCTTAGAGCTCGTTTCTCGGTACGACGCAATCAAGGCCCTATTCCTTGATCTGCAGGAACAACGACCTTATGTCGAGCCCCTGCCCCTGCTAAGCACTTTCCTACACAACCGGACTTCTACGCCTATTGCCTCCCTGGGAGCACAGGCGAGCGTATGAATGCACAACACACCCTCACCCTAGTCAAGGCTAGCCCCCAACCTATCCATCACCCAACGACCCATGGGCACTCAGAATTTGCTTCTGGTCAGCAATAGTGGTGGGCGGGCCCCTATCTATATCTGTAGCTGATCGACTCATGGAGCAACTCGTTTCCCCACTCACTGAACGAGAATAGAAAAGAGGGGCAGATCTCCATTAAACACGCGCGTCTCGGCTCCGGATTTTTGATCTCACAAACACCGCCCTTTAGAATAGTAGGGCCCACATTACCCGCAATGTTCGAGCCCCCTTGATAGGAGTACCCGTCTACCTGGCAAGGGACATCCGCCCTTAAAACCAGAAGCCCATCATCCTTCCCGTCACGGAACCCCCTTCTAAACAAATCCCCTCTTGTCGCTAACTATAGATACTTATATTCCCCCCCCTCCAATAAGTCTATAGTTGTGGGTGGGAGGACAAAAGCTATCCCTAAGGTGGGTGGAAGGACTTAAGGCGCTGTGGAAGGAAAGGCACTCCGGGTGGCTGTAGTTCTCTTCATTTCAAGGGAGGGTTACCTGGCTCCGTATCGGATCGGGAGCTGTAGTTGAACCATTTCTTATTCATTTAAAGCAGAGTGCTTGCCCATTCAACCCATTGGCCCTTCGTTTATGGCAGGAGTTGAGGGATCAGTATCCGGGGTAGGGTCGGAGGAAAGAAAGAAGATATGGGAATTGGGTGTTGAGGCAAGAGAAGAGATGCAGTTTGGACTGGTTGTGTCAGGTTGGGATGGAGAGAAATGATTGAAGGGAAGAGCAGGGGCTGAGATAAGGGATTGGGATTGGGAGAAAAGGGCTGGAGTTCATCGAGGCAGGAGCTTGGATCGTGTTCCTTTATCACGATACTGGATTGGATGGTTCAGTGATTCATCAATTGGGAGTGAAGTACTGCTTCTATTCCCCTGGGGTGGGTGGGAGGCCCCCCCGGCTATTATAGTTGCTGATTCGAGCAAGAGGTAGATTAGTTGTTGGTGGGTGGGAATATAGATGTCGAGTTCAGAAGTTCTTGATACGTCTGAGATATGCTGGTATACTTCCCCCATCTCTTCGTTTTACGAAGGGCACAACCTGCGCAATAATCCAGCATTCTATACGTCGTAACATGTCGCCGTTTATCGGCCTACCAAAGATCCGCCGAGTTCATCGGATAATAGACGGAAGACGGAGTTGATACGAATAAAGATCCGTCTGAGTTCATCGGCCGTCTATTCATGGCAGAGGCGCCCCCCGCTTCTTCTTGTTGCTGTCTCCCGTAGGCAGAGTTTTGAATGTTTCCAATTCCGCAAGGTCTATACTATACTACCCACCCATAGATATTCTTCTCGGTCGAAGCATCATTATGAAGCAGGCCCTACTATTCTATGGGCAATGAATGGGCATTGGTTAGTCAGGTAAAGCCGAGGGCCGGGGTAAGACCAGGTTAGAAAGGAGGAAATATTAGCGTAGCCCAGCAGCCACCCGGAATCTACTTCTTTTTCCGCAGGCACAACTGTGTTTGTTGATCCTTTCCCACCGTTTCCACGCATGTTGGCTTTGCTCCCATCTCCATCCCATCCATTTCTGCCCATTCATTCCATTCATTCCCACTGCCATAGTTTCGGTTTCATTATCGCCGGCCGAGTGCGCGTGGTGCTTTGCCGCACCGCATATTCATAATGTGAATCTGCAGCTTCGGCGGAGTCCTAGAGCGGACCTATGTACGGAACACGCTGACTGACCCCGGCAGCTGGCATTCAGGAACCGCTATGAGCAGCACATATCATAAAGCAAATGTGGGCGGAAGGCGCTAGATAGTAGGGCGCTTTTTGAGAAATAGAGACATGGTTTGCCTACACGCGATACAAGGTCCAGCTCATCACAGGGACTCTGGTCTTCCCCAGTCTCGAGGGCCCGGGTCGGGTTAGGTAAGTCCAGCTCATCAATAGGATTAAGCCAAATCCAGCTCTAGAGGTCAAAACCCGATCGGTCATTCTGCTGGTCCGACCACTTGATAGCTTAGGACCATTCCCCATTTCATATTAGTGCCGTTAGTGTAGCAGATATCCAGGCAAGCCGACGCATTGCACAGGAAGTATATACCAACGTGACCCCTAGATTCCGACGAAAGTGGCCGGCACTGCTTTCAACAATGGATACCCACTTCCTGATATCGAGAAGAAGGTCATTTGGATTGAAAGTAAAGGTAATCTCTACAACTAGATAGGTGAGTGGATAGTGCTTCCTTCTACCTACCTTCATCAAAATAGAAGTGAGTGGTTTCAGCCCTCTTTTATTCATTAGCGGAAATGACAACCGAACATTAATTGAATCCAATTAGATTGAATGGGATTCATCATCGCAGGTTATCACTCACCCGAATGAAATGAGGGTGAGGTAGATGAAAGTCCGAAATTGAACCGGCAGGGAAGTCCCTTTCGGAGATTCCCGAAGACAGTCCAGTTGCCGCGACCCGAACCTCATTCAGCTCGGGAAAGGGAGTTTCTTGAGACCGGATTGATTCATTCCCCTGCATGCCCGGTTCAATCGAAAGCCAATCCCAATCTATGCCTTCCAACGGCCACTGGTATTGTGCCAATTCTAGTTATGGACTTAACTGAAGGAGCGGCGCGTCGTGCTATAACTTGGTTTAATTAGACTCCCGGATAGAAAGATAGAACCACAGCTACCGAGATTGAAATGTTGTTCATGCTGCGGCCACGGCTACGGAGAAGAGATCTACGCCAGCAACAGGCTAAAAACCCAGGTTGATGCGCTTCGCTTTCTTCTTCCTAGTTCGAGAAAGGTGCGAGACTTCCTCCAATCAAGCCCCAACTTGCCGAACGACTGATGGTATCGGCAAATGCTTTCCATTAGGCTAAAGAAAGAGCTAATTCTCTTCTGTAACCTCTTTCTATCTGAATATTCATTCACTCAGAAAACTAAAACCTTCTCTTCTCCACTCGAGTATGGGCTAAAGAGCAAGAGTCCTCGGAGAGAAAGAACGACGAGGCTCACCTTTAACGTATAGAAAGGGGGTTTCTCAAGCTCTCTGCACTGCCCATAAAAAACTATAGGGCGTCACGGAGAATGGGTGCCCTAAAATTCTATGGGCAGGTTCGAGTGATTTCTATCAAGTGTTTTTTTTTTCCCGGCCCCTATCCAAACTATCCCCTACTCTCCAAACTACTCTAACGCGGATTGGGACGCCATAGTTGTTATCCAATCATTGGCTTGGGGCAATAGGCACTGCAATAAGCACCGGAGGTTGGGATGGTCATGGCAGCTTATCCCACCCACTGCCTTCCCTGCCTCCCGCAGCAATAATATTTGTTGGGGCCGCTTCCCAATAACTATTCCCTCCCACCCGGAGGTAGCTGCTGGGGAGGGGGAGATAGATCCATCTCGGCTCGATTGACGGATCCAGCAATGGATGCATGATTGGCTCAAACGCCTCCCTCGATTCTCCGCTGCCCCGTTCAGTCGGTCGTTAATGGTGGCAGTGGGTAGCAGCCTGCTTCATTCTCTCCCCCTGGCTACGATTCCCTGAAACCAGGAGCTTGGGTTTGGATTCAATGTTGAACCGATGGGATTCGTTGCTCGCCATCTCTCCATGCTTCCTGGACCCAGCACCAAGCCTTCAAGACCAGGCACCCGACCCCCCGCGTACACCAATCACTGTCCCCACCGGCTTGCTGCTTCGATGATGGATGCGATGTCGATCAAGGAGGAGCCCGACTCACAACGTATAGATAGCCGGCTACGATCCCCGATTCTAGGTGGGACTAGATCCTTTGCTGAACCAACGGGATGAGCCGCATGCCATTAGTTACTGGGATCGGGCTCAGATCAATAATGCAAGGGGTACGGATGAGAGGGATCATACCCGTATCGATAGCAGCCAGCTGGGGGCTACGAATGCCCATCTCCTCTCTACATTGAGGAGGTGGGATTATTAACAAACAACTGAATCGCAACTTAACCACCCGGCTGCCTATATTCTGTCGGAACTTCTATTTATCGGGCTGCAACTATAGTTGCCATTTAGTTGTCGTTTAGTTGAGTTGGGTGGGTGGAAAGTCAAGGGGATGGGTGGGGGGTTCTATTTCCTCCCAGCCACCCCGGGCAATGCGATCTCATTTGGTTGGTTCGGGACCGGTGGGTCCACCACTGTAGGTGCTGCTGATGCCCCCGCCCCCGTTTCTCATGGAGTATCGCTACCACGGGATATGAGCCATGAATGGTCGAATGGAGTCCCTTGCCGACCGGAGGGGATAAGGGGCGATAGATCCATCTGTGAGTGGTCGATCTGGGCCCATTCCATTCTGTTGAGTGAGTGAATCTCCTGGTGGACCACCCAAGCCATTCTGTCCACCGGGGTGGGTGGGAGGCCATAGTTGCCCCCTCTTTTCTATTAGAATAGTAGGGCGGATAAAGAGTTATATATGTAACATGCCAGAAGAAGGGCCCCCGGCTAGGGCTAGACTAGATTCTATAGTCTATACGTCACATGCCAACAATAATAGAAACCTCCCGGGGGGGCCACCCACCCTCCCCACTATAGGCGGCGTTAAAGGTAGGTAGGCTTGGGCATTCATGTTACGTATAGAATCATCTCCTCCCACCCACCCATGTTACGTAGCCGAAGGGTGGGGGGCCCCCGGGGAATTCGAAGCTCCAATAGGCGCCCGATGCCGTTTCTGAAGAACTCCCCATAGAATTGTAGGGCGAGGATTCGAACAACAACTCACTCTATTAGTAGTCATCAGATAATATTCTCGTGAGAATGGAATGCACGCATTAATCATCTCTAGTCTAGACTGGAGGTTCAATCGGTGGTGGTAGGGAGGATAACCACCGGATGGGTAGAGGGGTTATGCCGGTTGAACTAGATTATTTATGTATGGAAAGCCTCTAATTTGCCCGCCGCCCGACAGAGAGTTTGGGAGTTGCTCGAACAGGCCCCACCCCTGTTTAGCTCGCTATGCCATGGTGAACAAGAACCCTACCGGCCTTACCACTATAAAGGTAGGGGTAGGGTTAAAAGGTGGGAGGGAGATTAGCCTAAGAGGTAGATGCCGCCCTACTATTCTGACGGGGCGCTTCAATCTATAGCCTCCAGCCGTTCCCACCCCACCTTTTTCGGGCCCTTAGAATAGTAGGGCGGGAACAGATAGTTGACTTGCCGTTGCCCGTGAAGCCCAGGTACGCACTCTTCTGATAAGAAATCGAGGGCAACTCAACTATAATAGGCCGATCCCTATCGACCGATAGGGAGAGAGATCGGTCCTCAATCCCGATGATATCACGTATGTAGATATCATTAGGGGAGATAGCCCCCACTGGTGCGCTCGACCGCTCTTTAAGCTATGACGGAAGGCCCTACCTAATATCTTGTTGCTCTTTAAGCTATGACGAACGGCCCCCTAGAAGAGGAGGAGATAAAAGTATTTATTACGCTAAACAGCCCACTCGAGCAATTCGCCATTATCCCATCGATTCCTGTGAAGATAGGGAACTCGTATTCCCCATTCACAAATTCCCCTTTGTTCATGTTGCTAACTACCGGTTTAGTCCCGCTCTCGGTTCATTCCGCCACTAAGAACGGAGGAAACCTAGAACCAAATGCTTGGCAATCATTGGTAGAGCTTATTCATGATTTCGTGCTGAACCCGGTGAACGAACAAATAGGCGGTCTTTCTGAAAATGTGAAGCAAAAGTCTTTCCCCTGCATCCCGGTCACTTTCACGTTTTTGTCATTCCGTAATCCCCAAGGTATGATACCATATAGCTTCACAGTGACAAGTCATTTCATCATTACTTCGGGTCTCTCTTTTTCGCCCTTTATTGGAATTACTCTAGTGGGATCTCAAAGAAATGGGCTTCATCTCTTCAGCTTCTTATTACCCGCGGGAGTACCACTGCCGTTAGCACCTTTCTCAGTACTCCCTGAGCTAATCCCTTATCGTTTCCGCGCATTAAGCTCAGGAATACGTTTATTCGCTAATATGATGGCTGGTCATAGTTTAGTAAAGATCTCAAGTGGGTTCGCTCGGACTATGCTGTGTCTGAATAACATAATGTATTTCTCAGGAGGTCTTGGTCCTCTATCAATCGTTTTCGCACTGACCGGTCCGGAATTAGGTGTGGCTATATCACAAGCTTATGTCTTTACAATCTCAATTTGTATTCACCCGAATGACGCTATAAATCTTCATCAACTCCAATTCAGTATAGTAATGGGCCTCAAGCTCCTTTCTTTCTAGAATATAGAATTGCCCTGCATAGGAACTACCATAGAATAGTAGGGGCCCCATGAACACCCCCCTCGCGAATAGTAGGGGTGGGTGGGAGGACATGCCGGGGCAAGCTGATGTCGTACTCTAGCAAGCTGATCCCTTCCCCTTCCCTTTAGATAGTAGGGGGGTAGGGGTAGGGTCCATAGCCCCTCGACATTTTCTGGTAGGGCTTGACTGCCCCCTACTATTCTAAAGGGCCCCCTATCAATTCTCTGGGGTGCATTAATTTACCCATCAAATTTGAGGGCCTGGGAGCCCGCTAGAATGACGCTAGAATAAGGGTGGGTGGGAGGAGGCTATGGACTGCTCGCCCTACAATTCTATGGAGTGGGAGGGCCCCTCGACATTCTATGGTAGGGTGGGGGGCCCCTACTATTCGCGAGGGGCCTAAGAGGTAGATTAGTTGTTATTGTGGGGGGGTTCTATTGCCTATCTGTAGAGTTTCTCTATAATTGAGCAAAAGCAATTGCCCCTACTATTCTAATGGGCGGATGGGTAGGGAGCCCTTAGCCGGGAGAGCCGGACTTCACCGTTTCTTTGGTCTAATAAACAACGTTATTCCGTTGTTTATAACGCTTCATCCTCTGCATTGGGTACCGTTAATCATAAGCGAACCAACCCTCCTTTTTTCGCCCACCCGACGTCTTCCCGGAACAAACCACTGCTTTCGTGGCCTAGCACTGGCACGTGGCCTAGTATTTCTGCACTACCACCCCTACTATTCTAATGGGCCCCTCTGCTACTCGCTCACTGGTCGACTTCGAACTATATAGGAAGGGGCGGTTGTGCCTCAACTATAATGGTAATGGCCACTCACTACGGGGGTGGGTGGGAGGAGATAGGGCGCTCACTACACCCCTACTATTCTAATGGGCGTACCATTGATTCGTGGAGAGTCAAGGCCCTGCCCGCCCTATCTCTATCTGCCGACCTCCCGAGTAAAGGCCCTGAAGTCGGCCCTCGGCGCCCTGCCCTACTATCAACTATAGTGTTATTCTAGCTCGATTCTAGCCCCCGAATATGCTAGAATAACCGCGCAGGATTCTTTCGCAACAATGGGCGGTACTTGCCTATAAGATAGATGAGGGTCGGTCATTACGTAAACAGTTTGGCGAGGCGTTGTAGATAGTTTCTTTTTTCCCCCCACCCCCGTAGGGCGAGACTAGCAGGTTTATTAATGAACTGATTAATGAACCGGGACTCAATTCTATGCTTTTATCTCGGGTTCGGCCGGACAAGTGAAATGGAATAGGAACCCCGGGGCGGGTTCTGCATCCTCCGCAGCTCCTGTTCATGTGACCATCTCTAACAGGAGGTGCTACATCTATGGGAGTAACTTACCAGTGCATCTCCCACATTTCATAGCTCTATAGCTTTCGGGTAGATCTCGCTTTGTCTGCATCTCTCGGATCTCGTGCTAGTTATCGTGCAGGTTCCGCATCCCGTGCTGTATTCCCCAGAGGAACCGGCACTCTCCCATGGGATCTTGGGAACCGGGTTAAGTAGGTAAAGCAGGATAGGAACCGAAAGGCACTCCCCTAGTGTCCCCATAGGAACTGGAGTATTTATTCTGAAGTAACCTTTTCAACTAAACTTGATTGAAAGATAGAGAAAGATTCTATACGTAACATTGGTGGGGGGCCCCTACTATTCTATGGGCTGTTACGTATAGAATCTGGCCAACCGCCTGCCGGGGCGGGCACTAGAATTCAGGGCCAAAACTAACAACTAGAATTCTGGGTGGGGGGGAGTTATGGTTCAGGGCAACCTTCTCTTTTTTTCAATAATTGAGTTGGGAATGAAAAGTTTATGCATGCCCGTCTCGCGGGATCGAAGTGACTCGATCGACCCGTTCAACACGCTCGACCTAGAATGAGAAGGGTTGGGCTGTCCCGGCTGGGATAGGAATGGATTGGAATGGGAAAGTACCCTTGATGCCCGTATTCACTCGGTCGAGGCCCTCTGCCTGAGAGAGATGGTTTTCAAGTAGGAGAGATAGTGAAGGCCCTCGAATCGAGAGTGCCAGAGGGGGCTTCGAATTGGCCTGCCTTCCTTATAATGCTTTCCTCTCATAAAATAGCTATTTCAGCCAAGCTTTCCAACTCTATCTCTTCCCACCCACCCCCCCTACTATTTGAAGGGAATCAGCTTGCTAGAGTATTATTAATTAACTTGCTATAATAATGAATAAGCTTGCCCCTTTTGTCCTCCCACCCACCCCGTACGGCAGGAATTCTAGGCGGGCGGGTGGAATTCGAACCAACCTGGGGTGGGGGGGAAGCCCTTCAAATAGTAGGGGTTTGGATCAATAACCCGAGCCCCGAATAAGAAGTGGTCGTGAGTGCTCATGTTCCTATGCGAGCGATGAGAAAGACTTCGACGATAGATAGGAGGGGCCCACCCGTGCAAAGATTCCTTAATGCGTCCACCCTGGGACAGCCTACTCAAACCATATCGACATTGAATATTTCACTCTACTCGGCCCTCTGGCACTATTATTGATCAAAAAACCACTTGGGCATTAAAGAAATCAAGCCCTCGATCGAATCAGCGGAATAGCGGGATGGGAAGGATGGATCAACCACTACTTCTCCTTGTCGGGGTAAGGCGGGCATCAAATCCTAATCGATTCGGGTGGGCCCCTACTATTCTATGGTGGAGGATCAACTTAATATTTCTTGGGGGCAACTATAGCCTCCCACCCACCCAACTAGAATCCCCCCCTATAGTTGGGTGGGTGGGAGGAATAGTGACGGGGATGGGTGGGGGGCCCAACGATAGGGCCTCGGGCCGCCCCCCCGTTCAAAAAATTGGTTAAGGCTTCATCAGAAAAGTCTATAATGCACCCATCCTAGTTCCAGTACCCCCTACTATTCTATGGCGAGACCCAGTTACTGATGCTAGAGATCAAGACCCATCCATATCACATCCATACTATAGAGAGCAAGATCCTGGTAGAGAGCGAGATCGTGATAGGGAGTAAGAACCTGATCTTAGAGATCGAGATAAAGACCTTCATGATCTAGAGGAAGAGCCGGATGCTCGCTCGGGATAGAGATGCTCGTGGTGTATATCCATATCTTGGAGAGCGATACTCAGTAGCTGCTGTTCGTGAGCGAGACCCAGACCGAAGTGATCCAGACCGCAACATAGTGCCTTAAAAGAGTCTGATGCTTGTGGTAGAGAGCCAGATCCATCCATATTCTAGATAGAAAAAGATCCATACAACCGAAGTGATCCAGATCTATACCTAGCAGCATCCCTACTAGTAGCATCCCTAGGCGCATACCTAGACCCAGCCACATACCCAGATCAAGACCTTCATCATCGGGGTTCAGAGTTTCATGCTCGTGAGTCATAGTCTGATACTCGCCCTCAAATTCGCCCATAAAATTTGAGGCGTGATCGGGATTCTGTTCCATATGTTCCAGATGAAGCTCTAGGTCGCCAGGTCTTGGTCATTGAGAGCTAGAGTCTGACCATAGTGATCGTGCTTCGGAGTCCGATGCCTATCTAAATTGTCGTGATAGGGATAAAGATGATGGGGATAAAGAGTCCAATGTTCCGGATGATCCATATACTAAAGAGACAGTGGGAGAAACAACTTATCCACTACCAGCATCAGTAATACCAGCAAAGGCATAAGCTAGGACAAGGACAGTAAAGGCAGGGGCTTACGCTACGGTTCCATAGTCCCTAGTTTCATATCTTCCATATAGAGCCCTAGTTTCATATCTGCGAACGTAGTGACAGGTCCAGATTAAGCAGTCGATTAAGCAGATGACCTTGAACCAGTAGATCTAGTAGCAAGGGCAGATGCGTCATCATAAGTAGATACGTTTCATCCTGTCGATTATGATCCAGTTACGGATGATCATAGTAGAGATCGAGACCCATACCCAGTCCCATATCCTCCAGGTGAAGCAGTCAGGATTTGAAGTAGTTTATCCAGATCAAGACCCATAGCTAGCCTATAGAAACAAAAGGGGCCTATTGTTGAAACTAAACTATATTAGCAGCCGGCAGCCGGGGGGCCTGCCGGGGGGGTAGATTAATTGGGAGATAGTTGGCATGTTACGTATAGAATCTCGAGATCGCCATAAAACTAGTGGGGGAGTGATAGAGATCGATCTTGACGATTGATTCTCTTTATTGGGGTGGGTGGGAGCCCAACGCTCAATATATATTGCCGAGATCGATTCGGGTTGGGTTAGGGTGGGATGGGCCCCTACTATTCTATGGTAGTCGGTAGATTATGGTGTTGGCCCCTACCATTTTCTAGGACGTCTAGAATCGAGACAAACTATCGGCGGCGCCCTACCCCTACTATTATAAAGGTAAAGGATCGGCGGAAAATGAAAAGGAGGCCATGGGCCTTTGGGCAGAGCAGGTTGCGGAGAGTGAAGGCCATTGGAGAAAGAAAGCAGAGGAGGCCGACGTAGCATTGGCAAAGCACGCAGAGGAGAGTCTCATCGTGCTAGAGAGATTAAAGAAGTAAGTTGTCAATGCAAGAAAACGGGAAGTGGAAGTGCATGAAGCAGCTTCGAAGGCGAGGGAGGAACTATCAGCCTACTTTGTGAAGGTGCTTCCTCACCTTCCTGAGGCTTTCGAGTTCACTCAACAGGATAGCAGTATAATGACTAAGGTCACAACAACCCTGTGCTAGATCGCAGAGAATAGTGCCGGGGTTGTTGGAGTCCACGGCATAGGCCCCCTTAGAATAGTAGGGCAAGAAGAGAGGAAGAATATTCTAGTTACCAGTTTTCTCAGATAGGGCCCTTGCAATTTGAGTCCTCCTAATTCTAACGCTTGCCCACCCCGAAGCTACTTAATTTGCATCTACATCTGGCCCTGGATATCAATCTCCCACAACTATCTCCTCCCTCCCACCCCCCCCCTACTATTTGAAGGCCCTACTATTTGAAGGGGCCTGCTAGAGTAACGGGCACTGCTTACTACTATGCTGGATAATCTGAAACCCCCGGAACTATAATGGCGAGGTTCCGCAACCCTTGCCAACAACAATGGTGGAATAAAGGAAGGGCTTCCCACCCTGCTGCCCCATCAACTGCTTTTGGTTCTTCGATTGGATCGAGATCAATTGGTTCAGGATCAACCTATCAACTCATAGGAGAAAGACTATGGGCTATCCCTTTAGGCTTTACCCAGTGGAACTATTAACTTATTGAAAGCTCGGCTCTATGCTCTCTATTTACCACCGGATGGCTGCAAGCCAATTATAGGCGGCTTGCTCCGCAGAATGGGCCATGCAACTAGAGGATCTGGAATGGGCTAAGGCCCTGGAATGGGTTCTCCTACAAGATATCAATCCAGAAGGGATGCTACTGGATTATGCTAGTGGATATAGATATGGATCTAAACGGGGCCCTATCTATCCCATCGCCCCGGAACGGGTTATTCGACTGGATCAACTGGTTCTTCAACTATATTGTGGTGTTTCCACGCTCTGTTACCAAGGACTCCACAATATAGTTGATCTACTGCTGGAACTAGATCTGTAGGCTAAGGAGCTAGAGCTTCAACTGGGTATACTAGTTCACCTGACAAAACTGGGTCAACTTCGCCGCTATATAGGCTTCAACGAGGTAAACTGGCCCTTCTGGGAACCGGATCTGCCGTTGGGTCTCAATGCCGATCTCAAAATGGATCTGCCAATGGGCTATGGATATGGAGCTAAATCTATCACTGGTTTTTGAATGGATCTAACCCTTGCCTTGCTTCTGCTAGCTCTCGAACGGGCTATGCTACATTTCGAAGCAACTAGAATTCCTTATTCTAGCAACTATAATTGGAGCCCCTACTCTCGATATTCTTCTAGCCCCCCCTAAAGTTATATGGTTCTAAAGGGCTAGCAGGTTTCTTAATTCACGGATTAATGAACTGATTAATGGCAGGATGGGTTGGGACGGGTAGATGCCATTTGTGGGTGGATATAGTTCTTATTCTAGCAGGCGCACTATAGTTCCCACCCAACCTCGATTCTAGCCTTTATTATAGCGTCATTCTAGCAGGTTTCTCCATAGAATAGTAGGGCACTGATTCATAAAGGGCTTCTCAAATTTACTGCTCGACTCGTCTCCTACTCTGGCAGGTTAATGAATCCCGGGGGGTTAAGTTCAATTCCCACCCAACCCAACTATAGTTCCCTCCCACCCTGGGAGATATAGTTGATTGGAGTCGAAGTCGTCTTTCTCGATTCAGATGTTTGTGATAGAGATTATGAGTTTGATGATCGAGATTCTTACTTCCCAGATCTAGAGCCATAGTCACCAGCAGTAGCAGGAGTTTATGTTGTTTATTACTTTTATTATGATCTTTATTTCGGATCCTGCAGAAGTCGATCCAGCCACCCCTTTAGAATAGTAGGGCAGTCGCCCGTAGGGGCAGCAGTAGAGCCAGTTGGTGGACCAGAAACAGCAGATTCTATTACTACAGAGCGGACGTACCTTCCATCTCTAGATCCATGACCAGTTCCATATCCAGCTATAAAGGCAGAGGCACTACCATCATAGGCAGGTTGGCGGGCCGTTTCCATCCATTGTCACACTCTAACCGGGGGCGATAAAGATAAAGGAGGAGAGCAATGATGAGTACAGTGAGCCCCTCTGGGCGACCTCAACGCATTTTGCAAAGAATAACAACTACCATCACCCTCCCACCCACCAACTAAGAACCCACCCACCCCGCCCTACTATAGAAAGGGTGTTGGGGTGTGGCCACTATCTCTACTCTTGCCAGGGCCCTACTATAAATGGGCTAGAAAGCAACTATAGTTCGCTTTCTGCCCGTAGTGGCCCCCTCTGTTTGAAAGATTACCGGCCCTCTCTTTGAACCTCTCCAAGTAACTGATCGAAATCACAGACAGAAACTTAGTGCCGTTTGATGAGTAACTAAGAACGAGGGAGGGGGATACGGGAAGAATGAAGTAATGGAGGAGAAAGTAATTGCTAGTAGTAACGATTTGTCACGATCCATTGGTTTATATATCACCCATGTTCTAGGTGTATCGGGATACATTATTTTCGCTAAGCGTATATAATGAAATTGGGTGGAAGGGTCCACCCTGCGACGAAGGGTCCTAACTGCCCCAAGACCAAGGGGGTACTAACCAACTGCCGAGTCCTCTCCGAACCGCGAGAGATAGTTGCCCATCATACGGCTCACCAACTTCACTTGCTCCGAATGGGTCGGCTCGGGCCCCGCCAACCACTATAAAGGTAGGGGTGAAGAGCGGGGATGCCCTATTCTATAAAGGGCTATGCAGGGTGGGGGGGCAATAGAACCCCCCACCATGCATGCATGCAGGGTGTTCATAGGAAAGAACATAACGGGTGGGTGGGAAGCAATAGTGTAGGGTGGGAGGCCCCCCACAATAACGTCAGGCATCTACCTCTGCAGGCCGGCCTAATTAATTAACCTGCTCAAATCGAGTCTTGACTGCTTACTCTAGCAGGCTAATTAATCAGCCCTACTATTCTAAGGATGCGTTCATTAATAAACCTGCACTCGTGCCGTTGCTAGAATCGAGCGGTTAATGGCATCAGTACCATAGAATTGTAGGGCGAGTAATTAATCAGCTTGCTAGAATAACCTTCCCTACAATTCTATGGGGGCCTCAGTTCATAACTATACCCCTGCCTTGAGAATAGTAGGGGGGCATCAGTTCATTAATGACGCCTGTCCATAGAATTGTAGGGCTTGACTGCAGTTCATAACTATACCCCTGCCTTGAGAATAGTAGGGGGGCATCAGTTCATAACTATACCCCTTTAATTAATTCGAGCAGTCCCATAGCCTCCTCCCACCCACCCC
Source organism: Cryptomeria japonica (assembly GCF_030272615.1). Lineage (NCBI taxonomy): Eukaryota > Viridiplantae > Streptophyta > Pinopsida > Cupressales > Cupressaceae > Cryptomeria > Cryptomeria japonica. The sequence continues at coordinate 75,019,747 of NC_081408.1, read as the reverse complement.
TAGGGCGAGCCGGCAAATTACTAAGTGAATAACTATACCCGGCCAATTAATTAGTACCATAGAATTGTAGGGCGAGCCGTTCATTAATAAACCTGCTAGAATAATATGAAAAAGGGGCCGGGGGCAATTCTAGTTGCGGCTAAAATAGTTCTAGAAAACTCCGAGCTCCCCCCTACTATTTGAAGGGCTCTATGGCGGTTCTAGAATCGAGCTAAAATAGTTCTAGAATCGACCCTCCCCCATAGAATTGTAGGGCGAGCAGTAGATTCGATCAAATAGTTGCTAGAATCGCCCATAGAGCCATAGAACTATAGATTGGGGGGGTAGGGGGGGGGAGTAACAATTCTAGTTGGGGGGGGGCTGGGCCCCTACTATTCTATGGCGACCAAGGCTAGATGAACCCCTTACCGAGTTATGGTGCTTCTGGAACCCCCGGAAGATAGTTAGGTGGGGGGGGCCCCGGGGAAGAGCAGGGAAGGATTGGGAGAAGCAGAATAGATTACGGCACGAATCAATCGCAGTTGAAGCACTGCTACCCTGACGTCAGGGTTGGGTAGCAGTGTGTTAGTTACGCCCGCCGTTCACATCACATATTGTAACGTTCCCCTCCATTCCACTTTTCAAGCCTTCCTGCGGCGTGGTGGCGGGGACGGGGATTGGCTCGGGTCAAATTCGAATACATGCATAGGCCCCTTCCCCTCCGAGTTGTGAAGAAGGTTTTCCCTTAAAACCGGCAGGCCCCCACCCCCTACTATAGGGTAGGGTCGAGCCCCCTGCAGGGTGGGGGGGAATTATAGCTATAGTGCCGGGCCCTATAGATAGTAGGGGTCGGGCCGTAGGGGGGGCTCGACTGACGCCCTACGGAGCCCCGGGGGCAAGCCCCTATCTATAGTGGGGGGGGCGAGTGCCTTTACTTTAGGCACTCGACCCCCCACCCCCTACCCCCACCCCCTACCTTGAGAGGCGGAGCCCTATATCCATAGTTGGGCGGCCTCCCGAGTAGGGCCCCCCCACTATAGTGCCAGGTAGTGTCGGGGGGGCCGAGGGGTGAGCGCATGAATGCCCTCGGAGCTTGACTGGGGTGGGTTTGGGTTGGGCAGGTAGTACGGGCCCTCTGACTTCCTATGTGCTGCGTGTGCGGCGCTCGCGAAGCGGATGAAGGCTGATAGTCTCGCTATGCATGCGCCTCTCTCTCGCCAACCGAACGAACCAAATGCCCCCGGCGGGCACCAAACTATCCATAGGGTGCTCTCGACCCCAACCATAGCCCCCCCCTATTGAATCAGAGGGGCCTCCAGCCGAATTGGGCGAGCGAGCCCCCTACAATCGAGCTACCTCCCCCCTACTATGTCGAAGGGCCCCTTCAAACCCCCCAACCGCCCTACAATTCTATGGGGGGTTGTAAGGGGGCTGGGGGGCTGATTAATTTGTTATTCTAGCGTATTCTAGCCCCCGCCCAATCGAGCTACCTCCCCCCTACTATGTCGAAGGGCTAGCGTATTCTAGCCCCCTACAAGAATCTACAATTATTATTGGGGGGGGGGCGAAGGGCCCCCCCAGCCGAATTGGTCAATTAATGTACGCCTGCTAGAGTGACGGGGCTGGGGGCCCCTACTATGTCGAAAAGGCCATAGAAAAGAGTAGGGCCCCCAATAGTAGGGAATCAGTCAATTAATCAGCCCCAGACCCATAGAATGTCGAGGGGGAACCATAGAACTATAACTAGAATGGGGGGGGTGGGGGGGGGATAGGGGGGGCCCTTCTATCAAGAATAGTAGGGGGCTAAAAGAACCCTGGCGAATAGTAGGGATTACTTATTAAGAAGGGGGGGCTTTACTAGGCTTGACTGCAGCTCGCTAGGCCTGTAGGGGCGAATTGTAGGGACTCGGTTCATAACTATACCCCGGCCCAGCCAAATTGTAGGGAATCCGCCCCCCAGTCAATTAATGTACGCCTGCTAGAAGAACCTCCTCCGTGTGTGGGGATGGGTGGGGGGCATAGGCCCACCCAGTAATTAATGTACGCCTGCTAGAATAATATGAAAAAGGGCGACATAGTAGGGGGGCATCAGCTTGCACTCGAGAGTTGCGGCTAAAATAATAGTTCTAGAATCGCCCATAGAGCCATAGAACTATAGATTGGGGGGGTAGGGGGGGGAATAAGGAAGCAGGGTGGGAATTATAGCTATAGTGCCGGGGACTACCTATCTATATAAATACAGAGGGAGAGGGAGAGGGGGAGGGGGAGGGTCCTCTTAAATTAGAGGGGGAGGTGGGGGGGGCCTATTCAATTCATAGTAGGGGGCCCGGGGGGGGCATTTCATTTATGACCCCTCGATCTCCTTTCCTCTTTCTTCTCTTCCGGAGCAGCCACCGCAGATGAAGAGGCCGCTTGGCTGGATCTCGCTGGTGCCACCTATAGTCAGGGCATTGGCGGATGTGTGACGCTCGGAGTTGTCGCGCACCTGTCCCCAATGGAAGAAAGAATGAGTAATCCGTTCCCCTGTCCGATCAATGCCAGATCAATCTTCCTTATGGATGGCCTTACCACTCGGTCCCGATGGCCGGCGGGGATTCGGGCCCTATAGATAGTAGGGGGCTGATATGGAACTTACTGATATCCTCTCTCTCCATATATAATTGGTCATAGCTAAAAAAAAAAGAATAATATTGATAATGATATAATAACAATAATGGGGGATTGGTCATAGCTAAAAAATTAAGGATAATACCAATTATAATATAAAAACAATAATGTGGGTGATTAGTGCAGTCACCGGTTAGGAGGGACCTCAAAGAGATCAATCCGGACAGGTTAGCAAGAGTAAACACAACAGAAACACAAGGATATGATGGAGGTAATGCAAAACTGAATGAATTAAATCATGAAAACTGATTACAAGAAATCAGTAACATCCAAGATACAAGATTATGCTCACTATCTTGCTACAAACATGCCCAATTATAGAACAAGTCACAACTGAGACCTCAAAACTTTTGACCTAGCTTATATGCTCTATATTTCCTCTTATCTACATTCTAATGCTCTATTACAATGATTTATATGATCCAAGGGGATCTGGTCGGTCCAAAAGGATCAAATGTCGAAGAAAAAGACCAAACGTGTAAAACCAACAAGGTCGGCCTCCACCAAAGAGATTCCTCTCAAAAATCCAAAGGATGAAGTGCGGGTAAAAAGGGAAGGTCGGCCACACACCAAAGAACATCGAAATCAACGCTCAAGGATCTGCAAGCTACAAAAGGGATCTGGTAGATTCACCAAAGCAAATAGGTCCAACCAGTTCTAGTGCCAGAAAACTGTCTCGGAAACTGGAATCGATAACTTGTAAGAAAATGATCCAAATGCTTTGCGGTTTAGGAATAAGGAAGATGATCAAGTCCTCAAGAAAAATCCAACTCCTCAAGATCCGGTGAGCCAATGCCAAAAAATGCAAAATGAAATGCTGAAATTGCAAAACAGAAAGGAAATATTTTTTGTTGATGCAAGATTGCCAAGAACCAGGGATGCTCCTGCATCAGTGACCCATGCAGGCTTGGTACTTTTGTTGAGTTGGTGTGTTACAGCATAAAATTATTATTATTATTATTATTATTAGAAAACCTATTATTTTTAATAACAAATGTTGTTGAGGGAGTCGTACCCCTTGTATTAAAATATTTTTAAAAATTAATAGATATATTATTATACTAGTACTATTAATAATATTAAAGTATGCCAGTGGCATTCATGTCTCATGTAAAACAATTATGCCAACCCAATAGGAATTCCCACCTGACATAATTTGTGAAAGTTGGGAGAGGAATTATGTTGTCTTACCACCCCCAAAGGGTTGTATTGAGTAGGCTGAGGCAACCAACCATCCTTGTTACATATCAGTGGGAGGATGACAAATTTAGTGTCACCATGGGAGGATACTAACTCAAGTTAGTGCTAGGATGATAGGAGTGGGAGGCTAGTTATAGAAAGTAGCATAGGAGTGATCAACCCTAAAACTCTTCCTACAACTTGAAGTCTAGCCTGCACCACTATATCCAAAATTAACTATTCTCACCACTATATTACCTCATGCCCTCACTCAAAATGGCACCCAACTTTCTAACACCACGCTACCAAATTTCCCATGGTAATATAACCCAATACAACTTTCCTTTCCATCCAGTTGAACAACTAGACTACATCCCCATGGTAAGTATTCGACCAATATTACTATCATCCTTTCACTAGTCTGGTACTCACCTTTAGGGAGTAAGTTGCACTCTATTATTGTACTACTTCATGTAGGGCACCAAGCGTCCTTCATAATAATTTTGCCTCCCAAAGCTGGTGGAGCCCCAACACGCCCCCTATTATTCTAAAGGGTCCCCTACTATTCTAAAGGGCCACAAGGCTCTTTAGAGCTCCCTTGGCTAGTATCAATATCCCCGAGCCTGTTAACAATTTCTATCTAATAAGGCTAATTCCCCTAGGTAGGGGCTCTCAATGTGAATTTTATTGTAGGTTCTTTCAAACCCATAATAGTAGCATGAGTTTTCAAAAGTCACTAGGTCCCTTCAACTGTATGAACCTTTAGGTATACCCTTATTAGTGGAGTTGTCCTAAGTGATAACCAATAACCAGCCCATCCATAACTCTTCCTATGGGATGAACTGTTTCTTAGAGACACCAACATAGAACTAGATCCCTAGGGTGTTTCCCATGAGGAGTATGTTATTATGAGGATCCAATTATTACTGAGAGGGGGGACTGAATTAGGTATTTAAATAATTCTGCAACACTTCACTAAACAGTATTGGTAACTACTCAAACAATCTTCTAAGTTGATTTAACATACCATTCACTCAAGTGTTCATTAATATGCAAACAAAGTAAATATATCAAATGCACAAATCAACAATGCATCCACCACATGAACACATAGATTTTTGACATGAAACCCACCTGTGAAAACCATGGTGGGAATTAGCACCCATGATATGTATTTGGACTCTTTTGGAATGCGCTCGGTTAAAGGCCTATCCTAGTTAAGAGCTTACAATATTCTCGATTAAGAGAAGACCATGTTAGGAGTCACTCGGTCAAGGGATTTTACCTTGGCCCTATTAGGAGCTCTACCTAGTTAAGAGTAACCTTGTTAGAGGATTTCGAACTCAAGTTAGTGAGCCACCCAGTAAAGCGATTTACAATATCAAACCTATTAGGATCTATCCAGTTAAGGGATTTCAAACTGTTGTAACTATTAGGGAACAATAGGGCAAATGATTTGATTATGGTACTTCCTTGCTTGCTACTACAAATCCTTTTTAGTACAACTTTGCTACACACATGCAGACACTTCAAACTAGTTTGACAATACCTTCTTCTCAAACCACTGACACAAAATCTATTCTCCAACTAGCCCTAAATACACTTTTCAGTTAGGGCAGCTACAAACCCTAATTACATCAACAAGATATAATTAATTTACACTTAGCATGATAAAACACTCTATTAGGATAACCGGTGGACAACTGAGAGGGGAGGTGAATCAGTTGTCAATAGATTATAAAACTTTAAGCACACAAAACCTTTTACCAGAATGCATAAACCAAATACCAGATTAGCAGATATATCAATTAAGCACAAATATAAATCATGGAATAATTACCATCCATCCACAACACATAACACTAAGATTTATACGTGGAAAACCCAATAAAGGGAAAAGCCATAGTGGGAATCCTACCCACAATTAGATAATACTTTTGCAGTAAGTATGTGAATACAATGATAGGGGCCTGCACATGCAGGAAGGTACACTACCTAGAGCGCACTGCTCATAAAAAAAGGAGGCTCACTGACTACCAAAAAAATCCAGACTACAATCTAGAAAGAAGAGTGCACTGCAAAAATAGAATCTCCTATGCCTAAGTACAGTTCTGGTTAAGCTCAATACCAGAGGTTTTAAACCTCTTACACAAACCTAATTCGATAACCTATGATCGACCAAAACCTCTGCATATGATTATAACTTTATTCGCACACAGATAATCCCTTAACCATCTATAATCTACAAAGAGATCTTGCATCATATATATACCAACCTGGGACCTAAACAATTATGTAGGGCACTAAGAAGATAATACAATAAATCTGTTACATAAACCTGCAAAGCAATGATAAACCAAGTCATCCTAAGACCAAAACAACATAAACCAATCAATAAATCCAATTGGTAATGCATCAAGAGCATCAACCAACACGTTACATAAATCGGTCCATAACCTAATAGAATAAGACTGGACCTAAAATAGGTTGCCATAAGCCAAATGCAACACTACCAATCAACTAGAACATGAACATGATAACTATCAATATCCTGATAACCTTCTAGAAGCTGCACCAACACCACTTATCGGATTCATCACAAGATCTTCAACAAAGCTCTATCGGTAAAACCCTTACCATTAACCAAAAGGCTTACTAGAACAAATGATAGCCTCTGGATCATCAAATCCCAAACCAACTAAATGAGATACGCATCAGGAACATATGAATAACTAATCCAAACAAATTCCAACGGTTGGAACATATCTGAGAATACCTAAGATAAATCTCTAGATCATCATCATAATCCAACCACTCTATCAGAACCCGGTAGATAGAAAAATAGTTAATATTGACATCAATGACAAACATCAATGCAACACATAATCAATTCCTCCAAAATGCCAACAATCTCTCCCTTTGGCATTGATGGCAACACTAGATGTGAAAAACATCCAAGTGCCAATCAATGCCAAACAAGTCTCCCCCAAAGGAAGATAACCAACAATCTCCCACAAAATGATATGGCAATGAACTTCTGAACCAATAGACCATACTCCCCCTGTGAAATATGTCTCAGTTAAGCTTTGATCTTTGTTTTTCACATATATATCTCTCCCCCTTTGACATCAATGCCAGAAATCTAACATAAACATCAAAGGAAAATCAAAAAAAATCTAAACCACATAGTTGACTACTCCCCTTAAGAGTAGCACCAATGCATCAATCCAGAATGAATGATAGCTCAGATAATGCATATCAGACTGATGCCAATCCGCATCAATCAAGTCTCTACGAGAGGGGTAGAAACTCCCAATCTATCTTTGAAGTACGCAAATGATTCCTTGGTTAAAGGCTTAGTCTAGATATCTCCAATCTTCTTTGATACCAATTGTTAGGATAACCGATGGACAACTCAGAGGGGGGGTGAATCAATTGTCAACGGATTATAAAAATTTAAGAACACAAAAACAAAAACTTTTACCAGAATGCATAAACCAAATACCAGATTAGTAGATATATCAATTAAGCACAAATATAAATCACAGAATAGTTGCCATCCATCCACAACATATAACACCAAGATTTGTATGTGGAAAACCTAATAAAGGGAAAAACCATGGTGGGAAGCCTACCCATAGTCAGATAATACTTTTGTAGTAAGTATGTGTATACAATGAGAGATGCCTGCACATGCAGGAAGGCACACTACCTAGAGTGCACTGCTCATCACAAAAGGAGACTCACTGACTACAAAATAAATCCAGACTACAATCCGGAAAGAAGAGTGAACTACAAAAATAGCATCTCCTATGCCTGAGTACAATTCTGGTTAAGCTCAATACTAGAGGTCTTAAACCTCTTACACAAACCCAATTCGATCACCTATGATCAACCAAAACCTCTGCGATGATTACAACTTTATTCGCACAGAGATAATCCCTTAACCATCCATAATCTACAAAGAGATCTTACATCATGTATTTACCAACTCAGAACCTAAACAATTAGGTCAGCCACCAAGAAGATAATACAATAAATTTGTTACATAAACCTGCAAACCAATGGTAAACCAAGCCGGCCTAAGATCGAAACAACATAAACCAATCAATACATCAAACCAGTAATGCATTGGGAGCACCAAACAACACGTTACATAAATCAGTCCATAACCTAATAGAATAAGACTGGACCTAAAATAGGTCACCATAAGCCAAATGCAACACCACCAATCAACTAGAACATGAACATGATAACCCCTAACATCCTGATAACCTTCTACAAGCCACACCAACACCACTTATCGGATTCATTAAAAGATCTTCAACAAAGCTCTGCCAGTAAAACCCTTACCAGTAACCAAAAGGCTTACTAGAACAAATGATAGCTTTTGGATCATTAAATCCTAAACCAACTAAATGATATACGCAGTAGGAACACATGAATAACCAATCCAAACCAATTCCAATAGTCGGAACATATTTGAGAATACCAGAGACAAATCTCAAGATCAACATCATAATCCAACCACTCTATCAGAACCCAGTAGACAACAAAATAGCTAGTGTTGACATCAATGACAAACATCAATGAAACACAAAATCAATTCCTCCAAAATTCCAATACACTCCGCCAAAATATATTATAGATCATTACAACAAATTTCTAGATGATTTCCATCATTGAATGATCATTGCACATCAATTTGATATGCAACCAAACCCTTGTTTCATTCTTCTAAGCACTTTGTTGTTTCCCAAGAAATTTGATCCTTGTATGCACTCAAATACCATCTTAACATTACACATGGATTATGACACGTTTGTTGGCAATTTGGAGGAATTGATTATGTGTTGCATTGATATTTGTAATTGATGCCAACACTAGTTGCTTTGGTTGTTTACCAATATCTGGTTGGTCCCGGTAGGATGATTGGTTTCTGGGTGGTAAGATAATGTTGATCTGGTATGCTCTGGTAAGCTTTGGTCTATGGAATTGGTTTGGATTGGTTATAAATGTGTTCCTAATGTGTATCACATTCAGTTGGTTTAGTATTTGATGATCCGGAAGCTATCACTTGTTCTAGTAAGCCTTTTCGTTATCAGTGACGGTTTCACCTGCAGAGCTTTGTTGAAGACCTTTTGATATTATGCATAAGTGGTGTTGGTGCGGCTTCTAGAAGGTTCTCAAGATGCTGATGGTTATCAAGTTCATGTTCCAGTTGATTGGTGTGTTGCAGTTAGCACCAAACCTATTCTATTCTAGGTTATGCTATCTAGGTTATGGACGATTTCTGTAACATGTTGGAGGATGTTCCTGATGTGTTACCGACAGGATTTAAGGATAGGTTTACATTGTTGTTAGCCTAAGCTGACTTGGTTGATCATTAGATTGTGGGTTTAAGTTATGAATTTATTGTGTTATCTTTTTGGTGGCTAACCTAATTGTTTAGGTCCCTGGTTGGTATAAATATGATGTAATATTTCTTTGTAGATCATGTAGTATAGGAGATCATGTATGGTATGGGATTATGTGAACAATGTTATAATTATTCATGTAGAGGATTTTGTCGATCATAGGTGATCGAATTGGGTTTGTGGAAGAGGTTTTAGGCCTCCAGTATTGAGCTTAACCGGAACTATACTCAGGCATGGGAGATGCTATACTTGCATTTCAATATTCATTTTGAATTATTGTCTGATGTTATTTGTAGTTAATGAGACTCCTTATGTGATGAGCAGTATGTTCTAGGCTATTATCCTTCCTACATGTGCAGGCCCCTTATTGTAATATTTATTCATCTGATCAATGGATAGATATTGTGCGTCTCCAAGCCCACCATGGTTTTTCCTCTTTGAGTTTTTCCACATATAAATTTATGGTTTTATGGTGTTTATCTTTGTGGGTGCATTATTTCTTATTGTTATATTCTTTTATGTTTACTAGTTTCTGAGTTGTTGTATTAGTAAGGTTAAATTTCTCCATTCCGGTAGAACAACGATTCACCCCCCCTCTCAATGTTCTTGGATCCCATCAACATCATCACTAAGTTGTGATCATGATAAGATCCACCACCAAACCTTAAATCATTATCGGTTAAAGATCTAATACCGGTATTCATTCTTCTTCACAGAGTTCATAATAGTCAATTATAAATGTGCTTTCCAGTTCACCAAACTTGATGCAATTGCAATCATAGAGTCATGCCAATGTTATGAATATATCATCTAAACCGCAACACCTAAATCTTCTCCAATTGTCTATACCATTCTCTTGATCATCTCTTTTTTCCTGTTTATTAGTTGACAACAACTAAGCATTTTTGTTGTCTAACTGATTCCACTATCGGTTAGGCTATACCGATTGGTCTAGATGACCTAGATGACTAAATAAACACGGTTGCCATCAATGAAAACAAATACATGATCATATAAACTTTACTGGTCATCTTCTCATCTCATCATCATCTCCATTAGTTATGCCAATAATCTCCCCCTTTGGCATTGATGGCAACACCAAAAGCTCACCATGCAAAACTGGAACTCTAACTGTTATGACTCTTATACTTGTTCTTCTCCCTTCATTAGTTCTTCTCTTTCTGATCTTCACTATTCTTCTCTCCCTTTAATTTTCTTCTCCCCCTTTGACAACAATTCCAAAGGTGCAAAGTGTCAAATTCATCTTCTGCTGCTGTTGTTTTCTTCATCTCTGCTGCTCCCCCTGAGGAGTAGCCCTTTTCTCATCAATCCATAATGAAATATCTTCAATTAGTCCACTAGATTGATGCTAAAAAAGCAACTTAGTTGACCTTATGTAGGGGTATAACCCCTATATTTCCTCTGAGATACTCAAAGGTTTCTTTAGGCAATGGCTTAGTGAAGATGCCAGCCAACTACTCCTTGCTTAACACATGATCCATCCTAATTTTCTTTTTGCACTCTTTCTCTCAAATAATGATACTTCAGTTCAATAAGCTTTGTTCTAGCATGAAATACAAGATTCTTTGAAATGTTGATTGCAATTTTATTATCACAATATGTGACCACTGGTTCTGTCATATTCTCCTTCAATCCTTCTAATACATGTCTCATCCACATTGCTTGAGTATAGTTCATAGATGCAGCCACATACTTTGCTTTTGTTGTAGACTGAGAAATGCAACTTTGTTTCTTACTAATCTAGGATACTAGTCTTCCCCCTAGAAAGAATGCACCACTAGTTGTGCTCTTCCAGTCATCTATAGTAGCTACCCAATTAGCATCTGTGAACACCTTCAAAGAGAATTTTCCTTTGTATGGATACCATAATCCATAATCAATAATTCCTCTAAGATACCTAAAAATTCTCTTCAATGCCACCATATGAGTCTCTTTAGGAATTTTATGAAATCTAGCCACTATACTAACTGCATGATCAATGTCTAGTCTGCTATGAACAACATAGTTTAGTTTACCAATCATATATCTATACTTAGTTTCATCCACTAGATCTGAATCATCTTCCTTGGATAATCTGCAACTAGTAACAATAGGGGTTCCAACTAGTTTAGAGTCTTCCATTCCAAAGGATTTCAATACCTCATTCACATATTTGGACTGGCTAATAAAGATTCCTCCTTTCATCTGCTGGACCTGCATACTAATGAAAAATTTGATTTTATTGGCATTGCATGAAGATTCCATTGATGAAGTATAGTGTTGTCATTGATGTCAATAGTAACCAGTAATGAAGATGTATTGCAACTAGTAATGATGCAGTAAAGCAACTGGTAGTAAAGCTATGAAGGCAACTGGTAGTATTATTGAAACAGAGAGATCAACTGGTAACCCTAATGAGTTGATAAGCAGAACCCTAACCGATGGAGCTTGGACAATTGGTTGTGATGATCTATTACCAAATAATGATTGGAGATGAAGATGCCACATATGCATGTTGCATGTGATGAGATTTGAAGCGGATTTGGCACGTAGAGATAACTGTTTATCTTGGCAATGATCAAATGCATAGCATGAAGTGAAAAATACATGATGAGCTACAAAATCCTATGTGCAGTGATCTAGGAGCAGTTGAAGTTGTCTTGAACAATGTGTAGTTGATTGCTATGTAATCTAACTGTCAATATTGAACCGATATGTTTGTAATCTCTATGAGATTTGTAGGTTTTGTGTTGTGTTACCGACCTATTGTATTTTCTTATAAGGTCGATGATTTGTTTGAATGGAGTGTTGGGAAATTTGGTTAAGTGTCTAAGTGATTGTTTCTAAACCAGAAGGTGTGTCTACAGAATGTTGTTAAGGCAGATAAGAGCATAAAAGGATCTGACTAAGCAAGGAAGTGCTATTTGTTGGTATTATGATGACTTCATCATGTGTTGCATTTATTTTTTCATTGATGTCAACACTTATCTTTATGGAGGTCTATATTCTTGACTTGGCACTATGGTTATATTGGTTTACTATTGAACCAGCACATTGTGGTCCTGACATGGATATTAGCTTATGCACAGTCACCGGTATATGTTCACCGATAGTGATGATGAATTCTTATCATCTGGAAATCATTTGGTTATGTCGAACACATGGATTGGAAGTTTGGATTTGGTGTTCTTCTTATTGGTCTAATTGGGTTAACAGATTTGCCATTACCGGCAGATAGGTCTATGTTATGGACCGGTATAGGATATCACATTCCAGATCAACACAAGGGTATATGCACGAAGTTGTGGTGCCAAAAAGGTGCCACACTTCAAAAAAAAAAGAAAAATGCTCATAAGGCATGCACCTTATGAGCATTTCAAACTTTAAAAAAACACATGTCCGCATTTTGGATGCATTCTGCATTCCCAAACCCACGTTTTGGTGATTTGGGGTTCCATTTTCTTGCGCTCACCCTTTGTAGAATCTTGATATTTGGCACTAAATTTTCCATCTCTTATCAAAATTCTGCCATGCCATCGAAGAGCTCGAAGAGGTTCTCTTTGCACTTATGATCCTAATAGTTCTAAGAATGCACATGCATGAGCAGAGTTTGCTATGGTGAACATTGTCATGACAAAATCCTTGTTGAAAAAGATATTTGGCATTAATACCCAGGTAAATTTCATTACAAGTTCATTTCATTCTTTTTATTAAATATTATATGTAAATTTTAGAATATAATCTAAATCAGTAAATTCCATATAAAAAATCAGTGTAAAAGTGTTCACAATACTAGCAACATTCCTGCAACACACTTTTTCACTACTTCGTCGATTCCATAGGTATACAATGACTGAAGAAATATAATTATTATATGTAGATAGTTGAAACTTATGTGAATGATTTTCTAATTACTCATTTTGTATGTGAAATAGTTTGATGCTAGAGCTTCAACATCAACACCTCATAGTGTATTTCATTGACAATCTTTCACCCAGGCAAACAATTTATCTTTAATGTTGTTATTAAATAATATAGATAGTTTTGGCAATTAATCAATATACTTTGTTTAATTTTTAGATGTTGACATCAGAGAGTCCTCCTACTGTCTGCATGTTAATGGAGAGTGATGTTGCTACAGCAGTAGCAAGTTCAACTGCTTTAACAAAAGTATGAGACATATTTGTAAATTTGCTAAATTTAGTATTACATTTGTTATCTGAATAATATGTTATTAAAAATTTTAACGGCACTTGTATTTAGTTTAATTTATATTGTGATGCTTACAGGAAGGGCTTGTCACTCCAGATCATGAATGTGCACCTGTTGTGGATGAACATCATGATTATTTGTATGCGGTAAGTGACTATTCTATTATATTCATTATATAATTCAATTTTGGTATATGCTAACATCATTATATTCACCGACAGTGATGATGACTTCTTATCATGTGGAGATCATTTGGTTATGTCGAAGACATGGATTGGAAGTTTGTGTTTAGTGTTTTTCTTATTGGTCTAATCAGGTTGACAGATTTGCCATTACCGGCAGATAGGTCTAGGTTATGGATCGATACAGGATATCACATTCTGGATCAGCACGACATTATATGCACGAAGTTGTGGTACCAAAAAGGTTTCATGCTTCAAAAAAAATGAAAAATGCTCATAAGGTGCGTGCCTTATGAGCATTTCAAACTTTAAAAAAACCCATGTCCACATTTTGGATGCATTCTACATTCCCAAAGCCGTGTTTTGGCAATTTGGGGTGTCATTTTCTTGCACTCGCCCTTTGTAAAATCTTGATATTGGGCACTAAGTTGTCCATCTCTCATCAAAATTTTGCCATGCCATCGAAGATCTCGAAGAGGTATGTATTTTGTTTTCTTATTGTCACTTTTTTATTAATTTGAAGATTAAACTAGGTTTATTGATTTAAATTTATTTTCATTATCAAGAAATGAGATTAGACAAGAAAATGTTGAAAACACTCAATCACCTTCTCATGAAGACCATATTGAAGAAGAAGCACATCAAGAACCTCCTACAATCACTAGACATATCATAGGTACACAAGAAAACCTATTAGGTCAAATAGAAAATAGCCAAAAAGAGCTTGAAGGTTTAATCACAAGGCTAAAAGATCCCGCTGGAACAAACTTCCATAGGACAAACCTTGCCAGTTCTTCACAATCTATTGTATCTCACATACAATCTGTGAGTGGGCAAATAAATTTTTGGTCTAGAAAGAAGGAAGAACAAAAGCAATTTTATGCTAACAAATTATCATATGCGGCAATGAAGAAAAATAAAATCAATAAATTTGACTTGTGTGCTCTTTTTACGGACCCCTGAACGAATCACCCTATACACCCTAGATGTAGGTGATTCCCTATTTATTGGTGCCATCATGAAGGGATTAAGAATAATTTTTGGGATAGGTGGTGGATGGTATTTGATCAGCCCCCATGCAATAATCATGAGGTACCCCAATACATTTTGAGAAAATTGTACTATATGTTTTTCCTTAATGAGATCCCAAACTATTTTGATTTTCTAGATTTCCAAGGTAGAGATGGACACTCCTCACATTATATAGAGGGTGCACAGCTTGACCCAAATCTCTGAACAAGACCCTTGGCCAAACCTATGGTGGAGCATGTTATTATTCCTTCCATTGTCAAGGAGAGTATTGAGGTCAAAACTATAGACTCCATTAGCTCACTCGCATAGACCCTTATACAGTATGCTACGCCTCTAGTAGAGGGTGATGCGAGTGATGTTGGTGATTCTTCTAGGCATCAAGTTCTAGCTCATTTTTGTCCATCTTGTGCTTCTCTTTGCACTTATGATCCTTATAGTTCTGAAAAAACACGTGCATGAGCAGAGTTTTCTACATAGAACATTGTCATGATAGAATCCTTGTTGAATGAAACATTTGGCATTGATACCCAGGTGAATTTCATTACAAGTTCATTTCATTCTTTTTATTAAATACTATATGTAAATTTGAGAATATATCTAAATTAGTAAATTCCAGATAAAAAATCAGGGTCAAAGTGTTCACAATACTAGCAATATTCCTGTAGCACCCTTTTTCACGACTTCGTTGACTCCAAAGGTATACATTGAGTGAAAAAATATAATTAATATATGTAGATAGTTGAACCTTATGTGAATGATTTTCTAATTACTCATTTTGGATGTTAAATAGTTTGATTCTAGAGCTTCAACATCAACACCTCACAGTGTATTTCATCAATAATCTTTCACCCACATAAACAATTTATCTTTAATGTTGTTATTAAATAACATAGATAGTTTTGGCAATTAATCAATATACTTTGTTTAATTTTCAGATGTTGACATCAGAGACTCCTCCTGTTGTTAGCATGTCAATGGAGAGAGGTGTCGCTGTAGCAGTAGCAAGTTCAATTGCTTTAACAAAAGTATGAGACATATTTGTAAATTTGGTAAATTTAGTATTACATTTGTTATCTTAATAATATGTTATTGAAAATTTTAACGACACTTATATTTAGTTTAATTTATATTGTGATGCTTACAGGAAAGGCTTGTCACTCCGAATCATGAACGTGCACCTGTTGTGGATGAACATCATGATTATTTGTATGTGGTAAGTGACTATTCTATTATATTCATTATAAAAATCAATTTTTGTATATGCTAACATCATTATATTCACCAGAAGTGATGATGACTTCTTATCATCTGGAGATCATTTGGTTATGTCGAAGAAATGGATTGGAAGTTTGGATTTGGTGTTTTGCTTATTGGTCTAATCGGGTTGACAGATTTGCCTTTACTGATAGATAGGTCTAGGTTATGGACCGGTATAGGATATCACATACCAGATCAACACGAGGGTATATCCACGAAGTTGTGGTACCAAAAAGCTGCCACACTTAAAAAAAAAATGAAAAATGCTCATAAGGTGTGCGCCTTATGAGCCTTATGAGCATTTCAAAATTTAAAAAAACCCATGTCTGCATTTTGGATGCATTCTGCATTCCCAAACCCACATTTTGGCGATTTGGGGTGCCATTTTCTTGTGCTCGCCCTTTTTAGAATCTTGATATTGGGCACTAAGTTGTCCATCTCTCATCAAAATTCTGCCACGCCATCGAAGTGCTTGAAGAGGTATGTATTTTGTTTTCTTATTATCATTTTTTAATTAATTTGAAGATTAAACTAGGTTTATTGATTTAAATTTATTTTCATTATCAAGAAATGAGATTAGGCAAGAAAATATTGAAAACACTCAATCACCTCCTCATGAAGACCATATTGAAGAAGAAGTACATCAAGAACCTCCTACAATCCCTAGACATCTCATAGGTACACAAGAAAACCTATTAGGTCAAATAGAAAATAGCCAAAAAGAGCTTGAAGGTTTAATCACAAGGCTAAACGATCCCACTAGAACAAACTCTCATAGGACAAACCTTGCCAGTTCTTTGCAATCTATTGTATCTCACATACAATCTGTGAGTGGGAAAATAAATTTTTGGTCTAGTAAGAAGGAAGAACACAAGCAATTTTATGTTGACAAATTATCATATGCAGCAATGAAGAAAAAGAAAATCAATAAATTTGACTTGTGTGCTCTTTTTATAGAGCCCCGTACGAATCAACCTTGACACCCTGGATGTAGGAGATTCCCTATTCATTGGTGTCATCATGAAGGGATTAAGAATAATTTATGGGATAGGTGGTGGATAGTATTTGATCAGCCCCCATTCAATAATCATGAGGTATCCCAATACTTTTTGAGAAAAGTGTACTATGAGTTTGTCCTTAATGTGATCCCAAACTATTTTGATTTTCTAGATTTCCAAGGTAGAGGTGGGGGCTCCTCACATGATAGAGAGGGTGAACAACATGACCCAAATCTCCCACCAAGACCCTTGGCCAGACCTATGGTGGAGTATGTTTTTATTCCCTCCATTGTGAAGAAGAGTATTGAGGTCGAAACTCTAGACTCCATTAGCTCACTCACTCAGACCCTTATACAGTATGCTATGGCTCTAGTAGAGGGTAATGTGAGTGATGATGGTGATTCTTCTAGGCATCAAGTTTCAGCTCATTTTTTTCCATCTTGTGGTTCTCTTTGCACTTATGATCCTAATAGTTTTGAGAAAGCACGTGCACGAGTAGAGTTTGCTACAGACAACATTGTCATGACAGAATCCTTGCTGAACGAAACATTTAGCATTGATACTCAAGTGAACTTCATTACAAGTTCATTTCATTCTTTTTATTAAATCTTATATGTAAATTTCATAATATATCTAAATTAGTAGATTCTAGATAAAAAATCAAGGTCAAAGTGTTCACAATACTAGCAACATTCCTGTAGCACCCTTTTTCACGACTTCATCGACTCCACAGGTATATAATGAGTGAAGAAATATAATTATTATATGTAGATAGTTGAACCTTATGTGAATGATTTTCTAAGTACTCATTTTGGATGTGAAATAGTTTGATGCTAGAGCTTCAACATTAACACTTCAGAGTGTATTTCATCGACAATCTTTCACCCAGGTAAACAATTTATCTTTAATGTTGTTATTAAATAATATAGATAGTTTTAGTGATTCATCAATATACTTTGTTTAATTTTCAGATGTTGACATCAAAGACTCCTCCTGTTGTCCGTGTGTCAATGGATAGCGGTGTTGCTGTAGGAGTAGCAAGTTCAACTGCTTTAACAAAAGTATGAGACATATTTGTAAATTTGTTAAATTTAGTATTACATTTGTTATCTTAATAATATGTTATTGAAAATTTGAATGACACTTGTATTTAGTTTAATTTATATTGTGATGCTTACAGGAAGGGCTTGTCACTCCAGATCATGAACGTGCTCCTTGAACATCATGATTATTTGTATGTGGTAAGTGACTATTCTATTATATTCATTATAAAATTAAATTTTTGTATATGCTAACATTATTATATTCACTGACAGTGATGATGACTTCTTATCATCTGGAGATCATTTGGTTATGTCGAAGACATGGATTGGAAGTTTGGATTTGGTGTTTTTCTAATTGGTCTAATCGGGTTGATAGATTTTCCTTTACCGGTAGATAGGTCTAGGTTATGGACCGGTATAGGATATCACGTTCTATGTTCGGATGGCTTTTGACAAGCCCCTATTTGACTTTATTGGATATCATGTTGTATGCCTTTATAGCAATTTTGAACATATGTTTTGTTTTATGAATATGTGAAATTCTATGTCCATATGGCTTTTGGCAAGCCTATTTGTGTGTATAGGATATATTTGATAGTTTTAACGGTATACAATGTTGCATGGATTTGTAGCTTTTTGGTTAATGCAAATCATTTATCATGGTTATACATAATGTAGTACAAATGATTAAATGAATAATTGCACAAAGTTTATTGTTACTTAAGCTTTGGACCTAAATATGTGTTTGTAATCCAAGACACAAGCTTATGGAGATCAACACAAATTCAATAGTTATAATAGAAATAAGACTATATAAAGGAAACATGGAAAGAACCAAAATTAGACAATGTAAGACACCATTGTACCAATACCCATTCTAAAAAAATTGCATAGTCCATAAACTTCTATTCATCTAATGCATGCACTTAAGCGATTTCACTGCTAGGGTGTGGCCCACAACGATCGGGTGAGTTGGAGAACAAAAAGAAGGCATTCCTAGTGTATATCCGGCCACCCCGATGCGTACTAGCTGACGGTTTGGTGTCATGATGAGAGGATTGAAAGATGGAGAATTGTGCAACTTTTCATTGAACTCATTTGACGCTTTTTGTCGCAACCGAAAAAGCATCACCATGAGCAACTGGATCTAAGTCTACCAAAATTGAGAGAGGCTTTTTTAGAGTGCCATAACACAACCCCATAGGATTAAATGACTCATTCTTATAATTAATGGGCATTGAGAAATGCGATGCTGAATATTGACAACTTTGATCAACTTGAGCACTTAGGCGATTTCGCTACTAGGGTGTGGCCCACAATGATCAGGCGAGTTGGAGAGAAAAATGAAGGCATTCCTAGTATAAACCCGACCACCCTTATGCGTACCAGCTGATGGTTCAATATTACTATGAGCAGATTGAAAGATGGGGCATTGTGCAACTTTTCATTGAACTCATCTTACGCTATTTGTTGCAACCAAGAAAGCATCCCCACAAGCAACTGGATCTGATTCTACCAAAATTGAGAGAGGAATTTTTAGAGTACCATAATACAATCTTGTAGGATTAGATGGCTCATTCTTATGATTAACGAGTGTTGAGAAATGCGATGCCAAATATTGACAACTTTCAGCAACTTGAGCACTTAGGCGATTTCATTGTGAGGGTGTGGCCCGCAATGATCAGACGTGTTGGAAATAAAAACAATAGCATTCCTAGCATAAACTTGGCCACCCCAATGTGTACCAATTGATGGTTTGGTGCCGTAATGAGCAGATTGAAAGATGGGGCATTGTGCAACTTTTCATTGAACTCATCTGATGCTTTTTGTCGCAACCGAGAAAGAGTTGCCATAAGCAACTAGATCCGAGTCTACCAAAATTGAGAGAGGCTTTTTTAGAGTGCCATAACATGACCCTATAGGATCAGACAGCTCATTCTTCTAATTAACGGGCCCTGAGAAACGTGATGCTGAATATTGACAACTTTGAGCAACTTGAGCCCTTAGGCGATTTCGCTGCCAGGGTGTGGCTCGCAACGGTCAGGTGAGTTGGAGAGTAAAAAGAAGGCATACCTAGCATAAACCTAGCCACCCTGATGTGCACAAGATGATGGTTAGGTGCCACAATGAGCGAATTGAAAGATGGGGCATTGTGCAACTTTTCATTGAACTCATCTAACGCTTTTTGTCACAACCGAGAAAGCGTCGCCATGAGCAACTAGATTTGATTCTACCAAAATTGAGAGTATTTTTTAGAGTTCCATAACATGACCCTATAAGATGAGACAACTCATTCTTATGATTAATGGACACTGAGAAATGCAATGATGGATATTGACAACTTGGAGCAACTTGAGCAATTAGGCGACTTCGCTGCCAAGGTGTGGCCCGCAATGATCGGGCAAGTTCAAGAGAAAAAATAAGGCATTCCTAGCATAAACCCAGCCACCTTGACATGTATGAGTTGATGGTTTGGTTCCATGACAAGCGGATTGAAAGATGGGGCATTGTGCAACTTTTCATTGAACTCATCTGACGCTTTTTTTCACAATCGAGAAAGTGTCACCACAAGCAATTGGATATGAGTCTATCGAAACTGAGAGAGGATTTTTTAGAGTTCCATAGCATGACACCGTAGCATTAGATGGCTCATTCTTATGATTAACGGGTACCAAGAAACGCGATGCCGCATATTGACAACTTTGACCAACTTGAGCACTTAGGTGATTTCGCTGCCAGGGTGTGGCCTGCAACAATCAGCCAAGTTGGAGAGAAAAAAGAAGGCATTCCTAGTGTAAACCCATCCACCTAGACATGTACAAGCTGATGGTTTAGTGCCGCGATGAGTGAATTGAAAGATGGGGCACTATGCAACTTTTCATTGAACTCATCTAACGTTTTTTGTCGCAACCGAGAAAGCATTGCCATGAGCAATTGGATCTGACACTACTGAAACTAAGAGAGGATTTCTTAGAGTGACATAACATGACCTCATAGGATTAGATAGTTTATTCTTATGATTAACTAGCACCGAGAAATACAATGCCAAATATTGACAACTTTGAGCAACTTGAGCACTTAGGCGATTTCGCTGCTAGGGTGTGGCCCGCAATGATTGGGTGAGTTGGAGAGAAAAATGAAGGCATTCCTAGCACAAACCTGGCCACCCTAATGCATATGAGTTGATGGTTAGGTGTCTCTAAGAGCGGATTCAAAGATGAGGCATTGTGCAACTTTTCATTGAACTCATCTGATGCTTTTCGTCGCAACCGAGAAAGCATTGCCACAAGCAACTGGATCCAAGTCTACCAAAAATGAGAGAGGTTTTTTTAGAATACCATAACATGACCCTGTAGAATTAGATGGCTTGTTCTTATGGTTAACAGGCACTGAGAAACGCGATGTCAAATATTGACAACTTTGAGAAACTTGAGCACTTAGGCGATTTCGCTGCTAGGGTGTGACCCTCAATGATCGGACGAGTTGGATACTAACAAGAAGGAATTCCTAGCATAAACTTGACTACCCTGATGAATATGAGCTACCGGTTAGCTACCGCAATGAGCAGATTGAAATATGGGGCATTTTGCAACTTTTCATTGAACTCATCTGATGTTTTTTGTCACAATCGAGAAAGCGTCGCCACGAGCAACTGGATCCGAGTCTACCAAAACTGAGAGAGGATTTTTTAGAGTGCCATAACATGACCCCATATGATCAGATGGCTTGTTCTAATGATTACCTATCACTAAGAAATGTGATGCCGAATCTTGACAACTTTGAGCAACTTGAGCACTTAGGCGATTTCGCTGCTAGGGTGTGGCCCGCAACAATTGGGCAAGTTGGAGAGGAAAAAGAAGGCATTCCTAGCATAAACTTAGCCACCTCAATGCATATGAGCTGACAGTTCGGTGTTGTGATGAGTGGATTGAAAGATGGGGCATTGTGTAACTTTTCATTGAACCCATCTGATGCTTTTTGTCGCAATCGAGAAAGTGTCGTCACGAGCAATTGGATCCTAGTCTACCTAAACCGAGAGAGGATTTTTTAGAGTGCCATAACATGATCTGACAGGATCAGACAAATCATTCTTATATATCACTAACATCCAGAAAAATGATGCTGAATTTTGATAATTTTTCACACTTTGAGTGATTGACAACAAATGAGCAATCTTTACATCTCTTACCATATTAGCCTAAAACTTCATGAAATGATCCCATGTGATCTCTAATGGTCCAAAATGACTTTATTTACATAAAATCACACAAAACAAGACAAAAACACAATTTTTTATACTACAATGCCTCGAGTAATAAAAAATACAAGTGATGTACATATATCCAAATAAGATTGATATTACAGTTTTTTACATTTACATTTAATCCAATGAACCATCTGGATCTTCTCTGCTCTTTATCATGTCTAGTATGGCCTCATTATTAGACTCACAAACCTTCCATAGGTTCTTGTTTAGTGGTCTACCCCCATATCTGATCAAATGAACCTTTGAAGCTACAATAAGGTTAGAATAATGAAGAATCTTCCTATGTGTCTCAAAGTCCTCGAACAACCACAAGTTAGACTTCTTCACTGGGTACCTTCTAAGCCATGTATCAGTAACAACTACTGATCCTATGGGGTACTCGATATTTTATCCATCTACCACACAGGGCCATCCAATTTCTTTTTTGCATCCACACAACAACACAGGTAATAATCTACTCCTTCTTCATTGTCTTCAGCTGCAATAACTACATAAACATGCCCTGCAATGATAAAGTGAGAAGAATTTAGCAAACAAGTAAGGTAAAATATTAAAGTACAAAAAATTGCATGTGGATAATTTACCTGGTTGGACTAAATCTGACACATGGTCAAAGTCAACTGATGCTTCCATCTGTGTTAGTTGTAGTGCACTCGGAGGTCAATATGTCTCAAGTGGGATTAGAGGCCTCATACACCATTTGTCCACCCACTCCTTTGACTCATACTCATTATAGGAACCATATCTACATGAAGAACAATAACATTCCATTTTTCGCATATGGATAATCCATGAACCTGCATTAAAGCTTTTTAAAGAGTGTAGCTCACTTGATCTTGTCAATGTACAACAATCTTCTGATTTTGTAATGTTAGTATCATTTAACAACCAAAAAAATTTGCAAACTGAAGACTTACCCTGATTACCTGGACCAATTGTACCATTGCACTGTTGATAAATGCACACTCCAATGATAAATTGTAGGTGATTGAATGTATTGTCATTGATGACAACTCTATAATCCTATGACACCGGCAGGCACCAGCACTGGCTTACCTTCCACCGGTTACAAGGATCTTGACAGGAACTACAGTCAATTGACATTGAATGATAGCCTTTTTCATTGATGCCAAAGGGGGAGTAGTAGAGGATGAGAAAAACAAGTAAGGATAACATAATTAATGTATAACAGAAGAGATCATCTACTCAGGAGGAGCACATAGTTTTGTTTAGACAATTTTGGTAAGATTTTTGGACAACACTTTTTGGATACAATTTTGGCTTTTTCTTATTAGTGTTTCCATCAATGCCAAAGAGGGAGATTGTTGGAAAATGCACACTCCAATGAGAAACTGTAGGTGATTGAAGGTATTTTTATTGATGGCAACCCTACAATCCTATGACACCAGCAGGCACCGGCACTAACAGACTCGACACCGGCATACAGTTCACCAGTAGCAGCAAAGATGTTTACCGGCACCCCAGCTGATAGGATTTTGTTTATTATATTTTGTATTTAATTGTAAAATCTTTTTGTAAGTTGACAAGGAAAATTGTAATAGGACTCATATAAGTATGAGATCTTGTAAATCATTTGTGTAAGCAAGAAAGGAATGTAATAGGAAGATGTGAATATTAAGGCAGATTTTGGAATAAGATTTATGGAAGTTGTATGAGCTTAAACCGATACTAAACCTAGCATAGCATATGTTGAACCAAAGTAGTACATGATATTGGATTTGCATAATCAATTTTTGTAAGTTAGTGAGACTTCCCTTTTGTAATTAAGTAGTGAGCTTTAGGCAGTTGGCCTTCCTGGATGTGTAGGCCCCTATTGTAAGTAATATTCACTTATTGGCCAGTGAGCGAATATTGTGGGTCACAAATCCCAATAAGATTTTTCCCACATTGGGTTTCCTCGACAAAAATATTGTGTTATGGTGTGCTTTCTATGTTGTGTTTATTGTTATTATTTACTGTATTAATTCTTATTTACCGGTACACTATTTTGAAATATAATTCATTTAATAAGATCAAAAAATTCATTAACCAGTTAGATATTGATTCACCCCCCCCCCCCCCCCCCCTCCTCTTAGTATCTTTGGGAATCCTAACATACACCACTGAACAATTGATTTTGCATCTTTCAAGTTTGCATTCCCTTTGTACTTGAACTCTTCTCATGCTAAAGCTCTTTCAATACATGCTCCTGCACCATCATGCTCCCCTTTTCCATGCTTGACCTCAGAGAAATTCCACATATGTTGAATAGAAGTCAACTTATTCATCCTACTCAACCAATAAAACATCTGAGAGTTCTTAAATTGTGATGCACAATTATCTGACCATATGATATGTTGACGAAATTATATGCCTCCACTAGCCAAATCATCATAGAATATCTAAAAACAACCTTGCACAAAATCTGTAAAGTGTGAGCGATCATCACTAATGTAAAAATGATACTCACTCAATATCTTCCTATCATCTTCCATACTATCATGTGCATGAATGAATCCTATATGCACAAATATAGTAACTTGTGCGGAGTTGTAATATTGTGATTGCACCTTGTTCTATGGTTGTAGTGTGTAGTTCTCTGCAAAGTCAACAATTGAAACAATTGTATGAAGTGGAAATGTGTCCTTGCATGACTTAAATTGTGAGTCCGACCAACAAGCTCGATGGTTATGCCTTGTGTTTATGGTGAAAATGGATAACAATAATAACAATATTGAAAGGCTAAATGAATTCAACCACCAAACCCTAGCCTAACAACAACAAAGATCCACCATAACATATGAAGATTACCTAAGACAATGCAAATCAAATGAAATCACAAAGATTATACCATCACATGTCCAATAGGGTTTTGATC
This sequence comes from Cryptomeria japonica, assembly GCF_030272615.1. Taxonomy (NCBI): domain Eukaryota; kingdom Viridiplantae; phylum Streptophyta; class Pinopsida; order Cupressales; family Cupressaceae; genus Cryptomeria; species Cryptomeria japonica. The sequence continues at coordinate 74,994,636 of NC_081408.1, read as the reverse complement.
TCCATTCTTCCTATCTCCATTGATCTTGCTTGATATATTTGCTCTCAGATTTTATGTGCACAAGAGCTCAACAAAGAACGGAATGTGGTTGCAAGTAGGATCATAGTGTAGCCAAGTCCTTAAGATCAGTCATTAGGGTTAATGAAGAAGGCATCTCCTTAAATATAAGACACTATAAGAAATGGAGGGATAAGATTGAGAGGTGTAAAAAAGGAGGTCGGCTAGGATTAGAGGGTAGGTAGAAGAAATAATAAAAATAATGAAATGGGTAGGTAGTGTATGAATTAAGAGATGAATGACATGTGTCATGGGTAGAAAAAGCTAATGAATTAATTAAATAAATAAAGATTTATTTAATTAATAGAAGAAGTGGGATAATTAAATAAATAAATATTTATTTAATTTAAGAAAAGGATAATTTAAATAAATAAATGTATTTATTTAAATGAGAAATAAGGCTAGAAGAGGATAAATGAATTAATTAAATAAATAAAGATTTATTTAATTAATAGAAGAATTAGGCTTAGATAATTAAATAAATAAAATATTTATTTAATTAGACATGACAATTTTGGGTGTCTACACCTTGCATACTCATACACTATATTCTCATCAAAGATGCCCATAAAATGATACAGTGGAATCTTCTCACTAGCCAATTCACACCTTTTTGCTTCTTTTCCATCTTTTAGCATGTAGGCCATTGTCTTATATTTTCCAAATTCTACTAATTCATTACCAATTTCTTGTCCAATATCCATATGTTGAAAAATTTGTAAATGTCATAATCCACCACAATCGACACATGTGCCATCCAAGCAACACTTATTGTAATATACTTGACCATCTACTCTCTCACATGAGATGCTAGATATGAATTCCCTTGAATATGTCGGTGGATCATTTATGTTGCATTCTTGCAAAACATTGTTAGCATGCAAATCTATACATATGTGTTGATAAACATCATAATGGTTAGAAAATTCAATATGTACTCTACAACAACAAGTTGTGCATGTGTGATTTATTTTGACATAAAAAGGCTTTACCATTTCAAAGAATCTTTGACTAATTTTAATTTGAGGATACATATGTTGAAACTTGGCAAAAAATTGTGTTTGAGTCATATCCAAAAAAAATTTCGGATGTGGATCATGGATTTTACTACCAATCTTCCTTCTTACAACATCTCTTTGATTTGGAGAAACCCTTGTGTTATTCTTCCAAAAGTCTTCAATTAGGGATCTCAGGGCTTCAACAATTGCTTTATCTTTATGTGGCAATCTACCGGAAAATGTTCATAACTCATTGTTATATGGATCCTCCACTCTTTGTGACCTTCTCATAGCTATCATTAGAGTTTGTCTACTTATCTTCAATTTTTTACTTGCCTTTCTAAGGAGGCAAACTTTCTTAGTTTGAGTGCTTACAATTATTGTTGTAATGACACGATGTGTGGAATTACTATCTTTTGTGTGTGAGTTAGAACCAACAGTGTCATATGCATTCATTAGATTCTTCACAATAGATTTGTCACTTGATTCAATCAATGTTCTTAGCCCAAGAATGTTCATTATGGGCCTAAATTTCAGATTTCTCATCATTTCAACAAATAGTTGACATCTTCCTGTCTCATTTAAAGGCACAAAAAATATTTTCCATATCCGGTTAGCATGTCTTTGACAAGTACGCTTTGCAATCTTGTCAACCATTGGTTTCAAAACATTAGCATCAATATCAATCAAATACTTAGGCTTTCTATGCAAAACTCTAGGAGGTGTTCTCAAACTTTGAGTTACCTCAAGATTAGGAATGTCAATAACATTAGGGATAGGTGGCATACCTTCAACTGGAGATGAAAATGATGACATACCTTGAAATTGAGGTGTACAAGATGGTATAGCTCCAATACTTGATGTCAGTCATGAAGTACTTGCAACGTCAAATGTCATAGAGGGAGTGCATTCAATATGAGAAGTTGTAGACACCAATGGTGTACCAATAAGAGATGGTGTGCCTTCAACTTGAGATGTAAGAGATGGGGTGCCTTCAACTTGACTTGTGGTAGACATGCTCTCAACCTCGGGATTCAATTGTCTCATTGCATAAAGGTTTTGCATCCATTGCCTTTATGTGGCCAATTTTGTCTCTCTCTTAGATTGGATGGATATTTCATGTTCCTCTTCAATTGGCACCTCTTCTTCTATGGTATTTAATTTCCTTTCTTCACGAAGTTGCTTCATTCCTTCTCTTTTTTTTTGCATTCTTTGCTTGATGCTCTTCCGAAGTTACATTTTTTGGTCATTTCCTCGACATGATGATGATTTCTACATGTACACGCACATAAAAGAGAATAAAGTTAATTCATAAAGATATTTCAAGAGGCATAAGGGGTAGTCCTAATAGATCTATGACTATCCTAATTATGTTAGGAGAGTCCTCATGCATCTATGACTATCCTAATTATGCATATGTTAAAATGGATATATGAAATAGAAATTATTTCATGTATTCCTTTTTTATATTATTTCATAAGATCTTAAAAGGGATATATTGACTTGCAAATTTTGTTTTAAACCACTAAACAAATAATTTTCCTATGCAACTTCCTTCAAATGTGCTTAGACTAGGGTCCAAAAAGTGTCAAAAAACATTTAGGCACGTCTGCGTTGGTGGCAGGTGCATCTATGTTCGATAGGCGCGTTTGTGTTTGTGCCAGGCGCGTCTATGTCTGGACCCATGTCTGTGTCAAATGCGGCTGCGTCTTTGATGTTTAGGCACGTTTGTGCCAAGAAGGCACGTTTGTGTCTCCCAAGCGCATCTGTGCAGAGCATAGCCATGTTTGTGTCAAGAAGGCGCGTCTATGCAGTCTTTGAGCATGTTTATGTAATGCAAGCGCGTTTGCGTTTGAAAAGTATGAATTTACATCTTCTAGGTCAAATCGGCAGTTCTGTGATGAACATACGCTGTCGATTGGATAAGCTGCAGAGAGGATACACTCAAGCAGGTCCTCTAGGAAGACTAGGATAGATCAAGGCACTTTGTGATTAATAGTGAGTACCAAGATAGAGTACTTTGTGATGAACAGGGAGTACTAAAATATGAGCAGCACTTTGTGATGAACAGGGAGTGCAAATGTGAGCAACACTTTGTGATGAATAGTGAGTGTCACACACGTAGTACTTTGTGATGAACAGGGAGTACCACTAGGATAAATAGCAACACTTTGTGATGGACAGTGAGTGTCACTAGGATAGATAGGCATATGCATTTAGATAGTGAGTAGAATTTTGTGATAAATAGTGAATGCCACTATGACTGACATGATTTGATTTGCTTGATTGCAGGAGTATTTGCCGATGCTGGAGTCATGGGAGAGACTCCCATCGACGCAGAGGTTGCGACCTGAGTTGTCGTTTGAGGACAGAGCTGCCATCGAGGAGATGGGATTGAGACATGTGTTGTATGTGCCTGAGTTTCGAGCAAACATGAGTTTGCTAACTGTACTGGCTGAGAGATGGCACTCTGAGATGTGCACATTCCATTTGCCGATGGGTGAGATGACAGTCACCTTGGAGGATGTCTATAGGATTCTACAGGTGCCGATCGATGGGGAGCTGATTCCTTACAATCGAGATGGAGACCGCGAGGCATTGAGATAGGTATTTCAGGACCCTAGATTGGAGATGAGGGCAGGACATGTGGCATGGGACACCATGACAGCCATAGGGTTAGCATTGTCGGTAGTGATCAAAGGAGCTATCAGTGGATTCCTGTGTCTAGATAGGGTGACACGGGGGTTAGCTGTGGGTTGGGGGGGAGCACTGGAGACACTGGTGATGCAACACACCAGATATGCCTGGGGACCATGTGTGCTTTCCCATTTGTATTACGAGCTTCATCAATTTGTTTATCATGGATCAGTGGGATTGGGCTATGGAGTGACACTGCTACAGGTATGGGCCTACGAGCATCTACCGGTTACCCGACCGATACACTTCAGGAGCAGGGGTCATAGACACAGCTTTGTACATTTGTATGACATGATCACATCACAGCCACGGATTGGCAGGTTAGAGCATTGGCAGTGGGTGATTGACGACATTGATGTGGTCATATGGAGACCATATCTGGGCTGTGAGGAGTGGGAGGATGACGAAGTTGAGCTGCCTTACACCTTCCGGAGTAGGTACCTGATTGGGTGGACCTCCTATGTGTTAGAGAGACAGCTGGTGATAGGGTGTGCAGGCAGTATGGCAGGATCCAGAGGATGCCATGGGGTTCAGGTATGTATGCCCGGACTATCAGGGATCAGGCATAGTTTGGGCCTCTACTATCATATGATCAGGCAGTGACACAGCTGGCAGAGATGGTGCCCCTACCTTGGGATATGTGGCCTGAGATTGAGGACGTCGGGATGGATGCTGAGTATACAGCATATTGGGTAGAGCATCCATTCCCCCGATTGACAGATCTAGGAGAGGCACTAGAGGGAGATGGTAGTGGTGACGAGGATGATGGTGGAGGCGATGGGGGCAGAGGCCGACGGAGGAGGAGAGGAGTAGTTGGAGAGAGGTGAGTTGCACCTCGGAGGGAGGGTGGAGAGGAGAGGCAGGCTCGGGTGGTGAGGGGTCGCGGTGGATTGCCTTTACAGGTGCCAGCAGCACAGGGTGCCAGGCAGGTACAGATACAGGGATAGGGACAGAGACAGGTACCAGTATAGGTACCAATACAGGCACAGGGGTAGGCACCCACTAAGGAGGAGCCACAGGCAGAGGCAGAGGCAGAGGGGGTTGAAAGATAGAAGATATGAAAGTGAAAGAGCTTCTTGTGCGTTATCATCATTGAGCTTTATTATGGCAAGTAGGTTATGACAATCGAGGCATATGTTCGACCCAGAGAGTCATTGTACCTGTTTGCATGGAGATAAGACAGTCACAAACAAGGAATGCCCCAGTTCACACTAGACTCACAGTGTCCACATATCCTTGGACAAGTCATAGCATTACTAAGAGACAATCCACAGACAGCAAACAAAAATAGGTGACGATACCCCATCCTCGCCTTTCTAGTCAAAGACATCTTGGAGATAGAATCTCTAGTCAGAGACATCCTGAAAAAGCTAAAAGACATGTCACCAAAAGATAAAATCAAAAGAAAACCAAGACTTGACACCAACATCCACTGTAGTCCTCAAGTTTAGTGTCTCTTGTCACTTGTATAAGTCTTATTTGATTGTGGTCACAATGTTTACTTTCATAGAAAGGATAGATAGCACTGAACCATATGTTGTCTGAGTCTATTGAAAGATTTGATTTTGTTGAAGCCCATTGTAGCTGTTGTGTCTCATCTAAAACCGACTGAATCCATGAAATTGATACTTTATTGCAGAGAAGATGAAACTTTATTGTGGATCTGTGATGCAAATGTTGCTTTATTGCAGATTGTGCGCGGATAGATTGAAGAAAGCTGGAAGAAACTATACTCCTTGAAACATGTGATGTTCTCAGTACCACACCCATCACTAGACATAGGATTTGCCTTAGCCACAGATAGAATCTGATTTATTATGGATGGAAAGGGAGGTGAAAAGGGAGGTTTATTATGAATGGCTAACCAATCTTGGGTAGATCAATAACAAGCCATGATGGGAAATGGGTAAGTTTATTATGAATGAATAGGTTGTGAGTGTGCGCAAAGTGAAAGGATGAAATGGAATCCTGAAGGAGGGAGGAGCAATGTCTCTACACATGGCGTTGGCGACCCAGTTTTCACCATGGTACTTGCTGAGGGTGCCACCGAAGTGGTTTTCACCATTGGACAAAATTATTTCTCTTTACTTTTTTTGATTTTTTTCAATGTTTTTGTGTCACAAGGCACCTGTTTGCCAGGTTTTCACCAAGCAACGATTTTTTTGTTTTATAATTTTTTTTTGTATTTTTGAAATTTTTTTGATTTTTTTATATTTTTGAAATTAGGATACTCTGAATAGCTATGTGTAGAACCTGCGAAGGTGCATGTTGTTGATAGGATCCTCCAAAGGTTCACCTTCTGTAGTTGAGAGTTGATATGCCCCAGATCCATATACTGCTGTGATGATGTAGGGACCAAGCCAATTTGGTTTGAACTTGCCCTTCTTCTCTTTGTCTTGCTGATTTTTGGGATTTTCTCTAAGAACTAAGTCCCCTACCTCAAATGTGTGAGGCTTGACTTTGTGATTGTAACTGTGATGTTCCTTGACTGAATGATGTGTAGCTTGAGTGACTGTCTTCCTTGATCAAGAAACTGAGATAGAATTACTAGTTTGTGGACTACGTTTGCCCATATGCATGTCACCTGAAAAATTTTGGGCATCCCTGATAACAAAGTCCCTCAAGGAAGCTCCATTAAAGGTCCATGATGTATCGCCAGAAGGGAAAGGATGTGCCGAACAAGTGAATGAGTGATGAAGGCTTATGACTATGAAAAGAAGTGAAAGTATCATGATATGATGGAGACTTAGGATCAACAAGTATGATTTTTGACTTAAAATTGTAGAACTTTTGCCCCCATTTATTTTGATATTAGGGGAGATCAACTCTTGTTCTTTTTCTTTCATAGGATTTTTATCCTTGGCTTTGATTTTTGCAGAGTCTAGTAGCTTTTGATTTTGATTTGGACTGAAGGACTTTTCTTTATTTTTGACTTTTAGATTTTTCTTTTCAAAGCTTGATTCTTGATCCCCAATGAGTAAGGGTTTTTGTAATTCTTGTTGATCCAAGTTTGGGAGAGGAGTGGAGATGGAATGAGTGGATGAAATGGTAAAGCTATGTGAGTTATCAAGAGGGCTAGCGATATGCTCAATAGATTCTTTGTTGGAACCACTCTTAGGACTGTTGATATCAAGAGCTACTTGCACCACTAGAGGAGATTTGCATTCAGACTTAGTAGCCACAACACTAGGTGGTTCACACCCAATTCCTTGGCATTGCAAATTGTTTGTACTTTGTTCTTGTCGACTAAATGTCTTAGTAGATAGTGGGATTTGATCAACATGAAAGATATACTCACCACATCCCATGTCTTTAAACTTGAAGTTTTCTTTGTGCTCTGCTTGTTTTGATGTAGAAGCTTTCAAGGATTCTGGATCCACATATGCTGATGAAGGAATAGCTTCTTGATTGATTGGGATTGTTATTTCTGATCTAGGTCACAGATTGTTGCAATGTATGAATGGAATTGGGTCCACTTTGATGGTCACTTCAACTCCATTATGTGGAAACTTGATGCATCAATGATATGTTGATGGGACTACCCTCATTTCATGAATCCAAGGACGTCCTAGCAATATGTTATAAGTGAGATCCAGGTCTAGGACTTGACAAACCACATCTTTTGTAACTGGTCCAACTCTGAGAGGCAAGGTGACTGTGCCTTTGGATGAATGCTCTTCATCATCATATGCCTTGATGGTAATTTTGTTTTTAGAATTCACAGCTTTATCGGAATATCCCAATTGTTTAATAGTGCTCAATGTACAGATGTTTAGACCTGCTCCTCCATCTATCAGGACTCATTTGATTCTATGTTTGTGTATGAAGGCTTCAATGTGCAATGGTGCATTATGTGGCTGACTTATAGAGGCGTCGTCGGCTTCTATTAATGTAAGGGAATGTGGAATGGATAGGTATCCCACCATGGCTTGAAACTAGTCCATGTTCAGATTAGTAGGAACGGTAGTGTCTCTCAATATTTTGTCAAGAATAGCTTTATGTGCGGGAGATATGCGTAATAGCTCAAGGATTGAAATGAGCGCGGGTGTCTTCCCTAACTGTTCTACAAGGTCATACTCAGGTTTGGTTGATGAAGAAATGGTGTTTTTAGTTGAAGCACCTGGCAAAGAAATTTTACCTCGACGGGTTCTAACATGACATTCAGAAGTAGGTTCGGAAGAAGATCCAACACCTTTTAGGACAATCTTGGGTCTCTGAGTAGGATTCTCAGGGTTTTTGTCCTTGATGATAATGGTAGAGATGTAATTGTCCATCGAGATGTGATTGATAGTTGAATCATAGTTGTAAGGTGCTCTAGTATAGTTGGCTTGATCATCTGTGACTTTAGCTTTTCCCTTGTCATGCTTTGGGAATGGTTCCTTAAACATCTCATGTTCTTGATTGGATGAGTGTCCCTCAATCTCAATGTCACCTCTATCAATGAGATCTTGTATGATGTTCTTCAGTCGATGACAATTTCCTATCTTATGACCCTTGCTCTTATGAAATTCATAATACTCATCATCGTTCCACCAATTTGGTTTAACCTTTGGTTCATATGGAGGAAAATCTGGAACTGTGATTACCTTGTTTGCCACTAGCTTCTTGAAGACTGACTCGAGTGGTTCTCCCAATGGGGTGTACTTCCTTCGTGATCTAGAAGTTGTTTGAGTATTCACTTGATTGTTTGTAGAACTTGATCCCGAAAAGATGGATTTGGGTCGCACTGTGTTGGCATCAACAACACCATCATTGACTATGTTCTTGTTTTTATTCCAAAATCTTGGCTTGTCTTTTCCTTTAAAATCATCTTTGTTTTCCTTAAATATCTTAATGACTCCTTGCTCAATTAGGACCTTTTCTGTTGCTAAGCCTTTTTCAATAACGTCCTTGAAGGTGGACAAACAAGCTTTTCTTAGATCATAGCCAATGTCTTTGTTAACGTTTTGTGTGAACATCTCTACCATTTGTTTTTGTGGAATTTCACAAGAGCATCTGCTAGCTAGATTTCTCCATCTTTGTAAAAATGATGCAAAAGACTCTCCCTCTTTTTGCTTGGTGTTGCATAAAGTAGTGACTGATATGTCTGTCTCTATATTGTAGGAGAAATGTTGGATAAATGCCTCTGCTAAGTCACCCCATGACTTAATACCAGGTGGAAGTTGGGAGAACCATTCCATAGCTTGATCACCTAAGCTTTGTGGGAATAATCTCATCAAATATGTCTCTTCTGCTGCTACCTCAATGCAAGCTGTGAAAACTTATCTTATGTGTGCCTTAGGATCCCCTTTTCCTCTATACTTATCAAATTTAGGCATCACAAAGTGTGTAGGAAAAGGAGGCATTGGAATTCTTTTGTCAAATGGATAAGGACATATGTCTCTCATTGTGTATGTTGGCTTTGGTGTATTTATGTCCTCCATTTTCTTTTGTAAGTCCCTGATTTGTTGTTCCAAATTGCTCTTAGGTGGAGATCGACTTCTTGGACCATACCCCATGCTTGAGGCACCAATTGGAGGAGGAGCATGTTGCATATATGGATGATATTGATCATACACATGTTCATATGGAGGAGGTCTATAGTGATGCTATGTATATGGACCACTTGGTATAGATTCATGTTGAGGAACACCATATCTGTTTTGTGCATGTATACCATACTCTACAGGGATGTCATGTTCTATTGTGTTGCCCCCAAATTTGACATGAGGTTTCCTTGTGTCCAAATTTTGAGCATGCCTTTGAATATCCAATTGCTTTGATGGTTGATCCTTAGCATTGTCATGTAATTGAGCATATCTTTCCGCATAAGACTTCCATAATGGTCTGTGAATGTGAGTATCATATGCTTGACCATGTGTATGTGGGACCTCTGGTTTTTGAAGCAAAGCTGATGGTGATTCAAGTACCATGTGTGGTCCTCTATTTCCTCCACTATTAGGTCTCCTTTTATCCATGTTGGAGTGAGTTTGTTGCAAAGGTCGAGGTTCCATTATTTGAGACATGTCAAAATCATGAGGTATCTTGGCTCCACTTTATGCCATCATTTGTAAGAAGTATTGTCTATCCCTCCTCATTATTTCCTCAACCAATCGATTGAAATGGGGATTCGTAATGGATTCTTCCACATCTGCTAAATGTACTGAAAAGTTGTCCACATTGTCATTGTGTGTCTCATTGTTGTTTGTAGTGTCCATGTTCTCAACATTTGGAATGTTTCTATAGACATCCATGTCAGGTAATGTGTTATGATCAGTATTGAAAAAGATATCATTGTCATACTCATAAGAACTCATGTTTGCAGACGCTTGAGCCTCTTTAGTTTCTCTCCTAGATTTTTGAAGACGAGTTTCAACCATGAACTAGGTATTGACCAAGATGTGTGAGACTAGATGAAAATTGAAAGAGTATGGAAGACCAAGAGTTGGGTGGAATGTAAATGAATCTGAGGTGTACTTGCAATGTCCAAAGTGTAAGACCAAGTATGTATGTAATAGAGTAGGTGTGGCTTCCAAAGAGAGGATAGTTTCTCTTGATGAGGTAAGTTGACCTTGACTCTAAGTAAGACCAAATGAGACCCAAAGGTAAGAGACCTTGATGAGGGACCACTTAGCAAAGTGTTGTTGTATGTAGTGTGTTGACAAAGTATGATGAGGACAAGCAAGTGACCTTTTGACTCAAGTTTAGACAAGTGTGAATGTAAAGCAAGATGTGAAGCAATGATGGACTGTGTGAGACCCAAATACAAGTTGAATGCTAGATGAAAACCTGGAGAAATGACCTAGGAAGCTCAAGAATTTTGAAACTGATTTCTTTTGTTTGCTGGACTGTAAAATTTTTTGCAATTCTGAACACAGAGGCGCCTGTATACTTCACAGACGCGGCTCTGCTCAACACAGACATGTTTCTGAGACTTTTTTGCAAAGTGTACTATTTACTGTTGGAGCACAGATGCGATTCTGCCCTGCACAGACGCGGCTAGACAACACAGATGTGTTTCTGCAATTTTTGTGCAATTTTTCCAATCTGTGAAGTTGTTTTTGTTGTGACCAAATCTGACTGTTTGACTATTTTTTCATGACAAGAGGACACAGTGTTGATGAGGACTCAATGTTTGTAAGTTTCTAGACTCCAAAATGACTCCAAGAAAGTGTGTTGTTTGATGTAAAAATGTTTTGCATACACTTGAAGACACAAAAGACACAATGTTTTTCTATTTGGTCTTGAATGTTTGAATGTTTAAAATAAGTCAAGCATAATTCTTATGGCTAGCCAAGACAATAGTTGTTGATCCCACATAGGGTTTTACCCCCAAGGCTACGCTATTCAAAGCAGATACTTAGATGCTTGACCTCACTGGCTCCACCATTGGCACTCACTTCTCGGGTTAGCCAAGCATCAGTCCCCACGAAAACTCCCCATGGCGAACTTTGTATCTCTACTAAGAACCGTATGTGTGTGGGCCGCTACCAGAGGTCCAACCTCCTGCCCCAGCAACTAGAAGGATTTGGGCTTCTAAAACAAAAAGGTGCTAGTAAGGGCATCCGCTCATGTGGCCATACATGCGGCACTTTCAGCTCTGTAAATACAGAAGGCTCCCAGTCGGTAGGGGTTACGCCCTACAACTGATCAAATAAATTTGATCAAACGGGTTTATGGGGAGACATAGTGTTGGTATGAACTAATCAGCACACGTTATCCATAGTTTTCACCATGAATACATTTGTTTATAGTGGTTCGGAAGAGGTGGGTTTTCCTCGCTACCACTTGGGTCATTCTCTTCTCACTAGTAGTCCTAATGACCACACGGGAAGATAGGCCCTCTAAAGATTAAACAAAAAGAGCCTATTGCTCAAGACACAAAAGACAATGATTCAATTTTAGTGCACCAATTGAAGTGTTTGCTAATCTATGAAAACAAGGCACACAATAAAAATCCAAAAAGACCCTTGCCAAGGACTTGCAATAAAGAGTTGTTAGTAGTTTGGATTTGTTTGAAATAATCACCCCTTCCTGCAAGCACACAAGTTAGGTAAATTTTAAAACCCAAAAGACTTTGTGAAATAGGGGCCTTCAACCAAATGATTTTTGCCTTCAAGACAAGCTACACCAATTTTGTTAGCTAGATCTGAAAATGTTAGCTCAAAATAAACTAGATCTGAAACCCTAAATGCAAAATCCGAAAAACTGAATCAATGAAAAAAAAATTCGAAATTCAAAACTGGTGAACACAGATGCAGTTACCCTCTACACAGACACACCTCTATGACATAGACGCGATTCTGTGATTCAAAGACATGACTAAATAACTCAGATGTGTTTTCTTGTCATAGACGCGGTTAAAAACATCACAGACGCGCCTTTAAAACACAGACGCGCTTTCCTGGAACCTACAAAATAAAATATTGCTAATAACACAGACGCTATTCTAGATGTCGCAGATGCGCCAAAAAATCAAAAACACGATCTGAAAGTTCGCAGACGTGGAAATGTCGATAATATTGTCGAAAACATCAGATCTGCAACTTTAAAATACAAAATCTGCAACAAACCGTTAAATGCAAAAAGGGACAAGAGTCCCACTGGGCGTGCCAAAATGTTTATGGTGAAAATGGATAACAATAATAACAATATTGAAAGGATAAATGAATTCAACCACCAAACCCTAGCCTAACAACAACAAAGATCCACCATAACATATGAAGATTACCTAAGACAATGCAAATCAAATGAAATCACAAAGATTATACCATCACATGTCCAATAGGGTTTTGATCTCTATTCTTCCTATCTCCATTGATCTTGCTTGATATATTTGCTCTCAGATTTTATGTGCACAAGAGCTCAACAAAGAACAAAATGTGATTGCAAGTACGATCGTAGTGTAGCCAAGTCCTTAAGATCAGTCATTAGGCTTTGATAATGAAGAAGGCATCTCCTTAAATAGAAGACATTATAAGAAATGGAGGGATAAGATTGAGAGGTGTAAAAAGGGAGGTCGGCTAGGATTAGAGGGTAGGTAGAAGAAATAATAAAAATAATGAAATGGGTAGGTAGTGTATGAATTAAGAGATGAATGACATGTGTCATGGGTAGAAAAAGCTAATGAATTAATTAAATAAATAAATATTTATTTAATTAATAGAAGAAGTGGGATAAAATAAATAAATATTTATTTAATTTAGGAAAATGATAATTTAAATAAATAAATGTATTTATTTAAATGAGAAATAAGACTAGAAGAGGATAAATGAATTAATTAAATAAATAAAGATTTATTTAATTAATAGAAGAATTAGGCTTAGATAATTAAATAAATAAAATATTTATTTAATTAGACATGACAATTTTGGGTGTCTACACCTTGCATACTCATACACTATATTCTCATCAAAGATGCCCATAAAATGATACAGTGGAATCTTGTCACTAGCCAATTCACACCTTTTTGCTTCTTTTCCATCTTTTAGCATGTAGGCCATTGTCTTATATTTTCCAAATTCTACTAATTCATTACCAATTTCTTGTCCAATATCCATATGTTGAAAAATTTGTAAATGTCATAATCCACCACAATCGACACATGTGCCATCCAAGCAACACTTATTGTAATATACTTGACCATCTACTCTTTCACATGAGATGCTAGATATGAATTCCCTTGAATATGTCGGTGGATCATTTATGTTCCATTCTTGCAAAACATTGTTAGCATGCAAATCTATACATATGTGTTGATAAACATCATAATGGTTAGAAAATTCAATATGTACTCTACAACAACAAGTTGTGCATGTGTGATTTATTTTGACATAAAAAGGCTTTACCATTTCAAAGAATCTTTGACTAATTTTAATTTGAGGATACATATGTTGAAACTTGGCAAAAAATTGTGTTTGATTCATATCCAAAAAATGTTTCGGATGTGGATCATGGATTTTACTACCAATCTTCCTTCTTACAACATCTCTTTGATTCGGAGAAACCCTTGTGTTATTCTTCCAAAAGTCTTCAATTAGGGATCTCGGGGCTTCAACAATTGCTTTATCTTTCTGTGGCAATCTACCAGAAAATGTTCATAACTCATTTTTATATGGATCCTCCACTCTTTGTGACCTTCTCATAGCTATCATTAGAGTTTGTCTACTTATCTTCAATTTTTTACTTGCCTTTCTAAGGAGGCGAACTTTCTTAGTTTGAGTGCTTACAATTGTTTATGTAATGACACGATGTGTGGAATTACTATCTTTTGTGTGTGAGTTAGAACCAACAGTGTCATATCCATTCATTAGATTCTTCACAATAGATTTGTCGCTTGATTCAATCAATGTTCTTAGCCCAAGAATGTTCATTATGAGCCTAAATTTCAGATTTCTCATCATTTCAACAAATAGTTGACATCTTCCTGTCTCATTTAAAGGCACAAAAAATATTTTCCATATCCGGTTAGCATGTCTTTGACAAGTACGCTTTGGAATCTTGTCAACCATTGGTTTCAAAACATTAGCATCAATATCAATCAAATACTTAGGCTTTCTATGCAAAACTCTAGGAGGTGTTCTCAAACTTTGAGTTACCTCAAGATTAGGAATGTCAATAACATTAGGGATAGGTGGCATACCTTCAACTGGAGATGAAAATGATGACATACCTTGAAATTGAGGTGTACAGGATGGTATAGCTCCAATACTTGATGTCAGTCATGAAGTACTTGCAACGTCAAATGTCATAGAGGGAGTGCATTCAATATGAGAAGTTGTAGACACCAACGGTGTACCAATAAGAGATGGTGTGCCTTCAACTTGAGATGTAAGAGATGGGGTGCCTTCAACTTGACTTGTGGTAGACATGCTCTCAGCCTCGGGATTCAATTGTCTCATTGCAGAAAGGTTTTGCATCCATTGCCTTTGTGTGGCCAATTTTGTCTCTCTCTTAGATTGGATGGATATTTCATGTTCCTCTTCAATTGGCACCTCTTCTTCTATGGTATTTAATTTCCTTTCTTCATGAAGTTGCTTCATTCCTTCTCTTTTTTTTTGCATTCTTTGCTTGATGCTCTTCCGAAGTTACATTTTTTGGTCATTTCCTCAGCATGATTATGATTTCTACATGTACATGCACATAAAAGAGAATAAAGTTAATTCATAAAGATATTTCAAGAGGCATAAGGGGTAGTCCTAATGGATCTATGACTATCCTAATTATGTTAGGAGAGTCCTAATGCATCTATGACTGTCCTAATTATGCATATGTTAAAATGGATATATGAAATAGAAATTATTTCATGTATTCCTTTTTTAAATTATTTCATAAGATCTTAAAAGGGATATATTGACTTGCAAATTTTGTTTCAAACCACTAAACAAATAATTTTCCTATGCAACTTCCTTCAAATGCATTGTTAAATCTAATGTAAGTCTAATAGGATTATAATCAATTTTGACTCAAAATTTTATTCTAACATTTAAAAAAAATAACACTTAATAAGTATTTGAATTATGAAAACAAGAAAATATTACCTCAATTATTCAAATTTGATTAAAAAAAACTATGTTCTTCCTCTTTGATGTTGCCAAATGAAGAAAAAAGGTGGTGGAGAGCTGATGGAATGTATAAAATAACCTTGCATAAAATGTCAACACCATGCAAAAAGCATTTTTTTGTCTGATCATGCGCAAAAAGAAGACAAAATGAGAGAATGTGGGCTTGGATCATGGGTCAAGGGTCCCATATAACCGATTTTTAGTGCAACTCATTTGGCTAGCACCAAATTGGTGCTAGCCAAATGACTTCCATTGAAAATTTTTAACCTTTCATAAATTTCTAGTCTATACCCTATAATATATACTCTATACCCTATAGTTTGATAGCCACAACCATAAAAATTAGACCATTTCAAACCTATAACAAATACCCTAGATCGTATGACCAAATATGCTAAATCCTTGACCCTATACAATAACCATGTACCCTATAACCCAATATACTAATCAATATGAGGTTGTTATGGGTCATATTGTGTCCTATGACCCCTTAGGACACAATATGGTGTCATTATGGGTCGTATGATTTCGTAAGGGGTCATATGGTGTCCTATGAACCCTTAGGACACCATATGACTACTTAGGTGTCCTTAGGGATCATATTGAGTCTTAACAAGTCATATGGTGTGTTATGACCCCTTAAGACACAATATGACCCCTTAGTACACTTTATGTTGTCATTATGGGTCATATGGTGTCCTAAGGGGTCATATGGTGTCCTATGGGATCATAAGACACCTAATGACCACTTAGGACACCATACGACCCATAATGACACCA
Organism: Cryptomeria japonica; assembly: GCF_030272615.1. Classification (NCBI taxonomy): domain Eukaryota; kingdom Viridiplantae; phylum Streptophyta; class Pinopsida; order Cupressales; family Cupressaceae; genus Cryptomeria; species Cryptomeria japonica. Next base: position 74,978,561 of record NC_081408.1, on the reverse strand, counting down.
TATGGTATCCTAAGGGGTCATATAGTGTCCTAAGGGTTCATAGGACACCATATGACGCCTTAGGACACAATGTGAACCCTAATGACACGTAAGGGGTTATATGGTATCCTAAGGGGTCATAGGACAATATATGACTTGTTACAACACCATATGACCCCTTAGGACACTGTATGACCCCTTAGGACACAATATGGTGTTGGTATGGGCTGTATGGTCTCCTAAGGGGTCATATGGTGTCTTATTTGGTCATAGGACACCATATGACCCCTTAGGTGTCGTTAGGGATCATATTGTGTCTTAACAGGTCATATGGTGTGTTATGACCTCTTCAGACACCATATGACCCCTTAGGACACCATACGAGCCATAATGATAGCATATGGTGTCCTAAGGGGTCATATAGTGTCCTGAGGGTTCATAGGACACTATATGATCCCTTAGTACACAATGTGAACCCTAACAACATGTAAGGGGTTATATGGTGTCCTAAGGGGTCATAGGACACTATATGGCCTATTAGGATACCATATGAACCCTTAGGACACCATATGACACATAACAACACTATATGGTCTTCTAAGGGATCACATGGTGTCCTCAGGGGTCATTTGGTGTCCTATGACCCCTTAGGACACCATTAGAACCCTTAGGACACAATATGGGGTTGTTAAGGGTCATAGTGTCGTCGAGGGTCATATTGTGTCCTATGACCCCTTAGAACATAATATAGTTTTGTTATCAGTTGTATGGTGTCCTAAGGTGTCCTATGGTGTCTTTTGTGTCTTAACAGATCATATAGTGTGTTATGACCCCTTAGGACACCTTATGTTCTCATTATGGGTCATATGGTGTCCTATGGGATCATAAGACACCTAATGACTGCTTAGGACACCATACAACCCATAATCATACCATATGGTGTCCTAAGGGGTCATATAGTGTCCTAAGGGGTCATAGGACACCATATGAACCCTTAGGACACTATGTGATCCCTAACGACATGTAAGGGGCTATATGGTATCCTAAGGGGTCTTAGGACACCATATGACCCCTTAGGACATCATATGACCCCTTAGGACACAATATGGTGTCCTTATGGGTTGCATGGTGTCGTAAGTGGTCATATGGTGTCCTATGACCCTTAACAACCCCATATTGTGTCCTGGGACACAATATGACATCTTAGGACACAATATGGTGTTGTTAAGGGTCATAGTGTCGTCAAGGGTCATATGGTGTCCAATGACCCCTTAGGACACCATATGACCCCTTAGAACATAATATGGTTTTGTTATGGGTTGTATTGTTTTCTATGAACCCTTAGGACACCATATGACCCCTTATGTGTCGTTAGGGATCATATTATGTCTTAATAGGTCATATGGTGTGTTATGACTCCTTGAGACACAATATGACCCCTTCGGACACCTTATGTTGTCATTATGGGTCATATGGTGTCCTATGGGATCATAAGACACCTAATGACCACTTTAGACACCATAAGACCCATAATGACACCATATGGTGTCCTAAGGGGTCATATAGTGTCCTAAGGGGTCATAGGACACCATATGAGCCGTTAGGACACAATGTGAACCATAATGACATGTAAGGGGTTATATGGTATCCTAAGGGTTTATAGGACACTATATGACCCGTTAGGACACCATATCACCCCTTAGGATGCCATATTACCTATAACAACACTATTTGGTGTTCTAAGGAGTCACATGGTGTCCTAAGGGGTCATATTGTGTCCTATGACCCCTTACAAAACCATATGACACCTTAGGATACAATATGGTATCGTTATGGATCGTATGGTGTCCTAAGGGGTCATATGGTGTCCTATGGGGTCATAAGATACCATATGACCCCTTAGGTATCGCTAGGGATCATATTGTGTCTTAACGGGTCATATGGTTTGTTATGACCCCTTAAGACACAACATGACCCATTAGGACACCTTATGTTGTGACTATGGATCATATAGTGTCCTAAGGGGTCATATGGTGTCCTAAGGGATCATAAGACACCTAATGGGCACTTAGGACACCATACCACCCATAATGACACCATATGACCCCTCAAGACACAATGTGAACCCTAACGATATGTAAGGCATTATATGGCATCCTAAGGGGTCATAGGACATGATATGACCCATTAGTACACCATATGACCCTTTAGGACACCATATGACCCCTTAGGACACAATATGGTGTTGTTATGGGTCGTATGGTGTCCTATGGGGTCATCGGATACCATATGACCCCTTAGGTGTCGTTGGGGATTATATTATGTCTTAACAGGTCATATGGTGTGTTATGACCACCATATGACCCCATGGGTGTCATTGGGGATTGTATTGTGTCTTAATAGGTCATATGGCATGTTATGACCCCTTAAGACACAATATGAGCCCTTAGGACACCTTATGTTATGATTATGGGTCATATGGTGTCCTAAGGGATCATAAGACACCTAATGACTGCCTAGGACACCGTATGACCCATAATGACACTATATGGTGTCCTACGGGGTCATAGGACACCATATGACCCCTTACGACACAATGTGAACCCTAACGACATGTAAGGGGTTATATGGTATCCTAAGGGGTCATAGGACACTATATGACTCGTTAGGAAACCATATGACCCCTTAGGACACCATATGACACCTTAGAACACAATATGGTGTCGTTATGGGTCATGTGGTGTCATAAGCGTTCATATGGTATCTTTTGACCACTTAGGACACCATAAGACCCCTTATCACACAATATGGTGTGCTAAGGGGTCATACGGTGTCCTATGACCGCTTACGACATAATATGACCCCTTAGGTGTTGTTAGGGATCATATTGTGTCTTAACAGGTCATATGGTGTGTTATGACCCCTTAAGACACCATATGACCCCTTAAGACACCATACGACCCATAATTACACCATATGGTGTCCTAAGGGGTCATAGGATACTATATGATCCCTTAGGACACAATGTGAACCCTAATGACATGTAAGGGGTTATATGGTGTCCTAAGGGGTCATAGGACACTATATGACTTGTTAGGACACCATATGACCCCTTAGGACACCATATGACCCATAACAACACTACATGGTGTTCTAAGGGGTCACATGGTGTCCTAAGGGGTCATATTATGTCCTATGATCCCTTAGGACATGATATGACCCCTTAGGACACAATATGGTGTCATTATGGGTTGTATGGTGTCATAAGGGGTCATATAGTGTCCTATTACCCCTTAGGGCACCATATGACCCCTTAGGACACAATATGGTGTCGTTATGGGTCGTATGGTGTCCTAAGGGTTCATATGATGTCCTATGGCATCATAGGACACTATATGACCCCTTAGGTGTCGTTAGGGATCATATTGTGTCTTAACGGGTCGTATGGTGTGTTATGACCCCTTAAGACACCATATGACTCCTTAGAACACCATACAACCCATAATGACACCAATGGTGTCCTAAGGGGTCATATAGTGTCCTAAAGGGTCATAGGACACTATATGATCCCTTAAGACACAATGTGAACCCTAATGACATGTAAGTGGTTATATGGTCTCCTAAGGGGTCATAAGACACTATATGACCCATTAGGACACCATATGACCCCTTAGGACATCATATGACCCAGAACAACACTATATGGTGTCCTAAGGGGTCACATGTTGTCCGAAGGGGTCATATTGTGTCCTATGATCCCTTTGGACATGATATGACCCCTTAGGACATAATTTGGTGTTGTTATTGGTTGTATGGTGTGGTAAGGTGTCATATGGTGTCCTATGACCCCTTAGGACACCATATGACCCCTTAGGACATACTATGGTTTCATTATGGGTTGTATGGTGTCCTAAGGAGTTATATGATGTCCTATGGGTTCATTAGACACCATATGACCACTTAGGACACCATATGACCCATTATGACACCTTATGGTGTCCTAAGGGGTCATATGGTGTCTTGAGGGGTCATAAGACACTATATGATCCCTTAGGACACAAAGTGAACCCTAACGATATTTAAGTGGTTATATGGTGTCCTAAGGGGTCATACAACACTATATGACCCATTAGCACACCATATGACCCCTTAGGATAGCATATGACCCATGACGACACTATATGGTGTTCTAAGGGGTCACATGGTATCCTAAGGGGTAATCTGGTGTCCTATGACCTATTAGGACACCATATGACCCCTTAGGAAACAATATGGGGTTGTTAAGGGTTAGAGTGTCGTCAGGGGTCATATTGTGTCCTAGGACCCCTTAGGACACCATATGACCCCTTAGAACACAATATGGTTTTGTTATGGGCTTTATGGTGTCCTAAGGGGTCATATGGTGTCCTATGAACCCTTAGGACACTGTATGACCCCTTAGGTGTCGTTAGGGATCATATTGTGTCTTAACAGGTCATATGGTGTGTTATGACCCCTTAAGACACAATATGACCCCTTAAGACACCTTATGTTGTTATTATGGGTCATATGGTGTCCTAAGGGGCATATGGTGTCCTATGGGATCATAAGACACCTAATGATTTCTTCAGACACCATACGACCCATAATGACAGCATATGGTGTCCTAAGGGGTCATAGGACACCATATGACCCCTTAGGACATAATGTGAACCCTAACAACACGTAAGGGGTTATATGGTATCCTAAGGGGTCATAGGAAACTATATGACCCATTAGGACACCATATGACCCATTAGGACACCATATGACCCATAACGACACTATATGGTGTTCTAAGGGGTCACATGGTGTCCTAAAGGGTCATCCAATGTCCTATGACCCCTTAGGATACCATATGACCCCTTAGGAAACAATATGGTGTTGTTATGTGTTGTATGGTGTTGTAAGGGGTCATATGGTGTCCTATGACCGCTTAGGACACCATATGACCCCTTAGGACACAATATGGTGTCGTTATATGTCGTATGGTGTCCTAAGGGGTCATATGGTGTCCCATGTGGTCATAGGACACCATATGACCCCTTGTGTATCATTGGGGTTAATATTGTGTCTTAATGGGTCATAAGGTGTGTTATGACCCCTTAAGAAACCATATGATCCCTTAGGACACCTTATGTTGTCATTCTCAGTCGTATGGTGTCCTAAGGGATCATCGCACCCCATAATACCATACTGACCCCATATGGTGTACTAGGAGGTCATATGGTGTCCTAAGGGGTCATAGGACACCATATGAACCATACTGACACCATATGGCATACTAAGGGGTCATATGGTGTTCTAAGGGGTCATAGGACACCATATAACCCCTTAGGACACAATATGACCCCTAATGACACCTAAGGGGTCATATTGGTGTCCTATGACCCATTAAGACACCATATGGTATTGTTGTGGGTTGTATGGTGTCCTACGACCACTTAGGACAACATATGGTGTCGTTATGGGTCCTATGGTAACCTAAGAGGTCATATGGTGTCCTATGACCCCTTAGGACACCATATGACCCCTTAGGTGTCGTTAGGGGTCATATTGTGTCCTAAGGGGTCATATCATGTCCTATGACCCCTTAGGACTTAGAGAGAGGAGGGAGTGAGGAAGAAACTGAGGGAAAGAGGTGAGAGAGGGAATTAGATGGGTGTAAGGATGGAGAGGGATATAGCTCAAGGGATAGGAGAATAAGGGAATTGTGAGAGCTAGAGAGGGGAGGGACAACGAAGAGTATGTATCTATAAGAATGAAGAGCCCGAGAAGAGGTAAGGGGAGAGAGAGAATATGAGATCTAGTTCATAGAGAGAGATGGAACTATGAGGGAAGGGAGATAAAGAAGGGAGAGGTGAGATGGGGGTTTCTATGTACACATTTGGTGCTCTCCCTATTTTCCATGTGCCAAATGTGGAATATGGACCACATTTGGCACGTGCCAAATGGTAAAATCCATTCATCACATTTGGTGCATAACAAATAGGGCAAGCGCCATATTTGGCGCGCCCCAAATGGCCCGCTTTGGGAAACACCAAACCTATGGGTTGGATTTGCCTTGGGCATCCAACCCAAAGGTTTGGACTATCATTTCAAGCTAGAGATGTGTTTTTATCAAAACATTGAAATTTTTGACATATTTTTGGTCATGCTCTCTGTCAGGTTTGCACATGTTTTAATGAAGTTAAAAAAAAATACCGTGGTAAAATTGAGCTCCCTCTTAGCTATCCAACAATGTAATTTATTTTAAATTTTGATTTCATTAAGTCTTTCATCTATAATTTCTTTTGTCAGTGTGTCTGTTTTTTGTCAAAAACCAACATGCACTATTTTTGGTATAGATTTTTACACATTCTTTAGATTTTAAAAAAACTTACATTTTTAGAAACTAGACTCCATTCTACACAATTTAAAAAAAAATATTGATTTTTGATTAGTTTTCAATGATTTTAGGGGGGAGCATGCTCAAATTTCTGTTTTTCAGGATGTGTCCGCTTTGAAAATTAGTAAAAAATCATATACTCATTAAAAAATTAGCTAAAAAATCTGGCATAAACTACAAGGTGTTAGCTAATTTATCACTAAAGCGATTTTAAAAATTCAAAAAGAAAGTTAACATTTTAGGGGGGCCACAACATATGATATGTTATATTTTTTGCATAAAAATAGGACCACTTTTTGTGGCCCCCCTTTTTGAAACCCTTAATCTCCACCATTTTCAAAACAAATTAGTAGTTTAGAAAGTAGACTCGAAGCACTGTGACTCTTGTTCTTGTTGCATCTTCAAATTTGGAGTGTAATTAGGTTCAATTTGTCATTGAAGTTCAGACTTTGCTGATTTCAGAAGAAAAAAAGTGGCATCTTAAGACCCCCTTTTGGTACCACAACTTGGTGCACATACCCATGACACATTTTTGAAATGGTTTATTGATTGGATAATATGTAAATGTATTGAGCCGACATATTGTATCGCATCAAGACTTATTTGTAATTGATTTAAATGTAATATCTATAGTGAGTCGACCTCATCATCTGGTCTTAGGTTTTGTATAAATGATTGTAAGATTTTATTTGAAGATCAGGGGATATCATATGAGTGTGTGCAAATATTGAAGATCATTGTGAAGAGCAGATCCTTGTGCAAATCATGCAGATATTATTTGAAGGTTGAAGGAAAGGTTATGAGGGTGTGTGGCAGTCAAGTTCAGAGCTTAAACCGGTACTGAATCCAGCATTGCATATGCTATTCTGAAGTAGTACATTGTTGTTGGATTTAACCATGCAATTGTAGTTAGTGTGACTCCTATTTTGTGATTGAGTAGTGAGCTCTAAGCGGTTGGCCTTTCTACATGTGTAGACCTCATTTGTATATACTTACTATCTGCAGTAGTATCATTTGATTATGGGTAAGGTTTCCCACTATGTTTTTTCCCCTTACAGGGTTTCCACATCAAAATATTTGTGTCATGTGTTGTGGATGTTGTTTCTCTTTCTATTTCATGTATTAAGTTATATCAATACTGCTATAGCTGTTAATCTATTTTATCACCATTAAGTTTCATTTACCAGCACTAAGTATTAAGTTGGAATAATTGGTTTTGGGTTATAATTCATTGACAACTGGTTCACAACTGATTCATCCCCCCTCTCAGTTGTCCTTCCCAATTTCTAACACTATTACCAGATCTACAAAGAACTTGTTGTTCTCTAACTATTCCAATAGTTAAATCCCTTAATCAGGTAAGCTTTAAGAAGCTTGTTGTTGAAATCCTCTAACCAAGTGATCCATTAGCTTGGATTTGAAATCCTCCATCAAGGTTACCTCTAAGAGGGTATTACCTTTAACAGGGTATTGTAGTTAATCCCTTAACTGGGTGGTCCTTAACCGAATCTATTTTTAACAGGACATTATTGTATAAGCTTCTAACAAGGCTTGGCTCCTAATACGATGAACTTCAGAAGAGTTCAAAATACTTGTGGGTATTCACTCCCATCGTGTTTTTTCCCATTTGGGTTTCGATATGAAAAAACATTGTGTCAAGTGGTGAATGATTTTGTGGATGTGTTTTTTATATGGCTGATATGAACGACTTGTAAATCCACTTAGATATGTTTAGATGACTAGAAATTATCTGAAATGTGCTATTATTGATATTAGTGAAGTGGTTTAATATTTTGGTTAAATGGTATTTGAGTTTCAGATCTGTTGCATTGTATCATTGATGTTTTGGTCAACTAGTAAAGTTTGATAGTGCAGTTGCAATTTTTGATACAGTGACTAAACCAGTTAGTTTAATGATTGGACTTGGAGTTGAAAGTTTGTTTGGTGAAATTTTAGTTTATTTTCTATCTACTAATTCAGCCCCCCCTCTTAGTAGTTGACTGGATCCTTATAGTTTCATCATATTATCAATTGCTATCAGAGTTATCCAAGTCCTCTTGAGTTTAAGCCTAATAGCTTGAGGAAAATATATAGGAGAACATGATGAAGAAAGAAGATTTGAAGTTCAATAGAGAAAACTATGGAATCTAGAGTGATAGGATGAAGATCTATATGAAGAGCTTAGGAAGTCAATATTGGGAACATGTTGTTACTAAGTATAACTTGCCTAGTGGGATTCTGATAGATGATCAAAAGGAGCAACAAGAGAACAATCAAGCATTGAAGGCCATCATCAGTTCCTTGTCCAATTTAGAATATGTTGATGTTCATGGATTGGAGACTGCATATGAAGTATGGAAGAAACTGGAAGAAATATATAGCGGTGATGAGCATGTTAAGATTGCCAAAGAAGAGAGTCTTACAAGAAAATTTGATGATATGCAGATGGCTGAAGGAGAAAACATTAAACAATATGGTTAGAGAATCAAGGAGATAGTCAGAGAAATTAAAAGTGTTGGAGGTACAGTGGAGGATACCACTGTGGTTAGCAAGGTGTTGAGAACCCTTCTACCGTTCTATGCTATCCGAGTTGCAACCATTCAGGAACTCAAATATATTGATAAGACAAAGGTAACTCTTGATTCTATCATTGGTAAATTAACTGCATTTGAATTAAATTGTTTTGATGGAAGTATTTAGAGATCAGAATCTGCATCTAAAGCCTTAGTCTCATTCCCACCAGTAAGGAAACGTAGAGAAGTGAGCTACATTCATGAGTCTAGATCCAGCAGAGAGGTAGATGATGAAAAAAGTCTAATTGAGCTTGAAGCATTGTTGGCCAAGCGGTTACCCAGAGGTACCGATAAGTATAGAGGTAAACTACCTTTGAAGTTTTTTGCATGTAACCAGATTAGACATATTGTTGCTAACTGTCCAAATGGAGATAATGAGGAAAAATGTGAGAAGTATAGGAAGTATAAAGGCAAAGGTAAAAGAAATTTTCTTATTGCAGTGGATAGAGGAATTACTGATGAAGAATCAGAGGAAGATGCAAATGAGGACATTGTCTTTGTTTCTATTAAAGAAGAGATATCAGATCAGAAGGCATTGGTCTCTGACATGGATAGTTTAGATGGATAGATTATAGATAGTGGTTGTTCACACCACATGACCAGTGATCAGAGTAAGTCTCTTACTTTGAGGGAATTTGATGGAGGTGTTGTCAGATTTGGGAATGACTCACCCTGCATGGTGAAAGGGAAAGGACTCATCTACTTGAATGGTAAAAGTAGTGCAGATGATGTCTACTAGGTTGAAGGACTAAAACACAATCTTTTGAGTGTTGCTCAACTCAATGACAAAGGTTACCCGCTGGAATTCAACAATGGAGTATGCAAGATTTATGGAAGCAAAGGTGAACTGAGTGCAACCAAAAAATAGACCAGAGGTAACTTGTTTCATTTAAACTCTAAAGTCAATAGTTTTTTAATTATAAAAGTAGAAGATAGTTGGCTTTGGCATCAGAGATTCTATCATGTAAATTTTGATAACATTGTAAGAGTCAGTAAGTCCAAATCAATAAGATGTTTTCCATAGTTGGACAAACCAGTGAATGCTTTGTGCAAGGAATGCTAGTTAGGGAAAATGACATCCTCAACCTTCAAGAGCAAATCTTTCTCAGCTGAAAATTTGCTAGATTTGGTTCATACCGACCTTTGTAGACCAATGAGGACTAGGCATATTCAAGGTGATCAGTACTTCATGATATTTATCGATGATTGCTCAAGGATAATGTGGGTCACATTCTTGAAAGATAAGATAGAAGCATTTAGCAAGTTTAAGGAATTCAAAGCCTTAGTTGAAAATTAAAGTGGAAGAAAGATTAAGTGCTTAAGAACTGATCAAGGTGGTGAATTTACTTCAGAGGAATTCACTAGATACTATGAAAACAATGGAATTAAGAGGCAGCTTTCTACACCTAGGACACAATAGCAGAATAGTATTGCAGAAATGAACAACCGATTAGTAGTGGAAGCTGCTAGGACTATGCTAATTCAAGGAGGTGTAGTTAAGATATTCTGGTGAGAAGTTGTCAGCACAACTGTTTATACAATGAACCAGATACTAGTTAAAAGAGATATGAGTACCAGTATAGTAGATCACCAAATGTTAGTTACTTCAAAAAAATTGGTAGCAGATGTTTTATCAAAAGAGGTGATTGTATTGGTAAGTTTGATGCCAAGAGTGATGAAGGCATATTTCTTGGTTACTCCACCAAGAGCAAGGCTTACAAGTGTTACAACAACTGGACTAAGAAGATCATTGAAAGTGTAAATGTCTGAGTAGATGAATTTCTTAAAAGTTCAAGTGAAACTAGCAAGGAGAAGGAAGAAGAAGAACCTTACACATTATTTTTGGAACCAGAACCGGTAAAGCCAGAAGTTGATGAACTAAAAAAAGAAGCCCTAGTTCAACCAAAATAGGAAGGTCCAGAAAAAGATGAAGAAAGTGAAGAAGAAGAAGAACCTCAAAAACAAGATCATGTTATTCCAAGGTATGTTAGACTCAATCATAGCCCCGATCGGATTATTGGAGACATGAATGCAGGTGTACTAACTAGAACAAGGCTTTGAGAAAATTCATGTATGATTTCAACCATTGAGCCTAGAACTGTAAAAGAAGCCTTTGTAGATGAAGACTGGATCAAGGCAATGGAAGAAGAACTTGACCAAATAGAGAAGAACAATACATGGTCACTGGTACCTAGACCAGAGAACAAGAATGTAATAGGTACAAAATGGGTATTTAGAAATAAAGTGAATGAAGATGGAGTAATGGTTAGGAATAAAGCCAGACTGGTATGCAAAGGATATGAACAAGAAGAAGGTGAAGACTATGGTGAGACATTTTCACCAGTTGCGAGATTCTAAGGAGTAAAGACTCTAGTTGCATTTGCAGCATATAGAGGATTCAAAGTATATTAGGTGGATGTTAAGTCAGCATTCCTAAATGAAATATTGGAAGAGGAAGTCTACATTGAACAACCAGATGGTTATGCTTTAATTGTAGAAAAGGATATGGTGTGCAAATTACATAAGGCATTATATGGATTGAAGCAAGCACCGAGAGCATGGTATGAAAGATTGCACTCTCACTTAGTGAAGATAGGTTTTCAAAGAACCAGTGAAGACAATAACATATATCTCAAGAAATAAGGAGATAAGATACTGGTAAGTGAGGTATTTGTGGATAATATCATTTTTGGAGGAAAGGATGATATGTGTCATAATTTTGATAATAAAATGAAGAATGAGTTTGAGATGTCACTAGTAGGTGAGATAAAAAAAATTCATAGGTTTGCAAATCCAATAGATGAAGAAAGGTATTTTTGTCACACAGTCCAAATATGTGAAAGAAGTGTTGAAGACTTTTGGAATGGGAGACTGTAAACCAGTTGGAACACCAATGGTTATAGGCTGTAAATTTTCTAAGGAAGATGATTCTACATCAATTGATGAAAAGGAGTACATGTCCATGATAGGTAAACTACATTATGTTGTCCATAATAGATCGGACATTGCTCATGCAGTAGGATTAGTTGCCAAATTTCAGATAAGCCTGAAGGATTCACACATGATTGCAACCAAAAGAATTTTCAGATACCTGAAAGGAACAATTGATTATGGATTATGGTATCCATATGCAAGAGATTTTGATTTAAAAGTCTATACAGATGCAAATTGGGCAGACAATGATGATGACAGGAAGAGTACAACAAGCGGAAAAAAATTTCTTGGAGGTAGACGTGTCTTGGAGCAGGAAGAAATAGAGTTCTATCTCTCAATCAACAACAGAAGTTGAATATGTTGTAGCATATATGAATTGTACCCAAGCAGTTTGGATGAAACACATTTTGGAAGGTTTCAAGTTGAAGATATCAAAACCGGTAAGAATTTTTTGTGATAACACAAGTGCTATAAATATTTCTAAAAACATGGTGTTTCATGCTAGAACAAAGCATATTGAGCTAAAGAATCATTTCCTGAGAGAGAGAGTGCAAAGTAAATATGTGTCACTGGAGCATGTATCTACTAAAGAACAACTAGCAGATATCTTTACTAAACCTCTACCTAAGGCTACATTTGAGTATCTTAGAGGTAATTTAGGGGTTGTACCCCTACATGAAGTCAATTAAGAAGATGTGGAAGACATCAATCCCGAAGCCTATTGAATACCTTGAAGAAGGATTAGTGTAGAGTGGAGCTACTCGACAAGGGGAGCAACTAGTTGCAAATTAGTGAAGCATGGAACTCTATGGTTTAACTTCACTTTGGCATTGATGTCAAAGGGGGAGACAAACTGTATATGATTGACAGCTAGTTACCAGCTGAAGACATGAAAATACAGTTGAAGGAGTGTATATGCAAAAATGTACACCATGATTCCTATACCTGTGTATATGCTCTACTCTCAATCATCACAATCAATAGGTATTGATATTTATATTGCCATCAATACCAAAGGGGGAGAATGTCAGCATTGCATGAAGATTGCATTGATGAAGTATAGTGTTGTCATTGATGTCAATAGTAATCGGTAAGGAAGATGTATTGCAACCAGTAAAGATGTAGTTAAGAAACTGGTAGTAAAGTAGTGAAGGCAACCGATAGTATTATTGAAGCAGAGAGATCAACCGGTAACCCTAACCTGTTGATAAGAAAAACCCTAACCGATGGAGCTTGGAGAATCGGTTGTGATGATCTATGACCAAATGATGATCGAAGATGAAGATGCCACGTATCATGTTGCACATGATGATATTTGAAGTGGATTTGGCACGTAGAGATAACCGTTTATCTTGATAATGATCAAATGCATAGCATGAAGTGTAAAATGGTTGATGAGCTACAGGATCCAATGTGCAGTGATCCAAGAGCAGTTGAAGTTCTCTTGAACAATGTGTAGTTGATTGCTATTTAATCTAATGGTCAAGATTGAACCAATATGTTTATAATCTCTATGAGATTTGTACATTTTGTGTTGTGTTACCGACCTATTGCATTTTCTTATAAGGTCAATGATTTGTTTCAATAGAGTGTTGGAAAATTTGGTTAAGTGTGTGAGTGATTGTTGATGAACCAGAAAGTGTGTCTACAGAATGTTGTGAAGGTAGATAAGAGCAGAAAAGGATTTGATTAAGAAAGGAAGTGCTATTATCAGATCAACAAAGAACCTATTGTTCTCTAGCCATTACAACAGTTAAATCCCTTAATCGGGTAAGTTTTAACAGGCTTATTGTTGAAATCCACTAACTAGGTGATCCATTAGCTTGGATTTGAAATCCTCCACCGAGGTTACCTCTAATAGGGTATTACCTTTAACAAGGTATTGTAGTCAATCCCTTAATTTGGTGGTCCTTAACTAGATTTGTTCTCAACAGGACATTATTGTTTAAGAATACTTGTGGGTATTCATCTCCACCGTGGTTTTTCCCATTTGTGTTTCCACGTGAAAAATCATTGTGTCAAGTGATGAATGATTTTGTCGATGTGTTTTTTATATGGTTGAAATGAATGACTAGTAAATCCACTTAGATATGTTTAGATGACTGAAAATGCTCTGAAATGTGCTTTTACTGATATTAGTGTAGACGTATAAATTTGACCACTTTCCTAAATGAATATTTAATATTTATTTTAACCTCATTCCTCTTATTAATTAAATTCTTAAAAAAAAATTTCTTCATTTTCATCTATTTGATTAAATAAATTATTCAATTTATCTAATTAAATTCACCTAAACCTTTTCTATCCTTTAATTAAATAAATCACTCTATTTAATTAAATCCCCTTTCTCCCTTTTTAATTAAATTTACATTTAATTAAATTAATCCTTGCAAATAAATAAATCTAATTTATTTATTAAATCCCTCCACTTGTATTTATGCAAAATGCATCTATTTTAGTTGAAATAAAATAATTTTATTAAAATCCTTTTCCCTCATCCACTTGCATTTTCCTACATCTCCCACTTGTCTCCTAAACCCCTTCTAGATTCTTCTGATCACTTCCAATTTAGCCTAATTCATCTCCTAATTATTGTCACATTCCTAAGCAAAGGGAAGTCACTTCTCAAAGCCTCTAAAGTCTTTGAAATGCATTAAAGGTTTTATGTCTTCAACAAGCTAACCCTCAAAGTCTTCCTAACCATTAATGGTTAACTCAACCTTCTTTCATGGTTAGAGACTTTCTCTCTAACTTAACCCTCAAAAAACCCAAGGGTCTCATCAATCATTCATGGGTTTAACCTTGGTTATCCTATTAACCCTTGCACAAGAGTTTACCCCTTGGTTAAAAGCTTTATCCATTAGATAACCCTAACCTTAACCCTTATATCCTAGGGTAACCTTCATGTCTCCTCAAGCATTTAATGCTTCTTACATCTCCTCTCAAGCAACCCTTTATTGACAATTGTCACCATTTCATTGGTGATAATTGTAAACATGGATTGATTAACTTGCAATCCTGGCCCTTGTTAGGATTATTCAACCTTGACCATCCATTGCCCTATTTTCCCTATAAATAGAGCTCTCATTCCTCATTTTTCAGAATCATCCAAACTTTTATGCATCTACACTGTAGCCTAAATTACTAAACATTTTAGCTTCTCTTTGTTAAATCATCATAATAACATTTTAGAAGCATTTTAACATATCATGGAATATTTATGTTAGGATAGTATATTGTTGCTAGGATAATTTGCTACACTTTTATCATATCATCATCTTCATATTAGCTTAATCACCATATATATCTTAGAATGCATTCATGCATATAATTCAAACATCACTCATTCTTGGAGTTGTCATTCCTAAGTCACTTTGCTCAATGATCTGAGAGAAAAATATTGACTTTAGGGATCTTGTGAGATAGATAACAATGGGACACCCCTTGGGAAGTTGAACTAATTGGATTAGTTCATATACTTGCACCAAGAGTCTCATTGTTGTGCGAGTCTTTTGGATTTGAGTTATTCATTTTTGTCATTGCATTTTCTCGCATACATTTCTGGTGCCCACCGTGGGGCTCATCCCCATAAATAACATTGTTTTTTGTGCAGGACAAGGATTACAAGCATGATGGAATACCCTTTTAGTACATTTGAAGTATACTTTAGTGTATCTGTGGTAAACAACAGTGCATTCATCACACTGTTTGGTGCATAGGAGCCTTCTTATAGCACTTTGGAGCTTATTTTTAGCACATAACAGTCTTTGTTTCTTTCTTGTGCATAGAGGTATCAGCGTAGCACATTTGAAATTCAGAGTAGCGCGTAGGAGTAATCCTTTAATGCTTTTATACCTTTTGTAGCGTATCTATGCAGAAGTTCAGTGCATAACTCTGACAGTGAAAAGGGATAGTTTGTAACAGAGATAAAATTAGGCTTGTGTAAGCCCACCTAAGGTTTTAATTTTTTTAACTAACCTTCTTTTATTGCAGGTTACTAATCATTTCTTGCACATTGGAGGAATTAGATTTAGGAATTTGATTGTTCTTTTTTCCTAGCTTTTCAAGTTGGTTTAAAAAGAATTCATTTCCTGTTGGTTAAAAAGAATCTCATCATTTGTTTGGTGCTTAAAACAAGACCTTACTTTCTATTTTGCAAAAAGTTAAAAATAATTACAAATAAACCTTTATTTTTGCATAGTTAAAAGGGATCTCACTTTCATTTTAGTGCAAGTTAAAAAGAACCTCATCATTTCTTTGGTGTTTAAAACAAAACCTTACTTTCTAGTTTGCAAAAGGTTAAAAAGAACAACAAACAAACCTTTATTTTTTCAAAGTTAAAAGGGATCTCACTTTCATTTTGGTGCAAGATAAAAATAACTTCATTGACAATTGGTTGCAAAATTTTCATTTTGTTGACAAATACATAATTTTATTTTGTTGACCAGGTTTATTTCCTAAATTTTTGAAACACACATTTTGCTATGAAGAGATAAAAAGAACACCATGCTTGTTGGAGCAACATCTCCAAATAGATCTTAGCAAAACATTGCCTTGAAAGATAAAAAGAATATTGTTTATCTTGTCTCGAAAGTGTAAGGTATATGCTCTCCCCTTAATTGGGTGACCAAAAAGCCAAACCACTCTTATGCTTTCTTTTACTTCAAGCAATTAAATCCTTTAGAAGGCCTACTCTCTTGAGTTTCCCTTAGGGTGCCATTAATGGTCGGAGAGAAGGGAATGACCTAAGTGGGAAATGACTTTATCACCAAGTGTTCCAACCCACTATAATCAAATGTGGAGACTGACGAAAGTCCCCTTCAATAGTTTTTCTCAGTGATTAGTCTTCCCCTAGTATCTTTAAGATATGTAAAGCCTTTGTTCTAAAGGCTAGGAAGCCTCCTGAGGGATTTTATCACTGAAGACCAAATGAAAGCCTGATTACGAACCTTAGCATTAGAAACTTTGAACTGAGTTAGTCGCCAAACATTGGCAATATCATAGTGCAAGGCTGGGGAAGAATTTGCCCCCAAGATCACTCACCATATATCTCCCAAGATAATTACTCAATTGTGAAGCAATTCACTTTGGGTTAATTTCTGGCAAAAGGCAAAAAAATAGGCACCCTCTATGGGGTGACAAGGTTGTTTGAGCTGTCGGAGTATCGAGACTAGTGGGCTATGATATTGTCAATGATCCTTGAATAAAGAATCTTCTTGATCTGTCTTTTTGTAATCCAAACTAGTGAAAACATCAGGGATTTGAAAACATCCTCAAAAAAACATACACTACCTTTTTAGCTTAGACGAATTGTTATCTCTTCTATATGTCATGTTTTCAAGTCATTTCAGAAAATCATCCATCAAATCACAAGTTTTATTTTTCAACATCACAGCAGAAACACCAAACAAAGAAATCAAGATAGTTAGCACATAGGAACAACAACCTAGCACGTCTCAAACATTCAATAGCGCATTTGCACCAAAACTTAGCACTTTCATCAATCAACTTAGCACATGATCAATATCATACTAGTAAAATTTCAGATAGCACTTATCAAAATCATTATAGTGCATTCAAGCATCAGCCTAGGGCATTCAAGACATATTATAGCACTTTTGTATCAAACATTAGTGCGTAACAAAGACATATTAGCGCATAACCTATCCAACAAATTTATTATCAAACAATCTGAAATAGCAAATTGGAAAGGCAGCATAATGCATAGTGAACATTCTGTAGAGCTTCAAGAACTTTCTTTAGCACATCAGGTCTTTGTTTTAGCACATGATAAATATTAGTGAAAAACAAAGAGCTAACCAGTCACTTTGGAAAATTTGTATTAATAGTCTCAAATACACTTTCAAGTCCTTTAGAGAATCTAGCGACAAAACTTTGAAAAATATCATTAGTGAGAAAATTCCCAAATCCAACAAAGAATTCTTAGAATGATTTATTCAAATCATTAACTAGCTTGAGATCAGACTTTATCTAGCAAAATTAAGGAGTATCAGAGTAGTGATCAAAGTTCCACCATCCAGTGGATCCTATAAAAGCAATACCTAGTTAGGTCCTCAAGTTGTCAAATCAAGTTTCCATATCAGGAGACTTTATCCATATCATTTGACACACTTTGCCATGGAGGTGAATCGAACTAAACCTCTACTTGATAAAGTAAACTTGAGTATTCAAACAAAGTATCCCAATTCAACATCAATATCAACCCTTGATCATCTGTGTATGACCACTCCTCATATTTTGAGAAGAACAAGTCTTCATCAAAAGACTAAGTTGAAGAAGAGACAACCTAGCTCTAAGTAACTTACCAAAAGGAATAAATTTCTCTATATCAATCATCAACTCTTTGCATCACATCACGCATTCTTGCATTATATACGGTTGTATATTGAAGGAAAAACAAACAAATTTGACAAAGAGCCCTTGAGAAGTAGGGCTTGCATTCAGAAAGCGACATTCAACCAATGCCTAAATAGTGGAGGAAGGATCAAGCCCACTTTGTTCCCAAAGTTTATTATCACTTATAATGAAGCTCAGCCTGAGCCACCAACTTCACCAATAACCCCAATAGAAGAAGAAGAATTCATCACGATAGAGATATATTAATGCCCACTGTCACTCAACATCAAAGAAATAAAAAGAAGGAATCACAACAAGAATCGAGTATGGGTCATAGATTGTCCAATCCTTTTGATGAGTATGCAAACATGGGAGAAACAAAGATCATTGAAGAACTTCTCCAAGAATGTCAAGAAAACGTAGCTTTCCAAAAAGTTGTAGAAAGACTTATAGAAGCACACGAGGAAAAATATCTTCTCATGCTAACTAGAAAAGGAGTCAACATTCCTAAGGATTTCAATATAGAAAACTTAAGGAATATAGATGAGAGAATTTCAAGAACAAGGTCAAGAAACTATGCCTATCAAGAACAACAAAGAGAAGAAGAGGCACGTGATTTAGAAAACTATGAAACCAAGATCGTACCCATGAAAAAAACAACACCCACGAACAAGACCATGCCAGCAATCAAGACAATCTTAATGAATGAGGGGAAGCTCCCCATCAAAGAACCAATGCACCCATGGTTGTTCTTGTACAACAACTACAAACATTGCAAAGACAAATGCAGGACATGCAACAAGGAACTATAGTACAATACTCCTTGGATGAAATATGACCTTATCCTTTTGATAGGAGATTGAACATGGTACCTTTTCCCCCAAATTTAGATATACCAAAGTATGACAAATACGATGGTAAAAGTGATCCCCATGATCACATTCGGGAATTTCGTACCATGAGCTTAGAATTTTCTCACGATGACACTTACTTAATGAGATTGTTCCCAATAAGTTTGGGAGGGAAAACAATGGAGTGGTTATCTAAACTTACACCTCCCATCAGATCATTTGATGAGTTGGTAAACAAATTCATAACGCAATACTCCTATAACATTCAATACGCAATCACCATGCTGGATGTCTGCAACACAAAACAAAAGAGAAATGAAACATTCATGGTGTTTCTACAATGGTGGAGGCACATGGTTTCAAGATATCCCTGAGATGTGCCTGAAAAAGAAAAGATGGAAATCTTCATCGACAATCTAAATAGTGAGATGAGTTATCAACTCAAACTCCAATGCATACCATCTTTTGCAAAAGTTATAGAAAATGGTATCCAAGTAGAGGAAGCTTGCATCAAGAAATGAACATTGAAGTTCTTTACAAAAGGTGTTAATTCGTCAAACACTAACACCTTTAACAATAAAAATAATAACAACACTTTAGACAAATCCAAATTTTGGACAAGGAACAAAAACATTGTTAATGATGGGGTAGTTGATGCCAACAATGTGAAGTCTAAACAACCAGTGTTGACTTTATCAAGCAACCCACCATCCAATAATGATAAAAAAAGTGCTAATCAAGGCAGTAACACTTATCAACAAAATACCACTCAAGGAACTTCAACATGAAACCCCAACAAAAATCATCAAGGCAACAACACTAACCAAGGCAATAACACTAACCAAGGAAATAACACAAACTAGAGAGGCAACACCAATACTTTCCCATATCGATGCATATAGATGCCATTAGGACAAACCTTAGAATCAACATTTCAGGAACTCTTGGCAAATAAGATCATCACATTTCCAGCCACAAGCAACTTTGAACCCTGAGTCAAACCACCTTGGTGGAATGACTCACATTATTGTGATTTTCATTGAAACAAAGGGCATAACACAAATGATTAAATGAGGCTGAAGAACATAGTTCAGGACATGATAAACAGGGGTGATTTAACAGTTGATGGTCACAAAATGAATGGTGACCATGAAGCCTTAAAAAATCCTCTTCCAAATTACGACAAGGGAGGAGCATCAACATCAAACAATACCAAAGGAGCTCGTATTAATCACCTATATGAGAACACCATCAATCACATATCGACATATGAAAATCAAGTAAATGTCATAAAAAATAAGGACAAACAAGAAGATGGGTTGATAAATGTGACAACCAAAGTGCAAAAATATGTCTTGGAAGGGAGCACATCAACATCAACAACTCTCCCCAAGATTCAATATAACTTGGTTAACCAACTATGAAGAACTCTTGCTCAGATATCTATACTTGAGTTACTCAAACTCTCACCAAAACACAAGGATATCTTGGAACAAGAACTTATTGAAACAAACATTCCAAATTATTTGGATATTGATCGATTCCAAGCCATGGTGGCCCATATGACAGGGCCACATAACATATATTTTTCTGAACACGATTATGTCTCCTTGAATCATCTGCATAACACCCCACTCCATATCGAAGTCTTAGTCTATAAACATTGAGTAAAAAGAGTTTTAATAAATGGAGGAGGTAGTCTCAATATCTGTACTTTAAAGCTTATCCATGCATTGGGCTTCTCTAAGCAGTCTATTGATCCAAAAAATAAAATCACCATCAAAGCCTATAATGATGAAGAGAGATCGTCCAAAGGAACTCTAATACTACCCATACATGTAGGTCCTGCACAAAAAGACACCATGTGCTAGGTCTTGGACATAGACTTGACATACAATATACTATTGGGTCGCCCATGGATCCATGAAATGCAAGCAGTGTCTTCCACATACCTTCAATGTATCAAGTTCCATTACAATGGATAGGAAATTTCAATATCTGCAGATAATAACCCTTTTTAGTATTGTAATGCTATGGGGGTAGCTCAAGATAGCCTAGTTCCACATAACAGGGAGGCCCAAGCTTCCTTAGCATCTAATCATCATCAAGAAGAAATCAAGGCTACATCCATAGACTTTAAGCAAAAGATGAAAATCAAAGACCAATGCATGGGGGAGTACTCTTTTGAACCCTTATGTCTACCTAAATTACCAACGTCACCAAAATATTATGGAAAACCTTCCACATCAAGACATCAGGCAACACAACCCATCACCAAGTTTGATGGTAAATTTATCCAACTAAGCACACTGGCCAATGAATCAGAAGAGAAAGACATCCTTAGTTGGCTATACAAGGACAAAGAAGAAATCAGAGTTGCTACCATAGAAGTGATTGTACCAACAAAATAGTATGGAAATGGGTTCCAAATCATGCAATGAATGGGATAAATTGACAAAGGTCCTATTGGCAAGCATCAAGAAGGCATTATAGAACCCCCTACAACCTCCTTCACAATTTTCAAGAGACAAGACAGGACTTGGGTATGGACAACATGTGTCACCTATATAGAAGAAAAATAACTATCAAAAACCTCAGTGGAGAGCTAAGAAAAAATATAATGAAGACTCATGGCAAGAAGCACTACACCAAGGAACAAAAATGACAAGGAAAGAGAAAAAGAATCAAGAAAATGAGAAACAACAAGAAGAGTTGGCCATTCAAAGGGAGGAAGCTTCTTATAAGAAAGTGCATCATGTGCAAGAACCTGATCAAACCAAGGTGAAATTGCCACTTGAAGAAATTGCTACTCACAGAAGGGAAACAGTATACAAACAAATGAAAAGATTACAAGCAAGAACCAACCCTAAATCAGAACAAGCTACTAAACTAGTGTTAATCATCAGTGATCTTTTCTCACCATACAACATACCTGTCAGATACAACGAGGTAACCTGAGACAGTGATTTTGAAACCGATTCCAATGAATGAGTGGGATAGTTGTTTTGATATTACTGAAGATATTGAGGTGGATACCATCCATGTACACACCCCTTTCTCAGGAGGGATGAGGCTCAGAACCTTGACTACTTGAATTCAGACCATGACATATCTACAAGGCTAGTGAGAATGAGTAGTGATAATACGAACAAGGCAACATCAAAGATAATACCATCGAAGACCTCCAAAATATCATAGACCTCACCAATATCCCAAACAACTGTAATGATAACTCCATCTTGACACTTACAATAGCTTATCTTAACCCACCAAAGGACTCCTTACCACTCATATATCTCGATCTCATAGATTGGGAAGAACTTGAACATCACGATACACCAATATTCCCAAGCAATAAATCTATTGTCCAATACCTGTGTTCAGTTAACCTAGAAATGTGCTCTACCAGTGAACAAAATAACGATATCTGCAGTCAAGGGAGTGCCAAGTCTCTCAGTCAAAATAAATAAATAAACAAAGGATCTAATGGTCAAAACCAGCCAAGATAAAGGATATATCTAAAGGTGAAAACCTTTTTTAAGCACCTAAAGATGGGAGACTTGACACTCTTCCTGAACATTATCAAGAAAGGTCACCAATATTGATTGAGCCAACTCAATCAATAAACATCAGTACTGAAGCAATAGTCAAAACCATACATTTGGGAGAATCATTCACAAAAGAAGAACAACAGATTTTATCAAATTCTTCAAGGAAAAGCAAATCAATTTTACTTGGTATTATGCTAACATGCCTGGAATAAATCTGAATCTAATCATGTATCACTTATCCATCGCACCAGGAGCTTAGTCGATCAAGCAGAAATTAAGAAAGATGAATCCACATGTGGCATTACTAGTCAAAGCAAAACTAAAGAAGTTATTAGATGCCGGATTCATCCAACCTATAAACTATCCTAAATGGATCTCAAACATTGTACCAGTTTCAAAACCTAACAAAAGCATCAAAATATACACAGATTTTAGAGATGTCAACAGAGCGTGTCCGAAGGATGACTTTCCTTTTCCAAGCATTGACATAATTGTGGATCTAACACCAAGCCACACAATGTTATCATTAATAGATGGCTTCTCTGGCTATAATCAAATTAGGATAGCCCCAGAGGATCAAGATAAAATTGTGTTCACCTGTTCATGGGGAACATATTGTTGGAACGTCATGCCTTTTAGCTTGAAAAATACCTTAGCAGTTTATCAAAGACCCCTAACAACAACCTTCCACGACATGATGCATACCTTCATTGAGGACTATGTGGATGATATACTGGCTAGATCATTCACCCGAGCAGAACACCTAGGCATATGAGATAAAATCTTTCAACATTTTGAGCAATTCAAGGTCAGACTAAACCCTAAGAAGTGTGTCTTCGGGGTCACAACAGGCAAACTATTAGTATACATTGTATAAAAAAGGGAATCAAGGTAGATCCAACAAAGGTATAGGCTATCCTATAAATGCCACCTCCCAAGATTCTGAGTGATTTTGATATCCAATACACAGAACGTCGACATATCAAAGGACAGGTAATTGCAGATCAACTAGCTAAATGGGTCGTGATTCTGAGTGATTTTGATATCCAATACACAAAACGTTGGGATATCAAAGGACAGGTAATTGCAGATCAACTAGCAGAAGCACCACTACCAGACCAACAACCATTATAGGTGGAATTTCTAGACATGGATGTACTCACTGGCACACCCAAGCAATGGACCCTATACTTTGATGGATCCTATACACAACATGGATTAGGTGTCAACATCTCGTTCGTCACTCTAGAGGGGCACACAATTCCAAGATCTTATCGAATGATGTTTTCATGCACCAACAACATTGCTGAATATGAAGATTTGGTAACAGGAATCAAAATGGCTGTAGAATGGAAAATCACAGAATTGAGAGTCTATGGGGATTCTTAATTAGTTATCAATCAGATCAACAATGACTATCAGACAAAGGATGATAAGATAATGCCTTACAAGAGAATGGTGGATGATTTCAAACAATACTTTGTGCACATCACCTTTGAGAAAATCCCAAGATTGGACAACAAAGTGACCGATGTAATGGCCACTATCACTTCAGTGCTACAAATTCTAGATAAATAGAGTCATTACGAGTTCTTGGTAGAGCCATTGTTTTCCCCAGCCTATGACAATTATGCATCCTAGGTCATCTATGCCCTAACCGATTTGGATTTACCTCTATATGAGACAATCTATGATTATCTTAAAAACAATACTCTCCCACTCGACCTATCTCACAACCAAAAATGCAGCTTCATCCAACAAGCCACCCACTATACCTTAACCGCTAACACACTTTACCACTGAGGTCTAGATGGTACTCTTCTTCGATGCCTCAATCCTAATGAATCTAACTCTTCCTTACATGAGCTTCACAAGGGTATCTATGGTATGTTTTTCAAGTGGTCCTACTCTCACCAAGAAACTTTTGAGAATGGGATATTACTAGCCGACACTGGAAAGAGACTCCTATCAATTTGCTAAGAAATTTCCTAAATGTCAAATTCATGGAAACCTTATCCATGCACTAGTACAGGAGTTGTAGTCGTTCAGTACATCTTGGCCTTTCTGTCAATAGGGACTTGATTTGGTAGGGAAAATTCATCCTTCCTCTTCAAATGGGCATAAGTTCATTATCACTGCAATAGAGTATTTCACCAAATGGATTGAAGCAGTCCCAATGATCACTATAATTGGAAAACAGATCTCATCATTCATCCTCAACTATCTCATTTGCAGATATGGCATTCTCGGTTCCATCATCATAGACAACGGACACCCTTTCAAGAATCAAGATGTGCAAGAGCTATGTGAACGATTCAAAATCCAACATCGCTTCTCCACACCATAATACCTGTATACACCTAAAAATGGTTTGAAGATAATTAATTAAATAAGCAATTATTTAATTAATCTCCCCTCCCCAATTTAATTGAATTCACTAAGCAATTTGATTAAATTTCCTTTTCATCTACTTATTAATAAATCTAAGGATTTATTTAATAGGTTCATTTCACCCCTTTAATTAATTAATTCCCTTCATCCAAAATTATTTCTTCTAATCCTTTAATTAATTAAAACAAATCAAATTCATTAGTTGTTAAGATTAATTAGCCTTTTCATATTATTTGAATTTTTAAATTCAAATTCTCCTAACTTCTACCACTCCTAAACCTAACCCATTCCTAAAACTAACCCATTCTACCTACCCACCATGTCCCCTTTCATCCAACATCTTCTAGAACCTTTGTGACACTTGTCACTAAGTGTTCCCTTTCGTCCAACCCTTCTAGAAGCCTCTTGACACTTATTACCATAAAGATGACAAATGTTACCTTTAATCCAACCTCCTTTATCATCCTCCAATTTAACCATTGATATCTTCAAATCAATCTTGACTGTTGATTCTTGCCACATCACCCCTAGCCTTGGAAAATCCTATAAATAGACCTCATTTTGAGCAATATGGATCCCATCTCATTTTCATCTTATGAATTATTATTATAGGCATCTATCTTCTAGTTTATCATTTCTTAGCAATGTTATCATGCTTAATCCTAACTTAGTTGCATCTTCATTCTAGCTTATTTTCTAGATCAATCATGAACTCATATAGCTTAATCATGCTATTCTTGCTAGATCATGCATTTTCATCCATCTAAGTGTAGTCAAGTCACTGGAGTATGCATAATCAGATCTGAGAGCATTTTTCATACTCGCATTTACTAGGAGGCAATAAGTCAATTAGCGATGGTTTTGTCTTTCATTATTTAAATTTACTAACCATTGCTTGTAATGATTTATTGAGTGCATTGTGGTTGCAGGTACAGGTACACTTCACAGAGCACAACATTTTGGCACCCACTGTGGGGTCGAAATCATCTCTTTTGGCCTCTTAATCTTCAACAAACTTCATCTTTGTCTAGCTCTATTTCATAAATTCATACGAGTTGCCTTTTCAGCTCGTACGAGCTTCCTTCCAGGCTAGGACGATAGGAAATCCCAACTCGTACAAGGTGATTCTTCTGTCGTATGACATAATTTTAACCATTGCTAATTGTGTCGTACGAGCTCCTTTTCATTCTCGTACAGGAGCTAAATCCTTCTCGTATGAGTTTCTGCTTTAGCATTTTTTGACTCATTCTAGTTCATTCCTGTTTTGTACAAGTCAATTTTGGTCGCTATGTGAAATCTCATTTTGTATCATACTAACTAGAAAAGTATGTCATACGAGTCTCTGGTTCTGTGATTTTTTTATAAACTGCAAGTTAGAATTTTCAAGTTTGTCTATATGTTGGTAATTTGTATTTTTGAAGGTCTAAAGGCATTTTTAGCCCTTGAAAGTGGCGAAAGAGCTTGGCTAGGCATGCTCTTTCAAAATCTCATCGACAACTCTTGGAGACCTTTCCAACGAGTTAAATGGCTCGTAATTTTGAGTCCCAAGCATAAAGTTATGCCTATTTGAAGTAAGACTAAAATTTCATATAGTTTTTTTGAAAATTTCGTAGTTCGGATCACTAATGCTAATCTTGTTCTGTCTGTGAGATTTTTGGTAGCCTAACTCTGTTCTGTAGGATGATTTATGAAGATACACTTGTCAAAGAAATAATTCAAAACACAATCATGACTACTAACAGATTTATTGTAGGTTGCCTATGAATTCAACTAAACTTGGTGTATTCATTTAAATTTCTAGGCACACTTGATTTTGGGCTAAAAATGAACAACCATGTATTTCATGTCTTTTATGATAGGCAAGTATGCTCTCACCTTTCTTAGGTGATCAAAAAGCTAGACTTAGCCTTTTGCTTTCATTAGTGCATCTCTTTAGCAAGCTTGCCCTCCCAAGGAGTTATTAACTCTTAACCCTTAAGGTCGGTGAGAGGGGAATGACTTAAGTGGGAACGGCTAATGGCAAGTAATCCAACCCACTATAAAATAAATGTGTTATTTATGAAAATCAAAGCAATTATAGTGCTTGAGAATAGCTCTCCTCCATACCTTCGGGTATATCGAACCTTGGTTTTCAAGGCTAGGAGACCTCTTAATTGAGTTTATACCCTGAAGCACTGAACAGATCCCTTACTAGTGTCAGTTAAAATAGAAGCTACCCGATTCACTTCCAAAAGGGTGATAATCTTTGTGCAAGAGAGATAGTAACTCTTCCAAGACACTTGCCATATCGTGCCCCCTTTAGCATTTGGAGTTAGATAATACGGCATTGAGAATCCATTGTGTGAGACTCAGCGGCCGTATTTTGATTAGCTATTGGGTGTGTACCTAAGTCAACAAGCAAGGTTTTCATTCTCAGCCAACTTCCTTAGGGTTTAGCTTGATTGGAGTCATTTATCACATCATGTGTTTGCTATGTATTCATCCCTAAATGAGAAAATCAGAAACCTAAAAACTAGAAAACATCATCAAAACATCATCAGAATTCAAAGATCAAAATCAGCAAAACAAACACTTTTTACCATTCTCTACAACCTGTCATACAAGCTATAATTCTCTATAGCACGATTCATAATCTCTGTCAGATGAGTTAACTTGCATTAAATCATTTGTCATACTATCTTCTATTGTATGTTGTACGAGATAAGTGTTTTGTCGTATAGTCTATAATCCCAAGTCGTACGAGTTGCTGTTGTTTATATGAAAAACTTTGTTTTGTTGTATGACTTTGTATCTTGTGTCATCCTAAGTTGAATCTTATGTCGTACGAACCTCTGCATTTGTCGGTCCAAAACTGTTTCTTTGCATGATACTCTCAGGTTTGTTAGTTTGCTTAAATCAATTTGCAGTAAACATAAACACCTGTTATCTGTTAATTTGTGCTTAAATTGTCTCCTTAGTTCACTTGGTCAAAGTTATCACCCATCAAAATTAGACTCTAGAAGATAAACACCTTAATATTTTCAAGTGCTCACCCCCAACAAGTTCAAGATATAAACATCTCAAAGTGCATTATCACCATCTTTGGTAAATTGATCACTCATCAAGATCAATCGTCCTTTATAACGAAACTAAAATGTTTGGTCAGGATAACCTTGTCCCACATCGTAGGATATATCATTCCTACTAGACCTGGTTCTTATCAAATCATCATCATTGCACTCCTAAACCAAAAATAAAAAAACTTGCTAACTTTTAAACACTTGAATTCTCTTTTAGTGTCATATCACTCTTTGTCTTGAAATGGACCATTGATCACTTATCAAAATGACTTTTAGACAATCAAACCCCTAAAATGGAAACAGAAACATTTCAAATAGTTGAAGATCATATCAACATGACATACCAAAGCAAAATACAAGTAACAAGCCAACATATCAGAGCAATCAAACAAGTTCAAAACCAAAATCCAACTATGTTAAAACCTCACAAGGATTTAAATACATCTCAAAAGAAAGGTGGCTCTTTTATGCACCTCTTAAAGAGATCCCTAAAGGATTTGGCTAAAAAAGATCAAAATCATACACCTATGTCTAACAATGATCCATCCATTTATAAGCAAATTGACTCTCCGAAGGCATCTATTCCTACACCTCTTGATAGCTTGCAAGAACCTTCTATAGCATCCTTGCCAAATAATGCATCCAAAGCTAAAGTTCCCCAAGCGATATCCAGGATTGCCATCAAGCCTATTTCAGAGGATCCTATTCAAAGCTCATCTCCTTCATATCCATGCATTAATTCATTGTAAAATCCCCATAACACTTCCTTGTAAATTTAAGTCCTCAATCATAGAATGTTTGGTAAATGTGTCCTGATAGATGGGGGAGCTAGCTTGAACATTTTCTCTATGAATCTTGTTTGTGCCTTAGGATATTTAGACGATGTAGTTGATCCCGAGAAAAATATCAAAATCAAAGTGCATAATGAAGAAGAACATTCATCTAAATGAATGGTGATATTACCCATCATAGTGGGACCCTTGCAAAAAGATACAGCATGCCAAGTTCTAGACTTGGACCTACCATATAACATACTCTTGGGAGGACCATGGACTCAGGACATACAAGCTATTACATCAAAATATCATCAGTGCCTGAAATTTCCATACAATAGATAGGAAATCACAGTATCAACAGACTCTAATCCAGTGCAGTGTTGTAATAATTTGAAATCAACTCAAGAGGTCATTGTCCCACATAACAGAGAGGCAACATATTCAAGCATACAATCCAAGGAACAATCATTTGAATCAATTTTGTCAAACATGGAAAAACAAATTCAACTAAAAGATCAAGGGACTGAAGAATATTTTCTATCATGGACAAACATACAAGAGCAACTTGAAATTGAAAGAGAAGAAGTAGATGTAGTTCACACGTATGCAGAACAAACATTAGGAACTAGCCTACTTGAATCAGAATCACATTTGACTGACATGGACTTAACCGAGGATGATCATGATTTTCTTACATGAGGTCATTCTGATGAGAGTGTCATTATAGACATGGAAATACATACTAAAAGCTCTGACATCTCTATCATGACCCCTACTATCTTTGAAACTATTCAACCTGAAGATCCTTTATCCTTAAGCTATCCTAAACTTATGGACTGGGAAAATGAAGGACATACTAACATTGATACCTTTCCTAATGACCATGCCATATCCTTATATCTTGATGAAATCAAACCTACAACAATTTTCATCGGGGATTCTGCTAATGTATCTTCAAGTCAAATGGATGTCAAATCTCCTAGTTGCAAAAATGAAAATCCAGAAAAAAAATATCAAGTCTAATGTTGAAAACCATTTATTGGCAACATTAGATTCAAAAAAAGAAAAAATAAAGGACGCATCTAATGGTGAAAACCTCCTCGAGGTGCCGGAACATGGGAGATTTGACAGCTTACCAGAATGTTATCAAGAGAAGTTATCTATCATAATAGCACCAGCAAAGGCAACTATCATCGGCACAACTGATATACATCTAGCCATCTCTTTATCAGAACTAGCAAGACAAAAATACTTGAAACCATTCAAAAGGAGGCAAATCAATTTTACCTGGTCATATATAGATGTTCCAGGGTTCGATTCATATCTTACAATACATCACCCAAATATCAGTCCGGGAGCAAGCATAAATAATGGAACACAAGGTGGACTAGGAGCAGACATCAATAAAGGAACGCAACATGGATCAGGAGATGGTATTCTATTTATCACACCACAAGGGCATACAATCCCGAAAGCATACAAATTAAGCTTTCCATGCACAAACAATATAGCAGAATATGAAGCATTAGTAACAAGTATCAAAATGGTTGTAGAATGGAACATAAAACAACTTCAAGTCTTTGGAGACTCTCAGCTTGTCATTAATCAAATCAATGATAACTATGAAACAAAAGATGACAAACTCATGCCTTACAAAAAGATGGTTGATGATTTCAAGAAGTACTTTGTAGAAATAACTTTTGAGCAGATCCCCAGAAATGACAACAAAGTAGTAGATTCCATGGCTACACTTGCTTCTCTATTGTAGACACAGGAAAATAAGCATCATTATGAATTCCTAGTTGAAGAGTTGTTTCATCCCACCTTTAATTGTCCTAATTCCCAAGCCATCTGTCAAATTATTGGACATGGTTCCTCCCGCTATGGCCAAACTTACACATACTTGAAAGATAACATATTACCTCCTAAAATATGGAAAAACCAAAAGAGAAACTTTATTCGCCAATCCTCTCATTTTACTCTTGTCGCAGATACCGTGTTTAAATGAGGTCTGGACGGTACTCTCTTAAGATGTCTCAAACAAGAAGAATTTGAGTAGGCTTTATATGAAGTCCATAATGACATTTGTGGCACTCATTCAAGTTGTCTTACCCTTTCAAAAAAACTCATACACTTGGGCTATTATTGGCCGACTATGGAACAAGATTCTTTTAAAATAGCAAGAACATGCAAACAATGTCAGATCCATGGGAACTTGATTCATGCACCAGCACCAAAACTACATGCTTTAGCAACATCTTGGCCTTTTTGTCAATGGGGAATTGATCTAGTAGGAAAGATGAATCCTTCTTCATCTAATGAGCACAAATTCATTCTTGTAGCTACTGAATATTTCACAAAATGGATTGAAGCGGTACCTCTCATAAACATCATAGGAAAACAAATTGCTGCATTTATCCTAAATTACATCATCTATCACTATGGAATGCCAATGACCATTATCACTAATAATGGGCAACCATTCAAGAATCAAGATGTACAAGAGCTATGTGAGAAGTTCAAAATCCAACACAGATTCTCCACACCATATTATCCACAGGGAAATGGGCAGGCAGAAGCATCTAACAAAACTATTCTAAAAATCCTCAAAAAGACAGTGAACGATGCTGGGAAAGATTGGCATATTCAACTAAAACCTTCTCTTTGGACCTACCACACTAGTATCTACACAAAAACAAGTGCCACACCTTTCTCTCTTGTATATGGATCAGAAGCCATATTGCCAATCAAAGTAGAGATACCCTCTCTACGTGTATCACTAAAAGGTCTCATCCCAAATGAAGAACAATGAGTATCTAGACTACAAGAGTTAGAACTGATCCATGAATGAAGAAAAAATGCCTTTGATCATCTAAAGGTATACAAACAAAGAATGTGTCGAAGCTATAATCACAAGGTCAAACCATGAATCTTTCAAGTGAGAGAACTAGTGCTAAAGGAAAATCCATGCAACTAGGTAGATCAAGAAAAGAAAGGCAAGTTTGAACCAAACTGGTTAGGTCCATTTGTGGTCATAGTAGTATTTGGATCAAAAGCATATCAACTATCAACACAGGATGAAGATCAGCTAGAGGAACCTATCAATAGCATGCAACTGAAGAAATTTTACGTTTAAAAAAGCAGAAAAATGAAAAATAGTGAAAAAATAGAAAAATCAAAAACACTGAGAAAACTGAAAAAATTTTAAAAAATGAAAAAGAAAAAAATCAAATATCAGAAAAAGGGCAATAAAAACAGACAGCGAAAGCCTGGCAAATAGGTGCTATCTTCCAGCTAGCTCTTCCATCTATTAGTTCATGCATTTGTTCCACTTGCATTCATTCATTCTTCCATCAACGCTATCCATATGCATCATGAGCCTTTATACATATGCAGACATCTCAGGTGGCTTCTTGCCATGGTTTGGATCATTGGATATATCATAATGACTTTGTTTCTAGGCTTGGGGAAAAATCCTACACCTAGTTGGGGGCAAAACTCTTGATCATTTTTAGCTTAACCAAATAGGTAGAACCAACAGTTAGACAACTCTTATCAAGTGAAAACTGAGACACATCCAACATTGAACATGAGATCAAACTATCAACTATCAAGCTATCACGAAATCAATCAAATCACATCACACACTTTTCAGTGGATAATATCTTTTTGGATAATGATTGTAACATGATTGTTGAACTTTTCTATATTGTTTTTTTGCTATCATGATTTCTGAGTGCCTCCAGGATGTCATTGACTAGAGGAACAAGGAAGGAACATGATATTTTTCTTGTGTGTTGTCTGAAAATTAATCATTAATATGTGTAATTTTGTCTTGGGACATGATCATCGAAGTATCATTAAAGACATTTCTAATTTGCGTATTGAAATGATTAATACTATCTGTTTTACGAAAACAACACTCAGGTCATTGCGATTCAATTATACCTCAATGCTTGTGTTAACTTGCTATATCAAAATCCAGGAAAGTAATGCTTAAGTCATCATGGTTTAATTATACCATTGATGTTTGCACTCACTTCCCGCATTTCAAAAAGCTCAATGATGACAAGAAGGCAAAATAATTCAGTGATTGGTCCAGTCATAGCTTTTCATTTGCATTTTAGCTTGCATTTCATTCTTGCACGGGATCATACAAGCTCCTTTTATCCAAGGTTAAATCTATCATAAGAATCATCAAAGTATCATCATAAGTGTATACGCAATCAGAATGATGACTCATCTCTCTCATGATATTATCAACTCTTATGCTATCTCTCTCAACAGAATCAACAATCAGTATATCTAAATATTTCAACAACTTGATATCAACAAACTGTCAGTTCTTTATCTAATCAACCTTATCAAATAAAACCAATCAATCAAACCTAATCGATCATATCATGTCTTATACAGGATGTATCCTTCCTAAAACCAAATGATCTGATTCTGATTCATGTCTTATATAGGATGTATCCTTCCTGAAACTAGACGTTCTGATCATGTCTTATATAGGATGAATCCTTCCTAAAACCAGACACTTTGATCATCATTGTCTTATACAAGATGAATCCTTCCTAAAACGAGACAGAATCTCAATCTTATCAATCTAATTAATCAAGATTTGTCAATCTTACCAATCTAAGCAATCGAGCTAATCAAAGAACTCGCATTTTAATCAAACACCATAACAAAAATCAAATCAAATCTATCGGGATATCAATCTTGCAAAAACTCCAAAGATCAATTATCTCAATTGATCTCCTGAGGGGGCATCATCATACCGAATTTAGCAATCAAGAGCTGGGGCATCCTATCAAATCAATACCATCATCAAAATGAGATTATTCTTTGAATCAACGCATCATCACACCTTGCTTCAAAGAGGGGCAAAATGTATACACCTAAAAATGGTCTGAAGATAATTAATTAAATAAGCAATTATTTAATTAATCTCCCCTCCCCAATTTAATTGAATTCACTAAGAAATTTGATTAAATCTCCTTTTCATCTACTTATTAATAAATCTAAGGATTTATTTAATAGGTTCATTTCACCCTTTTAATTAATTAATTAATTCCCTTCATCCAAAATCATTTCTTCTAATCCTTTAATTAATTAAAACAAATGAAATTCATGAGTTGTTGAGATTAGTTAGCCTTTTCATATTATTTAAATTTTTAAATTCAAATTCTCCTAACTTCTACCACTCCTAAACCTAACCCATTCCTAAATCTAACCCATTCTACCTACCCACCATGTCCCCTTTCATTCAACATCTTCTAAAACCTTTGTGACACTTTTCACTAAGTGTTCCCTTTCATCCAACCCTTCTAGAAGCCTCTTGACACTTGTCACCATAGAGATGACAGATGTTCCCTTTAATCCAACCCCCTTTGCCATCCTCCAATTTAACCATTGATATCTTCAGATCAATCTTGACTGTTTATTCTTGCCACATCACCCCTACCCTTGGAAAATCCTATAAATAGACCTCATTTTGAGCAATATGGATCCCATCTCATTTTCATCTTATGCATTGTTATTATAGGCATCTAGCTTCTAGTTTATCCTTTCTTAGCAATGTTATCATGCTTAATCTTAGCTTAATTGCATCTTCATTCTAGCTTATTTTCTAGATCAATCATGAACTCATATAGCTTAATCATGCTATTCTTGCTATGTCATGCATTTTCATCCATCAAATCCTCCATCTAAGTGTAGTCAAGTCACTGGAGTATGCATAATCAGATCTGAGAGCATTTTTCATACTCTCATTTAATAGGAGGTAATAAGTCAATTAGCTATGGTTTTGTCTTTCATTGTTTTAATTTACTAACCATTGCTTGTAATGGTTTATTGAGTGCATTATGGTTGCAGGTATAGGTACACTTCACAGAGCATGACAGTACCCATAGGGGAATGGTCAAGTGGAGGCATCAAATAAAACAATCCTAAAAATCCTCAAGAAACCAGTAAATTATGCTGGCAAGGATTGGCATGTACAACTCAATCCAGCATTTTGGGCCTATAGAATAAGAATCCGCACACCTATAAGGGCTACACCATATTCATTGGTGTATGGTTTAGAAGCAATTCTACTTCTTGAGGTAGAAATCCCATCTCTTCAAGTATCTTTGAAGGGCCTCATACCAGATGAGGAATATCAAGTAAACAGGTTGCATGAATTGGAGCTTCTTGATGAAAAATGACAACATGCCTATGACCATCTCAAGGCATATCAACAACGAATATGCATAAGCTATAATCATAAAGTCATCCCAAGGGCTTTCAAAGTTGGTGATCTTGTCCTAAAGGAAAATCCTAGAAATTAGCAAGATCGAGAAAAGAAGGGGAAGTTTGAAGCTAACTGGTTGGATCCCTTTCTTATCATATCAGCCTATGGATCGAGAGAATATCAATTGTCAACTTCAGAAGGGGATGTGCTCAATGAACCAACCAATAGCATTCGTCTGAAGAAGTTCTACACTTGAGTCGTCCAACGCATGGATCAAGCAAAAAAGCAAAAAAATTTAAAAAAATAATAAAAATACAAAAACAAATCAAAAAGTGCAATAAAAATAAATGGTGAAAACCTGGTAGCAGGCGTTATTTGTGAGAGAATGGATCCTCTATCTATCAGTACTCATATCTTTGATCCATTTATTCTCAGCTAATAGCCATCGCCAAACACTTGTACATGCATCATTATCCTGGACACACTTAGCGTAGTTGTGTTGTCATTGATTATATAAAAAATAGTTATCCATATCATATCCCATCATGGCTTGGTGATGAACATATATATCCACATCAACAAATATCCATGACTGGGGGGCAACATTCCTCTCATTCAGGCAACAAACAAGGATCGCAACATACTAGGAAACCAATGTCAAAACTGCTCATCGAGCTAGAAAATAGGATCATTATTCAACTACAAATTTAGCACACACATGATGGATGATTTTGTGAATTATGATTTCTTTACATTTAGCATGAATTTTTGACTATTTTTATTTTGATTTCTAAATCATTAGATCTCCCGAGCTACTGAAGGGTGCACTAAGCTACAGAAGCAACAAAGGAATCTAATATTTTATTTGGTTTTTTGTCTATGAGGAGATCATTTGTATAGTACAAATTTGTCTCGAGACATGATTGGAAACATATCATTGAAGATATTTTCCATTTTGTGCATGCAAATGGTTAACTCTTGTCTGTTTTGTGCAAGAAACACTCAGGTCATCTTGGTTCAATTATACCGTGATGCTTGTGATGTCTTGCAATATTAAAAATCCATGTAAGTTTTATTTGAGTCATTATGGTTCAATTATACCATGATGCTTGTATTAAAATTTCAACATATCAAAAGCTCAATGATGAAAAAAAGAGCACAAACAAGTGACTAAACGGGAATGACAACAACAAAATTAAAGTGATCATTTAGTTGCATATCATCTTAATCTTGCATTTAGTTGCATATCATGTTAATATTTCATTAAATACATCTCACATCATTATCATTATCATTTACATCTCATTTTCAAGATACATCTCATTTTTAAGATATATCTCATCATCATCATCTAGTTACATTCATCATTGCATCCCTTATCTATCACATCATCCTAGAATCTTTCTTCGCTTTCATATCTTCATCATTCATCCAACTCTCATCTATCATGTCTTATACAAGATGTATCTTTCTTGAAACCATACTTTTTGATCAAGTCTTATAAAGGATATATCATTCCTAAAACTAGACGTTTTGATCATCTTTGTCTTATATGGGAGCTACCATTCCTGAAACTAGACTTGATCCCAATCTTATCAATTCTATCTATCCTTTTCATCTGATCCATTCTATCATGTCTTATACAGGATATATCTTTCCTGAAACTAGACATTTTGATCAAGTCTTATACACGATATATCGCTCTTTAAACCAAACATTTTGATCATCTTTGTCTTATACAAGAGGTGTCATTTATGAAACCAGACTTAATATCAACCTGATCAATCTTATCAATCCAATCAATTTGAGCAATCTTATTGAACCCATGCATGTCATCCACTATCCATTCCTCTATCTTTCAAATAACATTCTTCTTCTTTCGAGAGATCATTCATGCCTTTAGTGTACGAACGATCTCCCGAGGGGGAATTATTATATCAAATCTCAACATCAATTTCATATCAGTCTCATATCAAATTTTCATATCAGATAAATTCTTCATATCTGAGGCATCATCAATATTGTTCATCAAATCTACATCTGGGGCATCATATGGGATAACTTTCACTACAACATCATATTGATCAAACTTTGGCAGCATATCCGGCAAATTTTATTTGAATCAACATGTGCACACATGTCAATTCAAAGAAGGGCAAAATCTAGACATATAAATCTTACCACTTTCCTAAATGAATATTTAATATTTATTTTAACCCCATTCCCCTTATTAATTAAATTCTAAAAAAATAATTTCTTCACTTTCATCTATTTGATTAAATAAATTACTCAATTTATCTAATTAAATTCACCTAAACCTTTTCTAGCCTTTAATTAAATAAATCACTTTATTTAATTAAATCCCCTTCCTCCCTTTTTAATTAAATTTACATTTAATTAAATTAATCTTTGCAAATAAATAAATCTAATTTATCTATTAAATCCCCCCACTTGTATTTATGCAAGTTGCATCTATTTTAGTTGAAAAAAAGTAATTTTATTAAAATCCTTTTCCGTCATCCACTTGCATTTTCCTACATCTCTCACTTGTCTCCCAAACCCCTTCTAGATTTTTCTAATCACTTCCAATTTAGCATAATTCATCTACTAATTATTGTCACATTCCTAAGCAAAGGGAAGTCACTTATCAAAGCCTCAAAGTCTTTGAAATGCATTAAAGGCTTTATGTCTTCAATAAGCTAACCCTCAAAGTCTTCCTAACCATTAATGGTTAACTCAACCTTCTTGCATGGTTAGAGACTTTCTCTCTAATTTACCCTCATCTAACCCAAGGGTCTCATCAGGCATTCATGGATTTAACCTTGGTTATCCTATTAACCCTTGCACAAGAGTTTACCCCTTGGGTAAAAGCTTTATCCATTGGATAACCCTAACCTAACCTTAACCCTTATATCCTAGGGTAACCTTCATGTTTCCTCAAGCATTTAATGCTTCTTACATCTCCTCTGAAGGAACCCTTTGTTGACAATTGTCACCATTTCATTGGTGATAATTGTAAACATGGATTGATTAACTTTCAATCCTGGCCCTTGTTAATATTATTCAATCTTGACCATCCATTGCCCTATTTTTCCTATAAATAGAGCTCTCATTCTTCATTTTTCATAATCCTCCAATCTTTCATGCATCTACACTATAGTCTAAATTACTAAACATTTCAGCCTCTCTTTGTTAAATAATCATAATAGCATTTTAGAAGCATTTTAATATATCATGGAATATTTATGTTAGGATAGTATATCATTGCTAGGATAATTTGTTAATCTTTTATCATATCATCATCTTCATAATAGCTTAATCATCATAGTTTTAACATCATATATATCTTAGAATGCATTCATGCATATAATTCAAACATCACTTGTTCTTGGAGTTGTCATTCCTAAGTCACTTTTCTCAATGATATGAGAGCAAAACATTGACTTTAGGGATCCTATGAGATAGAGAACAATGGGACACCCCTTGGAAAGTTTAACTAATTGGATTAGTTCATATACTTACACCAAGAGTCTCATTGGTGTGTGAGTCTTTTGGATTTGAGTTCTTCATTTTTGTCACCATATTTTTCCGCATATAATTAGTGAAGTTGTTTAATGTTTTGGTTGAATGGTATTTGAGTTTCAGATCTATTGCATTGTATCATTGATGTTTTGGTCAACCGGTAAAGTTTGACAGTACAGTTGCAGTTTTTGATACAATGACTAAACCGGTTAGTTTAATGATTGGATTCTAAGTTGAAAGTTTGTTTGGTGAAAGTTTAGTTTATTTTATATCTACTGATTCACCCCCCCCCCCCCCCACCCCCGTTTGAGTGGTTGACCAAATCCTTATAGTTTCATCATATTATCAAATTTCACCTATCGAAGACATTTCAAATTCTTTTTTCATTTCTTTTGTAAAAGTTAAACTCATGTCATCATCTCCTCAAAATATGATATCATCTACAAGCACTTCTACAATCAATAACTTATCTCCTTATGTCTTCAAGTAAATGTTGTTGTCCTCACTAGTTCTTTGAAATCCAATCTTTATTAGGTGTGAATGGAGTCTCTCATACCATGCCCTTGGATCTTTCTTTATCCCATATAAAGCTTTATGAAGTTTGCATACCATGTCCTTATCTTCAGTCAATGCAAACCCATTTGGTTGTTCAATGTAAACCTCTTATTCTATAATTCCATTAAAAAATGAAGACTTGACATCCATTTGGTATACCTTGAATCCTTTGAATGTTGCAAATGCAAGTATCATTCTTACTCCTTCAAGTCTAGCAACTCGTGCAAAGGTTTCTCCATAATCCTCACCTTCTTCTTGTCCATATCCTTTGCAAACTAGTCTAGCCTTGTTCCTAACGACTTCACCATCTTTATTCAATTTGTTCCTAAACACCCACTTAGAACCAATCAAAATCTTATCAGCTAGTTTGGGGATAAGTGACCAGGTTTTGTTCTTCTATATTTCATCAAGCTCCTCCTACATAGCCTTTATCCAATCATCATCCTTGAGACCTTCCCTCATTGGGTTAGATTCAATTGTGGAAATTAGACAAGAAATTTCTATGATATTTCCTCTTGTTTGTACTCCAACATTCATGTCTCCAATTATCTGATCTGCAAAGTGATTCAACTTTACATATCTAGGTATAACCGGTACCAATGAAGAACCCTCTTCTTCTTCTTCTTCCACCAGTTGAGAAACATCCTCCACACTGTTCTGCTCAGCATCATTTTGAACTTTTGGTTCCATGATCACTAGCTTTTGTTCATCTACTACATCAGACTTGTTGGTAGCATCAGATTTGTTAGAATACTCATCAACTTTCACATTAACACTTTCCACAATCTTCTTGATTCTTTTGTTAAAGCACTTGAAATATTTTCTCTTAGTTGAGTAACCAAGGAGAGTTCCTTCATCACTTTTAGGATCAAACTTTCTTGTATACTCATCTTTGTTTATGTAACACCTTCTTCCAGAGACTTTGAAATGACTAACATTAGGAGTATGACCATACCATAATTCATAGGGACTTTTGTCACTACCTTTCTTGACCAATATCTAGTTCATTGTGTATACTACAGTGCTAACTGCTTCTCTCCAAAACATTTTAGGTACAGCCCCTTGTATCAATGTTGTTCTTGCCACTTCAACTATGGTTCAATTCCTCCTTTTTTCAATCCCATTCTATTGTGGTGTCCTTGGTGTAGATAGTTGTCTCTTGATTCCATTCTCATCACCATATTTCACAAATTCAGCTGATGTGAATTCTCCACCCTGGTCAGATCTCAGACACTTTTGGTTCTTACTAGTTTATTTCTCCATCAAGTCTTTGAATGCCTTCAACTTTATTAAAGCATCAGACTTCTCCTTAAAAAATGTAACCCACATCATTCTTGAATAATCATCAATAAATATTATGAAATATTTATCACCTTGAAAACTCCTAGTCCTCATAGGACTTCATAAATCAGTGTGCACCAAATCTAAAATATTTTCAGAAGAAAATGATTTTATTTTGAAAGAGGAAGTAGGCATCTTATAGAACTGACACTCCTTACAAATCATATTGTCTAGTTTGACTAGTTGTGGCATACCTCTAACCATACTTGAATTGCTGACCTTGAACAAATTATCAAAATTTACAATGCAAAATCTTCTATGCCATAGCCAACTGTCCTCAACTTTTGCAACCAACCAACTATTAACATTAGTATTTAGATGGAATAAGTTACTTTTTGTCTATTTAACGGTAGCAATTAGTTCTTCTTTGCTTCCTAAAATCTTGCACACTCCATTTTTGAACTCAAGATGATAACCTTTATCATTTAGCTTACCAACACTCAACAAGTTATGCTTCAATCCTTCAACCCAATACACATCATCAATATTACTTTTTCCATTTAAAGAGATTGAACCTTTACCTTTTACCATGCATGGTGTATTTTTACCAAATCTCACTACAACACCATCAAACTCTTTGAGTGAGATGAACTTGTTCTTGTCACCAGTCATGTGATGTGAGAAACCACTATCAATGACCCACTCATCACTGCTATCAATATGGGACACTAAAGATTTCTTGTCAGAGAGATCTTCCTTAACTGCTACAAAAACAATTTCCTCATTATCTTCATCCTTGAATTCCTCATCGCTAACACCTTCATCTACTACAACATAACATTGTTTCTTACCTTTTCCCTTATACTTTCTGAACATTTCTTTTTGATCACTGTTAGGACAATTAGCAACAATATGTCCTATTTTGTTACATGAGAAGCACTTAAAAGGAAACTTGCCTTTGTACTTACTGGTGCCTCTAGGAAGTTTCTTTGCCAATAAAGCCTCAATTTCCATCAGGTTATGTTCATCATCCATTTTTTCATTACCACTGTCATGATGACTTGACCTATATTCATGATTATGATAGACATCCTTTCCTTTTCTTATCAGTGCATTAGATACTGATGCTTTCAAAGAAGATTCTTCTTTAGGTACATCATTGTCAAAGCTATTCAATTCAAAAGCAGTAAGCTTACCTATCAATGAATCAACTGTAACATTGTCTTTGCTAACTGACCTCAATTCTTGGATAGTAGATACTCTAATAGCATAAGCAGGTAGTAAGGTTCTAGGCATTTTACTTACCACTATGTCTTCTACTATGGTTCCACCAAAACTTTTGATTCCTCCAACTACTTCTTTTATTCTTTGTTCGTACTAGGTGATGTTCTCACCTTCCATCATCCTCGTGTCATCAAAATTGCCTCTTAGGATTTCTTATTTATCTTTTTGCACATGCTCATCTCCACCATGAACATCAATATACTCATAATCAGAAAGAGTACTTACAATGGCTTCCAATGCTTGAATATTCTCCTACTGCTCCTTGAGCTAATCTGTAGTTAGAGTACCGATAGGAGGTGTATATTGATTACCCACATTCTCCCAGAACTATGGCCCCATACCTTTGATGTAGATCTTCATTATGTTGCTCTAGATTCTGTAGTTATCGTTTGTGAACTTAGGACCCTCCTTCTTCATCATCTTAGATCTTTACCTCAAGCGGTTAAGCTTTTGCACTGTAAAGACGCAAAACATTCAAAATTCAATTATAAAATGAAATACTCTTTATTCTTAAATAAACTCATAATTGCTTTAATAAGTCTATTTTCTTCCATTATTCCATTCTTAAGTCTAAATGATCATTTCAATGATATCACAATAAACAAGATTTTTTTAAAGAGATAAATATTCTTTATTCAATAAGAATATGTAAGTAGTATCTCAATCATATCTACATACAATACTTAGGCCTTTCAAATGCCTTAAGTTCATATAACAAGATAAATATAAAGTAAAGGATGAGATATGTCCGTTGATCTACAATCCAAAGCCATCTTCAATGCAATATTTAGAATTGAAGACGAGAACAAGATTCAGGTGCTTTTTGCACCCAACCTTGAAGCTTACACTTCCTTGGAATTCTTGGTCAATCAAGAATACCCAACCCTACATGAATTGCTTAGCAAAATGAATTCGATAGACAAGATGGAATTTGGTGCGTGCCTAGAATAATACATGCATTTTCATTTTTCTAATTCCATTAAGAAACAAGAAGGATCAATCAAGGATATGGTAGAGAACATAAATAAATCCATCTATTTCAATGGTCAATAAGTTACTCGGGCGAGTAAAATTCCATGCATAGCAATAAAAGATAGTTTGGAAAAGAAAATTATTCTCTCTATAATTCAACATTTGGCACCCATCCTGGAAGGTAAATTTCCCACAAATACAAGAATATCTTAGCTTTTCTAATGTTCATATGAAACTTAGAATAAATATATAGAAGACAATCTTTCATTTTTCAATTCTAGCTTTCTATTTCTCGCATGATGAAAAATACAATGTTAAAGAAGAAAATATTTCGTTAAATAGATATAGAAGGAAACAATCTTTCGTTTACAACCAATTATATCTGACAAAAAAAAAAACTTTCATGGACAAACATATATATATATCCAAAAAGAGAACAATCTTTCACTTCTATCTTTTCAAGTAAATCAAAGACAAGAATTTAAAATAAGAAGGTGTAACACAAGTATGTATATTTACATATAAACGAATAGAATATGAGTATACATTCTTTCTTCAAAATAACATATTAAATTTGATACTAACATGTGTTTTCTATGATTTACGATTTCAACTATCTAAATTTAATAAAGTTTCTACAATAAGTATTAAGTAAGATGACATTTCATAATGCACATACCTATATG
Source organism: Cryptomeria japonica (assembly GCF_030272615.1). NCBI lineage: Eukaryota > Viridiplantae > Streptophyta > Pinopsida > Cupressales > Cupressaceae > Cryptomeria > Cryptomeria japonica. Next base: position 74,935,146 of record NC_081408.1, on the reverse strand, counting down.
GCTTCTTCAAAAGAAATCTAAAAAAAATTATCATGTCTTCTAATGCATAAACTAATTCAAAGTTTAACTCTTTCTTCATTAGTGATCTAAAATAAACAATTCTCAAGATAAATCTATTCTTATTCTATAAATATATAATAAACTATTGCTCAAATAAGAGCCTACCTCTAAAATACGATCCAAATTGGATTATGATCAATGATAACCCTCCCTAAATTTGTCTGCAATATGTCTAGATTCCAATGCTTTTCCCCTGTACGCTATTCTATCTCATAAGTTCTCTCTTCTATACTTACTACTCTATATTTCCATTCTCTATTCTTAGTTCTATCTTTTCTATACTCTGCAAATTTATCTCTTTTCCACAATATCATCTTCTCTGCCTTTATTCTATGTATATTTCCAACTGTGTCTTTCCTCAAAAATAAACAGTCTTATTTATGTTATTTTTCCAACTACCATTTCTTGGTTTCAAGCCTATCTTAACTGTTATTTATGCCACCTTGAGCAACAGATCTAACAGTTCCAAATCAATTGAATGGCATGTCGTATCAAGTCATACCACATAGGCTTGCAACTACAGTCCTTGTTTACCTCGAACTCTACAAACACGACTTATTTGTTACATGCAATACTCATGTTCAACTCGAACTGTACATCATGATAGCATTCCATGAGAAGTTTGTGTTCAATACAACTCTAAGTTTTTTCTCCGTGAGTCGATAATAATATCGACTCCCCCTTAACTCATAGTTTTCTATGAGTCACCAATAATACCGATTCTTTTGCAAGTAATTTCCAAGTCTTGTGGCATTTACTTCATGCCAATTCGACTTCACTATGTCAGCTTCCTTATATCATGCAATATGATTAGGTATTAGTAACAACACGTTATTCAAAAAGTCCTCCACCTTTATATATATATATAGATAGATTTAGTTAAATGATTAAGTATATGAAAAATATGAACATAGAGATTATGTATATGTAAATATGTACATGATTTCAAAAATTAAAGTAATCAAGCTTATGAGTATACCAATATAATTATATATATATTAAATTTACCTACGTATATATATATATATATATATATATATATATATATATATATATATATATATATATATATATATATATATATATATATATAATCAAGTCATTTTTATTCAAACTCATATACATATATAATACATATAATTATATATATATAAACATAACTTGTAAACAAAATAATATATATAGTTTCACCAAATCACACATATTTGCACAAAAGAACTTAAAAATTTACAATCAATATTCATATTTAATCTTCCTTTAACAACAAATTTTTCTTTAAAATAAAGCATATCATTTGTAAGCACTCATGCAAATTTGAATTTTAAATCAATCACAAGATCAAATCATACAACCATCATATATACATTTATATGTTCTAATAGTGGTTTGTGAGATTCCCGTCCATTCTAATGAAGCCTACAAGCTAAAACAACTCTACTTGAACCATGTTCTCTCCTTCAATCATGTTCACCTGTTCCTGCATTCACTTACACTCAATTGCTCATTAGCAATGATGATCCCAATTTCATAATAAAAATAATACTGATAATTCAGTTGCATGTAAATCATTTCATTGCATTTAAACTCTTATTTCATTATCATCTATTTCACTAAAAATTCCATTTCCATTTTATTTCAATTTCATAAATGAAAAATAAACATTATTTTCCTAATAAATAATTACAAATAAATATGGTTCGTGACATCGTCTCGATGTCTTACTATTCTATCAATAAGCACATAGTATCTCAACATCATAAAATGTTAACCATACATCATAGTCTCAAATCAGAACAATAACAATAGCATCCATGCTTTCCAAGTTCACAACATGTAAATCAAGTCAGAGTATCAAGGTATCTTGTGCATTAAGTAAATACTACTCTAAGAAAGTAAATGAGGAAAATGATGGTCAATCATCTTAGTATCCTCCCATGTAGCACTATCCTCATAATATTGGTTCTACTAGACCTTATACTGAGTGAAATCTCTGCTAGGTAGCTTCACGCTACATTGATCGGGGATTCAGATGGGCTCCACTAGCACCACCGCTGGATTTTATACCTATAAACAACTAGATTTATAACTTCTAGCACATCAAAGGGTCCCACATATCTTGGTACCAACTTTTATGATTTCCCAAATGAGTTAGAGCTCTTATGAGGCTTGATCCTCAAAAGACTTTATCTCCTACAACAAACTATCTGAAAGTCTTATTTCTATCAGAATAGCTTTTTTGTCTATCGGTTGCCTCTTTCAATCTTGTCCTCATCAACTTTATCTACTCATCCATTTCTTGAGAAAATCAAGACCTAATGATCCTATCTTCCATTCTATCTCAACTAACAGGTGTGCGACCCTTTCATCCATAGAGTGCCTCAAAAGGTGTCATCCCTAAAGATGCGTGAAAAGAGTTGTTATATACAAACTCAACCAAAAACAAATGATCCTCCCACATGTATTGTTGATCCATGCAATAAATTCGTAGAAGATCTTCCACAACCAGATTAACCCTTTCCGTTTGGTTATCAGTCTGAGGATGATATGCTAAACTAAAGTTCAGTCTGGTTCCCAAAGCTACATTCAATGTTGTCCAAAATCTAGATGTCATCCTAGTATTCTTATCTAAAATAATGGTTTCTAGTACACCATGCAATCAGAATATCTCTTGCACAAATTTCTTTGCAAGAGTCAATGATCCGTCCTTAAGATTTCCAGGTATGAAATGTGCAACTTTTCTCAACTTATTAGCAACTACTAAGATGATATCATGCAAGTTTTTTTCTCATAGGTAACCCTTGGATAAAATCCATACTGGTTACTTGCCACTTATACTCAGGTATAACACGTTGAAAAAAAAGTCATGCCTAATGAACATGCTCAGGTTTCACTCGCTGGCATTCCAAACACTTTACCACATACTCAAACACCTCTTTTCCTGCATTTAGGCTAAAAATACAAAATTCTCAATTCAGTTACCATCTTTGTCACTTTTGAATGTTCTAAATAAGGTGTATGCAATATTAATTTCCTTAAGTTTCTACCTCTAAGTGAGTAAATCCTTCATTAACATTCCTAGTCACCATCAAGTCCTATCTCATATCTATCTATGATCCCTAAAATCTACTTCCAAAGCTTTCTTATCCTTTAGGTAATGTTTCTCTTCCAAGTGATTCAATAGCAATTGCTATCTTAAGTTTGTCTTTAAATTAACTATGGCAGATAAATATTTTCTTGGTTTAAGAGAATCTGTCATTCGACTCTCTTCGAATTCCAAATATTCCATCCAACTAACTCCATTTTAGTCCTCTGACTTTTAACAGTCCATAAAGATTTTGGAACTACTAGGTATACCTTTAACTGACAACTAACAAGGTAATCATAATAATAGAAAATTTTAATGTAATAGCATATGTTGAGCATCTGCTAATGCAACCTATACTCAACTAACTCTAAATTTTTTTTTTGTCAAAGACAACTTATACTTGGATGTCCAAGACTACATCACCAACTTTTAATTAACAAAAGACATCATACATGATCACATAATCTCAAGGATAATAAGACACAAATTTGTCTATCTTCTATATATATATATGTACCTTTGCGAGACCCACTCACTTGTTTCTCATATTGAAGTCACTCACACTAAAAATTATACACATACATGGTATTTTTGTCCTAACTAATACAAACAACTATGCTTGGCATACTCTCTAAGTTCTACTCCCTTGTACATTCTATCAGGGGTTCGCTATGAACATGATAGGGAATGAATGCAAAATGCAAATTAAAAAACACTTTAAATTTTAAACATTAGATTAGCCACCGTAAGGATTAAGAGAACAATGATCAATTTCAATAGTAAATTATAAAATGCGCATAATGAAACAATAAGTCAAGTGTGACCAAGGGCCACAAAAATAGAGATAGAAAATTGGTGACTCATCTACTTACAAAAGAAAAATATGATTGGCTTCAGAAAAGCCAAATCCAAATACCAAAAAACAAATAATTCATCAATAAACCAAATAAAGCATCAAATGATATATATCATGAACTGTGTGACTAAGTGTTACAACACCTTGGGGTATCCTTTCCAAAGTATGCTAGAGAGAATATCAAACATAGTACCAACAATTTCGCCATTGTGTTGACAAGGATCACAAAACTTGAGCATAAAATAGAAAAATAAGTCCTTATGAAGGTTTCATCCATAATATCCATAATTTATATCCATATAATACCTCCATATGATACCTACTATAGGCATAGAGTATAATAGAATAGTATCTATATCTTTCACAAGAACAAGTTAGAATAATGCTAGTCTAGGAACATAATTTAATAATTCAAGCATCCAATGCATCTGGGTTCTTATGATAACTGCAATTGTTGTAAGATCTCCACTACAACGTGTGTGGGTTCTTATGGTAACTGCCATTGTTGTAAGATCTCCACTACAACTATACTGTATAAGAAACATACTTAAAAGTGCTCATCTCCACTTAGGAGACTATTATCCAAGATATGTGTCCATATAAATTTGCTAAGTCTAGGAGATACTCTTCTTCTGCCTATTCTGGCACCATACTGCTTTAAAATAACAACTTTATTTATCATTGTTTTAAAAAAAAAATGATCACATAAATATATATCTCTACTCTTGGAATCAATGGGGTATATCCTTTTGACTCATCTGAACTAATTACTATTTGATAGGGAGACTCTCACAAAGAAGTGCAATTTGGCTCATTCACTATGAATAGGTCTCATTGTAGGCTTCCTTGTTTGTCTTATGCCCTTATTTCCTTGTTTGATTCAATGCCAACCCCCAATCTTCTTTGGAGAACTCTCTACCAGTGTGTTTTCTCCAATTACTCAATCAAGGTTAGGACTCACAAGAGTAAGTCTAACCACCAACATGTCTAATTCTTTATCCTTCACTTGCAAGGGACTAGGAGGAGTCTAAGATGGTTTGAAAACTCCTACCATGTGGTTTTGAAGTTTACTTCCCTTGATTTCTCTATCGCTTTCATAGGTTCCTATTTTCAAGGCCTAGTAGCCCTATGAGCCCCTTTTAGCCCTACCTTCATGGTTTTTGCTCTTTTGTGCTAAAAACCTCCAAATGAACCCCCAAAAGATTTTGTGAGTTGGATATGCATTTGGACACTCTTAAATATTTAGGAGATGAGGTGGTCTGATATGTCCGTACACATACGACCCCCAAAATGGTTATTTTGAAGGGTTTTAGGCTTGTATGCTCTCACCAATGGGTTTTATAGGTCTCCACAGCCTATCCAACCTCTATACTCACACTGAGACTCTGCAAGACAACCATATTCCTTTCCAATCACTTTTCTCAATCACATTTGATTACCCCTGCAAGAAATAGTAAAAATAGCAGTCACACTCCCTAGTCGGGCTATGGCAAAGCTCGCCTAGGACATGATGGTAAAATGATCCAAATCAACTTCCATGGCACAAAATGGAATATTTACACTATATACAAACTTCATTACTCGAATCCCAAAGGGCATCAAGAAACCACAAAGGGAATTCAAGTTGGAGCCATTTTTAGGGCTTTAACCCCTTACTCAAGCCGAGAGCATTATAAACTAGAAAGAATTTATTTACACCAACTAAACCTGCACAATGAGTGAGCACAAATACTTTCTAATAACCACAACAACACAAACTAAGCATCCATGAAGGTACAATACAGAAATCAATCCATCCGGTACGGACTACAATAAACAATTTTGCAAATTTATTGAAGAAATCAAGAAATTGTCTCAAGTTGCTATTCAAAATTCAATCTTTGGATCTTCCAACTCTTATACAATGTTTTGAGAGGCTTTATCTATGCCTACTCAATCAAAACCAACCACCAATCGGTCCTCTAACTACCGATTTGAGCATTGTTCAAAAATTGCTCACATTGTTGCAAAATGTTGTCAAGCAAACATGACAACTTTTCCTCCACAATGCATTTTTACATTTTTTGCATATCTACATAGTCTTGACCCCCTAGGATGGTTTCCTAACATCAAATAAACATTTCCAAAAACCTTATGAGGCCTTATAAGGATTTTTACCCAATTTTTCTATATGATGCCATTTTAGGCTTACAAAGGCACATAGGAGAAAACTGAGTAAACAAACTAAGACTAAAGACAATCAAACTACAAACAACCTCAAAACACACTTTTAGACTCTTCAATAGTCCTTTATTCAATCATTGACCCTATGAGGATCATTCACTCCAAAATTTGAAAGTTCATCAAGAAACCTAGGTGCTCCTGCACCACTATCAACTCAAAGGGAATATGCTCATATAAACATTCCTTGTTTTCTTTCATCTCTTTGTTAAGGATAGTCAAACTAGTCTTGTTTTCTTTCAACTCGGTAGGTGAGATTCCCTTTCCCTTATCATATTTCTCATTGTCCCACCATGTCGCAACTTCTCCAGTAAGTTGATAAGCAAGCCATACTACTTTAGTTTCATTTGACATGTTACGAAGTTTAAAATACTTCTCCATTTCAATTACCTAAGCTTCATCACCATCACCAATGGTCTTACCATCAAACTTAGGTGGGGCTGTCCTTTTCAAGTCTTTAGCTAGCTCCCCTTCAATCCTAACTCAATGATCAGGTTGTTCCTCGGCTCTAAGAAATTCATTACTAGGTTGTTCTTCCGGTTGAGGTTATTCATTTCGAACCTCACCAACTCTTTGAGCTTCTTGTTTAATTCCATCCCTCCTAGCATTCTACTGATTCAAAAGATCAAGAATTTGGTCAGGTCTTTCATTCTTGTTACTTGATCCAGCTCTAGTAGTTCTAGAACCCATTGCAAATCAACAATTCCTATATCAAGAAATGTTTCTTTAGCGTAATGGTCATAGGCCCTAGTGTTATAAACCTATAGCTCTGATACCAAAATCTAAAGATGTAAAACGTTCTAAATTCAATTATAAAATGAAATACTCTTTATTCTTAAATAAACTCATAATTCTTTTAATAAGTCTATTTTCTTCGATTATTCCATTCTTAAGTCTAAATGATCATGTCACTGATATCACAATAAACAAGAGTTTTCTTAAAGAGATAAAGATTCTTTATTCAATAAGAATATGTAAGTAGTATCTCAATCATATCTACATACAATACTTAGGCCTTTCAAATGCCTTAAGTTCATATAACAAGATAAATATAAAGTAAAGGATCAGATATGCCAATTGATCTTCAATCCAAAGCTATCTTCAATGCAATCTTTAGAATTGAAGACGAGAACAAGATTCAGATGCTTTTTTTACCCAACCTTGAAGATTATGCTTCCCCGAAATTCTTGGTCAATCAAGAATACTCGATCTTGCACGAATTGTTTAGCAAAAGGAATTCGATTTATATTGGTTATCACTATAGCATTTTTAGCAATGGAAAATGACCTTTGAAGGAAATAGAAAATAGTTAGTGTTCAAAAATTAAGTGTACAAGAATTTTATCTAGCTTCTAAAACTTGTCATGTTAATCTTCTGTCTAGCTATCGCCATGTCTTTTCATCCTACAAGCCGATTACAATGAAGAGGCTTTTCCCATAGACTTTATACCTACAAGAAGCTTCCCCTATTGGTTATCGATTCTCTTCTTTCCACTGCCACAACTAAGCTTCTCTCCCTCTTGCTCGTTCCATCCTTCACTTTGCTGACGTATCTTCTTGCATAGCTTCCCCCGACACATCAATTAATGTGGCAAAGGGAGAACCCCAAGTAAAAGAAGGTGAGAAAAGAGTATGTGAAGCGTTTTTCTCCAATCCAGGTAGAGATCAAAAATGCGAGTCTTTGTTATTACTTGTTGTAATGAGGGGGCACATTAGAATATTGACCAACATTATGACAATTTAAGAGATGACTTTGAATTAATTGAACAAGTTAAAATGGGGCAGCCAAATTAGGAAGTTACATATGCTATGTTTTATCATATATTATGATAGTTGTAAGAGCATATGCTAAAGTATAACTTGGAAGACCATAACCAACTTGAGCATTGGAATTTGGACCCAATATAGCGCCCATTTTGGGTCGTAGTTATGTCCCATGGTGTTTGAAAACTGCTAAAAAATAATTGGATGAAAGACAATCAAAGAATCTAAGGTTTAGATGTTTAAAGATGGAGGCAAAATGAAAGAAGTTTGGTAGAACTCCACAAGTCTATAAGAGAGAACCAAGGCTCAATGATGAAAGGTGGGACTTGACCAAAGGTTAGAAGGTTAGATGATTTGGAGATGGACAAGAATTAGAAGAAATCTAAATGACTTTTGCAAGTCCACTTGAGAAAAATAGGAAAAAGAAGTATTGCAACAATAAAGTAGAGAGGGATTAAAGGTTAAGAGGAAGAAAGGAAAGGAAATAAATCCCAGTGAACTCTACAAATCTACAAAACACAGGAAGCTTGAACAAAAGTTGAGAACATGAGAAACTAGGGACGCAAAAAAGGGTGAGAGGTCTCGAGGTCAAACAAAGTAGAAATTCAACGATCCATAAAAAACCCACAACTTAAAAAAGAAAAATAAAGAAGAGATCCAATACACTTGGCATATTTTCGTGCAAGACTACTAAGTAGGATAGGATATTGGATGAGTAAAAGATGTTCAATACTCCACTAAAACTTTGTTAACACTGCAAAATTGAGAAAACTTACCAAAACCTTCCCAAACTCTAAAGTTTTTTTAAAAAAATTTAACTTTAAACATATGATAGGAACAAAGACGATGATGATAGATAAGATTTAGGAAACTTGATCAAGGGAAGACACTTTTGAATATTTCTCATATTGATTATATGGAAGGGCATAATGAGGCTTAATACATAAGGGAGCTAGGAGTTAGGCAACTTTTTGAATTGTCAAATTGAGTGCCAACATAGCTTTAGTTAGGGATGTGTGCCTAGATAAAATTTATGGTAAAAGCACTTTACATAACACACCCATCTAAGTAAAGTGACATTTGTTCATACTCTTTCTTTTCACATTTCATTATCAATTGTCTTTTATTGTAAATAATTAGTCTTCAAAAAAGAAATTTACATTTCTTGTGATTTTTCCTTTGTCCTCCCATATATTACTCAAACTATATCTTACTATTGGCGTAACCATTGCACCTCCTTGAAATGAAAGTGCTAATTATTAAAAATATTTTGATAAAACATAAAATAATCATTTTATCAGCTGTATAGACACTGCCCCATCCGGTCGCGGCTATTCTGACTCCAAAACGGATCTTTCGTACAAAGTGATAGCGACATGTTAGTCAATCACAACCGTTTATTACAAAATCAACGGTGTAAAATGCACGACTAACATGTGTTAGTCAATCCATACTGCCGTTTTGAAACCAGAATAGACACGTCTGCCCCACCCAGTGCCTTATATGGCTCAGTTTTCAAACTCGGAATTGCGACACAGCTGTTTTCAGCGTGGTGGAAGGAGCGCAGAAGTTTCGCCGATGGGAAAAAGAATTTTGGTGCAAGCTCACAACCTTCATTAATGTACGGTTGTGACTCACCAACCGCAAAACATTGGAAGTAGAAAAGCTGACTGCATGATTCGAGAAAATCTTGAAAGGACGCTTCGATGAAGACATTTGTAGAGTATGGTTCCAGTCAGAAAAACATAGAAATGTGTGTCGGCTTTGACTCGTTTAGCTCTTTAGGCTGGCCATTTACCGAGAAAATAATTGCTCGAAGTAACAGTACACTATCACAGTTCACGGCTTTAATTTACCATAAAAAAAGATGACAATTGCTGAAGCCGGGCCCCGTTCACCAACACGCACTTTGTCATCGGTAGTTGAAACTTGACAGCTCGAATCGAAAATATTTTAAAAGCAAGTTATTTTGTATATTATTGAATCAATATCAAAATTATAAATAATAACAACTGTACGAAGTGGTTGGAGGAATCATCAACGTAGAATTAATTAGCAATTGCACCTTTGTGTGTAATAGGTATGCCAAAATTGTGTGAAAGGTCAATTATGGAAAATTTTGGTCTATTTTGTATACTGAGAAGAGGGGATAGCATACACGAGAGAGAGAGAGAGAGAGAGAGAGAGAGAGAGAGATGGGATACCGATAGATATGGAGATAGAGAAAGAGATAAAGATAGGGGATGGAGAGAGAGAAATGGGAGAGGGCTAGATAAAGATGGAAGAGACATACAGATAGGGGAAGAGAAGGAAAAATAGAAAGATAAAGATAGAACTAGGAAGCAATATATAGCGAGAGGTAGAGAGATGGAAATATAACAAGATAAAGATGGGGGAGATGGACAGATGAAGATAGAGGGGTAAAGAGATATAGATACGAAGATCTAGGAAGGAGAGAGAAGGAAAGAGATGGATGGGTAGATAAAGGGAGATATGTCTAGAGATAGATGAGGAGCAAAGAAGAAAAGAGAAACAAAATTTTGTGCTGAAACTGAGATTACAGCTCGTATAGAAGTATACCTGGCCAATGGAGCAAATGTCTCCTCATAGTCTATTCCCTCCTTCTGAGAGAAACCCTTTGCCACGAACCTTACCTTTTATTTCTTGATGCTACCATCTGCACCGTGCTTGATCTTGTAGATCCAGCGTGATCCAACCATAACCCTATCTGTTGGTCTAGGAACTACCTCCCACACATCATTCTACATTATTGATGTATATTCCTCAACCATTGAATCTTACCACACCTAATGTTGTGCAGCCTCCTGATAGCTAGAATGTTCTACCAACTGACTAACTAATGCAACATAGTCATCATACTTGGCTGGTTGTCTTCGTTGTCTACTACTCCTCCTAGGAGTACCCACTAACCCCTGAGTATTCTTTTGTGTTTTCTGAATCTCACGGTTCCTACTCCCAACTATAGAGGATGAAATGTCAACCTCCATGTCTTCTTGATGCATCTCTTCCTGCACCTATTGCTCCATACTCTGTGAACTCTCACCACCTGAGCCTATACTGGTACTAGTGACTATACTCGAGCTTTGCTGCCCTTGACTCGGTAGAGTTATCCTTGGAGCTTTTGTCGGTTGCTCACTCTGATGCTCTGCTGGCAAATCTCTGGACCTCCTAAATGCCTTGTCCTCCATGAACTTGACATCACGCTTGACTATAATTCTCCTGGTCCCTAGAATAAATATCTGATATGCCTTTGAGGTTTCACTGTACCCCACAAGGTACCCCCTCGTGGTAGTCTGATCTAACTTGGTACATGTATCCCTTGTAATATGACAATATGCCAAACTCCCAAATATCTTGAAGTGATTGACATTTGGCTTTTTTCCTATAAAAGCTTCCTCTAGTGTCATCTTCTCTAGTGCCTTATGTGGAACCCTGTTCTATATGTATACTGCCATACTACATGCTTCTGCCATCATGAAACAATGGATTCTGTGGTTCTCCTCCTTGTAATTGGAGAAATACTCTCTAACTCCTGTCATATGAAATGATGCCCCACTATCTATATACTAGACACTCTATGAGGCTAAGCTAACCATACAAGCTATAAGTGCAAACTCATTTTCCATTCTACTAGAGAGCTCATCTGCACTTGTTGAAGCTGCCATCTGCTTCTTCCCTTTATTCTCATTCTTCTTCCTTTGTGGGCAATCACTGACATAGTGGCCAAATTTGTGACATCCATAGCACTTGATTTTAGAGAAGTCCTTCTTCTTCTTCTCACTTTGTGGATTTGATCCTTTGCTAGAATCCTTCTTTGTTTTCCCTTTTCCTGCTAGGGCAATGTTTTCTTGGTCCATCTCACCTTTCTAACTCTTACTGTTGGATCCACTAACAAGGCTTAGTCTAAGCTCCTCCTAAGTGAAATAACTCCAAAGTCGATCCCAACTTGGTAAGATGTCTCGTCCATTAATAACTTGAACAAAGACATCCCATTGCTTAGAAAACCCATTTAGGGCTATCCGTACTAGCTCATCATCACTTGGTTTATCTCCAACAACTGCTAACTCATCCTTGACAAGTCTAAGCCTAGTGAGGTAACTTGTCACATCTTCTCCCTTGTTCATCTGAGTATTCCTCAAATTTTTCTCTGAGAATCAGCTTCAGGTTAGTGGTCGCATTCTGGTACAGATTTAAGATGGTGTCCCTCATTGCATTTGCTGTATCCAAATTTGTGATATGCGGAACTATATGATCCTTAACACCTTCAAGGATTATCCTCCTCGCTTTGGCATCTTCCTTCTTATATGTTGCAAGAAGTATTGGATCTATAGGTACAATCACAACAGTGGTAACATATTCCTTGATACGACTCTCTTCTAGCAATAAAGAAATTCTGGCTTTCCAGACACCAAAATTTGAGGCTCCATCTAATCTGTCCTGATCTCTTAAACCTGCTGAGGCCATCTCAAGGGATAAAACAAATAATAATTCTAAAGAGGTCAAACTAGGTTTTATAAACCCTCGATTTTCTTTCCTTTGCCTAAGATAAACTTTTTCTACTTAGCTTTGATACCATGTGAGAATTCTATTGCAGTTACTGATTATTAATCTCCTATCTCATAAAGATTATTTAACTACGAAATACTGAAATAATAACACAACTGCAACTTCACAAATAAAAACATGCAGAAAGAAATATGCAACATAGTGACACAATATTATCGGACAATTGCCCCTGGAAAAACCCCAAAGGGAAAACCAGTACTACAGATGAGGAATATATATTAACTACAGCAAATCAAGAGATACAAATACTGCTTGCCTCTTACTGGCAGAGCTTTGACGACCTCCCAATTTCTCCTGGTGAGATTCCACCCCGCTACTATCCCAACATTATCACTGCGCCCTTGCTAACACTACAAGACTACTTGCTAATACTACAAGTTTCTCCACAAACTTCATGTATTCCAAATGACCCTTGACCCCTTTTTATACTACTCTCGTTGAAAAACCAATGGCTCAGATTAATAACAACTAAACAACCCTAACAAAATTGATTGCTAGAAGTTTCTGAAAGAGATCAAATAATTAACAAATAATTGTCCCTATCTAACAAAATTTGTTTAGCAAACAATTATTTACTATTTATTACATATGGAGAACTAGCTGTCCTAGCTAACCAAACTAACACTTCCTCTTAGCAAGGAAGCTGTTCTGCATGACACCCAACTTCTCTCTAAGAAAATGAATTTTGCCTTCCCCAATGCCTTTGTCAGAATGTCTGCTACCTACTGATCTGTAGGTATAAACTGTAGTTAAACAATCCCCGCTGTACACAATCTCTGATGAAATGATACCTGATGTCTATATGTTTCGACCTATCATGAAACACTGGATTCTCGCTCAACTTGATGCAACTCTGATTGTCACAGTGTATCACTGTAGTCTCCACCTTCTGACCAAACAAGACCCAAAGCCATATAGCTTCGCATGTCGCCATGCGGTCACTGTTCCTTTTTGATCTGCCACAGAATTCATAAATCCTATTCTCTTCTCTTCCTTCACAGCGATAAATCACAGTCTTACAGCCTTCTGCCAATCCTCTAATCTATGCTCTGATACCACTCTTTTGTGGGTAGAGGCAAAACACAGACACCTAATGTGCTACAGCACAATTGAAATGAACTTCACTGCTTGCTTTGATTGATTACGTTTTCCTCTATTTATAGAGGACATTGGAACTCTCCAGAATCTATTGCAGTCGCAAAACACATGCATGAAATTAATTTGGTGTTGGTGGAAGTTGGTTTGAGAAATATCTAAAATGGAGAGCGAGAAGTTTCTATCTTAGATGTATGGTTGAAAATCTTGTTCATTTGTTGGTAGAAATTAGTGCCTACCAACAAAAGTAAATAAGCATAACACAGACAAATGAAAATGTTTTCAGATTGAATGAGAGTTACATGAATAGTATGTTCTTAACAAATGTCATTACTAGAAAAGCTGTCAAAAATGTTAAACAACAACGTTTTTAAAAGAGAACAAAAATAATAACTGGCAACTAAAAATGATGCGGTGGCGGTCAAGTATTAATGTTTTGTAAACTATTGACTGCACTCTGATGATTTTTTGGAATGGTTATACATTTTACAGAGGCTCCAGAATATCAAAGGAATTTCTCTCTCTGGCAACAAAGGTTCAGATTACGAGCTCAAAACAGAGGACTTAGATTCAATGAGCAAAACGTTACGAGTTTTCATATTGAAAAGGTACATCAAAGTAAGAGCTAGAAGTGGAATGACATTTCCAGAATTGAGATACGTTTATTTAAGTTCTTCTATTCCTTTTGTACCCTTCAATTTAGAGAACGTCAAGCCATTGGCTGTGTACTCTGAAGGCATGTTCTTCATTAAAAGAACTACTGGGATATGAAGACCTTGCAGAACTAAAATATTTGAATGTCAAAGATTGTCCAGTCAGATTGTAATTTCTCTAAAAAAACGCGTAGCTTGGAAATTTTTGGTCTGAAAAAGAAAATTGAAATTGTTGCTAAGTGACAGGAGGAATCAGGGTCACAGTCAAGTTTCTGTTTCCTTAGTTTTCAGTTAAGGATTTAGACATTTTCCAACGGTGGAAGGAAAATACTTTCTATCTATTTAGTTAATTTCAAAATTGATGGAGCAGAAAAGGAAACATAAATTGAGCAAGAAGATGATCAGAATTGAATACTTACTTTATTTTTACTAGGGAAAAATATATTATTAGGAGTACTTTCAAAATCAATATTTGGTTTAAGATGCTTGGATATGTTGTAATGAATGACTTGGGTTTGGTTATGTTATATGATATCCTAGAGTTTTATGACTTTAATTGATTATTGTACTAATATTTTGTTTTAATTATTAAATAATTAATATATTCATTTTAAAATATTGAAGTGAATTTTCATTTATTAGTTTCTGTTTAGAATTATAGGCATAAATTTGTACTTAATATGTTATTAATGTTTACTTTTTAATCAATCATGCTTGAGATTATTTTTTGTATGAAAAAAATATTTATTCTTTCTAATAATTTAGATGTCATGTAGTTTTTACATTCTTTTACTTCCTTGACATCCTGATATGAATGATTTAATGCAGTACCATTTCTAAAATGACACTAATGGTAGCTGGAAATGCTCAATTTACTAGAAAATAATGATTCCTTAAGTAACCAAATGTGGTAGATAACATTTGAAATCCACATAGGTAAAAGGAGGACAATTATTATAAGAACCGTAGTTTTTCATTATTTGAATTGGGAAATTAATGTTTGAACGTGTTTGATGAACTACAACATGAGAAGATCGACATCCAAACAACCACCATGCAACATCAATTATCTTCAAACTCCTTGATTTTGAGAGGACTCACAATCCAATCTCAAAGTGCCAAAAACTAAACTTAAATTGCAACTTCCTTCGTAAAGATAATTGCTAGCTGATCTTGAGTGCTAATATGTTTTAATTCAACTTCCTTCTTGTGCACCAAATCCCGATTGAAGTGATATTTCAAATCAAAATGCTTTATTTCACTATGATTGACGAGATTATTTACTAACATGATGGCACTCACATTGTTGCAATAAATTGATGTAGGTTGAATCTACTTCTCTTCAATTTTTAAAACTGTCTAAGCCAAAGAGCTTGTGTACCTACTAAGGTAATTGCAACATACTCTGCTTCTATGGATGAAAGGGCAACAATACTTTACTTTTTTGAGCTCTGAGTAATCAATTGGGAACCAAAAGAGAAATAAATTTTCAGATGTAGACTTTAGATCATCCATTCTATCTCCCCGATTTAAATCACTAAAACCAACAAGATTGAACTTTCTTGAAGGGTAGTAATGGATACCAAAATCTAGAGTTCGTTTCACTTACCTTAAAATTCTCTTGACTGCCTTCATGTATAATTTTGATGGATTCGTCATATATCTTGAAATAAGTGAAACTGATAATGCAATATTAGGCCTTGTGTGGGTTAGAAACATCAAACTCCCAACAGATACTTCTATAAGTTGTCTCATCAACTTTTTCAGCACCGTCATATGTACACAACACAATTCCATGACTACTTAGAGTGGTGGTTGGGTTACAATCAATAATATCAATTTTTTTCAACTTATCCTTTGCATACTTTGTTTGACAAATAAAAATTTCATCCTTACTTGTATAAACATTCATTCCAAGAAAATATTTCATGAGACCTAGATCTTTCATCTCAATCTCACTCATCATAGCAACTTTGAATTCATCTTTCATCTTAGAACTACTACCCATATATAACAAATCATCAACATACAAACTTATGATAAGAATATCATTACATTATTGTTTGTACTAAAGGATGGGTTTACTCTTACTACTCCAGAAGTTATTCTCCTAAAAGTAGTCATCCATCATAGTATACCAAGCTCTTGATGCTTTCTTAAGTCCATTCAAAGCCTTATTAAACTTGTAGAAATGATGCTCTTTTCTTTCCACTTCAAAAACTTGTGGTTGTTCCAAATATACTTACTCTTCTAACTACCCATTTAAGAAGTATTTTTTCATGTCTGTATGATGTATGCTCCAATTCATTTTATCTACTAATGAAATCAGCATTGTAATGGTCTCTTATCTTGCTACTAGTTCAAATATCTCTACCTAATCAATGTGGTACTTTCCTGTGAAGCCTTTAACAACTAGTCTTATTTTATGCCTTTCAACACTATCATCATTCTTGTGTTTAGTCTTGTAGACCCATTTTGTGCCAATCTTCTTCTTGTCATGTGAAAGCTCTGTAAGCTCCCATGTTGTGAATGAAATTCATCTCTTCTTGCATTATTTGCATTTGAACCACATTAGTATATGCATCTTCAAAACATGATTGTTCAAAATTAGCCTTGGTAAGTAAAATAAAATTAATTATCTATTGAAGTCTCTTCATATGTTTGATTTGTATTGTTTTAATAAATAACACTCAATCTCTTTTCCTTGTAGAAATTAGAGTTGAAGCTAGACTTAAACTTGGAATTGAAGAACTAGTTAAGGGGTTGCTTGATGGATTTGTACCATATGAAACACAAATATTATTGGGCTTTTCATTGAAAATAGATAATGATGAACATTGAATTTATTGATTCAAAAAATATAATCATTACAATGTTGCATATTGGCTATTAAAGCCATTGATTTTCCCAAATAACTGACAAAACTCCCTTATGGGATTAGTGCAAAAAATAACTAATTTATTATTTACTATAAAACTAGCCTATGTTAATGTAATATTCCAACTTTCCCTTTCTCATTACATTAATTCAAACAAGTGTGGAAAATTGCAATGGCTTTGAACCCAACCTTTCTAGAGACTTTAATGAAGCATGTTCACCAATCCTCCTCACTCACACAAGAAACACCGAACTAAGTCCATGAATGGATTTATTGAGTATAGGACATACAACCATCCATACAATATGAGAAACATAAAAGTTTCCCACCATCCATTAACAACAAGAAATGTTTCCTCTAAAATTCCACATCTCTTCTAAGTGTGTCTAATGCCTCATATAGTGATATACATTAGATGCATTTCCTCTAAAAGTCTGCATCTTATTTGAGCGTCTCTAACAAATCCTTAAGTACTTTGAAAACAATCCCTCCTCTGATATTCAAATCACTAACCAAATATCTACACATGAGAGACCTTTCCTCTGAAAGCCCACATCTTCTTTGAGTATGTCTAATGCCTCATTAATACTCAACAAATCACCAACCAAATGTGAATACACTAAATGCATTTATAATAAATCTTAGCTCCCCTTTTCTTATCCAAGTGACACATAATGTTAAGCCCCCTCTTTTCTTCGGTGACACAAATATGAGAGGATGTGTCTCATACAAAGAATCATCTCTAAGCGAGAAGCTAGCTTGTGATTATAAATGACCTCCTACCTACATTTCCTCCAACCTCCAATAGATTCTTCTCTATTCTATAAAGCATAAATATTTCATCAATTTTGGCATTGTGATGTGTCATCATCATCGGATGAATCATTTGTATGCACCACAAAACCATAAAATTGTGTTTCACCTTTAGTGGCAACATGCACTTTATTTTTCTTCAACTTTCTATCAATGAGGATTTTGACTCATTGAATGCAATTCATCTACACATTTCCAATTTAATGACAATAATAGTATGTGAATTATTTCCTTGTTGAAATGTTAGACTTCTTCTTAGCAAGCAAGACACTTTCCTCAACAATTAAATGACTATTATCAACTTTACTTCCTTTATCAATCAATCACAGTCTCCAAACTAGGTTTAATTTTATTCAAAGTGAAAACATTATGATCAAAATTTAGAGGCATATTATCGAGTAAGATTGACTTGGCATTGTCATGATTGACTTTGGAGTTTACACCTACAATTTAATTAAGGATAGAATAGAATCTACTTATGTGTTGAATAATAGTATCTCCTTCTTTCATCTCCAACCCAAAAGATTTTTGTTTTCTTGATATTTTAACATGTGAGGCCCGTGAACCAAATAAAGTTCTAAAACAATCCCATATTTCCTTTGATGTCTTCATTAGATCAATGTGATGCAAATATGCATCAGGTAACCCAAAACTAATCAATACAAAAGCCTTGTGATCTTTAGCTATCCATTTTGTTGCTTCATCTTCATTTTATGGTTTTTTCAAAATTCCACTTATAGTATCCCATAAATATTTTTTAATTAAGCATAATTTTATTTAATTTGGCATGTATGAAAGTCACATCCTTCAAATTTACCAATGGTACAACAAATATTTCCATTTAGACAACCTTATTACTCCAAAAACAAAACAAGACTTCTTATAACTCCTTACACTTCAAAAATTCTATGCAACTTTTTCTTTTAAAATAATTATTTGATAAATAAATTACTTGCTTCAATTGCACCTTTTCTTTTTCTTTCTCAACTATATTGGTAGCCACAATCTTTCATTGAAATCCACCTATTCATTTTCTATCTTCTAATATAAGATAGATTCATAAAACGCATACCTTGCTTAGTATAATGGAAGAAAATTATGGTTAGGGTCAAATTAAAATAATAAAAACACTAATTGTCCCAATTAACCAATTATGTTAGAGAGAAGAGGAATCTAATAGACTGTCTTTAGACCCATAAACTAATCATATTTTAGGCTCCTTGGATAAGGCCTTCTCCAAGAATTGAATTTAATTGTAGAAGATTAGTGCAAAATAGTTTTTGAAGTAAGCAGGCAAAAACAATGACCTGTAGATGTCATACATGATGAGCTCTTAGGAATGACATTTTTAATCATAATTTATGCTTGGAAACTTTGTATATTTTTTAATTAATGTCTCTGGGAGTTCCTTATATACTTTGTGTTTTTTTACTTTTATTCTTTTCTAATTTGGAAATAAATAGTAGAAATAATATCTTGTATTAAATGTGTTACTCTATGGTTAAGTCAATGAAGAAACAACCAATTTTTAGGATCTTTGCGGTTATGTTCTGATTTACTTTCCTGGCTATGTTTTATAAAAGTTTGAAAGTTGTTTAAAGAAGTGGAGTCATGAACTTTATGCCAACAATGTGCATGGCTTGGTCATACTATTGATTTCTCTAGCTGGATCTTGCAATACTTTTCTTCAAGTTTGCTTTCATTGCCTATTCATGAAACTTCTAGTTTCATTTGAGAAATATTTGCATTGTAATAATTTAGACATCAATTCTTCTATAGTTTAAGTTAGTAGTTGTTATGAAAATA
Organism: Cryptomeria japonica; assembly: GCF_030272615.1. Taxonomy (NCBI): domain Eukaryota; kingdom Viridiplantae; phylum Streptophyta; class Pinopsida; order Cupressales; family Cupressaceae; genus Cryptomeria; species Cryptomeria japonica. The sequence goes on along the minus strand of NC_081408.1, from coordinate 74,915,330 downwards.
GGCGAGTAACATAGTATTTGAATTTGAAAAAGGATATGTGTATAAATATCTGTTGGCTTTCACCAAAAAGCTAGTTACTTAGTCTGTAAGTGAGTCATCTATTTCAAACTGCCATTCCTTTTCATTTCAAAACATGTTTTACTCCCTCTTGGGAGCCAATGGCAAGGAAAATTTGAAGTGGATTGGAAAAATCTATGTTTAAGGATCCCACTAGAGGAAGAGAAGGTCTTGATTGACCAAAGGGAGGTGATCCTAAGTTGTTTGTTTACTTTTATTTAGTTACCATGTGTTTGTTTTTCATTACATTCATTTCTACAAGTTCTAATTAATTAAAAATTAAAAATCAGTTGCAAATTTTCATAGTTTTTATTAATAGATATCTTAAGTAGTTTTAAGAGATAAATTAATTTTATGAAAATTTAGATTCTTTACTTATCTAGTTTAGATTGAATTCATTGATTATTACAATCTAGTTTCTAATTTTATAGATGAATGATAATTGTGATGGAAGTAGTGATTAGACATAAACTTCATTTAGCTTATTAATGTAATTTAGTTTATTTTGAATTCTCTTTAGAATAGAATTCTATTTTGCAAGCATAAAATAGATTTCAATTCTTAGTAAAATATATTAGAATTTGGATTCATGCATTTTAGATTAGATTTAATTTTAGTTGTAATTAGAAGATTGCATGAATTAGTTTGATTGAGTCATGCTTGTATTGCACTGAGTAACTAGTATCTCTCTCATATATTATACCATAATATTAGGATTCAACCCTATCAGAGTAGACCATCATTCTTAGAATAAAATTTGGTCTACAATAAATGATCTTGAAGGCTCCTGACAGAGCATGTGTGAAGTATAAGTCACTATTATGAGTGTGAAACCTCCCCAACTTAAACGATTCCTTATCACATATATCTCTAAGACACACCTGGTTCAGTCATGCAAAATTAAATGATGTGAGTTATGACATCAATGACCTCACCCATTATTTTGGCTCTATTGTTGAGGAATTAATTGATCTGACTACCAAAGTTTAATGCCTTAGTGTTGATAAGGAAAGACTTAAGCTATTGTTGAGAAGAGCTAGAGGTCCTTTTGGAAGGTTTCTTCCAAGGCATTATAATATTGATAAAATACAATTGCAAGTCTCTAAGACATATAAAGAACAACAAAACCATTTTGAAGAACAAGAACAACAAGAATAGGTTTAGAAACAAGAGGAAGAAATGGGTGATTGAGTAGTAGTTGAAGATCCCCCACCTAATAGGACATTATCATAATTCTATTGATTTGAATGTGAGAGATAATGACCCTCTTATGAAATATCTCACTGTATGTCTTACCTACCCTTAGAGAGAAAACCTCTTAAGACCTTGATTAGTGTATCTTTGAGTTTAAAGTCCTTTTTCAAACTTATCACTATACACATAATAAGTAGAAGTTCAATTTGTTTCCTTATAGCCTAAAAGAGTCAGTATTATGATGGTTTATGGGTTTGCATGCTAGTTCAATCTCAATATGATAGGAGATGGAGACTATATTCTTGTCACAAGTGCATTTTTTGTTGCACCAAAATATTGACCTATCAATGCCAAATACAACCACTAGACTTATAGAATCCACATGAGGTGGTTAGGCCATGTCAAAAACCCAAGTATTTTGTTGCACAAAACAAGGAGACCAAGGGCTCACACCTTATAACAATCCCTCCTTAGCACAAGTGAGAGGTTTGAACCTATGAACAAACTCTAATACCACATGTTACAAGTGTCATTGTTATTATACCAAAATATCAACCTATTAATTCTTGATACAACCACTAGACTTATAGAATCCACAGGAGGCGGTTAAGCCATGTCACGAACCCGAGCATTATACTGCACAACACAAGGAAACCAAGGGTGCACACCTTTTAACAATTCTTAGATAAGTATCAAGACTATTTTTCAGGTGAGAGATAGGAAGGATGAATTATTTTGAATTAAGCAGCTAGAGGATGAAAGTTTGGAAGATTATGCTAACAAGTTTTTGTTTGTGCACAAAATATGTGTTGATTAATTGAATGATGAAATTAATAGAACAATTTTCCTAAGGGAAATTGGTGATGACTTTAGAAAATCTTTTAATTTAATGAGAAAAGGGGATATCAATAAGGTTCCTTTAGAGGATAGTATTGGTATATGCAAGAATTATTCTAGGACCAGATTCAAAACTAGGAATTCTAGATTAAATAAATTTTTAGCTCTTGATGTATCCCAAGTAATGGAAGAAATAGTAAGATTGAAAATTGATATACTTATCCATCTTAATACTTAGGAAGACAAAAAGGATATTGAACCCTTGGTCATTTATTGTTCAAAGTTTAGAAGAAATTTGTTTTGGGAGGAATGTCCATTAGATAAAATTGATCTTTGTGAAATTTTTAAAAGCATCATGTAACCAACTCTTGTAATCTCTTACTAGAGATTGAGAATCACTTGGAGGAACCTCCTATAGTGGAAGAAGAGCTTAATTATGTTGGACAAATATCACAGAACATGAGATTTGATGCTTATTCAGGATAATATGGTTATAGGAATAACTCGAATTTGAATAAGTGGTAGAATGTAAATAGTGGACCCCTCCTCATGCTATGCAACAACCTCCTACATCTTGGGGACCTCTTGAATTGATGAGTCATACTAGTATAAAATGAAGGTTATGTTGTTCTACGCACACTGAATTGGAAAGGAATACTAGTATAAGCTTAAAAGAGCTCAAAGAGAAATACTGGAGGAGGTATAAGCTGCAAAGTATTTTCAACTTGCAAGATAATTTCATAGGAATTATTTTTCCCATCATTCTATTTTTTATATTATTGGAGCATTCTTGAAATTGATATGAGGAGTTTTGTATCATTTCGAATTGCACAAGTTAATATTCAAGCTCTTAATGAGGAACTAAATGATTGTGCTTGGATATAAGCTCTTCAAACCAGGAGTTTCGTCTTGACATTTTCTTTTTAAATTTCGATAAATTTGTAGAATTTGAAAATTACCCTCATCTCTTTAAATTAGCTGATTGACCAAAAAAGAACAACAAAAGAGATAAACAATAACAACAGTTAATATCATACATTGAATTTATAAAACAGAGCACCCTTGTTTCAGAATTGTAATTTTTCTTATTGCAGCTTGTTCATAAAAAATAAGTCTTGCAAATATATTGAGTTTCTGGAGGTCTGATTACAATTCATAGCCAGTGAAAAATAGTCAATGCAAACTCCAGAATAAAGCATTCATGGCTAATAATAGAGCATATACAGCCTGCATTATTTGTAGAAAAAATATTTATGTACAGTTCTAAAAGTAGTTTATTACAACTATCCACAAACAAATTACACTTTCAAAATAAATATAGTAGTTTATTTTCGCATGTGAATGCACATGATTTATTTGTTGTAAATTGAAAATGAACTAAAGCTAAAAATAGTTAATTGAATATTTAAACTAAAAGTCTTTAAAAAAGAATTGAACGTGTTTGATGAACTACAACATGAGAAGATCGACATCCAAACAACCACCACACAACATCAATTATCTTTATACTCCTTGATTTTGAGAGGACTCACAATCTAATCTCAAAGTGTCAAAAACTGAACTTAAATTGCAACTTCCTTTGTAAAGATAATTGCTAGCTAATCTTGAGTGCTAATATGTTTCAATTCAACTTCCTTCTTTTGCACCAAATTTTGGATGAAGTGATATTTCAAATCAAAATGCTTTGTTTCACTGTGATTGACGAGATTCTTTACTAACATGATGACACTCACATTGTTGCAATAAATTGCTATAGGTTGAATCTACTTCTCTTCAATTTCTAAAACTTTCTAAACCAAAGAGCTTGTGTACCTACTAAGGTAATTGCAATATACTCTGCTTCTATGGATGAAAGGGCAATAATACTTTACTTTTTTGAGCTCCGAGTAATCAATTGGGAACCAAAAGAGAGATAATTTTTTAGATGTAGACTTTTGATCATTCATTCTATCTCCCTGATTTAAATCAATCAAACCAACAAGATTGAACTTTATATAAGGGTAGTAATGGATACCAAAATCTAGACTTCCTTTCACGTACCTGAAAATTCTCTTGACTGCCTTCATGTATAATTTTGATGGATTCGTCATGTATCTTGAAACAAGTGAATCTAAATATGCAATATTAGGCCTTGTGTGCGTTAGAAACATCAAACTCCCAACAAATACTTCTATAAGTGGTCTCATCAACTTTTTCACCACCACCATCTATACACAACACAATTCCATGAGCACTTAGAGTGGAGGTTGGGTTTGTTGGGTCTCAAATCAATAGATTGGATAGGTTTGAAGGAAATCCCAACTCCTATGATCAAACCCTCCAATTGACTTGGCCAACTTATAGAGTGAATCTATTTGGTTACTAACTCCCTCAGTTTAGGCTCTGCAAGACCTAGGCAGGTATACCTATTTGCTAGTCACTTTTGATGACTAATGTTTTTTATAATAGATTGAGTATCTTGATCTAAATTTTTTCCTATCTCAGAATGTCATAGGTTCCTAGGATAGGTGGCTTTTAGATGAGTTCAATATTGTTGTTGTGAAAGCTATACGATCTTTGTGCTTGAAATTTATATGTATACACTATTGCTAATTGACTCTATACATATCCTACTCAACTATTCCTATTGCTTCAAAGTAAAAGTAATTGATATGGTAAAAATGTTTTTATGAATGATCAGTGCCTTTCCTCCTATTTGGGCCACAAAGTCTATTAATTCAGTAGGACTTAATGTATACTTCTATGAGACAATTTCTAAATGACCTCCAAGTAGATTTGTCAATTACCTTTCCTCAAAAAGATCCGTCTTTATAGTCTTATGTTATAATTTGCTCGAATGAATTTAACCCCTACTTTAAGAGACCATTCAAGAAGACTTGCAAGGAATAGTTACAATCCATAAGTAGGCCTTTTATTTCAATTAATAGGAATAGGAAAATAAACTTCACTAGGAAGATACAAGCAACCTTATCTTCTATGAGACAATATCACAGAACAAATTCCAATTGAAATAAATAACTCACAACACATATGTAAAGGAAAAAACAACTGATTATATTGATAGAGTTTTCAAAGAGTGCCAGAGTATATCATAATCTTTTTTTTTTTAACAAAACAGTTCTCATACATATGACAACAAAACCTATCCCCTACGAAGAGTCATGTCCCTTCCCAAAATTAACAACCAAGTTGTATATTCTTGATGACCTTAAATAAAAATATATTAAGCATTCCCAAATGATTTATGTAATCATCCTCTCTATAGCCTCTGGTGTTAATGTTCCACTTCTTCAATTCTTCCCCCAATGAAATGTACTCAAAGATATCTGGTTGACAGAAGGGGCCAAATCTTTGTCCCAATCCAATCCTGAGATGGCTCGCTCTTTGATGCTAGCAAGATCATTCTGCCATTGTTATAATGATATCAATTCTCCTTCCTTGTATATGTTGGCATTCGTGAGGTGCTCCCATCATCCAGCACTTGGAGGTCTTTGTTAAAGGCATCTACATATCAGTTGTCCTTCTCCAAGTATGTTATCCCTCTTGCTCTCTCTTCAGGTGTCATGGTATCAACACTATTCATCACCTCTTGCAATCGTTTCTTTAATCTTTCATGCTCCCTCAGAGCCTTCACAGTCCTAGTATACACTTTCCAATAATGACTGTGTGTGTCACCATGGTTCTGAACCCATGTTTGATGATATCATTAACCTGTTGGCATTTGGCATTATAACAAACAAGGGGAGATTGTTGGCATTTCAATAAGGATATTGAGAAGGTTGTTGATGATTATGGATATAACTGATTAAGGATGATTTACTGTCTTAATATTATTATTTTGTCATTGATGTCAAGAAATTGATTTTCTAATTCAGTATGATGTTGCCATATCTTGAGAAGTATGATTTGATGAGTATAAAGATGTCAGTAAAAGAAACAGAAACAATATGATGAATAAGGGGATGAATAAGATATTCAATGGGCAACTATTACCAAGTCAGACAATGATGAGATCATGATGTTTAGATTGTTTTAACATCATACATATGTTGTAAATTGTAAGGTTAATACTATACTATGTTACCAAGCAAAGAACCTAGTCGGTAAACCCTAAGGTTATCACTATCGATTAATGAAGGCGAAATGTCTACCGAGTAAAGTTTAGTATTCACCGAGTTGTTACCGAGTAATTACCAAGTTGTTACTGATTTGTAACCGAGCTATACCAGAATACATTAAATGGTTACATGTGTTATTTAATGAAGGAAGCTAATGAGCTGGAACTAATTAAATGATTGGTATGCCATGCACGAAGTTTGTTAAAGAATCTATGGAAAAGGAAAATTGGCATGAATATCTACAGCGCAAATTGAACCGCATTACCCTAGCACAAGTTCCAAGAAATGTATGCAAGTTCGAAGGCAGGGTAAAACATTTTTTAGATCAAAGGATACATTGAACCTGGACAAGTTTGAAGATCTGATGGCTATGATTGATCATGGGAAATGTGATCAAAGAGATTAAGCGGTTAGCTAAATGTTTATAAATAGGGAGCTATTGATAAACAATGTATGCGGGAAAATGTATGCATAGGGATGCTACATAGTGATTACCGAGTACAAAAGATTGAAGACTTGTTTGAATAACAGAGTATAGAAGCCCAACAAATGGACAAGATTAGTTCTATGTCTAGATTGTATTGAGAAAATAAGAATCTGCTTTAGCATTTTAGATGTGAAGTTGCAGATAGATTTTTATTACTATTATTTTGTGAAAGTGACAGAAAATCTCTTAACTGAGTGGACTTAACAGTCTTATTTGTAAAACCCTCTAGCAAGGTGACATTTTGATTGAGTGTTTGAAATCCTTTAACAAGGTCACTTCTAACAATGTGAAGATCCTAACAGATCTGAGGCAAATCCCTTAACCGGGTCACTTCTAGCAGTGTGTTTGTAATCTTTAACAAGATTTGCTTTTAATCGAGCATACTCTAGATGAGTATATTTCTTAGTGGGTCCGAAATCCCACAGTGGTTTTTGCCTATTTGGGTTTCCACGTTAAATATGGTGTTATGAGGTTTATGATGTTTATATGCTTTTGAGTTTGCATGTTTAGCAGTTTTGGTTATATTACTGAAGTATATGTTACCGACATTGAGTCTGATGTTTTTATGCAAGATTAAGTTTGTATGATTCACTCCCCTCTCTCATTTTGTTGTCTATTGGATCTATACTTACATTAAGTATCAGAACTATTGATTGGTATCAGAGCTTTGGACTATGGAAGAAAAGTTTAAAGGTACTTGAGGCAAAGATCCAAAGATGTATAAGAGGGATGCACCGAAGCTGAACAAGTCAAGTTTCTCTACATGGTAGAAAAGGATGAAGCTGCACCTATCAAGAGTTGAAGAATATGCTGTATATTATTTGGAGAATGATTTCATCACACCAAGCACCTATCCATTGACTATGGAAGAAATAAAGGCAAAGCAAGAACATATCCAAGCAATGATTGAAATAACATATGCATTGACCAACTCAGAGTTTAATAATCTAGAAGGTTGCAATGATGCAAAGGCAATGCGGGACAAGCTCATATCTGTATATGGCGGTGATGACCATGTTTAAAGAGAAAAAGTAGACAGTCTAAGAGGACAACTTGAATCTATAAGGATGAATGAAGGTGAGAACATAACCCAGTACAGTACAAGACTAAAGGAGATTGTCAATCAAATCAAAGGAGCAAGTGGAAATATTCAAGAAAAGGATATAACAAGTAAGTTGTTAAGAACCCTTCTACCAGCCTATGCAATCTGAGTCTCTGCAATCAATGAATTGAGTTCTATACCTAATATGCCAATTTTTTTAGATGCTACTATTGGTAAGCTACATGCATTTGAGTTAAGTAACTTTGATAACAATGGATCTTTGGTAAATAAAGTTGAATCTGCATTTAGTTCTTTTCATCTTAATGAATCTAATGATTACAATGAAAGAAAGTATAAGTACTTTGAAGGAGATCACAGTGGAGCAAGTGAAATATTTCATAAGAACATGGAAGAAGTACACAAATTGTATGAGGAAATAAAAAAGCAGGAAGAGTTTGAAGCACTATTAGCCACAAGGTTACCGAGAGGCAAAGGTAAGTATAAAGGAAAACTATCTTTGATAAAATAGGACATATGGCTTCTTACTGTCCTGAAAAAGATTCTATTGAAAAGAGAGATTACCAAGATGACAGATAGAAAGATAATCATTATAGAGGACACCAAGACTTCAGAAAAAGGGATAGAAAGACATGCTTAATAGCCGATGTGAAATCCAACGATGATAAATCAGATGAAACTGATACAGAGGAAGTAGTTTATGTGGCTATCAAAGATGGATCAGATGAAGAAAGGTATGAAGAAAAAGCCCTAATATCGCACATAAATACTAATTATTCTTGGATCATAGATAGTGGATGCTCACATCCTATGACAAGTGATAAACACAAGTTTGTTATGTTAGAAGATTATGATGGAGGCTATGTAAGATTTGGTAATGATGCACCATGTCTAGTAAGAGGTAAAGGATCTATAACACTTCTTGACAATGCAAGATGCAATGATGTTTATTGGGTTGAAGGTTTGAAATACAATTTGTTGAGTGTATCATAGCTAAACAATACAGGTTACTGAATAGAATTTCAGAAAGGAATTGTCAAAGTTCATGACAAGCATGGAAAGTTAGCTACTACCGGGACACAAACAAAAGGTAATACATTTCACCTTGACTCAACTTGAAACAAGTGTCTGTATGCAAAGATAGATGATACTTGGTTATGGCATAAAAGGTTTTGTCATGTAAATTTTGATAATCTGATCAAAATAAGTAAGAAGCACCGAGTAAGAGGTCTACCGAGTCTTGAAAAACCTGAGAATGCTATGTGTCGAGGATGCCAGATGGGCAAGATGACAAGATCAAGCTTTACAAGTAAGTCTTACACTTCTAAGGGAATTTTAGATCTTGTGCACACTGATATTTGTGGTCCTCTGAAGGTTCAGAGTTATTATGGTGACAAATATTTCATATTATTTGTGGATGATTACTCAAGGATGATGTCAGTAATGTTTTTAAAAGAAAAATCAGAAGCTTTTCAAATGATTAAATGGTACAAGGCAAGAGTTGAAAATGAAACAGGAAGACAACTGAAATGTCTTAGATTAGATAGAGGAGTGTTCACATCTAATGAGTTCAACTTATTCTACAATGATCATGGTATTAAAAGACAAGTCTCTGCACTGAGAACTCCACAACAAAATAGAATTGTTGAGAGAAGAAATAGATCTATTGTGGATTATGCTAGAACCCTAATGATTGAAAAGAAAGTGTCACAAACATTTTGGAGAGAAGCAATAAGCACAATAGTTTACACCCTGAACCGAGTACAAATGAACAAAGGTACTTTGAAGACACCATACGAAATCTAGTATGACAAGAAACCGAATGTAAGTTATTTTAAAATCTTTGGAAATAGATGCTATGTACATAAAGATGATAGAAATGGCAAGTTTGATCAGAAAAGTGAAGAAGGAACATTTCTAGGTTATTCTTCTAGAAGAAAAGCATTTAAATGTCTGATCAAATCATCTAACAAAATAGTAGAAAGTGCAAATGTGAAAATTGATGAATTTGCAGAAAGAAATGATGAAGGAAATTCCAAAGAACCAGAAGATTATGATGAATTTGTCTATGTTCAACCGACAAGTCCTATCGAGAAAACTATTGAAGAAAATGAAGAGAATATCCATTACCAAGTGATGAAGAATATCATATAGAGCCTACCGAGCCTATATTAGCCAACTATGTCAGAAGACATCATGCACCAAGTCAGATTATAGGAGATAAGGATGATCCAGTGATGACAAGGAACAAACTGAGACAGAAAACATGCCTGATTTCTGAATTTGAACCGAGAATAGTGAAAGAGGCATTTAACAGTGAAGATTGGATAAATGCTATGACAGAAGAGATTGATCAAATCAAGAAGAATGACACATGGACACTAATCCCAAGACCGAAGGACAAAAATGTAATCAGTACAAAGTGGTTTTTTAGAAACAAGCTAAATGAAAAAGGTGAGGTCATTCAAAATAAAGCAAGACTAGTATGCAAAGGTTATGCTCAAGGAGAAGGAATTGATTATGGTGAAACTTTTGCACCTGTGGCTAAACTTGAAGGAGTAAGAACATTGTTGGCATATGCTACTTTCAAAAACTTCAAGGTATATCAAATGGATGTCAAATCTACATTTCTGAATGGAATATTAGAAGAAGAAGTTTTTATTGAACAACCTGAAGGATTTGTTGAAGACAAGAGTAAAGATCAGGTATGTAAATTGAACAAAGCATTATATGGTCTGAAACAAGCACCTAGAGCATGTTATGAAAGATTTCACTCTTATTTGATTAAGATTGGTTGTATAAGGACAAGTGAGAACAACAATATGTACATGAAGAATGATGAAAATGGAATACTAATCTCAGCCATATTTGTTGATGATATTATATTTTGTGGATATGACTCTTTATGCAAGAACTTTGGAAATGAAACGAGCAAAGAATTTGAGATGTCATTAATCAATGAGATAAAGTATTTTATAGGTTTACATATACTACAAATGAAAAATGAGATTTTCATTACTCAATCTAAGTACATAAAGGAAATCTTGAAGAAATTTGGAATGAAGGATTCAAAACCAGTAAGTACTCCTATGATCACCAACTATAAACTATCAAAGAATGATGAATCTGCATCTATTGATGAGACACTTTACCGATCCATGATTGGAAAGCTACAATATGTTGTTCATAGCAGACCAGACATAGCACATGTAGTAGGTATAGTTGCAAGATTCTCTGCAGATCCTAAGGAAACACACATGATAGCAATCAAAAGAATTTTTAGATACTTGAAAGGCACCAAGGATTATGGCTTAGTATATTAGAAAGGAAATTATTTTGATTTAAAAGTGTATACTGATGTTGATTGGGCAGGCAACATTGATGACAGAAAAAGCACAAGTGGAGGAGCTTTCTTTTTAGGAGAAAGACTAGTGAGTTGGCTTAGCAAGAAATAAGGATGTGTTTCATAGTCAACAGCAGAAGCTGAATACGTTGTTGCAACATTGAATTATACCAACATAGCATGGATCAAACAACTGTTGGAAGGTATAAATGAGAAAGTTACTGAGACAGTAACTATATTTTGTGACAATACTAGTACTATTAACATTTCGAAGAATCCTGTTATGCACTCTAAGAAAAAGCACATCTCTATCAAATATCATTATCTTAGAGAAGAAGCTCAAGAGAAGAAAGTGACGTTGGTGTATGTTAGCACAAAGGAACAAATATCATATATCTTCACCAAGCCACTACCAAGGGACACTTTTGAGTATCTCAGAAGTAAGTTAGGGGTCCTACCCCTATCTTCTACTCATTGACCGAGTTCGATGAAAGCACCAATTAGATGACTCTATAGAATATCTTTTAAAAGTTGATGCTAATTTACACACTTTAGGATGTTTTCTAAAGGTGTGTAGGAAACAGGAATTGAAGACAAAATGCTTTGATTGACACTAAGTTGACACATTACAACAGGAATTCACTTCATATAGGAAGAACTTATGTTTTAATTCTTTACTTTTTGGCATTGTTGTCAAAGGGGGAGAAGACTGAAGAAGACTGAAGAAAAAGGGGGAGAAGATAGGAGAAAAGAGGAGAAGTCTAATGTATGGGGGAGAATTCTGATGACAGGAAGAGAGCATTTCAAAATCTCACAAACAACTCATAGCAATCCAAATCAATTAGGTCAAATCAATTGGTTTTGCCATTAATGCCAAAGGGGGAGATTGTTGGCATTTGGCATTATAACAAACAATGGGAGATTGTTGGCATTTCAATAAGGATATTGAGAAGGTTGTTGATGATTATGGATATAACTGATTAAGGATGATTTACTGTCTTAATATTATTTTTTTGTCATTGATGTCAAGAAATTAATTTTCCAATTCAGTATGATGTTGCCATATCTTGAGAAGTATGATTTGATGAGTATAAAGATGTTGGTAAAAGACACAGAAAGAATATGATGAATAAGGGGATGAATAAGGTATTCAATGGGAAACTATTACCGAGTTAGACAATGATGAGATCATGATGTTTAGATTGTTTTAACATCATACATATGTTGTAAATTGTAAGGTTAATACTATACTATGTTACTAAGCAAAGAACCTAGTTAGTAAACCCTAAGGAACCTAGTCAGTAAACCCTAAGGTTATCGCTATCGGTTAATGAAGGTGAAATGTCTACCGAGTAAAGTTTAGTATTCACCGAGTTGTTACCAAGCTGTAACAGAATACATTAAATGGTTACATGCATTATTTAATGAAGGAAGCTGATGAGCTGGAACTAATTAAATGATTGGTATGTCGTGCATGGAGTTTGTTAAAGAATCTATGGCAAAGGAAAATCGGCATGAAGATCTACAGTGCAGATTGAACTGCATTACCCTAGTACAATTTCCAAGAAATGTATGCAAGTTCCAAGGCAGGGTAAAACATTTTTCAGATTGAAGGATACATTGAACCTAGACAAGTTTGAAGATTTGATGGCTATGATTGATCATGGGAAATGTGATCAAAGAGATTAAGCGGTTAGCTAATTGTTTATAAATAGGGAGCTATTGATAAACAATGTATGCGGACAAATGTATGCACAGGGATGCTACATAGTGATTACCGAGCACAGAAGCTTGAAGACCTGTTTGAATAACAGAGTATAGAAGCCCAGTAGATGGACAAGATTAGTTCTATGTCTAGATTGTATTGAGCAAATAAGAATCTGCTTTAGCATTTTAGATGTGAAGTTGCAGATAGATTTTTATTATTGTTATTTTGTGAAAGTTACAGAAAATCTCTTAATTGAGTGGACTTAATAGTCTTATTTGTAAAACCCTCTAGCAAGGTGACATTTTGATTGAGTGTTTAAAATCCTTTAACAAGGTCACTTCTAACAATGTGAAGATCCTAACAGATCTGAGGGAAATCCCTTAATTGGGTTACATCTAGCAATGTGTTTGTAATCTTTAACAGGATTTGCTTTTAACCGAGCATAATCTAGAAGAGTATATTTCTTAGTGGGTCTGAAATCCCACAGTGGTTTTTCCCTATTTGGGTTTCCATGTTAAATCTGGTTTTATGAGGTTTATGATGTTTATATGCTTTTGAGTTTGCATGTTTAGTAATTTTGGTTATATTACTGAAGTATATGTTACCGAGGTTGAATCTGATGTTTTCATTGAAGATTAAGTTTGTATGATTCACCCCCCACCTCTCATCTTGTTGGCTATTGGATCTGTACTTACATTAAGTATCAGAACAATCATAACCAATTTATCCATTTTTTGTTGAACACTCTCCACTTGTTTAACGAACTTCTCACTTTTGATCTTCCAGTAGATAGTCTCTGTCAGAGCATCCATGAACTTTCAATTAGTCTCAAGTGCCATATCTAGATTACCAATGCCTGGGGAAGAGCTTTGTTATAGTAGTCTCTCTTGTAGCCGTTGCACTTCCTCTTTGGCCTTCTCATACAATCCTTTATAGGTGGTATTCTCCCTAACTAGAAACTCAATTTGATCTTGATTGAGTTTTTCCACATCCAAATTCAATTTGGCAGTGATCCTAGGATCAATTTTCTCGGCTTACTGGATCATTAGATGTTCAAAGGGCTCATCGGTGTCTAGGAGTAAGGGCTCATCAGTGTCTATGAGTAAGGGCCTTTTTTCTTTAGGGTAGAGAGCCCACAACATAAGAGCCTTTTGATCAAGATCATATCCTGATCCCATGAAAATATTATCTACTTCATCAGGCATAATGTGGTTATCTGGCCCCTATTTCTTCAAAAAAATAGCAAACAATAGAGAAGATCTCATGTCCCATCCTGAATATATTAGCACCGCAACATCCTTGAGAAATAGCCTTCCTCTTTCAGGCGTCATTTCCTTCATGGATTGGTCTATTTTGTCTTGTAGTATTCTAAGCATCTCTTCCTTGGTTTTCACCTTTGTATTGGCTCTGACCAATTTATAGGGAGGAAACCTAGTTTGCCATCAATTAGGTTTCTTGATGGTTTGTGTTTATCCCTTTCTAGGTTCCAAGCCTATTCCTCTAGACTTCTAAGGTCTTCCCTACCATTTGTTTTCTTATCTCAACTTCCTCAAGCTCACAAAGTAAACTTGTTCACTAAATCCTTGCAGGGGTGAAGGATACACACATTCTTTCTCTCTTTGCAAAACCACCCATCTTGTTTGGTTTAGCAAACCTTTCCCTATTGTTACATAATGTCTCATTTTCAGGCTTGTAGCCTTCTGGATCTTTTCCCAGTTCTTGGTAGTTTACATCCCCTACAAGTTATCTCCTTCAATTACTGATACCTAGCCAGACTATCACTAAGCTCGCCTAGGATCAGTATGTAGAAATAGTGATTGCCATTTCCTAGTCTCTTTCAAATGAAAACCTACTGTACATATCTGGCTCTGATTGACAATCTCCAATGATCTTGTGGAGTTTCAAGTCAGAGCCATATGATTATTGAAAACAGGGAACAAAAACTAAAAGGGAAAGCTTTATTTACAGATTCCAAATTTATTCATGAGTTCAAAATATGAAATCACAAAACAAAGAAAATAAGCATTTACATTAACAACATATGTGAATTTAAATATTCTAAAACATTATTTGCAATTCATGAACAAAAATTCAACTCTGAATTCGAAACCAAAAAATAGACTTCTCTTTTTCTATTTGAAAAAAGAAAATTTGTTCTCTGAGGCCATCAATCTCTTAAAGATTCCCATTGGGTCTTTTTATACATTTCATCCTCCATTAGGAATTCCTCCTATTGGACGAGATAAATCTCGTTACCAACAGTTTTCCTTTTGCAACCATTTCACTAGTTCCATTGGAACATCGGGGTAACATCCAAACAAGGTTATCGATATCCGATGACAACCTCCAACTCTTTGTACTTCCTATCGGGTCTTCAGTGAAACATCAAAATGGGGCTACCGATGACCGATGACAACACACATTGCTTCGCATTTTCCATCGAATCATCGAGGAGACTTCAAAACTTGTCTTCTCTGCTCTACCACGTGGCATCCCCGGATTGGCTCTGGGGTCCTAGCTCTACCACCTTAGAACAACCTCACTAACCACCCAAAATGAAACTCTTGTTTTTCGTTGAGTCCCACCATGGCCACCAAGTCACGGGGATAACTTTTGAGCATTTTTATCATGTGGTATAGAGACCACTGTTGATCCACCTTCAACTTGCATGGTTGTTAACTCACCTCTTTTTTTTGCATGCCCAGAATGAAACTCTTCATTGTATTTGGGTCCCATCATGGTTGCCAAGTCATGGGAGATAACTTTCGAGCATCTTTATCATGCGGTATAGCGACCAGCATAGGATCATCTGTGATCACCATATGAGTATAGGTAAAGTTAATCATCGAGGAAACTTGAAAGTACTTCTTTCAATACGCAATAACAATACTTCGAGCACTGACAACTTATCAGGTCATCGAGGTAACTGTGAACCACACCAAAATTTGGCAAAGTCATCGGGGTAGGTCTTTCCAATAAGAGACATTTAAAAAAAATACAATTAAACAACCATACAAATGAACTAGAACCAGTTCTTGTGTATTTAAATGACCACTGGAAGGTCTCACAAGCCAAAATTGGTTAAGGGCATTTCAACCCTTAGGTGCTCCTGCACCATACTCCCCCCAAAACAAAGAAGTCATGTGACTGCGCTTGGCAGCAAGGAAAGATCAATTCCTGACTTAACAAAGTCTGATTCAGGGACCCAAGTCGCTTCAGAATCAGGTTTATGCATCCACTTAACCAAATGTTCCATGTAGACCTGCTATCTAGTCTTCTTGAGAATGTGGGAATCCAACACTTTCTCATCCAGAGGTATGGAAGGAGAAAGTAATGGTAGGTCAACAAGTCATTGTTGAACATTTGAAACTGTTAGAACATAATGTTATTAGGGATCACATCCTTATAACATTTATATAATGTTCTAATATAAGATTATAACACCTTATATATTATGTGCTTTATAAGCATATCCCATTTGAAATAATTATAATCTAATAACTATTAGATTGTGAGTGGGGGTTATTGAAAAGGCGTGACTAGTGAAGTCACCCTTCCTCCTATATTTAAGGAGGTTCTCTCTCATTTGAGAAGTGTGGGAATTTGGAGCTTTATGGTGAGTTGTATCACTATGCATATGAGGTATTATTGGCCATGTGGAAGTATTGGAGGAGTGTCCCCAGGTTCATATCTATTTTATGATAGACTATATTTGTAAGTGTTTTAAATAAATGATGCTTTATGGGGTTTTTTACCCGAAACGGTTTTCCCCATGTATATCTTGTGTAATGTGTACATTTTGCATGTATGTTTCATATTTCATTTACTTTATAATCTTGTTTATAATGATTAGTATCCTAAGATCCTAATTTCTAACATGGTATCAGAGCCTATTAGGCTAGTACTAATCATTTTTACAGGTTATACTAGAAGACATATAAAATTTGATGGAAATCTTATTTATGCTTATCAACAAATTTTTGGTAATATCCCTTCCTTTCTACTATGTATTTTTTAGAGAAGTGCATCTTATATTATATTAAAAAAATAATTATCTTCATTGACCAATGTGATTACAATAAAAAGTTGGCCTCATTAAAGTTGACATTTGAGCATACATCATAAGAGGTAAATTTTTTTTTTTCAAAATTTGGCCTTTAGATTTTTTATTTCATCAACATCATAAATTAATTAAATTAATAAATAAACCATTATTTCAATTACTATTAAATCAAATTTATATTAAGTGGATACTTGATAATTGACAAGACTTTTTAATAGATTGCATCATATATAATATATGTGGAAAGCTAAATAATGATTATGATATCCCTATTTATATATTCAATCCTTTACAATACCATATAATACATTATAGTATAGTGTCAAAAATAATATTTAAAGTCATTGTGTATACTTGATACCTACTCATGTTTTGAGATAACAAGGTGAAGAAACCATTAGCTTTCTAGATTCCTTACTAACTATATATATACAAATATATATCTCAAATAAGACTATCATGATTCTTTCCAAAAAGACTAGATTTATTCTCAAGAGAATCTAAAGTATATACAATTTAATAATATGATATCTAACTATATCTCCATGATATTTTTTTTAATAACCTTAGGAAAATCCATCCCACAACTTCTTCTCTTGCTAAAAGATCTTCACTTGATTGATTTTTGAGATTAAATCAATTGAAAAATTCATAAATGAGTTACACCATCTCTAAACAAGTATATGAACACAACCATATCAAATAGTTAATGTTTCAATCAATCTTATTGATTTTATACATTTTTTGAGAGGTATGTTGTCTTTAATAGATCAAAACCCTATACAAAATCTAAATCTAAATGATGTGCCTTTTGTGAAAAGGTAACTATCCTTTAATATTGATAGTGCATTTTTATGGTCCAACCATAATGATCAATTAATATTTAACTATCTATCATAAAAAGCATTGATGCAGAGCATCTATCACAAACCATAAAACCTTCATTCAAGGGTAGATTTTAAACTTGAATCAAGAGGCATATAAAATGATAAAACATTCTTCTCAACTACAAATCAATTTCAAAGGTTATATTATATCCCTAAAAACCTTCATGCAATATTTCAGATCATAACATTCACCATAACATGAGAGAACAAATTCTTTATTGCCATGGAATACCCTAGTTCAGGGTTTCATCCTTTAAAAACTATTTTCACCAAAATCACCACACAAAATTCAATTCTTAACCAAATTAAGTAAGACAAAAATAAATGGAAAGAAGATTCGGAGACCTCTCCAAAAAATATATCTTTTCTTCATTACTATTCCTCATGTGACCACACCAAATGCTGCAACTGGACTGTTGCTGTTTTCACCAGTCTGCCTTTCACCGTGAACTGTAACAAACAGCCATCAATAACCTTTACAATATTGATTATAAATGCAATCTCTTTGGTCAGAATTTATGTTACTGAGTCATACAATTCCTATCAAAATTTGAGCCAGATCCAACAGTTAAATAAAAAGTTATGAGTATTTTTCCAAAAATGGGTAACCCTTGGCAGGGTTTTGACAATTATTGTAAAGATAAACATATCTTGCCAAATACTCCACAAAAATGCATAAGAAATTATTCATCTGAAAGATATTTAATTAATATATCCTTCAATAACTTTTACATATAAAAGTTACACCAAATGGGATCCGCCATGGATCTATGACAGCCACATATTCCTTAAAACCTCATGACAGTTTGAGGGTTTGATGGATAATCTTTGTCAAATCCCCTCCAAACTGATCTACCCTCTTGATTTTGACCAAAAATGGTTTTATAAACCAGTTCCAACTCCTTTATAACCACCTCATGACCAATGGATTTTATTTTTACAATTTTGTTGCACCTTTTGGCAATGTTGCAACTTTACAATTTTTGTATTTTTGACATAAATGACTCTAACCCTTACATGTACACTTTTAACACTTCAAGATGGACCAAATATGATATCTTTGGACAAAATGGCTCACTTAGAAGCAAAGAGATGTAACTCTTAATGTGCCATGTGAAAGAAAGAGCTTTTTTATCTATAAGTTAGACACGTCATAGAGAGTCATATGTACTTTATGAATAAACATGTAAAAGCTTTTTATGGAAATGCTTCATTAGTCCAACCTAAAATCTACATTTTATTTTATTTTTCAAAATGCACAAGGGAAGTGAACTATTTGAAATAATTCAATTCAAGACTGCAATTGTAGCTAGATATGCACAGAATAAATAATTTGATATCATGGAAGATTAGGTATATATATGAAGAATAGTCTTACTGGGGCTTCTTTCACAATGTTATAAGAGATGGTGTAGACTTGTCCTTTCCTATATCATCCATTATAAGTGTTGATATTTCATAATTTCCTTATAACTATTCTTTATAATATCTTTGATAGTCATTTAGTATGAGTGGATGTAGTAATGTCTCTTTTGTCATTTTATGCTATCTTTTATAAATAACTTGTTAGTGAGACATGAACAAATAAACAAGCACTTCATAACTAATGGTGTTGATCCTTCCATATGAATTTTTTAATACAGTTGATTCATCTAGTCTTAGTTCATATTTTCATGTGACCCTCCCAAAGTACCTGTTATTATTTATATTAGTCCTTTAAGTGCATCACAAAAAGTCACATGTGAACTAGTACGAATAAAGGAAGGAACATCATGATTTATCTCAAATTTAATTTTTATAGGTATTTGATGGAGGATATGCCTTATGTTAACATTAAGAATATTCTTGACTATAGTATGTTTGATAAGCAAATTCCTTGATATCAAACTATCACAATGATAAACAAGAAATCATCTATCTATCTATAAATGTAGGTTAAAATGGTTTTTTATGAAATGTACAAGCTAGTAAATATGCATAAGTAAATTTAAAAATTTCTCATTAGCATCTTTTTTTGGAGATCCAAATGATTTGTTATTCTATTCTATATTTGATCCATTTTTTATTTATTTTTCAATCATACTATTTATAATGGGTGACTATCGCCCTTATAAACTGTCTAGGGAGCAAACCTAGAAAGGATAGCTCACCCATTGCTTAATTTTTTATGGATCATTACTATATGTAGTAGCATGTCTATTTTTGTATTTTAAACAAGACAACAAATTATTCATCCCTATTCTCATGAAAATATTTGTTGATCTCCTTTCTACCAATCATTGGACTATATTTTTATAAGGAATATTATATGATCTTTGGCAAATGACAAAAAAATAATATTATGTTCTTTCTTTGTACCAAAATGAAGTTGATTACTATGTTACTAACTATATTGTTTCTTCTATGGCAAGGTTATGCCTTCAAAACATATGGTGCAAGTGCTATTACATGGATGCTGCAATACTTTAATAAGAAGACTATCTTCTATGTGTCCTTGAATCAAATGGACAAAATATGAATGTAGCTCTTAAAGAATCAATATGGCCTTGAAGATTTATGGAAGAGTTCCATTTGGATACATATGAAAGTACCATATTACTTGAAGTTACTTTACTCATTCTAGAGAATATCATTTCTAAAGATCAAAATAAACATTGAAGATCATGGGCACCTCACTCAAGTGAAAGCATTCTATAATAAAGGCACCTTGAAGATCATGGGCACCTCACTCAAGTGAAAGAATTCTATAATAAAGGCACCTTGAAGATCATGGGCACCTTAATCAAGTGAAAGCATTATATAATAAAGGCACCTTGAAGATAATATTGGGCACCTCACTCAAGTGAAAGCATTTTATAATAAAGACACCTTGAAGATCATGAGCACATACTATATATTATATTTTTAGCCATCACTTTGAAATAGTCTATGCAGTGATTGGCTTTGAGGTGATGCCATTAAGGGGGAGTGTGTATGTCAATGACACCACCTAGTGGCTAAATCCTTTATTTTTTAAGTCCTACGGGCAGATTTTTTTTTAAGTCCTACGGGGACAATATCATAAGACCTACGGGCAGATTTTTTTTAAGTCCTAGGGGCACAATATCATAAGACCTACGGGCAGATTTTTTTAAGTCCTATGGGCATAGCATCGTAAGACCTACGAGCAGATTTTTTAAGTCCTACGGGCACGGTATCGTAAGACCTACGGGCAGATTTTTTTAAGTCCTACGGGCATATTGTAAATTCTTCTCCTTGTAAAAATTCCACTTGTAAAAGCACTGTATTAAGACCTACGGGCACTATGTAATGAACCTGGGGAGAGGCTAATTTGAGGAGACCGCAGCTCCAATATAATTTTTAAGACCTGACAGCATCATTTTTTGAAACACTGGGATTATAAATTATGACAAGATGACTTTCATGTAGTCTAGAATGCATGATCTTCATGTTGGCATATATTTGTGTCCCTATTTATCACTATCAAAGAAGACCTACGTTACTGGGGTGCTTCATTTTTTCTTTTATGGAAATTGACATGTGATCCCCTATTAACATTAAGGGGGAGTGTTAGAACATAATGTTATTAGGGATCACATCCTTATAACATTTATATAATGTTCTAGTATAAGGTTATAAAACCTTATATATTATATGCTTTATAAGCATATCCCATTTGAAATAATTATAATCTAATAACTATAAGATTGTGAGTCGGGGTTATTGAAAAGGTGTGACTCATGAAGTCACCCTTCCTCCTATATTTAATGAGGTTCTCTCTCATTTGAGAAGTGTGGGAATTTGGAGCTTTATGGTGAGTTGTATCACTATGCATATGAGGTATTATTGGCCATGTGGAAGTATTGGAGGAGTGTCCCCACGTTCATGTCTATTTTATGATAGACTATATTTGTAAGTGTTTTAAATAAATGATGCTTTATGGGGTTTTTTACTTGAAAGGGTTTTCCCCATGTATATCTTGTGTAATGTGTACATTTTGCATGTATGTTTCATATTTCATTTACTTTATAATCTTGTTTATAATGATTAGTATCCTAAGATCCTAATTTCTAACAGAAACTCACACATCCTCCTTGGGAAGTTGTCCCTTCGAGACAACCAAATCTGTGACATTGAAAATGGGAGACAAAGCAATATCAGATGGCAAATAAATCTTATAGGCATTAGAGCCATACCTGCCTAAAAAATTACATGGGCTTATCCTCCTCATTTGTATCTTGCTAGGAACCCCTTTATGATGTAGAGCCTTGCTC
The DNA here is from genome assembly GCF_030272615.1 of Cryptomeria japonica. Taxonomy (NCBI): domain Eukaryota; kingdom Viridiplantae; phylum Streptophyta; class Pinopsida; order Cupressales; family Cupressaceae; genus Cryptomeria; species Cryptomeria japonica. The sequence continues at coordinate 74,893,302 of NC_081408.1, read as the reverse complement.
AAATGTACCATCACTAAATCTCCAACTGAAAATTGCACATCTCTCTGAGTGGTATCAATTGGGGCTTTAAATTTTTGTGAAGAATCTTGGAGAGCTCGCCTAACTTGGTCATGAACCTCCTTCATAGATTGAGTGATGTCATCAACTTGACCACTTTTGTGCAACAAATTACCAAGATCTCGTAATTCTATAACACCTTGTGGGTGAATACCATACACTATTTGAAAAGGACTCTTCCAAGTAGATCTATTGACACTATCATTATAGGAAAACTTCGCTTGGTGAAGAACCTGATCCCAACTCTATCCATATTCTTTTGTCAAACACCTTAAAAAGTTTCCAAGTGTCATATTGACCACCTCTATTTGACCATCTGTTTGGGGATGATAGGCTGAACCAAAAGACAAGCTAGTTCCTAGTCTTTTCCAAAGAGTTTTCCAAAAATGTCCAAGCAATTTGACATCTCTGTTTGAAACAATACTAACCAGAAAACCATGGATTCTTATAACCTATTTCAAAAACAAGTGTGCAATGTGACTAGCATCATGGGTAGTTTTACAAGCAACACAATGTGCCATCTTACTGAATATGTCAACAACAACAACAAAAATGCTATCAAAGACAAGATTTGTTTTGGGTAATCCAACCACAAAATCCATACTGACACATTCCCATGACCTTGTATGAATAGGTAATGGTTGATAAAGACCATAATTAGTAGTTATACTTTAGCTTTCTGACAAACCATATACTGCTCAACATACCTTCTGATATCCCTCTACATTCTAGGCCAATAGTAGAACCTTTGCACAAGTTACAATGTCTTATTCAAGTCAAAATGACCACTCAAACATCCACTGTGCTTTTCTGGGATCAAATTTTCCCTCATCTATCCTTTGGGAACACACAGGTGTCCATCTTTAAACAAAAAACCATTTTGCAAACTAAAGTCACCATATTCACTATGAAAATGATTATGAAATTCTTGACAAACCTTGTAAATAGTTGTAAAATCTTCATCATTGGGGTACAAATCCTTGAAGTAATCAACTCCAATACTCCGAATCTACACTTCTTACACTGTTAATAGCCTTCTACTCAAAGCATTTGCTACTTTATTACACTTTCCTTTCTTATGCTTAATAGAAAAATTAAATGACTACAAATACTCAACCCATTTAACATACCTATGACTCAACTTATCTTGCGAATTCACAAAACTTAAAGCTTGATTATGTGTATAAATAGCAAACTCCTTAGGTAACAAGTAGTGCCTCCACTTCCTAAGAGCTTGGACAAGAGCATACAGATTAAGATCATAGGATGAATATTTCTTCTTGGTATCATTGAGCTTCTGACTAAAGAAATCTACAGGTTTATTCTCTTGACTCAAAACAACACCAACTGCTATATTACTTGTATCACATTCAATTGTGAGCAACTTTTCAAAACTAGGAAGAATGAGTACTGGTTGTGTAGCTACCTTTTGTTTCAAAAGTTCAAACCCTTTGTTATCTAGATTGGTCCACTGAAACTTAGTCTTAACTTATCCTTCAATGGTATCCAACATGGGTGCACAAATCTCACTGAACCCTTTGATAAACTTCCTTAGAACTGTGCCAATCCATGAAAACTTCTTACCTCACTTGCTGTCTTTGGTGTTGGCCAATTTGTGATGGCTTCCACCTTTGATGTGTCCATATTCAAATCTCCTCCTGAAACTACAAATCTAAGATAGACAAGTTCCTACTTCATAAACTCACACTTCTCCAAGTTTATTGTTAGTTGCTCATCATACAATTTTTGCAATACAATACTAAGATGCTCTAGATGTTCCTCTTTAATTCTACTAAAAATCAAGATATCATCTAAGTATACAACAACAAATTTACCAATAAAATATTTCATTACTTCATTCATAAGTCTCATGAATGTACTAGGAGCATTACTAAGACTGGATGACATAACACACCACTCATAAAGTTGTTCATTGGTTTTGAAGGTTGTTTTTTATTCATCACCTCCCTTTATCCTGATCTGGTGGTATCCACTCCTGTGATCACTCTTAGTGAAGTACTTTGCACCTCCCAAGCAATCCATCTAGTCTTCAATTCTTGTGATAGGAAATCTGTACCTGATAGTGATTCTATTTAAGGCTCTTGAGTCTATGCATAGCTTCCACATTCCTCCTTTCTTGGGTGCTAACATTGTAGGTATGACACAAGGACTTATGCTCTTTTTTATCAACCCTTGGTCCAACAATTCTTGGACATGTCTATCCACTTCCTTGTTCTGTTTAGAAATCATCTTATAGGCTTCTTTGTTGGGTAATGATGCTGCTGGAATGAAATCAATCTAATGGCTTATGGCTTTAATAGGAGGTAGGGTTGTTGGTGCTCCATCACTTATGATCGCTTTGAAACTGTCTAGTATCTGCTCCACTTCATGAGGTATTTGAACCTTGTTTTCTTGCTTTGCCTCCTTTAGTTTCACTATAAGAGGAAACTCCACTCCTTCTCCTTCCTTGAGAGTGTTAATGAACTCTTTTTCATCTACCAGTAATGCCTTTGGGCCTTTAGTTTTTCTTCTCTCTCCTTCATCACTTAGGGAGTGAGTATGGTATGTAACTCCATCCTTTTGAAAATAATAAGAGTTCTTCTCTCCATTGTGAATGACCTTTCTATCAAATTGCCATGGTCTACCAAGAAGTAGGTGGCAAGCATCTATAGGTAGGATCTCACACAAGACTTTATCCTTATAACTACTTGTGTTGAACTCAACCCATGTTTTTTTATTCACTACCACATGCTTCTCCTTGTTGAGCCAAGTGACCCTATATGGATTACTATGTGGAATTATTTTCAACTTCAGTTTACTTACTTCTTCTTCTGACATAATATTATTAGTAGACCCTGAGTCTATCACCACTCTACAAACCTTACCAAGGACCTTGCATTTGATTCTAAACAAAGCTCTTCTTTGAGTTGGTTCTTCTTTGATTGGTTCCTTAATCAAGGCTCTTCTCATCATTAAATTTTCTCCATCTTCAAGAGCTAAGCTCACATCTTGTGCCTTGCTGCTTTCTGCATCTTCTTGCACATATGTCACTCTTCTTTCACTTGATATGAAGAGGATTTCTCTAGACATCTATTGGTAGGGTGACCCAACTTTTGGCAATTGTAACACTTCATGGTGGAGAAGTAGGACCCTCTTCCCGGTCCACTAGATATACCTCTTCCTAGGTTGCTAGATGACCCCCTTCCTCTATAGCCACTCTTTCTATGCGAATCCTCACTTTCTCTATAAGTTTAGACTCTCCTTGGGACCTTTGATCTACTCCTCTTCCAGCAAAACTGCCTCTTTGGCCTCTACCATCTTTTCCTCTGCCTCTTCCTCTATTGCTTTGTTCTTTGTTATTTTACTCTTTTCCTCCATATTTAGTGCCAATTGATAGCACTTATGGATGGTGTTAGGACATAACAAACTCAACTCTTCTTGAATATTCCATCTCAAGCCATTCAAGTATCTGGTTACCTTGATTCTCTCATCCTCTACCACCTTGGATCTCAAACACAACTTTTGAAATTCCTTAGTGTAGTTGCTCAAATCCAAGTCTCTTTGTCTCAAGTTTTGTCTCCTTTTGTGCAGTTGGATCTCATAATCTTTAGGGACATAGGCGTCCCTCACCTTAGCTACCATTCTATTCCAACTAGCTATTTGGTTCTTACCCTCTTTTTGCCTTTCTTCTTGGATAAATTTCCACCAAGTTAAGGTTGCTTTTCTCAATCTAAACTTAGCTACCTTCACCTTTTGGGCTTCACTAACTCCATCATTCTCAAAGTGATTCTCCAATCCTTCAATCCATTCACTACTTCAGGCTCCATTTTCCCATAAAAAAGTGGCACTCCTTCTAGGGATTTTCCTACTAAGGCTTTAATTGATTTAAGGAAATATTCTTCAAGTACGACATGGTCTAGGGGAGGTATCCTATCCTCTTCCATTGATTCTTTACCCTTCCCTTCACTGACCTGGATTATTAATTTCTTAGTTTTATCCTCAACTGCATCTAGTTTGCTCTCCAATTGTAGCAATCTTTCTTTCAAGAGTCTATTCTCTTCCTCCAGATCTTCTACCTTCTTGGCTAACTTTGCATTAGTCACCATTCTAAGACTATTTTCTCCTACTGATTGAATATTTCATGTCAAATACTTTCTTCCCACGTCTAACCTTGCTCCGATACCAATATGATAGGCAGGAAACCTAGTTTTCCATCAATTAGGTTTCTTGATGGTTTGTGTTTATCCCTTTCTGGGTTCCAAGTCTACCCCTCTACACATCTAAGGGCCTCCCTACCATTTATTTGCTTATATCACCTTCCTCAAGCTCACAAAGTAAGCTTGTTCACTAAATCCTTGCAGGGGTGAAGGACACACACATTCTTTCTCTCTTTGCAAAACCACCCATCTTGTTTGGTTTAGCAAAACTTTCCCTATGGTTATATAATGTCTCATTTTGAGGCTTGTAGCCTTCTGGATCTTTTCCTAGTTCTCAGCAGTTTCCTTTCCCTAGAAGTTATCTCCTTCAATTACTGATACCTAGTCGGACTATCACCAAGCTCACCTAGGATCAATAAGCAGAAATGGCAATTGCCATTTCCTAGTCTCTTTCAAATGGAAACCTACTGTACATATCTGGTTCTACTTGACAATCTCCAATGATCTTGTGGTGTTTCAAGTTAGAGCCATATGATTATTGAAAATAGAGAACAAAAACTAAAAGGGAAAGCTTTATTTATAGATCCTGAATTTATTCACGGGTTCAAACTAGGAACTCACAAAATAGAGAAAAGCATTTACATTAATAGCATACGTGAACTTAAATTTTCTAATACACTATTTGCAATTCACAAAAACAAATTCAACTCTGAATTGGAAACGAGAAAACAGACTTCTCTTTTTCTATTCAAAAAAAACAAATTTGTTCTCCAAGGCCATCAATCTCTTACAAATGCCCATTGGGTCTTTTTATAGATTTCATCCTTTGTTTGGAACTCCTCCTATTGGAAAAGATCAATATCGTTACCAACAGTTTTCCATTTTCAACCATTTCACAAGTTCCATTAGAACACTGGGGTAACATCCAAACAAGATTACCAATGTCCAATGATAACCTCCAACTCTTTGTACTTCCTATCGGGTCTTCAGTGAAACATCAAAATGGGGCTACCGATGATCAGTGACAACACACACTGCTTTGCATTTTATATCGGGTCATCGAGGAGACTTCAAAACCCATCTTCCGCGCTCCGTGATATGTCATCCCCTGATTGGCTCCGAGGTCCCTGTCCTGCAACCTTAGCACGACCTCACTAACCGCCCAGAATGAAACTCTTATTTGTCACCAGGGCCCTCCATGGTTGCCAAGTTGTGGGAGATAATTTTTGAGCATCTTTATCATGTGGTATAGTGACCGCCATTGATCCACCTTCAACCTGCATGGTTGTTAACTCACCTCTTTTCTTTGCATGCCCAGAATGAAACTCTTCTTTGTCGCTGGGTCCCACCATAGTCACGAAGTCATGAGAGATAACTTTCAAGCATCTTTATCATGTGGTATAGCAACCGCCATAAGATTATCCATGATCTCCGTCCAAGTATAGGTAAAGTTAATCATTGGGAAACTTGAAACTACTCCATCTGATACTCGATAATAATACTCCGAGCATTGATGACTAATTGGGTCATCCAGGTAAGTGTGAACCAAAGCAAACTCTGGTGAACTCATCGGGGTAGGTCTTGCTGATAAGAGAAATTTTAAAAACTACAATTAAACAACCATATAAATATACTAGAACCAGTCCTTATGTATTTACATGACCACTAGAAGGTATCACAAGCCAAAATTGGTTAAGGGCATTTCAACCCTTAGGTGCTCCTGCACCACCAATGTCCCTTTCTGCTGGCAAAAGAATGTATTAAATTCCTTGGTGTGAATTAAGTCATTGTTTGAAATTAATTCTTCATGCTTCAGTAATATGACATCATTGATCTCCTAGACATCATACTGGTCAGTTGCCAGATTCATCTATTCATTGCATTCGTATCTAGGTGGATACTCTTCTCTTGGTGAATCAACCAGCATAAACTCAGAAATAGACTAGGGAGACATGAGTTCCAAAGGCTTTGTATCCGTGACATCTTATTTCCTGTCCCTGAAAATATATATAGGAACACCATCTAGAATCTCCAGCTCATGTTTCATAAGTTTGATGGTTTTGGCTAAGGCGTCATCCACCCCATGCATAATATCCTCATTTATCTTCCCTCTGCTAAGCTTCCACTTGTATGCTTTGGACACTCTATCATATTTTGTCCTTTTCTCAATATCTTGTTGACTTTCCATATTTCTGATGAAATAATTAGGCATCGATGGAACATGCTCTCCAACCCTTAGCTTTTGTGATGCTTTTCCTTCTCTCATGTAGCCTTTGGGATCAGAATTTGATCTAGGATCACCTTCCACCATCTTATAATAACCCAGTTTATTTTGCAATAAGCCATAGCATTTTGAACTTTTAACAATGAAGTCTGAGAAAACCAAAAACCCAGGCACTATGGATTATTTTCCATTATCTATCAAGTGTTTAGCACTAGTTATTGACAATTACCTAATAATCTCAAGGCAAGCTACTCTATTAGGTATTGTAATAGGCAGAAAATAGAGCTTTTCCTCAAACCCATACACCCTTATCTAAGTGTAATCTAGAAAATAGTACCAATCTCCCCAATTATGTGTATAGTTGAAGGTGAATTATGGAGATATAGAGTGGTCACACAAATACCCTAGAAATCTATGCAGTGTCTTAACGAAGAACTCTTCAAAATGCCAATACTGACTATTGTTGTATCTTTTATCCCATGAAGACAACCATAACTGCACAAGTATCCCTACTCCAGCTTTATCATAAGCCCTAACACACAACCCATCCAACCACAACCCTTTATCTTGTCAATACATAGTAATATATACATGAGAAAAGAGTAATATTCAAAGTGAACATTAACCATGTCTCCCTTCAACTTCTCCAAACCATAATTCACAGCCTTAGACAAATAAGAAAAAGAATCAAATGTCCTAAGGTCCTTCGATTGCAAATTTGCACAGATTATAATAGCCATTATATCCATCAAAGGGGGGTTTCAAATCCTAAGACCTGGGCTACACAATAATATGTGTACTTGAAATAGGGGAAGAAAAGGTTAACATCAAAGGGAGCTTTATCCCCTTCATAGAATGATACTATTGATCCTACAACTTTCGGTCTATGGATAGGGAGTCTCCACCTCATAGAAATCTTCCATATTAAAATATTCCTAGGTAAGCTTCCTAGTGTCTATCTTTTTTTTAAATCCCCAATCCAAGTCAAATACACTTTCTATAACTTCCTTAGTGATGGACACTATTAGCTTCCCCATATAATCATATATGGTTTTTGTCCATGGGTCATAATTGTTGGCTACAAATTTCATAAGTTTAACATTTACAAAAACATTGGGTACTGCCAACTTCCCCAGATTCAATCTCCACAAATTATTTATAGGCTCTAGAGCATTCCTTCGAACATATCCAAAGATGAACAATTCATTCCCTCTAATCTCTATCCAAATGTCTCCCAAATTCTCAAACCTATCCTCTAAGCCTTTGTCATCTATTTTAATCTTATTGGATTGATGGCTCGAGGCAAGGAATTGGTCTAATAGGTCTTGGTCTAATGGGTGACTCTCCTTCTTCTGCTTCTTTGGTTTTTCTTCTGTAGACTGTGTTTCCCTAGGTTTCCTAGCCCTAGTTTTCTTAGACAAAGTGGCTTACAATATAATTACAAAGCTCAGAAATGAGGAACTTAATTGGAGCTTTGGACCTTCCAATTTTTTAAGACTCTCTATGAATTTTCTAGCCAACACTACCTGAATTGCCCTCTTTCTTGTTGTTTTATTACAATTTTACAGTAGTTTCATCAATTATATCCATCTTTTTGTAATGGTCATTAACTTACTTGTTTTGAATTTATGGCGATGGGATTTTATTTAGTTCGGGAATGATTTCGTGACATTAAGTAATTGCTTCTTCTAATGATTCCTTTTCCCTTTCTTTGATGCTCAGTTGTGGCATGATGTTATCATTTACTTTGATGGAACCTTGTTCTTCGGAAATGTCCCTTTCTTTCTTATCAAACACTTTTGTACTGATGAAAATATTGTTATCACCATTGTGCTTTAGGATTTCTTTGAATCATCATTTTTCATCGAAATGGGTCCCATTCATTCGTATTCCAAGTGGTCAACTTAGATGGGAGCCTTTGTCATTTCGTCAAAACTTTACTTTTCGATGAAACTCATCCCATCGTTATACCTTGAAATAGTTTATCTGATGCCAGAGATCTATCGATGACAAGTCATCAATGAGTGATCTCCATGTCTTACTCGATATCGCTGTGTCGATGAAACTTTTTGTTTCGCCAAGAGCCAAAAATCCTCCTTCGATGACTAGCTTTCCTCAATGACATTTTACTTTATCGAAAAGACTTAAAACATCGGCCTAACGCTTTATTGGTTCTTCCAAACCCACATCTTTTAGAAATAGTATCGTCGATGGCACTTCAATATATTTTTTGATAGAAACAATGACTTTGGCGAGTCCCTTTTGAGTCTATTCATGGCCACAATCTCTTCAATGGTTCATATTATCGAGGAAATATTTATCAATTTATTTGATACAATGGATACATCTTTTCGGTGAAAGTAAGCTTTTTGGTGAGAGTTTATTTTGCTAATCCGATGTTTAAATTTGGCTGATAGGAGTTGTGAACCTAATGTCAATGAAAGTTTTAAAGGTCTTTATAGAAATTCTTAAGGGTATACTTAATCATTTTTTTAAGAAAACTTATGTAGCTTCAACATTAAGTCAAGGATTATTATGATTATAAATATAATGTTCAACAAGGTTACAATCAATAATATCAATTTTTTTCAACACATCCTTTACATACTTTGACAAATAAAATTTCATCCTTACTTTTATAAACCTTCATTCCAAGAAAATATTTCATGAGACCTAGATCTTTCATCTCAAATTCATTTATCATAGCAAATTTGAATTCATCTTTCATCTTAGAACTACTCCCCACATATAATAGATCATCAACATACAAACCTATGATAATAATATCTTTGCATTCTTGTTTGTACTAAAGGGTAGGTTCAATCTTACTTCTCTAGAAGTCATTCTCCTAAAAGTAGCCATCCATCCTAGTATACCAAGCTCTTGATGCTTGCTTAAGTCCATGCAAATCCTTATTGAACTTGTAGAAATGATGCTCTTTTCTTTCCACTTGAAAAACTTGTGGTTGTTCCACATATACTTCCTCTTCTAACTACCCATTCTAGAAGGCATTTTTCATGTCCACATGATGTATGCTCCAATTCATTTTAGCTACTAATAAAATCAGCATTGTAATGGTCTCTTATCTTGCTACTAGTTCAAATATCTCTTCCTAATCAGTGCCATACTTCTGTGTGAAGCCTTTAACAACTAGTCTTATTTTATGCCTTTCAACACTATCATCCTTGTTGTATTTAGTCTTGTAGACCCATTTGGTGCCAATATTCTTCTTATCATGTGAAAGCTTTGTAAGCTCCCATGTTGTGAGTGAAATCCATCCCTTCTTGCATTATTTATATTTGAACCTCATTAGTATATGCATCTTCAAAACATGATGCTTCAAAATTAGCCTTGGTAAATAAAACAAAATTAATTAATTATTGGAGTCTCTTCATGTGTTTGATTTGTACTCTTTTAATAAATATCACTCAATCTATTTTCCTTCCTTGTAGAAATTGGAGTTGAAGCTAGACTTAAACTTGGAAGGAAGAACTAGATAAGTGGATTCTTGATGGATTTGTAACATATGAATCACAAATATTAGTGGGCTTCTCATTGAAAATATATAATAATGAACATTGAATTGATTTATTCAAAAAGAATAATCATTAGAATGTTTCATATTGGCTATTAAAGCCATTGATTTTCCCAAATAACTGACAAAACCCCCTTATGGGATTAACTCAAAAAATAACTAATTTATTATTTACTATAAAACTAGCCTATGTTAATGTAATATGCCAACTTTTCCTTGCTTATTACATTAATTCAAATAACTATGGAAAATTGCAATGGCTTTGAACCCAACCTTTGTAGAGACTTTCATGAAGCATGTTCACCAATCCTCTTCACTCACACAAGAAACGTCGAACTAAGTGAATAAATGGATCTCTTGAATATAGGACCTACAACCATTTGTACAATATGAGAGAACATAAAAGGTTCCCACCCTCCATGCACAACAACAAACATTTCCTCTAAAATTCCACATCTCCTCTGAGTGTGTCTAATGCCTCATCTATTGATACACATTAGATGCATTTCTTATAAAAGTTTGCATCTTATTTGAGTGTGTCTAAAAAATCCTTAAGTTCTTTGAAAATAATCCCTCCTCTGATATTCAAATCACCAACCAAATATCTACACATGAGACACCTTTCCTCTGAAAGCCCACATCCACTTTGAGTATGTCTAATGCCTCATTAATACTCAACAAATCACCAACCAAATGTGAATACACAAAGTGAATTTATAATAAATCTTAGCCCCCTTTTCTTATTGAGGTGACACATAATGGCAAGCCCCCTCTTTTCTTCAAGGACACAAATATGAGAGGATGTGTCTCATACCAAGAATCATCCCTAAGCGAGAAGCTAGCTTGTGATGATAAATTACCTCCTACCTACATTTCCTCCAACCTCTAGTAGGTTCTTCTCTACTCTATAAAGCATAAATATTTCATCAATTTTGGCTTTGTGACGTGTCATCATCACCAAATGAATCATATGTATATACCACAAAACCACAAAATTGTGTTTCACCTTTAATGGTAGTGTGCACTTTATTGATCTTCAACTTTCCATCAATGAGCTTTTTGTATCGTTGAATGCAATTCATCTACACATGTCCAATTTTATGACAATAATAGCATGTGAATTATTTCCTTGTTGAAATGTTAGACTTCTTCTTAGCAAGCAAGACACTTTCCTCAACAATTAAATGACTATTATCAACTTTACTTCATCAATCAATCATAGTTTCCAAACTAGGATTAATTTTATTCAAAGTGAAAACATTATGATCAAAATTTATAGGTATATTATCGAGTAAGATTGACTTGGTATTGTCATGATTGACTTTGGAGTTTACACCTACAAGTTTATTAAGGATGGAATAGAATCTACTTATGTGTTGACTAATATTATCTCCTTATTTCATCTTCGTCCCAAAAGATTTTTGTTTTATTGATATTTTAACACATGAGGCCTGTAAACCAAATAAAGTACTAAACCATTCCCATATTTCCTTTGATGTCTTCATTAGATTAATGCGATGCAAACATGCATCAGATAAGCCAAAACTAATCAATGCAAAAGCCTTGTGATCTTTAGCTGTCCATTTTGTTGCTTTATCTATATTTTGTGCTTTTTTTCAAAAGTCCACTTGCAGTATCCCATAAATATTTTTCAATTAAAGATAATTGTATTTTAATTTGGCATGTATGAAAGTCTCATCCTTCAAATTTACCAAAGGTACAACAAATTTTTCCATTTAGACAGCCTAATTACTCCAAAACCAAAATAAAACTCCTTATAACTCTTTACACTTAGAAATTCTATGCGAATTTTGTTTCAAAATAATTATTTGATAAATAAATTACTTTCTTCAATTGCAGCTTTTCTTTGTCTTTCTCAACTCTATCGGTAGCCACTATCTTTCATTGAAATCCACCTATTCATATTTTTGTCTTCTAATATAGCATAAATTCATAAAACGCATACCTTGCTTAGTATAATGGAAGAAAATTATGGTTAGGGTTAAATTAAGATAATAAAACCACTAAGTGTCCCAATTAACCAATTACGTTAGAGAGAACAAGAATGTAATAGACTGTCTTTAGACTAAGATTCTGATCATATTTTAGGCTCCTTGGATAAGGCCTCCTCCTTATTGAAATGCATTGAATTAAAATGTTGAAGATTAGTGCAAAATATTTTTTGAAGTAAGCGGGCAAAAACAATGACCTATATATGTCATACATGATGAGTTCTTAGGAATAACATTTTTAATCATAACTTATTCTTGAAAGATTTGTATATTTTTTTAATTAATGTATCTAGGAGTTCATTATATACTTACAAGTTTACTTTTTTGACTTTAATTATTTTCTAATTTGAAAATAAATAGTAGAAATAATATCTTGTATTAAATGTGTTACTTTATGGTTAAGTCAATGAAGAAACAACCAATTTTCAGGATCTTTGTAGTTATGTTCTATATAAATATCCATTGTCTTTCACCAAAAAGCTAGTTACTTAGTCTGTAAGCGAGTCATCAATTTCAAACAGTCATTCCTTGTAATTTCAAAACCCGTTTTACTCCCTCTTGGGACACAATGGAAATGAAAATGTGAAGTAGATTTAAAAAATCGATGTTTAAGGATCCCCCAGAGGAAGAGAAGGGAATTCTTGACCAAAGAGAGGTGATCCTAAGCTGGTCGTCTACTTTATTTAATTACAATCTGTTTGTTTTTCATTACATTCATTTTTTGCAAGTTCTAATTCATTAAAAATTAAAAATCATTTGTAAATTTTTGTAGTTTGATTCATAGATATCTTAAGTAGCTTTAAGAGATAGATTGATTTTATGAACATTTAGATTCTTTACTTATCTAGTTTAGATTGAATTCATTGATTATTGCAATCTAGTTTCTAATTTTATAGATGAATGAAAATTGTGATGGAAGTAGTATTGGACATAAACTTCATTGAGCTTATTAATATAATTTAGTTTATTTTGAATGCTCTTTTGAATAGAATTCTATTCTGCAAGCATAAAATAGATTTCAATTATAAGTAAAATATAATATAATTTGGATTCATGCATTTTAGATTAGATTTAATTTTAGTTGCAATTAGAAGATTCCATGAATTAGTTTGATTGAATCATGTTTATATTGCACTGAGTAATTAGTATCTCTCTCTTAGATTATACCAGAATTTTAGGATTCAACCCTGTTAGAGTAGAGCGTCATTCTTAGAATATAATTTAGTCTACAAAATTGATCTTGAAGGCTCCTGACGGAGCATGTGTGAAGTACAAGTCACTATTTTGAGTGTGAAACCCCCCAACTTAAACAATTCCTTATCACATATATCTCTAAGACACACCTGGTTTGATAATGAGACATTAAATGATGTGAGTTATGACATCAATGACCTCACCCATTATTTTGGCTCTATTGCTGAGGAATTAAATGATCTGGCTACCAAAGTTTAATGCCTTCGTGTTGATAAGGAAAGAGTTAATCTATTGTTGAGAAGAGCTAGAGGCCCTTTTGGAAGGTTTCTTCCAAAGCATTATAATATTGATCAAATACAATTGCAAGTCTCTAAAACATATAAAGAACAACAAAACCATTTTGAAGAACAAGAAAAATAGGTTTAGAAACAAGAGGAAGAAATGGGTGGTTCATTAGTAGCTGAAGATCCCCCACCTAATAGGACATTATTATAATTCTATTAATTTTAATGTGAGAGATAATGACCCCCTTATGAAATATCTCACCTTATGTGTTACCTACCCTTAGAGAGAAAACCTCTGAAGATCTTGATTAGTTTATCTTTGAGTTTAAAGTCCTTTTTCAAACTTATCACTATACATATGATAAGTAGAAGTTCAATTTGTTTTGTTATAACGTAAAAGAGTCAGTATTATGATGGTTTATGGGTTTTCATGCTAGTTCAATCTTAACATGATAGGAGATGGCTCGACTATATTCTTGTTACAAGTGCAGTTGTTGTTGAACCAAAATATTGACCTGTTAATGCCCGATACAACTACTAGACTTATAGAATCCACATGAGGTGGTTAAGTCATGTTAGAAACCCAAGTGTTGCATTGCACAAAACAAAGAGACCAAGGGCGCACACCTTACAACAATCCCTGCTCAATGCAAGTGAGAGGTTTGAACCTATGAACAAACTCTGATACCACTTGTTACAAGTGGGTTTGTTATTATACCAAAAGATCGACCTATTAATTATTGATACAACCACTAGACTTATAGAATCCACTGGAGGTGGTTAAGCCATGTCACAAACTAGAGCATTGTGTTGCACAACGCAAGGAAGCCAAGAGTGCACACCTTGAAATAATTCTTAGATTAGTATCAAGAATTTTTTTCGGGTGAGAGATAGGAAGGATGAATTATTTTGAATGAAGTAGCTAGAGGATGAAAGTTTGGAAGATTATGCTAACATGTTTTTGTTTGTGTACAAAAGATGTGTTGATTGATTGAACAATGAAATTAGTAGAACAATTTTCCTAATGGAAATTGTTGATGACTATAGAAAATATTTAATTTAATGGGAAAAGGGGATATCAATAAGCTTCTTTTGGAGGATAGTATTGGTATATACAAGATTTATTCTAGGACTAGATTCAGAACGAGGAATTCTAGAAGAAATATAGTTTTATCTCTTGATGTATCCTAAGTAATGGAAGAAATAGTAAAGTTGAAAATTGATATACTTCTCTATCTTAATACTCAGGCAGATAAAAAGGATATTGAACCCTTAGTCATTTATTGTTCAAATTTTAGAAGAAATTTGTTTTTGGGGGAATGCCCATTAGATAAAATTGATCTTTGTGAAATTTGTAAAAAACATCATGTAACCATCTCTTGTAATCTCTTACGAGAGATTAAGAATCACTTGAAGAAACCTCATATAGTGGAATAAGAGCTTAATTATGTTGGACAAATATCACATAACACTAAAAGATTTAATGCTTATTCAGGATAATATGGTTATAGGAATAACTGGAATTTGAATAAGTGGCAGAATGTAAATAGTGGACCCCTCCTCATTCTATGAAATGACCTCCTACATCTTGGGGACCTCTAGAATTGATGAGTCCTCGATGGAACCAACCACTGTGGCAATCATAGTTACAACCTAATCCACCACAATGGAAATAGAATCAACCACAATTTTAACCTTGGTAGAACCAAGGCCTTAAAAGACCTTGGGGAAAACCTCCACCTCTTATCACTAGACCTAATTCTCCCAATAAACAAGTGAATCAATCCCAAATTCTATCATAACTAGTTGGAAATACAAAGAACAATCATTCTCAATAGACATTTAATGTTGATTCAAATCCTCTTGGTCTAAATGTGATAGAAGTTGATGATATTTAATTAAGGAATCATAATGTTCCTTCAAAACCTATTTTTTTAGACAAGAAGAGGGATAAAAATAAATAATCCTAGATAAAAGATCAAATTTATAATAATGTGAAGAAATTAATTAATAAAACTCATTATCCAAAACACTTTAAAACAATCCTAATAGTTCTTGATGCCAAAATAACTAATCATATTGACATGGTAGATTCTCAACATCTTCATGAATTAAAAAATATTAACATAGAAATACCTTTGTTATAAGCTATCAAGGAAATACCAATAACTAATCAATAGATTAAGTCAATTTGTATAAAAATGCCAGGGAGAAAAAGGAAGTTTCCTTCCAAAATCTAGACAAGGACTAAAATCACTGATGTTTTATCAGGGAGATTGCTTCCTCAGAATTATAGTGACCTTGGGAGTCCTATGATTAGTTTGAGCATATAAGTTGAGATACCTAATGTCCTCATTTATCTAGGAGAAACTATTAATGTCATTACAATTGATACTACCCAAATGTTAGGAATGTCGGGGGTACGACCCATAACAATTGTGCTTAAGTTTCTAGACCAATCTATTTCCAAACTTGAATGTGTTCTAGAGGATGTAACAATTACAATTGATACATGAGATTACCTAGTTGACTTTTTGGCACTTGAAGCAAGGAAGAAGGAATATAGATGTCCAATTATACTAGGAAGGTTGTGGTTGGCAACTATAGCAACATCGATTGATTGTAAATCGGGTAGTAATACTATCTTTATTGGTCAAGACTAAAATGAGCTAAATACATTCTCCTATACCTAGACCAACATTCTATTCTGACACTCAATTTTGATTTGATGATGGAATGGAGTCAGAGGGTGATGGAGTAGTTGAGTTAGCTATGGTTACCTTATTAGATAACGTTAAGCAATATGAGGTGTATGTGGAACAAGGAGAGGAGCTTAACATTGGTATTAATGAACTCAACCAACTGAATGGAGAAAGTTCTTTCATTGAAAATGTTAATGAAGGAACTTGCAAGGAGACTCGGCATAAAGGTAAATTATATCATTGTCCTTTTAATACACTTGTGGAAGATTCATCTAATCAAAATAGTGAAACGAAAGAGATTATAGTATTAGGAGACAAACCTCTTTTCATGTTAGCTAATCTTTGTTTCCTAAACAAGAAGAGGAGTTGAAGCAAATTTTAGAAAAACACACAAGAATTTGCTTGGGAATACAAGGATATGAGAGGAATACACCCTTCTATCTATACACATTATATTTACACTACAAACATTGAACTTGTAAGGTAGGGTCAAGGAAGAATCAATCCAACTTTAAGAGATTTTTTAAACAAAAAATAGAAAATTTGCTACAAGTAGGGTTCATTTATCAAATTTATGATAGTCAATGGATTTTTCCATTGTTTATAGTACCCAAGAAAAATTTTAAGGGGCCTACCTATGTGGATTACAGAGAAATAAACAAAGCCACTAACAAGGATTATTTTTCTTTACCATTTATTGATAAAGTGCTTGATAATGTATCTTGCATCAATTATTTCTCTTTTCTTGATGGTTTTAATGGTTACAATTAAATATAAGGGGCTCATAAGGACTAGGACAAAACAATGTTTACATGTCCCTAAGGAACATATGCATATAGGGTTTTACCATTTAGACTCTCTAATGCACCAACCACTTTTTAAAGAGTTGTATTGGCCATTTTTGCATATTTAACTACATCATGTGTTGAGGTGTATATGGATGATTTCACAATTCATGGGAAGATATTTGAAGAAGTGCTAGAAACTTTGAATAAAGTTTTACAAATATGTAAGGATCATAGATTGTCATTAAACCATGAGAAGTATTCCCTTATGATGATAGAAGGAATTGTTTTAGGAACCACATTTTGAAAGAGGGATTAAAATTTGATCCTAAAAAGGTGGAAATTATCCAACGAATTGAAATCCCAAAAACTCAAACTGTGTTATAATCTTTCTAAGACATGCACGATATTGTAGGAGATCCATTGATGGATTCAGTAGAATTGTTGAACCTCTATTTAAATCACTCAAGAAGGACATATAATTCTTATGGACAAATTATTGTCAGAAATATTTTGAATCTATGAAGTGTGATTTATGTACCTCTCCTATCATTAAAGGAAATGTTTGGAGAGAACCATTTCACATACACATAGATGCCTCTAACTTAGCCATTGGAGCACTTTTGGGGTAGAAAGATGAAAATGGGGCAATGCATGCTATTTATAATATTAGCAAAAACTTGAGCCCTACAAATCGGAACTATACAACTGCTGAAAAAGAATTCCTAATCGTGGTTTATGCAATTAACAAATTTAGACATTATATTACTAGTTATAAAGTGTTTGTCCAATTTGATATACTTCTCCATCTTAATACTCAGGCAGACAAAAGGGATATTGAGCCCTTAGCCATTTATTGTTCAAAGTTTAGAAGAAATTTGTTTTGGGGGGAATGCCCATTAGATAAAATTGATCTTTGTGAAATTTGTGAAAAACATCATGTAACCATCTCTTGTAATCTCTTACGAGAGATTAAGAATCACTTGAAGAAACCTCATATAGTGGAATAAGAGCTTAACTATGTTGGACAAATATCATAGAACACTGAAAGATTTAATGCTTATTCAGGATAATATGGTTATAGGAATAATTGGAATTTGAATAAGTGGCAGAATGTAAAGAGTGGACCCCTCCACATTCTATGCAATGACTTCCTACATCTTGGGGACCTCTAGAATTGATGAGTCCTTGATGGAATCGACCACTGTGGCAATCATAGTTACAACCTAATCCACCATAATGGCAATAGAATCAACCACAATTTTAAACTTGGTAGAATCAAGGCCTTAAAAGACCTTGGGGAAAACCTCCACCTCTTATCACTAGACCTACTTCTCCCAATAAACAAGTGAAACAGTCCAAAATTCTAGCATAACTAGTTGGAAATACAAAGAACTATCATTCTCAATAGAAATTTAATGTTGATTCAAATCCTCTTGGTCTAAATGTGATAGAAGTTGATGATATTTAATTAAGGAATCATAATTTTCCTTCAAAACCTAATTTTTTAAACAAGAAGAGGGCTAAAAATGAATAATCCTAGATAAAAGATCAAATTTATAATAATGTGAAGAAATTAATTAATAAAACTCGTTATCCACAACACTTTAAAATAATCCTAATAGCTCTTGATGCCAAAATAACTAATCATATTGACATGGTAGATTCTCAACATCTTCATGAATTGAAAAATATTAACATAGAAATACCTTTTTTATAAGCTATCAAGGAAATACCAATAACTAATCAATAGATTAAGTCAATTTGTATAAAAATGCCAGGGAGAAAAAGGAAGTTTCCTTCCAAAATCTAGACAAGGACTAAAATCACTAATGTTTTATCAGGGAGATTGCTTCCTCAGAATTATAGTGACCTTGGGAGTCCTATGATTAGTTTGAGCATATAAGTTGAGATACCTAATGTCCTCATTTATCTAGGAGAAACTATTAATGTCATTACAACTGATACTACCAAATGTTAGGAATGTCGAGAGTACGACCCATAACAATTGTGCTTAAGTTTCCAGACCAATCTATTTCCAAACTTGAATGTGTTCTAGAGGATGTAACAATTACAATTGATACATGGGATTACCTAGTTGACTTTTTGGCACTCGAATCAAGGAATAAGGAATATAGATATCCAATTATACTAGGAAGGTTGTGGTTGGCAACTATAGCAACATCGATTGATTGTAAATCGGGTAGTAATACTATCTTTATTGGTCAAGACTAAAATGAGCTAAACACATTCTTCTATACCTAGACCAACATTCTATTCTAACTCTCAATTTTGAGTTGATGATGGAATGGAGTCATAGGGTGATGGAGTAGTTGAGTTAGCTATGGTTACCTTATTAGATAATGTTAAGCAATATGAGGTGTATGTGGAACAAGGAGAGGAGCTTAACATTGGTATTAATGAACTCAACCAACTGAATGGAGAATGTTCTTTCATTGAAAATGTTAATGAAGGAACTTGCAAGGAGACTCTACATCAAGGTAAATTATATCATTGTCCTTTTAATACACTTGTGGAAAATTCAACTAATGGAAATAGTGAAACTAAAGAGATTACAATATTAGGAGACAAACCTCTTTTCATGTTAGCTAATCTTTGTTTCCTAAACAAGAAGAGGAGTTGAAGCGAATTTTAGAAATTCACACAAGAATTTGCTCGGGAATACAAGGATATGAGAGGAATACACCCTTCTATCTATACACATTATATTTACACTGCAAACATTAAACTTGTAAGGTAGGGTCAAAGAAGAATCAATCCAACTTTAAGAGATTTTTTAAACAAAAAATAGAAAATTTGCTACAAGTAGGGTTCATTTATCAAATTTATGATAGTCAATGGATTTTTCCATTGTTTATAGTACCCAAGAAAGTAGGGTTCATTTATCAAATTTATGATTTTTCCATTGTTTATAGTACCTAAGAAAAATTGTAAGGGGCGTACCTATGTGGATTATAGAGAAATAAACAAAGCCACTAAGAAGGATTATTTTTCTTTACCATTTATTGATAAAATGCTTGATAATGTATCTTGCATCAATTATTTCTCTTTTCTTGATGGTTTTAATGGTTACAGTTAAATATAAGGGGCTCCTAAGGACTAGGACAAAACAATGTTTACATGTCCCTAAGGAACATATGCATATAGGGTTTTGCCATTTAGACTCTCTAATGCACCAACCACTTTTTAAAGAGTTGTATTGGCCATTTTTGCATATTTAACTACATCATGTGTTGAGGTGTATATGGATGATTTCACAGTTCATGGGAAGATATTTGAAGAAGTGCTAGAAACTTTGAATAAAGTTTTACAAATATGTAAGGATCATAGATTGTCATTAAACCATGAGAAGTATTCCCTTATGATGATAGAAGGAATTGTTTTAGGAACCACATTTTGAAAGAGGGATTTAAATTTGATCCTAAAAAGGTGGAAATTATCCAACGAATTGAAACCCCAAAAACTCAAACTGATGTTATAATCTTTCTAAGACATGCATGATATTGTAGGTGATCCATTGACAGATTCAGTAGAATTGTTGAACCTCTATTTACATCGCTTAAGAAGGACATATAATTCTTATGGACAAATGATTGTTAGAAATATTTTGAATCTATGAAGTGTGATTTAAGTACCTCTCCTATCATTAAAGGATATGTTTGGAGAGAACCATTTTACATATACGTAGATGCCTCTAACTTAGCCATTGGAGCACTTTTGGGGTAGAAAGATGAAAATGGGGCAATGCATGCTATTTATTATATTAGCAAAAACTTAAGCGCTACAAATAGGAACTATACAACCACTGAAAAAGAATTCCTAGTCATGGTTTATGCAATTAACAAATTTAGACATTATATTACCAGTTATAAAGTGTTTGTCCAATTTGATCATGTAGTTATCTAGTATTTGATGAAAAAAGATGTTGTATATGGTTTAATTGTAAGATGGTTGTTGGTTTTACAAGAATTTGATATTAATATTATGGATAAACTAGGTAAAGACAATGTTTTTGTTGACTTTCTCTCAAGAATGATTTTGCAGGGTAATAGAAAATTAGTGGATGACACATTAGATGAAAATTTGTTTACCATTTCAATTCATTCACCTTGGTTTGTTGATATTGCTAATTACCTTGTAACAGGGAAATGCCCAGGTCATTTCAACCCTAAGAAAAATAAAAGGCTAACTTGTGAGAGTTCCAAGTTTCAATGGATAGATTGCCTTTTATTTAAAACATGTCATGATCATGTTCTTCGCAAGTGTGTGTAGGAAGTAGGTGTTTATGGAATTATACATGCATGTAATAATGAACCAGGAGGACATTATTTTGTAGTCAGAATGTTTCACAAGATTCATAGAGTAGGCTACTTTTTGGCCAACTATGTTAAAGGATATTTTATTTTATGTGAAATATTGTGATAAATGTCGATTCATGGGATGACCTACACCAACAATGAAGATGCCACTACAATCCCTGATAGCTTTGGAACTTTTTAATACATATCACAACATGCATCAAGTTACAAACCTAATTTCATGATTCATGATGCATATCATGGTAAGTGATAGGACTATATATCCATCACGCAACATGATACATTTCATGGCGTGTGGTGGGCACACACCCCTACTATTTTTTCCTTCCCCTTATTTTATTTTTGAAGTGATGTTTGGTTGGGGCTATTACTCGACCCACACCACAATTAATGACTATGGTAGTGATTGGGGTTATATCCTTGACCACCTGTTCTTACTTCCTTTCTCTGCAGTCGTGGTGGGAAGGTTTGTACCATTGACACCCACCACTTTGTGCAATGATGGTGGTCAGAGTTACAAACTCAACCACCATATGTTTTAGCTGATTCTTATGTTAAATTGTCATGCGGGGTTTAAACCCCATCAAAACCCCACCTGAAACTGGTTTGGATTTCCCTTCGCTTTGGAAGTGTCAAGCGGGACTTAAATCCCACTTGACACCCTTTTTGACTTGTATTTTTTGATGAGTTTTGGTCGGTGTTTAAATCCCCCCTGACACTCCCTTTAGCATTTCCTTTGTTACAAAGTGCAAATCGGAGTTATAATTCTGATATGAGCTTTGATCATTTTTGTTTTATAGTATATATCAGAGTTACAACTCTAATTTGCACTATTATATGAGTTCTTCTACAATGTATTTTGGAGTTATAACTTTGAAATACATTGAATTTTAATATTACTTTTTATATGAAATACAAATTAGATCTAAAAGTCTGATATGCATTTGGTTTTGATCTCACTTATTCAATCGCAAATCGGACTTATAAGTCCAATTTTTATCCAAAGCACACACATATAAATTGACTTTTTATCAATTTTTGATTGATCAGTGAAATTTTTCCTACCAAATGGAGATTTTTATGAAGGCTAATAATTTCAAATTATAATCTTTTCATGATGGAGTACACCTATTACAAATATCAAGACTCTCACCAAACAAGAAAACAAGGAAGTTTAGAAAGAAATAAATACATCCATTGTTTCCTCTATTTGAATCAATGAGCACTGAAAGGGGGTGAATCAATGTTTTATAATTTGTAAAATTATTAATCTGTTTATCAAACCACCAGATGCATAAGAAAGAAAGTGAGATGCATAAACATAAAGCAATTAACCATGCAACCATAACACCAAGATTTTTACGTGGAGAAAGGGAAAAAACATGATAGGATTTGTACCCACAATATTATTATACTATGGCCAGAAGTATGATAATATTACATAAGGGGAAGGCACATGCATTCAAGCACACTGCCTAGAGCTCACTACTTAATTACAAAAGGGCTACAACCTAGAGGAAAGCTCACTTCCTTGCAGTCTATTACAAAATGATCACAATGATGAATGAAATAAATTATAGCATCTAACTATGCTAGAATGAAGTTCTAGTTAGGCTCATATTATCTTCTGCAACTAATTTGTCACTCTCTTCCCTATTTTCTTGCTTTGTGAAATACCAAAGCACCAAAACTTCAATCACATTCACCTAAATTAACACATTCTCTCAAACAAACATCCGTTACTCATAAAATGCCTCAAAATAATCAACCAAATCAATCTTATATATCTGCACTTATAAAAAGAATCATTTACTAAGTTGTCTTCCAAAAACCGCATAACATGCAACATGAAACATGTATCACCAAGTCATCTCAATCCATCCACAAATCTAGATGTAGAAAAAAACAAGATGATAATAAGCTTCTCATAAGTTGGCCCAATCACATTGAACATGAAACTGATAACCAAAATCATCTCAACAAATCTGCAACACACTTTACACCAAAATAGCTCTGCTCTAACTGAATTATCAAATAACAGATCTCTAAACTTACTCATGAATCAACACCAGATATTAGGATCATGAGATAATATGTCTTGAACCTTTAATAAAAAACCTTGATCACCGCAACCAAAATTACATTATCAAAATCAAGATGTACATAGTGATCTCATGTTCTACCAGTTATTGAGTTCCACCTTTCAGACTCATACCATGTGAAGAATATCACTTTTGTTAAACTAAAATTATGTACACTGGACATGATTTTTGAATTGAGTTTCCATCAATGATAACCCCTAAATATCAATTATGCACCAATATTCACCGGAACAATGTCTCTTACCAACAATCTTTCCCTTTGGCATTGATGGCAACATTGTTAAAAATGAACTGTACACTCAAAAATTGCAAAAATTCAAAATTTCAAATTCACCAAGAATCTAAAAAGCCCCCTTGATAATTTACACCATTTTTCACTCTGCTCTCCCCCCTTTGACAATAATACCAAATATAGGAATCCGGAAAAATTTATATACAAGGATACGTACAATTGCTCACAAAAACCTGAACATGTCTGCAAAAATTGTCCTAACGGACAATAAATAATTATCCTATGACTTCTTTAAGCTCTCCAAAATTCTTATCATCCTGCTAGAAAGGTAAGCATGCATATTTTCTCCTCTTTTGTCTGTCAATATAGTCTTATCCAGAGCATCCTTAGCATCTTGCATGCTACGCATCAATGAATCTATCTAGGTAGTAATAATAATACTTACTTCACTTACTCTATCCAAAACTCTTTCCTGTTCTTTATTTAAACTCTTGATATTATTCAATACACTCAAAAATTAGGGTTCAAAATTGCTAGCCAAGGTTGATTGTGGTACATATGACTATGATATTCTCACTAGCTAGCCTTCACATTCCCTTATTTTTTTAATCAATTTCTATAGCGAACTTAGGAAAAACTAGACATGACTTGTATATGTTACCACCTTCATCAAGTTCATCCTAAATTATTTTCAATGTAGTAACTAAACTGACTCTATCATCCTCAATCATCTTCAAAAATTGTTTTAATCTCATTGCATTAAATTGATTCAAAACTTTAATATCTGCTACCTTCTCCAAAGACTCAAAATGAGAACCCACATCATTCAACAAACCTTTTGAGCTTATTGAAGGGATCAGATGTGTCCAGTTGGAAGATGACATAATTTTATCCAACATGTCTCCTCTGACTGATATCAATTCTTGGTTAGTAGAATGGGGCTTAAGTAGGTCCTCACTAGATTTGGTTTGAGCAATATTTTCCAATTTTAGTTCTTGAATTGGAGATAATGAGCTTAGATCTATAGGCCCATGACCAAAATCATCTGAGTCAGTAGCAATTCATTTCCCTTTGGCAGGTACATTGTCTCTTGCCAATATTACTAGATCTTGATCTTTCTCCTTATCTACTTTTTCACCCACCTTTGCATTCTCATATTTATCACCATCCTTTCCTTTCTCTGCTTCTTCTATCTCCTCAACTATTTTCTCTAACTATTCAACTTCACCAGAGATAAAATTAGTACCATCAACATCATCAACTATGGTCTGATCATTTGACTGTCCTTCTGGAATGGCCTTCTCAGGTGATTGACCATTTTTCTTGTCGAGGACAACTTTATGAACTTCCAGAATAGATTTGTCATGAGATTTTTCTGCCACATGAGTTTCATCATGCATCAAATTTACATCATATATCAGATCTATCAAAAATTATCTCAAAATTATTTCAATCTCCTTAGTTACCTCATCTATCTTCCCAAGCATAAGCTTATTAAATCTCTTCTTGTTTCAGAATTTATCCTTGGAAAGGTTCAACAATCTAATAACTTCATCTTTGAAGATCACATATGATAGATTAACTAACACATACTCTTTTATTCTTTCATCTTCTAAACTAGTTGTATGCCTCCTAGTGTCCAAAATGTCATACAATCTTTGAGGAATCATGGATGATAGTTCTATCAATTCCTTACTATAAAAATTCATGTATTCAACAACTGCTTCGCCAATTGTCCTATGATCCTTATTATCAAATTTTTCATAATATATAGGTACATTTTTCAAAGTCCCATCGTAAAGAATTTCATCAATCAGTTATTTCAAGGTCAATGGGGGAACAACTTCATAAGCACCTTGTACTTTGCCAGATTTTAGAGCTTGATCTATCTCAAACTTTTGCTTCTTGCTTGCTCAGTTTTTTGGATGACTTAGATTCTACTCTAGGCTTCTTTGAGTGTTGGGCACCATTGGATTGAGGTTTCTTAACTACTCTAGCATAAGTGGTTTTTTTCTTTACTTAGCTGACCTCTTCATTCAATTCAATCTCTTCCTCAACATCTACATATTCTCTTGTTGGCTTCTCCTTTATTTCTCTTCTCCATTGGTTGATGTTTTTTGTGACTTGGATGGAGGGACAAGATTCTACATATAGGAGGTAGGTGTAGATTGAGACTATCTTGGCTTTGATTTCTGCAGAGGGGTGGAAACAGGTTTAGACTTCTTGGGCTTTTCCAAGTCCTCCTCCTTCAATGTATTTTGTTTTGTTTCCCTTTGCACAACTTCCTTAGATATCCCCATTTTCTCTGCTAACTCCTCAACTTCCTTTCTTACTTTCCTCTTCCTTGTTGATATTATAGATTTCTTGTGCAAATCAAGATCCTTTTTCTTGCAGGTACTGAACCTTTCTTCTTTATCATCTACCAGTTGGCTCAATAGGTGTTGAGCATATGTGTCAAGTGTGGAAGCATCCACCTCATACCCCATGGGGATGATCTAAACTATTCTTGGTTCAACTGCCTCCATGTGACATTGGTTCTTATCAACCATAAAGAAAATGGTATTCTCATACTTCTAAATAATATATGTAGGGATCCTCTCTCTTCTTTGCATCATGGATTGAAAGCATTTTAAATATCCCCACAAAGAAAATTTATGTGCAGCTATATAACCTAGACCTTAAATCCTTCCTTGATTTGAACAACCATCAGTTTATCATAACCCCATTGAATCTTTTTAATACCAGAGATTTCATTCAAGAAGTATAGTGATATGCAAACAATTAGGGAACCAAATTTGAAAACATATTTCTCATCTTGTTTTATCTTCTTCAAATTTCTTAATATCTCACTAAGATGGACTTTGCAAAGATCATACCTCTTGTCCTCCTTTAGCATTTGATAGGATACAAATATAGGAGTACCAGATATAGAATTCTTCCTGCTATATTTGTATACCTTTCATCCTATCACCATCAGGGTAAATCTCACATCATGCTCTGTGATATCATTGATTATCATTGATCGATTCTCATATTGGGATCCAATAATAGGTGTCACTTTGGTGTTGTGAACTTTTCTCAAACTAAGAATCTCCCTGGTTACATTCAAATAGGTAGCTGGCTAAATGGCTTGATTCATGGTATTGTGAGGTTCCTCCAGCCATATGAATTCATCATGAACTCGTCTCAAGATATATCAAACCCATTCGGGTTCATAGAACACCACAAAATGAATGATTTGGATGAAACCCTTAACTTGTAATGAATTGAATTCTCACTTTAGATTTCCCATTCCATCCATCATATGCTTGGTATATATTGATAGCATATCCTTGTTTCCAAGTTCTTCAATGTTGTAGTGGATGTATGCCCTAGTGTCTTCATTATGAATCAAACCATACAAGACAAAAAAAAGAACCTTCTGGACCCATTCGGGTTCATAGAACACCACAAAATGAATGATTTGGATGAAACCCTTAACTTGTAATGAATTGAATTCTCACTTTAGATTTCCCATTCCATCCATCATATGCTTGGTATATAGTGATAGCATATCCTTGTTTCCAAGTTCTTCAATGTTGTAGTGGATGTATGCCCTAGTGTCTTCATTATGAATCAAACCATACAAGACAAAAAAAAGAACCTTCTAGATCATCTTCGATGGATTTGAATGGATGCCTCTTGAATATGGCCTAGCTTTTAGTAATCTCAATGACAAGTGGAGTCGTAACACCAGATTCAAATATTATTTCGAAATAAGGCTATGAAAAGATAGCTTCTAAATGAAAAAATACCTTTTCAATCACAACCAGATAAATGGAATTATTGACAGGTCACTTCAAGCTTAGATTTATCTACTATATCTCTTTCACTCATCTTCTCTTCTCTTTTCTCTCATTCACATTCTAAAGAATGAACCATTGAAATACCTTTTTAACCACTAAAAACCTAATTTTAATTTGTAATAAATGCACAACCCTAAAGACTTCAGGATACTCTATTTTTCATGATTTCACTCATCGAAATCTCAAACCACCATAAAATCTTCTGGATATCATTTGTATAGCTAATCTCCATCATCTGTAACCATCCTTGACTAGTTACATATCTTCAAAGGGGGTTCTAAAGATCTACATGAAAATTTTCCCCCTAAGGTATTTGGCCTTGGTTATTGGATGAGGTTCCTACACTAGACTCAGGTGTGGAGCCATTCTCCTCATTTGAGTCTTCCTTTTTAACCCACATCTTCTTATATTGATCTCTGATCTTTTCCACCTTAGCTTTTCCCTTTCATCTGATTTATTTGTCCTTATCAGACCATTTTTGTTCTTGTTGTTGCTTCTGCAATATTTTGCAATGTAACCAAATTTATCGAATGCATAGAAAAAAACATTTATTAGCATAGGCCTAAAGTTCATATGATTTGGTCTCATCTTGCATTGGTTACAAATGTGCCCAAACATTCCACAAGCATAACCTCTCTTATTTTGAAAAAATATGTATCACTATTATGTACATGTTTGACTTATGACAAAAGTTGTTGCATATCAAATATTGACTAGTAAAGTTAGGACCATTATTCATCACTTTTTTCATCATCCCATTACTCGTCCTACTTTTGCATTGACTTTCTATATGACCTAATTTACCACAAACAAAATATTTACCATTTAATTTATAGGCATTAGGTCGCCTTACTAAAATTTTCTTGTTCTTTTGCTGATAATTGCTCCAATAGAACCAGAGGATTCTCATTTCTCAAATCCAAGTCCTCACATGTCTTTCCCATGTCTCTGAATTTTGTAAAATCTCATCCAACCGAGCTGAACAACCTTTGAATTTTTCTTTATAATCATTAGCAATAGAAATCTCATCTCTCAAAATTATGATTTGCCTTTAAATTTCTTGTCCATCATTCTTTGTTTGCACCAATTCAAGCTTCAACTAATCATTCTCATATGTCAATCTACAAAAGTCATCAAATTTGTCCTTTAGTGACTAAGTTGAGGTTTATGCATTCTTCTTCCAATGTTCAATCTCCTTTGTCACCTTCATTACAATGGATTGCATTCTCTCTAGCAAGCTTCTCAAATAAATTTGACTTACCCTATAGGGATTGATTGCCAGTTCTTTGTTCTTCTTTCTCCTTTAGTTTGCTAATCAACTCCTTTCTCTTCTCTCTCGATTTGATTACTTGATATTTCAAGGTCTCAATGAAGTCTTTAGTTGCATTCAACTTTTTTTTCAGGGAGCTTACTTCTTTTCCTATTGCATCAATATCTTCAAGTGCCACACGAAGTTGTCTCGCAAATCGGAGTCAATTGATTTAAACTTCTAGACCTTCCTCAATCTATTAGGATTCCTTGAAGGAACTAGGCTCTAATACAAATAGTTGAAATAAATGAACACTTAGAGGAGGAGTGAATCAATGTTTTATAATTTTCGAACTTATTAATCTGATTCTCAAACCACTAGATGCATAAGAAAGAAATTGAAATGCAAAAACACAAAGCAATTAACCATGCAACCATAACACCAAGTTTTTAACATGGAAACCTAGAAAGGGAAAAACCATGGTGGGATTTGAACCCACAATATTATTATACTATGGCTAGAAGTATAATAATATTACATAAGGAGAATGCACTTGCATTCAGGCACACTGCCTAGAGCTCACTTCTTAATTACAAAGGGCTACAACCCAGAGGAAGTCTCACTACCTTATAAGCTATTACAAAATGATTACAATAATGAATGAAATGAAGTATAGAATCAAACTATGCAAGAATCAAAAATCCAATTAGGCTCATATTAGCTTCTGCAACTGATCTATCACTATTTGCCCTATTTGCCTAATTTGTCAAATAACAGAGCCCCAAACCTTCAATCACATTAACCTAACTTCCAAAATTCACTCAAACAAACATCCCTTACTTATAAGACACCTCAAAATGATAAACCAAATTGATCTTATATATTCGCACCAACAAAAAGAATCATTTAATAAGTTGGCTTCCAAAAACTGCATAACATAGAACATGAAATGTGTATTACCAAGTCGGCTCAATCCATCCACAAATCCAAATGCAAACCAAAACAAGATAATAATAAGTTTCTCGTAAGTTAGCCAAATCAGCTCGACCATGAAACTAATCACCAAAATCATCTCAATAAATCCACAACTTACATTACACCAAAATAGCTCTACTCTAACTGAATTACCAGATACAAGATCTCTAAACTTTCTCATGAATCAACACCAGATATCAAGATTAATGAACCAATATGGTGTGAAAAAAGAGGGATATAAGTGGACACTTTTATTTTTCTTCTGAAATTAGGTAAACCTTAACTTGGAGGAGAAAAATGAGAGTCATCTACTCAAGATATGAAGATACTCAAAGAACAAATATTGTAGTACTTTGAATCTAGTTTCCAAACTACTTTTTTTTTTTAAAAATGGATAAGATTAAGGGGGTCAAATCCTTCGTGCATGAAAATAGACCCTGATTTTTTTTTATAAACATAACATAGTGTTTGACATGCGCATCAAAAAAGTCATAGTTAAATTTAGTATTGTTACAAATCCTTCGAAAGAAAGATATTTTAGAGTGAGCACTAGAAGTTGTGTATTTTTTTGTAATTTTTTGTTGAGTATTTTTTAATTATTTTTCCAATCAAGGACATCCTAAAAATCATGTACCTATTAGTGCACGAAGAATAACTTGCACCAAAAGAATTGATTATACAATTTTTTTTAAAATTCTAATGAATCAAGTGCACTAAAATAATATACTGGATAAGTATATCAGGAGTTACTAAAAGAATGGTACACGCATGTCTCTTAGAACAATGGAGACACTATTAAAAGAAATTCAATAATAATATGCTATTGTTGTTCAAATTTTAAAAAAATATATGGTTAGAAAATTCAGAAGATTGGTAAAAATATGGTGGCAATTTTAGAAATATACACTTGATGAAGTGTAAACCCAATGATGAAAAAGTTGAGAAGCCAAGTTCATAAAACAAAACATGTCAAAAAGGAGTGAAATGGAGGGAAATCAAACTTCCAAACTGCATCTTTGTCATCCAAGCCTATTCACAAACCTAAATAGAAGAGCGCATACAAGGTTTCTTTTGAATGAAAACCACGTATGGGGTTCCTTTTGAATAATAACTGCATACGAGGTTTCTTCTGAATAAGCACCACCTACATAGTTCTAAGGAGAAAATACCACATATGTGGTTCTTCTAGTGATACTCTAATATAAATAAATTATTGTCCGAGTTTCAAATGTGTGTGTACATACATATATGTGTATGTATATATGTAGATATTGTTTGGATATATGTACATATAATATTTTTATATATACACACACATATATATTTATGTATATGTGTATGGCGTATGCATACATATATGTATGTTTATAAGATATATATATATATATATATATATATATATATATATATATATATATATATATATATATATATATATATATATATATATATATATATATATATATATATATATATATGTATGTATGTATTATGTTTTGATATTTTATGTGTATTATATGTATATGTGTATGTACATGTATATTGATTATATTGTCTTTTGATATCATATTATACATTATATTCCTTTCTCTCTCTTAGGATCCCACATAACACCTAATGACATCATGTAAAGTCCCTTAGAACGTATATGACCCCTTAAGATCATATGATGTCCTAAGGGGTCAAATGATGTTCTAACACATGTGCGACCACATTATGACCCTACATGACCCCCAATGATGCTATAGGACCCCTTCAGACCATGTATGATATCTTAAGGGGTCATATGGTGTCTTAAGGGGTCATATGGTGTTGTAACACATGCATGGCTCAATTAGGACCCCACGTGACCCCCTAATGACATCATGTGACATATTTTCCTCTCCTGTCATCTCCCTCCCTCCCTTTCCCATCATCTCTCTCTCTCTCTCTCTCTCTCTCTCTCTCTGGAGAATATGATGTCCTAAGGGGTTATACAGTGTCGTAAGGTGGTAATATGAACCTTTATTATAATATAAAAAGTAGTGCAAATACTTCTTACCAAATTTGACACCTAAGGGGTCATAGGACACCATATGACCCCTTAGAACACCATACAACCCATAACGACACCGTATGGTGTTGTAAGGGGTCATATGGTGTCTTAAGGGGTCGTAGCACACAATATGACCCCTAATAACATAATATGACCCATAGCAGCACATAAGGGGTCATGTGGTGTCCTAAGGGGTCATAGGACAATATATGACCCCGTAGGACACAAGATAACCTGTAATGACACCGAAGGGTTTATATGGTGTCCTAAGAGTTCATATGACACAATATGACCCCTTAGAACATAATATACCCATAATGACACCTAAGGGGTCATAGGATAGCATATGACCCCTAAGGACAACATACATCCCATAACGACACCTTATGGTGTCGTAAGGGGTCATATGGTTTCCTAAGGGGTCATAGGACACAATATGACCCCTAAAAATGCATAAGGGGTCATATGGTGTCCTAAGAGGTCACAAAATACCATATGACCCCTAAAGACAACATACGACCCATAACAATGTGATTGGTATCCTAAGGAGTCATAGGACACAATATGACCCCTTAGGACATAGTATGACTGCTAATGACACCATATAACCCTAATGTGGTTCTCTAAGGGGTCATGTGGTGTCCTAAGGGGTCTCTCTATCTCCCTCTCTCTCTCTCTCTCTCTCTCTCTCTCTCTCTCCCTCCCTTAGGACCCCATATAATACATCCCATAATGACACCTTATGGTGTGGTAAGGAGTTATAGGACAAAATATGAGCCCTAACGAACCTAAGGGGTGACAAGATACCATATGACCTCTAAATACACCATACAACCCATAACGATACCATATGGTGTCCTAAGGGGTCATAGGATATAATATGAAACCTTAGGACATAGTATGACCCCTAATGGAACCATATAACCCTAATGTGGTTCTCTAAGGGGTCATGTGATGTCCTAAGGGGTGTCTCCCTCTCTCTCTCTCTCTCTCTCTCTCTCTCTCTCTCTCTCTCTCTCTCTCTCTCTCTCTCTCTCTCTCTCTCTCTCTCTCTCTCTCTCTCTCTCTCCCTCCCCCTCACTTAGCACCCCAAATAACACCACATGACCCTTTAGGATCATATGATGTCCTAAGGTGTCAAGATGGCAAGATGACAACATGAACCATTATTATAATATAAAAAGAGGTACCAATGATGATTAGAAGAATAAAAACCCAACACACTCCCTCTCTCTCCCTTCTGCCATATTCCATCCCTCTCTCTCTCTTCTTCTCTCCCTCCCCACTCTTTCTCTCTCCTTACCAAATTTATCTCCCTTACTTTCCCATCCCACCTCTCTCTCTCCCTCTCTACCTTAGGACCCCGGATAACACCTAATGACATCATGTGACCCCTTAGCACAACACATGACCCTTTAGGAGCATATGATTTCCTAAGAGGTCATATGATGTCCTAAGGTGGCAAGATGAACCATTATTACAATATAAAAATTAGTATCAATGCTGATTACAAAAATAAAAAACCAACATTCTCCCCCTTGCTCCCTTCCTCCATACCCCATCCATACACAAATTCAACTTGGTAAACAACTTTATCTGAAAAATTGGTTGCAAGCCTCGCATGTTGTCTGTAATTGGAAAAGATTTCATTATCACCCACTTTTT
Source organism: Cryptomeria japonica (assembly GCF_030272615.1). Classification (NCBI taxonomy): domain Eukaryota; kingdom Viridiplantae; phylum Streptophyta; class Pinopsida; order Cupressales; family Cupressaceae; genus Cryptomeria; species Cryptomeria japonica. The sequence goes on along the minus strand of NC_081408.1, from coordinate 74,859,909 downwards.
TTGTGTAGAGAAAATTTAGAAACACTTTGAAGCTTTCTCCTCTGAGCTCCTACCTCCTCCACTATCACTTCTACTCTTCCGTTCTCCATGAAACCTACAACTGGAAACATAATACTTTCTCCTCCCACCTCTTTCATCATTATATTTTGTTTACCCATCTCATTATATACCACTTGGAACATAATAATATTATCTCCTACCTCCTTTATCACAATCACTCCTTTCTTTTGAACCATCAAATCCCCTTCAAACGTGGCCTAAAAAAATACCTGACCTATTCACCTACCTCTCTCTCTCTCTCTCTATCCTCTTTCCTACCTCTCTCTCTCTTTCTCTCACTCTATCTCCCTCTCTTTCTCTCTCCCTCTCTCTCTCTCCATCCCTCTCCCTCTCCCTTTCTCTCCCTCTCCCCCTTTCTCTTCCTCTCCCTCCCTCTCCCTATTCATCCTCTCTCACCCCTCTCTCTCTCCCTCTCCCTCTCTCTCCCTCTCTCTCTCTCCCTCTATCTCTACATCCCTCTCTCTCTCTCTCCCTCTCGACCCTTTCTCTCCCTCTCCCTCCCCCCCTTTTCTTCACATTTTCTTTAATATAATTAACGCATATGAGGTACTAGGAATATAGACGTTGGTCTACTGAGCAATTTTAGGGACTAAAAGTGCGCATAGGGTTATTCAACATACCATGCACATGGTTCTTGGTCATACTTTTAGTTGTCTAATAGACTCAATGACCTCAAAAGAATTTTGTGAGGTCATTGAAGGCCCCACTCCAACTATTTCTGTGCTTCTATGACAATTTTATATGTAGAGGTAAGTGAATTTTTTTTTTTGGCATGATTTCAAATGATTGAATTGTTGTTCTTATTAGTTTGGTCAATGTTATTGTGATTGTTTAATAGTTTTAATTTTAAAAATAATGATAATGCTCAATTTTATGGTTATTTGATAGTTTAAGAACTTTTGTTTACATATATATGTAAATGATTCTATTTAGGACAACCGGCAGTAACGATGGGAAAGAATAATTGAGGAGCGATTAAACAATGAGAGACTGAAAAAGGAAAGACAAAGGCATCTCAATTTGACTTACCAAATGAAAAAAATTACAATTGAAGAAGAGATTGCATTGAATAATCAAACAAATGAAGAAGATGAACAAAAATAATTGATTTACCGTATGAACCTAATGCAATGAATTTACCTAATGCACACAATGATGAAAATGCACTGACTCTATCTAATGTGGTGAATATGCCTAATGCACATAATGCACCAATATTAACACCTAGAATCATTTGTAGGAAACTAAAGTATCTAATTGACATCGATGAGAATATTTTGAAGATAATGCTTGATAAAATGAGTGAATGGACTTGTAGGAGAATGGTTAAAATTATATGGAAAAACTATTTTAAAAAATTAAATCAAAATGAAAGATGCCAATTAATTGTTAAATTGATTAAAAGTTTGAATTTTAGAGACAATGAAAATTCTAGGCCTAATATCATGCGAAAGTAATAGCGAAAGAATTATTGTGAGAATTCTATTTGATGCATATCAAGATATTGGTTCAAAATCACATACTAAAGATTCTAATGTTACTCGACATGTTATTACATTAACCACAATGAGAAAGAAAATAAAAAAAGATTGTTTGATAAGAAAAACAAGTAAGTCATTAAACATAAGTAGAACAACATTACACAAAGAATTGGATAAGAAGGAGAAAATAGAGGATCCTAACAATAATTCTCTTTGGGCATTCTCCAGTAGACTACCATTCAAAGACAAGGTTGTTGTTCATGCACTAAGAACATTTATTGAAATTTTTTGGCACAACAACTCAAGGGTTTCACCTAACCAAAGAGATGTTGTTAGAAGACAAAATGGATCTATAAATAATGAGCCACATACCAAACACTATTTGGATATGACTCAAACAAAATGTTATCAAATAATCCTTCAAAAGTTTCCTCAAATAAGAATTAGTCAAATATTTTTTGAAATGGCAAAACATTTTATGTTAAGATTAATCATGTACACACCATGTTTTGTTGTAGGATCCATATTGAATTTTACATGCACTATGATATTTATCATCATATATGTTGTACTTTGCACACTAACGATGTTTTGCAGGAATACAATATACAACCACCCCCTAAGTCACCAAGAGAATTTATTTGAAGTGTGTTATTTAAAAGAGACAATGGTTGCATTTATTATAAGATGATGCATTTGAAAGGATCTTGTTCTACATGTGGTGGTTTGCAACATTTGCCAAGATTTCTACATTTGGATAGCACAAACTAATACATTTGGCATAAAATTTTGATGGAGGTTTCCAATGGAGAAGGTATATTGTGACCAAATTTGATTTTTTTTGAAAAAACGCCTAAATTCGTTAGAATTTCGATGATAATTTCACATTTGGTTTCAATGGAGAAGGCATTAGCAATTAAATTTGTGTTTTTTGAAAAAAAGTGCTCATGTTTGTAAAAATTTTGAAGACCACGACCATTACTTAGAAAAAAAAGAGGGCAAGTCATTTGCTCAATCATTAATCCTGCCTAGACTTTGTCGACCACTAACATCCACAAAGACATTGAGCACTTCCAGCTTCCCCAAATCTAGAACATAAGCATTACAAGGAGGGAAACAAAGCCTTCTTGATTGAGGTCACCCATCATAGGTAGATAGGGCCTGCCACCCACCGTGATCCTATAGTTTCTTTGACGATCTTTTATATGAGCCTATAGTTTCTACCAGATGATCTCTAATCCTGAGAATCTATCTCTCAATTTCCATAGTTGGGGGTGGGGGATGTTAATAAGCTCTGAAGCCAATTGTTGATAGGCCCAATAGTCAACAAGATGAGAGGGGGGGGTGAATCATACAAACTTAATCTTCAATATATTCAACAAATTCAACCTCAACAGACTTCTGAATATAACCAAAACTGTAAATTATTCAAACTCATGAACAGATAACATCACAACACATATAACACCAGATTTAATGTGGAAACCCAAATAGGGAAAACCCACTGTGGGATTTTAGACCCACTAAGAAATATACTCTTCTAAAGTATGCTCGGTTAAAAGAAAATCCTATTAAAGATTACAAACACATTTCTAGATGTGACCCGGTTAAGGGATTTCCCTCAGATCTGTTAGGATCTTGCACTTTGTTAGAAGTGACCTTGTCAAAGGATTTCAAACACTCATTTAGAATGTCACCTTTCTAGAGGATTTACAAATAAGACTGTTAGGTCCACTCGGTTAAGAGATTTCCTGTCACTTACAGAATAAACAACAGTAATAATATATATCTGCAACTTCACATCTAAAATGCTAAAGCAGATTCTATTTGCTCGAAACAATCTAGTCATAAGACTTATCTAGTCTTTTACTAGGCTTCACAATCTATTCTTCAATTAGATCTTCAAGCTTCAATGCTCAGTAATCTCTTCTGTAGCATCACTGTGCATACATTTTCCCACATGCATTGTTCATCAACAATTCCTTATTTATAAACAATGTATGACTGCTTAATCTCCTTGATCACATTTCCCATGATCAATATTAGCCATCAGATCTTCAAACTTGAATAGGTTCGATGTATCCTTCAATCTGAAAACATTTTACCTCACCTTGGAACTTGTATATCTTCCTTGGAACTTGTGCTAGGTAATTGTGGTTCAATCTATGCTGTAGATCTAGCTATAGTTTTTTCAAGGCCGTATATCCTTAACAAAATTCTTGCACAACATACCAATCATCTAATCATCTCCATCTCATCAGCATCCTTCATTAAATGTTGTATCCATTCATTTAATGCATTCTATTACAACTTAGTTGTTACTCGGTAAATACTAAACTTCACTCGGTAGACATTCTGGCTTCTTTAACCGATATCGATAACCTTAGGGTTTATCGACTAGGTTCCTTAGGGTTTACCAACTAGGTTCTTTACTCGCTGATCAAAGTATTGTATTAAACTTACAATAAACAATGTATGTAGGATATTACAATAATCAAAACAACATGATCCCATCATTGTCTAACTTGGTAATAGTTGCCCATTGAATAAGTTGTCCCTTACCTCCCATTATCATATTCTTTCTATGTCACTTACCGACATCTTAATTCTCATCAAAACATACTTCTTAAGATATGACAACATCATACTAAATCAGAAAATCAATTTCTTGACATCAATGACAAAACAATATTATTAAGACTGTAAACATCTTTCTTTAGTTATATCAATAATCTCCAACAAGCTTCTCAATATCCTTAATGAAATGCCAACAATCTCTCATTGCAATTGGAATGCCAACAATCTCCCCCTTTGGCATTGATGGCAATACCAACATGATTCATTCAAATTGATTCAGATTCATATTGTTGTATAGACTTCTCCTGTTATCCTTGAGCTATAGACTTCTTCTGAAAGTCTTCTCCCCCTGTCATTATTCTTCTTCTTCTTCATCAATTAGCATTCTCCCCCTTTCATTGATCCATTTAGTCTTCTCTCCCTTTGACAGCAATGCCAAAAAGTAAAAGAACTAATTCATGATTTCTTCATCCAAGATGTAATGCCTTGTTGTTTTAAAATATAAACAAATATATCATTTCAGTCTCGGTCAGAGTAACATGTCTTCAGTTCCTATTTCCTGCACAACTTTAGGCGACCTCCTAAAGTGTAAATCAACATCAACTCACAAATAATATTCTGTAGAGTCATCGAATTGATGTTTTCATCAAACTTAGAGGATAGGGGTAGGACCCCTAACTTGCTTCTAAGATACTCAAAAGTGTCCCTTGGCAATGGCTTTGTGAAGATGTCTGCAATTTGCTCCTTTGAACTGATATATTCCAGCACAACTTTCTTTTCTCAAACTTCTTCTCTGAGATAATGATAATTTATAGATATATGCTCTATCTTAGAGTGCATTACCGGATTCTTTGAAATGTTAATGGCACTAGTATTATCATAGAATATAGTTATTGGATTGTTAAATTTTTCATTTATACCTTCCAATAGTTGTTTGATCCATGCTATATTTTTGCCATTCGATGTTGCAGCAACATATTCAACTTCACTTGTTGACTGTGAAATGCATCCTTGTTTCTTGCTAAGCCAACTTACTAGTCTTTCTCCCAAGAAGAAAGCTCCGCCACTTGTGCTTTTCCTATCATCAATATTTCCTGCCCAGTCAGCATCAGTATAAACTTTTAGATCAAAATCATTTCTCTTTTTATATACTAAGCCATAGTCTTCAGTGCCTCTCAGGTATCTAAAAATTCTCTTGATTGCTGTCATATGGGTTTCTTTGGGATCTGTAGAGAATCTTGCAACAATACCTACTACATGTGCTGTATCCGGTCTACTATGTACAACATATTGCAACTTTCAAATCATAGATCAGTAAAGTGTCTCATCAACAAATGTAGATTCATCATTCTTTGATAGTTTACACTCGGTAGTCATAGGAGTACTTACAAGTTTAGAATCCTCCATTCCAAATTTCTTCAAGATTTCCTTTATGTACTTGGATTGAGTAATGAAAATCTTATCTTTCATTTGCAGTATTTGTAGACCTAGAAAATACTTTATCTCACCGATTAGTGACATCTCAAATTCTTTGCACATTTCATTTCCCAAGTTCTTGCATAGAGAATCACTTCCACAAAAAATAATATCATCAACAAATATCGCTGAGATCAGTATTCCATTGTCCTCATCATTCTTCATGTACATATTGTTGTTTTTGCTAGTTCTTATAAAACCAATCTTGATTAAGTAAGAGTGCAGTCTTTCATACCATGCTCTAGGTGCTTGTTTCAGACCATATAAAGCTTTGTTCAATTTACATACCTGATCTTTATTCTTGTCTTCAACAAATCCTTCAGGTTGTTCTATATAAACTTCTTCTTCTAGTATACCATTCAAAAATGCAGATTTGACATCCATTTGATATACCTTGAAATTTTTGAAAGTAGCATATGCCAACAATGTCCTTACTCCTTCAAGTCTAGCCACAGGTGTAAAAGTCTCACCATAATCTATTCCTTCTTCTTGAGCATAACCTTTGCAAACTAGTCTTTCTTTATTCCGAATGACCTCACCTTTTTCATTTAGCTTGTTTATGAAAATCCATTTTGTACTGATTATATTTTTGTCCTTCGATCTTGAGACCAGTGTCCATGTGTCATTCTTCTTGATTTGATCAATCTCTTCTGTCATAGCATTTACCCAATCTTCATTGTTAAATGCCTCTTTTACTATTCTCAGTTCAAATTCAGATATTAGACATGTGTCCTGTCTCAATTTGTTCCTTGTCATTACTAGATCATCCTTATCTCCTATAATCTAACTTGGTGCATGATGTCTTCTGACGTATTTGGCTAATATAGGCTCGGTAGGCTCTGTATGATCTTCTTCATCACTTGGTAATTGGATATTCTCTTCATTTTCTTCAATGGCTTTCTCGGTAAGACTTCTCGGTTGAACATAAACAAATTCTCCATAACTTTCTAGTTCTTTGGAATTTCCTTCATCATTTCTTTCTGCAAATTCATCAATTTTCACATTTGCACTTTCCACTATTTTGTTAGATGATTTGATTAGACATTTAAATGCTTTACTTCTAGAAGAATAACCAAGGAATGTTCCTTCTTCACTTTTCTGATCAAACTTTCCATTTCTGTCATCTTTGTGAATATAGCATCTACTTCCAAAGATTTTAAAGTAACTTACATTAGGTTTCTTGTCATACCAGATTTCATATGGTATCTTCATAGTTCCTTTCTTCAGTTGTACTCAGTTTAGGGTGTAAACAACAATGCTTATTGCTTCTCTCCAAAATTTTTGTGACACTTTCTTTTCAATCATCAGAGTTCTGGAACAGTCCATAATAGATCTATTTCTTCTCTCAGCTATCCCATTTTTCTATGGAGTTATTAGTGCAGATACTTTCCTTTTTATACCATGATCATTGCAGTATAAGTTAAATTCATCAGAAGTGAACTCACCTCCTCTATCAGATCTAAAACATTTCAGCTATCTTCCTGTTTCATTTTTCAACTCTTGCCTTGTACCACTTGAACATTTGAAAGGCTTCTAATTTTTCTTTCAAAAACATAACTAACATCATCCTTGAGTAATCATCCATAAATAATATGAAATATTTATCACCATAATAACTTTGAACTTTCATGGGACCACAAAGATCAGTGTGCACAAGATCTAAAATTCTTTTAGAAGTGTAGGACTTACTTGTAAATCTTGATCTTGTCATCTTACCCATCTGGCATCCTCGACATATAGCATTCTCAGGTTTTTCCAAACTCGGTAGACCTCTTACTTGATGCTTCTTACTTATTTTGATCAGATTATCAAAATTTACATGACAAAACCTTTTATGCCATAACCAGGTTTCTTCTATTTTAGCATAAAGACATTTTTTCCGAGTTGAGTCAAGATGAAATGTATTACCTCTTGTTTGTGTCCCGGTAGTAGCTAACTTTCCATGCTTGTCATGAACTTTGACAATTCCCTTCTGAAATTCTATTTGGTATCCTATATTGTTTAGCTATGCTACACTCAACAAATTGTATTTCAAACCTTCAACCTAGTATTACCAAATCTTACATAGCCTCCATCATAATATTCTAATTTAACAAACTTGTGTTTATCACTTGTCATATGATGTGAGAATCCACTATCTATGATCCAAGAGTCATTATTATTTATGTGAGATATTAGTGCTTTTTCTTCATAACTTTCTTCATCTGATCCATATTTAATAGCGACATAAACAACTTCCTTTATATCAATTTCATCTGATTTATCATCATTGGATTCTTCATCAGTTACTAGGCATGTCTTTCTATCTCTTCTTCTCAAGTCTCGGTGTCCTTTGTAGTGATTGTCTTTCTGTCTATCTTCTCGGTCTTCTCTCTTTTCACTAGATTCTTTGTCAGGGCAGTTAGAAGCCATATGTCCCATTTTATCACAATTGAAACATTTCAAAGGTACCTTTCCTTTATACTTATCTTTGCCTCTCGGTAACCTTCTGGCCAATAGTGCTTCAAACTCTTCCTGCTTTCTGATTTCCTCATATAGTTTGTGTACTTCTTCCATGGTCTTACGAAATCTTTCACTTGCTCCACTGTGATTTCCTTCAGAATACTTACTCATTCTATCATTGTAGTCATTAGATTCACCAAGATAAAAAGAATTGAATGCAGATTCAACTTTATTTACCGAAGACACACTGTTATCAAAATTACTTAACTCAAATGCATGTAGCTTACCGATAGTAGCATCCAAAGAAACTGGTATGTTTGGTACAAACCTCAATTCATTGATTGCAGAGACTCGAATAGCATAAGCTGGTAGAAGGGTTCTTAATAACTTACTTGTTACATCCTTTTCTTCAATAGTTCCACCTACTCCTTTGATTTGATTGACAATCTCCTTTAATCTTGTATTGTATTGTGTTATGTTTTCACCTTCATTCATTCTCATGGATTCAAGTTGTCCTCTTAAACTATCTACCTTTGCTCTTTGAACATGTTCATCGCTACCATAAATAGATATGAGCTTAGTCCACATCGCCTTTGCATCATTACAACCTTCTAGATCATTAAACTCTTAGTCGGTCAATGCTGATTTTATTTCAATCATTGCTTGAGTATGCTCTTGCTTTGCCTTTATCTCTTCCATTGTCATCAGATAGGTGCTCAGTGTAGTGTAATCATTCTCCAGATAATATGTAGCATATTCTCCAATTCCTGATAGGTGCATCTTCATTATTTTCTTCCATGTGGAGAAACTTGACTTGTTCAGCTTTGGGGCATCCCTCTTATACATCTTCGGATCTTTTCTCAAGTACCTTTAAACTTTTCTTTCGGAGTCCAGAGCTCTGATACCAATTGTTAATAAGCTCTGAAGCCAATTGTTAATAGGCCTAATAGTCAACAAGATGAGAGGGGGGGGTGAATCATACCAGCTTAATCTTCAATATATTCAACAGATTCAACCTCGGTAGACTTTACTTTTGAATATAACCAAAACTGTAAAATATTCAAACTCATGAACAGATAACATCACAACACATATAACACCAGATTTAATGTGGAAACCCAAATAGAGAAAACCCATTGTGGGATTTCAGACCCACTAAGAAATATACTCTTCTAGAGTATGCTCGGTTAAAAGCAAATCCTATTAAAGATTACAAACACATTGCTAGATGTGACTTGGTTAAGGTATTTCCCTTAGATCTGTTAGGATCTTGCACTTTGTTAGAAGTGACCTTGTCAAAGGATTTTAAACACTCATTTAGAATGTCACCTTGCTAAACGATTTACAAATAAGACTGTTAGGTCCACTCGATTAAGAGATTTCCTGTCACTTACAGAATAAACAATAGTAATAATATATATCTGCAACTTCACATCTAAAATGCTAAAGCAGATTCTATTTGCTCAAAACAATCTAGTCATAATACTTATCTAGTCTTTTGCTAGGCTTCACAATCCGTTCTTCAATCAGATCTTCAAGCTTTAGTGCTCGGTAATCTCTTCTGTAGCATCACTATGCATACATTTGCTCGCATACATTGTTCATCAACAATTCCTTATTTATAAACAATGTATAACCGCTTAATCTCCTTGATCACATTTCCCATGATCAATCTTAGCCATCAAATCTTCAAACTTGACTAGGTTCGATGTATCCTTCGATCTAAAAATGTTTTACCTCACCTTGGAACTTGTATATCTTCCTTGGAACTTGTGCTAGGTAAATGTGGTTCAATCTGTGCTGTAGATCTAGCTCTTGATTTTTGAAGGCTGTAGATCCTTAACAAAATTCTTTGATGACATACCAATCATCTAATTATCTCCAAGTCATCAACATCCTTCATTAAATGTTGTATCCATTCATTTAATGCATTCTGTTACAACTTGGTTATTACTCGGTAAATACTAAACTTCACTCGGTAGACGTTCTGCCTTCTTTAACTGATATCAGTATCCTTAGGGTTTACCGCCTAGGTTCCTTAGGGTTTACCAACTAGGTTCTTTACTCGTTGATCAAAGTATAGTATTAAACTTACAATAAACAACATATTTAGGATATTACAACAATAAAAAAAACATGATCCCATCATTGTCTAACTCGGTAATAGTTTCCCATTGAATAACTTGTTCCTTACCTCCCATTATCATATTCTTTCTATGTCACTTACTGACATCTTAATTCTCATCAAAACATACTTCTTAAGATATGGCAACATCATACTAAATCAGAAAATCAATTTCTTGACATCAATGACAAAATAATATTATTAAGACAGTAAACATCCTTCTTCAGTTATATCAATAATCTCCAACAACCTTCTCAATATCCTTAATAAAATGCCAACAATCTCTCATTGCAATTGGAATGCCAATAGGGAATTCTGCCAAGATCCGGTTCAAGAAAAAAGGTAGGGGTGTGGGGCACAAACTAGCTTAAAGATGCGAATGTCAGCTTGTCTCTCGCTATGCAAGTGCAATGACTAGTATATTTGCCACTCTACAACCTCTAAGGTAATCAACCAATTCTTTCATAGGTCTCATTTGATTATCCACCAAATTATATAAGATGTGTCAATCTATTTAATTTGTTGTCTATTTTGTATTCAATTTAATTTATGAGCTAGGTTTTCTTTTAAGTTTCTTGTGGAGCTGGAAGTTCAATTGTTTAATGCTTACTTTCTTGAAGCCCACAAAATATTAAGAGCCTTGCATTTGAATGGTTTAAGTTTTGAAAGAAATGCTTTTAAAAAAAAATTCACAAAATAAAGCCAGAGAGAATGGAAAAGAAGGAAAGGAATCAAAAGATATGGTGTATAGATGTATATAGATTCGCTTGAGGAAGTATTTGATTTACTAATCTGAATTAAATATTTTCCAAATGGAAAATATCATACTGATTAAGTTTTGGGAAGGCTAGTTTTAGTTGATTGTCAATTGAAAAGTTCAGTATTTATGGGTATTTGAAACAAGTTAATACTATTCATACTCTGCAACTTTTATTATTTATTTGATTAATAGTCATTCATTGGACATTCTCCCATAACTTGTGACTTATATTCTTCTATGTACTTTTATATCGTCATCTTCATTTAGTGGTTTGCCTTTCATTGTGCCTTTCCTCTTTTAGTTTGCACTCCCTCAGACTTCTCTCTCATTTCATTACCCTATCTTTGTTTATCTGTCTTGGTAACAATGAATATTTATCTTAAAGCTAGAAAGAGTCATCTTGCTTACTATAGAAGACAAAATGGATTGTAAAACAACATATTAACAATTCCAACTTGAATATGTTTTGGATATAAGAACTTATACTGATTATTTTAGCTTGGTTGGATACTGGCTTATTTGATTCGGGCTAGGACATACACAAGGTGGCGATGAATTAAAATTTGTTCATGTTACATGTGCATGTTTTGTGATGTGGAATTGTATTAATGTTTCATTATTTTTTTTGATAGATCTCCCATGTTAATTGAGTCAAACTTTTAGTTTATCCATCTTTCAGAGTAATTACATATAGTCTTGGCATTAACTTTTATCTCTTGATTGTATCATTTGTTGAGGAAAGGTATACATTTATGTATGAATAATGATTTATTTTGATACTTAAGAACAACTTATTGTTTACTTATTAACTCTTAGTAGGAATAACACACTTAATTCACTTGAAGATGTCAACAAATTCACTCATAAATAATATTTCTGACAAAAGAGCATTCATAAAACTTCAAATTTATGATCAAGACTATCATCTTCAGGCTTAGGGAAGGACAACAATGCCTCCTTGTTTCTCCAAGCAATGATTAAGCCTCAAAAATTTATCTATAGTTGACGAATAAAGCATAAAATTTTAGTCCAACAGCCATTGGTAGGATGTAGTAATTCCATACAAGACAACAAGCTAAACCATTAGACATGTGTGTAAATCCATACAAAAAGTTGGCAACAAAATGGTGAGGTTGATCAAGTACTACACCTTGTACTGAATTTACAAACAATATCTTCTAAGGTGGTTCACAATCATGCTAGATAAAAGTAAATATTTATCTTTTCAGAATTACCTTTTATGAGTTAAAACTTAATAATGATTGAAAACTTTGTTTTGTGGTAGGTGTTAGGTCAATACTTGTAGTTTTGTATGCAACTTCCATGTTTAGCTTATGATGTCTTTGTTGAAATAATAGCTAGTTCGGATTAACATTTAAATGTTGTCAAATGGAAATATTATTGTAAACAACTTATTCTCCTTATTGTAATTAGGCCCGGACCCAAACATAACCAGTACTCTTAAAGTGAGCCCCAAATGGGTGGTAAAGGCAAACAAGCAATAATGTCTTAATGGGTGAATACCTATTTGAGCGGTACACATAATATTATTATGAAATTAATAAGGAAGCTGACTTGAGACTTGACACCTCAAGTCAAGATATAAGCAAGTCATTTGCATGGCATTATACATCAATCATATCATGTGAATTACATCAACTAAGTCAGCGAACTTGTAATAAGCTTTAAGTCAGCAAAATTGTTATCTCAAGCCTATTGAAGGTCAACACTCATCTCTCTCCATTAGCTGGTCTGATCTACAAGTTTCCAAGTCTGCAAGAGTTATCTTAAGTCCAAGACAGACTTCTAGAAGGCCAACGATCATCTCCATGCAAGCAAATTCCTTCTATAGATCAGTATATCACATCTCCAAGACAACAAGGCAGAATTGATACATCTCGGTCAAGCAAATTGATTGAAGATTGTTTTGGCAACAAACTCTATTACATTGAATTCTGTTATATCTGATTAGGAGAAGTCTTGAGACTGACAATTTTGGAAGTGTGGCATTGTTGAGAGCCAACCCTTAGGTGTGAACTTCGTCTTCATGTATTATGATTAGTTGCCATGATACTTGACCCTATCCTCATGGTGTTGGCTTAATTCATATTAGTTTTCCCAAGCCTAGAAGGCAAGTAATGTATCCAAGGGTGTCTAGAAGAATGGACTGTATGATCATTTACTTTGTATGTTGAAACAATTATACATGCCCCTCCATTGAGGGTATTGAGGAAGATTGGAATTAGAATAGTGTTTTTTTTTTAAGAAACATGATGTGAGAATTTTGATGTAGAGGCAAGGGTAGAACTCAATATTTCATATCAGGACAACAACCACATTGATTAGAAAATTCAAATAAGGTCTCTCCAATGTTTAGCATACAAAAGGATAACATCAGTCATGTAAGTATGCATGAGCATGGGAATGTCTAGTTACTTTCCTTTTAGACTGATTTGGATAGTATTAAGAGGATCCTATAGGGGTGACTATCACCATACTCTCGATGACTTCACAACATTGATAATGAATTCACATTCGACACTCATGGATTACCCCAATTAGAAATTAGTAAACTTAATATATGATACATGGATTGTATACCACAAAGCCATTAGCATATCACCTGCTCTAAATCACCACAAAGACATTAGATATGTTTTGAGATAAAAAAGAAGAGTTAAATGGTTTTGGTTCAATTTGTATTACTTATATGTTCAAGTAATTTGATTTGGTATATTATACTGAAACATGATTTAATAACTAACATTTCAACTTCTATATAACTAGTTCTATAGCCCAATTTTTTTGCCTATGAAGAAAGACCATGTCAGACAATATCAGCGAACAACAAAATAAAGAGACAATTGCTAGATTGTGGTCTAACATGAAAAGAAAAGGTGATGAAAAATGTTATTGTCTCTGCAAAATTTGTAAGGTGTTAAAGAATAGAAGAATTCTAATAAAAACAACTAAGCAATATTGTAGGCTGCATGGTCACATTGAAGGGGGACATGATTATCATCCATTGGTAATTTTTTTATTATATCATTTTCAGAATCTATATACATAAGGAATCACCCAATGATGAGATCATGATCATGGTTTATTTATGTTTATCATATTTGTATAGGTCAAGCACCCCAGAGCACATGATATGGATCAACACAACTCAAAGAATATGGTTTTCAAAGTGGAGGAACATGGAGGTGTGATAATGATCCCATGGAAGATCACAATCATGAGCCATAAAACACAATTGAAGATGATGGTACAGATACATTGATCCATGATACATTTAGTATATGCACAATTGATCATGATGATGAAGATGACCTTGATGTTGTTCATCATTTACCTCTACTTGAGAAGGCATATGAGACCCTTTACGAAGGCTCCCATACAACTCTTCTCTCCATTGTATTGTTGTTGGTGCACTTGAAGGTTATGAATGGTTTATCCAACATAAAAATCTCATGTATGTTAAGGTATGTCATATATGTCATTATAGTGAATAAATGGTGAATCATGTACCATTAATATTCTTTATATTAAAAAATTATATTTTGTTGTTGTAGATTGGTAGGTGAGTTTTTGTTACCACCATCAAATATTCTACCTTGCTCATATCGAGAATTATTTGCCATTATGAAAGATATTGGAATGGAGTATCAAGAAATAGATGCTTGTCCAAATGATCATATTATATATCAAAAACAACATGAATTTCAAACTGAATTCCCTGAATGTCATATCAGTAGATATCGAATAGATCAAATACCAAAAAAGGTGCCTCACAAAGTTATTTGTTATATTCTAATTATTCCACGTATGCAACGATTATTCAAGTGCACTAGCTTGGTACAATTTATGGATTATCATACATGCAATAGAAGTCAAGATGGCATTACTTGAATGTATGCAGATGGTTCAACATTTATGGACATAGAGAAAAAGTGGCCACTTTAAAGAATAACCTCATAATCTCAGACTTTCATTGGCAGTGGATGGTGTCAATCCATTTGGAGAGGTGAGATCTATTTACTCAGAGTGGCCTATTTTTGTTATCAACAATAACATTCCTCCATGGATGTCAATAAAGAGGGAGCACATAATATTGTCAATGATTGTTCTAGGTATTTTACCATTTAACAGTTGTCTACATTTAATTATAAATATTGTAGTAAAATGGTCATAATAATTATGTAATATTTTGGTTCATTCGATTAGGTAAGTACCAAGTTAAAGATATGAATATATATATTGAGCCTCTTATCGATGAGTTGTTGGAGTTATGGAATGGTGTCCCTATGTATGACGTCTCTAGACCAATAGGACAAAGACAATTTCAATTCCATGAGATGCTTGTATGGAAAATACACGATGCCCCAGGGCTAACACATTTTTGTGGTATGTTATAGTGTTAAAGTTGCGCATGATAATTTTAATAAAAAAATTTAACATATTTAATCCAATTATACATTATATTGTAGGTCTAAAAAAAGGGAAAATTTGCATGTCCAATTTGTGGTCCAAAGATGAAATCTCGTCATTCAAAAAGTTTAGTAAAGTAGGTGTTTGATGAGTATAGGCACTTTCTCCACAAAAATCATGTATCGAAATACTGAAAAACATATTTTCAATGGGAAAGAAGAGAATACATCAAAGCCATGAAGAATGACACCTCACCTATGGAAGTTGGAATATAATAGAATTAATCATCATGGTAATGCAATTCCATCTAATGGTTTATGTCATAAAACCTCTTTATTATTGTGTTTTGTTTACTGATGATGTGATTGATGATCATGAAGGTCCTCAAAGCATTAATGACCACCTTCCTAAGGGACTAAAAAGCTATCCCCAAAAATTTAGTAGGTTGCCCTACTATGAGAAGTTACAAATTGTGCATTTTTTTGATACTATGCATATTGAAAAGAATATAACAAATACATTATGTAAAAAATTGGATGGAAGGCATGACAAAAAAAAATTGTCAAAATTTGTAGTGACATTCAGGAATCCAATCATGAAATGAAAAATGTCATTCAATCAAATAGCCATGGAGACCAGATTTATATAAGCGACCTTCCTTGGTTATTAATGGACTAACAAAGCAATGCTATAAATGAAGTCATACAAAAAAAATTGATTTCCCATAGGATTTGTTGCGAACATAAACAATCTCATATCAAAGAAAAGTGAATTTGGGTCGAGGATGAAAATGCATGATTGGCATACCTTCATTAAGGTAATTCATGTTCTTGTGTATTTACTATATATTTGTATACCGCACATGTACTTTTCATTGTATTATGTTAGATAAAGTGAAAAGATAATTTAATAATTGTTTCAATATAGTCTACCTCTATCTCTCCCAGACCACTTTGACGATAATGTCAAGCAAGTCATATATGATCTTGGAAAATACATGAGGTAAGTAGTGATATTTGTTCAATTTGTTGTATAGATATTATATTTGCGATTTATTTTACTTGTTATGTAATATATATTTTTGTGTCTTTAATATCTTGTAGGTGGTTGTTATGTAAAGAAATCCATAAAGAAGATATAAAATAGTGGAAGAGAAAAATTCATCATATAATGTGTGAAATGCAAAAGTGTCTACCTTCATCTTTTGTCAATGCACAAAAACATTACCTCATACACCAAGTTGATGAGATTGAATTGTGTGAACTTGTACACACTAGGTCAATGTGGATGGTTGAGAGGCACTTGAAATTTTTGAAGGCTTTGGTTAGGCAAAGAGAACATCTTGAGGGTTCTATGGTGGAGGTATATATGGTATACCAGACTATGGTGTACATTTTTGAATATCTTCTGAAGTTTACAACAAAGATCAACGTGGATCACATTTGGGATCTCAACCCCATTAATAAATTCAGAGTACTCGATGGGAAAAGGTAGATTGAGGAAAGTGAGAGGTAATTATAAGATGTTATTGTAGTTAATTAATTCTCAATCTTCAAAATAAATCGATTGTAAGATGTCTATTTTTTTTTTGTAGAGCTGGTTGAGAGTGGGATGCACTACATTTGTATATTGCAAATAATCTTGATTGGATAATGGTATGGATCGAACATTTTCAACATTCTGGTCGCACATTAACATGGGAAGGTGTGGCTTCATTGGTTGAAGAAGCTCATCGTAATGGAGATTCCAGTATTATGCAAAAGGAAATTGATTTCGCATATGGTTGAAGAGATAAATAGGTACGTATAAATATATTAATCACCCATATATTTATCAACTCACAATGCAATCATTTTTACATGTTTGACATATTGCACATCAAACACCACAACACTATGTGCTGCAATGGTCATAAATTTCGCATCAAAGAGTTAGATGACACGAAGAAAACTTGTGATTCTAGGATAACTGTAGTCTTTGAGGTGACAAATATTTCATCAAGAAAGACATACATCCTCAAGAATCTCAAAATCAATACTATGGCATTTTGGATGATATACTTGAGTGTGACTTTAATTCCTCCAAATTAGTTTTCTTCATCGTCAAATGGTACAGGCTACGATTGAATAAAAATGATCCTGATAGAACTATTATTGAACATGATAATGGTTTTACAATGGTTAATACAAGGTCATTTGAACCAGTTGGGGATAAGCCCTATGTTCTTCCAAGCCAATGTGAGCAGGTATTTTACTTAGAGGTTCCACATAAACTGGGTTGGTCATTTTTTATTAGACATGATCCAAGAGGAAGGCCGATAAAGTATAATGTGATAGAAGAAGAAGATACCAAAGAAGTAGAAGATGATGTAGATGATGATCACAATCGATAGTTACTCGATGATGAAGAAGAATAAGAAGCTGATGATGATGATGATGATGATGATGATGATGATGGTGATGGTGATGGTGATGGTGATGGTGATGGTGATGGTGATTGTGGTGATGATGATGATGATGATGATGATGATGATGATGATGATGATGAGTTAGATGAAGAATAAGATCAATAACATGAATGAAATGTATGAGGTATGTGATTAGTATATTATCTATTTAATATTAATTTCTTGATAGAAATTTATTTGACTTATATGGTTACATAATTAATTCATTATGTTTTGAATTTTAATTCCATTACATAATTAATTCATGATGCACCTTTTAATGTTTTTAATTCATGTTCCTCTTCTAGCAGGTCCTAATAGTAGAACTATGCCACCCCGAGGAGATGGAGATAGGGAGAGTGACTATTTATGTGACATTTTTAAAAATTTGTGTTTATTTATGGAATTTGGAGTGTTTATTAGCTATGTGATAGATGTTTATTTGAAATACATATGTGGTGGATTACATGTTTATGATGATACATGCGACATTTTTTGAACTTTGTGTTTATTTATAGAATATGGATTGTTTATTACCTATGTGATCGATGGTAATTTATGACACACATGTGATGGATTACATATTTATGATGACACATTTGTGATGCTTACGATTCCCAATTACATATATGATGATTCATATGTGATTCTTATGATACATGTGTATTTATTGTTTATCATCTTACAAATGTAATTCTTATGATGCCCAATTGATGGTGCTGATTTCATGTATATATTTTGTGCGATGATGTCACCCTTGGTGGGAACAGGTCATTGACTACAGACATCATCAACCCTTTAGTTGAGGATCCTGTATAGTCTACATAAAGTAAAGGTTGTTTCTTCCTAAGGGGAGGAATGTTGTTCGACGTTCGTGGAGCAGTTTCTTCATACATCGAGCTTCTTCCATTGGTGCAGATTCTCCATTGAGGGGGGGTCACAGTTTGACTTCTCTTCTTCTCTCATATGGGGGGGCCTTTTCCTCACATGGGGTTTTGTTCCTCACATACTTCTATGAGAGTTCTCTTGTATAGCTTTCATCTCTCTTTTGGGGGAGGGTTTTTTCCCATTGGGTTTTTCTCTCTTTCCCCACTTTGTGAGAGATTTCATTGTATTGGTTTGCATGCATTTGCATTTGTGCATGGGTACCTAACATGGCCTCGTAGCCAGGACCCATCTTGCATTTCTTAGTTGCATTGTAGACTTAAGTGCATTCCCCTAAGTTGCACTTAAGGGGGGGTGTTGGTGTAAATAATTATTCATCATGGATATTATTACACTTACTTAATTTTACTTAGGATAATGCATTTCATAGTAGTTTGGATATGAGACACTTGGGTGTTTGTGCCACATTGGGATAGTGTGTGTAGGAGAAATTCCACCTCTTATGGTGTTGATCTTGTTATTACACTATCATATCCACTTATTATGGAGTGATAATTCCACCTTCGGTGGGTGATCCACCTCATGTGGAATATTATATTATTTATCCTAACTATCCACACATATTTCCTACCTACCCTTGTTTCTTATTGAGCCACATGTCATATTTGTGTGCTCATACATCCATATGGCCTTGCCTATATAAGCAAGCCTCTATTCATTGTATTGGTGATAATCCAATTGATTGTTGATCATTTTCTATTGATGAGAATACAGTTTATTCTTGTCCTATATTGTGTCTCTATCTTGTACATTTCATTGACCTCTTGATCTTGGCAAAATCCAACATGGTATCAGAGCAATTGGGGCTTCATTGATTCATCTTGAAGAGGCATTATTGCGATGTCAAGAGGCAGATCTGAGGAGCAGCATCTTTTGGGGGCGTGCTAGACCAGATCTGACCCCGCCATTGCGTCCAGAAGGCCCTTTCCATGAATTTTGGTTATAAATTCGGCCTATTTTGGTGAGAAAATTTTTTTCCCCAATTTTGCTATAATCGTATGGATTTTCGAAATATTACTGTATTTTTCAAAAAAAAAAAAAATTTATTTTCTGAAAATTGTTTTCAAAAATTGAAAAATAAAAAAAAATTGATTGAGAATCATCAAAAAAAAAAAGGGAAAAAAAAAAAAATCAAAAAACAAGGTTTTTGGGGGGTCCGCAGACCCCCCCGTGAACTTGTACCTGCAGTTTACGTCCGCAGGTCTGCAGAGCGCCTGTACGCCGCCGACCCGCGTCACCTACTGCCACCGCTGCGTACCTGCCTGTCGGACTTTGCAGACAGCTCCGTGCCTTGGCCGTCGCCGGAGTCTCCTGCTGGCTTGTCACGTCCCGCGCCTGCCGAAGCCCGCACCCAGTGCCGGCCCCCACCGGCCCTCACCTCCGCTCGCCCGTCTCTGCTGATGCCGCTCATCCGCAACCGCCGGCTTCCTCTCAAGCAGCACCAGCTCCTACGCCACGCGGACACAGGTCAACCAAACCGGCGAACCCACGTCCACCATGTGGCAGGTGGCCACTGGCCCACGGATACCTTCCGTATAGTGACACGCAACATTTCGTACAGTACACAGTTAGGTTTTCCGTATGCACAGTCATCCTGCACAGTCATCCTGTCCGTACAGTACGAACGCCCAGTCAGCAGAGGGCGAAGTTTTTGCGATGGTCATATGGCCATCAAATTTAATCACGTGACTTGCTGACGTCAGCGCCACATCAGCAGGGTTTTAAAATTTTTGGACCCCCTCTCATTTACATTTTTGATTTTGCAGTTCAACTTCAAATGCCCATAACTTGCTCATTTTTTCTCCTTTTTGGGTGCAATTCTTTTTGAAATGGGCTAGAATTTTGTGCTCTCCGCAGTGGTGAAAGAATTTTTTGATTTTGATGCATGGATTTTTCAGAAAATACAGTTTTTGGTGACTGTACCTGAGTAATCCCCGTTTTTGCAACTTCAGAGGTTTCGTTTGGGGTCATCCGAACTCCTTTTTAGGTGCCATTTTTTTTGAAAGTGCGTATTTTTTCATCTACTTTCACATGATGCTATCAGATTGATGTCATTGTAAGTAGAAATTGTAATTTCAGATTTAGGCCATTTTGGGCTCTCTTGGTACTTGTATATTTGCTTGAATCTCAATTAGATTCATTGCACTATTGATTGAAGTCTCTTGTATCTCATTTGAGAAGTTGTAAAATTTGCATCATAAGTCCACTTTGCCTTGTTTTGCAAGTGGCTCATTGTAATCGCACTAAGTATAAAGTGCCAAATCATCACTTTAGGGGGAGTACTTTGATTGATTGAATTTGGGGGGTGTCTCTTATGCTTTTGTGCTCTTGTGTTCCTTCCTTTTTTGCTGCTATGGGTTCTTCTAAGTTTCCTCTCTTAACTCCACATAACTATGCTACTTGGAAAATTGATGCATGGAGTAAACTTATGGAAAAAGGACTCACTCATTACATTGATGGAACTATTGTTGCTCCAGCTGATCCTAAGGCTGATCCAGTTGGTCACTTAGATTGGATCACTAAAAATATCATGGCAATTGGTACCTTAAGAAAGTATGTGTCAAAGGATCTCATTTTCCATATTGAGAAATGTACTCTAATCAAGGATGCTTGGCAAAAGTTTCAAGACTTGTATGGTCAAGTTGATGAGATTAGGGGATATCAAATTGATAGTGATCTCACCATGTTAGATCCCAAGAACTTTGATACTATACAAGATTATGTCACTAAGGCAAATGAGTTGAGGGCACAACTCAAAGATTGTGGCATTGATAAGAAGGATACTCAATTGATATTCAAGTTTATAGGGAAGCTTCCACAAGAATATGCAGCATTTGTTTCTAGTTTCCAAACTCATAGGATGACAATGGGTTCAAGCTACAAAATGCCTACATTTGATGCTTTCAATGAAATGTTGATGATGGAACAAACTAAGTTGATAAGCATGGGCATTCTTAAAGCTTCTTCTAAGTCTCAAGCATTAGTGGCAAATCAAGGGAACAAAGGAAATCAAGGAAAGGACAACTCAAACAAGAAGAAATGGCAATCAAAGCCTAAAGAAAAAGCACCATCTTCTCCACAACAAGGAGATTCATCCTCTTCCAAGAGAGATAATTCACCAAAGAGGGAAAGACCTACTTGTGCTTATTGTAAAAAGATTGGTCATGAGGAGCATCGTTGCCATACTAAGAAGATTGATGAACTCACACATATCATCAAAAAGCATAACATTGATTTGCCTAAAGTCTACAAGAAGGATGATTCATCAACTTCCACTTCCTCACATTCAAAAGGAAAAGGGCAAGCATTCATGGCTTCTACAAGTGGAAAAACTCACTCTTTTGGAACAAGAAAAGGAAAAGCTCTATGTGCTACAACAAATCATAATTCAGAGAGATGGCTTCTAGATTCAGGGGCTTCTCATCATATGGCATCTTCACAGTCTATGTTCTCTACATTTGAGCCTTGCACCATGCCACAGATTTTGATGGGAAATCATACATACATGGATGTGATTGGGAAAGGATCTATTGACATTGGGGATAACTCCTTCAATGATGTGTTGTATGTACCCCACTTGACAAACAATCTCCTTTCTATCTATCAAATCACACATGGCGCAACTAAGAGAGTTGTGGAGTTCACACCTGACTCAGTTTTTATTAGAGACATGGAAACTAGAGCTATCATTGCAATTGGGGTGGTTGATCATGCATCTCGATTATACTCCTTTTCAGATTTTGTTGATGATGATGATTTCACATTTGATGATTCTACACATTATGATCACACTTCTTGTGATGATTCAGATTTTGAGGAGAACTTTGGACACTTGAACATGGGGATTCTCACATGTAACCCCGTTCTTGAGTCTTGTATTTCATCTCCTCATATTGATATCACATCACCTATTGCACCTGACAGAAAGTGCGACAGTTTTGCCTTCATGTGATTCAGTGCAGTAGGATATTCATTGTCTTCCAGCTTCAGATTCATGGGATGATTACTTGACAGACATTGCAGGTTTATTTGTGGAATCCTACATTGTAGATTTGGGAGACATCATTGATGACATTCATCTTCTCTTTGATGAAGATGATCCTTCTTCGATTGTTGCGAGGGCACACTCTGACCCTCTTGTTCATTCTCTACATGATCATTCTTTAGAGATTGACATGATTGTGGATACTTATGTACAGCAGTTGGAGGATGCCTCTTTATTTTTTGAGGAGACATATGAGTCTTTGGGACATGTTCTACATTCATCTCCACTAGATCTTGGAGTGCCTTTTTCAGTAGTGTGGCACAGTTTACCACCTTTGGAGGGGGTATCTTTTAGCATTGACATGGGGACACTTGAGCAGTTTTCAGAGATTCCTTTCATCATGAGTTTTCTTCATACATCTTCCCCTCATGATTGGGGAGACTTCATGGACACACCTTTGGTTTTGTTTCTTCCTAAGGGGAGGAATGTTGTTCAACCTTCGTGGAGCAGTTTCTTCATACATTTAGCTTCTTCCATTGGTGCAGATTCTCCATTGAGGGGGGCTCACAGTTTGACTTCTCTTCTTCTCTCATATGGGGGGGACCTTTTCCTCACATGGGGTTTTGTTCCTCACATACTTCTATGAGAGTTCTCTTGTATAGCTTTCATCTCTCTTTTGGGGGAGGGTTTTTTCCCATTGGGTTTTTCTCTCTTTCCCCACTTTGTGAGAGATTTCATTGTATTGGTTTGCATGCATTTGCATTTGTGCATGAGTACCTAACATGGCCTCGTAGACGGGACCCATCTTGCATTGCTTAGTTGCATTGTAGACTTAAGTGCATTCCCCTAAGTTGCACTTAAGGGGGGGTGTTGGTGTAAATAATTATTCATCATGGATATTATTACACTTACTTAAGTTTACTTAGGATAATACATTTCATACTAGTTTGGATATGAGACACTTGGGTGTTTGTGCCACATTGGGATAGTGTGTGTAGGAGAGATTCCACCTCTTATGGTGTTGATCTTGTTATTACACTATCATATCCACTTATTGTGGAGTGATAATTCCACCTTCGGTGGGTGATCCACCTCATGTGGAATATTATATTATTTCTCCTAACTACCCACACATATTTCCTACCTACCCTTGTTTCTTATTGAGCCACATGTCATATTTGTGTGCTCATACATCCATATGGCCTTGCCTATATAAGCAAGCCTCTATTCATTGTATTGGTGATAATCCAGTTGATTGTTGATCATTTTCTATTGATGAGAATACAGTTTATTCTTGTCCTATATTGTGTCTCTATCTTGTACATTTCATTGACCTCTTGATCTTGGCAAAATCCAACATGGTATCAGAGCAATTGGGGCTTCATTGATTCATCTTGAAGAGGCATTATTGCGACGTCAAGAGGCAGATCTGAGGAGCAGCATCTTTTGGGGGCGTCCTAAACCAGATCTTACCCCGCCATTGCGTCCAGAAGGCCCTTTCCATGAATTTTGGTTATAAATTCGGCCTATTTTGGTGAGAAATTTTTTTTCCCCAATTTTGCTATAATCGTACGGATTTTCGGAATATTACTGTATTTTTCGAAAAAAAAAATAAAATTTATTTTCTGAAAATTGTTTTCAAAAATTGAAAAATAAAAAAAAATTGATTGAGAATCATCAAAAAAAAAAAGGGAAAAAAAAAATAATCAAAAAACAAGGTTTTTTTGGGGGGTCCGCAGACCCCCCCGTGACCCTGTACTTGCAGTTTACGTCCGCAGGTCTGCAGAGCACCTGTACGCCGCCGGCCCGCGTCACCTACTGCCACCGCCACGTACCTGCCTATCGGACTCTACAGACAGCTCCATGCCCTGGCCATCGCCGGAATCTCCTACTGGCTTGTCACGTCCCGCGCTTGCCGAAGCCCGCACCCAGCGCCGGCCCCCACCGGCCCTCACCTCCGCTCGCCCGTCTCTGCCGATGCCGCTCGTCCGCAACCACCGGCTTCCTCTCAAGCAGCACCAGCTCCTCCACCACGCAGACACAGGTCAACCAAACCGGCGAACCCACATCCACCACGTGGCAGGCGGCCACTGGCCCGCATTTACCTTCCGTATAGTGACACGCAGCATTCCGTACAGTACACAGTTAGGTTTTCCGTATGCACAGTCATCCTGCACAGTCATCCTGTCCGTACAGTACGAACGCCCAGTCAGCAGAGGGTGAAGTTTTTGCGACGGTCATATGGCCGTCAAATTTAATCACGTGACTTGCTGACGTCAGCGCCACATCAGCAGGGTTTTAAAATTTTTGGACCCCCTCTCATTTACATTTTTGATTTTGCAGTTCAACTTCAAATGCCCATAACTTGCTCATTTTTTCTCCTTTTTGGGTGCAATTTTTTTTGAAATGGGCTAGAATTTTGTGCTCTCCGCAGTGGTGAAAGAATTTTTTGATTTTGATGCATGGATGTTTCAGAAAATGCAGTTTTTGGTGACTGTACCTGAGTAATCCCCATTTTTGCAACTTCAGAGGTTTCGTTTGGGGTCATCCGACCTCCCTTTTAGGTGCCATTTTTTTTGAAAGTGCGTATTTTTTCATCTACTTTCACATGATGCTATCAGATTGATGTCATTGTAAGTAGAAATTGTACTTTCAGATTTAGGCCATTTTGGGCTCTCTTGGTACTTGTATATTTGCTTGAATCTCAATTAGATTCATTGCACTATTGATTGAAGTCTCTTGTATCTCATTTGAGAAGTTGTAAAATTTGCATCATAAGTCCACATTGCCTTGTTTTGCAAGTGGCTTATTGTAATCGCACTAAGAATAAAGTGCCAAATCATCACTTTAGGGGGGGTACCTTGATTGATTGAATTTGGGGGGTGTCTCTTATGCTTTTTTGCTCTTGTGTTCCTTCCTTTTTTGCTGCTATGGGTTCTTCTAAGTTTCCTCTCTTAACTCCACATAACTATGCTACTTGGAAAATTGATGCATGGAGTAAACTTATGGAAAAAGGACTCACTCATTACATTGATGGAACTATTGTTGCTCCAGCTGATCCTAAGGCTGATCCAGTTGGTCACTTAGATTGGCTCACTAAAAATATCATGGCAATTGGTACCTTAAGAAAGTATGTGTCAAAGGATCTCATTTTCCATATTGAGAAATGTACTCTAATCAAGGATGCTTGGCAAAAGTTTCAAGACTTGTATGGTCAAGTTGATGAGATTAGGGGATATCAAATTGATAGTGATCTCACCATGTTAGATCCCAAGAACTTTGATACTATACAAGATTATGTCGCTAAGGCAAATGAGTTGAGGCCACAACTCAAAGATTGTGGCATTGATAAGAAGGATACTCAATTGATATTCAAGTTGATAGGGAAGCTTCCACAAGAATATGCTGCATTTGTTTCTAGTTTCCAAACTCATAGGATGACAATGGGTTCAAGCTACAAAATGCCTACATTTGATGCTTTCAATGAAATGTTGATGATGGAACAAACTAAGTTGATAAGCATGGGCATTCTTAAAGCTTCTTCTAAGTCTCAAGCATTAGTGGCAAATCAAGGGAACAAAGGAAATCAAGGAAAGGACAACTCAAACAAGAAGAAATGGCAATCAAAGCCTAAAGAAAAAGCACCATCTTCTCCACAACAAGGAGATTCATCCTCTTCCAAGAGAGATAATTCACCAAAGAGGGAAAGACCTACTTGTGCTTATTGTAAAAAGATTGGTCATGAGGAGCATCGTTGCCATACTAAGAAGATTGATGAACTCACACATATCATCAAAAAGCATAACATTGATTTGCCTAAAGTCTACAAGAAGGATGATTCATCAACTTCCACTTCCTCACATTCAAAAGGAAAAGGGCAAGCATTCATGGCTTCTACAAGTGGAGAAACTCACTCTTTTGGAACAAGAAAAGGAAAAGCTCTATGTGCTACAACAAATCATAATTCAGAGAGATGGCTTCTAGATTCAGGGGCTTCTCATCATATGGCATCTTCACAGTCTATGTTCTCTACATTTGAGCCTTGCACCATGCCACAGGTTTTGATGGGCAATCATACATACATGGATGTGATTGGGAAAGGATCTATTGACATTGGGGATAACTCCTTCAATGATGTGTTGTATGTACCCCACTTGACAAACAATCTCCTTTCTATCTATCAAATCACACATGGCGCAAATAAGAGAGTTGTGGAGTTCACACCTGACTTAGTTTTTATTAGAGACATGGAGACTAGAGCTATCATTGCAATTGGGGTGGTTGATCATGCATCTCGGTTATACTCCTTTTCAGATTTTGTTGATGATGATGATTTCACATTTGATGATTCTACACATTATGATCACACTTCTTGTGATGATTCAGATTTTGAGGAGAACTTTGGACACTTGGACATGGGGATTCTCACATGTAATCCCATTCTTGAGTCTTGTATTTCATCTCCTCATATTGATATCACATCACCTATTGCACCTGATAGAAAGTGCGACAGTTTTGCCTTCATGTGATTCAGTGTAGCAGGATATTCATTGTCTTCCAGCTTCAGATTCATGGGATGATTACTTGACAAACATTGCAGGTTTATTTGTGGAATCCTACATTGTAGATTTGGGAGACATCATTGATGACATTCATCTTCTCTTTGATGAAGATGATCCTTCTTCGATTGTTGCGAGGGCACACTCTGACCCTCTTGTTCATTCTCTACATGATCATTCTTTAGAGATTGACATGATTGTGGATACTTATGTACAGCAGTTGGAGGATGTCTCTTTATTTTTTGAGGAGACATATGAGTCTTTGGGACATGTTCTACATTCATCTCCACTAGATCTTGGAATGCCTTTTTCAGTAGTGTGGCACAGTTTACCACCTTTGGAGGGGGTATCTTTTAGCATTGACATGGGGACACTTGAGCAGTTTTCAGAGATTCCTTTCATCATGAGTTTTCTTCATACATCTTCCCTTCATGATTGGGGAGACTTCATGGATACACCTTTGGTTTTGTTTCTTCCTAAGGGGAGGAATGTTGTTCGACCTTCGTGGAGCAGTTTCTTCATACATCGAGCTTCTTCCATTGGTGCAGATTCTCCATTGAGGGGGGGTCACAGTTTGACTTCTCTTCTTCTCTCATATGGGGGGGACCTTTTCCTCACATGGGGTTTTGTTCCTCACATACTTCTATGAGAGTTCTCTTGTATAGCTTTCATCTCTCTTTTGGGGGAGGGTTTTTTCCCATTGGGTTTTTCTCTCTTTCCCCACTTTGTGAGAGATTTCATTGTATTGGTTTGCATGCATTTACATTTGTGCATGGGTACCTGAGATGGCCTCGTAGCCGGGACCCATCTTGCATTGCTTAGTTGCATTGTAGACTTAAGTGCATTCCCCTAAGTTGCACTTAAGGGGGGGTGTTGGTGTAAATAATTATTCATCATGGATATTATTACACTTACTTAAGTTTACTTAGGATAATGCATTTCATAGTAGTTTGGATATGAGACACTTGGGTGTTTGTGCCACATTGGGATAGTGTGTGTAGGAGAGATTCCACCTCTTATGGTGTTGATCTTGTTATTACACTATCATATCCACTTATTGTGGAGTGATAATTCCACCTTCGGTGGGTGATCCACCTCATGTGGAATATTATATTATTTCTCCTAACTACCCACACATATTTCCTACCTACCCTTGTTTCTTATTGAGCCACATGTCATATTTGTGTGCTCATACATCCATATGGCCTTGCCTATATAAGCAAGCCTCTATTCATTGTATTGGTGATAATCCAGTTGATTGTTGATCATTTTCTATTGATGAGAATACAGTTTATTCTTGTCCTATATTGTGTCTCTATCTTGTACATTTCATTGACCTCTTGATCTTGGCAAAATCCAACAAGCTGTAATACCTAAGAACCTTTGTAGGGATATGGACTCAACAAGATTAAGCGATGATGACATTGTAAATTCCACAAACCCTATAGAATTTATAAAAACATCTATTAGAATAAATGTTAGAGAGATTGTTGATTTGGCATTTGTGGAGCCTCAAACTAATGAGATACAAGAGAGGGTGCAAAAATAGATGCAAACAATAGAGAAATTGCAAGTAATTAGTAATGAAAGATTTAATTATAACAAATGTTCAATAATGGTTTATATTTTATACTCTTTTATGTCATTAACTAAGATATGTACTTGTTGTTTTTACAGAAATTTATGCATCCTCATCAACTAGGTGACCATGGTCAGGGTATCATAGGTAGTTCAGGTGATGATGATTTTGTTGGCTTATCACTTGCTTGGCTTATCACTTTGATTACCCAAAATACATCATACTTGATACTGTCAATGTTCATAATAAAGGTTCATCCTTATTTGTAATTCTTGCAGTTTTCATATATTAAAATGTATTATTCTTCAGGTGTTGTCAATGTTCCTATGGAAATGCCACCTCATAAGAGGTTATCTCCACCTGTATTGCCAATTACAATGTCAACAACACACAACATGCAAACATCCTCTACTGCACGTCATGTTGCCCTGCCCACTGTTGGTAGACCCCTCTTTTGCTTTATCTTCTATTATGTCTTTATTTCCCTTGAAGCATTCTTTCTTGGGGTTATTTCATAGTGGATTCATTTTATACAGCAGGAGATGCACATGAGGATGCGTCAAAGGCGACTACTATTGATAACATATCATCATTTCCTGGATCTTCTCGTATTGCTAGTACGGGAACATTGCAGGCCACATTGGTGGTGAGCAATGAAGAATTGATTCCCCTAAAGATACAGAAGGTTCCAGGTACTTTAAAATTATTATTATATATAGACTAATTGTAATTTACTTTCTGATCACTTGTTTTGGACAAATGATCCCATGAATTTTTTGCAAGAATGATATTTTTATTAAAATCTTAATGACATTGCATTGCACATATTTGGGCCCACCATATGTAAAAGGTGGAACATCATATGTGAACTAACCCTAATCCACTATTTGGATTTCATATCATTTCTAGAATAGTTTTCCTTTGATCCATTTTTTGAACTATAATAAAGGTAGCTTCAATTTATTTCTAAATCTAACAGGTTTGTTTTTTCTTTAAAATGTGGAATGACCAAGAAAAAAGGTTAAAAGATTAATTGACAAACCATATGGTTGAGTGTATTGGAAATGATACATTTGACAAAACCAAGCTCCTTGAAAAAGCTAGAACATATCTTAAGTATGTGAGGGACCAATACAAGACCCATTTAGAGAAGAACGTAAAGTACGAGCCTCCCCCATGATTCTAGAGAGGGAGTGAAAGGACCTGATTTTGGATGCCAATGAGAGAATTGAAAGTAAAGATGGAAATACACCAGTAGACGCCAAAAGAAGGTATGGGATACTATTAAGAATATAGTTATGTACTAATTA
Source organism: Cryptomeria japonica (assembly GCF_030272615.1). Classification (NCBI taxonomy): domain Eukaryota; kingdom Viridiplantae; phylum Streptophyta; class Pinopsida; order Cupressales; family Cupressaceae; genus Cryptomeria; species Cryptomeria japonica. The sequence continues at coordinate 74,829,733 of NC_081408.1, read as the reverse complement.
ATTACTCTTTATATTTATATAATCTAGCATATTTCAAACTTTTCAATGACTAAGTGACACATCAAAGGCAACCAAGGAAAGACAAGAAAAGCACAGGCAACACAAACTAGACTTTGGTGGTTATATGAAACTTGCCGCACAAACTATAAATATCAGTAAATGAAATATCGCATCAAAATATTTATAAATTGCAAATAATTTTTTTTATCAAATAATGAAAACAAAATTCATGATACCAAGCAAAAATGGAGGGCTCTGAATTCAATAGAGTGCCCACAAAAGATGACAAGAGAATTGCCTACTAGCAAAGCTATACAGTCGTGGTTGAACGGCTATGAGAATTGAGTGGGAAAATACAAGATTCTGGTGCATCCGTCACATAGGTAAATAAGCTAAATGAAAATTGTTTCAAACTGAATACTTTACCAATAATCTCATTGATATTGAGTTCCAACATAAAGTGACTATATTTGTTTTAAATAAGCAAGAAATGATAACAATGTGCATGATATTGGAATGCAACCTGCTAATCATGAAAGATGACCTGTACACATGAAGGTATGGATGTGCATCCCAGAAGTGGAGGTTTTCATTTGCTATTCAAATTTATTTATGTAATTATTAATACAATTAAACATCTTAATTTGTAATTAGTGTAATAATTAATGTAACCTTTTTTGTTAATATTTTAGAGCTTGTAGTTGGTGGTGACCAATTGGAGCATGATCTGGGTACACAACATTAGGAACGCGATGTTCCCCAATAAGGTAAAGAGGATCACTATTATTTCTTTAAATAAATTTAATTGCAATTGGTGTTCAACATTAATCTAACCTTTGGTATTTCAACTCTAGAGGATCTAGAGGGTGTTCAGCATGTTGAGGTTGAAGCTAGACAAAATGATGTGGTGCCATTAGGTAAAGAGAGCCACGGTTATGTTCTCTAAATTAATGAAATATTTGTAACAATAATAAAAAATGTTTTGAACTTAACCCATTTCTTTGTTATTGCAGAGGACCCCCCTTCGCTTCAGTGTCCTTGTCCTTAGTATAGGACTAGGCATACATCAAGATCACAAGAAGAGGGAAGAACAACTGAAGAGGGTGAAAATGAGTAAGAAAACGATGCTCCACTTATTCTTTTCATATCTTCAAAGAAAAAAAAAATGAAATGATTGTAATCTACCTTATTTGATAATGACTGATTTTTATGTGTTAATGAATGTAATTATGTGCTAATGAGTGGTTATGAATGATATGTGTTAATTAATATTCATGAATGGTGCATATTAATTAATGTTAATCATTATGTTTTAATGAATATTATGTGATATTAATGAATGAATGTTATATTTTATTAATGATACAAAGAATGAATGAATGTTAGATGTTAATGGGGAATTTAGACTAATGTTAGGGAGGGGGGGAGGGTCCAAACGAGCTTCCACCTTCATGTGGTTGGTCCTATTAAGTAGAGAATATTAAACTATTCTATAAACCAAGCGAATGTCAATAAGATAACACACTTTTTAATATTTCATTATGTTGCCTAGTTAATCTTATTGAATAATGTATATTAAATCTTAATTGCAAGATCCAATAGAGCTAACATGAATAACAAAACCACAAGTTGTTGGGTATAATGAACTCCCATATTGTATTGTGTGTACACTAACAATATGAGTTGCTTCTAGTGTTGATATCCATGGCAGGACTGCAACATTTATGAATATGCCTCATCCTTGTAAGTATTTTTATTAGTTGACATTTTGTCTAGAATTTTTAAATTTTCCTTATCATTTTAAGTCTAACTACTTTTATATGGAATTTATTGTTCTAGTTTTTTACTCTCTTCCAGACATTATTGATACAAGGACTTTCATTGCATACATTTTTTCAATTAGGTATTATAAAGGGTAGGTTGTATTTGTAAATGTCTCTTTGAGTTCATCCAAAATCTATAATTGTTACCTCACATCTCGTTATTGCTTAATATCTCTATGTTCTATGAGGAGAACACCTATGTTTTTCTTTGCCAATCCTCTAAGATAGTTTATGACTGCTAATAACTAAATATTTTGATCATTTTATATTGTCTTAGACCCATGATAATAGTAATATTGTTTGCCCTTATCAGTGTATTTGTTATAAGGCTATGGACTGTCCATGAAGTATTGGTGTAGCAGTATTTTATTATTCACTGTGTTGGACTTTGAACTATTTATAAATTCCATTATTGCAAATTGTCCTTAGACTATTAATCCTATGTTGAAGTTGCTCCTTTAAAGGCATTTTGATTGAAATTATAATCATGATTATTGTTCTACTACAATAAAACACTATGACAAACTCTTTGATGACTATCAATACATTATTCATTCTTGTTATATCATATGACTATGAAGGATACCTCCATGATGGTGACTTTTGATCAGTTATATGCTATAAATTCCAATGTCCTCATTAATATCAAGATTCCTTTATAAGAATTTATTTTTCATTGTATTTACTTTGATTCTACTATCTTGATGAACAGAAGACCGCGCTTTGCATCTTAAGTCATTGTTTCTCTCTTGGTTGTTTTCTAGTGAATGGAGTGTGACCTTTTGTGTATTGTCATTGTTCTCTGATAAAGTTATAACAATCATAAAGACTTTAATCTCTCTAGACAGTGATCATGATAATGGTGTTTGCACTTGATCCTCTATACATTACCGATCTCCTATTTTTGGGACCCTTAGCCATTGTTACTATTTATTTTATGCTTTTGATGTACCTAACTTTGGGACTGTTCTTTAACTATTAACTGTGGGACTTTGTTTTCACCATTGACTGTCAAATGATCTAGACAACATTGTGCTTTTGATACTGCCATGAATGGGCTCTAACCTTGTCTTTTAAAAAAAAAATGCCTTCATGATTATATTCTACCTCCAATCTATGGCTTTTGTGCTACTCTACCATCTGGATGACCTTCTTTTTGGTGTTTTCTCACTCTCTAAGGCACTTATTGTGACTCATAACACTGTATTTTGCTTGTGACAAATATGAATTATGCGATGATATTCCTTTGTGTTTGGGCTTATACTATCCTTTGTTCCATTGATTTCTATGAATTCTCTTCATGCATGATCTTTTCATTAGCACTATGGTGATACTAGTACATTCACTATTGCATGCTCTTAATCCAGTATGACTTCCCTATAGCATCATTGGGACTAGTATATCTATTTATCTCCTATAATAATGTATCAATAGAATAGATGGATATAAAGTTCTTATCCTACTATAACCGTACATTGGATAGCGTTCTTTGACTCCATGGTTGCTCTGTGTGAGGATTATTATGACTATATGTTGCTATTACTTGGTGATTCATATGGACTATTATTTAGGCATTATCCTTATCACTACTATATGATCTGTATGGTTGCTATCTTATATTTTTCAACCAATCTTATATTTTCCCTCAATGATCATGCATTTCCTCTCATGGAGGCTCTTATAGGACTGCAATTTAATAACTGTTACCTCACATATCATTATTGCTGCAAAAAGGATTATGGCCAACATAGGCTATGATTGAAACCTCTCGATACCATAGAATCTCTTTGTTCTTAAAATTGTAGTGGAATGTCAAGTACATTCCCTCTTTTGCATTCCAAATTGTACCGGTCAATGCACATGACCAAATTTCCTTTGACATATAGAGCATAGTATTAACTTTTAAGTAATAGGGGGAGGAACAAAGTATTCAAATTGGTACCAAGTGATATAATATTAGTACTGATTCTATCTTTCTTTGTTCCTTCATGGTTTAAACTATTCATTTTTTATTTTTAGCTTCGTGTTTTGAACTATTCATTCAACAACTTATTGTCTTTTTCTTTAGTTCTATATACTTTTTTTATGCATCTTATATTTTCAAGTGCATCATAACTCAAATACTCTAACAGATTTCACTACTACTTGCATCCTTGAAAGTACATGAAACTATGCAAATGAATCACTATTTTTCCACCACCAAAATGAATTGCCACATTGGATTTATATGCCTCCAAAAGTAGAAACCATGCCTTGGACACTTTCAATTTTTCTCGCCTATATAATACTACTTTCTTGCTATTTGTATTCCCCATAATTTGAGATTTTCTCATCCTATTTTTTATACGCTTTCTCATTGCCAAGACTAATGCATAAAGTTATATCATAAGCTAGATAGTCCCTCATTGTTGAAAAGAAAACCTTTGAATAGTAGCATACTATTTTACCATCTTATAACAAGATGGTTCCCATGACATCCTCAACAAAATTTGTGTAAGGTTCAATGGGAAACAAAGAATTAGGTAAGGTAAACATTAGAACATTGTGATGTAGACCATCCACAAATCTCAATCAATTAGGGAGATCTTTCTCCCAACTCACCTATTCAATAGGGAACAAACCCCAAGCCCTCACTAGGATACTAGCCCCTCAAGTTCCTTCAACACCCCAAAGACTCACTCCTTTTCTCTAGTCCCACACAACCATTAACATAGATCACATAGGGTATTCTCACCTTTCCCAAATCTATCTTGAGGTCTTCCAACCTTTGAATCACACCAACTCACAAAATCTTACTCCTTCAAGCCCTTCTCCAATTAGGACTCCTTATGGATTTTGGACATAGCTCCTATTGCCAAGTAGACACACATCAACCCAAGGGTACTAAAAGACATCTCCTCTATTTTGGCTTTGGTTTCATTCAATTTGACTTTGTTCTAAAAAACATATTCTAATTTTTTTAATGCACCGTCGAAACCCTTCCTAGGGTTAACAGTGACCATAAATAATGTAATGCATCATTTGTAGCCAGGGGAAAACCACCAAAACTAGTGGGAACTTGTAAAATTTCATGCCTTTTCATATTTTGGTGTTTGTAGGGGCTCATGAGTAATTTTTCCACATGCCACTTGAATGCAAGGGACTATTTTCTAAGTTACAATATGAAACACATCGATTTCATGGAATTTGAAGTGGTGTGAATGCATCAATGGTTCTTCCGGAGTCTAGTGAAGGGAAAGAGGAATGTGTGAGGGCTCCATTGACAAGGGTAAGGGTCACCAAGTTTAAGAACCAATAACTAAGAAAACCTTTGGCTTTCCTAAGTTAACAGTGACTATGACTGTCTTAGCAAAACCAGTGAGACAATAATTTCTTGTTTGCCAAATAGGGTGTGATGGGAAGTTCAGTGGTTGTATTTTTGGGAAGGTTAGTATGTAGACCCTATAAAGTCCTAGAATACTTCTGGAGGCACTGAGGAAAGGGGAGGAAGACCATGTTCATTATTTTCCCAAGCCTACATGACTGGCACAAAAGGACAATGGTGTAACAATAATACTTCCTTTGTACTTTGGTTGGTTAGTGGAGTAGAGACCCCTTTTGTGTATGTTGAGAATCCTTCTTGGGATGCCTATGAATTATATGTGTTGGGGTTATTAATTGTATTCTTTGAATGGGGATTGGAAGTCCTAATTGAGTGTGCACTAGGGTGAGTGACTAGTGGAAGGTCTTATGGTGTTGGAGTGTTAGAGGACATGGGGTTTGGATTCATACATGTTGGAGAGGTCTATGTGAGCATATTCCAATGAGTGAAAGAGGGATAATAAGCATGAGCATGGTTTTGGATGTCATATTGTACTTTGTGAGTATTATCACTGCCTCTTATCTTCATCTCAAATAACAAAGGGAATACAATGAAAAACACAACAAAGGAGTTATTAGAAATAGGGTATGTTTGAACCTAGATTTAGCCATTTTTCTTCCTTGGTGGTCTTGGTAAGAAAGAATCATGACACAATGAGAGTATACATTAAATAAAAAATACTAAATAGGTATCTACAATAATAAATTTATACCTAATCCCTTGGATTGATAAGCTAATAAACAAATTACATGGAGTAATCTATTCTTAAAAAATAGGCCTTGAATTGGGTCACCACCAAACCCATATCTGAGAGGAGGATATATATAAGACGACATCAAATGCAACTATATGAACTATGAATATTTATCATTTTATTTTACTTGAAAATGGTGCCTACAACATTCTACTCTTGTATGGATTGTAAAATATTTGAGGAAATTTGTCCACATTTTATTTGATGACATTCTCATTTATAGCGAGACATTGGAAGTGTACCTAATGTACATATATGAAGTGTTGGGGTTTTTAGATTCCTAGACTGTTTTTTATAAAGAGTCCAAATATGGAGTTTCTATGGCATAAATTACATATTCAGAACACATCATCAGTGTAAAGGGAGTGCAAGTAGACTAGGAAAAGATCAAGGTGATTGTGGGTTGTGGGTTTGCCTCTACCCCTTGGCCTATAGAGTTACTAATAAATATTTTATAAAGGTTTATCATAGCTAACCACTCCCTTAACTAACCTAACAAAGAAAGGAGCCTTCGAGTGGATGAAAGTGAAACAATAGAATTTGGACAAGCTAAAGATGGTAATGAGGTCATGTCCTCTATTAGTTATTACTAAATTTTTTCTTCCATTTATTTTTTATTTTAATTATTTTGGAGAGGGAATCAAAGTTACACTCATTCAAAAGCACCCCATTTCCTTTCAAAGTTATAAATCCAAGTAGGCAAAAAGGAGATTCTCAATCTATGATAAATATTTTGGCCCTCATGCAAATATTGTCAAATTTCAAGATCAAGATGGACCATGAAATCTTGAAATATTTCCTCACCAAAAATTATTTGAATGAGAACAATAGAAAATGGTAAACTAAACTTCAAGCATTTGATTTTGATCTCAAGTATGTGAAGGGAAAAATAAATAGTGTTGTTAATTCTCTGTCTACGAAAGCAACCTTCAACTTAATGTCCGACAGTTCTGGAAATTGGAAGACTAATGTGACACATAATACACAAACAATACATTAAATATTGGCATTCTAGAAGTGAAATAAAAGATTAAAAGTACTTAATATCCAATGACCTCATGCTCTAAAAGACAAGATTATAGGAATCTAAGATTAAGACAAAATTTCTAAGGGTAATCCATTACTTGATTTTTGTGAGCCACTAGTAGTGTTTTAAAACTGATAAGAAAATCAAAGATAGGTGCACTTGGAAGGGACTCCAAGGTGACATCCTCTAATAGGTCAAGGTTTTATTTTTTTGCAAATGAAACAAAATAAAGTAGTCATTTCCAATAACATTGTTTCATACCTTACTAATTATTAAGAAATATGGGTGAGTGCCTCGAGGAATTCATTGTAGGACTCCTCAAGGTCCAATTCAAGGATTGTATATACATGGTTGTGGAAAAACCTATTTATTATGTACACCTCCTTATCATTTATTTGAAATAAAAGGCACCATAGGTTAGTAAATAAATGGATAGAATTAAATAAAAAAGTATGCAATGGACTACAAAAATGCATGGATAAAATGGCTCTGCTTGGGGAAGTACCACTATAATACAACTCATCATATGGTCATTGAGTTGAACCCCTTCATGATATTATATGGGTATGAAGATAAAAAAATTTGTTAACCCTATTTATTTTGATAATAGGGTCAAAGGAGCAAGTGACTTCATCCTACAAGGCTAATACATTTCAAAGTTACTCAAAAATAATCTTCAACAACCATAAAATCAACAAAAATATGTGTGTTGATTGCCATTGTATGGATGAAACATTTGAGATAGGAGAGTTGGTATTTTTTTCATTGTAGCCTTGCAAGCAGTCATTCGTAAAGGCAATCAAATATGAAAAACTCAATCCTCACTTTTAGAGGCCATATAGGGTCCAAAAGTAGGTAGTTGAGGTAGCGTATGAGTTGTAATTACTAGATGAATTTAAAATGCATAATGTGTTTTATATATTCTAATTGAAGAGGGCACTGGGAAAACATATTGAACCTTCTTTGAAGATACCTCCTCATCTTGGTCTCTAAGTCAATCATAGAGACCAAAACAAGGAAATTAAAGAGAAAAACCATAACCAAGTACTTGATTAGATGGAATAATATTATTACTAAGGATACAACATGGGAAGGCCTATAGTTTCTTAAATATCCAAGCTTTGAATTTATTGAGAGAAAGATAAATTGGTTAAGTTAGACTTGTGATGTCCCCTTTTCATGTAACTCATGTCATGGATTGAAATGCACATTTATTGACTTTGAAACTTTCCTTGATATAAATTTTCATGTAGATCCTTCCCCTTTATCTTCCAAGTGTTGGTCTAAGTCCCCTAAAGGTCAAAGTATGAAAGCATAGTAAATCTCATGACTTTGCATAAGAAATTAGAGTGACAAAGTTAACCTTCCCAAAATGACTCCCTTCTCAATTTGACTTCTCTCTATCCCCATCAAGGTATTTAAACTTCCCCTACCACACCTCCAAACCATTAATTTCTTTTTTACTCATCTCTTCATTGGTACTTTAGAGTTGTGCATGCCATCAATGATCCCTTTTGCCAACTCCTACCTTCAAATCACATTCCTATCCTTTTTTATTACCCCTCTCAACCTACCACCCTTGGTATTATGAATACCATTAATGGATAAAATATCAATGTGGGATTCCAAATGGCATTGAAATTCATCCCAATATACTTGAAATTGAACTACTTGGGTCCATCAAGTAGGATATTCTAGATGGGAACCAACAAGCACCATTATAATTGGCATGCGTATTATTTAAAAAAATAAAAATAAATCACCGTTGGAATTTTAACATCCTCCTAACTTTGCACCGATGACCAAACTATCAAACAAATAACATCCTCATTAGTCCATAGTTCTTGGAAAGAATCCGAATTCTGACACCAATAGACAAACATCCAACTAAGATGTTGTATGTCTGACAACACTCTATTGTTGGACACTCATTGTAATCCTCGTCGGTGCAAGTTCTTGGTAGGCATCAAAATTCTGACGTCAATCTGACAAGGATGCTTTACACTAGATGACATTCTCTCACCAGATGAGCAGTCATGGCTGCCATCAGAAGACTTTAGGTTGTCATTAGAATTTCGATGTTAGCTTACACTATTAGAATGACCGATAATGAGTTTTTGACAACTTCATTTTTCAGTAGTCTGACGAAAAATAGTCAAAATTTTGATGATAGGCCATCGGAAATCAGCCCCAAATGTACTAGTGACACATGAAATTGGTAAGAAACTAGTATCTTTTGGAAAGTACAGGATAGTGAAATATCGGGCTAAAGACAGAAAAGAATTGAAGAGATGTGAGTTAGTGAAAAATAACATATGTGTAGCTGATTTTATGAGAACTCTTAAAAAAAAAATAGTTTATGACTACATAATATATACACACAGAGCTTGGTGGTTAGATGAGAAATTCAAGTTATGCAAGGACACATTTCCTCTTGGTACCATTGTCTCTATAGTTGATTTTTTTGAAAATTATACACTACAACCTCAAAATGAAGTGCAATCTATGTATTACCATTCTACACAAGTTTCTATTTTTGTACACATAGCATTCATGCATGGAGATGATAGAATAAAGGAGGATAGAAAGGTTGTAAGAGAGTATCACTTCTGCATAAGTGACCATCATGCACATTTGTTAGAGTTTGTGCAAGGATTATTTAAAGTTTTCTATGATAATTTAAGGGAAAGGAACATACAATACAAGCAACACATAATACGGTCAGATAATTGCACCTCACAATTAAAAAATGCAAGGATGTTCTATTGGTTAAGTAGGATACATGTGATAAGTGGTGTACAACATTTTTTGGACTTAGGCACGTGAGAGATTGATGCAGGAGCATCCTCAGTCTATGAGCAATCTTGCATCAATCAAATATATTTCCTTTCAAGTTTAGTTCTTGTTTAATTTAGTGTACATTTCTATGTGTTCCTACTAGTATGTTTTGGTGGTAGCTTTCTTTTCATTCCAGATCATATTTTGGCTTCCAAGCTAGTTTGTGTGCTTGATTCCAAATTCTCAGTTCATTTGGATTCTTTTCCGGCTAGTTACCTCTCCAAGTTTGACTCTTTCTAGGTTTTGGGACTGTTCTTGAGCTTACCAGTTGGTTTTTCTTCATTTTCGAAGTGATTTCTTGGTGTGTAGATCTATTTGGGATTTTTTCTGATGGTTTTTTATGTGTGGCCGACCTTCATGTCAATACATACTTCTTGGCTGTTATTTTCTGGAGGAATTTTTTTCATTCTTAGGGTTGACCTATTTACTACATTGGTGAATGTAATTTCTTATGGCAGACCTAGATATGTTTTGGAGGGTATATACATATTATTATATGATCATTTAAGGGGAAGAGAATTAGTAGAGGGAGGAATATGTAATTTTAAATTCATGATTAGCAACTTGGATGACTCTAAGAATTCTGATAATGCTATAATCTGGCATGTTAGCTAAAATGTAACCGATTGATTACCAGATATTCTATGATGAATATATGAAGATAACCGATTGTTTACCAGATCTTCTAAGATGGTAATATGATATGATTTTGTAATCATTCTATGTTTTACTAATGCTTCTATTATGTTATTATTGCTGCATGAACCACTCAGTTCTCTTTCAAGATCCACCGATCATGGTTGCATCAAGTGGTATCGAAGATGGTTATGAATGTGTTAATGGAGGTTGCAAACCTTGAGGCATTCCTTTGGTGGATTGATCGCCGATTAGAGGTAGGCTGTAGGTTGATCAGGTAGATTGCCAAGGAGAGGCAACTTGAACAATTAGTCATATCGTCAAGTTGAGGCAGTTCATCAGAGCAAAGGAGGATATGCTGCTTAGAAGGATAAACCCCCAGAGGGTAGAGAAGATGATGAAGGATTCACAGAATGAGATGAGTAATGAGATCTGAAATGCATTAGCTGGTATGCAGAGGAATCTAAAATATAAGAATGAGTATGAGGAACGTAGTGTAGAGATTAAGGTAGAGGAAGTTGAGAGATTGAAAGATGAAAGAGAGGATAGATTTATGAGAGTAGTGGAACAAGCGAGTAAATTTCATAAAGTGGAGGTTTCAATCTTTTCCAGAATGCCAAACTCAGAGGATCTTATTGATTGGATCAGAGATTTAGAAGAATGCTTTGAGTTTGAGGATATTAAAGACTCATAGAGAGTCTGGCTGGCACAAACCAAGTTGAAGTGGCATGTTGCCTTGTTGTGGAAAGAGTTGCAGAGAGATAGAGTGGAGATTGCTGAATTGAACATCATGTGGTAGAGACAAATGGTGTTGAATATAAAGTACCATTGAGAGGGGGTTGAATCTGTGGTTTCTAATCTTTCTAACTTTTAAGATGACTTCAGAATACTGATTATTATCTTAAGCATTAAACAATAAAACTAGTAAAGAAAATGAAGAAACCAAAAAAAGCAACAATCACACAACTGCAACCCACAATACTAGATGTATGAGGAAAGCCCAATCCAGCCTCACAAGTGAAATATTGAATTACAAAGTTTAGGGCACCAACCCAAGGAGCACCGACCCTTATTGATCGAGGACACCAACCCAAGGAGTACAAAGCCCTACACCAAGATCCAACTTGGTGATGTCTATTGAAAATACAATTTAAATACAATTATGGCTTCTTGTTGCAAAGGAGTTTTGCAACTCTTTATCAAATAGATTACCACTTATTGACAGTCTTTTCTTCTCTACTAGATCTGACACTACCGGTTATGAGATCACTCTCTGATTCTTGGCCTCTCTTCTCTCTCCCTCTCTCATATAGTATCACAACTCACCATGTCATACTTGGATGCTACCTTGCTCAACCACACCTCACCATTTTGGTCAATAATTTGATGTACTACAATTATACTGGTATTTAGTCATTGAAGGTTAAACCCTCTCACTAGTTTGCTTGTTGGCTCACACTCTCTACACTCTATCCCTCAAGCATTGACCTTTTCTATTTCGAGCTCATGTATTTATCTTCATGGATTCCTGCCAAGAATGCATTCAAAAGACTTTCATGTTAGGTTTTCCTTCTTCAAATTGATCCTAATATGATTTTATTTGATCTACTTTTCTAGAGATAGGATCTTCATGACATCGATCAATCACTTGTGGAGGCTTGCAATTCAATGTGCATTTTCTAAATCAAGAGGTCTACACCATGCTTTTCTTATTTTCTCTGTCACTCACCATTAATGGCTCAACTAATCCATTCACCTAATAGGTACGAAGGTCAAATATTCTTGCAGAATCAATGCAGTTTCTTTTCCATCTTGCCTTCCTCAAGCCGCAATCTTCTAGCATTCTATATGACTTGCGGCTTCCTCCTTCAAGCTGACCTACTCACAGAAGGTTGCGTTGATGCACATTCCATCGACCTCTATAGTAACTCCACCTCGTATCCAACTCTAATGCTTGTCAAAATGCACATTTTCTTGGATTCCTATGTTGGTTTGTCATTCTTTGTTGACCAAGGTTGCCTACCGGTTTAGTTCATCTTACTGATATGATGAACAAATTGCCTATGTACTGGTAACACATCCTGGGTTTATACCTTATTGGTGAACCTAGAAACCAATATATGACATAATTCATGTGTACAAGTAGCCTTCCTTCTTACTGCTCACTCTCATGTGTGATTCTATCATATGTATTACTCTTTTATACCGATCACTACTTCTTACTTACCAGTGACCTTACCAACCTAGTTCACATCAATGACAACTAGATCCCAATAATACCAACAAATGGTTGCAATATTGAAGGCCAAGTTCATATCGGGAGACTATGAGTTGGAGTTATTCAAGCAGCTGTAGATCCTAAAGAAGAGAAGCATGAGCGTGAAAAAATATAACGAGAAATTCTATAAGGTTGTGTAGGGGAAAAAGCGAGACTAGGCTAACATGCCCTAATCCTACCTTTTGACACACATTGTGGAATACGAAAGAGCCTAGAGGTATCACACAATTGGCTACTTCTTTTGTGGAAGAGAGAGCCACAGGCTACCTATTAGGGTTTCTATTCCTTTGTTGTAATTGAAAGAGAAAATGATGCAAGTTCAATTCCTAACCCCAAAGTGCAAGTATGAAATAATAACAAGATTGTAGAATTGAGTTTAAACAATGAAAAGCTATAAACACAAGGATAAGACAAGAATGCAAATGCATACCCGGAGTCAAAATCTGAGTGAAAATGTTCAGGACGGGGGCGCAGGTGCCAGTGTCCTGATTCTGCCCCTGAAACTGCTCTTGAAACTGCTATTTTGCAACCTGAAAAGCTATCATAAACTTGTTGTTTGACAGAGGGACTAGGGCACCCAGTGCCACTGTCTCAGGGACCAGGGCACCCAGCACACCTGTCCTAGCAGGATCAGGGCACCCCATGCCCCTGTCCTAGTCTTTTTCTCTAAAACTTGGTGTGAAGTTCTATCTCGGTCCGCTTCCGTCAGATCTGTAACTTGTGGCATCGTCCGAATCCTGAAATCTGCACTTATATCTAAAAAGGTATGGTGGGTAGCTATATAGGGTTTTGCCCTAGCCGAACCCCCACTTTGGTGATTTCCACCTCCATGAATAGCCAAGTTGTACTGTAAAAGTAGTGTGTGTGTAGACCTTGTGTGTGTGCAAGATCCTAAAATGCAAGTAAGCAAACTAGAGCAACCTAGAAAGTAAACCCTAATTGCTTGTAAATGATAATGTAAATGCTCCAAATCAAGATGCAAAGTGATCTAAAGCATGAATACAAATGATACAATGAGGCTTATGCAAAGACATGAAAACAACATGAAATCATACCCAACCCCAAGGGAGGGGTACAAGCCAATCTTCAGTCGGTGATCCCCTATTGCTCTTCAATGTCTTCAAAGCCCTAAATGGATAAATGAAATTGATGAATACTTGATGGATGGATGTTGAATGTTGTTGAAGTCTTCAAAGATCTGCTCTTTCACTGCATAGAAGGCCCTTTTTAAACCAAAAATCTGATCCTTTTAAATGAAGAAAGAGAGCTTTTATATATGAAACCCTAGGTCTTAATTTCAAATTTTGGCTGACCTAGAGATTGAATCTCCCACCAATTTCTTGGGGTTAAGCTTTATTTTATGATTGGATTGTGCTCTTAAAATTTCGGGAAAAATGTCCGGGACCGTGTGCACTCCGTGTGCCATGGTCCCGACAACTTTTCACCAAATTTTCAAGGCCATCGGATATGATGATTTTAGAGAGAATCCCGAAGTTATAGGTGATTTCAAGATGTTTTGACCCCCGAAACAAGCCCCCGAGTTCAAAATAGGACCTAATTAGGGTTTTTGATTAAATGATGTATTGGAGGAATAAAATGAAAAGGGCACACTTTAATGAAAGGGCCCAACTTTATGATGTGGAAGATGATGAAATAGAACCTTAGACCTAATTAATTTAATTAATTAAGTGCTAAAGGGGAAATGCAATGCAAAATGCGAAATGCGCCAAGGCAGGTGCTAAACTAGGTGTGAAATTGTACTACCATAGCAAGTGCGTACAATTTATGATGCTACATTTAGCCCCCATTTTAGCGGTCATATGAACACTATGTGTATATGCAAGCTAAAGTACAGAAAAGTAAACATTATTTGAAAAAGGAAATATCCATGAGTTTGTCGAACGAACCCCCCAGCGGTATCTACAGTACACAGTTAGGAACCGCACCCTACAAAACACATGTTAGATCACAAAATCACCTAGTGCTTACTAAGGAAAGTGATGAAATTTGCGAGAAGCTATATGCCCCCCCTGTTTCGGCTTGCTTATTAGGCAGGTGAAACAGGATAGCATGTTTACTTACGACAAATTGTGTGAGAGATTATTGATGAGAGATGTTCACTAAAGAGGCTTCATCAGAGCATGTTTTGGAACATCCCAGGAGTAAGGGAACAAAAATATGTTTCCTACACAACAAACGGTTCAAAAATCGCATCTCCCAAACTCAAGTTATGATGAAATGAGTGATAGGGGAAAATTAGGGTTTTGAAATTAAAGGTAAAGGAATGAAAAAATATACCTTGAAAGTGACTATTGCATTTGTCACTTTGTTGATTTCTGAGTATTGTTCATTGCAGTGGAGCCCACATAGCCATCATCATGCCTTCACGATGACCGGAGCATCCCACAAGGATTGAGATCATGCAATAGGTCGTGATCGGTGACGAGCCATTGGACGAGGTGAGTTGACTAAACTTTGACTTTGACTTTCTGCATTTCTGTTGACTTTGAGTTTTGTGATCGAATGCGGGCCCTAGAATCTGACCCTGAGTCCCACCCAGGGTGCCATGGTCCTATCAGGGTGCCATGGTCCCTGTGGGGTGCCATGGTCCTATTAGGGCGCCATGGTCCCTATGGGGCGCCATGGTCCTCTTAGGGCGCCATGGTCCCTGAAGGGCACCATGGTCCCAATCAGGACTTGGCAAGGGGTGTCAGGGTTAACTTTTGATGTTCGACAGTTTTTGTTTTTCGCATAGATGATTTTGATGATTGAGTACTGATTTCACTGATGTTTTTGCATTTCAAGGTCTCCCATACATGAGAGAGCACACTGCAGGGCAGATTCTTCGCAGTCTACGAGATCAGATTCCCTAGCTGACTCAGGCAGAGAGAGATATGTTATTGATAGTGGGTTTATGGTATGCGATCCTCATGCTGGCCATTCGATTCCATCCTGTGATGTTGATGGCACTTATGGAGCGATGGGATCCTAACACATGTACATTCCATCTCCTAGTAGGAGAGATGACGGTTAAACTTGAGGATGTGTACCGCATACTTTGCTTACCTATCAAAGGAGCCACTGTGACATACGCGACTGATCGATTAGCAGAGGACTATCAAAGGGAGCAAGTATACTGCATAGGGAGAGTCATGCCGAGTGAGACTAGAGGTGGCATCATGATCAGTTGGCTCTTACATCCTATAGGAGAGGTGCCCCTTGTGAGACGTCTTATGATTGCCATCATTGCACTAGCCGTCTGCCCTAATGGGCGAGGTACACACATGCATGGTCGTCTCACATGGTGCATTAGGGCTATGGAGAGACATAGGAGAGTATATGCTTAGGGTCAGAGTATGCTTGCACATCTCTATCATGACCTCAAGGAGTATGTGTTTGGACAGTGTTGTAGCTTGATGACATGCACACTTCTACAGGTGTGGATATTTGAGCACTTTACATGCACCAGGCCTGTCGGCTATCAAATGAGTGCGGCTAGCGAGCGACCTAGGGTGTTTGCCTATCCACTTACTGGCGAGTGGAGATTTGGGGATCTACTATATTGGAGAGTGACATTCGATAGATTGACAGCTGAGGTGACAGTATGGAGACCATATCTGTGGATGCACAGGTGGGATGAGATGGAGAGGCAGTTAGCATGCTTACAGAGGAACCGCCTACTGAGAGGACGATACTCACATATCATAGTTCCATTCTACTTTGACCAAGTATGAAGGCAATTTGGGCTAGAGCAGTGTGTTCCAGCCGATGTACCTATCTATACTCGACACTCGTGAGTCCTTCCCAGACCCAGAGCAGTAGCGAGACCTACGACAGATGATATCGAGATTACAAATATAGAGGGGTTCGATCAAGATGTGGTCACTGATTACTCCGTAGATCCCAGAGCATAGCGCAGGTATCTCTCATGGTTTGTGAGGACATACCGAGGGCCTATCTTTCCACCAGATTACCCGATAGGCCATCCAGGTCCATGGAGACATGGAGACTAAGATGAGGATCAGGGATCCAGATCGAAGGAGGCAGGAGATCCTGATCCACCCATAGGAGATCAGCGTAGTGCTGAGGAGGAGGAGAAAGGAGAGGAGGATGACATAGATAGAGATGATGATGAGGAGAATGAGGATGCAGGTGAGGATGATGAGGAGGAGGAGGATAGAGATGATGAGGAGGAGTCAGACGCTGCTCTCCACCATTCAAGGGATGATACCATAGCCTTGGATCCTCCTCTTATTCCCCAAAAGGGGGAACACAAGGTGATACGGAGACCTATACCCATCGTGCACAGATCATTTGAGCATGGGGAGCCTAGTAGTTCCCAATCACAGATGCTACCATATCACGATCCCTACTAGCGTGAGGGAGATCCAGGTATAGTAGGTTTATATTGATTAATTAATGTTTAGATGATATAGAATGGTACTAATACAAAATCTATTCTACTACTGCAGCTAATGTGCAGGAGTGGCATTCCTTGATCCAACAAGCAGTGACGGATATTTCCATGATGGCATGGATCCCTAGTTCTTCACAAGTTGCTTATAGGCCTCAGGGGAAAGCGGGTCGACATGAGGACTTGTTTTCCCCATTTCGAGTACAGGTGGACATATGGAGGGAGAGAGAGAGAGTTCTATCAGAGAACCTTCAGTGGGCACAACATGACCTAGCAACAGCTCAGGCCAAGGCTACCTCGTATCGTGCAATCCTTATGGATAGGGATCGTAGGAGTTCCTCTCGAAGTCATTCACGGTCTATATCATGCTATACACCTATGGGTCCACCTTCACGACCGGATCAGGAGGGAGCATATAGTCATCACTCTCCAACCACTAGCCCTAGGGATGGGAGATGATCTCGTGATGTAGGATAGGTCACATTTTGGATGTATAGTGACCTACTTTTGTATATGAAAACATGATCCACATATATATATATATACATGCTTCTCTTTGTCTCAAACATGTTATCTTTAATGCCTAAAACAATGTATATTTTGATTAGAGTTAATACATTTGGTAGATGTACATGTATGTTCTAAATTTAATTTCCATGTGATTGATTTCTCAATGCTCCATGATTAAATTGATATATGTGTGACTTAATTAAAATAAAATATTTAATCAAGTACTACATTGATGATAAAGAAGAAATATGTGTTAAGCCTAAGAATCATATAACTAATGTGATTTAATTTTAAACTTAAACACAACATGATACGATTCTACTTTACATATAAAGACATTGTATAATATGCCAGCATAATGGAAATGTAAATCTTTTGCAATTTACATAAATGAATTCGAGACAAACTATAAAGTAAGGAAAAAAACTTGTCAAGAACAAAGCAATATAGATTAAACACAATATCATATAATTCTATTTGCTCTAACTAAGATATGCTAACATATTACCCAATTTTGAAGAACTTGAAAAGAAGATAGATGAAATGAAAGAAAAGAAATGAGGAATTAAGCATAGTATCTATGCAAGTGCATAGCATTTATAGGTTCTTTAAGAGGCGTACCATCTACATCCACTATTTTGTAAGCACCTGATCCATAATCTTCCATAAAAATATACGGTCCAAGCCAATTAGGACTAAATTTTCCCTTTTCTTCAGGTACGGCATTCACATTGCGCTGATTCTCATAGAGAACTAAGTCACCTACTGAGAAGGAACATTGAATAACCTTATCATTATAGCTTCGTTGTAGAGTTTTGTGATACACTTGAATATGCTCAAGAGCATTTATACGCTGTTCACCAAGCATCTCAAGCTGTTGAAGTCTTTGTTCTCTATAAGAGTCATCATCTACTATACCTTTGAGAGAAACTCTAAGTGATGGAATTTCTAATTCTAAAGGCATAATAGCATCAACACCATAAACAAGATTATAAGGGGTAGTTCCTGTAGCAATTCATACACTCATTCAGTAGGCCCAAAGAGCATAGATTAGTTGAGTACTCCAATCCTTACCATGCTTATTCACGATTTTGCGAAGAATTTGTTCAATTATCTTATTGGATGATTTGGCTTGACCATTTGATTGGGGATAGTATGGTGTAGAAAATCGATGTTTGATATGATATTTCTCAAGGAATTTCTTCACATCCTTGTTCTTAAATGATGTCCCATTATCTGTGATTATAGTGGAAGGTATCTCGAATTGAGAAATAATGTTTTCTAGAAGAAATTGACAAATCACTTTAGCAGTAGTAGAGCGAAGGGGAGCAGCTTCTACCCACTTTGTAAAGTAATCTATGGTGGTTATAATGAAAGTGTGTCCGTGAGATGAAGGAGGAGAGATTTTACCGATGAGATCCAACCCCCATGCAGAGAAAGGCCAAGAAGCTACATGAGAACAAAGTTCTTGGGCAGGAGCATGAATCAGATTATTGTGTTGTTGACATTGATGACATTTCTTAAGAAATGAAAAAGAATCCTTCTACATAGTTTGCCAATAGTATCCCATACGAAGCAATCTTTGAACCAAGGATTTGCCTCCAAAATGCCCCCCACAGGCACCTGAATGTGCCTCTTCAAGAGCAATAGGGATTTTTGATTTGTTAAGACAGCGAAGGAGAAGACCATTATAACCCCTTCGGTAAAGAACATTAGAAAGAATAATATATCTAGTAGATAGCTTGCGGATTCTAGCCCTAGTGTTCCTATTGGCGGAATCAGGAAAGGTACCATCGATCAAGTATCTTACGATATGCGAATACCATTCATCTGAGTCTATAAAGTCACAATATCTCACCAAGCTAGAATCATCTACAATAGATGGGGAAATAAGGTTGTGAATAATAAATTTAAGATCAACCACAGGGTCCTCTAAAGATACAAGAGAAGCCACACATGCCATTACATCCGCATGTCGATTATCTTTTCGAGGAACCGGTTCCATGGTATAAGAATCAAATTTTTGTAACAAAGAGATAGCAAGGTCTTTATATTGCGATAATTTGTCTTGTTTTGCTTGATACAGTCCTATTACTTGTCTTATAATCAATTGCAAATCTCCATAAATATGTATGTGCTTTACATTCAGAGCCAAGGCTGCCTTTATTCTGGCTATAAGAGCCTCATACTCAGCAATGTTATTGGTACATAGGAAATTGAGACGATAAGATAAGGGAATGGATTTCTTTGTAGGAGAAATTAGAACAACACCTTCCCCCGATCCCATATGACACTTAGAGCCATCAAAGTATAACTCCCAAGTTTCATCTTTCTCTATACAAAGAATGAAGTCATCGGGAAAAGACTCAGGGTTAGGGAAGGAGAAAGGTGAAGGGGCCTCAACTAAGTGATCGGTCAACACTTGCCCTTTAATTGCTCTTTGTGAAACAAATTTAAGGTCAAATTTAGTTAACATCATAACCCACTTAGCTAGGCGTCCTAATAAATCAGTTTTAGAGAAAAGATGCTTCAAAGGATCAAACTTTACCATGACATGGACTTCTGAATTTAAAAGATAATGTCTCAATTTCTGAGTCGCAAACACCAAGGCCAAGCATTGTCTTTCTATCGCAGAATATCGGGTCTCATAATCGAGTAAGGTACGACTTATATAATAAACTAGACATTCCTTACCATCTTTATCATGTTGTGCCAATAATGCTGCGAGAGCATGAGAGGAAGCAGCTGTATAAAGAAGAAAGGGTTTAGAAGGTTTGGCAGGTTCAAGGATAGGATGATTAGCCAAATATACTTTTAAATCTTCAAATGCTTGCTGATAATCTTCGTTCCATTGAAAAGTGATATTCTTTTTGAGAAGTTGAGTAAAAGGAAAAGTACGATCCGCAAGTTGAGATACGAACCTACGAATAGCTTGAATCTTTCCTTGTAAGCTTTTGAGTTGAGACACATTTCTAGGAGGTGGCATGTTGACAATAGCATCTATTTTCTTAGTGTCCATCTCAATCCCACAATGCGAAACTATGAATCCTAATAGTTTTCTACTATCCACACCAAAAACACATTTTTGGGGATTCAAGCCCATGTGATATTTACGAATTCTTTCAAAGATTTGATGAAGGATCTTAATATGATCTATACGAAGAATGGATTTGGCTAAAATATCATCAACATAATCTTCTAAAATCTTATGCATATAATCATGAAAGATAAGGGTCATTGCTCGTTGATAAGTTGTGCTGGCATTTTTAAGTCCAAAAGTCATCATCACCCAACAAAACGTACCCCAAGGAGTGGTGAAAGCAGTTTTGAATTGATCTTGAGGATTAATGAAAATTTGATTGTATCCTAAAAAACCATCCATGAAGGATAACAAAGCATGTCCTGCTGTAGAATCAACTATCATGTCCATGTTTGGGAGAGGGAAATCATCTTTTAAAGAAGCCTTATTTAAATCTCAAAAGTTGGTACACATTCTTATTTTATTATCTGGTTTAGCCACAACGACAATATTTGAAATCCACAGGGAATAATCAATAGGGCGGATAAATCCAGCCTCCAATAATTTTTCAATCTTAGCCTTAACAAGAAGAGCTACCTTAGGATTCATTTTTCGAATCTTTTGTTTCACAGGCTTAGCATCAGGAACTAAGACAATATTATGAGTAACAATCTTAGGATCTATACCAGGCATGTCAGAGTATGTCCAAGCAAAGATCTCAGGGAATTCATGCAATAAATCTGCATATTGTTTTTGTTCTTCTTCATCCAAACACTTTCCAATTTTGATAACTTTTTCTTCATTGCAAGGATCCATCTTAACATCAATGGTGTCACTTATGAGAAGATTACTTTGTTGAGGAATATCCTTTAACTGAGGGAATTCTTCCACAATCTCATCATTATCAATCTCTCTTCCAAAATAAGCTTCAATGTTCAAACAATAAGGAAATCCCCTATTGTGATGATAACGAGGAAGAGTGTCATATGCTCCCAAGAACTCAGCTAAAGCATCATCGGTAGGAAAGACATCCAAAGCATAGGCACATGAAGGATCCCCATCGATATACTTAGGGTGTCTCATTGGTAGAGATGTAGAAATAACATTTACACTAATACAGGGTCTCTTAGAAGCTTTAGTGCACTTGTAGGGATTATAACCAAGTCCAAAGGTCTCATCATAAAGATTATTCCCTAGAGGAACCTTTATCCCTTGTTTGTGAGTGCCACAACCATTTCCAATATACCCATACTTAGCTAAAATATGAAAACCACAACCATAACGATCAGCCATTTCAGAAAGAGAAGGTGGTTTTTCATAAGACAAGGAATCGAATTCTTCAGAATTAGAGGTGTGAGGAGAAGAAGTTTGAGAAGCGGCCACAAAATTATTGTTCATAGGTCTAGGTAAGGTTGATTGATCTTTAATTTCTTCCTTCTTTTTAACTTTAAGCTCTCTAGGAGGAACCCTATACTCACCTACAAAGGTGGGATTAAAATCAAGAGATCCCCAATCGTCTTCTACGAGAACCTTCTCAGGATCAAAAGCCTTTTCATGTGTAGATTCAAGTTCAAAAGAATCTTCTTCAAGAACTTTAGACCCATCCAAAGAATTTTGATCATCAGAGGGTGATGACTCATCCATAGGTAAAGAGTCATCACTAGAAGAGGAAGGCTCAGAAGAACTCCCTTTGGAAGTAGATGTTTGCAAACAAGCTTGAAAATTAGTATTGCCTATCAAGGTATATGTCTTATTGTTATAAATAAATTTAACTTGTCTATGCAGTGTAGAGGGGACAACTTGCATACTATGAATCCAAGGTCTCCCTAATAACAAGTTGTATGTTAGATTTCCTGACATAACATGGATAGGAGTAGGCAAAGTAAGAGGTCCCACTGTGATGGGTAAGGTGATAATACCTAATGAAGACTTAGCCACATTATCAAAGCCTTGAATGGGATGAGAGTCAGGCTCAATAAGAGATGTATCCACATTCATCTTATGCAATAGATTAATGCTACACACATTAAGGCCAGAGCCATTATCTACCAGTGTTCGTCTTATAGCAGTGTCATTTATGATAACCACAATCATCAAGGGATCATATTGATGTTGAATTTCACTAGTAGGCAATTCATCTTGAGTAAACACAATTTGAGCTTTAGGATTCATCACAGAGTTAACCAAAGACACTATATTACTAGATGTATTAGGTGGAGGAACATTTAAATCTTTCAAGGCATCTTGTAACATTCCATGATGAGTGGAAGAAGTTTGGATCAAATCCCAAAGGGATATCTTAGCAGGGGTAACTTTAAGTTGTTCTATGAGATCATATTCCTTACCAATAGCTTGTGAAATACATGGAGCTTGCGGAAGAATTGGTTGAGGATTAGGAAGAGAAACTGGAGTAACAGGAGGAGGATTAGGCTGCCTATTAACCGCATGATAACTCTCTCTAGTTAATTGCTTGGCATAACTATAAGGACTTATAGGTTTTCTTCCTTGCACAGTGATGATAGGTTTATTCGGAGTAAGAAAGGAATCATGACCATACCCTCCTTGGATAGTAAGGAGAGGTGATTTAGGAACTTGAAAGGTGGGAGAAGGATAAGCACCTTGGACTTCAAAGAGAGGCTTATTATGCTCATTCAGGTTTACCATGTTAACTAATTTAGAAGTTTTGTTCTTGTTTAAAGATTTCGATAAAGCCACAAGAGCATCATCCAACAAAGTATGATCATATCTATTAAAAGGTTTATCTTTTGATTCAAAAGGAGACATCTCTTCATAGAGAGGATCATTGAAAACAACCATGTTACTAGATTTAGTGGAAGAGTTGATAGGAATGTACCCTTGAGAGGAATCATACGACTTATCTTTCTCATAACACCGAAATGGCATAGTAACAATGTTTATGAGTTTTTAATAAAATGAAGGTTTGGTATCTTTAGGGTTCAAAAATGCATCCAAAGATTCATCTAATTCATCTTGGCTATAATCATAATCAACATAATTGCATACATCATCATAAATATGAACATCTTGCAAATAAAAATCTGACATTTTGAAATAAAAATTGCATAAAACTTAAACACACAATGCAAAGAAACACACTCTTTCTTTTCCCTATTTTTTTTTTCTTTTTCTCTTTTTTTCTTTTTTTTTTTTAATGAAAAATGAAACTTAAATGAAACACACTAAATCTAGATCTAGATCTAACGAATGCAATACAAGAGAAAGCAATAATAGATTTCACATAGGGTTCACCAAAATGTGTAGGGGAAAAAGCAAGACTAGGCTAACATGCCCTAATCCTACCTTTTGACACACATTGTGGAATACGAAAGAGCCTAGAGGTATCACACAATTGGCTACTTATTTTGTGGAAGAGAGAGCCATGGGCTACCTATTAGGGTTTCTATTCCTTTGTTGTAATTGAAAGATAAAATTATGCAAGTTCAATTCCTAACCCCAAAGTGCAAGTATGAACTAATAACAAGATTGTAGAATTGAGTTTAAACAATGAAAAGCTGTAAACACAAGGACAAGAAAAGAGTGCAGATGCATACTCAGAGTCAAAATGTTCAGGACGGGGGCACGGGCGCCATTGTCCTGATTCTGCCCCTGAAACTGCTCTTGAAACTGTTGTTTTGCAACCTGAAAAGCTGTCAGAAATTTGCTATCTAACAGAGGGACCAGGGCGCCCAGTGCCACTATCCTAGGGACCAGGGCACCCAGCGCCCTATCTTGGCAGGACTAGGGTGCCGCATGCCCCTGTCCTAGTCTTTTTCTCTAAAACTTGGTGTGAAGTTCTATCTCAGTCCGCTTCCGTCGAATCTGCAACTTGCGGCGTCATCCGAATCCTGAAATCTGCACTTATATATGAAAAGGTATGGTGGGCGGCTATATAGGGTTTTGCCTTAGTCAAACCCTCGCTTTGGTGATTTCCACCTCCACGAATAGCCAATTTGTACTATAAAAGTAGTGTGTGTGCAGACCTTGTGTGTGTGCAAGATCCTAAAATGCAAGTAAGCAAACTAGAGCAAGCTAGAAAGTAAACTCTAATTGCTTGTAAATGATAATGTAAATGCTCCAAATCAAGATGCAAAGTGATCTAAAGCATGAATACAAATGATATAATGAGGCTTATGCAAAGACATGAAAACAACATGAAATCATACCCAACCCCAAGGGAGGGGTACAAGCCAATCTTCAATCGGTGATCCCCTATTGCTCTTCTATGTCTTCAAAGCCCTAAATGGATGAATGAAATTGATGAATACTTGATGGATGGATGTTGAATGTTGTTGAAGTCTTCAAAGATCTACTCTTTCGCTGCATAGAAGGCCCTTTTTAAACTAAAAATCGGATCCTTTTAAATGAAGAAAGAGAGCTCTTATATATGAAACCCTAGGTCTTAATTTCAACTTTTGGCCAACCTAGAGATTGAATCTCCCACCAATTTCTTGGGGTTAAGCTTTATTTTATGATTGGATCGCGCTCCTAAAATTTCGGGAAAAATGTCCGGGACCGTGTGCACTCCAGGCACCATGGTCCCGGCAACTTTTCACCAAATTTTCAGGGTCGTCAGATATGATGATTTTAGAGAGAATCCTGAAGTTACAGGTGATTTCGAGATGTTTTGACCCCCGAAATCAAGCCCCCAAGTTCAAAATAGGACCTAATTAGGGTTTTTGATTAAATGATGTATTGGAGGAATAAAATGAAAAGGGAACACTTTAATGAAAGGGCCCAACTTTATGATGTGGAAGATGATGAAATAGAACCTTAGACCTAATTAATTTAATTAATTAAGTGCTAAAGGCGAAATGCAATGCAAAATGCGAAATGTGCCAAGGCGGGTGCTAAACTAGGTGTGAAATTGTACCACCCTAGAAAGTGCGTACAATTTACGATGCTACAAAGGTGATGATCAAATCTTGACATAGAGAGATGGATAGAGAAAAGGTGGTAAGGTACATCAATGGACTTGCATTTAATATTTATGATGAGATGAGTATGTTGAGGATTTATATAGTTGAAGAGGCTTATCAGTATGTGTAAGATTTTGCCAAGATCAAGAGGCAATGGAAAGCACAAATAAGAGAGAACAAAATAGATGATAGAAATAAACTGTATTCTATCAAGATGAAAAATATGATCAACTGGATCATTTATCATTCCATACAATGAATATAAGCCTGCTTATATAGGAAAGGCTATATGAATATGTGAGCACACAAACATGACATGTGGCTCAATAAGAAACAAGGGTAGGTAGGAAATAGGTGTGGGTAGGTAGGAGAAATAATATAATAGTCCACATGAGGTGGATCACCCACTGAATGTGGAGTGTAACAACAAGATCACACCATAAAAGGTGGAAATTCTCCTACACACACTATCCCAATGTGGAACAAACACCCAAGTGTCTCATACCCAAACTATTATGAAATGCATTTCCTAAGTAAACTTAAGTATAGTGTAATAATATCGATGATGAATAATTATTTACACCAACACCCCCCCTTAATTGCAACTTAGGGGAATGCACTTAAGTCTACAATGCAACTAAGCAATGCAAGATGGGTCCCGGCTACTAGGCCATGTTAGGTACCCATGTACAAATGCAAATGCATGAAAACCAATGCAATGAAATCTCTCACAAAGTGGGGGAAGAGAGAAAAACCCAATGGGAAAAAACCTTCCCCCAAACGAGAGATGAAAAACTAGATACAAAGAACTCTCATAGAAGTATGTGAAGGGAAAAACCCCATGTGAGGAAAAAGTGCCCCCATATGAGAGAAGCACAAAAGCTAGGAAGCCCCCCCTCAATGTAGAATCTACACCAATGATAGAAGCTCTATGTATGAAGAAACTACTCCACAAACATCGAACAATATTCCTCCCCTTAGGAAGAAACAAAACCAAAGGTGTATCCATGAAGTCTCCCCAATCATGAAGGGAAGATGTATGAAAAAAACTCATGATGAAAGGAATCTCTGAAAACTGCTCAAGTGTCCCCATGTTGATGTTGAAAGATACCCCCTCCAAAGGTGGTAAACTGTGCCACACTACTAAAAAAGGCACTCTAAGATCTAGTGGAGATGGATGTAGAACATGTCCCAAAGACTCACATGTCTCCTCAAAAGATAAAGAGACCTCCTCCAACTGCTATACATAAGTATCCACAATCATGTCAACCTCAAAAGAATGATCATGTAGAGAATGAACAAGAGGATCAAAGTTTTCCCTCACAACTATCAAAAAGGATCATCTTCATCAAAAAGAAGATGAATGTCATCAATGATGTCTCCCAAATCTGCAATGTCTGTCAAGTAATCATCCCATGAATTTGAAGCTGGAAGACAATGAATATCCTGCTGCACTGAATCACATGAAGGCAAATCTATCACACTATCTACATCATCAGGTTCAATAGGTGATATGATATCAATATGAGGAGATGAATTAGAAGGCTTAAGAATGGGGTCACATGTGAGAATCCCCATGTTCAAGTGTCCAAATTTCTCCTCAAAAACTGAACCATCACAAGAAGTGTGATCAACATGTGTAGAATCATCAAATGTGAAATCATCATCATCAACAAAATCTAAAAAGGAGTATAATCGAGATGCATGATCAACCACCCTAGTCGCAATGATAGCTCTAGTCTCCAAGTTTTGAATCAAAACTGACTCAGGTGTGAACTCCACAACTCTCTTCGTTGCACCATGTGTGATTTGATAGATGGAAAGGAGATTGCTTTTCAAGTGGGGTACACACAACACATCATTGAAGGAGTTATCCCCAATGTCAATAGATCCTTTCCCAATCACATCCATGTATGTATGATTGCCCATCAAAATCTACGGCATGGTGCAAGGCTCAAATGTAGAGAACATAGACTGTGAAGATGCCATATGATGAGAAGCCCCTGAATCTAGAAGCCATCTCTCTGAATCATGACTGATAGTAGCACATAGAGCTTTTCCTTTTCTTGTTCCAAAAGAGTGAGTCATCCCACTTGTAGAAGCCATGAATCCTTGCCCTTTTCCTTTTGAATTTGAGGAGTGGAATTTGATGAATCATCCTTCTTGTAAACATTAGGCAAATCAATGTTATGCTTTTTGATGATATGTGTGAGCTCATCAATCTTCTTAGAATGGCAACGATGCTCCTCATGACCAAATTTTTTACAATAGGCACAAGTAGGTCTCTCCCTATTTTGTGAGTTATCCCTCTTGGAAGAGGATGAACCTCCTTATTGTGGAGAGGATGATGCTTTGTCCTTAGGCTTTGATTGCCATTTCTTCTTGTTTGAGTTGTCCTTTCCTTGATTTCCTTTGTTCTCTTGATTTGCCACTAATGCTTGAGACATAGAAGCCTTAAGAATTCCCATGCTTATCAACTTAGTTTGTTCCATCATCAAAATGTAGGCATTGTGTAGCTTGAACCCATTGTCATCCTATGGGTTTGGAAACTAGAAATAAATGCTGCATATTCTTGTGGAAGCTTGCCTACCAAGTTGAATATCAATTGAGTATCCTTCTTATCAATGTCACAATCTTTGAGTTGTGCCCTCAACTCATTTTCCTTAGTGACATAATCTTGTATAGCATCAAAGTTCTTGGGATCTAACATGGTGAGATCACTATCAATTTGATATCCCCTAATCTCATCAACTTGACCATATAAGTCTTGAAACTTTTGCCAAGCATCCTTGATTAGAGTACACTTCTCAATATGAAAAATGAGATCCTTTGATACATACTTTCTTAAGGTACCAATTGCCATGATATTTTTAGTGAGCAAATCCAAGTGACCAAATGGATCAACCTTAGGATCAGCAGGAACAACAATAGTTCCATCAATGTAAAAAGTTAGTCCTTTTTCCATAAGTTTACTCCATGCATCAATTTTACAAGTAGCATAATTATGAGGAGTTAAGAGAGGAAACTTAGAAGAACCCATAACAACAAAAATGAAGGAACACAAGAGCACAAAAGCACAAGAGACACCCCCTAAATTCACTCAATCAAAGTACCCCCCAAAATAATGATTTTGACACTTTATATGTAGTGCATGTACAATAGGCCACTTGCAAAACAAGGCAAAGTGGACTTCTGATTTCAAGTTACAACTTCTCAAAATGAGATCTAAGAGACTTCAACAAATACTGCTAGTGATCTGAACTGAGATCCAAGCAAAATGCAAGTACCAAATATGCCAAAAATAGCCAAATACTAAAAGTACTATTTCTACTTAAAATCACTACAAACAAATGGTAGATTATGAAAGTATATGAAAAAATATGCACTTTCAAATGAAACGACACCTGAAAAGGAGTCCATATGAGCCCAAACGAAGCCTCCAAAGTTGTAAAAATCAGGATTTTGTGATTTCCAAAAACCCTGTATCCAAAAATTAGAAAAATTCTACACCATTGTATAGATCACAAAATTATACCCCCAAAAAAAAAAATTGCTCATAAAAACAAGTCCGGATGAGTGAGATATCACTATTTGAAAATCCCCTACAAAATTATAATTTCTAAAAAATTTTCGTCGCGGCTTCAAACTTCAATTGCCTCTAGACTTGGCCTCCAAAGTCCGATTTGGATGAAACAAAAGGTAAAACTGACTTTCTTGGACCTCCTCAATCCAATGATAACCTCAGATTTGACCCATCAATCTTCAATAAAAACCTGCAATAGAAAGATCCAAAATGCAAACCCCAAATAGCATCAAATTTATGTCAATTAGAAAACCAATGACACTCTAATGGCTCTAATACTATGTGAGATTTTGCCAAGATCAAGAGGCAATGGAAAGCACAAATAAGAGAGAAAAAAATAGATGATAGAAATAAACTATATTCTATCAAGATGAAAAATATGATCAACTGGATCATTTAGCATTCCATACAATGAATATAAGCCTACTTATATAGGCAAGGCTATATGGATATGTGAGCACACAAACATGACAGTTAGCTCAATAAGAAACAAGGGTAGGTAGGAAATAGGTGTGGGTAGGTAGGAGAAATAATATAATAGTCCACATGAGGTGGATCACCCACTGAATGTGGTGTGTAACAACAAGATCACACCATAAAAGGTGGAAATTCTCCTACACACATTACCCTAATGTGGCACAAACACCCAAGTGTCTCATACCCAAACTATTATGAAATGCTTTTCCTAAGTAAACTTAAGTATAGTGTAATAATATCCATTATGAATAATTATTTACACCAATAGTATGCTTTGAAGGCTGAGGAGAAGGTGAGAAGAAGATAATAGAATAACTCTAGAGGAAAGGAGAAATACACAGGATAGATGAGTGATAGTATAGATAAGACATTTGTGGAAGATGAATCAAAACGTAAGTGGAGTAAAGAACTAGATTTGAAAACAAAGAGAAAAGGTAGTGGTAGTAGCAACATAGACTTTCCTGTCAAATGTTTCAAGTGTGGAGAAACCAGTCATAGATTCTATGTGTAAGAAGGGAATGGCAAGAAATTCTATGGCAAATGAGGAACTAGAAAGAGGAGTTACTAGAACTGACTATGTGCTAGAGCAAGGAGTATTTCTTATGTTTAGAAGAGTCTCGGTGGAGTGGAGTAGTAAAGATACGAGATCTACTGAGAGGATTCTTTTTGGGACTATGTGAAAATTAGGTGGTAAGTGTTGCAAGGTTATTATAGATACTAGGAGTACTGACAATTTGGTATTTGTGGAGATAATAGAGAAACTTGGATTGAAGAGGCTTGAGCATCCTTGTCCTTACAAGGTAAGTTGGTTACAAGATGATCAGAAGTTCGAGGTAAAAGAGAAGTGTTTGGTGAGTTTTAATATTGGACCTTTTAGGGATGTGGTCTTGTGTGACATTTTGTCCATGAGTGCTTGTCATGTCTTGTTGGGAAGACCCTGAAAATTTGATATAAGAGATATTTATGATTGTATAACAAACATAATCACTATCAAGAATGTTGGCATGATTGGTATAACTGATGTAGATGGAGAATGGTGATTGAATTGGTAAAAGACTGTTGGTGATGACATTGTGATGAAGAGATAGAGATTGCATGATTGGATGACATTGATAAAATATTTGTGTTTGCATTAATGGCAACTAATGTTTATTCATGACTTCTAATGTTGACTTATGTTGTATTCTATCATCTAACTCTTTTTCATCTACCAGAGAGGGTTTACTGGTAACGAATCAAGAAACTGGGAACTAGAAGCTTAACTGGTAAATGAGGAAAAGTTTTGATTGTATCTGAAGATTGGTGATGATTCAGGCTTTGCTATTTGAAATATGAGTTTGTATCATTGTAACATGTATCTAATTGAAACCACCTCATTTTGTGACAATTGGAATTTATGTTTATAATTTATGTTGAGTTTTTGTAGGAAGGGTTTAAGGATCGATAAAGAATTCTCTTAACCGGTGTTGATTTTTAGTTTGGTAGTGATCTATATCAAGTTCAAATGATAGAAGTGATGTGGCATATCCCATGTAAATGGTTGAATTTATGTTTTGGTGTGTTTGAAGATGGAATTTTTTAGAAAACAGAGAAATACTTAGAAGAGTGTTCTAAGAGTTTAACTTTGTATTAGATTGAGTTGTTATGATGAGTTACAATCACTCAACGATTGGTATTGCCTTGAAAAATATTGTAATGATGTATTTGATGATTTGATATGATTTGGAATGATCTGTAGTGTAAAATTTGGATGTATCTAGGGTTTAGTTGTCGACCTAGATTTAAAAATAATTTATGTCAATATTGTTGATGTTTGCTGGGTCAGTTGGTGGTCTTGAGAAAAGTGTGAAGCTAAAATAGGGTGTGAGAAGATCTGCCAAAGTGTTGTGGACTTAGAGCATAATTGGATCTGATCAGGCAAGTAGTTGAGTTCTATACCCAAATGATTAATTGTTGTTCCGTAATAGTTAAAGCAGATAAAATCCCTTAACCGGATAGGTCCTGACATACCTTACATTGTAAATCCCCTAACAGGGTGACTCAACATCTGAGTTCTAAATACTCTTGCAAGGTTGATACTAATAGGTCAAATCTCCTAACAGGGCTCATCATCTAAATCCCTTAACTGAGTGACTCCTAACAGGGTTTTATCCTAACAGAGCATCTTTGTAAGCTCCTAACCGGTCTAGGATCCTAACAGGGAACATTCTGAAAGAGTGCACAATTCTTGTGGGTACCAATTCCCATCATGGTTTTTCCCTATTTTGGGTTTCCACAGGAAAATCATGGTGTTCATATGGTGAATGTTTTTAATGTGTTTTAATGGTTTGTAAATTTCATTTTATGCATGGTTAATGGACACTTAATGAGCAACATTGATACATTAATTTAACCAATATCACATTTTTGCACATGATAAATTTGGTGGCCTAATGAGGCCTTGCTTTCATTTATATTGAAAAGTGCCAAGCAAATCAGCAAATATCAAGTCAAATCATTAGCAAGAAATCAGATATGCACTGATTTTTTAACTTGTTTGCTTCATGTGCAGATATAGGAAAAGTAAAATACAACATGTGGGTTAAAATTTGGCTCCCATGAGGGTTGAGCCCACCATGCTGATGGAGATGGGTGTTACAAAGATAAATAGATCACAAAGATTTTCATCCTCCATTGCACTTTCAAGAATGGCGTGGCTTATCAAACCTGTTGGGACTCATTCAATCATGGCAATTTTGAGAGACCCTAGTGCAGGAGCACCTAAGGGTTGAAATACCCTTAACCAATTCTGGCTTATGAGACCTTCCAGTGGTCATGTAAATACATAAGGACTGGCTCTAGTCCTTTTGTGTGGTTGTGTCTTTGTAGTTATTGAATTTTTTGCCTTATCAGCAAGACCTACCCTAATCGGCAAGACTTACTCCGATGAGCAAGCATAGGCATAAAGTGGTTGTATCGGATATCAATAGGCAAGGTTCTCACCTATGCTGACACCCAATAGAAAAGTTGACAGACCAGAGTAAGTCATCAGCTATCAGAAGGAGTTATTTAATGTTCCATCGATGACCCAATAAGAAGTACGGAGCATGGAAAGTTATCATCGGCCATCGGAAGTCAAGTTTTGAAGTTTCCCTGATGACCCAATGGAAAATGCAAAGCAATGTGTGTAGTCATCGGTCATTAGTATCCCTAGTTTCATGTTATCTCGATGACCCGATGGAAAGGTCCAGGTGTAGACCATTTATCCCACATTGGCCGCATGGAGGAAATTCATCACATTTAAAGGCAAAGCCACATTTATCCTTAGTGTCAAAGCTTATGGGATTTTGACAAGGAGAAACTCGGCGTTGGTGGGTCCCGCGCGTGCACATACATCTCAAGGCACTCAAATTCTATAGTAGAAGGGCAAATTAACTTGCGAGCAAGTCAGAAAGATCAACGGTGATCAAGAAAGATACAACTATGGTCACTATACTGCGATAGAAAGATGCCCGCCGAATACTCCCCGCGACTTGGCGACAAAGCACATGCCGAAAAGAGGTGGGTAAAGGGAATTCAGACCAAGAAAGATCAAATGGTGGAGTGAAATTCTTGGGCTATCCATGACTGTCACTATACTATAGTTATGAAGTGCTCGAAATGAATACCCTAGCAACTGGCCAGGTGGCAGACAAGTGGCACCCAGATGGTGGCCAACTGGATGCACAGATAAACCAGAGAGTGACTTATCGAATAGAACTTCACATCGATGGATCTCTAAAAGGATTCACTGAAAGCATCGGTTCCATCGACATAAGGTACATCAAAGAAATAACAATTGGTCCCACTGATAAAATAAAAGGTATTGATGAAACTAAGGTAGAGATGAGACATGTGAGTAGTTTGCCAAGGCAGGAAGTTTGGCCGAAAGAATGATATAGAACAAACCAAGGTAGGCCCAAGTTCAGTGGTAGGTCCAAGTGGTGAGACTTGATTGATGTAGTTTAGAATCAGTCTAGCATGCATTATTAGAGATACTATTCATTTCGGCATTGATGTGGGATGCTACTGCTTAGGGGGAGTAGTCAACTTTGTGATTCAGAGGATTATGTTTTTGCTTTGATATTCCTCTCAGATATCTAGCATTTATGTCAAAGGGGGAGTGATATTAATGTGAAAAGGAAAATAAATTCAAAGATATTATTCACAAGGGAGATATTGATTTTTAGAGTTGTCTGTGGGAGATTGTTGGTTGTCTTCCATTCAAGGAGACTTGTTTGGCATTTCTTGGTACTTAGATTTTTTCACATCTGGTGTTGCCATCAATGCCAAAGGGGGAGATTGTTGGCCATTTGGTGGAATTGATTATGTGTTGCAATGATGTTTTGTATTGATGCCAACACTAGATGTTTGGATGCTTTACCAACACCCTTCTAGTCCTGGTAGGTTGAGTGGTTTCTGGTTAACTTGGATCCAACTTGATCTGATAGGCTCCTATATAATTTGGTGTTGGAATCAGCTTGTTCATGATACTTATACTCATATTTGATCAGTTGGTTTTGGTCAGGAGATCAGATGCTATCCTGCTTGCTTAGAACATTGGTTTCTGGTTCTAACGAGGGTTTCACCGACAAAGCTTTTGATGGAGATCTTTGATGGATTGCATATGTGGTGTTGGTGCAGCTTCTGGTGGGGTTTTAAGATACTGTTGTTTATCATGTTCGAGACTTGGTAGATGGAGATCATTACTAAGGCGTATGGACCTATACTTGGTCCCAGGTTATCTAGGTTATGGACCAACTTTAATGTAACGTGTGGATAGGACCTATTAATGTATTTTCGGGATGTCTTATGTGTTGATATTATTTGTTTGGTCTAAGGCTGATATGGTTTGTAATTATGTAATTGGTTTATTGTCTTGTGTCTGACCTAATTGTTTATGGTTGAGGGTTTGTATATATAGATGTAAGATCTCATTGTAGATTATCATGTTTATTGTAAGAGGTCATCGTCAAGGAATGTAATGTGCAAATAATGTAATATCATTTAGGTAGAGGAGTTGGTTGGTCATTGGAGATCAAATTAGGTTTATGTGAGAGGATTTAGTCCTTCGGCACTGAGTTTAACTAGAACCTTACTTAGACATAGGAGATGGTATCTTTTGCAGTTCAACACTTCTCCAAATTATACTCTGAATTTATATGTAGTCAGTGAGACTCCTTTTGTTATGAGTAATGCACTCTAGGCTGTTGGCCTTCCTACATGTGCAGGCCCCTAAATTGTAATTCACATACTTACTACAAAAGTATTATTTGACTGTGGGTAGGCTTCCCACCATGGTTTTTCCCTTTACTGGGTTTTCCAAGTACAAATCTTGGTGTCATGTGGATGGTATTTATTTTGTAGTTATTGTTCATGCTTAATTGGTTTATCTGCTATTTCGATATTAATGTTTTGGGTTCTGGTATTAAATTTTTTATTGCTATTGGTTCTATTAATCTATGATAACTGATTCACCCCACCCCCTCTCAGTTGTCTTCCAGTTATTTGAATTGTCTAACAAAGCTTTAGGGAGATTCTCACACCATTTTATTTTAAAAAAAAAACCTACTATAAATAGTAACCTCATGTAAATTTTAGGTTGAGACACCATTTTCCTGATACTCTCCCACTTTTTTAACACCTTGCAAGAGCAAAGAGAGTATCAAAACAATAATTTAATTTCTAGGGGCCATGAGGTCCATAGACTTCGAACACCATTTTAACTTTTCTATGCTTACATCTGCAACATTCATCAAAGTCTCTACCTAAACCAACTTCACCCTACCATCTTTGACCATATCTCTGACAAAATGATACTTAACATCAAAGTGCTTGGTCTGAGCATGAAATATCAAGTTCTTATCTAGGCAAATTGCACTCTCATTGTCACAATAAAATGTCTTTGTACCTTGCTTTATTCAAATATCTGAACATAGTCTCTTAATCCAATTGGCTTCTTTACAAGCATGGGTAGCTACCATTGACTCTAATTTTGTAGTGGACAAAGCAACCATAGCCTATGGCTTACTCATCCAACTAATTGTACCACCCATTAAAATAAACACATAAGCATTGGTGGATCTTTTCTATCAATATCACCTACCTAGTCTGAATCCACATAACCATTAATATCAAGGGAAATTATGTCTCCAACCAAATTACCATGATAACACAAAAAATACTCTTAGGTAACCTTCAAATATTTGAAGACTCTTTTGACTACATCCCAATGAACTCTACTAGGATTAGGCATATATCTAGAAATAACTCCCACTGCTTGGGTAATGTTAGGTCTAGTAAAGACTATAGTATACATTAAACTTCCAACTACACTCTAGTAATGCACTCTACTCATGTCTTCCATCTCTAATGGAGATGTAGGACAATTTGAAACAAATAATATCATTCCAACTCTTAAAGGAACACATAATGGTTTACAATCCTGCATATTAAAGCTTCATAAAATTGAATTCACATACTTACTTTGGCCTACCCATAGCCTTTTTTTCACTCTATCTCTTGTCATTTTCATCCCAAGAATGTGTTTTACTGGACCAAGATCTTTCATTTCAAATTTAGTAGTAAGCTGAGACTTTAGTTCTGAAAACATACCTTTCCCTTTACCAACAAATAACATATCATCAACATATAATATACAATATACAAGAACTGATCACCATCAAATTTATAATAAACATAGTGATATGGTTTAAAATGGTCAAATCCCAAACTCAACACATATGTATGAAATTTATGGTACAACATCCTAAGACTCTATTTAAGGCCATACAAAGATTTCTTCAATTTATAGACCAAATTACTTTTACCTTTTACCACATAGTGCTATGGCTCTGTCATATAGATATCCTCCTCCAAATCACCATGAAGGAAATTAGTTTTCATGTTCATTTTCTCAACCTCTAAATCATATGAAGCAATAATAGAAAGAAAAAATCTACTAGATGTAATTTTTGCAACAGGAGAAAATATCTCACCATAATCAACACCCTCAACTTGAGAGTAGCCTTTTGCAACCAACCTTGATTTATACTTCTCAATGCTTCCATCTAAACCAATACCCAAATGCAACCAATAGGCTTCCATTCTTCAGGAAATGGTACAAGATCCGATGTAGCATTCTTTTTCAAAGCTTTTATTTCTTCTTCCATAGCAATCTTCTAGTATTATGCATCATTCATACCTAATAACTCTTCTACAAATTTAGGTTCATTCATATTAGTAGTTAAAGAAAAAATACATTTCCAATCATCAGGTGAATACCTTTCAGGTGGTTGTCTACATCTTTTTGACCTTTGAACAAACCGAGTTGGAGGTTCTTCCTCCTCTTTTGACGATTCAGAGCTAGATGAGCTATCCTAAACTTCTTGTCTATTGAGTGGTCCCAATTAAACTCTTTTAGGTGTAAAAGGGAATTAAATCACATGTTCCTATTTATTTTGCTCCAGGTATAATGTAAGAGAAGAAGACTTAATTTCTTTAAAAATAACACTTCTACTATGAATTACCTTTTGTGCAATAGAGTCCCAAAGCTTGTATCCTTTCACACCATAATTGTAATTGATGAAGATACATTTCACAACCTTTTTCTTCAACTTTGTTTTCTTCTCCTTTGGCACATGTGCATATGCCTCACAACCAAAAACTCTAAGATGTCTCAATGAAGGCTTGTGACCCAACCATGCTTCTATAAGCATTTTATCAACAAGAGTTGATGTAGGAGACTTGTTAATTAGGTAGCAAGCAGTGACAATAACTTCAACCCAAAAAATTTGTTCTAGACGAGAAACACTTATCATAATCCTAGCCTTCTCTATCATTATCCTGTTCATTCTCTCTGCAACTCCATTCTACTATCGAGAATACAAAGTTGTCTTCTATCTGTTAATACCACAATCTTTACAAAATATATTAAAATCATTAGAAAAAAATTCACTACCATTATTATTCCTCAAAGATTTAATTTTCTTTCCAATCTACAACTCAACCATTGCTTTAAATTTTTTTAAATGATTGAAAATTTCATATTTACTCTTTAAAAACTATACCCATGTTATTCTACTAAAATCATCAACAAATGAAATATATTGGGTGTATTTTCCAATCAGAGGAACATCTACAGGACCAAACACATCAGAATGAGTAAGATCCAATACACCACAATATTTATGAAAACTTGAGTAAAACAAAACACAATTTTGTTTTCCATAAATGCAATGCTCATAGGAATCATAGTTAAAATTATAATCATTCAAACCTTCAACAAGGATATTATTTTTCATGGTCCTCAAAACCATTTCTCCAATGTGCCCAAGTCTCTGGTTCCATAACATAGTCTTCTTTGTAGGTAAATTTTCTCTAGAAGAAAGAGCACCCTTAGGTACCCAAAAGCCATTTACATCTGTTGAAGGTGAACCCATCAAATCTTCCAATGAAGAGTCCATAGATTTACTTTTCACTAAAATGTTATTACACTCAATAGTGTATGCTTCTAGCTTATACAAAGTGTCAAACCTAACATCTCCAGAAATCACCATAGCACCCTTAATCATCTTACATCATGTATTATAAAAGTCTATCTGCACACCCACATCTATCAGTTTTCTCACAAATAATAAATTTCATTTTTATCTAGAGATATGCAACAAACTGCTAATCCTTTTTATTCTACCATGAGGAGATCCTAAATTTACCTTGACCAACAATGTCTAAATGTGAATCATCACCCAAGTACACCTTGCCTCCATTAAATTTTGTATATTCATAAAACCAAGATATTTTGTAAGTCTTATGAAAAGATGCACCTAAGTCAATTAACCATGCATCATTACCTTCATGAGTAGCCAAAGATACAATGAATGCATCACCATATTTCTTCTTAGAAACAAAATCAGAATCAAACTTCTTCTTTTTCTTTTTCTTCTCTTCTTTGTAGTCCTTATGGATGTGATTTGAATTACTACAATTCCAACAAAAAACTTTTGACATTCTAGGAGATTTCAATCTCCTTTTGCATTTGGACTTGTTGTGCTTCTCATTCTTCTTGCCTTTTTCCTTAGGTCTTACATGAATAGTTAGGGTTTCCTCTGAACTAATGGATACCTTTTGATAGTTCTGATACTTAAAATAAGTACAGATCCAATAGCCAACAAGATGAGAGGGGGGGGGGGGGTGAATCATACAAACTTAATCATCCATAAAACATCAGATTCAACCTCGGTAACATATATATCAGTCATATAACCAAAAACTGTCAAACATGCAAACTCAAAAATATATGAACAATATAAACCTCATAAAACCAGATTTAACGTGGAAACCCAAATAGGGAAAAACAACTATGGGATTTCGGACCCACTAAGAAATATACTCTTCTAGAGTATGCTTGGTTAAAAGAAAATCCTGTTAAAGATTACAAACACATTGCTAGATGTGACCTGGTTAAGGGATTTCCCTCGAATCTGTTAGGATCTTCACTTTGTTAGAAGTGACCTTGTCAAAGGATTTCAAACACTCAATCAGAATGTCACCTTGTTAGAGGATTTACATATAAGACTGTTAAGTCCACTCGGTTAAGAGATTTCCTGTCACTTTCACAAAATAACAGTAATACAATCTATCTACAACTTCACATCTAAAATGCTAAAGTAGATTCCTATTTGTTCAATATAATCTAGACATAGAACTAATCTTGTCTATTTGTTGGGCATCAATACTCTGTTATTCTAACAGGTCTTCAAGCTTATGTGCTCGGTAATCACTATGTAGCATCCTCGTGCATACACTTGCCCACATACATTGTTTATCAACAGTTTCCTATTTATAAACAATCTTCTAACCACTTAATCTCCTCGATCACATTTCCCATGATCAATCATAGCCATCAGATCTTCAATCTTGTCCAGGTTCATTGTATCTTTCGATCTGAAAATTTTTTACCCCACCTTGGAACTTGCACATTCACCTTGGAACTTGTGTTAGGGTAATGCAGTTCAATCTGAGTTGTAGATCTTCTTGTCGACTTTCCATTGCCTTAGATTCATTTAACAAACTTCTTCCATGGCTTTCCAATCATTGATCCGCTCCAGCTCATCAGCTTCTTTCATTAAATATCACATGTAAACATTTAATGCATTATGTTATAGCTCAGTTACAACTTGGTGAATACCAAACTTCACTCGGTAGACATTTTGTCTTCATTAACTGACTGCAATAACCTTAGGGTTTACCGACTAGGTTCTTTGCTTGATAACATAGTATAGTATTAACCTTTACATTTTACAACATATGTATGATGTTAAAACAATCTACAACATCAAGATCTCATCATTGTCTAACTCGATAGAGTTGCCCATTGAATAACTTATCCCCTTATTCATCATATTCTTTCATGTGTCTTTACTGACTCCTTTATAATCTTCATATCATATTTCTCAAGATATGGCAACATCATACTGAATTAGAAAATCAATTTCTTGACATCAATGACAAAATAATAATATCAAGATAGTAAAACATCTTTAATCAGTTATGTCCATAATCATCAACAACCTTCTCAATATCCTTATAATGTAATATTGCCAACACCTTCCTTCACATCTCTTCACCAAGAAGGGCACTCTCCACATTTTTAGACTTCGAAACAATAGAAGTATTATTGATAGCCATAAGAAGAGAATCTCATGAATCAGACAAAGAACAAAGAAAGATCTTGCATTTCTCCTCTTTGTCCATTTTAACACCAACAAATACCATTTGAGCCACCAATATATTAAATACTTCTAGGTTGTCTACAATTGTCCACCCTCTTCCATCTTCAAGGAATACATTTTCTTCCTCAAGGAAATCTAATTTAATAAATTTTTGGCTTGATACATCTCACCAAGCTTAGTCCATAACTTCCTTGTAGAGTTCTATTAGTGGACATTGGTTAGAACAGAATCTACCAGGCACAATATAATTAGACCCTTGGATTTACAGTCCATAACATCATATTGAGAAGCCATAGTAGGATCTAAGGGTCTTGAGACATTTAGATCAATAGAATCCCACGGACCTTGATTTATTAGAAGATCTTCCATATTCAACTTCCACACATCAATATTAATTCTATTAAAAATCTCCACCTCTATTCTCCCAACAAACATGCTATCTGAAAATTCTTGCAACTGCACAAGCTCCCACTCAAATCTAGATTAGTTAAAAAAACCCAAGAAACCACAACTAAAACCAAAGGTAACAAGGCTCTAATACCACTTGTAAGGAAGTTAAGTAGCGGAACAACTTCCTATACTAACCTTAAGAGGAGAGTAATACAAAACTTGTATACATCATTACAACAATTATATAAACTTAACAAAAATAAACAAAATATCATACATACCACAACATAGTAACATAGTGATTTAGGTGGGGTAAACCCTTTTAGGAGAAAAAACCCCACACTCCTAAAGTAGCTCAATATATTATTCTGCAATCAATAATAGATTACAATATACTTGCAAAGAAAGCTCTTCATAGGAGTACCACTAATCAAAGACTCAAAGGTAACTCAATAACCATAAGATTCTTACACACAACCTCAAATATAAGAGATACAATACAAGAAACTATCAAGCAATATTACAAAACCATGGGCTAAAACCACCCAATAAAGTAGAGTCGACCTTATCTCCATTCAAAATGCTCTATGATGTGTCAAAACACACATCAACACATGATCCTCCCTTTTATATCCCATTTATATTTCTGACACAATTTATATTTCCTATTTCAGGAGTCCAAACTTTCAGAGGCCATAACTTGCGAAGCATGTGTCCAATTGACAAACCGTTTGAATCACCAAAAGCTTGCAAAGTTCCATATCACCTCATAAACTGCTATGTTATTTACTCCCAAATTTTAGGGTATTTTGGAACCTCTAAAGTATGTTGGAATTTTTTATGTTTATGATGTGATTGTCATTGATGGACAAACACTTGCATTGAGATCATTTTTGTATGTATGAGTTATGCTCAACCAGCAATTCTTCCAACCGGTATGAAGCATTATAGTCCTTAGACTATTGGTGTTTTGCAGAAAGTGTTTATCGATCTAAAGTGTTATGTTAACCCCAAGCAGTTTGAGGATCTCAAGTAGTACGAAGGATCAAAGCGACAGAACAAATACTTCCCAGTCTTCATTTTTTCAAACCGACAACTGGCATTTTGCTTGAA
The DNA here is from genome assembly GCF_030272615.1 of Cryptomeria japonica. Lineage (NCBI taxonomy): Eukaryota > Viridiplantae > Streptophyta > Pinopsida > Cupressales > Cupressaceae > Cryptomeria > Cryptomeria japonica. The sequence continues at coordinate 74,787,822 of NC_081408.1, read as the reverse complement.
CCAGCATTTTGTATGAACTGGTAATACTCTGTGATGAGTTACCAACCGACATTTTGTGATGAGTTTCTATCGACCGATTGTTTGACGGTGCCGACACTTTAACGGTGCTTTTTGTGTCATGTTGCCAAGTATGTCCAAGTTCATTGAACCTAGGGAATTGGATTGTAATCCTATTGGACCGACATGAAATCAGATTCTTCTATAAGGACATCATGTCTAGGGTTTTAGGGTGTTGATATTGTTGTTGTTGTTGGTGAAGTTGATATTATTGCTAGGGTTTCAAGTGGTTGAGGAGGCAGAGAGAGTATGAATGTGTAGAAGACTGAAGTAATGCTGGAATGCATTAGAAAAGAGCTATCAAGGATCTAATCAAGCAATCTGTGCTATTTGCTAGATCACTCACTTGTTGATTACTCACATCTTCGACAAGTCTGTAGCCCTTAATCGAGTAGGCCCAAAAGCCTTTTGTAAATCCTCTAACAAGGTGGTTCACATCTGTGGATCTAAAATCCTCTAGCAAGGTAGTCTTTAATTAGGCTTATCTCCTAACAGAGATTGAGATTCCTAAAAGGATATGTTCTAGTAAAGAACATTGTAAGACCTTAACTGGTATGACCTTAACCGGTCTGGTTCCTATTCTGCAGATAGTTACTTGTGAGTTCCATCTCACCGTGGTTTTTCCCATTTGGGTTTCCATGTCAAAATCTCTTGTGTTATGGTGTTTGTGCTTTTTTGGGTGAATGCATTATTAGCTATTTGGTTTGCATGTGTGTTAACTGGTTTGTCTACTAAACTATTTTATCGGTTTACTGTTAGTATTGCAAAGTGTTTAAGTGCAAAGATTTTTGGCATACTAATTCACCCCCCCCCCTCTTATTATTCATCAATTGGCATCAGAGCCAACCTTTCTATAAGTTTAACCACTTGGAAAGAGATATGGGGGAATACACATTGAGGGAACTTACTCATCTTCTCACTTAGTCTGAGCAAGCCTATGATGATCTTATGATCAAATACAAGGAATCTCAAGCAATAAGGAGAGAACATGTAGAAAAGCTGATGGAGCTATCTGAAAATAGTTCCTCTGATGAAGCAAACATGGAAGCCCTAATTCAAGAATTAGAAAATTTGAATGAATTCAATTCCAACCTAAGAAAAGAATTGGAAGGACTGAGTATACGAATGTGCCAAGAACTTGAGAACTAGAGGAAAACTGAAGATCTGGTCAAAGACAAGGATCATGAAATCTCCAAGCTGAAATAAGAGATCAGTGCCCTAACTACTCAACTCCATGCGAGCAAAGTGGAAAAGGAAGACATGCAAGGAGAACTGAACATTGTCATCTCTGAGAATGAAAACCTAATGTAAAAAAATGCTGCTATTTCCAAAGAACTCTCTGAGTCAAAGGAAATACTTGCTAAGTTCAACAAGAGTACTGTCAAGCTAGAGCAAAAGCTTGAATCTGCCAAACTGGCAAAGAATACCAATGGACATGGTTATTCTAGTCATGAGGAAGGTGAGACCTTTGATACAAATGCTGGAACATCAAAGAAACAACCAACATCAAAGGATAAAGGTAAGAAAAAGTTTAAACCTGTTTGCTTTAAATGTCTTAAATAAGGACATACTGCAAATGTGTGTAGGAGTAAGGCTTCCAACAATTTTCCTTATTTCCTAAATGATAAGCCTAGATCCTATAGATTCAATGGTAACTGTTATGCATGCAACAAGTATGGGCATAGAGCATCTGAATGCGGGTCATTTATGAACAACATTGGTAGATATCCTCAAAGGACCCAAGGGGTTGGTCCTGAACCTTTTATGAACCAGAATCTCAACCGGTCTAGTGCCTTCAATCACCAGCCAATAAGCGGTGGCTATCAAGCGGCAATCGGATGGAGAGAAAATTGTATGGTCTATCACGGTCATGGTCACACTACTACAACATGTAGAAGGAAGAATGACAACATGAATAATGGACCTTGAAGAGCACTTGGATTGGTCTGCTATCATTGCAACAAACCAGGACACATTGCCAAATTCTGTAGATCAAGAAAGAACATATCTGATGATATACCGGTCACTCCGAAAGGAAACATTGATGTTGACATTGTTCAAGAGGACATGAACAAAACCTAGAAGAAGAAACCAGTGGTGTTACAAGAGGACCCAGTTTCTGCACCTAGTGTGGAAATCACAGAACCAACAAACTAAGCTTAGGGGGAGCAAATGGTGAAATGTTTCGAACCCCCAATTTACAGCAGTAAAAGACCTTAACTAACATGCGATACCTGTCAATAGGTAGAAGACTAGAAATGGTAAAAGGCAAATTAGGGTTTACGCCCTAATGGTGGAGCATTAATTGTGGTAGGTGAGGAATATGTTTAAAAGGATTTTTCAAATCATTTCTTACTATAAGTTTTCAAAGAGAAGGAGGTTTTCGAGTGCAAAGTGACAACAAAGCGATTTGTGCTATGATTCTAAGAATTTAAGAAACCTTGAAGGAGATTCAAATTCAAATTGTAAATGATTAAGTGAAGAATGCAAAGTGGCGATTTTGCAATTGACAGAGTGCAAGGTGGAGAAGAATCTGAAAGCCTTAAATTCACTCTTTTCGAAAGGTATTTTTTGAGTTTTCAGTTTCTATCATGGCTTCTGCATCCCATACTAGCTCTAGTACATCTGTAGATTCAGCAAGCTTTATTCAACACAAGTTCCAGTTGGTGTGATAGTAGAAGAGGGAATCTCAGATTACATAGATTGTAAAATAGAAGATCTAGGGGCTCTAGCAATTCACTCGTAGCTAGGTTTGTTCTGTGGACAAGATAAAAAGATCAAAATGGAGTATAGTATCTTGGAAAAGAAGAAGCTCCACAATGCTGTTTATTTCCTAGAGGATTTCACAGATGATCACATTAGGATCATTTTGAGCAGAGTTCATGGTGACAAGATGTACCTAGAAAGAACGCATGATATAACACCACAAGCAATTCATGCCATCACCGGTTTTTGCAATATAGGGGAAGTGCTAGCCCGAAGGACGGTTAGCAAAACTGAAATGTCCAAGCTCACCGGTTCAATGAGAAACTCACGAGGTATGACCGTCAATTCTATCAAGGATGATCTGGTGAAATATGCATGTATGGTGATTGGATACCAGACATTCTCAGCCATCAGAATTAACTCTGTACCTGCTGCAGTAGTAAATGCCACTTACCGGATGATCAAGGAGGATGCATCATTTGACCTATGCACCGGTATGCAAAGGCAACTCCTATTGAATCTAAAATCAATCAAACAGGATAATGTTTTGAGGTTCAAGTTTGGACAACTACTGGTTGGGCTATTCTTTTACTTCCAAGGCTATTTTCCAGGAGTAAGTGATGTTCAGTGGTCTGCTAACCAACTAGTAACAAAGAAAATCAAGGAAATCATTCAAGTAGTTGGAACTAGTTACCCTGAAGTTCTGAACAAGTACTTTGATGAGTTCAAATGCAAAATGAGTCAGAGGGTTAGAATATCAGGTGATATTGTCAAGAAATATGAAGATGATATCTGTTTCACCATTAAAGTGGATCAATGCATAATGGAAGTTGTTGAGCCCAGACAGGAAGAAGTGGAGCCTATGGTCTATGAGGTAATGAATGATATGCTGGAAGGATATGCCTCTACTCTTATTGCCTCACCGCTTGATCCAAAGGCAAAAAGAACTGGCACCTATCTAGAAAGGATAACACCAGTTGAGGAACCCTTAGCAAAGAAAGGAAAAGAACCTTCAGTGAAGAAGGCAAAAGCAGTAGCTTTAGCATCAGCACCGGCTAGTATAGCCAGTTCTGTAGTGACCAAGCGGTCACCGGCTAAAAAGAAACCTGAAGCGACACCTGCTAAAGTGTTCGAGAGAAAGAGGAAGACAAGGAATACCTCTCCAGACTTAGAAGAAACTATGTCTAAGGAAAAACCAAAGAAGACACATCAAGCAAAGAAAAAGACAAAGAATGAACCGACATCATTGGCACCAGTAAATATTGACATCTCCTCCTACAAACCTTTGACACATTGTCAAAGAACTATCAAAAACATTAGGAGAAAAGTGTTGAATGATTTGATTGATTGTTTTTATGACTTTAATGATGATGAAAAGGAAGCGGTTGAAAAAGAAATAACTCAGTATTTATGTGTTAATGACCAGTCGCCTTCAGAAATTAGATCTGAGACACCAGATTCTTTGTATAAATCCTTAGACAATAAATGGCACATTGCCATAGAGCAGGAATAGGAAATGAGAGAAAAAAAATTTGCTAAACATTTTCCTGATGTATCAAATTCAGAACTATTCAAAGTAATGAACAAATACAAAGGCCTCTTCTTTAGGAGAAGACGAAGACTCCTATTACTAGAAGGGAAGGGTAAAGAAGTGCTCAAGAATACACACACCTTTGCTTTAGAAGATCTGAAGATGCATAAATTGGCTGAAGCCAAGAGGAAACCTGATCAAGAACTAGCAATAACTAAACCAGATGAAGTGTTTGATGATGAAGGAAATCCAGTTGCTGAACTGATCGACACTATTGATGTTGATGCTCTGGATGGAGAAGAAGTTGCTCAGGTTACACCAGAGGAAGTTATAGGATAGGAGAAGCAGGTAGAAAAGCAAGTAAAGCTAAAGGAAATAGAGGACAAAAAGGAGGAAGTGAAGAAGCAAGCGGAGAAGAAGAAAGATGAAGAGGAGAAGAAGAAGAAAGATGAAGAGGAGAAGAAGAAGAAGGATGAAGTGAAGAAGAAGAAAAAGGAAGAAGATGAGGAGAAACGGAAACAAGAAGAAAAGGGAAAAGAAGAAGAAAAGAAAAGAAAAGAAGAGGAAGAAGAGAAAAAGAAACAAGAAGATGCAAGGAAGAAGAAAGAGGAAGAGGATGAGAAAAAGAGAAAGGAAGAAGAGAAGTGAAAGGAAGTAGTAAAGGAGAAGGAGGAGGAAAAGAGAAGAGAAGTGACAAAGAAGAAAATAGAGGAAGACAAGGTAGGAGAAGCGGCAAAAAGCACACAGATGGAGACACCTAAGGCAATCGGTAGTCAAGCCAAACTGGCTGACCTTACCAATCCTATTGACCTCTAGTCTACAAGTGAAATGGAGCTACTATAGAGCATCAAGGTTGCTCAAGAACGCCTTGAGGTGTTAAGGAGAAAGAAGGAGGAAGATGTGATCCAAGCTACGATGGACACTCTTACTGGTTTGTTACCCGGTACAAACCTACCCAGTCCCGACTCATCATTGGCACAACTAAAGCTCCTGTGCATAGTAGTAGATGATCAAGTGCAGAGCTTAGAAGAGGTAGCAGAGGCAATTGCTAAGAAAGAGCATCAAAAGGCTCTAAATATTGCTCTGGTGAAGAAGTTAAATGGGCTCTGGACTGAACTCCAAAAAGCACAAAAGGATATGAGGGACGCTCTAGATGAGGGGAATCTTCTACTTAGCAAGATTTACCAACCCCATCTGTTCTATGATGATGTGCTTGTACAAAAACAAAAGCTTCAATCTGACCTGCAGTCCTACATGAGCACATTCAAGTCGCCCTATGACTCCTTTACAGCCTATGGGCAAACCGTTCAATAGTTTCACATCCAAACAACAAAAATGGAGCATGAGATTAGCACTTGGCCTCGAGATTTGCAGGAGCTACAACTGGTTCTCCTCCCACATTTGAAAATTCTTCAGAAGTGCTATCCAAATCTAGATGCCTTAACAGTGACATAGGAGATGAGCACAATTGACGCCATTGAAGAACAGGTCTCCCAGATGCAGACAGAGAAAGAAGTAGCCACCTCCCTACTTAAGTCTTGGTCTTTATCTATGAAACAATTCTTGCAGGACTTTAAATATGTTTTTGACAAGTTTTATTCATTACTATCATAAACTTTTATTATTTTAATACCAAATGGAAACAAGGGTTGTTCAGTTGTACTTTGTCATTGTTTGCAAAGGGGGAGAAGCATTCTAAGAGGGAGAAGTATCTGGTATTTAAAATTTTGATGTATGCTCTGATATCTCTATGTGCAAAATAGTTATACATTGTATTGTTAAAGGGATAGTGTATATGCTTAGGGGGAGCAATTTTGCTAATGGCATGATTTTTTTGTAAAACACTTAGAGGTAAAAAATTTATTTTCCTAAGTCTTGCCATCAATGCCAAAGAGGGACATTGTTGGCATTTTTTATGTTTATGATGTGATTGTCATTGATGGACACACACTTGCATTGAGATCATTTTTGTATGTATGAGTTATGCTCAATTGGCAATCCTTCCAACTAGTATGAAGCATTATAGTCCTTAGACTATTGGTGTTTTGCATGAAGTGTTTATCGATCTGAAGCGGTTTGTTAACCCCAAGAGGTTTGAGGATCTCAAGTGGTACGAAGGATCAAAGTGGCAGAACACATACTTCCCAGTCTTCATTTTGTCAATCTGGCAACTGGCATTTTGCTTGAACCAACATTTTGTATGAACCGGTAATACTCTGTGATGAGTTACCAACCGACATTTTGTGATGAGTTACCATCCATCGATTGTTTGAAGGTGCCAACACTTTAACGGTGCTTTTTGTGTCATGTTACCAAGTATGTCCAGGTTCATTGAACCTAGGGAATCGGATTATAATCCTATTGGACCAACATGAAATCAAATTCTTCTATAAGGACATCATGTCTAGGGTTTTAGGGTGTTGATGTTGTAGTTGGTATTAGTGAAGTTGATATTGTTGCTAGGGTTTAAGGTGGTTGAGGAGGCAGAGAGAGTATGAATGTGTAGAAGACTGAAGTAATGCTGAAAAGCATTAGAAAAGAGCTATCAAGGATCTAATCAAGCAATCTATGCTATTTGCTAGATCACTCACTTGTTGATTACTCACATCTTCGACAAGTCTGTAGCCCTTAACCAGGTAGGCCCAAAAGCCTTTTGTAAATCCTCTAAAAAGGTGGTTCACATCTATGGATCTAAAATCCTCTAGCAAGGTAGTCTTTAATTAGACTTATCTCCTAACAGAGATTGAGATTCCTAACAGGATCTATTCTGGTAAAGAACATTGTAAGACCTTAACCGGTCTAGTTCCTATTCTGTAGATAGTTACTTGTGAGTTCCATCTCATCGTGTTTTTTCCCATTTGGGTTTCCACATCAAAATCTCTTGTGTTATGGTGTTTGTGCTTTTGTGTATGAATGCATTATTAGCTATTTGGTTTCCATGTGTGTTAACCAGTTTGTCTGCTAAACTGTTTTACCGGTTTACTATTAGTCTTGCAAAGTGTTTAAGTGCAGATATTTTTGGCATACTAATTCACACCCCCCCCCCTCTTAGTATTCATCAAAGTGCTCAAAATTAAATTTAACCTTTCATCATACCCTCCAAAAATAGAAACTTTAATATCTTCAAAACTAGCTATGATCTTGCGATGAAAATTTATTGACATGCTCATCTAGCCAACTAGAAGCTCCGGGGAGAATTTAGCACCATTTCATGTTGAGATTAAAACTTACTATAAATAGTAACCTCATGTAAATGTAAGGTTGAGACACTATTTTCTCAACAAAACCAAGTGGGCCTAAAAATAAAATAAATGTTCTAGACCAAAAGCGCACACTTTGATCCACTCTAGGATAAAGAGTGGAACAAAACATATCTTCTTAAGACCAAACCATCAATCCACAAACACCAGAACATAGCCCACAACATTCCAACACATAATGCATCCATTACACAATCAACAACCCAAAACATATTCTCTAATGCAAATAACTCTTATCCTAATCTCTAGACGCTATGGTGAGACCCATAACATATTGAATTAATTCCCATAAGAGTAAAAGCATGAAGTTGAGTTGCACTTTGGGATAATTTGGGGTAGTTTGATTGGACTACCACCTGACCACATGGTTCTCTATGTCACACTAACATGGTGCCTAAATGGCATTGAGAATCCATTCTAACTCAGTCTGGTTGGACTATTGGCGCCATTATCACAATTCGTGTGCACTTGACTCTAGGTTTTTTATAAGAAATCCAAAATATTCTAATGTATTTTTCTAGATTTGATTGTGTGTATTTTTTTTCCCATCAATGTTTTGAATCATACTCTATGATTCATGTCTTTGGAATTCTTTTCATCCCATTGATGAATCACAGAGTGTGATTCGAAACGTTGATGGGAAAAAAAAATACGCACAATCGAATCCAAAAAAATACATTAGAATACATAATGGATTGTAGAATTCTCATAGCTTAAATTCAAAATAGTCTAGCTTAAATCAGTCCTCACCTAATGTGGCAGGTGATGTGGCAGCCAAATCACCTCTTTTTTCTATATTTATGAAACTTTTCACTTCTTCTTAATTTTTCTTTAGGTAGAATATTTTTTAGAAAACTCAAAAAATACCCTTTTGTAGAACTCAAAGTCACAAATCTAAACATATATTTTTTTTCGTATTTTGATTATTTTTAATATATTTTATTAATTAAAAATCGCAAGTAGATTTTTCAAGTTAAAAAGAGGTTGATTCGAAATTTTAAAAAATATATTAAATGATCTGAAAAAAATAAAAATAAAATATTTTTCAGGAGATGAGAGAATCTTCTTTAAAAGGGTTTTTTTTTGTTAATGATAAATTTAGTAGTAAAAAGATGATGCTGAATGAAAACTGTCAAATTTAGATATGTTGGACTTCAAAATATTATAACGAAAAAAATATACATCAAAATTTTAAAAAAAATGAACACTCCATATATGTGTTCTCTATTTGGAAAAAAATAATATAAAAAATGTATGTTTTCATTTTTTTTGGTGATGCCGACTAGAACCCCTAACTTTTTAGTATTTTTTTAGCAATGAAAAATTTGTCTTTGAGTTTATGAAACAAATATTATTTTTTTTCCAAACAAATTTAAAAAATAATACACATAAATTTCATTAATATTTCTACATTTGATCAGTTTACATTATTTCAAAATTCAATTTAGAAATGCCACTTTTATATGGTCAAAGATAAACAGTTTTAGTTGTGTTGATCGGTTTCTTTATAAAAGTGTGACATGGGTTTGTGATTTTACCCACAAATCATAACCAAACTAAGAAGTAGGATTTAACACAAAATATTAGAATCGATCAATGAAACATACTACAACATTAGCATAACACAAAGATATTCCCAAAACACAAAGCTAACATATCCTTAATACCAAAAGCATAAAAAAAAGAAGATAACAACACCAAGAAATATCATTAACACTTCCTATACTCGAACACTTTCAGAAGAACTAATAGAGTAACTACAACACCAATACAAAAAGATATCTCTGCACCATAGACTTTTTGGACCAACAAATATCTAGAACAACAAGTTTGTCATCAATGATAAACACAACAACACATACTTCCAACAATAAATAGGTACAAAGATGCAAAATTTAAAATAATCAATAGGAACAATAAGATATAGGGTAAATATTAAAAGTTTGAGAATAGATATGGAAATTGAGTCTAGAAGAAATTGGCTATGGATCTAGCCATCACTATCCTCGAGATGTCTAATTCATATATTCTAAATAGATTCAAGATCAAGATATTGCATAGATTATCTTCATAAAATTCCAACAGAAAAGTGTTAGACTATGGGTCTAAGCCAATGTGTCTAGGGTTTTATGCTTCTTCAAAATTTGAAAATATTTGTCTCATCTTTCACTTCATGAATTTTTAATCATTATGTATTAGATTTGAATCCTATACACAACAAAGAAGGAAAATTGTGTTGGGCTTTATAGGAGTTTGACTAAGTCAAACCCTAGGTTTGAATTAACTCTACAACAAGGATAATTGAAAGAATAGCTTACCATTTTAGGGTAGATGCTAAGAGCCTTAAGGAAATGAAAAATTTAAATATTATACATTTTCTATGAATCTCCTTTCTTTGAATTCTAATGAAATTTTGATATTTTAACATGGAAAATCATACATTCCTTCACAAAATATTAATCATGGATGCCATCTTGAATGTTTAAAAATCTGAATACTTGACCACTCCTTCAATACTTTGAGAATTCCTAATTGCCTACTCAATTGAATTTTTTCATGTAGATTGAATTACTTCATGAGAGATGTCTCAAAAGAGGGGATAAGACTCTTTTGTAATCAACCCCATGACATGTGAAAATTTTCAAGAATGCCAACATTAGGAGCACTTTCCTACTCAATACTTTCAAACTATTAAAGGGTTCAAATTTGGGTCCCTTTTGGTTGGACTATGGAGATGTGTACCCTAGTCTAGGGAGACTAAGGCAGTATCAATCCTAGTCTAGGAGGACTAGGGTTCTAGGCACCCTAGCATAATTTTCTTGGACTAGGATCTATGTAAAAGAGAAAGAAACAATGTTGAGACCTCCGATTTGGTATTGGTATGAGAAGAATCAATCAACCTTAGGGGAAAGGAGGTAGAAGTACCAAAGTGAGCCCCAAATGAGTATGAAATTGTATGTGGATATAATTTACAATATTGCATTTAGCCCACACTTTAGCAGGAGTACGAACTTATTATCATACTCAAAATAAAGTATAGGATTGTATCAAAAGACTTGCACAAAGACATTAAAGAGATAAGGAAACACAAATCCCCCAAAGGCTTAGGATCTCATTGGTCTAAGATGTCAAGATAAAAGGAAAAATATGATTATTTGTGTGCATGGAGCATGTACAAATGAGGAATAATATGGCTTATAGGTCTAGTAAGGATCTTCTTACTATGACCTATATGAGAAGAGAGAAGAGAAAAAACATGACTTCTTGGTCTAGTAAGGGTTGCTTACTATGATTCATGTTACAAAAAGTAGAGTCAAATAGGTCTTTCAAGGTGTATTATGTTATTTTACTCAACATATTACAAAGAAAAAACATAGTCTTGCAAAATGGGTGTTGCAACATGCACCAAACATAAAAATTATAAAACAAATCTTTGTCTTGAAAAGTAATATAAAAATGTGACTACAAAATGGGTGATATAGCATGCACTAAACATATCATGGTGTGTGATCAATGTGTATAAACCAAACCTTGAGGTATATGCATAAAGTGTGACATGTATTAGTGTATATCCCCATGTTAAAGTGATTGCATATGCCTTAATAGGAGCAATTTTTTTAAGTTAAAATACATGAATCTAAAAGACAAGCATGCCATGAAAATGAAATTGATGTAGAGTCACAGGGAAGTAGTGGCTATTCAGCCCACTACCCATAAACCTATCAAAGTACTCTTGTCTTCACACAACTACCCTCCATATTCATCATTCAATGTATCACAAAATTTCCTCATACAACTTCTCACATCAAATGTCCTTTTGGACTTTTTCTCATTGAGCACTTCCTACCCATCCCTAGACTTCTACTGACCTATTGACCAAAGTTGACCAATTTGGCTTATATATGCCTAACAAGATCAATGGCCTTACAAATGGGTCCAAACCAATGCAAAACCACACAAATTGGTCTCGATAACCTTATTAAATGCAAAAAATGACTCATGATACACCATGATCCTTCATGATCCCTCATGATGTCCATATGGTGCCCCTACACCATACTCCACTTGAGATGAGCTCTTCCAAATAAGTTCCATGCTTCTTGATGTCTTGCTCATCCATCCACACTGGTTCACAACATATTGCTAATAGAGATTTCTCCTAGTCTTCTTGATAGCTTTAGTATCCAAGACACATTCAAGTTGCATGGGTTGGCTAGGTGGAAGACCATGAGCAACTCCGCATCATCCTCTATTGTATACCTATCTTATCACCTAAAACAACACCACATTTATAGGGCATAAGGTCAGCAACATTGAATATTAGTGAGACCAATTTCAGGGGGTAATTCAGTCTCATGAGAATTAGGATCAAACTTGTGAACAATTCTACATGGACTAATTTTCTTCATCATGAGTTTAGTGTATTTCCCCTTTGGCAACCTCTACTTCTTTAAGTGTGCCCATAATAGATCTCCCACTTGGTATTTCACATCCCTCCTCTTCTTGTCTATATGTTCCTTATACTTGATAGTATTCTGTTGAAGTGTAGTCTTCACCTGATCCTGAATTTCTTTGATGGCTTCTACAAAACTTTCTCCTTGTGCAATGATTCTTCCTTCATTAGGTAACTCTAGGAGCTCAATAATCCCCCTAAGATTCATCCCATAAACTATTTGGAAATGAATCTTCCCATTACTTCTATTAACTGAGTCATTATAGGCAAATTCTTCTTGGGGAAGGATTGCATCCCATACTTTACCATGTTGTATGGTTAGACACCTTAATAGGTTACCAAGAGACCTATTGATCACCTCTCTCTACTCATCTATCTGTGGATGGTAGGAAGAACCAGAGGATAAGTTTGTGCCCAAATTCCTCCATAGGTCCTTCAAAAATGACACACAAACTTCATATCTCTATTTGACATAATGCTAGAAGGAAGTCTATGAATCCTCACTACTTCTCTAAAAAAGATTTCTACAATATGGGAAGCATCATTGGTGCTCTTACATGGCAAAAAATGAGTCATTTTAATGAACCTATCCACCACTACAAATACATTGTCATACCCATTTTGTGTCCTTGGTAGCCCCATCACAAACTCCATCCTAATATTGTACCATGGTTTGCTAGGAATGGGTAAGGGTTGATACAAACCTGTATTTGTAGTTGCTCCTTTATCTCTTTCACACACCACACAAGAATCCACAAATCTCCTTACATTTGTGTACATCCTAGGCTAGTAATAGTGTCTATTGACTTGTATGAAAGACCTATCAAGGCCAAAGTGGCCGCCTAAACTCCCACAATGCTTCTCCTAGATGATATTATCCCTAATTGAACACATAGGGATGCATAGTTGACTACCCTTGAACAAAAGTCCATCTTGAATTAGGAATTCAGAATACTCCACATGATGTTGGCTAGAAAAATATGAACATACCTTGTACACCTCCTTAAAATCTGCATCTTCATCATACGTGGCCTTTAGGCAATCAATTTCCATAATCTGCAATTGTACCTCCTGCACTGTTATCACCCTCTTACTCAAGGCATCTGCCACCTTGTTGGCTTGCCCTTTCTTGTGATTAATAGTGAAGGTATAGGCTTTGATGGATTCTACCCATTTGATATGTTTGTGACTCAACTTGTCCTTAATATTGAGGAAACATAGGGCCTGATTATCTGTGTAAACAATGAAATCTTTGGGTAGGAGGTAATGCCTCCATTCCTTGAGGGCTTGTGCAAGTGCATATAGTTCTAAGTCATAAGATCAATACCTTCTCTCGGCCTCATTTAACTTCTCACTAAAGAGGGCAACTAGCCTCCCTTCTTGACTTAAGACTGCTCCTATGGCCATATTACTAACATCACATTCAATTGTGAAAAGTTTATTAAAATCAAGAAGTATGAGAACAGGTTGTTGAGAAACTTTTACCTTCAATGTTTCAAAATCCTTGTCTGCTACCTCTATCCAAGAAAACTTGCATCTTTTTCCTCCTTCGATGGTCTCAAACATAGGTGCACAGATTTGATTGAAGTTCCTAATGAACTTCCTATAAAAGGTAGATAGGCCATGAAAAATCCTAACCTCTCCCATGGTCCTAGGAGTTGGCCAATTCATAATGGCCTCAACCTTAGAAGGGTCCATCTTAAGATGTCCCTTAGAGATGACAAACCCCAAATATACCAATTCTTGCTTCGTGAACTCACACTTCTCTAAGTTTATGAGTAGCTTCTCCTCATGTAGTTTCCTCAACACCAAATCCAAGTGTCTTAGGTGGTTCTCTTTGGTCTTACTAAAAATGACAATATCATCTAGGTATACCACAACAAATTTTCCTATAAAAGGCTTAAGAAGTTCATTCATTAGTCTCATGAAAGTTCTAGGGGAGTTACTGAAGCTAAAAGGCATTACCATCCATTCATCTTCCGCTCATCACCTTCCCTTATCCTGATTTGGTGATATCCATTTTTCAAGTCTATTTTGGTGAAATAGAAAGACCCTCCAAAATAATCCATTTGATCTTGTATTCTTGGCATGGGAAATCTGTACCTTATGGTGATCTTATTGACATCCCTTGAGTCTGTACATAGGCTCCATTTTTCATCCTTTTTAGGTGCCAAGATAGTTGGTATTGCACACGGACTAAAACTCTTCCTAATCAGACCTTTATCAAGCAAATCCTGCACCTACCTAGCAATTTCCTCATTTTGAGTGAGAGTCATTTTATATGTAGCTTTGTTGGGTAAGGTGGCTCCAGGGATGAAGTCTATGTGGTGACTTATATCCCTAATAGGTTATAGAGAGTTTGGCATGTCCTCTTTTACCACACCTTCATATTTCTACAACAACTTCTTTACTTAAAGGGGAACAGCCTTCTCCTTGACCTTAAACTAATCTTCCATGTCCTTGGGCTTTAACACCAAATTAAATACAATGTATTCATCTTTTAGAGTCTACAACATCTCCTTCTCTCTAGCCAACATAATCCCTAATTCATTCTTCCTATCACCCACATTATCAGGTAAAGGATTCAAGGTAAATGACTCACCATTCTTTGTGATGGTGTATGTGTTCTTTTGTCCATCATGTTGAGCCTTTAATTCATACTACGATGTCCTTCCATAAATCAAATGACATGCATCCATCTCAATAATATCAAATAGTATCCTATCCTTATAACCTCCTATATGAAAATCAACCCAAGCTTGTTCATCAACAAGAGTTTGTTTCCTTATTGGTAGCCCTAAAACCTTATAAGGAAATGGGTGAGGTAAAATTTTCAAATTCATTTTTTCTACCATTTCAAGAGACACTAGGTTATTAGTAGACCCAAAATCAATGATTACCTTACATATCTTTCCTCTTGATTTGCAAGTCATTCTGAATAGAGTTTTCCTCTGTGGGGGTTCTTGAGAAGTTGGTACCTTCAACAAGGTTCTCCACATCATGAGACTTTATCCTACCTCTACATTTGTGCCTCTGGATGGTGAGTTCACAGTTTGGAAATCCTCCTCTTGGACCAACTGGGTCCTCCTTTCTCCTCCTTGGGTATTGGTCTAATTTTTATTAGGAATCCTCTTTGCAGAATGTCCTTCCCTTCCACAAGTGTAGCATCTCCCAATGAAAGTGCCACTGCCTCTTCCTTATCCTCCAAATCTCCCTTTATCATTAGATTGTTTCCCCCTAAAGTTGCCTCTGAAATTTGTGCCTCCTTGCTTCCCACCTTGGCTAGATTCCCCTTGTGTCTTTTGAGGTTGACCTCTTCCACAAAAACATCCCCTTCCTTTGAAGTTTCTTCCTCCTTTTCCTCTACCATTTTGGTCCCTCTTCCTCCTTAATTTCTCCTCTGTGCTAAGTGCCAATTGGAAGCACTTGTTTACTGTGTTAGGGGCTAGGATGCTAATCTCATCTTGAATTCTATACTTCAATTCATTGAGGTACTTTGCCACCCTTTCTAGTGCCTACTCATGGTGCTTGGTTCTAAGACTTGGTTTGTAAAACTCTTCTATTTATGCACTTACATCAAGGTCTTTTTGCCTCAGACATTGCATCTTCCTATAGATTTGGACCTCATAGTCTACTAGTACAAATGTGCCTTCACTCTTGCTGACATCCTACCCCAAGATGTTGTCATTTTTCTTCCTCCCTTCACCCTATCCCCTTGCAAGCAATTCCACCATGTGAGTGTTGCTCCCTTAATTTTGGACTTGACAAATGTAACCTTCTTGTTTTGTAGGATCTCCCTACGTTCAAAATAGTTGTTCATTGCTTCTATTCAATCTATGACTTCTTATGCATCTCATGCCCCACTAAACATAGGGAAATCATCCTTGCAACCTAAGGATCTTCGACTGGCTGCATTAGAACTTTCACAAATGCTTTCTAATTTGCAATAAATTCCACCTCTTACCTTGGGGTTTCTCCCTTTGTCCCCACCTTACCTTCTCCATCAGATTCGCATTCTCCTTCCTTCCCTTTTCCTTTATCCTTTTCCAACTCCTTTACTCTGGCTTAAAACATCTCCTCAAACACCTTCCTTACAGCCTCTCGTGACATTGACTTAGGAGATATTTTGTTAGCCTCTTCTTCACTTCATTTTGCTGACATACACCAAGATCACCTATCCCAAATGACCTAAACCTGGCTCTGATACCACTATGATGTAGAGTCACAAGGAACTAGTGGCTATTCACCCCACTACCCACAAACCTATCAAAGTACTCTTTTCTTCACAAAACTACCCTCCAAATTCATCATTCAATATATCAAAAACTTTCCTCATATAAGTTCTCACATCAAATGTCCTTTTGGACTTCTTCTCATTGACCACTTCCAACCTGTCCCTAGACTCGTATTGACCCATTGACCAAAGTTGACCAAGTTGGCTTATATATTCTTAATAGGATTAATAGCCTTACAAATGGGTCCAAACCAATGCACAACCACACAAATTGGTCTTAAGGACCTTATTAAATGCAAAAAATGACTCATGATACACCATGAGCCTTCATGATCCCTAACCATAAGAAAATCAAGGAAAATATCACAAGACATGAAATAACACATAACAAGTCTACTATTTTGGGTATGCATGTGTGTAAGATGTATAATGTATATCAATAATCATTGCTATAAATTTACCTAATCCCCAAAGGTAGTCAAACTTGGAGAACAATGGGAGAAAAGAACATAAGATAAACAACACGAGTATATTTGGGTCAATATGGAAGATACCAAAAAGATCTCCATGCTTTGTATCATCTCCAATTATACAACACAAAATATTATTTACAACAAGATCACATTTATGATATAATACATGTATACAACATATAGAAGAACTGATATACAAATAGAGGAATGTTATGATTGGATCCATCCTTTTTTTCCTTACACCAATGGACCAACAAGGGTCTTCCAAAAAGAGATTAATAAAACACAAAGACACACCAAGCATCACATTATGAGGATAAAATTACATGCAACCAAACATGGAAGAGAATATACTTACATGAGTCATCTAGTCTAGTAGATCATCCACCTTCTAATATTTCTCAACATCATTTAGAGATGGTGGATAAGACGTTGAAGGATCCACAACTAGTATAGTAGATGGACCTATTTCTAGTTCCAAACAAGGACCATGGACCAATGATGAATCACTATGTGTTGAGGAAGAGGAGAGAGTTAAATCTTTTACAAATATTGAAGATAATTAATGATTAATCTCAACAACTTCATAAATATCATTAAAATAATTAACACTCTTATTAGTATTATCAACATCATCATCCAAATTAATCACAATGGGAAATCTCATGTTCGGAGGAAATGAAGAAGAATAATCATTTTGCATTGACTACTTCAACCTTTGGTGAGGGTGACCAAGATAATGCTTCTTTCTAGGATTATGTGAAGGTATAAAAAGTGAGACAAGCTCAACATTTGACTACTTGGGAGAAGAGATATTTTGGGTATCAAGCTCATTTCCCTTGAAACAACATCTTCATTGGTGTTCTCTCACACTATAATTTTACTTGTTACAACTAAAATTTTGTGTGGAAGAAAGTTGAGGATCGATCAACATTGGTTCATTTTCTTCCTTTTATATAAGAGATGGGAGAATGGAAGAAAGCACACTTGGTGGAGAGATACAAGATGTTTGGAATTTATCTTTATCCTCTATAGGATTTGAGAAGTGGAACTATAACACATATAGGAGTAGTAGAAAGAGTGGGAAGAAGTCCAAGTCTATGATGTTAAGCCAAAATAGTTATGCCCAATCCATAAACTATTCTTCATTAGGAATAATAATCAAAGTGGACCTTGAAGGTTTACTTGAGGCTGATATCCTATTTGTTTGGTACTTTTGATAGGATAAGTTCATGCGACACCTTGTCAAGTTTATAAATGTTGATTTTTTGGAGGCCAAAAGCAATAAAGTGTGAAGTTTCCATGATTGGATAATGGTTGATAAATACTATTATTAATCATTATAAATTGCCCATTGCAAAGGAAATTCAAATATTTATTAATGCTAGAAGGGATAACTTTTATGGAATTTATCTAAGGATGTCTCAACTTCATGTGAAATTGGTCATGGTAGGTGTAATGACAAATGTAAGATCTTTGCATATAGTACCAACTTTGACAGGAAAGGTTATGGAACCTATAGTGGGACAAATGAAACAATAAGGCTCCTTAATCACAAGACCAAATTTATCATATTTATCTTGATGAAATTGTTATGTATAGAGTTTCTCTTTCATCAAAACACTCACCATATATACTTGACCAATTAGCACTCCACATGAGAGTTTGTCTTTAATCTGTGCAGTAATATATAATGATCCATCAAGTACTTTTATGATATCTCTTGAGTCAAAGGTAACACCAACATCACACTTAGGCTTTTATTTCTTAATCAAACTCACAACATTGTGTCTTCATTAGATATATCATCAATAGATATAAAGCCTATCTCATTATGCTCAACAATATTGATAGAGTGGGAAGGAAAAAGATTGGTAAATATTTGAAAAAAATTATTAAGAGGTGCCACAAATTTATTTCCTTTATCCTTCACACCATTTACCCCTATAGTATTAGAATCAATAAGATCTTGAATTTCATGTTTTAAAGAAACATGCTTCTCAGTATCATGCCTAGTTTGATGATGAAATTGGCTAGAGGCTTTTCGATCAAAAGAAGGAGGAAAAAGCTTGTAAGTATCTATGGGATGAATATGAAGAAGTATATTGAAATAATTATTAATAAATTTAATCATGATTCTATCCAAATATTCATAAAGAGGAGTGAAATTGCGATGCCAAAATTTTGACTTGAAAAAATGGCTACAATAGGAGTTATGGTTGTGTCTTGTGAATGAATATGATTAGAGAAATTGTTAGTATTGGTCTTGATGAAGTTTTTGTTTTTGTTTTTCTAAATTTTTGAAACTTTTTATGAGAATCTTCATTCCTATCAATTATTGCCAAATGTGTAGAGGGTTCATATTGAATCACTTGAAGTTGATAATTATGAAGTGTTATTTCGAATTGTGTGAAAGATGCATATTTATATAACATAAGCTCATATCTAATTTCCTTTTGCAAATTGTTCATAAAAATCTTTTTAACATCACCATCAAGTACATGATAAGAAATTTTTGCATTCAAATATTTATATCTACTAATGAAATTAGTTACTTTTCTTTATCATGTTATTTACAATGCATTAAATCAATCAAATTAACTTGTGGGACAACATTACTTTGAATGTATCAAATGAATGCATCAAACATTTGTTAAAATGTATCAATTGAATAACTAGGAAAGGATAAAAACCATCTGAATCTTTATCTCTTAAGAAATGAGGGAATAATTTTGTAAGGGATATTTGGTCATACTAGAAATCACTACACAAAGTGGAAAATGTTTTCCCTTGAATGTAGAGGTCACCCTATCCATTATAGTTTTATGAACGACGACCTCAATATGTTGTGGAAAGGAGTGTGAGGGATGGAATTTCAAAGTGGGCTAGTGGTGAAATTTGTAGGAATGGTAGATTTGGATCAAATAATGCTACCTAGTTATTTTTGTAGAGATGAAACATTTTGCATCAAATTGTTTATGGTGGCTTCAATGGATGAATTATATTAATAAATGTTAGATTGTGAGGGAGGATTTTTCAAGGTGTGGTATGATAGGTAGGTGGAGGACATAGTTTCAAAACAAGTAGAAGATTATTTCTAGGTGACACATACACATATTGATCGATAGGATTCCCCTAAATACAAACATGTGTACCACTAACATTGTGTCTAGTGGTACCTATGATGGAAGATGTATATGAATGCACATTAGGTAGAGAATTAGGAGTAGGAATAGAAATCTCAAATTGGTTTTGGTGAATGGAATTCCAAAGCACCTCAACACAACTAGCCAACTTTATAGTGTTTTCATCCACTATGTGACCTATACCATGTAATACTTCCACACCATGAACCAACCTCCTTAAATCATTAATGAAGGGGACTACCTCTCCACCCAAGTTTTCTTTACTCACAAATTATTGAAAACCTTACCATTTATTTTCTATCTTCCCCAATTGTTCATTAGATACTTAATTTGAAGAGTCATCCTTATCATGAGAAGCATGAAGGGAATGACTCTTAATAATGTTAGGCGTAGTAGGTGCTCAATTAAGAAAAGAGGATTCAACGAATCTCCTAGGGAATAAGTTAACCAAGTCAAGGTCAACATCCTTAGTGTTTAAACCTTGAGAAGTCATAAGTGTATAACTTATTCTCACCAAGATGTTAGATTTGTGACAATAGATAATGTAACTCAAAACAAAAAAGGCAAATCTAATGGAATAGGTTTATGATCTCAATTCCTCTTATAGAATTGTAAATCAAAGTGAAAGCATTTGCAATGAAGTAATAGAAAATAGTAATAGAATGGTAAATTAATCACTTAATTAAGAAAACTAAGCTATAGAAATGATTAATTTCAACAAAATGATATGCAATTAAACTTAGATTTGAACATCCAAATCAAAAGTTATGTAAGCAATATTTAGTTAACCAAAATTTATTGTGTTGGAATGGGGTTCACTAGCCTAAACATGCAATCTAGGAAGCAAAACCATTCACATCAGCATAGACTAAAGAACAATCAATAGGCCCAACTATAAATCCTTTATAGAGCTAGGCACTTTGATTGATTATTCCTTTGTTGTGCTATTGGCATGATTTGATAAGATGAAATGATAAAGTGTAGGAACTAGGTATTAATATGCAAAATTAATAATAATCAGCATGAACAGTAAGTTATAGAATAGAAATTTTGAAATAATAGCTAGAATAGAACAAGTGTCTAAAATTTGAGCCTAGAAGTATAAGACTGTAAGGCTAGGTGTCACTATCGTAGGGGTTTCCGATGCTACTATAATAAATGGATTCTTAATCAAGATTCCACCAACATTATCTCCTTGAAATTTTGTTGGAAAAGTGTCAAACTACAATGCTAACCCATACAATCCATAGTTTTCTACTTATTTAGAGTATATATCTCTTTGTTTTAGTCTACACTTTATTAATTTGCAATCCTTTTTTGTGAAAGTTGAATCCTACATATAAAAGAGAGAGAACATGGTGCTGGGATCTATAGAGATTTTCCCTTAGTCAAACCTCAAGTTGGAATTAACCCTAAAATAAGGATAATGGGAAAGAAAGCTTACCCTTGTAGAGTAGAGGTTGAAAACCTTCAGGAAATGTAGAATTAAAATTGTATAGCTTTTTCATAAATCTCCTTGCCTTAAATTCTCGTGAAAGGTTGATGTTTCTTGGTGGAACATCATGCATGACTTCACATAAATTTAATCATGGAGGCCATCTTGAATGCTTTAAAATATAAAAGCTTGACCTCTCCTTCATGCCTTGAAAATACCTATTTGCTTGCTCAATAGAAGTTCTTGACGTAGGTCAGAATCAAATTTTGCTAAAATTTAAAGTGGATAGTGAAGAATGAAGTGTTGACAAAAATTTGTAGATTTAATTTCAAATCTATATGAGACCAATTCTTTATAATTATTCTTCCCTTACATTAATATAAATGGTTGTAATTTACTTATGTGGGAGAGTCTTGTATCTTTCAAGAATTTTTTGTTGTTGTTACTCTATTGATAATCAATGTATCCTATATAAATATGGGTTTCTGCCATGTGAATTATAATAAAAAAGGTAGCTAAACATCGCATCTGTAAACATGAAAATGAAATATTCATGTTGTGAAATTGTCTATATAGTAAAATAATGACAAGACATTTTTTTCACACTTATTAAATAAAGTAAACATCAAAACATAGTGGGTTTTGATCTTTTACATAAATATAAAAGAAATGTCTCTATTATTGCTTTTTAATTCGCTGCTGAACACTGAATGGTCTCATCAGGCAGAAGTAGTACGCTGCATTTTGTTTTATGGGACAATTGAAACGTACAAATACGACTGCGAGAATGAGGTTTTCCTCGGTAGATTTGGAAGTCTCGCACCTGACAGACAAACATAACGTGCATGATGTGTTTGAGGTATCTACTGAGGGGCCAGTTTTCCCTGTTTGAATACTGATGCTTAAAACATTAGGATGTCATAATATGTATGACATTTGCAGCCCATATTATTTGTCTCGTATTATTAGGACTATTTGCGGAGCGGCCAGTGATCCCTCTTTGAATGCTCATGCTTTAAACTCTGTGGGTGACATATGCAGCCCATGTTATTCTTCCCGTATTGCTTGGAGCGGCCAGTGTTCCCTCTTTGAATACTCATGCTTAAAACTCCACGCATGACATTTGCTTGAATATTCAGCTATTGGGAAAGGCAGATAGACATCATTTACAGCTATTGGGAAAGGCAGATAGACATCATTTACAGCTATAACGGAAAGGGCAGCTAGAGAGAGTTCGTTAGTAGGTGTTTGGAGTTGGAAGGGATGTACCTCCAGTATTTGCAATCTCGAGAAAGTTTTAGTTCTTATTGCACAACATCATAAAAATTATTTGTGCATTTTTTAAATCCACCGCTTCCATACATAATGTAAAGTCTTTATGGGATCTTTTTGAAATCTCTTTTAAGGAAATGAAATATACCAACATGAGCTATTCAAAATACAATAGTTATGTTTACTTGAAGACATGATAAGAAAGTGTTGTATTTGAAAATCACTTTTGATTGCTTAAATTATTTTATAGGAAAGAGATTGGTGGCAATAAAGTGGGCTCCATAGTTGCACATTTTGAATTATCCTTCTATAAGTGGCTTTCTAAATCATTGTGGGTGGAATTCAATGACATAAGGTTTAAGATCTGGGGTGTGACTCTTAACTCTTCCAATGCAATTTGAGCAAGGCTCAAATGGAAAGTTTTCCCAAGAGCACAAGATGGGAGTGGAAATAAAAAGAGAAATGAAAAGGATGGATCTTTCACTAAGGAGGATATTAGTAAAGCAATTAGAGTCATAAAGATAGAAGTGAAGAGAACATGATTATCTGAGAGGGAGACAAGGGAAGGGGTTTGAATCAGCAATGAAACTTTGACAAAAATGACAAATCTAATGGAATAGGTTTACGCTCTCAATTCCTCTTATAAAATTGTAAATCAAAGTGAAAGTATTAGCAATGAAGCAATAGAAAAATAGTAATAGAATGGTCAATTAATCACTTAATTAAAGAAAATGAGTTATAGAAATGATTAATTTCAGCAAAATGATATGCAAATAAACTTGGATTTGAACATCAAAATCAAAAGTTATGTCAGCAATATCTAGTTAACCTAAATTTCTTGTGGTGGAATGGAGTTCACTAGCCTAAACATGCAAACTAGGAATCAAAACCATTCACATCAGCATAGACTAAACAACAATCAATAGGCCCAGCTATAAACCCTTTGTCAAGCTAGGCACTTTGATTGGTTATTAATTTGTTATGATATTGGCATGATTTGATAAGATGAAATGTTAAAATGTAGGAACTAGGTATTAATATACAAAATTGATAATAATCAGCATGAACAGTAAGTTATAGAATAGATATAAAAACAGTGAGAACAAGTTTTGAAATAGCAGTCAGAATAGAACCAGTGTTTGAAATTTGAGCCTACAAGTATACAACTATGAGGCTAGGTGTCACTGTCCTAGATGTGTATGATGCAAATATTATAAATTATGGATTCCAATTCAGGCTGTCACCTGTATACAAGAGGTGCCATTCCTGAAACTAGACTAGCTCTCAATCTTATCAAACTAATCAATCTTATCGAATTAAATCAAACTCTATCAATCATCACATCCAGGACCACATCATCGTGATCGAAGAACTCAAACATTCATCAATCAACGTTTGCAGCCATCACATCATTTCTAATCAGCAAATCAATTTCACAACAATCCAAATAGTCCAAAGGTCAATTATCTCAATTGATCTCCCGAGGGGGCATGATCATATCACAATTTACCAATCAATGTTTGTGGCATCCTATCAAGCCAACACCATCATCAAAATGAGATTATTCTGAGAATCAACTCGTCATCACACCTTGCTTCAAAGAGGGGTAAAATCTACACACCTAAAAAAGGTTTGAAGATAATTAATTATAAAAGAAATTATTTAATTAATCCCCCTTCCCAATTTAATTGAATTCATTAGTAATTTGATTAAATCCCTTTCATCTGCTTATTAATAAATCTAGGGATTTATTTAATAGGTTCATCTCAATAGTCCCCTTGGATTAATTAATCCAAATTAGTCCCCCCCCCATTTAACTCATTTCTTTTAATTCCCTAATTATTTAAAACAAATCAATTTATGAGTTGTTGAAAGTTAATTAACCTTTTCCTATTGTTTCAATATTTAAATTCAAATTACCCACATGCCTCCTAACTTCTAACCATCCTCTAACCTAACCCATTCCACCTAACCCTGGGTTTAACTAACCCTATCCTATCTTGCACATCCTAACCTCCTTAGCCTAACCTCCTACGGTGTGGATATTCTCACCTTGAGACACATGACACTTATGCCAGATGTCTCCTCCCTTGGACACTTGCCCTCTTATGAGAAAGGCTCCTTGACACTTCAAAGAGGGGTAAAATCTACACACCGAAAAAGCTCTGAAGATAATTAATTGAATAAGAAATTATTTAATTAATCCCCCTTCCCAATTTAATTGAATTCATTAGTAATTTGATTAAATACCTTTCATCTACTTATTAATAAATCTAGGGATTTATTTAATAGGTTCATCTCAATAGTCCCCTTGGATTAATTAATCCAAATTAGTCCCCCCCATTTAATTCATTTATTTTAATCCCTAATTAATTAAAACAAATCAATTTAAGAGTTGTTGAAAGTTAATTAACCTTTTCCAATTATTAAAATTTTTAAATTCAAATTACCCACATGCCTCCTAACTTCTAACCACCCTCTAACCTAACCCATTCCACCTAACCCTGGGTTTAACCAACCCTATCCTATCTTTCACATCCTAACCTCCTTATCCTAACCTCCTATGGTGTGAATATTCTCCCCTTGAGACACATGGCACTTATGCCACATGTCTCCTCCCTTGGATACTTGCCCTCTTATGAGCAAGGATCCTTGACACTTGTCACCATATAGATGACAATTGTCCTTCACTCCAACCTCTTTTCCAACCTCCTCCAATTTCGACCCTTGATATCTTCAGATTAATCTCGACCGTTGATTCCTTCCACCTTAGTTTTGGCCTTGGAATTCCTATAAGTATCCCCCATTTTGGAGCACAAAGGATCCCATCTCAAGCATTGTTATTATAGGCATATCATTTATAGAATTCTAGTTTAGCATTGTTATCATTTATTGCATCTTAGATCTAGCTTAATTTGATCATCTTCTAGCATAATTGCTTAATCATATAGCATAAATCCATCTCTCATCTAGCTTAATTACATCATCATTTAGCATAATCATGCATATCATTAGCATAATTAGCTTCTTGGATCAATCTAGCATAATCATACATTCATCTAGCTTGCACATCATATCATTTTAAATCCTCTATCTTGGTGTAGTCAAGTTGCTGGGGTTTCTCATCTAGATTTGAGAGAAAATCCACACTCGCATCTCTTAGGAGGCGATAGGTTGCTTTGCCATGGTTTATCTTTCATTTGATTTTACTTTGCTAACCATGCTTGTAATGATCTATTGAGTTTTTGTGTTGTAGTTGTAGGTACCCTACTTCACACTCACGACACCACCAACATTATCTCCTTGAAATTTTATTGGAAAAGTGTCAAACTATGGTGCAAACCTATACAATCCATAGTTTTTTGCTTCTTTAGAGTCTATATCTCTTTGTTGTAGTCTACACTTTATTAATTTGCAATCCTTCTTTATGAGAGTTGAATCCTACATATAAAAGAGATAGAACATGGTGTTGGGCTGATTAGAGATTTACCTTGGTCAAACCTCAGGTTGCAATTAACCCTTAAATAATGATAATGGAAAAGAAAGATTTCCCTTGTAGAGTAGAGGTTGGAAACCCTAAATAAATGTAGAATTAAAATTGTATACCTTTTACGTAAATCTCATTGCCTCGAGTTCTCATAAAAGGTTGATGTTTCTTGGTGGAACATCATGCATGACTTCACATAAAATTAATCATGGAGGCCATCTTGAATTCTTTAAAATATAAAAACTTGACCTCTCCTTCATGCCTTGAAAAAACCTATTTTTGTGCTCAATAGAATTTTTTGATGTGGGTCTGAATCAAAATTTGCTAAAATTTAAAGTGGATAGTGAGGAACGAAGTGTTGACAAAAATTTATAGATTTGGTCTAATCAATTCTATACGAGACCAATTATTTATAATGATTATTCCTTTACATTAATATGAATGGTTGTAATTTACTTGTGTGCGAGATTCTTATTTCTTTTAAGATATATATATTTTTTATTGTTACTCTATTGATAATCAATGTATCGAATAAATATAGATTCTTGACATGTGAATTATAATAGAAAGGATAGCTAAACATCACATCTAGAAATATATGATCAAAATGAAATATTTATTTTGTGAAATTTTCTTTATAGAAAACTTAAAAACAGCATTGGCTATGCAGCCTTTTAAACAACACTGCATAGCCAATGCCCATAGGCTAGGCCTCTGATCCAGTACACCATTGGGAACCTCCTTTTCCCTGCAAGTACTCTGTCCAGTCTAGGCCCACACCATCGCTCTCTCGTCGAAAATGCATATGTCGGATGGTGGAAGTTTTTAATAGGACCCCCACGCTAGCCCACCACGATTTTGGCAGGGTATGCCACCTTCCCATGAGACATTACAAAAAAATATTTATATTTTTGACAAATTTTATTTTATATTTAATATATTTTATTTTAAAAAAATTAAATAGTTTTTTATATTGCTTTTTGAATATATATATATATATATATATAATTCTATTTTATTTATATAATATATTTTACGTATATTATAATTTTAAATTTTTAAATATATTTTAAATTATGTATATTTTACTTAATAAATTTACAAATATTTTCTTTATTTTTTTATTTTTAATGAATATTTATATTATATTTTTTATTTTTTAATCTATTTTAATTATATTACATTTTATTTTTTTTAAATGTTTAATTATTTATGTTTATTTTTTTAATATATTTTAATTTTATTATATTATATTTAATTATATTATATTTAATTATATTATATTATATTATATTCTTACACTTAACAATTTATTTATGTTTATTTGTGAAATATAAATGTCATTGCATATTTAGATGATCACCCCAATTTCACGCTTCTCATAATTCTACACAGAAATTCCAAATTACTCCTAATTTTTTACAACTTGGCGAATCCCCTACTTATAACTAAGGTTTTAGGGCCACATCATCAAACATGATGCCACATCAACATGCTTTTTTCCAAGGTGTCCAAAATAGCCCAATAGTCGTACATAAGGGGCCTCCATATTTGTGCAACTGATGTGGCATCACATGATTGGTTGCTTTTTATAACTAAGGGTACATTTCATTAAAACATGGGTATTAAAGTCACAACTATTGTTGCAATCTTATAAAAAAAATTAGACCTTAAATCAACAAGAATGGGTATTAAATCAACAATTCTTATCACCTTTTTTTTAACAACATTGCACCAATAGTTGTGACTTTAATACCCAAATTTGAATGAAATGTACCCTTAGTTCTAAAAAGCAACCAATCGTGTGATGCCACATCAGTTGTACAAGTATTGGGGCCCCTTTTGGACGACTATTGGCCTCACCTTTTTGGGCGGGTTTCAACACCTTGGCAAAAACCATGCTAATGTGGGCATCATATTTTATGATGTGGCCCTGAAACCTTAGTTATAAGGAGGGGACTTTCCAAGTAAGCTACTCTAAAAATTTGAGAGTAATTCAAAATTTCCATGAAATATTATGAAAAACACGAAGTTAGGGTGCATAACTACTGGATCCTCTTGCCTAGAATTGGGAGACATTTTTAACCTTTTTAAAAAGGTATTTATACATTTTTCAATATTATTCTAAATTTGATCAATAAAATTATAAAAAGATGGAAAAAATAATTATAAAGGTAAATTGATAAAATTTCAGAATATATTGTATTAATAAAAATTATAACAAAACATCTAAATATTTTGTTTGTTAATAAATTACACTGAAAACGCATTTTATTATGATTGTCTTACTTGACCAGTACAATCATTGAGTTAGGCTCCATAATTTTCTCTTGTTGAATGGAGTTAAAAAGTTAATAGTTAACTTCAAATAGTTAACTAATATTGAGCATGAATTTTAATTTTCCCTCAATCAATTCAGGGAGATAAAGGGGAAGAGAACTTCATTGTCTCAAATCACTCTTAAGTCACGTGAAGGAAACTAATTCACCACTTTCCATTAGTTAAGATTGAGTAATTTGTGTAAGTTATTTTAAAAAAAAATTAATTAAAAATTCAAACATACAAAAAAAAACATTTTGAATCATGAATTTATATAGGAGAGAACCTAGTTGAGTCACTCTCAATGATAGGAGCTTAGTTGGTAAGTCTTCTACTTGTATAAAAGGGAGATTGAAGCTTGTCTAGTTGATGTAGCATTACATGATTTATTGTTTTTTAGATCTAAGGGATACATTTCAGTCAATTATTGATACTCACCATTAGCAATAACAACTTTAAAGTCACAACTATTGGTGCAATGTTATAAAAAATATTGGACACTCATTAAATCAATAAGTATGGGTAAGCAACAAATGCTATCATAACCATTGGAACATGCTCAACTATAAGATACTTTCCTCTAGAGTAGAACAATTTGATAAATTTTATTTTTTAATATTTTATTATTTTTATTAAAAGACCAATACATTAATAATTTTAATAAATATATATAAAAACGAAAAAAAATATACATTATTTTAATAATATAATCTAATAAATTAGCATAATAATATATTAATATATATATATATATATATATATATATATATATATATATATATATATATATATATATATATATATATATATATATATATATATATATATATATAATATAATTAAAATAGATATTAAATAAATAAAATATATCAAAAGAAATATATATATAATATAAATATTCATTATAAAATAAAAAATAAAGAAAATATATTAAAAAGGTAATATAAAAAAATATATATTAAAAATTTACTAAAAATATTTTTAATAAATTTATTAAGTAAATTATGAATAAAATATATATAATTTAAAATATAATTAAAAATTAAAAAATATAATATAAATAAAATATATTAAAACCTAAAATATATTGTATAAATAAAATATAGTAACAAATATATATTTTAAAAATAATATAAAAAATTATTTAAAATTTTAAAATATGGGGGGCCCCGCCAAAATGCTGGCGGGCTAGCGTGGGGTTCCCTATTAAAAAACTTGCACTGCCCGGCACAGGCATTTCCGACGAGAGAGAGGAGGGGGTGTAGGGCGGGGTGTGGGGCCCAGACAAAAATAACGTGCATGACGTGTTTGAGGTATTTGCGGAGCGTTCAGTGTTCCCTGTTGGAATACTCATGCTTAAAACTCCGTGGATTACATTATACTTATGCTGAAAACTCCGTGGATGACATTATCCTTATGCTTAAAACTCCGTAGACGACATTTCCAGCCCATATTATTTGTGTCATACTATTTTGGGGCATTTGCGGAGCGGCCAGTGTTCCCTCTTTGAATACTCGTTCTTAAAACTCCAAGGATGACATTTGCTTGAATATTAAGCTATTGGGAAAGGCAGATAGACATCATTTAGAGCTATTTGGAAGGGAAGCTATAGCGGAAAGGGCAGCTAGAGAGAGTTGGTTAGTAGGTGTTTGGAGTTGGAAGGGGTGTACCTCCAGTATTTGCAGTCTCGAGAGAGTTCTAGTTCTTATTGCACAACATCATAAAAATTATTGGTGAATTTTTTTA
Organism: Cryptomeria japonica; assembly: GCF_030272615.1. Taxonomy (NCBI): domain Eukaryota; kingdom Viridiplantae; phylum Streptophyta; class Pinopsida; order Cupressales; family Cupressaceae; genus Cryptomeria; species Cryptomeria japonica. The sequence continues at coordinate 74,757,703 of NC_081408.1, read as the reverse complement.
AATCTATAACTTCCAATCCTAATGTAAATTCTTTATGGGATGCTTTTGAAATCTCTTTTAAGGGAATGAAATATACCAACATGAGCTATTTTCTTATATTCAAAATATAATAGTTATTTTTATTTCAAAACATGATAAGAATATGTTGGATTTGAAAACCATTTTTTATTGGTAAAATTATTTTATAGGAAAGAGATTGGTGGTGATAAAGTGAGCTCCATAGTTACATATTTTGAATCATCCCTATACAAGTGGCTTTCTAAATCATTGTGGGTAGAATTCGATTACATAAGGTTTAAGGTCAAGGGTGCTACTCTTAACTCTTCCAATGCAATTTGAGCAAGGGTTAAATGCATAGTTTGTGAAAGAGTTCAAGATGGGGGTGGAAGTAAAAAGAGAAATAAAGAGGATATTAGTAAAACAAATAGAGTCGTAAAGGCATAAGTGAAGAGCACACGATTAACTGAGAGGGGGACAAGGGAAGGGGGGCACAAGGGAAGGGGTGTGAATCATTAAATACAGTTTTCTACTTTTTAAGTTAACAATCACAAAACCATCATGCATTATATCAATAACATAAAATGCTCTATAATTATGCAACACAAATAGAACACATGACTAATGTGGAAATCCTTATGGGAGAAAACCACAACACAACATTGCTTTATATATAAAATATTATTACAACTTTGTAGGCAACAACCCGCATGAGAGACTAGTCGCCTCAGTTCATAGGTACCAACCCCCATAGCTAAGCATTAACTTAGCAAGAGACACCAATCTCTCTTTTAGGAAGCAACAACTTCCATCTCCACAAAGACTTCTCCGTGAGAATAACTCTCCTTCAATAATGACCTTGAATAATTTTCTATGATATTATTTTCTTGCACATATTTTATGATATTTATTCTTATGCTCACACTTGCTTTTATTCCTCTTATTTTTAATCTTTACTCATCTCACTTTTGTTCTTTGCTCTCAACTGAGATTGCAAATCCTTCTTAAACCTACTCATAAATCCTCTATAGAATCTTCATAAATCTACTTATTAATTCTTCATAAATATATCACAATATGCATCATTAATTTTTCTTGTCTTTTCCTCAAAAGCCTACCCAATTCTACTTTAAATCTTATTATTGATTTAACTGATTTATCATATCTTCTTCATCCAAATCTACTTTAATATTTCAATAAATCTACTCTTAATGTCTTTAGATATTTGCCCCAACTTTCTTCAAAACAAATCTCCAATACTCTTGAAATTATCTTATCTAGATCTTCTCTTCTTCAAATATTATTATTATGTTCTTGACACATATCTTCTCAATCAAACACAAACTCTCTTAATACCTTACCAAGAGATGCAACTTTATTTTAGAGACATAAACATTCAAACTAACCATCTGCTTTCATAACAAATGTAGATTGCACCTCTTCTTTAAAGTTTAATCACACAACAACATGTATCTCTTGAATAACATGTGTTATCTTATAATATATGGAACTCCACTATATCAAGGATTTGGCATCTTAACTAGTAGGCAATTTCGTACCCCAGTCCTCTCAAATAGGGACTAGAGGAGGTGGTGGCAAAGAATCATGGTCCTAGATATAGGATCTAGTCTCAAAATTGGCATATGGTAATAATAGGGTATTATTGTTGGAATCAATGAACACTGAGAGGGGGGGGAGGGGGGTGAATAAATGTTCTATAATTCACAAATTTATTTAACTGTTTCTTAAACCACTAGATGCATAAAAATGAAAATAAAGTGCAGAAACATAAACCAATCAACAACACAACCATAACACCAAAATTTTTACGTGGAAACCTGGAAAGGGAAAAACCATGGTGGGATTTGAACCCACAATATTATTATACTTTTATCAGGAGTATGATAATATAACAAAAAGGTGAATGCACTAGCATTTAGGCACACTGCCTAGAGCTCACTCCTTAATTAAACCTTGGAGGAGTCACTATCCTACAAACGATTACAATAGTGCCTGAACTAAAGAATATCATCTACCTATGCCAAAAAGAAGTTTTGGTTGAGCATAATCTGATTGTCTTTCTCTATTCTATTGCACAGTCATATATTAAAGTAACAAATTTGTCCATTGATGCTCATTCACTCATAACATATCAACATATGCACATCTATCATACATTTGTAGACCATGACAAAATGATCATACCAGTCAATCTTATATATCTGCATCGCCAAAATAGATCCATTCCCATGTCAGCTTCCAAAAATTACATAACATGAAACGTGTACCAACAAGTCATCTCAATTCATCCACAAATCCATATGTGGATGTAAACAGGATGATAAAAAGCTTCAGACATGTCATCCCAATCTCCTCAAACTCTAATTAAATCACTGAAATCATCCCAAAGATTCTACATCACACATGACACCAAAATAGCTCTATTCTACCTGAATTACCGGTTACTGGACCTTCAATCTCACTCATGAATCAACACTAGATACTAGGATTACAAAATAAGTTGTGTCAAACCTCAAATAATTTGCCTCTATTACCACAACAAAATTTATGCAACCAAAATCAAGATCTACACACTGTACTCATATTTTGTCAGATATTGTATCCCACCTTCCAAACTTATGCCTAATGATAATACAACTTCTGATAAATCAAATACACACATACCGGATATGATTTCTGGACTGAGTTGCCATTAATGAAAACTCCTAATAATCTCTCAATCATCAATCTTCACCAGAACAGTGTCTCTTGCCAACAATCTCCCCCTTTGGCATTGATGGCAACACTGTGAAAAATGACACTATACACTCAAGACTGCAAAACTTCAAAATTTCAATACATCAATAAATCAATAAGCTCCCCTTAAGAATATTCACCATTTTTCACCTCACTCTCTCCCCCTTTAACAAGAATGCCAAAGATGGATATCTGCCAAAAAATTATATAAAGGAGTGTACATAGTAACTTACAAAAATTTTAAGATATCTGCAAAAATTATTTTTAGGGACAACAGGTGATCGTCCCAACCCTTCTTCAAATTCTCCAAAATATTGATTGGACCACTGAGAAAATAGGTGTGCATCTCTACTCCTCTACAATTTTCTAGAACACTCTTGTTCAGAGCAGTCATTGCATCTTAGTTACTACTGATCAATGTATCTATCCGGCGAGTGATAAGGCTTCTACTTCTCCTAATCTTCCCAAAACTCTATCCTTTTCCTGATTTAAACTCTTATCAAGTATATGTTGGCAATTGACACTCATTTGGTTTCTTATGTTGTCATTGATGGGTATGTGCAAGCTAATGAGTCACAAATTCGTGGAAGTCTACGCGTTGGAAAATGCGCTCCGCAAAACAGGCCCGGCCTCCCGAGCCGAAAGGTCATGGGGTGTCGAAGCTAAATAAAATGGGCCCCAGTTTTGTTACAAAACGGGCCCCCATTTATAAACAAAATGGGGCCCCGTTTTGAAATTCTATTTTTACCATTTTTTTGGACAATTTTTCATTTTCACCGTGAAGTGAATTGACAAGAAGAGATCAAAAACAGGCCCCCGTGTTGTGGTTTCCACTTCAAGCCTCCACCACTATCCCAGGTACACATTTAGTCATCTATTTTCACATTTCATAATTTTCTTGTATATTTTTCTTGTTCTTTTGTGTATTATTTAGTTTTTTTTTTATTATTATTTTTTTTTTATAGTAGCATATAAATAAATTATTTTTATATTTGTAAATTCTTGATTTTGATCTAAAATATTTTTGAACAGTTAACCCTAAACCGTAATCAACAAATTTAGAAACCAAAACCAAACCTAGATAATTAACAAAACGAAATCGACACAAAGAAAAAACCAAAAATGAAATGGAAACAAAAACAAAAATGTTCGAAAATGAAATTGAAATAAAACCAAACATATGTACCTAAATTGTTCTTTATCCTCATTAGGCAATACAAAAGTTACCACTAAATTAGTATAACCTTAAAAGTAATTAACATTACTCTTCAAATTTTAGATATGAAAGTTTAGGCTTAGGTTTATGCCATGGCATGGCATAAAGGTCCTATTATGTCATGTGATGGTATAAAAGGATCAATTATGGACACAATTTTAGAGCAAAGCTAGATAAGTTAGTAAAATTGGAGTTTGGTTTACATAGGTTCATAAAGGAAGCTAATATGCCAAATATATAATTCATTGTTACAAAATAAAAAATATTCTTGATTTATAATGTTGATTGGTAATGAGTTTTCTAAATGGGGTGCTAATTATATATACATCCGAAAGATTTGAAAAATATAATTCCCAAGAAGTATTTTGAATATCTTTAGAAGTATATTGGTATATCTAGAATGTAATTTATATTATAAAAGATTTGATATATGATTTGAAGTTGGTAGTTATTTTGAGGAAGATTTATTAGATTATGTTATGATTAAGCTAATATTAGAAGAATGGTTTTAACAACATCTTTTGGTTTTAAAAGGTGCACAAGGTTTGAAGTTGAAATCATATTCGATTGTATATAATATTAAATTGTTAAGGAGCTATTTTTTTTTAAAATAGTTAATTTAAGATATTAGTTGAAGCTATTTGAGAACATGAGATAGTCCTAATGAACACACGAATTAAATTAATGAACCTAGGACAATCACAATGAACATATGATAGTCCCAATGAGCCTCAAATGATCCTAATGAATGTAGGGCAGTCTTAATGAACCTAAGAAAGTCCTAATGAGCCCAAGAAAGCCATAATGAACTTGGGACAATCCTAATGAACCTAGGATAGTCCTAATGAACCTAGGATAGTGTAAACAAGCCTAGGATAGTGTAAGAAAAAATCACTACAAAAAAGACCTCAAATGTGTTAAATGAATTTCCCAATAACGCACTCGTGTTTATCTTTTTTTGGTCATTTCGCTACCTTTTTTTACAGCATCTTGGTGTATACGCCCCTAAGAAGACCTTTTCCTCAAAAATTTCTTGGATCATGAACTCCTCATGTGCACCAAACATAAGTTGCCACTTGGAAGCTTCTAATGCACACAATCCTTTCAATCAATCTACTCCATTGATCTCTCAAAACAATCTTAGTCTTTAATCCTCTATCCTTCATGACTATAAATAAATCATTATATAAGCTATTTTCAAGAACTCTTGTAATGCAATGTTATGTTGCCAATTTAAGCACCTTACATCCTATCTTGGTCACAAATCCATCTTGAAGCCATCAACCTTTAGCTACAACAAGAGTTTTCTTTCTGAGATACTATTGTCTTTCATCTTTTATACATTATCCTTTAACTCGATCTAAAGGTGGTACTTATGCATAGCATAATGGTTTGAAATTCATAGTTTAAGTCCTTTATTGATTTTTTATGCTTGCTTGCATACACATATATTGCTATAATTTAGCAATTCTTTATAGCTTCTATTTTAGTTTATTTATGAAAGAGTATAAATGAAGCTATATTTAAAGTCAAAATTGTAAGATCCCCTCAATCATTGAGGTAGAATTCAAAATTGATTTCACCTCTAATTATATGAAAAATTTAATTTGTCTGTACATATCAAAATCTTTCAAAATTTTGCATATTAAACAATAAAATATTGTGATGAACAAGTCTCTAGAGTCTTAAAAACCTTTATTTTCATAAAGTGCCAACACTGCATTTTTTCCCTAAAATATTCTCTTTGATTAATACGAAATTTTAAAATGGTTGCCACTAAAAGTATTAGGTTAGCGAAAGGAATTGGGATATTTAAAAATAGGCTTGCATCACTTTTTTAGCTTCATTGAGTTGTAGTTTGTTCATTGACTTAATAATTAAGTGCTTGCAAGTATGATAGTGGACCCCTTTGTGAGTGAGTGCATCCCTAAGGCTTTCAATTATTAAAATAAAAAGCATTACGATGTGATGATTTGAAGGAGATGTATCCATTAAAGAAATATTATGGATGGGTATTAATGAGGATCATACAGTATGTTGGGAATTTTATTTGGAATGTTAGTCAAAATAATATTCTAGTTGATAATTATAAATGCATGTGTAAAATACTGTTGAAATTGATTATTTTAAAACTAAATATTGCAAGGTTAATTTTGTTTTTAATTGTTGGCATGTTGTGTTGATTTTTATGTAAGAGTTTCATTTCTTATTCAACTTTGTAAGAGAATTTGTGTATGAATTGATATCTTAAATTTTATGGAAAGATTATATATGAAAACAAATGATTGCGGAGTTTTATAATAAATGATTTATAGGAAATAATATTTTTTGAAGGTTTTGTAAATTATAATCTTGTGTAGATTTGATTATGGGAGAAATTTAATGGTGAAATATGCTTAACTCTTCAAAAGTTTTGATGTTTTGTCTTTACATGACAACCTCTTAGAATATAATATGTTTTAAGTATGTCATTTATAGTCATGGCAGATTAGTTTTGTTTTAAGATTGTCTTAAGACTAATCAATGTAATATGAATTGATGGCAATTATCTCAAAACTATGTAATTGAATTCTAATAAATTATCATGTACACTAAAACACTAGAAATATCCAGAGCATCCAAACACACACGTGCATTTTTCTAGATTTATTAATATTATTGTGTTATATCTCATTATTATTTAGTTTCAAAATAACTTTAAGTTAAAGTTAACAAAATATTATGTTGTCTTAGTAATATTGTTTCCATGCTATATATTCTTACACTAGAAGGAGGATCATCTTATTTCTCACTTCTTTATTGATCTTATGTATGAAATATTTTATATTGATTTTAATAGTTGATGCATTTTACAAGAAATGAATTTATTAAATTGAATATATAATAGATTTATGATGTTTCATTGAAAGTTTTTATTAAGTTTTGTGTGCAAATTTTATATTTCAAGATTCAATAGTATGTACATGTATATTTTTTTAAGTTCAATATTATATTATATATTTCATGTGTATCTCATTCAAAAACATAGAAATGTTACTATTTATAAATGTTTTTTTTTAATTCAGTAAAATAGATTCTTCTTTGACATAGAGTTGTATATAATTCATGTATATCTTTATATATGCAAGAGTTCTTTGTTATCATGGATGTCTTTGACATAGATGAACTATTAGGTGAAAATCCCCCACCACAACCCCTCCTCCTCCTCCTCCACCTCCACCACCACCACCACCACAACAACCCCCTAGATTGGATGAAATTCGTTTAAGAGAACAAATTAATGAAAACCTACAAGTGATTGAACAAAACATTGCTGCTATCCAAAATGAGCAAATCACGCCACCCCATCTTGTAGAGTTTGGAAAATCAATGCAAACTATTGTCGAGTCAGTTAGATTTGTTGATTCTCAATTAGATCAATTTCATAGACGATGACAAGAGTTGCGTGATTTTTATGCCGATGGTTTAACTTATAGGCAAACCACTGATTTTAAAATAACCAAAGCTCATTTATGTCCATATTTTAGCAACCCAAAAACAAGAGAACCAATGCAACCTAACCAGAAAAGAATTTCAATTAGGTGGTGTGTGCATCCAGAAATGGCTAGATACTTTTGGGATAGATGGTGGATGGTTTTTGATTATCCACCACATCGTAATTATGAGGTCCCTTTTTATTTTTTGAAGAAATTATACTGTGAGTTTGTAATGAACCAAAAACCAAATTATTTTGACATTAAGTCATTCCAGGGTGTTGGTCGTGGAATGCCACAGCATAGTTTACGAGCATGGAGTAATAATCCCCTACCGGATCCACCCATAGTTCCACTTGTTTCTCCATCGATTCCTGCAGATGTCCAAAATACATCATTCATTTTGACATTAGATGCTTTGACTTCCCTCACAGGTAACCTGAGTGAGCAAGCTGCTCACATGGCATCTGCTCCTCGATGGATGCCACATATGTGTTCAAGTTTTCATGAGACATGTGTAGGTCCTACTACTGCTGCAGGATCTACTTCAGTTCCATCTGAGCATGATGCAGCAGATGATAGTATGATGACATCTTATATGGATTTTCTTTGCTCGGATGTTCATCTTGACCAGGTATAGATATATATACATGCACATGTCAATCTTTTTATACTTCATTAAATATAGGTGCATATGGTGAAAATGGATAACAATAATAACAAAATTGAAAGGCTAAATGAATTCAACCACAAAACCCTAGCCTATCAACAACAAAGATCCACCATAACATATGAAGATTACCTAAGACAATGCAAATCAAATGAAATCACAAAGATTATACCATCACATGTCCAATAGGGTTTTGATCTCCATTTTTCCTATCTCCATTGATCTTGCTTGATATATTTGCTCTCAGATTTTATGTGCATAAGAGCTCAACAAAGAATGGAATGTGGTTGCAAGTAGGATCGTAGTGTAGTCAATTGATCAAGTAGTTATCTCATTAGGGCATTAGGTCATTAGGGTTTGATAATGAAGAAAGCATCTCCTTAAATAGAAGACACAATATGAAATGGAGGGATAAGATTGAGAGGTGTAAAAGGAGGTCGGCTAGGATTAGAGGGTAGGTAAAAGAAATAATAAAATAATGAAAGAGGTAGGTAGTGTTGGAATTAAGAGATGAATAACATGTGTCATGGGTAGAAAAGGCTAATGAATTAATTAAATAAATAAAGATCTATTTAATTAATAGAAGAATTAAGCTTAGATAATTAAATAAATAAAATATTTATTTAATTAGACATGACAATTTTGGGTGTCTACAATAGGTATAAACTAAGTGCATCTCTTTTTTTATACAATCTAATACTTCATTAAATAAATTTTGTTTATGTAGATAACGACTACACCTAATATTAGAGTCAATATTGTATCTACTAGAACACAACTCGGCACACCTTATGGGGTATAGTATAAATTTCTATCTAGACATTGTACTAGATCTTTTTAAGTTAATATGTTATCATCGTATACTATATAAATTTTCATGTTGATACATTGAATGCTTCTTTCTCCAGGATTCAGGTCATGAGGGACCCTCTACATCACATCGAGAAGAGGGTCTAACTATTGTGACACCATCTATGGTATGTATCTTATAATTCTTAAATGAAATATGAACTCTTAGAATATTGTAACTTAACTTGAAATTATTTAGTACACATATATATGTTCACTAAATATGATTTCATTAAATGCATGTATGCAGGTGGACACTACCATTAGGATAGGTTATCCTCATAATTTTGATCAGAGCCAATTTGAATGCACATCGACATCCTTTGAGGTATTAATATGTAATACTTAATTTGATCTTATTTTGACTCTTAATTTAAGATTTAATTGGACAATTTGAATTTGACCTTGTACAGGAGTTAGCTAGCACTACATTTGGTGTTGATACTACACAAGATACTACTAGAGGAGATACTGCTAGAGGATCTGATGAGCATATGGTAAGTTTGTAACTTAATTTAAGAATTCTACTATATTTGATAATTGATTATTTTAATAGTTAATTTCAAGTAATATTTTAATATTATTTTTTTATTGTACAGCATGAGACAGGTGGATCTGGACCATGTCCTGAGGACAAGAGAGTTATTGCTAGAGGATCTGATGAGCATATGGTAAGTTTGTAACTTAATTTATGAATTCTACTATATTTGATAAATGATTCTTTTAATAGTTAATTTCAAGTAATATTTTAATATTATTTTTTTATTGTACAGCATGAGACAGGTGGATCTGGACCACGTCCCAGGGACAAGAGAGATACTGCTAGTGGATCTGATGAGCATATGGTAAGTTTGTAACTTAATTTATGAATTCTCCTATATTTGATAAATGATTCTTTTAATAGTTAATTTCAAGTAATATTTTAATATTATTTTTTTATTGTACAGCATGAGATAGGTGGATCTAGACCACATCCCGGGGACAAGAGAGCACGAGATGTTATTGATGATAGCACTTAGATTTTACTATTTATATGGCTTTGATATGTACTTTTCTATGGACTTTACACATTTGTTTACATGTGCACATACTTTATATATATGGATAGTTGCATAATAGGATTAGATCATATATATTTTGTGCATACTTTATATATTTTGTGCACATTAGATATTATGTGGAGTGAACATCATGTAACCATCTAGACATATATATGGATTAGATATTATATGGATTATGTGGACTTGAAATTTTACTATTTATTTGGCTCTGATATGTACTATTTTATGGGCTTTACATATTTGTTTACATGTGCACACACATACTTTATATATATGGATAGTTTCATAATAGGATTAGATCATATATATTATGTGCATACTTTATGTGTATTGTGCCCATTAGATATTATGTGGACTTGAAATTATGTGCACATTAGATCATATATATTGACTTGAAATTTTGTGCATACTTTATATATTATGTGGACTTGAAATTTTATTTATGGAAGTTGTGCTTAAACAACTTTATAGGCATTATGTGGACTTGTAATTTTATTTTTGGAATTTCATTTAAATAGTTCTTGTGATTAGATAAACTAAAGGTGCATACATCATGAACTAAGTATCGAAACATATCTTATAATTATAACATATTCTAAATTAAAAAGTATCATTTAACAAATATAATGAATAGAACTTGATTAAAACATAATTATCTCATTCATAAATTTGACCAATAATCTCTCATTTATGTATATTGTACACAAAATGTAATCAAGAAGACATATCTAAAATAAAATAAACAATCTATTTAAATAACTTTGTTTTCATTGATGCCTTCTACTTGTGGTAGACCTAAAAATTTTTTTTACTAGATTCATTCCGTTATACCATCTACATCCTCTCTCTTTTGCAAAGCATCTATAATTGTCTCATGCTCTTCCATAGAGAGAGTCCATAATTGTTTATTAGCAGGCCTGCCACGATATCTATCCAATTTTATATTAGTTGCCACTACCAAATGTGAGTAATGTATAATCTTCTTCTCTAATTCATAATCTTCAAATGTGGGCAATCCATTCTTTCTTGTTAGATATTTGCATAGCCAAGTGCCAACAACAACCACAGATCCTATTGGGTAGTCATAACCATCATCATCTACTCGAGGAGTAGTTAGCTTATATTTTGGCTCTACACATCAAGCCAACCAATACTCTGTCCCCTCTTCATTGTCCTCTGGTGCAACAATAGCATAGACATGTCCTGTGCACAAAACAATTTTATTTTAATATTTAATGAGAAATAAAAACAAAAATATACACTGTAAGATTTCATAAATTTATGTACTATTTAATAAATCAAAACAAATTTCAAAAATAATTTTACCTTGTTGTATAAGATCTGAAATGCGATCATAGTCATTTGATGTAAACATTTGATCCATATCTTCATCAGTTCTTTCATGTGGATCATTTGCATCTATAGGTGTCAATGATTTTTGTTGCCATTCTTCAACCCATTCTTTATTCTCACAAAATTCCCAATCTCTGGAAACACAAAACTGACAAAAGCAAGCAAGTTGCCTAGTGAATATAGTCCATGTGTTTGAATTATAACTCTTAAACGAATGCCATTTAGCTGATCCAATGATGGTATTACAATCATGCCGAATAGGAATACTATCTTCCTCTATCAACCAGAAGAAACGTCGAATTGCAGAGTTTTCAGTTGATCCTTTTGACAACTTTGAATTGCACCAATCTACAACTGCACGAGCATCTCTGAATTTCAGTGCATCCTCGAATTTCAATTGTTCTCTAGCAAGAGCTCTTTTTATACAGGCACCGGCTCCATCGTGTTCCCCCTTACCATGTCCTGCTTCAAAAAAACTCCATAAATGTTGGACATTGGTTATCTTGTGAACTTTGCATAGCCAATAAAATATTCTTGCATTTTTGAATTGTCCCGTACAGTTATCTAACCATATCATATGTTGTTTCATGTCAATTTCTCTTTCCTTAAGATTATCATAAAATACCTCGAAGCAATTTTGAACAAACTCTGAAGAGTGTAATCGATTATCGCTAACATAGAAATGATACTCCCTGAAAATTTTTCTATTATCTTTTGTACTGTCATGGTCATGTCTATATATAATGTGCACAAATATGGCAACTTGCATTGAGTTGTAGTATTGTGATTGAGTTTCCTCTTGTGGTTTTAGAGTATAATTTTCTGCAAAATCCACAACTGATACTATTGTTCCAACTGGAAATGTGTTCTTGCATATACGAAACTATTCATCAAGCCATCGGGCATGTTGGGAATGTTTCACATATTTTGGAACAATATGAGTTTTAAACTCACTCCTAAATGCATTCACACTATTCTGTTCTGTAATCAATTCTAAACATTTCCCCATCTTTCCATCCTTTAGAGGGTATTCTATATTTTTAAATCTCCTAACATCAACCATTTTTTGTCCAAACTCAAATGAAACATGTTCATGCAAACATTCACCTATCGAAGAATAGTTCCCACATAAATTGCAAAGGCCTTAAATGCATGAACTGGAAAGAAATAATTGTTCATTAGGTGGTTTACAAAATAAACTTCCAATAAAATCTTTTATAGTTTCAGGTGGAACATAAACACCACAATCCTACACAAGATCATTATCATGTAACATACAACGAATATATCGAAAAACATCATAATAGTAACGAAACTGGACATGAGTTTTACAACAACAAGATATTCTTTGTTTATTGATTTTAACATACTAGGGTTTGCATTTTTCAAATGATCTTTGACTAATTCGTAAATTCATTAACACAAATTCATCACTAAATTTTTTAAAGAATTCAGTTTGAGTCATGTCAAGAAGATGTTTTGGATGAGGATTATGAATTTTTGATCCCACCCTTAACTTTAAAACATCTCTAGCATTTGATGAAACTCTAATGTTATCATGCCAAAATTTTCCAATTAATTGTTTAGTTTCATCATTTAATTTCATGTCCGACCTTTGAAGTCTACCACTAAAACTCCAACAATGGTTTAGTGGATCAATTTCAATTGTGTCTCTTCTTTTGGCTGCTCTTAACAAGGTTCTACGATGTAAGTTCAAATAGCCACTTATATCACTTAACATTCTTTTACTAACAATCATTTTGTCAACTATAGCAGTCGTTATAACTCTACGTGCTGCATTCTTATCTTTAGATCGACTTGTTTTTCCTATAGAATCGATGGCACTGGCAATAGTAGATACAACTTGCTTATATGATTCATCTTTTCTTTTTGGTTTTGCGTAAATACCTATTTTTTTCATGACTTTACACATTTTTAACATTTTTATTAATTGTAGCATTAATTGACATTGGAATCCTAACTTTTTATTATAGAAAATTGTTTATATAATCTATTTGCATGTGTTCTGATTTGTATCCAAGAAACTAACCCATTAAGATTATCTAGCACATTGCTATCAATAGTAAACAAATTACATTCATTTTCTTTCAGAGAGGGTGGTGTAATATTTTCAATTTTTATTTCTTTTCGTATTGGTGTATGAAATTTATATCCAGCTTCATTTAAATCAGCAATTTGATTGGCATCATAGTCATTAGGATTTAAAAACATATCAGGATTCACATCCACATCAACATTTGCATCAACAGTCATACCTGTGTGTGGTTCTACATTTCTTGCATCCATCATGATGTCTTCAATGGTCTCATCTACAATGGGCACTGAACTAGATGCTTCAGAAGTGTTATTCAAATGTCATTGTTGTGATCTTTGATCTCTTTGGCATTTTGCCTCCTTCTCTCTTTGTGCTTGAATTTTGTCCACTGTCATTGTCCTCTTTTTTTTCTTTTGACGTTGCTTAGAACCCATTTTTACAAACTCGTCTTCAAAAAATAATATCTTTTTACTGAGTTCTTCAAAAAATTGTGTAAAAAATATTAAAAAGTACTGCCAAATGATGTAAAAAATCTTTGTCACTACGGATTTCAATGATAGTGTGGTAAATCGATGCAATCTATCCTTTTTTTTACAGTAACGGTTATTTAGAAATGGGGACCCATTATTTAAATAACAGGTCCCCATTTTAATAACAGGGGCCCATTATTTAAATAACAGGCCCTCGTTTTTAAAACGAGGGCCCGTTGTTAAATCCAACGGGAAAAAAATGAAATGGGCCCCCATTTTATAAACGTGGCCCCGTTATGCAAAATTTGAATTCACAACCCGCCACTTGCCTCGGGATTAGGCCTGGGATAGGCCTAGGATGGCCACACCTGAGACATGAACCTGCAAATTCAAAGCTCCATGAATGAAAACACAAATATGATGAAATGAAATAGTTTACGTGCCTCTAATCAGAGAATTTTTATACAAAATTGAAGCCCATTTCAGATTATACTGTCTAGATTCTAAATATGTAAATTAATTTAAAAATTGATTATTATAACTATTTTTCATTTAATTTATACTAAATCAGGTCCATAAATTTGAAATATTAACTAATTTTCTTAATTTAATAACTTTTTTATTTTAATGAATTTTGAAAAAAAAATTATATGTCATCAACCTACACAAAATTCTTTTCAATTTAAAAAAAAAAAATTCAAAAAATGCTAAGTTTACATCAAATTATGTGGGTCGTACACGTCAAATTTTTAAAAAGATAATTACGACCATTAAAAAATTAATTAAAAAAAAAATATTTGAAAAAAAAATACAGAAAAGTATGCTCATCAATCTTTAGTGTGTTACAAACCATTCCCCAAAACGGTTTGAGAAAATAATTTTAATTGTGTCAAAAAGTGTGGGTCGTACACATGCATGGTATGGTCCTGAAACAGGCATTTTTAAAACATAGTTTTTAGAACTCCATTCAAAAAGTTATTTTTTATTATGTGGGTATAAAAATAAATTACATATTTGAAAAGGACACTCAGAGAGCTATCTTTTATACTCCTTACTTTTTCCAAGATTCAATCTCTAAGTGTTTCAAAATTTAAGCTCAAGTGAGACAAAATCTAAAAAACAGGGAAAACACTTCCACTTTTTGGCCAAAAAGTGGACTCATCTTCTTGCACTGACCCTGATAGCAACATAAGGAACATTGGCAGCATGTTTTGGTTTGCATTCAAATCCGACAAAGACTCCACTAGCATCAAGGATTTCAAGTTACCGATAAACTAGGTACTGGTATAGGAAGTCGACATCATTTGGAAACCGACAAAGGGTATTGGAAGCCAACATCACTTGGAGATCCGGAAAAGGGTAGTTACTAGCAAAGAACTTTATAATTCATATATATTTGTAATGAGTTGACACGAATAATCATTTTGGTATTATCAATGTAAGCCGACATATGGCATGAATGTTTGTAAGGACATATAAGTCAGTTTATTAGGTCATTTTGATATAGAACATATTAGATTAGATTAGTGATGCAAATATTATGTATGTGAGATCATTTATGTGTGAAAGCAATGTTTTGTAATGATCTATAGATGATTTTGAGGTGCTCACAAAGTATATGTTATTCTGGCAAGGGTTTATGGTTTAAGAACCGAAACAGTTAGAGCTTTAACCAAAACTCAATTAGGCATAAAAGATGCATTATATGAGTTCAATTTTGCATTTTTGTATCTGAAATTGATTGTACTCAGTGAAACTCTTTGTGATGAGTAATGTGCCTTCCTCCATGTGCATGCCTCCATTAAATGTGTAATATCTCTTCATATAGCTAGTGAATTGATATTGTGGGTCACAAATCCCACCATGGTTTTTCCTCATTGAGGTTTTCCATGTATAAATTTCATGTGTTATGGTGTTGATTTATGTGATTGCTTTATTTATTTTAGTTATATGGTTTTATGTTTAGCGGTTGATGAGTGCATGCTTTGATAAGGTTAAAATCTTACATTCCGATAGAACATTGATTCACCCCCCTCTCAATGTTCTTGGATTCCAACAATATACCAATAACTTGAGCTTCAAAATTGCTAGCAGTGACTGATTGAGGTGCATATGATTGAGATATGCTAGCTAACTTCCCCTCACACTCTTTTGTTTTCTTGTCAATGTCAATATTGAACCTAGAAAAAATTAGATATGACTTGTGTAGACGTATAAAAATGACCACATTCCTAAATAAATATTTTATGTTCATTTCTCTATTTGATTAAATCTAATTTAATTAAATTATCTACATTCTTCTATTTTATAAAGTAAATTACTCAATTTATTTAAATAAAATTCACTATATCCATTTAATGAATAAATCATTTTATTTAATTAAATCCCCCTAGCCACTTTTAATTAAATTCAAATTTAATTAAATAGTTATCCTAAATTGATTAAATCAAATTTATTTAATTACAACCAAATTGAATGAATTAAATTATTTCAATTAAATCCTATTATCCCCCCATCCACTTGCAAAATCTCAAACCCCTTCCTAATCCCTTCTAGAATCTTCTAATCGCTTCTAATTAACCTAACCCTCCTCTAAAATTTGTCACATCCCTAAGCAAAGGGAAGTCACTTCTCAAATGGCCCAAAGTCTTTGATAACCATTAAAGGTTTTCAACCTTCAACCACTAAATCCTTAAAGTCTTTGAAAACCATTGAAGGCTTCCAACTTTCAACCACTTAATCCCCAAAGTCTCCAATAACCATTAATGGTTAATTCAAACCCTCCCACATGGTTAAAACATTTGTTTTGACTCAACCTCTACCCAACCTAAAGGTCTCATCAGGCCATTAATGCTTTGACCATGATTATCTCTTAATCATTTGCACAAAGGTTTATCCTTGGATTAACTCTTAATCCAGTGGGTAAACCTAATTTAGACTTGACCCTCAGCCTTTAGATAACCATGAGGTCTTCTCAAGCCTTTAATGCCTCCAACCTCTTCTCTCAACCCAATCCTATGTTGACACTTGTCACTATTTTATTGGTGCCAATTGTGCACATGGATCCCCAACTTTGAAACTTGGCCCTTGATTAAACCATTCAATCTTGACCATCCATTGCCCTGTTTGTGCTATAAATAGAGCTCTCATTCCTCCATTCTTAACAATCATCCTTCAAATTTGTAGCATCACACTTATTCTCAAATTCTTTCAAGCTTTCATATCATATTTATGCTCATTATTTAGCCTCTCTTTAAATCAGGAAGTAGACTAAATATGCATGTTTAGATTAATTTCTTTATCATTTTAGTTCAATCATAGACTAAATATAGTATGCTAGGATAGTATTCATACTAATCTTGTCATCTTATCATCTAGTTTATTGCATTTCTAAGATCATACATAGCTTAAAACACATCTCATACTAAAATCTATCTAAGCATCTCTCATTCTCATATTTGCCATCCCTAAACCATTTTGCTTAGTGATCTGAGAGCAAAACATTGGTTTGAAGGACATTGTGAGATAGAGAACCATGGGACCCTCCTTGGGAAGCTGAGTAATACGTTATTACTCCATAGCTTGCACCAAGAAGTCCTGTGTGTGTGTGTGGACTAGTAATTTAATCATATTTTCACATTTTAAATTCTACCAGCCCACTTTTCCACCATACATTTCTGGCGCCCACCGTGGGGCCCGACCCCAAATAACAAATCGGTTTTTCAAATTAATCACTTTTGCAGGTTTGCAGGAAACAGGAATTGGCGCGTCAAAAACATTCCATAGCGCATCCGCCTAACAGTTTAGCGCTTCTAGCCTACTGTTTAGCGCGTGGGCTCTATTCTTTAGCGCGTGAAGACCTTTTCTTAGCACATGATTTTGTTTTAAAATTTTTTCCTGTAGGTCTCGATGTGGGCGAATCACAGAGCAGCACGTTCAACAGCCAGAATAGCGCATACGATCCCCAGTTCAGCGCTTGTAACCCATAATACAGTGCGTACAACCCAAACAATAGTGCATCATATTTAAAATTACCTGTAGAGCTAGAGTGGAAAAGAAAAAACATAGAGTAGCTCTTCCAACACCCAGAATAGCGCACCCAGGGAACAGAGTATCGCGTTTATCATAAAGTTTAGTGCATAGAACGTATATTGTAGCGCGTACAGTTTGTTCTGTAGCGCATCATAGACAGAGAAAAACAAAAACAAATTTTTTTTTATTGTAACCAAATTGGAAATTTAGACTTGTAGAAGTCCCCCATATCGTCTAACATTTTATCTCTTTTGTTTGCTTGCAGGATGCTAACAGTTTCTTGCAGGTAGAGTGAGGAATTTTATGTTAAAAATGATTTCTTTTGTTGACATCCAAATCAGAAATTTGCTTTGTTGACCATTTCCTTTTTATAGATCAGAAAATCTTTCTTTTAAGATTAAAAAGAACATCATGTTTTTGTGGAGCAACATCTCTACATAGTTTAGCAAATCACTGAATTAGGAGGTTTAAAAAGAATTTTTGATTACTTTGTCTCGAAAGTGGAAGGAATATACTCTCCCTTTAACTAGGTGATCAAAAATCCAGACCACTCTTACCGCTTTCAGTAATTCAAGCATTAAAACTTTTAGTAGGCCTGCCTTCCCGAGGAGTTGCAATCAACTCTTAAAGCCATTTATGGCCGGTGTGAAGGGAACGACCTAAGTGGGGAACAACTTTGACACCAAGAATTCCAACCCACTATAATCAAATGTGGAAAGTGACAAAAGTCCTTTTCAATGGTTGTGCGCAGTGATTAGCCTTCCCCTAGTATCCTCGAGATACGTAAAGCCTTTGTTCTAAAGGTTGGGAAGCCTCCTGAGGGAGTTTATCACTGACGACCGAACGGGAAGCCTGATTAAGAACCATAGAATTAGAAACTTTGAACCGAGTCAGTAACCAAACATTTGTAACATCATAGTGCAAGGGTGGGGAAGAATCTACCCCCAAGATTACTCACCATATATCTCCCAAGATAACTACTCAACTGTGAAGCAATTCCCTTTGGGTTAACTTCTGGCAAAAGGCAAAAAAATGGGCACCCTCTAGGGGGTGACACGGCTGTTTGAGCTGACGGAGTATCAAGACTAGTGGGCTATGATGTTATTTATGACCCTTGACTAAAGAGTCTGTCTGAAGTGTATTACTTGTATCCAAACTTGTTAAAACATTGGGGATTTGAACACATCCTCGTAGAACATACACTTTCTGTTAGATTAGGTGAAATGATTGTACTTTGTGTACCATGCTTACATTTGTTATTTCAGAAAATCATCCATCACACTTGAAAACTTCACAACAAAATTCAAAATCCACAAAGAAATCACCCAAATGAAAAAATCAGGGCAGTATAGCACATAAGAGCAACATCTTAGCAAGTGGAACACTTCTATTAGCGCATCCAAACTAAAAATTAGCGCGTGTAGTTAAAACAGTAGCGTTCTATCATCAAGCAAAACAGTATACAATCTTTTAGCGCATCCGAAACACAGTCTGGTGCGTGGCAGCAAAATTTTAGCATGTAGGTGCCCATAATTAGCGCATAAAGTAAAATAGTTAGCGCGTATCAGGCCCAGTATAGCGCATCGATTTTTTGAACAAATTCCACAACATTTTCAACAAGTCCTAATTTTAGCGCATGGCAGCAATAGCTTAGCGCGTGGCATAGATACATTAGCGCATTCACTCAAACAGTTAGTGCGTGGAAGGCCCAGTATAGCGCGTAGATTTTATACCAGTTAAACAAAATTTTCCAGAGAGTCCAACCTTTAGCGCGTGTCTAGGGGCAGCTTAGCACGTGTGCTTAGTCTTTTAGCGCATCTGGTAAATTCAATAGCGCATGTAAACTCTGTTCTAGCACGTGATCCAAGAGTGACAAACCAGAGAGTTAAAACTGGAAAATTTTTGAAAATTTCAAAAACATTTTGGAAGACTTTTTTAAATCAAAAATCATCTTTTATCAAATCAAAGTGACAAAAACAAACCATTAAAAACTTTTCTCAGGCTAAATTTGTGTCAAACAAAGCTGTCAGAATCTGAAACGAATCGCATGATAAAGGATGTCTCTCCTATCATAATCTGAAAAATTTTCATCATCAGTATCAATCAAATCCTTTACCATCTTACGGATTTTTATCTTAAAAACACTTGTTTAAAATTTTCAAATTGTCAAATCAAGTTTCCAGATCGGGAGACTTTATCCATATCATTTGACACACTTTGTCGTGAAGGGGCATCTAAACCTTCATTCTGATAAAGTAAGATTTGAAATTTTTAAAACAAGAATCAACTGAATCCAAACAAATCAAAGGAAATCATTGATCACTCATGCATGACTAATCCCCTTATTCTAAGAAGAAAGAACCTCTATCGTAACATCACGTTGAAGAAACAACAACCTAGCTTTTCCAAATTCATCAAGAGAAATAAGTTTTTATATATCAATTGTCAACTCTTCAAATCTCATCGGGTATTTCTTCATCACGTCAAACGTTATATCCAAAACAAATCTAGCAAATTTGACAAAGAACCCCTGAAAACAAGAGCATACTGTCAAAAGTCTGCTTTTAATCAAAAGATAAACCGTGGAGGAAAGATCAATCTAGCATTCTTGCCCAACGAGTGCATCACATATAACACATCTTGGTCAGAACCACCAATGCCCGAGCAACACATCAACGATTCTTTTGTCCCTTTCATCACTGAGAGTTTCTACTAAAATGCCTGTCACTCGCTCTCAAAGAAACAAACAAAGTGAGACACCCACAGAATCAAGTATGAATCGTAGATTATCAAACCCTTTTGAAGTGCCACACTCAGAAGAGCCTGAAATTACTGACGCAATTCTGCAGGAATGTCAAGAAAATCCTTCATTCCAAAAACTCATCAAAAAACTCATGGAAAATGACAAAGAAAAATATCTACTCATGCTTACGAGTAAAGGCGTTAAACTTCCTGAAGATTTCGACGCAAACGTCTTTCAAATCAAGTCTCAACAATATACATATCAAGAACAACAAAGAGAAGAAGAAACTCGCATACCTGAACAACACATTCCAGAGCAACGTATACCCGAAATGCATATACCTGAGCTTGAAACTCCAGAACAACACATACCGTTTACTACACCTTTTCAGTTAAGAACAAATACGAGGGAAGAATTCATCCCTCGACAAGATAATGCGCCCTTGGTTGCTCTTACTCAAAAAATGCAAATGTTGCAAAGACAAATACAAGATATGCAACAAGGGATAACAGTGCAGTACTCTATAAACGAAATCTGTCCTTATCCATTTGACAGAAGATTAAACATGGTACCTTTTCCTCCAAACTTAGATGTTCCCAAATTTAATAAATATGATGGGAAAAGTGATCCTCGGGATCATGTTCGAGAATTTTGCACCATGAGTCTTGAATTTGCTCATGATGACACTTATCTAATGAGGTTGTTTCCAAGAAGCCTGGGAGGACAAACAATGGAATGGTTATCCAAGATTACACCACCTGTCAGATCATTTGATGAATTGGTTAACAAATTCATCACCCACTATTCTTACAACATCCAACATGCCATAACCATGCTAGATGTTTGTAACACCAAACAGAAGAACAATGAAACATTCATGTTGTTCCTTCAGCGTTGGCGACGCATGGTATCATGATATCCTCAAGATATTCTTGAAAAAGAAAAAATGGAAATCTTCATTGATAACTTAAATGGCAAAATGAGTTACAGACTCAAACTTCAATGCATACCATCTTTCACCAAATTGATTGAAAATGGCATTCAAGTAGAGGAAGCTTGTGTCAAAAAGGGAATACTCAAGTTCTACAAGGAAGGAACAAACTCATCAAACTACAATAACCAAAACAACACCAATCTTGACAAATCTCGATTTTGGACTCGAAACAAAAATGAAGGCAACAATGAACCATATGATCCGAAATCTAAACAACCAGTGCTTGCCTTATCAGGAAATACTCAAAATGTGAAAAATCCTAAAAATGCTACTCCCAGTGCTAACACATATGCACCAAACAATGCTCAAGGACAACTCAACACCAACAACGCCAATGATAATCAAAGCAAAAACCTGAATCCAGGGCCTAACAACAATTCACGCAACAACACTAACAATTTCCAAAAGTGTATCTTCACACCACTGGGCCAATCATTAGAATCCGCATTCAGAGAACTGTTGGCAAACAAGATTCTTTCTTTGCCCCCAATCAACAATTATGAGCCCCCAATCAAACCACCTTGGTGGAATGATTCACACTATTGTGATTTCCATCGCAACAAGGGTCATAGAATAAACGAGTGCATGAGATTGAAACACATAGTCCAAGACATGATTGATCGAGATGACTTAACGGTGGATGGTCTCAAAACAAATAATGATCATGAAGCCTTCAAAAATCCTCTCCCAAATTATAACGAAGATGGCGCATCAACTTCAAATGATACACACAGAGCTCGTATTAATCACATCTACAACAACACAATCAATCACATATCAGCTGAAGACCATCAAGTCAATGTCATAACCATTCGAGATCGGCATGATCATGAATCTGTCAATGTAACAACCCGGACTCAGAAATATGTCTTGAAGGGACATACTGCACCTCCAACTGCCACACCAAAAATCCAATACGACTTGGTTAACCAACTACGCAAGACTCCAGCTCAGATATCTATCCTGGAATTGTTGAAATTATCCCCAAAACACAAAGACATATTGGAGCAAGTGCTATTGGAAACAAATGTACCTCAAAATCTGGATACAGACAGATTTCAAGCCATGGTCGCCCATATGACAGAACCTCATAACCTCACCTTCTCAGAGCATGACAATACTTCATTGAGTCATCCGCATAATAGTCCTCTACATATTGAAGTCATTGTTTGCAAACACCGAGTAAAAAGAGTCTTAATAGATGGAGGAGCCAGACTTAATATATGTACTTTAAAGCTTATCCGTGCACTAGGCTTCTCAGAAGAATCCATTGATCCTTGTAAAAAGATTACCATAAAAGCATATGATGATGAGGAAAGGTCCTCTAAAGGAACAATAGTATTACCTATTCAAGTAGGACCAGTGCAAAAGGATACTATATATCAGGTCTTAGATATTGATCTCACCTACAATATCTTATTAGGATGACCCTGGATACATGAAATGAAAGCAGTACCTTCTACATATCACCAGTGTGTCAAGTTTCCTTATGATGGACAAGAAATCTCCATATCAGCTGATCATAATCCATTTCAAAATTGTAACACAATGGGGGCAGCCCAAGATAGTTTGGTTCCTCATAACAAAGAAAAGTAGTGGTCTTCAACATCCGATCCACCAACAACAAAATCCAACTCCTTATGGGGAGACTTCAAACAAAAAATGCACATCAAAGACCAGGGCATGGGAGAATATTCTCTAGAGCCTTTATGTTTAACCAGATTGCCAACATCACCTAGATTGCATGGTTTACCTACTATATCAACACATCTAGCAACTCAGCCCATCACTAAAATTGATGGTACCTTCATCCAATTGGGTACTCTAGCACATGAATCAGAAGATAAAGATGTTCTTAGCTGGCTATACAAAGATGAAGAAGAAGATAATAGAGCAGCCGCTCTGGACATTGTTCTACCAACACACCTGTATGGAAAAGGCTACTTAATCATGAAGCAAATGGGATATGACAGTAAAGGACCTATTGGGAAATGTAAAGGAGTCACTGAACCTATAGATCTTCCTTCACAACCTAGTAGAAATAAAGTAGTATTGGGTTCTAAATTCAACTTCCTATTGAAACAGCCGCCACACACAAATGCAAAACCTCAATGGAAGGAAAAAAAGAAGTACAAGGAAGAATCCTGGCAGGAAGCACTCTTTGAATTAGCAGAAACAATCCGCAAGGCACGAGAACGTCAAGATCAGAAGTTGCATCAGGGAAAGCTTTTAAATCATAAGAAGGCCATATCTGTAGCAGTGGCTCATATTCACACACTAATGGCTCAAGAACAAATCATGTCATCACAAGAAACCATCATTCCTCCCCGAGGAAGCACAAGCTATGAACAAATCTAGACCGTGGAAGATGGATCGAATATAGAATCAACACAAAATATCAAAATAGTATCCATCATCAAAGATTTGTTTTCACCATACAACATACCTGTTTGTAGCATAGATAGAATTTGGGATGATGCCTATGAGATAGATTCCAATGAATATGAATGGGGTACCTGCTCTGATACTGCTACAAATATCCTAGATGATACTAATTTCATATCCATTTCTCAAGAAGAACATAACGCAGAAGATAGACCCCTTGAATTTGGACCACAACATATCTATGACGTTCAAGAAAGCGAACAGAAATATTACGAACAAGTCTATGTAGAAGATGATACCATCGAAGACCTCGATAAAACCTTGGACTTCTTTAAAACCAAGACCCATCATGATGACAACTCTATCCTAACACTTACAGTAGCCGAACTTGACCCGCCCAACGATTCCTTACCACTTTTCTTCCCTAATCTCATCAACTGGAATAAACTTGAAACTCATGATATACCGATTTTCCCAGATGATGCATCTATTATCCATTACTTATGTACTGTAAATCCCGAAACAGGCTCTACCAGTGAACAAAATAACGATATCTGTCAATCAGTGAGTGCCAAGTCTCTTAGTCACAAAAATGAACCAAATAAAGAATCTGATGCTAAAAACCAGTCAATGGCAGCTCTAGATCCCAAAAAAGTAAAAATAAAGGACGCATCTAAGGGTGAAAACCTTTTTAAGGTACCTAATGATGGGAGACTTGACACTCTTCCTGAACATTTTCATGAGTGATCACCCATATTGATTGAGCCCACTCAATCAATCAACATTGGTACCATAGAAGCAGCCAGAAACATTCACCTTGTAGAATCTCTGACAGAGGAAGAAAGATCAGCATTCATCATCTTCTTTAAAGGACAGCAAATTAACTTTGCTTGGTCATATGCTGATATGCCTGGAGTTGATCCACACTTAATCATGCATCACTTGTCCATCTCTACAGGAGTCAAACCAGTCAAGCAAAAGCTACGAAAGATGAATCCATAGGTGGCACTCATGGTCAAAACTGAATTGAAGAAATTATTAGATGTCGGATTCATCCGACCTATTGACTATGCAGAATGGATTTCCAACATTGTTCCAGTATCAAAACCAGATGGTAGTATCAGAATATACACTAACTTCAGGGATGTCAACAAAGCTTGTCCAAAAGATGATTTTCCTCTGCCAAGTATCGATATAATTGTAGACTTCACAGCAGGCCATGCAATGCTCTCATTAATGGATGGTTTCTCAGGCTATAATCAAATCAAAATAGCTCCTGAAGTTCAAGACAAAATAACATTCACCTGTCCTTGGGGAACGTACTGTTGGAATGTTATGCCTTTTGGCTTAAAGAATGTAGGAGCCACTTATCAAAGAGCAATGACAACAATATTCCATGATATGATGCACACATTTATGGAAGACTATGTGGATGATTTACTAGCAAAATCCTTCAGTAGAGCTGAACATCTCGACATCCTAACAAAGATCTTTGATCGATTGTAGAAATTTCAAGTCCGACTCAACCCTAAGAAGTGTGTCTTCGGGGTTACACCAGGTAAGTTACTAGGCTACATAGTCTCAGCTAAAGGTATTGAAGTTGATCCAGCAAAGGTACAAGCCATCATGGACATGCCACCACCAAAGAATATCAGTCAACTTAGATCTCTACAAGGATGACTTCAATCAATCGGGCGATTCATCGCTCAACTAGCAGATAAAAGTCTGCCATTTAACCACTTGCTACACAAAAATGTACCGTTTAGATGGGAGACTAAGTGTGCAAAATCTTTTTACCAAATTAAATAGTACCTGATGAATCCACCGGTTCTAGTACCACTAGTTGCAGGAAAGCCTCTTATACTATATATCTCAACAACAGATATTTCACTGTGGGCACTATTGGCACAAGAAGATCAACAAGGAAAGGAACGCACCATATATTACATCAATCAAACATTGAACGGCTATGAGCTCAACTATACATTCATTGAAAAGGCTTGCCTAACAGTGGTCTTTGCATCTCAGAAGTTCCGACATTATATGCTAGCACACACCATAAAACTAGTGGCAAAAATTGATCCTCTCAAGTATCTACTCAGCAAGGTAGCTCTCACAGGTCGATTGGCTAAATGGGTCATGATTCTCAATGAATTTGACATCCACTACACAAAAAGACGAGCCATCAAAGGACAAGCAATTGCAGATCAACTGGCTGACGCACCACTCCCAGGCAAGCAAACCATGGAGATCGAATTCCCAGATAGGGATGTTTTTGCTCTTTCCTCCAAACAATGGACCCTATATTTTGATGGATCGTATACACAACATGGTTCAGGGGCCGGCATTCTATTCATCACTCCTGAAGGACACACTATGCCACGATCATATAGACTTATGTTCCCATGTACAAATAATGTAGCTGAATATGAAGCATTGGTCATAGGCATCAAAATGGCCGTTGAATGGAAAATCATAGTGCTAAAAGTCTATGGAGACTCACAACTAGTCATCAATCAAATCAACAACAACTATCAGACAAAGGATGACAAGCTATTACCCTACAAACGCATGGTGGATGACTTCAAGCAGTATTTTGTACACATCACCTTCGAGAAAATACCAAGGTTGAACAACAAAGCTGCCGATGCAATGTCTATGATCGCTTCATTACTACAAATTCTAGAACAGTAGAGTCGTTATGAGTTCCTGGTAGAGCAACTGTTCTCCCCGCCTATGACCACTCTGAATCCCAGGTTATATATGCCTTGACTGGTTTAGATTCTCCATTATATGGACCAATATATGACTACCTCAAGAATAATATCTTACCCATTGACCAATCCCATAACCAAAAATGTAACTTTATCCGACAAGCTACCCGTTACACCCTTACTGCTGATACCTTATATCGTCGAGGTCTAGATGGTACTGTTCTTCGTTGTCTTGATCCTAATGATTCTGATTCAGCTTTACACGAGCTTCATGAAGGTATTTGTGGTACACATTCTAGTGGCACTACTCTTGCTAAAAAGCTTCTATGAATGGGATACTACTGGCCTACAATGGAGAAAGACTCATATCATTTCGCCAAGAAATGTCCTAAATGCCAGATCCATGGCAATTTGATACATGCTCCAGCATAGGAACTGCAACCATTTACAACATCCTAGCCCTTTTGTCAGTGGGGACTAGACCTGACTGGCAAAATACATCCTTCATCTTCAAATGGATACAAGTTCATTATAACAGCAACCGAATACTTTACCAAATGGATAGAAGCAGTTCCCATGACCACAGTGACCGGGAAACAAATTGCCTCTTTTATCCTAAATTATCTGATCTGCAGATATGGTATTCCAAGTTCAATCATCACAGATAATGGATGACCTTTCAAAAACCAAGATGTACAGGAACTATGTGAAAAATTCAAAATCCAACATCAGTTTTCTACACCATACTACCCACAGGGAAATGGTCAAGCAGAAGCATCTAACAAGACAATCCTAAAAATCCTCAAGAAAACAGTGAATGATGCAGGCAAAGATTGGCACGTACAACTCAATCCAGCACTTTGGGCATACAGAACCAGCATCCGCACACCTACAGAAGCAACACCATATTCATTGGTATATGGATCAGAGGCTATTTTACCCTTGGAGGTAGAAATTCCATCTCTTAGAGTCTCTTTGAAAGGTTTAATCCCCGATGAAGAGTATCGAGTTAACTGACTGCAAGAACTAGAACTATTAGATGAAAGACGCCAACATGCTTATACTCATCTCAAAGCATATCAGCAACGCATGTGCAGGAGCTACAATCACAAGGTCATTCCCCGCAACTTCAAGGTTGGTGATCTAGTCCTCAAAGAAAATCCAAGAAATCAGCAAGATAGAGAAAAGAAAGGAAAATTTGAACCTAACTGGTTGGGTCCCTATGTCATCATATCAGTCTATGGATCAGGTGCCTATCAGCTAACAAATTCTAAAGAAGATGTGCTCGATGATCCAACTAACAACATTCATCTAAAGAAGTACTATACTTAAGGTAGCTTAGTGCACAGAAAAAGCCAAAAACAATAAAAAATAAATAAAAAATAAAAAAAAATCCAGAAAAAGCAAAAATACAAAGTACAATAAAAACAAATGGTGAAAACCTGGTAAACAGGCGCCCTTGTGAAAGAATGGCTCCTTTATCTATATCCATGCCATTTTATCCATCAAAACACTATCGACCATCGCTTGACACTTAGCATATATCCATTCAGGACATACTTAGCGTAGTCACTATCCTGGGTTATCCATTTGTATCTATTCTCTTACCGCATTCCACCATGGCTTGGAAATCACTGTACATAATCATATCCAGAGGTATACTTAGCTAGGGGTATTAAATTGTTCAAACACTTGCAAACATTCAAGACATTCCAACTATTGCAAAACACAGACGCATGACATCCAACAAACAAACCTACACTTCATCACCAAAACAAAACAAAAACAATTCACAAAAATTTCAAGGATGGCTGATTTTTTGAAGTACTAAATGTTGCATTATCGCATAAAAGTCTTGATTATTTTGCATTTTGAACTTTTTAAATTGTTGAAATCTCCTCCTTATCTCATAAAAAGCTTCAAAGCTAGAGATCATGAGGAAACTCCAATATTTTTTTAGTCTTTTGTTTGGGAGGCGATCACTTGTACTATGTGAATATTTGCCTTGAGACGTGATACATTACATATCACTGAAGGCCTGATTCTATTTTACGCATATAAATGATCTACTCTTGTCTGTTTACGCAATACACACTCAGGTCGTCCTGGTTCAATTATACCTTGACGCTTGTGCTATCTTGCAAAATCAAATATCATGCAAATTTTACTCAGGTCATTATGGTTCAATTATACCATTATGCTTGTATAAATTTTCAACATATCCTAAAATCAATAAATGCTCCATGATGATATTCACAAAGAAAGCAAACAAATGGTTATATCGGATGGCAAATACAGAATGCGAGATGCTCCAAAAACAATTAATTGCATATCATTTTACAATTAGTTGCATATCATTTTACAATTAGTTGCATATCATTTTGCATCATTATTACATCATTTTACATCATATCATATTACAATAGTTGCATATCAAAACATACATGTCATTTTCAAGATACATCTCACAGCATATAAAAACATACATCCTGCATCATACATTACATTATCTATGTAAAACTTACATCATCATCATATAAAAAAATAAAAAAAAGAAGTCGCTCACAAAACATGCATCCATATACACATCACATGATCAAAAATGGTGCCATCCATATATATATCTCAAAAATGATCCAAATGTACAAAATATGTCAGAACTGTGTCCAGTACAAACGAATACAATGCTCAAAAATACAACAGAGACCATGTCTCTCAAGTATGACTATCCCCTGATGGAGATGGTCTCGCTCCAGATGCACCTGCCCCTGGATCTCTAGGAGGGTCCTATCTCGGTGGCCCTGTCACCCCTTGGCTCTCAGATCGTGTCCCAGTGGTTCGAGATCGACTCGATCTTGACTGTGCAAAGCTCTCCACTCATCGATCTCTGGGTACTGCAGCCTCATAATGCCGCCTATAATACTCCGCCTCCTGCACTATCCGTGTCAGCTCTCTAAGGGTGTCTCTCAATGGACCACCCGTCGCTGCTCTCT
This sequence comes from Cryptomeria japonica, assembly GCF_030272615.1. Classification (NCBI taxonomy): domain Eukaryota; kingdom Viridiplantae; phylum Streptophyta; class Pinopsida; order Cupressales; family Cupressaceae; genus Cryptomeria; species Cryptomeria japonica. Next base: position 74,727,940 of record NC_081408.1, on the reverse strand, counting down.
GCACACTCGCCAACGCCTCCTCCGCTCGACCCCGCCGCTCTATCTCAGTATCTCTCTCAGTGGTCAACTAAGAAATCTACCGCTGATAGGTCAAAATCTGCGCCTGCAGCTGCTGAACGGTAATCTGCAAGGTCTGGATCTATGCATCCTCCACATGACCTGGCACTCGAACCCGCAGCGGTACCTGTGCTAGAGCCACCCCTCCCACTCGCCCTGTCCTCGGTACTGGAGGTGGGAGTATATCTACTCTCCTCCTCTATGCTGGTCTACTCAGCTCCTCCTCACCCCCCAATGCAGCTAACACCTCCATCACTCTCCCCTCTCTCCCAGCTCCAATAGCCAATCCTCCTCTCCCCCTCTCAATCCTCCCCTGCCGTACCGCTCTCTCCACACCTCTACCTCCCCACCTCCCTCTAGCTCCTCTACCTCCTCCATCCTCCCCATCATCTCCATCATCTCCCTCGTCTCCCTCCTCCCCATCTGATTCAAATGCTGGCCTCATCTCCTCTGGATCTGAGATCCTCGCCACTGCCCGCACAACAAATAAATGGGTGAACTCATCTGTCATCCCTGCATCCTAAATCTCTGGGGCATAGTCCCAGATCTGTCCAGCCAACCCTGTAAACTCCTCTATAGCCATGGCACTATCAATAGTCGGCCCCCAATTAGCCACATCCTACTGTCACTGTGCATACAAACATGCTCCCTGAGGAATCCCCTGCTAGCGCCCGAACTCCGGCAAAACTCCGGTCACCACAAACCACTCAATGACGAATGGGGTCCTCCCAATCAGATACCTCGTCATAAATACAAAGGGCATCTCCACCCCATCCTCCGCCCATACCTCGCAACCTGTATACGGTCTCCAGGTGACCATATCAATATCATCTAAAACCCTCCTCCAATGCTCTAGTTTGCCCAGCTTACGCTGGACAACTAGACCTTTATATCTGTAAGCATATGCTACACCTACGGGCCTATCTCTATCTGCCAGTGGCCTCGCTGCTGGAATGTGCTCCCAGCACCATACCTGTAATAGGGTCATGCCAGCTGATAAACTACCATAACCGAGGTATACAACCTCATGAAGGCTCCTATAAAGATGGGCCAGCATCGCTGACCCCCATGAAAATCTCTGCCCCTGCATCACCATCTGCTCCAAAACCAGCCCCCATCCTACTGAAAATCCCTTTGACCTGCGATCAGGACAAAGGAATCCCCCAATAAATCCTGCTAGTACAGAAGGCAGTGGTGCGTAGTCTAGATCCAAAAACTCTTGCCAGGGGATCTCATATCCACAGACAGTATCATCATCAAAAATGCGGCGCAGTGCCTCTGTGCCACCCTCCTCTGACTGCTCATAGGGAAGTAGTGCCCCTACTATAGGAATCCACAAAATCTGGTAGCAATCCTCAGGTGTCACTGTCATCTCTCCAGTGGCAAAATGAAAGGTGTTAGTGTCGCTATGCCACCTCTCTACCAACGCTGTCAAAATTCCCTGGTTCACAGTGAACCGAGGCATATCTAGAAGAGAGGTCAATCCACATCTCTCTATAATGTCCAAATCTTCCTGTGACAATCTCGGTATCAACGTCCACGGTCTCGAGAATCTCTCCCTCGACTGAATAATACCCAATCGCTCCTGTCAACAAACCAAACATATCCAATATTAGTTTCCACATCAACACAAAGATATCAAAATCAAACTTACATCAACAACATGAAACAATTTGCTCATCTACAATCTAAGTTTAAAATCCTATCATTTCATATCAACTTGTAAAACAACTCAAGTTTTCAAAAACCATATCAAAACTTGTAAAACAACTCAAGTACCAAAATCACATAAACTTGTAAAACAACTCAAGTTTCCCACCCATATCAGCTTGAAAAACAACTCAAGTTTCCAACCCATATCGGCTTGTAAAACAACTCAGGCTTTCATACACATTGAACTTGAAACAAACCACACAAATAAATCATATTTTGATCAAAACAACACATTGATATCTACATAACTTGAAATATCTCACATCAAAACAAGTTATACAAATACTCATCTTGGATAAATTCATCACAACATGATAGGCAAACAAAACAAATTTTCAACTCGGCCAAAACTGCAAAATTTTTTAGATGCGCTAAAACATATCTTCAATGCGCTAAAACACCCCCACCCGCTAGGCTACCTCTCCTACGCGCTATTCTATCTAACCTATGCGCTAGATCCAGTCTACACACTAAACTTTTCACCCAATGCACTACCTAACCCACCCCATGCGCTAGACTCTTCCTACGCGCTAGTCTACCCTTCCTAAGCGCTACCCTTTTAGCCCTATGCACTAGGTTAGTCTTACGCGCTAAACCCCCTTCCCTATGCGAACCCCAGTGGCCCCTATGCACTAGGTCACACCTATGCGCTACCCTGTTGACGCGATGCGCTACCCAACACTTTATATGCACTATTTCCTATGCATGTGCTAACCTAAAAGTTTTATGCGCTAGCCTACATTTTTCGGACGTGACCCCTAAATTTAAAGTTGACGCGCTACTTCACACTTCGTATGCACTATAATAGACCCTAAACGCGCTAAAACATCGGACCCGAACTTTGAAAATCAAAAAACGCTTTAAAATGACCAAATAAAAAATCCAAAAGGGGTCAAAAACGTTGAATTACTGGTGGTCCACGTGCTACTGGTCTCCGGTACCTCTGAATGCACTCAAAACGGTGTCTGTGATAGGGAATAGGCATTTTCTCTCCAGAGCAAATTCTCTTTCTTCAAAGTCAACAAAGCACAAATGACTTTAAATCAAGCCCTTTTCCCCTTTTATAAGAGGAAAATGAAATTAGGGTTAGCCGTATGGACCTGTAATATGGTCGCGGTCTCCCCTATACCAAAACAGTTGTAACTTATCAGGAGATGAATCAATCTGCACACTTTTTACATGCACGAAATCACACACATCATATGAACTTCATCGATGTAAATCAACAATTTTCCAAAAAAAAACAAATTGATTCATCTCCCGAGGGGGCATCACCATCAAATCTCGAATCTGGGGCATCACATCAAATCAAAACTGGGGCACGACTTGCAAATCAAAAAGCGACACAACAAAAATTGCATTTGATCATAAATCACAAAAACACATCATTTTCTTTGAAATAACATGTGCACACATGTCACTTCAAAGAGGGGAAAAATGTAGACATATAAAAATGACCACATTCCTAAATAAATATTTTATGTTCATTTCTCTATTTGATTAAATCTAATTTAATTAAATTATCCACATTCTTCTATTTTATTAAGTAAATTACTCAATTTATTTAAATAAAATTCACTATATCCATTTAATGAATAAATCATTTTATTTAATTAAATCCCCCTAGCCACTTTTAATTAAATTCAAATTTAATTAAATAGTTATCCTAAATTGAATAAATCAAATTTATTTAATTACAACCAAATTGAATGAATTAAATTATTTCAATTAAATCCTATTATCCCCCCATCCACTTGCAAAATCTCAAACCCCTTCCTAATCCCTTCTAGAATCTTCTAATTGCTTCTAATTAACCTAACCCTCCTCTAAACTTTGTCACATCCCTAAGCAAAGGGAAGTCACTTCTCAAATGGCCCAAAGTCTTTGATAACCATTAAAGGTTTTCAACCTTAAACCACTAAATCCTTAAAGTCTTTGAAAACCATTGAAGGCTTCCAACCTTCAACCACTTAATCCCCAAAGTCTCCAATAACCATTAATGGTTAATTCAAACCCTCCCACATGGTTAAAACATTTGTTTTGACTCAACCTCTACCCAACCCAAGGTCTCATCAGGCCATTAATGCTTTGACCATGATTATCTCTTAATCATTTGCACAAAGGTTTATCCTTGGATTAACTCTTAATCCAGTGGGTAAACCTAATTTAGACTTGACCCTCAGCCTTTAGATAACCATGAGGTCTTCTCAGGCCTTTAATGCCTCCAACCTCTTCTCTCAACCCAATCCTATGTTGACACTTGTCACTATTTTATTGGTGCCAATTGTGCACATGGATCCCCAACTTTGAAACTTGGCCCTTGATTAAACCATTCAATCTTGACCATCCATTGCCCTGTTTGTGCTATAAATGGAGCTCTCATTCCTCCATTCTTAACAATCATCCTTCAAATTTGTAGCATGACACTTATGCTCAAATTCTTTCAAGCTTTCATATCATATTTATGCTCATTATTTAGCCTCTCTTTAAATAAGGAAGTAGACTAAATATGCATGTTTAGATTAATTTCGTTATCATTTTAGTTTAATCATAGACTAAATATAGTATGCTAGGATAGTATTCATACTAATCTTGTCATCTTATCATCTAGTTTATTGCATTTCTAAGATCATACATAGCTTAAAACACATCTCATACTAAAATCTATGTAAGCATCTCTCGTTCTCATATTTGCCATCCCTAAACCATTTTGCTTAGTGATCTGAGAGAAAAACATTGGTTTGAGGGACATTGTGAGATAGAGAACCATGGGACCCTCCTTGGGAAGCTGAGTAATACATTATTACTCCATAGCTTGCACCAAGAAGTCCTATGTGTGTGTGTGGACTAGTAATTTAATAATATTTTCATATTTTGAATTCTACCAGTCCACTTTTCTACCATACAACTTGTATATTTGACCACCTTCATCTAATGCATATTGTATGTTCTTCTTAGCAGTTATCAAACTCACCCTATCTCCTTTAATAATCTTCAAAATTATCCCCAATCTCATAGTAGTAAATTGAGTCAAAACTTTAGCATTTGTCACTCTCTTCAAAGACAAACAGTCAGAGTCTACTACATTAAGCATGATTTCAATCTTTCCGAAGGGAGTATCATTTGTATTCGGATTGAATGATGGGAAAATTTTCTCTAATATGTTTGTGGCCAAGGTTATCAACTCTTTGTCTATGGTGTGAGACTTGAGTAAGTCCTCACTTGCTTTTTCTTGAGAAAGAGTTGCTATCTTCAGTGCTTGAATAGGATATACTTAAGTCAGATAAACTGGCCCTTGAGCGATGTCATCCATGTGAATGAAAACATGTTTTCCTTGGTCTGCTATAGTAACTCTTGCCACTGTAGCTAGAGTTGTTGGCATTGAGTTGTCATTGATGTCAACTGGTATTGCAAGAAGGCTACTAGTAGAGGTCTGTCATCCGGTATGAAGAAGTGTATACTGGTATGATGAAAGATAAATAAGATATTGAAAAGATTAACATGAAGGCTTGTCAACCGGTATGGTGGAAGACAAGTAGTTATTGACTGTTAGTGACTTCACCGGTATGAGGTGAGCTGCATGTATGTGAGAGCATATTGAGTGATAACCAATAGAACATAAACCAACCTAGAGTTTGGATGCATGTTTATGATGAAGAGGCAGAATGTTAAAGTAATCACAAACCACCAGAAGTGAAGATGTGCTACCGATGTAGTGTGCACTACCCGTTAGCAGGAGGAGAAGGTCTCACTGGTATGAGTTTGTTGAATGTTCAAGTGTAAACTGACCTTGTGTCATTGAGTTGAGTGTATGACCGTTGTGATGCCATGTGGAGTTGAGGTGGCAAACATGCAAAGGTCGATGAAACCTCCATCGACATGGTTGTTGAAATAGCTAGTTGACATTAATGAAACAACTAAAAATCACAGGATAGTAACTGACTAATGTGACTTGAGGAAGGAAGAATGACAGATAAACATCAAGGAGTAGTTGGCATCTGGATCGAAGAAAATAAATCAGACTGTAAGAAGATCTCGAGAAAGAAACAACTAAACTGTTTATGAGTCGACAGATTTCAAGGTGTTAAATCATGTATGATATTGTTATCTTTAGCAAGTATGCATTGGATAATGGAAAAAATGTACAGATGCATTCCTTGAGTATAGGTGATCAATCCAAGACAAACTGGATCGAATCTCATGAATATTTTGTCAAGTGAAGGACACCCTAACTGCCCCAAGTTTGAATTGATTCTTGGTGGGAAAGCTCAAGTTTAAATATGATGACTTGAGACTATGATTGATGCAGTTGTAGAGTGAAGAAAAGTGAAAAATTGTTGTCTGAGAGCCAAAGACATAAACACTTCAAGTGTTTATGAGCGAAGATCTGACTGATAAGGAGAAATAGAGTAAACTGGTGTAAGGAAAAACCAGTGGAGTGTGCATTGAACATAGAGGTGACAAACCAACAAAAGTTGTGCCTGATTAAGAGTGATCAAGTGTGAGTTGAAGGTGAAAAGACATTATGAGAGAGGATTTAGAAAATTTATAATCAAATTCAAGTTGCAGAGTCAGTGGAGAGAATACAGACCGGCAAGGGAGAAACCAACATAAGAGAATATTGTAAGGTTGCAAAACTTCATTTGCAACATTGATTTCATTTGTATATCTGAGATTTATATTGTTTTCACTAAGTTGTACCTTAGTGCAGGCGTTGTAGGTCCTTTAGGTTGTAGCCTATAAATTGTGCAGGGGTTGGTGCTCCTTTGAGTTGGTGCTCATAAATAAGGGATTGGTGCCCTAAATATTGTAAACAAAGATTCATTGTGAGGCTGGATTGGAGCAGAGGATCTCCAATGATGATTCTCACCGAGGTTTTTCCCACATTGGGTTTTTCTCGTATATATCTGGTGTTGTGTGATGTATTCTTGTGCATGTGTTATGTTAATGTTTTAGTAAGTCCTTTCACACACTCTAACTGCATTGTTTAAGTTACTGGTTAGCACTTGGGTATGTGTAGGATCATGGTGGGCCAAACAGGGCTTTAAGTGGCAATGAAAATAAAAAAAACAGAGTCATGCAACTTGACATAAAAATTTGAATAAGTTACCAAAATTATTTAAAACATATGTAAGAATAGAATCTGCAGAAAATTGAATTTAGTTTCTAAGCTACTAGTTGTTTTCAGAGAAAAATTAATCTATTTGACAAAAATTTGAAATTTCAATGTACTACTACTAAAATTTCAGGAAAAAGATAAGAAGCAAGTGTCTGTCTAACCACCCTAACTACAATCAAATAATAATTTTTTTTAATAAGATTTTAGATATAAGTAGAAGACTCATGTCCAGATGTGACACATATTTTTTTGTATTTTTTTTGAAATAAATAATTAATTATGATTTTTTTACTACATATTTTTAAAACATAAAAAACTTGTATGTCTGACCACCATAACTTGGTCAAAACTTTATGAAATTCAATTTTTCTTTTTTCAATCCTATAGTATACAAAGAATAGAATGTGAAAAATTTTTTGGATTCAAAAAATGTGACACCATTTGAAAGTTATAGATATTTTTCAATCATCCTATCAATAATAACTTTAGTTAGAATATCGCCACTTTTTGGCCCCTCATGATTCTGCACATACCCACCTATATTGTTTTATACATTACTCGTATCTTCTTTTTTAGGAAAAAGACTTTAAATCACTGATTCACCCCCCTCTTAGTGATTCATTGTGTCCAACAATTGGTATTAGAGCCTAGGTATCATGTTTTGTCAAAAGAATTCTCTAGCTTGGGTAGATCCTGTCAAGTGTTCATAATGGAAAGAAATGAATCTTCCTCCTCAAAATCTCCCATGTTTCATGGTGTCAACTATGCCTTTTGGAGTAGAAGAATGGAAACCTATTTATCCTCCATAGGTTGTGATATATGGATGTTGGTTGTGAATGGGTATACAGTCCCTAACAATCCCCCTAGTGATCCAGATGCTAAGAGGGAATATAAGAACAATGCTAACGCTAAGAATGCCATTCTTAGTGGGTTGTTCGATAATGAGTTTGTCAAAGTTATGCACTAATCTTCTGCCAAGGAAACTTGGAATAATTTGCAGAAGATATTTGCAGGTGATGCTAAGGTCAAGGAAGCCAAGTTGCAGACATTGAGAGCACGGATTGAGGGTTTGTAGATGAGAGATGAAGAGAAGATTGTTGACTATCTCCAAAGGGTTGATGAAACAACAAACACCATTAAAGTTTTAGAGTAAAGGTTTTAATTTAATCATGTTGATTAAATTACCTTTATTCCTCTCTTAAGATTTCACTTTAGTTTGCATTTGTGACATTTAATAATTATATTAATTATTAAATGTCTACCTATTAGGGTTTCTTTTAGGGTTTCACAATATCCTTTTATAAGGATTCATCATTGTAATTTATCTCTCTCTCAGATGAATACATTTTTTCAGCTTTCAGAGCACCCTTGCTTGTTTGTCTCCATCTCTTCTTTCTGTGATAGGTTATTTGCATGCAGGTGATCTTCGGGGTCTATGAAGTTGGCTTTCTCAACTTCTACATGGTATCAAAGCACAGAAACCCCTTTCCAATGCCTATTCGTTTGCAAAAAAAGGAGTCCGTATGCAAAAGATATGGCTCTTGGAGTGCAAAAAACTTGTTCTGACTTTGACTGGCAAAAAAGTCATTTAGTCTCAGATTTGTTAATTTGAAGAGTTATCATGGGTTTTTCTACTCACCCTTCAGTTGTTTTTCTAGAACGGGGTAATTATGAGTCATGGGCAAAGGGCATACTTACACACTATAGGTGGCTTAATATTTTGCCTTATTTGTATGATCTCATACCTGAACCACCAGCTTTAGAGGGAAAACTAGCTTGGGATATCATTAGAAATCACATAGTAGGAGTTATTTTGTTTAGTGTTGATTCTGACACTGTGTGGGCTATATCGGGCATTGATTGTCCTCACTCACTTTCGACACGTCTTTGGGAGATCTATGGAGACCCCAGTCTTTCTCCATTCCCAAAGGATCTTGCTTTAGATTGTCTTGTACCCATTGGTTGGAGAGATAACACACCTTTTGATCATGATACTTTAAAGGAACTTGAATATTTAGACACCCTTACATATTCCGATGAATCAGAGGATTGTCTCACAGTTCCTACTCTTCAGACTGAGATTATACATGTATCAACATCATCTCCTTTTGTTCCTGATCAGTTTGATATTACCTCTTCTTTGGCTCCTATTGATTCAGCTAAGCAGGACATCATACATCTTTCAGACATGGCCACTTAGGATTCTTATCTTGCAGGCATTTCATCTTTGTTTGTAGAGTCCTCTATTGCAGACTTGGAGGATTACTTTGAGGATTTTGAGCTCCTCTTTGTTGATAGCCATATTCCAGCTGTTAGCCCACCATCATCTGTGCATTTTGAGGTTGCAGTTTTTGAGTCTTCAGTATAGTTTGGATTTGACATCTTTTGTTTCAGTTCAGACAGAGGGATTCTTCAGCATCCTATTATGGCACACATCTTGAGACAGATTAATTCTTCTCTCTTCACAGGGTTTCTTCATCTTTGTCCTTTGGATCCATTTCTTCCCAAGGGGAGGAATATTATATGCCGCTTCAGGATCTCTTTCTGGATTCTACCTCAGGCATCCATATGTGCGATAGGAGTTTCTTCATTGTGGGGGGGGCTTCTAGTCTCTTTCTTTTTCTCCTATGGAGACCATTGTATATGTACTTATATGATAGAAGTTGTCTATGGGGGGTATCATGTTATCCACCTCCTATCCTTCTGTTATTAGTGCATTTGTTTCTTTATCTCTTTTTGGAGAGGAGTTTTTTTCCCACTGGGTTTTCTCTATTTCTCCACTTTACAGAGATTTGGTTGTAATTGGGTACCTAATCAGGCCTTGTTGCCGGGACCCAAGTTTACTTTCTTGCATTGTAGTTACCTTTGCTTTCTTGCACATGTTTGTAACTGCACTTTTGCTCATCTTAAGGGGGGGTGTTAGAGTAAAGGTTTTAATTTAATCATGTTGATTAAATTACCTTTATTCCTCTCTTAAGATTTCACTTTAGTTTGAATTTGTGATATTTAATAATTATATTAATTATTAAATGTCTACCTATTAGGGTTGCACAATATCCTTTTATAAGGATTCATCATTGTAATTTATCTCTCTCTCGGATGAATACATTTTTTCAGCTTTTAGAGCACCCTTGCTTGTTTGTCTCCATCTCTTCTTTCTGTGACAGGTTATTTGCATGCAGGTGATCTTCGGGGTTTGTGAAGTTGGCTTTCTCAACTTCTACATAAAGGGCTTGGATAAGAAATAAAAGATGAAGTGATAGTGAAGAAAGTACTTAGATCTCTTATATTTAAGTATGTTACCAAGGTCTCAGCAATAGAAGAAGCAAAAGATCTGAAAGTCTTTACAATGGATGAGTTGTATGACTCCCTAACTGCTTATGAGATGAGAACTGTTGGTACTAATGTTGAGAAGAAAGAAGTTGCATTCAAGACATTAAGAAAAGGAAAAGATGAATATGCTCATGATGCAACCGGTGAAGACTCTGATGACATCATGGCAGCTGAAGAACAAGAGTTGTTGGAACAATCTCTTGAAGAATCGAAGAAAACTATTGCAGATCTAAAATTCCAGGTGGAAGAGGCCAAGAGGATGTCTGAAGTTACTAGTGCTAGTCTGAGTGAAAAAGAAAAGGAAAATTAGAATGTAGAAGTAGAAATATTAAAACTCATGAAGGACTTAGAGAAAAGTCAGGAAGAAATAAAAGTGAGAAGCAAATATGAAGGCAACACTAAATCCCTAGATAAGATACGAAGGAAACGTAAGAAATCTAAAGATACCAGTGGCTTAGGTTTTCAAGATGGTCAAATTTTAAACAATAAAGACACATCCGATAAGTAAATTCAATTCACTTCTCCAAATGAATGTGAAGACAAGAAGAAATTTACCATAAGCAAGGATACCGACAAGAAGACATATGCAGATGCTGCTAGAAACCACCACACAAACCGGTATATTGAATCAATGAACCGGAGACCATACTCAATGCATCGACATGAAGATCCAAGGAGAAATGCAAGTATTGATCATGAAGGATTCACAAGAGTTAGCAGCACAAAAGGAAGATCCCCAGTGGGGTAGCTGTTTGCAGGATCAAGACAACCTAACCTGTATGTTCCTTATTTTCATGGTTATTGTCACCAGTGTAATAGGTTTGGTAATATATAAAATAAGTAAACCCTATTTACTATACCAAAATCAATCTGCTTGCTTGCTTGTAAATGAATGTTTATAAAGCAGTGATTGTACAAATTAGAAATATGATTCTTTAGGGTAAGTGCACCAAGATGGTGAACAAAAAGGGGTAATAAGTGGCCACTTTTTTTCCTGAAAACAGGTAAACCTAAACTTCAAAGAGCTATAAGAATTGTAGTACTCTAAATCTAGTTTCTAAACTACTAATTTTTTTAAAAATTAGATAAGATAAAGAAGGTCAAACCTTTCATGCACGAAAAATTGTTCCTGATTTTTTCAGAAAAATATAACATAGCTATTTTTCATGCGCTACACAAATTATATAGTTAGATCTAGTATTTTGCAAAACCCTTTGGTAGGATGATAGGTAAGAGTGAGATCTAGAAGTTGTGTATTTTTTTGTAATTTTTTGTTGAGTACTTTTTATTTTCTTTTATTTTTATTTTTGGAAGTGACCGCATCCTAAAAATTTGGTACCTATTCACGCACTGGGCATAACTACATCAAAATAATCAAAAATGTAATTTTTTTTTTAAAGTGTATATAATCTAGTTTAGAACAATAATATGTAATTTATTTTGAATTTGGTCAAGTATATCAAAAGTTATTAAAAAAATGGTAGATATATTTATGTGAGGAGTGTCAAAGCATTGATAAAGAAAATTAAAGTTTACTATGCTAATGTTGTCCAAAAATAGAAAAATTTATATGGTTAGAAAAATAAGAAAATGTGCAAGATTGTGGTAGTAATTTTAGAGACACCCACTTGATCATTTGTAAACCTGATGAGGATGAAGTCAAGAAATCATGTTGGAGAATGAAAAAATGTGTAAAGGGACAAAAAATGGGGGAAAATGGGCTTGCAAGCATTAGGGTTGTTTTCCACCCCTCTTACCAAGCCAAAACCAACACGAGTTTTGAAAAATAAAAAGTACTATTGTCAATTTAAAATAACTCGTACGGGTTATGTAAAACTAAAAACATTTTTTTTTGTTTCACAAAACCCATACAGGTTATGAAGAACTAAAAACAATTTTTTTTGTTTCACAAAACCCGTACGGGTTATGATGACATAATAATGTATGCTTGTAAACTTAGCATTTACTACACATGTTTTAGACATACCTAGATAATATATGTTTATGTATGTATATATGCATATCTATAGTTATATATACATATATTTATATAGATATATTTTTGTATACATGCATGTATCTCTTCTTTTCCTCTCTTTCTCGTCTTCCTTCCCCCATCATTGTCTTTGTCTATTCTAAGCCCTTATTATCTTCCTTGAGTTTTATCTCATCTCTCTCCCCCTCACACTTCTCTCTTTTTTGGTTCTCTCACCCTTTTTTCCTTCTTGTTCACTCTCTACCTCATGTCTCTCACCCTCTCCTCCTCCTAATCTCTCTCTCTCTCTCTCTCTCTCTCTCTCTCTCTCTCTCTCTCTCTCTCTCTCCCTCTCATTATCCTATCCTATTCTCACCCTCTCCCCCTTCTCTCTCTTTCTCTCCCCCTCCCTCTCCCTCTCTCCCCTCTCCCCCCTCTCCCTCCCCCTATCATTATCTTATCTCTCTATCTCTCCCTCCCTCTCTCCTATACTCTCTCTCTCCCTTTCCCTCTTTATCCTATCCTCCCCATCTCCACCCTCTCTCTCACTCTCCCTCTCTCCTAGTTTCTCCTCTATCTCTCCCCTCTCTCCCTCCCCCTCTCCTTATCCTATTCTCTCTCTCTCTCTCTCTCTCTCTCTCTCTCTCTCTCTCTCTCTCTCTCTCCCCCCCCTCCATCTCTCTCTCTCTCTCTCTCTCTCTCTCTCTCGCTCTCTCCCCACTCCATCTCTCTCTCTCTCTCTCTCTCTCTCTCTCTCTCTCTCTCTCTCTCTCTCTCTCTCTCTCTCTCTCCCTCTCCTTTTCCCAATCTTCCTCTCTCTCTCCCTCTCCTTTTCCCAATCTCCCTCTCTCCCTCTCTCCCCCCCTCTTCTTTCTCCCTTTCCTTTTCCCAATCTCCCTATCTCCTATCCCCTATTCTCTCTCTCTCTCCTTTTCCCAATCTCCCTCCCTCTCTCCATCCCACCCTCTCTCCTTCTCCCTCTCCCCCTCTCCTTTTCCTATTCTACGTCATTCTCCCTGTCCATCCTTTTACCAATCTCCCTCCCTCTCTCTCTCTCTCCCCCTCTCCTTTTCCTAGTTCTACATAACCCATATGAGTTATGAGAAATTGTCAACGTTGACATAAAAGGTTTCCATAACCCATACAAGTTATGGGAAAATTTGAATATATTTTAGTCCCAACCACCTAAAAACCAGCATTGCAAGTTGTTTGAAGGCCCCACTACTTCTGCACATGATTTTTTGGGAAAGGAACAGTCGGGTTTTCATATTATTTTGTCACTTTTTCTTTGGAATGATTGATTTGTCTCGTATATTGGATTGTTTTTGAAGTTATTTTATCATTGTTACTTTAGATTATAACAAAATCATGATCATTTGTCTTGTATTTTAGTTTTTCTTGAAGTTCTTTTATTATTGTTACTTCAGATTATAACAAAATGATGATCATTTGTTGCTTTTTTTCTATTTGATTGTGGATTGTCATCATGATATTATGTGTAGGACAATGGAAAAGAAAAAGAGAGGCAACAAAGGAAAGACAAAGTGAGTGTATGAAGAGATTACGTGAAGGTATGTCATCTAATGCACCTAATGAAAGTGATGAACATTCAAAAATTGAAATTGATATGATGAATGCACCAAATCAAAATGATCAACATACACCAATTCAAATACATATGATGAATGCACCTAATGAATGCATTGGACATACACCATTTGAAAATGATTCGGTCAATGCACATGTTAATGAAATTGAAGAAGATATACCATTTGAATTTGATGTGATCAATGCACATAATGCACCTAATGAAAATGAAGAGCATGCACCATTCTTAACACCTCTTAGAATAATTCATAGAAAACCAAAGTTCCTAATAGATATTGATGAAAATATTGTGAAGCCAATGCATGATAAAATATCTGAAAGAACTTGTAGAAGAATGATTAGAATAATTTGGAATAACCATTTTGAAAACTTAAATCAAAGTGGAAGATGCCAATTAGTTGTTGAAATGATTAAAAATCTGAAATTTAGACAGACAATGAAAATTTTGGGGTTAAGAACATCCAAATTTAATAGTGAAAGAACCATTATGAGAAATATTTTTGATGCATATCAAGACATTGGTTCGAAATCACACACTAAAGATGCTAATGTTACTTGTTGTGTCCTCACATCAACCATAATGGGAAAGGAAATGAAAAAATATTGTTTAATAAGGAAAACAAGTAAGTCATTAAGGATAAGTAGAACCACATTACACTATGCCTTAGAGAGGCAAGAGAAAATTGAGAATCCTAACAATAATTCTCTTTGGGCATTCTCAGGTACACTCCCATGCAAGGACAAGGTTGTTGTTGATGCACTAAGAACGCTAATTGAGAAATATTGGCATGACAACACAAGGGTTTCAGGCAACCAAAGAGATGTTGTTAGAAGGTGAATTGGAATTAGTAATCATGAGCCACATCCAAAACACTATTTAGATACCACTCAAACACAATTTTATGAAAGGTTTCTTCAAAGATTTCCTCAGATTAAAATTAGCCAAAGATTTTTTGAGATGAAAAAACCATTTTATGTTAAGATTAATCATGCATGTACTACATGTTGTTGTAGGGTCCATGTTGAATTTTCCATGCATTATGATATTTATCGCTATATATGTTGTAATTTGCACAGTAATGATGTTTTGCAGGAATGTGGTCTACAAGGACCTCCTAAGTCACTGAGGGAATTTGGTTCAAGTGTACTATGTAGATGAGATGACGGGTGCATTTACTATAAGATGATGTGTTTGAGAGGTTTTTGTCCTACATGTGGTAGTTTGCAACAGTTGCATAGATGCCTACATCTGGATAGGACACATGAAATTGGTAAGGAATTAGTTTCTATTGGAAAATATAAGTCAGTCACATATGGTGTTAAAGATGGAAAATAATTAAAGAGGTGTGAGTTAGTGAAAAGGTCAATATGCATAGCTGATTTTATGAAAATGTTTCAAGAGAAACTAGTGTATTAGTACATAGGTTACACATATAGAGCTAGGTGGTTATATGAGCAATTCAAGTTGTGTAAGGACACTTTCCCCCTTGACACTATCGTCTATGTCATTGATTTTACTGAGAATTATACACTAAAGCCACAAAATGAAGTACAATCTATGTATTACCACTCTACACAAGTTACAATTTTTGTACACATAGCATTCATGCATGCACATGATAGCACCAAGGAGGACAAAAAGGTTATAAAAGAATATCACTTCTATATCAGTGATGATCGTACTCATTCCTCAAAGTTTGTGAAAGGATGCTTTATAGTCTTCTATGATAGTTTAAGGGAAAGAGATATAAGATACTACCAACACTTAATATGGTCGGACAATTGCACCACACAATTCAAGAATTCAAGGATGTCCTACTGGTTGAGTAAGATGCATGTGACAAGTGGTGTGCAACATTTATGGTGTGGGAGAATGTGTGAAAATAGCTCTTACTAGAGAGGAATTGAAGTATGAAGGTGGTGCAATGTTAATAGATGCAAAAACAATTGTGCAATGGTGCAACTCTACGATGGGACTAGGTAATGCAGGCAAGTCCATGGTTTCTAGATATTTTTGGTTAATAAGTGAATCTAACATTAAAAACTATCTAGATTACTGTACACTTACTGGATCAAAAGACATGCATTCATTTAGAAGTTCAAATGCAACATCACTAGTTATTTATACTAGACAGATTGCATGCTTTTGCTCTGTGTATGTAGTTTTTGTGGGATGAATGTGAATCAAAAGAGTGGGTTGACCAATGGTCTTGTAGACCTTTGCAAACCCTAGATACATATCAACTTCCTAGAGCACTACAAATGAACCATATTGAAGCATCAATGGATTTTGACCATGTATTAGACATAGTTGAACTAGGTAAAGGGTTGCATTTTGCTACAATTTTAAGCTTAATTTATTAGTATTAACTTATGCTGATTTTGGTATTAACTTATATCCTTCTATTAAATGTAGGTCATGTATATGTAGTTATTGCAGATGAGAACAATGAAGAAGGAACAAATTACTTTTTGTGTCGTTGTATTGAGGCTTAAAAGAAATTGAATTATACAGTGGTTGATGTTGAGGGTATTGCGTACCCAATAGGATCTGTTGTTGTGACAAGGACATGGCTTAAAATGTACCATTGTTTTGTTGAGTTGTATTGAGACCTCTTGAACTCATTTATTTAACAGTTGTTTTATTGATTTTGGCATTAACTTATCCTTCTATAAAAAATGCAGGTACCCTATCAAAAATTCTAATGCCTGGTTACTTGAGGACTTTGAGACACATAGACATATTCTTCATTACTCAAACCTTCTTGTCGCAAAAAATATCCATTTGATTAAATATCATGGTAGACCTCTTAACAAGTATTTGTGGAAAGTTTGTGAATCAAACTACGAGGCAATACTTGAGACACTAAGGGTTAGAGATTATCCAGAAGGTTCACTTGATTGATTTTGGGCCATCTAGAAGAATAATTCTACAATATCCTAGAATAATTTGACACTGTTATCTATATCTTTTGTGAAACATTGTAACTTCTCTTTTTTGGATGTTCTCTACATGGATATGAATTGTAATATGTATATGAGCTGTAATGTGCATATGTAGATGCTAAATTTTGTATATGAAAATATCAATGAGTTGTAATGTGCATATTTAGATGCTAAATTTTGTATTAAAAAACAACAATGAGTTGTAATGTGCATATCTAGATGCTAATTTTTGTATCAAAAAATGAAAATGAGTTGTAATTTGCATATCTAGATGCAAAATTTTGTAAATATAAATAGTAATGAGCTTGATCATTTATATAAGATGCCAAATTTTATTTATGAAAGTTTCCATGGGGCTAATTTGCAAATTTTGAGAGCCCAAATTTGTACCATTTGATTATAAATACATTTCTAATAAACTTGTACCATTTGATTATAAATTTGTACTATTTGATTATAAATAATTGAGTCTGATTCTGACATATGTTAAAGAACTTGCAAATGGGTATCTGAATATGCAATTTTTTCTCCAAGTGTTTTGGGAAAGTTTTAAGTTATTGTTGAATTACCCCATTTGAAGGGCTAGTAGGAATAGTCCAAAACCAAGAGAGGCCTTTTTAGGCAGTGAAAAATTGACCCCATAGGTTCAAACTGATCACTCATAAGTGCCACGGTCTCCGAGTTACGCTACGTCAAAGTTTGACCATTTTTCCACTTTGAGTGCTCAAGGGAAAATGTCGCTACGTGGTGGCTTGTAATGATCAGACATCTTGGGGAGAAAGACAATGGAACACCTAGCGTAAAATTGGCCACCCAAATGCACTCTCGCTGATGGTTCGTTCTCATGACAAGAATAATGAAAGATGCACTATTTTGCCACCTCTCACCAATGGTTTTTGATGTGACAGAAAAAATCTCACCACAAGAAAATGAAATCGAGTTGGTTGAAACTAAGAGAGGATGTTTTAGGAAGTGACAACATGACCCCATAGGTTCAAACAGATTATCCATAAGTGCCATGGTGTCCGAGTTACACTATGTCAAAGTTTGACCTTTTTTCCACTTTGAGTGCTCAAGGGAAAATGTTGCTACGAGGTGGCTCGTAACAATCAGATGTCTTAGGGAGAAAGACAAGGGCACACCTAGCATAAAAATGGCCACCCAAATGCACTCGCACTGATGGTTCGTTCCCATGACAAGTAGAACAAAAGATGCACTATTTTGCCACCTCTCACTGACGGTTTTTGACAGTTTTTTATGCGACAGAAAAAATATCACCACAAGAAAAAGGAATCGAGTTGGCTAAAATTGAGAGAGGATGTTTTAGGTAGTGACAACACAACCCCATAGGTTCAAATGGATCATCCATAACTTCCATGGTCTCTGAGTTACGCTACGTCAAAGTTTGACCATTTTTTCCACTTTGAGGGCTCAAGGGAAAACGTCACTACGAGGTGCCTCGTAACGATCAGATGTCTTGGGGAGTGAGATAAGGGTACACCTAGTTTAAACCTAGCCACCTAGATGCTCTTGCACTGATAGTTCATTCCCACAACAAGCAGAACAAAAGATGCACTATTTTGCCACCTCTCACTAACGGTTTTTGATGCGACAAAAAAAATATCACCACAAGAAAATGGAATTGAGTTTCCCAAAACCAAGAGAGGATGTTTTAGACAGTGAAAAAATGACCTCATAAGTTCAAACAGATTATCCATAAGTGCCATGGTCTTCGAGTTACACGATGTCAAAGTTTGACCCTTTTTTCCACTTTGAGCGCTCAAGGGAAAACGTCGCTACGAGGTGGCTCATAACGATCAGACATATTGGGGAGTGAGACAAGGGAATACCTAGCATAAACCCAACCATATGGAAGTGTTCATGCTGATGGTTCATTCCCAGGACAAGTAGGATGAAAGATGCACTATTTTGCCACCTCTCACTGATGGTTTTTGATGGTTTTTCATGCGACAAAAAAAAATATCATCGCAAGAAAATGGAATTGAGTTGCTTGAAACTGAGAGAGGCATTTTTAGGTAGAAACAAAATGACCCCATTGGTTCACATAGATCATCCATAAGTGCCATGGTGTCTAAGTTATGCGACATCAAAGTTTGACCATTTTTTCCACTTTAAGCGCTCAAGGGAAAACGTCTCTATGAGGTGTCTCATAACGATCAGATGTCTTGGGGATCAAGACAAGGGCACACCTAGTGCAAACTTAGCCACCTAGACATGCTCACGGTGATGGTTCATTCCCATGACAAGTAGAATGAAAGATGCACTATTTTGCCACCTCTCACTGACAGTTTTTGATAGTTTTCTATGGGACAAAAAAAATATCACCGCAAGAAAACGGAATCGAGTTGCCCAAAACCGAGAGAGGATTTTTTAGGCAAGGACAAAAAAATGCCATTGGTTCACATAGATCATCTATAAGTGCTTCAAATCTTCTTTTATAGGTGATTTGGATGAATAGGTGTGTCTCTTACCCTAAGGCCGACTTGTTATGGAATACAATTTAAATGAAAACCTTACCTAAGCCTACTCATCCTTAGATAAATTCACTCCAATCTCTTCATGCATGGAGAACTCAAAGAAAATTCACTCAATCAAAATACACAATATCAGCATTACTGGTATCAGTACTTGGGTATACACAATATGAGCAATAGATAGTTTAAAAGTATATGCGATATGAGTTACAAGTAATGAACACATTGGATCACATTTCAATACATATACACAATGAACAAATTTGATCACATTTCAATAGAAAATGAATAATTTTAAGGAATATCATTGTTTCATATATATAAATAAACAAATTGGATCGAATATAAAGTTTCATATATATCAAAATGAACAATAATCGTGTACATATCAAAAAATGGCATAGATGCCAAATCAATAATAGTTACAAAAATGTGGCACGTGCCATGTTTGTCAAAGTTGATATATACATATACAAATGTCGAATATATAAAAAATTTGGTCCTTCAATGACCACAACTATAACTAAATGTCTCCATTGATATCTATGACCATCGTGGATCATAAAAATAAAACCTCTTCGAAGCAGTACGTGGCTCTGCAAGTGGTTGCACAAGGACAATTTAAATGTCGAATCATATATATTTTCTCAATATAACATCAAAATAACTAAATACTAAACTCTAAATTGTTTGAAATTGAAATGTTAATTACCTCATCTCTGTCTTCTGCAATTGAGTGAGGCTGAGGATCCGTGGGATGTTCTGAAGGAGACTATAACTGGTAAACCAATATTAATACATGTTAATAACATGTATGTCAAATAAAACATAATAACTAAAAATGAATAGACTAAAAAACTAAAGCATATAAGAGCCTTAGATGGATGTGTTGTGGCCGTAGGAGGAAAAGTCACAGATGAATCATATGACCATTTCCTATATCCATGGTAAGTGATCCAAAAGGAGTTAACTAGGCGGTTTCAACTCCGTTGTGCACTTAGTGAAAATGAGTTGATCTAAGACAGGCATACCTTTTCCCATCATCGTGTTGGATCCCATAATATACGTATAGGACTTCTACTGAAATGGAATGGTAGAATAACAGTAGGAAGTTTGGAAGGGGCCTGTAATAGTTTAAAGACAATCATACAAGTTAATAACCCAAAGTTGTTGACAAACTAGATAACACAAATATTTTTAACATATGTAGACAAAATGCACACCGAAGCCTTGTATAGTTCTCATGTAACCTCAGGAGGCCTAGTCGAATCTGATGTAGCTATTACCATTTCTTGTATGAAAAATGATAACATATGATATAGACATAAAAGGATTTAGTTATTTTGAACAAGCAAGAATGCAATCCAAAGTAAATATGAATATATCACCTCTTCCCACTGTTGAACCTCATCGATATCAGGTGCATTCATTAATTTCGTAAACCCCATATGTTTCTGTATATAGAACAAATAAATTAAGTGCATTTATCAATATCTACATATACATGTTTAATCATAATACATTTCAACAATGGAATTTAAATTATAGTGAATTACCTTCTGTCATTTGGGTGTCCGAGAGGATATATTTTTCTACCTCAAAGTGCTAGAGGATGGCTTTCTCACATGAGATGTTCTCGAGGAAGGTGGGGTAAACTAACGGGAAAAAAATAACATAAGGGAAAAGAGCATGTATTTAATATATCACTTAAGTCAAAAATATATAAATCTAAATGGTACAACATAGCTATATTGGCCAAAGTCAATGGCCGAAAGTGTGATATCATCAATTTGGGACAGATCAGCCACTCATAAGCCCTACAAAATACCAATTAATGATACATATAATTAACAAAAGATATTTTGAAACCAATGTATTATTTTTAACATATCTACAAATCTTTACCTCTGGTGGCAAAACTACCCGTGACCATGGAGTCAACTAAATAGTATGTGGTGTACTCCAACCACCTGCTTCACTATGCAATGCATTTTATTTATATGTCACTTTAAATTATTCTAAAAATAAAAATTCATTTATTTTTATAAGATTTAGTCACTTAATTGATAACATGTCATAAAAAAAATTAAACGCACCTATGTCTGATAGAGAGGGTACAACATATTGAGCAATTCATCGGTGAGGGCCACATCCTCTGCAGTGGAAGCATGGCATCTACTCCCACAACATGTACATGTATGAGATGTCAAACCATCCTCGTCAGCATCAGTGTCTACATCAAAACATACACCCTAGCAGGTGGGGCACATATGTTGAATGGGTTGGCTCGTGCTGAATGATGCATGAGGAGCTGCTGATGAAGGAGGTGCCACTGAGGAAGGAGGTGTTGTTGATGAAGGAGGTTTCATTGATGAAGGAGGTGTTGTAGGTGCTGGTACATCCTCTACTCTTATCGATTGTGTGCCATGCTGAACAATGACATTAGTCAATGATGCAGCTACCTGAAGAGTCTGTAATTCCATAGACTCCTTCAAGGATATAGGGACAGTGACATGAACCAAGGGTTTAGGAGCTGTATGCATCCTATGTTGTGGGTATACCACCCTATGGGCCCTAGGTCTATCCTACGCAGAGCCTCTCCCTCTACCCTGAAATCATCGGATGTCAAAGTAATTCGGCTTCTCACCAAGGATAAACTCACAATACAACTTTCTCAAAAAATATAGAGGCACCTCCCAATTATTACAAGGTGGTTGGTCAAAGACCATATACCACCTATCCCAAAAAGCTTCTTTCAACCTAGCATGAACACACCAATGTATAGGAAACCGAGTCATATTTAGTTCTAAGTTGTTACTGGTAACAAGATCGGTTAAAAGAGCACATATGTCAGCTTTACCTATGCCCTTTTTCTTCACCTGATCATATGACAACCCATCTGCATAAAATGTTCGACATCTATCCCTCCATGAACCCCATTTCATAACCTCCCTAGATACCTGATTTGCAGTATTAGACATTGTTTCTAGTGTTCTGGCGAGGGTTGAGTGGTTTTCAAGCCTAGAGGTCCTCAACCTATTCACCAATATAGAAATTTGGGCACTATTTTGTGTAAGGCGATTGATGAGATCCTATTGTGTGGCATCTACATGATCTAATGGAAAACGTGGAGGGTTTTGGGGTGGTGGTGGTTGTTGAGGAGCAACATTTTTAGGATTTTGAGGGTTTTCTTGTTGCTCTTGTGCAATGTTAACAGGTTTTTCAAGCGTTGCTTGTGCAGGAGGAGGTCTTTGTTGTCTATTTTGTTTTGGGGGATTGCTTAAAGAATCTGACATCAAATTAAGAAAAAAAAAACTTAAATCAATTAAAAAACCCCATTTTAACTAAAATGCAAACAAAAACAATCAAACAAATCAAATCTTACCTATTTGACGGGGTGCCATTGTTGAAAATTGCTCTTGATGTTGGGAAAACCCAAAATAGTCACAAACCCGTGCGACTTCTATGTCTTTTTTGCTTCTCCTTGCTGTTGTTCCATGGGTTTTGGTGTTGAAAATGGCCAAAACCCATGGCCTACACAAAAGAATTATGTTTCTCAAAACTCGTATTGGGTTTGAGAAACTTTTAATTTTTTATTAAAAATAAAATGTTCCTCAAAACCCGTATGAGTTTTGAGGAAATTTTGGTTTTAAATTTTATTTTATTTTCTCTAGGCTTGGTGTTACCAAGCCTAGCACATTTTTGAATCTTTAGAACCTGCATGAGTTATAAAAATTTGATTTTTTTTTGGCATGTGGCCACTTTTATGTTCACCATCTTGGTGCACTTACCCTAATGAAACTTGCTTTGGAAATACTTGATTCAAATATATAAAACCAATAAAAGACCAGTGCCTTGATTCCTTACCGGTTTCATATCATTCCAAATGAAAAATCCTACGTTTAGCCTTAGAGAGAGTTTTAATAACTTGTTAATGTAACAAGACCATCATCTCAAAGGCTTCCATATTAATTGCAATTAAAATGTGACATCGAGTTAGTCTTACTAAATTTAACTTTACTTTAAAAAACCAATAAGACAATTCGAAGCTTGCCAACCAATCCTTCAAATTGAAAATCAATCTTAATTCTAACAACATAAGATTGCACAATGAAACAATCTATGTAAAGAGATTTATCCAAGGAACTGATCAATCCATTGAAAAAATATATTCCACCATGAATGAGAAACACTTGAATCTTTATATTGAAAATAAAATACTTAAACCAGTTGATTTTAGTGCATATCCTCCATCAAATTGGTACTTCTAGATAATGAGTTCATAAGAAAATGCATACAGACTGTCTTGACAAAAAAAACTATAAACTTATGATATCTGTCTCTCCTAAAAAATCCTCCACATATAGATGAGGATTTGGTTTGAAAAATGAAACAACATACCTTTTCATTAAACTAAAATTCACATAAAACTAACTAGAAACTAACTACCTAAAAACTATCCTAACAAACTAAAACTATAAAATATGAAGTCACATCTTTAAACATCTTTTGATATCTATGGCTAGTCTCCAAGCATCTAATTGCACTTCTGAATGTGCTTCAAATATCCCTTTGATTTGTAGGTATCTACATCATAGATAATATCTCTGACCACAATCTCCAAAGTGATGAAGTTTTCCATCTGCTCGATTGTGTTTGTCATGTAAAGTACATCAGACCGAGCAATGTTAAGAGAAGCACTGAGAAAACTTTGACACTCCACAATCCATTTATCCTTATCCTTAAACTGTCCATTCTGATCTTCAATTTCTGGAAAACCATGTTGTACTACTTCCTTACATTCATTAAATTCGTTTTGCAATTCTATGTCAAAGGCTTCATGCTTTTTCAACAACTTGTGTATTCTTTTAATGATTCTAGCATCTGTATTGGCCAATGTCTTATCATGCAACACAGTTCCTAGTTTTTTATAAATCCGATTGTGTGATATTGCATTATCCATATTCTTTTGATAAACAACCCATAAATCTTCAATAAAACCTTGCAATTTTTCAAATCTCTTAGTCAATAAAATAGAGGTTGTGTCAGCCTTCACACTCTACATTTGCCTTTTCAACTTTTTATTTTCCAGTTGTAGTTCCTCACATTTCTTTTTCCACTAAGACCCATCATGGATTTGTGGCACAAGTTGTCCTCGTCTTTTTAACAATTCTTCATATAATCTCTTGTACTAATCTCTTTCTTTTATCACTTTGACCAATTATGATTTATTAAATTTTCAAATATCAATACCCATATTAGCAGTAATAGTGGGATCTACTTCACCAACTTTCAATTTTATCATGTGACCAAAGGCTTTATCCACATCAATAATTTTTGGTCTCTTATTTGGAGGGTAAAGAGCCCATAAAAGAAAAGACTCTTCATTCTAGTCAAATCTAGAGCCAACATACACACCATTTACCCCCTGTATATCCAATTTAAAATCCTTATTCTCAAAATGTACCATGCTATCAAAAATATATTATGCACTCATGTCCCATCCTGGAAAGATGATGATGCCTGCTTCACTAAGAAGTTGTCTTCCCCTTTGAGGGGTTATAATGATCAATTCTAAACTGATTTCTTCCTTTAGTTTCCCCAACAATTCTGATTCTTTTTCAGGGGTTACATTGGGGATAGAGTCTCTCAGTTTTTTCCCTTTGAAATTATATAAAAGGATTTAAATTATTTTGACTTAATAAAAACATCATCAAACACAAAGGCATAATACTCATCATATCTTGCATCATTATGGATGTTCAACTTGACAACAATTTGCTCTTGCAAGTTTGGCTCTTCTGCTATGTCTAGTGCTTGATACCTTGATACCACCTCAATGTCTTTAGACTCTCCTTCACTCTCTTCTTCTTCAGTTTTCATTTCTTGCAATCTGTTTTTCTTTTCTTCCAATTTCTTGTTTAATTCATCGATGGCCATTTGGGCCTCTTCCTCCTCCATGTTTCTAAACATGTCCTCTGCTTCCAAGTAAACAAGAATATAATCTCCCAGATTTTGAATTTTCTTGCAATTGTGAATATATCCATCAGGGTCATAATTGATCCTAGAAGCATATTTGAACAAATTGTACTCTTCAATCAGTTTCCTATCAATGGCTTCATAATCCTTTGTTGATACAATGGTAAAATATCCAAAACTAAGAGTCCCAAGCAAGAAAGTTTGGTTATGCATACCTCCAAAATGTTTGGCATTCGAAACACTTAACTATCTCACAATCTCCAGATAAACCATTCTGTCTGGTACATGTTTTGGCAACAGATATGGGGTTCCTTCAAAACCATAAATCCTGAAGAAAGTAAAATCTTTGTGAAAAAACCAATTGGCTCAGCAATTGCTTGATAAGGTACCTCCACCCCTCCTACTTGCCCACATGACATATATGTGTACTGCAAGTATTGTCTAAACAAATCAATGCTAAATGGTGGCCCATCTTCCCCTCCTAATTTTTTTGCCTGCCTCTTGTGAATGGCAAATTTTCAATTGATATATGTAATGTCCATTCTAAGGTATTCTTCCTCCAACTCTCTAAAGGACAAGGGCTTATCAAGACTGGGGTCTAAATTAAAAATGTTGTTTATGGTACCCATAGAAAATCTAATAAATGCATCACCATTTGGGAGCTAAATGCACCTCTTCACTGAATTATAATTCCTCACCAAAACCTCTAGCAATATTATGTTTAAAAAAACATTGGGGACTATTATCTTACCTAAATTTGTCATCCAAGGATTGCAGAGTGGCATCTCCTTTCTCCTTCTCAAATAGTGGAACATAAACAATTCATGTCCCCTTACCTTGGTCTAGACATCTCTGACCTCTCTGTACTTGTCTTATAATTGGTCTCTCCTTGGCAGGTGCTACTTCAACCTTCTGGATTTTGGGTGGGGTGTCTGCATTTGGTCTATAATGTGTTGGTTTAACTTCTTGACTGGAGGCACCTCTTCATTTTTTCCTTTCTTCGCCTTAGAGCTAGGGATCTTGGTCGCTTGCTTCTTTCCTATTGAACTCAAACTTTCCATTTATGCAATTACAATCCTCTACTCCGGTTTTCAAAGGTGCAATGTGTTCTATCTATGTATTCTTCTTTCACCAACACAATATTTAGACAAGGAAATTTCTAGTTCTACCATATTCTTTTGCAATAATGAACTTCTCATCAAATTTGCCTCATGCGAACCATAGATGCATATCTACTGCAAGTATTAAATAGAAGACTTTTAAAAATTTTGGTTATGAATTTTGATATGACAATGGCTCGTCGACATATGTCTCCCTGATGAATATTTCCCTTTTGGTGCTCTCTGAACAACCCTTTATCTACTTTGACATCTTACTTTCTCTTATTGGGATACCCTAAGTTGATGAGTCCTTTTCCTCCTCATCAGTATATCTCAAACCAATATTCTCATTGGGCGTCGAGTGAGCTCATTTAGCATTATTGCGATAGGCATTGTTTCCCCAATGGGCTTCACCATCTGCATAGATATTCCCGATGCAACCAGCTTCATTGCCCTGAGTCTTCTCGATGGTGTCTTTGCTCCGCTCAATCAGTTCGTTCCTTCATCAGGTATGAGGGTAATCTGAAATGAAACATATCAATAAGCAAATTCTTCCTAATAGAGTATGTTCCATCGGTATATGTTTCATTCATGATTTCTTCGAGCATCGAAGTGGCTCAAAGTAACACATACTGATCATTTTGGCTATACCAATGCAATCAGATTCATCTCCACGAGTCTTCTTGATAATGTCTTCACTCCACTCAATAAGACTGCTCCTTCATTTGGTATCAGGGGTAATCCAAAATGAAACATACCAATAAGAAAAGTCTTGTTGATAGAGTATGTTCCATCGGTATATGTTTCACCGATAATTTCTTTGGGCATCAGGGTGGCTCAAAGTAACACATAACAATTGCTTTGGCTATACCGATGCAACCAGCTTCATCGCCATGAGTCTTCCCGATAGTGTCTTCACTCTGCTCAATCAATGCTCTCCTTCATCGGGTATCAGGGTAATCCAAAATGAAACATACCGATAAGAAAAGTCTTCCTGGTAGAGTATGTTCCATTGGTATATGTTTCATTGATGATTTCTTCGGGCATCAGGGTGGCTCAAAGTAGAACATACCAATCGCTTTGGCTATACCAATGCAACTGGCTTCATCACCATGAGTGTTCCTGATAGTGTCTTTGCTTTGCTCAATCAATCCGCTCTTCATTGGGTATTGGGTTAATCCAAAATGAAACATATCGATAAGAAAAGTCTTCTTGATAGACTATGTTTCATCATTATATTTTTCATCGATGATTTCTTTGGGTGTCGGGGTGGCTCAAAGTAACACATACTGATCGCTTTGGCTATACCAATGGGCTTTTCTTTTCAGTACTCTTATTGGTATAAGTCTTACCGATACCCTCATTGGCTATCGGCAAGACAATTCTCCATTGCTACCGCAAGTGTTTACTATGTCGATGGGTCATATTAGTATAGCTTTTGCTAATGCATCAATTCTCTTCAAATTTTCTCCTTGATCGGTATAACTTATGCCGATGAGTACAACTCTGGCTTGCTATGCTCTCTCAATGGTATATGGTATCCTGATGCCTCCTCACATCAATCAGGTGATCATGAACTTGTAGAGGAATTGGTGGTGTATTTTGTGGAACAATTATACAATTGGTAAAATATATAGTTGGTTGTTCTCTATCACAGGCTAGAGTATATTTTAAATTTTAATTTTGTATTGGGGCATTGAAATGGGGCTTACTTTTGTAATTTAGAACTACAAGGAAAGAAAGAATTCTTTGCTTCATGCTTGTTCATATGCTATGACTTGATCAGACTAGCTGTGGATTTGGAACTTGCCTGGATGAATAATATGATTGACTTTGTGTTTCCATACCTACTTCAAGTTCTTGATATACTCTGATGATTCTATGAATATTTTAAGTTTCTCTTTAATAAACATCTTAAATGTTCTGCACAATTAAATAGCTAATATTCAAAGAATTTCTTTTTCAAATTTTATTTGAGAATAGATGACAAAAGTTGATGAGCTTGTTAAGGATAAGTTAGAGGTTGTCCAAGAAGATAAATCCAAGGAGAAAGAAGAGAAAGATCTTGTTTCTCAACAGGTATGCATTTTTCTTAATTGAGCCTCAAGAAGCACTTGTTCTACTCTACTGACGGTTTTTAAAAATTTAAATAAATATATGCCTATTTTGTTTACAGAATATAGCATTTTAAGAACATAATTAAGGAAAGTATATAAAATAGAATGCACATTTTTAAGAGCATAATTAAGAAAATTATAGAAAAATTATGTGCTAACATATTGCACTGTCTAAAAAGGATAAATCTTTAGAAGGATGCAATGGAAACTAGTTATCAATCGAGTGATCATGAACTTGCAGAGGAATTGCTGGTATATTTTGTGGAATAGGTATTTTGTGGAACGAGTTAGAGGTTTCCAAGAAGAGAAATCCAAGGAGAAAGAAGAGAAATATCTTGTTGCTCAACAGGCATGCATTTTGCTTAATTGAACCTCAAGGAGAACTTGTTCTACTCTACTAATGGTTTTTAAAATTTCAAATAAATATGTGCCCATTTTGTTTACAGAATACAACATTTTAAGAGCATAGGTAAGGAAATTATACAAAATAGCTTGCACATTTTTAAGAGCATAATTAAGGAAATTATAAAAAAATAGAATTTTTCAGGAAATTATAGAAAAATTATGTGCTAGCATATTGGACTATCTAAAAAGGATAATCTTTACAAGGATGCAATGGAAACTAGTTCTCAATTGGGTGTTTGTGAACTTGTAGAGGAATAGCTGGTGTATTTTGTGCAACTGGTATATGTGGAACACATTAGAGGCTGTCCAAGAAGAGAAATCCAAGGAGAAAGAAGAGAAAGATCTTGTTGCTCAACAGGGATGCAGTTTGGTTAATTGAGCCTCAAGGAGAACTTGTTCTACTCTACTAATAGTTTTTAAAAATTGAAATAAATATGTGCCTATTTTGTTTACAGAATACATAATTTTAAGAGTATAATTAAGGAAATTATAAAAAATAGCATGCACATTTTTAAGAGCGTAATTAAGGAAATTATAGAAAAAATGTATTTTTCAAGAAATTATAGAAAAATTATTTTCTAACATATTGCACTATCTAAAGAGGATAATTGTTACAAGGATGTAATGGAAACTAGTTCTCGATCGGGTAATCCTAAACTTGCAAAGGAATTGTTGGTGTATTTTGTGGAATAGGTATTTTGTGGAATGAGTTAGAGGTTGTCCAAGAAGAGAAATCCAAGGAGAAAGAAGAGAAAGATCTTGTTGAACAGGTATGCATTTTGCCTAATTGAGCACTTTTTCTACTCTACTGACGGTTTATAAAAATTCAAATAAATATGTGCCTATTTTGTTTACAAAATATAGCATTTTAAGAGCATAACTAAGGAAAATATAGAAAATAGAATGCACATTTTTAAGAGCATAATCAAGGAAATTATAGAAAAAAAATATTTTCCAAGAAATTATAGAAAAATTATGTGCTAGCATATTGTACTATATAAAAAGGATAATCTTTACAAAGAAGCAATAGAAACTAGTTCTCAATCAGGTGATTGTGAACTTGCTGAGGAATTGCTAGTGTAGTTTGTGGAACTGGTATTTTGTGGAATGAGTTAGAGGTTGTCCAAGAAGAGAAATCCAAGGAGAAAGAAGATAAAGATCTTGTTGCTCAATAGACATGCATTTTGTTTAATTGAGCATCAAGGAGCGCTTGTTCTACTCTACTGACAGTTTTTAAAATATCAAATAAATATTGTTGGCAATTTGGCATTAAGTTGTCATTAATGTCAACCAGTTGGGCAAGGTCATCGGTAAGTAAGAAGGGGTGACCAATATGATGGAAATACACATAAGAGTGAGAAACAGAAGGAAGACTACTAGTGCACATGAATTGGGTCATCTTCCAGTAAAGAAGGTTTACCAGTAAGGCATAACACAGGATGAAGACTTTTTGTGTGCTATGAAGGCACAACAACCAGTTAACAAAACAAAAAGGATGTTTGATGTTCATACCGATAATATAGTCTAAACAGGTAGTCAACCTAGGTCGACAAAGTATGTCAAATCGACAAAGGAGGATGTCGACAAGTATGATAGCTAGATTCTAGGTGAAGGTATTGCACAAGTCAGTGGAGTGTGCATTGATGAAACAAATCTGCATGCAGGTTGACTTTAATGAGGAGTCTGCAAGTCACGAAGGATGCCAAAAGATTGTCGCTCGAGGAAGACTAGCTCAAAAAGTAATCGCACTGATCTCACAAGAAGATTTGATCTTCATACCTATTAGGTGAAGGAAACATCAGAACCATTAATGGCGACTGACAAAGGAAAGCAGAAAATCGTGTTGTAGAACTCCAGATTTAGAAATCGCAAATTGGAATGTGAAGTTCTTTTTGTGATTGAACGTTGTCATAAACATCATATCCTTGAAAAGTAGATCATAATAGAGGTGATTCAGATTGAGCAGAAAAAGGAAAACCTAACACGACAATGTTTGAATGCATTCTTGGTAGGAAACCATGAATATAAATACATGAGCTCGAAATAAAGAAGGTGGATGCTTAAAGAGAAGAAAAAAAGAAGAGAGAGATTAAGTGTAACAAAGGAACATTTTGCCTTAGAATTGATTCTATGAAAGTTGCATAGCGAGTAAGAAAGAAAACTAGTGAGAGGGTTTAACCGACAGTAATTGAGTATTGATATAACTCTAGCAGGTCCAACAGTTAAGAAAACCAGTGAAGTGTGATAGAGAAAAGAAGCATCCAAGTGTGACACGGTATGTTGTGAGACTATGTGAGAGAGAGAAATAAGAGAAGCCAAGAATTAGAGAGTGATCTCGCAATTGGTAATGTGAGATCTAGTGGAGAAGAAAAGACTATCAACTAATAGTAAGCCATTTGATCAAGAGTTAGAGAACTCATTTCCAACAAGAAGCCTTAAAACTACATCTAAATTGTATTTCAATATATACATCACCTAGTTGGAGCTTGGTGCTTGGGTTGGTGCTCTTTGGGTCAGTGCCCTAAAATAGAAGGGGTTGGTACTCCTTGGGTTGGTGCCCTAAATCTTTGTAATCCAGTGTTTTACGTGTGAGGCTAGATTGGAGCAGTAGTCTCTAGCAACATTTCTCACCTTGGTTTTTCCCATATTGGGTTTTCCTCGTATATCCGGTGTTGTTAGTTATTTTTTTGTGATTGTTCTCTTTAGTTTCCTTTTTGGCTTTACCAGTTTGATGGTTTGGTGCTTGAGATAATAACAAGTATTGTGAAGTTTCTTTAAAAGTGAAAAAGGTTTAGGAACCACTGATTCATGCCCCTTTTAGTGGTACTCTGTGTTTGACAATTGGTATCAGAGCCAGGTTCCTGGTTATATTTAAACCCTTGGTAGATTCTAGACTCAGAACACAATTACAAGAAATGAGTCTTCTTCCTCAAAAGCTCCCATGTTTGATGGATCCAATTATGCCTTCTAGAGCAGAAGAATGGAGACCTATATTTCCTCCCTTGGTATTGATGTGTGGATGTCTGTCAAGAATGGTTATGTTGTTTCTAGTGTTCTTCCCACTGATCTAGATGCCAAAAAAGAGTATGAGAACAATGCAAAGGCCAAAAATGCTATCTTGAGTGGACTAACTGATAATGAGTTCGTTAAAGTCATGCATTGTGCATCAACCAAGGAAACTTGGGATAAATTGTAGAGATTATTTGAAGGAGATGCAAAAGTCAAAGAGGCCAAGCTGCAAGTACTAAGGGGCCAACTCGAAGGCATCAAGATGAAGGATAATGAAAAGATTTTAGATTATCTTCAAATATTTGATGAAAATGTAAATACAATCAAAGGACTTGGTGAAGAAATTGCAAATGAGATCCTTATAAAGAAGTTACTTAGGTCTCTTACACCTAAGTATGATACAAAGGTGTCTTCCATAGAAGAAGCCAAGGATCTGAAGATCTTTTCAATGGATGAACTATTTGGCTCACTAATAGCCTATGAGATGAGAACTGTTGGTGATGCTTCCTTAAGAAAAGAAGCAGTGTTCAACACTACCCAAAAGGGAAAAGAAGTAGCTACTCATAAAGGATCCAGTGAAGATTCTGATGCACAGGTAGTAAAATTTGTCAAAAAGCTCAAAAGAGGATCTAACAAGTATAAAGGAAAGCTACCACTCAAATGTTTCAACTGTGGTAAGCTTGGACACTTTGCTGAAAAATGTCCTTGCAATGAAACTGGTGGAGATGCGTGAAAAGAGTTTATCAAATCTACTGGGAAAGATAGAGAAAGAAATGTCTATGGGCAAGGAAGGAGAGGCTACCAGAAGCATAACATCCTCTACACTATTGAAGATGATGTTACACATGAGGAGAGTGCACCAGAAGATGACTTCCATGAAAATGATAGAAAGTTAACCTCTTTATGGCACTTGATGAACTAGTTGGTGAAGATGAGGAAGAAGAGGATATTGAGGCTAAAGTGGATTTAGAAGGAGAGCTCATAAGTGCTCTTGAGGAACTGAGTAAAAAAAGAAAAGAACTCAAGAAGGTCAAGAACGCAGTAGTAGATGAACAAGGTCTCTTGAAGCAATCCCTGGATGAGTCCAATCAAGTCATATCTGACTTGAAACTGCAGCTGGAAGAAACCAAGAGAACATGTGAAGTTACATCCTCTGATCTAATGAAGAAGGAAAAGGAGCATCAAGATCTTGAAGAAGAAATAGTGAAGCTCAGAAAGGAGCTTGAAGAAAGTAAGGAAGAAATAAAAGTAAGGAGCAAGTATGAAGGCAACACTACAGCCTTAGACAAGATGTTGAGAAAATAGAAGCAATCCAAATATACCGGTGGCTTAGGCTTTGAAAAAGGTCAAGGTTCAAACAATAAAGACACATCTGATAAAGAAATCAAGTTCAGCTCCTCAAATGAAGGTGAAGAAAAGAGGACATCCAGTGTAGGAAAGGATACTAGTAAAAAGACATATGCGAATGTTGTTGGAAATCACCACACAAACTGGTATACACAAGCAATGTCCATTATCAGTGCAATGGATATGGTCATAGGAGTTTTGAATGTAGGAAGAATAAACCAGTGCCCCACAATAATTTTAAGGATTTATATTTAAATAAAAATATGAAATGCGATAACTGTCAAGAGTTTGGACACATAGCAAGGTTGTGCAAAAACAGGAAGATCGAGTAGAAGAAGACCAATCCTGATCAAGAACCGATAATTGAACCTAAGCACAATATAGCAGTTGACAAAAAGAAGGAAACCAAATTAGAATGGGTTGAGAAAGAAAAGGAAAAGGCATAATCAAGTCTCATAGTGCAGACTTCCTTACATGTTGAAAGGAAAAATCTATGGGTTGTAGATAGTGGTTGCTCCAACCAAATGAATGGTGACAATAGGAAACTCATCAAACTTGAAGACTGGAATGGTGGATTAGTAAGATTTGGAGACAACTCATCCATCAAAATAAAGGGAAAAGGCACTCTAAGTATTGATGGAAAATTGAAGGCACATGATGTATATTATGTGGAAGGCCTAAAGTACAATTTGTTGAGTGTGAGTCAGATGTGTGACAAAGGTTATAAATTCACCTTTGACTCAATCAATTGTCAAATAAAGAAAGACAGTACCGGTCAGGTTGTGGTAGAAGGAAAGAGAATAGATGACAATGTTTATAATCTGAAGGAATTCTATGAGTCCAAATGCATGATAGGACAAGTTGATGAAATTTGGTTGTGGCACTTAAGATTAGGCCACATAAACTTTGACAACTTAGTTACAGTAAGTAGAAGGGAGTGTGTTAGAAATATTCCACCCATCATCAAACCACTAAGCACATTTTGTGATAAATGTGTGAAAGGAAAGCAAACTAAGGTGAGCTTCAGGACAAAAGAGCACAACACCTCAAGACCACTTGAAATTGTGCATACAGATTTGTGTGGTACAACTAGGACAAGAGCACTTGTCAGTGAAAGATACTTTATTCTCTTTATTGATGATTACTAAAGAATGACATGAGTTACCTTCCTGCAAGATAAATCACAAGTGTTTTATAGATTTAAGATCTTTATGAAGATGGTGGAGAAAGAAAGTTGGTGCAAATTAAAATGTCTAAGATCAAACCAGGGTGGAGAGTTCACATCAAATGAGTTTGAAGATTATTGTGAAAAACATGGAATTAGAATGCAATATTCAGACCCTAGGACACCACAACAGAATGGTGTGGTAGAAAGAAAGAACAAGATAGTTAAGGAGATGGCCAAAACCATGTTAAATGAGGCTAGTCTACCAGACACATGTTGGAAGGAAGTTGTTCATACTGCTGCATATACTTTGAGCCAGGTTCAATTAAGAACAAACAACAGAATGACACCTTGTGAGTGGTGGTATGACCAGAAGCCATCAGTCAAATACTTCAAAGTATTTGGCAACAAGTGCTTTATCAAGAGAGATATGGATGGTCTAGGAAGTTTTGACTCTAGAAGTGATGAAGGAATCTTCCTTGGTTACTCATCTAACAAGGCATACAAATCCTATAACAAAATACTAAGAAGAGTCATTGAGAGTATGCATGTAAAAGTTGATGAGGATATGCACAAAGGAAATCAACCTTAGGTTAATTAGTATGATGATTTTGATGATGAAGGTGATGAAGCTTAGTTAGAAAATGAACTAGAAGAAGCATTCAAGAAGACTCCAAACTGGTATGTGCAGCTGAAGAGAAAATTTTGGGAAATATGAGTGATGGTGTGTAGACTAGAAGAAGAGTTTCCTAGAATGATGAGAAAACAAAACTTTGCCTCATGACTGAAGTAGAACCTAAAACATTCAACCAGGCTAGAAAAAGAAGAATTGATGGATGCCATGGAAGAAGAACTACAACAGATTGAGAATAACTAGACTTGGCAATTAGTCCACAGACCGGAAGACAAAAACATCATTGGCATTAAATGGGTCTACCGAAATAAGATGAATGAAGAAGGTAAAATTGTTAGGCATAAAGCTAGACTAGTGTGCAAAGGATACTCTCAGGTAGAGGGGATTGACTTTGAAGAAACATTTGCATTAGTAGCTAGATTAGAAGCAATTAGAATGTTTCTATCCTTTTCTGCCTACAAGGGTTATAAAGTATATCAAATGGATGTAAAATTTACCTTCCTAAATGGAAATTTAGAAGAAGAAGTATACATGGAGCAACTGGAAGAGTTTCTGCTACATGATGTTGAAACACTTTGTGTGCCAGTTGAAGAATGCCATGTATGGTCTAAAGCAAGCTCCTAGAGCATGGTATTCAAGATTAGATCGGTACCTGAAGGAGAAGGGATTAAAAAAGGGGAGTGATAACATAAATTTGTACATAAAGAAAGATGGGAACGACATGATCATTGTGATTGTGTATGTAGATGACATTATCTTTGGAGGCAACAAGGACACCCTCCGCAAAGAATTTGTTGATCAGATGTAGTCAGAATTTGAGATGTCAATCCTTGGTAAATTGACATAATTCCTTGGTTTGCAAATATTACAGCAAGATAAGGGAATCTTTATCTCATAAATCAAGTATGCAAAGGAAATGTTGAAGAAATTCCATTTGGAGGATCGTAAACCAGTAAGTACCCCCATTGTGATAGACAGTGAATTGTCCAAAAATGATGAATCATCGATGGTGGATCAGACTCTGTAGAGATCCATGATAGGAAAGCTATTGTATGTAACTACTTCTAGACTAGATAAAGTACAAGTATTATGCATGGTGGCTACATTCCAAGCTACACCTAAGAAGTCACATATGAAAGTTGTAAGAAGAATCTTTAGGTACCTACAAGGGACACTCATTTATGGACTACGGTACCCTAAACAAGGATATTTTATCTTGGAAGCATACACTAATGTTGATTGGGTTGGTTGCATTGATGATCAGAAGAGCACAAGTGGTGGTGCATTCTTACTAGGTGATCGATTGGTCTCATGGCATAGCAAGAAATATGACTTGGTCTCTCTATCAACTGATGAAGCAAAATACATTGTTGTTACTACATGCTACCCTCAGGTGATTTGGATGAAGCAGACCCTCAAGGACATTTAGGTGGACATCAAAGATCCTATTCTCATCTAGTGTGATAATTCGAGTGTAATCAACATAATAAATAATCCTGTGATGCATTCTAGAATAAAGCAAATTGCTATCAAGTATCATTTTCTTAGAGAGTAGGTTGAAGGACAAAAGGTAAGGATGGATTATGTCTCGACCGGTGAACAAGTAGCAGACATTTTCACCAAACCATTATGGATGAGCACCTTTGAGTACCTTCGACACAAGGTGGGAGTTGTGTCATATACCTAGGAATGATTTATGTGGTTCAAGGGGAGTGTATCGTACCCTTTGTCATTGTGTCAAAGGGGGAGAAATGTACCAATATGAAATGTCTTGCGATAAGTTGACATCAATGCCAAAGGGGGAGATTGTTGGCAATTTGGCATTAAGTTGTCATTCATGTCAATCGGTTTGGAAAGGTCACCGATAAGTAATACCAATGTGATGGAAATACACATAAGAGTGAGTAGACAAAAGGAAGGCTACCGATACACATGACTTGGGTCATCTACTAGTAAAGAAGGCTTATCGGTAAGGCATAAACCGGGATGAAGACTGTTTGTGTGTTATGAAGGCACAACAATGGTGAGTAGAATAAAAAGGGTGTTTGATGGTCATACCGATAACATAGTCTAAACCAAAAGTCAACCTGGATCGACAAAGTATGTCAAACCGACAAAGGAGGATGTCAAAAAGCATGACAACTAGATTTTAGGTGGAGGTATTGCACAGGTCGGTAGAGTGTGCATCGATGAAACAAATCTGCATGTACATCGGCTTTAATGAGGAGCCCACAAGTCACGAAGGATGCCAGAAGATTGTGGCTTGAGGAAGAATAGCTGGAAAAGTAATCGCACTGATCTTGCAAGAAGATTTGATGTTCATGTTAGGATTCCCAAAGATACTAAGAGGGGGGGGTGAATTAGTATCTAACTAGTATATGGATTTTCTAAACTTATTATATAAAATGTATCTCAAAACAGTGTACCGATAAACAATAATTAATGTAGTAAATAAGAACAATAAGCACAACATGAAAAGCATACCATAACAAAATATTTTAATGTGGAAATCTAGGTGGGATTTGTGACCCACAATATTTGCTTACTGGCCAATAAGGGAATATTACTAATACAATAGGGGCCTGCACATACAGGAACGCCAAGTGCCTAGATATCAATGCTCAGTTACAAAAGAAGTCTCACTAACTTACAAAAATGGATTATGCAAATCCAAGATGATGTACTGCTACAAAAGGGCATCTGCTATGCTAGATCTAGTACCGGTTTAAGCTTTGTAATAATTATAAACCCTTTTCCAAACTCTACCTTAATATTCACACATTAGTTTTGCAATAATCTAACCATATCTGCTTCTCCTAAATGATCTACAAGATCTCATACTTATATGAGTCTTATTACAATTCGCCATGTCATCTTACAAAAAGATTTTACAATTAAATACAAAATACAAATAAAAAAAATCCTGTCGACCAGGGTGCCGGTAATCATCTTTTTCAGTGCCAGTGAACTGTATGCAAGTGTAGAGTCTATCGGTGTTAGTGCCTGCCGCTGTCATATGATTATAGGGTTGCCATCAATGAAAATACCTTCAATCACATACAATTTCTCATTGGAGTGTGCATTTGCCAACAATCTCCCCCTTTGGCATTGATGGCAACACTCTTGAGAAAAATCCAAAAAGTGTTGTCCAAAAAGATATGCCAAAAACTATCAAAACTATGTTACCAAAATGTCTACTCGCCCTCAGCTGATGATGTCTTTTGCTGATTATTTTTCTCATCTCCACTACTCCCCCTTTGGAATCAATGACAAAGGCTATCATTCAATGTCAATTGAGTGTGGTTCTTGTCTAGATCCTTGTAACTGATGGGTTACAATTTGATAAATATCCACCAATACAAAATTTAGACTGTTGTTCAATCTTTCACTTTCCTTTATTATTGCTACTTCAGTCCTTTGGATTGTACCGATGAGAAAGTACATTTTCTCTTCTAGTGTCTTAAGTCCTGGAACAAGAGCCTCAGAAATCTCCTTTCTCAAAGAGATGAGGATATCCAGTTTAGGACTTAGTCTACACTTCAGTTCTTTTGCTTTAAACTTTATCTTTTCCTTGTCTTTTTCAAGCTTTTCTATTTTCTCTTCAAAAATTTCTATTTCCTTCTCAACTACCGATAATGAATCCGATGAACCTATCAAGTTGTCAACAATATCATTGATTTCCTTTTGAGCTATGATGATTTCTTTGTCTATACCCTCTATCAAAATGTTAGTTTTGCATGTGTCTCTATACAATTTCTTGAAGTCCAAAATTATCTTGCCTAATACTGGTAATAAGGTTTCCATTTGTTCCTTATTCTTCTTGATTACCTCCTCAAAGAATTTTTCCTTCTCTTTATTCATTTTTTCTCTGAAGGTGTGTTCATTTATCTTATCAAGTGTTATTAGGTTACCGGTTATATATTTAGACAATGTGTCTAATTGGCTCAAAGAATCTTTATTTTCTATGTTACACTTTGGAGCTATCATCTTCAAAATTGGTAAAGTATCATCTATAGCCTTATATGCATGTGCATTACACTCTATTATTTTTTTTATTGAGTCTAATAACACCTCTGTTATATTAGTTGGCCTAAATTCAGTTATGGATGTTCTGGATGACTGTTCAACTATCTTCACAATCTACAATCTGTTGGTGATAGCAATAGCTTTGCTTTCCTCTTTCTCTCAAGGATCTATTTGAGTTTGCATTTCTACTACCAGAGGTTTGGGCTTGTCAGATGTAGCCGGTGGCACTGTCCAAGTATGTAACTATAAAGAAGCCTATTTCTCTACTTGTTTCTCAATGTTTTTCTCAGTAATAACTTGTTGCTCTGTTGATTTCTCTTTGTTCTCTCCGGATGGTGTCTCTGTTTGTGCCTCTAATGATTTTACTGTGTTATCCACTACTAGTTTTTGTGATTGTAACTCTGATTTATCTATCGGTTTCTCTTGGTTTACCTTTGTACTATCTACTTTTGGTGACTCGGTAGATACATTAATGTGTACACTTGTGGTATCCGCCTTTCCTGTATGCAGGGGATCATTTGATATTTCAGTTTGTTTCTCATTCCCAATTTCAGTGTTTCCAACTACAATATTTCCTGTCGGTGGCTCTATTGCCACATCCCTCATGTCAGTTGTTTCTTTATCCACCATAATATTGACTTCCTATGTGTCAATGTTCATTATGTATAACACTTCTGAATTAGGGTTTGTATCTTCATGAGGTGTTTCCATACTCTCTGTTGTTGGTGGAATATCAGTGGAAGGTGGGGGTAAGTTATCAGTTATCTTTATGCTTGGAGGTCCACCTACATTTCCTTTCCCCTTATCCTTATCCTTTTGGTAGACTTTGATAGTCTTTGGTGTCTTAAGCTCTTCTTGTTTTTCTTTCTCAACAAAAAATGTATCCCACTTGTATGCAGTCTCTTCTGATATTTTATTTACTCTGTCTACCATCAGTGCTACATGCCAGTAACCAGTTGAGAATACTGTCTAGTTTTGCTCACTGATTAACTCATCAATCTCTTGAGTTGAGTTCACTAGGTAAACTGCAAGTAGTTTTCCTATTTTGATCTTTTTATCTAATTCCATAATACCTAACCTTCTAGCTTCTATCCTTCTATACAAGTCATTTGGTATATCATCAACAATTTCCATCAAAAATTTCTTATAGATATCAAGATGTAGTATAACACTATTCTCTATACTTTCTTTTTCATCATTTGAAAGTGTGTTATACAACTTGTTGATGTTTGTCAATTTGCAATTTTCAGTTATCTCATCCAAAAGTTTGTCAAAAGGAGGAATAACATGTTTCACTTTTCTTTTCTTTGGGGTCAATTTCTTAGCTGGAGGCCTAACTGCCTGTTGTTTTTGTCTTGTTTTCTTTGGAGTAGGAGTAGGTACCAGTGAGGGTTTTCTTTTCCTCACTAACCTTTTGAACTTAGTCAGTATCTCACGGTGTGAAGAAGTAGCAACCAGTGAAAGATGTGCTTCTGGTTGTAATCCTTCCAATTCACTCTCCTTAATACCAGTTTTGTTCAGTACATCCTCTTTGATTTCTTTAGCCTACCTTGCTCCTTTCCTAACTATCTGCTCAATTTTCTTAATCCTTTTCTGAGATTCAATGTCACTTTCAATTGTTTCAGCATTGCCAAATACTTTTTTTGTCAGTTCCTTAGGGTCTTCTAAGAGGGATTTTTCATAGGTTTCAACTATGTTCTTATTTGCCTCATATCGCATCTTTATGACCCAAACAGTCCTAGGGACAACTTCCCCCATCCAAATTTCATCTTTCTTGATCACAAAGCATATCTCCTTTTGATATTTGTCAACAATAGATTGAGATAGCCTTATTCTAGTCTTCATCCTAGCCTTTAATGCTTGAAAATGTTCATTTATGTTTTTCTTCCTCTCATCACCCATATTGTTTAGAATGTCTAGTAACTATTTTCCTACCGGTATGTCAAAACCAAAGTCTTGTTTGCCAATATCAGGAACCTCCTTAGTAATGTATATCATTAAACACACAAGCAGATTGCCAAATCTGAAAGTCCCTTTCTTATCACCTTTAATTTTCTTTAAACTGTCTATCAGTTCATCTTTTAGCCACTCACATACATCAATCTTTGCATTGTTATTCACCATGTCATATGCACTTTTGATACACAAGCTAGAAACTAAGTTTAGTTTGTTGGCATGTGTAGCCTTGTATCCAAGAATCATGCTAACAAATCTAACATTGATATCTTTTACATCATTTACTCTCAGGGATCTTTTGTCAAAAGTTGCACCAGTTAGGGTCATAACAGTGTCATTTGGAACCCTTTTAGTTTTGTCAGGCCTACTACAGGTGGAAGGTAAGCCTATTACTGCCCTAATTGCCTCTTTGGTAATCTTATGGATGAAATCCAACCAAAAGAACTCCCCATGTAGTCTACTCAAGACAATCCTTGTCACATCCTTGGTAAAATCAAGAATACTAAGGATTTCCACAAAACCTAAGGTTTCAACTATCTTATGTTCCAGTTTAACATTTCCATTTTCATCACAAATTATAGTTCAATACATGTTCATTATTTCTTCAGCTCCTAGTTCATCAATATGACAATGTATATAGATTCTAGGGTACTCAACATATACTACTCCTTTGGGAATTTGATAAAATGCTCCTAGAGTATCAACTTTCTTCGCAATTTTGGGAATGATTTTAAATACAGGCCTAGGGCGTTAACAACTTCAATCACAGTAGGGTTTGCAATAAATTCAGGTGCAGAGGAGGAAGCCATTGTTATAAATACCTTTATCTATCTTTAGGATGATTTTCTTGGATGATTTGCTTCACTTCACGCTATGGATGCCTTCACTTGAGATTTTTGAGCTCTCTAGAAGTTTGAATGCTCGGTGAATGAAAAAGAGCCAAGAATATTTTCTTTACAATGTTATATCCTTCAACTACCACATTTAATGCTTACTCGTTAAGTCAAAATTAACACATCTTGCCGATAAACAAGTATTTCGACTTCTCATCATCAACCGAGGGTAAATTAGCATGTTTTTCAATTTGTTGCCATACCCCCAAAGGATTATTTCTTAGTTAGATGAAGAAACTCCTACCGGTGGAGTGATACTCTGTTCTACAGGTGAAAGAATAGCTTCACTAACACTCTGGTCTGACTTTATAATCTATTTCTTTGAAAATTCTTGCTTTACCTCTTCAACCTTCTCTTTACCTTTCAAGCTAGGTCCTTTGTTATTTACCGATGATGCCTTACTTCTACAAAAC
Organism: Cryptomeria japonica; assembly: GCF_030272615.1. Lineage (NCBI taxonomy): Eukaryota > Viridiplantae > Streptophyta > Pinopsida > Cupressales > Cupressaceae > Cryptomeria > Cryptomeria japonica. The sequence goes on along the minus strand of NC_081408.1, from coordinate 74,685,650 downwards.
TTTGCAATATGCCCAATCTTGTTACAAGCATAACAAGCCACATTGTTTTTCTGAATAGCTTTTCCATATCCTATGCCGATATGTGTTTTGTATTGATTAGATAAGTGTCCAAATCTTCCACAATATAACATCTAACATTCATTCTCTATTTTTTTGAGTTATGACCAATTTTATTGCATTTAGAACATTGACCGGTGCGTGCATTATTATTTTGATAGTTTCTAGATATGTACTGACTTGCTCTATGACCATACTTGTTACAATTAAAGCATTTCCCATTGAATTTGTAAGCATTAGGTTGTCTTACCGGTATACTATGATCATGATTTTTTATAGTACTGGAGCTTTCACTAGATTCAAAGCCAAGACCATTTGTATCTCGATTAGGTTTCTGATTCTTCGGCATGCTATAAAGTACCTTTGAGCTTTTGTTGAATTTCTCTTTGTGTTGATTTGTAGTAGCCAACTCATTTTCCAAGATTCATTTCTGTTTGATGAGTTCAGTTCTATCATTTTGTGTATGCATCAAGTCTGTCTTCAACATATCATTTTCATGATTGAGTCTTGTTTTTTCATTTCCAACATCATTTAGTCTTCTAACCAAGTCATCTTCATTCTTCTTCCTATCTTCATTGTCTTTACAAAGCCTCATGGTCATATCTTGCATCTCATTCTTCATTGTACTATTTTCTTGTCTCAGTTTGTTCACAAGGTCATTAAGAGTTTCTTTCTCATCATCATTACTCTGCATCTTCTCAAAAAGTTCTATTCTCTTGTTCCTTACAATAGTGAGATTCTCTTGAAGTCCCTTAATGATTTTCTGTGCAGCCTTTAGATCATCTTCAAGTTTGATATTCTTCACCTTTTCTGCATCATAGTTTGAAAGAGTTGTTTCCAATTGCTTTCTCAAGTTTTCCATCTCTACTAGTGTCATAATCTTCCTGAAGCAGTTAGGCTTTTGAAAATAGAGGACCAGGCTCTGATACCAATTGTTAGGATTCCCAAAGATACTAAGAGGGGGGGTGAATCAATATCTAATTGATATATGGATTTTCTGAACTTATTATATAAAATGCATCTCAAAACAGTGTATTGGTAAACAAGAATTAATGTAGTAAATAAGAACAGTAAGCACAACATGAAAAGAACACTATAACACAATATTTTAGCGAGTAAACCTAGTGTGGGGAAAACCTTGGTGGGATTTGTGGCCCACAATATTCGCTTACTAGCCAATAAGGGAATATTACTGATACAATAGGGGCCTGCACATGTAGGAAGGCCAAGTGCCTAGAGCTCACTACTCAGTTACAAAAGAAGTCTCACTGACTTACAAAAATAGATTATGCAAATCCAAGATGATGTACTGCTACAAAAGGGCATTTTCTATGCTAGATCCAGTATTGGTTTAAGCTCTGTAATAATCATAAACCCTTTTACAAAGTCTGCCTTAATATTCGCACATTAGTTTTGCAATAATCTAACCATATCCACTTCTCCTAAATGATCTACAAGATCTCATACTTATATGAGTCTTATTACAATTCACCATGTCGGCTTACAAAAAAAATTTACAATTAAATACAAAATACAAATAAACAAAAATCTTGTCAGTCAGGGTACCGGTAATCATCTTTTTCGATGCCGGTGAACTATATGCTGGTGTAGAGTCTGTCGGTGCCAGTGCTTGCCAGTATCATATGATTGTAGGGTTTCCATCAATGATAATACCTTCAATCACCTATAATTTCTTATTGAAGTGTGCATTTACCAGTAGTATGTACCTGTTAGGTGAAGGAAACAACAAATCCATTAACAAAGGAAAGCATAAAAGCATGGTGCAGAACTCTAGATTTAGAAAATGGACATTGGAATGTGAAGTTCTTTTTGTGATTGAACATTTTCATAAAGATCATATCCTTGAAAAGCAAATCATATTAGAAGGGATTTAGATTGAGTAGGAAAGACTATCAACCGCTAGTAAGCCATTTGATCAAGAGTTGCAGAACTCATTTGCAACAAGAAGCCTTAACTATATCTAAATTGTTATTCAATATATACATCACCAAGTTGGTGCTCCTTAGGTTGGTGCCCTAAAACATAAGGGGTTGGTGCTCCTTGGGTTGGTGCCCTAAATGTTTGTAAACTAGTGTTTTAATTATGTGGCTAGATTGGAGTAGTAGTCTCTAGTAGCATTTCTCACCAAGGTTTTTCCTATATTGGGTTTTCCTCGTATATCCAGTGTTGTGACTTGCATTTGCGTGATTGTTCTCTTTAGTTTCCTTTTTGGATTTACCAGTTTGATGGTTTGGTGCTTCAGATAATAATCGGTATTGTGAAATTGCTTTAAAAGTCAAAAAGGTTTAGGAACCACTGATTCACCTCCCTCTCAGTGGTACTCTTTGTTCAACAAATATGTGCGTATTTTGTTTACAAAATACAACAATTTAAGAGCATAATTAAGGAAAATATAGAAAAATTATGTGCTACCATATTGCATTATCTAAAAAGGATAATCTTTAGAAGTTTGCAATGAAAACTAGTTCTCAATCAGGTGGTCATGAACTTGTAGAGGAATTGTTGGTGTAATTTGTGGAATAGGTATTCTACGGAACGCATTAGAGGTTGTCCAAGAAGAGAAAGATCTAGTTTCTCAACAGGTATGCATTTTTCTTAATTGAGCCTCAAGGAACACTTGTTCTACTCTACTGACGGTTTTTAAAAATTTAAATAAATATGTGCCTATTTTGTTTACAGAATATAGAATTTTAAGAGAATAATTAAGGAAATTATATAAAATAACATGTGCATTTTTAAGAAAATAATTAAGGAAATTATAGAAAAATTATGTGCTAACATATTGCACTCTCTAAAAATATTTATAAGGATGCAATGGAAACTAGTTCTCAATCAAGTGATCATGAAATTGAAGAGGATTTGCTCGTGTATTTTGTGGAACAGCTATTTTGTGGAATGAGTTAGAGGTTGTCCAAGAAGAGAAAGATGTTGTTGCTCAACAGGTATGAATTTTTCCTAATGGAGCCTCAAGGAGCACTTGTTCTACTCTACTAATAGTTTTTAAAAATTCAAATAAATGTGTTCCTATTTGGTTTACAAAATATAGCATTTTAATAGCATAATTAAAGAAATTATAGAAAATAAAATGTGCATTTTTAAAAGCATAATTATGGAAATTATAGAAAAATAGCATTTATCTGGAAATTATAGAAAAATTATGTGCTAACATATTGCACTGTCTAAAAAGAATAATATTTACAAGGATTGAATGAAAAATAGTTCTCAATCGGGTGATCGTGAACTTGTAGAGGAATTGTTAATGTATTTTGTGGAACAGGTATTTTGTGAAACAAGTTAGAGGTTGTCCAAGAAGAGAAATACAAGGAGAAAGAAGAGAAAGATCTTGTTGCTCAACAGGTATTCATTTTGCTCAATTGAGCCTCAAGTAGCACTTGTTCTACTCTACTGACGATTTTTAAAAATTCAAATAAATATGTACCTATTTTGTTTACAGAATATAGCATTTTAAGAGCATAATTAAGGAAATTATAGAAAATAGCATGTGCATTTTTAAGAACATAATTAAGGAAATTATAAAAAAATAGCATTTTTCAGGAAATTATAGAAAAATTATGTGCTAACATATTGCTTTATCTAAAAAGCATACACTTTACAAGGATGCAATGGAAACTATTTCTCAATCGGGTGATCCTGAATTTGAAGAGGAGTTGCTGGTGTATTTTGTGGAACAGGTATTTTGTGGAATGAGTTAGAGGCTATCCAAGAAGAGAAATCCAAGGAGAAAGAAGAGAAAGATCTTTCTCAAAAAGTATGCAAATTTTCTTAATTGAGCCTCAAGGAGTAGTTGTTCTACTCTACTGACGGTTTTTAAAAATCCAAAATAAATATGTGCCTATTTTGTTTACAAAATATATCATTTAAAGAGAATAATTAAGGAAATTATAGAAAATAGCATGCACATTTTTAAAAGCATAATTAAGGAAATTATAGAAAAATAGTATTTTTCAGGAAATTATAGAAAAATTATGTGCTAACATATTGCACCAAGTCTAAAAAGGATAATATTTACAAGGATGCAATAGAAACTAGTTCTCAATCGGGTGGTCATGAACTTGTAGAGGAATTGCTGGTGTATTTTGTGGAATAGGTATTTTGTGGAACAAGTTAAATGTTGTCCAAGAAGAGAAATCCAAGGAGAAAGAAGAGAAAGATCTTGTTGCTCAACATGTATGCATTTTTCTTAATTGAGCCTCAAGGAGTACTTGTTCTACTCTACTGACGGTTTTTAAAAATTGAAATAAATATGTGCTTATTTTGTTTACAAAATATATCATTTAAAGAGAATAATTAAGGAAATTATAGAAAATAGCATGCACATTTTTAAAAGCATAATTAAGGAAATTATAGAAAAATAGCATTTTTCAGGAAATTATAGAAAAATTATGTGCTAACATATTGCACCAGGTCTAAAAAGGATAATCTTTACAAGGATGCAATGGAAACTAGTTCTCAATTGGGTGGTCGTGAACTTGTAGAGGAATTGCTGGTGTATTTTGTGGAATAGGTATTTTGTGGAACAAGTTAAAGGTTGTCCAAGAAGAGAAATCCAAGGAGAAAGAAGAGAAAGATCTTGTTGCTCAACATGTATGCATTTTTCTTAATTGAGCCTCAAGGAGTACTTGTTCTACTGTACTGATGATTTTTAAAAATTTAAATAAATATGTGCTTATTTTGTTTACAAAATATAGCATTTTAAGAGCATAATTAAAGAAATTATAAAAAATAGCATGCACATTTTTAAAAGCATAATTAAGGAAATTATAGAAAAATAGAATTTTTTCAAGAAATTATAGAAAAATTATGTGCTAACATATTGCACTGTCTAAAAAGGATAATCTTTACAAGGATGCAATGGAAACTAGTTCTCAATCGAGTGATCGTGAACTTGTAGTCAAATTGCTGGTGTATTTTGTGGAACAGGTATACAATTGGTAAAACATATAGTCGGTTGTTCTCTCTCATAGGCTAAACTATATTTTGAATTTTCATTTTGGATTGGGGCATTGAAATGGGGCTTACTTTTGCATTTGGAACTGCAGGGCAAGAAAGAATTCTTTGCTTCATGCTTGTTCATATGCTATGACTTGATTAGACTAGATGTGGCTTTGGAACTTGCATGGATGAATAATATGATTGACTTTGTGTTTCCATAACTACTTTAGGTTCTTGATATACTCTAATGATTCTATGAATATTTTAAGTTTCTCTTTAATAAACATTTTAAATCTTCTGCAAAAATAAATATGTGCCTATTTTGTTTACAGAATATGTATGCTCAACTTCTTCCCCTTTTCTTTTCCAGCACCTCCAATGCCTGGCATGGGAGGTTGCTTTCAGCCAGGTATGAGTGGAATGGGAATGTCTCCCATGCCAACTTATGATATGCCACCTATGGGTGGTTATTGATGGAATTGAAGAACTTAACATGGGACACAATTCTTCAATCATACATGGCTTTTTGAGGCCGATCTTCGAGTGGAAAGATTAGATTGTCAAATTGTTTTTATTGTCATTTGGTTGGTTGATACAAAATAATGAATCTTTGGTATTATTGTATTGGTCAATCAATTCAAATATTTCCATCTACCAAGCATTCGACACCCGAACCATCGCATGATTAGATTGTCAAATTGTTTTTGTTGTCGTTTGGTTGGCTGATACAGAATAATGAATCTTTAGTATTATCATATTGGTCAATAAGTGAAAACCTTTCCATCCACCAAACATTTGATGAGGATGTTATATGTCTGACAACATTCTCGTCAGATAAGCACTGAGAGGGTATCAAAATATCCGACGCCCACCCAGTTTATTTTGATGACTATCGAGTTTTAGCGATGGCTAAGCAGTGAGGGGACATTGAAATTTTGATGCCCACCTAATTTATTCCAATGACTATCGAGTTTTTTTTATGGCTAAGCAGTGAGGGGGCGCACCCAATTTGTTCTGATGACTATCAAGTTTTTCCGACGCCCAAACCATCACACATACAACATCCTTGTTGATGCGGATGCCCTCGTAGCCATTGGACTTCCGATGGCTAAACCGTGATAGGGCTATTTGAATTCAGATGCCCAAACTATCACACATACATCATCCTCATCTATGTGGATTCCCTGATTGTCATCAAAATTCTGATGGCTACACAATGACAGGGCCATCTGAATTCAAACGCCCGAACCATCGCACATACAACATCCTCATCGGTGTGGATGCCCTACTTGTCGTTGAAATTCTGACGACTTATCATTTTTTAGTGATGGTTAAGCAGTGAGGGGATCGTCAGAATTCCAATTTATTCTGATGCCTTAGGCATCAGAACATTACCTGCAAGGCTTTGGAATTTTGACAACTTAATGAGTTTTACCGACGACCAAGCACAATCATGGCCATCGTCGAAAGAGTCTTTGAATCCATCTAAATTCCGAGAGTCTTGAGCACCATCGAAATGTTTGACTATAATTTTTTGATGACGTTGCTCATCGGCAATCCGAAAAATTATAGTCAAAATCCTGACGAATTGTCATCGAAATTTGAGGCCAAATCTACTAGTGTGTGGGCCAACATGGACAAGAGAATTGGTCGGAGAAAGGTATTTCATGTTGTTCATAGATGATTACTCAAGAATGAATTGGGCAACCTTCCTCAATGATAAGTCACAATTATTTGAGAGATTCAAAATTTTCAAGAAGATGGTGGAAAATGAAAGTGGACTCTGGTTAAAATGCTAAAGATCTGATAGGGGTGGAGAATTTTCTTCTAATGAATTTATTGACTACTATGAGAAACATGGAATTCAAAGACAATATTCAGCTGCAAGGACACCTCAGCAAAATGGGTTAGTAGAGAGGAAAAATAGGATAGTGAAGGAGATGCCAAGGACTATGTTGAATGAGGTCAATATGCTAGATATATACTAGAAGGAAGCACTTCATACTGCTATCTACACTTAAAACTGGGTACAATTAAGAGTGAATAGTAGAATGACTTCTTATGAGTTATGGAATGAAAGGAAACCATCACTCAAGAACTTTAGAGTGTTTGGAAGTAAGTGCTTCATCAAGAGAGATGTTGATGGATTAGGAAGTTTTGATTCTCAAAGTGATGAAGGAATCTTCTTGGGATACTCAACAAATAGTAAAGCCTACAAATGCTACCACAAGAGATTGAGAAGGGTGGTTGAGAGTGTAAATGTGAGAATATATGAAGACTCATATAGAGGAAAATATGCATTGAAAGCTTACATTGATGAATCAGATGATGAAAATGAGGAACAATCTGACGATCGGTAGAAGATACACCAAACAAGATCCCCAGCCAGTATGTGCAGGAGAATCATCCAGAAGAACAGATCATAGGAGATAGGAATGAGGGTGTGTAGAACAGAAGGAGATTAGCTCACGAAGGTGAGCAGGTAAATTTTTGTCTTATGATTGAGGTAGATCCCAAAACTTTTGATGATGATAGCAAAAGTAAGAAGTGGGTAGATGCCATGGATGAAGAATTGAGACAAATTGAGAAAAATTAGACTTGGGAACTTGTTGCTAGAACAATAGACAAGAATGCCATAGGTACCAAATGGGTCTACTGGAACAAGATGAATGAAGAACATAAGATAGTCTGATATAAAGCAAGGTTAGTTTGCAAAGGGTATTCTCAAGTGGAAGGTATTGATTTTGAAGAAACCTTTGCACCAATTGCTAGGTTAGAGGCAATCAAAACATTTTTAGCTTTCTCATCCTACAAGGGGTATAAAGTATATTAGATGGATGTGAAATATGCTTTTCTCAATGGAAATCATGAAGAAGAGGTGTACATAGAACAACCAAAAGGATACTTGTAGCATGAAGATGAGAGTTTTGTAAGCCAATTGAAGAAAGCCCTGTATGTCTTGAAGTAGTCTCCCAGAGCATGGTATTCCCAGTTAGACAAATAATTGAATGGGCAAGGAAGTCGGAAAGGGAATGCAAACAACAACTTATATGTCAAGGTAAATGGAGATCACATGATTATAGTTGTTGTATATGTGGATGATATTATCTTTAATGGAGACAAGGAGACTATGTGCAAAGAATTTGCAGATCATATGAAGACAAAGTTTGAGATGTCCATGCTGGGTGAGTTGTCCTATTTTTTTGGTTTGCAGATCTCATAGGAGGAGAAAGGAATTTTTATCTCCCAAGCCAAGTAGGGGAAAGACATGCTAAAGAAATTTAAAATGGAGGATAGAAAACTGGTAAGTACTCCCATGGTTACTGGTTGTGAGTTGAGAAAACTAGATGAATCACCAGAAGTTGAGAAAACACTGTATAGGTCTATGATCAGTAGTTTGTTGTATTTAACAATATCTAGACTAGATATTGTATAAGATGTTTGCATGGTAGCAAGATTCCAGGCTACTCCTAAACAATCTCACTTAAATGCAGTCAGAAGAATCTATAGGTATCTGCAAGGAACTGTCAGCTACGATCTATGGTATCCAAAGAAAGAAAACCTCTCTTTATAGGCTTATATTGATGAAGATTGGGTAGGAAGTACTGATGACCAGAAAAGTACAAGTGGAGGTGTTGTCTACTTAGGAGACCGGTTAGTATCATGGCACAATAAGAAGCAAGATTCTGTGTCACTATCTACTGCGGAGGCAAACTACATAGTAGTTGCTTCATGTTGTTCACAGGTTTTATGGATGAACTAGACACTGAAAGATATATAGATGCAGATACTAGATCCAATTCCAATTCGATGTGATAACTCAAGTGCAATCAACATCTCCAAGAATCCTGTAATGCACTCAAGAACAAAACACATTTCAATCAAGTATCACTTCTTGAGAGAGAAGGTAGTAGACAAGGTGGTCACAATTGAATATGTTCCAACTGATGAACAAATTGCTGACATATTTACCAAGCCACTTCCTTTGGGCCCATTTGAGTATTTGAGACAAAATATGGGAGTTGTCCCACCATCTAGCAGCACTTAAATGCATATGAGATAGCATGATTAAGGGGGAGTCAACCATTGCTACTATTTTATAACTCTTGAATCATGATGCATGGACACAAGGGGAGAGTGTGTCTTAATCGGATGTAGTCAAGGGAGAGATTATTAGTGTTAGAATAAGTTTCCCTTTGCCATTGTTGTCAAAGGGGGATAAATTGGTCTGGAGGTTGAAAATGTTGACATCAATGCCAAAGGGGGAGATTGTTGGCATTGAGTTTTCATTGATGTCAACCGGTATTGCAGACAAGCTACCGATAGAGGTATGCCATCTGGTAGGAAGAAGAGTGTACTAGTATGATGAAAGACAAATAAGATATTGAGAAGATTACCATGAAGGCTTGTCAACCTGTATGGTGGAAGACAAGTAGTTATTGAGAGTATCAGTGACTTCACCGGTATGAGGTGAGATGCATGTGTGTGCGAGCATGTTGAGTGATAATCGGTAGAACATAAACTAGTTTGGACTTTGGCTACCTGTTTATGATGAAGAGGTAGAATGTCAAAGTAATCACAAACCACTGGAGGTGAAGATGTGCCACCAGTGTTGTGTGCACTACCAGTTCATAGGAGGAGTAGGTATCACTAGTAAAGGTTTGTACCAGTATGATTTTCCTAAATGTTGAAGTGTAAACCAACCTTGTGTTGGTGAGATGAGTGTATGACCACTGTGATGCCATTTGGAGATGAGGTGGCAAACATGCAAAGGTCGATGAAGCCTCCATAGACATGGTTGTTGAAACAACTAGTTGACATTAATGAAACAACCAAAATCACAGGATAGTAATTTACTGATGTGGCTCGAGGAAGGAAGAATGATAGAGAAAGATCAAGAAGTAGTTGGCACCTGGATCAAAGCAAAGAAATCAAACTGCAAGAAGATCTTGAGAAGGAAACAACTGAGCTTTTTACGAGTCGACAGATTTCAAGGTGTAAAATCATGTACGAGATTGCTATCTTTAGAAAGTATGCATTCAATAATGGAAAACATGTACTGATGCATTCCTCAAGTATAGGTGATCAATCCAAGACAAACTGGATTAGATCTCATGCAAATTTTGTCAAGTGAAGGAAACCCTAATTGCCACAAGTTTGAATTGGTTCTTGGCAGGAAAGCTCAAGTTTAAATATGATGAGTTGAGACTATGATTGTTTCTGCTATAGAGTGAAGAAAAGTGAAAAATTGTTGTCTTAGAGGCAAAGAGATAAACACTTCAAGTGTTTATGAGCAAAGATCTGACTGATAAGGAGAAATAGAGTAAACCGGTGTAAGGAACAACCGGTGGAGTGTGCATTGAACATAGAGGTGACAAACCGGTAGAAGTTTTGCCTAATTAAGAATGATCAAGTGTGAGTTAAAGGTGAAAAGACATTGTGAGAGGGGATTTACAAAATTTGTCAATAAAGTCAAGTTACAGAGTGGGTGGAGAGAATACAAACTGGTAAGGGAGAAACCAACAAAGGAGAATATTGTAAGGTTGCAAGACTTCATTTGCAATAGTGATTTCATTTGTATATCTAAGATTTATGTTTTTTTCACTAAGTTGTAGCTTAGTGCAGGGGTTGTAGGTCCTTTAGGTCATAGCCTATAAATTGTGTAGGGGTTGGTGCTCATAAATAAGGGGTTGGTTCTCCTTGGGTTGGTGTCGTAAATATTGTAATCAAAGATTAGTTGTGTGGCAAGATTAGAGTAGAAGATCTCCAGCAGCTATTCTCACTGAGGTTTTTCCCACATTGGGGTTTTCTCGTATATATCTGGTGTTGTGTGATGTATTCTTGTGTATGTGTTATGTTAATGTTTTAGCAAGTCCTTTCACACACTCTAACTGCATTGTTTAAGTTATCGGTTAGCACCTAGTTTGTTTCATATATTACTAGTATCTTCTTTTTGAGGAAAAAGAGTTTAAATCACTCATTCACCCCCCTCTAAGTGATCCATTGTGTCCAACAAGATTCTGTTCACTTATCTTTTCTCCCTTCTCCTTATCTTCCACTTTTACATCTACATCAACCTTTTCACTTTCTTCCTTTTCTTCATCTAGTCCCTTTCTTGCATCAACTTCTCCTTTATCATCTCCAATCTCCTTCTCCCTTCTCTAAATCAACCTCTATCATCAAAGGATTTTGTTCAACTTCACCAGAGTCATCAACCTTAGCATTATTAGTATCATCTAAAATTGCACCTTTCTCATTTATCTATAAAGTAGGAGCAGAGGTACCATCATGTACATGCACTTCCAGAATGGATGTATCTTCGTGTGACTGGTCTTCTACTTGGGTATTATATTTCACCAAATTTACCTTGCATTTGTGCTCTTTCAAGAATTATTTCAAAATTTCTTCGGTCTCTTTGAAAACTTCATCTATCTTCTCGAGCATAACTTTATTCACTCTCTTTTACTTTGGATTTTTTCCTTCACAATCTTTAGCAATCTATCAACTTCATCCTTAGAAATAACATAACACAAATTAACAAATACATATTAATTTATTCTTTCATCCTCTAAGCTGGTTGTATGCCTCCTAGTATCCAAAATATCATACAATCCCCTCAAAATGATAGATGATAGCTCTACCAAGGATTTTCTATAATCATTCATATACTTTACAACAACTTCTTCTTTAGCTCTTTGATCATTATCATCACAGCTCATAACATACAAATAAATTCTTCAAATTACCTTCATTTAACACTTCATCAATTATTTCACTTAATGTTATTGGGGGCACAATAATATTAGTACATTCTACTTTGTTGGATTTTAGATCTTCATCCAGCTCAGACTTTGGTTTCCTTCTTGATCTGGCTCTACCAGATGGCTTAGCTCCAGTTCTTGGTTTCTTACCTTGTTGGGCTCCACTGGATTGAGGCTTCTTCACCACCCTAGCATAAGTAGCTATCATCTTCCCCTCTTGCAAAACTTCATCAAACTTTATTTCTACATATTCAGTATTGGCTACAAGATATACCCTTTTAGGCTTTGCCTTCTTCCTCTCCTCTTCTCCACTGATTGACTTGGCTTGTGGCTTGGGTAGAGGGACATGCTTCAAAGAACCAGAGGTAGTGGTTAACTTGGTTTTCCTAGGCTTGGTTTGCTTGGCAGGAGTGGAGACTAGTTTTGTCTTCTTAGGCTTTGCCATGTCCTCCTCTTTAAGAATATTTTGTTCCCTAGCCATTTAAACAACTTCCTTTTTTATTCTCATTTGTTCTACCAGCTCTTCTACTTATTTTCTGACCTTCCTATTTTTTTTGGGCTTAGTGAATTTCTTATGCAGGTCTAGATTTTTCTCCTTATAGGTGTCAAACCTTTCTTCTTTCTCATCAACTGGTTTGCTCAAAAAGTGTTGAGCATATGCATCAAGAGTGTTTCCATCCACTTCATACCCCATCAGCATGATCCATACGGTTCTTGGGTCTACTTCCTCCATATGGCATTGATCTTTGTCTACAAAAAAGCATATGGTATCTTCATATTTTTCTATAATATCCTTTCGAATCCTCTCTCAGCTTTGCATCATAGCCTGAAATGATTTGAAATAACCCATAAAGTAGATTTATGCACTATTGCATCATCCAATCCTTACAAACCTTCTTTAATTTGAGTTGCCATTGGTTTATCATAAGCCCACTGTACTATTCCTACATCAGAGATTCCATTCAAAACGTAAAATTCTAAACAGATAGTCAAAGAACCAAACTTGAAAACATGTTTCTAATCTTTCTTAATCTTCTTCAAGTTTCTCATAAGCTCACTGAGAAGTACTCCACACAAATCATATTTCTTGTCCTCCTTGAGCATCTAATAGGTTGCATATATTGCAGTATTGGTTACTAAATTATCTGTTGGACTGGTACACCTTATATCATGTCACCATTGAAGAAAATCTCACATCATATTCAATCATATCACTTATTATCATTGATCGATTGTCATGTTGGGATCCAGTTACCTCTGTCATTGTTGTGTTCTTGACATGTCTTAGACTAGGTATCTCGTCAGTTGTATTTAAACAAGTTCCCACTTGAATTTATTTCTTTGTGATCTTATGAGGTCTATCTAGCCTTATAAACTCATCATGGATTTGGCTCAAGACATACCTGACCCATTCAGGTTTATCAAAAATCAAAAAGTAAACAAATTTGATAAAACCCTTAACTTGCAATGATTTGAATTCAAGCTTCAAATTCCCCATGTCATCCATCATATGCTTAGTGTATAATGACAACATGCTTGCATTCCCAATCTCCTCGATGTTGCAATGAATATATGCCCTATAATCCTCATTATGCAACACTCCATATTGCACAAACGAAAATGCTCCATTCAGATCCTCTTCTATCGATTTGAATGGATGTTTCTTGAATAGTCACCTTTCCCTATCATTGATTTCTACTACAGATGGAGTTTCTATACCAAATAATGATGCTATTTCCAAAATAGGGTATGAAAAATAGCTCGAACATGAATAAATACCTTTTCAATTTCAACCGGATGCTAAGAATCACTGTCGGATTGCTTCAAGCTTTGTTTTCGTTGCTTAATCTCTTTCACCTCTCTCTCCCACTCTTTCACTTTGTTCACAATGTGAAGAATGAATTATATAATACCTTTTTATCTACTGAAAACCTAACTTTAAGTTGTAATAAATGCACAACCCTAAAGGCTTTCTAGCTACCCTGTTTTTCCAAGAATTCATCACCAGATTATTAGACAGGATTGTAATCTTTCGGATATCAACTGTACAGCTATTCTCAATCATTTGCAACCTTCCTTAGCTGGTTACAAATCTCTGAAAAGGGGGTTTTAATGATCTACATGGAAATCTTCCTCCTAAGGTCAAAATGCCATAGTTACCAGATGAGGTTCCAACACCAGAATCAGGTGTGGAGCCATTTTGTGTATTTGAATCTTCCTTCTTAACCCACATCTTTTTATGCTACTCTCTGATGTCTTAAACCTTAACTTTTCCCTCTTCATTTGATCTGTTCTTTTCTACCAGAGCATTCTTGCTCACATTCTTGCTTTGGTAATATTTTGCAATGTGACCAGATTTGTTGGATGCATAGCAAACAACATTTCCTTGAATAGGCCTAAAGTTCATCTGATTTGGTCTCATCCTGCATTGGTTAGAAATGTGTTCAAACATTTTGCAAGCATAACATCTCTTATTTTAAAAATTATGCATCACTCTTATGCACATGTTTGACTTATGACCAATAAAATTAGGACCATTATTCATCATCCTATTTCTGCATTATCTCACCATATGACCGAATTTACTGTAAATTGGTTAGAAATGTGTTCAAACATTCCACAAGCATAACATCTCTTATTGCACTATATATATTTTATTACATTTTCTATTGCCTTGGTTTTGCGGCTAATATGGTTTTCATTATGAAATAATAGCTTAATATCTCTAGTTACTAATAGACTATGAGAATTTTTTAATCTGTTATTACTGTTATGTGTTAATATATATTTTATTACATTATCTGTGAATTCAATGTAATCTGTTTAATATAAATCTGTTTTAAATAGTTTAGGAAATTATTCTCATAGTTTGCTTCCATGTGGCTACTACTGATGAGCTTAATTTCATGAGCCTAACAAAGGAAGAGCCTAGTCCCATGTGTCTCCATTTTTTGGAAGCATGTCTATAGTGGATAATGCTAGCAAAGGTTGTAAAATTTGGCTTTACACATGCTATAAAATTGCAGGTTTCTCTCTTGTCCTAGCAAATTAAGACCTCAGACTTGATGCATCTGAAATGTGATTGGCCATTCTATCACATCCTTGTGGTTTCCTAATCCCAAAACGTCCGTACAATATCATACACCGTGTAAAATAACATAATTGCAGGAAATTCTTAGAATTGTATTACTTCAATGATGCCAAATGTTTACAAAGTCATCCTCTCCCCTCAATGATGATTGAGAATGACATTTTGTACCTTCCTCAATGGTTATCAGCCACCTATTGAGCTAAGGGGACCATTGGAAAGTAGTTTCTATTTGAAACCAAAAGTTGTCATTAAAAGTTGTCAAGTTTGAGCAACTTTTGACATATATTAAATCTGCCTACCTAGAGATGTTTCCACATGTCCTAAACCTTCCTAAGACATCTCCAACAAATAAACACCTATAAAATACTCAACTAAATACCCGTAGGCCCATATGCCCATGGTGGCTTATCAATTTGCCAAATCCATGTCATTGGGTGACAGCGTGGGGTTTATTACAAAAATCAAATAAACAAGACTATCCTATTACATTGATTGGAAGGTCACATTCCCATGTGTGACCTTTAGCCTTTATTGCTCTTATCATCTTAGTCAAGAGGTGCTCCTGCACCACTCATGGAATGAAATGATCACAAGATTTACAAGAAATGGATGCCTTCAAAAGGGTTTAGAAAATTTTAAACAAATGCAATTGGCAGGTAAAGTCACAAAAGTATTAGAGTAGTTCCTGCTAATACACTTTTGGCAGGCAGCAGGAACTAGTCTGCTACATTGAACGAGAGCATTTTCACAACAATTTTAAACAAATGCAATTGGCAGGTAAAGTCACAAAAGTATTAGAGTAGTTCCTGCTAATAAACTTTTGGCGGGCAGCAGGAACTAGTCTGCTACATTGAACGAGAGCATTTTCACAATAATTTTAAACAAATGCAATTGGCAGGTAAAGTCACAAAAGATGTTATGCTTGCGGAATGTTTGAACACCTTTCTAATCAATGCAGGGTGAGACCAAATCAGATGAACTTTAGACCTATTCAAGGAAATGGTGAATTTTTTTCTAACACGTTGAATTGACTCTCTCTCATTTTCTCTTGAGCTCCACCTAATATAATAAAATATATAAAACATGGATTATAGAATTTTATATAATGAAATAATAGCTTAACTCTAGTTACTAATATCAAAGTTACTAATATCTCTCAAGTGATCACTGTCAATCTTCATTCATTTAAGGGGTAGATGAATGAATTGGAGTTGTGAGCGCATGTAAAAAGAATCAATTGGAGTTGAGCCAGATTAGTAAGTTTAGGGTAGATGAATGAATTGGAGTTGTGAAGATTAAACGAATTTACGCAAGTTAGGAGAGAAAAACCAAAAGATGAAGATGCACCAATAGTTGTTATAATGTCCAATAAGAACTACCGAACTACAACTTCACCGAGGCTCAAATGCTTGGACGTTTATCTCCGATGGCATGTCTAGCTGCTATTCCCGTTAGCTAGCAGCTGTCAAGAACTATGCATCCGATGCGTTTTTATTGTCAAGAAACCAGAGGAACGATGTATATCTGCCTTTCCAAATAGCTGAATAAAACAGGACTAATAGTACGGGCTACTTCTCGAGCCATTAAGCAATAACATCCACGGAGTTTTAAGCACGAGTTTTCAAACAGGGAATACTGGCCGCTCCGCAAATACTTCAAGCATGAGTTTTCAACACGGGGAATACTGGCCGCTCCGCAAATACTCCAAACACGGATTAGACGTTATTTCTGTTTGTCAGACCAGGACCTTCAAATCTAATGATGGAGACCTCATTCTAGAGAGCTTGTCTCATATAGAAATGATTTGATCCCATCTACCGTCAACGGTTGGTTCGCTACTACCTAATTTTGATTCACACTTGAATCAATTTAAAGCATGTCATGATCGATTACATTGTGAAGCAGACCATTAATGTAAAAAACCTATAGTCAATTAACTGGCTGGTTGAAACACGTTTACAATGTACTACAACACAGGGCGAGGCTTCCGGGTATTGACATTCAGCTCATATGTTAAACTGGTCAGCCGTAAATTCTACACATTAAGCAACATATTACGTTTATAAAATGCTAGTCTATTCTGAGTGTTTAACACTTTTAAGTCTAGAAGTGTATTCTTAGTGTGACCATACGCTTTAAGCAATATTAAACCTATAAAATGTCAGTCAACTCAAGTGTTTAACACTTTTAAGCCTAGAAGTGTAAGCTTAGTGTGTGTGATTTAAAGCGTTCCATTGAAACTATATGTCTCTATGTGATTATGGGTCTAGGGATAATCGAGATGTACATGGCTAGTAGTACAGAAAATCCATATTGGATGACTTGGTGTTTACAAATGACACGTTATCTTCAATATTGAACAAGTTCAAAATAATTTATTAAATTTCATTTTTAAATGTAATATTAACTAAATTACTAAATCAATTGCAATAAAATTTTAAGTTTAGAGTGTTTACCTTACATTTGGGCCCTTTATCTCTTGATTACATAACCATGTCAATTCCAAAAGTATGTGATTCGTAAATAAATAGTAAATATAATACATGGAAAATATTTTTTTCTTTATATTAATTGTAATCTTAAAACTAAAATTGGATGTTCAATAGGTGGATATTTGGCCTTTAATAATAGGATTTGTCTGCCATAGTGGTTATGCATCTTTAGTAAAGTAAGTTTGACTTTTTTTTAATCATTGTGCTTATAAAATAATGTTAGGTTGATTTCAGTAATATAGTATTGTTGTATCATTTTTCATTGATAAAATTAGTTCAAACTCTTTTCGATATTCATAGCACATTGAACGAGAGCATTTTCACAGCAATTTTATATTTTTATGCCTTTTATAGAGATATTAGCCTAATTAGTAAGTTTTATATTTAATTTTTTTCTTTATTCCATTTCTATTAGTGAAAATTTGAATGATATTTGTCTACAGTTTAAATTATTTCTTGATTCTTTTTACATGTGCTCACAACTCCAATTCATTCATTTACCCCTTAAATGAATGAAGAGAGACAGTGATCACTTGAGAGATATTAGTAACTAGAGTTAACCTATTATTTCATTATATAAAATTCTATAATCCATTTTTTATATATTAATTTGTTAATATATATTTTATTATATTAGATGGAGCTCAAGAGAAAATGAGAAAGAGCCAATTCAATGTGTCAGAAAAAAATTCACCAATTCCTTGAATAGGCCTAAAGTTCATCTGATTTGGTCTCATCCTACATTGATTAGAAATGTGTTCAAACATTCCGCAAGCATAACATCTCTTATTTTGAAAATTATTCATCACTCTTATGCACATGTTTGACTTATGACCAAAATTATTACATTTAAAACATTGACCAATAAAGTTAGGACCATTATTCATCATCTTATTTCTGCATTATCTTGCTATATGACTAAATTTACTACAAAAAAAATATTTACCATTTGATTTATAAGCACTAGGCTTTCCTACTCGAGGTCTCTTGTTCTTTCGATGAATCTCCTTTCTCATATCCATGTCCTCGCATGTCTTTTCCACTTGTCTGAATTTCTAGCATCTCATCCAGCCTAGCTGAGCTAGCTTTGAATTTCTATTAATACTCAGTAATAGTGGAAAGTTCATCTCTCAGATTATGATATGTCTTTCAAGTTCTTTCCAATCATTCTTGGATTGCACTCCAGTTTCAACTCATCATTCTCATAGTTCATTCTGCAACATTCATCAGATCTATCCTTCAATGACTGAATCAGATTTTCCTCATTCTTCTTCCTATCTTCAATCTCCTTTGTTAGCTTCATCACAATCGATTGCATCTCATTCTTCAAGACTACATTTTCTCTAGCAAGTTTCTCTCATTCATCTGTCTTGTCTTGTAGGGCTTGATTGTCAATTCTTTGTTGTTCTTTCTCCTTGAGTTTATCCATCGGTTTCTTTCTCTTCTCTCTAGGTGTGTTCACTAGTTCTTTCAAAGATTAAATGAAACTCTCAACATAATCCTGACTTCTCCTTAGGCTACTCTTTTATTTCATCATTGCGTCAAGATCTTCAAGTACCATAGTAAGTTTCTTCTACAAATCTAAGTCCATTGATTCAATATTCTGGATCTTTCTCAAGTTGTTAGGCTCCTTCCGAGGAACTAAGATTTGATACCAATTGTTAAAATCAATAAACACTAAGAGGGGGGCTGAATCAGTGTTCTGCAATTCAAAAATTTATTAAACTGGTTCTTAAACCACCAAATGCATAGGAATGAAAATAAAGTGCAGAAACATAACCCAATCAACCGCACAACCATAACACCAAAAATTTTACGTGGAAACCCTGAAAGGGAAAATCCATGGTGGGATTTGAACCCATAATATTATTATACTTTGATCAGGAGTATGATAATATTAAAAAAAAGGGGAATGCGCTTGCATTTAGGCACACTTCCTAGAGCTCACTGCTCAATTACAAAAGAGGGCAACAACCCTGTAGGTCTCACTATCCTACAAATGATTAAAATAATTACAATAGTTTTTGAATTGAATAATAGCATCTACATATGCCAAAATGTAGTTCCGATTAAGCATAATTTGACTGTCTTCCTATGTTCTACTAATATGCTTTGTTATGCTACATAGTCATATAACAGAGCACCAAATTTGCCTATTCATGTTCATTCACTCATCACATATAAACATTCACACATCTATCATACATCTACCATTCCAAAATGATCATACATGTCGATATTATATATTTGTACCACTAAAATAAATCAATTCCCATGTCAGCTTCCAAAAACTACATAACACGCAACATCAAATGTGTACCAACAAGTTGGCTCAATTCATCCACAAATCCATATGCGAACCTAAAAAAGATCATAACAAGCTTCACGCATGTCATCCGAATCTCCTCAAACTCAAAACCAATCACCTATATCATCCAAAAGATTTTGCATCACACATTAAACCAAAATAGCTCTGTTCTAGCTGAAATACCGGTTACCAAACCTTCAATCTTGCTCAGGAATCAACACTAGATACTAGGATTACAAAATAAGTTTCCTTGAACCTTCAATCATCTGCCTTTATTACTGCAACAAAAGTTATGCAACCAAAATAAAGATCTACACATTGTAGTCATACTCTATCAGATACTATATTCTAGCTTTTAGACATGCTTAATGATGATACAACTTTTGGTAAATCAAATCTACACATACGAGATATGATTTCTGAAATGAGTTGCCATCAATGACAACTCCTAAGCATCTCTCATGCATCAATTTTCACCAAAACTATATCTCTTGCCAACAATTATATGGCTTAAATAGGTGTGAAATGATCTAGGAGGAGGTACACTAAAGAAAGGGCCCAAATAGAGTGTGAAAGTGTAAATAGATATAATTCACTACACTACAAGAATTGTAAGAAGATATGACCTTTTTCTTTTTTGGGGGGCCTCATCAAAAGTTGAGCATGTATGGAATTAAACTTTTTATCCAAACCTTGGGAAATAAACAATGAACATTGTATGTGAGTTTCAAGGTAAGGTAAGATCTAGATGTGAAATTTTTGAAATTCTAATTTCATTAAAGGGTATGTACCCAAAGATGGTGGTCAGAAAAGTGGACAGCACCTTAAAAAACCATGAAAAAATAAACAACGCATACCTGGTATTAAAATTTGAAATCACCACGTACGTGCTTAGGTTTGTTGTCCCCGAGCCTAAAGAAAAGATACCGCGTACACGGTCTTTTTAGGAAAGTGATCGTGTATGCAGTTTTTAGTCCTAAAAAATTGTGTATGCAGTACCTATCAATTTTTGTTTTTTTAAATGACTGGGTCTTATTTTCCCCATGATCGTAGCCCTTTTTCCTTTATTTTCCCCACAAAACCATGAATGAGCTTTGACATTTCTCCACCAAACACTATGCATCAAGGTTAGTTTTACTTAATTTTTATTTTTCTTTCTCATTTATTCAAATTTTTTTACGTTTTGAAATTAATTTTGTTTACTTTGATTAGGTTTTTTAATTTTTTGTTTCAAAAACCAAATTTTGATAATCCACAACAACAACAATAACAAGATGTGAACCTCAAACAAAACCCACAAGATACACCTCCAACTCCTCCTTTTGACTATACACCTTATACATGGGAGCAATTGATTAATTAGTTAGGGCAAAACACATCTAAAATAAATAGAGTGATTAATAAATTGAAAATATCTGAGCTTGAGCATCATAAATCCCTCACCACTAGCCTAAAAACATTAGCTAGTGGTGCCACAACTATTTCCACACAAATTACAAAATGGGGAAACTTTTGGGATATGTGTCATTAATACTATGCTAGTGGGTTATCATATGAGGGAGTGAAAAACAAAAATATTAGTAAACAACAAATATGTGTCATTTTTGTTGATCCTAAAACTCATCAGTCATTACCTCTTATTACAAAGAGGTTTCCCATACATTGGTGTACCAATGTGCAGATGAAGAATCTTTTTTGGAAGAGGTGGTGGATGGTCTTTGATGATCCACCTTATAATAATTATGAGGTTCCATTGTATTTTTTGAGAAAAGTAAATGACGAGTTTGTCCTTAATGTGCGGCTAAAGTATTTTGACATGAGAGAGTTTCATGATATAGGTGTTGACTCTGCATAAGATAGACATGGAGCCCATATGCAATTAGCCCCAAAGAGTCACCACCCCGTAGCACCCAAACCCAAGGTGCATCAGGTTGTTCCAGTAGAGCTGAAAGAGTTGATGGAGCTATGGATTCTTCAGGGGGCCACAACATTGACTGATGCCATCATCCATCATGGGACATAGTTAGCACACCCTCTTGTACTGGACGATGATCCATTAGTTACTCTACATGGAGATAGAGAGCTCATTCAGCATGTGTGTGTCACTTGCTTAGGGATATGCACAGGGATGGATGATGAAACTGTTGCAGATGGATCCACTTCTCATTCATGCACGATTTGCGGGAGCAAATGTCAAACCCACATGACTGAGGATGTCACGCTAACAAACGAGTTGATGGACATGTTGTTTGGCCATCAACCACAAACATAGGTGTGTTGATTTGAATTCATAGTATTTTATTTATCAATCGCTTTAAATTTGTAATTACATAAATGAATTTTCATTTATACATTGATTTAAATTGACACAAATAATATGCATTTCAAGATGCAGGAGCGGTATCCCATACTCCTCCCACAGTTACTACAGCTGCAACTTTGATGCCTGAGGTATAAATTTTGTAACATTTTACAATAGAATAGTACACTTTGAATTCAAAAAACTTACAAGATATACTAACTATCTTTAATGCTTGGTCCAATTTTTGGTTCGTAGGTGTTGATGGGGGACCAAATGTCCCAGATGCATGACATCACACTCTCAATGATCGATTTGGCCTACAAGGTTATATGATATCATATTTTGTACACCCTTTTTAATGTATTGTTTTGATGGAATATGCAAGTCATTTCATTTTAGATTTTTAAAATTATTTTTAATATATTGTCTGTATTAATATGTCATGTTAATTTTGTTTTTTTAGGGTACCCCCTCTACGTCTAGGCCACGTCCTAACAAAAATATTTCATAGAAGATGCCAAAACATGGGAAGAAGGTAATTGATCACATTTTTAGTTGTTCAATTGTTTGAAAATGTTGAAATTGTATTAGTTGGGATTTGTAGATTGATTAGTGTTTTTTGTCTATTTTACATGTAAATCAGCCATTGAGCTATGTGGATTTGTTGAATGCACTTAATTTTCCCGAGGATCGAGAGAGGGTAGAGCTATGTATCTATAATTTATTTTCTTGATTTCATGATTATATGCACATGTACATGTGAAATTGTGAAAAATTATAATATTATAATTTTTTCATACAGGAAATATCCATAGCTACTTCATCAATGGTGAGCCCTCCTCCATGCACTGGAGAAGCATATTAGGATCCAGTACAATTTTGTTTGATATATTACATTAATTGTTTTTAACCTAAAATGCTTATCATTATATTAATTGTATTTAATCTTTGATCATTTGTAGTATAGATATTAGCGATAGTTTCTCCATTGATGGTGAGCCATCCTCAATCCATTGGAGAAGCATCTCAGGTACTGATACGTCATTGATCTCTATATTATAACTTTTAAGTGTTTTTGATGTATTTATGTTAGTACATTGTATTAATTTTACATTTAATCTACAATAGCCCCCTTCGCAGTTCGACCATAATGTGGATCCTTTTAAGTTTGTCTTCAAGAAAACTCCTAAGACTGAGAAGGAGAGGAGAGTGAAGACATTAGATCTGAGATTAGCCGATGAGGTAATCTACATTTCAATTGCAAACAAATTATAGTTAAATGCATAGTTATATTGTTAATTGTGAACTATTTTCTACAAAATAATTATAACTTGGCTTTGAATTGTGGTTTTGCAACCATCTACGGAGTTGCGTACTGCATCAAAGAGGCTTGATTTTGATGATCCACCACAATTTTAGGATCATTTAGTGTTAGTTGTGATCATAGAATGATCAATACATGTAGATATATTGTACATTTTTACTGTATATTAATTTGGACATGGCATATGCCACATTTTTGTCATACTTGTATTGACTTGGAAGACACACCTTTTCCTGATATATATATAAATGTTGATATTCGATCCAATAAATGTGTCCTGAGTTCATTATTGTGTATTCGTTCTATTTCATGGCGCCCTTTTATAAATTTAATTGATCATTTGACTATGTAATCAACAATATGAATATAAACAACAAAAATCTATGATAGAAAACATTCCAATCATGGAATATGATTTGATTAAATTTCTAAAATGTTTAATTAACCCTACCAAAATCCTTGTATTTAGTTCATTATTGTCTATTCGATGTATTTGGTGGCTGCCCTTTTATAAATTTAAATAAATATTTGTCTATGTAATCAACAATATGAATATAAACAGCAAAAATAGAGAATATGAATATAAACAACAATATATGTGTGGTGCGAGAGCACCATCATGCTCACAATGGGCAAATTTTGGTTCTCGTGTTTGGGGTCATTTGGATCAAAGATGTAAAGGTTGCTCAATTGTTGTCAAAGTTGCTCAATTATAGTCAAAGTTACTCAATTATTGTCAAAGTTGCTCAATTGTCGTCAAAGTTGTCAAAGTTTTCAAAGTTGTAAAATTTTGGCTTCATTTGGATAAAAGATGTAAAAGTTTCTTAGTTGTTGTCAAAGTTGCTCACTTGTTGTCAAAGTTTCTCAGTTGTCAAAGTTGTCAAAGTTGTCAAAGTTTCAAGATAGGATAGAATTGATTATGTTCATCATGTGCACAAACTAACATCATGAGCATGTTCAGGTGGGTAGGTTTACCTTGGTCATGCTCCTCTCATGCATCCCAAAGCCTCAGAATGTTGAGAGTCATACCCTACCAACACGATCTCTCAAGTGCCCAAAGTCCAAAAAAATGTCAAACTTTAATGAATTGTTTCTTCCAATCTAGGATACATATGATCGATTTGTTTGAACCTGTGGGGTCGCATGAGGCTCCTCTACAATCTCTTATCTCAATTTTTGACGACTCGGAGCTATTTTAAATCGGTAGCATTTTTTCACTTACTGCAAAAACTGTTAGTTGCATGCAATGCAAAGTTGCAAGATAGGATAGAATTTATTCCATTCATTGTGTGCATAAACCGATGTCATGAGCGCATCTGAGTGTGTAGGTTTACACTAGTAATTCTCCTCTCATCCATACCAAAGTACCGGAACATCAAGAGTCATACCCTACTGGTACAATCTCTCAAGTGCACTGAGTCCCAAAAATTGTCAAACTTTGATGCATTGTTTCTTTCAATCCATGATACATACGATCGATCCATTTGAACCTGGGGGGTCACATGAGGCTCCTCTACATGGTCTATCTTAGTTTCTGATGACTCGGAGCCATTTTCAATTGGTATCATTTTTTAGCTTGCTGCAAAAACTGTAAGTTGCATGCAATGCAAAGTTGCAAGATTGGCTACAATTGATTCGGTTCATCATGTGCACAAACCAACTTCATGAGTGCATCTGGGTGGGAAAGATTATGTTAGGTGTTCTCCTCTCATGCATCCCAAAGTGCTAGAACATTGATAGTCATATCCTACCAACGTGATCTCTCAAGTGCCCTGAGTCCAAAAATTGTTAAACTTTGACAGACTGTTTCTTCCAATCCAAGACACATATGATCAATCTGTTTGAATTTGTGGGGTATCCTGAGGCTCCTCTATAGTGGCCTATCTCGGTTCTAATGACTCAGAGCCATTTTCAATTGGTAGCATTTTTTTTCTTGCTGCAAAAACCGTTAGATGCATGTAATGCAAAGCTGCAAGATAGGCTAGAATTGACTCAATTCATCCTATCCACAAACCAACATCATGAGCACATCTGGGTGAACAGGTTTACACTAGGAATGCTCCTCTCGTGCATCCCAAAGCTTCACAACATCAAGAGTCATACCCTACCGACATGATGTAGAAGTTGCTTGATAACTTTTTTGACAATAAGTATAATTTTTGCTCAAATTGTATCTAGACTCAATCTATGACTCCCATGAGCCGATAATGAATCAAATAATTCTCCATGATTATGAAAGAAACAAGAATTCTCATGATTGACCTTATCAATAATGGTTATGATTGACCTTATCATATCACATAAAATAAAAACAGAGTCACAAAACATAGACACAAAAAATAGTCACAAAACATTGTCACATATTATTCAAACATTTACATCTAAATATGGCCAAATCATCTCTTGGCTATTTGAATATACAAAAAAATGTCTTACAAATCATCTCATGGGCTTTTATACAAAATTTGGCATTACAATATGTGTGATTCAGCTCATCGCAATTTTAATATATAAAATTTGGTAGCTAAATATGTACAAATCAGCTCCTTACCATTTAAATATACACAATTATGCCCCTAAATATGTACAAATCCGTTTATGGGCATTTATATATGTTGGTGTAAATAATTATTCATCATAGATATTATTACACTTACTTAAGTTTACTTAGAAAATGCATTTCATAATAGTTTGGGTATGAGACACTTGGGTGTTTGTGCCACATTGGGATAGTGTGTGTAGGAGAATTTCCACCTTTTATGGTGTTGATCTTGTTGTTACACTCCACATTCAGTGGGTGATCCACCTCATGTGGAATATTATATTGTTTCTCCTACCTACCCACCCTTGTTTCTTATTGAGCCACATGTCATGTTTGTGTGCTCATATATCCATATAGCCTTGCCTATATAACCAGGCTCATATTCATTGTATGTAATGATTGTTTGATGATCCAGTTGATCAATATTTTCATCTTGATAGAATACAGTTTATTTCTATCATATATTTTGTCTCTCTTATTTGTGCTTTCCATTGCCTCTTGATCTTGGCAAAATCTCACATGGTATAAAAGCTGGTCCATGTCTCACATGGTATTAGAGCTGGTCCAAATCTCACATGGTATCAAAGCCATTAGAGTGTCATTGGTTTGCTAATTGAGAGAAATTTGATGCTATTTGAGGTTGTGTATTTTGGAGTTTTCTATTGCAGGTTATTATTGAAGCTTGATGGGTCAAATCTAAGGTTACCATTGGATTGAGGAGGTCCAAGAAAGTCAGTTTTACTTTTTGTTTCATCCAAATTGAACTTCGGAGGCCAAATCTAGAGGTATTTGAAGTTTGATGCTGCAGCAAAAATTTTCCAGAAATTATAATTTTGCAGGCATTTTTCAAATCGCAATATCTCACTCATCCGAACTCATTTTTTAGAGCATTTTTTTTTGTTTTGGGGTAGAATTTCATGATCTGTATAGTGGTGTAGGATTTTTCTAATTTTTGGATACAGGTTTTTCGAAAATCATGAAATCCCAATTTTTACAACTTTGGAGGCTTCGTTTGGGCTCATATGGACACCTTTTCATGTGCCATTTTTTTTGAAAGTGCATATTTTTTCATCTACTTTCATAATCTGCCATCTATTTGCAGTGATTTTAAGTAGAAATTGTACTTTCAGTATTTGGCCATTTTTGACATATTTGGTACTTGCATTTTGCTTGGATCTCAGTTTAGATCACTAGCAATATTTGTTGAAGTCTCTTAAATATCATTTTGATCAGAAGTCCACTTTGCCTTATTTTGCAAGTGGCCCATTATATACGCACTAAGTATAAAGTGCCAAAATCACCATTTTGGGGGGATTTCTTGATTGAGTATTTTGGGGGGGTGTGTCTTATGTGATTGTGTCTCTCTCTATCTTGTGTTTTTTCATTTTGGTGCCATGGGTTCTCCTAAATTTCCACTTTTAACTCCTCATAATTATGCATCATGGAAAATTAAGGCATGGAGTAAACTAATGGAAAAATGACTCATTCATTATGTAAATGAAACTATTACAGCACCACCTGATCCTAAGGCTGATCCTAATGCTCAAATTGAATGGCTTACTAAGAATGCTATGGCACTTGGAACACTTAGAAAGTATGTATCAGATGACCTCATTTTTCACATTGATAAGTGTACAACAATTAAAGAGGCTTGGGATATTTTTAAGAAATTGTATGGTCAAGTTGATGAGATTAAGGGCTACAAGCTTGATAGTGAACTCACAACTTTGGATCCCAAGGATTTTGATACAATCCAAGATTATGTCACAAAAGCAACTGAGCTAAGACAAAAGCTAAAGGATTGTCGAATTGACAAAAAGGATGCTCAATTAGTTTATAACTTGTTGGACAAACTTCCTTCAGAGTATGCAGCCTTTGTATCTAGCTTTCACACTCATAGGTTAGCTCAAGGTTCCTCATACACTTCTCCCTCATTTGATTCATTCATGGAGATGTTGATACTTGAGCAATCTAAGTTGACCACAATGGGGATTCTCAAATCTTCAAAGTCACAAGCTTTGGTGGCTAACAAAGGGAATCAAATTTATCAAGGAAAAGGCAAGAATCAAAAGCAACCTAAGTCTAAACCACAACAAGATGGAGCACAATCTTCCTCTCCGCAACAAGGTGATTCACCATTCTCACCTAAAAGGAAATCATATAAGGACAATCTTTTTTGTGGATATTGCAAGAAGTCAAGACATGATGAACATCATTGTTATAAGAAGGATATTGATGAGTTGAAGAATCTTCTTGAGAAGAATAGAATCAACCTACCTTCTAGAATGTCTACATCAGCTTCTTCTTCCAAGAATAAATGAAAGGATCACTCTTTTGGGACAGATAAAGGAAAGGGACAAGCTCTTTGTGCTACTACAAGTCATGATTCAGGGAGATGGCTTCTAGATTTAGGGGCTTCTCATCATATGGCATCTTCACAGTCTATGTTTTCTACATTTGAGCCTTGCCATATGCCATAGATTTTGATGGGCAATCATACATACATGGATGTGATTGGGAAAGGATCTATTGCCATTGGGGATAACTCCTTCCATGATGTGTTGTGTGTACCCCACTTGAAAAATAATCTTCTTTCCATCTATCAAATCACACATGGGGCAACTAGGAAAACTGTGGAGTTCACACCTAAATCAGTTATCATTAGAGACTTGGAGAGTGGAGCTATCATTGCAACTGGGGTGGTTGATCATTCATCTCAGTTGTACTCTTTTTCAAATTTTGGTCCTATTGATGAGGTTGATTCTTCCTATGTTGATGATTCAGATTTTGAGGAGAACTTTGGGCATTTGAACTTGGGGATTCTCACATGTGACCCTATTCTTGAGCCTTGTGTTTCATCTCCTTCTATTGATGTCACACCACCTATTGCACCTGATGATGCAGCTAGTGTGAGAGTTTTGCCTTCTTATGATTCAGTGCAGTAGGATATTTCATGTCTTCCAGCTTCAGTTGATTGGGATGCCTACTTAACAGATATTGCAGGTTTGTTTGTGGACTCCTACATTGCAAATTTGGGAGACACTATTGAGGACATTCATCTTCTCTTTGATGAAGATGATCCTTCTTTGATTGTTGCGAGGGATCACTCTGACCCTCTTGTGCATTCTCTACATGATTAATCTTTAGAGGTTGACATGATTGTGGATACTTTTGTACAACACTTGGAGGAGGTCTCTTTATCTTTTGAGGAGACATATGAATCTTTGGATATTGTTCTACATTCATCTCCACTAGATCTTGGAGTGCCTTTTTCAGCAGTGTGGCACAGTTTACCACCTTTGGAGGGGGTACCTTTCAGCATCGACATGGGGACACTTGAGCAGTTTTTAGAGATTCTTTTCATCATGAGTATTTTTGCTTCATCTTCCCTTCATGGTTGGGGAGACTTTTTGGATACATCTTTGGTTTTGTTTCTTCCTAAGGGGAGGAATGTGGTTCGACGTTCGTGGAGCAATTTCTTCATTCATCTTCGAGCTTCTACCATTGGTGTAGATTCCAAATTGAGGGGAGCTTCCTAGTCTCTCTTCTTCTTCTCTCATATGGGGGGGACTTTTTCCTCACATGGGGTTTTGTCCTTCACACACTTCTATGAGAGTTCTTTGTATCTAGTTTTCATCTCTCTTTTGGGGGAGGGTTTTTTCCCATTGGGTTTTTCTCTCTTTCCTCGCTTTGTGAGAGATTTCCTTGCATTAGTTTTCATGCATTTTGCATTTATACATGGGTACCTAACATGGCCTAGTAGCTGGGACCCATCTTGCATGGTTAGTTGCATTGTAGACTTTAGTGCATTCCCCTAAGTTGCACTTAAGGGGGGTGTTGGTGTAAATAATTATTCATCATAGATATTATTACACTTACTTAAGTTTACTTAGGAAATGCATTTCATAGTAGTTTGGGTATGAGACACTTGGGTTTTTGTGCCACATTGGGATAGTGTGTGTAGGAGAATTTCCACCTTTTATGGTGTTGATCTTGTTGTTACACTCCACATTCAGTGAGTGATCCACCTCATGTGGAATATTATATTGTTTCTCCTACCTAACCACACCTATTCCCTACCTACCCTTGTTTCTTATTTAGCCACATGTCATGTTTGTGTGCTCACATATCCATATAGCCTTGCCTATACAAGCAGGCTCATATTCATTGTATGTAACGATCGTTTGATGATCCATTTGATTAGTATTTTCATCTTGATAGAATACAGTTTATTTCTATCATATATTTTATCTCTCTTATTTGTGCTTTCCATTGCCTCTTGATCTTGCCAAAATCTCACATGGTATCAGAGCTGGTCCATGTCTCACATGGTATCAGAGCTAGTCCAAATCTCACAATATATACAAAAAATGAATATAGAACAATTCATCGATGATATATAAAAAATTCTCAAAATCATTCTACTCTGAACCATAGAATTAATCAAGTGAGCCTTCAGGATCAACTCTAACTCATATTGTGTCAAGTATTGCCTCGTGGTCAGATTTACAAACTTTTCATTAAAATTTGTTATGAGGTCTACCATGATACCTCATCAAATGAACATTTGTTGCAACAAAAAGGTTAGATAAATGAAGAATATGTCTATGTGTTTCAAAGTCCTCGAACAACCAAGCATCAGAATTCTTGAGCAGGTATCTCCTAAGCCATGTTCCTGCAAGGACAACAGACCCTATTGGGTACTCAATACCCTCTCCATCAATGATTGTAGTTGTCAATTTTATTTTAGGCTCTACATAGCGACACAAAACTTAATCCATTCCTTATTCATTGTTCTCTTTTGAAACAACAACATACACATGACCTACATTACCAAAAATAAAGTGTGATGTACAACAAAATGAACCAAAAAGAATAATTGCAAAAAACATAACTCAAAAAATTACCTGAATCCACTAGGTCAAATACATGGTCAAAATCCACTAATATCTCCCTCTAGCTCAATTGTAGTGCTTTGGGAATTTGATATGTATCAATGGGAACTGACGGTCTACAAGACCATTTGTAAACCCACTCTTGTGATTCACATTTTTCCCACATAAAATACATGCATGAAGAGAAAAAACATACCATCTGTCTCGTATAGATTTTGGGTGAACTTGCATTTGAAATCATAAATAAGTGCATGTAACTCGATCTTGCAACTATACAACAATCTAGATAGTTTTCAAGGATCGATTCAGTAATCAACCAAAAATATCTACGAACCATTGACATAACTGGATTACTTGGACCCATAGTAGAGTTACACCATCACACAATTGTTTCTGCATCTATTAACTCAACACCACCTTCGTACTTTAATTCTTCTCTAGCTAGGGCTCTTTTTACACATGCTCCTGCACCATTGTTCTCTCCCTTACCATGTCCTTCCTCAGTGAAATTCCAAAAATGTTGTACACCGCTTGTCATATGCATCCTTGTCAACCAATAAAACATCCTCACATTCTTGAAGTGTGCGGTGCAATTATCTTACCATATGAAGTGTTGGTTGTATTGTATGTTTCTTTTCTTTAAATTATCATAGAAAACTTTAAAGCATCCTTGTACAAACTCTGATGAATGAGTGTGATCATCACTTATGTAGAAGTGATACTCTCTTATCACATTTATATCCTTCTCTGTGCTATCCTTTGCATGCATGAATATTATGTGTACAAAAATAGAAACTTGTGTAGAATGATAATACATAGATTGCACTTCATTTTGAGGTTGTAGTGTATAATTTTCAAAAAAATCAATGACAGAGACAATGGTTCCAAGAGGAAATGTGTCCTTACATAACTTGAATTGCTCATCTAACCATTAAGATCTATGTGTATGCATTATTTACTCATAAAACTAGTTTCTCTTGAAACATTTGCATAAATTTAGCTACACATATATCATTTCTCACTTATTCACATCTCTTCAAATCTTTTCCATCTTTAACTCCATATGTGACTGTCTTGTATTTTCCAAAAGAAACTAGTTTCGTACCAATTTTGTGTGTGCTCTCCAAATGTACACATCTAGGTAAATGTTGTAAACCACCATATATAGCACAATAACCTTCCCAACAAGGCATCTTATAATAAATGCAACCATCATGTCTATTGCATAGCACACTTGAAATAAATTATATTGCCGACTTAGGAGGTGCTTGTATATTGGATTCCTGTAAAATATCATTAGTGTTCAAAGTAGAACACATATGATGAAAAATATCATAGTGCATGGAAAATTCAATATGCATCCTAGAACAACATCTGGTGCATACATGGTTAATCTTAAAATAAAAAGGTTTTGCCATTACAAAAAATCTTTGCGAAATTATTATTTGAGGAAAATTTTCAAGGAATCTTTCATAAAATTTTGTTTGAGTCATATCAAAATAGTATTTGGAATGTGGCTCATGATTTCTAGAGCTGATTCACCTTCTAACAACATCTTTTTTGTTGGGCTAAACTCTTGTGTTTTCATGCCAAATTTTTTCAATTAATGTTCTTAGTGCATCAACAACAACCTTGTCTTTGTGTGGTAGTCTACCCGAGAATGCCCAAAGAGATTGATTGTTAGGTTCCTCTATTTTTTCCTAACTTTTTAATTCTTTACTTAATGTTTCTCTACTAACATTTAATGACTTACTTGTTTTGGTTATCAAACGATCTTTTTTTATTTTCTTGCTCATTATGGTTGATGTAATGAGATGTTGAGTAGCATTAGAATCTTTAGTACATGATTTTAAACTAATATCTTGATATGCCTAAAATAGATTTCTCACAATAGTTCTTTCCCTATTAGTTTCAGATGATCTTAGTGGTGCAGAAGTACCTAGGTCCTAGTTTCCTTGTTTTTACAAATTTTGGCTTGTACTGACCCTAGCCAAGCTAGTACTAAATATGGACTCCAGAAGGGTCCAAGAGTGAGTATTTTGTCAACGTGGGCCTAGGTGGAGTTCATTTTACCTAGGTTTGCATTTTTGTGTAAATAGTGTGTTTGTGAAGGTTTTTGGCTTTTTGGTTGGTCAAAAGTGTCAAATGTTGTTAAAATCCTTAATGGGGGTCAAATAGGTCTTAGGAATGTTTGAAATGTCCCATCTGTTGACTAGACATAGGTCTCTTAAGTTGGAGAGATCAAAAGGGGAAAAAACACAAAGTTGCAAAAAGTTGTCATGACAACTTTTTACCTGAATTTGGTTAGCATTGAAGCTAGGGATTTCCCAATGCCATGGAAGGAATCCAAATGTGGTGATTATATATAAAACCCCTCTTGAATATTTACCAAGATTGATGTACTTTAGTTTTGGAAGCAATAATTGACACACAAGATTTTGGACTGCACTTTTCATTGTTTTCTTGTCAAATTTTGCATTTCTTGAAGGTTTAATGGATTGAATCCATGAATCCAATGATGGATTGAAGTTGGGTAGTGTGTTTCAGAGTAGTACTTTCAATTTCAATCTTTTTACATAGAATTTACTACTATTTTGGTGTTTTGTTTCACAAGTAGCCAGTTTTGGCTTGTAAAAAGCAATTTTCTTGTAAATATGGTTGCCCCATGAGTCCCACACATCCTGCCATTGCGGCTAGTTGGGGCATGGTTTTAAAACTCATTTAAATTGTAAATATGTAGATTTAAGTGTTGGATAAGTTTTTGGATATGATCATCATCCATTCTAGGTGAGTACAGGAGAAACCCGACTAGAGAAAAGGAGGTGAAAAGCTGGTGAAGAGTGCAAGGGTGAGTGCAAGATCACCATTTCTCAATTTGGAGGGGTCCATGGGGTTGGGGAAGAGTTGTATGCACAAGGAGGAGCCTTGAAAAATCCATTTGATAGAAAAACCCCAACTTGGTTACTCACTACCGGTTAAACGCCTTAAAAACCCTTCAAACCCTCATTTTGGGGTTCACACCTTGTATGGCTAGACCAGGGCCTAAAAACTCAAAAATCATTTAGGAATGGGTGTATCATTGAAGAAAAGATAAACTTTTTTGGGGGTTCTTTGATTCATTTTCCTTCAAGCCCTAGAAAGCCGGTCTTGGAGGCCTAATTAGGCCTAATTCCTTGTAGCCACTTTCCATGAAAGATTGTGAAATCAGTAAGAAACCTAAAGGTTGAAAGACATTAATGGACTCCATATGCACCAAAAACATGTTAGAAGACCTCACTACACCTTTGCAACATCTCACAACAATTGGAGGTCAATTTGACAAGTTGAGGCCAAGAGACCATAATTGATCATCTAAGAAGCATAGTGAACTAATAGGGTTCCTAACCAAAACACCTGAAGCAAACACCTTAGTAAGATCAAGAATCAAACCCTAGAAGATATTGAGAAGGAATTGAGCAACACCAAATAGGTGGAGTGTTGCGCAAGCTAGGTGAACCCCATCAAATTGGTACCAGAGCCTACAAGATTTGGGTTGGTAAGGTTGATTTCCTTATTGTCAAGAGAGTTAATTGGAGACAACATGGTGACCAATGCTAAATTGGCAAGGAAAGTGGAAGATCGGGAGGAAGAGCATAGACTCCTGAAAGACAAATTGATTGAATTGGAGAGTAAGCTTGGTGCAATTGAAACCAAGGCTGATGAAGTGTTGGTAAAGGTGGAAGGAGCATAAGGGAAGAGTAAAGAAGTGGAAGAGATAGACAAGATACCTGAACCAGACCCTATCCTAGAGAAAGAACCTTTCTTGAAAGCATTGAAGGCCTTGAGTGGCAAATCACTGGAAGCATTGTCATTGTTCACTGGCACGATGGAGACAGAAGTGGTCCTAGAATGGATAGAAGGTATGGAGAACCTCTTTGAGTGTGAAGGCATAACTGAAGCCCAGAGAGTCAAGGTAGCCAAGTCCAGGATGAGAGGAGCTACTCTCACATGGTGGCAATTTGTACAAGATGAGAGGAAGAAAATGGGCAAAGCACCCATCTCTTCTTAGAAAGGGATGTTAGTCAAAATCAAAGATGTCTATCTCCTTGATGACTATGAAGTCCAAATTCATGAGAAGAGGAAAAAATTAAGGCAAAAAGATCTAGATGTCAATAGGTACATGGAGGAGTTTCACAAACTTAGCCTTAGGTCTCATGTGGTAGAAGAGGAGAGTCTCAAGGTTGCTACGTACCTAAATGGTCTATGGTGGAACATCCAAGAAGAAATCAGTCTAATGAGCCCAAAAATAGTCCATCAAACTTTTCAACTTTCCCTTAAGGTGGACGAAAAACTGGAAAGAAGATAAGACTCAAAGAACAATAGGGGCAGAGGTAGAGGAAAAGACAATAGAGACCATAGAGGAGGCTTTGGTGGAAGAAGTTCTGAACAAAGAACACAAGGAGAGTCTAAACTCACTGAGCAGCAAGATAGTGGCAGCAATAGAGAGGGATTTAATAGAGGAAGGGGATCAAACAGTGGTTCCAAAGGAAGATATAGTGGCCAAGGTAGAGGTTCCCCATACTTTGCAACAATGAAGTGTTACCATTGTAACCAACTTGGTCATCCAGCATATAGGTGTCTAGAGAAGGGATCATCATAACATGGTGGTGAAAGAAGAGTGAGCTATCTTCAAGAAGAGTCTTCAAGTAGCAAGACTTCAGGAGTTTCCTTAGAGTCAGAAGTAGGTGACAACTTGATGATAAGGAGGACTTTGATCAAAGAACCAGTCAAAGAAGAGCCTAGCAAAAGAAGGTCCTTGTTTAGGATCAAATGCATGATTTCGGATAAAGTGTGCAAAGTGATCATTTATTCAGGGTCTACAGACAACATTGTATCAGAAGAGGCAGTGAACAAGCTTAAATTGCAAAGGATACCTCACAACAACCCTTATAGAGTCACTTGGTTAAACAAAGGACAACATGTTCTTGTTAGTTAGAAAACATGGGTGGATTTTACCATTGAAAGGTATAAGGACAAGGTGTTATGTGATGTCTTACCCATGGATGCATGTCATCTTCTATTAGGAATACCATGGAAATTTGATAGACAAGATAACCATGATGGAGCCAAGAATGCCTACTCATTCAAGAAAGATGGAGTCACATTCAAGATTCAGTCTATCCTTGAGGAAGGTGAAAAAAGGAAGGTAGGTCCTAATGTTCTTTTGGTGAGTGAAAAATAGTTCTTAAAGACACTTGAGGAAGGTGAAGGTATAGGGTTTGCACTTGTGATGAAGCCCAAAGAAGAAGACAAGAAAGAGCAACAAGATTTACCATTAGAGGTGCAAGAATTATTGAAGAAATTCAAAGGTATAGTAAGTGAAGGAAAGCCAGCCAACTTACCTCCTAAAAGATCCATAAGCCATCAAATAGACTTCATTCCCTGAGAATCCTTGCCTAATAAAGCAGCCTATAAAATGACTCCTTAACAAAACATTGAAATCGTCAAGCAAATCCAAGAGCTCTTAGACCAAGGCCTAATTAGGAAGAGTATTAGCCCTTGTGTTGTCCCTACCATGTTGGCACCCAAAAATGGTAGTACTTGGAGATTGTGTACTGATTCTAGAGCCTTAAATAGGATCACCATCAGATATAGGTTCCCTATTCCTAGAATAGAAGACCTAATGGATTGTTTAGGGGAAGCTAAGTACTTTACCAATATTGACCTTAAGAGTGGCTATCATCAGATTAGGATTAAGGAGGGTGATGAATGGAAAACTACATTTAAGACTACTGAAGGTCTTTATGAGTGGCTTGTAATGCCATTTGTCTTATCCAATGCTCCAAGAACCTTCATGAGACTCATGAATGAGGTAATGAAGGACTTCATAGGTAAATTTGTGGTAGTATATCTTGATGATATTCTTATTTTCAGTAAGGATAGAGCAGCACATATTAGTCATTTGCAAGATGTATTACAAAGATCGTATGATGAAAAGCTAACCATGAATTTGGATAAGTGTGAGTTTGTCAAGTAGAATTTGGTTTATCTTGGGTTTGTGTTGTCTCAAGGAAACCTCAAGATGGACCCAAGCAAGCTGGAAGCCATTGTAAATTGGCCTACTCGTAAGACAACAACAAAGGTGAGAAGCTTTCATGGACTAGCTCAGTACTATAGGAAGTTCATTAGGCAATTCAATGCTATATGTGCCCCAATGCTAGATACCATTAGAGGTGGTATGAAGGCCAAGTTTCACTAGGATGAAGCAGCAAACAAAGGTTTTGAAATCTTCAAGGAGAAAATAGCTACTCAACCGGTGCTAGTGTTGCCTAGTTTTGAGAAACTTATCATTGTGGAGTGTGATGCAAGCAATGTTGTAGTAGGTGTTCTCCTAAGCCAAGAAGGAAGACCAGTAGCCTTCCATAGTGAGAAGATAAGTGATGCCAATAGGAAATACTCCTCTTATGAGCTTGAGTTGTATGCTTTGGTGCAAGCATTGAGAAAATGGAGACACTATCTCTTACTCAAATAATTTGTGGTATACACAGCTAATCAAGCATTGAGTTTCCTGAATTCCCAAGACAAACTCAGTCACAAAAACATAAAATGGGTGGAGTATATGTAGGCCTATACATTCAAAATTAAGCACAAGAAAGGGCAGGAAAACCATGTAGCTGATGCACTAAGTAGGAGGCTCTGGATAGTCCAAGAAACCCAATTGAGAAGCATAGGTGTGGATAGTTTTAAAGACTTGTATGCAGAGAATGAAGACTTTTCAAGTGCCTACCAAGTGTGAAAGGAGTATCAAAATAATTTCCATAGTGAGTACTCATATTTTAATTTGCAAAATGGGCCATTGTTCAAAGGTGGACAACTTTGTGTGCCTAAAGGCTCAATGAGGGAAAACCTTATACAAGAGAAACACAATGGCAGCCTTAGTGGTCATTTTGGAGTCAATAAGACTCAAGAGCTGGTTCATAGATTCTATTATTGGCCAAGGATGAATCAAGATGTGAAAAGGTATGTGGAGACTTGCATAGTTTTCCAAAAACCCAAGGGTACTTCAACAAATGCTGGTTTGTATAAACCACTTCCCATACCAACTAGACCTTAGGAGTGCATTAGCATGGACTTTGTGGTAGGTTTTCCAAAGACAAAGAAAGGATATGACAGTATTTATGTCATTGTGGACAGATTTAGCAAAAATGGCTCACTTTGTGCCTTGTAAGACCACTCATTATGCATGCCACATAGCTCAATTTTTTTTCAAGAAAATAGTAAGGATACATGGTTTACCATTGAGCATAGTTTTAGATATGAACTCCTAATTTATGAGTCATTTTTTAAAAACATTATGGAAAAAGCTTGTCACAAACCTCTCTTTTGGATCAGCCTACCATCCTCAAATAGATGGGTAGACTAAGGTGGTGAATAGAAGTTTGGGAAACTTATTGAGGTGCCCTACCAAGGATTATGGGCAGATATGGGATCAAATACTTGCACAATCTGAGTATGCATACAATGACACCATAAAATAGGACTACTGGTAAAAGTCCTTTTGAAGTAGTCTATGGTGTGCACCCAAGAGGCATTTTTGAGTTGAGGGATTTAGGAAGTGCAGCAATCAGAAGTGGATATGCAGAGGAATTTTCTCAGTCAATGAAGGAAGTCCATGAATTAGTTAGGAAAGATTTGAAGGAGAACACAGGAAAAATCAAACAAAAAGTTGATGAAAAGAGGAGTAATCTATAATTTCAAGTGGG
Source organism: Cryptomeria japonica (assembly GCF_030272615.1). Taxonomy (NCBI): domain Eukaryota; kingdom Viridiplantae; phylum Streptophyta; class Pinopsida; order Cupressales; family Cupressaceae; genus Cryptomeria; species Cryptomeria japonica. Next base: position 74,647,162 of record NC_081408.1, on the reverse strand, counting down.
GGATCTTGTTATGGTGCACTTGAACAAAGAAAGGCTACAAAAGGGAGTACCAAACAAGCTATAGATGAGGAGGATAGGTCCATGTGCCATTCTAGCTAAGTATGGTGAAAATGCATACAAGATGGATCTACCTAGTGAGATTGGCTTCTCACCACTTTTTAACATAGCAGACTTGGTTGCATACAAGGGGATAGTCCAAGGTGTATAATTTAGTCACTCAAAGGTTTCAGATGATTTGCATAACCTTTAGTTACCAGCCAAACATAATCTTAAGGCCCAGAAGGTGTTAAGTTTAAGAATTGCCAAGAAGACTAAGCATCAAACCTATTGGGAACACCTCAATAAATGGAATGGTATGGATGATGCTGAGGCTACATGGGTGATGGAGTTTGATTTTTAGAAGCTTGGAATTGATCCAACACTGATTCCTCAAGGGGTGACATGATCTCTTTTTGTTAGGGAGAATGGTGCAGGAGCACCTAGGTCCTACTTTGCTTTTTTTTTCAAATTTTGGCTTGTAATGACCCTAGCCAAGTCAGTAGTAAATAAGGACTCTAGGAGGGTCCAAGAGTGATTATTTTTGAATGTGGGCCTAGGTGGAGTTCATTTTACGTAGGTTTTCTTTTTTGTGCAAATAGTGTGTTTGAGAAGGTTTTTGGCCTTTTGGTTGGTCAAAAGTGTCAAATGTTGTCAAAAGCCTTAGTGGGCGTCAAATAGGTCTTAGGAATGTTTGAAATGTCACATGTGTTGACTAGACATAGGTCTCTTAAGTTGGAGAGATCAAAAGGGGAAAAATCACAAACTTACAAAAAGTTATCATGACAACTTTTATCTAGAATTTAGTTAGCATTGAAGCTAGGGCTTTCCCAGTGCCATGGAAGGACTTGACATGGGGGAAGGATATATAAACTCCCTCTTTCACATTTACCAAGGTTGGTGTACTTAGTTTTTTGAAGCAATAATTGAAACACAAGATTTTGGACTGCACTTTACATTATTTTCTGGTCAAATTTTGCATTTCTTGAAGGTTTAATGGATTGAATCCATGAATCCAATGATGGATTGAAGTTTGGTAGTGTTTTGTAGAGTATTAATTTCACTTTAAATATTTTTACATAGAATTTACTACTGTTTTGGTGTTTTGTTTCACAAGTAGCCAGTTTTGGCTTGTAAAAAGCAATTTTCTTGTAAATATGGTTGCCCCATGAGTCCCACACATGCTGCCATCGCGACTAGTTGGGACATGGTTGGAAACCTCTTATACATTGTAAATATGTAGGTTCAAGTTTTGGAGAAGTGTTTGGATATGACTGTCATCTCATTCTAGGCGAGTCCAGGAGAAACCCGACTAGAGAAAAAGAGGTGAAAAAGTGGTGAAAAATTGGTGAAGAGTGCAGGGGTGAGTGCAAGATCACCATTTCTGAGTTTGGAGGGGTCCATGGGGTTGGGGAAGACTTTTATGCACAAGGAGGAGCCTTTAAAAATCCATTTGATAGCAAAACCCCAACTTGGTTACTCACTGCCAGTTAAAGGCCTTAAAAACCCTTCAAACCCTCATTTTGGGGTCCACACCTTTTACGGTCAGACCAGGGCGTAATAACTTAGAAATAATTTAGGAATGGGTGTATCATTGAGGAAAAGATAAACTTATTTGGGGGTTATTTGAGTCATTTTCCTTCAAGCCCTAGAAAACCAATCTTGGAGGCCTAATTAGGCCTAATTCCTTGTAGGCCTTTTCCAGGCAAGATTGTGAAATCAGTAAGAAACCTAAAAGTTGCAACCCATTAATGGAGTACATATGCACCAAAAATTTTTTAGAAGACCTCACTACACCTCTGCAACATCTCACAACAATTGGAGGTTGCTTTGACAAGTTGAGGCCAAGAGGCCAGAATTGATCATCTAAGAAGCATAGTAAATTGATAGGGATCCTAACAAGAGCACCTGAAGAAAACACCTTAGTAAGATAAAGAATAAAGCCCTAGAAGAGATGTACAAGGACTTGGAGGTCTAGAGTGCAACTAGGCCTGGTGAGTTGGTGGAATTGAGCAACACCAACTAGGTGGAGTGTTGAGCAGGCTAGGTGAACCCCATCACTTAGGCCTAGAATTTTCATTGTCTCTATAAAATTCAAATTTTTAATCATTTGAACAATTAATTGACATCTTCATGTTTGATTTAATTTTTCAAAATAGTTTTTCCATATTCTTTTAACCATTCTCCTATAAGTTCTCTCATTCATTTTATTGGGCATTGGCTTCAATACATTTTCATCAATGTCAATTAGATAATTTGGTTTCCTACGAATGATTCTAGGAGGTGTTAACATTGGTACATTGTGTGGAGGTGCATGTTCATCATTTAATTGATTATTCAATGATGTCTCTTCTTCAATTGCACTAGGTTCATATGGTAAATCAATTGTCTCTTCAATTGCAATAGGTGCATTATGTTCATTTGGTAAATCGAATTGAGATGTTGAGGATGACATACCTTCTTGTCCCATTTTTCTTATGTCACGTAATTTCCTCACATGCTGCCTTTGTCTTTCATTTTCACCCTCTCGTTTTTCCATCGATCCTTGCTTGTTCTTTCCCATGGTTGATATCGGTTGTCCTAAATAGAATCATATTACATATATAAATATAGACAAAAGTAATTTTTTGAATTAGAAATATTAAACAATCACAATAATATTCACAAAACTAATAAGAACAACAATTCAATCATTTGAAATCATGCAAAAAAAAAATTTACTTACTTCTATGTATAAAATAGTGACAAAAGTGCAGACAGAGTTGTAATGGGGCCTTCAATGACCTCAAAAAATTCTTTTGAGGTCATTGAGGCTCTTGGGAAACTAAAACTATGTCTAAGTACTGTGTATGTGGTCTATTACTAACTATGTACACGTTGTTAGTCCCTAAAATGTTTGCAAGCCCAACAGTATATTTTTGGCACCCTGTATGCACTTAGAACTCATAAATACCACATACGCGCTCCTAGGCCTTAAAAATATTATGGCAGGGTAGCGAACTAATAGGCTTAGTACCTTGTATGTGGTATTTGTACAAAAAAAAATATCAAGTAAAAGGGAGGGAGGGTGAGGAAGAGGGAGCAAGATAGGGGGAAGCGAGAGAGAGAGAGAGAGAGAGAGAGAGAGAGAGAGAGAGAGAGAGAGAGAGAGAGAGAGAGAGAGAGAGAGAGAGAGAGAGAGAGAGAGAGAGAGAGAGAGAGAGAGAGAGAGAGAGAGAGAGAGAGAGAGATCAATTAAATTGTATTTTGTCAAATCAATCTTACTGCATAAGCTAATAAGATATTTAAATGCAATGGAATTGATTTCCTTGGTATGGCTATAAATTACTACCCAGACCATGAGTTTGGAAACTATTTCGTATTCTAAGAATTGAAGGGAAGAAAATTAGGAAGAAAAAATGTGCATTACCAAAGATTGCCCAAAGCCCACCATAGGAGGAGTGTGGTGGAGGGATGATGCATAATGGGTTTTGTACACTGAGTCAAATGTTGTCTATCAAAGAAAGCATAGCCTCTTGAGCTCAAATTGTGGACCTTGGGATTATGGTCTATTTTTCATCCAAATAGTGACCACTGCATGGCAGACCTAATTTAAATACAAGATTATAAAGTAAGGGAGATAAAGGGGGTAGGGAGAGAGAAAGAGTGGGAAGGGAGAGAAGAAGAGAGAGGGATGGGGTATGGAGGAAGGGAGAGAGAGAGAGAGAGAGAGAGAGAGAGAGAGAGAGAGAGAGAGAGAGAGAGGCACCATGTACTCGCTTGAGAGGGGGAGAGAGGGAGACAATACACATACATACAAACATATGTGTGTATGTATATACTTAATATATTATATATTATATATTATTAAATATATTATTTAAAATAAATTATATATTATTATATACATATATATTATATATTATATGTATATACACATATTATATATAGAATATTATATTATATATATTATACAAACTCCCAAATTTTAAACAAAAGAAATGTGTGTGCACTATTTTAGCTTTATTACACGTTGCTTATAGTAAAGACAACACGTACACGCTTCTTATACCATAGGTACCCCGTACCCGCTTTTGACTCTTTAGGCTTGGAAATAGGTCTAGATGACAAAGATACGGGTTGGAAATTTGAGTTCCCTCCATTTTCCTCCTTTTTGACGTGTTTTATTTTATCAACTTGGTTTCTCGACTTTGTCAGCATCAGGTTTACACTTCATCAAGTAGATATTTCTAAAATTGCCACCATATTTTCATCCATCTTCTGAGCTTTCTAACCATATAACTTTTTTTAAATTTAAACAACAATAACATATTATTATTGAATTTCTTATATCAGTGTGTTCATATTTCTCACAGACATACGTGTACCATTTTTTTAATAACTTTTGATATACTTATCCAAATTTTAAAAAAATTATATATTATTGTAGTGCACTTGATTCTTTATAATTAAAAATAAATAAAAAATTTTATAGTCAATTTTTTAGTGCAAGTTATGCTTCGTGCATGAACAGGTACCCAATTTTCAGGATGTGCTTGATTGGAAAAATCATTTTAAAAAAATACTCAACAAAAAATTACAAAAAATACACAACTTCTAGTGCTCACTTTTATGCCAAAGGATTTGTCAAATACTAAATCTAACTATGACTTTTTTGATGTGCACGTCAAACACTATGTTATGTTTTTCAAAACAAATCAGGGATTGTTTTTTGTGGGTGAAGGATTTGACCCCCTTAATCTTATCCAATTTTGAAAAAGTTAAGTAGTTTGGAAACTAGATTCAGAGTACTACGATATCTATTCTTTGAATAACTTCATATCTTAAGTGGATGACTTTCAAATTTTTCCTCCAAGTTCAGGTTCACCTGATTTCAGAAAAAAAAGTGTTCACTTATACCCCCCTTTTTTACCATCATCTTTGTGCACTTACCCTAAACTCTTGTAAAAATAAAATAAAGTGAAGCTTGAAACAATGGAATGAGGCCCCAAAATTTGCAACAATTGGATAAATCAAATTTCAAGGGTGTATAACACTTTGAACATTAAAATTTCAAAAAAAGAAAAAGGGCTCAATGAAGAGTTCTAATTAAAATTTAGTACTAGTAGAAGTTGAGATATTTTGTGCGATGGGATTTACACTTTCAAAACATGCGAGGACAACCCTGAGAAAAATTCACAGTTTGACATTTATTAGGAAAGAAAAAATAGAGGGTGATAGGTTGTGGGTGAGAAGTGAGCAAAAAATATATATCATATTTCAAGGTATAAAAAAGGGAGAAATCTCTATAAGTAAGAGGATTGAAGGTATAATATGTTTCAATTTTTTGCTAATATCATCCTTAATATTTGTTCAAACTCTATCATATAGAATAAAAAATATCATTTTGAATAAATGAATCCACTTAGTAATATGTGAGATATCTGGTATATGTGTGTTGATTGAGCTAACAATCATCGATTAGAAAAATCAATCATAAGTAACTTGAAACCAATAACCAATGACTAGTATTATTTAAAATTGAAAATTTATAGATATTGCATCTATGATATGTCTAATGTTCATCAAGAACAATTAGCAACACAATTCCTACATCAATACATATCTATAAATGGTCAATTATAGTTTTTGTATTTATAGTTGGTTTGTTCACAAGTAAGGAGATTTGATGATTTTGAATTGTTGTTAACAAGTGTATCTATTTTGCTCCTATAATATTTCAATATAAAAATATTTGGAGAATACTAATATAGACCCTTGTAGAATTGTGTCAAAGGTTCATTAAATAAATGCTAATGTTTCAAAAATTTGAGCATTTAGATCCGACTACATATTTACAAATCATAAAGAACTATTAAACTCTATGAATTTATAGGAAAATATTCTAAATATTATGTCACAAATGATTTCTTTTTCATTGGGTTGATTATTTTATAACAAAAAGTCAATTTTCTTTAATATTTTATGAAAAAAAAAGTTCAATACAACACCTAGACATGTTATCTAACCATTGAATTTGTTCTGAGTTTTTCACAAACAAAACATGTTTTCTCTCATAATATCATGATCACCAAGTAAGTCATTTTTATGTAATACAAATCTATATTTGTTTAAAGAACATTTATTAAACTATTTGTAAGATAATGAAGCAAGACTATAGTGTGTCTCCTACTATGTCAAAGTCTAGATCTACACTCTTTTAAAAAAAACCTTTTAGTAACACTTTAAGATTTCAATTTTGTATTTTATTTAAGAAATAATAGGACCCAATGATTTCAAAATTGGAGATAGTATCGTAAATGATAACAAGATAGTAAACTCTCTAAAGACCAAACAATTTCTTTTCCTTTGAATGGACCTACCATTTGCTAACAATTTGTGGATAAATTATTTGTAATGAAATTTACACCATTGTTAGTTATTATTGGTGTGAATAAGGTGTTATACCTAATAATTTCATCACCTATGTCATAATCACACGTTACTTAAGTTTACGTAGGGATGACATATGATTCTTCCCACTTTAAGTGGATAGTTATAACTTCTCCATTTTTTGTTGATAAGTTATCACTTTATGGCTCATATCATAAGATTAAGACACTTGTCATAATATTAATGTATCATACGCCTCATCTTGGCCTATGTAACCATGGGTATCTCACACATTATATTTACATTATTAATAGAAATACAGTTTGTTCTTGTCATATTGATCTTCTCATTCTATTGTGCTTTCCACTAGACCTTCAGATCTTGGGTGGCTATCTTTGTAACCAAATATTACATTTTTTTACCTATGTCTTTTTGGAAACTCTTATTAATATGATTCAATAATTGAGATATTTTTTTTATCTAAATAGCTCCAACATTTTTAAATCATGTATTTTTATTTAAATTAAATATCATTGAATTGAAACCAAACAAAACATCCATGATCAATTGTAAAAATATTAAATTTTTCATATATACTATTAACCAAGATTTTTTTGGAATTAGTTTGCAACTATTAGGTCCCAAAATAACACTCATAAATCTTGGATATTTTTTCTATCTTCAAGGCTTGATTTTTTTCATGGAGAATGGAAAATCAAGATTATCAATAGACATGGGATGGTTAAATTCTAACTTTAGGAGTGGGTAAACTCTCTTGCTCTTTAGACTCCACTTAAAGCTAGGAGGGTGTATTAAGAGTTAATGTTCACTTGATTTTTTGTTTTTAAGATTTATTAATATTACAACATCCCAATAAGGTAATGTATATTATTAGTACATATACAAAAAATTGTAAATATATGAGTTATTAAAAAAAATCATATTATTGAAGAGTGGTTCCTATAATGTAGAAGACTAAACTCCTTGGTAAATGTGTAACATGTGTTGAATGGAGATGAAATAAAATAGTAATAAATTAATAGTATTATTTTATAATATCATTGTTCTAAATTTAGAAAAACCAAACATGATATTGGAGCAAAGTTGTGAGGCAGGTTTGTGAGCTTACCTCCCACCTGATTAGAGTAGAGGAAATAGTAGCTATACCTTTACCTATACATTTGACCCCACTTTTTATTACTAGTTTAAGTGTAATTGACTACAATGGGCATATATATAGTTGACCATGCAACTTATACTTGTACCTATAGATACCAATAGTTCTATTCCAATAAGATCATTTAATTTATCATCTTTTACACAATGACAAGGTTTAAGCATGCATATTCAAGTTTCTTGATGATATTAAATTTTGGTTGATTTAAAATATTTTTATATTATATAATAGTGAATCCTAAACAACACATAAATCATAATTTAAACATATAGTGAACAAAAATGGAAACATTATTAGATTTAAATTTTTGCCTGAAACCAATAAAGATCTATTGCCAATTCATTGGACATCAAATTTATAATAACAAAGAGGAAAATGAGAATTGGACATAGCATTAATGGAACTATGTTTGCAATTAGAAACTAAATATTATCTTTTGATAAGCATGCTTAATAATCCATTATCAAAACTAAAACAACCCATAAGAATTAATATTTTGGTTATTACAAACATATGTAATATATTTAGTCTTTACAAACATACACCAAAACTTAATTTTATTCATGCCAATGAATTTTGCAAAGGAAAATATCTGACTATGATTAGACTACTTCCTTGAATCATTTTAAATAATTATTGAGACATTGATTACATAATATATGTTCAATATTAGACATTCTTATGCTATTTCATAGCTTAGTTTTCCATTTATTACTACAACATTTAATGTTGAAATCATACAGAGACCTACAATAAAATAAGAGCCTGAGTTGGTTGTGTAAGCAACCCTTGAATGCTAAACTCCCTAGTAGTATATAGGTCCATTATTTTGGTACTCAAATAACATAAGAAAGTGTTGACATGATGAAAATGGTGACAACATGTTTAATCAATCATCCCTACACATAATTATTGATGAATCAAAATTCACGAAAGACATCACATAAAAACCACTAGAAATTATATTAAAACGGTACAAGAAACAAGGAAAAGCATGTGATAGATTTGCAAAATCACATTACATCAATTTCATCTCATGATCTACAGTAATATGATCTATATGAGTCTTTAAAATCCTTTTAAGATTTTCACCTAATGATGACACACAAACAATGGCTCACGAAACCCTAGTTACAACAATAAATTAGGGCATCAACTATGTCATTATTTTTATCATTAACTGCACACCCTTTCGAAAGATAAAAAGATTTATGGATGTTTATTAGACTTTTCATAGTTGTAACGGCTTATCAGTTGCATTAATGGATTTCCAAACCATCAATGCAAGAGGTCGGAGTTGATGTGAAAAAACGTGATTTTTAAGAATTTTGAAGTTAAGGGTTATAGATGCTTCATGTCAAGCTTTGAGATCATACCACTAGGGGATGGAAGAGGAGGGAAGTTTGAATGTCGATGTCTAGTGAGGAACTCTAATGGAAAATGTTGAGGTTCGAGGTTACTGCATGACGAATACAAAGTAATGAGAGCCAAAGGTTTGAGTCCATTTTTTTTCTATGTAATAGAATAGTTAAATTGTGGAATTTTGAAAGTAATGAAAATAGATGTGAAAACAAAACAATGTCTTAATATATTGTACTCAATGCAACCTGACTACTACTTGATGGATCATGATTTTCTTTAATTCAAATTGAATTTAAAGTTGAAAACGAGGAGCGTGAATTAATAAAACCATGTGAACTAGTATAATCATCAATCAAGCGTCTAAGAACGCCATGTGAAGTAGTACAATTAAGTTACAGCTTTACTAAGTCCGCATGAAAATGCCTGGGACGATATGCATGAATGACACATGAATGAGAAATTGAAACCTTCAAATACCAATTCTTTGAACTTTCGTAGAAGCAACCGTAGGTCTGCGAGAATGAGGTTAAATTTGAAGGTCCTGCAGGGACGCACTCGACAAACAATAATGAAGTGACTAGATAAGTACATTATGAAAGCAAAAGTTAGGCAGTCTTTTATGAAAGTGCAAGGAGTTTAGCAGTTTTCTATAAATGTAGACTTATTATTATTCCTCGCATATTATCTCATCACACATTATCATTCACGCATCTACCACATATCTACCATATCAAAATGATCGTCCCACCGAGAGTGACCCAATTCAGCTATTTGGAAAGGCAGCCAGACATCCTTCCTCTGGTTTCTTGTCAATGAAAACACATCGGACGCATATTTCTTGGCATCCCCTGTACTTTGTATGCCTCCCCTATATCCTTACAAGTATTCTATTATTCTTGCTAGGTTCTTTTTTAAGGCTTCCATTGAAATCAAAAAATATCATTATGTGATAGCTGGCAAAAACTATTACATCGATGCAATATAACATAATCTATAAGTGTCTTTGAAATCTATTAAGATTGGCAACTAATGTGGTGGTATTTCCCTGGCTTGCCCACGGTCACATAACGCCCTTCGTTGAGCATAGCAAAAACTATTACATCGATGCAATATTATAATCTAGAGAAACATAATCTATAAGTGTCTTGGAAATCCATTAATATTGGCACCTACTGTGGTGTTTCCGTGGCTTGCCCATGGTCACATAATGCCCTTCGTTGAGCTTAGAAAAAACTATTACATCAGTGCAATATTAAAATCTAGAGCAACATAATCTATAAGTATCTTTGAAATCCATTCAGACTGGCACTTAGTGTGGTGGTGTTTTTGTAGCTTGCCTACGGTCACATAACGCCCTTCGTTGAGCTTGGCAAAAACTATTACATTAATGCAATATTATAATCTAGAGCAACATAATCTATAAGTGTCTTCGAAATCCATTAATGTGGGTAATGGGGAACTAGAGTGGAGAATGTTGAGTTTTGAGGTTAGCTCATGACAAGTATTACGATAAGGAGAGTGAAAGGTTTGACTCATAATAGTTTTTTTGATAGAATAGGGGAAGAGCACCAGTTACCACCTGTGTTCCAATTCACATTCACTCCTTTATCACTCAATCCTGCAATTGATAACTTCATAGAAACAAAAAACATGATAACTAAATGCTCAATAATAAATTTCACATGTATGAATAGCCACCCACTTTACCCCTAGTAGTTAAAATATTTGGACTTTAATTGGAGGATTTGTGCAACTTAATTCATAATCATAGCACATGACTATTGGGGGTTTTTTGCAGAAGTGTTGACAATTTTTGAGGTGTTTGTAGTCTAGGATTATTGGGACATCTTTAAGTAGGTATCAAAGTGACACTTTGAAATGACCAATTTTTTACCCTTGTGGGCATAATGGATCTTACAGTGTGCATTGTTACTACCTAGAAGCCAAACAATAACTATAAGTAATTGAGTTGCATATGGAGATAATGAAAAGAAGATGAATATGAAATAAAATAAAAATTCTTAATATATTATACTTAATGCATTAACACAACTTTTCCATCTTTTAATGATCTATTCCTTTTTAGAATTTAAAGTTGATGAACCTAAAATTGACAAAGCCATGTGAACCGGTACAATTAAATGTCTAAGGATGCCATGTGAACTAGTACAAATAACTTTAAACTTTATTAAGTCCTTAGAAATGCATCAGATGATAGGTAGTGAATGACACATATGAATGACAAATTGTAACATTGATGCATTGAATTTCATACAAGCAACCGTATGATTGTGAGAATGAGGTTTGATTTGAAAGTCCTATAGGGAAGCAACATGAAGGGACTAGGTAAGTTGCTTATTAAAATACAATAATTTTCAAATGGCTATTCAGCTCGTAGAATGGCTATGTTTTGACATTTATTAATTTAATTTCAAAAATAAAAAAGAACAACCTTTTTAATTGTTTATTTAATTAATAAATGTCAAATCACAACCATTTTGTTGGCAGGATATACATTGTTGAAAGTGTAACAATCTTTTACAATTATACTCTTGTTATTATTCATCCCCTATTATTTATCCCACTAAGAGTTCCTAGCTTCAACTATTTGTAAGGGTAGCCATACACCATTCTGTTGATTTCTTATTGATAAAAAAAAGCACATTAGATGCATGTTTCTTGATATCCCCATTCCCTTTTAGACATCCCAAGCAATTATATTTAGAATTTACAGTCTTTTTGTGGATTTCAATTTAAAATTACAAATATTATTATGGATTTTATTTAGGATTGTTTTTATGCTAACATATGTTTTCATCACGTGGTTAATAAATATTTGTATCTCTCGTGATTCTAGTGGTTTATGTTTATTCTGAATCCATAATCAAGGCTTAACATTTTGTGTTCAATGGATTATTAAGTGCTTTAACGTGATGACATATATCAAATCTTCATATTGCATTATATTCTTCTCGAGTGTCATTAAGGTATTTAACTTGGAAAGCACTTGGAATCTATACTCTCCTCATTATGAAGGAACCCATTTACATATTACAAAACACATCTAGAAGGGTTGGGAGTTCATCAAGTCTTGGATTTTAGGAGTTGACAATATTTTTTTATAATGATTTTTCTATTAATGAGTAATATATTTGATAGTTATAAGTTTTTTAATGCACAAACTAACCTTTATCTAAAGCCCTCTAGGTTTGCGTTCATTCTTTGGATTTTTGTAAAAGAGGATTCAATTTGTTGTAAAATATTTTCGAAAGTCAGTAAGAATTTTCTATCATGACTTGAGCCAAATCTCAAATTATATCTCTTCCATTAGAATCATGAGATATGCACTAGATACTTATTGACACCATTCCTCCACATATGGTTCACAAAATTTGGATTAGAGCTTTCAAGTTCTAGTGGAAGGATTATAAATGATATCTTGATAGGCAATTTCACAATAAGACCCCACAAAAGATATTTGTTTCTTACACCTCATCTTGCATGGTGGCTTAGTTATGTTACTTTTTGCACATCCATTCTTTGAGAACTTGTTATTCAATAGATATCAAATTATATGGTCTTTTATTCTTAAACCAAGCTTAATCATTTTGCTTGATGTATTATTTGTCAAGGCCTTCCACTTGGATTCTAATAGTCTCATTTAATTTCATTTATTTAAGGGTAACTTGATATAGCTAAAGTGTAAAATACAAAGATAAAATAACCATCAACATAATATTTACGATTTATACCCATTTATAGAAACTTAAATGTAAAACACAAAATCAAAATTAACCATCAACATAATATACACGATTTTACCCATTTTTAGAAACTACTTTAAATTGATTCAATTTGTTAGAATTTAAAGTTGATGGTGGGGACCAAAAATAGACAGTACATCACTATAATGATTGTTCCCTTACATTATATGAATGGTTGTAATTTGTTTGTATACGAGAGGAAAACCTCTGATGTGTTTTCGAAACGTTTTGGAAGGACAGCTATACCCTATTCGGAAGGGCAGCTAGACATCATTCCTAGGTCAGTCGCGTGCAAAACGTTTAGCAGTCGGGGAAAATCGTCTATATAAACGCATCGGAAGCTTAAAGTAGTGTGTACTTGTTCTTTGTTAGCTGAAACTTGAGCTGCTTCTTTATTAGCTGAAACTTCAGCTGCTTCTTCTTTGTTAGCTGAAACTTGAGCTTGTTGTTTGTTAGCATCAACAATGGTGGAAGAAAAGCAGAGAGAGCTTCGTGTGGTGGTGTTTCCGTGGCTTGCCCACGGTCACATAACGCCCTTCGTTGAGCTTGGCAAAAGGCTGACGAGTCATGGTCTTAAAGTTTTCATTGTCTCTACTCCAATGAATATTAAGTTACGAATTACACCGCAAGTGTGGGATTCACCGGGGATAGATCTGATCGAGTTGCCGATGCCCTCCGTGGAGGGGCTGCCAACAGGCGTAGAGTGCTCCGCCGAACTTGTTAAGAGACCAGAAGGGAAAGTAAAACTACCTTTACTCACAGTCGCAATGGACCTTTTGGAGAAGCCCTTCGAAGCGCTGTTGCAAAAGCTATCACCAGATTTTGTTATCTTCGATGTGATGCAGTATTGGGTTCCTCGTGTGGCTGCCAAGCAGCCAAATCCCATTGCCCCCATATTATTCGTCCCACCGGGAGTCACCAGTTTCAGCTATATTGAAGGGGAGCTAATTATGGCATCAGGAAACCCAATCCCCGAGAATATGACTGCATCGCCGAATGGTTTCCCTTCATCCAATATTCATTTCACGTTGTTCGATGCGCGGAAGGCCATGGAGCTGCTCTATTGCAAGCATCCAGGTGGCCTTAGCGTTGCCGAGCGTTCCAGCATTTGCTTGCGGGAGAGTTGGGCAGTGGCGTGCAATACGTGTTTGGAGTTGGAAGGAGTGTACATGGAGTATTTGCAAAGCCTGGTGAAGCGGCCAGTGTACCCTGTTGGAATACTCATGCGTAAACTCCCGCCACTCCCCGTTGATGACATTTGCTTGCAGTGGCTCGACAAGCAGCCCGCTGCTTCGGTGGTGGTCTTGTCTTTTGGTAGCGAGTACAATCTCACCAACGAACAGTTCACTCCAATTGCAATGGGTCTGCAAGAGAGCAACGTGTCATTTCTCTGGTTTCTGCCTGCCGGAAATGACTTGGTGCAAGGTTTTCAAGATCAGATCGGGGTATGCTAGGCGCCATCTCTTCACTTGGTCCTTTTGGAATCTTTAGGACAATAAAATAGATCAATATGATGAATCTTAGCTTTTTTTTTATATTCAAAACACAGTACTTATTTTTATTCAAAAAAAATTAACAATAATGTGTTGTATTTGAAAACCAATTCTAACTCTTTAAATGATTTTGTAGGATAAGGGATTACTGATGACAAAGTGGGCTCCACAGTTAAACATTTTGAATCATGCTTCTACAGGGGCCTTTTTAACTCATTGTGGATGGAATTCCATGACAGAAGGCTTAAGGTTTGGGTTGCCCCTCATAACTCTTCCAATGCAATTTGAGCAAGGGTTAAATGCAAAGCTTGCACGAGAGCTTAAGGTGGGAATAGAAGTGAGAAGAAATCAAAACGATGGATCTTTTACTCAGGATGATATTAGTGAAGCAATTAGAGCCATAATGATAGAAGAAGGAGGAGCACAAATCAAATCTAATGCGAAAAAGATGAGTGATATGTTCACTAGCAATAATTTTCAAGTTAATGAAAGAGACATGAAGAACTTTGTCTCCATACTTCAAACTTTTAATAAATAACTAAGTTGATAGGCTTGGCATTGTTTCTATTCTCATAATGATGAGAAGATTATTGAGTGAATGATGCTGGCTTTTTAAGTCCTTATGATTTAAAAACCTTAGTATATGTTAGATTGTGTTTATTTACATTGTAAGACATAAATTAAGTTTCTTTAGTTAATATATTGAATTGTGTTACTGTTTAGTAAGCGGTTTATATAGTTTGGTATGCAATCATGTATTTATACATGAAAATTTGTAATAAGGCTTACATAAGCTACCGTATTTTGCAATGTATTTCATCCCATGGATTTCATATATAGAATACATTACTCTTTTCAATTGCTCATAGTTTATAGATAGAATTAGCATGATTTTTCCTTCCATATGTATGTTTAGCTGAATATAATCATGTACTTGTAAATTTATTCAAGTAAAGTTTTCTTTAAAATTGTTTGATGCTTGAATCTAAACATACTTTAGCTAGTGTTAGTTAACACATCCTTATAAATGGTGGTAATGGGTGGTGATAGAAAGCTTAGAGGATTTCACTAACTCAATTACATTTCTAAAACCTATGTTAAGGATTCTTCTAATAAAGATGCTACTAAAATAATATAAAATTCTTGTCTAGGACTTTCTATACCTTGTGGTATAATCCTTTTCTTTTGGAAGATTTTATCTTTAACACTAGAAATTTCACTACCGAATCTAAATTTTCATGACTAGAATTTATTTTCATTATATTTCATTTGTCTTTCCTCAATGTATTACATCTTTTTATATGGGTTGAAAATTTAATTCCATGGCTTAGATATTTTGCATGATTTCCATTAATGATTGCAATCATTGATTTTCCAATAGTGTATCTATTCCTCCAATGTTGACAACATAGAACTCATCATTTACATTGTACTAGGGTAAGATTCAACTAGGATTTTTTTTTGGTGCATTAAATAGACAAGCTATTACTGATAATAATATTAAATTCATTTATATATTCTATTTTGATAACCAATATTACCACTAATCCCCCTCACTTATAGAATTGTGAGTAGCACCAATTTCAATGAGTATAGTGACTCCTCATCCCTTCAAAATTCCTCAAAATCTAAATGGGTTGTATCTTTATGTACTTGTCTAAAATATTTGTAAAATTACTTCCTAGAATAGTATCATGATCCTTTTCTTTATCTTCTTCTCCAATCTCCAATTCTAGGTCTTGTTCTTCACTTTTTGGTTTAGGTTATTTAGCTCTTGAATCATCCAATGAATGTATGATCAAGTGAAAAACAGTTCCTTATAGGTGAAGCATAATTTATTTTTTCTCAATTCATGATTTATATCCAATTCTTGTATTTAGTGATATACTTTCGTTTGATGTGCATTATTATGGAGATTTTAGGATTAGATAAGTACAGGAAAGGGCCCAGATCTATGACAAATTTGCCATTAAGGAAAATGGAGCTAATATCACCAAGAGTGAAATTAGTCAAGAAAAAATAAAACACATTGAGTCTATAAAGAAGAATTGAAAAAAAAAAACACAAAGAAACTTAGCAAGGGACCACCATATTGATTACTATTACTAATAAATTTAGGCATCTAACTATTTGTCATTCCTTCTACATAAAGTCTAGTTCTTCCTCAAAAGACACATGCTTAGGGATTGAATCCTCGTCAACTATATTGACTTGTTCTTGTGTACAATGTTTTCATTAAGAAGATAATCGATAACTCTCTATGCCCTTTTGCTAGAGACAAATATGCAACAAACAGTTGGAGAAATTGCTAATTAAATTAGTAATTTTCCTCTATATTTTAGAGGTATAACTCCCTCTTATGATATAATTGGGGTTTTTATAGGTTATGCTTTTAACTAGAAAGAAGGAAAGGTAAACATAGAAACATTGATATAAACATGAGATAGGTGATTCAAAGTTCACCCATTCATTACACATAACAAACGGAAACAAGAGACTAACAAATATCCTTCTCAAATGATGTAAAAGCATCAAGACTCAAAGTTTTGTAAACATTTACATCCATAACATAATAGGTAGGTGAAATCAAAGAAATGATTGCAAATATCAAAGTAAATGACAACCAAAAGAATATGTATTAATACAAAGTTTCAAAAAATTCACATTCTTAGAATCACTTTGAAAAGCACAAAGTCTTAATTTTCTATATATAAAATTATTTTTTTATTTAAAGGATAACATAATGTGACTTTTCAAAGCACAAAAATGATAGTTGATTGATTCTCACCCATGCATCAAATTATAAGGGGGGTCAATACTCCCCTTTTGTCTTCTACCTATTGCTATATATTAAAGAAAATAGCTTTGTAAAGACAATGGTTTCTCGGAAAGAACCATTTTTATCAAAGTAAAACTAAAATATATCTCGAAGCACACATGGCATTACAGGAGTTCACAATTCCAATCCAAAATTGGAAACCTATCTTGACTATTCTAACTGCTACTCAAATGACAGGGGTATAAGGATTCCTTCACATGTCCAGCTCCTTATGAAGAAAGGCATCACATCTTTCAGCTTTCTCCTCTTTATCTTCAAGCACAAAACTCACGCACATGTATTTAGCATAACTATGCTTGCATTTCCTGGTCAAGTTTGTCAACCCAATAAGTATGTCCTCCTATGTATTTTTAGTGAATTCTATATCCGATAGCATTATGGGTGCGAGACTGTCTCCTCAAAATACCATTTTTGGCACTCAATTGTTGGACTAATTTCCTGGATTTCTGATTGCAACAATCTCCTCTCACAACTAGTGATTGTGATTATCAATTGGCCTTTCTGTCTTTCCCAGCAATGTCATTGTCTCCCTATACCCTACAAAACAAGTTTTTTGCTTCCATGCAAGAGCATATAATCTAAGGATAATATCTCCTTGTTCATTCTTTGGCAAATTCAAATCAAGGTTAACTATAGGAAACTAATAACTATGGGGAAAAACCATTTTGAGAAGAATAATTCATATTGAACTATGCTAATACGTTACTTTAGCCAACTTCAAAGGTCATAATTAATGGGCAAAAGAAAACATATTAAATGTCATCTACAAGAAATGACATCATTTAATTCTATAACTCGTGCCACCACCTTTGTATGGCATTCACCATCAAATAGCCATTATGGAGACATACATGCAAATATTCTTGGGATTAGGTCTTGGAAAAAGTGTAATTCACGGTGATCAGCAAATTAAAGATTTCAAAGAATGATTCCATAAGTTCCCAAATCCTTTGATATTCTTATGCACACATGACTTATTTCATTACTTATTGTGATTTGTTTCTTTTAGAGGAGTATCGTCCACTTCGAAAGGTTAGGCACGTGAACATCATGGAAGTGATGTTGAAGTTCCTGAGTTGACCAATCAGAAAATAGGCATATGTAAGCATCATAAGGATCATGAGATCAGGTTTTTTAGAACTCAAGAACGTTAAAGATAGTTCCAAACCACTAAGTTTCATTGAAAAACACTTGAGTTGACACAAGGACAAGAGGAACCAGGGTAACAAGAATCTAAGGAACTTTAGAAGTAACAAAGTTTATTTCTAAAGGGAGGTTAAATGTCGATAGTTCAAAATATGATGCTAATGAGGTGATTTTTGAGACCGGAGGTGATAGATGAAAAATTGGCGAGGAGGAGAGGAAACAACCTAAATTGGGTAATTAGGGAAATCCATCATATATTTCTTTTTTTCGGATCTTCAAGAAAGAGGTTGTTGTGAGCCATGGGCACCACTTCCTCACTCCTTCAAGTTTCTCCTCCTTCTCCTTAAGCTATTCCAACTCCTGTTGCAATACCTGTATAGTGAGAATTGTTCTCTTTAGTTACTCCTTGTAGTTCTCAACAAGCTCTTTGATATTTCTCATGAGGACCTCATAGCTTTGTTTCATCTTATTAGCCACTTTAGCTTTGAGTTGGGGGTTATTAGCCTCTTTCTTGATTTTTTTTCTTTTCCTTTACAATAAATCACTAGCTCTCAAAGGTTTCAACCATTTCTTTGGTTTTCTCCTAGGCCCTACTATTTATTTCTTCATTTGTCCATCCTTGAGATTCCTCAAATTCAAATTTTTCTAAAATTTGGATTTTTCATCTAGCCTTGTGGATTTGTTCCAATTTCTATTTAGAAAGATCTATATGATTGTTAAAGGCATAGTAGTTTCTTCTATTAAGGATCATCTATGGTCTTGTTGAGTGGATTAGAGGATAATGTTTCCCTAATTTTATCCTTGTATGGTGTTGCAAGAGAACATGACAATGAGTTAGTATCCATTCATGTCATGGTGGATTTGTCAAATGATTATTGAGTCTTGTATTGATGTCACCTTTCTTATACAATATGAGATTGTTTTTTATTGGGGGAAAAATAGGCTTTGAGGGGACCCAAAACCCCATACAACAAGTTTTTTGAGGGACCTGAAACCCAATAGATTTTACCAGGATTTAGAACCCAACAAAGCAGGCTACTAAAAGAAATAAACAATGAAAAACTGTAGCCAAAATCCAGCAAAGATGACTAAAACTAGCAACATCCAGCATAGTCACACCACACCCAACAAAGCTACAACTCCAAACTATAGCATGGAAGAGTAATAATCGAGGGTATAACAAGCACCCTCAGCCAACTTTTAGGGTTTTGAAAGGTAACCCTAACCTTCAATAACAACACTAGATTACAACAGATATTCATACAATTTGAATCTGGCCAATAGGGGTTTTGAAAGGCTCCCTCAACCTTTAAACTGGGTTATAAAATGGAACCCAAAACCAGCAACCATGGGTTTTGCTAGGCACCCTCAACCTTAAATGATGAGCTCAGAACACCAAACACAAGATTTTCCCCAAACCAAAGATAGTACAAAGACAGACTGGGCCCTTTAAAACTAATAGCAACCGGCATGCCTGTGGGATAAACCAGGAACCCACAACTAGAAAAAGGGGGAACAAAGACCCCAAAAACCAGAAGGAAGGAGGCCAAACCAAGAAACAACGAAAATGAACTAGTCCAGGAGACAAGCAGGGAGTCTAGGAGAAAGAACTTCCAGACCCACCTAAGGAGACACCTTTGAGAGAAGAAACATGCATCCAAAGCCAGCAGAAAGAGGAGCACCAAAAGTCTAAAATCCTTAGCATTCCATCTCTCCACCTCTATAGGACAAAGAATGAAGAAAAAAGATAACAACCAATGCTCTCCAGCAGCAAGAAGAAACAAACCCTTTCCCCTCCACCAAATATCCACCTCCATAGGAAATATTTCATTGTGATCCACAATATTAGATTGTGAGATTGTTATTATTCTCATTTCTCTTATTTCATTGTGATCCATAAAATATTTCTATGCATAGTGTAGTGAGTGACGTGTTATGTTGTGTCTTTGGTTTTTGGTTGTGTTTTTAAAAAGTAGTTTTGTAAAATTTTCCCTTTGTCCTTTTGATGAGGAATTACAAACTCACTTAGGAGATCTATTCACTCTCTACACAAGAGCATCAATGATTTTATTTTTTCTTGGAGTTATCCTAGTGATTTACTCATTCTTTTTTATTGAATATCCCCTATTCTACCAAGGTAGTAGTTGCATTGTTCAAAATATTATGTAGGAATTCCTAATTACCTAATTATCAATTGTGATATATCCAATAGAATAAAACAAATTCCCATATGAGTATGAAAAACATCCACCTTAATAAAATAAATAATCTAATAAAGAGGAAAGAGAAATTGTCAAAATATAATTATATAAATATAATATAATATAAATATAAAGATATTATTTTGTTAAAAGGAATAATATTTTCTATCAATCCACCTAAAATGCTTGCATACAACCAATAAAAGCATGTGATATTAGACTAAAATGCTACTATAATCAAATGAGTCAACTAGACAAGTGACAAAGATAAGTGTCCATTATAGTCCATGTCATGAAATTTTATCCTAACTTACAGTCAAATTTACCTTGTTGTTGAAGTTTCCCCATATATTTCTCACCATACTTGTTGATAAACTAGTCCTAGATGTTGTTGATGATGGTTGATATTTAAGTTAATCAACCCTCTACTAAAGTTTCCCATAAGCTTTTTATTGAAGATGATAGTCTTTCTAAAGTGGCTTGCTATTGAGGTTATATAAAGACATTTTAGAGATGATAATAGTTTGAAAGATGAAAAAAATTATAATATGAGATGTAACAATATTGTTGTTTACTATTGATGTTAATTAGATATCTCTTTCATAAACAATCTCATCCAAGTATACTATTTATTATTCAAGAACCCACACATAAAAACCAAAATCTTCTCAATTGCCTTCATTCTATTTTTTGTTTCGTAATATTCTTCATGGACTTCATTGTTTCATGTAGCAATGACTCGCATGCTTTTGCGTGATATCTTTCAATCTTCACTAAAATCTCTAAATTTGTTGATCCATGCATCTTTCTTGGGAGAAATTCACTTTAATGATCTTATAGATTCTTCTAAGATGTTTATAAACACAACAATCCTTACAAGAAAATTTGACATCATTAATTAGGTTTAATAGGGTTTATAGTATGCATTTTTGTAGTTTAGATCCAAAAGTCATAGCTTAAATTCACAACAATCAAGATTGAACCTACAATCTAGAAACTAAGCTTCAAGTTTTTAAGTTCCATTTCTAATTCTAAGACAATACAACAAATTCAGTTTACATGACATCAATAATATTATTCCATCGTTAATTTTTAACTGAATATCCTAATCTTCTTACTTTATTATCATATTTATTGCTATCTAAATTAATTCATTATTACTAAGTACATTTAAATATAGGTGAATTGTAGATATGTATAAAATATTTTTTTTCACTAGCCGTAACTTATTTTTGCCATAAATATAATCTCAAAGATGCTCAATAATCTTATAAGTTTTTTTAATCTAATTTACATGTGATTTGATTTCATGAGAACTAAGCATGTGTATCAATGATTTTGCTTAAAAATGACTATTGTCATAAATTGCTTTCTTTCATTACTAAATTCTTTCCTATTGACTATAGAAAAAACACTCTACTTACCATTCAAAGTCTCAAAATAGCTTCTCTCCCTCAGTGTGACTATGGACAATATGGACAACTGACATTCAAAGTAAAAAGAAATAGGACAACTTAACATCACGCGTATAAGTAATAGACACATTGAAAATTTTCAAAGTTGAAGCTTAGATAGACATTAGCTTTGTTCTCCAATTGGATAAATTCAACCCCACAGTAATAACTTGATTCAAAAAAAAATTACAACCTACAAGCAACTACAATCAAAGGGTGTGGTTCACAACTATTTTTCATTTGACACCATGTCATTCGCGTGATACCCATTTCACTGTAAAAATTGTAGCTTAAAATATTTATTGTTTATAACGTAAGGCAGGTGTTGGCGAGAAATATAACTAAAGAGTGCTGCATATAAACTCCCAGAATCCCAAGTTGTTTGGCTTTGAAAGCCTGGCCACACAGAGTCTCCTGTTAGGATTTAGAAACAAATTAGAAGAGCAAAAAAATAGAATTATGAATTTACAAGATAGACAAATGAGACACACAAATTTATCATGGTTCAGAAATTGCCTACGTCCACACTTCAAGTAGGGGAATCAATATATTAATAACCAAGTCTGGTTTGTACATACACAGATGCAAGAAGCTCAAGAATTAACTACACAAAATAATATGTAAACAACTCTTAAAGAGCTTAACAATAGAAATTGATGAGCCAAGAGTTTTGGTGGTAAAATGGAAGGAGTCCGTTGGACTTAACTTCCAACAATCTCCCACTGAAGGCCAATGAACTACTTCAACAAGTAGATTCCCCCACTCAGTCCTGCTATCAGTTATTGGAGAGGTCGAGAGAAGCTTGACAGAAATTGAACTTCTCCCACTTAACAACTTTAGTGAGCACATCAGCTGGATTCTTGTTGGTATGAATTTTATCTACATGAAACTTGCCTTCTTCGACCATATGGAAAACATAATGACTACTAACATCAAAATGTTTTGACCGAGATTGAGATGTCTAATGTTTAGTAATAAAGATGGCACTGCTATTATCACAAAACAAAGCAAAATCTGATTGCTTCAAAACCAGCTCGTTGAACAAGAGTTGCAACCATACCATCTCCTTGGCTCCCTCATATAGAGCTATGTATTCAGCCTCCACAGTCGATTGAGCAATTGTATGTTGTAATTCAGAAGCCCAACTAATTGCTGCCCCAACAAATGTGAAAACATAACCTAAAGTAGACTTTCTTTTGTCTAAATCTCTGGCAAAATCATAATCAGTAAACCCTTGCAAAATGGCCTTGCCCTTCCCAAACCATAAGTAGAAATCAAAAGTACCCTTGAGATACCGCAAAATATACTTGACCCCCTCCTAATGTGATTTGCCCAAATTAGCCATAAATCTTCTCACCACTCCCATGATATGAGCAATGTTCAGACGAGTAGACTCCATAGCGTACATAAGATTGCCAACTACAAATTTGTATGGAATTTTGTCCATAAACTCTTTATCTTCTTGTATTTTTGGATAGAATTGAGAAGACAACTGAAAATGAGAAGCTAAGGGTACGCAAACAGACTTAGCATCTGCCATACCAAATCTGTCTAATAATTTTTTAATGTAGTCTTGCTGAGATAGTTTGAGTTCTCTCTTTTGCCTATCCCAAAAAAATAGTCATCCCTAGAATTTTCTTTGCTTCCCCTAAATCTTTCATGGAAAATTCCTTTTCTAAGTGAGTTTTAAGTTCACTCATGATCTTCATGCTTGTGCCAACCACTAGCATATCATCCACATAAAGAAGAAGTATGAGAAATTCACCATTGGGAAGCTTTTTTAAATAGATACAAGGATCACACTCGCTGTGAGTAAACTTGTGATCAATCATAAATTTGTCAAAATTAAGGTACCACTAGTAGGGGGCTTGCTTAAGCCCATACAAACTGCATTTCAATCTGCAGTAGAGGTGTTCCTGACCCTTTTTAATAAATCCTTCAGGTTGATGCATAAGTAGTTCCTCATAAAGACCGCCATGGACAAATGTTGTCTTCACATCCAGCTGTTCAAGCTCAAGATCCCAGTACTGCTCGGATGGTAGTCATTTTGACTACTGGCGAGAAAATTTCTTTAAAATCGAGGTCTTGCTCAAAATATTTTGCGACCACCAGTTTCATCTTTCAATTTATACACCCATTTATTTCGTAATGTCTTTCTGTCAGGTAGAAGTGGCACCAAATCCCATGTCTGATTTTGCAATAGTGCATCCATTTCTTCACACATTGCAGTGTGCCAGTTATCACAATCTGCAATTTTACAAGCTTCTTTATATGTTGCAGGCTCTGTTTGATCAGAAATTAGAAAATTAAGCTCATCTTCTTCAAAAAACAATGTCATAGTCAGAGAACTTTGGAGGAGGTCGCCTCTGTCTAGTAGATTTTCTCAATTGACTCTCTAGTGGATTAGTGCAAACATTTGATTTATGTGTTCTCTACAAATCGATATTACTCCTATTTAATGTATGATGCCCACTATTAATTTCCCTCTATGTAGGCCAATCAATGGCCTGTGGATTGTTATCCATGTAGTGTGAAGGCATGTCACGGGAGGATGAACCCGCAGAAGCATCATCCACAGCTAGCGTTGGGTGAGTGTGCAGGGAGCTGGGAGCCATGGAAGCATCCTTCATGGTCTGCATAGGAGGATGACTTTGTTGTTTGACCGTGGAGGAGGAGCCTGGAAGGAGCTCATGGAAGAGATCATGTGAGGGGTGTGGTGATGAAGGCTGTAGTGTAGGCGGAGGTGAGTGTGCTGCATGGTGTGGAGAATTTGTAGCATGCTGTGGAGACAATGATGCAAGCCACCATGGATTATGCCGCCCAAATTTCTTCAGTCCAAACAGAGTTGAGTGTGATGCAGGCCGCAGCTCAAACAGTTTGAAGACACTTTCATCAATCTTACTGCAAGCTTGTGAAGGCTATGATGTGTTATCTAAACCCCCTGTTCCATGGTGTGCTAATTGAAATGGTAGTGGGCTATCATGATAGATGCTTTCTTCTTCATCATTCTTAGTTTGAGAATTGTATTCAATCATGGTAGATGACATAGGGGCTCCCACTAGATGAGAGACCAGAGGTAGAGCACTCATAGCAGACTTTTGAAACCGAGACATAGGAACATATTCTTTTTCTGGTTTAATGGAACCTTGTAGCATGGGGAATGAAGTCTCATGAAAAATTACATCCCTGCTATGAATAATTTTCCTATGAACCAGATCCCACAATCTGAAACCAAATTACTCTTCACCATACCCCATGAAAATACTTTTTAGCGACTTTGGATCCAATTTGGTTCATTTCTCCTTGGGTATATGCGAGAAGGATTCACATCCAAGCACATGAAGATGCGAGTATGAATCATCTTCCCTTGCCATTCCTCTTTTAGAATACCCAATTCTAATTTAGATGAGGGACTTCGGTTGATCAAATATATCACCGTGTTACAAGCTTTTGCCCAAAATTCCTTGCCTAAACCTGCATTTGATAACATACATCGTGCCTTTTCAAGAATTGTCCTATTCATCCTCTTGGCTGCATTGTTTTCTTGAGGAGTGAAAGGAACAACCTTAATTCTCCTAATCCCATTATTAGCACAAAAATCATCAAATCCATGTGAACAAAATTCTCCACCATTATCTATTTGTAGACAATTAATTTTATGCCCAATCTGATTTTCAACTAAAGCCTTCAAAATTTTAAATTTTGAAAAGACTTCAGATTTCTTAGAAAGCATATAAATCCATACTTTTCTTATACAATCATCAAGAAAGGTGACAAAATAGTTAGCTCCTCCAATGGAGGTTACCTTGGTAGGCCCAAAAAAATCTGAGTATACAAGCTCCAGTGGTGTTGTCTTTGTGTCACGCTGATCTTTCAAAAAATTGACTCTCTTTTGTTGGCCATAAAGACAATGTTCACAAAAGGCTAAGTCAACAAGTTTGAGGCCTAAAAGCTGATTTCTTGTGTGCATAACATGGAGTCCTTTCTTGCTAATATACCCAAGTCTTTGATGTCAAAGATCCGCTTTTCTGTCCTTAATCACCATTGTAGCTCCCACTTCAACACGAGTCTTAAATATGTATAGACTACCCACTCTATTACCATTTGCAATCAGCATGGTACCATGAGTTACCTTCCATGTATCTGGAAGAAAATTTACATTAAGACCTTGATCAAAGAGTTATCTAATGAATATTAAATTTCGCTTCAATTTTGGGACATGCTGAACATCTTTGAGTAGCCATGTTTTACCACCTTCTAATGACAGCAACACATCACCCTTGCCTATAATTTCACAAGCTTTGTTATCTCCTAAGAATACATTTCCAAAATGACCTTCATGGTAGTTAATGAATGCTTCAAAACATGAGGTAGGATGACATGAGGCATCGAAATCAAACACCCATGAATCCAGAGTAGTGTCGATTGTTGAAAGGATTAGTACACTATCATCTTTATCGTAGACTGTATTTGCTTCACTGTCCCGCACACTCTCTTGTGCCCTTTTGAAGTTTCTGCATTCCTTCTTTACATGACCATCTTTGCACAAAACCAACAATCGCAATTTTTGTTTCTAGACTTTGATCTCCTTGTTGATTTCAACTGTCTATGATAATTATTTCTGTCTCTATTATGGCTTCTGCCTCTATTTTCAGTGCTTACCACCGTTAAGGCTTCACCAAATGAAGGTTCATCATTCTTTCTTCTCAAATCATCACTGAGAAAAGTAGTTGCTACATCATTAAAAACCAACTTATTTTTACCAGATATAGCTGTGCTAACTATTGTTACAATGACATCCCAGTTGCTTGGCAAAGAGCATAATAGAAGAACAACCTTGCTCTCATCATCTTGTGTCATCCCCATCGAAGTTTCTTAACTAATCAATGTATTAAATTCATTGATGTGGTTAGCCATACTGCAACCTTCCTTCATCTTAAACTTGTACAACCGCTTCATGATAAACACTTTATTAGTAGCCGATGTCATTTCATACATGGTTGTGAGTCTTTCTCATAAATTTTTTGATGTTGCTTCACCCATGACATTGAAGAGAACATTGTTGGACAGTGAGAGAAAAATTGTCACTCTTGCCTTCTTGTCTAATTTTTCTCATTCTTCATCAGCCATTGTAGTTGGCTTCTTTGCTTTCCCTTCAAGTGCAAGTGAAAGGTCTTGCTTTATCAACAAAGACTCCATCTGCACATTCCATAACCTGAAGCTCTGACTGCAGAACTTCTCTATCTTTGCTTCTTCCATGATTTCGGAATTTCAACCACTAAAGTCTTAACAGCGATCTAACCTCGCTCTGATACTAGTTGTTAGGATTTAGAAATGAATTAGAAGAGCAGAAAAACAGAATTATGATTTCACAACATAGACAAATGAGACACACAAATTTATTGTGGTTTGACAATTGCCTACGTCCACATATAAAGCAGGGGAATCAATGTATTAATAACCAAGTCTGGTTTGTACATACGCGGCTGCAAGCAGCTCTAGAATTCACTACACAAAATGATATGCAAACAGCTCTTAAAGAGCTTAACAACAGAAGTTGAAGACCCAAGAATTTTGACAGTAAAATGAAAGGAATCCGTTAGACTTCACTTCCAACATCTCCTATACGCTTCCCATTCCCAACTGAAATAATAAGAACAAAATCAAATCTTTTATTGTTTGAAAGACGTAGATATAGATATATGTACACTCCAAGGTTATATCCTACCATGACACCATAGGAGAGATTAGCGATTACAGAGTTTTCAATGGAAAAAGAGGCTAATTCAAGATCGCCGATATGACCGGCGAAGGTCTGCGTGATGGCTCCGAGTGAGTATTGACAGAGGGAGGTGAAAATAGCAGGGCGTGTCATACACCATAGGTTCTTTGATTCTATGCAGCATGCTTGGAGCAGGCCTTTCCATCCTTCAATGGCCGGAATATCCCCTGCAAACCCATCATCATGATAGGGTAAGACACTCTTCGTCCATGGCCGCTTCAAACGAACAAAATGCTCAAGGAACGCTTCTTCTTAAAAATAAGAGTAAAACGGGATACCATAATGAATCTGAACTCTGTTTGAAGGAAAAAAAAAATACCACTTATTTATCTAGAGCGGTCAAAGCATGCAGAAGATTAGGTGAAAGATTGTTAGGTGGAATATTACCGGACGCAGCTATTCTGGCTACATCGTGTTAGTGACTGCTTACAAAATCACAGCCGTATAAAAAAAGATCAACGGTATGTAATGTGCGATTAACTTTTGTGTTTGTCGTATTTTTGACAAACATGTCATGTTTTTGGAACCAGTTTAGCTTCTGTCAAATATTATCTTTCTAGTAATCTTATCCGGAAGGAATATTTTACATTGATATGACTCATTAAGTATAGTTTAGGTAGATACAAAGAGATTGGGTATGGATGATTAGGCCTAATGATATATTCAAGTATAACAGAACTCTTAATAATATGTAAAAGGAAAACAAAAATAGTGGAAAAAATATAATCACAAAACAAAGAAAATGATGGATACAAAAGCACTTCATAAGATGATGAAATAAGTTGGAATTGTTTGTGTATCTCCATGCTAATGTTAAGTTGTGACTAATTCAATATTGACTATAATGAATGCTCTTAAAACTAAGATAATGCCTAATGTGTAATGTCCCATTAAGGAACCCAAGAGGACAACAACTAACTAACCAATTAAACATAGAATTTTTTTTTTAACAAATTACTTTACAAATATAAACTCATTAAGAAATTAACCATATCTAAAGCACAAGCCGAAGATAAACATTCACATGATCTAAGTCCTTTTGTGGGTTCCATAATGTCGCTACCTACACAATGCTCTAAACAATGTCTAAGAATCTAACATCATAATGAAATATCATATTACAAAATGCATTAACATATACATCTATTACTAGATTCATTGTAAACACCAAACTAAGTGTTCCTATGATAACCTTCTTGCAATAGAAATGATGAAACATTCATTAATAAGAGTAGTTGAAACCATTCTTTCTGACTCAATATAGTCTTAGCCCCTTTTTTACAAAAGAGAAAAAAAGTAGTCGGTACCAACACCGAACCACTTAAACACTACTCTAGGATTGCATAGCTTTTTCAATTACATTAAATAACATTACATCAATCTCTCTAAGGAGTGTCCAACATATAATAATTATGATACAATTAGAATGATTCCAAAATACATAACATCTACTAACACATCAACTGAATCATCTGTATCATGAAATGAGAGAAAATGGAAAGAGGATAAAAGGTTTATCCAATGCACACAAACATATCTTCTAGTTTCCAATGGAGGTGAGCAACAACCTCTCAACAAAGTGGAACCCTTAGGTCTACCCCACCATGCTCTAGACATAGACAAAACTAGGTTGAGAATACCATTATCCAAGGATACACAAAGGACACAAATGATCAAACAGGACTTACCACAAGGTTTCACTAGATACTTTAAACAAAACCACTTAGAATAGGGCTCTTGGATACACATAGGAAAGAGTGTCATCACATAGTCTAAACCTGGGTTATCCTAGCTAGCCTCACAAGGCCCCAACCCCAATTTGGCAACTCATGTAGAACTAAACAATCCTTTCATGAGGACAAGGAACTTTCATCATGTCAACTCAACGTCCCTACGAAAAATAGGCCTTTCCATTCTCATCCTTGGTCTAAATGAGAACTCAAGTCCATGGTCGAGTTATCACAATTACCTTGATTAATGTTTAACCCTAATTTATTTTATTAGGTTATCACTTGTTAAGGAAAATCACAATGGGTTATGTTGGGTAGCCACTTTAGGGCCCCGACCCCCATTTAGAGCCACTCCCCCTATCTCGCACCTAGACACCTCTAACCTAGGATTCATTTTCAAGATATTATAAACATAAATAGCATAGATAATCATATGAATCATACATAAGTCCATAATTAGAAACCTTGAATCATATCCATACACAAGGCCTCTATAGGCCCTATCCATCAAGATACATCAATGAATCCACTTCCAATTATAATAAAAACTATATTTATTTACAACCAAGCATAGAAGGATATATGTAACATGAATCAACTCAAATCAAGCCATACAAAATCCCACATAGAGATACAAAAGAGAAAAACTTCATAACAAGCCTCTAGAAACCACCCAAACATTCAGATCAAGAAACTAAGACTAAACAAGCTCCAAATCTAACACTTATGCAATTAACCTAAAAAATTCTTAGTTGGAGCCTCAATTTGTGCAATTAAGGGCTTCATCTTTGCAGATGAGCCTTGTAACTGCGCAATTGAGCCCAACCATACGTAGTTGCAAAGGGTCCAAATAGAGAGCACAATTGTCCAATCTAAAGGCCCTGAAACTTAAAACAGGTGAAGACCCATTTGAGAGGGGTATGTTTCCATCCTAGGAAAGCCCTTCAATTGGCCTCCAAGATGCAGAAAGAAGTTACAAGACTCAAAACTTATAAATCAACCCCTTAAAAACTCAATCTAGAGAGGGTTTACAAACACCATACAACGTTTGCATAACCAAATCTTGAAACCTCATTATGAAATCATAACATAACATTCAAATACATCCTATTTAATTTATAAAACTAAATGAATAAAATTCATTTACAAGAGGAGTGTAGACCCTAAGTACACTCCATCTAAAATCAAATGAAAGAATAGAACTATTCAAAGCCAAATACGACATATAAGAATAAAATCTTAAATCATTTACAAAAAGAAATAAAACCACTGAATACACTCCTCTTCCCATATTAAAAAAGAGGAATTCATATATCATTCAAAGAAGGTTTCCAAACCCTACCTCATGTCTTGAGGAGACACTAAAGATGAAGAAGAATGATGCACAAATGAAATCCATGAGCAACCAGAAGAATCCAACCAGAAAGAAATCCAATAACAACAACCAAAACTCTAGCAAATCATCCAAAAAATAAAGAAAACACTCTCCAAGAAAACCCTCACAAATTTTCTCAAGGAACGATGAAAATCCTTTTCCAAAACCTCACAAAATAACTCCGAACATTCAAATCAAAACTCTCCAAAACTTTTACAGCCAAAAAATTCCAGCAATCTCCTCCCCAAAAATAACCATTCCCCATAATAAAATAATTCCCATAGCTTGCATGGTAATCCTCAATCAAGCCACCAAAATAACTCATAAATCAATGATTATCTCACAAATGAATAACCAACTCCCACCAATAAAAAATAAAATATAAATATAAAAACCAATGTATAAAATCATCCCACTCAAAACACATTTAGTTGATTAAAACCTTATATTTTGTATTATGCCACCACTGTATTGTACCCACACATTAATAGGCTCATAAATTACAAAATAAGAACTAATATTATAATATTGATAGAAGTAAATTTATATCATATAACAATATAATATAATATTTATAATATTAATAATAATATAATTATAATTATAAATGCTCACACCAAAACTGATATAATCAACTCATAAATATTATAAAACATACCACACATGAACACTTGTGACACAGCCAAGACATAAACAACATTCACCAAATAATGAAGAGGATTGATTGAGGAATATGAATATTGCCTCTTATGAAAATTTGAAGAGGTAAACTCAAAACCAAAAATGATTTGACCCTAATATGAGACAATGGTTAGGGATAAGTCAACTTAGACATTTATGGTATCTCCATTACCACCATCAATTATTGTTAAGTACAGTTAGACCTATGAAACTAGGTGGATTTGATGCCTAGTACGTACATATCTGATAAATAGCATTAGTAATCATAAGCATTCCCCATATGCAATCACTTGAACATATGTTAATACATCATAAACACAATACATCATCTAACATATAGCCATCAAGAGATTATGGCATAAAACCTTAACATCATCATAAGTCCTCATGAGCATAAAACAACATAATCATAATACTTCATCTCACATCTAATCATCAAGTAACCCTAATAATTAAGCCCTAGAATATTATATCGTTATACCTTCATCATATAAAAATTACTAGGACATCATAATTGTAACCATAAACCCTAATATTGCAAGTTGGTCCTAAAAATATAAATCATCATAATATAGTCATATCCTAAAACATCAATCTAGTATGCATAAACAACCTTAAATAAGTCAACTGAGAATGCCAATCTCTAACAAGAAACATGCCACTTAAGTCAGTATAACTGCAAAAGAGACAAAAATAGGAAATATATTGAAAAGGTGGTACCTAGTTCATAATTCATTTCCCAAAGAAGTACATATTGAAAACAAGACTAGAAAACCCACTTGACCAATACTCATAATAAAATTAAAAGAGTATCATAACGGACCACCTCCCAATTTCCATAGTCAAGATATTTACACATTATACCTAAGCACTCTCATATACATATGCACAACCAAATATTAAAATCATTGGAAGGGAATTTTAACATCACATGCATTCACATCTATTAAAATAATGTGATGCAATCTCTTTCCATTCGTTATCCATAAAATATGACCATGCTACCTTCATAAATTAGGTATATTATTGGAAACATTATTATCATGATGACCACTTGATCTAACAGATGTCCTTATATGCATTGATATCCATATCATTACTTGCTTTTTTTGCATTAACTATAGGTTCAATATCATAATAACCACCTTATCGTGTGAGGGCTAGAGGGGTATTAAATGATGTGAATTAGATGCAAGATATAGGATCATTAACCACAAGTTCACAATTTAAGATGTCAACCAATGTGAACCAAAATACATTAAATCTTCAATAGGATATGGTTAGGAGAATCTTGATATAACTCATGCAAGTTTTTCTAAACAAAGATAGGATAATAGTGCATTTCGTATGAATACACTCTCCTTGAATTATTATGATATCCTTATGCATGAAAAAATACTCAAAGTTTATCCATAAAGCCCTCTAGAATGGAAATTTATTGAAGTTTGTTGAATGCAAAATCTTGAGAGAACATATTGTAGTGTCATAAATTGCAACCCTAGAAATTTTCGACCACATTAGGGTCCTCACGCATGCAAAATTGAATCGCCTATCCTGATCGAAGACCAAAGACTGCTCAATCCCCAAAAAATGCATCTCCCTTGCCCTCTGCACTGCCTAACCTACATCTTGTCCTACAAAAAAGGGTAGGACAAGGGCGTGGCACCCCTGTCCCTTGCCCTATTTTGGGCAGGACCCTTTCTAAGTCTGTATTGAAGGTTGTGCAATGAGCAGAAAATCCTCCTCGATGTCGGCCTGTGATGAAATTCAATTTCATTAACCCTAATTGACAAGTATAAAAGTTGCATTTTCCCTCAAGCATTCAAGAGCATTCAAGCATTCAAGCATCACTTTCAAGCATTGAGCATCTCAAGTCTCCCTTCCAAGCTAGGTGTTGCATTCAAAAACTAGGGTTGGACCTGAAGGAAAACCCCCAACCCCAACCCATTTTCCTCTCTTTTCTGTGTGTAGGTTGCATGTGCATAGCTGTACTTTGAGATTTGGACTCCATTTGTAGAGGCGAAAAAACCCTTTTCAGTTTACGGATTTTTCAGAGGACCATGTACACTTTCGCCACAATCCAGGCAAATTTTCCTCAAATTCACAAGGTGGCTTCGTCTTGACATATTATTGCCAAAGCCAGGTGCACAACTTTATCCCATGCTCTAATCTATATTTATTATCAATTCTTTGTCTCTTTTCACCTAGTCTTAATACATAACTCAATCAATTCCTTTCCATTATGAGTAGAAGAGGGGATTAATTTATCATTCTTATTTCATTCAGAATTCAATCTTCTTCTTTTGAGGTTGAATCTAATAAAT
This sequence comes from Cryptomeria japonica, assembly GCF_030272615.1. NCBI lineage: Eukaryota > Viridiplantae > Streptophyta > Pinopsida > Cupressales > Cupressaceae > Cryptomeria > Cryptomeria japonica. The sequence continues at coordinate 74,613,426 of NC_081408.1, read as the reverse complement.
ATCCCTCTCCCCTCTTCCAATATAATGTGTGAAAGTGTTTGAAGGGAAATCCATAGTGAAACTCCCATCTCTCCTTGGAGGGAAAGGGTAGCTTTCCTCTTGATCTCTCATTACAATTTGGTGACAATTACATTTTGGTTAACCCAACGTGTTGCATGCTTTCCTTTGAAAAAAATTGCATATTTTTCATTTACAAGTTTAATTTTTCTGCAAACTTAGTGGTTTATTCATTCAAAACCCTAGTTTTTTAAATAATCAGAATTGAACTTGTGATTTGTAAAAATTGTTTGTGGTTTTCTTATATATGAAAAATTGTTTTGTTTGTCAAATTCAATTTCCTCATTGTCTTGTTCAATTTTCAAATCAAATTTATAAAATTAAGTGGTTACTTGTTAAAACCCCAATTTTCAAAAATCATCTTGAACTTCTACAAAAATTGCATTTCCATTTAATTTTCAGATTTTTGATTGTTTGCAGACTTGATTTCATTCCTACAATTCAAATTTTTAATTTCCCTCCTTTTTCCCAAAATTCAAACTTCAAAATTAAGTGGTTAGGTCTTAAAACCCTAATTTTCAAATTTAATTAGATTTTGTGCAAATGTCAATCAATTTAATTCAAATTCATATTTTTAAACATTTTCCAAGGTGTCCCTATCCATTAGGTTTAAGCTTTTTCAAATTTGCAATTCAATTCCTCTTTTTCTTTAAAACCCTAATAGGGTTCTATTTTTACATTTGAACTTAATTTTGCCCATCTAGAAATCGTGAAATTCACCAATTTTTGGGGGTTAGCTTTGAAATCATCATAATATTCATCCTTTAAATTTTCAAAAAAAGTTGGTCAGATGATGTGCATTCTCGCCACGGTCCTTGACTTTTTTCCCAAAATTTCGGGAGACTGTTATGATTGTATTTAATAGCCTAAATCTAGAAGATTGGCTGATTTCGTCAATTTTTTATCCCTCTAGAATCAAAAATACCTCCAAAATTCAACATTTCAAATTTCAATTGTTTTTTTTAAATTGAGAGGTTAATTATAGTCCGCCCTAATTTTAAAAATTCTATTAATTTTAAAATTAAGTGGTATCCCCTTGGCCTAATTTTAAAAAATTCCAATTTTTTCTTTTTCTTTCTCCAACAAAGTCCAAATTGTGTAATCATTATTTTCTTAAATTTTACATTACTCAATTATTAAGCTTTGTTCCTATAATTCAAAATTCAAAATTCAAATTTTCCCTCTAGTGCATGAGTTTTACCACCATTAGTCCTACCTATACTATCCTTGTTAGAAGAATCACTATAATTAAGACCTTCCGAGGTTTAATTATCGAGGAGATGAAGCCTACTTTGGGTGAATTCTTTAATGAGGATCATGCTAATTCTTCCCATTCTAATCATGTGCCTATTTACCACATTGTTGAAACCCATGATGAACAAGAAGCTTTAACTAGAGTCTCTATAGATCAACTTTCCAAATTGGACAATCAATTTGATAACTTTCAACAATGGATATCCCAAGTACACCCTAATAGTGAAGTTCTTCCATTAATGGAAGGCCTTAAGCACATGATTCAAAGTGATAAGAATGGAATTGATATATTGTGTGGCATTGCATGTATTGTTGATTCTAATGTCATGCCTATCAAGAGTTGTGTCAAAACCCTAGGTTATTCACAATCTTCAACACAAGTCAATCCTTCAATTCCTTTCACTACTCTTATGACTAGTATTCCTACTTTTACCTCCAACATCATGGCTACTTCAACTCAAAATGTCACCCCTACAACAATTAGTCATGGGGGAAATCCATCTTCTTCATTAAATTTGCCATCTTTACCTATGTCTTCAATAAGTGTTCTTAGTATCCCTCAACCAATCAATGTGACACAAGGGGGCAATTCCTTCAACAACTTTATTCCTCCTTTAAGTGTCCCTTTTCCTAACCAATCATCACCTATGCCTACTTATCATAATGTCCCACCACCTTATTCTCAGTCCATGCCTTCTTTCAATAACATCACACCACCTTCTCAATCAACTATGTCTAACATCAATTCTTCTATCGAAGTGACAATTAACAATCTTGCTCAAACTTTGTCTTCCTTACAACAACAAATTACTTCTATGAGTCGATCCATGTTTAGTGTGCCCACCTTTGATGTTGCGATCCCACTTTCTCCCGATATTGTTAAATTTGTGCCACCTAAACATGTTGAGATCCCTCAGTTATAAATCTATAGTGGAAAAGGTGATTCTCTTACGCATGTCTAAATATTTCAAACCTTGTGTACTGATTTTGCTTATGATCAGATATTGCTTGCGAAACTATTTATAAGAACACTAAGAGATATAAGGCTTTACAATGGTATTCCTCTTTGCCTTCTTATTCTATCACTTCTTTTGAAAAACTAGTAAATGATTTCACCCAACAATTTCAAAACAACATTGGTCCTAAAGTCACTTTGACTGATTTAATGCATTGTAAACAAGGTGTTAAAGAAAAAGAGATTGACTTCATTGGTAAGCATTTGTGTGCTCAAATTTATTTTCTTGTACATGATAATGATATTCAAATAATTTTTATTTCTAATTTATAAAAAGATATTAGGGAAAAGCTTCTTTTGTCTGAGTTTACTTTCTTTCTGCAGTTGTGCACAACACTCCACAATTATCAAATGGTTGTGATTCAAATGGAGGAATCCACTCCTATGGCTCTGAGTGATAAGGGGGAGAGTTTTCAACAACCATTTGCGAGGTTCAAACCAACAAAAGGCTTCATCAAGTTTAGCGATACAATCAACAATAACAATGTGAATTCTATAACAGGTGTGCCTCCAATTCCTAAATTTTTCAAAAGAGAAAGACAATTTACTCCTTTGAATGAATCTTTACATAGTATTATGTCTCAATTGTTGCAAAGAAATTCTATCAAACTTCCTTCTATAAAAATAATTGATCCTTCTAAACTTGCATCCCCTTATTTTGATAAAAAATTATTTTGTTAATTTCACTGTAAGCCTGGTCATGATACTGAGAAATGTTTCACATTCAAAAATAAGATTCAACATTTGATTTATAACAATACTATATCTATGGCAGGTGTGAATCATAAAGGGAATAAATCAGTAGCTCCTTCTAATCAAAATCTTAAGATTTTTACTGACCGCTTTCCTTCTCATACCTCTAACGTGATTGAGACTAAGTATACTTGTTTTTCCTTGAAGGAATTAACTTCTATGGTTTTGAACTTGGTAAATATGGTAGAAAAATAAGATATACCTAAAGATCCTTGTATTACATTTGACCCTAGTGAGACCATTAGAGCACCTGATGGCCCTTTATACATAGTTGCGAAGGTTAAGGATATAACTTACCATGGTGCCCTTATTGATCCCTCTTCCATGGTTAATATCAACAATGAGGAGTATCTTGTCACTCTACGATTGCATAAACCAATATATGATGCTTCTAATGTGTTTGTGAAGTTATTTGATGGATTATTTTATCCTACCATTAGCTCCATCACCCTTCATGTTGAAGTTCATACTAAATCTATGGATGTCAACTTTGTTATCATTCCTTCTTCTGAGAAATTCCATGTAAAGATTGGCTATCCTTGGATATCTTCCATGAAGGCTATTGCTTGTCCAATCCATAAGTGTTTGAAATTTTCTCACAATGGAAAAATCATAATTGTGAACCATACCTTAGTTAAACCATCCAAAAGAAGCATCGGTGTTCCTATTCATTTCTTTTGGCCTAAGCAATTTCAATATCTTCCATCAAGGAGCAATTCTCTTTTTCAATCTTATCAAAAATATAAGAAAGATGATATTATCTTTAAGTAAACCTAGATCCCCAACACTTCACATTCCTATCATTTTTGAAGATGAAGTCTCCCCCTAACAAATAGAACTAATCTTCTCCTAAGGAAGATCCTCAACCTATTCCTATGGATGTGTTTATGTCTTCTCCTAAGAAACAAAACAATATTCCACCTAAGCTTAGACCCATACCTCCTCCTCATGGTGGACCTTGTCTCCTTCTAACACCTAATAATCCTCCTCTATATGGCGCAATTCCACCTCCTTCCTCTTATAGAGAGAAGAGGCATGCCTCTCCCCTTATTCAACCTAAAAGACCTCAACTTAAACCTTCAACTATCAAATATGATAATATTCCACCTTCACCAAATATTCCTCCTCCTTCTTAGTCTTCCACTAAGACTCGACAAAATCATTCTGCGATAGAATCTCAACAAAGACGTCGTGTTCGATCTCGTGAATCTATCCCTCAAACTATTCAATCTCCTAGAACTCCAACACTTGACATGATTCGCTTTTCTCCTAAGAAAGTTATTGAACCTAAATCTCCAACTCATAAGTTGCAAAAAACATGTGATGGTTTTACTTTTATTCATGTGCGAGCTCCTCTTTCTATAAATCTTGATGAAGAAATGAGTGAAAATGATATTTATGATGGAAATACAACTCTGAATGCTTTTGATAGTGATAATGAATATGTTGATGTTGACAAGAATTTATTAGCTGAATTTTCAAAATCCCTAATCCTAGCTCCTAGAGCCGAAAAAAGTGACTTATCACTTGACCATGGTCCCTGGTTGGATCTTGTGATATCTCCTTCTGTTGTGCTCGATGTCACTCCTCTGGTGTGTTTCTCACCTTTGCAAAATAGTGATCAACAAGATTGGGAGGTGGATGTTGTAATACCCTAACAATGGTCATCTAAATCATGGGCCCCCTAATCTCGACAACATCACCAAGGTCCTAACCAAAGGCAATTAAATCAATCTTGAGCACAATTAATTCTTTAATCATCAATGTCGCATGGCAAAATTAATCAACCAATATTAATTAAATGTTTATTTAATTAATTGATCATTCCAAGTAAATCATTTTAAACAATTATCTTATTTATTTTATTGAATATACTAGCATATTTAATGAAATAAATCAATTTGCCATCAAATCTTCAAAAAAGGAATTAATTGACCAAAAAAAGAATTAAAAACTGAGAAAAGAAATCAATTGGAGATAATCTTGACAAAACAATTAAAAAAATGATAAAAAATATCAAAGAAAGCAATTAAAACAATTAAATCTTAAAATTGAATGAAATAGACAATAAATCAGTTTTTTTCTTGATTTTATCTTAATTTTAGTTCAATTTCCTTTGAAACTAAGAAAAACATCCAATCACATCAATTCACCTGGATTGTGCTTCCCGTTGGAAAATCTTGACTGCTCATCATCATTTGATCTCAGCCTTTGGTTTCTTTCTGAATTTTCTATAAATTCAAGGTCTCATCTCTCATTCAAAAATCCTCGAGAATATATTGTTATTATGTTGTTTTTTCTCTAGGTTCATTGAAAATTTGCATTGAGATATTGCATATTAGTTATTTCATATTGCTTAAATCATTTAGCTTAAATATTCAAATATTGCTTAAATCATGTTAATCTTGCATATCTAGCTTAAATCTTGCATCCATTTAGCTCATATTCATGCTCATATAGATTAAAAATCCTTCGTTTAGGTGTTTTCTAGTCACTGGATAGCTAAGCAATCTAAGAGCAATCTAAAGTCGCATCTACTAGAAGGCAATGGGTCGATTTGTTATGATTTTATTATTCATGTTTATATTTGTCTAACCATGCATGTAATGACTTAATTGAAGTGTTGTGCTTATAGATATAGGTCTACTTTTCACACACACATTTATGGTGCCCACCGTGGGGTAGAAAACTACTTTTTTGGCCTCAAAATCATTCTTTTTATCCTGTAGGTTTTGTCCATACAATCTCTATGAAATATCGTACGAGTAGTTTCAGTGCATCGTACGACATTATATTGAAGCCTATCATTTATCGTATGACATAATAATAAATCCTGTCATTTTTCATACGAATTAGAAGATGGACTCGTACGACATACTATTTCTGGTTATTTGATTTTATCCTCTATCATCCTATGCTCATTTCTGACTCGTATGATAAAAAAAATTTGTCATTCCATTCCATGAAAATTTTTGTACGATTTTGTTTTCTATTAGATTAAAAGTAAGTTTCACTTTTCGGGGTTTTTCTTGAATTAAATTTTGATTACGCTAACGCTGACCCTGAATTGTCTTCTATCTGCCTAGTATTTTCACAGACTAACTAGTTTCTTATAGGATGCTTGTCAAAGACTTTATCAATCAAACATACACCTGTCAAAGAATAAAAACAACATGACTACTGATGCGTTGTTCTTGCAGGCTGCCTAAAGATAAATCAATCAAACATCGTGTATTCTTTAATTTTTTAGGTACTTAACTTGCTATCTGGTTAATGAACAAATTTGTCTTTCATGTTTTTAGAAGATTCTGAGAGGTAGGAGAGTATGCTCTTGTCTTTTTAAGACAATCAGAAATCTATCTACCCTTGAGGCATTTTCTTTGTTTGAGATTTGTACATCTTTAGCAGGCCTGCCCTCCCGAGGGGTTGAAAAACTCTTAAAGTTGTTACAACTGGTGTGAGGGGAACAAACTAAGTGGGAATGACTAAATGCCAAGTACTCCAACCCACTATAAATTAATGTGATTTGATGAAAATCAAGTCAATGGCAGTGCTCGGGAATAGCTCTCCTCTTTACCTTCGAGTATATTGAACCTTGGTTTTCAAGGGTGGGAGACCTCTTAATTGAGTTTATACCTTGATGCGTAGAACGAAACCCTTACTATATTCAATTAAAATTAGAAGCTACCTAATTCACCTCTGAAAGGTTGATAATATTTGTGCAAGAGAGATAGTAACTCTCCCATGACACTTGCCATATCGTACCCCCATTACTATTTGGAGTCGGCTAATACGACATTGAGAATCCATTGCGTGAGACTCAGCGATCGTATTCTGATTAGCTATTGGGTGTGTACCTAAGTCAACAAGTAAAGGTTTTCTTCTCTAAGCCAACTTCCATAGGGTTTGCATGTTGTGATTGGAGTTACTATTTATACTGCATGGTTTCTGTGTTTTCAGCCTTGAAACTAAAACTGGAATACCAAAACTAGAGAAAACAAATCAAACAAATCAACAACTCAGTGATAAAACTCTATCCGTGTCAAAGCTAGTCTATCCTGGTGAAAAACAAAAAATCAGTCCACCTCAGAATTGGTCATACTCAGTTGTGATACTTAGCAATTGAAAAAACTCAAAATTCTTGTCTCTGTCTTGTTAACAGTCATACGAGCCTGATCATTTGCCATCCTGCACTATATCATTTGTCGTACAACTCTTTTAAATTATCGTCTAAGTGAAATCCTCTATCGTACGAGACCCACCAGTCTATTGTTTAAGTTAAATCCTGCATCATACGAGACAAAACTGCACTGAATATTTTGTCATTCGGGGCCTACCCATTTGTCGTACGGTACTAGGTAGCAACTCGTACGAAACAAAACTATTGTCATCTTGAAGTTGTTATACTATCATACAGTCTCTGAAATTTTGTCGTACGAGTCTCTGATTTTGCCAGTCTAGAACAATCAAACCTATCTAAAATAGTCTACAGCAAGCCTAAAACTGGTTATCATCCTCCAGAGCATAAACAACCTTGATAGTGTACCTTTGTGATTGCTTTGCACAATTCTTTTGATCATCTTTAAGATAGTTAAAACAAACATCTTATCAAACCTAAGTTAACTTACATAACATCTTACACAGCATATATCATTCCTGAAACCAGACCAGATCTTAGTTACTTCTCTTAATCACTACGTTAAATGAACCACTAGCTACAATTTGATCTTGACTTCTGCAAAACATTTGGCTCTCAGTACTGTTGGTTACAAATGACTGTTCAAACTAGAAATTATCACAGCAAAAGAGACAAAGAAAAAGAAATGCCCTTTACGTCAAAAGAAAATCCATTCTTTGTTGAAAACCCCTTTTACAATAAACCATCCTCATCACAAATACCAATTTATGATCTACCAATCTTTGGTCAGTCCCTTTCTCCCACTATGTCTGGGGAAAGACAAGAAAGAGAAGCTAGTAAATGAAACACTCATGATGACTTTAGAAATCATACCACTAACAGTGATTCCTCATCAACTGAATCTAAGCTTCCTGAACCTCCCGCGGCCGAAATAAATAAATGTCAAAATGATAAAGAATTTTGAAAAATGATGAAGGTCATCATGCCTAGGGAATAGGAAGACTATTTCCTAGAATTAGCAAAGCAAGGTGCTAAACTCCCTATTGGTTATAATGTGGAGGATCTTGTCACTAAAGAGGAAGAAACACCATGGGGACAGATAAGCAAACAAATGCAAACATTACAAACTGTGGTCGCAATACTACAAAACAAAGATAAAACACCAAAATAATATTCTCTAGACACAATATGCCCATTCCCCTTTGACAAAAACCTTTACATGCCCCATTTCCCCCATGAGTAGAAATGGCTATGTTTGACAAGTATGATGGGAATACAAACCCCCAAGATCATATCAGAGAATTTCGTGCTTTATGTATGGATTTCATGCATGACCAAACGTATCTCATGCGCCTTTTCCCAAGAAGTTTAGGGGGACAAGATATGGAATGGTTCTCAAGTCTACCCATGGGAATAAAAACTTTCGAAGAATTAATCCAACTATTCCTACAGAAATAATCCTACAACATTCACCACCCAGTCACTATGATATAGCTTTGCAATACCAGACAAAAGACATGAGAACCCTTTCCCACTTTTCTCCAATGATGGAGAAAGATGTTCTCTAGATATTCACGGACTATCCCAGATCTTGAGAAAATGGATATCTTTGTCAACAACTTAATCCCTAAATTGAAGTACAGTGTCCAAATGCAAGTACATCCTTCATTCAAAAAAATGGTAGATAACACCCTCAGAATGGAAGATGTGCTTATAAAAAAGGGAGATATATCACTTTGGAAAGAAACATTGCAAGGTTCTAGTTCTAAAGAAAAGAGTAAATACTAGAAATACGACAAAGACAACAACAAGAACATTGTTAGTGATGGAGTGGTAGATATTATCCAAGCAAAAAAAAAGCCCACAATATTTAACTTGGCCAGTGGCATGCAAGCACTCAAGGCAGCTGAAACTGCGACAGAAAATCCTCCAAAGAAAACAAGAGAATGGTTTAAAGAAAAGCCTTGGCTTTCAAAACCTAAGCATTATTTTACTCCTCTAGATGAATCATATGAATCTACTTTTAAAACTTTATTGGCAAATAATCTAATAACATTGTTAGATAATTCTAGACCATATGACCCAGAAATTAGACCCAAATGGTGGAGAGAAAATGAATACTATGACTACCATCAAAACAAGGGACATAACATAAACAACTGCATGAAAATCCCCATGAAATCCAAGATCTCATTGACATAGGGAAGATCGTTGTTGGAAATCATGCAACTAATGCTGATCATAAGGCCTTTAAAGATCCCTTACCGACTTCTGAACAAGGAGATTCCTCAAAATCCAAGGGAGGAGCTAGAGTCAATTATACCTAAACTAACAACAATAATGTGATCAACATGATTGAATCTGTTCAACCTGAATATTGCAATGTGATCTTAGTCAACGATCACCAAAGTCAAACACAAATTGCTAATGCTATGACTTGTGCTCAAAGGAAGATTACTCTTCCAGGAGCTAATTCCTCAACTTTCGATCAAATAACATCAAATCTACCAAAATAGACAAACAGACACAATCATGGACAAATCAAAACAACTGGCTTCATCATCTTCTCCTAGTCATAGTATTGTTGAACAATTGAAGAGAACCAATACTCAAATCTACAACTTAGAACTACTTAAGATCTCTTCTGCTCATAAAGAGTCCTTGGAAAAAGCTTTACTTACTACTAGTGTCCCTAAAGATTTAGACGTAGATCAGTTTCAATCTATGGTGGGTCACCTGATCTCACCCCATTACCTCACTTTCTCTGAAGAAGATGATAACTCACTGAGTCACCCACATAACCAACCATTACACATTGAAGCCATGATCCATAAACACTGAGTTAAACATGTTTTCATAGATGGAGGTACTAGGTTGAATATTTGTACCTATAATCTATTGACACAACTGGGATTCTCTAAAAATGTTATTGATGCAACAAAGAAAATAACAATCAAGGCTTATGATGAAGAAAAAAGAGCTTCTAAGGGTCTGGTACTATTACCAATCAGGGTAGGACCTATAGAAAGAGATGTCATTTTTTAGGTCCTTGATCTTCATCTTTCATATAACATCTTACTGGGCAGGCCATGGATTCATGAAATGAAAGCAGTACCATCTACGTATCATCAGTGATCGAAATTTCCTTATAATGGAGTTGAAGTCAGTATTCCCACTAATATAAGTTATACCCACAATGCATTAACACATAGTGTTGATGTTTTTGTTCCTCATAATAGAGCAACCTCTATAGCTGAAAGTTAAGAATCTTTGCTGAAAGGTTTACAAAAGAAATTGAAAATCACAAACATTGCCATGGATGGCTACAAGATAGAGCCTATACTCTCACTAATGTCTCTTCCTCCATCACCAAGATAGTTGGGAAAACCATCAAAGGTTATGAGGCCACAAATTTCAACTCCAAAAGTCATTTATGATGGTGTCTTTATATAGTCCTCTACTTCTCTTGTAGATGAAATAGAAGAGGATGATGTTCTCAAATCACTTTTCAAAGAAGATAGTGGAAACAAATAAATACGACATTATGAGATTTCCCTGACACAATATTGTCTAGGATATAAGATGCTTCAACACATGGGATATTCAGGTGCTGGTCCTCTGGGAAAGTGTCAAAAAGGTATTGTCAAACCTATTCAGTTACAAACCAAGTCTGTCAATGATAAAGTTGGACTAGGATATGATCTAAGAAAGCAATCAAATGAGAAGCACACATCTCACCATCAACGTAAGTGGAAGAAAAAGGCACTACCTTTAACAACAAAAGAAATTAATACTCAATGAACTCAGGAAGAGTGTGACGATGAACAAAAAGAATTGCCCACCAAGAGAGAAGAAACAAATGGTAATTAAATTCCAAATATATCAACTATAGTAACACAAGAAGTAGAAGTCCCAGAGGATATGAGAGATGAAGTATACAGGATCAGAGATTTGTTTGCACCACTAAAAGTTCCAATCACATATACTGATAGACAATAAGTAGATGATTCAAAAACTGATTCAAATGAGTATGAATGGGGTCCAAACCACATCTCAGATACATATACTACAGAAACCCTTGAAGAATCTAGTGATATCACAGATGACGCACAAGAGCTGATATGCCTAAGAATGCAAAAGGAAATGGAAGAAATCAAAATAAAAAGACAAGAAGACTATGAATGACAGCTGGAGAAAGAACAAACACAAGCAATTTCTTCACCTACCAACCCTCCTAATGAGATAAGACAAATCAAGTATGGAAATACAAAAGAAGAAATAGAAGCTACAGAAACAGAACCAGTCATCAGTCTAGAGGAAGCTGAATGGAAAAGATGATAGGGATTAACAGAACCATCAAAGTTATGTCCATAAGTGTGTGAAATACAAGTAATCAATGAACCAAATCACGAAGGAACTTGCAGCATCAAAGATGTGGGTATTGATACTATATATACTTTTACTAAGCCACTTCAAGATGAGTCAAAAACTTCATCCTATGACTCTGATACCTCAGACAGGAGCTCTATTTATAACAACAACTATTCAACAATGCATTATGACTACTCTGCCATGAATGTTGAGATATTGTTTGCTGACCCTGTTACTGTACACCACGGTATGTAGTCTAGTCTAAAGTAGGTGATGACACTAGAAATAGGTCGTTTGGGTTAGGTCCAATAAATACTAACATGAATTTCGATAATCTTGTCGTAACTCTTCCTGCTCTTGAGACACATACGCAAGGTAGTCTTCTGGAACTTGACTGGTCAGTCCGAAGCCATGATGATAGTACCATGAACTTCCTTGAGCATGTTCCAATCTTATCCTTAATACATCCTGAACTGATTGATTGTACTCTTTATAACCAACCCTTAAATGTACCTACTTTTGCTAATGACTATATGTTAGCCTATTATCTCAATGCAATTGAACCCATGATCTCTTCCATAAGTGAATAGAGTGAAAATAGGACTGAAATAGATATCAAGTATCTTAGTCGCAAAAATAAGAAAAATAAAAGATCTAATGGCGAAAACCACATTGTGGTGGTGTCAGAATCTAAAAAAGAGAAAATAAAGGACATACCTAAGGGTGAAAACCTCTCTGAGGGCCATGAAGGTCAGATACTTGATATACTGCCAAGTAATTTTTAGGTGAGACCTTTCATATTGATCGAGCCAACTCAGTCAATGAACATTGGGAGTCAAGAGACACCACACATCATCCATTTAGCTCAATCACTATCAGCAGAAGAGTTAAAAGATTTCAGCAACCTTTTTTTTAAAAAGAAGATTAACTTTTCATGGACATACTTCTAGACATGCCAGGACTAGATCCTAATCTCATCATGCATCACCTCTCTATTACAGAAGGAGTTAAACCCGTGAAGTAAAAACTCTGTAAGATGCATCCTCATGTGGCACTACTAGTCAAAGTTGAACTAGAGAAATTGCTAAAAGCTGGATGTATCAGAGCTGTAGACTATGCATAATGGATATAAAATATAGTACTTCTATCAAAGGCAGACAAATATATTAGAGTTTGCACAAACTTCGGGGATCTCAACAAAGCATGTCCGAAAGACAATTTTCCATTGCCCAACATTGACATGATAGTAGATATGACTGTTGGATATGAGATGTATTCATTAATGGATGGATTTTTTGGTTACAATCAGATCAAGATAGCACCTAAAGATCAAGAAAAGATAGCTTTCACATGTGCATAGGGAACCTTAGGAAAGAGCGGTAACTATTATCTTCCACAATATGATGCATAAAAACATGGAAGATTATGTTGATGACACCCTAGTAAAAACCATGAAGAGAACTATGCATATTCAAGAACTAGGCCTCATACTAGATAGAATGGAAAGATTCAAGCTCTGGTTAAATCCTAAAAAGTGCGCATTTGGAGTAACATCAAGAAAATTGCTTGGTTACATAATTTCAAAAAAAGGAATTGAGGTTAACCCTGAAAAGGTCCAAGCTATAATGGAAATGCCTCCACCCAAAAATATTAGTCAAATGAGAAGTTTATAGGGTCGTCTTCAGTCAATAAGGCACTTTTTATCTCAACTAGCAGACAAAGCTCAACCCTTCACAAAGGTATTAAGGAAAGGAGTTCAATACAACTAGGATAAAGATTACGAACAACATTTATAACAAATCAAAGATTATATTTCTAATCCACCCATATTAATGCCACCGATTCAAGGTAAGCCATTGATCCTATACATATCAGCCACAAATACTTCACTGGGGGAACTTCTGGCACAATAGGATGACAATAAAAAGGAACTAGCTATCTATTACATCAGCAGAATGTTGGTGTTGTATAAAATGAACTACACTATAATAGAGAAAGCATGCTTGGCATTGGTCTATGCATCACAAAAATTAAGGCACTATATGTTAGAACACTCTATTAAGTTGGTAGCCAAGATTGATCCGGTCAAATATCTTCTTAGTAAAGTAATGCTTACAAGGAGACTGGCCAAATGGGTCATGGTTCTTACAGAATTTGATATTGAATATGTCGAATGTAAAGCCATCAAAGGACATGTTATTATAGACCAACTTGTTGATGCTCCACTTAAAGTCAGTCAACCTTTGCATATAGAATTCCCAGATGAATCAATCATTCACCTTATTGAACAATCATGGAAGATGTTCTTTGATGGGTCTTTTACTCAATGTGGTTCTAGTACCGGAATACTTTTTATTACTCTACAATAATACTCAATCCCAAAAGCTTAAAGGATTCTCTTCCCTTTCACAAACAACATTGCAGAATATGAAGCTTTGGTAAACAGGATCAAGTTGGCCATCGAGTGGAAGATTGTTGAATTACACATCTATGGAGATTCTCAACTCATCATCAACCAAATCAATGACCTATATCAAATAAGAGATGAGAAATTGATGCCTTCTAAGAGAATGGTGGATGATCTCAAGAAATACTTTACCTTTGTATCATTTCAGCAGATCCCCAAAACATCAAATAGAGCAACAGATGCAATGGCCACTTCGGCATCTATACCACAACTACAGGAGTCTAATTTTCACTTTGAATTCCTAGTGGAAGAGTTACATTATCCTGCCTATGATTCCCCCAAGTCCTAGATGGTCTATTCTATTATTGGACATGACTCATCTCGTTATAGCCACATTTACTCTTACCTGCGTGACCAAGTTGTCCTTGCTAATCTTTCCCAAAATGAAAAAAGGAACCTAATCCAAAATGCGTCATTGTACGTCATCATTACTAATGACCTATTCAAGCGAGGTTTAGATAACAATTTTCTTAGATGTTTGGAAACTAAGGAGTCTCAACATGCATTATTTGAAGTTCATGAAGGTGTTTGTGGATCCCATTTGAACAGTCTAACTTTAGCATGATAACTACTAAGGGTTGGTTGCTATTGGCTAGACATGGAGAAAGAAGCTATAAAATTTGCCAGAACCTATGAAAAGTGTCAACTACATGGGCACCTTATCCATGCTCCTACAAGGGATCTCATACCTTTTGTGACACACAAGCCCTTTCAACAATGGGCGTTTTATCTAATTGGCCAAATTTATTATCACTGCCACTGAGTACTTCACTAAGTGGGTAGAAGCAGTTCCACTCATCAAGGAAACCAACAAACAAGAAGCTCTCTTTTTTCTTAATTATATCATATATAGGTATGGTATACCCGCAATCATTACAACTGACAATGGAGGACAGTTCAAGAAAAAAGATCTCGATGAACTCTATGAGAAATTTAAAATAAAACAACACTGTTCATCAGTATATTACACTCAAGGTAATGGACAAGCAAAGGCATCTAACAAAAATTTACTAACTATCTTGCATAGAATAGTGAACAAATCCGAGAAGGATTGGCATCTACAACTCAATCTTGCATTATGGGCTTATAGAACAAGTATCAGAACACCTACTGGGGCTACACCTTTCTCTTTGGTGCATGGGTAGCAGTATTACCTATTGAGGTAGAAATACCATCTCTAAGAGTTTCTTTGCAAGGTCTCGTTACTAATGAAGAATATAGAATATCTAGATTGCAAGAGCTCAAATTGTTGGATGAGCGTCGCAAGTGGCATTTGATCATCTCAGAGTGTAACAAAAGAGAATGTCTAGAGGATATAAAAAAAAGGTTCGACACCGAGAATTTCAGGTTGGTGACCTAGTTCTAAGAGAAAATCCTAAAAATCAATAGTTTCGAGACAACAAAGGGAAGTTTGAACCCAACTAGTTGGATCACTATATCATTACTACATCTTTTGGCTCTGTGCCTATCAGCTCTCAACATTAGAAGGAGAACAACTCCATGAAACAATCAACACCATCCATTTGAAGAAATTCTTCACTTAAATATTCTCTGCTCCAGCAGCCTACATAGCTAAAAAGACCTGAATAAATCATAAAAATCAGAAAAAAAAACCCTGAAGAAATCATAAAAGTCAGAAAAAGTCCTAAAAAAAATCCTAAAAACTAGAAAAAGTCCTGAAGAAATTCAAAAAAAAAAAAAAAAAGAGAAGAAGAAAGGAAAAAAGAGAGAAAATGCCTTGGTGAAAACTTGGTAAATAGGCATCTTGGTAAAAAAAAAAAAAATTAATCTTTGCCAAGCAAGTGAAAACCTTGTAAACATATGCCTCTTCTACTCAAGCACTCCATTTATCAATGCAACGTTGGCATTCCTACTTTCATGCATCTTTGCTTTTGCTTGTACATATTTTAGTCACTTTTGTCACATCCAGGTTCGTTGGAACCCTCATGGATTGAAACTGATCATTGTCCTAGTCTTAGGCTAATTGACAGAGCACATTACATGTCCTAAGCAGTATCAACCAAGTCAACTTTACGACAGTGAAACCTAGTTGTCCACTCCGAGTCAGTTACCTGTCTCCTGACTACTGAAGAGTTTTATCACTAACAACATAATAAAAAACAATCATTGAACAATTTGAGCTATGAATGAAAATTTTATGTGTGTTGTCTTTTATATTGGTTTTCAATTATTATCCCTCTGAGTAACTCGAGGAAATCTATTGTGACTAAGAGGAGCAAGCATTGGGGGTATAATATTTTCTTTGTTTCTGCTTGTAGGAATGATCCTAATGATTTGGAAACATCTAAGTTAGCTGGGTGTCTATGGTAAGAGCCTTCACATTAAGGTGAAATCGCCACACATACCTCGACTCCGTTTATTTAAATTCTACAGGGAGGTTCCCATAATTTCTTTGTCTGTTTTGAGGGAATTTCTTTATTGTACAATCTGGGTCACTGCGTAATCTGTCCAAGGAAATGAACAAAAAAAGGGTCATTACGAACAAGATAATTAATATTGCACAAGCAAAGAAAGGAACTCTACTCTGCCTGCTATAATTGTAAAATGCTCAATGATGAAAATTAAGTTGTTCAAATCTAGTGACTAGGTTTAGGATTGCATCTCATCTTGCATTTTATTCTACATCTCATGAATTTAGAGTGATTTTGGTATGATAACAATGGTCTCTTTATCATCTGAATGAGAGTTGGAAGCATCATCATTTCTCAGCTAAGTGGTCTCTTTTTCATCATCATTTCTCCGATCGAGTACTTGTGTTTTGAGATGCTAGCTGCATACATAAGCATCTTATATAGATTCATACATTTCATTTTAAACTCATTTGCATTCATCTTATTGCATAGAAAAAAGAAAAAATTGCACTACTTATGGCTCATTCTCCTCATTTATTTGCATAAAAAGAAACAAAATAAACATCCATATTCCAATTGCATTCATTCATCTATACTGAAAAGATATGCATACATATAGAATAAAGCATATAGAACAACATCTCATAATCAATCAACACAAGTACGATGAAATCAAATCAAGAGCTCGTAAATCAATTATCCTGAGTCCATTTTCGGGATCGAAATCGAAATTCAAGATCATTTTGCTAGTCAATTTCACAGTTTGGACCACTTCATGCTCTCTTCATCAATAGCTCATTCTCTCTTCTAATTGCGCTCCATTTCACATGAATCAATGCTAAATCTCAATTTAATTCTCACATTAACTCTGATTTTAATCTTCAACATTAATCTTTGTGCTCAAATAACTTATCGTCACTAGAAATTTGCCTACAATAACCGTGCAACCCTTGCCATCTTTCGATTTTGCTCTCGAGGGGGCATACTCGTGACCTTATGACCTCACATCTTCAAATGTCGAGAAAATTTTCAAATCTTCATCAAAAGTCAAGCAAAAAAGCTTTTTCAACTAAAGAAAATCAATCAAATAAGACCTCATCACTAGGGGCATCTCAACTTCATCGCTTTATATCAAGTTGAGATTTTTGAATCAAATCAATTGCTAGGGGCATATCAGTTTCATCGCTTCAAATCAAGCTGATAGTTTTCTTCATGTGAATCAATCTCTTAACGTTAATCAGTTTCATCGCTTTTCATCAAGTTGATTATTTGTTTAAACTCAATCAAGGGTTTAAAGAGTATCTTTAATCACACTCAATCTAAGCAAGTGTTCAGTTTCATCATTTCTTGATCAAGTTGGATAGTTCATCATCATCCTATCTTGATTAATCAAGTTCAAGATTGATTTTTTTTTATCATCACTCATTGTGTCTAGATCAATCAAGTTATAGATCAGTAAGATTTGCTTCTTGATTAATCAAGTTCAAGTTAAGTATCTTTTGTTTTCTATCATTCCTAAGTTCAATCAAGTTCGGGTTTGGTGTCACTTTAATCAGACTTCATTCAACTTTGTCGCTTTGAATCAAGCTAAAACATCTTGCTTTTTATCTAGTTCATGATCAATCAAGTTCAGAACTAGTATCTCCTAGACATAAAATTTTCTTTGAACCAAAGCGCTACTTGCACATTAATTCAAAGACGTGCAAATGTAATACCCTAAAAATGGTCATCGAAATCATGGGCCCCTAATCTCAACAACATCACCAAGCTCCTAACCAAAGGCAATTAAATCAATCTTGAGCACAATTAATTATTTAATCATCAATGTCACATGGTAAAATTAATCAACCAATAATAATTAAATATTTATTTAATCAATTGATCATTCCAAGTAAATCATTTTAAATAATTATCTTATTTATTCTATTGAATATCCTAGCATATTTAATGAAATAAATCAATTTGCCATCAAATCTTCAAAAAATGAATTAATTGACCAAAAAAAGAATTAAAATTTGAGAAAATAAATCAATTGGAGATAATCTTGAAAAAACAAATTAAAAATTGATAAATAATCTCAAAGAAAGCAATTAAAACAATTAAATCTTATAATTGAATGAAATAGACAAAAAATAAGCTTTTTCTTGATTTTATCTTAATTTTAGTTCAATTTCCTTTGAAGCTAAGAAAAGCATCCAATCACATCAATTCACCTCGATTGTGCTTCCTCTTGGAAAATCTTGACCGCTCATCATCATTTGATCTTAGCCTCTAGTTTCTTTATGAATTTTCTATAAATTCAGGCTCTCATCTCTCATTCAAAAATCTTGGAGAATATATTGTTATTATGTTGTTTTTGCTCTAGGTTCATTGAAAATTTGCATTGAGATACTGCATATTAGTTATTTCATATTGCTTAAATAATTTAGCTTAAATATTCATATATTGTTTAAATCATGTTAGATTAATCTTGCATACATCTACCTCATATTCATGCTCATATAGATTAAAAATCCTTTGTTTAGGTGTTGTCTAGTCACTCGATAGCTAAGCAATCCTAGAGCAATCTAAACTTGATAGTTCTGATACTTAATATAAGTATAGATCCAATAGCCAACAAGATGAGGGGGGGGGGGGGCGGGGGGGACAGTTAATCATACAAACTTAATCATCCATAAAACATTAGATTCAACCTCAGTAACATATATATCAGTCATTTAACCAAAACTACCAAACATGCAAACTCAAAAGCAAATGAACAATATAAACCTCATAACACCAGATTTAATGTGGAAAGCCAAATAGGGAAAAACCACTATGGGATTTCGGACCCACTAATAAATATACTCTTTTAGAGTATGCTCAGTTAAAAGCAAATCCTATTAAGGATTACAAACACATTGCTAGATGTGACCCGGTTAAGGGATTTCCCTCAGATCTGTTAGGATCTTCACATTGTTAGAAATGACCTTGTCAAAGGATTTCAAACACTCAATAAGAATGTCACCTTGCTAGAGGATTTTACAAATAAGACTGTTAAGTCCACTTGGTTAAGAGATTTTCTGCTACTTCTCAAAATAACAGTAATAAAAATATGTCTGCAACTTCACATCTAAAAATGCTAAAGTAGATTCCTATTTGTTCAATACAATTTAGACATAGAACTAATCTTGTCCATCTGTTGGGCTTCCATACTCTGTTATTCTAATAGGTCTTCAAGCTCCTGTGTTCGGTAATCACTATGTAGCATCCTTGTGCATACACTTGCCCACATACATTGTTTATCAACAATTTCCTATTTATAAACAATCTTCCAATCACTTAATCTCCTTGGTCACATTTCCCATGATTAATCATAGCCATCAAATCTTCAATCTTGTCCAAGTTCAATATATCCTTTGATCTGAAAATGTTTTACCCCACCTTGGAACTTGTGCTAGGGTATTGCGGTTCAATCTAAGCTGTAGATCTTCCTATCAATCTTTCTTTACCATAGAATCTTTAACAATCTTCATACATGGCTTACCAATCATTTAATTCACTCTAGCTCATCAGCCTCCTTTATTAAATATCACATGTAAACATTTAATGCATTCTATTATAGCTCGGTTGTAACTCGGTAAATACTAAACTTCACTCGGTAGACATTCTGCCTTCATTAACCGATAGCGATAACCTTAGGGTTTACCGACTAGGTTCCTTAGGGTTTATCGACTACGTTCCTTGCTCAGTAACATAGTATAGTATTTAACCTTTCAAACAATAGCATATGTAAGATATCAAAACAATCTAAACATCATGATCTCATCATTGTTTAACTCGGTAATAGTTGTCCATTGAATAACTCATCCCCTTATTCATCATATTCTTTCTGTGTCTTTTACTGACATCTTTATAATCATCAAATCATAATTCTTAAGATATGGCAACATCATACTAAATTAAAACATCAATTTCTTGACATCAATGACAAAATAATAATATTAAGATAGTAAAACATCTTTAATCAGTTATATCCATAATCATCAACAACCTTCTCAATATCCTTATTGAAATGCCAACAATCTCTCATTGTAATTGGAATGCCAACCTTCTTCTTGTATGTTATAATGCCAACAATCTCCCCCTTTGGCATTGATGGCAAAACCAATTGATTTGACTTTGTTGTTTAGGATTCAGATTGTTGTGAAATTCTGAAATGTTGAAATGCTCTCCCCCATACATTAGTTTTCTCTTGTTTTCTCAATCTTCTTTCCAATCTGTAGTCTGCTCTTCTCTTCTTTCATAGGTACTCTCCCCCTTTCATAGGTATTCTCCCCTTTTCACAACAATGCCAAAAATGAAAAGAACTAAAAACATAATTTCTTCCTCTGAGAAGTGAATTCCATGCTGTTATGTATCAATTTAGTTTTGGTCAGAGCATTTGTTTCAATTCCTATTCCCTGTAATATTCTCTGTATTATTTCCAGTATTAATTTCAATACGCTTTTAGAAAACATTCTAAAGTGTATACCTCCAGCATCAACTCCCAAAAAGATATTCAATAGAGCCATTGGTTTGATGCTTTCACCGAACTTGGTCAGTGAGTAGAAGATAGGGGTAGGACCCCTAACTGACTTCTGAGATACTCAAAAGTGTCCTTTGGCAGTGGCTTGGTGAAGATGTCTACAATTTGTTCTTTTGTGCTAACATACTCCAAAACCACTTTCTTCTCTTGACTTCTTCTCTAAGATAATGATATTTGATAGAGATGTGCTTTGTCTTAGACTGCATAATAGGATTCTTTGAAATGTTAATGGCACTAGTGTTATCATGGAATATAGTTACTGGCTTGGTAACTTGCTCATTTATACCTTCCAACAGTTGTTTGATCCATGCTATATTGGTGCAATTCAGTGCTGCAGGAACAAATTCAGCTTCTACTGTTGACTGAGAAACACATCCTTGTTTCTTGCTAAGCCAACTCACTAGTCTTTCTCCTAAAAGGAAAGCTCCTCCACTTGTGCTTTTCCTATCATCAATGTTGCCTGCCCAATCAGCATCAGTATAAACTTTTAAAACAAAATCATTTCCTTTCTGATATACTAAGCCATATTCTTTAGTGCCTTTTAAATATCTAAAAATTCTTTTGATTGCCGTCATGTGTGTTTCCTTAGGATCTACAGAAAATCTTGCAACAATACCTACTCCATGTTCTATATTTGGCCTACTGTGAACAACATATTGTAACTTTTCAATCATTTATTGATAGAGTGTCTCATCAATAGATGCAGATTCATCATTCTTTGATAATTTATAGTTGGTAGTCATAGGAGTACTTACTGGTTTTGAATCCTCCATTCCAAATTTCTTCAAGATTTCCTTTATGTACTTGGATTGGGTAATGAAAATCTCATCTTTCATTTGCAGTATCTATAGACCTATAAAATATTTTATCTCACTAATTAATGACATCTCAAATTCTTTACTCATTTCATTTCCAAAGTTCTTGCATAGAGAGTCATTTCCACAAAATATAATATCATCGACAAATATGGTTGAGATCAGTATTCCATTTTCAACATTCTTCATGTACATATTGTTGTTTTCACTTGTTCTTATAAAACTAATTTTGATCAAATATGAGTGCAATCTCTCATACCATGCTCTAGGTGCTTGTTTCAGACCATATAAAGCTTTGTTCAATTTACATACCTAATCATTATTTTCTCCCTCAACAAATCCTTCAGGTTGTTCAATGAAAACTTCTTCTTCTAATATACCATTTAGAAATGTAGATTTGACATCCATTTGATATACCTTGAAATTCTTGTAAGCAACATATGCCAACAATGTTCTTACTCCTTCAAGTCTTGCCACAGGTGCAAAAGTCTCACCATAATCAATTCCTTCTTCTTGGGCATAACCCTTGCAAATTAGTCTTGCTTTATTCCGAATGACCTCACCTTTTTCATTTAGCTTGTTTATGAAGATCCACTTTGTACCAATTACATTTTTGTCCTTCAGTCTTGGGATTAGTGTCCATGTGTCATTCTTCTTGATTTGATCAATCTCTTCTGTCATAGCATTTATCCAATCTTCACTGTTAAATGCCTCTTTTACTATTCTCGGTTCAAATTTAGATATCAAACATGTGTTCTATCTCAGTTTGTTCCTTGTCATCACTAGATCATTCTTATCTCCTATAATCTGACTTGATGCATGATTCCTTCTAACATACTTGGCTAATACAGGCTCGGTAGGCTTTGTATGATCTTCTTCATCACTCGGCAACTGGATATTCTCTTCATTTTCTTCAACAGTCTTCTCGGTAGGAGTTCTTGGTTGAACATAGACAAATCCTTCATAATCTTCTGGTTCTTTGGAGTTTCCTTCATTTCTTTCTACAAATTTATCAATTTTCACATTTGCACTTTCTACTATTTTGTTAGATAATTTGATCATACATTTAAATGCTTTGCTTCTAGAAGAATAACCTAGAAATGTTCCTTCTTCACTTTTCTGATCAAACTTACCATTTTTGTCATCTTTGTGAACATAGCATCTACTCCCAAAAATTTTAAAATAACTTACATTTGGTTTCTTGTCATACCAGATTTCATAAGGTGTCTTCAAAGTTCCTTTCTTCAGTTGTACTCAGTTCAGGGTGTAAACTATTGTGCTTATTGGTTCTCCAAAATGTTTGTGAAACTTTCTTTTCAATCATCAAGGTTCTGGCACAATCCACAATAGATCTATTCCTTCTCTCAGCTATCCCATTCTGTTGTGGAGTTCTCGGTGTAGAGACTTGTCTTTTTATACCATGATCATTGCAAAATAAGTTGAACTCATCAGAAGTAAACTCTCCTCCTCTATCTAATCTGAGACATTTCAGTTGTCTTCCTATTTCATTTTCAACTCTAGCCTTGTACCATTTAAACATTTGAAAAGCTTCTGATTTTTCTTTTAAAAACATTACTGACATCATCCTTGAGTAATCATCCACAAATAATATGAAATATTTATCACCATAATAACTCTAAACTTTCATAGGACCACAAAGATCAGTATGCACAAGATCTAAAATTCCCTTAGAAGTGTAGGACTTACTTGTAAAGCTTGATCTTGTCATTTTACCCATCTGGCATCCTCGACACATAGCATTCTTAGGTTTTTCAAGACTCGGTAGACCTCTTACTCAGTGCTTCTTACTTATTTTGATCATATTATCAAAATTAACATGACAAAACCTTTTATGCCATAACCAGGTATCATCTATCCTTGCATATAGACATTTATTCCAAGTTGAGTCAAGATGAAATGTATTACCTCTTGTTTCTATCCCAGTAGCAGCTAACTTTCCATTCTTGTCATGAACTTTGACAATTCCTTTTTCAAACTCTATTCGGTAACCTGTGTTGTTTAGCTATGCTACACTCAACAAATTGTATTTCAAACCTTCAATCCAATAAACATCATTACATTTAGCATTGTCAAGAAGTGTTATGGATCCTTTACCTCTTACCAGACATGGTGCATCATTACCAAATCTAACATAGCCTCCATCATAATCTTCTAACATAACAAACTTGTGTTTATCTTCTGTCATATGATGTGAGCATCCGCTATCTATAATCCAAGAATCATTAGTGTTTATGTGAGATATTAGGGCTTTTTCTTCATACCTTTCTTCATCCTGATCCATCCTTGATAGTCACATAAATAACTTCCTCTGTATCTGTCTCATCTGATTTATCATTGTTAGATTCCTCATCAACTATTAAGCATGTCTTTCTATCTCTTCTTCTGAAGTCTCAGTGTCCTCTATAATGGTTATCTTTTTGTTTGTCATCTTGGTAATCTTTCTTTTCAGTAAAATCTTTGTCAGGACAGTTAGAACCCATATGTCCAATCTTATCACAATTGAAACATTTCAAAGGTAGTTTTTCTTTATACTTACCTTTGCCTCTCGGTAACCTTTTGGCTAATAGTGCTTCATCCTGTTCTTTCTTTCTGATTTATTCATATAGTTTGTGTACTTCTTCCATGTTCTTCCAAAATCTTTCACTTGCTCCAATGTGATCTCCTTTAGAGTACTTATACTTTCTTTCATTGTAATCATTAGATTCATCAAGATGAAAAGAACTAAATGCAGATTCAACTTTATTTACCGAAGATCCACTGTTATCAAAATTACTTAACTTAAATGAATGTAGCTTACCAATAGTAGCATCCAAGGAAACTAGCATATTAGGTACAAACCTCAATTCATTGATTGCTGAGACTCGAATTTCATAAGCTAGTAGAAGGGTTCTTAACAACTTACTTGTTATATCTATTTCTTCAATAGTTCCACCTGCTCCTTTGATTTGATTGACAATCTCCTTTAGTCTTGTACTGTACTGAGTTATGTTCTCACCTTCATTCATCCTCATAGATTCAAGTTGTCCTCTTAGACTGTCTACTTTTTCTCTTTGAACATGTTCATCTCCTCCATATAGTGATATGAGCTTATTGCACATTGCCTTTGCATCATTGTAGCCTTCTAGATCATTAAACGCTGAATCGGTCAATGCAGATGTTATTTCAATCATTGCTTGAATATGTTCTTGCTTTGCCTTTATCTCTTCCATAGTCAATGGATAGGTGCTCGGTATGACGAAATCATTCTCCAGATAATAGACAACATATTCTCCAATTCTTGATAGATGCAACTTCATCCTTTTCTGCCATGTAGAGAAACTTGACTTGTTCAGCTTCGGTGCATCCCTCTTATACATCTTGTGGATCTTTAACTCAAGTGCCTTTAAACTTTTCTTCTAGAGCCCAAAGCTCTAATACCAATTGATAGTTCTGATACTTAATATAAGTATAGATCCAATAGCCAATAAGATGAGAGGGGGGGGGGTGAATCATACAAACTTAATCATCCATAAAACATCAGATTCAACCTCGGTAACATATATATATCAGTCATATAGCCAAAACTGCCAAACATGCAAACTCAAAAGCATATGAACAATATAAACCTCATAGCACCAGATTTAACGTGGAAACCCAAATAGGGAAAAACCATTGTGGGATTTCGAACCCACTAAGAAATATACTATTCTAGAGTATGCTCGGTTAAAAGTAAATCTTGTCAAAGATTACAAACACATTGCTAGATGTGACCCGGTTAAGGGATTTCCCTTAGATCTGTTAAGTCCACTCGGTTAAGAGATTTTTTGCTACTTCTCAAAATAACAGTAATAAAAATATGTCTGCAACTTCACATCTAAAAATGCTAAAGCTAATTCCTATTTGTTTAATACAATTTAGACATAGAACTAATCTTGTCTATCTGCTGGGCTTCCATACTCTATTATTCTAATAGGTCTTCAAGCTTCTATGCTTGGTAATCACTATGTAGCATCCCTGTGCATACACACATTGTTTATCAACAGTTTCTTATTTATAAACAATCTTCCAACTGTTTAATCTCCTTCATCACATTTCCCATGATCAATCATAGCCATCAGATCTTCAAGCTTGTCTAGGTTTAATGTATCCTTTGATCTAAAAATGTTTTACCCTACCTTGGAACTTGCATTTTCACCTTGGAACTTGTGTTAGGGTATTGGGGTTCAATCTGAGCTATAGATCTTCTTGTTGATCTTTCTTTACCATAGATTCTTTAACAATCTTCATACATGGCTTACCAATAATTTAATTTGCTCCAGCTCATTAGCTTCCTTCATTAAATATCACATGTAAACATTTAATGCATTTTGTTATAGCTCTGTTGTAACTTGGTAAATACTAAACTTCACTCAATAGACATTCTACCTTCATTAACCGATAGTGATAACCTTAGGGTTTATCGACTAGGTTCCTTAGGGTTTACCGACTAGGTTCCTTGCTCAGTAACATAGTATAGTATTTAACCTTTCAAAGAATAGCATATGTAGGATATAAAAACAATCTAAACATCATGATCTCATCATTGTCTAACTCGGTAATAGTTGTCCATTGAATAACTTATCCCATTATTCATCATATTTTTTCTGTGTCTTTTACTGACATCTTTATACTCATCAAATCATACTTCTTAAGATATGGCAACATCATACTAAATTAGAAAATCAATTTCTTGACATCAATGACAAAATATTAATATTAAGACAGTAAAACATCTTTAATCAGTTATATCCATAATCATCAACAACCTTCTCAATATCCTTATTGAAATGCCAACAATCTCTCATTGTAATTGGAATGCCAATCTTCTTCTTGTCTATTATAATGCCAACAAAACTTGCATCTACTAGAAGGCATTGGGTCGATTTGTTATGGTTTTATTATTCATGTTTATATCTATCTAACCATGCATGTAATGACTTAATTGAAGTGTTCTTCTTACAGATACAGTTCCACTTTTCACACACATAGATGTCATGCTATATTAGCAACATTAGCACTGTAGATTTTCTCTCTCTCTTCTCTCTTGATCTTTTGTGACTATTCTTCTATGTGTATCCATGTTCTTCTATTATCCCCTTAATGTCTACTTGAGGGTGATGTAAATCATTGAGATCTCTTTTGGTCTCTTTCATATTGACTCAAAAGACTCTTATCTTCCCTTTCTTCCAAGGAAGTTTCCTTTCTTTCTAGAATGTCGATTATTATATACACATATATATATGATATACATGAGTTATCAAACATCATACTGACCCTGAGGAAAGCAAAACTACCTCATATTTTATGTTCATTATCTTTGGGTTTATTCCTTGATTGCGGGCTAAATCCTTGTGATAACGTGCTCCCTATCTTCTCTCTTTCTTGGGTGTATCCTACCTTAAATAAATCGCTCCCAATAAGGCATGCACAATCACTTTAATGTGGGGGCATGCACCCCACTCATATTCTCCTTCTTGATACTTAAGAATTGCTTAGTGAACTTTGTTTTGCTTTGTAATCTTTGCTATCCTTGCTTTCATGACTCATAGTGAGGGGAACTTTGCTACTTGCAGTCATGGTTCTCCCCTTCTCATTCTTCCATTTTATTTTATCAATCGAAGTCATAAGATCCTAAGTCCACTGGGGGCTTGGTACATCTTGCCTTCTTGATGTGGTAGAAGTTTTTCAATCTTGTTTCCTTGTACTTTACCAACAGTATTTGTGTACGCTCATTCTCCCACTAAAGTGGGGGCTAAATGCATTGTCATTAAATTGCAACCCTAGAAATTTTTAACCATATTAGGGTCCTCACGCATGCCAAATTGAATTCCCTAGCCTGATTAGAAACTTGAGACTGCTCAACCCCCGAAAACTACATCTCCCTTGCCCTCTTCACTGGCTAACCTACATCTTGTCCTGTAAAATAGGGTAGGACAAGGGAATGGTGCCCCTTTCCACCTAGGATAGGTGCATTACACCCCAGTCCCCTACACTATTTTGGGGCAAGACCCTTCCTAAGTCTGCATTGAAGGTTGTGCAATGAGCGGGAAATCCTCCCCGATGTCAGCCTGTGATGAAAATTAATTTTTTTAACCCTAATTATCAAGTATAAAAGTTGCATTTTCCCTCTCATTTGATAAGTTCAACAGGGTGAAAATTTGTGATCAAGTGTTCAAGAGAATTCACCCATCCCTTTCAAGCATTGAGCATCTCAAGTCACCCTTCAAGGCTAGGTGTTGCATTCAAGTCAAGGATTCAACCACTAAAGAGGAGATCCATTTCCACATTCAACTTCATACAAGAAATTCTATCAACATTTCTATCACAACCTCCCTTGAGGTGATTTACATTTCAGTCTTTCATTTACATTTACTTGCAAGTAATTTCTTTCATTACTTGGTTAATTCCAAAACTGGGGTTTGACATGAAGGCAAACCCCCAATCCCAACCCATTTTCCTCTCTTTTATGTGTGTAGGTTGCAAGTTCCTATAAGTTCTAAGTTGTACTTTCATATTTGGACTCCATTTGCAAAGGCCGAAAAACACTTTTGCCACGGTCTGGGAAACTTTCCCCAAATTCATAGGGTGGCTTCGTCTTGACATATTTTGTGCATAGACAATTATTGTCTAATTTGGCCATTGAAAATTTTATGCTACCTTTCAAATAATAAAAAATAAAAAAAGGAGAAAGAAAAATTCTTATGTTAGATGATTGAAGAAAGCATACAAAGCGGTAATGCCACCTCATACATACAAATAAAAAAATATTCATAGAAAATAGCTCAAGGCATGGAAAACCAAGTAGCCTTTATGATATCACATGGTATGCCAAAGCTTCAACCACCTCCAAAGGGCGGATTGGTACATTTATTTTTTGTATAAAATACATTGTATATTTCCCATGTTTATCATCACATAGGTGAGAGAAATGGGTCTTCCTGATGCTTACTTTTACAAGAAAAGATGACTCCATCATCAAATATAGAAGGTATCTAAATATTTATAAAATATCCACCAACTTGCATGCAAGAAGAATAGAAGCTCAAATTAGAGGTATCAAAAGAGAAATGTAGAATGTTTTAATTACAATAAGTTTGGGCATTATGCAAGAGATTGCTGGAAAAAAGAAAGGTAATCAGTGAAAGAAACTTTCTAATGCAATTGTTGTGAATGTGGGTGAAAATAATTAGTCCATAGCCTTCATCATCTGCAACATTAGTGAAGAAGGAAGCCTTGAAGTGTGGTATTTAAACAATGGTTGCAATAACCACATGAGTGGTAATGAGAGTTTTTTCTCTTTTATTGATAAAATTGTCAAATCTGAGAAAAAAATGAAGAACAATGGAATAGTTCCCATTGTGGGCAAAGGATCTATTATGATGTACCAAGCAAGGTGAGAAGAAGGAGATTGAGAGTGTTTATTTTTCTCCAGGCATTAAACATACTGTCATGAGTGTTGGATAGATGATCCGAAATGGATACAAATTGTTGATGGAGAAGGGTGAATGTGTCATTTTTCACAAAGATGGGAGTAAGAAAGTTGTAACAGTAGTACAAATGACAAAGAACTAGATGCTTCCTTTAAGAATAGAAACATGTTTCTCTTCTCAATCCATCATTGCTAGTTTGAGTTTATCATCCAAGAAAAGAGTAGTAGATGGTTTCTCAAGGATTGAAGAGCCTAGTAGCAAGTGTGAAGCTTGTCTTTTGGGTAAACAACATAGGCTTCCCTTTCAAAAAGGCAACTCTAGATGCAAAAGAGAACCATTGGAGCTACTGCATACTGATTTGGTTGGCCCTATGCAAACCATATCTATTGGTAGAAGCCAATATTTTACAACCTTTATTGATGATTACAACTGTAGAACATGGGTTTATTTCTTGAAGCATAAATCTGAATCTTTTTATAAGTTTTTGTTGTTTAAAGCCTAAGTTGAAAAGGAAAGTGGGCATTGCATAAAGGTCTTGAGGTCAAATCATGGTGGGGAGTATACCTCCAATGCTTTTGTGAATTTTTGCAAGAAAAATGACATTAAGAAGGAGATAACAACCTCTTATACTCCGTAGAAAAATTGAGTGGCTAAGAGAAAGAATAGGACCATTGTGGAGATGGCGAGGAGCATGCTCAAAGAAAAAGGATTATCAAATGAATATTGGGGAGTGGCTATAGCAACAACAATAGATTTGATAAATAGAACTCCAACCAAGGTGGTTAGTGACAAGATTATACAAGAAGTGTGGTCTAGGTGCAAGTGGATGGTTGAGAACCTTAGAGTGTTTGGAGGTATGGCATATGCTCATGTGCCAAAGGAGAAGAGGCAAAATTTGGATGACAAGGGTGAGAAATGCATTTTCACAAGCTATAGTGTTCAATACAAGGCATATAGATTATATGATCCCATCACCAAGAAGATCATCATTAGTAAAGATGTTGAGTTCATGGAGAATGAGTCATGAGATGGATTGGTGGATACCTCTTTATCCACCTCACAAAATGTGTCCATTAATGATGATGATGATAAGTATGAAGATTAGAAAGATACTATAACAACTCCTGATAGCTCTAGACAATTCTTGACAACTCCTGATGTTGATAAGGAGTCAAACAAACTATCACAAAATTCATAGAATTTGTTACAGTGAATTCTATGAAGCTTTGGATTGAAAAACTTTGATAGCTCCAAATATCTCCTCACAGAAATGGGTAGAAAGGAAAGCAACCAGAGATATTAAGAGAATCAACTCTTGAAAGCTCCCAACAGTACAGATTAGAGTCTGTGAAATAGAGAAATAGTTGTAGTGAGAGTTTAGACTGCACTCTCATCTCCGTAATGCAAAAGAAGACCAAGAGTCTAACGGAGATCTACCAAGGTGAAAGAAATGAAGAAGACTTTGATGAAAATGAGAAGTTTTGATTATTTTCTCATAGTGATCCGATTTATATTGAGGATGCTATTACAGTGGAGAAATGGTGTGAGTTCATGGATGATGAAATAGAAGCAATAGAGAGGAATGATACATGGGAGCTAACTGATTTCCCTCCCAACAAGTAATCTATTGGAGTTAAATGGTTGTATAAGACCAAAAGTAATGCTAAATGAAGAATAGAGCAACATAAGAAAAAGTTGGTTGTCAAGGGGTACAAACAATAGTTTGGGAGAGACTATGATGAGACGTATGCCTCTGTGGAAAGGATGGAGACTGTGTGGATAGACATAGCTATTGTAAACCATCACAAATGGAAGGTATTTAAAATGGATGTGAAGTCCAGCTTCCTTAATGGAGTATTAAAAGAAGAGGTTTATGTGGAGCAGCCACCTTGTTATGAAGTTTTTTGTCATGAATGCAAGGTATATAGGTTGAATAAGGCTCTTTATAGGCTGAAGCAAGGTCCAAAAGCATGGTACAACAATATTGACTCATATTTTATAAGCAATGGATTTGGAAAAAGCAAGGGTGAGCCCACTCTTTACATCGAGATAGTTGATGGTAAGATTCTTATTGTTGTCTTGTAAGTTGATGATTTAGTTTTCATTAGGGATGATGGTTTCTTCATTGCTAGTTTTAAAGAGGTCATAAAAAGAGGGTTTGAGATGATAGATTTAGGTCCCTTGAGGTCCTTTCCAGGCATATAAGTAACACAAATGCATGATAGTATATTTATCTCTCAAGAAAAGTATGATAGTGAGATCTTGAAGAGATTTAGAATGCACAATAGAAAGCTTGTACCAATACCAACAACCATAGGTCTTAAATTGAGAAAGGAAGATTGTAGCAGTAGTGTTGATCTAACTAGGTTTAAGATTTTAGTTGGAAGTTTGATGTATTTTAAAGAAACTAGGCCTAATATAATGCATACAGTAAGTCTAATTTCTAGATTTATGGAGATTCCAAAGGACTCTTATTGGCAAGAAGGTAAGGGATTCCTAAAGTATGTGAATGGTAGTAAGGGATATGGCAATTTTATAAAGATTGAAATGTTTTTAGGCTCATTGGTTATATAGATAGTGATTGGGAAGGAAGTGTTTATGATAGGAAGAGAACATCAGGCTATATGTTTCATTTGGGTTCTAGTGTAATGTCATGGGATTCTAAAAAGCAACCCATTATTGGCCTATCAATAGCTGAGGCTAATTATATAGAAGAGAATGCAACATGTCAATGTTGGCAACAACAATAAAGGAAAACTAAGAGGGGGGGCTGAATCAGTTTTCACTGGATCATAAAATTTAAGCACAAATTCATATCTATTTAATTGCAGCAAGAACAAAGATAAGCATAATAATAGAAACTCACATAACACCAAGATTTTGACATGAAAAACCTGGTTAATGAAAAAAAATGGTGCTAACCTACCCACAATAAGATGATACTTTGCAGTAGTATGTGAAAATATTACAATGGGGAATGCACATGCATCCAAGCACACTACCTAGAGCTCACTACTCAATATACAATAACTTTGAAGGCTACGACCCTTAGGGAAGGTTCACGACTTTACAAGAACATTCAAACAACAATACAATTATTAATGCGGGCCAACAAAATAAATATAACACGATTAGGAAACACAAACAAGAATTTGAGAACCATCTGCAATAGCGACACCAACACCACCTAATCAAATCTTCATTGACCAAGATGTTGTTACTCAAGAACGCTCAACAACAACAATTGTGACTAGAAAGATAACTTGTAGAGCACCAAATCATGAACCATCTGAATTGGAAATGCACATGAACATCCCGAACACTCTCCTAAATATACAACTCAAGTTATAATCATTCTAGAGCACAATGGATAAAATACCAGAATACTACAACACTAAACACTGAAAAATCAATCTTCATACCGGAGTCAATAATATGATCAAATCACCAAAGAGAATCATGAAACCAAGACTAAATCAAGTATCTCTAGTTGATTCAATATATCAAATAGATAAACTAACTATATCAACTCTCTACAATCAATGACAACAATATATCCTATAAATATCAATATCCAACAATATCCCCCTTTGGCATTCCTGGCAGCATATGAAAACAAAAAAAATCAATGCAAAGAAATAAATCAACACCAACAATATCCCCCTGAGATCATGCACACAAAGATTCAAAAATAAGGCAAATTTTCACACGTTTATCTCCCTTTAACAACAATGCCAAAGACACATATAGATCATTATTCTCTCCCCCAAAGAATATGAAAATAATTATTGTCTTCTCTAAAACATACAATCACACACTGACTACTCCCCCAGAGCAGCAACACCCAATTATCAATCTAGATAAGAAGATAAGACTATAAAGTCCATCAGATTGATGCATCTCAATACATCTAATTCTCATCAGAAGGGGAAGAGACCCCTAACTTATCTCTCAGATATGAAAATATATCTGCAAGCAAAGGCTTGGTAAAATTATCTGCAATTTGATCCTTTGTAGATACATACTCCAATTTGACTTCTTCCTCACTAACTTTATCCTTCAAGAAATGATACTTGATTGATATATGCATTGTTTTAGAATGTAGTATCAGATTCTTGGTAATATTAATAGCACTTGAATTATCACAATATATAATAGTAGGCTCATCATAAACAACTCTAATGTTCTTTAGCATATGTTCATCCAAACTACCTGAGTATAGTTGCTAGTAGAAAAAATGTGTTCAACTTCTATAGTAGATAGAGAAATAATATCTTTCTTCCTACTTTCCCAAGAAACCAACTTCTTTCCCAAAAATAACGCTCCACCAATAGTGCTCTTCTGGTCATCAACATCACCTTCCTAATCACCATTAGTATAAGTATGTAACATGAAATCATCATTCTTCAGATACCACAAGCCATAGTCAACTATCCCCTTCAAGTATTTGAAAATCCTTTTCACTGTAGTAAAATTATTTTCTTTAGGATCCACTTGAAATCTTGCACAAAGACAAACAACATGTATAATATCTAGTATAGTTTGATTCAATTATAGCAATCCACCAACCATAGATCTATACAAGGTCTGATTAACTTTAGGAGATTCATCATGCTTAGACAACTAGCATCCAGTCATCATAGGAGTTCCAACAGGTTTGGAGTTAGCTAACCCAAACTTCTTAAATAATTCCTTCATATACTTAGATTGAGAAATAAAAAGCCCTTTACCAGTTTATGTAATCTTCAATCCTAAGAAGAATCTCATCTCACCTATTATAGACATCTCAAACTTTTTTTTCATATCATTATCAAACCTCATACTCAAAGCATCATCTCCTCCAAAAATAATGTCATCAATAAAATCTTCCACAATCAAAATGTTATCATTATCAACATTAAAATATAGATTACTATCAGTGGTACCTTTATAGAATCCCAACTTCATCAAATACCTATCCATTCTAGCATACCAAGCTCTATGGACTTGTTTAAGTCCATACAGTGCTTTCTTTAATCAGCATACCATGTCTCCTTCATCTAATAATGAAAACACATCTGGTTTCTCAATGTAAACTTCCTCTTCTAAATCACCATTCAAAAAGGCTGACTTTTTATCTGTATGATATACCTTGAAATTCTTATAAGAAGCATATGTAAGAAGTATTCTAACAACTTCAATTCTAGCTACCAGAGCAATAGTCTCCTCATAATAAATTCCTTGCATTTTTTAATATCCTTTACATACCATCCTTTCTTTATTTCTAACCACTTCACTAGCTTCATTCAACTTATTTCTGAATACCCATTTTGTGCCAATCACATTCTTGTCCTTTGGACTTAGAACAAATTCCCATGTATTGTTCTTCTTAATCTGATTCAATTCTTCGTCGATAGCTTTTATCCAATTCTCATCTTTACAAGCTTTAGCAACATCTTTAAGTTCAATCTTGGAAATCAAACATATCTCTTCAGCAACAATCCTTCTCCTAGTCATCACACCTCTATTTTTATCACCTATAATCTGATTTTCAAAATTATTTAATCTCACATACCTTGGAGTGTTCTGATTATTCTAATTCTCAATTTCTTGAATTTATTCATTGGTAGCAGTAATATCTGGATTAACTATCTCACTTTAGTCTCTTATAATGCACTTGATTTGAAATAACATCTTGATCATCAAACTCATATCCACGTGCTCTGATCTTCTTTCCATGATATTCATCAGCCTTAACATTTGCACTTTCTACTATCTTTCTCAACCTCTTATTGTAGCACTAGTAGGCCTTGCTCTTTGTAGAATAACCCAGGAATATTCCTTCCTCACATCTTGCATCAAACTTTCCTATATTCTCATCTCTTTTGATATAACTTTTTCTTCCAAAAATTCTAAAATATCTAACTATAGGAACATGACCAAACCATAACTCATATGGAGTCTTAACATAATCACCTTTTATATGCACCTGGTTGAGTGTGTATACAACAGCGCTAACATCTTCTTTCCAAAAGGTCTTCAACATATCTCTTTCAATTAACATAGTTCTAACAACATCTAAAATAGTTTTGTTCTTCCTTTCAACAACTCCATTTTGTTGAGGGGTTCTAGGAGCAGATAACTGTCTTTTAATTCCATACTTTTCACAAAATGAATCAAACTCACCAGATGTGAATTCTCCTCCTCCATTAGATCTCAGACATTTCATCTTAAATTCCATCTTTGTGTCTACCTTATCTTTGAATATCTTGAATTTCTCTAGTACTTTTGATTTTGCCTTTAGAAAAGTAACCCACATCATTCTAGAATAGTCATCAATCAACAATATGAAATGCCTGTCACCATCCATACTTCTCACTCTTGTAGGATCACACAAATTAGTATGCACAAGATCTAGTAATCCATTAGATGTTTACAATTTACTCTTAAATAAAATTATTGTTTTCTTTCCCAACTGATATTCTTTACATATCGAATTAAAAGGTTTCACAATCTTAGGCAAATCTCTAACAACTTCACTAGAACTTATCTTAATCATGTAGTCAAAATTAATATGACACATCCTTTTATGCCAAAACCAACTTTCATCTATTTGAGATCAAAGATATTGAACATAATATAAGAGCTAAAGAAACATGAATTCTCTACAACACTCTCTTCTCTACACTTCTCACTGAAATATGAATTCTCTTGTTCACAGATGTTAATCTTCCAATAGTCATCTCCAAGAAACTTCAAATGACACTCCATCTAGTGCTTTCATACAATGTAATTACTTCTATCAAATCTGGAATTATCTTTCTTGAAAACACAAGTTGACTTATCAGATCTCCTCAAGTGGTCAAGCTTCTTCCAGAGGATCTAGCTCTGATACCAATTGTTGGCAACAACAACGAAGGAAAACTAAGAGGGCGAGGTGAATTATTTTTCACTGGATCTTACAATTTAAGAATGATATCATATCTAATCAATTGCAGCAAGAAAAAATATAAGCATAATAACAACAACACACATAAAAACAAGATTTTGACATCAAAAACCTAGTTAGGGAAAAACCATGGTGGGAACCTTACAACAATAAGATGATACTCTAAAGTAGTATGTGAAAATATTATAATGGCGAATGCATGTGCATTTAGGCACATTGCCTATATTTGATTGCTCAAGATACAATGACCCAGAAGGCTAGAACTCTTAGGGAAGATTCACTACCTTACAAGAACATTCAGACAATAATCCTATTTGCTTGAGCTGAAAGAATAGCATCTCCTAATGCCTGATGATAGTTCCAGTTAAGCACATTTGGTTTCTCTACAACACTCTCTTCTCTACACTTCTCACTGAAATATAAATTCTCTTGTTCACACATACACCACTCTCTAATAATGTAGACATAATACCCATATTCAAATTACATGAATATAACACCTATTTATACAAATCATCAACCTTGACTACATGGTTGACTCAACCCTTGAGACCTAATTACCAAATTACATCACACGATACATAAGTCAACCACTAGACCAATATAATGCCATTATGACATAGGATGGACCCAAATCAAATCCATGAACATGCAAAACAAATAGAAATCTTGCCAAGATCATCCACAACACGCTACACCATCAAAAATGTTGCATAACACAAATAACATCACCGGACTCATAAGATCCTCAATAACATGCACAATGATTAATACAAACCAATAAAACAAATAGGGCATTATTAGGAAACACCAACAAGCACGTTAGAACCATTTTTAATAGTTGCACCATCACCACCTACTCAAATCTTCATCGATCAACACCCTGATACTCAAGAACACTCAACAACAGCAACTAGGACTAGAAAGATAACTTCTGGAGAACCAAATCATAAACCATTTTTAACATCCTGAACACTCTCCCAAATCCACAACTCAAGATATAATCATTCCTAAGCACATCAGATTAAATACCAATATACTTGCAACACTTAACACTAAAAAACCAATCCTCATACTGAAATCCATAACTTGATCAAATCACCATATAGAATCGTGAAACCAATATTGAATAAAGTATCTCTAGTTGATTGAACATATCATATAGATAAACCAACCAGATCAACTCTCTGCAATTACTAGAATAACAAAACAAATGAATATGTTCACATCAATGACAACAACATATCATAGCAGCAACAATATCCAACCATCAAGCTATTTGGTTGAGAAGAATCTTGATAGATTTGAAGGAAGAACAAGAGAATGGAGCAACAATATTTTGTAACATTATTGCATCAATCACATTAAGCATAAACCATGTGTTTCAAGGAAGAAACAACCACATTGAGATCAGGTATAGTTTCATTAGACGTTTTGTTGATAATGGTGAAATAAAAATGGAGTTTTGTAGGTTTGACTAGTAGCTAGCAGACATTTTCATCAAGCCATTGAGTAGAGAAAACTTTGAGTGCCTAAGAAGAAATTTGGGTGTGGTTGATTTGGATTATGATTGATCTTGTTTGTTGGCTCAAGATAAAGGGGGGGTGCTGGAATTTATTGTCTGAGCAACCAAGTCTTCTCCCATGTAAACTCCACCTACATGTTAGGAGTGGTACAGTAGAAACAACCTGGAGGAAGATTGTGTTCGGATCTTTATCCCAATAGCTCCTCACCTGAACAACAAAGGAGTAAACGAGGTAGGTTATTTTGAATTTGAATTTGGGGGGAATTTTTGAGAAGACAAGTAGACAAAAAGGGAGAATGTTTTCCAAAATGTAGTATCTAGCCTAGTAGTAGCAAAAGATAGCAAAAAGAGAATGTGCAAATGCTAGACAACAGTCTAAGTAGAGAAGAATAATAGTAGCAGCTTGTAGGTGTACACATAGCTTATTAGTTGAGTAGAGATCACTCCTGATCATTGTTGATTATTTGAAGTTCCAGGTGATAATTTATTTGTAGTGAGCTTTGAGAAGCTCTGCTTTTTGTATAGTTGAATGCAGCTCTTGATTGTTGCTTGTAGATTACAGATCAATAGTTATTTATAAGTTTGTAGTTTGTATTTTGTAATAGTTTCATTTACACTTCATTTAATAGAAGGAAAAAGAATATTTCTTGTCTCCTACTTTTATTGTTTGGCATTGTTGATTTGCATTCCCTGTTGATTTGGAAAAAGAGTTGCAATCTCTATGGTTTGGCTTTTGATCTTGAATGCTCCAACCCTGTTTGCAAATATTTTTATAATAATGACATTTAGTTGCATGCCATGCTATAATTTCACATTTTGTATTCATTCTACTAGTGTGACTACACTCTTTACCTATGTTTGGTTCTTATTGTCATTATATTTTATAAGTGCTAGCTTTGACCTCTCTATGGTATCCAAAACAAATTTTTGCATATCATTTATATCATAATCCTTAAGCTATATCATTGGGAAATCTATCAAACATATATAGCACCTCACCCCTCTCAACTCTTGACATTTAATAAATAATCATAAACCAATTTTCTATTATATAAATGCTAGGTCTCTACACATACAAATATAGGACAATAGTTTGTGATCAACCTAATCTATTCTTTGTTAACCACTATTAGATCTAGGTTCTGTATATGTTTTTAGAGATACATGCATGAATTTTTATTAATTAGATATATTCCTAAAAGTGATCACCAAATGCTTTGGCAACCTTATTAGCTAAATATGATGATGATGTTAAGGAAATACTAGTATATTACATTGGTTGTATTCAACTTGATTATGAAAATTGCTAATCTACGATTGAAAAGTAGTGCCTTGCTCTCATCTTTAAAAACTAGAAGTTAAGGCATTGCATTCTCCATGTAGAGACTCACTCGGTGAACTCACAATAATGGTTCCCATGTTTTTGCCACTTTTGACAATGAGATTAACATTTTTAAAATAATCTTCACCTGCCGACAATTATAACTTTTAAACTATTAAGAATTTGAAGATGATGTAAATTAGTGATTTGTAGCATTTTGTCTGTAGATTCTAAATATATTTTTTACAATTTTTTTTGAAGATTCTTTTAAAAAAAATTCCATCTCCTTCGAAAAGTGGTTTTTTATAGCAAACTACATTTTTTAAGAGAGATGTGCCTCCCAAAATGCATAACTTTTTTTCTATAAATGATAAAAACTAAATTCTTTCAAATTTTGGTTTGTAACATGAATATCAGGGCTTGTTGTTGGTTTAATCATGATATGTTGAATATTTTTCATTTTATTAAGTTTTGAAGTCTGACTAGTTATAATTCAGACATAGGTTTAAGTTTGAACACATAACTTGTTCTATATATATCGAAATTCAATTTATTTATTTTTTGTTAGAAAGAAGACATCAATACCTGGGGCATAGATATTTTTCAAATTATTTTGAATTAGTTTCCTATTTTTCCTAATATGTTGAATAGGGAAGTTCATGTTCTGTGAAAAACCAATATTCCATAAAATTAAAAAAACAAGAACATAATAAATTTACAATGTAATAAAATTATACTCATTGGAAAACTTGCTCCGAGCACTAGCATCTTATATTTTGGGTTATCAAGATTAGTTCATTTTTGCCTTGACCCAAAGGTTTGAAGGCAAAAATTTCCTAGAACTCTGAAAACTTTGGGGAGAGATCTCTAAAAAGTGGGTTCGAATGAACAGTGGTTTGAGTGAAGGGGCTCAAACCCCCTGGGAAAAATTATGATGTGTACTTTCATGTAACAGTCAAGTTCAAATGAACCTGACCTTTTCTAACTGTCAACATTCATTCGAACCCTGGCCGACCCAATTTATTTATTTTTTTACATTTTTGTATAGTCATATAAATATACATAATGTTTTTCATTTTTTTACACACAAATGATTAAAACAATTTGCATTTTTGGATGAAAGAAGACATTTGAAAGTTATTTAGAGGGCAATAATTTAAAGATATTTGAAGTTTATTTTAAAAGCATGGGGAACAAGAAGAGAAGGCAAAATAAGACTTAAAGGAATTATTCTTCCGAAATGGAACAAAGATATCAAGAACAAAGAAGGTAAAGCTATCATGATACAAGTCTATATTTTTATTTCTATTTCTATTTAATTTTATATATATTGCATACCAAAAATTGTGTTTATTTGTTAGTATTAGTTAAATATTTTTTATCTAATATTTTTATCAAAATTATTTTAAAGAATATTAATAAAATTAATTTAATTTATATAATAGTTCTATCTTAATTAAATCTAAATGATGTTATTTTTATTAAATTAATTGGAAATAGTAGGATTAAAAATAATCTCATTTTAATTAAAAATAATTATGCTTTAATTTGAAATAATATGTTTATTTGCAAATTTCAAATTCCATTAACTTGCTTGTTGTGTAATTGATATTTTCTCAACCCCCTTAAGTCCATTTCTAATAGATCATGGTTTTAATTTAAAATTTAGATCTTTAGGACCCCTCTCTTTCCCATTTATTGTTTATTATTTATAATTTAATTTAGATAGTCCATAAATATATAATTTAATTTAGATTTTGAAACCATGTGTCTTTATAGTTTAGCAAACACTTCAATTGGTGCTCTAAAATTAACAAAGTTGTCTTTTGTGTCTTTAGCAATAGGCTCTTTCTGTTTTATCCTTAGAAAGGGGCCTTCCTCTTGAGTAGCCCTTAAGGCTCGATGAGAGGGAATGACCCAAAGTGGTAACAAGCTAAAGCCAAGCTCTTCCAAGCCACTATAAATAAATGTGTTTGTGACAAAATTTGTAAGCAACGGGTGTTACATTCTGCTATAACAGCATTATGACTCCCCATAAACCCTATAGAGTGTAACCTCTATAGGTTGGGAGGCCTTCCATTTAATGAAGCGTAACACGTTGCTGATTATAGCCACCCGAATAGATGCCCTTACTAGACACCTTTTGTGTTAGAAGCCAAAAACCTTCTAGTTGTTGGCACATAAGGTCGAACCTCTAAAGCGGCTCACATCCTTACAGTTCTTAGTAGAGATACAAATTTCTCCATGAGGAGTTTTCATGGGGATTGTTGATTTGCTGTCGCAGAGAAGTGAGTGTCATGGAGGGGAGCCAGTGT
Source organism: Cryptomeria japonica (assembly GCF_030272615.1). Lineage (NCBI taxonomy): Eukaryota > Viridiplantae > Streptophyta > Pinopsida > Cupressales > Cupressaceae > Cryptomeria > Cryptomeria japonica. The sequence continues at coordinate 74,572,059 of NC_081408.1, read as the reverse complement.
GGTCAAGCACCTAAGTATCCGCTCTAAATTGCCTAGCTTGGGGTAACCCCCCAAGTGAGATTCAACAACTACTGTCTCGTCCAGCCCTAGGATTTGTGCTTGCATGATCAAAAAAATCAAACACTTTCAAACAAACAATCATTGTGTCTTCTTTGTTTTCAAGTGTATGCAAAACTATTTCACATTATACTTGAGTCCCCTTAAAACCTATACTATGTGATACTAGGACCTATTATATGATATTAAGACCTATTATATGTGATAATACCTATCTTAAATATGATATAATAGAATCTATTATGACATAATAGGTCTTATTGTGACTTAATAATATGATCACGTATGCAAAAACATTTCACATTATATATTTCAGTCTGGGCCTTAAGACCTATATTTATGATATATTAGGGCCTATTATGTACATGTGATAAATTAATGACCTATTATCACATAATTTAGGTCCTAATATCACATACATAATAGGCCCTAATATTAATGACCTATTATGACATATGAGGTCCTATATTAAGTAATTTATTAATAAGACCTATTGTGTCATAATAGGTTCTAACTTATATCATATTTAAGACCTACTTAATTTCATGTGATAGGTCCTTTAATATCACATAATATATATAACTTAAGGGGAGTTAAGTATATTAATGTTAAATGTTTTTGCATACATGGTCATATTAAGTAATAATAAAGCCTATTATGTGATATTAGGACTTATTATGTGTTTATAAGTTAAATATGACATAAATTTAGAACCTATTATCTTATAATAGGTTCTATTTATATGATTGGATGTATGCAAAAGCATTCCACATTATACTCAAGAGTCCCCTTAAGACCTATATTATGCAGATATTAGAACCTATTACATGTGATATTAGGAGGTCTATTATGTAGTAATAGGTCTTAAATATGACATAATAGTCCACCTGTTATGACATAATTTTTAGGTCTTACTAAATGTCTTGAAAATTTAATTTCAAATTAAACTTGGAATTTCATTGCATTAAAAATATTCTTTGTCATCTTAAATTATGTGTAGAAGGGGCTCGAGAAGAAGGGAGTTCTCAAGTGGGAGTTGAGGCAAATGAACCTATTGAAGAACACAATATAGTTGATGAACATAGGGAGGAGCTTGCCTAAGTTGAACCAATGGAGGTTGAAGGAGAGGGGTTAGGCTCCTTACCTCCTACCACCGATATGGATGAGCATATTGTGGATCTAGCTAAACGAGTGAAGAGAAATATTTCTTATAAAAATTTAGATCATTTACTTAAAATGGATGTGGATGAGTTGAAATGTCTTAGTGAAGAGCCTAGAAATACTAAAAGAATGTCAATGAATAAAAGTGCAAAAGAAATAATGTCTCATTTCTACAATCTTGATACTACACTAGAGAAAGCTCAATTGTTATTAATTGTAATTACTCATAAAGACTTAATAGATCCACGAAAATTGTTGGGTATAGATACAGCAAGTCAAAAGAGCAAAACTTCTCAGCTACAAAAATCTATTGTTCATAATGTTAAGAAAGGTTTGGTGAACATTGGTAAAAAAATCTTGAACAATAGATAAGACCATTTCAAGAAGAGTGATGTTGACATCTTTAGTAAATGAAAGATTGCCTCAAAAGAGACAAATCTCTTCACTGTCATCTGAGTTTGGTTTTAGTAGAAGGACAATATCAAAATATATGAAAAGTAGAAAGAGTTTGGATGATACTACCTCAGAAGGGAATTGGACAATTATGTGTAGAGCTCTTCATTCAGATAGAATTGAAGATGTTGTTAGGAACTTCATGACAACTTTTTGGAATGATAATACTCATCCTTCATCAATAAGTAGAGATGTAAAACATTGGTTAGACATAACAAAACATGAATTGTATGGGTTGTTTACTAAAATAAACCCTCATATAAAGATTGGACAAACCATGTTTGAACGGTTAAGGCCATATTATGTGAAGGTAAACAAAGTCTTTGAAACTAGTTGTTTTCGTTATCACATCAAATTTGATCTATACTATCAGGTGTTTTGAAAGATTAGAGAAGATAGTGATGGTTATGAAAAATATCCTCCTAAATGAACAAGTAAATTCATAGCATCCATCTTATGTGATAAATCAGATGATAATGCAACCGGTCAAATGAATTGTATAAAAGGAATTTGTGGAACATGTGGGGAGTTGGCTAAATTTCCTTTGAGACATGAAGACACTGACATGAGGAAGATGGTAAATTGCAAGAGTTACAAGTACAAAAAATTTGAAACAAAATTTGGAAAGGAATCTACAAGGTTAGATTATGTAGAAGAGGAAATACCTATTGGAACATTTATGCAAAATTTTCATAAGTTGATAAAACCATACATATGCCATGGGTTTTTTTCCAAGTGGAAAGAAGAACAATTTAAAACATTATGAGACACTTTCCCACTTGGATCTATTCTATCTGTAGTAGAATTCATAGAAAATTACTCTTTTGTACATCAAAAAGAGATTCAATCAGAGTATTACTTTTCAAAGCAAATCACTATTATGATGCATGTGTGTTATTGACATGTACAAATGGACTTAAATGGTGTTGATAGTACATTTTAAAATCGTGTCATTAAGAAAGAGTACCACTTCTATATTAGTGATGATAAGGAGCATGACACACTTTTTGTACAACATTTCTTTAAGAAGTTTTTTGAATATTTGAAAGAGAGAGGCATAACAATAGTTAAACATTTTGTTTAGTCTAATGGATGTGTGACACAATTCAAATCTTTGAGGCCATTTTATGTACTATGTAGATATCATTGAAATGACAAAATACATGTTTGGAGTTTTTTTGAGAGTGATCATGGAAAGGTTGAACATGATGGTGGAGGAGATTGTATCAAACGTGCTCTAAGAAAGCATCAAATAAATTATAAAGGAGATCGTATAGATGGTGCACATGATGTTGTTGAATGGTGTATGAAAAAATTTATGCAACCTAATTATCCTGATGAATCATCATCAGGAACATAAAGACCCATTCCATATAGAGTGTTTTGGGAGATAATCGATACGTGTTCTCTTTTAGTGTTTTATTTAAATATTTTTTTAATTTTTTAAAATATTCCTAGTTCAAATGTTTTAAATTAACAACTTGATCTACATGTATGTTCATGTACACATGTACATTTTGTAGATGTGGATAGAAGATCAATGCATGGATGCAAGAGCATGGAGAGGACAATATCTTTGCATTGTGTCATGAGTACAGATAATTGCCCATGGACATTGTACACTAGGGATTATTCATGTTTTTGTTCTGATTGCATTTTGGAAAACTATGTTGATTGCAAGAACCAAGAGCTTGGATATGTTAGTGAATGGAATTTGGTGCCACTAGATGTTTCTGAAACATACAAGGATTCAAATGTGGATGAAATCTTTGAAGACATTCCTTTGATTTCTCATGATTATGACCATATTTCATGATTGATTTAAAAAGGTATATGACATGCACATATATTTAAATTATATATATAGCTATTTCCTCTAAAAATGTTGCATACATGTAAACAAATAATATAAGTTTTAAATCAAGTACATACATTTTAAATTTATTTAACTTGTTTCAAATTGCAGGAGATATTTTTGTAGTCATACTAGAAGATGAAAATATAGAAGGTGTTAGTTATTATTTATTGCATTGCATAAAAGAGAGAAAGAAGTTAACAAAATCTGAAATGAGCAATGGAATGTCCTTTCCCACAGGTTTGAACTGATTTGAACGTTTAAATTATTTTAAATAAATTTATTTTAAACATGCACACATCTGCACATGTTTTAATTTTTATATGTACACAGCTTTCTTACATGCAATTTTTTCATTTCTCATTTCTTATATACATGTACATGTAGGCTTAGTTGTAGTGCAAGGGACATATTTCAAACAAGTTAAAATTGTTCAACATGGGATTTATTTCACTGAATACCAAATTGACAACATGGTATATCAGTATAGCCACTTTGTCATTGTTGTTGGCATAATTCTTCATACAATTCCACATCGCGGGCGGTCTCAAAAGTGGAGACTAGATAGTGAAGATCATGAGAAAATATTAAGTGTTATTGAAGAGCGGTCTAAACCACTTTATGTGGTATGAAATATTTAGTAAACCAAAGTACATGTGTTTCAACCCATAAATTGAATTGATACTTGATAAATTAGAACTTAACCTATTTTGAAACTTGGATAAATTATTATTTTTTTGCTCGATAAAAGGCCTAAGCCAAATTTTATTAATAAATAGTATTACAATCTCCGCTCAGTGCATGCGTCGATAAGAAATAGCAGAGAGGAGAAAACCTTTGGCCTTGCCTGAGACCATAGGTCTAGTCAGTGACTAATAACATTTAATGATTTACATATAATCTTTTACAAATTCTTCATTCTGGCTGATCAAAAAGCCCTTCATAGGTAGCATCTATAATTTCCATGAGGTAATATGCTTCTGCCAAACTTCATAGTTCATTGTTACCATATTTGCCATCTTTTGATTATCTTGCAAAATAGATTCTCAAAACAATCCTTCAACAAAACCACTTTATTAAGTGTTAGTGCCAAAGAGAAGAAGAAGAGCTAATATTATCTCTGCATACTTACCCCTGTTGTTATTATAGCCTAGTTTTCTTTCATATTAAGTCAGCATCAAATATTTTTGGCTATACTATGAAAGATTACCCAGTCTATAATAATATTAGGGGTATAAACACTGGTCAACAAAGGACAAACTTGGATAAATTATTAAATACATTAAAGTTTTTGAATTTAATATATATATATGGCTTGTGTAGACCATATATTGTTTAGTTAAATATGAAATTTTCAGTTATATTAAATTAGGATGTATGAAGTTAATGTACATGTTAAATAATACTTTCGTGCACGTATGTAAAGTAAATTGGACATGTGGAAGAGTTGAAAATGTGTTAAGGCTCGATGTATGCACTTGATTAGGATGTATAGTCTATATAATTCTAAATGCATGTATGCATATGTAATTTGTAAGTTGTTAAAATAATTTAGCATGTATCTAAAGTAAATTAGGACATGTATTTATTTAATTAAAAATGCATATTAAATTAGGACGTATGTGTAAATTTGATATTAGATTAGGACATGTGTGTAATAATTGAAGAACAGTCTAAACCACTTGATATGTTGTGAACTATTTAGTATATACCTAGAAGTACAAGGTGTGAACTATTTAGTACACCTAGAATTTAAATTATTGAATATGTTCATTAACTTGAGTTTGTTCATTTGATATGAACAAGTGTGATTTTTATATTGTTCATGGCTTGCACAGTGGAGTGGATATATTGTTCACAAAATCATTTAAATTCAATGCATATCTACATATACATATTACATGTAGTAAAATTTAAAATTTAAAATTTAAATTATAAATATATGAATCTTGTTTTAATCTATCTACATGTACACAAATTCAATCATAGATATAAATAAATTTGATAGTTTTAGAGGACTCTTAAAAACATTTTATAAATTAAACATTTAAACCAATTCAATCTAGATGATCTTATATGATATAATTTAAAAGAATAATCCAACATGCACATACATATACATGTGATCTAATAAGCTACATATAATCAAACATACATGCATGAAATATATAATCTGATCAAACACAAACTATATAAAGTATAATCTAGAAACTTCATACATGCATGAATATATAATATGAAAGTCTAAAATGTACATATATAAAAAGATAAACAAGTGAGCTATAAAGTCCAGCAAATCAACATGCATCATGTCGGTAATGAACATAGAGACCATCTAAGGGAGAGTCAAGGTGAGAGTCTGGATGTCCAATAGACCCCTACAAAAGTAGAATTTATTTAAATATTAAATATAGATCTCTAGACACATATATACATATGTGCATATATTTTTAAATATAATCAAATCCAACTAGTTAAATTCAAATTCAAATATAAATTGTAACGCACATACATACATGTACATATATATAAAAAACCATAACTAACCTGTCCATTAGCAACATGTGTAGTATCAAAAGAATCTCTCCTAAGCACATGCTCAGAGCTCAAGCTAGGAGTGACATGAGCTAATTGTTATACATATACATATATACATGTATTTAAGGATTAGTCTAGGATCAATTTAAATGATACAAGGTAACTTTTATTATTTATTAAATGATCTATATATGGATTTATCATACATTACAACATATTAATCTTGTAAAAAATTAAATGCACATGTACATACTTGTGTATTAGGAGTAGGCTGTATAGTCTGATCATATCCTGTGATCATATGAACTACATCACTCATGCCTGTATATCTCTTTGGTTGTATGTATGACTGAGGAGTGTTGATGTAGAAACCTCCTTGTAACCTACCAAACACCTCAAAATGTATGACACTAGACCCTCAAAACAATAATGGGGTCATATCAAGGCAAGGCTCTACAACATTAGTTCAATCTTCTCACCATCTCCAAGGTTCATACCTACTCAATCTTGGTTATCTTGTCCCAACACACTCTACAATACCTACAAGGGATCCTAAGAATTTTCATACATGTTTTGGGTCATAGAAGACTCCCCAAGGTTATACCAAGCACCGGTTATAAGTATTCATCCCCATTCCTTAAGAAACCTTCCCAATTAGGCCTATTTGCATGTAGCCCTTTTTAGCAGGTAAAGAGACCTTAAGTTCAAAATTTCTCAAACACCTTGGAAAAATAATTATGGATTAAATTACCCTTTTGGAAGTTACACAATCTACCAAAAGGAAGGGTCAATGTGTGACAAAAAAAGGTCTGAACCGATAGGATGTTGACAATCCCATAGGGCTAATTAGGCCTCCAGTTGTGAAGCACCTATATCTAGTTGAGTAAACCGGCCAATTACAACTTCATGGTCATGTGGGGAACCATAAACCATAAGGGATTCCAAGGTTACATGCCTGGAATCATTGCCACTTACACACAAGGGTAACTATTATTATTCAAGGTCTAGGTAGCCACATAGAGATGTCTACCTAGGGTCACTCTAAACACACATCTCCCTTGCTCCCCCTACAAAACACTCTTGGGTTCCTAGAATAAACTTACCTTACTTTCCTTCACCCAAATCCCATTGGTCTTAGATTGATAAAGTGCAAGATATGGTCATGGAGGAGGAAAAACCCAAGGTAAACGCTGGTTTTCCGGGTACCTACAGTAAAACTTGAATATCAGGAGAAAAACACATGAATAGGAATTCAAACCAAATCCAAAATAAATTTAACTCTCCACTCTAAAAAATACAAATCTTTGGGAATGGGTAACAATTCGTACAGTACCGTACCATGGACCAAAACTCCAAAATTGCAAGAAAAACTCAGAATTCTATTAGTTTGTTGTCACCACGACTCTTCTCCTTACAGTCTCTCCTTGAAAATTGGATCCACAAGGTGTATAAAACCACTCCACAACTACTCTCAACCTAAAGCAAGAGGTTATATCCATTGGAGGAGTTTCAAATAAACAAAATGCAAAAAGTGCATAAAAGTTGCTCATGACAAATTTTGACAACTTTTGCAATAGTTGTCAAAATGTCATTTTTCACCTCCTAATGCCTTGGGTCAAGTCTAACCCCTCCTAAAACAACCTAGAATCACTAAACCCAACACATTTGATCCCCTATTGTCCAAAAGTCCTAATTGGCTTATAGAAATGCCAAAATAGGAGTTGGGCTCAGAAGATGGGGTTCTTTATTACAAACACACAATGCATGATTGAAAACCTATACAAAACATTCTAAATATGTATAGACCTAAAAATGGTTTGAAGATAATTAATTAAATAAGAAATTATTTAATTAATCTCTCCTTCCCAATTTAATTAAATTCACTAAACAATTTGATTAAATTTCTCTCTTATCTACTTATTAATAAATCTAAGGATTTATTAAATAGGTTCATTTCATTTCACCCCTTTAATTAATTAATTCAAATTAATTAATTCCCTCCACCATAATCATTTCTTCCAACTCCTAATTAGTTAAAACAATTCAAATTCATGAGTCGTTGAAACTAATTAGCCATTTGCCTATTAAATGAATTTCTAAATTCAAAACCTAACCCATTCTACCTACCACCTTGTCCCCTTTCGTGCACATCTTCTAGAACCTTTGTGACACTTGTCACTAAGTGTTCCCTTTAATCCAACTCCATTTGCCAACCTCCTCCAATTTAACCATTGATATCTTCAGATCAATCTCAATCGTTGATTCATGCCAACTGACCCCTAGCCTTGGAAAATCCTATAAATAGACCCTATTTTGGAGAACAAATGGCCAATTCATGAATTCAACCACTTTACTAATTCATGCTCAATTTTAACTCATTTTCATTGTTACTATAGGCATCTAGCTTATAGTTTATTAGTTTTAGCAATGTTATCATGCTCATTTCAGCTTAACTCTTAGCTTAATCATGCTAGGATAATCATGAATTCATATAGCTTAATCATGCTATCATGCTAGATCATGCATCTTAATCATTCAAATCCTCCATCTAAGTGTAGTCAAGTCATTGGAATTTGCATACTAAGATCTGAGAGAAAAATTCATACTCGCATTTACTAGGAGGCAATAAGTCGATTAGCTATGGTTTTACGTTTCATTGATTTAATCTACTAACCATGCTTGCAATGATTTTTTGAGTGTTTTGTGTTGTAGGAACAGGTATAATAGGTACACACAAATACACAACAAAATACATATTTGATTCCTTAGCCTCCCTTCTCAGAGTCTGAATTATTATCTTGAAGGGTTTTATGGGGTGCTCCTGCACCATACTCCCCAAAAGAAGAAATCTCAAGTCCACTTGAGATGAGAGTCTACATGTCTGCACCATGGTCTTTGATCTATTGTTCTGTCATCTAGACTACTTCAAACATAGGTTGTCCTTTCCAAGCCACCAAATACTCCTTGTATGATTTTTTCCTTGTTTTCTTTGCAACCTTAGTGTCTATAACCTTATGTAACTTAGGTGGTTCATGTTTGGGAGTGTCATCATCTGCAATAACCTGAATTGTGTTTTCTTTTGCATCAACACTAGATTTATAAAGAGTTAAGTCACAAACATTAAAGATAGTTGACAAACCAAGATCAGGTGGGAGTTGAATTTCATAAGCATTTGGGCAACATTTCTTCAAGATTTGGCAGGGTCCAATCTTTATTTGTATCAACTTTGTATATCTACCTTTCGGAAGTCTTTCCTTCTTCAAGTGAATCCACATCAAACTGAACATCTCTCTTTTTTTTTGTCAGTGTGAGATTTATATCTTTCTACAGATTGTTGAAGATGAGTTTTAACTTGGTCATCGATTTCCTTTATGGTGGTAGCAAAGGTTCCTCCATCTGCACTAATGGCATCTCCTTGAGGTAGTTCTCTAAACTCAATCACACCCCTTGGGTGGATGCCATATACAATCTAGAAGGGTGACTTACTGGTACTCCTATTCACAGTATCATTATAGGAGAATTCTGCCTGAGACAATATACTATCCCATCTTTCTCCATGTTGTCTAGTCAAACACCTTAATAGATTCCCTAGTGACCTGTTTACAACTTCAGTTTGGCCATCCATTTGGGTATGGTAGGATGACGAGAAGGATAAATTTGTACCAAGATTCTTCCAAAGGGTCCTCCAGGAGTGACCAATAAATTTCACATCCCTATCAGAGACTATAGTCAAAGGCAAACCATGTGTCTGGACAATCTCCTTGAAGAACAAGTCTGCAACATAAGAAGCATCACAAGTGGTTTTGCATGGCAAGAAATGTGCCATCTTACTAAACCTATCCACCACTACAAAAACACTATCATATCCTTTCCTTGTCCTAGGAAATCCTAAAAAAAAATCCATACTTTTTCTTTCCCATGGTCTTGAAGGTATGGATAAAGGTTGGTATAGGCCTACATTGGTGGACTTTCCCTTTGCCTTTTGGCAGATCACACATGTCTCCAAAAATCTCCTGACATTTGCCTATATTTTGGGCCAAAAATAGTGTCTCTTCACCAAATCTAGTGTCTTGTCAAGACCAAAATGGCTTTCCATTGCTCCACAATGTTTCTCCTTATTTATATTCAATCTCATAGAGCATTTGGGTATGTATAGTTGTGCACCCTTAAACAACAATCCATTTTGAATCAAAAATTCAAAATACCCAACATGAAATCATTCATCAAATGAAGCACATATCTTATAGGCCTCTCCAAAGTCTTCATCATCCTCATACATGGATTTCAATGATTCTATTCCAACACTCTCCAACTGAATCTGATTTGTAGTTAGGACTCTTCTACTCAAAGCATCTGCCACCTTATTCATGACCCCTTTCTTGTGCTTAAGAATGAAAGTGAAAGATTGTAGGGTCTCTACCCACTTCATGTGCCAGTGATTCAACTTTTCTTGACTATTTATAAAGCTAAGGGCCTGATTGTCTATGAAAATTGTGAATTCTTTTTGTAGTAAGTAGTGTCTCCACTTTTTCAAGGATTGGACTAGAGCATACATCTCTAGGTCATAGGATGAATATTTTGTCTTTGCCTCATTCAACTTCTCACTAAAGAAAGCAATAGGCCTTCCCTCTTGACTAAGTATTTCTCCAATAGCCATGTGAATAGTATCACACTCCACTTCGAAGATCTTGTTGAAATCGGGTAGGGCAAGGACCGGTTGCTCAACAACTTTTCTCTTCAATGTTTCAAAAGAGTTATCTATTTCTTTTGTCCAACTAAAACTGCACGTTTGTCCTCCCTTGGTGGTATCAAGCATAGGAGCACAAATATGGCTAAATCCTCTTATAAACTTCCTACAGAAGGTAGCTAGACCATGAAAACTCCTAACATCATTCATTGTTCTAGGTGTAGGCCAAGAAAATATGGCACTCACCTTTTCTTGATCCATTTTCAAATCACCATATGAAATTATAAATCCCAAGTAAATGATCTCTTCCTGCATAAATAAACACTTTTCCAAGTTTATCATTAATTCCTCTTCATACAATATTCTTAGGACCAGGTCTACATGTTTTTGGTGCTCTCCTTTGGTTTGACTGAAAACTAGAATGTCATCTAGGTAGACTATAACAAATTTCCTTATAAAATCCCTCAAGACTTCATTCATTAACCTCCTAAAGGTACTAGCTGCATCAGATAAGCCAAATGGTATGACTTTCCACTCATACAACCCCTCATTTGTTTTAAATACAGTCTTCCACTCATCTCCTGGCCTAATCCTAATCTAATGATAGCCACTCTTTAAGTCAACCTTTGTAAAATATCTAGCATCCCCCAAACAATCTAATAAATCTTCAATCATAGGCATTGTAAACTTACACCTGATATTAATCTTCTTGATATCTCTTGAGTCAGTGCAAAGCCTCCACGTGCCTTCCGTTTTGGGTGCCAAGACTAAAGGGACTGCACATGGGCTCAAACTTTTGCCAATCAATCCAGACTCCAACAATTCTTCAACCTGTTTTGCCATCTCAACATTTTGATCCTCTGTGAGCTTCTATGTTGCTTTATTAGGCAAGGTGGATCTAGGTATAAGGTCTATACAATGGTTTGTGTCCCTCATGGGAGGTAGTTACCTTGGCATGCCATCAGAGATGACACCTGTGTATTTGTTTAGTAGCTATTGCACTACAGGGTCAATCAACCTCAATATGTCCTCCTTCTTGTCTTCAGACCTCTCCACCTTTGTTACTGTTGGACTAGGGATAAGGGCATAACAAACCATGCCTTCATCTGCCATGCTCTTCATGAACTACTTCCCTCCTAACATCAATGCCTTGTCCTCCTTTTGTTTGGTTTCCTCATCATTCTCCATCAAAGGTAACAACTAAATCACTTTACCATCTTTGGTGATGGAATATGTATTCCTAGCACCATCATGTTGTGCCTTCAAATCAAACTACCGTGGTCTCCCAAATAGGAGATGGCAAGCATCCATCTTTGCAATATCAAACATCAACCTATATTTATAGGTTCCAATCTAGAATTCTACCCAAGCCTACTCTTCCACAATAGCTTGTTGTCCTTCTATGAACCATGAGACCGTGTAGGGGCAAGGGTGAGGTAATATCCTCAACTTTTGTTTTTCCACCATCTCTAGAGACACAAAATTCTCAGTTGAACTAGAATCTATTAGGACCTTGCATACTTTTCCACCCTCTTTGCAAGTGATCTTGAATAGAGACTTCCTCTGTGGGGGTTCTCTATCAAACATCTTCATAGTAGTTATTGCTCTTCTGATTATCAAAGCTTCATCTCTTTCAGGGTATCCATAGCTATCAGGGGTATTGACACTTTGGTATGTGTTTGCACTTACCACACTTTGGCAGTCAACCTCTAAAACCAAGTTACTTCTTCTTTCTCCCATGGAACTAGTAGGTTTGTCCAGGCATCTATTGGTCATGTGTCATTCTTAATTGCAATTATCACATATGATTGGACCTCTACCTTGAGATATCCCTCTAAATGGTGGTCCTCTTCCTTTGAAGTTACCTCTCTAATTGTATCCTCCATTTTTATTGGAACTACTCTCTCCTTTAGTGCCTTCTTGACTGGTTTCACTTTGGTTTCCAAAACCATTTCCCTTACTTCTAAAAAAATCCTTCCACCCCTCTGTTGTCTTCCTATTCCTTTATTGTTCTTCTCTTGTCTTCTTTTGATCTTCTCTTCCACCTTGATAGAAAGTTGATGGAACCTACCAATGGTATCCGGGCTAAGAAGGTTTAATTCTTCTTGAATGTTGTAACTTAATCCATTCAGGTATCGGACAACTTTCTCACTTTCTTCCTCTTTTGTGTTAGACTTCATGCATAGCATTTATAACTCCTCAGTGTATGAGTTCACATCCATCTCCTTCTACTTGAGATTTTGTCTCCTCTTATGGAGTTGTATTTCATAATCATTGGGTACATAGGCCTCTTTGATTAAGGAAACCATCCTGTTCCAAGAAGCAACCTTGGGCTTGTTGTCCTTCTCTCTCTCTTCTCGGACAAAGTTCCACCAAGTTAGGGATTCTTCCTTCAATTTGGACTTAGCAATCTTCATGTTCTGGTATCCTGGAATGTCTTCACATTCAAAGAAACTAGACAGAGAGTCTATCCAATCCACCACAGCATCTGGTTCCATGTTCCCACTGAAAGTTGGTAGATCAATATTCTACTCCATGTTTCTCCTCTCCATGGATTTGAGGGCATTAAGGAAGTTCCTCTGGTCAGGAGGAATCGTCTCTTCCTCTAGCATAGGGATCTCATCCTCATCCCCTTCTTCACAAATACCAGTGCCTCCATCTTCCTTACCATCGACTTTTCCTCTCAACCTCTCTAGCTGCCTCTGCATTGCCTTGCAAGCAGTGGCATTCTCTCTAACAATCTTTGCCAATTCCATGTTTGTGATTGATCCTCTAGGGACCACTTCTTCTTGTCCCTCTGACATCTCTCAATTCTCTTATCTCCATACCAAAGTTGTTACTAGATCTGATACCACTTGATGTAGAGCCCTCCTTGTAACCTACCAAACACCTCAAAATATATGACACTAGCCCCTCAAAACAATAATGGGGTCCTATCAAGGCAAGGCTCTACAACAATAGTTCAATCTTCTCACAATCTCCAAGGTTCATACCTACTCAATCTTGCTTATCTTTCCCCAACACACTCTACAGTAACTCCAAGGGTTCTTAACCATTTACATACCAGTTTTGGGTCATAAAAGACTCTCCAAGGTCAGACCTAGCACTGGTTGTAAGTATTCATCCCCATTCCTTAAGAAACCTTCACAATTAGGCCTATTTGCTTGTAGCCCTTTTTAGCGGGTAAACAGACTTTAAGTTCAAAATTTATCAAACAATCTAGCAAAGAAATTATGGATTCAAGTACCCTTTTGGAAGTTACAAAATTCCCCAAAAGTAAGGTTTAGGTTCTGACAAACAAAGTCCTGAATCGGTAGGATGTTGACTGTCGTATAGGGCTAATTAGGCCTCTAGTTGTGAAGCACCTATATCTAGTTGAGTAAACTAGCCAATTAAAACCCAATAGGCATGTGGGAAACCATAAACCATAAGGGATTCGAAGGTTACATGCCCAGAATTATTGCCATTTACACACAAGGGTAACTTTTGTTGTTCAAGGTCTAGGTAGCCACATAGAGATGTCTACCTAGGGTCACTCCAAACACACATGTCCCATGCTCCTCCTGCAAAACACTCTTGCATTCCTATAATACACTTACCATACTTTCCTTCCACCAAATCCCACTGGTATTAGATTGATAAAGTGCAAGATATTGTCATGGAGGAGGAAAAACCCAAGGTAAACCTTGGTTTTCCAGGTACCTATAGTAAAACTTGAATATCAGGAGAAAAACACATGAATAGGAATTCAAAAAAAATACAAAATAAATTTAACTCTCCACTCTAACAAATCCAAATTATTGGGAATGGGTAACAACCTGTACATTACCGTACCATGGACCAAAACTCCAAAATTGCAGGAAAAACTCAGAACTCTATTAGTTTGTTGTCACCACAACTCTTCTCCTTACAGTCTCTCCTTGGGAATCAGATCCACAAGGTGTATAAAACCACTCCATGACTACTCTCAACCAAAACCAAGAGTTTTGAGCCATTGGAGGAGTTTCAAATAAACAAAATGCAAAAAGTGCATAAAAGTTGCTCATGACAACTTTTGACAACTTTTGCAAAAGTTGTCAAAATGTCATCTTTCACCTCCTAATGCCTTGGCTTAGGTTTAACCCCTCCTAAAGCATCTTAAAAGCAATAAAACTAACACATTTGATCCCCTATTTTCCAAAATTCCTAATTGTCTTATTGAAATGCCAAAATAGGAGTTGGGCTCACAAGATGGGGATCTTTATTACAAACACAAAATGAATGATTGAAAACCTATACAAAACATTATAAAGACATATTTGATGCCTTAGACTCCCTTCTTAGAGTCTAACTTATCATCTTGAAGGGTTTGATGGGGTGCTCCTACACCAAGTGTAAGGGGCTAACTAGATGACTTGGCATCATGGATGAAGTGTTTAACTGTAGTAGCATATCCATAAACCCAGTTTGGTTCAAACCTCACAACTACTCCTCAAATGAATCCAAGCCCTCATCTTTGATATGGATTTGATCAACTCGTATCTCCTCCTCTATAGAAATAGAGTGATCTGTAGGTGGGTCAATGCCTAGAGAATGCATAGAGTGATGAGAATTTTGTGACTGCCTCGAGGTATGTGTCAATGTAGTGGTAGCCTACCCATCTCTGAGAATCTCCTCTTTAAAAGTAGCCAATGGTATCCCAAGTTGAGATGAAAGAAAATGGTAAGAATGTAGCAGGTTCGTGACTAAATACTGCGACATCTGTACATGTCTACCACCTCCTACTATAGCCGCTACCTCATATGGGGAGGGGATGCCAGCAGTAATATACTAATCATCTAAATCTAAAGCCACCCCGTGACTAGAAGATGCATGATCTGTGGATGATCGTGAACATCGTCAGCTCGTCATATATCTACCCAGCCTGTCAAATGATATGGTGGCTGTTGCTAATGCAATCTGTCCAAGCCTATAAATTGCTTCTCTCTAATAAGCAATGACAATGTGTTTCTCTATGGGGGTGAGGATTAGGACTACTTCCATAAATCTCTCACCAACAAGGTCCCTATATCTAGGCAGAGCTCTATCACGCCTAGGATATGCATCTCTATCAGCAATATTGGCCCTCCCCTATCCATAATATGATGGAATATCAATGTATTTTGGTTTCATCTAACAATGAACCTCAGCAAATACCTGCGGTGCAAAGTATAATGGTATTTGGTTGTTATTAGGATAACAACCATGGGCAGCTAAGAAGCATGGGTAAATCAACAATGTAACCTGTGGATCGATACATCTCATGATCTGATATCCTCTCAACTTACTCTTCTCCTGATACTGTGGAAAACATCTCTCCTTGATGGTCTCCTTCGAGACCACCGTCACCACATCAGCAAAAGAATCATGACCCCTCACCTCACTCCTCAATTGTCTATAAATATCATCTATAGCCTTAGGTGAAAATGAGGTGTGACTAAGTGGTCCCTCAATGTCCACAAACTATCAAAAATGGATTCGCATGTACTCTTGTACATGCCATCAATCTATGGGTCATCTAATATGACCCTCAACCTCTGTAGCTCACGATCACTATAGTGGAAAATGGTAAAAATATAAGGCAATAGGGGATCCTAGTATGGAAGATCTATATCATCATGTGCCTCCTGAACAGGAGCCTGTGCAGGTGGATCCTAATCAGGAGCCTGTGCAGGTGGATCCTAATCATGGACTAGATCTTGGGATGCGATCTATCTAGGTTGGTTATAAAGTTAAAATAAATACGTAAGACACACACATGAAGTGCATTCAATTTAAAACATTAAAAAATAAAATCAGTTAAATTCTAGAGAGAGAGAGAGAGATCATTAATCTTGAGCTCATTAAAAATTAAAATGTACACATGTGAAGTTCTCGTATAATTTAAAATTTTAAATAAATAATTTTAAAGCTCGAGTGAGAGGGAGATCATTATTTAAAAATATATAAATTTATCTATATAGAGAGATCACATACATGTACATTTTAAATTATTAAAACATTAATGAGAGTAAGCAGGAGATAATTTCCATGACAGAGAGAGAGATAACATTAATTTCAAAGAGAGAAAGAGATTATTCAAGATATATACATACAGTTACTAAATTAAAACACATATAAATTTATCTATATAGATCGCATACATACATTTTAAATTATTAAAACATTAATTCAAGAGAGAGAGATGACATTAATTTCATAGAGAGAGAGAGATAGATCATTAAAGATATATACATCATCTACTAAATTAAAACATAGTTTTAAAAAATTAAAACACATGCCAACCTAGCAAATTAATGGAAGAAATATTTTATAAGGGACCATATGCAGTTCTAAGGGGTCATGCATGTGTTAGAACACATGCATGACCCCTTAGGACCACATATTCTTGACCCCTTCGGACACTAATGTATGTGATCTTAAGGGACCGATATGTCATACATACTAGGATTTTATAAGGGGTCATATGTGGTTCTAGGGGATCATGAATGTGTTAGAACACACATGTGACCTCTTACGACCACATATGACCCCTTAGGACACTATGTGATCCTAAGAGGAATTTAGTATGTACACTAGGATGTTATGAGGGGTCACTCATGTGTTAGAACACATTCATGACCCCTTAGGACCACATATTCAACCCCTTAGGACACTATACATGTGATCTTAAGGGATCGTATATCGTAGACACTAGCATGTTATATGGGGTCATATGTGGTTCTAAGGGGTAACACATGTATAGTGTTAGAACACACATGCATGACCCCTTATGACCACATATGACCCCTTCTAGGACACTGTGATCCTAAGTGGTACATGTTGTATACAATGGGATGTTATAAGGGGTCATATGTGGTCCTAACAGGTCACACATGTGTTAACACATGCGTGACCCCTTAGGACCACATATGACCCCTTAGGACACTATGTGATGGATTAAGGGGTATGTCCTTCACACTAGGATTTTATAAGGGTTCATATGCAATTCTAAGGGATCACACATGTGTTAGAACACATTCGAGACCCCTTAGGACCACATATGACCGCTTAGGACACTATGTGATCCTAAGGGGTATGTCGTACATACTAGGATGTTATAAAGGATCATATGTGGTCCTAAGAGGTCACACATTTGTTAACACATGTGACCCCTTAGGACGACATATGACCCCTTAGGACACTATGTGATGGACTAAGGGGTATGTCGTACACAATATGATTTTATAAGGGGTCACATGCAGTCCTAAGGGGTCACGCATGTGTTAGAACACATGTGTGATCCCTTAGGACCACATATGACCCTTTAGGGCCCAATATGTGATCCTCTATGGTCCTAAGGGGACATATAGTGTCATTGGGGGCATATGTGGTCTTAAGGGGTCGTAAGGGGTCATGTTGTGTGTGTAATAGGATGTGAAAAGGGGTCATGTAGAGGATTTATTTTGTCTAATTTGTTAAAATTTGTTAGCTAAGTTTTATAATGTTTTTTTAAATTTAAATTTATTAATTTTTCAAACATTTTAATTTATTATATTTAGATTTGTAACATTTTTCTAATTTTTTATTTTGCTAATGTTTTTCTTAACGTTTTTCTAAGTTTTTCATAACATTTTTTTAAATAGTTGAAAAAAAATACATATACAGTTATTTAATTTTAAAAACAAATTGACGTTAAATCAAAACATTAAATTTTCAAACGTTTTTCAAAAATGCTAAAAAAAAAATAATACAATTATTTAATTAAAAAAATAAATTAACAAACAAATTGTTTATTAATTTTTAAATAAATTTAATATAAAAAAAAAACATTATTAAACAAAAAAAAGGTTATTTTGTGCACCTAAAATAATGTAGGTTGAAACTTGAAAGGTGAGAAGCACTAGCTATTGTTGATAGGACATAGTGACATGGTGTTGACTTCAGGTTCACTCTAACCCCTTCTTGACACTGAAAACTCCAAAGTTGAAAATGAAAGTTAAACTATCATTTTCAATTTTTATAGAAGTATAAAAAAAATAATTTAAAACAGGGTTCGATCGAGTTGGCAGTTCGATTGAACCCCCAAACCCACCTGGGGTTAGATCGAACCCATGTCCGATGGTGGGTTCCATCGAACCTTGCGGGGGGGTTCGCTCGAACACCCCTAGTTTGTTCCAACCCCCCAAAAAAAAATTTCTCTGCCTCTGCCAATTTTCTTCATTAGAAGAATTGGGAACCATTAATGTGGGATAGCCCTCATATGATTGTTAAAAAATTCTTCTTAAAGATCTCTTTTCTAGGACTAATGTTTCTGGAAGATCAACGAAATGGGTGATATTCCTTTCTGAGTTTTACCTTAAGTTCAAAACTAAAAAATCAATAAAAAATTAAGTTGCCATTCATTAGTTGGTGAAATTTCCTTCACCTAAACCATTTCCAACTTTATATTTGTTCATAGATGTTAATTTATTTATAATAGATCGTGAACCTATACGGTAAATTTACTTTCAAGGATCAAGATGTCAAAATGGTTCCAAAGCGGGTGTAGTCTTAATCTCACCTAAGAGAAAACCTATTCCTCTTTCCTTCTGACTTGAATTTCATTGTACAAAAAGTGTAACTGAGTAGCAAGCCCTATTTGTTTGCTTTAGTGTCTTGATTATGTTTGAAATCACATATTCATATTCATCATAATTTTTAAACTTATTATAAATCACATCATGGGAGAATACAAATATTTAGCTTAATCAGTATCGATATTTTGCTTTGACTTTACTCTCCTTATACTACATATAGTATATCTATGTAAGATAATCATCATGTAAATGAAAAGGCAATTCTGACTTCCCTTGTATGTGTTAAATACAACACAAACAAGTACCATTTTGTGGTATATGTTTTCCAATAGCTTTCTATCTCTGATAAATAGTTCTATGTGTTTCAACATAGACATTGGAAAATAGTTTTTTCTCATCTACAACTATCTAAAGTCAAAAAAAAATTTATCAATGACACTAGTAAGAATAATCATGTCAAGATTTGAAATATTTCAACTCATTATATCATCCTTCCTAATGAACTTTATCACAAGTCGTAAAATGGCATTCTTATTCAATGTCTTAATAGGGCTAAGATACCTCTTGCCCTTCAAGAAGTCAATTTGAGCTCTAGGGATAGACATTTTTGTGGTAAATCATTAGTGTCCAAACTAATAAATATGGCATTTTATTGGAAGACAATATAATATGATTACTTTTCCTTTATCAAGAAATGTACTCAATGTCAGTAACATAATCATCTCATGTGAGCTCCTACAAACGAGCTTTGTATTCAAACTTCGGGTCATGATATTATAAGAAGGATATGTCACCCTTCTTTTAAAGGGCATACCTTCATCATAATAGCTACTGATTACTTTACCAAATGGGTCAAATCATTTTTGTTACGATTCAATACTACTAAATCAATTTATTGATGTCTTTTGAATAACATAATTTCTCATTTTTTATTGCCTTCTACCCTTGTGCATGACAATGTTACACCATTTAAGAACAAGGGGGTGAAGCAATTTCTTTAGAAGTTTCAAATAAAATAAATAAATTTTATAAAGCTTACTATCCTCAATCTAATGGTCAAGTTGATGCTTCCAATAAGACCATTAAACAAATCTTGCATAAAATGGTCAATAAACATGGTAAATATTGGCATATTTAATTGACTCAAGAATTGTGGGATTGTCACCTAAGTCTTCATACGACTACTGATACTACTCCATACAACCTCATGTGTGATGCCAATATTATCAACCCTCTAGAATTATAAATTCCTCCATTATGCATTTCCCTTAGGGGGTTTATTGATGATAGTACATACCATCTGAACTGCCTTAATCATCTTGAGTTTCTTGATGAGTGCCACATAAAGGCCCTTGAGCACAACCAATCTTATCAAAAATATTTGTCAAGACAATATAATCAAAAATTTCATTTTCATACTTTCAGTGTAGGTACCCTCATTCTCTGTGTCTATTAGAGAATTGTAAATGCACTACCTGACCAAGAGTAAAATTATAGCTCTAATTGGTTAGGTCCTTATATAGTCACCTCTTTCTATGGTATTGATGCTTATAGTCTATCTAGGATGGATGGTACAATGTTAAAGGGACTTGTTAGTGACATGAATCTACATTGATATTATGCATATAAAAATTCTCTGTGTCATGTGCATGGTACTTAATGTTCTTTAACATGTTAACTTCATCGTGTTATGAAATTTCTTTGTCAATGTGTTATTCTTTTCCATTGTGTAATGATGTGTATATGTATGGTTAATTTGTTCAATTAAGAATTATGGATATGTGCATTTTATTTGTATGCACTGTGTCAATATCTTTTATAGATTACATATTCATTACTTGTTGTTAGTTAGCATGTTTTACATTTAATGTGTGTTCTTTAATTATTGTAAGCATGTCTTAGCTTTCATTTATCTATATCACCATGTCATATTAGATCATTATTACATTTAATTAAGCATGTGTATAACATATATTCAATTAAATCATGATAACAACTAATCTAACCATACATTATAAAGCATCCATGACATACATGGAATCAAAAGCATATATCAAAAACACAAATCATGGTTGAATCAAAATCTCTTGTATGTTTATATTAGTATCAAAATATCAATGTAACATGTGTCGTAGTACTACAAAAACATGTGATGTTAGTGTATGTGTATGTGGCTATATACATGAAAATTATTCTATAAATCATTAGATCTACATCAATGAATCTCTACCAACTTTATCTATATTAAAAATGTGTGTACAAAAATGGCCCTCTTGGTGCATGGAACTTTGAGCTTTTGCTAGTGCCAAGGGATCACGCTCCAAGAAAGGTGGGCACTTGAATAAAGTAGAATGGGAATGAGAAGTTGATGCACTCTGTATATGGAGTCCCTTCCATTCTCCTTGCATCTTTGTTATGGTCTCCCACTGGGATGCTATATGCTTCGCCTGTACCGGTAGCTCATCCTTGAGGGTATTCTCTCATGACCTCATTGTTGCTAGATTGTCCATGAGCTAGCACACTTGAGGGTGATCAATGTCAATATTGGTATAGCTCTATGCAACATCGACCTACCTTTGGAGGTCCTAGACCTATCTCTATAGGGTGTCCCATGCCTACTCAACACTCACTACCAGTGTCATGGTCTGGTCTCTCTCCAAAAGGATAGTCTAAAACTCAGTCGCTTCATCATCCCTTTGACCCATTATTGTGCCCAATTGGGCCTCCCTCTACACCAAGTTGATCTTGATCTCATACACTATTTTGAGCAATTCTATTGTCTTTAACAACTCAACGTGCCTCCTAATTGTCTGTCATGGTCAATAAGCATCCAAGAATACACATTGAATCTCTATAGCTAGTATGATCTCTGATAGTGTCTGGTTGATGAAGCCAAGCCACTCTAGTACATGCATTGCAACCATACAAAAGAGATCAATATTAGTATCTATATCATCATCATATACATGCTTATATATCTATGGATAACTAAGTATATATATAACAATCTAAAAGTGCCATCCTACTTGGATCACCAATCTACTACTCGGGATTTGCTGGGATGGTCCTAGTTCTCAAGGACCCCAATACCTTTGGTAGTAAGATTGGTTATGTGATTGGTTATGTCCTTGTCGGTTATGGGCCTACCAAATGCATGTCGTTCTAATGCCCTAGTGGTGGAATGGTCCAGATGATAGGGACCACCACTAGAGAGGCTATCCTATATTGTCATCTAGATCTCTCTACCCTTGCTCCTCCTCCCTCTACTCCCACCTTCTAGTGCTACTATTATGGGCCCTCTTATTGGGTATACTCGGGCTTTAGACCTACTGGTCCTAGGTCTCCCTCGAGGGCATCTATTGAAAAAGTGGGAGAAAGCATTTTGGCCAAGTTGGAGTGACACCATTGTAATGATAATGCACCAAAAGAGTGGTAGTTCAACTCTTCCCTACTCCAACCATCTAAGGTAGAAATCACTCTACTGGTGCACTAATCCTACCCATATTTGAGCTCTCGGGTTTGTAAAGGATCATCGAGAGAGATCTGATACCCTCAAATGAGCAAGCGACGGATCTGATATGCATTCACCAGTGTCTTAGTCATCTGCCTTGTCAAGAGATGAAATGACACAGTGTTTGCATCCCATCTCTCTACGAGTATCATTAGCATCGGGACCTGAAATTAAAACATGACCATTTGATAGATCCATGAGAAACCTACTCGACATAAGTGCCCACAGTGACTTACTGGTACAACCTCTGCACATCACCTAAAGCACATCTAGATCATTTCCATTAAGAGCAACCATATAGCCTACATGCTACTCATTTTTATCTTCATTCTAAAGAAAACCATTAAGAACACACTTCCTAATACCAACATATCCTGTTAACACTTTCACCACCATCATAGATGCACATAGGATAATCTAATAATAATACTTATTCATTTACTTCCCTTTCCAATCTAGAATTACATTCATAATGAATATCTAGCTATAACAAACATAATTCCTCACATCTCATCAAGAACTCAACCTACTATGAGTACTAATGCATGTTCACAAGGTACTAGCTACATAATCATCTTAATCCATTACAAGATCATAATCACAACTACTATATCATCATTTCCTATTACATAAGAATACATGGTACAAGTACATAGCCCCTTTACATTTACAATGTCATCATGGTACAATATACTATTTCAATACATAGAAATCTACTTCACAACTATCCACATATTGAAGAATCATAGAATCCATATCCACGCACACTACCATCCAATGAGGTGTGAGAATTTGCCAAGATCTAGAGTCTAATAGATAGCACATAAGAGAGGATAAAATATGACAAGAATAAACTATATTCCTATCAATGATGCAAATACTATCAACTAACTAAGTTGATTGATAGAATCAAAATTGCATAAAATGTAAATAAGCTTGTTTATAAAGGCAAAGTCATATGGATATGCGAGCACACAATCATGACATGTGGCTCAATGAGAAACAAGGGTAGGTAGGAGTAGGCAGGAGAAATAATTAAATATTTCACAAGAGGTGGATCACCCACTGAAGGTGGAATGTAACAACAAGATAAGACCACCAAAGGTGAAATTTATCCTACATGCATCATCCCTATGTTTACACTTCCCTAAGTGTCTCATATCCAAACTACTATGAATGCATTATCCTAAGTCAGCTTAAGTAAAGTGTAATAATGAGATAATTTACACCAACACCCCCCCTTAAGTGCAACTTAGGGGAATGTAGACTCAAGCTAACAATGCAAGATGGGTTTTGACTATGAGACCATGTTAGGTACCCATGTACAAATGCAAATCAATGCAATGTAATCTCTCACAAATGGAGAAAGAGAGAAAAATACAATGGCAAAAAAATCCCCCCCAAAAGAGAGATGAATGAGAAGAATAAAACCTCATGTAAGGAAAAAACACCCCCTCCCCAAATATTACAAGGTTGGCACTTTATAATTAGTGTGCTTACAACGCTTTTTATCTAATTACAATGCTTCCTAAGGCTCCAATGGCCAAAAATAGCAAGTTTTAATACAAGTAAATTTGATACAAGATTTGAAAAAAATAGCCTTATAGTTGCGTAATATTCTTCAATACCTTTCTAACAACTATTTATTTTTTTAAAATAGAGTTGTGATGTAAAAGATATGACCTATTTAAGGAAAAAAAAAAAGTTGATTCAACCTAAAATATCTGAAGGAAAAAGGTATAATTTTTTAATGAAACTTGTGTGGATAGAAAGTGATCGTTTCTATATTTTCATCAAGTACTTGCTTGTGAAAATCCAACACCCGAGACAAAATTTCTGCAACTTTTAAGAAGGGGTGTTGAATTTGCATGTTGGAAAAATGGTTTACTCCCTGTTCAAACTTAATTTTTGCAAAAAAATATTAATTTTCTAGGAACAACAACCAGAACCCAGAATTTTTTCTATGTTGGGGAAGAAAATTAGAAATATTTTTTTCTTCAAATGAGTGAAAGTTGGAATTATAAAGCCAAAAAAAAAATAGCTCCAATAAAAAAAATTTACTTTAATTTTTTTAATAGTGTCTTCCAATTTTTGATTATGGTGAAATAAAAGTCACTTTTGACTTTCTCAAGACTTTTGGACACTTTGGAAAAGATAATGATGCTTTAAATATTATAAAAAATTTATAATCACCCAGATCTCACAAGAACACATACACATAAAACCAAATTTAACTATAAGTTATTTTCCTTTGTATTATTTTGATTATGCCAGTCACACGAGAATGCACAAGAAGAGCATACTTGGTTTCTAAGGATAATATTAGATATATAATAGTTTCAAATATCTCAAATAAATTAGAAAATCAATGAGTTATACCAGACAACATGGCTCTGATACCATGTGAGAATTTGTCAAGATCTCAAGTCCAATTCATAACACATAAGAGAGAATAAAATATAACAAGAATAAATGGTGTTCCTATCAATGATGAAAATACTCTCAATTGACTAAGTTGATTGATAGAATCTAGATTACATACAATGTAAATAAGCCTTCTTATAAAGGCAAGGCCATATGGATATGTGAGAACACAATCATGGCATGTGGCTCAATGGGAAATAAGGGTAGGTAGGAAAAATAATAAAATATTCCACACAAGGTGGATCACTCGTTGAAGGTGGAATGTAACAACAAGATAAGACCAAAAAAGGTGGAATTTCTTCTACATGCATCATCCCTATATGCACACTTCCCTATGAGTCTCATATTCAAACTACTATGAATGCATTATCCTATGTCAAATTAAGTAAAGTGTAATTATGAGACATAATTTACACCAACACGAGGAACATCCCAATGGAAGAAGGCATGAAACCACCCGACCATGTGGAACCATTACGAACCACCCCCATGGTAGGAGATGACATGGGGTTCCAATTCACACTCAAGACCTAAGATGACACCTAACAACCAAGGAACCCACATAGATAAGAATCAAGAACAAAGAATCAAAACACATCACAAGGCAAATCATAAACCAACAAACTCCTAGAGGCATAATCAACTACAATGCTTAAGGATCATGTAAACATGTAGGGAAAGAGTGTCATCACACGTAGTCATCATGGGAGCCTATCCTGACATCCATGATACCCATGCAAATTCATCTCAACCTATGAGAAATCAAGGGAATTTGGCCTACTACTCCAACGGTCTTCCCAAGCTTATCCTAAAACATCCTCCCTAGGACTAAGCGTTGGGGCCCAAAAACTATTTATTATCTTGATTAAGTGAATTCCTATTTACCCAAACCCACTAATTATTTAATTAAGATTATCACTTGAAATTAAACATAAACTCTCCATGTGGATCCATGATAGGTCTAGACCCTAAACATCCATTACAAGGAATCCTTTTAGAAGCTTATTTCTCATGACCCCGGTCCTACAAATGCAAGAGCCCACTCTTTCTATCCATGGACCAATACCCTAGGGTAAACATAAATTAGAACAACATCATAAAGGCTCAACATGAAAAGAATCCACAAATGACATTAAGTCTTCAACAAGGAAGCACATCGATCACGTTGGAGATAAATCAACATTTATGCACAAGTCTCAATTGTTAAGCACCATAAAATATAACAAGAACCAAAATCAACTATAAAATTATTAACACAACATCAAATGAACTCTTTGAGAATCCAAATCAATCACACAGAGCCTCTGGTAAAACCACAAAATCTGGAAAAGCATTCACAATAAGCAAATTGACATCCTATAGCATTCTAGGGTTATACTTTGGCGCATCTGGGAGATATTTTAGCTCCCCCATGACATCCTATAGAATTTTGGGGTTATACTTTATCATTTTGGGTCTAAACATTAGCGTTTTGGGTCTAGAAAGCAAAAATCAGGGAAAGCAAATAATACAAGTGATAAAACTTGCCCAGTTCATATATAGGCTTGCAAAATTGATAAATAACTCTCCCAAAAGATGCAGGAGAAAAAAAGAGGACTAAAAAAACATGAAATTGTATTCATAAGATCATACAAATGAGTTTCAACATCCAAAACTATGCACCTCCTGCACACAAACTTACACCGAACACACCTATATTGCACATAACTTCACCAAACTCACATAACAACATATGGGAATGCCATAGAGAACAAAGAGATAAAATATAGAAATACAAAGGCTCTTGAGAACCCATAAAAAAAACCATAAAGGGAATTCACGATCCATAATAGAATATGCAAAAAAAAATATTCCTGGTTACAACCAAAATTTCCAGTCTGTCATATATATATGTAGTGTCATAAAATTGTGACCCTTCCAATTTTGAACCACATTAGGGTCTTCAAATTGGCAAATCGAATCCCCAAGCCTGATCAGAGACCTGAGACTTGCTCATCCTTGAAAACTGCACTTTTTTTGGCCCTTGCATTGCTTAAACCTTCTTCCTATCTTGAGAAAAGGGCAGGACAATGGCGTGATGCCACTGTTCCCCCTAGGACAGGTCCATGGTGCCCCTATCCTCCTAGGATTAGGGCATATCCCCACCCTATCTTAGGGCCCCTCCTTTCAAACCTTTCCTTAGACTTTGCACTTTGAGTGGGAAAACCTTCCTTGTTTGGTGTGTGATGAAAAATTAGCCTATTCACCCTAATTGATGAATATATAAGTTGCATTTACCTTCCAATTTGCATGAAGTGGGAAGTTCAATTGATCATACATTCAAGCATTCAAGCATCCTTTTAAAGCATTGAGCATCTCAAGTCTCCCTTCAACGCTAGGTGTTGCACTCAAGTCAAGGATTCAACCATTGAAGAGGAAATCCCTTTCAAAATTCAATTCCATACAAGCATTTCTATCACAACCTCACTTGAGGTGAATTACATTTCAGTCTTTCATTTACATTTACTTGCAAGTACTTTCTTTCATCATTTGGTTAATTCTGAAACTAGGGTTTGACCTGAAGGAAAACTCCCAATCCCAACCCCTTTTCCTCTCTTTTTTTGTGTGTAGGTTGCATGTGTGCATGTGTCTTTTTAGATTTGGACTCCATTTGCAGAGGCAAAAAAACCCTCTTCATTTCACCGATTTTTTGGAGGACCGTGTACACTTTCAACACAATCCCAACAAATTTTCCTCAAATTTGCAGGGCAGCTTCATCTCAACATATTATAGCCAGATCTAGGTGCACAACTTCATCCGACATTTCTACATTGATTGCTACTTTTACACTTAGTCTCGAACCACATAATTTAACCATCTTCCATTCTAAAAGAGGGGTTAGCTTGTCATTTCTATCTCATTTAGTCTTCAATCTCTCTCCTCAGAGATTGGATCTAGTGAATTCTTCCCCCCTCTTTTAAATGTGATGTGGATAAAGTGTTTGAAGGGAAATCCGCAGTGAAACTTTCGTCTCTCTTTGGAGGGAAGGAAATCTTTCCTCTTGATCTCTCCGTCATTCATTTTTTCCCACATTACATTTTGGTGAACCTAACATCTTGCATGCTTTATTCTGAAAGTCATTGCATATTTTTCATGTACAAGTTTAATTTTTCTACCAACTTAGTGGTTAATTCATTTGATACCCTATTTTTTAAAGTTGAAATTGCACTTGTGTTTTGTAAAAATTACTTGCTATTGTCTTAGATCTGAAAATTGCATTATTTGTCAAATTCAATTTCTTCATTATCTTGTTCAATTTGCAAATCAAATTCACAAAATTAAGAGGTTAATTGTCAAAACCCTAATTTTCAAAAATCATCTTGAACTTGTGCAAAAATTGAATTTTCATTTAATTTTCAAATTTGTGATTGTTTTCTGACTTATCCTCTTTACTAAAAATAAAATTTTCAATTTCCCTCCGTTTTCAAAATTCAAAATTTCAAAAATTAAGTGGTTAGGTCCTAAAACCCTAATTTTCAAATTTAATTGGATTTTGTGCAAATTTCAATCAATTTCAGTCAATTTCAATTTTCTAAACATTTTCAAGGTATCTCTATCCATTAGGTTTGACCTTTTTCAAATTTGCAATTCAATTCCTCATTTTTCTCAAAACCCTAATACGGTCCCATTTTCACATTCAAACCTTAATTTCGCCTATCTAGAGATCGTAAAATCCACCAATTTTGGGGGGTTAGATTTAAAATTATCGTAACTTTCATCCCTGAAAATTAAGACCGTGTGCACTTTCAGCACAATGCTCGGATTTTTTCATGAAATTTCAGGAGTGTTATGATGGTATTGAAGAGCTTAAATCAAAAAAATTGGTTTATTTTGTCAATTTTTGATCCCTCTAAAATCGAAAATACCTTCAAAATTCAATATTTCAAGTTTCAAATTTTTTTTTTAAATTAAGTGATTAATTATAGTCTGCCCTTATTTTAAAAATTCTGATTTTGTCAATTTTAAGATTAAGTGGTATCCCCTTGGCCCTAATTTTAAAATCTTAATTTCCTTTCATCCATCATAAAATTACTTTTTGAAATTGTGTCATTTCTCCTTTCAACAAAGTTAAAATTTTCTAATCATTATTTTCTTAGATTTTGCATTATTCAATTGATATATTGCATGGCATTGCTCATATTGTTGATTCCAATGTCATGCCTATAAAGAGTTGTATTGAAACCCTAGGTTACTCACAACCTTCAACACAAGTCAATCCTTCTATTCCTTTGACTACTCTTATGATTAGTGTTAATACTTTCACCTCAAACATCATGGCTAAATTAACTCAAAATGTCATTCCTACAACCATTAGTCATGGGGGAAATCCCTCTTCTTCATTTAATCCTCCATCTTTACCTATGTCTTCAATGAGTATTCCTATTATCCGTCAACCAATCAATGTGACACAAGGGGGCAATTCATTCAACAAATTTACTCCTCCTTTAAGGGTCCCATTTCCTACTCAATCATCACCTATGCTTACTTATCATAATGTCCCACCACCTTATTCTCAATAAATGCCTTCTTTTAATAACATCACATTGTTGGCATTATAACAGACAAGAAGAAGGTTGGCATTTCAATAAGGATATTGAGAAGGTTGTTGATGACTATGGATATAACTGATTAAGGATGATTACTGTCATAATATTATTATTTTGTCATTGATGTCAAGAAATTGATTTTCTAATTAAATATGATGTTGCCATATCTTAAGAAGTATGATTTGATGAGTATAAAGATGTCAGTAAAAGAAACAGAAAGAATATGATGAATGAGGGGATAAGTTATTCAATGGGCAACTATTACCGAGTTAGACAATGATGAGATCATGATGTTTAGATTGTTTTGATATCCTACATATGCTATTGATTGAAAGGTTAATACTATACTATGTTACCAAGCAAAGAACCTAGTCGGTAAACCCTAAGGAACCTAGACGGTAAACCCTAAGGTTATCGCTATTGGTTAATGAAGGCAGAATGTCTACCAAGTGAAGTTTAGTATTTACTGAGTTAAAACCGAGCTATAACAGAATGCATTAAATGTTTACATGTGATATTTAATGAAGGAAGCTGATGAGCTGGAGCGAATTAAATGATTGGTAAGCCATGTATGAAGATTGTTAAAGAATCTATGGTAAAGAATGATCTGCAAGAAGATCTACAGCTCAGATTGAACTGCAATACTCTAACACAAGTTCCAAGGTGAAAATGCAAGTTCCAAGGTGGGGTAAAACATTTTCAGATTGAAGGATACATTGAACTTGGACAAGATTGAAGATCTAATGGCTATTATTGATCATAGGAAATGTGATCAAGGAGATTAAGCGGCTAGAAGATTGTTTATAAATAGGAAACTGTTGATAAACAATGTATGCAGGCAAGTGTATGCATAGGGATGCTACATAGTGATTACCGAGCACAAAAGCTTGAAGACCTGTTAGAATAACAGAGTATAGATGCCTAGTAGATAGACAAGATTAGTTCTATGTCTAAATTGTATTGAACAAATAGGAATCCACTTTAGCATTTTTAGATGTGAAGTTGCAGACATATTTTTATTATTGTTATTTTGAGAAGTAGCAGAAAATCTCTTAACCAAGTGGACTTAATAGTCTTATATGTAAATCCTCTAGCAAGGTGACATTCTTATTTGAGTGTTTGAAATCCTTTAACAAGGTCACTTCTAAGAAGGTGAAGATCCTAATAGATCTGAGGGAAATCCCTTAACCGGGTCACATCTAGCAATGTGTTTGTAATCTTTAACAGGATTTGCTTTTAACCGAGCATACTCTAGAAGAGTATATCTCTTAGTGGGTCCGAAATCCCACAGTGGTTTTTCCCTATTTGGATTTACATGTTAAATCTAGTGTTATGAGGTTTATATTGTTCATATGCTTTTAAGTTTGCATGTTTGATAGTTTTGGTTATATGACTCATATATATGTTATCGAGGTTGAATCTAATGTTTTTATGGATGATTGAGTTTGTATGATTCACCCCCCCTCCCCTCTCATCTTGTTGGCTATTGGATCTATACTTACATTAAGTATCAGAACTATCAATTGGTATCAGAGCTTTGGACTCTGATAGGAAAGTTTAAAGGCACTTGAGTTAAAGATCCAAAGATGTATAAGAGGGATGCACCGAAGCTGAACAAGTCAAGTTTCTATAAATGGCAGAAAAGGATGAAGCTAAATCTATCAGGAGTTGGAGAATATGCTGTATACTATCTGGAGAATGATTTTGTCACATCGAGCACTTATCCATTAACTATGGAAGAGATAAAGGCAAAGCAAGAACATATTCAAGCAATGATTGAAATAACATCTGCATTGACCGACTCAGAGTTTAATGATCTAGAAGGCTGCAATGATGCAAAGACAATGTGGACTAAGCTCATATCTATATATGGTGGAGATGAACATGTTCAAAGAGAAAAAGTGGATAGTCTAAGAGGACAACTTGAATCTATGAGGATGAATGAAGGTGAGAACATAACCCAGTATAGTACAAGACTAAAGGAGATTGTAAATAAAATCAAAGGAGCAAGAGGAACTATTGAAGAAAAGGATGTAACAAGTAAGTTGTTAAGAACCCTTCTACTGGCTTATGCAATCAGAGTCTCTGCAATCAATGAATTGAGGTCTGTACCCAATATGCCAGTTTCTTTAGATGCTAGTATTGGTAAGCTACATGCATTTGAGTTAAGTAACTTTGATAACAGTGGGTCATTGGTAAATAAAGTTGAATCTGCATTTAGTTCTTTTCATATTGATGAAATTGGTGATTACAATGATAGAAAGTATAAGTACTCTGAAGGGAATCACAATGGAGCAAGTGAAATATTTTGCAAAAACATGGAGGAGGTACACAAACTGTATGAGGAAATCAGAAAGTAAGAAGAGTTTGAAGCACTATTAGCCAGAAGGCTACTGAGAGGAAAAGGTAATTATAAAGGAAAGCTACCTTTAAAATGTTTCAATTGTGATAAGATAGGACATATGGCTTCTAATTGTCTTGACAAAGAATCTAGTGAAAAGAGAGATTACCGAAATGACAGACAGAAAGATAATCATTACAGAGGACATCGAGACTTCAAGAGAAGAGATAAAAGGACATGCCTAATAGTTGATGAGGAATCTAATGATGATAAATTAGATGAAACTGATACAGAGGAAGTTGTTTATGTGGCTATTAAAGACGGATCAGATGAAGAAAGGTTTGAAGAAAAAGATTTAATATCTCAAATAAATACTAATGATTCTTGGATCATAGATAGTGGTTGCTCACATCACATGACACGTGATAAACACAAGTTTATTAAATTAGATGATTGTGATGGAGGCTATGTAAGATTTGGTAATGATGCACCATGTTCGGTAAGAGGCAAAGGATCCATAACACTTCTTGACAATGCTAAATGTAATGATGTTTATTGGGTTGAAGGTTTGAAATACAATTTGTTGAGTGTAGCATAGCTAAACAACATAGGTTACCGAATAGAGTTTGAAAAAGGAATTGTCAAAGTTCATGACAAGCATGGAAAGTTAGCTACTACCGAGACACAAACAAGAGGTAATACATTTCATCTTGACTCAACTCAGAATAAATGTCTATATGTGAGGATAGATGATACTTGTTTATGGCATAAAAGGTTTTGTCATGTTAATTTTGATAATCTAATCAAAATAAGTAAGAAGCACCAAGTAAGAGGTCTACCAAGTCTTGAAAAACCTGAGAATGCTATGTGCCGAGGATGCCAGATGGGTAAGATGACAAGATCAAGCTTTACAAGTAAGTCCTACACTTCTAAGGGAATTTTAGATCTTGTGCATACTGATCTTTATGGTCCTATGAAAGTTCAGAGTTATTATGGTGATAAATATTTCATATTATTTGTGGATGATTACTCAAAGATGATGTCAGTAATGTTTTTAAAAGAAAAATCAGAAGCTTTTCAAATGTTTAAATGGTACAAGGCTAGAGTTGAAAATGAAACAGGAAGACAACGGAAATGTCTTAGTTCAGATAGAGGAGGAGAGTTTACATCTAATGAGTTCAACCTATTTTGCAATGATCATGGTATAAAAAGACAAGTCTCTGCACCGAGAACTCCACCATAGAATGGGATAGCTGAGAGAAGGAACAGATCTATTGTGGATTGTGCTAGAACCTTGATGATTGAAAAGAAAGTTCCACAAACATTTTGGAGAGAAGCAATAAGAACAACTATTTACACCTTGAACCGAGTTCAATTGAAGAAAGGTAATTTGAAGACACCTTATGAAATCTGGTATGACAAGAAACCAAATGTAAGTTATTTTAAAATCTTTGGGAGTAGATGCTATGTTCATAAAGATGATAGAAATGGCAAGTTTGATCAGAAAAGTGAAGAAGGAATGTTTCTAGGTTATTCTTCTAGAAGCAAATCATTTAAATGTCTAATCAAATCATCTAACAAAATAGTAGAAAGTGAAAATGTGAAAATTGATGAATTTGTAGAAATAAATAACGAAGGAAACTCCAAAGAACTAGAAGATTATGAAGGATTTGTCTATGTGCAACTGAGAAGTCCTATCGAGATAACTGTTGAAGAAAATGAAGAAAATATCTAGTTATCGAGTGATGAAGAAGATCATATAGAGCCTACCGAGCCTGTATTAGCCAAGTATATTAGAAGAGATCATGCACCAAGTCAGATTATAGGAGATAAGGATGATCCAGTGATGACAAGAAACAAATTGAGATAGAACACATGTTTGATATCTGAATTTGAACTGAGAATAGTGAAAGAGGCATTTAATAGTGAAGATTGGATAAATGCTATGACAGAAGAGATTGATCAAATCAAGAAGAATGACACGTGGACACTAGTCCAAAGACCAAAGGATAAAAATGTAATCGGTATAAAGTGGATCTTCAGAAACAAGCTAATGAAAAGGGTGTGGCCATTTGGAATAAACAAGACTAGTTTGCAAAGGTTATGCCCAAGAAGAAGGAATTGATTATGGTGAGACTTTTGCACCTATGGCAAGAATTGAAGTAGTAAGAAGATTGTTGGCATATGCTGCTTACAAGAATTTCAAGGTATATCAAATGGATGTCAAATCTGCATTTCTGAATGGTATATTAGAAGAAGAAGTTTTCATTGAACAACCTGAAGGATTTGTTGAAGGAGAAAATAATGATCAGGTATGTAAATTGAACAAAGTTTTATATGGTTTGAAACAAGCACCTAGAGCATGGTATGAGAGATTGCACTCATATTTGATCAAAATTGGTTTTATAAGAACAAGTGAAAACAATAATATGTACAAGAAGAATGATGAAAATGGAATACTGATCTCAACCATATTTGTTGATGATATTATATTTTGTGGAAATGACTCTCTATGCAAGAACTTTGGAAATGAAATGAGCAAATAATTTGAGATGTCATTAATCGGTGAGATAAAATATTTTATAGGTTTGCAGATACTGCAAATGAAAGATGAGATTTTCATTACCCAATCCAAGTACATAAAGGAAATCTTGAAGAAATTTGGAATGGATGATTCAAAACTAGTAAGTACTCCTATGACTACCAACTATAAACTATCAAAGAATGATGAATCTGCATCTATTGATGAGACACTTTACCGATCTGTGATTGGAAAGTTGCAATATGTTGTTCACAGTAGGCTAGATATAGCACATGCAGTAGGTATTGTTGCAAGATTTTCTGTAGATCCTAAGGAAACACACATGATGGCTATCAAAAGAATTTTCAGATACTTAAAAGGCACTGAAGATTATGGTTTAGTATATCAGAAAGGAAATAAGTTTGATTTAAAAGTTTATACTGATGCTGATTGGGCAGGCAACATTGATGACAGGAAAAGCACAAGTGGAGGAGATTTCTTTTTAGGAGAAAGACTAGTGAGTTGGCTTAGCAAGAAACAAGGATGTGTTTCTCAGTCAATAGAAGAAGCTGAATGTGTTGTTGCAGCAATGAATTACACCAATATAGCATGGATCAAATAACTATTGGAAGGTATAAATGAGCAAGTTACTGAGCCAGTAACTATATTCTATGATAACACTAGTGTCATTAACATTTCAAAGAATCCTGTTACGCACTCTAAGACAAAGCACATCTCTACCAAATATCATTATCTTAGAGAAAAAGTTCAAGAGAAGAAAGTGGTGTTGGAATATGTTAGTACAAAGGAGCAAATAGCAAATATCTTCACCAAGCCACTACCAAAGGACACTTTTGAATATCTCAGAAGTCAGTTAGGGGTCCTACCCCTATCTTCCATTCATTGACCGAGTTCGGTGAAAGCATCAATTCGATGACTTTATAGAATATCTTTTAGGAGTTGATGCTGACTTACACACTTTAGGAGGTTTTCTAAAGCTGTGTAGGAAACAATAAACAGGGAACAGGAATTAAAGACAAATGCTCTGACTGAGACTTAGTTGATACACAACAGCAGGAAATAACTTCTTACAGGAACAAATTATATTTTAGTTCTTTTCTTTTTGGCATTGTTGTCAAAGGGGGAGAATACATAAGGAGAGCATTTCATCATTTCAGAAGAGAAGTCTAATGTATGGGGGAGAGCATTTCAGAATCACAGCAATCTGAATCTATTAAGGTCAAATCAATTGGTTTTGCCATCAATGCCAAAGGGGGAGATTGTTGGCATTCTAATTACAAATGAGGAATTGTTGGCATTTCAATAAGGATATTGAGAAGGTTGTTGATGACTATGGATATAACTGATTAAGCATGATTACTGTCTTAATATTATTACTTTGTCATTGATGTCAGGAAATTGATTTTCTAATTCAATATGATGTTGCCATATCTTAAGAAGTATGATGTGATGAGTATAAAGATGTCGGTAAAAGACACATAAAGAATATGATGAATGAGGGGATAAGTTATTCAATGGGCAACTATTACCGAGTTAGACAATGATGAGATCATGATGTTTAGATTGTTTTGATATCCTACATATGCTATTGATTGAAAGGTTAGTACTATACTATGTTACCGAGCAAAGAACCTAGACGATAAACCCTAAGGTTATCGCTATCAGTTAATGAAGGCAGAATGTCTATTGAGTGAAGTTTAGTATTTACTGAGTTACAACTGAGCTATAACAGAATGCATTAAATGTTTACATGTGATATTTAATGAAGGAAGTTGATGAGCTGGAGTGAATTAAATGATTGGTAAGCCATGTATGAAGATTGTTAAAGAATCTATGGTAAAGAAAGATCAACAGGAAGATCTACAGCTTAGATTGAACCGCAATACCCTAACACAAGTTCCAAGGTGAAAATGCAAGTTCCAAGGTGGGGTAAAATGTTTTCAGATTGAAGGATACATTGAGCTTGGATAAGATTGAAGATCTGATGGCTATGATTGATCATGGGAAATGTGATCAAGGAGATTAAGCAGTTAGAAGATTGTTTATAAATAGGAAACTATTGATTAACAATGTATGTGGGCAATTGTATGCATAGGGATTCTACATAGTGATTATTGAGCATAAAAGCTTGAAGACCTATTAGAATAACAGAGTATAGATGCCCAACAGATAGACAAGATTAGTTCTATGTCTAAATTGTATTGAACAAATAGGAATCTGCTTTAGCATTATTAGATGTGAAGTCGCAGACATATTTTTATTACTATTATTTTGAGAAGTAGTAGAAAATCTCTTAACCAAGTGGACTTAACAGTCTTATATGTAAATCCTCTAGCAAGGTGACATTCTTATTTGAGTGTTTGAAATCCTTTAACAAGGTCACTTCTAACAAGGTGAAGATCTTAACAGATCTAAGGGAAATCCCTTAGCCGGGTCACATCTAGCAATGTGTTTGTAATCTTTAACAGGATTTGCTTTTAACCGAGCATACTCTAGAAGAGTATATTTCTTAGTGGGTCCGAAATCCCACAGTGGTTTTTCCCTATTTGGGTTTCCATGTTAAATCTGGTGTTATGAGGTTTATATTGTTCATATGCTTTTAAGTTTGCATGTTTGACAGTTTTGGTTATATGACTGATATATATGTTACCGAGGTTGAATCTGATGTTTTTATGGATGATTAAGTTTGTATGATTCACCACCCCCCCCCTCCCCTCATCTTGTTGGCTATTGGATCTGTACTTACATTAAGTATCAGAACTATCACACACCACCTTCTCAATCAACCATTTCTAACATCAATTCTTTTATCGAAGAAACCCTCAAACTGTGTCATCCTTACAACAAAAAATTACTTTCATCAGTCAATCCAATTTAAGTGTGCCCACATTTGATGTTATGAGCCTACTTTCTCTTGATATTGTTAGAGTTGTCCAGCCTAAACACATTGAGGTCCATTAATTGGAACTCTATAATGGAAAAGGATCCTCTACTGCATGTCAAAACATTTCAAACCTTGTGTACTCATTTTGCTTATGATCAAAGATTGCTTGCAAAATTGTTTACAAGAACACTAAGAGATAAGGCTTTACAATGGTATTGATCTCTGCCTTCTTATTCTATCACTTCTTTTCAACAATTAGCAAATGCTTTCATTCAAAAATTTCAAAATAACATTGGTCCTAAAATCACTTCGGCTGATTTAATGTATTGTAAACAAGGTGTTAAAGAAAAAGTGACTGATTTCATTGGTAGATATAAGAATTTGTGTGCTCAAATTTATTTTCATGTACCTGATAATGATATTCAAAGAATTTTCATTTCTAATTTACAAAAAGATATTAGGGAAAAGCTTCTCTTGTCTAAGTTCACTTCCTTTCTATAGTTGTGCGCAACACTCCATAATTATCAACTGGTTGTGAGTCAAATGGAGCAATCTACTCCTATGGCTCTGAGTGATAAGGGGGAGAATGTTCAACAACCATTTGTGAAGTTCAAACCAACAAAAGGCTTCATCAAGTTCAATGATACAATCAACAATAGCAATGTCAATGCTACAACAAGTGTGCCTCCTATTTCTAAATTTTTCAAAATAGAAAGACAATTTATTCCTTTGAATGAATCTTTACATAATGTAATGGTGGGAAAGTGGTGAATGATAGATCAAGAATGAAAATACCCTTTCCCTCAAAGAGAGATGAGAGCTTCGCTATTGATTACCATTCAAGAACTTTTCACCATGTTACATTAGGGAAAGGAGAGGATAATTCACTAGATTAAATCTCTCCACATGAAGATGGTAGATTGAATTCTGAATGAATTGGGAATGCTAAGTTGATCCCATCTTCCTTTTTTGAAATGGAAAGGAAATTGATTGAATTATGTAGTGCAAAAGTGACAAAGAATTGATTATAACTTGAGATCAGAATATAGGATGAAGCTGTGCACCTGGCTCTGGCAGTAAAATGTCGAGATGAAGTTACCCTATGACTGTGGCGGGAATGTACACAATCCTCCAAAAAATTCGCGAAACGAAAAGGGTTTTTCCACTTCTGCAAATGAAGCTCAAATCCGAAAGTACAACTGCGCACTTGCAACCTACACACATAAAAGAGAGGAAAATGGGTTGGGATTAGGGGTTTGCCTTTAGGTCAAACCCCAGTTTTGGAATTAACCAAGTAATGAAAGAAATTACTTGCAAGTAGATGTAAAAGAAAGACTGAATTGTGAATCACCTCAAGGGAGGTTGTGATAGAAATGTTGATAGAAGTGCTTGTGTGGAATTGAATGCTGAAATCAATCTCCTCTTCAATGGTTGAATCCTTGACTTGAATGCAACACCTAGCCTTGAAGGAAGACTTGAGAATACTCAATGCTGGAAAAGAATGCTTGAATGGTTGAATTCTCTTGAATGTTTGATCGCTTGTGAATTTCACACCCATCCAAATTATTCCACCTATGCTAATGAGAGGATGAATTCCCCTTAAATACATGCTAGTGGATCTAATTTTCATCATGGGTCAATATCGAGGGAGTTTCCCACCTGAGGCACAACCAACTATGCAACCCTAGGAAGGGTCTTTCCCTAAAATAGGGTAGTCACAGGGGTGCCATGCCCCTATCCAAGGGGGAATAGTGGTGCCACTCTCCTATCCTACCCCTTTCTCTAGGGTAGAGTGTGGACAAGGTGATTTAGAGGCAAAGAAATATGTTGTTTCTGCAAGCTGAGCAATCTCTGGTCTCCGATCAGGCTAGAGGATTCGAACTCACATGCGTGAGGACCCTAATGCAGTAAAAAATTGTTAGGGTTGCAATTTTATGACCCTACATTTAGCCCCCACTTTAGCGGGAGTATTAGCATATGCCAATACTGTCAGTAAAGTTCAAGGAAACAAGAATGAAAGACTTTTACCACATCAAGGATTAAAGATGCACCAAGGCCCCAGTAGACTTAGGATCTTACGACTTGGATTGACAAAGTAAAAGGGAAGATTGAGAAGGGGAGAACCATGACTGCAACTACAAAAGTTCCCTTCACTATGAGTCATGAAAGCCAGGATACAAAAGATTACCAAACAAAACAAAGTTCACTAGGTAATTCTAAGTATCACAAGAAAGAAAATATGAGCGGAGTGTATGCCCTCACATTAAAGAGATTACACACGTCTTATCGGGAGCGATTTCTTTAAGGTAGGATACACCCAAAAGAGATAAGGAAGGAAGGGAGCATGTTATCGCAAGGATTTAGCCCCCAATCAAGGAATAAACCCAAGGATAATGAACACGAAACGCGAGGTAGTGTCACTTTTCTCGGGATCAATATGATGTATGATAACTCATGTATGTATATGCATATAATAATCTTCATTCCTCAAAGGACACTAACTTAGAAGAAAGGGAAGAGAGGATGTCTTTTGAGTCAACATAAAAGAGACCAAGAAAAGATCTCAATGATTTGCTTCATCCCCAAGTAGACATTAAGGAAACAATAGAAGAATAGGAATACGCATAGAAGAATGGTCACAAAAGAGAAAGAAAGGAAAGAGAGAAATATTTGCAATGCTAATATTGCTAATCTAGCATGACATCCACCTCCCGATCTTGCTGATCATTATTTTGGGAAGGCGAGAAACATACCAGAGGAGCGATATCAAGCACATCAAATGGAGCTATCACAAGATCCAAACAAGGACTATGCTCATGTTGTAAGTCACTTTGTTGGATTCTAGGAGCTAGGATTAGGGTTTGTGAAAACTCATCTGATAAATGTTTGTCCGCATCAACATACTCATACTCACTATCAGAAGCATTAGGAATTATATTACCATTACGAATAACAACTTCACCCATTTCTTCATCAAAATTTAGAGAAAGAGGAGCAA
Source organism: Cryptomeria japonica (assembly GCF_030272615.1). NCBI lineage: Eukaryota > Viridiplantae > Streptophyta > Pinopsida > Cupressales > Cupressaceae > Cryptomeria > Cryptomeria japonica. The sequence goes on along the minus strand of NC_081408.1, from coordinate 74,531,446 downwards.
GAACATGAACAGGAGTAAAACCATCACATGTTTTATGCAATTTATGCTTTGGAGATATAGGTTGAACACCTTTCTTAGGAGAAAAGGGAATCATCTCAACTATCGGAGTCTAAGGAGATTGAGTATTTTGAGGGATAGCTTCATGAGCTCAAATATGACATCTTCATCAGCATTCTGTTGCACAACAATTCTATCGAGTTCTAGTTGAAAGCTGAGGAGGAGGAGGAAAACTTGAAAAAGTAGGAATGTTTCTCTCCTTGATAATGGAAGGTTTAGGTTGAGGTCTTTTTGGTTGAACAATAGGAGAAGTGGGCCTCTTCTCTCGATAAGACCGAGGAAGTGGAACTACACCATAGAAAGGAGGAATATTAGGTGTAGGAAAGAGACCAAGTCCATCATGAGGAGGAGGTATAGGTCTAACCTTAGGAAGCATATTGTTGTTCTCCTTAAGAGAAGGTAAAGTCACATCAGTAGGTCTAGGAGGATGATCTTCCTTAGGAGGGATATTAGTTCTATCCACGAGGGGAAGAACCGCATCTTGAAGAATAATAGGGATTTTGGTGATCTAGGTTGACTTAAGGATAATATCATATCATTCTTCCATTTTTTATAAGACTGAAAAAGAGCATCACTCCTTGATGGAAGAGATTGAAATTGTTTAGGCCAAAAGAGATCAATATGAACACCACCGCTTCTTTCAGATGGATAAAAGAAGCTATGGTTCACGGTTATGATTTATCCACTATGAGGAAATTTAAGAAACTTGTGGATTGGAGAAGAAATAGCCTTCATGGAAGATAGCCAAGGATACCCCAACTTCACAGAATTGCTCAGAAGAAGGTATGATAACAAAGTCAACATCCAAGGATTTAGTATGAACCTCAATACAAAGGATGATAGAACAAATGGTAGGACAAGAGAAGCCATCAAATAACTTCACAACCACATTAGAAGCATCATAGAATGGTTTATGTAATCATTAAGTGAAAAGATACTCTTCAGTTATGACATTAACTATGCAAGAGGGATCAATCAGGGCACCACGACAAGGGATATCCTTAACCTTTTCACCTATGTTTAAAGGACCATCGGGTGCTCTAATGATCTCACTAGGGTAAAATGTAATAGAAGGATCCTTACCAAATCTTGTGTTTCTACCATATTAACCAATTTTTGAGCCATAGAAGTGAATTCTTCAGAAGAAACAGAATTAGGCACAATTTCAATAATGCTAGACGTATGAGATGGAAAGGGATCAATGAAAATCTTAAGATTTTGATTAGGAGGAGCAACTGATTTATTTCCTTTGTCATTTACACCTGCCATAGATATAGTATTATTATCAATCAATTCTTGAACCTTATGTTTTAATGCAAAATATATTTCAGTATCATGACTAGATTGACAATGAAATTGGCAAAAGGAATTGTTATCAAAATAAGGAGATACAAGTTTGGAAGGATCAATTTGTTTTATAGGAGTAATTTTGATAACATCTCTGTACAATAATTGAGACCTAATACTATGTAAATATGCATTCAAAGGAGTAAATTGTCTTTCTCTTTCGAAAAATTTAGAATTAGAAGGCACACCTGCTATAGCATTGACATGCTGGTTGTTAATTGGATTATTGAACTTGATGAATCTTTTTGTTGGTTTGAACTTTGCAAAACGATTGTTGAACACTCTCCCCCTTATCACTCAAAGCCATTGGAGTGGATTGCACCAGTTGAATCACAACCACTTGATAATTATGGAGTGTTGCACACAACTGGAGAAATGAAGTAAACTCAGACAAAAGAAGCTTTTCCCTAATATCTTTTTGTAAATTAAAAATAAAAATTATTTGAATATCATTATCAAGTACATGAAAATAAATTTGAGCACACAAATTCTTATATCTACCAATGAAATCAATCACTTTCTCTTTAACACCTTATTTACAATGCATTAAATCAGTCAAAGTGATTTTAGGACCAATGTTGTTTCGAAATTGTTGGATGAAAGCATTTGCTAGTTGTTGAAAGGAAGTGATAGAACAAGAAGGAAAAGAGAAATACCATTGTAAATCCTTATCTCTTAGCATTCTTGTAAACAATTTTGCAAGCAATCATTGATCATAAGAAAAATCAATACACAAGGTTTGAAATGTTTTGACCTGCGTAAGAGGATCACCTTTTCCATTATAGAGTTCCAATTGAGGGATATCAACATGTTTAGGTGGCACGACTTTAACAATATCAAGAGAAAGTGGGCTCGCAACATCAAAGCTAGGCACACTAAACTTGGATTGACACATGGAAGCAATATATGGTTGTAAGGAAGACACGGTTTGAGCAAGATTGTTGATTGTCATTTCAGTAGAAGAATTGATGTTAGACATAGGTGATTGAGAAGTTGGTGTGATGTTATTTTAAAAAGGCATGGACTGAGAATAAGATGGTGGGACATTATGATAAGTAGGCATGGGTGATGATTGGGTAGGAAAAGGGACACTTAAAGGAGGAATAAAGTTATTGAAGGAATTTCCCCCTTGTTGCACACTAATTGGTTGAGGAATAGTAGGAATACTTATGGAAGACATAGGTAATGATGGAGGATTAAATTAAGAAGAGGGATTTCCCCCATGACCCATGGTTGTAGGAATGACATTTTGAGTTGAAGTAGCCATGATGTTGGATGTGAAAGTAGGAATACTAGTCAACGAGTAGTCGAAGGAATAGAAGAATTGACTTGTGTTGAAGGTTGTGAGTAACCTACCATTTTGGCACAACTCTTGATAGGCATGAATTAGAATCAACAATATGTGCAATGCCATGCAATATATCAATTCCATTCTTATCACTTTGAAGCATGCAGTTAAGACCTTCAATTAATGGAAGAGCTTCACTATTAGGGTATTCTTGGGACATCCATTGTTGAAAGCTATTAAATTGATTGTCCAGTGTGGAAAGTTGATCTAAAGAAACCCTAGTTAAAGATTCTTCTTCATCATGGGATCCATCAATGGGGTGAATAGGCACATGATTAGGATGGGAAGAATTAGCATGATCCTCATTAAAGAAGTCTCCCAGATTAGGCTCCATCTCCTTGGTAATTAAACCTTGGGAAGCCTTAATTCTAATGCTTCGTCTAATAGGGATAGGATAGGTAGGACTAATAGTTGTAAAACTCATGCACTAGAGGGAAAATTGAAATTTTAAATTTTGGAACAAAGCTTGCAAAATTGATTAATACAAAATTTAAGAAAATAATGATTACACAATTTGAACTTTGTTGGAGGAAGAGGATGCCACAATTTCCAAAAACAAAAGGAAATTGGAATTTCAAAATTAGGGCCAAGGGAATACCACTAAATTTTAAAATCAGAATTTTTAAAATCAGGGCAGACTATAATTAACCTTTTAATTATAAAAAATTTCTTGAAATTTAAAATGTTGAATTTTGAAGGTATGTCCCAATTCTAAAGGGATTAAACATCGATAAAATAAGCCAATCTTCTAGAATTAGTCTATTAAATATAGTCATAATAGTCTCCCGAAATTTCAAAAAAAAAATCGAGGACCGTGGCAGGAACGCACATGGTGTGACAAACATTTTTCAAAATTTTCAGGGATGGATATTACGATGATTTTAAAGCTAACCCCAAAAAATTGGTAGATTTTACGATCTCTAGATGGGTGAAATGAAGGCACAAATGTGAAAATAGGACCCTATTAGGGTTTTGAAGAAAAAAAGGAATTGAATTGCAATTTTGAAAAGGGTCAAACCTAATGGATAGGGACACCTTGGAAATATTTATAAATCTCAATCTAAATGAAATTGATTTGAAATTCATCAAAAATCCAATTAATTTTAAAAATTAAGGTTTGATGACCTAACCACTTAATTTTGAAATTTGAATTTTGTAAAAAGGAGGGAAATTGAAATTTTGAATTGTAGGATTGAAGACAAATCTAAGAACAATAAAAAATCTTAAAAATTAAATGAAAATCCAATTTTTGCACAAGTTCAAGATGATTTATGAAAATTAGGGTTTAAACAAGTAACCTCTTAATTTTATAAATTTTAATTGCAAATTGAACAAGACAATGGGAAATTGAATTTGACAATCAAAAAAAATTTCAGATTTAAGATAACCACTAGCAATTTTTACAAATTACAAGCTCAACTTTAATTAAAAACTAGTGTTTTTAATGATTTAACCACTAAGTTTATAGAAATTTGAAACTTGTAAAGAAAAAAATGCAATTTTGTTCTAAGGAAAGCATGAAAGATGTCAGCTTCGCCAAAATGCAATAGTGGGAAAATGGCGAATAATCGATCAATAAGGAAACTATCCTTTCCCTAAAAGAGAGATGAGAGCTTTTCTATTGATTACCATTCAAGCACTTTTCACCATGTTACATTAGGAAAAGGAGATGATAATTCACTAGATTCAATCTCTCCACCAATTCTGAATGAATTGGTAATGCTAAGTTGATCCCCTCTTCCTTGTTTAAAATGGAAAGGAAATTGATTGAATTATGTAGTGCAAAAGTTACAAAGAATTGATTATAACCTGATATTGGAATATAGGATGAAGTTGTGCACTTGGATCTAGTAGTAAAATGTTGAGACGAAGTTGCCCTACAAATTTGAGGAAAAATTGCTTGGACCGTGGTGGGAATGTACACGCTCATCCGAAAAATGTGCGAAATGAAAAGGGTTTTTCTACCTCTGCAAATGAAGACCAAATCTAAAAGTATAGTTGCACACCTACAACCTACAGATAGAAAAGAGAGGAAAATGTGTTGGGATTAGGGGTTTTCCTTTAGGTCAAACCCCAGTTTTGGAATTAACCAAGTAATGAAAGAAAGTTCTTGCAAGTAGATGTAAATGATAGATTGAATTGTAAATCACCTCAAGGGAGGTTGTGATAGCAATGTTGATAGAAGTGCTTGTGTGGAATTGAATGTTGAAATCAATCTCCTCTTCAATATTTGAATCTTTGACTTGAATGCAACACCTAGCCTTGGAGGGAGACTTGAGAATGCTAAATGCTGGAAAAGAATGCTTGATCACTTGTGAATTTCACACTCATCCAATTTATTCCACTTATGCAAAATGAGAGGATGAATTCCCTTTAAATACATGTTATTAGATCTGATTTTCATCATGGGCCGATATAGGAGGTGTTTCCTGCTCGAGGCACAACCCTAGGAAGGGTCCTACCCCAAAATAAGGCAAGGACGGGGATGCCACACCCCTATCTTGGGAGGACAAGGGCACCATGCCACTATCCAAGGAGGGACAGTGGTGCCACACCATTTTCCTACCCCTTTCTCTAGGATAGAGTGTGGATGGGATGATGCAGAGGCCAAGAAAAAAGTTGTTTCTGCAAGTTGAGCAATCTTCGGTCTCCGATCAGGATAGACAATTTGAACTCATGTGTGTGAGGACCCTAATGCAACAGAAAATGGTTGGGGTCACAATATTATGACACTACATATAGCATTATGTCTCAGTTGTTATAAATAAATGTTATTAAACTTCCTCCTATAAAACCAATTGATCTTTCTAAACTTGCATCCCCTTATTTTGATAACAATTCCTCTTGTCAATTTTATCGTTAGCCTGGCCATGATACTGAGAAATGTTTTGCATTGAAAAGTAAGATTCAAGATTTGATTGATAATAATACTATATAGGTTTCCAATGTGAATGATAAGGGAAACAAATTAGTAGCTCCTCCTAATCAAAATCTTAATATTTTCACTGATCTTTTGCCTTCCCATACCTCTAAGGTGATTGAGACTGAACATACCTCATTTTCTCTTAATGACTTCATCTCCACAGCTCCGAATTTGGTGAACATGGTAGAGAAACAAGAGACACCTCAGGATCCTTGTCTTACATTTGACCTTGGTGAGACCATTATAGCACCCGATGGCCCTTTATACATAGTTGCAAAGGTTAAGGATATACCTTGCCATGGTGCTCTTTTTGATCCCTCTTGCATGGTTAATATCATCACTGAGGAGTATATTTTCACTTTACGATTGCATAAACCAATTTATGATGATTGTAATGTAGTTGTGAATTTGTTAGATGGATTCTCTTGTCCTACCATTGGTTCTATAACCCTTCTTGTTGAAGTTCACACTAAATCTACGCATGTCAACTTTGTTATCATTCCTTCTTTCAAGCAATTTTGTGTGAAGTTAGGCTATCCTTGGCTATCTTTCATAAAGGCTATTTCTTCTCCAATCCACAAGTGTTTTAAATTTACCCACAATGGAGAAATCATAACCATTAACCATAGCTTATTTCGACCATTCGAAAGAAGCCCTAGTATTCCTATTGATTTCTTTTGGCCTAAAAAATTTCAATCTCTTCCACCAAGGAGACATGCCCTTTTTCAATCTTATCAAAAATGGAAGAAAGATATAATCTTATCCTTAATTCGACCTATATCGCCAATAATTGACATTCCTATCATTCTTGAAGATGAAGTTCTTCCCCTAATGGATAGAACTAATCTTCCTCCTAAGGAAGATCCTCAACCTATTCCTATGTATGTAACTATGCCTTCCCCTAAGAAGAACAATGTTTCTCCTAAGGTTATACTTGTACCTCCTCCCCATGATGGACCTGGTCTCCTTCCTGCTCCCAACATCCCTCCTTTATATGGCATAGTTCCACCTCCTTTCTCTTATAGAGAGAAGAGGCTTGCCTCTCCTCTTGTTCAACCTAAACGACCTCAACCTAAACCTTCACTTATCAAAGAGAATAATATTCCTCCAATAATTATTCCTACTTCTCGGCATTCCATGAAGAATCAATGGAATCATTTTGTGAGAGACCACCGACGAAGATGTCATGCTCGATCTCATGAAGTTGTTCCTCAAAATATTCAATCTCCTAGAACTCCAACAGTTGGCATGATTCTCTTTTCTCCTAAACAAGATGTTGAACCTAAATCTCCAAATCGTAAATTGCAAAATACATGTGATGGTTTTACTTCTATTCATGTGAGAGCTCCTTTTTCTATAAATCTTTATGAGGAAATAGGTGAAAATGTTATTCGTGATGGCAATACAACTCCTAATACTTTTGATAGTGACTTTGAATATGTTGATGTTGACAAGCATTTATCAGTTGAATGTTCAAAATCCCTAATCCTAGCTCCTAGAGTCAAACAAAGTAACTAAACACATGAGCATAGTCCTTGTTTAGATCTTGTGACATTTCCATCTGTTGTGCTCAATGTTGCTCCTCTAGTATGTTGCCTGCCTTCTAGAAATAGTGATCAGCAATATCGAGAGGTGGATGGTGTGCTAGCTTAGCAACATTAGCACCATAGATCTTCTCCCTTTCTCCTCTCTTGCTCTTTTGTGACTATTCCTCTATGTGTATCCCAGTTCTTCTATTTTTCCCTTAATTTCTATTTGAGGATGATGCAAAGAATTGAGATCTCTTTTGGTCTCTTTCATGTTGACTCAAAAGACTTTTGTGTTCTTTTTTCTAAGGAAGTTTTCATTGTTTGGGGAATGATGATTATTATATGTGTATACATATATAATATACATGAGTTATTATATAGGATACTGACCCCGAGGAAGGAGAAACTACCTTGTGTTTTATGTTCATTATCCTTAGGTTTATTCCTTGATTGGGGGCTAAATCCTTGTGATAACGTGCTCCCTCTCTTTTCTCTTTGGTGTATCCCACCTTAAATAAATTATTCCCGATAAAGCATGTGTGGTCACTTTATCATGGAGGCATACACTCCACTCATATTTTCCTTCTTGATACTTAGAGTTACTTAGTGAATTTGGTTGTCCTTCATAATTTTGGTATCCTTGCTTTTCATGACTCATTGTGACAGGAAAATTGCTACTTGCAGTCATGGTTTTCCCTTCTTGGCCTTCCCTTTTACTTTTTCAATTGGAGTCATAAGATCCTTGGTCCACTAGGGGCTTGGTGCATCTTGCCTCCTTGACGTGGTAGAAGTCTTTCAATCTTGTTTCCTTATACTTTACCAGTAGTATTAGCGTATGCTTATACTCCTGCTAAAGTGAGAGCTAAATGTAGTGTTATAAAATTACAACCATATTAGGGTCTTCACATCAGCGAATCAAATCCACAAGCCTCATCGTAGACCTCAGACTTGCTCATAATTGAAAATTGCACTTTTTTTGCCCCTGACATTGCTTGAACATGTTTCTTGTCCTAAGAAAAGAGAAGGAAAGGTGTGTGGTAACCCTATCCCCCCTAGGATAGGGGCATGGCACCCTTATCCTTACCGTATCTTAGGGCCCCTCCTTTCAAACTTTTCCTTCGACTTTACACTTTGAGCGAGAAAACCTTCCCTGTGTCATCCTGTGACAAAAAATCATCCTATTAACCCTAATTGACGAATATGTAAGTTGCATTTACCTTCCCATTTGCATGAAGTGGGAAGTTCAATTGATCCGACGTTCAAACATTCAAGCATTCAAGAGCATTCAACCATTCAAGCATCCCTTTCAAGCATTGAGCATCTCAAGTCTCCCTTCAAGGCTAGGTGTTGCACTCAAGTCAAGGATTCAACCATTGAAGAGGAGATCCCTTTCAACATTCAATTCCATACAATAATTTCTATCAAAACCTCCCTTGAGGTGAATTAGATTTGAGTCTTTCATTTACATTTACTTGCTTGTACTTTCTTTCATCATTTGCTTAATTTTGAAACTGGGATTTGACCTGAAGACAAACCCCTAATCCCAACCCCTTTTCCTCTCTTTTCTGTGTGTAGGTTGTAGGTGCACAAGTATATTTTCAGATTTGGACTCCATTTGCAGAGGTGGAAAAACCCTTTTCATTTTGGCAATTTTTCGAAGGACCATGTGCACTTTCAACATGACCCCGACAACTTTTCCTCACATTCGCAGGGTGGATTCATCTCAACATATTATAGCCAGATCCAGGTGCACAACTTTATCCCACATTTCTATCTCGAGTTATAATCAATTCTTTGGTACTTTTACACTTTGTCTCAAAACACATAATTTTACCACCTTCCATTCTAAAAGAGGGGTTAGCTTGCAATTTCTATCTCATTTAGTATTCAATCTCTCAACTCAGATATTGGATCTAGTGAATTATTCCACCCTCTTTTAAATGTGATGTAGATAAAGTGTTTTTGAAGCGAAACCCATAGTGAAACTTTCATCTCTTTAGAGGGAAGGAAAGCTTTTCTCTTGATCTCTCCATCATTCACTTTTCCCAGTAACTGTCCTAATTTCTCCTATTTGGGTACTACCTTTTACAGGGTATATCTTTTAACTAAGCTTTGGGGATCTTTAACAGGATTCACTACTCGTAGAAAAACTTGCTTGAATAGATCCTCTTCTATGCACTCAACACTTCATTACCAACATACTCTGTAACTTAACACTTGTGCCTTCAGTCAAATCATCTCATAACATATCTCTTTCGCTCATACAAAATAATTCATTGTGATGTCAATATATAGACTTTTATATTTCATGTCGGCCTCTAAAAATCATATCATAATTTCCTAGGTGCAGTGTATCTGGTCAAACAATCATAACTCATCACAAAAATACCACCAAAAATTGTCGCTGAGGATAAGTCATCACGACTAGTGATAACTTATCACATAATCAATGAATACCAGTCGGAGATAAACATATAAACCATTTTTCCTTTGATGCTCCTTTGATAATCTCCACTGGATCTTCAGGTTGATGCTGAGTTATGTATATCCACTGGTTGCCTCCATGTATATACCGTTTGTCACCATGTACCGATTACATATAAACTTCTAGTATACCGGTTGTAATATAAACAACTTTGAAGTCACACTAGTCGACAATATGAACATATGTGTGTGTATGTGTTTCATCAATGACAACATATGATGAAGTTATTCATTACAATCATCATCAAGCCAACACACTGTTGGCACTACACAAGGACTCAAACTTTCTCTGATCAAACTTTTCTTCAACAATTCTTGCACTTGTCTATTCAACTCCTCATTCTCTACCGGTGTCAATTGGTGTGCCACTTTGTTAGGTAAACTAGCTCCAGAAGTCAGGTACATGCAAGAGTTGATACTCCTCACAGGTGGTAATCCATTGAGCACATTATCTGAAATGATGTCTTCATACTCTTTCAACAACTCCTTTATCTCTTCCAGTTGTTCTTCATACTCTAGATTCTCAGTCTTCTTAGGAACTAAGCTAAAACACACATTCTCATGTCTCATTCCATCCAAGAAATTTCTCCATCCACCAAACAAATTCTAGCATTCGTACAGACTTCACTCTTTAGGGGTTCCTCCAAGGGTAACAGGGTTTGTTTCATCCCATTTTCTACAATAGTGTATATGTTCTTTCTCCCATCATGAATTGCCTGTCTATAAAAGTGCCAAGGTCTACCCAACAAAAGGTGATAAATATCCATAGGCATAATATCACACAAGACTTCATCATGATAATTCCCAATTTTTAATTTTACAAAACAATACTCACTCACTAACAACTTATGATAATCCTCAATCCATGCTATCTGATAAGGCTTAGGGTGTTTCAATTTTTCCAACTTCAATTTATTCACAATTTCTTCTAGAACAAGATTATTTGAACTACCACTATCAATGACAACTTTTCAACACTTATCAAACACCTTACATCTGGTCTTGAACAAATTTCTCCTCTACAAGGGCTCTTCATCTTCCCTGATATAACATAGAGCTCTCCTCATCATCAACAGTTCTTCATCTTCTAGTCTGTTAGTTGATTCAATGGAGCTTTCTTCCACCAAGGTTTCTCTCCTAGTGTTCTATTTTTTCTTCCATTCAAAATAATGATGTCCTTCTCCTCCACACTTAAATAAAGTACCTCTAAACCATCTCTTATCTTGTCTTTTATAATCTTTTCGAAAATTCTCATTCGGGTAGCCATTAGATTCTCTTCTCTGGTAGCAATTTTTTTCATCCTTCCGATATGAACTACCATCTTTTCTTGCTTCCTTGTCCTTTTTTTGATCCGTATAGGTTTCTCTCCCTCTTTAATATCCTCTTCCTCCTTTAACTCTACCTCAAAAAAACCTTCCACCCCTACCTCTCTATCTTTGCTCATGTCTTTTGTTCAACTTCTTTTCTACTTTCAGGCCATATTGGTAAGCTTTCTCAACACTCTGTAACTTGATCAAACTGAGTTCATCTTGTACTGGTATTCGTAATCCATTCTGATATCTTGTAACTTGTTCAACCTCATCATCGACATGTCCAAATCTGATATTCATCTTGTAAAATGCTTCGGTATACTCCTTCACACTAGATTCTTTCTGCTTCAAGTTCTCCAACTTTCAGAGTAGATTTACTTGATAATCAGTTGGGATAAACTTTGATTTTAACTTAGAAACCATCTCCTCCCATGTTTTGATCTTCCCTTTATCTCTTTTATGTCTACCAACCTGCAAATGTTCCCACCAAAGTGATGCATGACCTTTCAATCAGGTACAAGCATATTTCACCTTCTATTCTTCTACAGTGTTCTCAAAATCAAAATACTTCTCCATCTCAGAGATCCAATCCATTAATTCATCTAAATCCATCTTTCCATCATACTCCAGTGGGGTAAAATGCGATTTAATGTTTGACCTACTCAAAACCCTTAAGAACCTCTCTTCATTGGGATCAATTGCTGGTGGATTTGCTGCTTGTTCTATTGCTGCTTCTTCTCCTTCACCTTCACTCACATCTTCAATATGTCGGCCTCTTCTCTAGGTTGTCTCAATGGCTTCAAATCAGCCTACAATTCCTCTCAACATTTTCATCACAGTAGGTTCTACATTCCCACATGCTCCACCATTCATATTTACTCTCCATGCCATCTTCACATCAGTCCTCTGTAGCCACAGGTCAGATCCATAGTCTTCAACCCTACAACAAGATTCTAAGGACAACGCAATCTCCAAAATGAAATTTTTCTCTGATACCACTTGGTGCAGTCACGAGTTAGGAGGGACCTCAAAGAGATCAATCTAGACTGGGCAGCAAGAGTAAATTCAGCCGAAACAAGAGGATATGATGGAGGCAATGTAGAACTGAATGAATCAGATCATGCAAACTAATTACAAATAACTGGAAGCAATCGGGTTATAAGATTTGGCTTACAATCCTTCCACATACATGCTCAATTATAGAATCGGTCAACTCTGAATCTCTAAAACTTAAGATCTATGTTCTATGTTCTATCTAACTAATCTCTAATGCTTAATTACAATGATTTATATGATCCAAGAGGATCCGATTGATACAATAAGGATCAAATGTCGAAGAACAAGATCAAACATATAAAACCAATAGGGCAGCCTCTGCCAAAGAGATTCCTCTGAAAAATTCAAAGAATGAAGTGTAGATCAAATGGAACATTGGCCACACACCAAAAAAAATTGGAGTTCACTAACCGGTATCTGCAAGATATGGAAAGGGTCCGCAAGATTCAGCAAAATAGGTCCAAGCAATTCTGATGTCAAAGCTAGAAAATTGTCTTAGAATCCGAAATTGATAACTTGCTGAAAAATGATCCAAATGATTTGTGGTTTAGGAATAAGGAAGATGATCATGTCCTCAAGTAAAATCCAGCTCCACAAGATCCGGTTGACCCAATTCAAGAAAATACATAAAGAAATGTTGAAACTGTAAAATAGAAAATGAATTGGAAAGGAAATGTTTTTGGTTGATGCAAGATTACCAAGAATCAGGGATGCTCCTACATCATATCTGCATTTATCCCTAAAGACATTCTTTGAGAAGTCAAATAGAAGACAAATCTTTTCTGGAAATCAAAATGTGAACTAAGAAACAAGCTCCAACCTAGAAAGGATTGAAGTAATGGCCAAGTAATTTGAAGTAGAGCAAAAATCCAATCCAAAACAATCAAGATTCCAAAAATCCTCAAGCTACATTCATAGGGATGTCAGCCTCGACAATGCACAACAAAAGCCAATAAATAGAAAAACTAAACAAAAATAATAGGAATGCACAAACCAATTAAAGTATTCTATAAAACTATATATTATACCTACCATGCTCAATATCGAGGTAAGTAATATTTAATAATATTATTTACTTACCTCCCACAATTCAGCCAATAGGGTAAAAGGGTAGGTAAATAATATAATATATTCAATAACCATATAATAACAAATGTTAATATACATTAAATAAAAATAATATCATAAACATTAGAAAATTAACAATAAATGAAACCCAATAGGATACTAGAGTGGGTAATAAATATAATATCCATGGGATTAATAAATCAAATAAAACTATATAAATAAATTCAACAATAATTAATTAATTAATTAACAATAATTGGATAAAATCAAATAAATAATAAATCATAATTAAACAATAAATAGATAATAAAGAATCAATTAAACAATGAATCTTCAAAACCATTTAAATTAAATAAATAGAAAAAATAAAATAAAATGAACATAAATAATAAATCATCAAATAATATTAATACCTTAATTCAACCACTTAATAAACTATACAATAAAATCAATTATTAATTTAATCACAGTATCATGCTCACAAGACCACACCACAAGGGTCTTAACAACCACAATACACCACAAGACAATTCTACACATAAATCAATAGACAAGGCAATAACTTAAGCCTAGAGTGTGTGAGGGAAACACATGCCATCTCCAACAACTTTATATTTGGATAAGATATGCTCAGACCTGTAAGACAAGGTAGATTCGATGTCTAGTACCTACAATCCTGCATCCACCACTGCACACAATGCAACATATATACAACATATATACATCATAAATGATTAGGCAAGTCATAGAGAATCACAATGTCATATCGTGCTCGCAATGAGTGGTATGACATCATCTCTAATCATGAAGACACTAAAAGATAATCACAAACATCATAGTATCAATTCAAACATCACAATCATAGAGTAGGGTTAGCGTAATCACAGTGTCATCAAAATACCACAATAAATATGATCCATCATGAATAATGAACACATATAAATCATCAAATATAGATTCATCTTCATATCCAATACAATCATGAAATAGGGTTAGTACATAGCATGATACCATCAACTCATCATAAAGTAGACTAAGCTAGATCAATATAATCCTTTGATGTACAGAAGGACAAGATGAATCAAGGAGGGGCACTACAATCATCATTAACCCAAAAAATTTTAAAAAATTGTAGTGGTTCTTGATCATGCTCCTCCCTATTTTTTCCAGCCTATTTGGGTGCAAAAACATGAGGAGCCATAAACTTACATTTTGTTATCTTTCTCTTTCTAACCCATTGATGTTTTCTTAAGAATTTTTCTCACCAAAGTGGTTTCCTCTAATTTTTGTGAAGAAGTTGATGAAATACAACTTTACGGATCCCAAGAACACCTGCATGCAAATACCTGTCACAAGAGAAGAATGGAGGCACGTAAAGCAAAAAGCATAAATGCTCTGAAGAAGAAAATAATCATTCAGAAAGGGAATCAATTTAATGAACAAGTACAATACAATCCTTAGAAAAGGATAATAGAAACCCTAAAGATATGCAACCCTAAAGAAATCGTAAAGGGATAATGTGTATTTAATAATTAGAATAATTATTAAATACCTACAATATTTATTAAATGCCTAATTTTAGCTTAAGCGTAGAGTTTAATAGACTAATAATTAAATAAATAATTATTAGCTAATACAAGATAACTCTAACACCCCCCCTTAAGATGAAATTAGGGAGTAGCTAAAAAACTAAATGCATGAAGCAAAAAATGCAACTACATGATGAAGGCAAAGTTGGGTCCCGGCAACAAGGCCTGATGAGGTACCCAATCACAACTAAATCTCTATGAAACAGAGAAATAGAGAAAACCACGTGGGAAAAAAACTCTACTCCAAAAAGAGATGGAAAAAGCAAGTGAAGGATTGAAAATGCCTCCAAACAAGAATGTTCCAAAAAGATAGGAACAAGAGAAGATAAGAAGAATCATTGAAGCATGAAGAACCTGCAAACACTCTCAAAGAATAACTATTGATCTGAAGAACCTCCACTGAAATAGAACATGACTAGGTAAAGAAGACTGTAATCTGTATGAGTGCCCTCAAATGACACTACTCGAATCAGAAGGCAAATAAAGGCAAACAAGTGAACTCGAAGATACAGATGGCATGAGAAACCAAAACCTGAAGAGCTGATCAATCAAACCACGGAAGCATTAGAACCAATAGGACAAACCTCCCCATAATGCTGAAAAGGGAGAGGGATAGGTACACTAAAAAGAACAACCAACAAGAACAGCACAACGAAGAACCAGGAACATCAAAGGCGCAGAGAAAGTACATAGTGTCATGTAAGGAACACTCATTTGACACACAACATGAGGTGAATGTCATGGAAGGAACACTCACTAGACAAAGGTAGAAGACAAACAAGGCAAACATCAACCCCCTCATGACACTTTATAAGTAGTGCATGTACAATAAGATACAAGATGTGCAAGATCCCAAGTAAACGATGCATGATGGCACTTTATCTTAGTGTGTTTGCATAAAAACAAGCTACAATGATAAGAAGACTGGAAATAGAAACGAGAACCAAATTAGAGACATCCTACCCAAAGAAGAGATCCCAGGACCTGAAATAACCAAGATATCCACCAGAGTGCTGAAAAGCAAAAAACTGAATAAAATATGCATGGAGAATAATCTGGAAATAAAACTCATATGGCTGGAAAGTACACAGCATACACTTTCCAAAAATATAAAATTTTCAAAAAACAGAGGTCACATGTTCATTATATGGCTCCCGGAGTGCAAAAATAAGACCTCACTTTGACTGGAAAAAACATAGTCAAACAGAAAAATTGGAAAGAAATACCAAAATGATGAGGTCTGGCTCGGAAGCAGCTTTTCGACACTTGTTCGTTTTCAAAAAAATGACTCTGTATGCCCAAGATATGACCAAAAAACCAAACCCCTCTTTTACGGCATAAAAAAGGGTTAAAAAAATTTTTTTTTTTTTTTTTTTGACGAAATTTTTTTTATGCATTTGCAGGTACAACCATATGGATTTTTGTGCCTCGTAAAATGTGCCAATAAAAAAATCATGGCCTAAATGCACTTGCCACCAAAATAGGTCAAATTATATATCAAAATGACTGGAAACACCCTTCGGAAGCCAACAGTGAAATTTTTTTGGCCCAAACTGCTCTGGGTTTTTTTTAATGATTTTTTTGACTTATTTCTCAAAATTCGTGCCAAAAAAAGGCAAAACCAAAGAAAAAATTTCAAAACCCAAATTTCATATGAAAATGGTGATTTTGGGGTGTTCTGAGCTCAACAATGAAGTCCGTTTGAGCCCAAAATGATCAGAAACAAAATAGCTACCCTAGATCCAATAAAAAACTCTGAAAAAACTTGAAACCCTCCTCCAAAAATTCTTCTGAAAAATAAAAAACAAGCAGTAGCAGATGTAGGCTCTGATACCATGAAGAATTTGAGGAAATACTACTTTAGAGATCCCAAGAACCCCTGCATGCAAATACATGTCACAAGAGAAGAATGGAGGCACATAAAGCAAAAAAACATAAATGCTTTGAAGAAGAAAATTATCATTCAAAAAGGGAATCAATTTAATGAACAAGTACAATACATTCCTTATAAAAAGATAATAGAAACCCTAAAGATATGCAACCCTAAAGAAACCCTAAAGGGATAATGTGTATTTAATAATTAGAATAATTATTAATAATTAGAATAATTATTAATAATTAGAATAATTATTAATAATTAGAATTATTATTAAATACCTACAATATTTATTAAATGCCTAAGTTTAGCTTAAGCGTAGAGTTTAATAGACTAATAATTAAATAAATAATTATTAGCTAATACAAGATAACTCTAACATTTTGGTGCTAGCTAAACTTTGGTTTTAGAATGCTTCAATTTTCATTATTAAGGTTGTAGTTTTTTTCTAAGAACCCTAACATTCACCTAGTTGACCTCTACATATTATTTTCCAAGATAATTAATGTATTCAATACACTTCATATATTTTAAATTTATACATTTCTATCTACTCTAGTGTAGTTGATCCCTCGAGACGATCAACTTACTAAAGTGATGGTAAAATATAGAATTACAAATTGCACCCACTACATATATCACACTTATGTATTGAGCTTAATGCATTTATAATAAAATTCACGATCTAATTTAAAAAAGGAAGTGTTTGTAGCCTATTTTTCAAATTTGGGATCAATTTGGTTTAATGAGAGTGCAGCGTGCAGATATCTACACATGTGCAAACACCCTAAAAGGATTATCATATTGAAATGGTTATATTTCATATCAAAACCTTTATGGCATGTGTCCCTTTACACAGTCACATCTGAAATGACTATTGCCACCCATTCTAAGCAACCAAATTCACATTTTCTGCCTCATTTTTTCTCTCTAGTAATTCAATCTCTCAAGATCTCTCTCTCTCTGTCTCTCTTTCCTCATCTCTCTCTTACAACACACACACAATAAATCTCTACCAAATTTTCTCTACATTCTTGTGCTTGCAAACACTTCTCTTGGTCTAGAATGGCATCTAATGTCACAAGAGAGAAACCATAGTTATGTAATGTTCTTTTGCCTATCTTTAATCTCATTTATTTGATCTCATATTTATCTAATCGTCTATTGGCATTTGATCTCTAGTAATAGGGTTTTTCTTCCATAGTAGGTATTATTTCTATTATGCATCTTTTATTCGATTTTTTATCTAGTTATTAGTGGAGGTAGAAACATCGAAATGGGGCTTTGACTGAGACAAACCACTATACAACCCTAATTTTCTCCCCATCTCAATGCATGTAGAAAAAAACACATTTGAGGAGCATTAAGATATATTCTAGCACCTTTATGGAGCTTTATGCACCTCTAGCCATACAGATGATAGTCTAGTGTCCAAATGTCCCCACAATGCACTAGCATCTAATGCCATGGCCTTGTCCACTTGATGGTTGAAACCACAAGTTGTAAGCTTTCTATTGATGTTGTCAAAATATTTTTATCTTATTGTATGCTTTATTTATTTGGTATTTTTACTTTATGGTTAGTGGTTTAGAATAATTTAGCTTATTTTCCAGCATTATTTTTCCTATCTTTCTAAAGGATGAGTTTAGTGAGATAGTTTGAGGCTTTTTTTTCTTTGAGACCTCGTCATCTTGGATAGAGAAAATCCCTTCCTCTACAAGTACACATACATATGTACATTTTTGGCAATTTGCTAGAATTGATTATGATGTTTTGTCATTGATGTCAACACTAGTTACTTTGGTTGTTTACTGGTATCTGGTTGGTCCTGGTAGGATGATTGGTTTCTGGTTGGTAAGATCATGTTGATCCGATATACTCTGGTATACTTTGGCTTATGGAATTGGCTTAGATCTTCTATTCATGTTATTCAAATATATGTTCAGTTAGTTGGTATTGATTTGGTGATTGGATGCTATCTTATATGCTGGTAAGCCTAGTTCATTGATCTGGTAAGGGTTTCATCAGCAGAGATTTGTTGAAGATATCTTGATATTATGCATAAGTGGTGTTGGTGCGGCTTCTAGAAGGGATTCAGGATGTTGTTGGTGATCGTGTTTGAGCCTTCACTAATTGGAATCATTTCTTTAGCGTGTGTAGACCTAAATTTGGTCTGGTGCTATCTAGGTTATGGACCGGCTTAATGTAACGTGTTGTTGAAACTCCTTGATGTGTTTCTAGGATTATTTATGGGCTAGATGATATTTGTTTGGTCACAGGCCAACATGTTTTATAATTATTTAATAGGTTTATTGTCTGGGTGGCCGACCTAATTGTTTAAGGTCTAGGATTTGTATATATGTGTATGATCTCATTTTAAATCATGGTATGCAAGCGAGTAATGTAATAATAATTCATGCAGAGGATTTGGTCGATCATAGGTGATCGAGTGGGGTTTATGCAAGAGGTTTAAGACCTCTGGTATTGAGCTTAATCGGAACTATACTCAAGCATAAGAGATGCTATTATTGCAGTTTATTCTTCCTTTCAGATTGTAGTCTGGATTTCTTATGTAGTCAATGAGACTCCTTTTGTAATGAGCAATGTGTTCTAGGCTGATGGGCTTCCTACAAGTGTAGGCTCCTCAATTTGTAATCACATTTTTTACCATCAAAATGAGGATTTAGGAGGGGAGAATAACTCTAAATTTAAGATAGTCTTATGAATATCTTTTGTATTCTTTAGATTTTAATTAATTTCTCTAGAAAAAATAAGAATTTTTTAGTTGATATCTTCATACATAATTATTCCTATCTCATACAAATTTTAAATTAAGAGTAGAGATAATTTCTTAAGGTAGTTCAAGAATTTATCTTTGATTTATATTATGACTAATTTAAGGAAACTAGTTTTCTCTAAAGGGCCACAATAGTAATAGATGTCTTAAAGTTCAAGAATGAACTCTAGTTAATGAAAATTTTCTAATATAGTTAGAATTAGAAGTAATTGTGATAATGTAAGAGGGTTTAAAAACATTGTTTTAAGCATAGTTTGTATCTTGTTCAAAACATTGAAATATTTTATAAGTAAATTTACAAGGCATGTATTTATTGTACACCACATAGCTAATTTTCAAGGTTATATTACATCATGAATTGTATCTTTTTAGATTTCGTCTTTTGTTTGTCAAAACACACACTATTAGAATTAGAAATTGAGTTTACTTTTGTTCTTATCAACATTGAGCACATGTAGCCTATTGGTACATATATTTGTACTGATTTATGCAAATTTTATTTTTTATTTATCTATTATAACATCAATGTTGGGTCAATGTGTTAAATGCGTTTCAAGTCAAACAAAAATCTTCGTAAATCATAGTAACACCTCCTAGTTGTTTTTTTAATTACTCATTTTTTTTGCAATATAGTTTATTAGTTTATAACTCATTATTGATATTGAATGTCATAAACCCACAAGATTTATGAAAAATTATTGATCTACCAAATTATGAGAGATTATAAATTGATTTAGTAAAGTGAAATTTTTTAATTAAAAATGATGTGCTATTCATCTATGAAATAACAACACAAGTTTGTAATTTCATCAATTTGAAAAATTCTATCCAAAATGTTAACCCACAAACAAGACTATGGATAGAAAGAGAAGGAAGTATTCTTGAAGTATCTACGTATCAATGACTATGTTTAAAATATTTGAAAATTGAAAAATGCAACAATTATATTTCTATATCAAAACATGTAATCTTACATGTGATCTATAAGTTATTTTTCTTCAGCATCATGGTATGTGTTCTTATAAAATTTCAAACAACATAAATCACACACACTAATCTCTGACTTTCGGGCTTAAATGTGTTAAACATTCAAAGTTAACTCACATTTTGTAGGCTTAATATGTTGCTTAGTGTGTCTAGTTTAAGACTTTACAATGACTTTCTTGGAATGAACAAATGAAAAGCAATCAAAGCAATTCAAAGTGGTTCCAAAATCTAGAGTTAAAATTTGGTCAAATTACGTGGAATGAATAACTCTACCGAAAAGATTTCAAAATTTTTATAATTATTTTTGTAAAAGATTATATTATTTCAATTATGTTGCTTTAGTTAGTGAATTAAATATTATTTTTTAAATTTAACAGAAAAATTGTAAAATGTCATGTTTTGTGGCCTCTAACATAGTGGTAGTGCGTTAATTTAGCTCATTTATCGTTGAATACCTACTATTTTTGATCCTCGCTTGGGCCTCACGCTTCACTCATCTCAAAGATTCAATTCAACTTTTTTTTGATTATTTGGAAGTTACTATGTGTAATACCAAATTCAGGATCACCTGTTTCATAAAAGGTTAAACGAAGAGAACTAAAAACCACTGCAATGGGATCCGTGGCACAATGGTAGTGCGCCTGACCCCAAATTAGAAGGTTGTGTGTTTGATTCATGTCGGGTTCACTTGATTTTAGTTTAGAAAATATAGTAGGACGACCGATTTCAATTGCATTAAGAAAAGTGGCAAATACAATGGAGATGCGGGGTATCGATCCCCATACCTCTCACATGCTTAGTGACATCATTTTTTATAGTTAAAGATTTTTATGTGAAATGTTTGGTTTCTAGTGTGTGAGATTGCCCAAGAAAATTATAGTTACATATCTTTCCAATATTTTCAAATCTTATAGTACTAAAATTTCATGAAAAGAGTGATAGATCAAGTGATCCACATCTTTAAGCATTCATAAGTTATTGATTTTACTTTTGATAGTTAGTAAATAATATTAACCCTTATCTTAACACCTTATAGATAGGATTTATTTTTTCAATTAAATTTACAATAACACTTATATGTAAAAATATTCAAATTGATGATATCAATATGTTAAACTTTGTATTACGGGAATCTAAAACAAGAAAGAAAATGTTCTCATTAATTGACAGTTTGTAAATAAAATTAAAATATTGTCTAATGAAAATTAATATAATCTTGATGATTAAGACCCTCCTTGTATAATTGTTATAACTTTTGTTGTTATGAGAGTATAATTTTATGTTATGATAGTATAAATTTTATGTGTGGTTCCATAGATCAGATTTCCATTTCATTTGTAGTCTTAGAAGTCATTTTCATATCAAATGTTAATGTGGATTTGGGATACATTGGTTTTCATCATGGTTGGCGAAGCACAGACGTTTGCCGATGGAAAAGGAATTTTAGGAAAGTTTGGGCAAACCAAAAACATTTCCATATGTACGGTTGTAACTCAATAACAAGAAAAGGTTTGAATTAGTGGAGCCTGCTCTCATTCAATGACACGATCTTGTCATGGTGGAACTAGATCAAATAATTATATTTGATTTTGTTTAGAAAAAGTTAATTGAGTGAATTGAAATATTTTTCATTGGGTATCAAGTTTTGTTCAATATAAAATTTCGACAGCATAAGAAATGAGACAAAGATGGTGTTTTTGATGAGACAGAGATGATGTCTTTGATTCTTAATTGAAGAGGTTTCAATTTAAGACATGAAAAGATTTCAACTTAAAAACATATGCTCCTCCATCAGATAACCAAAACCACTTTAAGATAGGTCTTCCCACCCCATACATATATATATATATATATAACAGCCTTGGATAAAAACGTATGGTTCAAGTCCAAAAAATATAGAAATGCGCGTTGACTGAGTCGTTTAACTATCTAGGCTGGCCATTTAGCTAGAATATAATTGCTATAAGAAATAGTAAACTTCTAACAGTTTTTACCATCAATCCACCCAGTTCAGAAAAATCATTGGTTTCTACATTTCTATCAAGTAAAATAGTGGAGCGACATTGAATTATTAGAAAGATTGCAAGAAAATGGTTTCTTCTGCGGGTTCTTTGTGATCATTCCAAGTAGTGATATCGCTGGTTCAGATGCGCAGATATCCACAGTTTGCAAAGTTACAACAAACCAATAGAAAATTGTAGCTTTGGAAAGTACAAAATGATCGTCGATGTCATCTTAACTATAAATTTAGTTCTCCTATTTATTGCTCAATATGTTTCCGGGAAAAGGTGCTCATGTTCTATTTATGGGCTCTCTCATTCAATTTTTGTTTTCGATCTTGATATACTGAAATTTATGGTTATTTTTAAAAAATTATCTAAAAATTTGAAAATACTTAATTTTCTATCCACAATAATTAATGTTGGTCATTTTGTAAAATTCTTAGGTGTGATATGTTACGGCTTAATTTAAACAGCGCTTTGAAACATTTGATACAATGTATTTGAAGGCATCAAATCTCAATTGGCATCGGTCGACCATCATATGCCACTTTTTATTATTGCCATTAAATATTTGTCAGACTTTGACATGGCATCACCAAAATCGAAAACCCATGTTTACTGTACAAGATTATATGAATAACGTATAAAATACAAGTCAGAGGCTACGTTTATTATTTGCAAGTTCGTGTAGTTGTAACAACGAATTCACATCACCTGTTTCAAAAAGAATCAATAGAATAAAACTCGATATCAGAGCAGCAGGATCCGTGGCGCAATGGTAGGGCGTCTGACTCCAGATCAGAAGGTTGCGTGTTTAAACGTCGGGTTCAATCCCCTTATCCTTGTGATTTTTGAAAAGTTTTTTCTCTTGTGAGTTTAAAAAGACAGTTGCCTGACCGATTTCAATTGAACAACGAAATTGGAAAGTTAAGAAAAGTGGTAAATACAATGGAGATGCGGGGTATTGATCCCCGTACCTCTCGCAAGCTAAGTGATATCATTTGTTATTAGTTCCTGTTTTTATGTGCGATTGCCTTGGAAATTTATAGGTACATATCTCTAAACACTACTGTAATTCCAATATTTCCAATTCTTATAGTACTAAAATTTTGTCTATCTCTAAACACTACCGTAATTCCAATATTTCCAATTCTTATAGTACTAAAATTTTGTCTATCTCTAAACACTACTGTAATTCCAATATTTCCAATTCTTATAGTAGTCAAATTTTGTATGGAAAGAGTGATGAATAAAGAGATAGACAACTTTAAGCATTCATAAGTTATTGATTTTTGGTACTGATTTCATTTTTATTCTTTGGTTCTCTTCATTTTGATGATGGATCATTGAGTATGATTTGATTTGAATCGTTGATATAAAAAATTTAATCATAATTGACTTCAGAAACAACATTTTTCTTATATTATGAATTGTGAGAGTCTCTTAGCATTAAGTTATTCATTGATCATAAGTTGGAGAATATTATTGTCATTTTTAATCCTTCGAAGGTGATGCAAGAGAGTGGTATGTAAATTTATGCGACTTCTCTATTTCTATATTCGATGAGATTCAATTATCCTATATTGAATTTTAGTAAGAGTGGTATTTGAAGACATCAAATCTCAACTTGCATTGGTTTGGTCATGACGGTCGACCATCATATGCCACTTTTTAGTCTTGCCATTAAATATTTGTTAGACTTTGACATGACATCACCAAAATTGAAAATCCATGTTTACTATAGAAGACTGTATAAATAACGTAAAAATAAAGTCAAAGGCTACATATATATATATATCGGTTTTTTATTTGTAATGTTGGTCAAAAAATAGTATACAAACATTGGTCTGAAAATATGTAATACCTAACCAAAAAGAAGGGACCAAAGTAGGAGTTCTGGAAGATTGAATGTACTTTAGGGATATCATTTAAGAGCATGTCCCATTTTGTAGCTATAAATAAATATAAAGACCATTTACCAAAATAGATGAGAGATTTAGAGAGGAGATATAAGGGGAATATAAGAAATGTAATGAATATATGTTGATATATATAGAAATAATTTATTTTTTTTGGTCAATTATGCGCATATGATATTTTACTTTGATTTACAACTACAATAAGATCTAGAATACCTTCTCTTGTTGCCTCAGTATGAGTGAGCTTGGGGTAGAAGACTACAACATTAGAATTCCTTTGGGTATAGAATTCTAGTTCGTATCCCTCATATTTATCACTAACATCAAGGCCATCTAGAGATCAACTAGGTATATCAATTTTGTTTACAATGGCCAACCCTAGTAGGCGCCTTGAGGACTCAATTAGATCAGTTGAATGTTAGAATCCTTTAGGTAGAATAAAAACATGATTTCCACAAAGATTTGGATGGAAGAAAAAGAGTAGCAATAGAAGACATCCTGTGATCAATACCAATAGGTCCAGAAGGAGAAGGATAGGTCCCGAAGAAAATTCAATCAACTAAGGGAATTTGTTAGTCTCCATTTAGCACATATCACTCACATAATTCAAGATCCCCAAAATTTTCTCAAAAACATGTACAAGTTATAGATAAAGTTTTGGAAGTAGAAAATCATGTCATACAATTGCATATAAATATCAACTTGCTTCATACTACAAAGAAACAATGGGATGAAAATTTGAAGTCTCTAAAAGATATTTACAAAGATATACTTCCAAAGGCAAGTTGAGCTGAGGATAAGTCAAGTTTATGGAGGGGGGATGAATTTGTTTGAAAAAGAGTATATAGACACTACTCTATAAATATGTAATATCTAATCAAAAAGAAGGGTCTAGAATAGGAGCATTGGAAGATAGAATGTACTTTAGCGATATCATCTAAGGGTCATGTCTCCCATATAGTTATAAGTAGATAGAAGGATCTATTCACCAAAATAGATGGTAGAGATATAAAGAGAAGAGATATAAAGGAGATATAAGGAATGCAATGAATACACACACATACAGTTTTGATTTTTGATCTATTATGTGTACAAGATATTTTATTATGACTTACAACTAAGATATGATCTAGAATACCTTTCCTTGTTGCTTTGATAGGACTTATTATGGGGTAAAAGATTACAACATTAGACAAATTTGGGTACAAAACTCTAATTTGTATCACTCAAATTTCTTGCTAGCATGTATCATTGACTAGGAGGCAATTGATTCACTAAATATGAATATAAGAGGAAAAGTAAATTTAACCAATTCCATAAAAGCTAACATAATTTAAGATAAATAATTATCAACTAGTAATAGAAAATATTCTCTTAAGGAAATGGGAGAATGTGTCAATAATTTTGTAAGAGTAAAAGAAACTTTATTAAATACTTAGTTTTGTTGAAAATAAAGCACATTTAACTAAAAGATAAGTTGGTTCTATAAGTATCGATAGTTTTATGGTAGAGTGTTCCATTAGCAAATAAAAGATATTAGGTTCAAGTTTTAGTTGATCATTGAAAAATTCAAATAATATTAGAGTGAGATGAGGTTGGGATATTGAATCATTTTATTGGAGAGGCTTAAGGGATGGCATTGGAAATAGGCTACATCTAAACCAAATATGGCCTAGTTATATACAAACTAGTATAGCTCATTGGTAGAATACTCCAATGATAAATGAAACATCTTAGTTCAAATATTAACTCGTACTTGAAATACTCAGTTGTTTTCAAACATTTAAAGAACATTTCCCTTTTATATTCATAGAGAAATAATAGGAAACATATATAAACAATCTTATATATCTTAAATTTTAATCTATATAAAATACACAAATATATATCAAGGCATTTGTTTATTACACTTCAATAATTTTTTATTATTAGAAAATTAAGCACTTCTATTTGTATCAGAATATTTAATATAGAGATTAAACTTTAAGATATATAATCTAATATCATTGGGAGATGGAACATGTAACTAAAATACAATGGTTTCTGTTATCGTGATATTCATTTTCCCATTGTTCTCTAAGAGTTGTTGGCTAATACTCTCACATTATGCATGCGAAAAAGTAGCAACTTTTGAATTTGATGCTTGAAACATGCACTGTGGCATTCCACTATTACATTTGCACTTCATTGGGTGGATAGTTGATTAGGAGATAACTTTGATTCACCAAGAAGGTGACGTTCTTATCTTGTGCGACAACATTGTGGAGCAAGTGGGTCTTCTAAGTAGACAACTATGGAGAAAGGTGTGTGATATGCTATGGTCTCAAGGCCCTTATGAGGTAGTAATGAGTCGTAGTCTCCTCTCCCTATCAATCGAGAGCACCTTTCATTGGGGACCCTCAATCTATCGAGTGCCTCCCCGCCCCCATACCTCCAAGTATTTTCTTAGGAGAGGGTTTGGGGAGTGTCAACGGTGCTCATCCTCCTAGCTATAATACTAGGGGTTGGACCCTAGGCCCCCAAGGTCTTCTCCTGTCTGTCGATTTCTCCTCCCCACTATAGAGAGTTTGGATAGGTGGATAGTTAAAATAGGAAGGATATGGGATATGGATAGGCTCCCAACCCAAGGGAGCCCTTATCTAGCTATAGAAAGGGGCAGCAAGTACCATTAGGTCTAATCAATCCATGTCAAGGGGTTTCTCAAAAAGACTCTATGCATGCAAAGTGGCTTAGGGGGCAAAAAATTAAGGAAGTTGAGGGCCCTTATCTAACCCTCAGGTAGAAGGAGGGGGGGGGGGTTGCTCAGTCTATCCATTGACCAAGCATCTAATAGATTGACTTTCATTAGGAGGTGGGACTTCAGGTTGAGTACCAGTGGTCGACCCTATACATAAATGTCCTCTTAGAGAAGGCGATTGGTTTTTCTGATTGGCCAAATTCCTTTGGCTACCTATAGGTTGTCATCCTACAATTTCCCAAGAGGAAACTGTAGTAATCTTGAATAAAGATCCTACAATGATGAATAGAATCCACACGAAAGTACCACCGGATTGAGCAGTGAATAAATTAATTTCATATCTAATCAAAATCTTGGCTAATTGATTGAAGTGTGTCACTCCAGTAGACCCATAGATCATGGAGTAAATGGGGTAGCCCACCACACTATGTGATAGATTTGAACCCCCTCCATCACTATATATGTGAATCTCACCACATACAGCGCACATAGAGACTCCAAATTCAATCCCTCTCCACCCACTACCTATATAGTTCCAATAGGGGTATTTGAGGCATAAATTCTCATCTACCCCTATATAGATAGGCATCCTTGATCTCCCCTACTATAGAGATAGATAGGCCTCCCACTACTTTTGATAGGGGTCAAGAGAGGGAATATAACCCCCCATGCAGGGTGGGTGGGATAATTCTAAGGGGCACCCCCACCCAACTCTAATTTTGGCATTTATCACCCATTGCTTCATCAGAATAATTAAAACCCATTATGCATGCAACATTATTTTGCAGGGAACTTTACCCCCCACCCAATTCTACACATACAATTTTTTGTTCTCTCGTAGGGGACCTTAGAATAGTAGGAGCACTCCCCCAATAGAGTGGGAATCTCAAACATAACCCCCCACAACAACAACTAATTTATTGACTACCAGCTAATTAATCAGCTCACTAGAATAAGGGTGGGTGGGATGCCTAGTATATTAATTATTTTTAATTAGTAAATTAATGACATTCATTATTGCACTCCATAGCCTCCTCCCACCCACCCCAATGGTGAGTCATCCATTAATGCACCCCATCCACCTCCTCCTCCCACCCACCTTTAGGGAGGCCTTCTATCAAGAACCCTTTAAATAGTAGGGTGGGGGCTAGATTAAGCAAATATAGTTGCTAGAAACCTCTAAGATAGAATCAAGTCTTGACTACCCCTTACTATTCTAAAGGCCCCCCTATGATTCTATGTGGCTAATTAATCAACCCTATTGTTCTAAATTAGGATGTGTGCCCTACAATTTTATGGATACCAGATTAATAAACTTGCTAAAATAAGCACACTCAATAGTTTCTAGAATCGTTCATAGAATTGTAGGGGGAGTAAGCCTATAAATGCACACTTCCATTAATCAGTCCCATAGCCTCCTCCTCCCATGCACCCCTAGGGCTTGATTGAAGCCTATTAGATTAAGCTAGAACAAGATAATAAAGTTTAGGTGGGCCCTACTATTGGAAGGTGCATGTGGATCCCAACCCCTATAATTTAATGGGGGTAGGGAAAGCTCAGAGTTTTCTAGAAACTATTGTGTGCAAGTTTCAATCAAGCCCCCTAGTATTTTAAAGGGATAGTAGGTTAATTAATTGACTGAGGCACATTCCCTAAAATTCTATGGTACCATGCCAATTAATTAACCATATAGAATAACCATACAATTGTATGGGTAGGGCTTGATTGAACCCCAGTAAACAGTACTAGAATCGAGCCCATAGCCTCCTCCTCCCACCCACCCCTAGGGCAAGTAGTAGATTAACAAGGCTACTAGGCCTAGTCAAGCCCCCTAATTAATTAATAAATTAATTCAAGCCTACTATTTTCTATCAATAATCCTCTTAACCATTTAGAATAGTAGTAATTAATTCACTTGCTAGAAAATGCTAGACCTTCAATCAGTAAGGTGGAGGTAGCGTGATTGTAGGGGGCATAGTTTAGCAGGCTGATAAATTCAAAGCAATTGCTCCATAACTACCATAGAATTTTAGGGGTTCTTTCTCATTCAATTGTTGGGAAAGAAGGCTCCAGCTAGCCCCCCTCCCACCATATAATAGTAGGGATTTAGAGTAACCAAAGTAGTGGCTATAATCGATATTAATGATGACTGCTAGAGTAAGACATTTGAGAAATTAACTAAATAGTACTAGAGAATTTTAGGGGAAGTCATTCATTAATAAAACCCCAAAGAATTATAGGGGGGTTCCCATTCTAGGTTGAGAAGCTTTCTAGAGTAACAATTATAGTTTCTAGAAAATTTTGAATGAGCCCTACTATTATATGTAGGAAGAAATAGTATAGGATGTGCATGAGGAAGCCCCTTTCGTCCTTCTATAACATATAATAGTAGAGGCCCACCCTACTTCATTCTGGGAGAAAATAAGTTGTTCTAGGGTCCCCTATTAAACCCTTTAGAATATTAGGGACCAAGGGAAGCTTCTCAAAATGTAGGGTGGGACCCTATTATTCTATGAAGGAATAGTTGTCGATACGCTAGATTCTATACGTAACATGACCCCTACCCTTTGAAGGGCTAGTAGGCTGATTAATTAACCCTTTATATAGTTGAAGGTGGGATTTTAGATCTTCCCTACAACTATATGAGAAAGTCCCCCCCCCCCCCCCCATCCTAGCCACCTAAGCCCCTACCCTCCTTCCTATAGTATCTCCTCCCTGGGGTTTGGCACCATTTATCTTCCAAGGACCCTATAGACCCGAATGGTGTAGTCACTGGTTAGGAGAGACCTCAAAGAGATCAATACAGACTAGGAAGTAAGAGTAAACACAACAGAAACAAGAGGATATGATGAATACAATCCATAACTAAATGAATTAGATCATGAAACCTGATTACAGATAACCTATAACATTTGGGTTACAAGATTCGACTCATTGGCCTACCACTTACATGCTCAATTATAGAATTTGTCAACTCCATACCTCTAAATCTTAAGATTTATCTTCTATGTTCTATCTGACTAAATTATAATGCACAATTATAATGATTTATATGACCCAAGGAGCTCTAGCCGACCCAAAGGGATCAAATGTTTAATAACAAGATCAAACACGTAAAACCAATAGGTCAGGCTCTACCAAAGAGATTCCTCCGAAAAAACCATAGGATGAAGTGCAAATCAAAGGGAAGGTTGGCCACACACCAAGGAACATTGGAATCTATGAATTGGGGCTCCACAAGCTATGAATTAGGTCCACAAGATTCTCCAATAGAAAAAATAAGTCTAGGTGGTTTCGGTGTCCAAAGCCAAAAAACTATCTCAGAATTCAAAATTCATAACTTGCCAAAAAATGATCCAAATGCTCTACAGTTTAGGAATAAGGAATTTTATCATGTCTTCAAGAAAAAGCCAGCTCTGCAAGATCTGGTGAGTGAATGCAAGAAAATACAGAAAGAAATGCTGAAACTGCAAAACAGAAAACAAACTGAAAAGGAAATGTTTTTGGTTGATGCAAGATTGCCAAGAACTGAGGAAAACCAAGGCAGTCCACCTCTTCTTAAGAAATCCCAGATGAATCTTCATCAGGTCTATCCTTCCATTTTACAAGATATTCTTTGTACTAACTGCTTTGGGTACTACTCCCAATCCTACTATCCAAAATATCTTCAATCTATTATGGTTCTTTCTGGGGCAACTATTTCTCAAAGTCTGCAATATTGTCTTCACTGAATTCTGATTCATGACACTGATGTAGATCTACAATGTTGAATATAGGTGAAATACTCAAACTATCTGGTAGCTCCACTTCATATGCATTTCCAAAACTAGATTTCTTCAAGATCTTGCAAGGTCCAAACTTCCTCA
The DNA here is from genome assembly GCF_030272615.1 of Cryptomeria japonica. Taxonomy (NCBI): domain Eukaryota; kingdom Viridiplantae; phylum Streptophyta; class Pinopsida; order Cupressales; family Cupressaceae; genus Cryptomeria; species Cryptomeria japonica. The sequence goes on along the minus strand of NC_081408.1, from coordinate 74,500,550 downwards.
TCTGCAACTTGTTATAGGTTCCAATTGTAAATATTTCTTTTCTCACATACACCATCACTTCATCACCAACTTCAAATTCCTTATGTCTTCTCTTCTCATTTTCTTTCTCCTTATTCTTATTGTTCATATCCTACAAATGTTTCTTAACTTGAATATGTAAGGCCTTCATGTGATCTACAAATTCTTCTACTTATGCACTCCACTTATCTTCATTGCTAATATCTCTCAATTCTAATATACCTCTAGGGTGTGCTCTAGTAACAATCTCAAAAGGTGTTCTTTTGGTACTCCTGTTCACTAAATTATCGTAGGCAAACTCTTCTTCTGCAAGAGTTAAATCCCAACTTCCACTTTTCTCTCCAACTAAGCATCTCAACAAATTTCCTAAACTCTTGTTTACTACCTCTGTATGTCCATCAGTCTACAGGTGAAAAGTAGAACTGAACTTCAGATTTGTCTTCATCTTCTTCCAAAGTGTTCTCCAAAAATAACCAACAAACTTAGTGTCTCTGTCTGAAACTATGATTTTAGGTAATCCATGCAATCTCACCACTTCCATGAAGAATAAGTCAGCTACATGTACTACATCTAATGTCTTGTTAAAAGGTATGAAATGAGTCATCTTAAAGAATCTATCCACCACCATAAATATATAATTATTTCCTCTTTGTGTATTAGGCAATCCAAGTATGAAATCCATCCTTATATCTTCCCAAGGTCTCTCCGGTACTGTCAAAGGTTTATATAATCCCACATTATGATTACTACCTTTCATAACTTGACAAACTCTACAACTCTACATAAATTTTCTATCATCCTTATGAATTTGAGGCTAAAAGTAATGTTCACTCACCAATGCCACTATTTTGTCAGTACCAAAGTGTTTGGCTAATCCTCCACTATGCTTCTCCTTTATCAGGTTCTCCCTCATATAACTCTTAGGTATACACAACTAAACTCCTCTTAATAACATCCCATCCTGAATGAAATAATCCAATCACTTACTTCTATCTACCATAACCAGTTCTCTACATGCTCTCCAAGGTTCTATAAAATCTAGTTCATCATCATACAAGGTCTTCAACTCTTCAAATCCTCATATAGTCACTCTCATCTCTATTAGAAAATTCCTTCTTCTACTTAATGCATCAACAAATTTGTTTGACTTTCCATTCCTATGCTTCAATACAAAGGTGTAACTCTGCAAGAACTCTACCCATCTCATATGTCTCTGATTCAACTTATTCTAACAATTCAAATACTATAAGGCTTGATGATTAGTATACAACACAAACTCCTTAGGCAATAGGTAATGTCTCCACTTCTTCAAGGCTTGAACTATGGTATAAAATTCATGATCATACACTGAATATCTCCTCAGGGCATCATTCAAATTCTCACTAAAATAAGCTACTTCTCTCCCTTCCTAGCTTAACATGGCTCCAATTGCAATTCCACTTGCATCACAATCTACTTGAAATACTTTGTTGAAATCTAGTAAAGCTAACACAGGCTTCTCTAGCACTTTCTGCTTCAACGACTCAAAACTCTTTTTTTCTCTAGTTGTCCACTTGAATTATTTCCTATCTCCTCTCATTGTGTCAGTCATAGGGCTACAAACTGAAATTTCTAATAAATTTCCAGTAGAAACTAGCTAATCCATGAAATGATCTTACCTCTCCAATGCTTTCTAGTGTAGGTTGTTCAACAATTACCTTCACCTTCTCAAGGTCCATCTTCAATCCATCTGCAAATATCACAAATCCCAAATAGACCAATTCTTCCTTCATGAAAGTACACTTCTTTAGGTTTATCAACAAATTTTGTTCTCTTAACCTCTGCAAAACTTGTCTTAAATGCAAAAAATGCTCCTTTTTGTCTTACTGAAAATCAAAATTTCATCCAAATATACAATAAAAAACTTACCCAATAATTTCTTCAATACCTCATTCATTAACCTCATGACAGTACTTGGTGCATTAGTCAACCCAAAAGGCATAACCAACCATTCATGCAATCCTTCATTTGTCTTGAATGTTGTCTTCCACTCATCCCCTTCTCTGATTCTGATCTGATGATACCCACTCTTCAAGTCTATCTTTGTGTAGTATTTGGCTCCAATTAGGCAATCCATTATGTCATCCATCCTAGGTAAAGGAAACCAGTATTTCACTATGATCTTGTTTATTGCTCTGGAATCGGTACACATCCTCCATTCTCCATTCTTCTTAGGTGCTAACACTACTAGTACTACACAGGTACTCAAACTTTCCCTGATCAGACCTTTCTTCAACAATTCCTGCACTTGTCTATTCAATTCTTCATTATGTGTTGGTGTTAATCGGTGTGCAACTTTGTTAGGCAAACTAGTTTTGAGAATCAGGTCCATGCAATGATTGATACTCCTTACAGGTGGTAATCTGTCAGGCACATTATCTCAAATGGTGTCTTCATACTCTGTCAGCAACTCCTTTATCTCATATGGTTGTTCTTCATGCTCTAGATTATTAGTCTTCTTAGGAACTAAGGTGAAACACACATTCTCATGTCTCATTCCATCCAAAAATTTCCTTCCATCCACCAAATAGATTCTAGCATTCATACAGACTTCACTCTTCATGGGATCCTCCAAGGGTAACAAGGTTTGTTTCATCCCATTTTTTACAATAGTGTATATGTTATTTCTCCCATCATGTATTGCCTGTCTACTAAACTAACAAGGTCTACCCAAAAAAAGGTGACAAATATCGGTAGGCATAATATCACACAAGACTTCATCATGATAATTCCCAATTTTCAATTTCAACAAACATTTCTCACTTACTAACAACTTAATATCATCATGAATCCATGCTATATAATAAGGTTTAAAGTGTTTCAATCTTTCCAACTTCAATTTATTCACCATCTCTTCTAAAACAAGATCATCCGAACTACCACTATCAATTAATACTGTAGACACTCAAAATTGTCATGTCTAATTAAATAAATATTTTATTTATTTAATTATCTAAGCCTAATTCTTCTATTAATTAAATAAATCTTTATTTATTTAATTAATTCATTTATCCTCTTCTAGCCTTATTTCTCATTTAAATAAATACATTTATTTATTTAAATTATCCCTTTCCTAAATTAAATAAATATTTTATTTATTTAATTGTCCTACTTCTTCTATTAATTAAATAAATCTTTATTTATTTAATTAATTCATTATCTTTTTCTACACATGACACATGTCATTCATCTCTTAATTCATACACTACCTACCTCTTTCATTATTTTGGTATTTCTTTTACCTACCCTCTAATCCTAGCCGACCTCTCTTTTTACACCTCTCAATCTTAACCCTCCATTTCTTATTGTGTCTTCTATTTAAGGAGATGCTTTCTTCATTGTCAAACCCTAATGGCTAATCACTCACCCTAATGACTGATTTTGGAGTGCTTGGCTACACTACAATTCCACTTACAACCACATTCCGTTCTTTGTTGAGCTCTTGTGCATATAAAAATCTGAGAGCAAATATATCAAGCAAGATCAATGGAGATAGGAAGAATGGAGATCAAAACCCTATTGGACATGTGATGGTATAATCTTTGTGATTTTGAGTTATTTTGCATTGTCTTAGGTTATCTTCATATGTTATGGTGGATCTTTGTTCATTGTTAGGCTAGGATTTAGTGGTTGGATTCATTTTAGCCTTTCAATATTGTTGTTTATTAATATCCATTTTCACCATATACAAATACTTTACAACATTTACTGGATACCTTACATCTGGCCTTGAACAGATTTTTTCTCTATAAGGATTCTTCATCTTCTCCAGTATGACACAAAGCTCTCCTCATCATTAAAAGTTCTCCATCTTCTAGTTTGTTAGCTGATCGAGGGGGGTTTCTTCTACCAATTTTATTCTCCTAGTGTTCTCTATCTTCTTACATTTGAAAGCACAATGTCCTTCTCCTCCACACTTAAAGCAAGTACCTCTAAACACTTTCTTATCTTGTCTTCTGTCCTTTTTTCCAAAAAAATTATTCCAGTAGCCATCATTTTCTCTCCTTCGATAGAGATTTTTGTCATCCTTTTGGTATAAATTACCTTCTTTGCTTACTTCCCTATCCTCGTTCTGATCTGTACAGGTTCCTCTTCCTCTGGAATATCCTCTTCCTCCTTGAAATCTTCCTCTGGAAAAGCTTGCACCTCTACCGCTTTGTCTCTGCTCATGTCTTTTGTTCAACTTCTCTTCCGCTTTCAAGGCATATTTGTAAGCTTCTTCAACACTCTATAACTTGATCAAACTAAGTTCATCCTATATAGACATTTGCAAACCATTCAGATATCTTGCAACTTGTTCAATCTCATTATCGACATGTCTGGATCTAATATTCATCTTGTAGAATACTTCGATATACTCCTTCACAATAGATTCTTTCTGCTTCAAGTTCTGCAACTTCCGGAATAGATTTACTTAATAATCAGCTGCCATAAACTTCAATTTTAACTTGGCAACCATTTGCTCCCATGTTTTGATCTTCTCTTTACCTCTTCTCTATCTATCAACCTACAAATGTTCCCACAAAAGAGAAGCATGACCTTTCAATCGGGTACAGGCATATTTCACTTTTATTTCTTCTATGGTGTTCTCAAAATCAAAATACTTCTCCATCTTTGAGATCGAGTCCATTATTTCATCTGAATCCAGTTTTTCATCATACTCCGGTGGGGTAAAATGTTGTTTAGTGTTTTCCTTACTCAAAACCCTCAAGAACCTCCCTTCTTCTGGATCGATTGCCGGTGGATTTGTTACTTGTTCGATCAGTTCTTCTTCTTCTTCATCTTCACTCACATCTTCAATATGTTGGCCTCTTATGTAGGTTGTCTCAATGGCTTCCAACCGGGTTGTAATTCCTCTCAACATTTCCATCACAACAGGTTCTACATTCCCACGTGCTCCACCATTTCTATTTCCTCTGCACGCCAATCCTCTATAGTTGTAGGTCAGATCCACAATCTGCTACCCAACAACAAGATTCTCAGGACAACAGAATCTCTAAAATAAAATATTGCTCTGATACCACTTGGTCCAATCACAAGTTAGGAGGGACCTGAAAGAGATCAATCCAGACTAAGCAGCAAGAGTAAACACAATGAAAATAGAAGGATATGATGGAGACAATGCAGAACTAATTGAATTAGATCATAAAAACTGATTACAAATAACTGGTAATATCTAGGTTACAAGATTCGACTCATTGCCCTGCCACTTACATGCTCAATTATAGAATTGGTCAACTTGGGACCTCTAAATCTTAAGATTTACCTTCTATGTTCTATCTGTCTAATTTCTAATGCTCAATTGCAATTATTTATATGATCCAAGGAGATTCGGTTGGCCCAAAGGGATCAATGCCGAAGAACAAGATCAAACTTGTAAAACCAACAGGTCAGCCTCTACCAAAGAGATTCCTCTGAAAAATTCACAGGATGAAGTGTGGATCAAAGGAAAGGTCACCCACATGCCAAGGAACATTGGAATCCATGAATTGGGTCTTCACAATCTATGGAAAGGGTCTACATTCTCCAACAGCAAAAATAGGTCCAAGCGGTTCCAGTATCCAAACCCAGAAAACTATCTCGTAATCCAAAATCGATAACTTGCCAGAAAATGATCCAAATGCTCTATGGTTTAGGAATAAAGAAAATGATCTTGTCTTCAAGCAAAATTCAGCTCTGCAAGATTCGATGAGCCAATGCAAGAAAATATAGAAAGAAATGTTGAAACTACAAAACAAAAAACAAGATCATACAAGATTGCCAAAAACTGGGGATGCTCCTACATAAACCAAACAAAAAATAGGCCACTTGTGTGTGGCAATGGGTGGGGGGCTTAAGGGCCACCCATTGGGGACTATAGTTTCCCACCCACCAACATTAGCTCAATTCTAAAACTATTTAGCATATTCTAGTGTAATCTACCTTGATTCTAGCCTATGCAATTCTAAATCTATTTTAGTGCAAGACATGGTAGGAATTCATTATACTAGCAAGATGATTAATTAACTTGCCCTACAATTCTAATTAACTTGCCCTACAATTCTACTAGACCATTTACAACTCCATTAATTCATTAATGTTATTTTTCTTATTTTAGCAAGCTAATTAATCTATGATTTTATTCTAATGTATTCTGGCATGTGAATTAATTGACTAATTAATTACCATACTCTAATAAGGTGATTAATTAGGGTGGGAACTTAGGAGGAGGGTGCTAGGGAGTGCATTAATGAACACAATAATTTACTGCTTTATTCTAGCAACTATAATTATTACTCTAGAAAGCTGATAAATTGAGTGTCTAGTAGGATAATTAATTGACTGATTAATTACTATACTCTAACAAGCTTCTCTTTCTAGGGTGGGTGGGAGGAGGAGGCAGTTGGGGGCTTACTGTAGTAGGCATCATTAATGTTGATTCTAGCCACTATTAAGCGGGCTTCAATCAAGCCCTAAAATTCTTATTCTAGCAAGTTAATTAGTTTACTGGTAGATTAATGTGTGAATTTGAGAAACTTGCAATCGATAGTTGCTAGAAGGCTCATGCACACCCTACAGTTTGGCTCAAGGGAGGGCCCCTAGTATTCTAAGGGGATATTCTGGTTCAATTCTAAACCTTATTATAGAAGGTTTATTAATTTATTGATTAATTAACCCAAAAATTCTATGGGATTGCCGAGTTAAGTGAGCATAGTGAGAGGCTAGATATAGATCTTATAGGAGGGTGATCGTACGGATCTGTGTTGCACTTTAGGCTAACAATGCTTGTTTTGGTCGGAAGGGTTCTGGCCGGACTGATTTGGCAGCCACGTAGCGCTCGCGTGGTAATGGGTTTCCAGCCCGAAACCCCTTGCCCTATATAAAATCTGAAATTTGCCCAAGCCCCTCATTTTGGATTGAGCGGCTTGGAGTTGAGCAGGAGGGCGAAAAAATTTCCAGAGATCCGGCTGGAAGGGTTTTGGTGGCAATTAGCTTTTTTATTTTTAAATGTATTTATTATATCATATTGATTTATGTTGTTGTTGTTTTTAAATAGTTTTTAATAGAAAAATAATTTTTTTATAGCAAATTAGTTTTTTTAAGTTTTTGTAAATACTTTTTTAAAAATATATATATATATATATATTTTTTGTATTTATTGTATCATATTAGTTTAGAATATTAGAAAATAAATACATACATGTACATAAATACACACATACATACAAATACATACACAAACATACACATACATACATACATACATAAATACCTAGATACATACACATACATACAAACCTACATACATACACATACATACATACATACATACACATACATACAAACCTACATACATACATACATACACAAACATACATACATACCTACATACATACAAACATACATATACATACATATAAAATAATTATATGTACACCTTAGGACATACACATTAATAAAAATACATACACATACATACATTAATATACATACATACACACACATACATGTACATAAACATGCATAAATACACATAAAATAATTATATACACCTTAGGACATGCATACACGTCAAGACATGCTATCAGAGGTCGTGTGTGGTCCTGAGGGGTCACACACATGTGTGACCCCTCAGGACCACACACGACCCCTGATAGCATTTCCTGTGGTGTATGCATGTATGTGTATGTATACATACTAAGGTGTATATAATTATTTTATATGACCCCTTAGGACCACACAAGGCCCCCTATGAGACATGTGCACCCCTTCGGACCTATTAGGACCACATAAGACCAAATGGTGTTGCAAGGGGTCTTATGTGGTCCTAAGGGGTCACGCATGTGTTCTAACACATGGGTGACCCCTTAGGACCACACAAGGCCCCTTACGACACATGTGCACTCCTTAGGACCTATTAGGACCACATAAGACCAAATGGTGTCGAAAGGGACCGTCTTATGTGGTCTTAATGGGTCACGCATGTGTTCTAACACATGGGTGACCCCTTAGGACCACACAAGAACCCTTACGACACATGTGCACCCCTTAAAACCTATTAGCACCACATAAGACCAAATGGTGTTGCAAGGGGTCTTATGTGGTCCTAAAGGGTCATGCATGTGTTCTAACACATGGGTGACCCCTTAGGACCACACAACGCCCCTTAAGACACATGTGCTCCCCTTAGGACCTATTAGAACCACATGTTGGGACTCATTAAAATTGAGTCAAAGTTTATAGGCCCATTTCAAAATTTTGCTTTGCATGTCAGAAAAGTATCTAAATAAGTCAGTTTGAATGGCCTAGTTAGAGAGAGGGGAAGTGGAGCCAGTTGATTTTCAGAGGGTAAGGCTCGGGATTCATGTCCTACACCTTTCATTTGGCCTATGTAGTGATGTACAACTTTCACAATTTAGTTTGGATAAGTTTACCAGGTACCCATTTCAAGGGGTGAGCTGAAAGTGCATTTTAGGCACAAATGCAGATTTTATTGAGTAGCCTAATTTGAGCGATTACATCTTTTTCCTTGTTGATCATGATGGAGAAATTAAAAATGGACTCAATTATATGCATAAATGTGAGTCAGTCTACAAAATTTCAAGTCTTAACGAATCCATTTGCTCAGTTTACTAAGTGAAATCCATTTGCAATTTGTATGGTTTGACTAGTCCCTATTTCGACAGCTAGTTGGAGCCCTATTTTGCACGAGTGTAAAAGTTGCCTCAATAAGCGTCATGCCATAATGTTTGTTCTAGGCTTATGTTGGTATAAATGATGAGCTACATTTCAAATTTCAAGCCTCTGTCAATCTGTTTGATCGGTTTTCAAAAGGGTTCATTTAGCCATCATTTTCAGTCTTCTACACCTTCAGTGTTGTATCAGTTAATGTAGCCATTTTCATGAGTGCACCGTTTGCATCCTGTTAGACTTTTGGTCGAACTGAGATTTCTAAGTTTTAGTATGTACTTTAAGGTACTTGTGTTCCAAATTTGAGGGTCCACAGAGGTTGTTTGGTATTTTTGAGAAAGGCGTCATGTGTTGCCAAAACATTGACTTCATCAGGTCCGCAATGTCAACAAAGCCAGTTTGTCATTTTCGCTAATTAATATCTCTTTGCTCGGGACTCATTTTGAGAAACCATTTGGTAGAGTTCATCCTTGTATATCAGAGTACATGCCTATCAGATGGAGTGGTCCAGAAAGGTGATTTGATCGGTTTTAAAAATATGTCTTTGCAATTAAATGCGAAAATGTGGCATAATTGCCTGAAGGTTGCGAAATTCAGATTATGATCTGAAAACAATGCCGATCATTTCCAGAGGTATGTTTGAGGTCTGTGAAGTATTTTAGAGATCAGTTGTATGAAAACAAAAAATTTTTTAGTCGAACCCACTTTGGGACCTGACCTGGCTCGACTGCAATTCATCAATGGGATGGTGAGAGATGATTTTAGTGTACTTGTTGTTTATGGATTCATGAGTGTGTGTCTTGCACTCTAGTTTCAAACCATAGATAATTCAAATGGAATGTCGAATTGACCAATATATTATTAAGTAAGAACCCTGAAGCTCTGAAGAAGTCTTATGACTATTAAAAGCTGTTTGTGATGACAAGTTTTGGAAAGAGCAGCATAGGTTTCTAATGAATTTTCTTGTGAGAACAGTGGTTATTAACTGTGCTAAAAGCTGTCAGACATTGCTACAACAAATTTAAGTATTCCAATGGCAATTGTAAGCATGGTTCTTCTCCCTTACGTGGTCTCCTTCTAGTAGCAACAACAACAAATTAAACATTAAAGCAAAAACTATAGCAAATGCCAAGGTTTGAAATTGTTTCCTCTCTATGAGTGGCATTATAGTTTGTGAAGACGCCATTGAATTTCCTCAGCAAATGCACATTGGCAGCGTTGAAAACCCAAGCCTTTCCTTTGCGTGACATGGAGATAAGGGAGCAACAAGTAAAACAACTCAAACAAATTGCTTCAGCTGGTATCCTCTTCTCCTCCCCCACGCGAAGCTCCAATAGGTGATTGAAAACCAGTTAACCTCCTCCCTCACATGCCTTTTTATCCTCTTTGTTGTGCGTAGATGGTGACAGACAGCATTGAAACCAAGTGGTAGGTGTGTAGTTTGTGTGGTGGTCTTCAAACTCCATGCTATCTTCTTCTCCCTTGGCTATGATATTCTCTCATGCAGGTTAGGCGTTGGAGTTTATAGTAGGTAGAAAGTTTTGTTTTTTAAGGAAACATAGCAATAGAAGCCCCTCTGCATGGCTATTTGGAGGCCATATTAAACATGTAGCAAATGCATTTGGCAGGTGTAAAGTTAATGTTAGTGACCTTGCCAACATTTTCCCTCCCCTGCGTGGTGTTTGGGCATCAACATTTTAATCAAATGCAAAAATCGTCATTAAAACCCAGGAGGAAAGCTTCAATGTGCAGTCCCAGGCAAAGTCTTTAGTCCCAGATTGGCTGGGCAGGAGCTTTTTGTGGTATTTATAACAAAGAACACACACATCTAATATGTCAAAGCCATCTGGGCTTTTGATGGAAGGTGTCGTTGGGCACCCAAGCTAGGCTCGCGCGTGGGTGTGCTTCCCAAGGTGACTGAAGGTGGTGATAGATGGTGACAGATGGACCCCATGCAGGTATGCTTCACGAGGCAGATTGGGCAAATTTTGCAAAGAAAGGTCGGCTTAACCAGTGAGTAGGTCCGAGATGATCCGACGAAGCGCGTTGATTCGCAGGCCGAAGGTGCTCGCCAATTAAACCTTGCGAAACATCGAAAAGAGGTAAAGACCCTGCATGTTCGAGATGATCAGACGGCTCGCGTGACTTCACAAAGGATAGTTGCTCACCAATTAAGGTCTGCACAACAACGAAAAGCTTCTCTGAAAATGAGAAGGTTAAAGACCGAGCAAGTCCCAAGCAGATCGACGGTGCGCGTGGTTTCATGAGGCGAAGATGCATGAAACATACCGTCTACAAAATGGCAAAAGCCAGGTGGCGATGACGTGCCAGGTCGAGTCAGTGGTCCAACAAGCAGGTCTCATCCCAATGGTGGTGATATGGCACGCATGTGGCATACAGGTGGACAAACAAGCAAGCAGACATGTGGCAGTGATTTGGTGTCAGTTGAGGTGGCACCTAGTAGACCCATCAACAAATCAAGTACTAACGCGTGGCAAGGCATCAGAGCACAAAAGAGCCAAAAATCAAAGTTAAATCAGATTAATGATATAGTGCAAACTATATGAAAATTCAAAAATTTAAATGATTGTGCACATTGGAAGGATTAATTCGCCCAGGGCTGTATTTTTGGCCAAAATATGAAGTATTATATGTTTTCAGAAAGCTCTCAGTGCGAAGAATCCAATTATGCAATCACTTATAACAAAGATCTGATATTTTGGGAGCAATTTTAACAGGAATGAATTTAAGTTAGAGAGGAGACACTTGGCAATTTCAGTTGCAGATTTGATTTTCTTCCCTCCTCTTTTTATTCTCAATTCTTCTTAGTTGTAAGGGTTCCATAAATTTGGAGAATGGCTCCAGTTTTCATGGCTTCCAATTTTGAGTATTCTTGAAGATTGTATAGGGTAGGGCTTTTCTTTCAGTAATGGATTTCAATTCTTTGTTATAGGTGTTCTTAGTTGTAGGTTCTTGTGTATGTAAGGCATGCACAAATTCGTGCAGAATTTGTGTCTTAAATGTAATCTCATTTTATTCAAATTTGATTCTTAAGGACGATCATGTTGGTCATGAGCAGTTGTGTCTGTGCGTGTAATGTTGGTTTGCAAGTAATCTTCAAGGAAGATTTTAAATTCTATGAACAAACATTAATAAAATAAGGATTATGTTTCTGGATTTGATATTTTCTGTGAGTGAGCTGAGTAATGCATTAAATGCAGGAATACTTGAGAATTAAGATGAATCTGTAGTATAAGTTTTCACCTATAGGTTGAGGGTCAGTGCAAGAAGATGAGTCCACTTTTTGGCCAAAAAGTGGAAGCGTTTTCCCTGATTTTCAGATTTTGTCTCATTTGAGCTTAAATTTTGAAACACTTAGAGATTGAATGTTGGAAAAAGTTAGCAATATAAAAGATAGCCCTCTAAGTGTACTTTCCAAATATATAATTTATTTTAATACCAACATAATAAAAAATAACTTTTTGAATGGAGTTCTGAAAACTATGTTTTAAAAATGCCTGTTTCAGGACCATACCATGCATGTGTATGACCCACACTTTTTGACACAATTAAAATTATTTTCTCAAACCATTTTGGGAAATGGTTTGTAACACACTGAAGATTGATGAGCATATTTTTCTGTATTTTTTTTTCTAATTTTTTTTTTTTATTAATTTTTTAATGGCCGTAATTATCTTTTTAAAAATTTGACGTGTACAACCCACATAATTTGATGTAAACTTAACATTTTTTTATTTTTATTTTTAAATACAAAAGAATTTTGTGTAAATTGATGACATATAAATTTTTTTACAAAATTCTTTAAAATAAAAAAGTTATTAAATTAACAAAATTAGTTAATATTTCAAATTTATGGACCCGATTTAGTATAAATTAAATGAAAAATAGTTAAAATAATCAAATTTTAAATAAATTTACATATTTAGAATCTAGACAGTATAATCTGAAATGGGTTTTAATTCCGTATAAAAATTCTCTGATTAGAGGCACGTAAACTATTTCTAAAGTTCATATTTGTGCTTTCATTCATGGAGACTTGAATTTGTAGGTCTATGTCTCAGGTGTGGCCATCCCAAGCCTATCCTGAGCCTAATCCCGAGCCAAGTGGTGGGTTGTGGAATCAACTTCCACAAAATGGGCCCTCGTTTTCAAACAAGGACGGCTTGTGGAAAAAGAAGGAAAAATGCCATTTAGAAACGCGGGCCCGCTTTTAAACAAAACGGGCCCCCATTTTTAAAAATGGGCCCCCGTTTTGTTTAAAAGCGGGCCCCCGTTTTAGAACAAAATGGGGGCCCATTTTTTTTTGCTTCGGACCCCCGTTACCTTTCGGCTTGGGAGCCCGAAGCATAAACGAGCCCCCATTTATAAGAGTGCGTTTTCCAATGCATGGACTTCCGTGAATTTGTGACTCATTACCTTGCACTTGCCCTTGATTTGTGACTCTATTGCCCTTGGCTAAGGCACTGATCTTGCAATTAAGGGGGTTCTCAAACCAATTTAAAATCCAATCAGAATATCCTTAGTTTATGTTATGTTTTGAAATGTTTCATCTATCTCATGCTCAAGCATAGCTGAGTTTTATGTGTAGATCTAGCCCATTTGCAATAAACTACTTGTTTTAGAGCCCTGGTGAGATCTATTTGTTTATGTTGATGTTGTCATAGGTGTGTAATAGGTATAATTCTAAGCATCAAAGGTATGCCCGCCTAGGTTTTGAAGAGCCTAAAGTGTAGAAGGATTTAGATCCTTGTCATGTTGTCCAAGCCCTGAGGTTCTTCATAGATTGAATTGGCTATTTCATAGATCAATTGCAGCTGTTCTTGGGTTATCACTTTTGGTGAACATAAAAAATGGCGACTCTACTGGGGAACTTATGAACTGTCAAGAGCCTCATGTTAAGAAAGATTTAATTCATATAAGGTTGAGATTATCCCATCCAAGTCACCACAATAAAAATGGTGACTCTGCTAGGGAAATGAGAATGGAAATTGCCTAAATTAATCCAATTAGTCTATCCATTGTGTATGCACAGCGTGTGAAAGTGAATTTATGAGTTAGAAAATGCTCCTTGTTTTGGATCTGTAGAATGATATGTGTGTCATATCATATTTTATGAAGGAGTAACAGTGAATTTATATTGTTGAGACTTGTCAGTAGTTCTTGCAGTTGTGTGTGATTTTTTCCCCAATTCCTTATTGGGTGGCGACTCTGTGGTTCATACCAGTATTAAATAGCCTGGAAGAGTGTTTATTGCAGCGAGATCAAAGGAGTAAAGAGAATTAAATTTGTGATTGAATATTTCTGCTATTCAAAATATCCTCTGTGCAAGAGGTGGCAACTTTGAGGGAGAAGACCGTGCTGAAAGTGAAGTAAATCTTCAGATGTACAAGGTTTATAGCTACAAATCTCCAGGTATTTTCAAAGGTGTTAAATGCAAGACATCTCTTCTGAAAGTTTGAATGTGTAATGTTGTTTTCCCATTTAGTGAACAACACTAGTAAAGAGGGAAAGAGAGGATCTCAAAATTAATTTGCATATCTATGATGCTAAAGTATCCAATGTATACGATCTTTTGTACTATGCAAATTTGGAAAACCTTGTGGCAAGCAATGTTATGAATAGATCAGTATGTAGATATGTGCTTAAAGTTTTTTATCCAATATTGTATAATCATTTGTGGGAATAGGAAGAAATGTGTAGTGAAGTTTTTTAGCCCCAATCCTATCCACATATGACCATGCCTAGTAAACCAGAACAACCATGTAATAGGAAGAGTTTTAGTATGAAGTATTATGCTGCTTTAAACTTTGAAGGTATTTCGGGTTACCCAAATCCCATACCCACAGAAATCAGAAAGTATTTGCCCATATTCAGTGGGAAGAAATCAGAATTAGCATGTCAACATGTGAAAAGAGTTTTAGATTTGATAGGAGAATTTGAAATTTGTCAGGAAGATATATGCATGAAATTGTTTGTTCAGTCACTGAAAGAGGATGCAAGAGATTGGTTTTCTTTTCTGCCAGTGAATTCTATTACCTCATGGGAAGAATTGATTTCAGATTTCATGGATCAATTTGATGAAAAAATGAGTGATTATGATATGATGAAAGAGTTCACTTGTATACAAATCAGGGAAGATGAATTGGTACCAACATTTAATATCAGATTTTCACAAGCTTTGTCTAAAATTTCCAGAAAGTATAAGTTTGATGATACGGTATGTCTAGATATTTATATGAGTGCTTTTGGTAAGAAGATGGGTTTCTTATTGAGAAATAAAGAACCTAAGACTTTGTATGAAGCTTTTAACACAGCTAGGGACATCAAAAATAATTTGAAATTTGGGATAGCAAAGAAATTTGTGTCTACTGTAGTTTCTTGTCAAAGCACCTTCAATGGTGAAATACCATCTGAAGTTGAGCAAATCATTCCGTGTCTAGGTGCATCAAGCTCTGTAGTTCCGAACGGTTTTGTTGATGCATGTGCTTCAAATTTGAATGAGAGTCAAGATCCTCTGCTATTAATGCTAGTTGCCTCTAACAGTAATGATGGAATGAATAGTGTGCAATGTTGTGATAATGCTGATGCGGAGATTGATATATACAAGGGATATGTACCATTTGATTTGTATGCTGGTTATGCTGACTATGTGATTGCAAATTATCAAGTTTATCATGCATCTCCTAAGGTTAACAATAATGAAAATTATGGTAATGATGACCATCGATCTTTAAATGTTGCTGATGTATTTGATGTTAAAATGCCAAGTACTGATGGATCACCAAATGTAGCTAATTATGCAATTGAAGATGTGCAATATGATGAAAATCAGATTTTGGTTAAGTCTGATAAATCTGAAAATGAAATTGTGAATGATGTTGATAATGTGTTTAGTGCAAATATACCTAGTGATGAATGTGTTTCAGAATGGAGTGGTGTTGCTGATTATGAGGACAATGAGTTATATTCCCAGCACCTTGAAGGTACGCAAATGAACAATGAAGATCAATTTTAGAATGAGAGTGATCTTGGTACGGGTTTTTCACTTTCTTTTGATCAGTAAATGAATGCTAGTCATGCAGCTGAAAGTGGTTATGAGAATTCTTATTATTCATCTTGTGAAGATGATATGGGAAGAAACCAAATTATGTACCTCAATTATGAATCTAAAAATGAAAGTGTTTGTGAAGATAAAAACATGTGTGAAAGTGTTGGTAATGTTTTATTTTCAGATTTAAATGAACCCATATTTGAATGCTTTCAGAATTTGAAGTATCATGAAGAGGATGTGAATGTTGATAATATGCTTGAACCGGATTTGGAGTTCTTTGCTTTTGATACTAATGTCCATGGTGCTGATTTCATTGATGAAAATGCTGAAGTTTTCCCTTGTGTTGAACAAGTTTGTAATGCTGATAAATTTCTGAACAACAGTAACATGGGTTGTAAAAATTTACTTCATGATGAAGACAAGAGGCATGGGTTATCTGATGACATTTTTAGACCACAAATGGAAGTGTTTCAGGTAGATGTAAGCTTGAAAGAGAAAGAGTTAGCTGAGGATTTGCTTCAGCCAGAGGTATGCATTCTTTTCCATGAATGGGATGTTGAGAATGCGAAGGTTTTCAGTTTGATGAGCAAGGATAGTATGAGGTGTGATCAGCATAGTGAAGTATCACATCCGGATTGTAATGATCGTGTTCCTTGTTTGCATCAGTTGGTTAGTAGTGTCCCTCGTTCTATTAATTTAAATGGTAATAAGACATGTGCTGATAGGAATTGCAATGTTGAGATTGAATGCTTTATTTTTGAAGTTCAGCATGATGGTACCCTTGCAAATGATAGAATTGATTGGGATAGTGAAGTGTATTGCAGCTTGTGGGAAGGCCTATATAGTGAGTTGTCTCATTGTTTTACTTTTGTTGAGATAGTGTGTGATTACAAAGTTCAGAATCAGACCAAAGCTATGCACACCAGTTGTTACAATAATGTGACAAAAAGGGTTGATTATAAGGATTATGCTCAATTGTTATTGGAAGGTGCCTTTGTTTGGATCATAACATTAGGTGATGAGAATCAGATTTTTGATAGAGGTAAATGTTAAAATTGTTTGGAGTAGCTTATGATCAGTTGTCAGTATGTTTGTATATCTTGTATAGTTGCTTTGCTTCACCTTTTTGGTTTTCAATAAAGTGCCCTATTGTTTGGGTAGAATAAGGAAGCCCTATTTTTTTTTGAAATGAGATGAGAAGAGAAGAATGATCCATTTTTGGGTGGTCTGCTTAACCAAAGATTCTATGTTCTTGTGTTGATCTTCCAATCAACCATCCCCAGTCAGAGCCATTGTTGGGACTCATTAAAATTGAGTCAAATTTTATAGGCCCATTTCACAATTTTGCTCTGCATGTCAGAAAAGTATCTAAATAAGTCAGTTTGAATGGCCTAGTTAGAGAGAGGGAAAGTGGAGCCAGTTGATTTTCAGAGGGTAAGGATCGAGATTCATGTCCTACACATTTCATTTGGCCTATGCAGTGATGTGCAACTTTCAAAATTCAGTTTGGAGAAGTTTACCAGGTACCCATTTCGAGGGGTGAGCTGAAAGTGCATTTTAGGCACAAATGTAGATTTTATTGAGTAGCCTAATTTGAGAGATTACATCTTTTTCCCTATTGATCATCATGGGGAAATTCAAAATGGATTCAATTATATGCATAAATGTGAGTCATTCTACAAAATTTCAAGTCTTAACGAATCCATTTGCAGTCTGTGTGGTTTGACTAGTCCCTATTTCGACAGCTAGTCGGGGCCCTATTTTGCATGTGTAAAAGTTGTCTCAGTAAGTGTCATGCCATAATGTTTGTTCCAGGCTGATGTTGGTATAAATAATGAGCTACGTTTCAAATTTCAAGCCTCTGTCAATCCGTTTGATCGGTTTTCAAAAGGGTTCATTTAGCCATCATTTTCAGTCTTCCGCACCTTCAGTGTTGTATCAGTTAATGTAGCCATTTTCATGAGTGCACCATTTGCATCCTGTCAGAATTTTGGTCAAACCAAGATCTCTAAGTTTTATTATGTACTTCAAGGTACCTGTGTTCCAAATTTGAAGGTCCACGGAGGTCGTTTGGTATTTTTGAGAAAGACGTCATGTGTTGGCAAAACATTGACTTCATCAAGTCCGCAGTGTCGACAAAGCCAGTTTGTCATTTTTGCCGATTAATATCTCTGCACTCGAGACTCATTTTGAGAAACCATTTGGTAGAGTTCATCCTTGTATATCAAAGTACACACCTGTCAGATGGCGAGGTCCAGAAAGGTGATTTGACTAGTTTGAAAAATACGTCTTCGTGATTAAATGCGAAAATGTGGCCTAATCACCTGAAGGTTGCGAAATTCAGTTTTATGATCCATAAACAATGTCAATCATTTCCAGAGGTATGTTTGAGGTCCGTGAAGCATTTCAGAGATCAGTTGTATGAAAATGAAAAAAAATTTAGCCGGACCCAGTTTGGGGCCCGACCTAACTCGACTACAATTCGTCAATGGGATGGTGAGAGATGATTTTAGTGTACTTGTTGTTTATGGATTCATGAGTTTATGTCTTGCACTCTAGTTTCAAACCTCAGATAATTCAGATGGAATGTCAAATTGACCAATATATTATTAAGTAAGAACGCTGAAGCTCTGAAGATGTCTTATGACTATTAAAAGTTGTTTGTGATGACAAGTTCTAGAAAGAGTAGCATAGGTTTCCAATGAATTTTCTTGTGAGAACAGTGGTTATTAACTATGCTAAAAGCTGTCAAACATTGCGACAACAAATTTAAGTATTCCAATGGCAATTGTAAGCATGGTACTCCTCCCTCACATGGTCTCCTTCTGGTAGCAACAACAACAAATTAAACATTAAAGCAAAAACTATAGCAAATGCCAAGGTTTGAAATTGTTTCCTCCCTGTGAGTGGCGTTATGGTTTGTGAAGAGGCCATTGAAATTCCTCAGCAAATGCACATTGGCAACGTTGAAAACCCCAAGCCTTTCCTCTACGTGACATGGAGATAAGGGAGCAGCAACTAAAACAACTCAAACAAATTGCTTCAGCTGCTATCCTCTTCTCCTCCCCCACGTGAAGCTCCAGCAGGTGATTGAAAACCAGTTAAACTCCTCCCTGAAGTGCCTTTTTATCCTCTTTGTTGTGTGTAGATGGTGACATACAGCGTTGAAACCAAGTGGCAGGTGCGTAGCTTGTGTGGTGGTCTTCAAACTCCATGCTATCTTCTCCTCCCTTGGTTGTGATCTTCTTTGGTGTAGGTTAGGCATTGGAGTTTATAGTAGGCAGAAAGTTTTGTTTTTTTAAGGAAACATAGCAATAGAAGCCCCTCTGTGTGGCTGTTTGGTTGCCATATTAAACATGTAGCAAATGCATTTGGCAGGTGTAAAGTTAATGTTCACGACCTTGCCAGCATTTTCCCTCCACTGCGTGGTGTTTGGGCATCAACATTTTAATCAGATGCAAAAATCACCATTAAAACCCAGGAGGAAAGCTTCAAAGTGCAGTCCCAGGCAAAGTCTTTAGTCCCACATTGGCTGGGTAGGAGCTTTTTGTGGTATTTATAACAAAGAACACACACATCTAATATGTCAAAGCCATCTGGGCTTTTGACGGACGGTATCATTGGGCACCCAAGGTGGGCCCACATGTGGGCACGCTTCCTAAGGTGATCGAAGGAGGTGATAGGTGGTGATAGGTGGACCCCATGAAGGCACACTTCCCAAGGTAGATTGGGTAAATTTTGTAGAGAAAGGTCAGCTTAACCAGTGAGCAAGTCTGAGATGATCCAATGAAGTGCGTTGATTCACAGGGCGAAGGTGCTTGCCAGTTAAAACCTGCGAAACAATGAAAAGAGGTAAAGACCCTGCAAGTTCGAGATGATTGGATGGCTCACGTGACTTCGTGAAGGAAATTTGCTTGCCGGTTAAGGTCCGTGAAACAACGAAAAGCATCTCTTAAAATGAGAAGGTAAAAAATCGAGCAAGTTCCAAGTAGATCGATGGTGCGCGTGGTTTCGTGAGGCGAAGATGCATGAAACATACTGTCTGCAAAATGGCGAAAGCTAGGTGGCGATGATGTGGCAGGTCAAGTTAGCAGTCCAGTAGGCAGGTCCCATCCCAGTGGCTGTGATGTGGCGTGCACGTGGCATATAGGTGGACAGACAAGCAAGCGAACACATGGTGGTGATGAGGTGTCAGTTGAGGTGGCACCCAATAGACCCATCGACCAATCAGGTACTGACATGTGCCAAAGCATCAAAGCACAAAGGAGTCAAAAATAAAAGTTAAATCAGATTAATGATATAGTGCAAACTATATGAAAATTCAAAAATTTAAATGATTGTGCACATTGGAAGGATTAATTTGCCTAGGGCTGTATTTTTGGCCAAAATATGAAGTATTATATGTTTCCAGAAAGCTCTCAGCATGAAGAATCCAATTATGCAATCAATTTTGACAAAGATCGGATATTTTAAGAGCAGTTTCGATGGGAATGAATTTTAGTTATAGAGGAGACACTTGGCAATTTTAGGTGCAGATTTGATTTTCTTCCCTCCTCTTTTTATTCTCTATTCTTCTCAGTTGTAAGGGTTCTAGAAATTTGGAGAATGGCTCCAGTTTTCATGGCTTCCAATTTTGAGTATTCTTGAAGATTGTACAGGGCAGGGCTTTTCTTTCAATAATGGAGTTCAATCCTTTGTTATAGGTGTTCTTAGTTGCAGGTTCTTCTGTATGTAAGGCATGCACAAATTCATGCACAAATTCATGCAGAATTTATCTCTGAAATGTAATTTCATTTTATGCAAATCTGATTCTTCAGGAGGATCATGTTGGTCATTAGCAGTTGTTTCTGTGGGTGTAATGTTGGTTTGCAGGTAATCTTCGAGGATGATTTTAAATTCTGTGAACAAACATTAATAAAATAGGGATTATGTTTCTGGATTTGATATTTTCTGTGAATGAGTTGAGTAATGCATTTATGCAAGGCATTAAATGCAGGAATACTTGAGAATTAAGATGAATCTGTAGTATAAGTTTTCACCTATAGTTTGATTTGTGACTCTGTTGCCCTTGGATAAGGCACTGATCTTGCAATTAAGGGGGTTCTCAAACCAATTTAAAATTCAATCAGAATATCCTTAGTTTATGTTATGTTTTGAAATGTTTCATCTATCTCATGCTCAAGCATAGCTGAGTTTTATGTGTAGATCTAGCGCATCTGTAATAAACTACTTGTTTTAGAGCCTGGGTCAGATCTATCTATTTATGTTGATGCTGTCATAGGTGTGTAATAGGTATAATTCTAAGCATCAAAAGTATAGCCGCCTAGGTTTTGCAGAGCCTGAAGTGTAGAAGGATTTAGATCCTTGTCATGTAGTCCAAGCCCTAAGGTTCTTCATAGATTGAATTGGCTATTTCATAGATCAATTGTAGGTGTTCTTGGGTTATCACTTTTGGTGAACAACACTACATAAGACCAAATAGTGTCGCAAGGGATCTTGTGTTGTCCTAAGGGGTCACACATGTGTTCTAACACATGGGTGACCCCTTAGGACCACACAAGGCAACTTACGACACATGTTCATCTCTTAGGACCTATTAGGACCACATAAGACCAAATGGTATTGAAAGGGGTCTTATGTGGTTCCAAGGGGTCACGCATGTGTTCGAAAACATGGGTGACCCCTTAGGACCACGCAACACCCCTTACAACACATCTACACCTCTTAGGACCTATTAGGACCACATAATACCAAATGGGTCGAAAGGGGTCTTATGTGGTTCTAAGGGGTTGCCCATTTGTTCTAACAAATGGGTGACCCCTTAGGACCTATTAGGACAACATAAGACCAAATGGTGTCGCAAGGGATCTTATGTGGTCCTAAGGGGTCATGCATGTGTTCTAACACATGGGTGACACCTTAGGACCACACAAGGCCCCTTACGACACATGTGCACCCATTAGGACCTATTAGGACCACATAAGACCAAATGGTGTTTAAAGGGGTCTTATGTGGTCCTAAGGGGTCATGCATGTGTTCTAACACCTGGGTGACCCCTTAGGACCACACAAGGCCCCTTACAATGCATGTGCACCCCTTAGGACCTATTAGGACCACATAAGACCAAATGGTGTTTAAAGGGGTCTTATGTGGTCCTAAGGGGTCATGCATGTGTTCTAACACCTAGGTGACCCCTTAGGACCACACAAGGCCCCTTACGATGCATGTGCACCCCTTAGGACCTATTAGGACCACATAAGACCAAATGGTGTCAAAAGGGGTCTTATGTGGTTGTAAGGGGTCACGCATGTGTTCTAACACATGGGTGACCCCTTAGGACCACACCAAGCCCCTTACGACACATGTGTGAACCCCTTAGGACCTATTAGGACCACATAAGATCGAATGGTGTCGAAAGGGGTCTTATGTGGTCCTAAGGGGTCATGCATGTGTTCTAACACATGGGTGACCCCTTAGGACCACAGAAGGCCCCTTACGACACATGTGTGCACCCCTTAGGACATATTAGGACCACATAAGACCAAATGGTGTTGCAAGGGATCTTATGTGTTCATAAGGGGTCACGCATGTGTTCTAAAACATGGGTAACCCCTTAGGACCACACAAGGCCCCTTACGACACATGTGTGCACCCCTTAGGACCTATTAGGATGACATAAGACCAAATGGTGTCGTAAGGGATCTTATGTGGTCCCAAGGGGTCATGTATGTGTTCTAACACATGGGTGACCCCTTAGGACCACACAAGGCCCCTTACAACACATGTGTGCACCCCTCACAACCTATTAGGACCACATAAGACCAAATGGGGTCACAAGGGGTCTTATGTGGTCCCAAGGTATCATGCATGTGTTCTAACACATGGGTGACCCCTTAGGACCACACATGGCCCCTTACGACACATGTGTGCACCCGTTAGGACCTATTAGGACCACATAAGACCAAATAGTGTTGAAAGGGATCTGATGTTGTCCTATGAGGTCACGCATGTGTTCTAACACATAAGTGACCCTTTAGGACCACACAAGGCCCCTTACAACACATCTACACCCCTTAGGACCTATTACAACCATATAAGACATATTTTGAAATTAATTAAATTGTATATGCAATTATAAACTAATTTGACTTAATTTGACTAATTTTCAAATTAATTATTGTATATCCAAATATATGTACTTATAAATTAGACATATATTGAAATTTAAAATTAAATTTATAGTTGTTGTTTAAATTTATTTTGTGCATAGCTCTAGAAATTTATCTTAAATTTGTCTTTATATCTAGAAAAATTTTACTTGTATGCATTTATAACGTTTAGATTTTTTTTTGTATATGTGACTTTTTTAATTTACATATTTAAATATGTTTGAAATGATATAAATGTATGCATACTTTTATAATTATTTTAATGTGTACTACATCTATGCACATGTGCATATATATATATATATACATTACCCACTCATATCATGTTTGATGAGCCTGGATCACATAACACTAGTAGTTCTGAGCCTAGTGTTCATCATCGTTAGGGTTAATACATGTCACATAGGTCTGCCACAACTCCATAGGAGAGACAGTA
The DNA here is from genome assembly GCF_030272615.1 of Cryptomeria japonica. Classification (NCBI taxonomy): domain Eukaryota; kingdom Viridiplantae; phylum Streptophyta; class Pinopsida; order Cupressales; family Cupressaceae; genus Cryptomeria; species Cryptomeria japonica. The sequence goes on along the minus strand of NC_081408.1, from coordinate 74,477,146 downwards.
GCTCTACAATCAGACAACAGAGGCATTCCAATGTGCCTTAGATCATTTAAATGTCACATTGGGAAACATGCGTGATCAAACAAATAAGCAAAGGAGGGAGATTTTTAGAGGGGAGCTGCTTCATATCATTGACCTCGTTGACAATTATAAAGCATATGATGAGGTCAATGCAGAGGAGTTATATAGATCCCTTTCACATAGTGTACGTGGTACGGTGAAATGCGACACAATGAATGATAGGGTTTCCATAGCTGATGTGAAAACCATGTTTCCTCATTATCAGGCCTTTGGTAAGGTGAAGGGTTATATGCCTACTAGGTGCACGGATGCACTCTTAGCACATTTTATCTATCCTATATGGTTAGCCACTCATCATAGGTGGCCCCAAAAGAATGAGTTGTCCCTTTATTTTTGCAAACAATTGTTTGCAGAGTTTCATTTGTTGGATGATGATTACACTGATTTTTCGAAACATGCTAGGAAAGGGAAGGGAAAATGTTTAGATAAGTTTAGAAGACCAGGTGCACCCCCACCCATTAATAAATGGGCATTGACTGGTCCAAACCTTATGGTTCTTCCCAAGAGCGTGGACCTAGAACATGCTACAGATAGTGTACTAGATGACACTCGACAGTCCATCTTTTCTAGTATTGCTACTATAGCCACACAGGTAGATGAGATGACATTAGATCGGGTGGGTAGATATTTGTTGCGCTCTCATACTTGCATTCATTATACATCAATGAGTGATGATCCATATGTTCGAGTAGAAATACCATCGTCGATAGATTCTACACGCATGCCTAACATAGATCCTTTACAGCAAATGAGCGCATGTTTATCCAATGATCTCTTGGATTCATATCAGGTCATTCCTATGGAACATGGGATGCCACTAGAGGATGCTCCATCATTTTTTAGGCATGTACTTGGTAGATCAGGTGCTTCTAGTCATGGTTGTGATAATATAGATTCTCAGCTTACTGCTATTGCACATCCTACTGCCCCACCCCAGCATACAGCAGTTGATCAGGATACACCTGCTCTTCCTATTTATACATTAGTTGATCGAGCCACAGTACCTACTACTGGATTTTTGGGAATGTTCACTACCACACTTATGGAGCCATACAGTGATGGGGATCATGTTGTAGTGGGCTCTTTGCATGATTCTGACATCAGCAGGATCAGACGAGCCTTACATGCTGCAGGAGAGGTATGAATTATAATATATAATTTACTAATTTTAATTTATAAATTTTATATAGCTACTTGATTATACACATGAACTGCATAAATTAAATTAATTATATATATTGGATTGTATTTTTTGAACTATATAGGGTATCATGTTAGGGTCAATGTATTGATATTTGGATGCTACCACTGACCCAATTGTTCATCAAGAGACACAGGTATATATAAAGTTTAAATTATTATTTTTTGTTTTTAAGTTCTATTTAAACGGATATCTAGGTGTTGATTAAATAATTTCAAGTTATTTAAATTATATATATCGAACAAAATGTGTGCATTATCCAGGATGAGTGAGCATTATGCAGGATGAGCCATTCATCCCACAAATGTTCTAGACTCCATCATGAGCGCGATGGAAGTGTTAGAGACCCCGAGGTATGTTTATCTACAATCATGTACATTTATATTGCAGGTGCAAGGGATGATGTTTGAGGATTTGCATATTGCCACCGGCCCTGTTCATCAATTGACACAGGTATACATTATAAGTTTAAATTAATTCAATCTTAAATATTTATGTTCTATATTTAAAGGGTTGGGTTCCAAGTTAAAAATATATGTGTATGTATATCTAACAAAATTGTTGGCATTATGTAAACCGGCATGAAGACATAATGATATTGTATGTTGTCAGTGATGTCAATATGAGACATGGTGTGAACCAGCACATGTGATAGGTGAAGCGAGAGAGGAACCAACATATGTATGAATCGGTTTATATGCTAAAGTGAAGCGGTATATTTGTTCAAGGTGAACCGGCATGTAGTTATGGGAACCGACACATGGAAGCATTGTATGACTACTGGTTGGTAGGTAGCTTCCACTTCAGGATTTCCGGTTGGAGTACCTCAAGTCAGTGTGACTCAATTGGTGATCTTTGTGTGATGGGTTAGTAGTATGATGGAGGACAGATCGTGTTGCCATGTAAGCCCTATGTGCGTGAAGGATCTTGCATAAAAATGACTATTCCTATCTACCTCGGGAATGTGCGACATCTGTCAAACGGTGATAACGCATGATGGGTTATTAGCCACCATGAAATCGGTGGATAATGGACGATGGAGAATGTCTTGAGATTGACTCAATATTGTTGCATTTAATGCAATATGTTTCAATGTTCAGGATCGAACCATTTAAATTGCTTAACCTAACAGGTTTAGGGTTTAGGGTTTTTGCTACCAACCTGTATGTTTCCTATAAGGTCAATGTTGTGTTTCTTTCTGAGGTTGTCGGCAAAAGTTGTGAGTGTGTATCCAAGGGAAGTGATACATAATTCTTGCTAAACCAAAGGAGAGAAGAGATACCTGCAAGGTGAAAGTGCAGAAGGAAAAGAGGAGCCTAAATGGATCTGCATTAGCATTAAGTGTTGTTAACAGATCATTGTAATTCTTGTTGATCTCTAACCACTTCAATAGTTGTAAAATCCCCTAACAGGGTAGCCTTAACTCGCTTGATTCAAAATCCCTTAAATTGGGTGGTCCTAACATGCTTGATTTAAATCCCTTAACCGAGTAACTTGAGGCTAATGAGTTCTGAGAAGCTATAGAGCTTAGGAGATTCTTTCAGCTATTGAGTTCTTGAAATCCTCTAACAAGGTGACCCTACCGAGTTTAACCCTTAACCGGGTATCCCTTAACTAGGTGATCCCTAATAGGATTGATTCCTAGCAGAACCTATTGTAATGTCTTTAACCAAACAAGGCTCCTCACAGAGCGGACTTCTAAAGAGTTCAAAAAGAAGCTAGTGGGTATTCATCCCCACAATGGTTTTTCCTAGTTGGGTTTCCACATCAAAAATATGTGTGTCATGTGAAATGCTTTTGTCTTGTGATGCTTTGTTTTACTTGTTAAGCATATGAAGGTTATATGTTTTATGCCTGTCTATAAAACATATTGAACTCACTATTGTGAAGATCTAATGGTTAAGTTTACCTGTTTATGCATGAGAATATAACGATGCTATAGTATTGAGCTAAGAGGGTAGCTTATTGAGTGACTGGTTCATGACTGATTGAGCTATACTGGATGTTACCGGTTGCACTCTATTTTACCGGTATACCTATTTGTCAGTCATTTGGGGTATTTGCTGTCAAACCGATTTTGGACTGTGTTTGTGTTTGTACTGATTCACCCCCCCCGTCTCAGTACCATTTTGGTACTCGTGGTTCATCATTGAGTTATCAATTGGTATCAGAGCACTCTAGGTCCTCTGTGTTGTAAGCTTAACTGCTTGAGGAAAATATCCTACTCAAATGATGAAGAGGGAAGGTTCAAAGTTTAACAAGGAAAATTTTGGTATATGGAAAGACTGGATGAAGATATTCATCAAAAGCATGGGTGTTCAACACTGGAGTTATGTTGAAAATGTATATGTTGTTCCTATCGATACTCTCATCGATGACCAAAAGAGAGAGATACAAGAAAATGGGCAAGTCATAGAAGCCCTCATCAGTAGTCTATCTGACATTGAGTTTATTGATGTTTAGGACAAGGCAAATCCCAAAGAGGTATGGGATGCTCCTGAAAATATTTATGGTGGTGATGAGCATGTAAAATAGGCTAAGGAAGAAAGCCTGAGAGGGAAGTTTGAAGACATGCGGATGGTTGAAGGAGTGACCATTCAGTAGTATGGAATAAGAATCAAATCAGTTGTTGGAGAAATAAAGAGTGTAGGTGGCAAAATAGAAGATTCCACTATAGTAAGTAAAGTCCTGAGATCCTTGTTTCCAGTCTATGCAATAAGGGTCACTGCTATTCAGGAGCTGAGATCAATAGACAAGTCTAAGGTGTCCTTGGACACTATCATAGCCAAGTTGACAACCTATGAACTGAATAGTTTTGATGGCAGTGTTCAAAAGATGAAATCAGCTTTTAAAGCCTCTGCTATACCATCCAAAAAAGGAAAAGAGGCTAGCACTAGCGGGGAACCTAATCAGAATAGAGAAATGAAGGATGAAGAGTTTCTGATGGAATTTGAAGCTCTTCTTGCTAGGAGATTTCCAAAAGGGACTGGTAAATACAAAGGCAAGCTCCCTTTGAAATGTTTCTTTTGTAACTGGATAGGACATATTGCTATGAACTATCCCAATAGTGACAACAAGGATAAATCGGAAAGGTTCAAGAAATTCAAAGGAGGAAACCAGAGAAACTATTTTGTGGTAGTTGATGAAGGTGTCACAGATGAGGAATCAGAAGATGAAGAGAATGAAGACATTGTGTTTGTTGTTGTAAAGGAAGATGTGGGAGACAAGAAGGCTCTTGTCTCCCAGTTTGATAATTCCAATGACTAGATCATTGATAGTGGTTGTTCTCACCATATGACTGGTGACAAGAGCAAGTTTCTATCCTTAAAGGAGTATGGTGGTGGTATGGTTCGCTTTGGCAATGATGCACCATGCATGGTCAAAGGTAGAGGGTACATCTCTTTGAATGGAAAGAGTAGTGCTGACAATGTGTACTGGGTTGATGGTCTTAGACACAACCTTCGAAGTGTTTCCCAGCTAAATGATAGTGGCCTCACTCTGAAATTCAAGAATGGAGCTTGCAGAATCAAGGGAAAAGATGGTAAATTGGTGGCCACCGGCATGCAGACTAAAGGTAACTTATTTCATCTGAATGCAAATATAAGTACATGTCTTATGGCTAAGCTTGATGATAGTTGGATATGGGATAGGAGACTCTACCATGTAAACTTTGATAACATTGTAAAGGCTAGTAATATCAAGGCAGTTAGAGGGTTGCCGATGTTGAGCAAATCGGACAATACTTTATGCAGAGAGTGTCAATTGGGGAAAATGTCTTCTTCAACCTTTAAAGGTAAATATTTCACTGTTGACAACTTGCTTGATCTTGTGCATACTGATTTATGTGGTCCTATGAAAACTAGAAGTGTGCAAGGTGATAGGTACTTCATGATTATCACTGATGACTGCTCAAGAATGATGTGGGTCACATTCTTGAAAGACAAGTCTGAAGCCTTTGTGAAATTCAAAGCTTTCAGAGCTTAGTGGCGAAGGAAAGTGGCAAAAGGATCAAATGTCTCAGAACTGATCAAGGAGGGGAATTCACTTCTAGTGAATTCAACAAGTATTGTGAAGAATTTGGCATCAAGAGATAGTTGTTTGCCCCTCGGACTCCATAGCAAAATGGCCTAGCAGAGAGGAATAACTGGATGGTGGTTGAAGTAGCTAGAACCATGTTGATTCAAGGAAAGGTAGCTCACACCTTTTGGAGAGAAGCGATGAGCACTGCAGTCTACACTATGAACCGGGTACTCATCAAAAAGGGTAAGGACAAAACTCCTTATGAGTATTGGACCGGTAAGACACCTATGGTTAACTACTTTAAGGTATTTGGTAGAAAATATTACACCAAGACAAGTGAACATCAGGGCAAATTTGAAGCTAAATGTGTTGAGGGAATATTTCTAGGATATTCCACCAAGAGTAAAGCTTTCAAGTGCTACAACAATAGGACTCAGAGAATTATGGAAAGCATCAATGTAAGAGTTGATGAATCCTCTGAGAAGACTGAGGAAACTAGCAGTGAGCAAGCTATAAATGAACCGATTGCAACCTTCTGGGAACTAGTTGTCAGTCAACTGAGTACTAGTAACAGTGTTCCTGAACCGATGAATGCTAATACTGATGAAGATGAGGATGAAGAAGAAAAGCAAGAAGAACCAGTTAAGACCATTCCTCAGTATGTCAAGTTGAAACATGATCCCAAGCAGATCATAGGTGATAAGGATGCAGGAATCCTTACTAGAAGAAAGATCAGAGAAAAGTCATGTATGATCTTTGAATTTGAGCCTAAGTCATTCAAAGGGGCTCATAAAAATGAAGACTGGATCAAGGCAATGGAAGAAGAACTTGACTAGATAGAGAAAAATGGTACATGGTCCTTGGTACCCAGACCAGAGCATAAAAATGTCATTGGCACCAAATGGGTGTTCAGAAATAAGTTGAATGAGGATGGCACAGTGATTAGGAATAAAACCAGATTGGTATGCAAAGGATATGCTCAAGAAGAAGGAGAAGACTATGGGGAAACCTTTGCTCCTGTAGCCAGATTGGAAGGAGTTCGTATGCTTCTTGCATATGCATCTTTTAAGAGGTTCAAGGTATATCAAATGGATGTAAAATCTGCATTCCTAAATGGTGTACTTGAAGAGGAGCTGTATATTGAGCAACCAGATGGGTTTGCCCTATCTGAAGATAGTGACATGGTATGTAGGCTACATAAAGAATTATATGGTCTAAAGCAAGCACCTAGGGCATGGTATGAGTGCCTACATTCCCATCTTGTGAAGATTGGATTTGAGAGAACAAGTGAAGATAGCAATATCTACTTAAAGTCTGAAGGAGATCAGATCCTGATCTATGAAGTTTTTGTTGATGACATCATCTTTGGTGGAGATGACAAGATGAGTCATGAGTTTGCTAATGAGATGAAGAAAGAGTTTGAGATGTCACTCATAGGGGAGATTAAGTTCTTCATTGGATTGCAGATCTAGCAGATGGAAGATGGAATCTTCATCACTCTGTCCAAATATGTCAAAGAGGTGTTGAAGACTTTTGGCATGGAAGATAGAAAATTGGTTGTTACACCGATGGTGATTGGTTGCAATTTGACAAAAGAGGATGATTTCGCACTGGTTGATGAGAAGGAATACCGATCAATGATTGGTAAGTTGCATTATGTAGTGCATAGCAGACTGGATATTGCACATGCAATTGGCATTACTGTAAGGTTCTAGAAGAGTCCAAGAGAATCTCACTTGATTGCAGTTAAGTGGATTCTTAGGTATCTGAAGGGAACAGTAGACTATGGATTGTGGTACCCATACAACAATAATTTCAATCTAAAAGTGTTCACAGATGTTGATTGGGTAGGTAATGTGGATGACCAGAAGAGCACAACTGGTGGTGCATTCTTTCTCAGTGTTAGACTGGTCTCATGGATGAGTAAAAAGCAGAGTTGTATCTCTCAGTCTATAGCGGAAGTGGAGTATGTTGCAGCTTTCATGAACTACACTCAGACAATCTGGATGAAGCATGTACTGGAAGGCTTCAAGATCCCTATATCTGAACTGGTAAGTATATTCTGTGATAACACAAGTGCTATCAATATATCAAAAAATCTAGTTATACATTCTAGAACCAAGCATTTTGAGCTGAAGTATCAATTCTTGAGGCAAAAGGTTCAGAATAAAGAGATTGCACTGGAGCATGTGTCCAGTAAGGAGCAGTTAGCAGACATATTCACCAAGCCTCTCCCAAAGACAACATTTGTGCATTTGAGAGGTGAATTAGGGGTATTGCCCCTTTAGGAGGTGAACTAAAAAGTAATTGTTCCACATCAATCCAATACTAGAAAGACAAATTTTTGGTTGATTGGTGTGTTGAAGGATGGTACTCCTCAAGGGGAGCAACATGATGAAACAAAGATGATTGTACCTCCACTTTGGCATTGTTGTCAAAGGGGGAGAAGGAGTGAAGTGAAAATATATTTGCAGCAAATGGGGAGAAGGAGTGAAGCAAAAAGATATCTGCAGCAAATGGGGAGAAGGTGTGAAGCAGAGAAGATATCTTTTGTATATTGCCATCAATGCCAAAGGGGGAGATTGTTGGCATTATGTAAACTGGCATGAAGACATAATGATATTGTATGTTGTCATTGATGTCAATATGAGACATGGTGTGAACCGACACATGTGATAGGTGAAGCGAGAGAGGAACCGACATATGTATGAACCAGTTTATATGCCAAAGTGAAGCAGCATATTTGTTCAAGGTGAACCGACATGTAGTTATGGGAACCGGCACATGGAAGCATTGTATGACTACCAGTTGGTAGGTAGCTTCCACTTCACGATTTCTGATTGGAGTACTTCAAGTCTGTGTGACTCAATCAGTGATCTTTGTGTGATGAGTTAGCAGTATTATAGAGGATAGATCATGTTGCCATGTAAGCCCTATGTGCGTGAAGGATATTGCATGAAGATGACTATTCCTATCTACCTTGGGAATGTGTGAAGTCTGTCAAATGGTGATAACGTGTGATGGGTTATTAGCCGCCATGAAATTGGTGGATAATGGATGATGGAGAATGTATTGAGATCGACTCAAGATTGTTGCATTTAATGCAGTATGTTTCAACGGTCAGGATCGAACCGTTTAAATTTCTTAACCTAATAGGTTTAGGGTTTAGGGTTTTTGCTACCGACCTGTATGTTTCCTATAAGGTCGCTGTTGTGTTTCTTTCTAAGGTTGTTGACAAAAGTTGTGAGTGTGTATCTAAGGGAAGTGATACATAATTCTTGCCAGACCAAAGGAGAGAAGAGATACCTGCAAAGTGAAAGTGCAGAAGGAAAAGAGGAGCCTAAACGGATCTGCATTAGAATTGAGTGTTGTTAACAGATCATTGTAATTCTTGTTGATCTCTAAGCACTTCAATAGTTGTAAAATCCCCTAACAGGGTAGTCTCATTTCGCTAGATTCAAAATCCCTTAAATTGGGTGGTCCTAATAGGCTTGATTCAAATCCCTTAACCGGGTAACTCGAGGCTAATGAGTTCTGAGAAGCTATAGAGCTTAGGATATTCTTTCAGCTATTGAGTTCTTGAAATCCTCTAACAAGGTGACCCTACTGGGTTTAACCCTTAACTGGGTGATCCCTAATAGGATCGGTTCCTAGCAAAACCTATTGTAATGTCTTTAACCAGACAAGGCTCCTAACAGAGCAGACTTCTAAAGAGTTCAAAAAGCAGCTGGTGGGTATTCATCCCCACCATGGTTTTTCCCAGTTGGGTTTCCACGTGAAAAATATGTGTGTCATGTGAAATGCTTTTGTCTTGTGATGCTTTGTTTTACCTATTAAGCATATGAAGGTTCTATGTTTTATGCCTGTCTATAAAACTTATTGAACTCACTATTGTGAAGATCTGATGGTTATGTTTACCTGTTTATGCATGAGAATATAATGATACTGTAGTATTGAACTAAGAGGGTAGCTTATTGAGTGACCAGTTCATGACTGATTGAGTTGTACTGGATGTTACCGGTTGCACTCTGTTTTACCGGTATACTTGTTTGTTAGTCATTTGGGGTATTTGCTGTCAAACCAGTTTTGGACTGTATTTGTGTTTGTACTAATTCACCCCCCCTCTCTCAGTACCAGTTTGGTACTCGTGGTTCATCATTGAGTTATAAAAAATTTCAACATTGGAGGATGCACCACTATTACGCAGGTTGGCCTCCTCGTCACATAGACATCCTAGAATCATGCATGCACATGGTGGTGATGTTAGACACCCTTCAGAGGTATATTTGTCTATACATATGCTCTTAATATATGATACTTTAAAAAATTCAATCTAGTATGAATTAAATGTTTTTTAATATATGAGTTTATGTGTGCATACTCTATTGTAGGCGCATGGGGCGATGTTTGAGGATTTACACATTGCCACCGACCCTGTTCATCAGGAGACATAGGTATACATTATGATTTTAAATTAAATGTTTCTTTTAAATATTTAAGTTCTATATTTAAAGGGTTAGGTTCCAAGTTATAAATATATGTGTATGTATATCTAACAAAATTTCAACATTGTAGGATGCACCACTATCATGCAGGTTGAGCTCCTCATCACATAGACATCCTAGAATCCTGCATGCACATGGTGGTGATGTTGGAGACTCTCCAGAGGTATGTTTGTCTACGTGCAAATTCTCTTAATCTATGTTACTTAAAAAAAATTACTCTAGTACATGAATTAAATGTTTAATGTATGATTTTATGTGTGCATGCTCTATTGCAGGCACATGGATCAGGACATGGTTCAGGATAGGGCCTCGAGTGACCCATTTCTTATATGTGTGTGTGTGTGTGTGTGTGTGTGTGTGTGTGTGTGTGTGTGTGTGTGTGTGTGTGTGTGGGTGCATGTCCACACATTTTCTAGACATTTCATACATGTGTACTGTACACATTTCATATGTGTATGTATACTAGATATTTATTTTCCATATTTCATGTGTGTATGTGTACTAGACATTTAATACATGTATACATGTGATAGATAGACATATATGTGTATGTGTTAGATAGATATAAATTTCATAGTACTTTGCACGTTTATATATATATATATATATAGATATAGATTACGTTTTTGAAAGTTAAGGGTTTAAATGATAGAATCTAGTCATTTGAATTTAAAATGTGTATGTGATAGATAGACATATACATATATGTGTTAGGAATCTACATTTCATACTAGACTTTGCATGTTTTTGAAAGTTAAGTGTTTATGTATATTTTAGTTGTTCATTGTTAAACAAATTTAGTCATTTAAATTTAATTTAGTTGTTCATTTTATTTAAGTGTTTATGTACATGTTTAATTAATTACTTCAAAAATTTAATGAACTTATATCCATGACACAAATATCCCCTTAAATCCCCTTAAGACCACTTAAAACGCTTTAGGACAACATAATTAAATGAAATAATATATGTGTAAATATAAATTAAATGAATGTACATAGATGAATAAAACAAATCCATGCATGTATAAAAATATAAAAGAATCAATGATGCAAATATCCCCTCAAATCCCCTTAAGACCACTTAAAATAGCTTAAGACAACATAATTAGATTGAAATTTAATTTAGTTGTTCATTTTAGTTAAATCAACTTAAATCCCCTTAAGCATAAAAATTTAGTCATTAAAATTTAATTTAGTTACTCATTTTAGTTAAGTGTTTATGTTTAATGAACTTATATCTATGACGCAAATGTCCCCTTAAATCCCCTTAAGACCACTTAAAACACCTTAGAACAACACAATTAAATGAATCCATACAACATATTAAATGAAACCATACATGTATAAATATAAATTAAATGAATACATATATGAATAAAATGAATGCATGCATGTGTAAAAATATAAATGAATCCATGACACAAATATCCCCTTAAGACCCCTTAAAAGAACATATATATAGATGATCTCTTGGATCATGCATTGTTGGAAAATGCACACTCCAATGATACATTGTAGATTATTGAAGGTTTTGTCATTGATGGCAACTTTACAATCCCATGACACCAACAAGGCATTCCACTGGCACTAGCAAGGTTAGACTCTACACTGGCACCGGCAGAGAAAGGAAGCATACCAACACAGAGGCCGATAGGATTTTTGCTGTAATATATTTTGTTTATTATTGTAAAATCATTGTAAGCCGACTTGGCAAGTTGTAAAATAACTCTTATATAAGAGAGATCATTGTAGAACATTTTGAGACGGAGAAGAAATAAAATATATAAGCAAAATAAGGCAGACCTATTATGCGAATTATAGGTTAAGGGTTTATGTAATAAGCAGAGCAAAAACCGGTACTGTATCTGACATTATAGATGCTATTTTGAAGCAATACAAGACATTGGATTTATATAATCCAATTTGTAAGTCAGTGAGACTTCCTATTTTGTATTTGAGCAGTGAGCTCTAGGCACTTGGCCTTCCTACATGTGCAGACTCCTATTGTAGCAGTAATATTCTCTTATTGGCCAGTAAGTACATATTGTGGGTCACAAATCCCACTAAGGTTTTTCCCACACCGGGTTTCCTCATTAAAATATTGTGTTATGGTGTGCTTTTCATGTGGTTGTTGTTATCTTTGTTTATTGCATTACTTTCTGTTTACCGGTATACAATATTAATATGTTCAGCATGTTTTAAGTTAAGAAATTGCTCTAACCGGTCAGATACTGATTCACCCCCCCCTCTTAGTATCTGTGGGAATCCTAACAATTGGTGTCAGAGCTTGGAAGCCTAACAACTTAAGGAAGATCTTGACACCAGTAGAGATGGAAAAATTGATGAAGCAACTTGAAGTAGCTCTCTCAGACTATGATGGAGAAAAAATGAAAAATATCAAACTTGAAGATGATCTAAAAGTAGCTCAGGATATTATTCAAGCACTTCAAGAAAATCTTACTATTGCAAGAAAAAAGAGAAGAGAACTTTGTGAAAAGATGCAATTTGAGAATGATGAAAAGGAAACTCTTAATGATATGATAAACAAGTTGAAGCAAGAGAACATGACAACAAAGAATGAGATGCAAGATATGACTATGAGATTTTTTAAGGAAATTGAAGATAGAAAGAAGAATGAAGAAGATTTGACTAGAAGACTAAGTGATGCTGCAAATGAAAACACAAGACTTAGCTATGAAAATGATTTGTTGAAGATAGATCTGATGCACACATAGACTGACTCAAATTAACTGATGAGGTAGAAAGAAATCTTAGAAAGAGAACTAGATACTGCAAATCAGCATAAAGAGAAATTCAAGAAAAGCTCAGAAGAACTTGGTAACTTGCTTAAGAATCAAAAACCTAAAAGTGACACTTGTGAAATTGGCTTTAAAGTTGGAGAAAGCTCCGGTACTGCAAACACACAGGATCATAGCAAACTGGTAAGACAACCTACTGCTTATAAATTCAATGGTAAATGCTTTAACTATAACAAGTATGGTCATAGAGAAAATCAATGTAGATCTAGAAGTAATCAGAATACCAATGCACCCACTGGTCAATGTTCAAAATGCAACAAAATTGATCATAACTCTAAAAATTGCAGAATGAATGTAAGATGTTATCTTTGTGGAAGATTTGGACACTTATCTAATCAATGTAGAACACAAACCAACATAGGTTATGGGAAGGCTATTCAGAAAAATAATGTGACTTGTTATGCTTGTAACAAGATTGGACATATTGCAAAATTCTACAGAAGTATGGCACTACCGGCAGACAACAAAGGTTCTAGTTTGAAAGGAAAAGAAAAAGTTGAATAAGTAAAGCAAGAATTCTCAAAACAATGGATTAGAAAGTTAGACCTAAATGGTGTTGGGAATACTCCTCCACCGGTAGAACCTAGCAACAGTCCACCGACAGAACAAAGTAGCACTCCACCGGAAGGAGTCTCTTCATCTAATTGAAGAAAATTCTTTTGAGAGTTTAGCAATCAAATGTGAAATATGCTATTATTCCCTTAGTTGATGGTGAGAAGTAGAAATAACTTCTATACCGGCAAATAAAGTGAAGTGACTACTTAACTAGCATGCATTAAATGTGGTAGTTGGTGAATTAACATTATAAATTAGTGATTTTGGCTCCATTTTACTTCACTGAGCATTCAAACATTCAAAGAGTGCGAAATTTCTAGAGCTAAGGCATTTTGAGCAAAGAGGCAAAGCATTTCAGCAACCAATCTTTCCAAAGGCAGAAAAAGGTATTTATAATCATGGCATCCTCTTCTGTACCTGAATTCATAGCAAACCCTACTATAGTCGAGGTAATAAAATGTCCTAGGCCCATATTGCAGCTAGTTCCTGAGATAGCTAAAAAGGATGATAATGTTGGTGCATTTTCCCAAATCCCCAAAGGAGTTGTTTTTGCAGAAGACCCTAGAATGTACATCCATTGCCATATAGAAGAAATAGGAGATGAAGAAATTAAGAACATGTACAAAATTATTATATGTGATGATTCTGGTAATGTGAAACCTGAACACAAAATTATTGAAACTCTAGGATTCACTGAAATCCTCAGCATTCTGGATTTCCCTAAGGAAGTTATTAGGAATATATTGAGCAGGGTACATGGTGCATTCTTTTGGCTAGATTCGGTTCATAAAATTACCAAGGAAGTTGTGAGAGCTGTAACAAATTTACCTTCCACTGGTAACAGACCAGACAAGACAAATAAGGTCTCAAATGACCTGGTAAAGAACCTAATAGGTGCAATATCTGACAAAAGGTCTTTAAGGGTGAATGATGTAACTGACATAAATGTGAGATTCATTAGCATGATTCTAGGTTACAAAACAACTCATGCAAATAGACTTAACTCAGTTTCCAGCTTATGCATAAAAAGTGCTCATGATATGGTTAAAGATAATGTGAAAATTGATGTATGTGAATGGTTAAAGGATGAACTTATTGACAATCTAGGAAAGATCAAGAAGGATAAGAAATCGACATTTAAGTTTGGCAATTTACTTGTATGTTTAATGCTACATATAACAAAACAGGTGCCCGGTATAGGCAACAAGAACCTTGGATTTGACATACCGATAGGGAAATAGTTATCTAACTTATTGAACAATATGGGTGAAAACAAAGAGAAGAATATCAATGAGTATTTTCTAGCATTGAAGGCCTAGATGAAAAACAGAGTTAGACTATCACAAGAAATTGTAAATAAATACAAGGATGAGATATGTTTTGTCATTAAGAAGGATGAGATCTCGATGGAAGTAGTTATCGCAAGAACAATTTGGGTTACTAAAATGGGTTATGAGACCAATGACCACATCATTGAAACATATGCAAAAGCCCTTCCGGAAGCACCCAAGGAACCTAAGGAAGAGGTATTCGGTAGTGCTGAAACCATTGAAAAATAGATCCAATCAAAGAAAAATGTAAAGAAGGTTGAGGCAATAGTAAGAAGGGGATCCCCACAGGAAAAGGCTATAAAGGAAGATGTACTCAAGAAAACCAACATCACTGAAGATGAGTTAGAAGCACTGCAGCCTGAAACTCACCTTTCACCAGTAGGTACTTCTTCAGAGAGTGATATGCCTATAGCATCTAAAAGAGTTGTAAGGAAAAGGGAACCTTCACTGGTATCCACACCTTCACCTAGAAGAACAAGGCAAAAACAATAGGCAATGAGGCCCCCGGTCAAGAAGTCTATTCCTAAGAAGAAAAAGTTGACACCAAAGAAAAGGACTCAACAAAATATTACTCTAATTGACAGACTATTGGATGAAATCATAGAAGAAGGAAAACTTAAAAACATCAACAAACTATATGACTCACTATCAACTGATGATAAAGAAAAGGTTGAAAACAGTGTTATTTTACACTTGGATATCTACAAGAAGTCCTTAATGCAAGTTGTAAATGAACTACCAGATGAACTATTCAAGAGACTGGAAGCAAGAAGACAAGCTGTTGTAGAGCTTGACAAGAAAATAAAAGTTGAAAAATTACTTGTTGTCTACCCAGTTAACTCTCTAAAAGAAATAGATGATCTAATTGCAAAAGCTAACCAGTCAGTATTCTCTACTGCACACCGGCATATTGCACTAATGGCTGGAAGTGTAAATGAGGTTACAGAAGAAACTGAAAATGCATGGGATATATTCCTTGTTGAGAAGGAAAAACAAGAAGAGTATAGAAACCCTAAACCAATCAAGGTATATCAGAAAGACAAGGATAAGGGAAAAGGAAAGGTTGGTGGACCTCCAAGCATCAAAATAAGAGATAATTTATCCCCACCACCTTTGGTTACTCCATTGGTAACAACAATGGAAGATCAACCGACTGATGAGAGTATGGATGTATCACAAGAAGATACAAATCCTAATTCTGAGGTACTATACACAGTTGATGTTGATACTCAAAAAGTCAACATTATGATAGACAAGGACACAACCAGTAAGATAGATATGGCTAGTGAGCCACCAGTAAATAATGAAATAGATAACACACAAGGAAAACTAGCAGATGGTGACATAGAGCAACATGCTTCCTCTTAGCAATAGGATCATGTGGAAATAGTGCCACCGACAATAGGAGAACAACAAAAACCTTTTCTTAAGGAAATGGAAACATAGACTGACCTCCTAGAGGTCACTACAAGCAAGGATATTGATCCCACCAGCGGAATTCAGAATATTGATCCTTCAACTACAGGATTTAAATCAACAAATGTAACTGAAGTTCTTTTACATTCTATAAAGAAAATAACAGATTGTAGTTCATAGGCATATAAAGCTATAGATGACACAATTCCAATTTTGAAGATGATAGCTCCAAAATGCAATGTAGATAATAAGGATTCTTTGAGTCAACTTGACACTTTGTCTAAGTATATTACTGACAACATAGTGATAGTTGAGAAAATAAAGGAAGAAGCATTCAAAGAGAGGTTAGAAAAAGAAAAATAGAAATTCTTTGAGGAACAAATAAAGAAGTGTACAAGGTAGTTTGACACACTTCTACCAGAACTGTGTAGCACACTTAAGGAGTTCAAAAATTTGTATAGAGACACTTGTAAGACAAACTTTTTGACAGTTGACATAGACAAGAAAATGAGCAAGATACACGAGGAAATTAATAAGCTAGCTGACAATTTTATTAATTCATCTGATTCATTATCAATTTTTGAGCAAAAGATAATAGGTTTTGAGGAAGAGTTACTAAAGCTAGAAAGAGAAAAGGAGAAAATAAAAAGTAAGGCTAAGGATCTGAAATGGAGATTAAGTCCAAAGTTGGACTACCTCGCAGGTTTAAGGAAAGAAATATTTGATGCATTAGTTCAAGGACAGAAAACACTGGTAGAGTGAATGCAACACCTCACTGGTACAATTCAAAGAACAGAGGCAGCAATAAAAGACAATAAAAAGTTTCTTGAAAGCCTAAATTTGGTTTTGGTAGATCTTTTTCAAATTGTAACCACCCGGTTACAAGGTTGAGATAGGAAACCATACTCTATTGACACTTTGACAACCTTTGTCATTGATGCCAAAGGGGGAGTAGTGGTATGAGAAAATAATCAGCTAAAGACTTATCTACTCAGGGGGAGTTCACACATTTTTGGTAACATATTTTTGGACTACACTTTTTGAATTTTCTCATGAGTGTTGCCATCAATGCCAAAGGGGGAGATTGTTGGCAAATGCACATTCCAATGAGACATTGTAGATGATTGAAGGTTTTGTCATTGATGGCAACCCTACAATCCCATGACACCGCCAAGGCATTCCATCGGCACTAGCAAGATCAGACTCTACAATGGCACTCAGAACACTGACACCAGCAAAGAAAGGAAGCATACCAGCACAAAGGCCGACAAGATTTTTGTTATAATATATTTTGTTTATTATTGTAAAATCAATGTAAGTCGACTTGGCAAGTTGTCAAATGACTCTTATATAAGAGAGATCATTGTAGAGCATTTTGAGACAAAGAAGAAAGAAAATATATAGGTGAAATAAGGAAGACCTATTATGCGAATTATAGGTTAAGGCTGTATGTAAGAAGCAGAGTAGAAACCAGTACTAGATATGGCATTATAGATGCTATTTTGAAGCAGTACAAGACGCTAGATTTATATAATCCAATTTGTAAGTCAGTGAGACTTCCTATTTTGTATTTGAGCAATGAGCTCTAGGGACTTGGCCTTCCTGCATGTGCAGGCCCCTATTGTAGCAGTAATATTCTCTTATTGGTAAGTAAGTGCATATTTCGGGTCACAAATCCCACTGAGGTTTTTCCCACACCGGGTTTCCTCATTAAAATATTGTGTTATGGTGTGTTATTCATGTGGTTGTTGTTATCTCTATTTATTGCATTACTTTTTGTTTACCGGTATATAGTATTAATATGTTCAGCATGTTTTAAGTTAAGAAATTGCTCTAACTAGTTAGATACTGATTCACCCCACCCCTCTCAGTATCTGTGGGAATCCTAACATGCATATCTATAAATAAATTGATACGTGTATACATACATTTAAAGATGATTTAATAGATGATTCACACATTGAAAATTCAAGCTACCTATGTAACTATATATACATGTGTAACTATATTTACAACATAATTAAATAAAACTATACATGTGTAAATATAAATTAAATGAATACATAGATTAATAAAATGAATCTTTGCATGTGTACAAATAAAAATGAATCCATACATGTGTTTAAATGAACCCTTAAGACAACATGTAATGAAATGAATCCATACAAATAAATAAAATTAAAAATTAAAATCAATATGTATACGTGTTCAATGCATAGACACAAAATATTTAATTTAAGAATAAAGCATGTAAAATAAACGTATAAAACATAAAATAAATGCATCAACAAAACTAAAATTCCACAAGTTATCCAAATGTAAACACGTTTCTAGAAATATCTAAATATATTTGAGTTTATCAAAATAAAACCTATCTAATATAATTCACTTGTTCAAACATGACAAGTGAACTTAAAGCTCCTAGTACATATAATCTGGATCCTCCCTATCTTTTATAATTTCTAAAAAAAATTAATGATCTTCAATAGGCAACCTCCACTTTTGGTTGCCACGACCTTTTTTTGGCAATGTCTCCAACTGCAATCTTGTCGCTATTACTAAGTGACTGTAGTGTAAAACTTTTTGCTAGGCATATAATCAATGAATGTTACACCATTTGTATCTATCTTTATTTGTTGATAATGATGAATAAATGATGAACAGTTAGTACCAAACTGGTACTGAGAGGGGGGGAGTGAATCAGTATAGTCCAAAACACTTTTCCTGAACCGGTTTGGCTGCAAACATTGCACTTGACTGGCAATCACTAACACCGGTCTAAACTAGATTACTACCGGTAAAACACAGTGAGAATGTGAAAGACATGAAACGGTAACCCTTAGCTTGACATACAATCTAATACCTCATTTCCACTTCACCCTTATGCATAAACAGGCAATCAACCATCAAAAAAAATATAATGACTGCTAGTTCAACATATTTTATTGGTTTCACATAAAGCATTAAAAAATCTCATGAAAGGCATCACACATGACACACTGATTTTTCACGTGGAAACCCAACTGGGAAACACCACGGTGGGGATGAATACCCACAAGTTGTTCTTGAACTCTTTTCAAGTCCGCTCTGTTAGGAGCCTAGTCTGGTTAGAGACTTTTACAATGGGTTCTGCTAGGAATTGATCTTGCTAGGGATCACTCGGTTAAGGGATGGCTAAATACCCGATTAAAGGTTCGAACCCTATTAAAGGTTGTGTAGGGGAAAAAGCGAGACTAGGTTAATCATGCCCTAATCCTACCTTTTGACACACATTGCGGAATACGAAAGAGCCTAGAGATATCGCACAATTGGCTACTTCTTTTGGTGAAAGAGAGAGCCACGGGATACCTATTAGGATTCCTATTCCCTTGTTGAAATTGTAAGATCAAATAATGCAAGTTCAAACCCTAATCCCAAAATGCAAGTATGAACCAATAACAAGATTGCAGAATTGAGATTAAACAATGAACAGCTATAAATGTAAGGATAAAATAAGAATGCAGATATGTACCCGGAGTCAAAATCGGACTGAAAATGTTCGGGACGGGAGCGCGGGCGCCACTGTCCTGAAAACTGCACCGGAAACCACCGTTCTGCACCCTGAAACACTGTCTGGAAACTGTCCGAAAGCTCTCTGTTCGGAGGACCAGGGCGCCCAGCGCCTCTGTCCTAGGGACCAGGGTGCCCAGCGCCTCTGTCCCAGGGACCAGGGCGCCCAGCGCCCCTATCCTGGCAGGACCAGGGTGCCCAGCGCCCCTGTCCCAGTCTTCTGCTCTGCAATTTCACACAGAGTGCTGTCTTGACCTTCTTTCTCCGGATCTGTATCCCGCGGCGTCGTCCAAATCCCGAAACCTACAATAATATCTGAAAAAGGGGGAGGGGTGGCTATATAGGGTTTTGCCTTAGTCAAACCCCCGCTTCGATGATTTCCACCTCCACGAATAGCCAAGTTGTTTTGTAAAATGTATTGTGTGTGCAGACCTAGTGTGTGTGCAAGGTCCTAAAATGCAAGAAAGCAAACTAGAGCAACCTAGAAAGTAAACCCTAATTGCTTGTAAATGATAATGCAAATGCTCTAAATCAAGATGCAATGTGATCTAAAGCATGAATAAATGATATATCAAAGCTTATGTAAAGACATGAAAACAATATGAAATCATACCCAACCCTCAAGGGAGGAGTACAAGCCAATCTTCAGTCGGTAATCTCCTATTGTTCTTCAATGTCTTCCAAGCCCTAAGTGGATGAATGAATTTGATTGATGCTTGATAGAATGATGTTGAATGTTGTTGAAGTCCTCAAAGATCTGCTCTTTCGCTGCATATGAAGTTCCTGGAAACCAAAAAATCCGATCTCTTCAAATGAAGAAAGAGAGCTCTTATGTATGAAACCCTAGATCGTAAATTCATATTTTGGCTGACCTAGAGATTGAATATCCCACCAATTTCTTGGGGTTAAGCTTTATTTTATGATTGGATCGTGCTCCCAAAATTTCGGGAAAAATGTCCGGGACCATGTGCACGGGCGCCACGGTCCCGACAACTTTTCACCAAATTTTCAGGGCCATCGGATATGATGATTTTAGAGAGAATCCCGAAGTTATAGGTGATTTCGAGATGTTTTGACCTCAAAACCAAGCCCCCAAGTTTGAAATAGGACTTAATTAGGGTTTTTTGATTAAGTGGTGTATTAGAGGAATAAAATGCGAAGGGCGTGCTTTAGTGAAAGGGCCCAACTTTGTGATATAGAGAATGATGAAATAGGACCTTAGACCTAATTAATTTGATTAATTAAGTGCTTAAGGAGAAATACAATGCAGAATGCAAAATGCACTAAGGCGGGTGCTAAACTAGGTGTGAAATTGTACCACCCTAGCGAGTGTGTACAATTTACGACGCTACATTTAGCCCCCACTTTAGCGGTCATATGAGTACTACGTGCATATGCAAGCTAAAGTACAGAATAGTAAACATTATTTGAAAAAGGATATATCCATAGGTTGTCGGATGAAGCCCCTAGTGGTATCTGCAGTACACAGTTAGGAACCGCACCCTACAAAACAAACGTTAGATCACAAAATCACCTAATGCTTACTAGGGAAAGTGATGAAATCTGTGAGTAGCTATATGCCCCCCCCCTGTTTCGACTTGCTTATTAGGGAGGTGAAACAGGGTAGCATGTTTACTTGCGACAAATTGTGTAAGATAGTATTGATGAGGGGTGTTCACTAAATAGGCTTCATCAGAGCACTTTTTGGAACATCCCGAGAGTAGGAGAAGGAAAATACGATTCCAACGCAACAAACGGCTCAAAAATCGCATCTCTCAAACTCAAGTTATGATAAGATGAATGAGAGAGGAAAAATTAGGGTTTCACAAAGAGCAAGAATAAACAAACAAGAGTATATACTTCGAAACTGACACTTGTATTCATCACTTTATCGATTTCAGAATACTATTCAGTGCAGCGGAGCCCACCTAGCCGTCACCATGCCTTCACGACGACCAGAGCATCCCACGAGGATCGAGATCCTGCACCAGGCCATGATCGATGACGAGCCACTGGACGAGGTGAGTTGACTGAACGTTTGACTTTTGATTTTTCGCATGTTTGACTTTTCCGTGATCGTATGCGGACCTTGAAAGCCGACCGGGGCCCACCTAGGGCGCCATGGTCCCTGAGGGGTGCCATGGTCCCTGACAGGGGCACCATGGTCCCTGTAGGGCGCCATGGTCCCCTCAAGGCGCCATGGTCCCTAACAGGGCGCCATGGTCCCCATCAGGGTGCCATGGTCCCCAATCAGGGCCTGGCGAGGGGTTACAAGGCTAGCATACAATGTGCGACATTTTGCATTTGCGATTTTGATGATTGAGTACTGATTACGGTCATGTTTTCGTGTTGCAGGGTCTCCCGTACATGAGAGAGCATACAGCGGGACATATTCTTTGCACTTTGCAAGATCAGATTCCACGGCTAACTCAGTCAGAGAGAGACACACTATCGATAGTGGGATTGTGGTACATGATTCTGATGCCGGCCATTCGATTTCATCCTGCGATGCTGATGGCACTGATGGAGCGATGGGATCTGGACATATGTACCTTTCACCTTCCAGTAGGAGAGCTGACAGTCACACTTGAGGATGTGTACCGTATACTTCGTCTTCCTATCAGAGGAACGACAGTTACATACGCGACCGATCGGTCAGTGGAGGATCATCAGAGAGAGCAGATGTATTGCATAGGGAGAGTCATGCCGAGCAAGACTAGAGGTCGCATTATGGTCAGCTGGCTCTTACATCCTACAGGGGAGGTACCACTTCTGAGACGCCTCATGATAGCCATCATAGCACTAGCCGTCTGCCCTAATGGGCGAGGGACACACATGCATGGGGGCCTCACATGGTGTATCAGAGCGATGGAGAGACACAGGAGAGTGTATGCGTGGGGTCGGAGTATGCTAGCACATCTCTATCACGACCTTGAGGAGTATGTATTCGGACAGGGTTGCAGTTTGATGACATGCACACTTCTGCAGGTGTGGATTTTAGAGCACTTCACGTGCACCAGGCCCGTCGGCTTTCCACTGAGTACAGCGAACGAGTGACCTAGGGTGTTCGCTTATCCACTTACCCGCGAGTGGAGATTTGGAGATTTGTTGTATTGGAGAGTGATTGTTGACAGACTGACATCCGAGGTGATAGTGTGGAGACCTTACCTACTGATGCACAGATGGGATGGTATGGAGAGACAGTTAGCATGTCTACAGAGGAACCGTCTACTGCGGGGACAATATGCACACATCATAGTCCCTTTCTACTTTGACCGAGTACGGAGGCAGTTCGGACTAGAGCAGTGTGTTCTAGCCGATGTGCCCAGCTACACTCGACACTCACGGGTCCTTCCCAGACCTGGAGCAGTAGCGAGGCTGATGGTAGATGACATTGAGATGATAGACTTAGAGGGATCTGATCAGGATGTAGTCACTGACTATTCCGCAGAGCCTGGAGCATAGCGCAGATATGTTTCATGGTTCATGAGATCATATCCAGGTCCTATCTTTCCACCAGATCATTCGACAGGCTATCCAGGCCCGTGGAGACATGGAGACCGAGATGAGGATGAGGGATCCAGGTCAGAGGAGCCAGAGGAGGGAGAGGATCATGAGGAGGTGGGAGATCCTGATCCACCTTCAGGCGATCAGCCCAGTGACGAGGAGGAGGAAGAGGAGGATGTAGATAGAGAGGAGGACGAGGAGGATGCAGGTGATGATGCGGATGAGGATGAGGATGAGGAAGAGGACGATGAGAAGGATGATAGAGATGATGAGGAGGAGTCGGATGCAGCTCCCCACCATTCAGGAGACGATACCATAGCTCTGGATCCACCTCTTATTCCCCAACAGGGGGAACATGAGGCGATACGGAGACCTGTCACCAGTACCATTCAGCCTACACCTATCATGGATAGAGTATGCAAGCGAGGAGAGCCTAGCAGTTCCCAGTCACAGATGCTACCATATCATGATCCTTACTGGCGCGAGGGAGATCCAGGTATAATAGGTTTATATTGATTAATTAATGTTTTGATGATATAGAATGGTACTAACAAAAATCTGTTCTACTGCCACAGCCAATGTGCAGGAATGGCGTTCCTTGATTCAGCAGGCAATGACAGACATTTCCATGATAGCACAGATCCCCAGTTCCTCACAGATTGCCTATAGGCCTCAGGGGAACGCGGGTTGGCATGAGGATTTGTTTTTCCCATTCCGAGTACATGTAGATATATGGAGGGAGTGAGAGAGAGCCCTTTCAGAGGACCTTCAACAGGCGCGGTAGAGGGAGAGGGTCCTATCAGAGGACCTCCAGCAGGCGCGGCGAGATCTAGCAGCGGCTCAGACCGAGGCCACCACCTATCGTGCGATCCTTATGGATAGGGATCGTAGGAGTTCCTCTCGGAGTCACTCATGATCTGTATCGCGCTACACACCCATGGGTCCACCTTCACGGCCAGACCAGGAGGGAGCATCCAGTCGACACTCTCCAGCCACTAGCCCTAGGGATAGGAGATGATGTTATGATGTAAAAGAGAGGTCACATTTTGGATGTATAGTGACCTAGAGTTGTATACGATCCACACATATATATATGTATATATACATGCTTCTCTTTTGTCTCAAATGTGTTATCTTTAATGCTTAAAACAACGTATATTTTGTTTTGATTAAATCTAATACATTTGGTAAATGTACATGTATGTTCAGAATTTAATTTTCATGTGATTGATTTCTCAATGCTCCATGATTAAATTGATACATGTGTGACTTAATTAAACATTTAATCAAGTACTACATTGATGATAAGGAAGAAATATGCATTAAGTCTAAGAATCATATAACTAATGTGATTTAATTTTGAACTTAAACACAACATGATACGATTCTACTTAACACATAACGACACTGTATAATATGCTAGCATAATGGAAATGTAAATCTTTTACAATTTACATAAATGAATTCAAGACAAACTATAAAGTAAGAAGACACGCTTGTCAGGAACGAAGCAATATAGATTAAACATCATAACATTTAATTCTATTTTGCTTTAATTAAGAAATACTAACATATTATCCAATGTTGAAGAATTGAAAAGAAGAGAGATAAGAAATGAAGAATTAAGCATAATATCTACGCAAGTGCATAGCATTGATAGGTTCTTTAAGAGGCGTACCATCTACATCCGCTATTTTGTAAGCACCTGATCCATAATCCTCAATAACGATATATGGTCCAAGCCAATTAGGACTAAACTTTCCCTTTTCGGCAGGCAAGGCATTCACATTGCGCTGATTCTCATAAAGGACTAAGTCACCTACTAAGAAGGAACGTTGAATAACCTTGTCATTATAGCTTCATTGTAGAGTTTTGTGATACGCTTGAATATGCTCAAGAGCATTTATACGCTGTTCATCAAGAATCTCAAGCTGTTGAAGTCGTTGTTCTCTATAAGAGTCATCATCTACTATACCTTTAAGAGAAACCCTAAGTGATGGAATTTCTAACTCTAAGGGCATAATAGCGTCAGCACCATAAACAAGATTATAAGGAGTAGTTCCCGTAGCAATTCGTACACTCATTCAGTAGGCCCAAAGAGCATATATTAGCTGGTTACTCCAATCCTTACCATGCTTATTTACGGTTTTACGAAGAATTTGTTCGATTATCTTATTAGATGATTCGGCTTGACCATTTGATTGAGGATAGTATGGTGTAGAAAATCGATGTTTGATATGATACTTCTTGAGGAATTTCTTCACATCCTTGTTCTTAAACGAAGTTCCATTATCTGAGATAATAGTGGAAGGTATCCCAAATTGAGAAATAATGTTTTCTAGAAGAAATTGACAAATCACTTCAGCAGTAGTAGAGCGAAGGGGAATAGCCTCTACCCACTTCGTAAAGTAATCTGTTGTGGTTATAATGAAGGTGTGTCCTTGAGATGAAGGAGGAGAGATTTTTCCAATAAGATCCAAACCCCATGCGGAGAAGGGCCAAGAAGCTACTTGAGAGCGGAGTTCTTGGGCAGGAGCATGAATCAGGTTATTATGTTGTTGACATTGATGACATTTCTTAACGAATGAAAAGGAATCCTTCTGCATAGTTTGCCAATAGTATCCCATACGAAGCAACCTATGAACCAGGGATTTGCCCCCAAAATGCCCCCCACAGGCACCTGAATGTGCCTCTTCAAGAGCAACAGGGATTTCTGACTTGTTAAGACAACGAAGGAGAAGACCATCATAACCCCTTCGGTAAAGAACGTTAGAAAGGATGATATATCTAGCAGACAGCTTGCGGATTCTAGCCCTAGTGTTCTTATTAGCAGAATTAGGAAAGGTACCATCGGTCAAATATCTTACGATATGCGAGTACCATTCGTCTGAATCTACAAAGTCACAACACGTTATCAAGCTAGAATCATCTTCAATAGCTGGAGAAATAAGGTTGTGAATAACAAAATTAAGATCAACCATAGGGTCCTCTAAAGATACTAGAGAAGCCACACATGCCATTGCGTCCGCATGTCGATTATGTTTTCGAGGAACGGGTTCCATGGTATAAGAATCGAAATTTTGTAATAAAGAGATAGCAAGGTCTTTATATTGCGATAATTTGTCTTGTTTTGCTTGATATATTCCTGTTACTTGTCTTATAATCAATTGCGAATCTCCATAGATATGTATGTGTTTTATATTCAGAGCCAAGGCTGCTTTTATTCCCGCTATAAGAGCCTCATACTCAGCAATGTTATTAGTACACAGGAAATTTAGACGATATGATAAGGGAATAGGTTTCTTTGTAGGAGAAACCAGAACAACACCTACCCCCGATCCCGTACGACACTTAGAGCCATCAAAGTATAACTCCCAAGTTTCATCTTTCTCTATAGAAAGAATGAAGTCATCAGGAAAGGATTCAGGGTTAGGGAAGGAGAAAGGCGAAGGGGCCTCAACTAAGTGATCGGTCAATGCTTGTCCTTTAATTGCTCTTTGTGAAACAAATTTAAGGTCAAATTCAGTTAACATCATAACCCACTTAGTGAGACGTCTTGATAAATCAGTTTTAGAGAAAAGATGCTTCAAAGGATCAAACTTAACCATGACATGGACTTCTGAATTTAAAAGATAATGTCTCAATTTCTGAGTCGCAAACACCACGGCCAAACATTGTCTTTCTATCACAGAATATCGGGTCTCATAATCGAGTAAGGTACGACTTATGTAATAAACCGGACATTCCTTACCATCTTTATCATGTTGGGCTAACAATGTTGTGAGAGCATGAGAAGAAGCAGCCGTATACAGAAGAAAGGGTTTAGAAGGTTCAGCAGGTTGAAGAATAGGAGGTGTAGCCAAATACACTTTTAAGTCTTCAAATGCTTGTTGACAATCCTCATTCCATTGAAAAGTGATATCCTTTTTAAGAAGTTGAGTAAAAGGAAAGGTACGATCCGCAAGCTGAGACATGAACCTACGAATAGCTTGAATCTTTCCTTGTAAGCTTTTAAGTTGAGAGACATTTCGAGGAGGTGGCATGTTAACAATAGCATCTATTTTCTTAGTGTCCACCTCAATCCCACGATGCGAAACTATGAACCCTAATAGTTTTCCACTATCCACACCAAAAACACATTTTCGGGGATTCAAGCGCATGTGATATTTACGAATTCTTTCAAAGACTTGATGAAGGACTTTAACATGATCCATGCGAAGAAAGGATTTAGCTAAGATATCATCAACATAATCCTCTAAAATCTTATGCATATAATCATGAAAGATAAGGGTCATCGCTCGTTGATAAGTTGCACCGGCATTTTTAAGTCCAAAAGGCATCATTATCCAACAAAACGTACCCCAAGGAGTGGTGAAAGCGGTTTTGAATTGATCTTGAGGGTTTATGAAAATTTGATTATAGCCTGAAAAACCATCGATGAAGGATAACAAGGCATGTCCTGCCATAGAATCAACTATCATGTCAATGTTTGGAAGAGGGAAATCGTCTTTTAAAGAAGCCTTATTTAAATCCCGAAAGTCGGTACACATTCTTATTTTGTTATCTAGTTTAGCCACAGCGACAATGTTTGAAATCCATGGGGAATAGTCAATAGGGTGGATAAATCCAGCCTCCAATAATTTTTCAATCTCAGCCTTAACAAGCAGAGCCACCTTAGGATTCATTTTTTGAATCTTTTGTTTCACGGGCTTAGCATCAGGAACTAAGACAATATTATGAGTGACAATCTTAGGATCTATACCGGGCATGTCAGAATATGTCCAAGCAAAGATCTCAGGGAATTCATGCAATAGTTCTTCATATTGTTTATGTTCCTCTTCATCCAAACATTTTCCAATTTTAATAATTTTTTCTTTGTTGCAAGGATCCATCTTAACATCAGTGGTGTCACTTATAAGAAGATTACTTTGTTGAGGAGTATCCTTTAACTGAGGGAATTCTTTCACAATCTTATCGTTATCAATCTCTTTTCCAAAATAGGCTTCAGTGTTTAAACAATAAGGGAGTCCCCTATTGTGATGATAACGAGGAAGAGTGTCATAGGCTCCTAAGAACTCAGCTAAAGCATCGTCAATAGGGAAAATATCCAAAGCACAATCACCTGAAGAATCCTCATCAATATACTCAGGGTGTTGTATTGACAAAGATGTAGAGATAGCATTAACACTAATGCATGGTCTTTTAGAAGCTTTAGTACGTCTGCAGGGATTATAGCCAAGTCCAAAGGCATAATATTGAAAATTAGTCTCTAGAGGAACTCTTATCCCTTGTTCATTAGCACCACAACCTTTTCCATGATACCCATGCTTAGCAAAAATGCGAAAACCACGACCATAACGATCAGCCATTTTAGGAATGGAAGGTGGTTTTTCATAAGACAAAGAATCAAACTCTTCATAATTATAGATGTGAGGAGAAGAAGTTTGAGAAGTGGCCACAAAATTATTACTCATAGATTCAGGTAAGGTTGATTGATTTTTAGCTTCTTCTTTATTTTTAACTTTGTGATTCTCAGCTTCTTCCTTCTTTTCAACTTTAAGTTCTCTAGAAGGAACCTTATATTCACCTACAAAGGTAGGGTTAAAATCAAGAGATCCCCAATCATCTTCTGCGAGAACCTTCTCAGGATCAAAATCCTTTTTATGTGTAGTTTCAAGTCGAGAAGGATCTTCTTCAGGAGTTCCAGATTCATCCAAAGGATTTTGATCATCGGAGAGCGAAGACTCATCGATAGGTTTCTTGTTTAAAGAGTCATCACTAGACGAGGATGGCTTAGAAGAATTAGATGTTTGTAGACAAGCTTGAAAATTAGTATCTCCTATCAAAGTATATGTCTTATTGTTATAAATGAATTTAACTTGTCTATGCAACGTAGAGGGGACAGCTTGCATGCTCTGAATCCAAGGCCTCCCTAATAACAAGTTGTATGTTAAATTTCCCGGCATAACATGGATAGGAGTAGGCAAAGTAACAGGTCCCACTGTGAGAGGTAAGGTGATGATACCCAATGAAGTCTTAGCCACATTGTCAAAGCCACGAATGGGACGAGAGTCAGGCTTGATAAGAGATGTATCCACATTCATCTTATGCAATAGATTAATGCTACACACATTAAGGCCAGAGCCATTATCTACTAGTGTTCATCTTATAGCAGTGTCTTTCATGACAACCACAATCATCAAGGGATCATATTGTTGTTGAATTTCATTAGTAGGCAACTCATCTTGGGTAAACACAATTTGAGCTTTAGGATTCATCACGGAGTTAACAAAAGATGCTATATTACTAGATGTATTCGGTGGAGGAACATTCAAATCTTTTAAGGCATCTTGTAACATTCCATGATGAGTGGAAGAAGTTTGAATCAAATCCCAAAGGGATATTTTGGCAGGGGTAGCTTTAAGTTGTTCTATGAGATCATATTCCTTACCCATAACTTGCGAGATACGGGGAGCTTGAGGAAGAATTGGTTGAGGATTAGGAAGGGAAACTGGAATAATAGGAGGAGGATTAGGTTGCCTATTATTTCTGGTATGATGGGGCAACCGCATGATAACTCTCTCTAGTTATTTGCTTAGCATAATTGTAAGGACTTATAGGTTTTCTTCCTTGTACAGTGATGATAGGTTTATTCGGAGTATGAAAGGAATCATGATCATACCTCCCTTGGACAGTAAAGAGAGGTGATTTAGGAATTTGAAAGGTGGGAGAAGGATAAGCACCTTGGACTTCAAAGAGAGGCTTGCTATATTCATTCAAGTTTATCATGTTAACCAATTTAGAGGTCTTGTTTTTGTTTATAGGTTTCGACAAAGCCACAAAGTCATCAAGAGCATCATCCAACAAAGCATGATCATATCGGTTAAAGGGTTTGTCTTTTGATTCAAAAGGAGACATCTCCTCATAGAGGGGATTATTGAAAACAACCATGTTACTAGATTCAGGGGAAGAGTGGATAGGAATGTATCCTTGAGAAGAATCATTCGACTTATCTTTCTCATCACACCTAAATGGCATAGTAACAAGGTTTATGAGTTTTTGGTAAAATGAAGGTTTAGCATCCTTAGGGTTTAAAAACTCATCTAAAGCTTCATCTAATTCATCTTGGCTATACTCATAATAATCATCAAAAGCATGAACATTTTGCAAATAAAAATCTGACATTTTGAAAAGATTGCATAAAATTTAAACACACAATGTAAAGAAACACAATTTTTTTTTTTTTCTTTTCTTTTTAATGAAAATGAGATGAAAACACACTAAATCTAGATCTAGATCTAACAAATGCAATGCAAGAGGAAGCAATGATAGTTTCACATCGGGTTCACCAAAATGTGTAGTGGAAAAAGCGAGACTAGGTTAATCATGCCCTAATCCTACCTTTTGACACACATTGCGGAATACGAAAGAGCCTAGAGACATCACACAATTGGCTACTTCTATTAGGATTCCTATTCCCTTTTTGAAATTGTAAGATCAAATAATGCAAGTTCAAACCCTAATCCCAAAATGCAAGTATGAACCAATAACAAGATTGCAGAATTGAGATTAAACAATGAACAACTGTAAATGTAAGGATAAAATAAGAATGCAGATATGTACCTGGAGTCAAAATCAGACTGAAAATGTTCAGGACGGGAGCGCGGGCGCCACTGTCCTGAAAACTGCACCGGAAACCACCGTTCTGCACCTTGAAACACTGTCTGGAAACTATCGGAAAGCTGTCTGTCCAGAGGACCAGGGCGCCCAGCGCCTCTGTCCTAGGGACCAGGGCGCCCAGCGCCCCTGTCCCAGTCTTCTGCTCTGCAATTTCACACAGAGTGTTGTCTCGACCTTCTTTCTCCAGATCTGTATCTCGCAGCGTCGTCCGAATCCCGAAACCTACAATAATATCTGAAAAAGGGGGAGGGGCGGCTATATAGGGTTTTGCCTTAGTCAAACCCCCGCTTCGGTGATTTCCACCTCCATGAATAGCCAAGTTGTTTTGTAAAATGTATTGTGTGTGCAGACCTAGTGTGTGTGCAAGGTCCTAAAATGCAAGAAAGCAGACTAGAGCAACCTAGAAAGTAAACCCTAATTGCTTGTAAATGATAATGCAAATGCTCTAAATCAAGATGCAATGTGATCTAAAGCATGAATAAATGATATATCAAAGCTTATGCAAAGACATGAAAACAATATGAAATCATACCCAACCCTCAAGGGAGGAGTACAAGCCAATCTTCAGTCGGTAATCTCCTATTGTTCTTCAATGTCTTCCAAGCCCTAAGTGGATGAATGAATTTGATTGATGCTTGATAGAATGGTGTTGAATGTTGTTGAAGTCCTCAAAGATCTGCTCTTTCACTGCATATGAAGTTCCTGGAAACCAAAAAATCCGATCTCTTCAAATGAAGAAAGAGAGCTCTTATGTATGAAACCCTAGATTGTAAATTCGTATTTTGGCTGACCTAGAGATTGAATATCCTGCCAATTTCTTGGGGTTAAGCTTTATTTTATGATTGGATCATGCTCCCAAAATTTCGGGAAAAATGTCCGGGACCATGTGCACGGGCACCACAGTCCCGACAACTTTTCACCAAATTTTCAGGGCCATCGGATATGATGATTTTAGAGAGAATCCCGAAGTTATAGGTGATTTTGAGATGTTTTGACCCCGAAACCAAGCCCCCAAGTTTGAAATAGGACTTAATTAGGGTTTTTTGATTAAGTGGTGTATTAGAGGAATAAAATGCGAAGGGCGCGCTTTAGTGAAAGGGCCCAACTTTGTGATATAGAGAATGATGAAATAGGACCTTAGACCTAATTAATTTGATTAATTAAGTGCTTAAGGAGAAATGCAATGCAGAATGCAAAATGCACTAAGGCGGGTGCTAAACTAGGTGTGAAATTGTACCACCCTAGCGAGTGCATACAATTTACGACGCTACAAAGGTTACCTCGCAAGAGGATTTGAAGAACTCATTAAGTTGAGTCACCCTATTAAAGGATTTACACAAAAGCTTGTCAACGCTACCTGGTTAAGGGATTTTCCAACTACTGAAATGGTTAGAAGTCAATAGGTAATACACTGATCTAATAATAGCACTCAATGCCAAGACAGATCCATTTAAGCTCCTTTTCTTCTACAATCACACTCTATAGGTGTCAACACACTTCTCCGATTTGGCAAGAATCAAGTATAACTCACTGGGATACATACATACCATTTTCCAACAAATTCAAAATGAAAACATCATCAACCTTATAGGAAAAAAATAGGTTGGTAGCATAAACCCTAAACCCTAAACATTTAGGTTTTACAATCCAATCGGTTCAATCTTGATCGTTAATCACACAGCACTAAATACAACAGTCTTGAACAGATCTCAAGATGTTTTCCAATGTTCATTCTTTGCCCCTTCAGGAAGTTGATAATCTATCACACGCTCTCCACCGTTTACAGAGACTTCACACATTCCTAAGGTAAATAGGATCAATCTCCATGCAAGATCCTCAAGGAAATCCCTCACGCGCACAAGGCTGACATGGTAACACTTATCTGATCTTCATTACAATGCTAACCCATCACAAGATGTCATCAGTTACGTCACACAATCTTGGAATGCATCAACCAGAAACCCTGAAGCTGAGACTACCAACCGGTAGTCATGCCAAATGAAACCCCAATGCAAAACTTCCATTTACTAGTTCTCATACCAACATGCTGATTCACCTTGAAGAAACATACCGCTTCACTTTTTCACAAATACCAATTTATATCATCATACTAGTTCTCTTTCCAATTTGCTTACTACACCATACCGGTTCATACTTCAGCATATTGACATCAGTGACAACATACAACATCATCATGTCATCATGCTCTGCACACATGCCAACAATCTCCCCTTTGGCATTGATGGCAATATACAAAGATATATTTCTGCTTCTGCTTCACATCTTCTCCCCAATACTACAGATATCTTCTCCGCTTTACATCTTCTCCCCCTTTGACAACAATGCCAAAGTTGAGGCATACACATCTATGTTCCGCTATGCTACTCCCTCTAAGGGCTAGCGTCCTTCAACACACCAATCCTAAAAAAAGATATATCAATGTAAGAGCACACACCTTTAGTTCACCTCTTGAAGGGGTAGCACCCCTAATTCACCTCTCAGATAGGTAAAGGTATCCTTCGGTAGAGGCTTGGTGATTATGTCTGCTAACTACTCCTTACTGGAAACATATTCCAGTACAACTTCTTTGTTCTGAACCTTTTCCCTCAAGAAATGATACTTGAGCTCGAAGTGATTGGTTCTATCATATAAAACTAGATTTTTTGAGATGTTAATTGCACTTGTGTTGTCACAAAGTATACTTACTGGTTCAGATATAGGAACTTTGAAGCCATTTAATATATGCTTCATCCAAATTGTTTGGGTGCAGTTCATAAATGTTGCAACATACTCTGCTTTTGTTGTAGACTAAGAGATACAGCTCTACTTCTTACTCATCCATGAGACTAGTCTACCACCAAGAAAGAATGTACCACCGGTTGTGCTCTTCTGGTCATCTACATTACCAGCTCAGTCAGCATCTGTAAACCCTTTCAGGTTGAAATCATTACTGTATGGATACCATAATCCATAGCCAATAGCTCCCTTTAGATATCTCAAAATCTGCTTGACTTCTACCAAGTGGGATTCTCTTGGGCTTTTCTAGAACCGTGTAGTAATGCCGACTGCATGTGCAATGTCTGGTCTATTATGTACTACACAGTGAAATTTGCCAATCATTGATCAGTATTCTTTCTCATTTACCAACACGGAGTCATCCTCTTTTGATAATTTACAACCAGTCACCATCAGTGTACCAACCGGTTTGTTGTCTTCCATGTCAAAGGTCTTCAATACCTCTTTGACATACTTGGACTGAGTGATAAAGATTCCATCTTTCATTTATTGAATCTGTAGTCCAATGAAAAACTTAATCTCCCCTATAAGTGACATCTCAAATTCCTTTTTCATCTCATCTGCAAAATCATGACTCATCTTGTCATCTCCTCCAAAAATTATGTTATCAACAAATACCTCACAGATTAGAATTTGATCTCCTTTTGATTTTAAGTAGATATTGCTATCTTCACTTGTTCTTTCAAATCCAATCTTCACAAGATGAGAGTGCAAGCATTCATACCATGCTCTAGGTGGCTTTTTTAGTCCATACAAGGCTTTATGTAGCCTACACACCATGTCATTGTCTTCTGATAGGGCAAACCCATCTGGTTGCTCTATATACACCTCATCTTCTAGTATTCCATTCAGGAATGCAAATTTTACATCCATTTGGTATACTTTGAATCCCTTGAAGGTTGCATATGCAAGAAGCATACAAACTCCTTCTAATCTGGCTACTAGAGCAAAGGTTTCTCCATAGTCTTCTCCTTCTTTTTAAGCATATCCTTTACACACCAATCTAGCTTTGTGTCTAACCACTGAGCCATCTTCATTTAGCTTATTTCTGAAAACCCTTTTGGTGCCTATGACATTTTTATGCTCGGGTCTGGGTACCAAAGACCATGTACCATTCTTTTCTATCTGGTCAAGTTCCTCTTCCATTGCCTTGATCCAGTCTTCATCTTTATGTGCCTCTTTGAATATTTTAGGCTCAAATTCAGAGACCATGCAAGAGTTTTCTTTGACCTTTCTTCTTGTAAGAATTCCTGCATCCTTGTCTCCTATGATCTACTTTGGATCATGATTTAGTTTTACATGCCTGGGAGTGATCTTAGTTGTTTCCTCTTGCTTTTCTTCTTCATCCTCATCTTCATCAGTATCAACATCTACCAGTGTAGGAGCACTACTACTGGTGCTAGACTGTTTTGCAACCAGTTCCCAAAAGGTTACTACCGGTTCATCTCCTACTTGCTCACTATTGGTTTCCTTGGGTTTCTCAAAAGTTTCATCAACTCTAACATTGATTCTTTAAACAATTCTTTGAGTCCTATTGTTGAAACATTTGAGAGATTTACTCTTGGTGGAATACCCTAGGAATATTCCCTCATCACATTTAGCATCAAACTTGCTCTAATGTTCACTCCTCTTGATATAATATTTGCTACCAAACACTCTAAAGTATCTTACCACTTGTGTCTTATCGGTCCAATACTCATAAGGTGTTTTATCCTTATCCTTTTTAATGAGTACCTAGTTCATTGTGTAGACTGTAGTGCTCACCGCTTCTCTCCAAAAGGTGTGAGCAACTTTTCCTTGAATCTGCATTGTTCTGGCTGCTTCAACTACATTCTGGTTGTTTCTCTCTACTAGGCCATTCTGCTATGGAGTTTGGGGGGTAGATAGTTGCCTCTTTATGGCATTCTCTTCATAGTACTTGTTGAATTCACTGAAAGTGAACTCTCCTCCTTGATCAGTTTTCAAGCACTTAATCCTCTTACCACTTTCTTTTTCAACCAGTGCTCTGAAGGCTTTGAAATTTCCAAAGGCTTTAGACTTGTCCTTCAAGAATGTGACCCACATCATTCTTGAGAAATCATCAGTAAGAATCATTAAATACCTATCTCCCTGCACACTCCTTGTTTTCATAGGACCACACAAATCAGTATGCACAAGATCAAGTAAATTGTCTATAGTGAAAGGTTTTCCTTTGAAGGTTGAGGAAGACATTTTCCCCAATTGACACTCTCTGCACAAAGGATTCTTCGGTTTTCTTAGCATGGGCAATCCTCTAACTACCTTGATCTTACTGGCCTTCACAATATTATCAAGGTTTATATGTTAGAGTCTCCTATGCCATATCCATCTATCATCAAACTTAGCCATTAGACATGTACTGACATTAGCATTTAACTGAAATAGGTTACCTTTGGTTTGCATATCGATGGCCATCAGTTCACCATTCTTACCATTTATTTTACACATTCCATCTTTGAATTCGAGAGTGAGTCCATTATCATTCAGCTAGGCAACACTCAAAAGGTTGTGTCTGAGACCTTCTACCCAATACACATTGTCAGCACTGCTTTTTCCATTCAAAGAGATGGACCCTCTACCTTTTACCATACATGGTGCATCATTACCAAAACTAACCACTCCACCATCATACTCTTTCAGAGATAGAAACTTACTCTGGTCACTAGTCATATGGTGAGAACAACCACTTTCAATAATCCACTCATTGGAATTATCAAAGCGGGAGACAAGAGCCTTCTTGTCTGACACATCTTCCTTAACTACTACAAACACAATGTCTTCACTTTCTTCATCTTCTAATTCCTCATCAGTGACACCTTCATCAATTTCTACAAAACTATTTCTCCGGTTTCCTCCTTTGAACTTCTTGAACTTCTCTAGTTTGTCCTTGTTATCACCATTAGAACAGTTTACAGCAATGCGTCCTACCCTATTGCAAGAAAACCATTTCAAAGAGAGCTTACCTCTATATTTACCAGCTCCCTTAGGAAGTCTATTGGCAAGAAGAGCTTCAAATTCCACCAGGATCTCCTCATCATCTATTTCTCTACTTTATCTAGGTTCACCATTGGTACCAGCTTCTTTGCCCTTTCTAGATGGTGCAGCAAATGGTCTAAAGGCTGATTCAGTCTTCTAAATAATGCCATCATAATTATTTAGCTCATAAGTTGTCAACTTAGCAATGATGGAGTCTAGGTATACCTTTGTCTTGTTTATAGACCTCAATTCTTGAATAGCATCAACCCATATTGCATGGACCGGTAGTAAGGATCTCAAAACTTTGCTAACAATAGTGGAATCATCTATTATACCACCTACACTCTTGATGTCTCCAACAATAGCTTTGATTCTTATTCCATATTGTTGAATGGTCTCTCCTTCAACCATCCACATGTCTTCAAACTTTCCCCTAAGGCTCTCTTCCTTAGCTTGTTTCACATGTTCATCTCTACCATCGATATTCTCAAGACCATCCGATACTTCTTTGGGATTGTCTTTATCCTGAACATCAATAAACTCAATGTCAGATAGACTGCTGATTAAGGCTTCCATGACTTGCCCATTCTCCTGAATCTCTCTCTTTTGATCATTGGTGAGAGTACTAGTAGGGATAATGTAAGCATTCTCAAAATAGCCCTAGTATTGAGAACCCATGCTTTTGATGTATATCTTCATTCTATCCTTCCATATTTTAATGTTGTCTCTGTTGAACTTTGGACCTTCGCTCTTCATCATTAGAGTACAATCTTTTCCTCAAGCGGTTAAGCTTACAACACAGAGGACTTGGAATATGCTCCAATACCAATTGATGAATAAATGATGAAGAGTTAGTACCAAATCAGTAATGAGAGGGGGGGTGAATCATTACAGTCAAAAACACTTTTCCTGAACTGGTTTGGCTGCAAACAGTGCACTTGATTGACAATCACTAACCAGATTACTACCGATAAAACACAGTGAGAATGTGCAAGACATGAACTGGTAACCCTTAGCTTTCCATACAATCTAATACCTCATTTCCACTTCACCCTTATGCATAAATATGTAATCTACCATCCAAAAAAATATAATGATTGCTAGTTCAACATATTTTACCAATTTGACATAAAAAACTAAACCATCACATGAAAGGCATCACACATGACACAATGATTTTTCACGTGGAAATCCAACTGGGAAAAACCATGGTAGGGATGAATACCCACAAGTTGTTCTTGAACTCTTTTGGGGTCCACTCTGTTAGGAGCCTAGTCCGGTTAGAGACTTTTACAATGGTTATACTAGGAACCGATCCTGCTAGGGATCACCTAGTTAAGGGATGGCTAAATACTCGGTTAAAGTTTGGAACCCTGTTAAAGGTTACCTTGCAAGAGGATTTGAAGATCTCATTAAGTTGAGTCACCCTATTAAAGGATTTACACAAAAGCCTGTTAAAGCTACCCGGTTAAGGGATTTTCCTACTGCAGAAATGGTTAGAAGTCAATAGGTAATACACTGATCTGATAACAACACTCAATGCCAAGGCAGATCCACTTAAGCTCCTTTTCTTCTACAATCACACTCTACAGGTGTCAACACACTTCTCTGGTCTAGCAAGACTCAAGTATCACTCACTGGGATACATACATACCATTTGCCAACAACTTCAAAATGAAAAACATCATCGACCTTATTGGAAATAGATAGGTCTATACCATAAACCCTAAACCCTAAACATTTAGGTTTTACAAACCAGTCGATTCAATCCTGATCCTTAATCACATTGCATTGAATATAATAGTCTTGAATAGATCTCAAGATGTTTTCCAATGTTCATTCTTTGTCGCTTTTGGAAGCTGATAACCCATCATGCGCTCTCCACCATTTACAGAGACTTTTCACATTCCTAAGGTAGATAGGATCAATCTCCATGCAAGATCCTCAAGGAAATCCTTCATGTGCACAAGGCTGATGTGGCAACACTTATCTAATCTTCATGATAATGCTAACTCATCACAATATGTCATCGATTGCATCGTACAATCTTGGAATGCATCAACTGGAAACCCTGAAGCTGAGACTACCAACCGATAGTCATGCCAAATGAAACCCTAATGCAAAACTTCCATTTACCAGTTCTCATACCAACATGCCGGTTCACCTTGAACAAACATACCACTTCACTTTTTCAAAAATACCGATTTATATCATCATACCGGTTCTCTTGCCAGTTTCCTTACTACACCATACCAGTTCATACTTCATCATGTTGACATCAATGACAACATACAATATCATCATGTTATCATGCTCTGTACATATGCCAACAAATAATAGGTGCCTTCAACAACAACTGAACCAGTGGGATATTGTTGCCCATCATCATCACTAACTGATTCCAATAACTTGCATTTTGGTTGTGTGCATCTCAGTAGATAATGATGAATAAAGATGAACAATTAGTACCAAACTGGTACTGAGAGGGGTGGGTGAATCAATATAGAAAAAAAGACTTTTCTAGAACTAGTTTGATTGCAAAGATTGCACTTAACTAGTAAATAGTAACACCGGTCTAAATCGGGGTACTACAGGTAAAACATAGTGAGAATGTGAATGACATAAACCAGTAATGCATAGATCTCCACACAATCTAATATCTCATTTCCACTTCACCTGTATGCATAAACAAGTAATATATCATCAAAAATATAATGACTGCTAGTTAAAAATGCTTTACCACTTCGCAAAAAATATTAAAGCATCACATGAAAAGCATCAAACATGACACACTGATTTTTTACATGGAAACCCAACTGGAAAAAACCATGGTGGGGATGAATACCCACAAGCTGTTCTTTGAACTCTTCTGAAGTTCTCTCTGTTAGGAGCCTAGTCTAGTTAAAGACTTTTATAATAGGTTTTGCTAGGAACTGATCCTGCTAGGGATCACTCGGTTAAGGGATGGCTAAATACCCGGTTAAAGGTTAGAACCCTGTTAAAGGTTACCTCACAAGAGGATTCGAAGAACTCATTGAATTGAGTCACCCTGTTAAAGGATTTACACAAAAGCCTGTTAAAGCTACTTGGTTAAGGGATTCTCTGACTGTTGAAATGGTTAAAAGTCTATAGGTAATACACTGATCTGATAATAGCACACAATGCCAAGGCAGATCCTCTTTAGCTCCTTTGCTTCTACAATCACACTCTACAGGTATCAACACACTTCTCTAGTCTGGCAAGAAGCAAGTATCTCTTCACTTTGATACACACATAACATTTGCCAACAAATTCAAAATGGAAAACATCATCAACCTTATAGGAAATAGATAGGTCCATAGCATAAACCCTAAACCCTAAACATTTAGGTTTAACAATTTAGTCGGTTCAATTCTGACCGTTAATCACACTGCATTGAATACAACAGTCTTGAATAGATCTCAAGACATTCTCCAAAGTTCATTCTTTTTGGTTCAGGAAGTTGATAAGCCATCACGTGCTCTCCTCCATTTATAGAGACTTTGCACATTCCCAAGGTAGATAGGATCAAACTTCTTCATGCAAGATCCTCAAGGAAACCCTTCACATGCACAAGGCTCATGGGGCAACATGATCTAACCTTTAGTACAATGCTAACTCATTAGAAGATGTCATCGGGTGAATCACACAGGCTTGGAATGCACCAACCAGAAACCCTGAAGCTGAGACTACCAACTGATAGTCATGCCAAATGAAACCCCGATACAAAACTTCCCATTTACCAGTTCTCATTCCAACATACCGCTTCACTTTTTCACATATACCGGTTCACAATATCATACCAGTTCTCTTGCCAGTTTACTTACTTCAATATATCAGTTTACACTTTAGCATATTGACATCAATGACAACATACAATATCATCATGTCATCAAGCTCTGCAATATGCCAACAATATCCCCCTTTGGCATTGATGGAAATATACAAAGATATCTCTCTGCTTCAAATCTTCTCCCCAATACTGTAGATATCTTTTATGCTTCACATCTTCTCCCCTTTTGACAACAATGCCAAAGTGGAGGCACAAATAGCTATGTTCCACTATGTTGCTCCCCCTGAGGAGTAGCATCCTTCAACACACCAATCCTGAAAATATTTATCAATGTAATACCTGACTGATGTTTAACACACACCTTTAGTTCACCTCTTGAAGGGGCAGCACCCCTAATTCTCCTCCTACATAGGTAAATGTAGCCTTTGGTAGAGGCTTGGTGAATATGTCTGCTAACTGCTCCTTACTGGAAACATGTTCCAATACAATCTCTTTGTTCTGAACCTTCTCCCTCAAGAAATGATACTTGAGCTCGAAGTTCTTGGTTCTAGCATGCAAAACCAGATTCTTGGAAATATTAATTCTGCTTGTGTTCTCACAGAATATACTCACCAGTTCAAATACAAGGACTTTGAAACCACTTAATACATTCTTCATCCAAATTGTCTGAGTGCAGTTCATAAATGCTGCAACATATTTCGCTTTTGTTGTAGAATGAGAGATACAACTCTACTTCTTACTCATCCATGACACTAGTCTACCACCAAGAAAGAATGCACCACCGGTTGTGCTCTTCCTGTCGTCCACATTACCAGCCCAATCAACATCTATAAACACTTTGAGGTTGAAATCATTACTGTATGGATACCATAATCCATAGTCAATAGTTCCCTTCAGATATCTAAGAATCCGCTTGACTGCTACCAAGTGGGACTCTCTTGGACTTTTCTGGAACCATCTAGTAATGCCACTGCATGTGCAATGTTCAGTCTACTATGTACTACATAGTGCAACTTACCAATCATTGATCATTATTCCTTCTCATTCACCAATGTTGAGTCATCCTCTTTTGACAATTTACAACTGGTCACCATCAGTGTACCAATCGGTTTGTTGTCATCCATGCCAAAGGTCTTCTACACCTCTTTGACATACTTGGACTGAGTGATAAAGATACCATCTTCCATTTGTTGAATCTGTAGTCCAATGAAGAACTTAATCTCCCATATAAGTGACATCTCAAATTCCTTCTTCATCTCATCTACAAAATCATGACTCCTCTTGTCATCTCCACCAATAATTATGTCATCAACAAATACTTCACAGATCAGAATCTGATCTCCTTCTGACTTAAAATAGATATTGCTATCTTCACTTGTTATTTCAAATCCAATCTTTACAAGATAGAAGTGTAAGTGTTCATACCATGCTCTAGGTGCCTGCTTTGATCCATACAAGGTTTTATGTAGCCTACACACCATGTCACTGTCTTCTGATAGGGAAAACCCATCTGGTTGCTCTATATACACCTCCTCTTCAAGTATTCCATTCAGGAATGCAGATTTTACATCCATTTGATATACTTTGAATCCCTTGAAGGCTGCATATGCAAAAAGCATACAAACTCCTTCCAATCTAGCTACTAGAGCAAAGGTTTCTCCATAGTCTTCTCCTTCTTCTTGAGCATATCCCTTACACACTAGTCTAGCTTTGTTTCTTACCACTGTACCATCTTCATTCAGCTTATTTCTGAAAACCCATTTGGTGCCAATGACATTTTTATGCTCAGGTCTGGGTACCAAAGACCATGTACCATTCTTTTCTATCTAGTCAAGTTCCTCTTCCATTGCCTTGATCCAGTCTTCATCTTTATGTGCCTCTTTAAAAGTTTTTGGCTCAAATTCAGAGATCATGCAAGAGTTTTCTCTGACCTTTCTTCTTGTAAGAATTCCTGCATCCTTGTCTCTTATGATCTACTTTGGATCATGATTTAGTTTTAAATACTTAGGAATGATCTTAACAGATTCCTCTTGATTTTCTTATTCATCCTCATCTTCATCAGCATCAACATCTATCGGTGTAGAAGCACTGTTACTAGTACTAGGCTGTTTTGCAACTGGTTCCCAGAAGGTTACAACCGGTTCATCTACCACTCACTCACTGATGATTTCCTTAGGTTTCTCAGATATTTCATCAACTCTAACATTGATACTTTCAACAATTCTCTGAGTCCTATTTTTGAAGCATTTGAGAGCTTTTCTCTTAGTGGAATACCCTAGGAATATTCCCTCATCACATTTTGCATCAAACTTGCTCTGGTGTTCACCCCTCTTGACATAACACTTGCTACCAAACACTCTAAAGTAGCTTACTACAAGATTCTTACCAGTCCAATACTATAGGATTCTTTCTTGATGAGCACCCAGTTTATTGTGTAGACTACAATTCTCATTGCTTCTCTCCAAAAAGTGTGAGCAACTTTTCTTTGAATCAACATGGTTCTGGTTGCTTCAACTACTGTCTAGTTGTTCCTTTCTGCTAGGCCAATCTGCTATGGAGTCTGGGGGGCAGACAGTTGCTTCTTGATGCCATTTTCTTCACAATACTTGTTGAATTCACCAGAAGTGAATTCTCTTCCTTGATCAGTTCTTAGGCATTTAATCCTCTTATCGCTTTCCTTTTCGACTAGTGCTCTAAAAGCTTTGAACTTTCCAAAAGCTTCAGACTTATCTTTCAAGAATGTGACCCACATCATTCTTGAGCAGTCATCAGTGAGAATCATAAAGTACCTATCTCCTTGCACACTCCTAGTTTTCATAGGACCACAAAAATCAGTATGCACAAGATCAAGTAGATTGTCTTTAGTGAAATATTTACCTTTGAAGGTTGAGGAAGAAATTTTCCCCAGTTGACACTCTCTACACAGAAGATTATCCGGTTTGCTTATCATAGGCAATCCTCTAACTGCCTTGATCTTACTAGCCTTCACAATATTATCAAATTTTACATGGTAGAGTCTCCTATGCCATATCTAGCTATCATCAAATTTAGTCATTAGACATGTACTGATACTTGCATTCAGCTGAAATAAGTTACCTTTGGTCTGCATACCGGTTGCCATTAGATCACCACTCTTTCCTTTTCTTTTGCACACTCCATCTTTGAATTCCAGAGTGAGTCCATTATCATTCAATTGGGCAACACTCAAAAGGTTGTGCCTGAGACCTTCTACCCAATACACATTATCAGCACTACTTTTTCCATTTAGAGAGATGGACCCTCTACCTTTTACCATACATAGTGCATCGTTACCAAATCAGACCACACCACCATCATACTCTTCCAGAGTTGGAAACTTACTCTAGTCACTAGTCATGTGGTGACAACAACCGCTGTCATTAATCCACTAATTGGAATTATCAAAGTGAGAGATAAGAGCCTTCTTGTCTGACACATCTTCCTTAACTACTACAAACACAATGTCTTCACTTTCTTCATCTTCTGATTCCTCATTAGTGACACCTTCATGAATTGCTACAAAACAATTTCTCCTATTTCCTCCTTTCAACTTCACGAACTTCTTCGGTTTGTCCTTATTTTCACCATTAGGACAATTTACAACAATGTGTCCTATCCTATTGCAAGAAAAGAATTTCAAAGGGAGCTTACCTCTATATTTACCGGTTCCCTTAGAAAGTCTCTTGGCAAGAAGGGATTCAAATTCCATGAGGATCTCCTCATCATCCATTGCTCTTCTTTGTCTTGGTTCACAATTGGTACTAGCTTCTTTTCTCTTTCTAGATGGTGCAGTAGATGCTCTCAAGGTTGATTCAGTCTTCTGAATACTGTCATTATAATTATTTAGCTCATATGAAGTCAACTTAGCAATGATGGAGTCTAGGGATTCCTTTGTCTTGTCTATAGACCTCAACTTCTGAATAATAGCAACCCTTATTGCATAGACTGGTAACAAGGATCTCAAGACTTTGCTAACAACAGTGGAATCATCTATTTTACCTCCTGCACTCTTGATGTCTCAAACAACAATTTTGATTCTTATTCCATATTGTGGAATGGTCTCTCCTTCAACCATCTGCATATATTCAAACTTTCCCCTAAGGCTCTCTTCCTTAGCTTGTTTCACATGCTCATCACCACCATAGATATTCTCTAGAGCATCACATACTTCTTTGGGATTGTCTTTATCCTAAACATCAATAAACTCAATGTTAGATAGACTGATGATTAGGGCTTCTATGACTTGCCCATTCTCCTGAATCTCTCTTCTTTTGTTTATTGGTGAGAGTACTGGTAGGGATAACATAAGCATTCTCAACATAGCTCCAGTGTTGAGCACCAATGCTTCTAATGTAGATCTTCATTCTATCCTTCCATATCTTAAAA
Source organism: Cryptomeria japonica (assembly GCF_030272615.1). Lineage (NCBI taxonomy): Eukaryota > Viridiplantae > Streptophyta > Pinopsida > Cupressales > Cupressaceae > Cryptomeria > Cryptomeria japonica. The sequence goes on along the minus strand of NC_081408.1, from coordinate 74,432,478 downwards.
TTATCTCTGTTGAACTTTGGACCTTCCCTCTTCATCATTAAAGTAGGATCTTTTCCTCAAGTGGTTAAGCTTACAACACAGAGGACCTGGAGGAAGCTCTGATACCAATTGATGAGTGATGATGAACAGTTAGTACCAAACCGGTACTGAGAGGGGGGGTGAATCAGTACAGACAAAAAGACTTTCCTAGAACCAGTTTGACTGCAAAGACTGCACTTAATTGGTAAACAATAACACCGGTCTAAATCAGGGCACTGCCGGTAAAACACAATGAGAATGTGAAAGACATAAATCGGTAATGCTTAAATCTCCACACAATCTAATATCTCAATTCCACTTCACCCGTATGCATAAAAAAGTAGTATATCATCAGAAATATAATGACTGCTAGTTCAACATGCTTTACCACGTGGCAGAAAATATTAAAGCATCACATGAAAAAGCACCACACATGACACACTGATTTTTCACATGGAAACCCAACTAAGAAAAACCATGGTGGGGATGAATACCCACAAGCTTTTTTGTGAACTCTTCTAAAGTCCACTCTATTAGGAGCCTAGTCCAGTTAAAGACTTTTACAATAGGTTCTACTAGGAACCGATCCTACTAGGGATCACTCGGTTAAGGGATGGCTAAATACCCGGTTAAAGGTTACCTTCCAAGAGGATTTGAAGAACTCATTGAATTGAGTCACCATGTTAAACGATTTACTACAAAAGCTTGTTAAAGCTACCCGGTTAAGGGATTTTCCAACTGCTGAAATGGTTAGAAGTCAACAGGTAATACACTGATCTGATAACAGCACACAATGCCAAGGCAGGTCCTCTTTAGCTCCTTTTCTTGTACAATCACACTCTGGAGGTATAAACACACTTCTTTGGTCTAGCAAGAATCAAGTATCTCTTCACTTACATACACACATAGCATTTGCCAACAACTTCAAAATGGAAAACATCATCAACCTTATAGGAAACAAATAGGTCGGTAGCATAAACCCTAAACCCTAAACATTTAGGTTTAACAATTCATTCGGTTCAATCCTGACCGTTAATCACACTAAATTGAATACAACAGTCTTAAACAGATCTCAAGATGTTCTCCAATGTTCATTCTTTGTCGCTTCAGAATGTTGATAACTCATCACGTGCTCTCCACCGTTTAAAGAGACTTTGCACATTCCCAAGGTAGATAGGATCAAACTTCTTCATGCAATATCCTTAAGGAAACCCTTCATGCACACAAGGCTGACATGGCAACACAATCTGATCTTCATTACAATGCTAACTCATCACAAGATGTCATTGGTTGAATCACATAGGCTTGGATTCTACCAACCAGAAACCCTGAAGCTGAGACTACCAATCAATAATCATGCCAAATGAAACCCTGATACAAAACTTCCCATATACCGGTTCTCATTCCAACATACCACTTCACTTTTTCACATATACTGGTTCACAATATCATATCGGTTCTCTTGCAAGTTTGTATACTTCAATATACCGGTTCACACTTCAGCATATTGACATCAACGACAACATACAATATCATCATGTCATCAAGCTCAGCACATATACCAACAAATAATAATCTAAACTTTTAGTATTGTGAGGATCAGCAATCACTGCCAAAATATCACCTATGAAAATAGACCACATGTATATATATTTCAAGCAATATTAGCTCATTATACATTTTTAAATTAATTTTGAACAATATTAAATTAAATAAGAATTTAAAAAGTTGTACATGTACATATATAATTTACAAAGTATGCATGCATGCACCTATAACAACTAAATCAGAAACTCGTTCATAATCAGCTGAATATAGAGGATCATGAATATCAATAATGTCACTATCTTTGTAAGCAGACATTGTGTAAAATTCTTTCATTTCTCATTGCAAAAAATATCCATTAGCAATATTTTGACAATGAGTATATGTGTTGTTCGCAATGCAATCAACACAAAAGCATGATTTTCCTCTTGCAAGAATAGCACAAGGCTTGCTAAATCCCATAGTCATGACTTGATGAAAACTTCTAATACCATTAATTGATTGACAATTATAAGGATTTGATAGATCAATATGTCATAATAAAAATTATTTAGTCAATTTTAGTTCATTTCACACATATGCATGCATATATATATATATAGATACACAAATTTTAAAAATAATTCAAGAACACTTGAATGTTTAAGAAAATTAAATTTGTACACAAATATGAAGAGAATTTACCTACAAGTTCATGTTGGCGAAGTGGACGCTTCACACATGCTCCTGCTCCATCATGCTCTCCTTTTCCATGTCCACTCTCAAAGAAGTTCCACAAAAACTTTATGCTACGTCGAGCATGTTGTAGGGACTATCAGTTAAAAGCTTTTGCAGACTTAACAAACAAATACAATCAAATCATATATATATATATATATATATATATATATATATATATATATATATATATATATATATATATTGTTGGTATTTTGGTATGGTTTTGTCATTGATGTCAACACCTACTAAATACACCTACTTTGGAGATCCAGCAACATTCACCGGCAAACAGTAAACTGTGCAAACAGTTACCGGTAGGTTTATCTTTTCCAGATCAGCATGGCATGCTATGGAGATGATTTGTTATTGTTGTAAATGCATTACGCTGACATGTTCAATCGGTTATTGCATCGGATATTGTATTGTTTGTAAAATATTTTTATTGTAATATCTTGTAGAGGCGACCTACTAAAATTGGTCTTAGGGTATGGTATAAATGTAAGATCTTATTTGCAAGATCAAGTGTAGAATGCGAAAAAGATTTAAGGAAGGGTATATGCAAGATCAAGCAAGGATATACATGAAGACATCATTTGAAGGTGAAGTTAGGTTTTTGTAGAAGCATATCAGCATTACACCGGTACTGAATCCAGCATATAAAGATGCTATTTTGTGCAGTACATTCTCATTGGCTTTAACCATCCAACTGTAGTCAATGTGACTCCCATTTGTGATTAAGCAATGAGCTCTAGGCTGTTGGCCTTTCTGCATGTGCAGACTCCTCTTTGTACACTTACTATCTGCAGTAGTATCATCTGATTGTGGTTGTCTCCGAGACCTACATATATATATTTAAACTTTAAACTTTTGACCTGTTATATATAATCAAATCATATATAAGAAAAAAATTAACTTAAATAATCAATTTAAAATCTAATGTACTTACGGGCACATCTATCTGACCAAATCCAATGTTGTGTACATTCTATCCCATGATCTTTAATATCTTCAAAAAACATTCCAAAACAATGTGCTACATAGCTCCTATCATGACATGTATCATCACTAATATAGAAATGAACCTCCTTGATGATAATGCATTCATTTTTAGTACTCTCTATACCATCCACATGAAATTGTGCATGTCTATAGCAAACTTGTACAAATATTGCAACTTGGTCGAAATGATAATATTGACTTTGAATTTTTGTGTGAGGACTAAATGTATAGTTCTCAGAGAAATCTACAATTGAAAGAATACAACCTGGTGGAAAACAATTCTTTGAATCACGAAACTGTTTAGCCTACCATCTTGCACCATGACAATGTTGGATATGTGGATATATCATATTATGAAATCTATCTATAAATTGAATGAAGGGCAATTCACTCTCTTTCAACATAATTTTTTTGGATTCAGTTTCTGACTTACTCTGGTATGTCTCATATTCAAATCTCTTTCATATAACTAGTGCATGAATATCAATATTCTCAATTTGCAACACAAACTTACTCAAAAATCCACAATCATTGCATTCACCTTTTATACATTGTATTTTGAACTCATCTGAATCTTCTAATTTATCACATAAAATAGACTTAAAAAATTGTGTTGTACTTGTAGGAATGACTAGGTTTGGATTAATTGTTGCCATGAACTTTTTATATGACTGTAAGTGTAGTTGAAATTCAACATGATTTCGACAACAACAAATTTCACATACCTTATTTATACGTACAAAGCAAGGAAACAATATCTCAAACATCCTTTGGAAAATCTTTACATTTGAAAATTCTTGCTTGAATGCTTCAAACAATTCACTTTGTGTTGTACCTAAGAAATGTTTTGTATTTGTAATCTTCTTACCATCTTCATCTATCATCTGTATAGCATCCCTTCTATTGGAAGAAACACGAAATTGGTTGGTCGAATAATCAATGACTTGTCTTTTTACATCTTCATAAATTTTGTCTTTTCTAGGAACCCTATAGATATTTACCCAATTCTTTTCAATGTTTTCATCTAACATATTTCTCTTGATAATGTATCTTTGAACAGTTCTTCTAGATACATGCATTAATTGGGAAATTGCATTAACTTATTTTCTATGAGTCAATTTCTTACTAGTAATCATAGTCATCAATGCTCTATGTGCAACACTTAAATCAACACCTTGACTTGTGTTGTCAATGTACAATTCAATGCTTCTTGTAAATTTTCAATTATAGTTTCTTTTAATAATGTATTAGGAGAACTTTTCTTTTTACCAACACCCAACAACTCCAAAATAGGTTTCATTTCCCTTTTCCTAAATAACTTAGCAAATAATTGTGCTCTTCCAATAATAGACTTGTTTTTAAAATAATCATCCCACAATTTCTTACAATGCAATTTTAATGTGCTCTCAGGTATCATATCTTTACATGGAATTTCATTGAAAAGACTATCTTCATCCATTTCCATCAAATTTTCCATACCAGAAAAAAAAAATTCATCTCGTATCTGAGTAGATGTTTCTTGAACATCATCATATTGATCTTGAACAACAACAGATTGTTGTTGACTATGTTTTGTATCACCTTTCATCTTATCATCCTTTTTACGATCATACAACCTTGATCTAGTCCTCTTATTCCCCATTGTAGAAAATATTTAGATCTTCAAAATTTTGTGCTTTGAACCTAAAAACAAAAACATGCAAATATGCAGATCTTAAAAATTTAGTGCTTTGAACTAAAAAGGTTATATATCTAGTTATTTTTCCTCGATTCTTAACAAAAAAAATGTAATTAGTGAAATGTATAAATAATTTTGCATTGTTAAACTTAACATGTGTAAATTTCATCCATTTAGATCATTTGACTTGAAGTCCAATTTTTATAATTTAGAAAATGAAAAAATAAGGCTCAAGAAATTTAAGAGCATTGATAAAAAGTAAGAAATTAAGTATACTTCAATTAGATACATTTGACTATATGCAATGTACATATAAATGTTATTTAATAACATTAATTGCTTGAAATCACTTAGCTAATATATAGAGAATTTGAGTCACGTATTAGGAAATAAAATATAATATAATTCAGTACTAATAAGTGTTGAATATATACTCAATTTCATTAAAGTGTTTAAATATATTTTACAAATTCAATATTTAGTTAGATTTTAAGTATGTAAATTTATAAGAATTAATCTACTCATTTAGTAAATAAGTTATATCTAGTTACTTTTCCTTGTTCTTAACAAACAAAATGTGATTAATGAAATGTATAAATAATTTTTTTTTCTTAAACTTTTTAAATTGAATAAATGAAACATGTGTAAATTTCATCCATTTAGATCATTTGTCTTAAACTCCAATTTTTAAAATTTAGAAAATGAAAAAACAACATTCAAGAAATAAGAGCATTGATCCAAAGAGTGAGAAATTAAGTTTACTTGGATTCTACATTTGACCATGCAATCTACAATGAACATGATTTAATAACATTAATAACATGATTTAATAACAATAATTGAAAAAATAATTTAAGATAACATAATTGAAAATAAATGATTGAAGCGCAATTAACGAATAATAAAATAAAGTTTTAAATTTAAACTAAAAAATATTTAATTTCCAAAAAAACATCTAATATTGTAAATTAAGCATGATTGAAAAAATAATTTAAAATAACATACTTGGAAAGGGTAGACGCCTTCCAAAAAAAAATCAAAATCTTCGCCCCTTTATAATCTTCCTACTCTCTCCACAATGCCACTTTATTTGAGAAAAAAAATGAATTTTTGCCAAAATAACTCTTATTATTTTCGCACTGGGTTGTTTTGTATTTTTTAATGGGAAAAAAACTTTTTTTTATATGTGGTTCAAGCGACTGGTCGCTTGTACGACTGATTGTGTCGACCCTCACAGTTCCAACTGAAAGCGGTTTTGGTTGAAACGTTTCCGACTGGAACAACCTATGTGGAATGCCAAGTGACAGCGACATCAACAAAAATGATGATTTTTTGAAACTTGTCACTTTTACAACAAAATTCAATAGGTAAATTAAACTTATTAAAAAAACTAAAAATACCCTTTTGATTACATTTAATATAAAAAAAATGTTGTCAATCTCTTTGAGGTTTGAGAATTGTTCAATCTCCCATTGTGCACTTTGAGGGAGGGCCCCCACCATTTTATAGGGAAGTTGGTGACAAGATTGATATATAGGAAGATCACAATATAGGACACCACTATTATGATTCGAGTGTGCATGTATAGGACATTTATATTAGTTATAATAAGTTGTGCAATTTTCCCTTAAAATTCTATGGGCATTGGGCTGGGTGAGTGGAATAATCTTGCCCAGTATTAGTTAGTGGGTTTCTTTGGGCTACGCAAGTATCAAAATTCTCATAATGGGTTTTTGAATTTAGTGAATTCTATCATTGATTACTGCTCCCCAATATTCAAGGAGGTAGATGGGGAGATAGTCTATAGTGAAACATATCAGTGGGTAACATCCTCATGACAAAGCAGCAGTCATTGTGATGATTACTTGTGTTGGGTGTGGCTTCCTTGAAATATGAGGCTTGACTCCATGGGGCTCTCATCGGGGGATGCATGTGATAAGCCTGACATTGTTAAAAACCCTTGTTAGTGTCTTTAGCATAGAGAATATAGATGCCCAACCAGCCAAAGTAAATTGTAGCGTGACTGGCATGAATTATTGAGCCAGGGAGCTAGATGTAGGGGATTGATATTAAACCCCTGAAAAGGTAAGTTAGGATCCTCCCAGTCATGATTGTGTGCGGGCATATGATCTCTAGGCAGAACATCAAACTCATTCACCTGCACCTCTCCCTTAGATACAACCCTTAGGCAACCAATGATTAAAAAGGGCAGACCTTATAATCGATCATAGGAGTTTAGTAGCATGGTGGTCAAAGTCTCAGAAATGATCCTCCTGATGTGGAGTTTGAGGAAGGTGAACCCTCCCAATGCAGAAGAGATGCGATGTAGCCCAGATGACATTTAACACACCAAAGTGCAAAAATGGCATCTATGGTTCGAGGAAGCAACACCATAATTGAACATGATTGTACACCCACTCATTATTATACTGGACTAACCGCACCACTGTAGGAAGGACTGGCTTAAACAACATACACTAGGCATTGATTTATTGCGTTATGTTTTATGTGAATCCGCCTTCAAATCCCATTTCTGTTTTGTTAGATTCTTTCAGTTGATATGTCCATGTTTGTCAGTTCGTGTTTGTTAGACAGAAATGTACGGCTATAAACAATTTTTTTTCTTGCACAGTCTCTTTGCAGATCTAAGTGGTATAAATTGAAAAATCGCACTTAATTATTTTATCTTAACTATTGCATTAATTTTCACTTCGATTTTTTTTATTGCTTTAACATCTCCCATGCATTAGTATGTATATGCAATAATTTAATTTTTTTCTTTTAAGGATCTATAGGTGAGGGTTTATATTTATTTTTTTTCAAATTTATATAATGAGTTAGTTTGAATATAAAATTTGTTTTTAGATTTGTTGATGTTCTTTAATTTTTTTCTTTTAAGGATCTATAGGTGAGGGTTTAAATTTATTTTTTTTCAAATTTATATAATGAGTTAGTTTGAATATAAAATTTGTTTTTAGATTTGTTGATGTTCTTTTTTTTTTCCTCTAACTAGATATGACGATTTTTTCACAATGAAGAGAAATAATTTTTTAACTTTTCTATTAATATAACACTAGCAATAATTTAAAATTATAATAACAATAAAAAATAATTATGGTATTATAATAAAGATATTAAGGTGGAGTCTTTGGATTGAAATCAAAACTAAAAAGTTGTTATTTAAAATGTCGAGAATAAATATATTTGTTTAAATCCTCTCTCTCCACATATAATTGGTCATAGCTAAAAAAATAAGAATAATATCGATAATGATATAATAACAATAATGGGGGATTGGTCATAGCTAAAAAATTAAGGATAATATCAATTATAATATAAAAACAATAATGGGGGTGATTAGTGCAGTCGTGAGTTAGGAGGGACCTCAAAGAGATAAGTCCAGATAGGTTAGCAAGATTAAACACAACAAAAACACAAGGATATGATGGAGGCAATGCAAAATTGAATGAATTAAATCATGAAAACTGATTACAAGAAATCGGTAACATCCGGGATACAAGATTATGCTCACTATCTTGCTACAAACATGCCCAATTATAGAATAGGTCACAACCAGGACCTCAAAACTTTTGACCTAGCTTATATGCTCTATATATCCTCTTATCTACATTCTAATTCTCTATTACAATGATTTATACAATCCAAGGGGATCCGGTCAGTCCAAAAGGATCAAATGTCGAAGAAAAAGACCGAACATGTAAAACCAACAAGGTCGACCTCCACCAAAGAGATTCCTCTCAAAAATCCAAAGGATGAAGTGCGTGTAAAAAGGGAAGGTTGGCCACAAACCAAAGAACATCAAAATCAATGCTCAGGGATCCGCAAGCTACAAAAGGGATCTGGTAGATTCACCAAAGCAAATAGGTCCAACCGGTTCCGGTGCCATAAAACTATCTCAGAAACCGGAATCCATAACTTGTAAGAAAATGATCCAAATGCTTTGCAGTTTAGGAATAAGGAAGATGATCAAGTCCTCAAGAAAAATGCAACTCCTCAAGATCCGGTGAGCTAATGCCAAAAAATGCAAAATGAAATGCTGAAATTGCAAAACAGAAAGGAAATATTTTTTGTTGATGCAAGATTGCCAAGAACCAGGGATGCTCCTGCATCAGTGACCCATGCAGGCTTAGTACTTTTGTTGAGTTGGTGTGTTATATAATAAAATTATTATTATTATTATTATTATTATTATTATTATTAGTATTAGAAAACCTATTATTTTTAATAACAAATGTTGTTGAGGGAGTCGTACCCTTTGTATTAAAATATTTTTAAAAATTAATAGATATATTATTATACTAGTACTATTAATAATATTAAAGTATGCTAGTGGTGTTCATGTGTCATGTAAAACAATTATGCCAACCCAATAGGAATTCCCACCCGACATAATTTGTTCAAGTTGGGAGAGGAATTATGTTGTCTTACCACCCCCAAAGGGTTGTATTGAGTAGGCTGAGGCAACCAACCATCCTTGTTACATATCAGTGGGAGGATGACAAATTTAGTGTCACCATGGGAGGATACTAACTCAAGTTAGTGCTAGGATGATAGGAGTGGGAGGCTAGTTATAGAAAGTAGCATAGGAGTGATCAACCCTAAAACTCTTCCTAAAACTTTAAGTCTAGCCTGCACCACTATATCCAAAATTAATTATTCTCACCACTATCTTACCTCATGCCCTCACTCAAAATGGCACCCAACTTTCTAACACCACGCTACCAAATTTCCCATGGTAATATAACCTAATACAACTTTCCTTTCCATCCAGTTGAACAACTAGACTACATCCCCATGGTAACTATTCGACCAATATTACTATCATCCTTTCACTAGTTTGGTACTCACCTTTAGGGAGTAAGTTGCACTCTGTTATTGTACTACTTCATGTAGGGCACCAACTGTCCTTCATAATAATTTTGCCTCCCAAAGCTGGTGGAGCCCCAACATGCCCCCTATTATTCTAAAGGGTCCCCTACTATTCTAAAGGGCCACAAGGCTCTTTAGAGCTCCCTTGGCTAGTATCAATATCCCCGAGCCTGTTAACAATTTCTATCTAATAAGGCTAATTCCCCTAGGTAGGGGCTCTCAATGTGTATTTTATTGTAGGTTCTTTCAAACCCATAATAGTAGCATGAGTTTTCAAAAGTCACTGGGTCCCTTCAACTGTATGAACCTTTAGGTATGCCCTTATCAGTGGAGTTGTTATAAGAGATAACCAATAACCAGCCCATCCATAACTCTCCCTATGGGATGAACTGTTTCTTAGAGACACTAACATAGAACTAGATCCCTAGGGTGTTTCCCATGAGGAGTATGTTATTATGAGGATCCAATTACTACTGAGAGGGGGGACTGAATTAGGTATTTAAATAAATCTGCAACACTTCACTAAACAGTATTGGTAACTACTCAAACAATCTTCTAAGTTGATTTAACAAACCATTCACTCAAGTGTTCATCAATATGCAAACAAAGTAAATATATCAAATGCACAAATCAACAATGCATCCACCACATGAACACATAGATTTTTGACATGAAACCCACCTGTGAAAACCATGGTGGGAATTAGCACCCACAATATGTATTTGGACTCTTTTGGAATGCACTCTGTTAAAGGCCTATCCTAGTTAAGAGCTTACAATATTCTCGATTAAGAGAAGACCATGTTAGGAGTCACCCAGTCAATGGATTTTACCTTGGCCCTATTAGGAGCTCTACCCAGTTAAGAGTAACCTTGTTAGAGGATTTCAAACTGAAGTTAATGAGCCACCCGGTGAAGTGATTTACAATATCAAACCTATTAGGATCTATCCAGTTAAGGGATTTCAAACTGTTGTAACTGTTAGGGAACAACAGGGCAAATGATTTGATTATGGTACTTCCTTGCTTGCTACTGCAAGTCCCTTCTAGCACAACTCTGCTACACACATGCAGACACTTCAAACTGGTTCGACAATACCTTCTTCTCAAACCATCGACACAAAATCTATTCTCCAACTAGCCCTAAATACACTTTTCAGTTAGGGCAGCTACAAACCCTAATTACATCAACAAGATATAATTAATTTACACTTAGCATGATAAAACACTCTATTAGGATAACCGGTGGACAACTGAGAGGGGAGGTGAATCAGTTGTCAATAGATTATAAAACTTTAAGCACACAAAACCTTTTGCCAAAATGCATAAACCAAATAACAGATTAGCAGATATATCAATTAAGCACAAATATAAATCACGGAATAATTACCATCCATCCACAACACACAACACTAAGATTTATATGTGGAAAACCCGGTAAAGGGAAAAGCCACAGTGGGAATCCTACCCACAATTAGATAATACTTTTGCAGTAAGTATGTGAATACAACGATAGGGGCCTGCACATGTAGGAAGGCACACTGCCTAGAGCACACTGCTCATAAAAAAAGGAGGCTCACTGACTACCAAAAAAATCCAGACTACAATCCAGAAAGAAGAGTGAACTAGAAAAATAGAATCTCCTATGCCTGAGTACAGTTCTGGTTAAGCTCAATACTGGAGGTTTGAAACCTCACACAAACCTAATTCGATCACTTATGATCTACCAAAACCTCTGCATATGATTATAACTTTATTTGCACACAGATAATCCCTTAACCATCTATAATCTACAAAGAGATCTTGCATCATATATATACCAACCTGGGACCTAAACAATTACATTGGGCACTAAGAAGGTAATACAATAAATCCGTTACATAAACCTGCAAAGCAATGATAAACTAAGTCATCCTAATACCAAAACAACATAAACCAATCAATAAATCTAATTGGTAACGCATCAAGAGCATCAACCAACACGTTACATAAATCAGTCCATAACCTAATAGAATAAGACTGGACCTAAAATAGGTTGCCATAAGCCAAATGCAACACTACCAATCAACTAGAACATGAACATGATAACTATCAATATCCTGATAACCTTCTAGAAGCTGCACCAACACCACTTATCAGATTCATCACAAGATCTTCAACAAAGCTCTATCGGTAAAACCCTTACCATTAACCAAAAGGCTTACTAGAACAAATGATATCTTCTGGATCATCAAATCCTGAACCAATTGAATGAGATATGCATCAGGAACATATGAATAACTAATCCAAACAAATTCCAACAGTTGGAACATATCTGAGAATACCTGAGACAAATCTCTAGATCATCATCATAATCCAACCACTCTATCGGAACCCGGTAGATAGCAAAATAGTTAATGTTGACATCAATGGCAAACATCAATGCAACACATAATCAATTCCTCCAAAATGCCAACAATCTCTCCCTTTGGCATTGATGGCAACACTAGATGTGAAAAACATCCAAGTGCCAATCAATGCCAAACAAGTCTCCCCCAAAGGAAGACAACCAACAATCTCCCACAAAATGATATGGCAATGAACTTCTGAACCAATAGACCATACTCCCCCTATGAAATATATCTCGGTTAAGCTTTGATCTTTGTTTTTCACATATATATCTCTCCCCCTTTGACATCAATGCCAGAAATCTAACATAAACATCAAAGGAAAATCAAAAAACCTTTGAACCACACAGTTGACTACTCCCCCTGAGAGTAGCACCAACGCATCTATCTCTGAAGTATGCAAATGATTCCTTGGTCAAAGGCTTAGTCTAGATATCTCCAATCTTCTTTGATACCAATTGTTAGGATAACCGGTGGACAACTCAGAGGGGGGGTGAATCAATTGTCAACGGATTATAAAAATTTAAGAACACAAAAACAAAAACTTTTACCAGAATGCATAAACCAAATACTAGATTAGTAGATATATCAATTAAGCACAAATATAAATCACAAAATAGTTGCCATCCATCCACAACACATAACACCAAGATTTGTATGTGGAAAACCTAATAAAGGGAAAAACCATGGTGGGAAACCTACCCACAGTCAAATAATACTTTTGTAGTAAGTATGTGCATACAATGACAGATGCCTACACATGCAGGAAGGCACACTACCTAGAGCGCACTGCTCATCACAAAAGGAGACTCACTGACTACAAAATAAATCCAGAGTACAATCCGGAAAGAAGAGTGAACTACAAAAATTGCATCTCTTATGCCTGAGTATAGTTCTGGTTAAGCTCAATACCAGAGGTCTTAAACCTCTTACACAAACCCAATTCGATCACCTATGATCAGCCAAAACCTCTGCAATGATTCCAACTTTATTCGCACAGAGATAATCCCTTAACCATCCATAATCTACAAAAAGATCTTACATCATGTATTTACGAACTCAGAACCTAAACAATTAGGTCAGCCACCAAGAAGATAATACAATAAATTTGTTACATAAACCTGCAAACCAATGATAAACCAAGTTGGCCTAAGATCAAAACAACATAAACCAATCAATACATCGAACCGGTAATGCATTTGGAGCACCAACCAACACGTTACATAAATCGGTCCATAACCTAATAGAATAAGACCGGACCTAAAATAGGTTGCCATAAGCCAAATGCAACACCACTAATCAACTAGAACATGAACATGATAACCCTCAACATCCTGATAACCTTCTACAAGCCACACCAACACAACTTATTGGATTCATTAAAAGATCTTCAACAAAGCTCTGCCAGTAAAACCATTACCAGTAACCAAAAGGCTTACTAGAACAAATGATAGCTTTTGGATCATTAAATCCTGAACCAACAAAATGAGATACACATCAAGAACACATGAATAACCAATCCAAACCAATTCCAATAGTCAAAATGTATTTGAGAATACCAGAGACAAATCTCAAGATCAAAATCATAATCCAACCAGTCTATCAGAACCCGGTAGACAACAAAATAGCTAGTGTTGACATCAATGACAAACATCAATGAAACACATATTCAATTCCTCCAAAATTCCAATACACTCCGCCAAAATATATTACAGATCATTACAACAAATTTCTAGATGATTTCCATCATTGAATGATCATTGCACATCAATTTGATATGCAACCAAACCCTTGTTTCATTCTTCTAAGCACTTTGTTGTTTCCCAAGAAATCTAATCCTTGTACGCACTCAAATACCATCTTAACATTACACATGGATTATGAAACATTTGTTGGCAATTTGGAGGAATTGATTATGTGTTGCATTGATATTTGTCATTGATGCCAACACTAGTTGCTTTGGTTGTTTACCAATATCTGGTTGGTCCCGATAGGATGATTGGTTTCTGGGTGGTAAGATCATGTTGATCTGGTATGCTCCGGTAAGCTTTGGTCTATGGAATTGGTTTGGATTGGTTATAAATGTGTTCCTAATGTGTATCACATTCAGTTGGTTCAGTATTTGATGATCCGAAAGCTATCACTTGTTCTAGTAAGCCTTTTGGTTATCAATGACGGTTTCACCTGCAGAGCTTTGTTGAAGACCTTTTGATATTATGCATAAGTGGTGTTGGTGTGGCTTCTAGAAGGTTCTCAAGATGTTGATGGTTATCAAGTTCGTGTTCCAGTTGATCGATGTGTTGCAGTTAGCACCAAACCTATTCTATTCTAGGTTATGCTATCTAGGTTATGGACGATTTCTGTAACATGTTGGAGGATGTTCCTAATGCATTACCGACGGGATTTAAGGATGGGTTTACATTGTTGTCGGCCTAAGCCGACTTGGTTGATCATTAGATTGCGGGTTTAAGTTATGAATTTATTGTGTTATCTTTTTTGTGGCTAACCTAATTGTTTAGGTCCTTGGTTGGTATAAATATGATGTAATATTTCTTTGTAGATCATGTAGCATAGGAGATCATGTATGGTATGGGATTATGTGAACAATGTTATAATTATTCATGTAGAGGATTTTGTCAATCATAGGTGATCGAATTGGGTTTGTGGAAGAGGTTTTAGGCCTCCAGTATTGAGCTTAACCGGAACTGTACTCAGGCATGGGAGATGCTATACTTGCATTTCAATATTCATTTTGAATTATTGTTTGATGTTCTTTGTAGTCAGTGAGACTCCTTATGTGATGAGTAGTATGCTCTAGGCTATTATCCTTCCTACATGTGCAGACCCCTTATTGTAATATTTATTCATCTGATCAATGGATAGATATTGTGTGTCTCCAAGCCCACCATGGTTTTTCCTCTTTGAGTTTTTCCACATATAAATTTGTGGTGTTATGGTGTTTATCTTTGTGGTTGCATTATTTCTTATTGTTATATTCTTTTATGTTTACTAGTTTCTGAGTTGTTGTATTAATAAGGTTAAATTTCTCCATTCCGGTAGAACAAAGATTCACCCCCCCCCCCTCAGTGTTCTTGGATCCCATCAACATCATCACTAAGTTGTGATCATGATAAGATCCACCACAAAACCTTAAATCATTATGAGTTAAAGATCTGATACCGGTATTCATTCTTCTTCACAGAGTTCATAACAGTCAATTATAAATGTGCTTTCCAGTTCACCAAACTTGATGCAATTGCAACCATAGACTCATGCCAATGTTATGAATATATAATCCGAACTGCAACACCTAAATCTTCTCCAATCATCTATACCATTCTCTTGATCATCTCTTGTTTCCTATTTATCAATTGACAACAACTAAGCATTTTTGTTGTCTAACTGATTCCACTACCGGTTAGGCTATACTGATTGGTCTAGATGACCTAGAAGACCTAGATGACTAAATAAACATGGTTGCCATCAATGACAACAAATACATGATCATATAAACTTTACCGGTCATCTTCTCATCTCATCATCATCTCCATCAGTTATGCCAACAATCTCCCCCTTTGGCATTGATGGCAACACCAAAAGCTCACCATGCAAAACTGGAACTCTAACTATTATGACTCTTATACTTGTTCTTCTCCCTTCATTAGTTCTTCTCTTTCTGATCTTCACTATTCTTCTCTCCCTTTATTTTTCTTCTCCGCCTTTGACAACAATTCCAAAGGTGCAAAGTGTCAAATTCATCTTCTACTGCTCCCCCTGAGGACTAGCCCTTTTCTCATCAATCCACAGTGAAATATCTTCAATTAGTCCATTGGATTGATGCTAAAAAAGCATCTTAATTGACCTTATGTAGGGGTATAACCCCTATATTTCCTTTGAGATACTCAAAGGTTTCTTTAAGCAATGGCTTAGTGAAGATGCCAACCAACTACTCCTTGCTTGACACATGATCCATCCTGATTTTCTTTTTGCACTCTTTCTCTCAGATAATGATACTTCAGTTCAATAAGCTTTGTTCTAGCATGCAGCACAAGATTATTTGAAATGTTTATTGCACTTGTATTATCACAATATGTGACCACCGATTCTGTCATATTCTCCTTCAATCCTTCTAATACATGTCTCATCCACATTGCTTGAGTACAGTTCATAGATGCAGCCACATACTTTGCTTTTGTTGTAGATTGAGAAATGCAACTTTGTTTCTTACTAATCCAAGATACTAGTCTTCCTCCTAGAAAGAATGCACCACCAGTTGTGCTCTTCCAGTCATCTATAGTAGCTGCCCAATCAGCATATGTGAACACCTTCAAAGAGAAGTTTCCTTTGTATGGATACCATAATCCATAATCAATAATTCCTCTAAGATACCTAAAAATTCTCTTCAATGCCACAATATGAGTCTCTTTAGGAATTTTATGAAATCTAGCCACTATACTAACTGCATGAGCAATGTCCAGTCTGCTATGAACAACATAGTCTAGTTTACCAATCATATATCTATAGTTAGTTTCATCCACTAGATCTGAATCATCTTCCTTGGATAATCAGCAACTAGTAACAATAGGGGTTCCAACCAGTTTAGAGTCTTCCATTCCAAAGGATTTCAATACCTCCTTCACATATTTGGACTGGCTAATAAAGATTCCTCCTTTCATCTACTGGACCTACAAACCAATGAAAATTTTGATTTTGTTGGCATTGCATGAAGATTCCATTGATGAAGTATAGTGTTGTCATTGATGTCAATAGTAACTAGTAATGAAGATGTATTGCAACCAGTAATGATGCAGTAAAGCAACTGGTAGTAAAGCTATGAAGGCAATTGGTAGTATTATTGAAACAGAGAGATCAATCGATAATCCTAACCAGTTGATAAGCAGAACCCTAACTGATGGAGCTTGGACAATTGGTTGTGATGATCTATTACCAAATGATGATCGGAGATGAAGATGCCACATATGCATGTTGCACGTGATGAGATTTGAAGCGGATTTGGCACATAGAGATAACTGTTTATCTTGGCAATGATCAAATGCATAGCATGAAGTGAAAAATACATGATGAGCTACATAATCCTATGTGCAGTGATCTAGGAGCAGTTGAAGTTGTCTTGAACAATGTGTAGTTGATTGCTATGTAATCTAACTATCAATATTGAACCAATATGTTTGTAATCTCTATGAGATTTGTAGGTTTTGTGTTGTGTTACCAACCTATTGTATTTTCTTATAAGGTCGATGATTTGTTTGAATGGAGTGTTGGAAAATTTGGTTAAGTGTCTGAGTGATTGTTTCTAAACCACAAGGTGTGTCTACAGAATGTTGTGAAGGCAGATAAGAGCATAAAAGGATCTGACTAAGCAAGGAAGTTCTATTTGTTGGTATTATGGATGACTTTGTCATGTGTTGCATTTATTTTTTCATTGATGTCAACACTTATCTTTATGGAGGTCTATATTCTTGACTTGGCACTATGGTTATATTGGTTTACTGTTGAACTGGCACATTGTGGTCCTGACATGGATATTAGCTTATGCACAATCACTGGTATATGTTCACCAGCAGGATATATTGTTCATCGGTAGTGATAATGAATTCTTATCATCTGGAAATCATTTGGTTATGTCCAACACATGGATTAGAAGTTTGGATTTGGTGTTTTTCTTATTGGTCTAATCGGGTTGACAGATTTGCCATTACCGGCAAATAGGTCTATGTTATGGACCGGTATAGGATATCACATTCCAGATCAGCACGAGGGTATATCCATGAAGTTGTGGTACCAAAAAGGTGCCACACTTCAAAACAAAAAGAAAATTGCTCATAAGGCATGTGCCTTATGAGAATTTCAAACTTTAAAAAAACACATGTCCGCATTTTGGATGCATTCTGCATTCCCAAACCCGTGTTTTGGCGATTTGGGGTTCCATTTTCTTGCTCTCACCCTTTGTCGAATCTTGATATTGGGCACTAAATTGTCAATCTCTTATCAAAATTCTGCCATGCCATCAAAGATCTCGAAGAGGTATCTGTTTTGTTTTCCTATTGTCATTTTTTTAATTAATTTGAAGATTAAACTAGGTTTATTTATTTAAATTTATTTTCATTATCAAGAAATGAGATTAGACAAGAAAATGTTGAAAACACTCAATCACCTCCTCATGAATACCATATTGAAGAAGAAGCACATTAAGAACATCCTACAATCCCTACACATCTCATAGGTACACAAAAAAACCTATTAGGTCAAATAGAAAATAGCTAAAAAGAGCTTGAAGGTTTAATCACAAGGCTAAAAGATCCCACTAGAACAAACTCCCATAGGACAAACCTTGCCAGTTCTTTGCAATCTATTGTATCTCACATACAATCTGTGGGTGGGCAAATAAATTTTTGGTCTAGTAAGAAGGAAGAACAAAAGCAATTTTATGCTTAGAAATTATCATATGTGGCAATGAAGAAAAAGAAAATTAATAAATTTGACTTGTGTGCTCTTTTTACGGACCCCCAAACGAATCAACCTTGACACCTTGGATGTAGGAGATTCCATATTCATTGGTGTCATCATGAAGGGATCAAGAATAATTTTTAGGATAGGTGGTGGATGGTATTTGATCAGCTCCAATGCAATAATCATGAGGTACCCCAATACTTTTTGAGAAAACTGTACTGTGAGTTTGTCCTTAATGAGATCCCAAACTATTTTGATTTTCTAGATTTCCAAGATAGAGGTGGGGGCTCCTCACTTGATAGAGAGGGTGCACAGCAGAACCCAAATCTGCCACCAAGATCCTTGGCTAGACCTATGGTGGAGCATGTTATTATTCCTTCCATTGTGAAGGAAAGTATTGAGGTCGAAACTCTAGACTCCATTAGCTCAGTCACTCAGACCCTTATACAGTATGTTAGGCCTCTAGTAGAGGGTGATGCGAGTGATGATGGTGATTATTCTAGGCATCAAGTTCCAGCTAATTTTTGTCGATCTTGTGGTTCTCTTTGCACTTATGATCCTAATAGTTCTAAGAATGCACATGCACGAGCAAAGTTTGCTACGATGAACATTGTCATGACAAAATCCTTGTTGAACAAAACATTTGGCATTAATACCCAGGTAAATTTCATTACAAGTTCATTTCATTCTTTTTATTAAATATTATATGCAAATTTTAGAATATATCTAAATCAGTAAATTCCATATAAAAAATCAGTGTCAAAGTGTTCACAATACTAGCAACATTCCTGCAACATACTTTTTCATGACTTCGTCGATTCCACAGGTCTACAATGAGTGAAGAAATATAATTATTATATGTAGATAGTTGAACCTTATGTGAATGATTTTCTAATTACTCATTTTGGATGTGAAATAGTTTGATGCTAGAGCTTCAACATCAACACCTCATAGTGTATTTCATCGACAATCTTTCACCCAGGTAAACAATTTATCTTTAATGTTGTTATTAAATAATACGGATAGTTTTGGCAATTAATCAATATACTTTGTTTAATTTTCAGATGTTGACATCAGAGAGTCCTTCTACTGTCTGCGTGTCAATGGAGAGAGGTGTTGCTACAGCAGTAGCAAGTTTAACTGCTTTAACAAAAGTATGAGACATATTTGTAAATTTGGTAAATTTAGTATTACATTTGTTATCTTAATAATATGTTATTAAAAATTTTAACGACACTTGTATTTAGTTTAATTTATATTGTGATGCTTACAGGAAGGGCTTGTCACTCCAGATCATGAATGTGCACCTGTTCTGGATGAATATCATGATTATTTGTATGCGCTAAGTGACTATTATATTATATTCATTATATAATTCAATTTTGGTATATGCTAACATCATTATATTCACCGACAGTGATGATGACTTCTTATCATGTGGAGATCATTTGGTTATGTCGAAGACATGGATTGGAAGTTTGTGTTTACTGTTTTTCTTATTGGTCTAATCGGGTTAACAGATTTACCATTATCGGCAGATAGGTCTAGGTTATGGACTGGTACAGGATATCATGTTCTGGATCAGCACTACATTATATGCATGAAGTTGTGGTACCAAAAAGGTTCCATGCTTCAAAAAATATGAAAAATGCTCATAAGGCGAGCGCCTTATGAGCATTTCAAACTTTAAAAAAACCCGTGTCCACATTTTGGATGCATTTTGCATTCCCAAAGCCATGTTTTGGCAATTTAGGCTGTCATTTTCTTGCGTTCACCCTTTGTAGAATCTTGATATTGGGCACTAAGTTGTCCATCTCTCATCAAAATTCTGCCACACCATCGAAGAGCTTGAAGAGGTATGTATTTTGTTTTCTTATTGTCATTTTTTTATTAATTTGAAGATTAAACTAGGTTTATTGATTTAAATTTATTTTCATTATCAAGAAATGAGATTAGACAAGAAAATGTTGAAAACACTCAATCACCTCCTCATGAAGACCATATTGAAGAAGAAGCACATCAAGAACCTCCTACAATCCCTAGACATATCATAGGTACACAAGAAAACCTATTAGGTCAAATAGAAAATAGCCAAAAAGAGCTTGAAGGTTTAATCACAAGGCTAAAAGATCCCGCTGGAACAAACTTCCATAGGACAAACCTTGCCAGTTCTTCACAATCTATTGTATCTCACATACAATCTATGAGTGGGCAAATAAATTTTTGGTCTAGTAAGAAGGAAGAACAAAAGAAATTTTATGCTAAAAAATTATCATATGCGGCAGTGAAGAAAAATAAAATTAATAAATTTGACTTGTGTGCTCTTTTTACGGACCCCTGAATGAATCACCCTATACACCCTAGATGTAGGAGATTCCCTATTCATTGGTGCCATCATGAAGGGATTAAGAATAATTTTTGGGATAGGTGGTGGATGGTATTTGATCAGCCCCCATGCAATAATCATGAGGTACCCCAATACGTTTTGAGAAAATTGTACTGTATGTTTTTCCTTAATGAGATCCCAAACTATTTTGATTTTCTCGATTTCCAAGGTAGAGATGGGTAGTCCTCACATTATATAGAGGGTGCATAGATTGACCCAAATCTTTGAACAAGACCCTTGGCCAGACCTATGGTGGAGCATGTTATTATTCCTTCCATTGTCAAGGATAGTATTGAGGTCGAAACTATAGACTCCATTAGCTCACTCACTCAAACCCTTATATAGTATGCTAGGCCTCTAGTAGAGGGTGATGCGAGTGATGCTGGTGATTCTTCTAGGCATCAAGTTCTAGCTCATTTTTGTCCATCTTGTGGTTCTCTTTGCACTTATGATCCTAATAGTTCTGAAAAAGCACATGCACGAGCGGAGTTTTCTATAGAGAACATTGTCATGACAGAATCCTTGTTGAACGAAACATTTGGCATTGATACCTAGGTGAATTTCATTACAAGTTCATTTCATTCTTTTTATTAAATACTATATGTAAATTTGAGAATATATCTAAATTAGTAAATTCTAGATAAAAAATCAGGGTCAAAGTGTTCACAATACTAGCAATATTCCTGTAGCACCCTTTTTCACGACTTCGTCGACTCCACAGGTATACAATGAGTGAAGAAATATAATTATTATATGTAGATAGTTGAACCTTATGTGAATGATTTTCTAATTACTTATTTTGGATGTTAAATAGTTTGATTCTAGAGCTTTAACATCAACACCTCATAGTGTATTTCATCGACAATCTTTCACCCACATAAACAATTTATCTTTAATGTTGTTATTAAATAACATAGATAGTTTTGGCGATTAATCAATATACTTTGTTTAATTTTTTAGATGTTGACATCAAAGACTCGTCCTGTTGTCCGCACATCAATGGAGAGAGGTGTTGTTGCAGCAGTAGCAAGTTCAACTGCTTTAACAAAAGTATGAGACATATTTGTAAATTTGGTAAATTTAGTATTACATTTGTTATCTTAATAATATGTTATTGAAAATTTTAATGACACTTATATTTAGTTTAATTTATATTGTGATGCTTATAGGAAAGGCTTGTCACTCTGGATCATGAACGTGCACCTGTTGTGGATGAACATCATGATTATTTGTATGTGGTAAGTGACTATTCTATTATATTCATTATAAAAATCAATTTTTGTATATGCTAACATCATTATATTCATCAGTAGTGATGATGACTTCTTATCATCTGGAGATCATTTGGTTATGTCAAAGAAATGGATTGGAAGTTTGGATTTGGTGTTTTGCTTATTGGTCTAATCAGGTTGACAGATTTGCCTTTACCGATAGATAGGTCTAGGTTATGGACCGGTACAAGATATCACGTTCCAGATCAACACAAGGGTATATCCATGAAGTTGTGGTACCAAAAAGCTGCCACACTTCAAAAAAAATTGAAAAATGCTCATAAGGCGCACACCTTATGAGCCATATGAGCATTTCAAAATTTAAAAAAACCCATGTCTCCATTTTGGATGCATTCTGCATTCCCAAACCCGCATTTTGGTGATTTGGGGTGCCATTTTCTTGTGCTCGCCCTTTTTAGAAACTTGATCTTGGGCACTAAGTTATCCATCTCTCATCAAAATTCTGCCACACCATCGAAGTGCTTGAAGAGGTATGTATTTTGTTTTCTTATTATCATTTTTTAATTAATTCGAAGATTAAACTAGGTTTATTGATTTAAATTTATTTTCATTATCAAGAAATGAGATTAGACAAGAAAATATTGAAAACACTCAATCACCTCCTCATGAAGACCATATTGAAGAAGAAGCACATCAAGAACCTCCTACAATCCCTAGACATCTCATAGGTACACAAGAAAACCTATTAGGTCAAATAGAAAATAGCAAAAAAAGAGCTTGAAGGTTTAATCACAAGGCTAAACGATCCCACTAGAACAAACTCTCATAGGACAAACCTTGCCAGTGCTTTGCAATCTATTGTATCTCACATACAATCTGTGAGTGGGCAAATAAATTTTTGGTCTAGTAAGAAGGAAGAACACAAGCAATTTTATGTTGACAAATTATCATATGTAGTAGTGAAGAAAAAGAAAATCAATAAATTTGACTTGTGTGCTCTTTTTACGAAGCCCTGTACGAATCAACCTTTACACCCTGGATGTAGGAGATTCCCTATTCATTGGTGTCATCATGAAGGGATTAAGAATAATTTATGGGATAGGTTATGGATAGTGTTTGATCAGCCCCCATTCAATAATCATGAGGTATCCCAATACTTTTTGCAAAAACTGTACTGTGAGTTTGTCCTTAATGTGATCCCAAACTATTTTGATTTTCTAGATTTCCAAGGTAGAGGTGGGGGCTCCTCACATGATAGAGAGGGTGCACAACATGACCCAAATCTCCCACCAAGACCCTTGGCTAGACCTATGGTGGAGCATGTTTTTATTCCCTCCATTGTGAAGGAGAGTATTGAGGTCAAAACTCTAGACTCCATTAGCTCACTCACTCAGACCCTTATACAGTATGCTATGGCTCTAGTAGAGGGTAATGTGAGTGATGATGGTGATTATTCTATGCATCAAGTTCCAGCTCATTTTTGTCCATCTTGTGGTTCTCTTTGCACTTATGATCCTAATAGTTTTGAGAAAGCATGTGCACAAGCAGAGTTTGCTACAGAAAACATTGTCATGACAGAATCCTTGCTGAATGAAACATTTAGCATTGATACTCAAGTGAACTTCATTACAAGTTCATTTCATTCTTTTTATTAAATCTTATATGTAAATTTGAGAATATATCTAAATTAGTAGATTCCAAATAAAAAATCAAGGTCAAAGTGTTCACAGTACTAGCAACATTCCTGTAGCACCCTTTTTCAAGACTTTGTCGACTTCACAGGTATATAATGAGTGAAGAAATATAATTATTATATGTAGCTAGTTGAACATTATGTGAATGATTTTCTAAGTACTCATTTTGGATGTGAAATAGTTTGATGCTAGAGCTTCAACATTAACACCTCAGAGTGTATTTCATCGACAATCTTTCACCCAGGTAAACAATTTATCTTTAATGTTGTTATTAAATAATATAGATAGTTTTAGCGATTCATCAATATACTTTGTTTAATTTTCAGATGTTGACATCAGAGACTCCTTCTGTTGTCTGTGTGTCAATGGATAGCGGTGTTGCTGCAGGAGTAGCAAGTTCAACTGCTTTAACAAAAGTATGAGACATATTTGTAAATTTGGTAAATTTAGTATTACATTTGTTATCTTAATAATATGTTAATGAAAATTTGAATGACACTTGTATTTAGTTTAATTTATATTGTGATGCTTACAGGAAGGGCTTGTCACTCCAGATCATGAATGTGCTCCTTGAACATCATGATTATTTGTATGTGGTAAGTGACTATTCTATTATATTCATTATAAAATTAAATTTTTGTATATGCTAACATTATTATATTCACCGACAGTGATGATGACTTCTTATCATCTGGAGATCATTTGGTTATGTTGAAGACATGGATTGGAAGTTTGGATTTGGTGTTTTTCTAATTGGTCTAATCGGGTTGATAGATTTGCCTTTACCGGTAGATAGGTCTAGGTTATGGACCAATACAGGATATCATGTTCTATGTCCGGATGGCTTTTGGCAAGCCCCTATTTGACTTTATTGGATATCATGTTGTATGCCTTTATAGCAATTATGAACATATGTTTTGTTTTATGAATACGTGAAATTCTATGTCCATATGGCTTTTGGCAAGCCTATTTGTCTGTATTGGATATATTTGATAGTTTTAACGGTATACAATGTTGCATGGATTTGTAGCTTTTTGGTTAATGCAAAATCATTTATCATCGTTATCCATAATGTAGTACAAATGATTAAATGAATAATTGCACAAAGTTGATTGTTACTTAAGCTTTGAACCTAAATATGTGTTTGTAATCCAAGACACAAGCTTATGGAGATCAACACAAATTCAATAGTTATAATAGAAATAAGACTATATAAAGGAAACATGGAAAGAACCAAAATTAGACAATGTAAGACACCATTGTACCAATACCCATTCTAAAAAAATTGCATAGTCCATAAACTTCTATTCATCTAATGCATGCACTCAAGCGATTTTGCTACTAGGGTGTGGCCCACAAGGATCGAGTGAGTTGGAGAACAAAAAGAAGGCATTCCTAGTGTATATCTGGCCACCCCGATGCGTACCAACTGACGGTTTGGTGTCATGACGAGAGGATTGAAAGATGGAGAATTGTGCAACTTTTCATTGAACACATTTGACACTTTTTGTTGCAACCAAAAAAGCATCACCATGAGCAACTAGATCCAAGTCTACCAAAATTGAGAGAGGATTTTTTAGAGTGCCATAACACAACCCCATAGGATTAATTGACTCATTCTTATGATTAATGGGTGCTGAGAAATGCGATGTTGATTATTGACAACTTTGATCAACTTGAGCACTTAGGCGATTTCGCTGCTAGGGTGTGGCCCACAATGATCAGGCGAGTTGGAGAGAAAAATGAAGGCATTCCTAGTATAAACCCAGCCACCCTGATGGGTACCAGCTGACGGTTCGATATCACGACGAGCGGATTGAAAGATGGGGCATTGTGCAACTTTTCATTGAACTCATCTTACGCTATTTGTCGCAACTGAGAAAGCATCCCCACGAGCAACTGGATCTGAGTCTATCAAAACTGAGAGAGGAATTTTTAGAGTGCCATAATACAATCTTGTAGGATCAGATGGCTCATTCTTATGATTAACAAGTGCTGAGAAACACGATGCCAAATATTGACAACTTTCAGCAACTTGAGCACTTAGGTGATTTCATTGCGAGGGTGTGGCCTGCAATGATTAGACATGTTGGAGATAAAAACAATAGCATTCCTATCATAAACCTGGCCACCCCAAAATGTACCAGTTGATGGTTTGGTGCCACAATGAGCAGGTTGAAAGATGGGGCATTGTGCAACTTTTCATTGAACTCATCTGACGCTTTTTGTCGCAACCAAGAAAGTGTCACCATAAGCAACTAGATTCAAGTCTACCAAAACTGAGAGAGGATTTTTTAGAGTTCCATAACATGACCCTATAGGATTAGATGGCTCATTCTTCTAATTAACAGGCCTTGAGAAACGCGATGTTGAATATTGACAACTTTGAGCAACTTGAGCACTTAGGCGATTTCGCTGCTAGGGTGTGGCTCGCAACGATTAGGTGAGTTGGAGGGTAAAAAGAAGTCATACCTAGCATAAACCTAGCCACCCTGATGAGAACAAGATGATGGTTAGGTGCCACGATGAGTGAATTGAAAGATGGGGCATTGTGCAACTTTTCATTGAACTCATCTAACGCTTTTTGTCACAACCGAGAAAGTGTGCCACAAGCAACTGGATTTGATTCTACCAAAACTGAGAGTATTTTTTAAAGTTCCATAACATGACCCCGTAAGATGAGACAACTCATTCTTATGATTAATGGACACCGAGAAACGCGATGCCGGATATTGACAACTTGGAGCAACTTGAGCAATTAGGTGACTTCACTGCCAGGGTGTGGCCTGTAATGATCAGGCAAGTTCAAGAGAAAAAATAAGGCATTCCTAGCATAAACCTAGCCACCCTAACATGTATGAGTTGACGGTTTGGTGCCACGACAAGTGGATTGAAAGATGGGGCATTGTGCAACTTTTCATTGAACTCATCTGACGCTTTTTGTCACAATTGAGAAAATGTCACCACGAGCAACTGGATATGAGTCTACCAAAATTGAGAGAGGATTTTTTAGAGTTCCATAGCATGACCCTGTAGGATTAGATGGCTCATTCTTATGATTAACGGGTACCAAGAAACGTGATGCCGAATATTGACAACTTTGACCAACTTGAGCACTTAGGTGATTTCACTACCAGGGTGTGGCCCGCAACAATCGGCCAAGTTGGAGAGAAAAAAGAAGGCATTCCTAGCGTAAACCCAGCCACCTAGACATGTACGAGCTAATGGTTTAGTGCCATGATGAGTGAATTGAAAGATGGGGCACTATGCAACTTTTCATTGAACTCATCTAACGCTTTTTAACGCAACTGAGAAAGCATCGCCACGAGCAATTGGATCTGACACTACTGAAACTGAGAGAGGATTTCTTAGAGTGACATAACATGACCTCATAGGATCAGACGATTCATTCTTATGATTAACCAACACCGAGAAATACAATGCTAAATATTGACAACTTTGAGCAACTTGAGCACATAGGCGATTTCACTACTAGGGTGTGGCCCACAATGATCAGGTGAGTTGGAGAGAAAAATGAAGGCATTCCTAGCACAAACTTGGCCACCCTGATGCGTATGAGCTGATGGTTAGGTGTCGCTAAGAGTGGATTCAAAGATGAGGCATTGTGCAACTTTTCATTGAACTCATCTAACGCTTTTTGTCGCAACCGAGAAAGCATCACCACGAGCAACTGGATCCGAGTCTACCAAAAATGAGAGATGTTTATTTAGAATGCCATAACATGACCCTATAGAATTAGATGGCTTGTTCTTATGGTTAACAGGTGCTGAGAAACGCGATGTCAAATATTGACAACTTTGAGAAACTTGAGCACTTAGGCGATTTTGCTGCTAGGGTGTGACCCTCAATGATCAAATGAGTTGGATAGTAACAAGAAGGAATTCCTAGCATAAACCTAACTACCTTGATGCATACGAGCTGTCGGTTAGCTACCACTATGAACAGATTGAAAGATGGGGCATTGTGCAACTTTTCATTGAACTCATCTGATGTTTTTTGTCACAATCTAGAAAGCGTTGCCACGAGCAACTGGATCCAAGTCTACCAAAACCGAGAGAGGATTTTTTAGAGTGCCATAACATGACCCCGTATGATCAGATGGCTTGTTCTTATGATTAACTGGCACTAAGAAATGTGATGCCGAATATTGACAACTGTGAGCAACTTGAGCACTTAGGCGATTTCGCTGCTAGGGTGTGGCCCACAACAATCGGGTGAGTTGGAGAGGAAAAAGAAGGCATTCCTAGCATAAACTCAGCCACCTCAATGCATACAAGCTAACGGTTTGGTGTCGTGACGAGCGGATTGAAAGATGGGGCATTGTGTAACTTTTCATTAAACCCATCTGACACTTTTTGTTGCGACTAAGAAAGTGTCATCACGAGCAATTGGATCCTAGTCTACCTAAACTGAGAGAGGATTTTTTAGAGTGCCATAACACGATCCGACAAGATCAGACAAATCATTCTTATATATCACTAACATCTAGAAAAATGATGCCAAATTTTGATAATTTTTCACACTTTGAGTGATTGACAACAAATGAGCAATCTTTACATCTCTTACCATATTAGCCTAAAACTTCACGAAATGATCCCATGTGATCTCTAATGGTCCAAAATGACTTTATTTACATAAAATAACACAAAATAAGACCAAAACACAATTTTTTATACTACAATGCCTCAAGTAATAAAAAATACAAGTGATGTACATATATCCAAATAAGATTGATATTACAGTTTTTTACAGTTACATTTAATCCAATGAACCATCTGGATCTTCTTTTCTCTTTATTGTGTCTAGTATGGCCTCATTGTCAGACTCACAAACCTTCCATAGGTTCTTGTTTAGTGTTCTACCCCCATATCTGATCAAATGAACATTTGAAGCTACAATAAGGTTAGAATAATGAAGAATCTTCCTATGTGTCTCGAAGTCCTCGAACAACCACAAGTTAGACTTCTTCACTGGGTACCTTCTAAGCCATGTATCAGTAACAACTACTGATCCTATGGGGTACTCGATATTTTATCCATCTACCACATAGGGCCATCCAATTTCTTTTTTGCATCCACACAACAACACAGGTAATAATCTACTCCTTCTTCATTGTCTTCAACTGCAATAACTACATAAACATGCCTTGCAATGATAAAGTGAGAAGAATTTAGCAAACAAGTAAGGTAAAATATTAAAGTACAAAAAATTGCATGTGGATAATTTACTTGGTTGGACTAAATCTAACACATGGTCAAAGTCAACTGATGCTTCCGTCTGTGTTAGTTGTAGTGCACTCAGAGGTCGATATGTCTCAAGTGGGATTAGAGGCCTCATACACCATTCGTCCACCCACTCCTTTGACTCATTCTCATTATAGGAACCATATCTA
This sequence comes from Cryptomeria japonica, assembly GCF_030272615.1. NCBI lineage: Eukaryota > Viridiplantae > Streptophyta > Pinopsida > Cupressales > Cupressaceae > Cryptomeria > Cryptomeria japonica. Next base: position 74,403,048 of record NC_081408.1, on the reverse strand, counting down.
CATGAAGAACAATAACATTCCATTTTTCGCGTATGGATAATCCATGAACCTTCATTAAAGCTTTTTAAAGAGTGTAGCTCACTCGATCTTGTCAATGTACAACAATCTTATGATTTTGTAATGTTAGTATCATCTAACAACCAAAAAAATTTGCGAACTGAAGACTTACCCTGATTACTTGGACCAATTGTACCATTGCACTATTGGTAAATGCACACTCCAATGATAAATTTTAGGTGATTGAAGTTATTGTCATTGATGGCAACCCTATAATCCTATGACACCGGCAGGCACCAACACCGGCTTACCTTCCACTAGTTACAAGGATCTTGACAGGAACTACAGTCAATTGACATTGAATGATAGCCTTTTTCATTGATGCCAAAGGGGGAGTAGTAGAGGATGAGAAAAATGAGTAAGGATCACACAATTAATGTATGACAGAATAGATCATCTGCTCAGGGGGAGCACATAGTTTTGTTTAGACAATTTTGGTAAGATTTTTGGACAACACTTTTTGGATACAATTTTGGCTTTTTCTTATTAGTGTTGCCATCAATGCCAAAGAGGGAGATTGTTGGAAAATGCACACTCCAATGAGAAATTGTAGGTGATTGAAGGTATTTTTATTGATGGCAACCCTACAATCCTATGACACTAGCAGGCACCAGCACCGACAGACTCTACACCAGCATACAGTTCACCGGCAGCAGCAAAGATGTTTACCGGCACCCCAGCTGATAGGATTTTGTTTATTATATTTTGTATTTAATTGTAAAATCTTTGTGTAAGTTGACAAGGAAAATTGTAATAGGACTCATATAAGTATGAGATCTTGTAAATCATTTGTGTAAGCAAGAAAGGAATGTAATAGGAAGATGTGAATATTAAGGCAGATTTTGGAATAAGATTTATGGAAGTTGTATGAGCTTAAACCGATACTAAACCTGGCATAGCATATGTTGAACCGAAGTAGTACATGATATTGGATTTGCATAATCAATTTTTGTAAGTTAGTGAGACTTCCCTTTTGTAATTAAGAAGTGAGCTTTAGGCAGTTGGCCTTCCTACATGTGCAAGCCCCTATTGTAAGTAATATTCACTTATTGGCCAGTGAGTGAATATTGTGGGTCACAAATCCCAATAAGATTTTTCCCACATTGGGTTTCCTCGAAAAAAATATTGTGTTATGGTGTGCTTTCTATGTTGTGTTTATTGTTCTTATTTACTGTATTAATTCTTATTTACTGGTACACTATTTTGAAATATAATTCATTTAATAAGATCAAAAAATCCATTAACTAGTTAGATATTGATTCACCCCCCCCCATCTCAGTATCTTTGGGAATCCTAACATGCACCATTGAACAATTGATTTTGCATCTTTCAAGTTTGCATTCCCTTTGTACTTGAACTCTTCTCGTGCTAAAGCTCTTCCAATACATGCTCCCCTTTTCCATGCCTGACCTCAGAGAAATTCCACATATGTTGAATAGAAGTCAATTTATGCATCCTACTCAACCAATAAAACATCCGAGAGTTCTTAAATTGCGATGCACAATTATCTTACCATATGATATGTTGATGAAATGATATGCCTCCACTAGCCAAATCATCATAGAATATCTAAAAACAACCTTGCACAAAATCTGTAGAGTGTAAGTGATCATCACTAATGTAAAAATGATACTCCCTCAATATCTTCCTATCATCTTCCATACTATTATGTGCATGAATGAATCCTATACACACAAATATAGTAACTTGTGTGGAGTTGTAATATTGTGATTGCACCTTGTTCTATGGTTGTAGTGTGTAGTTCTCTGCAAAGTCAACAATTGAAACGATTGTATGAAGTGGAAATGTGTCCTTGCATGACTTAAATTGTGAGTCCGACCAACGAGCTCGATGGTTATGCCTTGCATACTCATACACTATATTCTCATCAAAGATACCCATAAAATGATACACTGGAATCTTCTCACTAGCCAATTCACTCCTTTTTGCTTCTTTTCCATCTTTTAGCATGTGGGCCATTGTCTTATATTTTCCAAATTCTACTAATTCATTACCAATTTCTTGTCCAATATCCATATGTTGAAAAATTTGTAAATGTCGCAATCCACCACAATCAACACATGTACCATCCAAGCAACACTTATTGTAATATACTTGACCATCTACTCTTTCACATGAGATGCTAGATATGAATTCCCTTGAATATGTCAGTGGACCATTTATGTTGCATTCCTGCAAAACATTGTTAGCATGCAAATCTATACATATGTGTTGATAAACATCATAATGGTTAGAAAATTCAATATGTACTCTACAACAACAAGTTGTGCGTGTGTGATTTATTTTGACATAAAAAGGCTTTACCATTTCAAAGAATCTTTGACTAATTTTAATTTGAGGATACATATGTTGAAACTTGGCAAAAAATTGTGTTTGAGTCCTATCCAAAAAATGTTTCGGATGTGGATCATGGATTTTACTACCAATCCTCCTTCTTACAACATCTCTTTGATTTGGAGAGACCCTTGTGTTAATCTTCCAAAAATCTTCAATTAGGGATCTCAGGGCTTCAACAATTGCTTTATCTTTCTGTGGCAGTCTACCGGAAAATGCTCATAACTCATTGTTATATGGATCCTCCACTCTTTGTCACCTTCTCATAGCTATCATTAGAGTTTGTCTACTTATCTTCAATTTTTTACTTGCCCTTCTAAGGAGGCGAACTTTCTTAGTTTGAGTGCTTACAATTGTTGATGTAATGACACGATGTGTGGAATTACTATCTTTTGTGTGTGAGTTAGAACCAACAGTGTCATATGCATTCATTAGATTCTTCGTAATAGATTTGTCCCTTGATTCAATCAATGTTCTTAGCCCAAGAATCTTCATTATGGGCCTAAATTTCAGATTTCTCATCATTTCAAAAAATAGTTGACATCTTCTTGTCTCATTTAAAGGCACAAAAAATATTTTCTATATCCAGTTAGCATGTCTTTGACAAGTATGCTTTGGAATCTTGTCAACCATTGGTTTCAAAACATTAGCATCAATATCAATCAAATACTTAGGCTTTCTATGCAAAACTCTAGGAGGTGTTCTCAAACTTTGAGTTACCTCAAGATTAGGAATGTCAATAACATTAGGGATAGGTGGCATACCTTGAAATTGAGGTGTACAAGATGTTGTAGCTCCAATACTTGATGTCAGTCCTGAAGTACTTGCAACGTCAAATGTCATAGAGGGAGTGCATTCAATATGACAAGTTGTAGACACCAACGGTGTACCAATAAGAGATGGTGTGCCTTCAACTTGAGATGTAAGAGATGGGGTGCCTTCAACTTGACTTGTGGTAGACATGCTCTCAACCTCAAGATTCAATTATCTCATTGCATAAAGGTTTTGCATCCATTGCCTTTGTGAGGCCAATTTTGTCTCTCTCTTAGATTGGATGGATATTTCATGTTCCTCTTCAATTGGCACCTCTTCAATTGGCACCTCTTCTTCTATGGTATTTAATTTCCTTTCTTCACGAAGTTGCTTCATTCCTTCTCTTTTTTTTGCATTCTTTGCTTGATGCTCTTCCGGAGTTACATTTTTTGGTCATTTCCTCGGCATGATGATGATTTCTACATGTACATGCACATAAAAGAGAATAAAGTTAATTCATAAAGAGATTTCAAGAGGCGTAAGGGGTAGTCCTAATGGATCTATGACTATCCTAATTATGTTAGGAGAGTCCTAATGCATCTATGACTATCCTAATTATGCATATGTTAAAATGGATATATGAAATAGAAATTATTTCATGTATTCCTTTTTTAAATTATTTCATAAGATCTTAAAAGGGATATATGGACTTGCAAATTTTGTTTTAAACCACTAAACAAATAATGTTCCTATGCAACTTCCTTCAAATGCATTGATAAATCTAATGTAAATCTAATAGGATTATAATCAATTTTGACTCACACTTTTATTCTAACATTTAAACAAAATAACACTTAATAAGTATTTGAATTATGAAAACAAGAAAATATTACCTCAATTATTCAAATTTGATAAAAAAAAACTATGTTCTTCCTCTTTGACATTGCCAAATGAAGAAAAAAGGTGGTGGAGAGCTGATGGAATGTATAAAATAACCTTGCATAAAATTTCAACACCATGCAAAAAGCATTTTTTTGTTTGATCATGCGCAAAAAGAAGACAAAATGAGAGAATGTGGGCTTGGATCATGGGTCAAGGGTCCCATATAACTGATTTTTAGTGCAACTCATTTGGCTAGCACCAAATTGGCGCTAGCCAAATGACTTCCATTGAAATTTTTTAACCTTACATAAATTTCTAGTCTATACCCTATAGTTTGATAGCCACAACCATAAAAATTAGACCATTTAAAACCTATAACAAATACCCTAGATCGTATGACCAAATATGTTAAATCCTTGACCCTATACAATAACCATATACCCTATAACCCAATATAATAATCAATATGAGGTCGTTATGGGTCATATTGTGTCCTATGACCCCTTAGGACACAATATGGTGTCATTATGGGTTGTATGATTTCCTAAGGGGTCATATGGTGTCCTATGAACCCTTAGGACACCATATGACTGCTTAGCTATCGTTAGCGATCATATTGAGTCTTAACGGGTCATATGGTGTGTTATGACCCCTTAAGACACAATATGACCCCTTAGGACACTTTATGTTGTCATTATGGGTCATATGGTGTCCTAAGGGGTCATACGGTGTCCTATGGGATCATAAGACACCTAATGACCACTTAGGACACCATACAACCCATAATGACACCATATGGTGTCCTAAGGGGTCATAGGACACCATATGACCCCTTAGGACACAATGTGAACCCTAACAACATGTAAGGGGTCATAGGACAATATATGACTTGTTACGACAGCATATGATCCCTTAGGACACCATATGACCACTTAGGACACAATGTGGTTTTGGTATGGGCCGTATGGTCTCCTAAGGGGTCATATGGTGTCTTATCTGGTCCTAGGACACCATATGACCCCTTAGGTGTCGTTAGGGATTATATTGTGTCTTAATAGGTCATATGGTGTGTTATGATCTCTTAAGACACCATATGACACCTAAGGACACAATACAAGCCATAATGACACCATATGGTGTCCTAAGGGGTCATATAGTGTCTTAAGGGGTCATAGGACACTTTATGACCCCTTAGGACACAATATGAACCCTAACAACATGTAAGGGGTTATATGGTGTCCTAAGGGGTCATAGGACACTATATGACCTGTTAGGACACCATACGACCCATAACGACACTATATGGTGTTCTAAGGGGTCACATGGTGTCCTGAGGGGTCATCTGGTGTCCTATGACCCCTTACAATACCATATGACATCTTAGGACACAATATGGGGTTGTTAAGGGTCATAGTGTCGTCAAGGGTCATATTGTGTCCTATGACCCCTTAGGAAACCATATGACCCCTTAGAACATAATATGGTTTTGTTATGGGTTGTATTGTTTTCTATGAACCCCTAGGACACCATATGACCCTTTATGTGTCGTTAGGGATCATATTATGTCTTAACGGGTCATATGGTGTGTTATGACTCCTTAAGACACAATATGACCCCTTCGGACACCTTATGTTGTCATTATGGGTCATATGGTGTCCTAAGGGGTCATATGGTGTCCTATGGGATCATAAGACACCTAATGACCACTTCGGACACCATAAGACCCATAATGACACCATATGATGTCCTAAGGGGTCATATAGTGTCCTAAGGGGTCATAGGACACCATATAACCCGTTAGGACACAATGTGAACCATAACGACACGTAAGGGGTTATATGGTATCCTAGGGGTTTATAGGACACTATATGACCCGTTAGGACACCATATCACCCCTTAGGATGCCATATGACCTATAACAACACTATATGGTGTTCTAAGGAGTCACATGGTGTCCTAAGGGGTCATATTGTGTCCTATGACCCCTTACGAAACCATATGACACCTTAGGACACAATATGGTGTTGTTATGGATCGTATGGTGTCCTAAGGGGTCATATGGTGTCCTATGGGGTCATAGGATACCATATGACCCCCTAGGTATCGTTAGGGGTCATATTGTGTCTTAACGGGTCATATGGTTTGTTATGACCCCTTAAGACACAACATGACCCATTACGACACCTTATGTTGTGACTATGGATCATATAGTGTCCTAAGGGGTCATATGGTGTCCTAAGGGATCATAAGACACCTAATGGCCACTTAGGACACCATACCACCCATAACGACACCGTATGACCCCTTAGGACACAATGTGAACCCTAACGATACGTAAGGCATTATATGGTATCCTAAGGGGTCATAGGACATGATATGACTCATTAGTACACCATATGACCCCTTAAGACACCATATGACCCCTTAGGACACAATATGGTGTTGTTATGGGTCGTATGGTGTCCTAAGGGGTCATATGGTGTCCTATGGGGTCATCGGACACCATATGACCCCTTAGGTGTTGTTGGGGATTATGATATGTCTTAACGGGTCATATGGTGTGTTATGACCATCATATGACCCCATGGGTGTCATTAGGGATTGTATTGTGTCTTAACAGGTCATATGGCATGTTATGATCCCTTAAGACCCAATATGAGCCCTTAGGACACCTTATGTTATGATTATGGGTCATATGGTGTCGTAAGGGATCATAAGACACCTAATGACTACTTAGGACACCATATGACCCATAATGACACTATATGGTGTCCTAAGGGGTCATAGGACACCAGATGACCCCTTAGGACACAATGTGAACCCTAACGACATGTAAGGGGTTATATGGTATCCTAAGGGGTCATAGGACACTATATGACTCGTTAGGAAACCATATGACCCCTTAGGACACCATATGACACCTTAGAACACAATATGGTGTCGTTATGGGTCATGTGGTGTCATAAGCGGGCATATGGTATCTTTTAACCACTTAGGACACCATAAGACCCCTTAGCACACAATATGGTGTTGTGATGGGTTGTATGGTGTCCTAAGGGGTCATATGGTGTCCTATGATAACTTACAACACAATATGAACCCTTAGGTGTTGTTAGGGATCATATTGTGTCTTAACGGGTCATATGGTGTGTTATGACCCCTTAAGACACCATATGACCCCTTAAGACACCATACGACCCATAATTACACCATATGGTGTCCTAAGGGGTCATATAGTGTCCTAAGGGGTAATAGGATGCTATATGATCCCTTAGGACACAATGTGAACCCTAACGACATGTAAGGGGTTATATGGTGTCCTAAGGGGTCATAGGACACTATATGACTTGTTAAGACACCATATGACCCCTTAGGACACCATATGACCCATAAACAACACTATATGGTGTTCTAAGGGGTCACATGGTGTCCTAAGGGGTCATATTATGTCCTATGATCCCTTAGGACATGATATGACCCCTTAGGACATAATATAGTGTCATTATGGGTTGTATGGTGTCGTAAGGGGTCATATAGTGTCCTATTACCCCTTAGGGCACCATGTGACCCCTTAGGACACAATATGGTGTCGTTATGGGTTGTATGATGTCCTAAGGGTCCATATGATGTCCTATGGCATCATAGGACACTATATGACCCCTTAGGTGTCATTAGGGATCATATTGTGTCTTAATGGGTCGTATGGTGTGTTATGACCCTTTAAGACACCATATGACCCCTTAGGACACCATACGACCCATAATGACACCAATGGTGTCCTAAGGGGTCGTAGGACACTATATGATCCCTTAAGACACAATGTGAACCCTAATGACATGTAAGTGGTTATATGGTGTCCTAAGGGGTCATAAGACACTATATGACCCATTAGGACACCATATGACCCCTTAGGACACCATATGACCCATAACAACACTATATGGTTTCCTAAGGGGTCACATGGTGTCCTAAGGGGTCATATTGTGTCCTATGATCCCTTAGGACACAATATGACCCCTTAGGACATAATTTTGTGTTGTTATCAGTTGTATGGTGTGGTAAGGTGTCATATGGTGTCCTATGACCCCTTAGGACACCATATGACCCCTTAGGACATAATATGGTTTCATTATGGGTCGTATGGTGTCCTAAGGGGTTATATGATGTCCTATGGGTTCATTAGACACCGTATGACCCCTTAGGACACCATACAACCCATTATGACACCATATGGTGTCATAAGGGGTCATATGGTGTCTTGAGGGGTCATAAGACACTATATGATCCCTTAGGACACAAAGTGAACCCTAATGACATCTAAGTGGTTATATGTTGTCCTAAGGGGTCATACAACACTATATGACCCGTTAGCATACCATATGACCCCTTAAGACACCATATGACCCATGACGACACTATATGGTGTTCTAAGGGGTCACATGGTACCCTAAGGGGTAATCTGGTGTCCTATGACCTATTAGGACACCATATGACCCCTTAGGAAACAATTGGGTTTGTTAAGGGTTAGAGTGTCGTCAGGGGTCATATTGTGTCCTAGGACCCCTTAGGACACCATATGACCCCTTAGAACACAATATGGTTTTGTTATGGGCTTTATGGTGTCCTAAGGGGTCATATGGTGTCCTATGAACCCTTAGGACATCGTATGACCCCTTAGGTGTTGTTAGGGATCATATTGTGTCTTAACAGGTCATATGGTGTGTTATGACCCCTTAAGACACCTTATGTTGTTATGATGGGTCATATGGTGTCCTAAGGGGAATATGATGTCCTATGGGATCATAAGACACCTAATGACTGCTTCAAACACCATACGACCCATAATGACAGCATATGGTGTCCTAAGGGGTCATATAGTGCCCTAAGGGGTCATAGGACACCATATGACCCCTTAGGACATAATGTGAACCCTAAAAGCACGTAAGGGGTTTATATGGTATCCTAAGTGGTCATAGGAAACTATATGACCCATTAGGACACCATATGTTGTCATTTTGGGTCATATGGTGTCCTAAGGGGTCATATGGTTTCCTATGGGATCATAAGACACCTAATGACCGCTTAGGACACCATACAACCCATAATGACACCGTATGGTGTCCTAAGGGGTCATATAGTGTCCTAAGGGGCCATAGGACACCATATGATCCCTTAGGACATAATGTGAACCCTAACAACATGGAAGAGGTTATATGGTATCTTAAGGGGTCATGGGACACTATATGACCCGTTAGGACACCATATGACCCATTAGGACACCATATGACCCATAATGACACTATATGGTATTCTAAGGGGTCACATGGTGTCCTAAAGGGTCATCCAATGTCCTATGACCCCTTAGGACTGCTTAGGACACCATATGACCCCTTAGGATATAATATGGTGCCATTATAGGTTGTATGGTGTCCTAAGGGGTCATATGGTGTCCCATGTGGTCATAGGACACCATATGACCCCTTATGTATCATTAGGGACCATATTGTGTCTTAATGGGTCATATGGTGTGTTAAGACCCCTTAAGACACCATATGATCCCTTAGGACACCTTATGTTGTCATTATGGGTTGTATGATGTCCTAAGGCATCATATGGTGTCCTAAGGGATCATCGCACCCCATAATACCATACTGACCCCATATGGTGTACTAGGAGGTCATATGGTGTCCTAAGGGGTCATAGGACACCATATGAACCATACTTACATGATATGGTGTACTATGGGGTCATATGGTGTTCTAAGGGGTCATAGGACACCATATTACCCCTTAGGACACAATATGACCCCTAATGACACCTAAGGGGTCATATGGTGTCCTATGACCCATTAAGACACCATATGGTATCGTTATGGGTTGTATGGTGTCCTATGACCACTTAGGACAACATATGGTGTCATTATGGTTCCTATGGTAACCTAAGAGGTCATATGGTGTCCTATGACCCCTTAGGACACCATATGACCCCTTAGGTGTCATTAGGGGTCATATTATGTCCTAAGGGGTCATATCGTGTCCTATGACCACTTAGGACTTAGAGAGAGGAGGGAGTGAGGAAGAAACTGAGGGAAAGAGGTGAGAGAGGGAATTAGATGGGTGTAAGGATGGAGAGGGATATAGCTCAAGGGATAGTATAATAAGGGAATTGTGAGAGCTAGAGAGGGGAGGGACAATGAAGAGTATGTATCTATAAGAATGAAGAGCCCGAGAAGAGGTAAGGGGAGAGAGAGAATATGAGATCTAGTTCATAGAGAGAGATGGAACTATGAGGGAAGGGAGATAAAGAAGGGAGAGGTGAGATGGAGGTTTCTATGTACACATTTAGCGCTCTCCCTATTTTGCATGTGCCAAATGTGGAATATGGACCACATTTGGCGAGTGCCAAATGGTAAAATCCATTCATCACAATTGGCGCATGCCAAATAGGGCAAGCACCATATTTGGTGCACCACAAATGGCCTGCTTTGGGAAACACCAAACCTATGGGTTGGATTTACCTTTGGCATCCAACCCAAAGGTTTGGATGATCATTTCAAGCTAGAGATGTGTTTTTATCAAAACATTGAAATTTTTGACATATTTTTGGTCATGCTCTTTGTCAGGTTTGCATGTGTTTTAATGAAGTTAAAAAAAAATACCGTGGTAAACTTGAGCTCCCTCTTAGCTATCCAACAATGTAATTTATTTTAAATTTTGATTTCATTAAGTCTTTCATCTATAATTTCTTTTGTCAGTGTGTCTGTTTTTTGTCAAAAACCAACATGCACTATTTTGGGTATAGATTTTTACACATTCTTTAGATTTTAAAAAAGCTTACATTTTTAGAAACTAGACTCCATTCTACACAATTTAAAAAAAAATATTGATTTTTGATTAGTTTTCAATGATTTTAGGGGGGAGTACACTCAAATTTCTGTTTTTCAGGATGTGTCTGCTTTGAAAATTAGTAAAAAATCATATACTCATTAAAAAATAAGCTGAAAAATCTGGCATAAACTACAAGGTGTTAGCTAATTTATCACTAAAGAGATTTTAAAAATTCAAAAAGAAAGTTAACATTTTAGGGGGGGCACAACATATGCTATGTTATATTTTTTGCATAAAAATAGGATCACTTTTTGTGGCCCCCCTTTTTGAAGCCCTTAATCTCCACCATTTTCAAAACATATTAGTAGTTTAGAAAGTAGACTCGAAGCACTGTGACTCTTGTTCTTGTTGCATCTTCAAATTTGGAGTGTAATTAGGTTCAATTTGTCATTGAAGTTCAGACTTTGCTGATTTCAAAAGAAAAAAAGTGGCATCTTAAGACCCCCTTTTGGTACCACAACTTGGTGCACATACCCATGACACAATTTTGAAATGGTTTATTGATTGGATAATATGTAAATGTATTGAGCCGACATATTGTATCGCATCAAGACTTATTTGTAATTGATTTACATGTAATATCTATAGTGAGTCGACCTCATCATCTAGTCTTAGGTTTTGTATAAATGATTGTAAGATTTTATTTGAAGATTAGGGGATATCATATGAGTGTGTGCGAATATTGAAGATCATTGTGAAGAGCAGATCCTTGTGTGAATCACACAGATATTATTTGAAGGTTGAAGGAAGGGTTATGAGGGTGTGTGGCAGTCAAGTTCAGAGCTTAAACCAGTACTGAATCCAACATTGCATATGCTATTCTGAAGTAGTACATTGTTATTGGATTTAACCATCCAATTGTAGTTAGTGTGACTCCTATTTTGTGATTGAGTAGTGAGCTCTAAGCGGTTGGCCTTTCTACATGTGCAGACCCCATTTGTATATACTTACTATCTATAGTAGTATCATCTGATTATGGGTAAGGTTTCCCACCATGTTTTTTCCCCTTACAGGGTTTCCACGTCAAAATATTTGTGTCATGTGTTGTGGATGTTGTTTCTCTTTCTATTTCATGTATTAAGTTATATCAGTACTGTTATAGCTGTTAATCTATTTTATCACCATTAAGTTTCATTTACCAGCACTAAGTATTAAGTTGGAATAATTGGTTTTGGGTTATAATTCATTGACAACTGGTTCATAATTGATTCATCCCCCCTCTTAGTTGTCCTTCCCGGTTTCTAACACTATTACCAGATCAACAAAGAACTTGTTGTTCTCTAACTATTACAATAGTTAAATCCCTTAATCGGGTAAGCTTTAACAAGAGTGTTGTTGAAATCCTCTAACTAGGTGATCCATTAGCTTGGATTTGAAATCCTCCATCGAGGTTACCTCTAACAGGGTATTACCTTTAACAGGGTATTGTAGTTAATCCCTTAACCGGGTGGTCCTTAACCGGATCTATTTTTAATAGGACATTATTGTATAAGCTTCTAACAAGCCTTGGATCCTAATAGGACAAACTTCAGAAGAGTTCAGAATACTTGTGGGTATTCACCCCCATCGTGGTTTTTCCCATTTGGGTTTCGATATGAAAAAACATTGTGTCAAGTGGTGAATGATTTTGTGGATGTGTTTTTTATATGGCTGATATGAATGGCTGGTAAATCCACTTAGATATGTTTAGATGACCAAAAATTATCTGAAATGTACTATTATTGATATTAGTGAAGTGGTTTAATATTTTGGTTAAATGGTATTTGAGTTTCAGATCTGTTGCATTGTATCATTGATGTTTTGGTCAACCGGTAAAGTTTGATAGTGCAGTTGCAATTTTTGATACAGTGACTAAACCGGTTAGTTTAATGATTGGACTCAGAGTTGAAAGTTTGTTTGGTGAAATTTTAGTTTATTTTCTAGCTACTAATTCAGCCCCCGCTCTTAGTAGTTGACCAGATCCTTATAGTTTCATCATATTATCAATTGGTATCAGAGCTATCCAAGTCCTCTTGAGTTTAAGCCTAATAGCTTGAGGAAAATATATAGGAGAACATGATGAAGAAAGAAGATTTGAAGTTCAATAGAGAAAACTACAAAATCTAGAGTGATAGGATGAAGATCTATATGAAGAGCTTACGAAGTCAATATTGGGAACATGTTGTTACTAAATATAACTTGCCTAGTGGGATTCTGATAGATGATCAAAAGGAGCAACAAGAGAACAATCAAGAATCGGAGGCCATCATCAGTTCCTTGTCCGATTTAGAATATGTTGATGTTCATGGATTGGAGACTTCATATGAAGTATGGAAGAAACTGGAAGAAATATATAGCAGTGATGAGCATGTTAAGATTGCCAAAGAAGAGAGTCTTACAAGAAAATTTGATGATATGCAGATGGCTGAAGGAGAAAACATTAAACAGTGTGGTTAGAGGATCAAGGAGATTATCGGAGAAATTAAAAGTGTTGGAGGTACAGTGGAGGATACCACTATGGTTAGCAAGGTGTTGAGAACCCTTCTACTGGTCTATGCCATCCGAGTTGCAACCATTCAGGAACTCAAATATATTGATAAGACAAAGGTAACTCTTGATTCTATCATTGGTAAATTAACTACATTTGAATTAAATTGTTTTGATGGAAGTGTTCAGAGATTAGAATCTGCATCTAAAGCCTTAGTCTCAACCCCACCAGTAAGGAAATGCAGAGAAGTGAGCTACATTCATGAGTCTAGATGCAGCAGAGAGGTAGATGATGAAAAAAGTCTAATTGAGCTTGAAGCATTGTTGGCCAAGTGGTTACCCAGAGGTATTGATAAGTACAAAGGTAAACTACCTTTGAAGTGTTTTGCATGTAACCGGATTAGACATATTGCTGCTAACTGTCCAAATGGAGATAATGAGGAAAAATGTGAGAAGTATAGGAAGTATAAAGGCAAAGGTAAAAGAAATTTTCTTATTGCAGTGGATAGAGGAATTATTGATGAAGAATCTAAGGAAGATGCAAATGAGGACATTCTCTTTGTTTCTATTAAAGAACAGATATCAGATCAGAGGGCATTGGTCTCTGACATGGATAGTTCAGATGGCTGGATTATAGACAGTGGTTGTTCACACCACATGACCAATGACCAGAGTCTGTTTCTTACTTTGAGGGAATTTGATGGAGGTGTTGTCAGATTTGGGAATGACTCACCCTACATGGTGAAAGGGAAAGGACTCATCTCCCTGAATGGTAAAAGTAGTGTAGATGATGTCTACTAGGTTGAAGGACTAAAACATAATCTTTTGAGTGTTGCTCAACTCAATGACAAAGGTTACCCACTGGAATTCAACACTGGAGTATGCAAGATTTATGGAAGCAAAGGTGAATTGATTGCAACCAAAAAATAGACCAGAGGTAACTTGTTTCATTTAAACTCTAAAGTCAATAGTTTTTTAATTATAAAAGTAGAAGATAGTTGGCTTTGGCATCAGAGATTCTGTCATGTAAATTTTGATAACATTGTAAGAGTCAGTAAGTACAAATCAATAAGATGTTTTCCATAGTTGGACAAACCAGTGAATGATTTGTGCAAGGAATGCCAATTAGGGAAAATGACATCCTCAACCTTCAAGAGCAAATCTTTCTCAGCTGAACATTTACTAGATTTGGTTCATACCGACCTTTGTAGACCAATGAGGACTAGGCATATTCAAGGTGATCGGTACTTCATGATATTTATTGATGATTGCTCAAGGATAATGTGGGTCACATTCTTGAAAGACAAGATAGAAGCATTTAGCAAGTTTAAGGCATTCAAAGCCTTAGTTGAAAATTAAAGTGGAAGAAATCTTAAGTGCTTAAGAACTTATCAAGGTGGTGAGTTTACTTCAGAGGAATTCACTAGATACTATGAAAACAATGGAATTAAGAGGCAACTTTCTGCACCTAGGACACCACAGCAAAATAGTATTGCAGAAATGAACAACCGGTTAGTAGTGGAAGCTGCTAGGACTATACTAATTCAAGGAGGTGTGGTTAAGATATTCTGGTGAGAATTTGTTAGCACAACTTTTTATACAGTAAACTAGATACTGGTTAAAAGAGATATGAGTACTGGTATAGTAGATCACCAAATGTTAGTTACTTCAAAAAAATTGGTAGCAGATGTTTTATCAAAAGAAGTGATTGTATTGGTAATTTTGATGCCAAGAGTGATGAAGGCATATTTCTTGGTTACTCCACCAAGAGCAAGGCTTACAAGTGTTACAACAACCAGACTAAGAAGATCATTGAAAGTGTAAATGTCTGAGTAGATGAATTTCCTGAAAGTTCAGGTGAAACTAGCAAGGAGAAGGAAGAAGAAGAACCTTACACATTGTTTTTGGAACCAGAACCAGTAAAGCTAGAAGTTGATGAACTAAAAAAAGAAGCCCTAGTTCAATCAGAACAGGAAGGTCCAGAAAAAGATGAAGAAAGTGAAGAAGAAGAACCTCAAAAACAAGATCATGTTATTCCAACGTATGTTAGACTCAATCATAGCCCCGATAAGATTATTGGAGACATGAATGTAGGTGTACTAACTAGAACAAGGCTTCGAGAAAACTCATGTATGATTTCAACCATTGAGCCTAGAACTGTAAAAGAAGCCTTTGTAGATCAAGACTGGATCAAGGCAATTGAAGAAGAACTTGACCAAATAGAGAAGAAAAATACATGGTCACTGGTACCCAGACTAGAGAACAAGAATGTAATAGGTACAAAATGGGTATTCAGAAATAAAGTGATTGAAGATAGAGTAATGGTCAGGAATAAAGCCAGACCGGTATGCAAAGGATATGAACAAGAAGAAGGTGAAGACTATGGTGAGACATTTTCACCAGTTGCGAGATTCTAAGGAGTAAAGACTCTAGTTGCATTTGCAGCATACAGAGGATTCAAAGTATATCAGATGGATGTTAAGTCAGCATTCCTAAATGAAATATTGGAAGAGGAAGTCTACATTGAACAACTAGATGGTTATGCTTTAACTATAGAAAAGGATATGGTGTGCAAATTACATAAGGCATTATATGGATTGAAGCAAGCACCAAGAGCATGGTATGAAAGATTGCACTCTCACTTAGTGAAGATAGGTTTTCAAAGAACCAGTGAAGACAATAACATATATCTCAAGAAATAAGGAGATAAGATACTGGTAAGTGAGGTATTTGTGGATGATATGATTTTTGGAGGAAAGGATGATATGTGTCATAATTTTGATAATAAAATGAAGAATGAGTTTGAGATGTCACTAGTAGGTGAGATAAAAAAATTTCATAGGTTTGCAAATCCAACAGATGAAGAAAGGTATTTTTGTCACACAGTCCAAATATGTGAAAGAAGTGTTGAAGACTTTTGGAATGGGAGACTGTAAACTAGTTGGAACACCAATGGTTATAGGCTGTAAATTTTCTAAGGAAGATGATTCTACATCAGTTGATGAAAAGGAGTACATGTCCATGATAGGTAAACTACATTATGTTGTCCATAACAGATCGGACATTGCTCATGCAGTAGGATTAGTTACCAAATTTCAGATAAGCCTGAAGGATTTACACATGATTGCAACCAAAAGAATTTTTAGATACCTGAAAGGAACAATTGATTATGGATTATGGTATCCATATGCAAGAGATTTTGATTTAAAAGTCTATACAGATGCAAATTGGGTAGGCAATGTTGATGACAGGAAGAGTACAACCGGTGGAAAAAAATTTCTTGGAGGTAGATGTGTCTTGAAGTAGCAAGAAACAGAGTTCTATCTCTCAATCAACAACAGAAGTTGAATATGTTGCAGCATATATGAATTGTACCCAAGCAGTTTGGATGAAACACATTTTGGAAGGTTTCAAGTTGAAGATATTAGAACCAGTAAGAATTTTTTGTGATAACACAAGTGCTATAAATATTTCTAAAAACATGGTGTTTCATGCTAGAACAAAGCATATTGAGCTAAAGAATCATTTCTTGAGAGAGAGAGTGCAAAGTAAAGATGTGTCACTGGAGCATGTATCTACTAAAGAACAACTAGCAGATATCTTTACTAAACCTCTACCTAAGGCTACATTTGAGTATCTTAGAGGTAATTTAGGGGTTGTACCCCTACATGAAGTTAATTAAGAATATGTGGAAGACATCAATCCCGAAGCCTATTGAATATCTTGAAGAAGGATTGGTGTAGAGTGGAGCTACTCGACAAGGGGAGCAACTAGTTGCAAATCAATGAAGCATGAAACTCTATGGTTTAACTTCACTTTGGCATTGATGTCAAAGGGGGACACAAACTATATATGATTGATAGCCAGTTACTAGCTGAAGACATGAAAATACAGTTGAAGGAGAGTATATGCAAAAATGTAAACCATGATTCCTATACCTGTGTATATGCTTTACTCTCAATCATCACAATAAATAGGTATTGATATTTATATTGCCATCAATACCAAAGGGGGAGAATGTTGGCATTGCATGAAGATTGCATTGATGAAGTATAGTGTTGTCATTGATATCAATAGTAATCGGTAAGGAAGATGTATTGCAACTGGTAAAGATGTAGTTAAGAAACTGGTAGTAAAGTAGTGAAGGAAACTGATAGTATTATTGAAGCAGAGAGATCAATCAATAACCCTAGCCTGTTGATAAGAAAAACCCTAACCGATGGAGCTTGGAGAATCGGTTGTGATGATCTATGACCAAATGATGATCGAAGATGAAGATGCCATGTATCATGTTGCACGTGATGATATTGAAGTAGATTTGGCACATAGAGATAACCGTTTATCTTGATAATGATCAAATGCATAGCATGAAGTGAAAAATGTGTGATGAGCTACAGGATCCAATGTGCAGTGATCCAAGAGTAGTTGAAGTTCTCTTGAACAATGTGTAGTTGATTGCTATTTAATCTAATGGTCAAGATTGAACCAATATGTTTATAATCTCAATGAGATTTGTAGATTTTGTGTTGTGTTACCGACCTATTGCATTTTCTTATAAGGTCGATGATTTGTTTCAATAGAGTGTTGGAAAATTTGGTTAAGTGTGTGAGTGATTGTTGATGAACCAGAAAGTGTGTCTACAGAATGTTGTGAAGGTAGATAAGAGTAGAAAAGGATCTGATTAAGAAAGGAAGTGCTATTATCAGATCAACAAAGAACCTATTGTTCTCTAGCCATTACAACAGTTAAATCCCTTAATTGGGTAAGTTTGAATAGGCTTATTGTTGAAATCCACTAACTAGGTGATCCATTAGCTTGGAATTGAAATCCTCCATCGAGGTTACCTCTAATAGGGTATTACCTTTAACAAGGTATTGTAGTCAATCCCTTAATTTGGTGGTCCTTAACTAGATTTGTTCTTAACAGGACATTATTGTATAAGCTTGTAACAAGGCTTGGTTCCTAACAGGGTGAACTTTAGAAGAGTTCAGAATACTTGTGGGTATTCATCTCCACCGTGGTTTTTCCCATTTGTGTTTCCACGTGAAAAATCATTGTGTCAAGTGATGAATGATTTTGTCGATTTGTTTTTTATATGGTTGAAATGAATAACTAGTAAATCCACTTAGATATGTTTAGATGACCGAAAATGCTCTAAAATGTGCTTTTACTGATATTAGTGTAGACATATAAATTTGTCCACTTTCCTAAATGAATATTTAATATTTATTTTAACCTCATTCCTCTTATTAATTAAATTCTTAAAAAAAAATTTCTTCATTTTCATCTATTTGATTAAATAAATTATTCAATTTATCTAATTAAATTCACCTAAACCTTTTCTATCCTTTAATTAAATAAATCACTCTATTTAATTAAATCCCCTTTCTCCCTTTTTAATTAAATTTACATTTAATTAAATTAATCCTTGCAAATAAATAAATCTAATTTATTTATTAAATCCCTCCACTTGTATTTATGCAAGTTGCATCTATTTTAGTTGAAATAAAATAATTTTATTAAAATCCTTTTCCCTCATCCACTTGCATTTTCCTACATCTCCCACTTGTCTCCTAAACCCCTTCTAGATTCTTCTAATCACTTACAATTTAGCCTAATTCATCTCCTAATTATTGTCACATTCCTAAGCAAAGGGAAGTCACTTCTGAAAGCCTCTAAAGTCTTTGAAATGCATTAAAGGTTTTATGTTTTCAACAATCTAACCCTCAAAGTCTTCCTAACCATTAATGGTTAACTCAACCTTCTTTCATGGTTAGAGAATTTCTCTCTAACTTAACCCTCAAAAAAGCCAAGGATCTCATCAATCATTCATGGGTTTAACCTTGGTTATCCTATTAACCCTTGCACAAGATTTTACCCCTTGGGTAAAAGCTTTATCCATTAGATAACCCTAACCTTAACCCTTATATCCTAGGGTAACCTTCATGTCTCCTCAAGCATTTAATGCTTCTTACATCTCCTCTCAAGCAACCCTTTGTTGACAATTGTCACCATTTCATTGGTGATAATTGTAAACATGGATTGATTAACTTGCAATCCTAGCTCTTGTTAGGATTATTCAACCTTGACCATCCATTGCCCTATTTTCCCTATAAATAGAGCTCTCATTCCTCATTTTTCATAATCATCCAAGCTTTTATGCATCTACACTGTAGCCTAAATTACTAAACATTTTAGCCTCTCTTTGTTAAATCATCATAATAGCATTTTAGAAGCATTTCAACATATCATGGAATATTTATGTTAGGATAGTATATTGTTGCTAGGATAATTTGCTACACTTTTATCATATCATCATCTTCATATTAGATTAATCACCATATATATCTTAGAATGCATTCATGCATATAATTCAAACATCACTCATTCTTGGAGTTGTCATTCCTAAGTCACTTTGCTCAATGATCTGAGAGAAAAATATTGACTTTAGGGATCTTGTGAGATAGATAACAATGGGACGCCCCTTGGGAAGTTGAACTAATTGGATTAGTTCATATACTTGCACCAAGAGTCTCATTGGTGTGCGAGTCTTTTGGATTTGAGTTATTCATTTTTGTCATTGCATTTTCTCACATACATTTCTGTCACCCACCGTGGGGCTCATCCCCATAAATAACATTCTTTTTTGTGCAGGACAAGGATTATAAGCATTCTAGAATACCCTTTTAGTACATTTGAAGTATACTTTAGCGTATCTGTGGTAAACAACAGTGCATTCATCGCACTGTTTGGTGCATAGGAGCCTTCTTATAGCACTTTGGAGCTTATTTTTAGTGCATAACAGTCTTTGTTTCTTTCTTGCACATAGAGGTATCAGCGTAGCACGTAGGAGTAATCCTTTAATGCTTTTATACCTTTTGTAGCATATCTATGCAGAAGTTCAGTGCATAACTCTGATAGTGAAAAGGGATAGTTTGTAATAGAGATAAAATTAGGCTTGTGTAAGCCCGCCTAAGGTTTTAATTTTTTTAACTAACCTTCCTTTATTGCAGGTTACTAATCATTTCTTGCACATTGGAGGAATTAGATTTAGGAATTTGATTGTTCTTTTTTCCTAGCTTTTCAAGTTGGTTTAAAAAGAATTCATTTCCTGTTGGTTAAAAAGAATCTCATCATTTGTTTGGTGCTTAAAACAAGACCTTACTTTCTATTTTGCAAAAGGTTAAAAATAATTACAAACAAACCTTTATTTTTGCATAGTTAAAAGGGATCTCACTTTCATTTTAGTGCAAGTTAAAAAGAACCTCATCATTTCTTTGGTGTTTAAAACAAAACCTTACTTTCTAGTTTGCAAAAGGTTAAAAAGAACAACAAACAAACCTTTATTTTTTCAAAGTTAAAAGGGATCTCACTTTCATTTTGGTGCAAGATAAAAAGAACTTCATTGACAATTGGTTGCACAATTTTTATTTTGTTGACCAAGTTTATTTCCTAAAGTTTTGAAACACACATTTTTCTATGAAGAGATAAAAAGAAAACCATGCTTGTTGGAGCAACATCTCCAAATAGATCTTAGCAAATCATTGCCTTGAAAGATAAAAAGAATATTGTTTATCTTGTCTCGAAAGTGTAAGGTACATGTTCTCCCCTTAATTGGGTGACCAAAAAGCCAAACCACTCTTATGCTTTCTTTTACTTCAAGCAATTAAATCCTTTATAAGGCTCGCTCTCCTGAGTTTCCCTTATGGTGCCATTAATGGTCGGAGAGAAGGGAACGACCTAAGTGGGAAACAACTTTATCACCAAGTGTTCCAACCCACTATAATCAAATGTGGAGGCTGACAAAAGTCCCCTTCAATAGTTTTTCTCAGTGATTAGTCTTCCCCTAGTATCTTTAAGATACGTAAAGCCTTTGTTCTAAAGGCTACGAAGCCTCCTGAGGGATTTTATCATTGAAGACCAAATGAAAGCTTGATTACGAACCTTAGCATTAGAAACTTTGAACTGAGTTAGTCGCCAAACATTGGCAATATCATAGTGCAAGGCTGGGGAAGAATCTGCCCCCAAGATCACTCACCATATATCTCCCAAGATAATTACTCAATTGTGAAGCAATTCACTTTGGGTTAATTTTTGGCAAAAGGCAAAAAAATAGGTGCCCTCTATGGGGTGACAAGGTTGTTTGAGTTGTCAGAGTATCGAGACTAGTGCGCTATGATATTGTCAATGACCCTTGAATAAAGAGTCTTCTTGATCTGTCTTTTTGTAATCCAAACCAGTGAAAACATCGGGGATTTGAAAACATGCTCAAAAAAACATACACTACTTGTTTAGCTTAGACGAATTGTTATCTCTTCTATATGTCATGTTTTCAAGTCATTTCAGAAAATCATCCATCAAATCACAAGTTTTATTTTTCAACATCACAGCAGAAACACCAAACAAAGAAATCAGGATAGTTAGCACATAGGAACAACAACCTAGCACGTCTCAAACATTCAATAGCACATTTGCACCAAAACTTAGTGCTTTCATCAATCAACTTAGCACATGATCAATATCATACTAGTAAAATTTCAGGTAGCGCTTATCAAAATCATTATAGTGCATTCAAGCATTAGCCTAGGGCATTCAAGACATATTATAGCACTTTTGTATCAAACATTAGTGCGTAACAAGGACATATTAGCGCATAACCTATCCAACAAATTTATTATCAAACAATCTGAAATAGCATGTGGGAAATGCAGCATAATGCATAGTGAACATTCTGTAGCACTTCAAGAACTTTCTTTGGAACTTTCTTTGGCACTTTCAAGTCCTTTAGTGAATCCAGCAACAAAACTTTGAAAAATATCATTAGTGAGAAAACTCCCAAATCCAACAAAGAATTCTTAGAATGATTTATTCAAATCATTAACTAGCTTGAGATCAGACTTTATCCAGCAAAATTAAGGAGTATCAGAGCAGTGATCAAAGTTCCACCATCTAGTGGATCCTATAAAAGCAATATCTAGTTAGGTCCTCAAGTTGTCAAATCAAGTTTCCATATCAGGATACTTTATCCATATCATTTGACACAATTTGTCGTGGAGGCAAATCGAACTAAACCTCTACTTGATAAAGTAAACTTGAGTATTCAAACAAAGTATCCCAATTCAACATCAATATCAACCCTTGATCATTTGTGTATGACCACTCCTCATATTTTGAGAAGAGCAAGTCTTCATCAAAAAACTAAGTTGAAGAAGAGACAACCTAGTTCTAAGTCACTTATCAAAAGGAATAAATTTCTTTATATCAATCATCAACTCTTTGCATCACATCACGCATTCTTGCATCATATACGGTTGTATATTGAAGGAAAAACAAACAAATTTGACAAAGAGCCCTTGAGAAGTAGGGCTTGCATTCAGAAAGCGACATTCAACCAATGCCTAAATAGTGGAGGAAGGATCAAGCCTGCTTTGTTCCCAAAGTTTCTTATCACTTATAACGAAGCTCAGCCTGAGCCACCAACTTCACCAATAACCCCAATAGAAGAAGAAGAATTCATCACGATAGAGATATATTAATGCCCACTATCACTCAATATCAGAGAAACAAAAAGAAGGAATCACAACAAGAATCGAGTATGGGTCATAGATTGTCCAATCCTTTTGATGAGTATGCAAACATCGAAGAGACAAGGAAAAATATCTTCTCATGCTAACTAGAAAAGGAGTCAACATTCCTAAGGATTTCAATACAAAAAACTTAAGGAATATAGATGAGAGAATTTCAAGAACAAGGTCAAGAAACTATGCCTATCAAGAACAACAAAGAGAAGAAGAGACACGTGATTTAGAAAACTATGCAACCAAGATCGTACCCGTGAACAAGACCATGCCAACAATGAAGACAATCTTAATGATGAGGGGAAGCTCCCCATCGAAGAACCAATGCACCCATGGTTGTTCTTGTACAACAACTACAAACATTGCAAAGACAAATGCAGGACATGCAACAAGGAACTACAGTACGATACTCCTTAGATGAAATATGACCTTATCCTTTTGATAGGAGATTGAACATGGTACCTTTTCCCCCAAATTTAGATATACCAAAGTATGACGAATACGATGGTAAAAGTGATCCCCATGATCACATTCGGGAATTTTGTACCATGAGCTTAGAATTTGCTCACGATGACACTTACTTAATGAGATTGTTCCCAATAAGTTTGGGAGGGAAAACAATGGAGTGGTTGTCTAAACTTACACCTCCCATTAGATCATTTGATGATTTGGTAAACAAATTCATAACGCAATACTCCTATAACATTCAACACGCAATCACCATGCTAGATGTGTGCAACACAAAACAAAAGAGAAATGAAACATTCATGGTGTTTCTACAATGGTGGAGGCGCATGGTTTCAAGATATCCCCGAGATGTGCCTGAAAAAGAAAAGATGGAAATCTTCATTGACAATCTAAATAGTGAGATGAGTTATCAACTCAAACTCCAATGCATACCATCTTTTGCAAAAATTATAGAAAATGGTATCCAAGTAGAGGAAGCTTGCATCAAGAAATGAACATTGAAGTTCTTTACAAAAGGTGTTAATTC
This sequence comes from Cryptomeria japonica, assembly GCF_030272615.1. Lineage (NCBI taxonomy): Eukaryota > Viridiplantae > Streptophyta > Pinopsida > Cupressales > Cupressaceae > Cryptomeria > Cryptomeria japonica. Next base: position 74,379,076 of record NC_081408.1, on the reverse strand, counting down.
GTCAAACAATAACACCTTTAACAATAAAAATAATAACAACACTTTAGAAAAATCTAGATTTTGGACAAGGAACAAAAACATTGTTAATGATGGGGTAGTTGATGCCAACAATGTGAAGTCTAAACAACCAGTGTTGACTTTATCAAGCAGCCCACCTTCCAATAATGATAAAAAAAGTGCTAATCAAGGCACTAACACTTATCAACAAAATACCACTCAAGGAGCTTCAACATCAAACCCCAACAAAAATCATCAAGGCAACAACACTAACCAAGGCAATAACACTAACTAAGGAAATAACATAAACTAGAGAGGAAACACCAATACTTTCCCATATTGACGCATATACATGCCATTAGGAAAAACCTTAGAATCAACATTTCAGGAACTCTTGGCAAATAAGATCATCACATTTCCAGCCACAAGCAACTTTGAACCCTGAGTCAAACCACCTTGGTGGAATGACTCACATTATTGTGATTTTCATCGAAACAAATGGCATAACACAAATGATTAAATGAGGCTAAAGAACATAGTTCAGGACATGATAGATAGGGGCAATTTAACAGTTGATGGTCACAAAATGAATGGTGACCATGAAGCCTTCAAAAATCCTCTTCCAAATTATGACAAGGGAGGAGCATCAACATCAAACAATACCAAAGGAGCTCGTATTAATCACCTATACGAGAACACCATCAATCACATATTGACATATGAAAATCAAGTAAATGTCATAAAAAATAAGGACAAACAAGAAGATGCATCGATAAATGTGACAACCAGAGTGCAAAAATATGTCTTGGAAGGGAACATATCAACATCAACAACTCTCCCCAAGATTCAATATAACTTGGTTACCCAACTACGAAGAACTCTTGCTTAGATATCTATACTTGAGTTACTCAAACTCTCACCAAAACACAAGGATATCTTGGAACAAGAACTTATTGAAACAAACATTCCAAATTTTCTGGATATTGATTGATTCCAAGCCATGGTGGCCCATATGACAGGGCCACATAACATATATTTTTTTGAACACGATGATGTCTCCTTGAATCATCTGCATAACACCCCACTCCATATCGAAGTCTTAGTCTATAAACATTGAGTAAAAAGAGTGTTAATAAATGGAGGATGTAGTCTCAATATATGTACTTTAAAGCTTATCCATGCATTGGGCTTCTCTAAGCAGTCTATTGATCCAAAAAATAAAATCACCATCAAAGCCTATAATGATGAAGAGAGATCGTCTAAAGGAACTCTAATACTACCCATACATGTAGGTCCTGCACAAAAAGACACCATGTGCCAGGTCTTGGACATAGACTTGACATACAATATACTATTGGGTTGCCCATGGATCCATGAAATGCAAGCAGTGTCTTCCACATACCTTCAATGTATCAAGTTCCATTACAACGGATAGGAAATTTCAATATCTGCAGATAATAACCCTTTTTAGTATTGCAATGCTATGGGGGTAGCTCAAGATAGCCTGGTTCCACACAACAGGGAGGCCCAAGCTTCCTTAGCATCCAATCATCATCAAGAAGAACTCAAGGCTACATCCATAGACTTTAAGCAAAAGATAAGACCAATGCATGGGGGAGTACTCTTTTGAACCTTTATGTCTATCTAAATTACAAACGTCACCAAAATATTATAAAAAACCTTCCACATCAAGACATCAGGCAGCATAACCCATCACCAAGTTTGATGGTAAATTTATCCAACTAGGCACACTGGCCAATGAATCAGAAGAGAAAGACATCCTTAGTTGGCTATACAAGGACAAAGAAGAAGTCAAAGTTGCTACCATAGAAGTGGTTGTACCAACAAAATAGTATGGAAATGGCTTCCAAATCATGCAATGAATGGGATACAATGACAAAGGTCCTATTGGCAAGCATCAAGAAGGCATTATAGAACCCCCTACAACCTCCTTCATAATTTTCAAGAGACAAGACAGGACTTGGGTATGGACAACATGTGTTAGCTATATAGAAGAAAAATAACTATCAAAAACCTCAGTGGAGAGCTAAGAAAAAATATAATGAAAACTCATGGCAAGAAGCACTACACCAAGCAACAAAAACAACAAGGAAAGAGAAAAAGCATCAAGAAAATGAGAAACAACAAGAAGAGTTGGCCATTCAAAGGGAGGAAGCTTCTTATAAGAAAGTGCATCATGTGCAAGAACCTAATCAAACCAAGGTGAAACCGCCACCTGCAGAAATTGCTACTCACAGAAGGGAAACAGTATACAAACAAATGAAAAGATTACAAGAAAGAACCAACCCTGAATTAGAACAAGCTACTAAACTGGTGTCAATAATCATTGATCTTTTCTCACCATACAACAGACCTGTCAAATACAACGAGGTAACCAGGGACAGTGATTTTGAAACCGATTCCAATGAATGAGTGGGATAGTTGTTCTGATATTACTGAAGATATTGAGGTGGATACCATCCATGTACACACCCCTTTCTCAGGAGGGATGAGGCTCAGAATCTCGACCGCTTGAATTCAGACCACGACATATCTACAAGGCTAGTAAGAATGAGCAGCGATAATACAAACAAGGCAACACTGAAGATAATACCATCGAAGACCTCCAAAATATCATAGACCTCACCAATATCCCAAAGAACTATAATGATAACTCCATCTTGACACTTACAACAGCTTATCTTAACCCACCAAAGGACTCCTTACCACTCATATATCTCGATCTCATAGATTGGGAAGAACTTGAACATCACGATACACCAATATTCCCAAACAATAAATCTATTGTCCAATACCTGTGTTCAGTTAACCTAGAAACGTGCTCTACGAGTGAACAAAATAATGATATTTGCAGTCAAGGGAGTGCCAAGTCTCTCAGTCAAAAAAATTAAATAAACAAAGGATCTAATGGTAAAAACTAGCCAAGATAAAGGATATATCTAAAGGTGAAAACCTTTTTTAGGCACCTAAAGATGGGAGACTTGACACTCTTCCTGAACATTATCAAGAAAGGTCACCAATATTGATTGAGCCAACTCAATCAATAAACATCAGTACTGAAGCAACAGTCAAAACCATACATTTGGGAGAATCACTCACAAAAGAAGAACAAAAGATTTTATCAAATTCTTCAAGGAAAAGCAAATCAATTTTACTTGGTCTTATGCTGACATGCCCAGAATAAATCTGAATCTAATCATGTATCACTTATCCATCACACCAGAAGCTTAGTCGGTCAAGCAGAAATTAAGAAAGATGAATCCACATGTGGCATTACTAGTCAAAGCAAAACTAAAGAAGTTATTAGATGTTGGATTCATCCAACCTATAGACTATGCTAAATGGATCTCAAACATTGTACCAGTTTCAAAACCTAACAAAAGCATCAAAATATACACAGATTTTAGAGATGTCAATAGAGCATGTCCAAAGGATGGCTTTCCTTTTCCAAGCATTGACATAATTGTGGATCTAACACCAAGCCACACAATGTTATCTTTAATAGATGGCTTCTCTGGCTATAATCAAATTAGGATAGCCCCAGAGGATCAAAATAAAATTGTGTTCACCTGTTCATGGGGAACATATTGTTGGAACGTCATGCCTTTTAGCTTGAAAAATACCGTAGCAGTTTATCAAAGACCCCTGACAGCAACCTTCCATGACATGATGCATACCTTCATTGAGGACTATGTGGATGATATACTGGCTAGATCATTCACCCAAGAAGAACACCTAGGCATACGAGATAAAATCTTTCAACATTTTGAGCAATTCAAGTTCAGATTAAACCCTAAAAAGTGTGTCTTCGGGGTCACAACAGGCAAACTATTAGGATACATTGTATAAAAAAGGGAATCAAAGTAGATCCAACAAAGGTATAGGCTATCCTGTAAATGCCACCTCCCAAGAACATTAGCCAACTCAAATATCTGCAGGGACGGATGTAATCCATCAGATGATTCATCACTCAACTAGCAGATAAATGTCTCCCATTAAATCATCTACTCCATAAGAATATACCTTTTAGATGGGAAGATAGGTGTGTGGAATCATTTTACTAGCTCAAACAATATCTGATGAATCCACTAGTTTTGGTACCTCTGATAGTAGGCAAGTCGCTTATTCTCTATATATCAACAACAAAAGTATCATTGGGGGCACTATTAGCACAAGAAGATACAATAGGAAAAGAATAGGATATTTATTACATAAACAAGACTTTAAATGGGTATGAGCTAACTTATACATTCATTGAAAAGGCTTGCTTAGCACTGTTGTTTGCCTCTCAAAATTTTCACCACTATATGTTAGCTCACACAATCAGGCTAGTACTAAAAATAGATCCTCTCAAGTATCTACTTAGCAAGGAAGATCTCATAGGATGATTAGCTAAATGGGTCGTGATTCTGAGTGATTTTGATATCCAATACACAGAACATCAGGATATCAAAGGATAGGTAATTGCAGATCAACTGGCAGAAGCACCACTACCAGACCAACAACCACTGTAGGTGGAATTTCTAGACATGGATGTACTCACTGACACACCCAAGTAATGGACCCTATACTTTGATGGATCCTATACACAACATGGATTAGGTGTCAGCATCTTGTTCATCACTCTAGAGGGGCACACAATTCCAAGATCTTATCGAATGATGTTTCCATGCACCAACAACATTCCTGAATATGAAGATTTGGTAGCAGGAATCAAAATGGTTGTAGAATGGAAAATCACAGAATTGAGAGTCTATGGGGATTCTTAATTAGTTATCAATCAGTTCAACAATGACTATCAGACAAAGGATGATAAGCTAATGCCTTACAAGAGAATGGTGGATGATTTCAAATAATACTTTGTGCACATCACCTTTGAGAAAATCCCAAGATTGGACAACAAAGTGACCAATGTAATGGCCACTATCGCTTCAGTGCTACAAATTCTAGATAAACAGAGTCATTACGAGTTCTTGGTAGAGCCATTGCTTTCCCTAGCCTATGACAATTCTACATCGCAAGTCATCTATGCCCTAATTGGTTTGGATTTACCTCTATATGAGACGATCTATGATTATCTTAAAAACAATACTCTCCCACCTGACCTATCTCACAACCAAAAATGCAGCTTCATCTGACAAGCCACCCACTATACCCTAACCGCTAACACACTTTACCACTGAGGTCTAGATGGTACTCTTCTTCGATGCTTCAATCGTAATGAATCTAACTCTTCCTTACACGAGCTTCATAAGGGTATCTATGGTATGCATTCAAGTGGTCCTACTCTCACCAAGAAACTTCTAAGAATGGGATATTACTAGCCGACACTGGAAAGAGACTCCTATCAATTTGCTAAGAAATTTCCTAAACGTCAAATTCACAGAAACCTTATCCATGCACCAATACAGGAGTTGTAGTCATTCAGTACATCTTGGCCTTTCTATCAATAGGGACTTGATTTGGTAGGGAAAATTCATCCTTCCTCTTCAAATGGGCATAAGTTCATTATCACTGCAATAGAGTATTTCACCAAATGGATTGAAGCAGTCCCAATGATCACTGTAATTGGAAAATAGATCTCATCATTCATCCTCAACTATCTCATTTGCAGATATGGCATTCTCAGTTCCATCATCACAGACAACGGACACCCTTTCAAGAATCAAGATGTGCAAGAGCTATGTGAACGATTCAAAATCCAACATTGCTTCTCCACACCATAATACCTATATACACCTAAAAATGGTCTAAAGATAATTAATTAAATAAGCAATTATTTAATTAATCTCCTACCCCAATTTAATTGAATTCACTAAGCAATTTGATTAAATCTCCTTTTCATCTACTTATTAATAAATCTAAGGATTTATTTAATAGGTTCATTTCACCCCTTTAATTAATTAATTCCCTTCATCCAAAATTATTTCTTCTAATCCTTTAATTAATTAAAACAAATCAAATTCATTAGTTGTTGAGATTAATTAGCCTTTTCACATTATTTGAATTTTTAAATTCAAATTCTCCTAACTTCTACCGCTCCTAAACCTAACCCATTCCTAAAACTAACCCATTCTACCTACCCACCATGTCCCCTTTCATCCAACATCTTCTAGAACCTTTGTGACACTTGTCACTAAGTGTTCCCTTTCATCCAACCCTTCTAGAAGCCTCTTGACACTTATCACCATAAAGATGACAAATGTTCCCTTTAATCCAACCTCCTTTACCATCCTCCTCCAATTTAACCATTGACATCTTCAGATCAATCTTGACCGTTGATTCTTGCCACATCACCCCTAGCCTTGGAAAATCTTATAAATAGACCTCATTTTGAGCAATATGGATCCCATCTCATTTTCATCTTATGAATTGTTATTATAGGCATCTATCTTCTAGTTTATCATTTCTTAGCAATGTTATCATGCTTAATCTTAGCTTAGTTGCATCTTCATTCTAGCTTATTTTCTAGATCAATCATGAACTCATATAGCTTAATCATGCTATTCTTGCTAGATCATGCATTTTCATCCATCTAAGTGTAGTCAAGTCACTAGAGTATGCATAATCAGATCTGAGAGAATTTTTCATACTCGCATTTACTAGGAGGCAATAAGTCGATTAGCTATGGTTTTGTCTTTCATTATTTAAATTTACTAACCATTGCTTGTAATGATTTATTGAGTACATTGTGGTTGCAGTTACAGGTACACTTCACAGAGCATGACATTTTGGCACCCATCATGGGGTTGGAATCATCTCTTTTGGCCTCTTAATCTTCAACAAACTTCATCTCTATTTGGCTCTATTTCAAAAATTCATACGAGTTGCCTTTTCAGCTCGTACGAGCTTCCTTTCAGCCTAGGACGATAGGCAATCCCAACTCATATGAGGTGATTCTTCTGTCGTACGACATAATTTTAACCATTGCTAATTGTTGATCCTGTGTCGTACGAGCTCCTTTTCATTCTCGTACAAGAGCTAAATCCTTCTCGTACGAGTTTCCGCTTTAGCATTTTCTGACTCGTTCTAGTTCATTTTTGTTTTGTACGAGTCAATTTTGGTCCCTATGTGAAATCTCTTTTTGTGTCATACTAATTGGAAAAGTATGTCATACGAGTCTCTGGTTCTGTGATTTTTTTATAAACTGCAAGTTAGAATTTTCAAGTTTGTCTATATGTTGGTACTTTGTATTTTTGAAGGTCTTAAAGGCATTTTAGCCCTTGAAAGTGGCGAAAGAGCTTGTCTAGGCATGCTCTTTCAAAATCTCATCTACAACTCTTGGAGACCTTTCCAACGAGTTAAATGGCTTGTAATTTTGAGTCCCAAGCAGAAAGTTATGCCTATTTGAAGTAAGACTAAAATTTCATATATTTTTTTTGAAAATTTTGTAGTTCGGATCACTAATACTAATCTTGTTTTGTCTGTGAGAATTTTTGTAGCCTAACTCTATTCTGCAGGATGATTTATGAAGATATGCTTGTCAAAGAAATAATTCAAAACACAATCATGACTACTAACGGATTTATTGCAAGTTGCCTATGAATTCAACTAAACTTGGTGTATTCATTTAAATTTCTAGGCACCCTTGATTTTGGGCTAAAAATGAACAACCATGTATTTCATGTCTTTTATGATAGGCAAGTATGCTCTCACCTTTCTTAGGTGATCAAAAAGCTAGACTCAGCCTTTTGCTTTCATTAGTGCATCTCTTTAGCAGGCTTGCCCTCCCAAGGAGTTATTAACTCTTAGCCCTTAAGGTCGATGAGAGGGGAACAACCTAAGTGGGAACGGCTAACGGCATGTAATCCAACCCACTATAAAATAAATGTGTTATTTATGAAAATCAAAGCAATGACAATGCTTGGGAATAGCTCTCCTTCGTACCTTCGGGTATATCAAACCTTGGTTTTCAAGGCTGGGAGACCTCTTAATTGAGTTTATACCCTGATGCACCGAACATATCCCTTACTAGTGTCGGTTAAAATAGAAGCTACCTGATCCACTTCCAAAAGGGTGATAATCTTTGTGCAAGAGAGATAGTAACTCTCCCAAGACACTTGCCATATCATGCCCCCTTTAGCATTTGGAGTCAGATAATACGGCATTGAGAATCCATTGCGTGAGACTCAGTGGCCGTAGTCTAATTAGCTATTGGGTGTGTACCTAAGTCAGCAAGCAAGGTTTTCATTCTCAGCCAACTTCCTTAGGGTTTAGCTTGATTGGAGTCATTTATCACATCATGTGTTTTCTATGTATTCATCCCTAAATGAGAAAATCAAAAACCTAAAAACTAGAAAACATCAGCAAAACATCATCAGAATTCAAAGATCAAAATCAGCAAAAAAAACACTTTTTACCGTTCTCTACAACCTGTCATATGAGCTATAATTCTCTGTATCATGATTCATAATCTTTGTCCAATGAGTTAACTTGCATAAAATCATTTGTCACACTATCTTCTATCGTATGTTGTACGAGATAAGTGTTTTGTCGTATAGTCTATAATCCCAAGTCGTACGAGTTGCTGTTGTTTATATGAAAAACTTTGTTCTATCGTATGACTTTGTATCTTATGTCATCCTAAGTTGAATCTTATGTCATACGAACCTCTGCATTTGTCGATCCAAAACTGTTTCTTTGCATGATACTATCAGGTCTATTATTTTTCTTAAATCAATTTGCAGTAAACATAAACACCTGTTATCTGTTAATTTGTGCTTAAATTTTCTCCTTAGTTCGCTTGGTCAAAGTTATCACCCGTCAAAATCAGACTCTAGAAGATAAACACCTTAATATTTTCAAGTGCTCACCCCCAACAAGTTCAAGATATAAACATCTCAAAGTGCATTATCACCATCTTTGTTAAATTGATCACTCATTAGGATCAATCATCCTTTATCACGAAACTAAAATGTTTGGTCAGGATAACCTTGTCCCACATCGTAGGTATATCATTCCTACTAGACCTGGTTCTTATCAAATCACCATCATTGCACTCCTAAACCAAAGATCAAAAAACTTGCAAACTTTTAAACACTTGAATTCTCTTTTAGTGTCATATCACTCTTTTGTCTTGAAATGGACCATTGATCACTTATCAAAATGAGTTTTAGACAATCAAACCCCTAAAATGGAAACAAAAACATTTGAAATAGTTCAAGATCATATCAACATGACATACCAAAGCAAAATACAAGTAACAAGCCAACATATCAGAGCAATCAAACAAGTTCAAAACCAAAATCCAACTATGTTAAAACCTCACTAGGATTTAAATACATCTCAAAAGAAAGGTGGCTCTTTTATGCACCTCTTAAAGAGATCCCTAAAGGATTTGGCTAAAAAAGATCAAAATCATACACCTCTGTCTAACAATGATCCATCCATTTATAAGAAAATTGACTCTCCAAAGGCATCTATTCCTACACCTCTTGATAGCTTGCAAGAACCTTCTATAGCATCCTTGCCAAATAATGCATCCAAAGCTAAAGTTCCCCAAGCGATATCCAGGATTGCCATCAAGCCTATTTCAGAGGATCCTATTCAAAGCTCATCTCCTTCATATCCATGCATTAATTCATTGTAAAATCCCCATAACACTTTCTTGTAAATTGAAGTCCTCATTCATAGAACATTTGGTAAATGTGTCCTGATAGATGGGGGAGCTAGCTTGAACATTTTCTCTATGAATCTTGTCTATGCCTTAGGATATTTAGAAGATTCAATTGATCTCGAGAAAAATATCAAAATCAAAGCGCAGAATGAAGAAGAACATTCATCTAAAGGAATGGTGATATTACCCATCATAGTGGGACCCTTGCAAAAAGATACAGCATGCCAAGTTCTAGACTTGGACCTACCATATAACATACTCTTGGGAGGACCGTGGACTCAAGACATACAAGCTATTACATCAAAATATCATCAGTGCCTAAAATTTCCATACAATAGATAGGAAATCATAGTATCGACAGACTCTAACCCAGTGCAGTGTTGTAATAATTTGAAATCAACTCAAGAGGTCATTGTCCCACATAATAGAGAGGCAACATATTCAAGCATACAATCCAAGGAACAATCATTTGAATCAATTTTGTCAAACATGGAAAAACAAATGCACCTAAAAGATCAAGGGACCGAAGAATATTTTCTATCATGGACAAATATACAAGAGCAACTTGAAATTGAAAGAGAAGAAGTAGATGTAGTTCACATGTATGCAGAACAAACATTAGGAACTAGCCTACTTGAATCAGAATCACATTTGACTGACATGGACTTAACTGAGGATGATCAGGATTTTCTTACACGAGGTCATTCTAATGAGAGTGTCATTATAGACATGGAAATACATACTGAAAGCTCTGACATCTCTATCATGACCCCTACTATCTTTGAAACTATTCAACCTGAAGATCCTTTATCCTTAAGCTATCCTAAACTTATGGACTGGGAAAATGAAGGACATACTAACATTGATACCTTTCCTAATGACCATGCCATATCCTTATATCTTGATGAAATCAAACCTGCAACAACTTTCACCAAGGATTCTGCTGATGTATCTTCAAGTCAAATGGATGTCAAATCTCCTAGTCGGAAAAATGAAAATCCAGAAAAAAAATATCAAGTCTAATGTTGAAAACCATTTATTGGCAACATTAGATCTAAAAAAAGAAAAAATAAAGGACGCATCTAATGGTGAAAACCTCCTCGAGGTTCCAGAACATGGGAGATTTGATAGCTTACTAGAATGTTATTAAGAGAAGTTATCTATCATAATAGAACCAGCAAAGGTAACTATCATTGGCACAACTGATATACATCTAGCCATCTCTTTATCAGAACTAGCAAGACAAAAATACTTGAAACCATTCAAAAGGAGGCAAATAAATTTTACCTGGTCATATACAGACGTTCCAGGGTTCGATTCATATCTTACAATACATCACCCAAATATCAGTCCAGGAGCAAGCATCAATAATGGAACACAAGGTGGACCAGGAGTAGACATCAATAAAGGAACACAACATGGATGAGGAGATGGTATTCTATTTATCACACCACAAGGGCATACAATCCTGAAAGCATACAAATTAAGCTTTCTGTGCACAAACAATATAGCAGAATATGAAGCATTAGTAACAGGTATCAAAATGGTTGTAGAATGGAACATAAAACAACTTAAAGTCTTTGGAGACTCTCAGCTTGTCATTAATCAAATCAATGATGACTATGAAACAAAAGATGACAAACTCATGCCTTACAAAAAGATGGTTAATGATTTCAAGAAAAACTTTATAGAAATAACTTTTGAGCAGATCCCCAGAAATGACAACAAAGCAGTAGACGCCATGGCTACACTTCCTTCTCTATTGTAGACACAAGAAAATTAACATCGTTATGAATTCTTGGTTGAAGAGTTGTTTCATCCCGCCTTTAATTGTCCTAATTCCCAAGCTATCTGTCAAATTATTGGACATGGTTCCTCCCGCTATGGCCAAACTTACACATACTTGAAAGATAACATATTACCTCCTGACTTATGGAAAAACCAAAAGAGAAACTTTATTCGCCAATCCTCTCATTTTATTCTTGTCGCAGATACCGTGTTTAAATGAGGTCTGGATGGTACTCTCTTAAGATGTCTCAAACAAGAAGAATTTGGGAAGGCTTTATATGAAGTCCATAATGACATTTGTGGCCCTCATTCAAATTGTCTTACCCTTTCGAAAAAACTCATATGCTTGGGCTATTATTGGCCGACTATGGAACGAGATTCTTTTAAAATAGCAAGAACATGCAAACAATGTCAGATCCATGGGAACTTGATTCATGCACCAGCACAAGAACTACATGCTTTAGCAACATCTTGGCCTTTTTGTCAATGGGGACTTGATCTAGTAGGAAAGATAAATCCTTCTTCATCTAATGAACACAAATTCATTCTTGTAGCTACTGAATATTTCACAAAATGGATTGAAGTGGTACCTCTCATAAACATCATAGGAAAACAAATTGCTGCATTTATCCTGAATTACATCATCTGTCACTGTGGAATGCCAATGACCATTATCACTGATAATGGGTGACCATTCAAGAATCAAGATGTACAAGAGCTATGCGAGAAGTTCAAAATCCAACACAGATTCTCCACACCATATTATCCATAGGGAAATGGGCAGGTAGAAGCATCTAACAAAACTATTCTGAAAATCCTCAAAAAGACAGTGAACGATGCTGGGAAAGATTGGCATATTCAACTAAAACCTTCTCTTTGGGCCTACCAGACTAGTATCTACACAACAACAAGTGCCACACCTTTCTCTCTTGTATATGGATTAGAAGCCATATTGCCAATCAAAGTAGAGATACCCTCTCTACGTGTATCACTAAAAGGTCTCATCCCAAATGAAGAACAACGAGTATCTAGACTACAAGAGTTAGAACTGATCCATGAATGAAGATGAAATGCCTTTGATCATCTAAAGGTATACAAACAAAGAATGTGCCAAAGCTATAATCACAAGGTCAAACCATGAATCTTTCAAGTGAGAGAACTAGTGCTAAAGGAAAATCCATGCAACCAGGCAGATCGAGAAAAGAAAGGCAAGTTTGAACCAAACTGGTTAGGTCCATTTGTGGTCATAGCAGTATTTGGATCAGAAGCATATCAGCTATCAACACAGGATGAAGATTAGCTAGAGGAACCTATCAATAGCATGCACCTGAAGAAATTTTATGTCTAAAAAAGCAGAAAAATGAAAAATAGTGAAAAAATAGAAAAATCAAAAACACTAAGAAAGAAGAAATTTTTTTTTAAAAATGAAAAAGAAAAAGAAATCAAATATCAGAAAAAGTGCAATAAAAATAGATGCCGAAAGCTTGGCAAATAGGTGCTATCTGTCAGCTAGCTCTTCCATCTATTAGTTCATGCATTTGTTCCACTTGCATTCATTCATTCTTCCATCAGTGCTATCCATATGCATCATAAGCCTTTATACATACACAGCCATCTCAGGTGGCTTCTTTCCATGGTTTGGATCATTGGATATATCATAATGACTTTGTTTCTAGGCTTGGGGAAAAATCCTACACCTAGCTGGGGGCAAAACTCTTGATCATTTTTAGCTTAACCAAACAGGAAGAACCAATAGTTAGACAACTCTTATCAAGTGAAAACCGAGACACATCCAACATTGAACATGAGATCAAAATATCAACTATCAAGCTATCACGAAATCAATCAAATCACATCACACACTTTTCAATGGATAATATCTTTTTGGATAATGATTGTAACATGATTGTTGAAATTTTCTATATTGATTTTTCGCTATCATGATTTCTAAGTGCCTCCAAGATGTCATTGACTAGAGGAACAAGGAAGGAACATGATATTTTTCTTGTCTGTTGTCTGAAAATTAATCATTAATATGTGTAAATTTGTCTCAGGACATGATCATCGAAGTATCATTAAAGACATTTCTGATTTGCATATTGAAATGATTAATACTGCCTGTTTTACAAAAACAACACTCAGGTCATCACGATTCAATTATACCTCAATGCTTGTGTTAACTTGCTATATCAAAATCTAGGAAAGTAATGCTTAGGTCATCATGGTTTAATTATACCATCGATGTTTGCACTTACTTCCCGCATTTCAAAAAGCTCAATGATGACAAAAAGGCAAAATAATCCAGTGATTGGTCCAGTCGTAGCTTTTCATTTGCATTTTAGCTTGCATTTCATTCTTGCACAGGATCATACAAGCTCCTTTTATCCAAGGTTAAATCTATCATAGGAATCATCAAAGTATCATCATAAGTGTATATGCAATCAAAATGATGACTCATCTCTCTCATGATATTATCAACTCTTATGCTATCTCTCTCAATAGAATCAACAATCAGCATATCTAAATATTTCAGCAACTTGATATCAACAAACTATCAGTTCTTTATCTAATCAACCTTATCAAATAAAATCAATCAATTAAACCTAATCGATCATATCATGTCTTATACAAGATGTATCGTTCCTAAAACCAAATGATCTAATTCTGATTCATGTCTTATACAGGATGTATCCTTCCTAAAACCAAACGTTCTGATCATGTCTTATATAGGATGAATCCTTCCTAAAACCAGAGAGTTTGATCATCATTGTCTTATATAGGATGAATCCTTCCTGAAACCAGACTGAATCTCAATCTTATCAATCTAATCAATCAAGATTTGTCAATCTTACCAATCTAAGCAATCAAGCTAATCAAAGAACTCGCATTTTCATCAAACACCATAACAAAAATCAAATCAAATCTATCGGGATATCAATCTTGCAAAAACTCCAAAGATCAATTATCTCAATTGATCTCCTGAGGGGGCATCATCATACTGAATTTAGCAATCAAGAGCTGGGGCATCCTATCAAATCAATACCATCATCAAAATGAGATTATTCTTTGAATCAATGCCTCCTCATACCTCACTTCAAAGAGGGGCAAAATGTATACACCTAAAAATGGTCTGAAGATAATTAATTAAATAAGCAATTATTTAATTAATCTCCCCTCCCCAATTTAATTGAATTCACTAAGAAATTTGATTAAATCTCCTTTTCATCTACTTATTAATAAATCTAAGGATTTATTTAATAGGTTCATTTCACCCTTTTAATTTATTAATTGATTCAAATTAATTAATTCCCTTCATCCAAAATCATTTCTTCTAATCCTTTAATTAATTAAAACAAATGAAATTCATGAGTTGTTGAGATTAATTAGCCTTTTCATATTATTGAAATTTTTAAATTCAAATTCTCCTAACTTCTACCACTCCTAAACCTAACCCATTCCTAAATCTAACCCATTCTACCTACCCACCATGTCCACTTTCATTCAACATCTTCTAAAACCTTTGTGACACTTTTCACTAAGTGTTCCCTTTCATCCAACCCTTCTGGAAGCCTCTTGACACTTGTCACCATAGAGATGACAGATGTTCCCTTTAATCCAACCCCCTTTGCCATCCTCCAATTTAACCATTGATATCTTCAGATCAATCTTGACTGTTGATTCTTGCCACATCACCCCTAGCCTTGGAAAATCCTATAAATAGACCTCATTTTGAGCAATATGGATCCCATCTCATTTTCATCTTATGCATTGTTATTATAGGCATCGAGCTTCTAGTTTATCATTTCTTAGCAATGTTATCATGCTTAATCTTAGCTTAATTGCATCTTCATTCGAGCTTATTTTCTAGATCAATCATGAACTCATATAGCTTAATCATTCTATTCTTGCTAAATCATGCATTTTCATCCATCAAATCCTCCATCTAAGTGTAGTCAAGTCACTGAAGTATGCATAATCAGATCTAAGAGCATTTTTCATACTTGCATTTAATAGGAGGCAATAAGTCGATTAGCTATGGTTTTGTCTTTCATTGTTTTAATTTACTAACCATTGCTTGTAATGGTTTATTGAGTGCATTATGGTTGCAGGTATAGGTACACTTCACAGAGCATGACAGTACCCATAGGGGAATGGTCAAGTGGAGGCATCAAATAAAACAATCTTGAAAATCCTCAAGAAACCAGTAAATTATGCTGGCAAGGATTGGCATGTACAACTCAATTCGGCATTTTGGGCCTATAGAATAAGAATCCGCACACCTACAGGGGCTTCACCATATTCATTGGTGTATGGTTCAAAAGAAATTCTACTTCTTGAGGTAGAAATCCCATCTCTTCATGTATCTTTGAAGGGCCTCATACCATATGAGGAATATCAAGTAAACAGGTTGCATGAACTGGAGCTTCTTGATGAAAAATGACAACATGCCTATGACCATCTCAAGGCATATCAACAATGAATGTGTAGAAGCTATAATCATAAAGTCATCCCAAGGGCTTTCAAAGTCGGTGATCTTGTCCTAAAAGAAAATCCTAGAAATTAGCAAGATCGAGAAAGCAAGGGGAAGTTTGAAGCTAACTGGTTGGGTCCCTTTCTTATCATATCAGCCTATGGATCAAGAGCATATTAGTTGTCAACTTCAAAAGGGGATGTGCTCGATGAACCAACCAATAGCATTCATCTGAAGAAGTTCTACACTTGAGTCATCCAATGCACGAATCAAGCAAAAAAGCAAAAAAATTTTTAAAAATCAGAGAAATACAAAAACAAATCAAAAAGTGCAATAAAAATAAATGGTGAAAACCTGGTAGCAGGCATTATTTGTGAGAGAACGGATCCTCTATCTATCAGTACTCATATCTTTGATCCATCTATTCTCAGCTAATAGCCATCGCCAAACACTTGTACATGCATCTTTTATCCTTGACACACTTAGCGTAGTCGTGTTGTCCTTGATTATATAAAAAATAGTTATCCATATCATATCCCATCATGGCTTGGTGATCAACGTATATATCCACATCAACAAATATCCATGACTGGGGGGCAACATTCCTCTCATTCAGGCAACAAACAAGGATCGCAACATACTAGGAAACCAATGTCAAAACTGCTCATCGAGCTAGAAAATAGGATCATTATTCAACTACAAATTTAGCACACACATGATGGATGATTTTGTGAATTATGATTTCTTTACATTTAGCATGAAGTTTTGACTATTTTTATTTTGATTTCTGAATCATTAGATCTCCCGAGCTACTGAAGGATGCACTGAGCTAGAGAAGCAACAAAGGAATCTAATATTTTATTTGGTTTTTTGTTTGTGAGGAGATCATTTGTATAGTGCAAATTTGTCTCAAGACATGATTGGAAACATATCATTGAAGATATTTTCCATTTTGTGCATGCAAATGGTTAACTCTTGTCTGTTTTGTGAAAGAAACACTCAGGTCATCTTGGTTCAATTATACCTTGATGCTTGTGACGTCTTGCAATATTAAAAATCCATGTAAGTTTTATTTGAGTCGTTATGGTTCAATTATACCATGATGCTTGTATTAAAATTTCAACATATCAAAAGCTCAATGATGACAAAAAGAGCACAAACAAGTGACTAAACGGGAATGACAACAACAGAATTAAAGTCATCATTTAGTTGCATACAATTACATTTTAGTTGCATATCATCTTAATCTTGCATTTAGTTGCATATCATGTTAATATTTCATTAAATACATCTCACATCATTATCATTATCATTTACATCTCATTTTCAAGATACATCTCATTTTTAAGATAAATCTCATCATCATCATCTAGTTACATTCATCATTGCATCCCTTATCTATCACATCATCCTGGAATCTTTCTTCGCTTTCATATCTTCATCATTCATCCAACTCTCATCTATCATGTCTTATATAGGATGTATCTTTCTTGAAACCATACTTTTTGATCAAGTCTTATATAGGATATATCGTTCCTGAAACTAGACGTTTTGATCATCTTTGTCTTATACGGGAGCTACCATTCCTGAAACCGGACTTGATCCCAATCTTATCAATTCTATCTATCCTTTTCATCTGATCCATTCTATCATGTCTTATATAGGATATATCTTTCCTAAAACTAGACATTTTGATCAAGTCTTATACATGAGATATCGCTCTTTAAACCAAACATTTTGATCATCTTTGTCTTATAAAAGAGGTGTCATTTATGAAACCAGACTTAATATCAACCTGATCAATCTTATCAATCCAATCAATTTGAGCAATCTTATCAAACCCATGCATGTCATCCACTATCCATTCCTCCATCTTTCAAATAACATTCTTCTTCTTCTGAGAGATCATTCATGCCTTTAGTGCACAAACGATCTCCCGAGGGGGAATTATTATATCAAATCTCGACATCAATTTCATATCAGTCTCATATCAAATTTTCATATCAAATAAATTCTTCATATCTGGGGCATCATCAATATTGTTCATTAAATCTACATCTGGGGCATCATATGGGATAACTTTCACTACAACATCATATTGATCAAACTTTGGTAGCATATCCGGCAAATTTTCTTTGAATCAACATGTGCACACACGTCAATTCAAAGAAGGGCAAAATCTAGACGTATAAATCTTACCACTTTCCTAAATGAATATTTAATATTTATTTTAACCCCATTCCCCTTATTAATTAAATTCTAAAAAAATAATTTCATCACTTTCATCTATTTAATTAAATAAATTACTCAATTTATCTAATTAAATTCACCTAAACCTTTTCTAGCCTTTAATTAAATAAATCACTTTATTTAATTAAATCCCCTTCCTCTCTTTTTAATTAAATTTACATTTAATTAAATTAATCTTTGCAAATAAATAAATCTAATTTATTTATTAAATCCCCCCACTTGTATTTATGCAAGTTGCATCTATTTTAGTTGAAAAAAAGTAATTTTATTAAAATCCTTTTCCCTCATCCACTTGCATTTTCCTACATCTCTCACTTGTCTCCCAAACCCCTTCTAGATTCTTCTAATCACTTCCAATTTAGCATAATTCATCTCCTAATTATTGTCACATTCCTAAGCAAAGGGAAGTCACTTATCAAAGCCTCAAAGTCTTTGAAATGCATTAAAGGCTTTATGTCTTCAACAAGCTAACCCTCAAAGTCTTCCTAACCATTAATGGTTAACTCAACCTTCTTGCATGGTTAGAGACTTTCTCTCTAATTTACCCTCATCTAACCCAAGGGTCTCATCAAGCATTCATGGATTTAACCTTGGTTATCCTATTAACCCTTGCACAAGAGTTTACCCCTTGGGTAAAAGCTTTATCCATTGGATAACCCTAACCTAACCTTAACCCTTATATCCTAGGGTAACCTTCATGCCTCCTCAAGCATTTAATGCTTCTTACATCTCCTCTGAAGGAACCCTTTGTTGACAATTGTCACCATTTCATTGGTGATGATTGTAAACATGGATTGATTAACTTTTAATCTTGGCCCTTGTTAATATTATTCAATCTTGACCATCCATTGCCCTATTTTTCCTATAAATAGAGCTCTCATTCCTCATTTTTCATAATCCTCCAATCTTTCATGCATGTACACTATAGCCTAAATTACTAAACATTTCAGCCTCTCTTTGTTAAATCATCATAATAGTAGTTTAGAAGCATTTTAATAAATCATGGAATATTTATGTTAGGATAGCATATCATTGCTAGGATAATTTGTTAATCTTTTATCATATCATCATCTTCATAATAGCTTAATCATCATAGTTGTAACATCATATATATCTTAGAATGCATTCATGCATATAATTCAAACATCACTTGTTCTTGGAGTTGTCATTCCTAAGTCACTTTTCTCAATGATCTGAGAGCAAAACATTGACTTTAGGGATCCTATGAGATAGAGAACAATGGGACACCCCTTGGGAAGTTTAACTAATTGGATTAGTTCATATACTTGCACCAAGAGTCTCATTGGTGTGTGAGTCTTTTGGATTTGAGTTCTTCATTTTTGTCACCGTATTTTTCCGCATATAATTAGTGAAGTTGTTTAATGTTTTGGTTGAATGGTATTTGAGTTTCAAATCTATTGCATTGTATCATTGATGTTTTGGTCAACTGGTAAAGTTTGACAGTACAGTTGCAGTTTTTGATACAGTGACTAAACCGGTTAGTTTAATGATTGGATTCTAAGTTGAAAGTTTGTTTGGTGAAAGTTTAGTTTATTTTATATCTACTGATTCACCCCTCCCCCCTCTGAGCAGTTGACCAGATCCTTATAGTTTCATCATATTATCAAATTTCACCTATCGAAGACATTTCAAATTCCTTTTTCATTTCTTTTGTAAAAGTTAAACTCATGTCATCATCTCCTCAAAATATGATATCATCTACAAGCACTTCTACAATCAATAACTTATCTCCTTATGTCTTCAAGTAAATGTTGTTGTCCTCACTAGTTCTTTGAAATCCAATCTTTATTAGGTGTGAATGGAGTCTCTCATACCATGCCCTTGGATCTTTCTTTATCCCATATAAAGCTTTATGAAGTTTGCATACCATGTCCTTATCTTCAGTCAATGCAAACCCATTTGGTTGTTCAATGTAAACCTCTTCTTCTATAATTCCATTAAAAAATGAAGACTTGACATCCATTTGGTATACCTTGAATCCTTTGAATGTTGCAAATGCAAGTATCATTCTTACTCCTTCAAGTCTAGCAACTCGTGCAAAGGTTTCTCCATAATCCTCACCTTCTTCTTGTCCATATCCTTTGCAAACTAGTCTAGCCTTGTTCCTAACCACTTCACTATCTTCATTCAATTTGTTCCTAAACACCCACTTAGTACTAATCAAAATCTTATCAACTAGTTTGGGGATAAGTGACCAGGTTTTGTTCTTCTATATTTGATCAAGCTCCTCCTACATAGCCTTTATCTAATCATCATCCTTGAGACCTTCCCTCACTGGGTTAGATTCAATTGTGGAAATCGGACAAGAAATTTCTATGATATTTCTTCTTGTTTGTACTCCAACATTCATGTCTCCAATTATCTGATTTGCAAAGTGATTCAACTTTATATATCTAGGTATAACTGGTTCCAATGTAGAACCCTCTTCTTCTTCTTCTTCCACCGATTGAGAAACATCCTCCACACTGTTCTGCTCAGCATCATTTTGAACTTTTGGTTCCATGATCACTAGCTTTTGTTCATCTACTGCATCAAACTTGTTGGTAGCATCAGATTTGTTAGAATACTCATCAACTTTTACATTAACACTTTTCACAATCTTCTTGATTCTTTTGTTAAAGCACTTGAAATATTTTCTCTTAGTTGAGTAACCAAGGAGAGTTCCTTCATCACTTTTAGGATCAAACTTTCTTGTATACTCATCTCTCTTTATGTAACACCTTCTTCCAAAGACTTTGAAATGACTAACATTAGGAGTATGACCATACCATAATTCATAGAGACTTTTGTCACTACCTTTCTTGACCAATATCCAGTTCATTGTGTATACTACAGTGCTAACTGCTTCTCTCCAAAACATTTTAGGTACATCCCCTTGTATCAATGTTGTTCTTGCCGCTTCAACTATGGTTCAATTCCTTCTTTTTTCAATCCCATTCTATTGTGGTGTCCTTGGTGCAGATAGTTGTCTCTTGATTCCATTCTCATCACCGTATTTCACAAATTCAGCTGATGTGAATTCTCCACCCCGGTCAGATCTTAGACACTTTAGGTTCTTACTAGTTTATTTCTCCACTAAGTCTTTGAATGCCTTCAACTTTATTAAAGCATCAGACTTCTCCTTCAAAAATGTAACCCACATCATTCTTGAATAATCATCAATAAATGTTATGAAATATTTATCACCTTGAAAACTCCTAGTCCTCATAGGACCACATAAATCAGTGTGCACCAAATCTAAAATATTTTCAAAAGAAAATGATTTTATTTTGAAAGAGGAAGTAGGCATCTTACAGAACTGACACTCCTTACAAATCATATTGTCTAGTTTGACTAATTGTGGCATACCTCTAACCATACTTGAACTGCTGACCTTGACCAAATTATCAAAATTTACATGACAAAATCTTCTATGCCATAGCCAACTGTCCTCAACTTTTGCAACCAAACAACTATTAACATTAGTATTCAGATGGAATAAGTTACTTTTTGTCTATTTAATGGTAGCAATTAGTTCTTCTTTGCTTCCTAAAATCTTGCACACTCCATTTTTGAACTCAAGATGATAACCTTTATCATTTAGCTTACCAACACTCAACAAGTTATGCTTCAATCCTTCAACCCAATACACATCATCAATATTACTTTTTCCATTTAAAGAGATTGAACCTTTACCTTTTACCATGCATGGTGTATTTTTACCAAATCTCAGTACAACACCATCAAACTCTTTGAGTGAGATGAACTTGTTCTTGTCACCAGTCATGTGATGTGAGAAACCACTATCAATGACCCACTCATCACTGCTATCAATATGGGACACTAAAGCTTTCTTGTCAGAGAGATCTTCCTTAACTGCTACAAAAACAATTTCCTCATTATCTTCATCCTCGAATTCCTCATCGATAACACCTTCATCTACTGCAACATAACATTGTTTCTTACCTTTTCCCTTATACTTTCTAAACATTTCTTTTTGACCACTATTAGGACAATTAGCAACAATATGTCCTATTTTGTTACATGAGAAACACTTAAGAGGAAACTTGCCTTTGTACTTACCGGTGCCTCTAGGAAGTTTCTTTGCCAATAAAGCCTCAATTTCCATCAGGTTATGTTCATCATCCACTTTTTCATTACCACTATCATGATGACTTGACCTATATTAATGGTTATGATAGACATCCTTTCCTTTTCTTATCAGTGCATTAGAAACTGATGCTTTGAAAGAAGATTCTTCTTTAGGTACATCATTGTCAAAGCTATTCAATTCAAAAGCAGTAAGCTTACCTATCAATGAATCAACTGTAAATTTGTCTTTGCTAACTGACCTCAATTCTTGGATAGTAGATACTCTAATAGCATAAGCAGGTAGTAAGGTTCTAGGCATTTTACTTACCACTATGTCTTCTAGTATGGTTCCACCAAAACTTTTGTTTCCTCCAACTACTTCTTTTATTCTTTGTTCGTACTAGATGATGTTCTCACCTTCCATCATCCTCATGTCATCAAAATTGCCTCTTAGGATTTCTTATTTATCTTTTGCACATGCTCATCTCCACCATGAACATCAATATACTCATAATCAGAAAGAGTACTTACAATGGCTTCCAATGCTTGAATATTCTCCTACTGCTCCTTGAGCTAATCTATAGTTAGAGTATCGGTAGGAGGTGTGTATTGATTACCGACATTCTCCCGGAACTATGGCCCCATACCTTTGATGTAGATCTTTATTATGTCGCTCTAGATTCTGTAGTTATCGTTTATGAACTTAGGACCCTCCTTCTTCATCATCTTGGATCTTTACCTCAAGCAGTTAAGCTTCTACACTGTAAAGATGTAAAACATTCAAAATTCAATTATAAAATGAAATACTCTTTATTCTTAAATAAACTCATAATTTCTTTAATAAGTCTATTTTCTTCCATTATTCCATTCTTAAGTCTAAATGATCATTTCAATGATATCACAATAAACAAGATTTTTTTAAAGAGATAAATATTCTTTATTCAATAAGAATATGTAAGTAGTATCTCAATCATATCTACATACAATACTTAGGCCTTTCAAATGCCTTAAGTTCATATGACAAGATAAATATAAAGTAAAGGATGAGATATGTCCATTGATCTGCAATCCAAAGCCATCTTCAATGCAATATTTAGAATTGAAGACGAGAACAAGATTTCGGTGCTTTCTCCACCCAACCTTGAAGCTTACACTTCCTTGGAATTCTTGGTCAATCAAGGATACCCGACCCTACATGAATTGCTTAGCAAAACGAATTCGATAGACAAGATGGAATTTGGTGCATGCCTAGAATAATACATGCATTTTCATTCTTCTAATTCCATTAAGAAACAAGAAGGATCAATCAAGGATATGGTAGAGAACATAAATAAATCCATCTATTTCAATGGTCAATAAGTTACTCGGCTGAGTAAAATTCCATGCATAGCAATAAAAGATAGTTTGGAAAAGAAAATTATTCTCTCTATAATTCCACATTTGGCACCCATCCTGGAAGGTAAATTTCCCACAAACACCAGCATATCTTATCTTTTCTAATGTTCATATGAAACTTAGAATAAATATATAGAAGACAATCTTTCATTTTTCAATTCTAGCTTTCTATTTCTCGCATGATGAAAAATACAATGTTAAAAAAGAAAATATTTCGTTAAATAGATATAGAAGGAAAAAATCCTTCGTTTACAACCAATTATATCTAACAAAAAAATAAACTTTCATGGACAAACATATATATATATATATATCCGAAAAGAGAACAATCTTTCACTTCTATCTTTTCAAGTAAATGAAAGACAAGAATTTAAAATAAGAAGGTGTAACACAAGTATGTATATTTACATATAAATGAATAGAATATGAGTATACATTCTTTCTTCAAAATAACATATTAAATTTGATACTAACATGTGTTTTCTATGATTTACGAATTCAACTATCTAAATTTAGTAAATTTTCTACAATAAGTATTAAGTAAGATGACATTTCATAATGCACATACCTATATGGCTTCTTCAAAAGAAATCTAAAAAAAAATTATCATGTCTTCTATTGCATAAACTAATTCAAAGTTTAACTCTTTCTTCATTAGTGATCTAAAATAAACAATTCTCAAGATAATTCTATTCTTATTCTATAAATATATAATAAACTATTGCTCGAATAAGACCCTACCTCTAAAATACGATCCAAATTGGATTATGATCAATGATAACCCTCCCCAAATTTGTCTACAATATGTCTAGATTCCAATGCTTTTCCCCTCTACGCTATTCTATCTCATGAGTTCTCTCTTCTATACTTACTACTCTATATTTCCATTCTCTATTCTTAGTTCTATCTTTTCTATACTTCGCAAATTTATCTCTTTTCCACAATACCGTCTTCTCTCCCTTCTATTCTATGTATATTTCCAACTGTGTCTTTCCTCAAAAACAAACAGTCTTATTTATGTTATTTTTCCAACTACCATTTCTTGGTTTCGAACCTATCTTAACTGTTATTTATGCCACCTTGAGCAACAGATCTAACAGTTCCAAATCAATTGAATGGCATGTGGTATCAAGTCATACCACATAGGCTTGCAACTATAGTCCTTGTTTACCTCGAACTCTACAAACACGACTTATTTGTTACATGCAATACTCATGTTCAACTCGAACTATACATCGTGATAGCATTCCATGAGAAGTTTGTGTTCAATACAACTCTAAGTTTTTTCTCCATGAGTCGATAATAATATTGACTCCCCCTTAACTCATAGTTTTCTATGAGTCACCAATAATACTGATTCTTTTGCAAGTAATTTCCAAGTCTTGTGGCATTTACTTCATGCCAATTCGACTTCACTATGTCAGCTTCCTTATATCATGCAATATGATTAGGTATTACTAACAACACATTATTCAAAAAGTCCTCCACCTTTATATATATATATATATATATATATATATATATATATAGATTTAGTTAAATGATTAAGTATATGAAAAATATGAACATAAAGATTATGTATCTATAAATATGTACATGATTTCAAAAATTAAAGTAATCAAACTTATGAGTATACCAATATAATTATATATATATTAAATTTACCTACGTATATATATATATATATATATATGTATGTATGTATATATATATATATATATGTATATATATATATATATATGTATGTATATATATATACATACATATATATATATATATATACATATATATATATATATATACATACATATATATATATATATATATATATATATATATACATACATATATATATATATATATATATATATACATACATATATATATATATATATATATATACATATATATATATATAGATATATATATATATGTATGTATATATATATATATATATATATATACACACATATATATATATATATATGTATATATATGTATATATATATATATATATATATATATATATGTATGTATATATATATATATATATATATATATATACATACATATATGAGATCAAGTCATTTTTATTCAAACTCATATACATATATAATACATATAATTATATATATATAAACATAACTTGTAAGCAAAATAATATATATAGTTTCACCAAATCACACATATTTGCACAAAAGAACTTTAAAACTTACAATCAATATTCATATTTAATCTTCCTTTAACAACAAATTTTTCTTTAAAATAAAGCATATCATTTGTAAGCACTCATGCAAATTTGAATTTTAAATCAATCACAAGATCAAATCATACAACCATCATATATACATTTATATGTTCTAATAGTGGTTTGTGAGATTCCCATCCACTCTAATAAAGCCTACAAGCTAAAACAACTCTACTTGAACCATGTTCTCTCCTTCAATCATGTTCACCTGTTCCTGCATTCACCTACACTCAATTGCTCATTAGCAATGATGATCCCAATTTCATAATAAAAATAATACTGATAATTCAGTTGCATGTAAATCATTTCATTGCATTTAAACTCTTATTTCATTATCATCTATTTCACTAAAAATTCCATTTCCATTTCATTTCAATTTCATAAATGAAAAATAAGCATTATTTTCCTAATAAATAATTACAAATAAATATGGTTCGTGACATCCTTCCCCTCTTGCAAGAGACATCATCTTGATATCTTATTAGTCTATCAATAAGCACATAGTATCTCAACATCATAAAATGTTAACCATACATCATAGTCTCAAATCATAACAATAACAATAGCGTCCATGCTTTCCAAGTTCACAACATGTAAATCAAGTCAGAGTATCAAGGTATCTTGTGCATTAAGTAAATACTACTCTAAGAAAGTAAATGAGGAAAATGATGGTCAATCGTCTTAGTATCCTCCCATGTAGCACTATCCTCATAATATTGGTCCTACTGGACCTTATACTGAGTGAAATCTCTGCTACGTAGCTTCACGCTACATTGATCGGGGATTCAGATGGGCTCCACTAGCACCACCGTTGGATTTTATACCTGTAAACAACTAGATTTATAACTTCTAGCACATCAAAGGGTCCCACATATCTTGGTACCAACTTTTATGATTTCCCAAATGAGTTAGAGCTCTTATGAGACTTGATCCTCAAAAGACTTTATCTCCTACAACAAACTATCTGAAAGTCTTATTTCTATTAGAATAGCTTTTCTGTCTATCGGTTGCCTCTTTCAATCTTGTCCTCATCAACTTTATCTACTCATCCATTTCTTGAGAAAATCAGGACCTAATGATCCTATCTTCCATTCTATCTCAACTAATGGGTGTGCGACACTTTCGTCCATAGAGTGCCTCAAAAGGTGTCATCCCTAAAGATGCGTGAAAAGAGTTGTTATATACAAACTCAACCAAAAACAAATGATCCTCCCACATGTATTGTTGATCCATGCAATACATTCGTAGAAGATCTTCCACAACCAAACTAACCCTTTCCGTTTGGCCATCAGTTTGAGGATGATATGCTAAACTAAAGTTCAGTCTGGTTCCCAAAGCTACATTCAATGTTGTCCAAAATCTAGATGTCATCCTAGTATTCTTATCTAAAATAATGGTTTCTAGTACACCATGCAATTAGAATATCTCTTGGACAAATTTCTTCACAAGAGTCAATGATTCATCCTTAAGATTTCCAGCTATGAAATGTGCAACTTTTCTCAACTTATTAGCAACTACTAAGATGATATCATGCAAGTTTTTTTCTCATAGGTAACCCTTGGATAAAATCCATACTGGTTACTTGCCACTTATACTCAGGTATAACATGTTGAAAAAAAATTCATGCCTGATGAACATGCTTAGGTTTCACTCACTGGCATTCCAAACACTTTACCACATAATCAATCACCTCTTTTCCTGTGTTTAGGCCAAAAATACAAAATTCTCAATTCAATTACCATCTTTGTCACTTTTGAATGTTCTAAATAAGGTGTATGCAATATTAATTTCCTTAAGTTTCTACCTCTAAGTGAGTACATCCTTCATTAACATTCCTAGTCACCATCAAGTCCTATCTCATATCTATCTATGATCCCTAAAATCTACTTCCAAAGCTTTCTTATCCTTTAGGTAATGTTTCTCTTCCAAGTGATTCAACAACAATTGCTATCTCAAGTTTGTCTTTAAATTAACTATGGTAGATAAATATTTTATTGGTTTAAGAGAATCCGTTATTCGACTCTCTTCGAATTCCAAATATTCCAAATATTCCATCCAACTAACTCCATTTTAGTCCTCTGACTTTTAACAGTCCATAAAGATTTTGGAACTACTAGGTATACCTTTAACTGACAACTAACAAGGTAATCATAATAATAGAAAATTTTAATGTAATAGCATATGTTGAGCATCTACTAATGCAACCTATACTCAACTAACTCTAAATTTGTCTTTTCGTCAAAGACAACTTATACTTGGATGTCCAAGACTACATCACCAACTTTTAGTTAACAAAAGACATCATACATGATCACATGATCTCAAGGATAGTAAGACACACTCACTTGTTTCTCATATAGAAGTCACTCACACTAAAAATTATACACATACATGGTATTTTTGTCCTAACTAATACAGACAAACTATGCTTGGCATACTCTCTAAGTTCTACTCCCTTGTACATTCTATGAGGGGTTCGCTGTGAACATGATAGGGAATGAATGCAAAATGCAAATAAAAAAACACTTTAAATTTTAAACATTAGATTAGCCACCATAAGGATTAAGAGAACAATGATCAATTTCAATAGTAAATTATAAAATGCGCATAATGAAACAATAAGTCAAGTGTGACCAAGGGCCACAAAAATAGAGATAGAAAATTGGTGACTCATCTACTTAGAAAAGAAAAAAATGATTGGCTTCAGAAAAGCCAAATCCAAATACCAAAAACCAAATAATTCATCAATAAACCAAATAAAGCATCAAATGATATATATCACAAACTGTGTGACTAAGTGTTACAACACCTTGGGATATCCTTTCCAAAGTATGCTAGAGAGAATATCAAACATAGTACCAACAATTTCGCCATTGTGTTGACAAGGATCACAAAACTTGAGCATAAAATAGAAAAATAAGTCCTTATGAAGGTTTCATCCATAATATCCATAATTTCTATCCATATAATACCTACTATAGACATAGAGTATAATAGAATAGTATCTATATCTTTCACAAGAACAAGTTAGAATAATAATAGTCTAGGAACATAATTTAATAATTCAAGCATCTAATGCGTCTGGGTTCTTATGATAACTGCCATTGTTGTAAGATCTCCACTACAACGTGTCTAGGTTCTTATGGTAACTACCATTGTTGTAAGATCTCCACTACAACTATACTATATAAGAAACATACTTAAAAGTGCTCATCACCACTCAGGAGACTATTATCCAAGATATGTGTCCATATAAATGTGCTAAGTCTAGGAGATACTCTTCTTCTGCCTATTCTGGCACCATATTGCTTTAAAATAACAACTTTATTTATCATTGTTTTAAAAAAAAAAATGATCACATAAATATATATCTCTACTCTTGGAATCAATGGGGTATATCCTTTTGACTTATCTGAACTAATTACTATTTTATAGGGAGACTCTCACATAGAAGTGCAATTTGGCTCATTCACTATGAATAGGTCTCATTGTGGGCTTCCTTGTTTGTCTTATGCCCTTGTTTCCTTGTTCGATTCAATGCCAACCCCCAATCTTCTTTGGAGAACTCTCTACCAGTGTGTTTTCTCCAATTACTCAATCAAGGTTAGGACTCACAGGAGTAAGTCTAACCACCAACATGTCTAATTCTTTATCCTTCACTTACAAGGGACTAGGAGGAGTCGAAGATGGTTTGAAAACTCCTACCATGTGGTTTTGAAGTTTACTTCCCTTCATTTCTCTATCGCTTTCATAGCTTCCTATTTTCAAGGCCTGGTAGCCCTATGAGCCCCTTTTAGCCCTACCTTCACGGTTTTTGCTCTTTTGTGCTAAAAACCTCCAAATGACCCCCCAAAAGCTTTTGTGATTTGGATACACATTTGGAAACTCTTAAATATTTAGGAGATGAGGTGGTTTGATATGTCCATACACATACGACCCCCAAAATGGTTATTTTGAAGGGTTTTAGGCTTGTATGCTCTCACCAATGGGTTTTATAGGTCTCCACACCCTATACAACCTCTACACTCACACTGAGACTCTGCAAGACAACCATATTCCTTTCCAATCACTTTTATCAATCACATTTGATCACCCCTGCAAGAAATAGTAAAAATAGCAGTCACGCTCCCTAGTCAGGCTATGGCAAAGCTCGCCTAGGACATGATGGTAAAATGATCCAAAGCAACTTCCATGGCACAAAATGGAATATTTACACTATATACAGACTTCATTACTCAAATCCCAAAGGGCATCAAGAAACCACAAAGGGAATTCAAGTTGGAGCCATTTTTAGGGCTTTAACCCCTTACTCAGGCCGAGAGCATTATAAACTAGAAAGAATTTATTTACACTAACTAAACCTGCACAATGAGTGAGCAAAAATACTTTCTAAGAACCAAAACAACACAAACTAAGCATCCATGAAGGTAAAATATGGAAATCAATCCATCTGGTATGGACTGCAACAAACAATTTTGCAAATTTATTGAAGAAATCAAGAAATTGTCTCAAGTTGCTATTCAAAATTCAATCTTTGGATCTTCCAACTCTTATACAATGTTTTGAGAGGCCTTATCTATGCCTACTCAATCAAAACCAACCACCAATCGGTCCTCTAACTACCGATTTGAGCATTTTTCAAAAATTGCTCACATTGTTGCAAAATGTTGTCAAGCAAACATGACAATTTTTCCTCCACAATGCATTTTTACATTTTTTGCATATCTACACAGTCTTGACCCCCTAGGATGGTTTCCTAGCATCAAATAAACATTTCCAAAAACCTTATGAGGCCTTATAAGGATTTTTACCCAATTTTTCCATATGATGCCATTTTAGGCTTACAAAGGCACATAGGAGAAAATTGAGTAAACAAACTAAGACTAAAGACAATCAAACTACAAACAACCTCAAAACACACTTTTGGACTCTTCAATAGTCCTTTATTCAATCATTGACCCTATGAGGATCATTCACTCCAAAATTTGAAAGTTCATCAAGAAACCTAGGTGCTCCTGCACCACTATCAACTCAAAAGGAATATGCTCATATAAACATTCCTTGTTTTCTTTCATCTCTTTGTTAAGGATAGTCAAACTAGTCTTGTTTTCAGTAAACTTGGTAGGTGAGATTCCCTTTCCCTTATCATATTTCTCATTGTCCCACCATGTCGCAACTTCTCCAGTAAGCTGATAAGCAGGCCATACTGCTTTAGTTTCATTTGACATGTTACGAAGTTTAAAATACTTCTCCATCTCAATTACCTAATCTTCAACACCATCACCAATGGTCTTACCATCAAACTTAGGTGGGGTTGTCCTTTTCAAGTCTTTAGCTAGCTCCCCTTCAATCCTAACTCAATGATCAGGTTGTTCCTCGACTCTAAGAAATTCATTACTAGGTTGTTCTTCCTGTTGAGGTTGTTCATTTCGAACCTACCAACTCTTTGAGCTTCTTGTTCAATTCCATCCCTCCTAGCATTCTACTGATTCAAAAGATCAAGAATTTGGTCAGGTCTTTCATTCTTGTTACTTGATCTAGCTCTAGTAGTTCTAGAACCCATTGCAAATCGACAATTCCTGTATCAAGAAATGTTTCTTTAGCGTAATGGTCATAGGCCCTAGTGTTATAAACCTATAGCTCTGATACCAAAATGTAAAGACGTAAAACGTTCTAAATTCAATTATAAAATGAAATACTCTTTATTCTTAAATAAACTCATAATTCTCTTAATAAGTCTATTTTCTTCGATTATTCCATTCTTAAGTCTAAATGATCATGTCAATGATATCACAATAAACAAGAGTTTTCTTAAAGAGATAAAGATTCTTTATTCAATAAGAATATGTAAGTAGTATCTCAATCATATCTACATACAATACTTAGGCCTTTCAAATGCCTTAAGTTCATATAACAAGATAAATATAAAGTAAAGGATCAAATACGCCAATTGATCTTCAATCCAAAGCTATCTTCAATGCAATCTTTAGAATTGAAGACGAGAACAAGATTCAGATGCTTTTTTTACCCAACCTTGAAGATTACGCTTCCCCAAAATTCTTGGTCAATCAAGAATACTCGACCTTGCACGAATTGCTTAGCAAAAGGAATTCGATTTATATTGGTTATCACTATAGCATTTGTAGCAATGGAAAATGACCTTTGAAGGAAATAGAAAATAGTTAGTGTTCAAAAATTAAGTGTACAAGAATTTTATCTAGCTTCTAAAACTTGTCATGTTAATCTTTTGTCTAGCTATTGCCATGTCTTTTCATCCTACAAGTCGATTACAATGAAGAGGCTTTTCCCATAGACTTTATACCTACAAGAAGCTTCCCCTATTGGTTATCGATTCTCTTCTTTCCACTGCCACAACTAAGCTTCTCTCCCTCTCACTCGTTCCATCCTTCACTTTGCTGACGTATCTTCTTGCATAGCTTCCCCCGACACATCAATTAATGTGGCAAAGGGAGAACCCCAAGTAAAAGAAGGTGAGAAAAGAGTATGTGAAGCGTTTTTCTCCAATCCAGTTAGAGATCGAAAATGCGAGTCTTTGTTATTACTTGTTGTAATGAGGGGGCACATTAGACTATTGACCAACATTATGACAATTTAAGAGATGACTTTGAATTAATTGAACAAGTTAAAATGGGGCAGCCAAATTAGGAAGTTACATATGCCATGTTTTATCATATATTATGATAGTTGTAAGAGCATATGCTAAAGTATAACTTGGAAGACCATAACCAACTTGAGCATTGGAATTTGGACCCAATATAGCACCCATTTTAGGTCGTAGTTATGTCCCATGGTGTTTGAAAACTGCTAAAAAATAATTGGATGAAAGACAATCAAAGAATCTAAGGTTTAGATGTTTAAAGATGGAGGCAAAATGAAAGAAGTTTGGTAGAACTCCACAAGTCTATAAGAGAGAACCAAGGCTCAATGATGAAAGGTGGGACTTGACCAAAGGTTAGAAGGTTAGATGATTTGGAGATGGACAAGAATTAGAAGAAATCTAAATGACTTTCGCAAGTCCACTTGAGAAAAATAGGAAAAAGAAGTATTGCAACAATAAAGTAGAGAGGGATTAAAGGTTAAGAGGAAGAAAGGAAAGGAAATAAATCCCAGTGAACTCTACAAATCTACAAAACATAGGAATCTTGAACAAAAGTTGAGAACATGAGAAACTAGGGACGCAAAAAAGGGTGAGAGGTCTCAAGGTCAAACAAAGTAGAAATCCAACGATCCATAAAAAACCCACAACTAAAAAAGAAAAATAAAGAAGGGATCCAATACACTTGGCATATTTTAGTGCAAGACTACTAAGTAGGATAGGATATTGGACGAGTAAAAGATGTTCAATACTGCACTAAAACTTTGTAACACTGCAAAATTGAGAAAACTTACCAAAACCTTCCCAAACTCTAAAGTTTTTAAAAAAAATTTAACTTTAAACATATGATAGGAACAAAGACGATGATGATAGATAAGATTTAGGAAACTTGATCAAGGGAAGACACTTTTGAATATTTCTCATATTGATTATATGCAAGGCCATAATGAGGCTTAATACATAAGGGAGCTAGGAGTTAGGCAACTTTTTGAATTGTCAAATTGAGTGCCAACATAGCTTTAGTTAGGGATGTGTGCCTAGATAAAATTTATGGTAAAAGCACTTTACATAACACACCCATCTAAGTAAAGTGACATTTGTTCATACTCTTTCTTTTCACATTTCATTATCAATTGTCTTTTATTGTAAATAATTAGTCTTCAAAAAAGAAATTTACATTTCTTGTGATTTTTCCTTTGTCCTCCCATATATTACTCAAACTATATCTTACTATCGGTGTAACCATTGCACCTCCTTGAAATGCAAGTGCTAATTATTAAAAATATTTTGATAAAACATAAAATAATCATTTTATCAGCTACATAGACACTGCCCTTTAGGCTGGCCGTTTACCGAGAAAATAATTGCTCGAAGTAACAGTACACTATCACAGTTCACGGCTTTAATTTACCATAAAAAAAGATGACAATTGCTGAAGCCGGGCCCCGTTCACCAACACGCACTTTGTAATCGGTAGTTGAAACTTGACAGCTTGAATCGAAAATATTTTAAAAGCAAGTTATTTTGTATATTATTGAATCAATATCAAAATTATAAATAATAACAACTGTAGGAAGTGGTTGGAAGAATCATCAACGTAGAATTAACTAGCAATTTCACCTTTGTTTGTAATAGGTATGCCGAAATTGTGTGAAAGGTCAATTATGGAAAATTTTGGTCTATTTTGTATACTGAGAAGAGGGGATAGCATGCACGAGAGAGAGAGAGAGAGAGAGAGAGAGAGAGAGAGAGAGAGAGAGAGAGAGAGAGATGGGATACCGATAGATATGGAGATAGAGAAAGAGATAAAGATAGGGGATGGAGAGAGAGAAATGGGAGAGGGCTAGATAAAGATGGAAGAGACATACAGATAGGGGAAGAGAAGGAAAAATAGAAAGATAAAGATAGAACTAGGAAGCAATATATAGCGAGAGGTAGAGAGATGGAAATATAACAAGATAAAGATGGGGGAGATGGACAGATGAAGATAGAGG
Organism: Cryptomeria japonica; assembly: GCF_030272615.1. Lineage (NCBI taxonomy): Eukaryota > Viridiplantae > Streptophyta > Pinopsida > Cupressales > Cupressaceae > Cryptomeria > Cryptomeria japonica. The sequence goes on along the minus strand of NC_081408.1, from coordinate 74,344,588 downwards.
GGTAAAGAGATATAGATACGAAGATCTAGGAAGGAGAGAGAAGGAAAGAGATGGATGGGTAGATAAAGGGAGATATGTCTAGAGATAGATGAGGAGCAAAGAAGAAAAGAGAAACAAAATTCTATGCTGAAACTGAGATTACAGCTCGTATAGAAGTATACCTGGGCAATGGAGCAAATGTCTCCTCATAGTCAATTCCCTCCTTTTGAGAGAAAACCTTTGCCACGAACCTTACCTTTTATTTCTCGATGCTACCATCTGCACCGTGCTTGATCTTGTAGATCCAGCGCGATCCAACCACAACCCTATCTGTTGGTCTAGGAACTACCTCCCACACATCATTCTGCATTATTGATGTATATTCCTCAACCATTGAATCTTGCCACACCTAATGTTGTGCAGCATCCTGATAGCTAGAAGGTTCTACCAACTGACTAACTAATCCAAGATAGTCATCATACTTAGCTGGCTGTCTCCGTTGTCTACTACTCCTCCTAGGAGTACCCACTAACCCCTGAGTATTCTTTTGTGTTTTCTAAACCTCGCGGTTCCTACTCCCAACTGTAGAGGATGAAATGTCAACCTCCATGTCTTCTTGATGCATCTCTTCCTGCACCTATTGCTCCATACTCTGTGAACTCTCACCACATGAGCCTATACTTGTACTAGTGACTGTACTCGAGCTTTGCTGCCCTTGACTCAGTAGAGTTATCCTTGGAGCTTCTGTCGATTACTCACTCTGATGCTCTGCTAGCAAATCTCTGGACCTCCTAAATGCCTTGTCCTCCATGAACTTGACATTATGCTTGACTATAATTCTCTTGGTCCCTAGAATAAATATCTGATATGCCTTTGAGGTTTCACTGTACCCCACAAGGTACCCCCTCGTGGTAGTTTGATCTAACTTGGTACATGTATCCCTTGTAATTCGACAATATGCCAAACTCCCAAATATCCTGAAGTGACTGACATTTGGCTTTTTTCCTATAAAAGCTTCCTCTAGTGTCATCTTCCCTAGTGCCTTATGTGGAACCCTGTTATGTATGTATACTGTCGTACTACATGCTTCTGCCATCATGAAACACTGGATTTTGTGGTTCTCCTCCTTGTAATTGGAGAAATACTCTCTAACTCCTGTCATATGAAATGATGCCCCACTATCTATATACTAGACACTCTATGAGGCTAAGCTAACCATACAAGCTATAAGTGCAAACTCATTTTCCATTCTACTAGAGAGCTCATCTGCACTTGTTGAAGCTACCATTTGCTTCTTCCCTTTATTCTCATTCTTCTTCCTTTGTGGGCAATCACTGACATAGTGGCCAAATTTGTGACATCCATAGCACTTGATTTTAGAGAAGTCCTTCTTCTTCTTCTCACTTTGTGGATTTGATCCTTTGCTAGAACCCTTCTTTTTTTTCCCTTTTCCTGCTAGGGCAACATTTTCTTGGTCCATCTCACCTTTCTGACTCTTACTGCTGGATCCACTGACAAGGCTTAGTCTAAGCTCCTCCTAAGTGAAATAACTCCAAAGTCGATCCCAACTTGGTAAGGTGTCTCATCCATTAATAACTTGAACAAAGACATCCCATTGCTTAGAAAACCCATTTAGGGCTATCCGTACTAGCTCATCATCACTTGGTTTATCTCCAACAACTGCTAACTCATACTTGACAAGTCTAAGCCTGGTGAGGTAACTTGTCACGTCTTCTCCCTTGTTCATATGAGTATTCCTCAACTTTTTCTCTGAGAATCAGCTTCAGGTTAGTGGTCACATTCTGGTACAGATTTAAGATGGCGTCCCACATTGCATTCGTTGTATCCAAATTTGTGATATGTGGAACTATATGATCCTTAACACCTTCAAGGATTATCCTCCTCGCTTTGGCATCTTCCTTCTTATATGTTGCAAGAAGTATTGGATCTATAGGTACAATCACAATAGTGGTAACATATTCCTTGATACGATTCTCTTCTAGCAATAAAGAAATTCTGGCTTTCCAGACACCAAAATTTGAGGCTCCATCTAATCTATCCTGATCTCTTAAACCTGCTGAGGCCATCTCAAGGGATAAAACAAATAATAATTCTAAAGAGGTCAAACTAGGTTTTATAAACCCTCGCTTTTCTTTCCTTTGCCTAAGATAAACTTTTTCTACTTAGCTCTGATACCATGTGAAAATTCTATTGTAGTTACTGATTATTAATCTCCTATCTCATAAAGATTATTTAACTGCAAAATACTGAAATAATAACACAATTGCAACTTCACAAATAAAAACACGCGGAAAGAAATATGCAACACAGTGACACAATATTATTGGACAATTGCCCCTGGAAAAACCTTGAAGGGAAAACCAGTACTAGAGATGAGGAATATATATTAACTACAGCAAATCAAGAGATACAAATACTGCTTGCCTCTTATTGGCAGAGCTTTGACAACCACCCAATTTCTCCTGCTGAGATTCCACCCCACTACTATCCCAACGTTATCACTGCGCCCTTGTGAACACTGCAAGACTACTTGCTAATACTACAAGTTTCTCCACAAACTTCATGTACTCCAAATTACCCTTGACCCCTTTTTATACTACTCTTGTTGAAAAACCAACGGCTGAGATTAATAACAACTAAACAACCCTAACAAAATTGATTGCTAGAAGTTTCTAAAAGAGATCAAATAATTAACAAATAATTGTCCCTATCTAACAAAATTTGTTTAGCAAACAATTATTTACTATTTATTACATATGGAGAACCAACTGTCCTAGCTAACCAAACTAACACTTCCTCTTAGCGAGGAAGCTGTTCTGCATGACACCCAACTTCTCTCTAAGAAAATGAATTTCGCCTTCCCAATGCCTTTGTTAGAATGTTTGCTACTTGCTGATCTGTAGGTATAAACTGTAGCTGAACAATCCCTGCTGTACACAATCTCTGATGAAGTGATACCTGATATCTATATGTTTCGACCTATCATGAAACACTGGATTCTCACTCAACTTGATGCAACTTTGATTGTCGCAGTGTATCACTGTAGTCTTCACCTTCTGACCAAACAAGGCCCAAAGCCATATAGCTTCACATGTCGCCATGCGGTCACTGTTCCTTTTTGATCTGCGACAGAATTCATAAATCCTATTCTCTTCTCTTCCTGCACAGCGATAAATCACAGTCTTACAGCCTTCTGCCAATCCTCTAATCTATGCTCTGATACCACTCTTTTGTGGGTAGAGGCAAAACACAGACACCTAATGTGCTACAGCACAATTGAAATGAACTTCACTGCTTGCTTTGATTGATTGCGTTTTCCTCTATTTATAGAGGACATTGGAACTCTCCAGAATCTATTGCAGTCGCAAAACACATGCATGAAATTAATTTGGTGTTGGTGGAAGTTGGTTTGAGAAATATCTAAAATGGAGAGCGAGAAGTTTCTATCTTAGATGTATGGTTGAAAATCTTGTTCATTTGTTGGTAGAAATTAGTGCCTACCAACAAAAGTAAATAAGCATAACACAGACAAATGAAAATGTTTTCAGATTGAATGAGAGTTACATGAATAGTATGTTCTTAACAAATGTCATTACTAGAAAAGCTGTCAAAAATGTTAAACAACAACGTTTTTAAAAGAGAACAAAAATAATAACTGGCAACTAAAAATGATGCGGTGGCGGTCAAGTATTAATGTTTTGTAAACTATTGACTGCGCTCTGATGATTTTTTGGAATGGTTATACATTTTACAGAGGCTCCAGAATATCAAAGGAATTTCTCTCTCTGGCAACAAAGGTTCAGATTACGAGCTCAAAACAGAGGACTTAGATTCAATGAGCAAAATGTTACGAGTTTTCATGTTGAAAAGGTACATCAAAACGTTACGAGTTTTCAAGTGAGATACGTTTATTTAAGTGCTTCTATTCCTTTTGTACCCTTCAATTTAGAGAACGTCAAGCCATTGGCTGTGTACTCTGAAGGCATGTTCTTCATTAAAAGAACTACCGGGATATGAAGACCTTGCAGAACTAAAATATTTGAATGTCAAAGATTGTCCAGTCAGATTGTAATTTCTCTAAAAAAACGCGTAGCTTGGAAATTTTTGGTCTGAAAAAGAAAATTGAAATTGTTGCTAAGTGACAGGAGGAATCAGGGTCACAGTCAAGTTTCTGTTTCCTTAGTTTTCAGTTAAGGATTTAGACATTTTCCAACGGTGGAAGGAAAATACTTTCTATCTATTTAGTTAATTTCAAAATTGATGGAGCAGAAAAGGAAACATAAATTGAGCAAGAAGATGATCAGAATTGAATACTTACTTTATTTTTCCTAGGGAAAAATATATTATTAGGAGTACTTTCAAAATCAATATTTGGTTTAAGATGCTTGGATATGTTGTAATGAATGACTTGGGTTTGGTTATGTTATATGATATCGTAGAGTTTTATGACTTTAATTGATTATTTTACTAATATTTTGTTTTATTTATTAAATAATTAATATATTCATTTTAAAATATTGAAGTGAATTTGCATTTATTAGTTTCTGTTTAGAATTATAGGCATAAATTTGTACTTAACATGTTATTAATGTTTACTTTTTAATCAATCATGCTTGAGATTATTTTTTGTATGAAAAAAATATTTATTCTTTCTAATAATTTAGATGTCATGTAGTTTTTACATTCTTTTACTTCCTTGACATCCTGATATGAATGATTTAATGCAGTACCATTTCTAAAATGACACTAATGGTAGCTGGAAATGCTCAATTTACTAGAAAATAATGATTCCTTAAGTAACCAAATGTGGTAGATAACATTTGAAATCCACATAGGTAAAAGGAGGACAATTATGATAAAAACCGTAGTTTTTCATTATTTGAATTGGGAAATTAATGTTTGAATGTGTTTCATGAACTACAACATGAGAAGATCGACATCCAAACAACCACCATGCAACATCAATTATCTTCAAACTCCTTGATTTTGAGAGGACTCACAATCCAATCTCAAAGTGCCAAAAACTAAACTTAAATTGCAACTTCCTTCGTAAAGATAATTGCTAGCTGATCTTGAGTGCTAATATGTTTTAATTCAACTTCCTTCTTGTGCACCAAATCCCGGTTGAAGTGATATTTCAAATCAAAATGCTTTGTTTCACTGTGATTGATGAGATTATTTACTAACATGATGGCACTCAAATTGTTGCAATAAATTGATGTAGGTTGAATCTACTTCTCTTCAATTTCTAAAACTGTCTAAGCCAGAGCTTGTGTACCTACTAAGGTAATTGCAACATACTCTGCTTCTATGGATGAAAGGGCAACAATACTTTACTTTTTTGAGCTCCGAGTAATCAATTGGGAACCAAAAGAGAAATAAATTTTCACATGTAGACTTTTGATCATCCATTCTATCTCCTCGATTTAAATCACTAAAACCAACAAGATTGAACTTTCTAGAAGGGTAGTAATGGATACCAAAATCTAGAGTTCGTTTCACTTGCCTTAAAATTCTCTTGACTACCTTCATGTATAATTCTGATGGATTCATGATATATCTTGAAATAAGTGAAACTGATAATGCAATATTAGGCCTTGTGTGGGTTAGAAACGTCAAACTCCCAACAGATACTTCTATAAGTTGTCTCGTCAACTTTTTCAGCACCATCATATGTACACAACACAATTCGATGACTACTTAGAGTGGTGGTTGGGTTACAATCAATAATATCAATTTTTTTCAACTTATCCTTTGCATACTTTGTTTGACAAATAAAAATTTCATCCTTACTTGTATAAACATTCATTCCAAGAAAATATTTCATGAGGCCTAGATCTTTCATCTCAATCTCACTCATCATAGCAACTTTGAATTCATCTTTCATCTTAGAACTACTACCCATATATAACAAATCATCAACACACAAACTTATGATAAGAATATCATTACATTATTGTTTGTAGTAAAGGATGGGTTAACTCTTACTACTCTAGAAGTCATTCTCCTAAAAGTAGTCATCCATCTTAGTATACCAAGCTCTTGATGCTTTCTTAAGTCCATTCAAAGCCTTATTAAACTTGTAGAAATGATGCTCTTTTCTTTCCACTTCAAAAACTTGTGGTTGTTCCAAATATACTTACTCTTCTAACTACCCATTTAAGAAGTATTTTTTCATGTCCATATGATGTATGCTCCAATTCATTTTATCTACTAATGAAATCAGCATTGTAATGGTCTCTTATCTCGCTACTAGTTCAAATATCTCTACCTAATCAATGTGGTACTTTCTTGTGAAGCCTTTAACAACTAGTCTTATTTTATGCCTTTCAACACTATCATCATTCTTGTATTTAGTCTTGTAGACCCATTTTGTGCCAATCTTCTTCTTGTCATGTGAAACCTCTGTAAGCTCCCATGTTGTGAATGAAATTCATCTCTTCTTGCATTATTTGCATTTGAACCACATTAGTATATGCATCTTCAAAACATGATTGTTCAAAATTAGCCTTGGTAAGTAAAATAAAAGTAATTATCTATTGAAGTCTCTTCATATGTTTGATTTGTACTGTTTTAATAAATAACACTCAATCTCTTTTCCTTCCTTGTAGAAATTAGAGTTGAAGCTAGACTTAAACTTGGAATTGAAGAACTAGTTAAGGGGTTGCTTGATGGATTTGTACCATATGAAACACAAATATTATTGGGATTTTCATTGAAAATAGATAATGATGAACATTGAATTTATTGATTCAAAAAATATAATCATTACAATGTTGCATATTGGCTATTAAAGCCATTGATTTTCCCAAATAACTGACAAAACTCCCTTATGGGATTAGCGCAAAAAATAACTAATTTATTATTTACTATAAAACCAGCCTATGTTAATGTAATATTCCAACTTTCCCTTTCTTATTACATTAATTTGAACAAGTGTGGAAAATTGCAATGGCTTTGAACCCAACCTTTCTAGAGACTTTAATGAAGCATGTTCACCAATCCTCCTCACTCACACAAGAAACACTGAACTAAGTGCATGAATGGATTTATTGAATATAGGACATACAACCATCCATACAATATGAGAAACATAAAAGTTTCCCACCATCCATTAACAACAAGAAATGTTTCCTCTAAAATTCCACATCTCTTCTAAGTGTGTCTAATGCCTCATATAGTGATATACATTAGATGCATTTCCTCTAAAAGTCTGCATCTTATTTGAGCGTCTCTAACAAATCCTTAAGTACTTTGAAAACAATCCCTCCTCTGATATTCAAATCACCAACCAAATATCTACACATGAGAGACCTTTCCTCTGAAAGCCCACATCTTCTTTGAGTATGTCTAATGCCTCATTAATACTCAACAAATCACCAACCAAATGTGAATACACTAAATGCATTTATAATAAATCTTAGCTCCCCTTTTCTTATCCAAGTGACACATAATGTTAAGCCCCCTCTTTTCTTCGGTGACACAAATATGAGAGGATGTGTCTCATACAAAGAATCATCTCTAAGCGAGAAGCTAGCTTGTGATTATAAATGACCTCCTACCTACATTTCCTCCAGCCTCCAATAGATTCTTCTCTATTCTATAAAGCATAAATATTTCATCAATTTTGGCATTGTGATGTGTCATCATCATCGGATGAATCATTTGTATGCACCACAAAACCATAAAATTGTGCTTCACCTTTAGTGGCAACGTGCACTTTATTTTTCTTCAACTTTCTATCAATGAGGATTTTGACTCGTTGAATGCAATTCATCTACACATTTCCAATTTAATGACAATAATAGTATGTGAATTATTTCCTTGTTGAAATGTTAGACTTCTTCTTAGCAAGCAAGACACTTTCCTCAACAATTAAATGACTATTATCAACTTTACTTCCTTTATCAATCAATCACAGTTTCCAAACTAGGTTTAATTTTATTCAAAGTGAAAACATTATGATCAAAATTTAGAGGCATATTATCGAGTAAGATTGACTTGGCATTGTCATGATTGACTTTGGAGTTTACACCTACAATTTAATTAAGGATAGAATAGAATATGCTTATGTGTTGAATAATAGTATCTCCTTCTTTCATCTCCAACCCAAAAGATTTTTGTTTTCTTGATATTTTAACATGTGAGGCTCGTGAACCAAATAAAGTTCTAAAACAATCCCATATTTCCTTTGATGTCTTCATTAGATCAATGTGATGCAAATATGCATCAGGTAACCCAAAACTAATCAATACAAAAGCCTTGTGATCTTTAGCTGTCCATTTTGTTGCTTCATCTTCATTTTATGGTTTTTTCAAAATTCCACTTATAGTATCCCATAAATATTTTTTAATTAAGCATAATTTTATTTAATTTGGCATGTATGAAAGTCACATCCTTCAAATTTACCAATGGTACAACAAATATTTCCATTTAGACAAACTTATTACTCCAAAAACAAAACAAGACTTCTTATAACTCCTTACACTTCAAAAATTCTATGCAACTTTTTCTTGTAAAATAATTATTTGATAAATAAATTACTTGCTTCAATTGCACCTTTTCTTTTTCTTTCTCAACTATATCGGTAGCCACAATCTTTCATTGAAATCCACCTATTCATTTTCTATCTTCTAATATAACATAGATTCATAAAACGCATACCTTGCCTAGTATAATGGAAGAAAATTATGGTTAGGGTCAAATTAAAATAATAAAAACACTAATTGTCCCAATTAACCAATTATGTTAGAGAGAAGAGGAATCTAATAGACTGTCTTTAGACCCATAAACTAATCATATTTTAGGCTCTTTGGATAAGGCCTTCTCCAAGAATTGAATTTAATTGTAGAAGATTAGTGCAAAATAGTTTTTGAAGTAAGCAGGCAAAAACAATGACCTGTAGATGTCGTACGTGACGAGCTCTTAGGAATGACATTTTTAATCATAATTTATGCTTGGAAACTTTGTATATTTTTTAATTAATGTCTCTAGGAGTTCCTTATATACTTTGTGTTTTTTTACTTTTATTCTTTTCTAATTTGGAAATAAATAGTAGAAATAATATCTTGTATTAAATGTGTTACTCTATGGTTAAGTCAATGAAGAAACAACCAATTTTTAGGATCTTTGCGGTTATGTTCTGATTTACTTTCCTGGCTATGTTTTACAAAAGTTTGAAAGTTGTTTAAAGAAGTGGAGTCATGAACTTTATGCCAACAATGTGCATGGCTTGGTCATACTATTGATTTCTCTAGCTGGATCTTGCAATACTTTTCTTCAAGTTTGCTTTCATTGCCTATTCATGAAACTTCTAGTTTCATTTGAGAAATATTTGCATTGTAATAATTTAGACATCAATTCTTCTATAGTTTAAGTTAGTAGTTGTTATGAAAATAGGCGAGTAACATAGTATTTGAATTTGAAAAAGAATATGTGTATAAATATCTGTTGGCTTTCACCAAAAAGCTAGTTACTTAGTTTGTACGTGAGTCATCTATTTCAAACTGCCATTCCTTTTCATTTCAAAACATGTTTTACTCCCTCTTGGGAGCCAATGGCAAGGAAAATTTGAAGTGGATTGGAAAAATCTATGTTTAAGGATCCCACCAGAGGAAGAGAAGGTCTTGATTGACCAAAGGGAGGTGATCCTAAGTTGTTTGTTTACTTTTATTTAGTTACCATGTGTTTGTTTTTCATTACATTCATTTCTACAAGTTCTAATTAATTAAAAATTAAAAATCAGTTGCAAATTTTCATAGTTTTTATTAATAGATATCTTAAGTAGTTTTAAGAGATAAATTAATTTTATGAAAATTTAGATTCTTTACTTATCTAGTTTAGATTGAATTCATTGATTATTACAATCTAGTTTCTAATTTTATAGATGAATGATAATTGTGACGGAAGTAGTGATTAGACATAAACTTCATTTAGCTTATTAATGTAATTTAGTTTATTTTGAATTCTCTTTAGAATAGAATTCTATTTTGCAAGCATAAAATAGATTTCAATTCTTAGTAAAATATATTAGAATTTGGATTCATGCATTTTAGATTAGATTTAATTTTAGTTGTAATTAGAAGATTCCATGAATTAGTTTGATTGAGTCATGCTTGTATTGCACTAAGTAACTAGTATCTCTCTCATATATTACACCATAATATTAGGATTCAACCCTATCAGAGTAGACCATCATTCTTAGAATAAAATTTGGTCTACAATAAATGATCTTGAAGGCTCCTGACAGAGCATGTGTGAAGTATAAGTCACTATTATGAGTGTGAAACCCCCCCAACTTAAACAATTCCTTATCACATATATCTCTAAGACACACCTGGTTCAGTCATGCAAAATTAAATGATGTGAGTTATGACATCAATGACCTCACCCATTATTTTGGCTCTATTGTTGAGGAATTAATTGATCTGACTACCAAAGTTTAATGCCTTAGTGTTGATAAGGAAAGACTTAAGCTATTGTTGAGAAGAGCTAGAGGTCCTTTTGGAAGGTTTCTTCCAAGGCATTATAATATTGATAAAATACAATTGCAAGTCTCTAAGACATATAAAGAACAACAAAACCATTTTGAAGAACAAGAACAACAAGAATAGGTTTAGAAACAAGAGGAAGAAATGGGTGATTGAGTAGTAGTTGAAGATCCCCCACCTAATAGGACATTATCATAATTCTATTAATTTGAATGTGAGAGATAATGACCCTCTTATGAAATATCTCACTGTATGTCTTACCTACCCTTAGAGAGAAAACCTCTTAAGACCTTGATTAGTGTATCTTTGAGTTTAAAGTCCTTTTTCAAACTTATCACTATACACATAATAAGTAGAAGTTCAATTTGTTTCCTTATAGCCTAAAAGAGTCAGTATTATGATGGTTTATGGGTTTGCATGCTAGTTCAATCTCAATATGATAGGAGATGGAGACTATATTCTTGTCACAAGTGCAGTTTTTGTTGCACCAAACTATTGACCTATCAATGCCAAATACAACCACTAGACTTATAGAATCCACATGAGGTGGTTAGGCCATGTCAAAAACCCAAGTATTGTGTTGCACAAAACAAGGAGACCAAGGGCTCACACCTTATAACAATCCCCCCTTAGCACAAGTGAGAGGTTTGAACCTATGAACAAACTCTAATACCACATGTTACAAGTGTCATTGTTATTATACCAAAATATCAACCTATTAATTCTTGATACAACCACTAGACTTATAGAATCCACGGGAGGCAGTTAAGCCATGTCATGAACCCGAGCATTATACTGCACAACACAAGGAAACCAAGGGTGCACACCTTGTAACAATTCTTAGATAAGTATCAAGACTATTTTTCAGGTGAGAGATAGGAAGGATGAATTATTTTGAATTAAGCAGCTAGAGGATGAAAGTTTGGAAGATTATGCTAACAAGTTTTTGTTTGTGCACAAAATATGTGTTGATTGATTGAATGATGAAATTAATAGAACAATTTTCCTAAGGGAAATTGGTGATGACTTTAGAAAATCTTTTAATTTAATGAGAAAAGGGGATATCAATAAGGTTCCTTTAGAGGATAGTATTGGTATATGCAAGAATTATTCTAGGACCGGATTCAAAACTAGGAATTCTAGATTAAATAAATTTTTAGCTCTTGATGTATCCCAAGTAATGGAAGAAATAGTAAGATTGAAAATTGATATACTTATCCATCTTAATACTCAGGAAGACAAAAAGGATATTGAACCCTTGGTCATTTATTGTTCAAAGTTTAGAAGAAATTTGTTTTCGGAGGAATGTCCATTAGATAAAATTGATCTTTGTGAAATTTTTAAAAGCATCATGTAACCAACTCTTGTAGTCTCTTACTAGAGATTGAGAATCACTTGGAGGAACCTCCTATAGTGGAAGAAGAGCTTAATTATGTTGGACAAATATCACAGAACATGAGATTTGATGCTTATTCAGGATAATATGGTTATAGGAATAACTCGAATTTGAATAAGTGGTAGAATGTAAATAGTGGACCCCTCCTCATGCTATGCAACAACCTCCTACATCTTGGGGACCTCTAGAATTGATGAGTCATCAATGGAACCAACCACTGTGGCAACCATAGTGGCAGCCTAATCCACATAATGGCAACATAATCAACCACAATTAAAACCTTGGCAGAACCAAGGCCTTAAAAGACCTTGGGGAAAACCTCCACCTCTTATCACTAAACCTAATTCTGCCAATAAACAAGTGAATCAACCCCAAATTCTAGCACAATTAGTTGAAAATCCAAAGAACAATCATCCTCAATAAACATTTAATGTTGATTCAAATCCTCTTCATCTAAATGTGATAGAAGATGATATTTAATTAAGGAATCATAATGTTCCTTCAAAACCTAATGTTTTAGACAAGAAGATGGATAAAAATGAATAATCCTAAATAAAATATCAAATTTTTAATAATGTGAAGAAAGTAATTGAAAAGAGTCCTTATCCAAAGCACTTTAAAACAATCCTAATATCTCTCGATGCCAAAATAACTGATCATATTGACATGGTAGATTCTCAACATCTTCGTGAATTGAAAAAGATTAACATAGAACTACCTTTGCAAGGAAAAATTTATAAGAAAATACATTTGATTTTTACATTCTTTTACTTCCCTCACATCCTGATATGAATGATTTAATGCAGTAGCATTTCTAAAATGACACTAATCATAGCTGGAAATGCTCAATTCACTCGAAAATAATGATTTCTTAAGTAACCAAATGTGGTGGATAACATTTGAAATCCACATAGGTAAATGGAGGACGATTATGATAAGAACCGTCGTTTTTCATTATTTGAATTGGGAAATTAATAAAATGAAGGTTATGTTGTTCTACGCACACTGAATTGGAAAGGAATACTAGTATAAGCTTAAAAGAGCTCAAAGAGAAATACTGGAGGAGGTATAAGCTGCAAAGTATTTTCAACTTGCAAGATAATTTCATAGGAATTATTTTTCCCATCATTCTATTTTTTATATTATTGGAGCATTCTTGAAATTGATATGAGGAGTTTTGTATCATTTCGAATTGCACAAGTTAATATTCAAGCTCTTAATGAGGAACTAAATGATTGTGCTTGGATATAAGCTCTTCAAACCAGGAGTTTCGTCTTGACATTTTCTTTTTAAATTTCGATAAATTTGTAGAATTTGAAAATTACCCTCATCTCTTTAAATTAGCTGATTGACCAAAAAAGAACAACAAAAGAGATAAACAATAACAACAGTTAATATCATACATTGAATTTATAAAACAGAGCACCCTTGTTTCAGAATTGTAATTTTTCTTATTGCAGCTTGTTCATAAAAAATAAGTCTTGCAAATATATTGAGTTTCTGGAGGTCTGATTACAATTCATAGCCAGTGAAAAATAGTCAATGCAAACTCCAGAATAAAGCATTCATGGCTAATAATAGAGCATATACAGCCTGCATTATTTGTAGAAAAAATATTTATGTACAGTTCTAAAAGTAGTTTATTACAACTATCCACAAACAAATTACACTTTCAAAATAAATATAGTAGTTTATTTTCGCATGTGAATGCACATGATTTATTTGTTGTAAATTGAAAATGAACTAAAGCTAAAAATAGTTAATTGAATATTTAAACTAAAAGTCTTTAAAAAAGAATTGAACGTGTTTGATGAACTACAACATGAGAAGATCGACATCCAAACAACCACCACACAACATCAATTATCTTTATACTCCTTGATTTTGAGAGGACTCACAATCTAATCTCAAAGTGTCAAAAACTGAACTTAAATTGCAACTTCCTTTGTAAAGATAATTGCTAGCTAATCTTGAGTGCTAATATGTTTCAATTCAACTTCCTTCTTTTGCACCAAATTTTGGATGAAGTGATATTTCAAATCAAAATGCTTTGTTTCACTGTGATTGACGAGATTCTTTACTAACATGATGACACTCACATTGTTGCAATAAATTGCTATAGGTTGAATCTACTTCTCTTCAATTTCTAAAACTTTCTAAACCAAAGAGCTTGTGTACCTACTAAGGTAATTGCAATATACTCTGCTTCTATGGATGAAAGGGCAATAATACTTTACTTTTTTGAGCTCCGAGTAATCAATTGGGAACCAAAAGAGAGATAATTTTTTAGATGTAGACTTTTGATCATTCATTCTATCTCCCTGATTTAAATCAATCAAACCAACAAGATTGAACTTTATATAAGGGTAGTAATGGATACCAAAATCTAGACTTCCTTTCACGTACCTGAAAATTCTCTTGACTGCCTTCATGTATAATTTTGATGGATTCGTCATGTATCTTGAAACAAGTGAATCTAAATATGCAATATTAGGCCTTGTGTGCGTTAGAAACATCAAACTCCCAACAAATACTTCTATAAGTGGTCTCATCAACTTTTTCACCACCACCATCTATACACAACACAATTCCATGAGCACTTAGAGTGGAGGTTGGGTTTGTTGGGTCTCAAATCAATAGATTGGATAGGTTTGAAGGAAATCCCAACTCCTATGATCAAACCCTCCAATTGACTTGGCCAACTTATAGAGTGAATCTATTTGGTTACTAACTCCCTCACTTTAGGCTCTGCAAGACTTAGGCAGGTATACCTATTTGCTAGTCACTTTTGATGACTAATGTTTTTTATAATAGATTGAGTATCTTGATCTAAATTTTTTCCTATCTCAGAATGTCATAGGTTCCTAGGATAGGTGGCTTTTAGATGAGTTCAATATTGTTGTTGTGAAAGCTATACGATCTTTGTGCTTGAAATTTATATGTATACACTATTGCTAATTGACTCTATACATATCCTACTCAACTATTCCTATTGCTTCAAAGTAAAAGTAATTGATATGGTAAAAATGTTTTTATGAATGATCAGTGCCTTTCCTCCTATTTGGGCCACAAAGTCTATTAATTCAATAGGACTTAATGTATACTTCTATGAGACAATTTCTAAATGACCTCCAAGTAGATTTGTCAATTACCTTTCCTCAAAAAGATCCGTCTTTATAGTCTTATGTTATAATTTGCTCGAATGAATTTAACCCCTACTTTAAGAGACCATTCAAGAAGACTTGCAAGGAATAGTTACAATCCATAAGTAGGCCTTTTATTTCAATTAATAGGAATAGGAAAATAAACTTCACTAGGAAGATACAAGCAACCTTATCTTCTATGAGACAATATCACAGAACAAATTCCAATTGAAATAAATAACTCACAACACATATGTAAAGGAAAAAACAACTGATTATATTGATAGAGTTTTCAAAGAGTGCCAGAGTATATCATAATCTTTTTTTTTTTAACAAAACAGTTCTCATACATATGACAACAAAACCTATCCCCTACGAAGAGTCATGTCCCTTCCCAAAATTAACAACCAAGTTGTATATTCTTGATGACCTTAAATAAAAATATATTAAGCATTCCCAAATGATTTATGTAATCATCCTCTCTATAGCCTCTGGTGTTAATGTTCCACTTCTTCAATTCTTCCCCCAATGAAATGTACTCAAAGATATCTGGTTGACAGAAGGGGCCAAATCTTTGTCCCAATCCAATCCTGAGATGGCTCGCTCTTTGATGCTAGCAAGATCATTCCGCCATTGTTATAATGATATCAATTCTCCTTCCTTGTATATGTTGGCATTCGTGAGGTGCTCCCATCATCCAGCACTTGGAGGTCTTTGTTAAAGGCATCTACATATCAGTTGTCCTTCTCCAAGTATGTTATCCCTCTTGCTCTCTCTTCAGGTGTCATGGTATCAACACTATTCATCACCTCTTGCAATCGTTTCTTTAATCTTTCATGCTCCCTCAGAGCCTTCACAGTCCTAGTATACACTTTCCAATAATGACT
Source organism: Cryptomeria japonica (assembly GCF_030272615.1). Lineage (NCBI taxonomy): Eukaryota > Viridiplantae > Streptophyta > Pinopsida > Cupressales > Cupressaceae > Cryptomeria > Cryptomeria japonica. Next base: position 74,328,672 of record NC_081408.1, on the reverse strand, counting down.
GTGTGTGTCACCATGGTTCTGAACCCATGTTTGATGATATCATTAACCTGTTGGCATTTGGCATTATAACAAACAAGGGGAGATTGTTGGCATTTCAATAAGGATATTGAGAAGGTTGTTGATGATTATGGATATAACTGATTAAGGATGATTTACTGTCTTAATATTATTATTTTGTCATTGATGTCAAGAAATTGATTTTCTAATTCAGTATGATGTTGCCATATCTTGAGAAGTATGATTTGATGAGTATAAAGATGTCAGTAAAAGAAACAGAAACAATATGATGAATAAGGGGATGAATAAGATATTCAATGGGCAACTATTACCAAGTCAGACAATGATGAGATCATGATGTTTAGATTGTTTTAACATCATACATATGTTGTAAATTGTAAGGTTAATACTATACTATGTTACCAAGCAAAGAACCTAGTCGGTAAACCCTAAGGTTATCACTATCGATTAATGAAGGCGAAATGTCTACCGAGTAAAGTTTAGTATTCACCGAGTTGTTACCGAGTAATTACCAGGTTGTTACTGATTTGTAACCGAGCTATACCAGAATACATTAAATGGTTACATGTGTTATTTAATGAAGGGAGCTGATGAGCTGGAACTAATTAAATGATTGGTATGCCATGCACGAAGTTTGTTAAAGAATCTATGGAAAAGGAAAATTGGCATGAATATCTACAGCGCAAATTGAACCGCATTACCCTAGCACAAGTTCCAAGAAATGTATGCAAGTTCGAAGGCAGGGTAAAACATTTTTTAGATCAAAGGATACATTGAACCTGGACAAGTTTGAAGATCTGATGGCTATGATTGATCATGGGAAATGTGATCAAAGAGATTAAGCGGTTAGCTAAATGTTTATAAATAGGGAGCTATTGATAAACAATGTATGCGGGAAAATGTATGCATAGGGATGCTACATAGTGATTACCGAGTACAAAAGATTGAAGACTTGTTTGAATAACAGAGTATAGAAGCCCAACAAATGGACAAGATTAGTTCTATGTCTAGATCGTATTGAGAAAATAAGAATCTGCTTTAGCATTTTAGATGTGAAGTTGCAGATAGATTTTTATTACTATTATTTTGTGAAAGTGACAGAAAATCTCTTAACTGAGTGGACTTAACAGTCTTATTTGTAAAACCCTCTAGCAAGGTGACATTTTGATTGAGTGTTTGAAATCCTTTAACAAGGTCACTTCTAACAATGTGAAGATCCTAACAGATCTGAGGCAAATCCCTTAACCGGGTCACTTCTAGCAGTGTGTTTGTAATCTTTAACAAGATTTGCTTTTAATCGAGCATACTCTAGATGAGTATATTTCTTAGTGGGTCCGAAATCCCACAGTGGTTTTTGCCTATTTGGGTTTCCACGTTAAATATGGTGTTATGAGGTTTATGATGTTTATATGCTTTTGAGTTTGCATGTTTAGCAGTTTTGGTTATATTACTGAAGTATATGTTACCAACGTTGAGTCTGATGTTTTTATGCAAGATTAAGTTTGTATGATTCACTCCCCTCTCTCATTTTGTTGTCTATTGGATCTATACTTACATTAACAAACTGAGACAGAACACATGCCTGATTTCTGAATTTGAACCAAGAATAGTGAAAAAGGCATTTAACAGTGAAGATTGGATAAATGCTATGACAGAAGAGATTGATCAAATCAAGAAGAATGACACATGGACACTAATAACAAGACCGAAGGACAAAAATGTAATCAGTACAAAGTGGTTTTTTAGAAACAAGCTAAATGAAAAAGGTGAGGTCATTCAAAATAAAGCAAGGCTAGTATGCAAAGGTTATGCTCAAGAAGAAGGAATTGATTATGGTGAAACTTTTGCACCTGTGGCTAAACTTGAAGGAGTAAGAACATTGTTGGCATATGCTGCTTTGAAAAACTTCAAGGTATATCAAATGGATGTCAAATCTACATTTCTGAATGGAATATTAGAAGAAGAAGTTTTTATTGAACAACCTGAAGGATTTGTTGAAGACAAGAGTAAAGATCAGGTATGTAAATTGAACAAAGCATTATATGGTCTGAAACAAGCACCTAGAGCATGTTATGAAAGATTTCACTCTTATTTGATTAAGATTGGTTGTATAAGGACAAGTGAGAACAACAATATGTACACGAATAATGATGAAAATGGAATACTAATCTCAGCCATATTTGTTGATGATATTATATTTTGTGGAAATGACTCTTTATGCAAGAACTTTGGAAATGAAATGAGCAAAGAATTTGAGATGTCATTAATCAATGAGATAAAGTATTTTATAGGTTTACATATACTACAAATGAAAAATGAGATTTTCATTACTCAATCTAAGTACATAAAGGAAATCTTGAAGAAATTTGGAATGGAGGATTCAAAACCAGTAAGTACTCCTATGACCACCAACTATAAACTATCAAAGAATGATGAATCTGCATCTATTGATGAGACACTTTACCAATCCATGATTGGAAAGCTACAATATGTTGTTCATAGCAGACCAGACATAGCACATGTAGTAGGTATAGTTGCAAGATTCTCTGCAGATCCTAAGGAAACACACATGATAGCAATCAAAAGAATTTTTAGATACTTGAAAGGCATGAAGGATTATGGCTTAGTATATTAGAAAGGAAATTATTTTGATTTAAAAGTGTATACTGATGCTGATTGGGCAGGCAACATTGATGACAGAAAAAGCACAAGTGGAGGAGCTTTCTTTTTAGGAGAAAGACTAGTGAGTTGGCTTAGCAAGAAATAAGGATGTGTTTCATAGTCAACAGCAGAAGCTGAATACGTTGCTACAACATTGAATTATACCAACATAGCATGGATCAAACAACTGTTGGAAGGTATAAATGAGAAAGTTACCGAGACAGTAACTATATTTTGTGACAATACTAGTGCCATTAACATTTCGAAGAATCCTGTTATGTGCTCTAAGACAAAGCACATCTCTATCAAATATCATTATCTTAGAGAAGAAGCTCAAGAGAAGAAAGTGATGTTGGTGTATGTTAGCACAAAGGAACAAATAGCATATATCTTCACCAAGCCACTACCAACGGACACTTTTGAGTATCTCAGAAGTAAGTTAGGGGTCCTACCCCTATCTTCTACTCACTGACCGAGTTCGATGAAAGCACCAATTAGATGACTCTATAGAATATCTTTTAAAAGTTGATGCTGATTTACACACTTTAGGATGTTTTCTAAAGGTGTGCAGGAAACAGTGCAGGATACAATACAGGAAACAGGAATTGAAGACAAAATGCTTTGATTGACACTAAGTTGACACATTACAACAAGAATTTAGTTCATATAGGAAGAACTTATGTTTTAATTCTTTACCTTTTGGCATTGTTGTCAAAGGGGGAGAAGACTAAAGAAGACTGAAGAAAAAGGGGGAGAAGATTGGAGAAAAGAGGAGAAGTCTAATGTATGGGGGAGAATTCTGATGACAGGAAGAGAGCATTTCAGAATCTCACAAACAACTCATAGAAATCCAAATCAATAGGTCAAATCAATTGGTTTTGCCATTAATGCCAAAGGGGGAGATTGTTGGCATTTGGCATTATAACAAACAATGGGAGATTGTTGGCATTTCAATAAGGATATTGAGAAGGTTGTTGATGATTATGGATATAACTGATTAAGGATGATTTACTGTCTTAATATTATTATTTTGTCATTGATGTCAAGAAATTCATTTTCCAATTCAGTATGATGTTGCCATATCTTGAGAAGTATGATTTGATGAGTATAAAGATGTTGGTAAAAGACACAGAAAGAATATGATGAATAAGGGGATGAATAAGGTATTCAATGGGCAACTATTACCGAGTTAGACAATGATCAGATCATGATGTTTAGATTGTTTTAACATCATACATATGTTGTAAATTGTAAGGTTAATACTATACTATGTTACTGAGCAAAGAACCTAGTCAGTAAACCCTAAGGAACCTTTTCGATAAACCCTAAGGTTATCGCTATCGGTTAATGAAGGTGAAATGTCTACCGAGTAAAGTTTAGTATTCACCGAGTTGTTATCGAGTTGTTACCAAGCTGTAACAGAATACATTAAATGGTTACATGCATTATTTAATGAAGGAAGCTGATGAGCTGGAACTAATTAAATGATTGCTATGTCGTGCATGGAGTTTGTTAAAGAATCTATGGCAAAGGAAAATCGGCATGAAGATCTACAGTGTAGATTGAACTGCATTACCCTAGTACAATTTCCAAGAAATGTATGCAAGTTCCAAGGCAGGGTAAAACGTTTTTCAGATTGAAGGATACATTGAACCTGGACAAGTTTGAAGATCTGATGGCTATGATTGATCATGGGAAATGTGATCAAAGAGATTAAGCGGTTAGCTAATTGTTTATAAATAGGGAGCTATTGATAAACAATGTATGCGGACAAATGTATGCACAGGGATGCTACATAGTGATTACCGAGCACAGAAGCTTGAAGACCTGTTTGAACATCAAAGTATAGAAGCCCAGTAGATGGACAAGATTAGTTCTATGTCTAGATTGTATTGAGCAAATAAGAATCTTCTTTAGCATTTTAGATGTGAAGTTGCAGATAGATTTTTATTACTGTTATTTTGTGAAAGTTACAGAGAATCTCTTAATTGAGTGGACTTAATAGTCTTATTTTTAAAACCCTCTAGCAAGGTGACATTTTGATTGAGTGTTTAAAATCCTTTAACAAGGTCACTTCTAACAATGTGAAGATCCTAACAGATCTGAGGGAAATCCCTTAACCGGGTTACATCTAGCAATGTGTTTGTAATCTTTAACAGGATTTTCTTTTAACCGAGCATAATCTAGAAGAGTATATTTCTTAGTGGGTCTGAAATCCCACAGTGGTTTTTCCCTATTTGGGTTTCCATGTTAAATCTGGTGTTATGAGGTTTATGATGTTTATATGCTTTTGAGTTTGCATGTTTAGTAATTTTGGTTATATTACTGAAGTATATGTTACCGAGGTTGAATTTGATGTTTTCATTGAAGATTAAGTTTGTATGATTCACCCCCCACCTCTCATCTTGTTGGCTATTAGATCTGTACTTACATTAAGTATCAGAACAATCATAACCAATTTATCCATTTTTTGTCGAACACTCTCCACTTGTTTAACGAACTTCTTACTTTTGATCTTCCAGTAGATAGTCTCTGTCAGAGCATCCATGAACTTTCAATTAGTCTCAAGTGCCATATCTAGATTACTGATGCCTGGGGAAGAGCTTTGTTATAGTAGTCTCTCTTGTAGCCGTTGCACTTCCTCTTTGGCCTTCTCATACAATCCTTTATAGGTGGTATTCTCCCTAACTAGAAACTCAATCTAATCTTGATTGAGTTTTTCCACATCCAAATTCAATTTGGTAGTGATCCTAGGATCAATTTTCTCAGCTTACTGGATCATTATATGTTCAAAGGGCTCATCGGTGTCTAGGAGTAAGGGCCTTTTTTCTTTAGGGTAGAGAGCCCACAACATAAGAGCCTTTTGATCAAGATCATATCCTGATCCCATGAAAATATTATCTACTTCATCAGGCATAATGTGGTTATCTGGCCCCTATTTCTTCAAAAAAATAGCAAACAATAGAGAAGATCTCATGTCCCATCCTGAATATATCAGCACCGCAACATCCTTGAGAAATAGCCTTCCTCTTTTAGGCATCATTTCCTTCATGGATTGGTCTATTTTGTCTTGTAGTATTCTAAGCATCTCTTCCTTGGTTTTCACCTCTGTATTGGCTCTGACCAATTTATAGGGAGGAAACCTAGTTTGCCATCAATTAGGTTTCTTGATGGTTTGTGTTTATCCCTTTCTGGGTTCCAAGCCTATTCCTCTAGACTTCTAAGGTCTTCCCTACCATTTGTTTTCTTATCTCACCTTCCTCAAGCTCACAAAGTAAACTTGTTCACTAAATCCTTGCAGGGGTGAAGGATACACACATTCTTTCTCTCTTTGCAAAACCACCCATCTTGTTTGGTTTAGCAAACCTTTCCCTATTGTTACATAATGTCTCATTTTCAGGCTTGTAGCCTTCTGGATCTTTTCCTAGTTCTCGGCAGTTTACATCCCCTACAAGTTATCTCCTTCAATTACTAATACCTAGCCAGACTATCACTAAGCTCGCCTAGGATTAGTATGTAGAAATAGTGATTGCCATTTCCTAGTCTCTTTCAAATGAAAACCTACTATACATATCTGGCTCTGCTTGACAATCTCCAATGATCTTGTGGAGTTTCAAGTAAAAGCCATATGATTATTGAAAACAGGGAACAAAAACTGAAAGGGAAAGCTTTATTTACAGATTCCAAATTTATTCATGGGTTCAAAATACAAAATCACAAAACAAAGAAAATAAGCATTTACATTAACAACATATATGAATTTAAAGATTCTAAAACATTATTTGCAATTCACGAACAAAAATTCAACTCTGAATTGGAAACCAAAAAATAGACTTCTCTTTTTCTATTCGAAAAAAGAAAATTTGTTCTCTGAGGCCATCAATCTCTTAAAGATTCCCATTGGGTCTTTCTATACATTTCATCCTCCATTAGGAATTCCTCCTATTGGACGAGATAAATCTCGTTACCAACAGTTTTCCTTTTGAAACCATTTCACTAGTTCCATTGGAACATCGGGGTAACATCCAAACAAGGTTATCGATATCCGATGACAACCTCCAACTCTTTGTACTTCCTATCGGGTCTTTGGTGAAACATCAAAATGGGGCTACCGATGACCGATGACAACACACATTGCTTCGCATTTTCCATCGAATCATCGGGGAGACTTCAAAACTTGTCTTCTCTGCTCTACCACGTGGCATCCCCGGATTGGCTCTGGGGTCCTAGCTCTACCACCTTAGAACAACCTCACTAACCACCCAAAATGAAACTCTTCTTTTTCGCTGAGTCCCACCATGGTCGCCAAGTCACGGGGATAACTTTCGAGCATTTTTATCATGTGGTATAGAGACCACTGTTGATCCACCTTCAACCTGCATGGTTGTTAACTCACCTCTTTTTTTTGCATGCCCGGAATGAAACTCTTCATTGTAGTTGGGTCCCATCATGGTTGCCAAGTCACGGGAGATAACTTTCGAGCATCTTTATCATGCGGTATAGTAACCAACATAGGATCATCTATGATCACCATCTGAGTATAGGTAAAGTTAATCATCGAGGAAACATGAAAGTACTTCTTTCAATACGCAATAACAATACTTCGAGTACTGACAACTTATCGGGTCATCGAGGTAACTGTGAACCACACCAAAATTTGGCAAAGTCATTGGGGTAGGTCTTTCCAATAAGAGACATTTTAAAAAATATAATTAAACAACCATACAAATGAACTAGAACTAGTTCTTGTGTATTTACATGACCACTGGAAGGTCTCACAAGCCAAAATTGGTTAAGGGCATTTCAACCCTTAGGTCCTCCTGCACCATACTCCCCCCAAAACAAAGAAGTCATGTGACTGTGCTTGGTAGCAAGGAAAGATCAATTCCCGACTTAACAAAGTCTGATTCAGGGACCCAGGTCACTTCAGAATCAGGTTCATGCATCCACTTAACCAAATGTTCCATGTAGACCTGCTATCTAGTCTTCTTGAGAATGTGGGAATCCAACACTTTCTCATCCAGAGGTATGGAAGGAGAAAGTAATGGTAGGTCGACAAGTCACTATTGAACATCTGAAACTGTTAGAACATAATGTTATTAGGGATCACATCCTTATAACATTTATATAATGTTCTAATATAAGGTTATAACACCTTATATATTATATGCTTTATAAGCATATCCCATTTGAAATAATTATAATCTAATAACTATTACATTGTGAGTGGGGGTTATTGAAATGGTGTGACTAGTCAAGTCACCCTTCCTCCTATATTTAAGGAGGTTCTCTCTCGTTTGAGAAGTGTGGGAATTTGGAGCTTTATGGTGAGTTGTATCACTATGCATATGAGGTATTATTGGCCATGTGGAAGTATTGGAGGAGTGTCCCTAGGTTCATGTCTATTTTATGATAGACTATATTTGTAAGTGTTTTAAATAAATGATGCTTTATGGGGTTTTTTACTCGAAAGGGTTTTCCCCATGTATATCTTGTGTAATGTGTACATTTTGCATGTATGTTTCATATTTCATTTACTTTATAATCTTGTTTATAATGATTAGTATCCTAAGATCCTAATTTCTAACATGGTATCAGAGCCTATTAGGCTAGTACTAATCATTTTTACAGGTTATACTAGAAGACATATTAAATTTGATGGAAATCTTATTTATACTTATCAACAAATTTTTGGTAATATCTCTTCCTTTCTACTATGTATTTTTTAGAGAAGTGCATCTTATATTATATTAAAAAAATAATTATCTTCATTGACCAATGTGATTACAATAAAAAGTTGGCCTCATTAAAGTTGACATTTGAGCATACATCATAAGAGGTAAATATTTTTTTTTTCAAAATTTGGCCTTTAGATTTTTTATTTCATCAACATCATAAATTAATTACATTAATAAATAAACCATTATTTCAATTACTATTAAATCAAATTTATATTAAGTGGATACTTGATAATTGACAAGACTTTTTAATAGATTGCATCATATATAATATATGTGGATATCTAAATAATGATTATGATATCCCTATTTATATATTCATTCCTTTACAATACCATATAATACATTATAGTATAGTGTCAAAAATAATATTTAAAGTCATTGTGTATACTTGATACCTACTCATGTTTTGAGATAACAAGGTGAAGAAACCATTAGCTTTCTAGATTAGCTTTCTAGATTCCTTACTAACTATATATATACAAATATATATCTCAAACAAGACTATCATGATTCTTTCCAACAAGACTAGATTTATTCTCAAGAGAATCTAAAGTATATACAATTTAATAATACGATATCTAACTATATCTCCATGATATTTTTTTTAATAACCTTAGGAAAATCCATCCCACAACTTCTTCTCTTGCTAAAAGATCTTCACTTGATTGATTTTTGAGATTAAATCAATTAAAAAATTCATAAATGAGTTACACCATCTCTAAACAAGTATATGAACACAACCATATCAAATAGTTAATGTTTCAATCAATCTTATTGATTTTATACATTTTTTGAGAGGTATGTTGTCTTTAATAGATCAAAACCCTATACAAAATCTAAATCTAAATGATGTGCCTTTTGTGAAAAGGTAACTATCCTTTAATATTGATAGTGCATTTTTATGGTCCAAACATAATGATCAATTAATATTTAACTATCTATCATAAAAAGCATTGATGCAGAGCATCTATCACAAACCATAAAACCTTCATTCAAGGGTAGATTTTAAACTTGAATCAAGAGGCATATAAAACGATAAAACATTCTTCTCAACTACAAATTAATTTCAAAGGTTATATTATATCCCTACAAACCTTCATTCAATATTTCATATCATAACATTCACCATAACATGAGAGAACAAATTCTTTATTGCCATGGAATACCCTAGTTCAGGGTTTCATCCTTTAAAAACTATTTTCACCAAAATCACCACACAAAATTCAATTCTTAACCAAATTAAGTAAGAAAAAAATAAATGGAAAGAAGATTTGGAGACCTCTCCAAAAAATATATCTTTTCTTCATTACTATTCCTCATGTGACCACACCAAATGCTGCAACTGGACTGTTGTTGTCTTCACCAGTCTGCCTTTCACCGTGAACTATAACAAACAGCCATCAATAACCTTTACAATATTGATTATAAATGCAATCTCTTTGGTCAGACTTTATGTTACTGAGTCATACAATTCCTATCAAAATTTGAGCCAGATCCAACGGTTAAATAAAAAGTTATGAGTATTTTTCCAAAAATGGGTAACCCTTGGCAGGGTTTTGACAATTATTGTAAAGATAAACATATCTTGCCAAATACTCCACAAAAATGCATAAGAAATTATTCATCTGAAAGATATTTAATTAATATATCCTTCAATAACTTCTACATATAAAAGTTACACCAAATGGGATCCGCCATGGATCTATGACAGCCACATATTCCTTAAAACCTCATGATAGTTTGAGGGTTTGATGGATAATCTTTGTCAAATCCCCTCCAAATTGATCTACCCTCTTGATTTCGACCAAAAATGGTTTATAAACCATTTCCAACTCCTTTATAACCACCTCATAACCAATGGATTTTATTTTTACACTTTTGTTGCACCTTTTGGCAATGTTGCAACTTTACAATTTTTGTATTTTTGACATAAATGACTCTAACCCTTACATGTACACTTTTAACACTTCAAGATGGACCAAATATGATATCTTTGGACAAAATGGCTCACTTAGAAGCAAAGAGATGTAACTCTTAATGTGCCATGTGAAAGAAAGAGCTTTTTTATCTATAAGTTAGACACGTCATAGAGAGTCATATGTACTTTATGAATAAACATGTAAAAGCTTTTTATGGAAATGCTTCATTAGTCCAACCTAAAATCTACATTTTATTTTATTTTTCAAAATGCACAAGGGAAGTGAACTATTTGAAATAATTCAATTCAAGACTACAATTGTAGCTAGATATGCACAGAATAAATAATTTGATATCATAGAAGATTAGGTATATATATGAAGAATAGTCTTACTGGGGCTTCTTTCACAATGTTATAAGAGATGGTGTAGACTTGTCCTTTCCTATATCATCCATTATAAGTGTTGATATTTCATAATTTCCTTATAACTATTCTTTATAATATCTTTGATAGTCATTTAGTATGAGTGGATGTAGTAATGTCTCTTTTATCATTTTATGCTATCTTTTATAAATAACTTGTTAGTGAGACATGAACAAATAAACAAGCACTTCATAACTAATGGTGTTGATCCTTCCATATGAATTTTTTAATATAGTTGATTCATCTAGTCTTAGTTCATATTTTCATGTGACCCTCCCAAAGTACCTGTTATTATTTATATTAGTCCTTTAAGTGCATCACAAAAAGTCACATGTGAACTAGTAGGAATAAAGGAAGGAACATCATGATTTATCTCAAATTTAATTTTTATAAGTATTTGATGGAGGATATGCCTTATGTTAACATTAAGAATATTCTTGATTATAGTATGTTTGATAAGCAAATTCCTTGATATCAAACTATCACAATGATAAACAAGAAATCATCTATCTATCTATAAATGTAGGTTAAAATGTTTTTTTATGAAATGTACAAGCTAGTAAATATGCATAAGTAAATTTAAAAATTTCTCATTAGCATCTTTTTTTGGAGATCCAAGTGATTTGTTATTCTATTCTATATTTGATCCATTTTTTATTTATTTTTCAATCATACTATTTATAATGGGTGACTATCGCCCTTATAAACTATCTGGGGAGCAAACCTAGAAAGGATAGCTCACCCATGGCCTAATTTTTTATGGATCATTACTATATGTAGTAGCATGTCTATTTTTGTATTTTAAACAAGACAACAAATTATTCATCCCTATTCTAATGAAAATATTTGTTGATCTCCTTTCTACCAATCATTGGACTATATTTTTATAAGGAATATTATATGATCTTTGGCAAATGACAAAAAAATAATATTATGTTCTTTCTTTGTACCAAAAATGAAGTTGATTACTATGTTACTAACTATATTGTTTCTTCTATGGCGAGGTTATGCCTTCAAAACATATGGTGCAAGTGCTATTACATGGATGCTGCAATACTTTAATAAGAAAACTATCTTCTATGTGTCCTTGAATCAAATGGACAAAATATGAATGTAGCTCTTAAAGAATCAATATGGCCTTGAAGATTTATGGAAGAGTTCCATTTGGATACATATGAAAGTACGATATTACTTGAAGTTACTTTACTCATTCTAGAGAATATCATTTCTAAAGATCAAAATAAACATTGAAGATCATGGGCACCTCACTCAAGTGAAAGCATTCTATAATAAAGGCACCTTGAAGATCATGGGCACCTCACTCAAGTGAAAGCATTCTATAATAAAGGCACCTTGAAGATCATGGGCACCTTAGTCAAGTGAAAGCATTATATAATAAAGGCACCTTGAAGATAATATTGGGCACCTCACTCAAGTGAAAGCATTTTATAATAAAGACACCTTGAAGATCATGAGCACAGACTATATATTATATTTTTAGCCATCACTTTGAAATCGTCTATGCAGTGATTGGCTTTGAGGTGATGCCATTAAGGGGGAGTGTGCATGTCAATGACACCACCTAGTGGCTAAATCCTTTATTTTTTAAGTCCTACGAGCACAGTATCGTAAGACCTACGGGCAGATTTTTTTTTAAGTCCTACGGGGACAATATCATAAGACCTACGAGCAGATTTTTTTTAAGTCCTAGGGGCACAATATCGTAAGACCTATAGGAAGATTTTTTTAAGTCCTATGGGCACAGCATCGTAAGACCTACGAGTAGATTTTTAAAGTCCTACGGGCACGGTATCGTAAGACCTACGGGCAGATTTTTTTAAGTCCTACGGGCATATTGTAAATTCTTCTCCTTGTAAAAATTCCACTTGTAAAAGCACTGTATTAAGACCTATGGGCACTATGTAATGAACCTAGGGAGAGGCTAATTTGAGGAGACCATGGCTCCAATATAATTTTTAAGACCTCACAGCATCATTTTTTAAAACACTGGGATTATAAATTATGACAAGATGACTTTCATGTAGTCCGGAATGCATGATCTTCATGTTGGCATATATTTGTGTCCCTGTTTATCACTGTCAAAGAAGACCTACGTTACTTGGGTGCTTCATTTTTTCTTTTATGGAAATTGACATGTGATCCCGTATTAACATTAAGGGGGAGTGTTAGAACATAATGTTATTAGGGATCACATCCTTATAACATTTATATAATGTTCTAGTATAAGGTTATAAAACCTTATATATTATATTCTTTATAAGCATATCCCATTTGAAATAATTATAATCTAATAACTATAAGATTGTGAGTGGGGGTTATTGAAAAGGTGTGACTAGTGAAGTCACCCTTCCTCCTATATTTAATGAGGTTCTCTCTCATTTGAGAAGTGTGGGAATTTGGAGCTTTATGGTGAGTTGTATCACTATGCATATGAGGTATTATTGGCCATGTTGAAGTATTGGAGGAGTGTCCCCAGGTTCTTGTCTATTTTATGATAGACTATATTTGTAAGTGTTTTAAATAAATGATGCTTTATGGGGTTTTTTACCTGAAAGGGTTTTCCCCATGTATATCTTGTGTAATGTGTACATTTTGCATGTATGTTTCATATTTCATTTACTTTATAATCTTGTTTATAATGATTAGTATCCTAAGATCCTAATTTCTAACAGAAACTCACACATCCTCCTTGGGAAGTTGTCCCTTCGAGACAACCAAATCCATGACATTGAAAATGGGAGACAAAGCAATATCAGATGGAAAATAAATCTTATAGGCATTAGAGCCATACCTACCTAAAAAATTACATGGGCTTATCCTCCTCATTTGTATCTTGCTAGGAACCCCTTTATGAAGTAGAGCCTTGCTCAAATGTACCATCACTAAATCTCCAACTGAAAATTGCACATCTCTCTGAGTGGTATCAACTGGGGCTTTAACTTTTTGTGAAGAATCTTGGAGAGCTCGCCTAACTTGGTCATGAACCTCCTTCATAGATTGAGTGATGTCATCAACTTGACCACTTTTGTGCAACAAATTACCAAGATCTCGTAATTCTATAACACCTTGTGGGTGAATACCATACACTATTTGAAAAGGACTCTTCCAAGTAGATCTATTGACACTATCATTATAGGAAAACTTCACCTGGTGAAGAACCTGATCCCAACTCTATCCATATTCTTTTGTCAAACACCTTAAAAAGTTTCCAAGTGTCATATTGACCACCTCTATTTGACCATCTGTTTGGGGATGATAGGCTGAACCAAAAGACAAGCTAGTTCCTAGTCTTTTCCAAAGAGTTTTCCAAAAATGTCCAAGCAATTTGACATCTCTGTTTGAAACAATACTAACCAGAAAACCATGGATTCTTATAACCTATTTCAAAAACAAGTGTGTAATGTGACTAGCATCATGGGTAGTTTTACAAGGAACACAATGTGCCATCTTACTGAATATGTCAACAGCAACAACAAAAATGCTATCAAAGACAAGATTTGTTTTGGGTAATCCAACCACAAAATCCATACTGACACATTCCCATGACCTTGTACAAATAGGTAATGGTTGATAAAGACCATAATTAGTAGTTATACTTTAGCTTTCTGACAAACCATACACTGCTCAACATACCTTCTGATATCCCTATACATTTTGGGCCAATAGTAGAACCTTTGCACAAGTTACAATGTCTTATTAAGGTCAAAATGACCACTCAAACATCCATTGTGCTTTTCTGGGATCATATTTTCCCTCATCTATCCTTTGGGAACACACAAGTGTCCACCTTTAAACAAAAAACCATTTTGCAAACTAAAGTCACCATATTCACTATGAAAATGATTATGAAATTCTTGACAAACCTTGTAAATAGTTGTAAAATCTTCATCATTGGGGTACAAATCCTTGAAGTAATCAACTCCAATACTTCGAATCTACACTTCTTACACTGTTAATAGCCTTCTACTCAAAGCATTTGCTACTTTATTACACTTACCCTTCTTATGCTTAATAGAAAAATTAAATGACTACAAATACTCAACCCATTTAACATACCTATGACTCAACTTATCTTGCGAATTCACAAAACTTAAAGCTTGATTATGTGTATAAACAACAAACTCCTTAGGTAACAAGTAGTGCCTCCACTTCCTAAGAGCTTGGACAAGAGCATACAGATTAAGATCATAGGATGAATATTTCTTCTTGGCATCATTGAGCTTTTGACTAAAGAAATTTACAGGTCTATTCTCTTGACTCAAAACAACACCAACTGCTATATTACTTGTATCACATTCAATTGTGAGCAACTTTTCAAAACTAGGAAGAATGAGTACTGGTTGTGTAGATACCTTTTGCTTCAAAAGTTCAAACCCTTTGTTATCTAGATTGGTCCACTGAAACTTAGTCTTAACTTATCCTTCGATGGTATCCAGCATGGGTGCACAAATCTCACTGAACCCTTTGATAAACTTCCTTATAACTGTGTCAATCCATGAAAACTTCTTACCTCACTTGCTGTCTTTGGTGTTGGCCAATTTGTGATGGCTTCCACCTTTGATGTGTCCATCTTCAAATCTCCTCCTGAAACTACAAATCTAAGATAGACAAGTTCCTACCTCATAAACTCACACTTCTCCAAGTTTATTGTTAGTTGCTCATCATACAATTTTTGCAATACAATACTAAGATGCTCTAGATGTTCCTCTTTAATTATACTAAAAATCAAGATATCATCTAAGTATACAACAACAAATTTACCAATAAAATATTTCAGTACTTCATTCATAAGTCTCATGAATGTACTAGGAGCATTCCTAAGACCGAATGACATAACACACCACTCATAAAGTTGTTCATTGGTTTTGAAGGTTGTTTTTGATTCATCACCTCCCTTTATCCTGATTTGGTGGTATCCACTCCTGTGATCACTCTTAGTGAAGTAATTTGCACCTCCCAAGCAATCCATCTAGTCTTCAATTCTTGTGATAGGAAATCTGTACCTGATAGTGATTCTATTTAAGGCTCTTGAGTTTGTGCATAGCTTCCACATTCCTCCTTTCTTGGGTGCTAACATTGTAGGTATGACACAAGGACTTATGCTCTTTTTTATCAACCCTTGGTCCAACAATTCTTGGACATGTCTATCCACTTCCTTGTTCTGTTTAGAAATCATCTTATAGGCTTCTTTGTTGGGTAATGATGCTCCTGGAATGAAATCAATCTAATGGCTTATGGCTTTAATAGGAGGTAGGGTTGTTGGTGCTCCATCACTTATGATCGCTTTGAAATTGTCTAGTATCTGCTCCACTTCATGAGGTATTTGAAAATTGTTTTCTTGCTTTGCCTCCTTTAGTTTCACTATAAGAGGAAACCCCACTCCTTCTCCTTCCTTGAGAGTGTTAATGAACTCTTTTTCATCTACCAGTAATGCCTTTGGGCCTTTAGTTTTGCTTCTCTCTCCTTCATCACTTAGGGAGTGAGTATGGTATGTAACTCCATCCTTTTGAAAAGAATAAGAGTTCTTCTCTCCATTGTGAATGACCTTTCTATCAAATTGCCATGGTCTACCAAGAAGTAGGTGGCAAGCATCTATAGGTAGGATGTCACACAAGACTTTATCCTTATAACTACTTGTGTTGAACTCAACCCATGTTTTTTTATTCACTACCACATGCTTCTCCTTGTTGAGCCAAGTGACCGTATATGGATTACTATGTGGAATTATTTTCAACTTTAGTTTACTTACTTCTTCTTCTGACATAATATTATTAGTAGACCCCAAGTCTATCACCACTCTACAAACCTTACCAAGGACCTTGCATTTGATTCTAAACAAAGCTCTTCTTTGAGTTGGTTCTTCTTTGATTGGTTCCTTAATCAAGGCTCTTCTCATCATTAAATTTTCTCCATCTTCAAGAGTTAAGCTCACATCTTGTGCCTTGCTGATTTCTGCATCTTCTTGCGCATATGTCACTCTTCTTTCACTTGATATGAAGAGGATTTCTCTAGACATCTATAGGTAGGGTGACCCAACTTTTGGCAATTGTAACACTTCATGGTGGAGAAGTAGGACCCTCTTCCCGGTCCACTAGATATACCTCTTCTTGGGTTGCTAGATGACCCCCTTCCTCTATAGCCACTCTTTCTATGTGAATCCTCACTTTTCTCTATAAGTTTGGACTCTCCTTGGGACCTTTGATCTACTCCTCTTCCAGCAAAACTGCCTCTTTGGCCTCTACCATCTTTTCCTCTGCCTCTTCCTCTATTGCTTTGTTCTTTGTTATTTTACTCTTTTCGTCCATATTTAGTGCCAATTGATAGCACTTATGGATGGTGTGAGGACATAACAAACTCAACTCTTCTTGAATATTCCATCTCAAGCCATTCAAGTATCTGGTTACCTTGATTCTCTCATCCTCTACCACCTTGGATCTCAAACACAACTTTTGAAATTCCTTAGTGTACTTGCTCACATCCAAGTCTCTTTGTCTCAAGTTTTGTCTCCTTTTGTGTAGTTGGATCTCATAATCTTTAGGGACATAGGCGTCCCTCACCTTAGCTACAATTCTATTCCAACTAGCTATTTGGTTCTTACCCTCTTTTTGCCTTTCTTCTTGGATAAATTTCCACCAAGTGAAGGCTGCTTTTCTCAATCTAAACTTAGCTACCTTCACCTTTTGGGCTTCACTAACTCCATCATTCTCAAAGTGATTCTCCAATCCTTCAATCCATTCACTACTTTAGGCTCCATTTTCCCATAAAAAAGTGGCACTCCTTCTAGGGATTTTCCTCCTAAGGCTTTAATTGATTTAAGGAAATATTCTTCAAGTAGGACATGGTCTAGGGGAGGTATCCTATCCTCTTCCATTGATTCTTTACCCTTCCCTTCACTGACCTGGATTATTAATTTCTTAGTTTTATCCTCAACTGCATCTAGTTTTCTCTCCAATTGTAGCAATCTTTCTTTCAAGAGTCTATTCTCTTCCTCCAGATCTTCTACCTTCTTGGCTAACTTTGCATTAGTCACCATTCTAAGACTATTTTCTCCTACTGATTGAATATTTCACATCAAATACTTTCTTCCCAAGTCTAACCTTGCTCCGATACCAATATGATAGGCAGGAAACCTAGTTTTCCATCAATTAGGTTTCTTGATGGTTTGTGTTTATCCCTTTCTGGGTTCCAAGTCTACCCCTCTACACTTCTAAGGGCCTCCCTACCATTTATTTTCTTATATCACCTTCCTCAAGCTCACAAAGTAAGCTTATTCACTAAATCCTTGCAGGGGTGAAGGACACACACATTCTTTCTCTCTTTGCAAAACCACCCATCTTGTTTGGTTTAGCAAACCTTTCCCTATGGTTATACAATGTCTCATTTTGAGGCTTGTAGCCTTCTGGATCTTTTCCTAGTTCTCGGCAGTTTCCTTTCCCTAGAAGTTATCTCCTTCAATTACTGATACCTAGTTGGACTATCACCAAGCTCACCTAGGATCAATATGCAGAAATGGCGATTGCCATTTCCTAGTCTCTTTCAAATGGAAACCTATTGTACATATCTGGTTCTACTTGACAATCTCCAATGATCTTGTGGTGTTTCAAGTCAGAGCCATATGATTATTGAAAACAGAGAACAAAAACTAAAAGGGAAAGCTTTATTTACAGATCCTGAATTTATTCATGGGTTCAAACTAGGAACTCACAAAATAGAGAAAAGCATTTACATTAATAGCATACGTGAACTTAAATTTTCTAATACACTATTTGCAATTCACAAAAAAAAATTCAACTCTGAATTGGAAACGAGAAAATAGACTTCTCTTTTTCTATTCGAAAAAAACAAATTTGTTCTCCAAGGCCATCAATCTCTTACAAATGCCCATTGGGTCTTTTTATAGATTTCATCCTTTGTTTGGAACTCCTCCTATTGGAAAAGATCAATATCATTACCAACAATTTTCCATTTTCAACCATTTCACAAGTTCCATTAGAACATTGGGGTAACATCCAAACAAGATTACCAATGTCCAATGATAACCTCCAACTCTTTGTACTTCCTATCGGGTCTTCGATGAAACATCAAAATGGGGCTACCGATGATCGGTGACAACACATATTGCTTGGCATTTTATATCAGGTCATCGAGGAGACTTCAAAACCCATCTTCTGTGCTCCGTGATATGTCATCCCCTGATTGGCTCCGAGGTCCCTATCCTACAACCTTAGCACGACCTCACTAACCGCCCAGAATGAAACTCTTATTTGTCACCAGGGCCCTCCATGGTTGCCAAGTTGTGGGAGATAATTTTTGAGCATCTTTATCATGTGGTATAGTGACCGCCATTGATCCACCTTCAACCTGCATGGTTGTTAACTCACCTCTTTTCTTTGCATGCCCAGAATGAAACTCTTCTTTGTTGCTGGGTCCCACCATGGTCAGGAAGTCATGAGAGATAACTTTCAAGCATCTTTATCATGTGGTATAGCGACCGCCATAATATTATCCATGATCACTGTCCAAGTATAGGTAAAGTTAATCATCGGGAAACTTGAAACTACTCCTTCTGATACTTGATAATAATACTCCGAGCATTGACGACTAATTGGGTCATCCAGGTAAGTGTGAACCAAACCAAACTCTGGTGAACTCATCGGGGTAGGTCTTGCTGATAAGAGAAATTTTAAAAACTACAATTAAACAACCATATAAATATACTAGAACCAGTCCTTATGTATTTACATGACCACTAGAAGGTATCACAAGCCAAAATTGGTTAAGGCCATTTCAACCCTTAGGTGCTCCTGCACCACCAATGTCCCTTTCTGCTGGCAAAAGAATGTATTAAATTCCTTGGTGTGAATTAAGTCATTGTTTGAAATTAATTCTTCATGCTTCAGTAATATGACATCATTGATCTCCTAGACATCATACTGGTCAGTTGCCAGATTCATCTATTCATTGCATTCGTATCTAGGTGGATACTCTTCTCTTGGTGAATCAACCAGCATAAACTCAGAAATAGACTAGGGAGACATGAGTTCCAAAGGCTTTGTATCCGTGACATCTTATTTCCTGTCCCTGAAAATATACATAGGAACACCATCTAGAATCTCCAGCTCATGTTTCATAAGTTTGATGGTTTTGGCTAAGGCGTCATCCACCCCCTGCATAATATCCTCATTTATCTTCCCTCTGCTAAGCTTCCACTTGTATGCTTTGGACACTCTATCATATTTTGTCCTTTTCTCAATATCTTGTTGACTTTCCATATTTCTGATGAAATCATCAAGCATCCATGGAACATGCTCTCCAACCCTTAGCTTTTGCGATGCTTTTCCTTCTCTCATGTAGCCTTTGGGATCAAAATTTGATCTAGGATCACCTTCCACCATCTTATAATAACCCAGTTTATTCTGCAATAAGCCATAGCATTTTGAACTTTTAACAATGAAGTCTGAGAAAACCAAAAACCTAGGCACTATGGATTATTTTCCATTATCTATCAAGTGTTTAGCACTAGTTATTGACAATTACCTAATAATCTCAAGGCAAGCTACTCTATTAGGTATTGTAATAGGCAGAAAATAGAGCTTTTCCTCAAACCCATACGCCCTTATCTAAGTGTAATCTAGAAAATAGTACCAATCTCCCCAATTATGTGTATAGTTGAAGGTGAATTATGGAGATATAGAGTGATCACATAGATACCCTAGAAATCTGTGCAGTGTCTTAACGAAGAACTCTTCAAAATGCCAATACTGACTATTGTTGTATCTTTTATCCCATGAAGACAACCATAACTGCAGAAGTATCCTTACTCCAGCTTTATCATAAGCCCTAACACACAACCCATCCAACCACAACCCTTTATCTTGTCAATACATAGTAATATATACATGAGAAAAGAGTAATATTCAAAGTGAACATTGACCATGTCTCCCTTCAACTTCTCCAAACCATAATTCACAGCCTTAGACAAATATGAAAAAGAATCAAATGTCCTAAGGTCCTTCGATTGCAAATTTGCACAGATTATAATAGCCATTATATCCATCAAAGGGGGGTTTCAAATCCTAAGACCTGGGCTACACAATAATATGTGTACTTGAAATAGGGGAAGAAAAGGTTAACATCAAAGGGAGCTTTATCCCCTTCATAGAATGATACTATTGATCCTACAACTTTCGGTCTATGGATAGGGAGTCTCCACCTCATAGATATCTTCCATATTAAAATATTCCTGGGTAAGATTCCTAGTGTCTATCTTTTTCTTAAATCCCCAATCCAAGTCAAATACACTTTCTATAACTTCCTTAGTGATGGACACTATTAGCTTCCCCATATAATCATATATGGTTTTTGTCCACGGGTCATAATTGTTGGCTACAAATTTCATAAGTTTAACATTTACAAAAACATTGGGTACTGCCAACTTCCCCAGATTCAATCTCCACAAATTATTTACAGGCTCTAGAGCATTCCGTCGAACATATCCAAAGATGAACAATTCATTCCCTCTAATCTCTATCCAAATGTCTCCCAAATTCTCAAACCTATCCTCTAAGCCTTTGTCATCTATTTTAATCTTATTGGATTGATGGCTCGAGGCAAGGAATTGGTCTAATAGGCCTTGGTCTAATGGGTGACTCTCCTTCTTCCGCTTCTTTGGTTTTTCTTCTGTAGACTATGTTTCCCTAGGTTTCCTAGCCCTAGTTTTCTTAGACAAAGTGGCTTACAATATAATTACAAAGCTCAGAAATGAGGAACTTAATTGGAGCTTTGGACCTTCCAATTTTTTAAGACTCTCTATGAATTTTCTAGCCAACACTACCTGAATTGCCCTCTTTCTTGTTGTTCTATTACAATTTTACAGTAGTTTCATCAATTATATCCACCTTTTTGTAATGGTCATTAATTTACTTGTTTTGAATTTATGGCGATGGGATTTTATTTAGTTCGGGAATGATTTCATGACATAAAGTAATTGCTTCTTCTAACGATTCCTTTTCCCTTTCTTTGATGCTCAGTTGTGGCATGATGTTATCATTTACTTCGATGGAACCTTGTTCTTCGGAAATGTCCCTTTCTTTCTTATCAAACACTTTTGTATCGATGAAAATATTGTTATCACCATTGTGCTTTAGGATTTCTTTGAATCATCATTTTTCATCGAAATGGGTCCCATTCATTCGTATTCCAAGTGGTCAACTTAGATGGGAGCCTTTGTCATTTCGTCAAAACTTTACTTTTCAATGAAACTCATCCCATCGTTATACCTTGAAATAGCTTATCTGATGCCAGAGATCTATCGATGACAAGTCATCAATGAGTGATCTCCATGTCTTACTCGATATCGCTGTGTCGATGAAACTTTTTGTTTCGCCAAGAGCCAAAAATCCTCCTTCGATGACTAGCTTTCCTCGATGACATTTTACTTTATCGAAAAGACTTAAAACATCGGCCTAACGCTTTATTGGTTCTTCCAAACCCACATCTTTTAGAAATAGTATCGTCGATGGCACTTCAATATATTTTTTGATAGAAACAATGACTTTGGCGAGTCCCTTTTGAGTCTATTCATGGCCACAATCCCTTCAACGGTTCATATTATCGAGGAAATATTTATCAATTTATTTGATACAATGGATACATCTTTTCGGTAAAAGTAAGCTTTTTGGTGAGAGTTTATTTTGCTAATCCGATGTTTAAATTTGGCTGATAGGAGTTGTGAACATAATGTCAATGAAAGTTTTAAAGGTCTTTATAGAAATTCTTAAGGGTATACTTAATCATTTTTTTAAGAAAACTTATGTAGCTTCAACATTAAATCAAGGATTATTATGATTATAAACATAATGTTCAACAAGGTTACAATCAATAATATCAATTTTTTTCAACACATCCTTTACATACTTTGACAAATAAAATTTCATCCTTACTTTTATAAACCTTCATTCCAAGAAAATATTTCGTGAGACCTAGATCTTTCATCTCAAATTCATTTATCATAGCAAATTTGAATTCATCTTTCATCTTAGAACTACTCCCCACATATAATAGATCATCAACATACAAACCTATGATAATAATATCATTGCATTCTTGTTTGTACTAAAGGGTAGGTTCAATCTTACTTCTCTAGAAGTCATTCTCCTAAAAGTAGCCATCCATCCTAGTATACCAAGCTCTTGATTCTTGCTTAAGTCCATGCAAATCCTTATTGAACTTGTAGAAATGATGCTCTTTTCTTTCCACTTGAAAAACTTGTGGTTGTTCCACATATACTTCCTCTTCTAACTACGCATTCAAGAAGGCATTTTTCATGTCCACATGATGCATGCTCCAATTCATTTTAGCTACTAAAAAAATCAGCATTGTAATGGTCTCTTATCTCGCTACTAGTTCAAATATCTCTTCCTAATCAGTGCCATACTTCTGTGTGAAGCCTTTAACAACTAGTCTTATTTTATGCCTTTCAACACTATCATCCTTGTTGTATTTAGTCTTGTAGACCCATTTGGTGCCAATATTCTTCTTATCATGTGAAAGCTTTGTAAGCTCCCATGTTGTGAGTGAAATCCATCCCTTCTTGCATTATTTACATTTGAACCTCATTAGTATATGCATCTTCAAAACATGATGCTTCAAAATTAGCCTTGGTAAATAAAACAAAATTAATTACCTATTGGAGTCTCTTCATGTGTTTGATTTGTACTCTTTTAATAAATATCACTCAATCTATTTTCCTTCCTTGTAGAAATTGGAGTTGAAGCTATACTTAAACTTGGAAGGAAGAACTAGATAAGTGGATTCTTGATGGATTTGTAACATATGAATCACAAATATTAGTGGGCTTCTCATTGAAAATATATAATAATGAACATTGAATTGATTTATTCAAAAAGAATAATCATTAGAATGTTGCATATTGGCTATTAAAGCCATTGATTTTCCCAAATAACTGACAAAACTCCCTTATGGGATTAACTCAAAAAATAACTAATTTATTAGTTACTATAAAACTAGCCTATGTTAATGTAATATGCCAGCTTTTCCTTGCTTATTACATTAATTCAAACAACTATGGAAAATTGCAATGGCTTTGAACCCAACCTTTCTAGAGACTTTCATGAAGCATGTTCACCAATCCTCTTCACTCACACAAGAAACGTCGAACTAAGTGAATAAATGGATCTCTTGAATATAGGACCTACAACCATTTGTACAATATGAGAGAACATAAAAGGTTCCCACCCTCCATGCACAACAACAAAAATTTCCTCTAAAATTCCACATCTCCTCTGAGTGTGTCTAATGCCTCATCTATTGATACACATTAGATGCATTTCTTATAAAAGTTTGCATCTTATTTGAGTGTGTCTAAAAAATCCTTAAGTTCTTTGAAAATAATCCCTCCTCTGATATTCAAATCACCAACCAAATATCTACACATGAGACACCTTTCCTCTGAAAGCCCACATCCACTTTGAGTATGTCTAATGCCTCATTAATACTCAACAAATCACCAACCAAATGTGAATACACAAAGTGAATTTATAATAAATCTTAGCCCCCCTTTTCTTATTGAGGTGACACATAATGGCAAGCCCCCTCTTTTCTTCAAGGACACAAATATGAGAGGATGTGTCTCATACCAAGAATCATCCCTAAGTGAGAAGCTAGCTTGTGATGATAAATTACCTCCTACCTACATTTCCTCCAACCTCCAGTAGGTTCTTCTCTACTCTATAAAGCATAAATATTTCATCAATTTTGGCTTTGTGATGTGTCATCATCACCAAATGAATCATATGTATATACCACAAAACCACAAAATTGTGTTTCACCTTTAATGGTAGTGTGCACTTTATTGTTCTTCAACTTTCCATCAATGAGCTTTTTGTATCGTTGAATGCAATTCATCTACACATGTCCAATTTTATGACAATAATAGCATGTGAATTATTTCCTTGTTGAAATGTTAGACTTCTTCTTAGCAAGCAAGACACTTTCCTCAACAATTAAATGACTATTATCAACTTTACTTCCTTCATCAATCAATCATAGTTTCCAAACTAGGACTAGTTTTATTCAAAGTGAAAACATTATGATCAAAATTTATAGGTATATTATCGAGTAAGATTGACTTGGTATTGTCATGATTGACTTTGGAGTTTACACCTACAAGTTTATTAAGGATGGAATAGAATCTACTTATGTGTTGACTAATATTATCTCCTTATTTCATCTTTGTCCCAAAAGATTTTTCTTTTATTGATATTTTAACACATGAGGCCTGTAAACCAAATAAAGTACTAAACCATTCCCATATTTCCTTTGATGTCTTCATTAGATTAATGCGATGCAAACATGCATCAGATAAGCCAAAACTAATCAATGCAAAAGCCTTGTGATCTTTAGCTGTCCATTTTGTTGCTTTATCTATATTTTGTGCTTTTTTTCAAAAGTCCACTTGCAGTATCCCATAAATATTTTTTAATTAAAGATAATTGTATTTTAATTTGGCATGTATGAAAGTCTCATCCTTCAAATTTACCAAAGGTACAACAAGTTTTTCCCTTTAGACAGCCTAATTACTCCAAAACCAAAATAAAACTCCTTATAACTCTTTACAATTAGAAATTCTATGCGAATTTTGTTTCAAAATAATTATTTGATAAATAAATTACTTTCTTCAATTGCAGCTTTTCTTTGTCTTTCTCAACTCTATCGGTAGCCACTATCTTTCATTGAAATCCACCTATTCATTTTTTTGTCTTCTAATATAGCATAAATTCATAAAACACATACCTTGCTTAGTATAATGGAAGAAAATTATGGTTAGGGTTAAATTAAGATAATAAAACCACTAAGTGTCCCAATTAACCAATTACGTTAGAGAGAACAAGAATGTAATAGACTATCTTTAGACTAAGATTCTGATCATATTTTAGGCTCCTTGGATAAGGCCTCCTCCTTATTGAAATGAATTGAATTAAAATGTTGAAGATTAGTCCAAAATATTTTTTGAAGTAAGCGGGCAAAAACAATGACCTATATATGTCATACATGATGAGTTCTTAGGAATAACATTTTTAATCATAACTTATTCTTGAAAGATTTGTATATTTTTTTAATTAATGTATCTAGGAGTTCATTATATACTTACAAGTTTACTTTTTTGACTTTAATTATTTTCTAATTTGAAAATAAATAGTAGAAATAATATCTTGTATTAAATGTGTTACTTTATGGTTAAGTCAATGAAGAAACAACCAATTTTCAGGATCTTTGTAGTTATGTTCTATATAAATATCCATTGTCTTTCACCAAAAAGCTAGTTACTTAGTCTGTAAGCGAGTCATCAATTTCAAACAGTCATTCCTTGTAATTTCAAAACCCGTTTTACTCCCTCTTGGGACACAATGGAAATGAAAATGTGAAGTAGATTTAAAAAATCGATGTTTAAGGATCCCCCAGAGGAAGAGAAGGGAATTCTTGACCAAAGAGAGGTGATCCTAAGCTGGTCGTTTACTTTATTTAATTACTATCTGTTTGTTTTTCATTACATTCGCTTTTTGCAAGTTCTAATTCATTAAAAATTAAAAATCATTTGTAAATTTTTGTAGTTTGATTCATAGATATCTTAAGTAGCTTTAAGAGAGATTAATTTTATGAACATTTAGATTCTTTACTTATCTAGTTTAGATTGAATTCATTGATTATTGCAATCTAGTTTCTAATTTTATAGATGAATGAAAATTGTGATGGAAGTAGTATTAGACATAAACTTCATTGAGTTTATTAATATAATTTAGTTTATTTTGAATGCTCTTTTGAATAGAATTCTATTCTACAAGCATAAAATAGATTTCAATTATAAGTAAAATATAATATAATTTGGATTCATGCATTTTAGATTAGATTTAATTTTAGTTGTAATTAGAAGATTCCATGAATTAGTTTGATTGAATCATGTTTATATTGCACTGAGTAATTAGTATCTCTCTCTTAGATTATACCAGAATTTTAGGATTCAACCCTGTTAGAGTAGAGCGTCATTCTTAGAATATAATTTAGTCTACAAAAATTGATCTTGAAGGCTCCTGACGGAGCATGTGTGAAGTACAAGTCACTATTTTGAGTGTGAAACCCCCCAACTTAAACAATTCCTTATCACATATATCTCTAAGACACACCTAGTTTGATAATGAGAAATTAAATGATGTGAGTTATGACATCAATGACCTCACCCATTATTTTGGCTCTATTGCTGAGGAATTAAATGATCTGGCTACCAAAGTTTAATGCCTTCGTGTTGATAAGGAAAGATTTAATCTATTGTTGAGAAGAGCTAGAGGCCCTTTTGGAAGGTTTCTTCCAAAGCATTATAATATTGATCAAATACAATTGCAAGTCTCTAAAACATATAAAGAACAACAAAACCATTTTGAAGAACAAGAAAAATAGGTTTAGAAACAAGAGGAAGAAATGGGTGGTTCATTAGTAGCTGAAGATCCCCCACCTAATAGGACATTATTATAATTCTATTAATTTTAATGTGAGAGATAATGACCCCCTTATGAAATATCTCACCTTATGTGTTACCTACCCTTAGAGAGAAAACCTCTGAAGATCTTGATTAGTTTATCTTTGAGTTTAAAGTCCTTTTTCAAACTTATCACTATACATATGATAAGTAGAAGTTCAATTTGTTTTGTTATAACGTAAAAGAGTCAGTATTATGATGGTTTATGGGTTTTCATGCTAGTTCAATCTTAACATGATAGGAGATGGCTCGACTATATTCTTGTTACAAGTGCAGTTGTTGTTGAACCAAAATATTGACTTGTTAATGCCCGATACAACTACTAGACTTATAGAATCCACATGAGGTGGTTAAGTCATGTTAGAAACCCAAGTGTTGCATTGCACAAAACAAAGAGACCAAGGGCGCACACCTTACAACAATCCCCGCTCAATGCAAGTGAGAGGTTTGAACCTATGAACAAATTCTGATACCACTTGTTACAAGTGGGGTTGTTATTATACCAAAAGATCGACCTATTAATTATCGATACAACCACTAGACTTATAGAATCCATTGGAGGTGGTTAAGCCATGTCACAAACTAGAGCATTGTGTTGCACAGCGCAAGGAAGCCAAGAGTGCACACCTTGAAATAATTCTTAGATAAGTATCAAGAATTTTTTTCGGGTGAGAGATAGGAAGGATGAATTATTTTGAATGAAGTAGCTAGAGGATGAAAGTTTGGAAGATTATGCTAACATGTTTTTGTTTGTGTACAAAAGATGTGTTGATTGATTGAACAATGAAATTAGTAGAACAATTTTCCTAATGGAAATTGTTGATGACTATAGAAAATATTTAATTTAATGGGAAAAGGGGATATCAATAAGCTTCTTTTGGAGGATAGTATTGGTATATACAAGATTTATTCTAGGACTAGATTCAGAACGAGGAATTCTAGAAGAAATATAGTTTTATCTCTTGATGTATCCTAAGTAATGGAAGAAATAGTAAAGTTGAAAATTGATAGACTTCTCTATCTTAATACTCAGGCAGATAAAAAGGATATTGAACCCTTAGCCATTTATTGTTCAAAGTTTAGAAGAAATTTGTTTTCGGGAGAATGCCCATTAGATAAAATTGATCTTTGTGAAATTTGTGAAAAACATCATGTAACCATCTCTTGTAATCTCTTACGAGAGATTAAGAATCACTTGAAGAAACCTCATATAGTGGAATAAGAGCTTAATTATGTTGGACAAATATCACATAAGACTAAAATATTTAATGCTTATTTAGGATAATATGGTTATAGGAATAACTGGAATTTGAATAAGTAGCAGAATGTAAATAGTGGACCCCTCCTCATTCTATGCAATGACCTCCTACATCTTGGGGACCTCTAGAATTGATGAGTCCTCGATGGAACCAACCATTGTGGAAATCATAGTTACAACCTAATCCACCACAATGGAAATAGAATCAACCACAATTTTAACCTTGGTAGAACCAAGGCCTTAAAAGACCTTGGGGAAAACCTCCACCTCTTATCACTAGACCTAATTCTCCCAATAAACAAGTGAATCAATCCCAAATTCTAGCATAACTAGTTGGAAATACAAAGAACAATCATTCTCAATAGACATTTAATGTTGATTCAAATCCTCTTGGTCTAAATGTGATAGAAGTTGATGATATTTAATTAAGGAATCATAATGTTCCTTCAAAACCTATTTTTTTAGACAAGAAGAGGGATAAAAATGAATAATCCTAGATAAAAGATCAAATTTATAATAATGTGAAGAAATTATAATAAAACTCATTATCCAAAACACTTTAAAACAATCCTAATAGTTCTTGATGCCAAAATAACTAATCATATTGACATGGTACATTCTCAACATCTTCATGAATTGAAAAATATTAACATAGAAATACCTTTGTTATAAGCTATCAAGGAAATACCAATAACTAATCAATAGATTAAGTCAATTTGTATAAAAATGCCAGGGAGAAAAAGGAAGTTTCCTTCCAAAATCTAGACAAGGACTAAAATCACTGATGTTTTATCAGGGAGATTGCTTCCTGAGAATTATAGTGACCTTGGGAGTCCTATGATTAGTTTGAGCATATAAGTTGAGATACCTAATGTCCTCATTTATCTAGGAGAAACTATTAATGTCATTACAATTGATACTACCCAAATGTTAGGAATGTCGGGGGTACGACCCATAACAATTGTGCTTAAGTTTTCAGACCAATCTATTTCCAAACTTGAATGTGTTCTAGAGGATGTAATAGTTACAATTGATACATGAGATTACCTAGTTGACTTTTTGGCACTTGAAGCAAGGAAGAAGGAATATAGATGTCCAATTATACTAGGAAGGTTGTGGTTGGAAACTATAGCAACATCGATTGATTGTAAATCGAGTAGTAATACTATCTTTATTGGTCAAGACTAAAATGAGCTAAATACATTCTCCTATACCTAGACCAACATTTTATTCTGACACTCAATTTTGATTTGATGATGGAATGGAGTCAGAGGGTGATGGAGTAGTTGAGTTAGCTATGGTTACCTTATTAGATAACGTTAAGCAATATGAGGTGTATGTGGAACAAGGAGAGGAGCTTAACATTGGTATTAATGAACTCAACGAAGTGAATGGAGAAAGTTCTTTCATTGAAAATGTTAATGAAGGAACTTGCAACGAGACTCGGCATAAAGGTAAATTATACCATTGTCCTTTTAATACACTTGTGGAAGATTCATCTAATCAAAATAGTGAAACTAAAGAGATTACAGTATTAGGAGACAAACCTCTTTTCATGTTAGCTAATCTTTGTTTCCTAAACAAGAAGAGGAGTTGAAGCAAATTTTAGAAAAATAGACAAGAATTTGCTTGGGAATACAAGGATATGAGAGGAATACACCCTTCTATCTATACACATTATATTTACACTGCAAACATTGAACTTGTAAGGTAGGGTCAAAGAAGAATCAATCCAACTTTAAGAGATTTTTTAAACAAAAAATAGAAAATTTGCTACAAGTAGGGTTCATTTATCAAATTTATGATAGTCAATGGATTTTTCCATTGTTTATAGTACCCAAGAAAAATTTTAAGGGGTGTACCTATGTGGATTACAGAGAAATAAACAAAGCCACTAAGAAGGATTATTTTTCTTTACCATTTATTGATAAAGTTCTTGATAATGTATCTTGCATCAATTATTTCTCTTTTCTTGATGGTTTTAATGGTTACAATTAAGTATAAGGGGCTCATAAGGACTAGGACAAAACAATGTTTACATGTCCCTAAGGAACATATGCATATAGGGTTTTACCAGTTAGACTCTCTAATACACCAACCACTTTTTAAAGAGTTGTATTGGCCATTTTTGCATATTTAACTACATCATGTGTTGAGGTGTATATGGATGATTTCACAGTTCATGGGAAGATATTTGAAGAAGTGCTAGAAACTTTGAATAAAGTTTTACAAATATGTAAGGATCATAGATTGTCATTAAACCATGAGAAGTATTCCCTTATGATGATAGAAGGAATTGTTTTAGGAACCACATTTTGAAAGAGGGATTAAAATTTGATCCTAAAAAGGTGGAAATTATCCAACGAATTGAAATCCCAAAAACTCAAACTGTGTTATAATCTTTCTAAGACATGCACGATATTGTAGGAGATCCATTGATGGATTCAGTAGAATTGTTGAACCTCTATTTACATCGCTCAAGAAGGACATATAATTCTTATGGACAAATTATTGTCAGAAATATTTTGAATCTATGAAGTGTGATTTATGTACCTCTCCTATCATTAAAGGAAATGTTTGGAGAGAACCATTTCACATACACATAGATGCCTCTAACTTAGCCATTGGAGCACTTTTGGGGTAGAAAGATGAAAATGGGGCAATGCATGCTATTTATAATATTAGCAAAAACTTGAGCCCTACAAATCGGAACTATACAACTGCTGAAAAGGAATTCCTAATCGTGGTTTATGCAATTAACAAATTTAGACATTATATTACTAGTTATAAAGTGTTTGTCCAATTTGATATACTTCTCCATCTTAATACTCAGGCAGACAAAAAGGATATTGAGCCCTTAGCCATTTATTGTTCAAAGTTTAGAAGAAATTTGTTTTGGGGGGAATGCCCATTAGATAAAATTGATCTTTGTGAAATTTGTGAAAAACATCATGTAACCATCTCTTGTAATCTCTTACGAGAGATTAAGAATCACTTGAAGAAACCTCATATAGTGGAATAAGAGCTTAATTATGTTGGACAAATATCATAGAACACTGAAAGATTTAATGCTTATTCAGGATAATATGGTTATAGGAATAATTGGAATTTGAATAAGTGGCAGAATGTAAAGAGTGGACCCCTCCACATTCTATGCAATGACCTCCTACATCTTGGGGACCTCTAGAATTGATGAGTCCTCGATGGAACTAACCACTGTGGCAATCATAGTTACAACCTAATCCACCATAATGGCAATAGAATCAACCACAATTTTAAACTTGGCAGAATCAAGGCCTTAAAAGACCTTCGAGAAAACCTCCACCTCTTATCACTAGACCTAATTCTCCCAATAAACAAGTGAAACAGTCCAAAATTCTAGCATAACTAGTTGGAAATACAAAGAACTATCATTCTCAATAGAAATTTAATGTTGATTCAAATCCTCTTGGTCTAAATGTGATAGAAGTTGATGATATTTAATTAAGGAATCATAATGTTCCTTCAAAACCTAATTTTTTAAACAAGAAGAGGGCTAAAAATGAATAATCCTAGATAAAAGATCAAATTTATAATAGTGTGAAGAAATTAATTAATAAACTCGTTATCCACAACACTTTGAAATAATCCTAATATCTCTTGATGCCAAAATAACTAATCATATTGACATGGTAGATTCTCAACATCTTCATGAATTGAAAAATATTAAAATAGAAATACCTTTGTTATAAGCTATCAAGGAAATACCAATAACTAATCAACAGATTAAGTCAATTTGTATAAAAATGCCAGGGAGAAAAAGGAAGTTTCCTTCCAAAATCTAGACAAGGACTAAAATCACTGATGTTTTATCAGGGAGATTGCTTCCTGAGAATTATAGTGACCTTGGGAGTCCTATGATTAGTTTGAGCATATAAGTTGAGATACCTAATGTCCTCATTTATCTAGGAGAAACTATTAATGTCATTACAACTGATACTACCCAAATGTTAGGAATGTCGAGAGTATGACCCATAACAATTGTGCTTAAGTTTCCAGACCAATCTATTTCCAAACTTGAATGTGTTCTAGAGGATGTAACAGTTACAATTGATACATGGGATTACCTAGTTGACTTTTTGGCACTTGAATCAAGGAATAAGGAATATAGATATCCAATTATACTAGGAAGGTTGTGGTTGGCAACTATAGCAACATCGATTCATTGTAAATCGGGTAGTAATACTATCTTTATTGGTCAAGACTAAAATGAGCTAAACACATTCTTTTATACCTAGACCAACATTCTATTCTAACACTCAATTTTAAGTTGATGATGGAATGGAGTCATAGGGTGATGGAGTAGTTGAGTTAGCTATGGTTACCTTATTAGATAATGTTAAGCAATATGAGGTGTATGTGGAACAAGGAGAGGAGCTTAACATTGGTATTAATGAACTCAACCAAGTGAATGGAGAAAGTTCTTTCATTGAAAATGTTAATGAAGGAACTTGCAAGGAGACTTTGCATCAAGGTAAAATATATCATTGTCCTTTTAATACACTTGTGGAAAATTCAACTAATGGAAATAGTGAAACTAAAGAGATTACAATATTAGGAGACAAACCTCTTTTCATGTTAGCTAATCTTTGTTTCCTAAACAAGAAGAGGAGTTGAAGCGAATTTTAGAAATTCACACAAGAATTTGCTCGGGAATACAAGGATATGAGAGGAATACACCCTTCTATCTATACACATTATATTTACACTGCAAACATTAAACTTGTAAGGTAGGGTCAAAGAAGAATCAATCCAACTTTAAGAGTTTTTTTAAACAAAAAATAGAAAATTTGCTACAAGTAGGGTTCATTTATCAAATTTATGATAGTCAATGGATTTTTCCATTGTTTATAGTACCCAAGAAAGTAGGGTTCATTTATCAAATTTATGATTTTTCCATTGTTTATAGTACCTAAGAAAAATTGTAAGGGGTGTACCTATGTGGATTATAGAGAAATAAACAAAGCCACTAAGAAGGATTATTTTTCTTTACCATTTATTGATAAAATGCTTGATAATGTATCTTGCATCAATTATTTCTCTTTTCTTGATGGTTTTAATGGTTACAGTTAAATATAAGGGGCTCCTAAGGACTAGGACAAAACAATGTTTACATGTCCCTAAGGAACATATGCATATAGGGTTTTACCATTTAGACTCTCTAATGCACCAACCACTTTTTAAAGAGTTGTATTGGCCATTTTTGCATATTTAACTACATCATGTGTTGAGGTGTATATGGATGATTTCACAGTTCATGGGAAGATATTTGAAGAAGTGCTAGAAACTTTGAATAAAGTTTTACAAATATGTAAGGATCATAGATTGTCATTAAACCATGAGAAGTATTCCCTTATGATGATAGAAGGAATTGTTTTAGGAACCACATTTTGAAAGAGGGATTTAAATTTGATCCTAAAAAGGTGGAAATTATCCAACAAATTGAAACCCCAAAAACTCAAACTGATGTTATAATCTTTCTAAGACATGCATGATATTGTAGGAGATCCATTGACAGATTCAGTAGAATTGTTGAACCTCTATTTACATCGCTTAAGAAGGACATATAATTCTTATGGACAAATGATTATCAGAAATATTTTGAATCTATGAAGTCTGATTTAAGTACCTCTCCTATCATTAAAGGATATGTTTGGAGAGAACCATTTTACATACACGTAGATGCCTCTAACTTAGCCATTGGACCACTTTTGGGGTAGAAAGATGAAACTGGGGCAATGCATGCTATTTATTATATTAGCAAAAACTTAAGCCCTACAAATAGGAACTATACAACCGCTGAAAAAGAATTCCTAGTCATGGTTTATGCAATTAACAAATTTAGACATTATATTACCAGTTATAAAGTGTTTGTCCAATTTGATCATGTAGTTATGTAGTATTTGATGAAAAAAGATGTTGTATATGGTTTAATTATAAGATGGTTGTTGGTTTTACAAGAATTTGATATTAATATTATGGATAAACTAGGTAAAGACAATGTTTTTGTTGACTTTCTCTCAAGAATGATTTTGCAGGGTAATAGAAAATTAGTGGATGACACATTAGATGAAAATTTGTTTACCATTTCAATTCATTCTCCTTGGTTTGTTGATATTGCTAATTACCTTGTAACAGGGAAATGCCCAAGTCATTTCAACCCTAAGAAAAAGAAAAGGCTAACTTGTGAGAGTTCCAAGTTTCAATGGATAGATTGCCTTTTATTTAAAACATGTCATGATCATGTTCTTCGCAAGTGTGTGTAGGAAGTAGGTCTTTATGGAATTATACATGCATGTAATAATGAACCAGGAGGACATTATTTTGTAGTCAGAATGTTTCACAAGATTCATGGAGTAGGCTACTTTTGGCCAACTATGTTAAAGGATATTTTATTTTATGTGAAATATTGTGATAAATGTCGATTCATGGGATGACCTACACCAACAATGAAGATGCCACTACAATCCCTGATAGCTTTGGAACTTTTTAATACATATCACAACATGCATCAAGTTACAAACCTAATTTCATGATTCATGATGCATATCATGGTAAGTGATAGGACTATATATCCATCACGCAACATGATACGTTTCATGGCATGTGGTGGGTACACACCCCTACTATTTTTTCCTTCCCCTTATTTTATTTTTGAAGTGATGTTTGGTTGGGGCTATTACTCGACCCACACCACAATTAATGACTATGGCAGTGATTGGGGTTATATCCTTGACCACCTGTTCTTACTTCCTTTCTCTGCAGTCATGGTGGGAAGGTTTGTACCATTGACACCCACCACTTTGTGCAATGATAGTGGTCAGAGTTACAAACCCAACCACCATATGTTTTAGCTGATTCTTATGTTAAATTGTCATGCGGGGTTTAAACCCCATCAAAACCCCACCCGAAACTGGTTTGGATTTCCCTTCACTTTGGAAGTGTCAAGCGGGACTTAAATCACACTTGACACCCTTTTTGACTTGTATTTTTTGATGAGTTTTGGTTGGTGTTTAAATCCCCCCTGACACTCCCTTTAGCATTTCCTTTGTTACAAAGTGCAAATCGGAGTTATAATTCTGATATGAGCTTTGATCATTTTTGTTTTATAGTATATATCAGAGTTACAACTCTAATTTGCACTATTATACGAGTTCTTCTACAATGTATTTTGGAGTTATAACTTTGAAATACATTGAATTTTAATATTACTTTTTATATGAAATACAAATCAGATCTAAAAGTCTGATATGCATTTGGTTTTGATCTCACTTATTCAATCGCAAATCGGACTTATAAGTCCAATTTTCATCCAAAGCACACACATATAAATTGACTTTTTATCAATTTTTGATCGATCAGTGAAATTTTTCCTACCAAATGGAGATTTTTATGAAGGCTAATAATTTCAAATGATAATCTTTTCATGATGGAGTACACCTATTACAAATATCAAGACTCTCACCAAACAAGAAAACAAGGAAGTTTAAAAAGAAATAAATACATCTAGTGTTTCCTCTATTTGAATCAATGAGCACTAAAAGGGGGTGAATCAATGTTTTATAATTTGTAAAATTATTAATCTATTTATCAAACCACCAAATGCATAAGAAAGAAAGTGAAATGCATAAACATAAAACAATTAACCATGCAACCATAACACCAAGATTTTTACGTGGAGAAAGGGAAAAAACATGATAGGATTTGTACCCACAATATTATTATACTATGGCCAGAAGTATGATAATGTTACATAAGGGGAAGGCACATGCATTGAAGCACACTTCCTAGAGCTCACTACTTAATTACAAAAGGGCTACAACCCAGAGGAAAGCTCACTTCCTTGCAGTCTATTACAAAATGATCACAATGATGAATGAAATAAATTATAGCATCTAACTATGCTAGAATGAAGTTCTAGTTAGGCTCATATTATCTTCTGCAACTAATTTGTCACTCTCTTCCCTATTTTCTTGCTTTGTGAAATACCAAAGCACCAAAACTTCAATTGCATTCACCTAAATTAACACATTCTCTCAAACAAACATCCCTTACTCATAAAATGCCTCAAAATAATCAACCAAATCAATCTTATATATCTGCACTTATAAAAAGAATCATTTACTAAGTTGTCTTCCAAAAACTGCATAACATGCAACATGAAACATGTATCACCAAGTCATCTCAATCCATCCACAAATCTGGATGTAGAAAAAAACAAGATGATAATAAGCTTCTCATAAGTTGGCCCAATCACATTGAACATGAAACTGATAACCAAAATCATCTCAACAAATCTGCAACACACTTTACACCAAAATAGCTCTGCTCTAACTGAATTATCAAATACCAGATCTCTAAACTTACTCATGAATCAACACCAGATATTAGGATCATGAGATAATATGTCTTGAACCTTTAATAAAAAACCTTGATCACCGCAACCAAAATTACATTATCAAAATCAAGATGTACATAGTGATCTCATGTTCTACCAGTTATTGAGTTCCACCTTTCAGACTCATACCATGTGAAGAATATGACTTTTGTTAAACTAAAATTATGTACACTGGACATGATTTTTGAATTGAGTTTCCATCAATGATAACCCCTAAATATCAATTATGCACCAATATTCACCGAAACAATGTCTCTTACCAACAATCTTTCCCTTTGGCATTGATGGCAACATTGTTAAAAATGAACTGTACACTCAAAAATTGCAAAAATTCAAAATTTCAAATTCACCAAGAATCTAAAAAGTCCCCTTGATAATTTACACCATTTTTCACTCTGCTCTCCCCCCTTTGACAATAATACCAAATATAGGAATCCGGAAAAACTTATATACAAGGATACGTACGATTGCTCACAAAAACCTGAACATGTCTGCAAAAATTGTCCTAAGGGACAATAAATAATTATCCTATGACTTCTTTAAGCTCTCCAAAATTCTTATCATCCTACTAGAAAGGTAAGCATGCATATTTTCTCCTCTTTTGTCTGTCAATATAGTCTTATCCAGAGCATCCTTATCATCTTGCATGCTACGCATCAATGAATCTATCTAGGTAGTAATAATAATACTTACTTCACTTACTCTATCCAAAACTCTTTCCTGTTCTTTATTTAAACTCTTGATATTATTCAATACAGTCAAAAATTAGGGTTCAAAATTGCTAGCCAAGGTTGATTGTGGTACATATGACTATGATATTCTCACTATCTAGCCTTCACATTCCCTTATTTTTTAATCAATTTCTATAGCGAACTTAGGAAAAACTAGACATGACTTGTATATGTTACCACCTTCATCAAGTTCATCCTGAATTATTTTCAATGTAGTAACTAAACTGACTCTATCATCCTCAATCATCTTCAAAAATTGTTTTAATCTCATTGCATTAAATTGATTCAAAACTTTAATATCTGCTACCTTCTCCAAAGACTCAAAATGAGAACCCACATCATTCAACAAACCTTTTGAGCTTATTGAAGGGATCAGATGTGTCCAGTTGGAAGATGACATAATTTTATCCAACATGTCTCCTCTGACTGATATCAATTCTTGGTTAGTAGAATGGGGCTTAAGTAGGTCCTCACTAGATTTGGTTTGAGCAAGATTTTCCAATTTTAGTTCTTGAATTGGAGATAATGAGCTTAGATCTATAGGCCCATGACCAAAATCATCTGAGTCAATAGCAATTCATTTCCCTTTGGTAGGTACATTATCTCTTGCCAATATTACTAGATCTTGATCTTTCTCCTTATCTACTTTTTCACCCACCTCTGCATTCTCATATTTATCACCATCCTTTCCTTTCTCTGCTTCTTCTATCTCCTCAACTATTTTCTCTAACTATTCAACTTCACCAGAGATAAAATTAGTACCATCAACATCATCAACTATGGTCTGATCATTTGACTGTCCTTCTGGAATGGCCTTCTCAGGTGATTGACCATTTTTCTTGTCGGGGACAACTTTATGAACTTCCAGAATAGATTTGTCATGATATTTTTCGGCCACATGAGTTTCATCCTGCATCAGATTTACATCATATATCAGATCTATCAAAAATTATCTCAAAATTATTTCAATCTCCTTAGTCACCTCATCTATCTTCCCAAGCATAAGCTTATTAAATCTCTTCTTGTTTCAAAATTTATCCTTGGAAAGGTTCAACAATCTAATAACTTCATCTTTGAAGATCACATATGATAGATTAACTAACACATACTCTTTTATTCTTTCATCTTCTAAACTAGTTGTATGCCTCCTAGTGTCCAAAATGTCATACAAGCTTTGAGGAATCATGGATGATAGTTCTATCAATTCCTTACTATAAAAATTCATGTATCCAACAACTGCTTCGCCAATTGTCCTATGATCCTTATTATCAAATTTTTCATAATATATAGGTACATTTTTCAAAGTCCCATCGTAAAGAATTTCATCAATCAGTTATTTCAAGGTCAATGGGGGAACAACTTCATAAGAACCTTGTACTTTGCCAGATTTTAGAGCTTCATCTATCTCAAACTTTTGCTTCTTGCTTGCTCAGTTTTTTGGATGACTTAGATTCTACTCTAGGCTTCTTTGACTGTTGGGCACCATCGGATTGAGGTTTCTTAACTACTCTAGCATAAGTGGTTTTTTTCTTTACTTAGCTGACCTCTTCATTCAATTTAGTCTCTTCCTCAACATCTACATATTCTCTTGTTGGCTTCTCCTTTATTTCTCTTCTCCATTGGTTGATGTTGTTTGTGACTTGGATGGAGGGACAAGATTCTACATATAGGAGGTAGGTGTAGATTGAGACTATCTTGGCTTTGATTGCTTCAGAGGGGTGGAAACAGGTTTAGACTTCTTGGGCTTTTCCAAGTCCTCCTCCTTCAGTGTATTTTGTTTTGTTTCCCTTTGCACAACTTCCTTAGATATCCCCATTTTCTCTGCTAACTCCTCAACTTCCTTTCTTACTTTCCTCTTCCTTGTTGATATTATAGATTTCTTGTGCAAATCAAGATCTTTTTTCTTGTAGGTACTGAACCTTTCTTCTTTATCATCTACCAGTTGGCTCAATAGGTGTTGAGCATATGTGTCAAGTGTGGAAGAATCCACCTCATACCCCATGGGGATGATCTAAACTATTCTTGGTTCAACTGCCTCCATGTGACATTGGTTCTTATCAACCATAAAGAAAATGGTATTCTCATACTTCTAAATAATATCTGGAGGGATCCTCTCTCTTCTTTGCATCATGGATTGAAAGCATTTTAAATATCCCCACAAAGAAAATTTATGTGCAGCTATATAACCTAGACCTTAAATCCTTCCTTGATTTGAACAACCATCAGTTTATCATAACCCCATTGAATCTTTTTAATACTAGAGATTTCATTCAAGACGTATAGTGATATGCAAACAATTAGGGAACCGAATTTGAAAACATATTTCTCATCTTGTTTTATCTTCTTCAAATTTCTTAATATCTCACTAAGATGGACTTTGCAAAGATCATACCTCTTGTCCTCCTTTAGCATTTGAGAGGATACAAATATAGGAGTACCAGATATAGAATTCTTCCTGCTATATTTGTATACCTTTCATCCTATCACCATCAGGGTAAATCTCACATCATGCTCTGTGATATCATTGATTGTCATTGATCGATTCTCATATTGGGATCCAATAATAGGTGTCACTTTGGTGTTATGAACTTTTCTCAAACTAAGAATCTCACTGGTTACATTCAAATAGGTAGTTGGCTGAATGGCTTGATTCATGGTATTGTGAGGTTCCTCCAGCCATATGAATTCATCATGAACTCATCTCAGGATATATCAAACCCATTCAGGTTCATAGAACACCACAAAATGAATGATTTGGATGAAACCCTTAACTTGTAATGAATTGAATTCTCACTTTAGATTTCCCATTCCATCCATCATATGCTTGGTATATAGTGATAGCATATCCTTGTTTCCAAGTTCTTCAATGTTGTAGTGGATGTATGCCCTAGTGTCTTCATTATGAATCAAACCATACAAGACAAAAAAAAGAACCTTCTGGACCCATTCGGGTTCATAGAACACCACAAAATGAATGATTTGGATGAAACCCTTAACTTGTAATGAATTGAATTCTCGCTTTAGATTTCCCATTCCATCCATCATATGCTTGGTATATAGTGATAGCATATCCTTGTTTCCAAGTTCTTCAATGTTGTAGTGGATGTATGCCCTAGTGTCTTCATTATGAATCAAACCATACAAGACAAAAAAAAGAACCTTCCGGATCATCTTCGATGGATTTGAATGGATGCCTCTTGAATATGGGCCTAGCTTTTAGTAATCTCAATGACAAGTGGAGTCATAACACCAGATTCAAATATTATTTCGAAATAAGGCTATGAAAAGATAGCTTCTAAATGGAAAAATACCTTTTCAATCACAACCAAATAAATGGAATTATTGACAAGTCACTTCAAGCTTAGATTTATCTACTATATCTCTTTCACTCATCTTCTCTTCTCTTTTCTCTCATTCACATTCTAAAGAATGAACCATTGAAATACCTTTTTAACCACTAAAAACCTAATTTTAATTTCTAATAAATGCACAACCCTAAAGACTTTGGGATACTCTATTTTTCATGATTTCACTCATCGAAATCTCAAACCACCATAAAATCTTCTAGATATCATTTGTATAGCTAATCTCCATCATCTGTAACCATCCTTGACTAGTTACATATCTTCGAAAGGGGGTTCTAAAGATCTACATGAAAATTTTCCCCCTAAGGTATTTAGCCTTGGTTATTGGATGAGGTTCCTACACTAGAGTCAGGTGTGGAGCCATTCTCCTCATTTGAGTCTTCCTTTTTAACCCACATCTTCTTATATTGATCTCTGATCTTTTCCACCTTAGCTTTTCCCTTTCATCTGATTTATTTGTCCTTATCAGACCATTTTTGTTCTTGTTGTTGCTTCTGCAATATTTTGCAATGTAACCAAATTTATCGAATGCATAGAAAACAACATTTATTAGCATAGGCCTAAAGTTCATATGATTTGGTCTCATCTTGCATTGGTTACAAATGTGCCCAAACATTCCACAAGCATAACCTCTCTTATTTTGAAAAAATATGTATCACTATTATGTACATGTTTGACTTATGACAAAAGTTGTTGCATATCAAATATTGACTGGTAAAGTTAGGACCATTATTCATCACTTTTTTCATCATCCCATTACTCATCCTACTTTTGCATTGACTTTCTATATGACCTAATTTACCACAAACAAAATATTTACCATTGAATTTATAGGCATTAGGTCGCCTTACTAAAATTTTCTTGTTCTTTTGTTGATAATTGCTCCAATAGAACCAGAGGATTATCATTTCTCAAATCCAAGTCCTCACATGTCTTTCCCATGTCTCTGAATTTTGTAAAATCTCATCCAACTGAGCTGAACAACCCTTGAATTTTTCTTTATAATCATTAGCAATAGAAATCTCATCTCTCAAAATTATGATTTGCCTTTAAATTTCTTGTCCATCATTCTTTGTTTGCACCAATTCAAGCTTCAACTAATCATTCTCATATGTCAATCTACAAAAGTCATCAAATTTGTCCTTTAGTGACTAAGTCGAGGTTTATGCATTCTTCTTCCAATCTTCAATCTCCTTTGTCACCTTCATTACAATGGATTGCATTCTCTCTAGCAAGCTTCTCAAATAAATTTGACTTACCCTATAGGGATTGATTGCCAGTTCTTTGTTCTTCTTTCTCCTTTAGTTTGCCAATCAACTCCTTTCTCTTCTCTCTCGATTTGATTACTTGATATTTCAAGGTCTCAATGAAATCTTTAGTTGCATTCAACTTTTTTTTTAGGGAGCTTACTTCTTTTCCTATTGCATCAATATCTTCAAGTGCCACACGAAGTTGTCTCGCAAATCGGAGTCAATTGATTTAAACTTCTAGACCTTCCTCAATCTATTAGGATTCCTTGAAGGAACTAGGCTCTAATACAAATAGTTGAAATAAATGAACACTTAGAGGAGGAGTGAATCAATGTTTTATAATTTTCGAACTTATTAATCTGATTGTCAAACCACTAGATGCATAAGAAAGAAATTGAAATGCAAAAACACAAAGCAATTAACCATGCAACCATAACACCAAGTTTTTAACATGGAAACCTAGAAAGGGAAAAACCACGATGGGATTTGAACCCACAATATTATTATACTATGGCTAGAAGTATAATAATATTACATAAGGAGAATGCACTTGCATTCAGGCACACTGCCTAGAGCTCACTTCTTAATTACAAAGGGATACAACCCAGAGGAAGTCTCACTACCTTATAAGCTATTACAAAATGATTACAATAATGAATGAAATGAAGTACAGAATCAAACTATGCAAGAATCAAAAATCCAGTTAGGCTCATATTAGCTTCTGCAACTGATCTATCACTATTTGCCCTATTTGCCTAATTTGTCAAATAACAGAGCCCCAAACCTTCAATCACATTAACCTAACTTCCCACAATCACTCAAACAAACATCCCTTAATTATAGGACACCTCAAAATGATAAACCAAATTGATCTTATATATTCGCACCAACAAAACGAATCATTTAATAAGTCGGCTTCCAAAAACTGCATAACACAGAACATGAAATATGTATTACCAAGTCGGCTCAATCCATCCACAAATCCAAATGCAAACCAAAACAAGATGATAATAAGTTTCTCGTAAGTTATCCCAATCAGCTCGACCATGAAACTAATCACCAAAATCATCTCAATAAATCCACAACTTACATTACACCAAAATAGCTCTACTCTAACTGAATTACCAGATACGAGATCTCTAAACTTTCTCATGAATCAACACCAGATATCAAGGTTAATGAACCAATATGGTGTGAAAAAAGAGGGATATAAGTGGACACTTTTATTTTTCTTCTGAAATTAGGTAAACCTTAACTTGGAGGAGAAAAATGAGAGTCATCTACTCAAGATATGAAGATACTCAAAGAACAAATATTGTAGTACTCTGAATCTAGTTTCCAAAGTACTATTTTTTTTAAAAAATGGATAAGATTAAGGGGGTCAAATCCTTCGTGCATGAAAATAGACCCTGATTTTTTTTAAAAACATAATATAGTGTTTGACATGCGCATCAAAAAAGTCATAGTTAAATTTAGTATTGTTACAAATCCTTCAGAAGAAAGATATTTTAGAGCGAGCACTAGAAGTTGTGTTTTTTTTTGTAATTTTTTGTTGAGTATTTTTTAATTATTTTTCCAATCAAGGACATCCTAAAAATCATGTACCTATTAGTGCATGAAAAATAACTTGCACCAAAAGAATTGATTATACAATTTTTTTTAAAATTCTAATGAATCAAGTGCACTAAAATAATATACTGGATAAGTATATCAAGAGTTACTAAAAGAATGGTACACTCATGTCTCTTAGAACAATGGAGACACTACTAAAATAAATTCAATAATAATATGCTATTGTTGTTCAAATTTTAAAAAAATATATGGTTAGAAAACTC
Source organism: Cryptomeria japonica (assembly GCF_030272615.1). Taxonomy (NCBI): domain Eukaryota; kingdom Viridiplantae; phylum Streptophyta; class Pinopsida; order Cupressales; family Cupressaceae; genus Cryptomeria; species Cryptomeria japonica. Next base: position 74,284,462 of record NC_081408.1, on the reverse strand, counting down.
AGAAGATTGGTGAAAATATGGTGGCAATTTTAGAAATATCCACTTGATGAAGTGTAAACCCGATGATGAAAAAGTTGAGAAGCCAAGTTCATAAAATAAAACATGTCAAAAAGGAGTGAAATGGAGAGAAATCAAACTTCCAAACTGCATCTTTGTCATCCAAGCCTATTCACAAACCTAAATAGAAGAGCGCATACAAGGTTTCTTTTGAATGAAAACCACGTATGGGGTTCCTTTTGAATAATAACCGCATACGAGGTTTCTTTTGAATAAGCACCACCTACATAGTTCTAAGGAGAAAATACCACATATGTGGTTCTTCTAGTGATACTCTAATATAAATAAATTATTGTGCGAGTTTCAAATGTGTGTGTACATTCATATATGTGTATGTATATATGTAGATATTTTTTGGATATATGTACATATAATATTTTTATATATACACACACATATTTATTTATGTATATGTGTATGGCGTATGCATACATATATGTATCTTTATAAGATATATATATATATATGTATGTATGTATGTATGTATGTATTATGTTTTGATATTTTATGTGTATGTACATGTATATTGATTATATTGTCTTTTGATATCATATTATACATTATATTCCTTTCTCTCTCTTAGGATCCCACATAACACCTAATGACATCATGTAAAGTCCCTTAGCACATATATGACCCCTTAAGATCATATGATGTCCTAAGGGGTCAAATGATGTTCTAACACATGTGCGACCACATTATGACCCTACATGATCCCCAATGATGCTATAGGACCCCTTCAAACCATGTATGATATCTTAAGGGGTCATATGGTGTTGTAACACATGCATGGCTCAATTAGGACCCCACGTGACCCCCTAATGACATCATGTGACATATCTTCCTCTCCTGTCATCTCCCTCCCTCCCTTTCCAATCATCTCTCTCTCTCTCTCTCTCTCTCTCTCTCTCTCTCTCTCTCTCTCTCTGTCTCTGTCTCTCTTTGGAGAATATGATGTCCTAAGGGGTCATACAGTGTCGTAAGGTGGTAATATGAACCTTTATTATAATATTAAAAGTAGTGCAAATACTTCTTACCAAATTTGACACCTAAGGGGTCATAGGACACCATATGACCCCTTAGAACACCATACAACCCATAACGATACCGTATGGTGTTGTAAGGGGTCATATGGTGTCTTAAGGGGTCGTAGGACACAATATGACCCCTAATAACATAATATGACCCATAGCAGCACATAAGGGGTCATGTGGTGTCCTAAGGGGTCATAGGACAATATATGACCCCTTAGGACACAAGATAACCTCTAACGACACCAAAGGGTTTATATGGTGTCCTAAGAGTTCATATGACACAATATGACCCCTTAGAACATAATATACCCATAACAACACCTAAGGGGTCATATGGTGTCCTAAGGGGTCATAGGATAGCATATGACCCCTAAGGACAACATACATCCCATAACGACACCTTATGGTGTCGTAAGGGGTCATATGGTTTCCTAAGGGGTCATAGGACACAATATGACCCCTAAAAATGCATAAGGGGTCATATGGTGTCCTAAGAGGTCACAAAATACCATATGACCCCTAAAGACAACATACGACCCATAACGATGTGATATGGTATCCTAAGGAGTCATAGGACACAATATGACCCCTTAGGACATAGTATGACTGCTAATGACACCATATAACCCTAATGTGGTTCTCTAAGGGGTCATGTAGTGTCCTAAGGGGTCTCTCTCTCTCCCTCTCTCCCTCTCTCTCTCTCTATCTCTCTCTCTCTCCCTCCCTTAGGACCCCACATAATACATCCCATAATGACACCTTATGGTGTGGTAAGGAGTTATAGGACAAAATATGAGCCCTAACGAACCTAAGGGGTGACAAGATACCATATGACCTCTAAAGACACCATACAACCCATAACGATACCATATGGTGTCCTAAGGGGTCATAGGATATAATATGAAACCTTAGGACATAGTATGACCCCTAATGGAACCATATAACCCTAATGTGGTTCTCTAAGGGGTCATGTCATGTCCTAAGGGGTGTCTCCCTCCCTCCCTCCCTCTCTCTCTCTCTCTCTCTCTCTCTCTCTCTCTCTCTCTCTCTCTCTCTCTCTCTCTCTCTCTCTCTCTCTCCCTTCCCCTCACTTAGCACCCCAAATAACACCACATGACCCTTTAGGATCATATGATGTCCTAAGGTGTCAAGATGGCAAGATGGCATTATAGTTTCATAAGGTGGCAATATGAACCATTATTATAATATAAAAAGAGGTACCAATGATGATTAGAAGAATAAAAACCCAACACACTCCCTCTCTCTCCCTTCCCCCATATTCCATCCCTCTCTCTCTCTTCTTCTCTCCCTCCCCACTCTTTCTCTCTCCTTACCAAATTTATCTCCCTTACTTTCCCATCCCACCTCTCTCTCTCTCCCTCTCTACCTTAGGACCCTGGATAACACCTAATGACATCATGTGACCCCTTAGCACAACACATGACCCTTTAGGAGCATATGATTTCCTAAGAGGTCATATGGTGTCCTAAGGTGGCAAGATGAACCATTATTACAATATAAAAATTAGTATCAATGCTGATTACAAAAATAAAAAACCAACATTCTCCCCCTCACTCCCTTCCTCCATACCCCATCCATACACAAATTCAACTTGGTAAACAACTTTATCTGAAAAATTGGTTGCAAGCCTCGCAAGTTGTTTGTAATTGGAAAAGATTTCATTATCACCCACTTTTTTTGTGTAGAGAAAATTTAGAAACACTTTGAAGCTTTCTCCTCTGAGCTCCTACCTCCTCCACTATCACTTCTACTCTTCCGTTCTCCATGAAACCTACAACCGGAAACATAGTACTTTCTCCTCCCACCTCTTTCATCATTATATTTTGTTTACCCATCTCGTTATATACCACTTGGAACATAATAATATTATCTCCTACCTCCTTTATCACAATCACTCCTTTCATTTGAACCATCAAATCCCCTTCAAATGTGGCCTAAAAAAATACCTGACCTATTCACCTACCTCTCTCTCTCTCTCTATCCTCTTTCCTACCTCTCTCTCTCTTTCTCTCACTCTATCTCCCTCTCTTTCTCTCTCCCTCTCTCTCTCTCCATCCCTCTCCCTCTCCCTTTCTCTCCCTCTCCCCCTTTCTCTTCCTCTCCCTCCCTCTCCTTGTTCATCCTCTCTCACCCCTCTCTCTCTCCCTCTCCCTCTCTCTCCCTCTCTCTCTCTCCCTCTATCTCTACATCCCTCTCCCTCTCTCTCCCTCTCCCTCCCCCCCTTTTCTTCACATTTTCTTTAATATAATTAATGCATATGAGGTACTAGGAATATAGACATTGGTCTACTGAGCAGTTTTAGGGACTAAAAGTGCGCATAGGTTTATTCAACATAACATGCACATGGTTCTTGGTCATACTTTTAGTTGCCTAATAGACTCAATGACCTCAAAAGAATTTTGTGAGGTCGTTGAAGGCCCCACTCCAACTATTTCTGTGCTTCTATGACAATTTTATATGTAGAGGTAAGTGAATTTTTTTTTTTTGGCATGATTTCAAATGATTGAATTGTTGTTCTTATTAGTTTGGTCAATGTTATTGTGATTGTTTAATAGTTTTAATTTTAAAAATAATGATAATGCTCAATTTTATGGTTATTTGATGGTTTAAGAACTTTTGTTTACATATATATGTAAATGATTCTATTTAGGACAACCGACAGTAACGATGGGAAAGAATAAGTGAGGAGCGATTAAACAATGAGAGACTGAAAAAGGAAAGACAAAGGCATCTCAATTTGACTTACCAAATGAAAAAAATACAATTGAAGAAGAGATTGCATTGAATAATCAAACAAATGAAGAAGATGAACAAAAAAATTGATTTACCGTATGAACCTAATGCAATGAATTTACCTAATGCACACAATGATGAAAATGCACTGGCTCTATCTAATGTGGTGAATATGCCTAATGCACATAATGCACCAATATTAACACCTAGAATCATTTGTAGGAAACTAAAGTATCTAATTGACATCGATGAGAATATTTTGAAGATAATGCTTGATAAAATGAGTGAATGGACTTGTAGGAGAATGGTTAAAATTATATGGAAAAACTATTTTAAAAAATTAAATCAAAATGAAAGATGACAATTAATTGTTAAAGTGATTAAAAGTTCGAATTTTAGAGACAATGAAAATTCTAGGCCTAATATCATGTGAAAGTAATAGCGAAAGAATTATTGTGAGAATTCTATTTGATGCATATCAAGATATTGGTTCAAAATCACATACTAAAGATTCTAATGTTACTCAACATGTTATTACATTAACCATAATGAGAAAGAAAATAAAAAAAGATTGTTTGATAAGAAAAACAAGTAAGTCATTAAACATAAGTAGAACAACATTACACAAAGAATTGGATAAGAAGGAGAAAATAGAGGATCCTAACAATAATTCTCTTTGGGCATTCTCCGATAGACTACCATTCAAAGACAAGGTTGTTGTTGATGCACTAAGAACATTTATTGAAATTTTTTGGCACAACAACTCAAGGGTTTCACCTAACCAAAGAGATGTTGTTAGAAGACAAAATGGATCTATAAATAATGAGCCACATACCAAACACTATTTGGATATGACTCAAACAAAATGTTATCAAATAATCCTTCAAAAGTTTCCTCAAATAAGAATTAGTCAAATATTTTTTGAAATGGCAAAACATTTTATGTTAAGATTAATCATGTACACACCATGTTTTGTTGTAGGATCCATATTGAATTTTACATGCACTATGATATTTATCATCATATATGTTGTACTTTGCACACTAACGATGTTTTGCAAGAATACAATATACAACCACCCCCTAAGTCACCAAGATAATTTATTTGAAGTGTGTTATTTAAAAGAGATGATGGTTGCATTTATTATAAGATGATGCATTTGAAAGGATCTTGTTCTACATGTGGTGGTTTGCAACATTTGCCAAGATGTCTACATTTGGATAGCACAAACTAATACATTTGGCATAAAATTTTGATGGAGGTTTCTAATGGAGAAGGTATATTGTGACCAAATTTGATTTTTTTTGAAAAAATGCCTGAATTCGTTAGAATTTCGATGATAATTTCACATTTGGTTTCAATGGAGAAGGCATTAGCAATTAAATTTGTGTTTTCTGAAAAAAAGTGCTCATGTTTGTCAAAATTCTGACGACCACGACCATTACTTAGAAAAAAAAGAGGGCAATTCATTTGCTCAATCATTAATCTTGCCTAGACTTTGTCGACCACTAACATCCACAAAGACATTGAGCACTTCCAGCTTCCCCAAATCCAGAACATAAGCATTACAAGGAGGGAAACAAATCCTTCTTGATTGAGGTCACCCATCATAGGTAGATAGGGCCTGCCACCCACCGTGACCCTATAGTTTCTTTGACGATCTTTTATATGAGCCTATAGTTTCTACCAGATGATCTCTAATCCTGAGAATCTATCTCTCAATTTCTATAGTTGGGGGTGGGGGATGTTAATAAGCTCTGAAGCCAATTGTTGATAGGCCCAATAGTCAACAAGATGAGAGGGGGGATGAATCATACAAACTTAATCTTCAATATATTCAACAAATTCAACCTCAACAGACTTCTGAATATAACCAAAACTATAAATTATTCAAACTCATGAACAGATAACATCACAACACATATAACACCAGATTTAATGTGGAAACCCAAATAGGGAAAACCCACTATGGGATTTCGGACCCACTAAGAAATATACTCTTCTAAAGTATGCTCGGTTACAAGAAAATCCTATTAAAGATTACAAACACATTTCTAGATGTGACCTGGTTAAGGGATTTCCCTCAGATCTGTTAGGATCTCGCACTTTGTTAGAAGTGACCTTGTCAAAGGATTTCAAACACTCATTTAGAATGTCACCTTGCTAGAGGATTTACAAATAAGACTATTAGGTCCACTTGGTTAAGAGATTTCCTGTCACTTACAGAATAAACAACAGTAATAATATATATCTGCAACTTCACATCTAAAATGCTAAAGCAGATTCTATTTGCTCAAAACAATCTAGTCATAAGACTTATCTAGTCTTTTGCTAGGCTTCACAATCTATTCTTCAATTAGATCTTCAAGCTTCAGTGCTCAGTAATCTCTTCTGTAGCATCACTGTGCATACATTTGCCCACATGCATTGTTCATCAACAATTCCTTATTTATAAACAATGTATGACTGCTTAATCTCCTTGATCACATTTCCCATGATCAATCTTAGCCATCAGATCTTCAAACTTGACTAGGTTCGATGTATCCTTCAATATGAAAACATTTTACCTCACCTTGGAACTTGTATATCTTCCTTGGAACTTGTGCTAGGTAATTGTGGTTCAATCTATGTTGTAGATCTAGCTATTGTTTTTTCAAGGCCGTATATCCTTAACAAAATTCTTGCACAACATACCAATCATCTAATCATCTCCATCTCATCAGCATCCTTCATTAAATGTTATATCCATTCATTTAATGCATTCTATTACAACTCAGTTGTTACTCGGTAAATACTAAACTTCACTCGGTAGACGTTCTGCCTTCTTTAACTGATATCGATAACCTTAGGGTTTATCGACTAGGTTCCTTAAGGTTTACCGACTAGGTTCTTTACTCGCTGATCAAAGTATAGTATTAAACTTACAATAAACAATGTATGTAGGATATTACAATAATCAAAACAACATGATCCCATCATTATCTAACTTGGTAATAGTTGCCCATTGAATAAGTTGTTCCTTACCTCCCATTATCATATTCTTTCTATGTCACTTACCGACATCTTAATTCTCATCAAAACATACTTCTTAAGATATGACAACATCATACTAAATCAAAAAATCAATTTCTTGACATCAATAACAAAACAATGTTATTAAGACTGTAAACATCCTTCTTCAATTATATCAATAATCTCCAACAAGCTTCTCAATATCCTTAATGAAATGCCAACAATCTCTCATTGCAATTGGAATGCCAACAATCTCCCCCTTTGGCATTGATGGCAATACCAACATGATTCATTCAAATTGATTCGGATTCATATTGTTGTATAGACTTCTCCTGTTATCCTTGAGCTATAAACTTCTTCTGAAAGTCTTCTCCCCCTATCATTATTCTTCTTCTTCTTCATCAATTAGCATTCTCCCCCTTTTGTTGATCCATTTAGTCTTCTCTCCCTTTGACAACAATGCCAAAAAGTAAAAGAACTAATTCATGATTTCTTCATCTAAGATGTAATGCCTTGTTGTTTTAAAATATAAACAAATGTATCATTTCAGTCTTGGTCAGAGTAACATGTCTTTGGTTCCTATTTCCTGCACAACTTTAGGTGACCTCCTAAAGTGTAAATCAACATCAACTCACAAATAATATTCTGTAGAGTCATCAAATTGATGCTTTCATCAAACTTAGAGGATAGGGGTAGGACCCCTAACTTGCTTCTGAGATACTCAAAAGTGTCCCTTGGCAATGGCTTTGTGAAGATGTCTGCAATTTGCTCCTTTGAACTGATATATTCCAGCACAACTTTCTTTTCTCAAACTTCTTCTTTGAGATAATGATAATTTATAGATATATGCTCTATCTTAGAGTGCATTACCGGATTCTTTGAAATGTTAATGGCACTAGTATTATCATAGAATATAGTTATTGGATCGGTAAATTTTTCATTTATACCTTCCAATAGTTGTTTGATCCATGCTATATTTTTGCAATTCAATGTTGCAGCAACATATTCAACTTTAGTTGTTGACTATGAAATGCATCCTTGTTTCTTGCTAAGCCAACTTACTAGTCTTTCTCCCAAGAAGAAAGCTCCGCCACTTGTCCTTTTCCTGTCATCAATATTTCCTGCCCAGTTAGCATCAGTATAAACTTTTAGATCAAAATCATTTCTCTTTTTATATACTAAGCCATAGTCTTTAGTGCCTCTCAGGTATCTAAAAATTCTCTTGATTGCTGTCATATGGGTTTCTTTGGGATCTGTAGAGAATCTTGCAACAATACCTACTACATGTGCTATATCCGGTCTACTATGTACAACATATTGCAACTTTCAAATCATAGATCAGTAAAGTGTCTCATCAACAGATGTAGATTCATCATTCTTTGATAGTTTACACTCGGTAGTCATAGGAGTACTTACAAGTTTAGAATCCTCCATTCCAAATTTCTTCAAGATTTCCTTTATGTACTTGGATTGAGCAATGAAAATCTCATCTTTCATTTGCAGTATTCGTAGACCTAGAAAATACTTTATCTCACCAATTAGTGACATCTCAAATTCTTTGCACATTTCATTTCCCAAGTTCTTGCATAGAGAATCTCTTCCACAAAAAATAATATCATCAACAAATATGGCTGAGATCAGTATTCCATTGTCCTCATCATTCTTCATGTACATATTGTTGTTTTTACTAGTTCTTATAAAACCAATCTTGATTAAGTAAGAGTGCAGTCTTTCATACCATGCTGTAGGTGCTTGTTTCAGACCATATAAAGCTTTGTTCAATTTACATACCTGATCTTTATTCTTGTCTTCAACAAATCCTTCAGGTTGTTCTATATAAACTTCTTCTTCTAGTATACCATTCAAAAATGCAGATTTGACATCCATTTGATATACCTTGAAATTTTTGAAAGCAGCATATGCCAACAATGTCCTTACTCCTTCAAGTCTAGCCACAGGTGTAAAACTCTCACCATAATCTATTCCTTCTTCTTGAGCATAACCTTTGCAAACTAGTCTTGCTTTATTCCGAATGACCTCACCTTTTTCATTTAGCTTGTTTATGAAAATCCATTTTGTACTGATTATATTTTTGTCCTTCAGTCTTGAGACCAGTGTCCATGTGTCATTCTTCTTGATTTGATCAATCTCTTCTGTCATAGCATTTACCCAATCTTCATTGTTAAATGCCTCTTTTACTATTCTCAGTTCAAATTCAGATATTAGACATGTGTCCTATCTCAATTTGTTCCTTGTCATTACTAGATCATCCTTATCTCCTATAATCTAACTTGGTGCATGATGTCTTCGGATGTATTTGGCTAATATAGGCTTGGTAGGCTCTATATGATTTTCTTCATCACTCGGTAATTGGATATTGTCTTCATTTTCTTCAATGGCTTTCTCGGTAAGACTTCTCGGTTGAACATAAACAAATTCTCCATAACTTTCTAGTTCTTTGGAATTTCCTTCATCATTTATTTCTGCAAATTCATCAATTTTCACATTTGCACTTTCCACCATTTTGTTAGATGATTTGATTAGACATTTAAATGCTTTACTTCTAGAAGAATAACCAAGGAATGTTCCTTCTTCACTTTTTTGATCAAACTTTCCATTTTTGTCATCTTTGTGAATATAGCATCTACTTCCAAAGATTTTAAAGTAACTTACATTAGGTTTCTTGTCATACCAGATTTCATATGGTGTCTTCATAGTTCCTTTCTTCAGTTGTACTCAGTTTAGGGTGTAAACAACAATGCTTATTGCTTCTCTCCACAAATTTTGTGACACTTTCTTTTCAATCATCAGAGTTCTGGAACAATCCATAATAGATCTATTTCTTCTCTTAGCTATCCCATTTTTCTATGGAGTTATTAGTGCAGATACTTTCCTTTTTATACCATGATCATTGTAGTATAAGTTAAATTCATCAGAAGTGAACTCACCTCCTCTATCAGATCTAAAACATTTCAGCTATCTTCCTGTTTCATTTTCAACTCTTGCCTTGTACCACTTGAACATTTGAAAGGCTTCTAATTTTTCTTTCAAAAACATAACTGACATCATCCTTGAGTAATCATCCATAAATAATATGAAATATTTATCACAATAATAACTTTGAACTTTCATGGGACCACAAAGATCAGTGTGCACAAGATCTAAAATTCTTTTAGAAGTGTAGGACTTACTTGTAAAGCTTGATCTTGTCATCTTACCCATCTGGCATCCTCGACACATAGCATTCTCAAGTTTTTCCAAACTCGGTAGACCTCTTACTCGATGCTTCTTACTTATTTTGATCAGATTATCAAAATTTACATGACAAAACCTTTTATGCCATAACCAGGTTTCTTCTATTTTAGCATAAAGACATTTGTTCTGAGTTGAGTCAAGATGAAATGTATTACCTCTTGTTTGTGTCTTGGTAGCAGCTAACTTTCCATGCTTGTCATGAACTTTGACAATTCCCTTTTGAAATTCTATTTGGTATCCTATATTGTTTAGCTATGCTACACTCAACAAATTGTATTTCAAACCTTCAACCCAGTATTACCAAATCTTACATTGCCTCCATCATAATATTCTAATTTAACAAACTTGTGTTTATCACTTGTCATATGATGTGAGAATCCACTATCTATGATCCAAGAGTCATTATTATTTATGTGAGATATTAGGGCTTTTTCTTCATACTTTTCTTCATCTGATCCATATTTAATAGCCACATAAACAACTTCCTCTATATCAATTTCATCTGATTTATCATCATTGGATTCTTCATTAGTTACTAGGCATGTCTTTCTATCTCTTCTTCTCAAGTCTCGGTGTCCTTTGTAGTGATTGTCTTTCTGTCTATCTTCTCGGTCTTCTCTCTTTTCACTAGATTCTTTGTCAGGGAAGTTAGAAGCCATATGTCCCATTTTATCACAATTGAAACATTTCAAAGGTACCTTTCCTTTATACTTATCTTTGCCTCTCGGTAACCTTCTGGCCAATAGTGCTTCAAACTCTTCCTGCTTTCTGATTTCCTCATATAGTTTGTGTACTTCTTCCATGGTCTTACGAAATCCTTCACTTGCTCCACTGTGATTTCCTTCAGAATACTTACTCATTCTATCATTGTAGTCATTAGATTCACCAAGATAAAAAGAATTGAATGCAGATTCAACTTTATTTACCGAAGACACACTATTATCAAAATTACTTAACTCAAATGCATGTAGCTTACCGATAGTAGCATCCAAAGAAACTGGTATGTTTGGTACAAACCTCAATTCATTGATTACAGAGACTCAAATAGCATAAGCTGGTAGAAGGGTTCGCAATAACTTACTTGTTACATCCTTTTCTTCAATAGTTCCACCTGCTCCTTTGATTTGATTGACAATCTCCTTTATTCTTGTATTGTATTGTGTTATGTTTTCACCTTCATTCATTCTCATGGATTCAAGTTGTCCTCTTAAACTATCTACCTTTTCTCTTTGAACATGTTCATCACCACCATAAATAGATATGAGCTTAGTCCACATTGCCTTTGCATCATTACAGCCTTCTAGATCATTAAACTCTTAGTCGGTCAATGCTGATTTTATTTCAATCATTGCTTGAGTATGCTCTTGCTTTGCCTTTATCTCTTCCATTGTCATCGGATAGGTGCTCAGTGTAGTGTAATCATTCTCTAGATAATATGTAGCATATTCTCCAATTCCTGATAGGTGAATCTTCATTATTTTCTGCCATGTGGAGAAACTTGACTTGTTCAGCTTTGGGGCATCCCTCTTATACATCTTCGGATCTTTTCTCAAGTACCTTTAAACTTTTCTTTTGGAGTCCAGAGCTCTGATACCAATTGTTGTTAATAGGCCTAATAGTCAACAAGATGAGAGGGGGGGGGTGAATCATACAAACTTAATCTTCAATATATTCAACAGATTCAACCTCGGTAGACTTTACTTCTGAATATAACCAAAACTGTAAAATATTCAAACTCATGAATAGATAACATCACAACACATATAACACCAGATTTAATGTGGAAACCCAAATAGAGAAAACCCACTGTGGGATTTCAGACCCACTAAGAAATATACTCTTCTAGAGTATGCTCGGTTAAAAGCAAATCCTGTTAAAGATTACAAACACATTGCTAGATGTGACTCGGTTAAGGGATTTCCCTCAAATCTATTAGGAACTTGCACTTTGTTAGAAGTGACCTTGTCAAAGGATTTTAAACACTCATTTAGAATGTCACCTTGCTAAACGATTTACAAATAAGACTGTTAGGTCCACTCGATTAAGAGATTTCCTTTCACTTACAGAATAAACAATAGTAATAATATATATCTGCAACTTCACATCTAAAATGCTAAAGCAGATTCTATTTGCTCAAAACAATCTAGTCATAATACTTATCTAGTCTTTTGCTAGGCTTCACAATCCGTTCTTTAATCAGATCTTCAAGCTTTAGTGCTCAGTAATCTCTTCTGTAGCATCACTATGCATACATTTGCCCGCATACATTGTTCATCAACAATTCCTTATTTATAAACAATGTATAACCGCTTAATCTCCTTGATCACATTTCCCATGATCAATCTTAGCCATCAAATCTTCAAACTTGACTAGGTTCGATGTATCCTTCTATCTAAAAATGTTTTACCTCACCTTGGAACTTGTATATCTTCCTTGGAACTTGTGCTAGGTAAATGTGGTTCAATCTGTGTTGTAGATCTAGCTCTTGATTTTTCAAGGTTGTAGATCCTTAACAAAATTCTTTGACGACATACCAATCATCTAATTATCTCCAAGTCATCAGCATCCTTCATTAAATGTTGTATCCATTCATTTAATGCATTCTGTTACAACTTGGTTATTACTCGGTAAATACTAAAGTTCACTTGGTAGACGTTCTGGCTTCTTTAACTGATATCAGTAACCTTAGGGTTTACCGACTAGGTTCTTTACTCGTTGATCAAAGTATAGTATTAAACTTACAATAAACAACATATGTAGGATATTACAACAATAAAAAAAACATGATCCCATCATTGTCTAACTCAGTAATAGTTTCCCATTGAATAACTTGTTCCTTACCTCCCATTATCATATTCTTTCTATGTCACTTACCGACATCTTAATTCTCATCAAAACATACTTCTTAAGATATGGCAACATCATACTAAATCAGAAAATCAATTTCTTGACATCAATGACAAAACAATATTATTAAGACAGTAAAAATCCTTCTTCAGTTATATCAATAATCTCCAACAACCTTCTCAATATCCTTAATAAAATTCCAACAATCTCTCATTGCAATTGGAATGCCAACAAGGAATTCTGCCAAGATCCAGTTCAAGAAAAAAGGTAGGGGTGTGGGGCACAAACTAGCTTAAAGATGCGAATGTCAGCTTGTCTCTCGCTATGCAAGTGCAATGACTAGTATATTTGCCACTCTACAACCTCTAAGGTAATCAACCAATTCTTTCATAGGTCTCATTTGATTATCCACCAAATTATATAAGATGTGTCAATTTATTTAATTTGTTGTCTATGTTGTATTCAATTTAATTTGTGAGCTAGGTTTTCTTTTAAGTTTCTTGTGGAGCTGGAAGTTCAATTGTTTAATGCTTACTTTCTTGAAGCCCACAAAATATTAAGAGCCTTGCATTTGAATGGTTTAAGTTTTGAAAGAAATGCTTTTAAAAAAAATTCACAAAATAAAGCCAGAGAGAATGGAAAAGAAGGAAAGGAATCAAAAGATATGTTGTATAGATGTATATAGATTCGCTTGAGGAAGTATTTGATTTACTAATCTGAATTAAATATTTTCCAAATGGAAAATATCATACTGATTAGGTTTTGGGAAGGCTAGTTTTAGCTGATTGTGAATTGAAAAGTTCAGTATTTATGGGTATTTGAAACAAGTTAATACTATTCATACTCTGCAACTTTTATTATTTATTTGATTAATAGTCATTCATTGGACATTCTCCCATAACTTGTGACTTATATTCTTCTATGTACTTTTATATCATCATCTTCATTTAGTGGTTTGCCTTTCATTGTGCCTTTCCTCTTTTAGTTTGCACTCCCTCAGACTTCTCTCTCATTTCATTACCCTATCTTTGTTTATCTGTCTTGGTAACAATGAATATTTATCTTAAAGCTAGAAACAGTCATCTTGCTTACTGTAGAAGACAAAATGGATTGTAAAACAACATATTAACAATTCCAACTTGAACATGTTTTGGATATAAGAACTTATACTGATTATTTTAGCTTGGTTGGATACTGGCTTATTTGATTCAGGCTAGGACATACACAAGGTGGCGATGAATTAAAATTTGTTCATGTTACATGTGTATGTTCTATGATGTGGAATTGTATTAATGTTTCATTATGTTTTTTGATAGATCTCCCATGTTAATTGAGTCAAACTTTTAGTTTATCCATCTTTCAGAGTAATTACATATAGTCTTGGCATTAACTTTTATCTCTTGATTGTATCATTTGTTGAGGAAAGGTATACATTTATGTATGTATAATGATTTATTTTGATACTTAAGAACAACTTATTGTTTACTTATTAACTCTTAGTAGGAATAACACACTTAATTCACTTGAAGATGTCAACAAATTCACTCAGAAACAATATTTCTGACAAAAGAGCATTCATAAAACTTCAAATTTATGATCAAGACTATCATCTTCAGGCTTAGGGAAGGACAACAATGCCTCCTTGTTTCTCCAAGCAATGATTAAGCCTCAAAAATTTATCTATAGTTAACGAATAAAGCATAAAATTTTTATCCAACAGCCATTGGTAGGATGTAGTAATTCCATACAAGACAACAAGCTAAACCATTAGACATGTGTGTAAATCCATACAAAAAGTTGGCAACAAAATGGTGAGGTTGATCAAGTACTACACCTTGTACTAAATTTACAAACAATATCTTCTAAGGTGGTTCACAATCATGCTAGATAAAAGTAAATATTTATCTTTTCAGAATTACCTTTTATGAGTTAAAACTTAATAATTATTGAAAACTTTGTTTTGTGGTAGGTGTTAGGTCAATACTTGTAGTTTTGTATGCAACTTCCATGTTTAGCTTATGATGTCTTTGTTGAAATAATAGCTAGTTCGGATTAACATTTAAATGTTGTCAAATGGAAATATTATTGTAAACAACTTATTCTCCTTATTGTAATTAGGCTCAGACCCAAACATAACCAGTACTCTTAAAGTGAGCCCCAAATGGGTGGTAAAGGCAAACAAGTAATAATGTCTTAATGGGTGAATACCTATTTGAGCGGTACACATAATATTATTATGAAATTAATAAGGAAGCCGACTTGAGACTTGACACCTCAAGTCAAGTATATAAGCAAGTCATTTGCATGGCATTATACATCAATCATATCATCTGAATTACATCAACTAAGTGAGCGAACTTGTAATGAGCTTTAAGTCAGCAAAATTGTTATCTCAAGCCTATTGAAGGTCAACACTCATCTCTCTCCATTAGCTGGCCTGATCTACAAGTTTCCAAGTCTACAAGAGTTATCTTAAGTCCAAGACAGACTTCTAGAAGGCCAACGATCATCTCCATGCAAGCAAATTCCTTCTATAGATCAGTATATCACATCTCCAAGACAACAAGGCAGAATTGATACATCTCGGCCAAGCGAATTGATTGAAGATTGTTTTGGCAACAAACTCTATTACATTGAATTCTGTTATATCTAATTAGGAGAAGTCTTGAGACTGACAATTTTGGAAGTGTGGCATTGTTGAGAGCCAACCCTTAGGTGTGAACTTCGTCTTCACGTATTATGATTAGTTGCCATGATACTTGACCCTATCCTCATGGTGTTGGCTTAATTCATATTAGTTTTCCCAAGCCTAGAAGGCAAGTAATGTATCCAAGGGTGTCTAGAAGAATGGACTGTATGATCATTTACTTTGTATGTTGAAACAATTATACATGCCCCTCCATTGAGGGTATTGAGGAAGATTGGAATTAGAATAGTGTGTTTTTTTGAAGAAACATGATGTGAGAATTTTGATGTAGAGGCAAGGGTAAAACTCAATATTTCATATCAGGACAACAACCACATTGATTAGAAAAGTCAAATAAGGTCTCTCCAATGTTTAGGATACAAAAGGATAACATTAGTCATGTAAGTATGCATGAGCATGGGAATGTCTAGTTACTTTCCTTTTAGACTGATTTGGATAGTATTAAGAGGATCCTATAGGGGTGACTATCACCATACTCTCGATGACTTCACAACATTGATAATGAATTCACATTCGACACTCATGGATTACCCCAATTAGAAATTAGTAAACTTAATATATGATACATGGATTGTATACCACAAAGCCATTAGCATATCATCTGCTCTAAATCACCACAAAGACATTAGATATGTTTTGAGATAAAAAAGAAGAGTTAAATGGTTTTGGTTCAATTTGTATTACTTATATGTTCAAGTAATTTGATTTGGTATATTATACTGAAACATGATTTAATAACTAACATTTCAACTTCTATATAACTAGTTCTATAGCCCAATTTTTTTGCCTATGAAGAAAGACCATGTCAGACAATATCAGCGAACAACAAAATAAGGAGACAATTGCTAGATAGTGGTCTAACATGAAAAGAAAAGGTGATGAAAAATGTTATTGTCTCTGCAAAATTTGTAAGGTGTTAAAGAATAGAAGAATTCTAATAAAAACAACTAAGCAATATTGTAGGCTGCATGGTCACATTGAAGGGGGACATGATTATCATCCATTGGTAATTTTTTTATTATATCATTTTAAGAATCTATATACATAAGGAATCACCCAATGATGAGATCATGATCATGGTTTATTTATGTTTATCATATTTGTATAGGTCAAGCACCCCAGAGCACATGATATGGATCAACACAACTCAAAGAATATGGTTTTCAAAGTGGAGGAACATGGAGGTGTGAATATCAAAGCTAAAGATAATGATCCCATGGAAGATCACAATCATGAGCCATAAAATACAATTGAAGATGATGGTACAAATACATTGATCCATGATACATTTAGTATTGGCACAATTGATCATGATGATGAAGATGACCTTGATGTTGTTCATCATTTACCTCTACTTGAGAAGGCATATGAGACCCTTTACGAAGGCTCCCATACAACTCTTCTCTCCATTGTATTGTTGTTGGTGCACTTGAAGGTTATGAATGGTTTATCCAACATAAAAATCTCACGTATGTTAAGGTATGTCATATATGTCATTATAGTGAATAAATGGTGAATCATGTACCATTAATATTCTTTATATTAAAAAATTATATTTTGTTGTTGTAGATTGGTAGGTGAGTTTTTGTTACCACCATCAAATATTCTACCTTGCTCATATTGAGAATTATTTGCCATTATGAAAGATATTGGAATGGAGTATCAAGCAATAGATGCTTGTCCAAATGATCATGTTATATATCAAAAACAACATGAATTTCAAACTGAATTCCCTGAATGTCATATCAGTAGATATCGAATAGATCAAATACCAAAAAAGGTGCCTCACAAAGTTATTTGTTATATTCTAATTATTCCACGTATGCAACGATTATTCAAGTGCACTAGCTTGGTACAATTTATGGATTATCATACATGCAATAGAAGTCAAGATGGCATTACTTGAATGTATGTAGATGGTTCAACATTTATGGACATAGAGAAAAAGTGGCCACTTTAAAGAATAACCTCATAATCTCAGACTTTCATTGGTAGTGGATGGTGTCAATCCATTTGGAGAGGTGAGATCTATTTACTCAGAGTGGCCTATTTTTGTTATCAACAATAACATTCCTCCATGGATGTCAATAAAGAGGGAGCACATAATATTGTCAATGATTGTTCTAGGTATTTTACCATTTAACAGTTGTCTACATTTAATTATAAATATTGTAGTAAAATGGTCATAATAATTATGTAATATTTTGGTTCATTCGATTAGGTAAGTACCAAGTTAAAGATATGAATATATATATTGAGCCTCTTATCGATGAGTTGCTGGAGTTATGGAATGGTGTCCCTATGTATGACGTCTCTAGACCAATAGGACAAAGACAATTTCAATTCCATGAGATGCTTGTATGGAAAATACACGATGCCCCAGGGCTAACACATTTTTGTGGTATGTTATAGTGTTAAAGTTGCGCATGATAATTTTAATAAAAAAATTTAACATATTTAATCCAATTATACATTATATTGTAGGTCTTAAAAAAGGGAAAATTTGCATGTCCAGTTTGTGGTCCAAAGATGAAATCTCGTCATTCAAAAAGTTTAGTAAAGTAGGTGTTTGATGAGTATAGGCACTTTCTCCACAAAAATCATGTATCGAAATACTGAAAAACATATTTTCAATGGGAAAGAAGAGAATACATCAAAGCCATGAAGAATGACACCTCACCTATGGAAGTTGGAATATAATAGAATTAATCGTCATGGTAATGCAATTCCATCTAATGGTTTATGTCATAAAACCTCTTTATTATTGTGTTTTGTTTACTGATGATGTGATTGATGATCGTGAAGGTCCTCAAAGCATTAATGACCACCTTCCTAAGGGACTAAAAAGCTATCCCCAACAATTTAGTAGGTTGCCCTACTACGAGCAGTTACAAATTGTGCATTTTTTTGATACTATGCATATTGAAAAGAATATAACAAAGACATTATGTAAAAAATTGGATGGAAGGCATGACAAAAAAAAATTGTCAAAATTTGTAGTGACATTCAGGGATCCAATCATGCAATGAAAAATGTCATTCAATCAAATAGCCATGGAGACCAGATTTATATAAGCGGCCTTCCTTGGTTATTAATGGACTAACAAAGCAATGCTATAAATGAAGTCATACAAAAAAAATTGATTTCCCATAGGATTTGTTGCAAACATAAACAATCTCATATCAAAGAAAAGTGAATTTGGGTCGGGGATGAAAATGCATGATTGGCATACCTTCATTAAGGTAATTCATGTTCTTGTGTATTTACTATATATGTGTATACCGCACATGTACTTTTCATTGTATTATGTTAGATAAAGTGAAAAGATAATTTAATAATTGTTGCAATATAGCCTACCTCTATCTCTCCCAGACCACTTTGACGATAATGTCAAGCAAGTCATATATGATCTTGGAAAATACATGAGGTAAGTAGTGATATTTGTTCAATTTGTTGTATAGATATTATATTTGCGATTTATTTTACTTGTTATGTAATATATATTTTTGTGCCTTTAATATCTTGTAGGTGGTTGTCATGTAAAGAAATCCATAAAGAAGATATGAAATAGTGGAAGAGAAAAATTCATCATATAATGTGTGAAATGCAAAAGTGTCTACCTTCATCTTTTGTCAATGCACAAGAACATTACCTCATACACCAAGTTGACGAGATTGAATTGTGTGAACTTGTACACACTAGGTCAATGTGGATGGTTGAGAGGCACTTGAAATTTTTGAAGGCTTTGGTTAGGCAAAGAGAACATCTTGAGGGTTCTATGGTCGAGGTATATATGGTATACCAGACTATGGTGTACATTTTTGAATATCTTCTGAAGTTTACAACAAAGATCAACATGGATCACATTTGGGATCTCAACCCCATTAATAAATTCAGAGTACTCGATGGGAAAAGGTAGATTGAGGAAAGTGAGAGGTAATTATAAGATGTTATTGTAGTTAATTAATTCTCAATCTTCAAAATAAATCGATTGTAAGACGTCTATTTTTTTTTTGTAGAGCTGGTTGAGAGTGGGATGCACTACATTTGTATATTGCAAATAATCTTGATTGGATAATGGTATGGATTGAACATTTTCAACATTCTGGTCGCACATTAACATGGGAAGGTGTGGCTTCATTGGTTGAAGAAGCTCATCGTAATGGAGATTCCAATATTACGCAAAGGGAAATTGATTTCGCATATGGTTGAAGAGATAAATAGGTACGTATAAATATATTAATCACCCATATATTTATATGCAATCATTTTTACATGTTTGACATATTGCACATCAAACACCACAACACTATGTGCTGCAATGGTCATAAATTTGGCATCAAAGAGTTAGATGACACGAAGAAAACTTGTGATTCTAGGATAACTATAGTCTTTGAGGTGACAAATATTTCATCAAGAAAGACATACATCCTCAAGAATATCAAAATCAATAATATGGCATTTTGGATGATATACTTGAGTGTGACTTTAATTCCTCCAAATTAGTTTTCTTCATCATCAAATGGTACAGGCTACGATTGAATAAAAATGATCCTAATAGAACTATTATTGAACATGATAATGGTTTTACAATGGTTAATACAAGGTCATTTGAACCGGTTGGGGATAAGCCCTATGTTCTTCCAAGCCAATGTGAGCAGGTATTTTACTCAGAGGTTCCACATAAACTGGGTTGGTCATTTTTTATTAGACATGATCCAAGAGGAAGGCCGATAAAGTATAATGTGATAGAAGAAGAAGATACCGAAGAAGTAGAAGATGATGTAGATGATGATCACAATCGATAGTTACTCGATGATGAAGAAGAATAAGAAGCTGATGATGATGATGATGATGATGATGATGATGATGATGATGATGATGATGATGATGATGATGATGATGATTCTGATGATGATGGTGATGGTGATGGTGATGGTGATGGTGATGGTGATGGTGATGGTGATGGTGATGGTGATGGTGATGGTGATGGTGATGACAATGATGAAGATGATGATGGTGGTGGTGGTGATTGTGGTGATGATGATGATGATAATGATGATGATTGTGATGATGATGATGATGATGATGATGATGATGATGATGATGATGATGATGATGATGATGATGATTATGATGAGTTAGATGAAGAATAAGATCAATAACATGAATGAAATGTATGAGGTATGTGATTAGTATATTATCTATTTAATATTAATTTCTTGATAGAAATTTATTTGACTTATATGGTTACATAATTAATTCATTATGTTTTGAATTTTAATTCCATTACATAATTAATTCATGATGCACCTTTTAATGTTTTTAATTCATGTTCCTCTTCTAGCAGGTCCTAATAGTAGAACTATGCCACCCCGAGGAGATGGAGATAGGGAGAGTGACTATTTATGTGACTTTTTTAAAAATTTGTGTTTATTTATGGAATTTGGAGTGTTTATTAGCTTTGTGATAGATGTTTATTTGAAATACATATGTGGTGGATTACATGTTTATGATGATACATGCGACATTTTTTGAACTTTGTGTTTATTTATAGAATATGGATTGTTTATTACCTATGTGATGGATGGTAATTTATGATACATATGTGATGGATTACATATTTATGATGACACATTTGTGATGCTTATGATTCCCAATTACATATATGATGATTCATATGTGATTCTTATGATACATGTGTATTTATTGTTTATCATCTTACAAATGTAATTCTTATGATGCCCAATTGATGGTGCTGATTTCATGTATATATTTTGTGTGATGATGTCACCCTTGGTGGGAACAGGTCATTGACTACAGACATCATCAACCCTTTAGTTGAGGATCCTGTATAGTCTGCATAAAGTAAAGGTAAGGAATTAAAAAATTTACAATGATTATGATGACAACATATTTTTTTATTTAATACTCTTTTTGTCTATAAAGTTCATGTTGTTCATGTTGTGTACTATGTAATTTTTAGCTAGCATAAGATAATTAAATTATATGTGCAAGAAACTGAACTCCTTTGATGAGGATCCTACACAGTTTCATGGATCGATAGGTCCTATAGAAACAATTTATTTTTAAAAAATCACTTGGAAAACAAACTTTCTCATTTTTTCAAACCTCGACATTAGAAGAAAATCTAATATAATTATCAACACTTGAGGCCCCAGTTGGACTTATTCAAAATTTAATCTCAACATCAACTTTAGGGTTGACTTCTTCATCAACATTACCCTCATTTATAAAATATCTATCTCATTACCAACTCTCTCATTTGATAGAGTGCAAGTACCACCAAATAGGTATTTTTTAGGTGTGTCTTCTTCGAGTGAGGAAAATGCAAGAATAGAAAACGAAAGTGAGACATGTAGTAAGTCTACAATAGAGATCAACTAGAGGTCAGAAGATTAGAAGAAAATTCAATAAGCGCACAAAATTTTTGTTTGGTCAAGGTGGGTCATGTTCTTATGATGATGAGACCAAAGGTGACATTGAGGTACCCTTGAGGTACAAACATCTACAAAAAGAATGGGTACCCAAGGAACTTCCTCCAATAAACACCAATTTTTATGTTAACGATAGGATATATCGCATAGCCCCTTCGGCATTACATGGTTTGGGCCTATTTTCCATGGATGGCATAAAGGTCTGTTACAATAAAGTTGTTGAATTGATGGAGTTTGTAAAACCTTGTTACAATTACAATAATTGGATGCAGTTTATTCGATATAAAAAAATATACGTAGGTATGCACTGTCAACAAATTATATACAACAAAAAGATAATGATCAAAGTAAACAAGTGGCTGTATACATTGATGGAAGGCCAAACGAAATAGGGAATATTGTAGGTTTAATAAATAGTATGCAACCTAGGTCAAATAATAAACAACCCAATTACATATTTGAGGAGCGCGACATGGGTCCATCACATAGCACAAATAGGGATGTAGGTCGTGACACTTCTACCAAGCATGTAAACCTCATTGTAATTGTACAAATTAGATAGAAGAAAACTATTACATTATTATGTTCATTTCTTGAGTGTTTGAGAGTAATTTTGTAATTGTTAATGATATTATTGTCACACACAGATGTTTAGGGAAAGGGAAAGGGAGCTGCAATACCTAAGAACCTTTGTAGGGATATGGACTCAACAAGATTAAGCGATGATGACATTGTAAATTCCAGAAACCCTATAGAATTTATAAAAACATCTATTAGAATAAATATTACAGAGATTGTTGATTTGGCATTCGTGGAGCCTCAAACTAATGAGATACAAGAGAGGGTGCAAAAATAGATGCAGACAATAGAGAAATTGCAAGTAATTAGTAATGAAAGCTTTAATTATAACAAATGTTCAATAATGGTTTATATTTTATACTCTTTTATGTCATTAACTAAGATATGTACTTGTTGTTTTTACAAAAATTTATGCATCCTCATCAACTAGGTGACCATGATCAGGGTATCAGAGGTAGTTCAGGTGATGACAATTTTGTTGGCTTATCACTTGCTTGGCTTATCACTTTGAGTACCCAAAATACATCATACTTGATACTATCAATGTTCATAATAAAGGTTCATCCTTATTTGTAATTCTTGTAGTTTTCATATATTAAAATGTATTATTCTTCAGGTGTTGTCAATGTTCCTATGGAAATGCCACCTCATAAGAGGTTATCTCCACCTGTATGCCAATTACAATGTCAACAACACACAACATGCAAACATCCTCTACTGCACGTCATGTTTCCCTGCCCACTGTTGGTAGACCCCTCTTTTGCTTTATCTTCTATTATGTCTTTATTTCCCTTGAAGCATTCTTTCTTGGGGTTATTTCATAGTGGATTCATTTTATACAGCAGGAGATGCACATGAGGATGCGTCAAAGGCGACTACTATTGATAACATATCATCATTTCTTGGATCTTCTCGTATTGCTAGTACGGGAACATTGCAGGCCACATTGGTGGTGAGCATTGAAGAATTGCTTCCCCTAAAGATACAGAAGGTTCCAAGTACTTTAAAATTATTATTATATATAGACTAATTGTAATTTACTTTCTGATCACTTGTTTTGGACTAATGATCCCATGAATTTTTTGCAAGAATGATATTTTTATTAAAATCTTAATGACATTGCATTGCACATATTTGGGCCCACCATATGTAAAAGGTGGAACATCATATGTGAACTAACCCTAATCCACTATTTGGATTTCATATCATTACTAGAATAGTTTTCCTTTGATCCATTTTTTGAACTATAATAAAGGTAGCTTCAATTTATTTCTGAATCTAACAGGTTTGTTTTTTCTTTAAAATGTGGAATGACCAAGAAAAAAGGTTAAAAGATTAATTGACAAACCATATGGTTGAGTGTATTGGAAATGATACATTTGACAAAACCAAGCTCCTTGAAAAAGCTAGAACATATCTTAAGTATGTGAGGGACCAATACAAGACCCATTTAGAGAAGAACGTAAAGTACGAGCCTCCCCCATGATTCTAGAGAGGGAGTGAAAGGACCTGATTTTGGATGCCAATGAGAGAATTGAAAGTAAAAAAGGAAATACACCAGTAGATGCCAAAAGAAGGTATGGGATACTATTAAGAATATAGTTATGTACTAATTAATTACTCTTTATATTTATATAATCTAGCATATTTCAAACTTTTCAATGACTAAGTGACACATCAAAGGCAACCAAGGAAAGACAAGAAAAGAACGGGCAACACAAACTAGACTTTGGTGGTTATATGAAACTTGCCGCACAAACTGTAAATATCAGTAAATGAAATATCGCATCAAAATATTTATAAATTGCAAACAATTTTTTTTTATCAAATAATGAAAACAAAATTCATGATACCAAGAAAAAATGGAGGGCTCTAAATTCAATAGAGCGCCCACAAAAGATGACAAGAGAATTGCCTACTAGCAAAGCTATACAGTCGTGGTTGAATGGCTATGAGAATTGAGTGGGAAAATACAAGATTCTGGTGCATCCATCACACAGGTAAATAAGCTAAATGAAAATTGTTTCAAACTAAATACTTTACCAATAATCTCATTGATATTGAGTTCCAACATAAAGTGACTATATTTGTTTTAAATAAGCAAGCAATGATAACAATGTGCATGATATTGGAATGCAACCTGCTAATCGTGAAACATGACCTATACACATGAAGGTATTGATGTGCATCCCAGAAGTGGAGGTTTTCATTTGCTATTCAAATTTATTTATGTAATTATTAATACAATTAAACATCTTAATTTGTAATTAGTGTAATAGTTAATGTAACCTTTTTTGTTAATATTTTAGAGCTTGTAGTTGGTGGTGACCAATTGGAGCATGATCTAGGTACACAACATCAAGAGCGCGATGTTCCCCAATAAGGTAAAGAGGATCACTGTTATTTCTTTAAATAAATTTAATTGCAATTGGTATTCAACATTAATCTAACCTTTGGTATTTCAACTCTAGAGGATCTAGAGGGTGTTCAGCATGTTGAGGTTGAGGCTAGACAAAATGATGTGGTGCCATTAGGTCAAGAGAGCCACGGTTATGTTCTCTAAATTAATGAAATATTTGTAACAATAATAAAAAATGTTTTGAACTTAACCCATTTCTTTGTTATTGCAGAGGACCCCCCTTCGCTTCAGTGTCCTTGTCCTTAGTATAGGACTAGGCATACATCAAGATCACAAGAAGAGGGAAGAACAACTGAAGAGGGTGAAAATGAGTAAGAAAACGACGCTCCACTTATTCTTTTCATATCTTCAAAGAAAAAAAAAATGAAATGATTGTAATCTACCTTATTTGATAATGACTGATTTTTATGTGTTAATGAATGTAATTATGTGCTAATGAGTGGTTATGAATGATATGTGTTAATTAATATTCATGAATGGTGCATATTAATTAATGTTAATCATTATGTTTTAATGAATAGTATGTGATATTAATCAATGAATGTTATATTTTATTAATGATACAAAGAATGAATGAATGTTAGATGTTAATGGGGAATTTAGACTAATGTTAGGGAGGGGGGGAGGGTCCAAATGAGCTTCCACCTTCATGTGGTTGGTCCTATTAAATAGAGAATATTAAACTATTCTATAAACCAAGCGAATGTCAATAAGATAACACACTTTTTAATATTTCATTATGTTGCCTAGTTAATCTTATTGAATAATGTATATTAAATCTTAATTGCAAGATCCAATAGAGCTAACATGAATAACAAAACCACAAGTTGTTGGGTATAATGAACTCCCATATTGTATTGTGTGTACACTAACAATATGAGTTTCTTCTAGTGTTGATATCCATGGCACGACTGCAACATTTATGAATATGCCTCATCCTTGTAAGTATTTTTATTAGTTGACATTTTATCTAGAATTTTTAAATTTTCCTTATCATTTTAAGTCTAACCACTTTTATATGGAATTTATTGTTCTAGTTTTTTACTCTCTTCTAGACATTATCGATACAAGGACTTTCATTGCATACATTTTTTCAATTAGGTATTATAAAGGGTAGGTTGTATTTGTAAATGTCTCTTTGAGTTCATCCAAAATCTATAATTGTTACCTCACATCTCGTTATTGCTTAATATCTCTATGTTCTATGAGGAGAACACCTATGTTTTTCTTTGCCAATCCTCTAAGATAGTTTATGACTGCTAATAACTAAATATTTTGATCATTTTATATTGTCTTAGACCCATGATAATAGTAATATTGTTTTCCCTTATTAGTGTATTTGTTATAAGGCTATGGACTGTCCATGAAGTATTGGTGTAGCAGTATTTTATTATTCACTGTGTTGGACTTTGAACTATTTATAAATTCCATTATTGCAAATTGTCCTTAGACTATTAATCCTATGTTGAAGTTTCTCCTTTGAAGGCATTTTGATTGAAATTATAATCATGATTATTGTTCTACTACAATAAAACACTATGACAAACTCTTTGATGACTATCAATACATTATTCATTCTTGTTATATCATATGACTATGAAGGATACCTCCATGATGGTGACTTTTGATCAGTTATATGCTATAAATTCCAATGTCCTCATTAATATCAAGATTCCTTTATAAGAATTTATTTTTCATTGTATTTACTTTGATTCTACTATCTTGATGAACAGAAGACCGCGCTTTGCATCTTAAGTCATTGTTTCTCTCTTGGTTGTTTTCTAGTGAATGGAGTGTGACCTTTTGTGTATTGTCATTGTTCTCTGATAAAGTTATAACAATCATAAAGACTTTAATCTCTCTAGATGGTGATCATGATAATGGTGTTTGCACTTGATCCTCTATACATTACTGATCTCCTATTTTTGGGACCCTTAGCCATTGTTACTATTTATTTTATGCTTTTGATGTACCTGACTTTGGGACTGTTCTTTAACTATTAACTGTGTGACTTTGTTTTCACCACTGACTATCAAATGATCTAGACAACATTATGCTTTTGATACTGCCATGAATGGGCTCTAACCTTGTCTTTTAAAAAAAAAAATGCCTTCATGATTGTATTCTACCTCCAATCTATGGCTTTTGTGCTACTCTACAATCTGGATGACCTTCTTTTTGGTGTTTTCTCACTCTCTAAGGCACTTATTGTGACTCATAACACTATATTTTGCTTGTGACAAATATGCATTATGCGATGATATTCCTTTGTGTTTGGGCTTATACTATCCTTTGTTCCATTGATTTCTATGAATTCTCTTCATGCATGATCTTTTCATTAGCACTATGGTGATACTAGTACATTCACTATTGCATGCTCTTAATCCAGTATGACTTCCCTATAGCATCATTGGGACTAGTATATCTATTTATCTCCTATAATAATGTATCAATAGAATAGATGGATATAAAGTTCTTATCCTACTATAACCGTACATTGGATAGCGTTCTTTGACTCCATGGTTGCTCTGTGTGAGGATTATTATGACTATATGTTGCTATTACTTGGTGATTCATATGGACTATTATTTAGGCATTCTCCTTATCGCTACTATATGATCTGTATGGTTGCTATCTTATATTTTTCAACCAATCTTAGATTTTCCCTCAATGATCATGCATTTCCTCTCATGGAGGCTCTTATAGGACTGCAATTTAATAACTGTTACCTCACATATCGTTATTGCTACAACAAGGATTATGGCCAACATAGGCTATGATTGAAACCTCTCGATGCCATAGAATCTCTTTGTTCTTAAAATTGTAGTGGAATGTCAGGTACATTCCCTCTTTTGCATTCCAAATTGTACCGGTCAATGCACATGACCAAATTTCCTTTGACATATAGAGCATAGTATTAACTGTTAAGTAATAGGGGGAGGAACAAAGTATTCAAATTGGTACCAAGTGATATAATATTAGTACTGATTCTATCTTTCTTTTTTCCTTCATGGTTTAAACTATTCATTTGTTATTTTTTGCTTCGTGTTTTGAACTATTCATTCAACAACTTATTGTCTTTTTCTTTAGTTCTATATACTTTTTTTATGCATCTTATATTTGCAAGTGCATCATAACTCAAATACTCTAACGGATTTCACTACTACTTGCATCCTTGAAAGTACATGAAACTATGCAAATGAATCACTATTTTTCCACCACCAAAATGAATTGCCACATTGGATTTATATGCCTCCAAAAGTAGAAAGCATGCCTTGGACACTTTCAATTTTTCTCGCCTATATAATACTACTTTCTTGCTATTTGTATTCCCCATAATTTGAGATTTTCTCATCCTATTTTTTATACGCTTTCTCATTGCCAAGACTAATGCATAAAGTTATATCATAAGCTAGATAGTCCCTCATTGTTGAAAAGAAAACCTTTGAATAGTAGCACACTATTTTACCATCTTATAACAAGATGGTTCCCATGACATCCTCAACAAAATTTGTGTAAGGTTCAATGGGAAACAAAGAGTTAGGTAAGGTAGACATTAGAACATTGTGATGTAGACCATCCACCAATCTCAATAAATTAGGGAGATATTTCTCCCAACTCACCTATTCAATAGGGAACAAACCCCAAGCCCTCACTAGGATACTAGCCCCTCAAGTTCCTTCAACACCCCAAAGACTCACTCCTACTCCCTAGTCCCACACAACCATTAACATAGATCACATAGGGTATTATCACCTTTCCCAAATCTATCTTGAGGTCTTCCAACCTTTGAATCACACCAACTCACAAAATCTTACTCCTTCAAGCCCTTCTCCAATTAGGACTCCTTATGGATTTTGGACATAGCTCCTATTGCCAAGTAGACACACATCAACCCAACGGTACTAAAAGATATCTCCTCTATTTTGGCTTTGGTTTCATTTAATTTGACTTTGTTCTGAAAAACATATTCTAATTTTTTTAACGCATCGTCGAAACCCTTCCTAGGGTTAACAGTGACCATAAATAATGTAATGCATCATTTGTAGCCATGGGAAAACCACCAAAACTACTGGGAACTTGTAAAATTTCATGCCTTTTCATATTTTGGTGTTTGTAGGAGCTCATGAGTAATTTTTCCACATGCCACTTGAATGCAAGGGACTATTTTCTAAGTTACAATATGAAACACATCGATTTCATGGATTTTGAAGTGGTGTGAATGCATCAATGGTTCTTCGGGAGTCTAGTGAAGGGAAAGAGGAATGTGTGAGGGCTCCATTGACAAGGGTAAGGGTCGCCAAGTTTAAGAACCAATAACTAAGAAAACCTTTGGCTTTCCTAAGTTAACAGTGACTATGACTGTCTTAGCAAAACCAGTGAGACAATAATTTCTTGTTTGCCAAATAGGGTGTGATGGGAAGTTCAGTGGTTGTATTTTTGGGAAGGTTAGTACGTAGACCCTATAAAGTCCTAGAATACTTTTGGAGGCACTGAGGAAAGGTGAGGAAGACCATGTTCATTATTTTCCCAAGCCTACATGACTGGCACAAAAGGACAATGGTGTAACAATAATACTTCCTTTGTACTTTGGTTGGTTGGTGGAGTAGAGACCCCTTTTGTGTATGTTGAGAATCCTTCTTGCGATGCCTATGAATTATATGTGTTGGGGTTATTAATTGTATTCTTTGAATGGGGATTGGAAGTCCTAATTGAGTGTGCACTAGGGTGAGTGACTAGTGGAATGTCTTATGGTGTTGGAGTGTTAGAGGACATGGGGTTTGGATTCATACATGTTGGAGAGGTCTATGTTAGCATATTCCAATGAGTGAAAGAGGGATAATAAGAATGAGCATGGTTTTGGATGTAATATTGTACTTTGTGAGTATTATCACTACCTCTTATCTTC
The DNA here is from genome assembly GCF_030272615.1 of Cryptomeria japonica. Classification (NCBI taxonomy): domain Eukaryota; kingdom Viridiplantae; phylum Streptophyta; class Pinopsida; order Cupressales; family Cupressaceae; genus Cryptomeria; species Cryptomeria japonica. The sequence continues at coordinate 74,254,431 of NC_081408.1, read as the reverse complement.
ATCTCAAATAACAAAGGGAATACAATGAAAAACACAACAAAGGAGTTATTAGAAATAGGGTACGTTTGAACCTAGATTTAGCCATTTTTCTTCCTTGGTGGTCTTGGTAAGAAAGAATCATGACACAATGAGAGTATACATTAAATAAAAAATACTAAATAGGTATCTACAATAATAAATTTATACCTAATCCCTTGGATTGATAAGCTAATAAACAAATTACAGGGAGTAATCTATTCTTAAAAAATAGGCCTTGAATTGGGTCACCACCAAACCCATATCTGAGAGGAGGATATATATAAGACAACATCAGATGCAACTAAATGAACTATGAATATTTATCATTTTATTTTACTTGAAAATGGTGCCTACAACATTCTACTCTTCTATGGATTGTAAAATATTTGAGGAAATTTGTCCACATTTTATTTGATGACATTCTCATTTATAGCAAGACATTGGAAGTGTACCTAATGTACATATATGAAGTGTTGGGGTTTTTAGATTCCTAGACTATTTTTTATAAAGAGTCCAAATATGGAGTTTCTATGGCATAAATTACATATTCAGAACACATCATCAGTGTAAAGGGAGTGCAAGTAGACTAGGAAAAGATCAAGGTGATTGTGGGTTGTGGGTTTGCCTCTACCCCTTGGCCTATAGAGTTACTAATAAATATTTTATAAAGGTTTATCATAGCTAACCACTCCCTTAACTAACCCAACAAAGAAAGGAGCCTTCGAGTGGATGAAAGTGAAACAATAGAATTTGGACAAGCTAAAGATGGTAATGAGGTCATGTCCTCTATTAGTTATTACTAAATTTTTTCTTCCATTTATTTTTTATTTTAATTATTTTGGAGAGGGAATCAAAGTTACACTCATTCAAAAGCACCCCATTTCCTTTCAAAGTTATAAATCCAAGTAGGCAAAAAGGAGATTCTCAATCTATGATAAATATTTTGGCCCTCATGCAAATATTGTCAAATTTCAAGATCAAGATGGACCATGAAATCTTGAAATATTTCCTCACCCAAAATTATTTGAATGAGAACAATAGAAAATGGTAAACTAAACTTCAAGCATTTGATTTTGATCTCAAGTATGTGAAGGGAAAAATAAATAGTGTTGTTAATTCTCTGTCTACGAAAGCAACCTTCAACTTAATGTCCGACAGTTCTGGAAATTGGAAGACTAAGGTGACACATAATACACAAACAATACATTAAATATTGGCATTCTAGAAGTGAAATAAAAGATTAAAAGTACTTAATATCCAATGACCTCATGCTCTAAAAGACAAGATTATATGAATCTAAGATTAAGACAAAATTTCTAAGGGTAATTCATTACTTGATTTTTGTGAGCCACTAGTAGTGTTTTAAAACTGATAAGAAAATCAAAGATAGGTGCAATTGGAAGGGACTCCAAGGTGACATCCTCTAATAGGTCAAGGTTTTATTTTTTTGCAAATGAAACAAAATAAAGTAGTCATTTCCAATAACATTGTTTCATACCTTACTAATTATTAAGAAATATGGGTGAGTGCCTCAAGGAATTCATTGTAGGACTCCTCAAGGTCCAATTCAAGGATTGTATATACATGGTTGTGGAAAAACCTATCTATTATGTACACCTCCTTATCATTTATTTGAAATAAAAGGCACCATAGGTTAGTAAATAAATGGATAGAATTAAATAAAAAAGTATGCAATGGACTAGAAAAATGTGTGGATAAAATGGCTCTGCTTGGGGAAGTACCACTATAATACAACTCATCATATGGTCATTGAGTTGAACCCCTTCATGATATTATATGGGTATGAAGATAAAAAAAATTGTTAACCCTATTTATTTTGATAATAGGGTTAAAGGAGCAAGTGACTTCATCCTACAAGGCTAATACATTTCAAAGTTACTCAAAAATAATCTTCAACAACCATAAAATCAACAAAAATATGTGTGTTGATTGCCATTGTATGGATGAAACATTTGAGATAGGAGAGTTGGTATTTTTTTCATTGTAGCCTTGCAAGCAGTCATTCGTAAAGGCAATCAAATATGAAAAACTCAGTCCTCACTTTTAGAGGCCATATAGGGTCCAAAAGTAGGTAGTTGAGGTAGCGTATGAGTTGTAATTACTAGATGAATTTAAAATGCATAATGTGTTTTATATATTCTAATTGAAGAGGGCACTGGGAAAACATATTGAACCTTCCTTGAAGATACCTCCTCATCTTGGTCTCTAAGTCAATCATAGAGACCAAAACAAGGAAATTCAAGAGAAAAACCATAACCAAGTACTTGATTAGATGGAATAATATTATTACTAAGGATACAACATGGGAAGGCCTATAGTTTCTTGAATATCCAAGCTTTGAATTTATTGAGAGAAAGATAAATTGGTTAAGTTAGACTTGTGATGTCCCCTTTTCATGTAACTCATGTCATGGATTGAAATACACATTTATTGACTTTGAAACTTTCCTTGATATAAATTTTCATGTAGATCCTTCCCCTTTATCTTCCAAGTGTTGGTCTAAGTCCCCTAAAGGTCAAAGTATGAAAGCATAGTAAATCTCATGACTTTGCGTAAGAAATTAGAGTGACAAAGTTAACCTTCCCAAAATGACTCCCTTCTCAATTTGACTTCTCTCTATCCCCATCAAGGTATTTAAACTTCCCCTACCACACCTCCAAACCATTAATTTCTTTTTTACTCATCTCTTCATTGGTACTTTAGAGTTGTGAATGCCATCAATGATCCCTTTTGCCAACTCCTACCTTCAAATCACATTTCTATCATTTTTTATTACCCCTCTCAACCTACCACCCTTGGTATTATGAATACCATTAATGGATAAAATATCAATGTGGGATTCCGAATGGTATTGAAATTCATCCCAGTATACTTGAAATTGAACTACTTGGGTCCATCAAGTAGGATATTCTAGATGGGAACCAACAAGCACCATTATAATTGGCATGCGTATTATTTAAAAAAATAAAAATAAATCACCGTTGGAATTCTAACATCCTCCTAACTTTGCACCGATGACCAAACTGTCAAACAAATAACATCCTCATTGGTCCATAGTTCTTGGAAAGAATCCGAATTCTGACACCAATAGACAAACATCCAACTAAGATGTTGCATGTCTGACAACACTCTATTGTTGGACACTCATTGTAATCCTCATCGGTGCAAGTTCTTGGTAGGCATCAAAATTCTGACGTCAATCTAATGAGGATGCTTTACATTGGATGACATTCTCTCACCAGATGAGCGGTCATGGCTGCCGTCAGAAGACTTTAGGTTGTCATTAGAATTTCGATGTTAGCTGACACTGTTAGAATGACCGATAATGAGTTTTTGACAACTTCATTTTTCAGCAGTCTGACAAAAAATAGTCAAAATTTTGATGATAGGCCATCGGAAATCAGCCCCAAATGTACTAGTGACACATTAAATTGGTAAGAAACTAGTATCTTTTGGAAAGTACAGGATAGTGAAATATAGGGCTAAAGACGGAAAAGAATTGAAGAGATGTGAGTTAGTGAAAAACAACATATGTGTAGCTGATTTTATGAGAACTCTTAAGAAAAAAATAGTTTATGACTACATAATATATACACACAGAGCTTGGTGGTTAGATGAGAAATTCAAGTTATGCAAGGACACATTTCCTCTTGGTACCATTGTCTCTATAGTTGATTTTTTTGAAAATTATACACTACAACCTCAAAATGAAGTGCAATATATGTATTACCATTCTACACAAGTTTCTATTTTTGTACACATAGCATTCATGCATGCAGATGATAGAATAAAGGAGGATAGAAAGGTTGTAAGAGAGTATCACTTCTAAATAAGTGACCATCATGCACATTTGTTAGAGTTTGTGCAAGGATTATTTAAATTTTTCTATGATAATTTAAGGGAAAGGAACATACAATACAAGCAACACATAATACAGTCAGATAATTGCACCTCACAATTAGAAAATGCAAGGATGTTCTATTGGTTAAGTAGGATACATGTGATAAGTGGTGTACAACATTTTTTGGACTTAGGCACGTGAGAGATTGATGCAGGAGCATCCTCGGTCTATGAGCAATCTTGCATCAACCAAATATATTTCCTTTCAAGTTTAGTTCTTGTTTAATTTAGTGTACATTTCTATGTGTTCCTACTAGTATGTTTTGGTGGTAGCTTTATTTTCATTCCAGATCATATTTTGGCTTCCAAGCTAGTTTGTGTGCTTGATTCCAAATTCTTAGTTCATTTGGATTCTTTTCCAGCTAGTTACCTCTCCAAGTTTGACTCTTTCTAGGTTTTGGGACTGTTCTTGAGCTTACCGGTTGGTTTTTCTTCATTTTCGAAGCGATTTCTTGGTGTGTAGATCTATTTGGGATTTTTTCTGATGGTTTTTGATGTGTGGCTGACCTTCATGTCAATACATACTTCTTGGCTGTTATTTTCTGGAGGAATTTTTTTCATTCTTAGGGTTGACCTATTTACTACATTGGTGAATGTAATTTCTTATGGCAGACCTAGATATGTTTTGGAGGGTATATACATATTATTATATGATCATTTAAGGGGAAGAGAATTAGTAGAGGGAGGAATATGTAATTTTAAATTCATGATTAGTGACTTGGATGACTCTAAGAGTTCTGATAATGCTATAATCTGGCATGTTAGCTAAAATGTAACCGATTGATTACCAGATATTCTATGATGAATATATGAAGATAACCGATTGTTTACCAGATCTTCTAAGATGGTAATATGATATGATTTTGTAATCATTCTATATTTTACTAATGCTTCTATTATGTTATTATTGCTGCATGAACCACTCACTTCTCTTTTAGGATCCACCGATCATGGTTGCATCAAGTGGTATCGAAGATGGTTATGAATGTGTTAATGGAGGTTGCAAACCTTGAGGCATTCCTTTGGTGGATTGATCACCGATTAGAGGTAGGCTGTAGGTTGATCAGGTAGATTGCCAAGGAGAGGCAACTTGAACAATTAGTCAAATCATCAAGTTGAGGCAGTTCATCAGAGCAAAGGAGGATATGCTACTTAGAAGGATGAACCCCCAGAGGGCAGAGCAGATGATGAAGGATTCACAGAATGAGATGAGTAATGAGATCTAAAATGCATTAGCTGGTATGCAGAGGAATCTAAAATATAAGAGTGAGTATGAGGAATGTAGTGTAGAGATTAAGGTAGAGCAAGTTGAGAGATTGAAAGATGAAAGAGAGGATAGATTTATGAGAGTAGTGGAACAAGCGAGTAAATTTCATAAAGTGGAGGTTTCAATCTTTTCCAGAATGCCAAACTCAGAGGATCTTATTGATTGGATCAAAGATTTAGAAGAATGCTTTGAGTTTGAGGATATTAAAGACTCATAGAGAGTCTGGCTAGCACAAACCAAGTTGAAGTGGCATGTTGCCTTGTTGTGGAAAGAGTTGCAGAGAGATAGAGTGGAGATTTCTTAATTGAACATCATGTGGTAGAGGCAAATGGTGTTGAATACAAAGTACCATTGAGAGGGGGTTGAATCTATGGTTTCTAATCTTTCTAACTTTTAAGGCGACTTCAGAATACTGATTATTATCTTAAGCATTCAACAATAAAACCAGTAAAGAAAATGAAGAAACCAAAAAAAGGAACAATCACACAACTGCAACCCACAATACTAGATGTATGAGGAAAGCCCAATCCAGCCTCACAAGTAAAATATTGAATTACAAAGTTTAGGGCACCAACCCAAGGAGCACCGACCCTTATTGATCGAGGACACCAACCCAAGGAGTACAAAGCCCTACACCAAGATCCAACTTGGTGATGTCTATTGAAAATACAATTTAAATACAATTATGGCTTCTTGTTGCAAAGGAGTTTTGCAACTCTTTATCAAATAGATTAGCGTTGATTGACAGTCTTTTCTTCTCTACTAGATCTGACACTACCGGTTATGAGATCATTCTCTGATTCTTGGCCTCTCTTCTCTCTCCCTCTCTCTCATAGTATCACAACTCACCATGTCATACTTGGATGCTACCTTGCTCAACCACACCTCACCATTTTGGTCAATAGTTTGATGTACTACAATTATACTGGTATTTAGTCATTGAAGTTTAAACCCTCTCACTAGTTTGCTTGTTGGCTCACACTCTCTACACTCTATCCCTCAAGCATTGACCTTTTCTATTTCGAGCTCATGTATTTATCTTCATGGATTCCTGCCAAGAATGCATTCAAAAGACTTTCATGTTAGGTTTTCCTTCTTCAAATTGATCCTAATATGATTTTATTTGATCTACTTTTCTAGAGATAGGATCTTCATGACATCAATCAATCACCTGTGGAGGCTTGCAATTCAATGTGCATTTTCTAAATCTAGAGGTCTACACCATGCTTTTCTTATTTTCTCTATCACTCACCATTAATGGCTTGACTAATCCATTCACCTAATAGGTATGAAGGTCAAATATTCTTGTAGAATCAACGCAGTTTCTTTTCCATCTTGCCTTCCTCAAGCTGCAATCTTCTAGCATTCTATATGACTTGCGGCTTCCTCCTTCAAGCTGACCTGCTCACAGAAGGTTGCATTGATGCACATTCCATCGACCTGTATAGTACCTCCACCTGGTATCCAACTCTAATGCTTGTCAAAATGCACATTTTCTTGGATTCCTATGTTGGTTTGTCATTCTTTGTTGACCAAGGTTGCCTACCGGTTTAGTTCATCTTACTAATATGATGAACAAATTGCCTATGTACTGGTAACACATCTTGGGTTTATACCTTATTGGTGAACCTAGAAACCAGTATACGACATAATTCATGTGTACCAGTAGCCTTCCTTCTTACTTCTCACTCTCATGTGTGATTCTATCATATGTATTACTCTTTTATACCGATCACTACTTCTTACTTACCAGTGACCTTACCAACCTAGTTCACATCAATGACAACTAGATGCCAATAATACCAACAAATGGTTGCAATATTGAAGGCCAAGTTCATATCGAGAGACTATGAGTTGGAGTTATTCAAGCAGTTGTAGATCCTAAAGAAGAGAAACATGAGTGTGAAAGAATATAACGAAAAATTCTATAAGGTTGTGTAGGGGAAAAAGCAAGACTAGGCTAACATGCCCTAATCCTACCTTTTGACACACATTGTGGAATAGGAAAGAGCCTAGAGGTATCACACAATTGGCTACTTCTTTTGTGGAAGAGAGAGCCACGGGGTACCTATTAGGGTTTCTATTCCTTTGTTGTAATTGAAAGATAAAATTATGCAAGTTCAATTCCTAACCCCAAAGTGCAAGTATGAACTAATAACAAGATTGTAGAATTGAGTTTAAACAATGAAAAGCTATAAACACAAGCACAAGAAAAGAATGCAGATGCATACCCAGAGTCAAAATCTAAGTCAAAATGTTCGGGACGGGGGCACGGGCGCCATTGTCCTGATTCTGCCCCTGAAACTGCTCTTGAAACTGTTGTTTTGCAACCTGAAAAGCTGTCAGAAACTTGCTATCTGACAGAGGGACTAGGGTGCCCAGCGCCACTATCCTAGGGACCAGGGCACCCAACGCCCCTATCTTGGTAGGACTGAGGTGCCCCACACCCCTGTCTTGGTCTTTTGCTCTGAAACTTGGTGTGAAGTTCTATCTCGGTCCGCTTCCGTCAGATCTGCAACTTGCGGCATCATCCGAATCCTGAAATCTGCACTTATATATGAAAAGGTATGGTGGGTGGCTATATAGGGTTTTGCCTTAGTCAAACCCCCGCTTTGGTGATTTCTACCTCCACGAATAGCCAAGTTGTACTGTAAAAGTAGTGTTTGTGCAAACCTTGTGTGTGTGCAAGATCCTAAAATGCAAGTAAGCAAACTAGAGCAAGCTAGAAAGTAAACTCTAATTGCTTGTAAATGATAATGTAAATGCTCCAAATCAAGATGCAAAGTGATCTAAAGCATGAATACAAATGATATAATGAGGCTTATGCAAAGACATGAAAACAACATGAAATCATACCCAACCCCAAGGGAGGGGTACAAGCCAATCTTCAATCGGTGATCCCCTATTGCTCTTCTATGTCTTCAAAGCCCTAAATGGATGAATGAAATTGATGAATACTTGATGGATGGATGTTGAATGTTGTTGAAGTCTTCAAAGATCTGCTCTTTCGCTGCATAGAAGGCCCTTTTTAAACCAAAAATCGGATCCTTTTAAATGAAGAAAGAGAGCTCTTATATATGAAACCCTAGGTTTTAATTTCAACTTTTGGCCAACCTAGAGATTGAATCTCCTGCCAATTTCTTGGGGTTAAGCTTTATTTTATGATTGGATCGCGCTCCTAAAATTTCAGGAAAAATGTCCAGGACCGTGTGCACTCCGGGCGCCATGGTCCCAGTAACTTTTCACCAAATTTTCAGGGTCGTCAGATATGATGATTTTAGAGAGAATCCTGAAGTTACAGGTGATTTCGAGATGTTTTGACCCCCGAAATCAAGCCCCCAAGTTCAAAATAGGACCTAATTAGGGTTTTTGATTAAATGATGTATTGGAGGAATAAAATGAAAAGGGAACACTTTAATGAAAGGGCCCAACTTTATGATGTGGAAGATGATGAAATAGAACCTTAGACCTAATTAATTTAATTAATTAACTGCTAAAGGCGAAATGCAATGCAAAATGCGAAATGCGCCAAGGCGGGTGCTAAACTAGGTGTGAAATTGTACCACCCTAGCAAGTGCGTACAATTTATGATGCTACAAAGGTGATGATCAAATCTTGACATAGAGAGATGGATAGAGAAAAGGTGGTAAGGTACATCAATGGACTTGCATTTAATATTTATGATGAGATGAGTATGTTGAGGATTTATACAGTTGAAGAGGCTTATCAGTATGTGTGAGATTTTGCCAAGATCAAGAGGCAATGGAAAGCACAAATAAGAGAGAACAAAATAGATGATAGAAATAAACCGTATTCTATCAAGATGAAAAATATGATCAACTGGATCATTTATCATTCCATACAATGAATATAAGCCTGCTTATATAGGAAAGGCTATATGAATATGTGAGCACACAAATATGACATGTGGCTCAATAAGAAACAAGGGTAGGTAGGAAATAGGTGTAGGTAGGTAGGAGAAATAATATAATAGTCCACATGAGGTGGATCACCCACTGAATGTGGAGTGTAACAACAAGATCACACCATAAAAGGTGGAAATTCTCCTACACACACTATCCCAATGTGGAACAAACACCCAAGTGTCTCATACCCAAACTATTATGAAATGTATTTCCTAAGTAAACTTAAGTATAGTGTAATAATATCCATGATGAATAATTATTTACACCAACACCCCCCCTTAATTGCAACTTAGGGGAATGCACTTAAGTCTACAATGCAACTAAGTAATGCAAGATGGGTCCTGGCTACTAGGCCATGTTAGGCACCCATGTACAAATGCAAATGCATGAAAACCAATGCAATGAAATCTCTCACAAAGTGGGGGAAGAGAGAAAAACCCAATGGGAAAAAACCTTCCCCCAAAAGAGAGATGAAAAACTAGGTACAAAGAACTCTCATAGAAGTATGTGAAGGGAAAAACCCCATGTGAGGAAAAAGTCCCCCCATATGAGAGAAGAACAGAAGCTAGGAAGCCCCCCCTCAATGTAGAATCTACACCAATGATAGAAGCTCTATGTATGAAGAAACTACTCCACAAACATCGAACAATATTCCTCCCCTTAGGAAGAAACAAAACCGAAGGTGTATCCATGAAGTCTCCCCAATCATGAAGGGAAGATGTATGAAAAAAACTCATGATGAAAGGAATCTCTGAAAAACTGCTCAAGTGTCCCCATGTTGATGTTGAAAGATACCCCCTCCAAAGGTAGTAAACTGTGCCACACTGCTGAAAAAGGCACTCTAAGATCTAGTGGAGATGGATGTAGAACATGTCCCAAAGACTCACATGTCTCCTCAAAAGATAAAGAGACCTCCTCCAACTGCTGTACATAAGTATCCACAATCATGTCAACTTCAAAAGAATGATCATGTAGAGAATGAACAAGAGGATCAAAGTGTTCCCTCGCCAAAATCAAAAAAGGATCATCTTCATCAAAAAGAAGATGAATGTCATCAATGATGTCTCCCAAATCTGCAATGTCTGTCAAGTAATCATCCCATGAAATTGAAGCTGGAAGACAATGAATATCCTGCTGCACTGAATCATATGAAGGCAAATCTATCACACTATCTACATCATCAGGTGCAATAGGTGATATGTGTGTAGGGGACAAAGCGAGACTAGGTTAACAGGCCCTAATCCTACCTTTTGACACACATTACGGAATATGAAAGACCCTAGAGGTATCACACAATTGGATACTTCTTCTTGTGAAAGAGAGAGCCATGGGCTACATATTAGGATTTATATTCCTTTGTTGAAATTGGAAGATCAAATGATGCAAGTTCAAACCCTAATCCCAAAATGCAAGTATGAACTAATAACAAGATTGTAGAATTGAGATTAAACAATGAACAACTGTAAACACAAGGACAAAATGAGAATGCAGATGCATACCCAGAGTCAAAATCTGATTGAAAATGTTCAGGATGGGGGCGTGGGCGCCACTGTCCTAATTCTGTCTCGAAAACTGCACCTGAAACTGCTGTTTTGCACTTTGGAAAACTGCCAAAAATGTTGAAAAACACTGTCTGTCAGGAGGACCAGGGCGCCCAGCGCCTCTGTCCCAGGGACCAGAGCACCCAATGCCCCTGTCCTGGTAGGACCAGGGAGCCCAGCGCCCCTATCCAGGTCTTTTTCTCTGCAGTTTGATGTGGAGTGCTGTCTCGACCTGCTCTTCTCGGATCTATCACCTGTGGCGTTGTCCGAGTCCTGAAACCTGCACTTATATCTGAAAATGGTATGGGCGGCTATATAGGGTTTTGCCTTAGTCAAACCCCCGCTTCGGTGATTTCCACCTCCATGAATAGCCAAGTTGTTTTGTAAAATGTATTGTGTGTGCAGACCTAGTGTGTGTGCAAGGTCCTAAAATGCAAGAAAGCAAACTAGAGCAACCTAGAAAGTAAACCCTAATTGCTTGTAAATGATAATGTAAATGCTCTAAATCAAGATGCAAAGTGATCTAAAGCATGAATAAAGGATATATTGAAGCTTATGCAAAGACGTGAAAACAACATGAAATCATACCCAACCCTCAAGGGAGGAGTACAAGCCAATCTTTAGTCGGTAATCTCCTATTGTTCTTCAATGTCTTCCAAGCCCTAAATGGATGAATGAAATTGATAAATGCTTGATAGAGGGATGTTGAATATTGTTGAAGTCTTCAAAGATCTTCTCTTTCGCTGCATATGAGGTTCCTGAAAACAAAAATCCGATCCCTTCAAATGAAGAAATAGAGCTCTTATGTAGGAAACCCTAGATCGTAATTTCGTCTTTTGGCCGACCTAGAGATTGAATTTCCTGCCAATTTCTTGGGGTTAAGCTTTATTTTATAATTGGATTGTGCTCCTAAAATTTTGGGAAAAATGTTCAAGACCATGTGCACTCCGGGCACCACGGTCCTGACAACTTTTCACCAAATTTTTAGGGCCGTCGGATATGATGATTTAAGAGAGAATCTCGAAGTTACAGGTGATTTCGAGATGTTTTGACCCCCGAAACCAAGCCCCCAAGTTCAAAATAGGACTTAATTAGGGTTTTTGATTGAATGATGTATTGGACGAATAAAATTAAAAGGGCACGCTTTAACGAAAGGGCCCAACTTTATGATGTAGAGGATGATGAAATAGAACATTAGACCTAATTAATTTGATTAATTAAGTGCTAAAGGAGCAATGCAATGAAAAATGTAAAATGCACTAAGGCGGGTGATAAACTAGGTGTGAAATTGTACCACCCTAGCAAGTGCGTACAATTTACAACGCTACATTTAGCCCCTACTTTAGCGGTCATATGAGTACTACGTGCATATGCAAGCTAAAGTACAGAAAAGTAAACAGTTAGGACGACTGGTGGTTTCGGATATGGATCTGAGCGAAGGTCGTCGTGGAGATTACAGAATCTCCACTAACCAACAAATTAGATACTTGGAGCCCTTACTACCTTTAATCAGCAGCAGCCCCTTAGAGCAACTTATTACCATTCACACAATTACTAGAGCTAGTTCATTACATGTACCATACCAAACACTCATACCAGTTCTATATATGATATATTCTCATTGGAATAGAGAAGAACCAACCACTTAGGCATAGCTTTGGCATCGGAGGACAACCCAACTATTAGACTAGTTTTCTCATCAGTACCAAATGCAGCGTACAATAATACACATTACTAGATTACTCTATATACGATATATCATTGCTCTTAGAGAGGAACCCACACATTCTTTACCTCAGTTAATGAGCGTTGAACCGTTTATTTACGCTTGAATAGCATCTTAAACACAGCCATAACCAAACACATACTTGAAATGTTGCATCGTAGAAGAATTCTACTCATATTTACCTCTGAATGATACCACTACGAACTTTGATCAACAACTGGTTAAAGCAGCACCATGCATGAGGTCAATAGTGCATCGTAGAATAATAGAGGTCTCAGTGGAGATTTTCTCTACACTAGCGCCAGCGGCTCGATCGACAGAAGGAGTAAGAGGAGCTGTGGATATGGTTCTAAAACCCTACCTATGGATGGAATGTTATAATCAACACGGAAAAACTAGAAAAGCAGAAAGCCTTTACTGTAGGGATGTGTGAAGAAGATGGTATAGTTTGGTCCTTTGCATCAGTGTTCTTGTTTAGTAGTGATGGAAAAGTTCATGACTTTTTGATTTTGAAGTGGTGTCGAGAGTGGGTAAATGGTAAAGTGGTGGATTACATCATGTATGGTACACGACTGCTATAATATGTGAATGCGGGTATTGTTGGAAGGAGGAACTCTACACTCTTGTTCTCTCTAGTATATGAGATCATAAACATAGCATTCTATAATAGCTATTCAATCTTTGTCTACCCCAAAGCTACTTTTGGAGAATATCCATGGTGAAATCCCTCTGATTCTCTAATGCATGGTTATTTTCCCGAGAGCCAATTGTGGTTTCTTCTCATCTTGGGTGTTTCTTTTGCATGGCTTAAAATACTATAGCTATCACACAATTATAGGAGGTAAATGTGAGGGCATAAGTGGATCTGTGTTGTTCCAACATGTTGAAGTCCTCCAAATTAGAACATACACTTGAGGTGACACAATGTTGGTCAAGGGTGTAAAATGAAATGGGGTTTCATTGATTTACCTTGCACATGACCAACAACATTACAGGCATAACACTCTACTCAACGAGTAAAGCGAAATCCCACCCTTTGGGATTACTGGAAGGGTGTGGTCATAGGAAAACAAATGGCAAGCAGTTACAAAAGAAAGGCAATGCAAGGTAAAGAGAAAACAAAAATGTAAATAAAAGGGGAAGGACTCAAATAAGCAATCTAATGGATGATGGTAAAGAGTCAAAATGAGATCAAGTCAATAAACATGCCAACAACAATTCAACTCTTAACATGCCAACTGAAATCCGGTTAATTATTGGTAGGGCCAGATTATATACGTAACATACCAACAACAATTCAACTCTTTTGATAAACCAATTATCCGCTTGTCGAAAAAGTTCGATCTTAGGATGAAGAGACATCTCTGCTTACTGGATAGACGTCAATTATCCGTCTCTTAGCAAGATTAGCCGTTGGAAGGAACATATCGATCTATTGGTGGATAGCCATTGGCATGTTACGTATAGAATCTGGCCCCCATTATAATAGTAGGGCCCAACCGAATCATAAAAAGTAATATCTCTTTCTTGATTAGTTGTAGTGGTCATTCAAAAACTAACCACCATATTACACCCACATACCCATATTCCTCTTTGGGTTTGCTTTTCCCTTTTTCTATCTCCGTTTCTGACTGCCATTATCGCATTCATATTTGGGAGCACACTTTTTTATCTGACCGGCTTTATTGACTTGATCTCATTTTGACTCTTTACCATCATCCATTAGATTGCTTATTTGAGTCCTTCCCCTTTTATTTACATTTTTGTTTTCTCTTTACCTTGCATTGCCTTTCTTTCATAACTGCTTGCCATTTGTTTTCCTATGACCACACCCTTCCAGTAATCCCAAAGGGTGGGATTTCGCTTTACTCGTTGAGTAGAGTGTTATGCCTATAATGTTGTTGGTCATGTGCAAGGTAAATCAGTGAAACCCCATTTCATTTTACACCCTTGACTAGCATTGTGTCACCTCAAGTGTATGCTCTAATTTGGAGGACTTCAACATGTTGGAACAACACAGATCCACTTATGGCCTCACATTTACCTCCTATAATTGTGTGATAGCTATAGTATTTTAAGCCATGCAAAAGAAACACCCAAGATGAGAAGAAACCACAATTGGCTCTCGGGAAAATGACCATGCATTGAAGAATCAAAGGGATTTCACCATGGATATTCTCCAAAAGTAGCTTTGGGGTAGACAAAGATTGAATAGCTATTATAGAATGCTATGTATATGATCTCATATACTAGAGAGAACAAGAGTGTAGAGTTCCTCCTTCCAACAATACCCGCATTCACATATTATAGCAGTCGTGTACCATACATGATGTAATCCACCACTTTACCATTTACCCACTCTCGACACCACTTCAAAATCAAAAAGTCATGAACTTTGCCATCACTACTAAACAAGAACACTGATGCAAAGGACCAAACTATACCATCTTCTTCACACATCCCTATAGTAAAGGCTTTCTGCTTTTCTAGTTTTTCCGTGTTGATTATAACATTCCATCCATTGGTAGGGTTTCAGAACCATATCCACAGCTCCTCTTACTCCTTCTGTCGATCGAGCCGCTGGCGCTAGTGTAGAGAAAATCTCCACTGAGACCTCTGTTATTCTACGATGCACTATTGACCTCATGCATGATGCTGCTTTAACCAGTTGTTGATCAAAGTTCGTAGTGGTATCATTCAGAGGTAAATATGCGTAGAATTCTTCTACGATGCAACATTTCAAGTATGTGTTTGGTTGTGGCTGTGTTTAAGATGCTATTCAAGCATAAATAAATGGTTCAACGCCCATTAACTGAGGTAAAGAATGTGTGGGTTCCTCTCTAAGAGCAATGATATATCATATATAGAGTAATCTAGTAATGTGTATTATTGTACGCTGCATTTGGTACTGATGAGAAAACTAGTCTAATAGTTGGGTTGTCCTCCGATGCCAAAGCTATGCCTAAGTGGTTGGTTCTGCTCTGTTCCAATGAGAATATATCATATATAGAACTGGTATGAGTGTTTGGTATGGTACATGTAATGAACTAGCTCTAGTAATTGTGTGAATGGTAATAAGTTGCTCTAAGGGGCTGCTGCTGATTAAAGGTAGTAAGGGCTCCAAGTATCTAATTTGTTGGTTAGTGGGTGCATAAGTTGTCGGACGAAGCCCCCAGCGGTATCTGCAGTACACAGTGAGGAACCGCACCCTACAAAACACATGTTAGATCACAAAATCACCTAATGCTTACTAAGGAAAGTGATGAAATTTGTGAGTAGCTATATGCCCCCCCCTATTTCGACTTGCTTATTAGGGAGGTGAAATAGGGTAGCATGTTTACTGACAACAAATTGTGTAAGAGAGTATTGATGAGGGGTGTTCACTGAATAGGCTTCAATAGAGCACTTTTTGGAACATCCCAAGAGTAGGGGAATGAAAATATGATTCCTACGCAACAAACGGCTCGAAAATTGCATCTCCCAAACTCAAGTTATGATGAAATGAGTGATAGAGGAAAATTAGGGTTTCAAAAGGAAAGGTAAAGAAATGAAAGTATATACTTTGAAAGTGACATTTGCATTTGTCACTTTGTTGATTTCAGAATACTGTTCATTGCAGCAGAGCCCACATAGCCATCATCATGTCTTCACGATGACCAGAGCATCCCACGAGGATTGAGATCCTGCGCCAGGCCGTGATCGACGACGAGCCATTGGATGAGGTGAGTTGACTGAGCTTTGACTTTTGATTTTTCGCATTTTGACTTTTTGTGATCATTTGCGGGCCCTGAAGTCTGACCCGAGGCCCACCCAGGGCGCCATGGTCCCTGTGGGGCGCCCTGGTCCACTCAGGGCGCCATGGTCCCTTCAGGGCGCCATGGTCCCTGACAGGGCGCCAAGGTCCCTGACAGGGCGCCATGGTCCCAATCAGGGCTTGGCGAGGGGCTTCAGGGTTAGCATATGATGTTCGATAGTTTGCATGAGTAATTTTGATGATTGAATATTGATTACGGTTATGTTTTTGTGTTGCAGGGTCTCCCATACATGAGAGAGCATACGACGAGACATATTCTTTGCAGTTTGCGAGATCAGATTGCACGGCTGACTCAGGCAGAGAGAGACACATTATCGATCATGGGATTATGGTATACGATCCTCATGCCAGCCATTCGGTTCCATCCTGTGATGCTGATGGCATTGATGGAGCGATGGGATCCTGACACATGCACATTTCATCTTCCAGTAGGGGAGTTGACGGTTACACTTGAGGATGTGTACCGTATACTTCATCTTCCTATCAGAGGAGCTACTGTTACATACGTGACCGATCGGTCAGCGGAGGACCATCAGAGAGAGCAGGTATATTGCATAGGGAGAGTCATGCCGAGCGAGACGAGAGGTCGCATCATGGTCAGCTGGCTCTTACATCCTATAGGAGATGTGCCCCTTGTGAGACGCCTTATGATCGCCATCATAGCACTAGCCGTCTGCCCTAATGGGTGAGGTACGCATATGCATGGGGGTCTCACATGGTGCGTCAAAGCGATGGAGAGACACAGGAGAGTGTATGCTTGGGGTCAGAGTATGCTTGCACATCTCTATCACGACCTTGAGGAGTATGTGTTTGGATAAGGTTTCAACTTGATGACATGCACACTTCTGTAGGTGTGGGTATTTGACCACTTCACATGCACCAGGCCGGTCGGCTTTCCGCTGAGTATGGCGAGTGAGCGACCTAGGGTGTTTGCTTATCCACTTACCAGCGAGTGGAGATTTGGACATTTGTTATATTGGAGAGTGATTTTTGATAGACTGACAGCCGAGGTGATCATATGGAGACCTTATCTGCGGATGCACAGATGGGATGGGATGGAGAGACAGTTAGCATGCCTACAAAGGAACCACCTACTGCAGGGGTGATATTCACACATCATAGTCCCATTCTACTTCGACCAAGTATGGAGGCAGTTTGGGCTAGAGCAGTGTGTCCCAGCCGATGTGCCCATCTATACTCGACACTCACGGGTCCTTCCCAAACCTAGAGCAGTAGCGAGACCGACGATAGATGACATCGAGACTACAGATATAGAGGGATCTTATCAGGATGTAGTCACTAATTACTCTGCAGAGCCTGGAGCACAGTGCAGGTATGTTTCATGGTTTATGAGATCATACCTAGGGCCTATCTTTCCACCAGATCACCCGACAGGCCATCCCGGCCCATGGAGACATGGAGACTGAGATGAGGACCAGGGATCTAGGTCAGAGGAGCCAGAGGAGGGAGAGGGTCATGAGGAGGTAGGAGATCCTGATCCACCCATAGGAGATTAGCCTAGTGCCAAGGAGGAGGAGGAGGACACGGATAGAGATGAGGATGAGGAGGATGCAGGTGAGGATGCGGATGAGGATGAGGATGAGGATGACGAGGAGGATGACGAGGAGGAGGATAGAGATGATGAGGAGGGGTTAGATGCAGCTCCCCACCATTCAAGAGATGATACCATAGCCCTGGATCCTCCTCTTATTCCCCAAAAGGGGGAACACGAGGCGATACGGAGACCTGCTCCTAGTACCGTCCAGCCTACACCCATCGTGCACAGATTAGTCAAGCGAGGGGAGCCTAGTAGATCCCAGTCACAGATGCTACCGTATCATGATCCCTACTGGCGTGAGGGATACCCAGGTATAGTAGGTTTATATTGATTGATTAATGTTTTGATGATATAGAATGGTACTAACAAAAATCTGTTCTACTGCTACAGCTAATGTGCAGGAGTGGTGTTCCCTGATTCAGCAAGCAATGACAGACATTTCCATGATGGCACAGATCCCTAGTTCCTCCCAGATTGCTTATAGGCCTCAGGGGAACGCGGGTCGGCATGAGGACTTGTTCTGCCCATTTCGAGTACAGGTAGACATATGGAGAGAGAGAGAGAGAGAGAGTCCTATCAGAGGACCTTCAGCGGGCACGGTGAGATCTAGCAGTTGCTCAGACCGAGGCTTCCTCCTATCGTGCTATCCTTATGGATAGGGATCGTAGGAGTTCCTCTCGGAGTCACTCGCGGTCTATATCGCGCTACACACCTATGGGTCCACCTGCACGGCCGGATCAGAAGGGAGCATCTAGTCGACACTCTCCAGCCACTAGCCCTAGGGATAGGAGATGATTGTATGATGTAGGATAGGTCACATTTTGGATGTACAGTGACCTATATTTGTATATGATCCACATATATATATATATATATACATGCTTCTCTTTTGTCTCAAATGTGTTATCTTTAATGCTTAAAACAATGTTTATTTTGTTTTGATTAAATCTAATACATTTGGTAGATGTACATGTATGTTCAGAATTTAATTTCCATGTGATTGATTTCTCAATGCTCCATGATTAAATTGATACATGTGTGACTTAATTAAAATATTTAATCAAGTACTACATTGATGATAGGGAAGAAATATGCATTAAGTCTAAGAATCATATAACTAATGTGATTTAATTTTGAACTTAAACACAACATGATACGATCCTACTTAACACATAAAACATTGTATAATATGCTAGCATAATGGAAACGTAAATCTTTTACAATTTACATAAATGAATTCAAGACAAACTATGAAGTAAGAATACACGCTTGTCGAGAACGGAGCAATATAGATTAAACACCATGACATTTAATTCCATTTTGCTCTAATTAGGGGATACTAACATATTACCCAATGTTGAAGAATTGAAAAGAAGATAGATGAGGAATGAAGAATTAAGCATAATATCTACGCAAGTGCATAGCACTGATAGGTTCTTTAAGAGGCGTACCGTCTACATCCGCTATTTTGTAAGCACCTGATCCATAATCTTCAATAACGATGTATGGTCCAAGCCAATTAGGACTAAATTTTCCCTTTTCTGTAGGTAAGGCATTCACATTGTGCTAATTCTCATAGAGGACTAAGTCACCTACTGACAAGGAACATTGAATAAGCTTATCATTATAGCTTCGTTGTAGAGTTTTGTGATACGCTTGAATATGCTCAAGAGCGTTTATACACTGTTCATCAAGCATCTCAAGCTATTGAAGTCATTGTTCTCTATAAGAATCGTCATCTACTATACCCTTGAGAGAAACCCTAAGTGATGGAATCTCTAACTCTAAAGGCATAATAGAGTTAGCACCATAAACAAGATTATAAGGAGTAGTTCCTGTAGCAATTCGTACACTCATTCGGTAGGCCCAAAGAGCATAGATTAGCTGATTACTCCAATCCTTACCATGCTTATTCACGGTTTTACGAAGAATTTGTTCAATTATCTTATTGGATGATTCGGCTTGACCATTTGATTGAGGATAGTATGGTGTAGAAAATCGATGTTTGATATGATACTTCTCGAGGAATTTCTTCACGTCCTTGTTCTTAAATGATGTCCCATTATTTGAGATTATAGTGGAAGGTATCCCAAATCGAGAAATGATGTTTTCTATAAGAAATTGACAAATTACTTCAGCAGTGGTAGAGCGAAGGGGAATAGCTTCTACCCACTTCGTAAAGTAATCTGTTGCAGTTATAATGAAGGTGTGTCCTTGAGATGAAGGAGGAGAGATTTTACCAATGAGATCCAAACCCCATGCGGAGAAAGGCCAAGAAGCTACTTGAGAACGAAGTTCTTGGGCAGGAGCATGAATTAGATTATTATGTTGTTGACATTGATGACATTTCTTAACAAATGAAAAAGAATCCTTCTGCATAGTTTGCCAATAGTATCCCATATGAAGTAATCTTTGAACCAAGGATTTGCCTCCGAAATGCCCCCCACAGGCACCTGAATGCGCCTCTTCAAGAGCAACGGGGATTTCCAATTTGTTAAGACAGCGAAGGAGAAGACCATCATAACCCCTTCGGTAAAGGACATTAGAAAGAATAATATACCTAGCAGACAGCTTGCGGATTCTAGCCCTAGTGTTCCTATTAGTGGAATCAGGAAAGGTACCATCGGTCAAATATCTTACGATATGCAAATACCATTCGTCTGAATCTACAAAGTCACAACATGTTACCAAGCTAGAATCGTCTACAATAGCTGGAGAAATAAGGTTGTGAATAACAAATTTAAGATCAACCACAGGGTCCTCTAAAGATACAAGAGAAGCCACACATGCCATTGCGTCTGCATGTCGATTATCTTTTCGAGGAACAGGTTCCATGGTATAAGAATCAAATTTTTTTAATAAAGAGATGGCAAGGTCTTTATATTGTGATAATTTGTCTTGTTTTGCTTGATACAATCCTGTTACTTGTCTTATAATCAATTGAGAATCTCCATAAATATGTATGTGTTTTATGTTCAGAGCTAAGGCTTCTTTTATTCCCGCTATAAGAGCCTCATACTCAGCAATGTTATTGGTACACAGGAAATTTAGACGATAGGATAAGGGAATAGACTTCCTTGTAGGAGAAATCAGAACAACACCTGCCCCCGATCCCATACGACACTTAGAACCATCAAAGTATAATTCCCAAGTTTCATCTTTCTCTATAGAAAGAATGAAGTCATCGGGAAAAGACTCAGCATTAGGGAAGGAGAAAGGTGAAGGGGCCTCAACTAAGTGGTCGGTCAATGCTTGCCCTTTAATTTCTCTTTGTGAAACAAATTTAAGGTCAAATTCGGTTAACATCATAACCCACTTAGCTAGGCATCCTGATAAATCAGTTTTAGAAAAAAGATGCTTTAGAGGATCAAACTTTACCATGACGTGGACTTCTGAATTTAAAAGATAATGTCTCAATTTCTGAGTCGCAAACACCACGGCCAAGCATTGTCTTTCTATCGCAGAATAGTGGGTCTCATAATCGAGTAAGGTATGACTTATGTAATAAACCGAACATTCCTTACCATCTTTATCATGTTGTGCCAACAATGCTGCGAGAGCATGAGAGGAAGCAGCTGTGTACAGAAGGAAAGGTTTAGAAGGTTCGGCAGGTTGAAGAATAGGAGGACTAGCCAAATACACTTTTAAATCTTCAAATGCTTGCTGACAATCTTCGTTCCATTGAAAAGTGATATCCTTTTTAAGAAGTTGAGTAAAAGGAAAGGTACGATCCACAAGTTGAGATACGAACCTACGAATGGCTTGAATCTTTCCTTGTAAGCTTTTAAGTTGAGACACATTTTGAGGAGGTGGCATGTTGACAATAGCATCTATTTTCTTAGTGTCCACCTCAATCTCATGATGCAAAACTATGAATCCTAATAGTTTTCCACTATCCACACCAAAAACACATTTTCAGGGATTCAAGCGCATGTGATATTTACGAACTCTTTCAAAGATTTGACGAAGTATTTTAATATGATCTATACGAAGAATAGATTTGGCTAAAATGTCATCAACATAATCCTCTAAAATCTTATGCATATAATCATAAAGATAAGGGTCATCGCTCATTGATAAGTTGCACCGGCATTTTTAAGTCCAAAAGGCATCATTATCCAACAAAACGTACCCCAAGGAGTGGTGAAAGTGGTTTTAAATTGATCTTGAGGGTTAATGAAAATTTGATTGTATCCTTAAAAACCATCCATGAAGGATAACAAGGCATGTCCTGCCGTAGAATCAACTATCATGTCAATGTTGGGAAGGGGAAAATCATCTTTCAAGGAAGCCTTATTCAAATCTCGAAAGTCGGTACACATCCTTATTTTGTTATCTGGTTTAGCCACAGCGACAATATTTGAAATCCATGGGGAATAGTCAATAGGGCGGATAAATCCAGCCTCCAATAACTTTTCAATCTCAGCCTTAACAAGCAGAGCCACCTTAGGATTCATTTTTTGAATCTTTTGTTTCACGGGCTTAGCATCGGGAACTAAGACAATGTTATGAGTGACAATCTTAGGATCTATACCAGGCATATCAGAGTATGTCCAAGCAAAGATCTCAGGGAATTCGTACAATAAATCTTCATATTGTTTTTGTTCCTCTTCATCCAAACATTTTCCAATTTTAATAACTTTTTCTTTATTGCAAGGATCCATCTTAACATCAGTGGTGTCACTTATGAGAAGATTAATTTGTTGAGGAGTATCCTTTAACTGAGGGAATTCTTTCACAATCTCATCATTATCGATCTCTTTTCCAAAATAGGCTTCAGTGTTCAAACAATAAGGGAGTCCCCTATTGTGATGATAACGAGGAAGAGTGTCATAGGCTCCCAAAAATTCAGCTAAAGCATCATCGGTAGGGAAGACATCCAAAGCACAATCACCCAAAGGATCCCCATCAATATACTCAGGGTGTTGCATTGATAGAGATGTAGAAATAGTATTAACACTAATGCATGGTCTTTTAGAAGCCTTAGTACATTTGCAGGGATTATAGCCAAGTCCAAAGGCATAATTGTAAAAATTAGTCTCTAGAGGAACTTTTATCCCTTGTTCATGAGCACCACAACCTTTTCCATGATACCCATGCTTAGCAAAAATACGAAAACCATGACCATAACGATCAGCCATTTCAGAAAGAGGAGGTGGTTTTTCATAAGACAAAGAATCAAACTCTTCATAATTTGAGGTATGAGGAGAAGAAGTTTGAGAAGCGGCCACAAAATTATTACTCATAGGTTCAAGTAAGATTGATTGATTTTTAGCTTCTTCCTTCTTTTCAACTTTAAGCTCTCTAGAAGGAACCTTATATTCACCCACAAAGGTAGGATTGAAATCAAGAGATCCCCAATCATCTTCTACGAGAACCTTCTTAGGATAAAAATCCTTCTTATGTGTAGATTCAAGTTGAGAAGAATCTTCTTCAAGAGCTCCAGACTCATCCAAAGAATTTTGATCATCAGAGAGCGAAGACTCATCAATAGGTATCTTGTTTAAAGAGTCATCACTAGACGAGGATGGCTTAGAAGAACCCCCTTTAGAAGTAGATGTTTGTAGACAAGCTTGGAAATTAGTGTCACCTATCAAGGTATATGTCTTATTGTTATAGATAAATTTAACTTGTCTATGCAATGTAGAGGGGACAGCTTGCATACTGTGAATCCAAGGCCTCCCTAATAACAAGTTGTATGTTAAATTTCCTGACATAACATGGATAGGAGTAGGCAAAGTAACCGGTCCCACTATGAGAGGTAGGGTGATAATACCTAATGAAGTCTTAGCCACATTGTCAAAGCCTCGAATGGGACAAGAATCAGGCTCAATGATAGATGTATCCACATTCATTTTATACAATAGATTGATGCTACACACATTAAGGCCAGAGCCATTATCTACTAGTGTTCGTCTTATAGCAGTATCTTTCATGATAACCACAATCATCAAGGGATCATATTGTTGTTGAATTTCTCTAGTAGGCAACTCATTTTGGGTAAACACAATTTGAGCTTTAGGATTCATCACAGAGTTAACCAAAGATGCTATATTACTAGATGTATTCAGTGGAGGAACATTCAAATCTTTCAAGGCATCTTGTAACATTCCATGATGAGCGGAAGAAGTTTGAAAATCCCAAAGGGATATCTTAGCAGGGGTAGCTTTAAGTTGTTCTATGAGATCATATTCCTTACCCATAATTTGTGAAATACGGGGAGCTTGTGGAAGAATTGGTTGAGGATTAGGAAGAGAAACTGGAATAACAAGAGGAGGATTAGGCTGCCTATTATTTCTGGTGTGATAAGTATGGGCAACCGCATGATAACTCTCTCTAGTTATTTGCTTGGCATAACTATAAGGACTTATAGGTTTTCTTCCTTGCATGGTGATAATTGGTTTATTTGGGGTACGAAGGGAATCATGATCATACCCTCCTTGGACAGTAAGGAGAGGTGATTTAGGAACTTGAAAGGTGGGAGAAGGATAAGCACCTTGGACTTCAAAGAGAGGCTTATTATGCTCATTCAAGTTTATCATGTTAACCAATTTAGAAGTCTTGTTCTTGTTTAAAGATTTCGATAAAGCCACAAAGTCATCAAGAGCATCATCCAACAAAGCATGATCATGTCGATTAAAAGGTTTATCTTTTGATTCAAAAGGAGACATCTCCTCATAGAGGGGATTATTGAACACAACCATGTTACTAGATTCAGTGGAAGAGTTGATAGGAATGTACCCTTGAGAGGAACCATTCGACTTATCTTTCTCATCACATCTAAATGGCATAGTAACAAGGTTTATGAGTTTTTGGTAAAATGAAGGTTTAGCATCTTTAGGGTTTATAAACTCATCTAAAGCTTCATCTAATTCATCTTGGCTATACTCATAATAATCATCAAAAGCATGAACATTTTGCAAATAAAAATCTGACATTTTGAAATAAAGGTTGCATAAAACTGAAACACACAATGCAAAGAAACACACTTTTTTTTTTTTCTTTTTAATGAAACATGAAATGAAAACACACTAAATCTAGATCTAGATCTAACAAATGTAATGCAAGAGGAAGCAATGATAGATTCACGTCAGGTTCACCAAAATGTGTAGGGGAAAAAGCGAGACTAGGTTAACATGCCCTAATCCTACCTTTTGACACACATTATGGAATACAAAAGAGCCTAGAGGTATCACACAATTGGCTACTTCTTCTTGTGAAAGAGAGAGCCATGGGCTACCTATTAGGATTTCTATTCCTTTGTTGAAATTGGAAGATCAAATGATGCAAGTTCAAACCCTAATCCCAAAATGCAAGTATGAACTAATAACAAGATTGTAGAATTGAGATTAAACAATGAACAACTATAAACACAAGAACAAAATGAGAATGCAGATGCATACCCAGAGTCAAAATCTAATTGAAAATAATCAGGATGGGGGCGCAGGCGCCACTGTCCTGATTCTATCCTGAAAACTGCACCTGAAACTACTGTTTTGCACTTTGGAAAACTGCCAGAAATGTCGAAAAACACTGTCTGTCAGGAGGACCAGGGCGCCCAGCGCCTCTATCCCAGGGACCAGGGTGCCCAGGGCCCTTGTCCTGGTAGGACCAGGGTGCCCAGCGCCCCTGTCCAGGTCTTTTGCTCTGCAGTTTGATGTGGAGTGTTGTCTCGACCTGCTCTTCCCGAATCTGTCACCTGCGGCGTCGTCCGAGTCCCGAAACCTGCACTTATATCTGAAAATGGTATGGGCGGCTATATAGGGTTTTGCCTTAGTCAAACCCCCGCTTCGGTCATTTCCACCTCCACGAATAGCCAAGTTGTTTTGTAAAATGTATTGTGTGTGCAGACCTAGTGTGTGTGCAAGGTCCTAAAATGCAAGAAAGCAAACTAGAGCAACCTAGAAAGTAAACCCTAATTGCTTGTAAATGATAATGTAAATGCTCTAAATCAAGATGCAAAGTGATCTAAAGCATGAATAAAGGATATATTGAAGCTTATGCAAAGACATGAAAACAACATGAAATCATACCCAACCCTCAAGGGAGGAGTACAAACCAATCTTCAGTCGGTAATCTCCTATTGTTCTTCAATGTCTTCCAAGCCCTAAATGGATGAATGAAATTGATAAATGCTTGATAGAGGGATGTTGAATATTGTTGAAGTCTTCAAAGATCTGCTCTTTCGCTGCATATGAGGTTCCTGAAAACAAAAATCCAATCCCTTCAAATGAAGAAAGAGAGCTCTTATGTAGGAAACCCTAGATCGTAATTTCATCTTTTGGCCAACCTAGAGATTGAATTTCCCGCCAATTTCTTGGGGTTAAGCTTTATTTTATGAATGGATTGTGCTCCTAAAATTTCGAGAAAAATGTCCGGGACCATATGCACTCCGGGTGCCACGATCCCAACAAATTTTCACCAAATTTTTAGGGCCATCGGATATGATGATTTTAGAGAGAATCCCGAAGTTACAGGTGATTTCGAGATGTTTTGACCCCCGAAACCAAGCCCCCAAGTTCAAAATAGGACTTAATTAGGGTTTTTGATTGAATGATGTATTGGAGGAATAAAATGAAAAGGGCACGCTTTAACGAAAGGGCCCAACTTTATGATGTAGAGGATGATGAAATAGGACCTTAGATCTAATTAATTTGATTAATTAAGTGCTAAAGGAGAAATGCAATGCAAAATGTAAAATGCACTAAGGCGGGTGCTAAACTAGGTGTGAAATTGTACCACCCTAGCAAGTGCGTACAATTTACGACGCTACAATATGATATCAATATGAGGAGATGAATTAGAAGGCTTAAGAATGGGGTCACATGTGAGAATCCCCATGTTCAAGTGTCCAAATTTCTCCTCAAAAACTGAACCATCACAAGAAGTGTGATCAACATGTGTAGAATCATCAAATGTGAAATCATCATCATCAACAAAATCTAAAAAGGAGTATAACCGAGATGCATGATCAACCACCCTAGTCGCAATGATAGCTCTAGTCTCCAAGTTTTGAATCAAAACTGACTCAGGTGTGAACTCCACAACTCTCTTCGTTGCACCATGTGTGATTTGATAGATGGAAAGGAGATTATTTTTCAAGTGGGGTACACACAACACATCATTGAAGGAGTTATCCCCAATGTCAATAGATCATTTCCCAATCACATCCATGTATGTATGATTGCCCATCAAAATCTATGGCATGGTGCAAGGCTTAAATGTAGAGAACATAGACTGTGAAGATGCCATATGATGAGAAGCCCCTGAATCTAGAAGCCATCTCTCTGAATCATGACTGATAGTAGCACATAGAGCTTTTCCTTTTCTTGTTCCAAAAGAGTGAGTCATCCCACTTGTAGAAGCCATGAATGCTTGCCATTTTCCTTTTGAATTTGAGGAGTGGAAGTTGATGAATCATCCTTCTTGTAAACATTAGGGCAATCAATGTTATGCTTTTTGATGATATGTGTGAGCTCATCAATCTTCTTAGAATGGCAATGATGCTCCTCATGACCAAATTTTTTACAATACGCACAAGTAGGTCTCTCCCTCTTTGGTGAGTTATCCCTCTTGGAAGAGGATGAGCCTCCTTGTTGTGGAGAGGATGATGCTTTGTCCTTAGGCTTTGATTGCCATTTCTTCTTGTTTGAGTTGTCCTTTCCTTGATTTCCTTTGTTCTCTTGATTTGCCACTAATGCTTGAGACTTAGAAGCCTTAAGAATTCCCATCTTATCAACTTAGTTTGTTCCATCATCAAAATTTCATTGAAAGCATCAAAATGTAGGCATTGTGTAGCTTGAACCCATTGTCATCCTATGGGTTTGGAAACTAGAAACAAATGCTGCATAATCTTGTGGAAGCTTGCCTACCAAGTTGAATATCAATTGAGTATCCTTCTTATCAATGTCACAATCTTTGAGTTGTGCCCTCAACTCATTTTCCTTAGTGATATAATCTTGTATAGCATCAAAGTTCTTGGGATCTAACATGGTGAGATCACTATCAATTTGATATCCCCTAATCTCATCAACTTGACCATATAAGTCTTGAAACTTTTGCCAAGCATCCTTGATTAGAGTACACTTCTCAATATGAAAAATGAGATCCTTTGATACATAATTTCTTAAGGTACCAATTGCCATGATATTTTTAGTGAGAAAATCCAAGTGACCAAATGGATCAACCTTAGGATCAGTAGGAACAACAATAGTTCCATCAATGTAAAAAGTTAGTCCTTTTTCCATAAGTTTACTCCATGCATCAATTTTCCAAGTAGCATAATTATGAGGAGTTAAGAGAGGAAACTTAGAAGAACCCATAACAACAAAAATGAAGGAACACAAGAGCACAAAAGCACAAGAGACACCCCCCAAATTCACTCAATCAAAGTACCCCCCAAAATAATGATTTTGACACTTTATATGTAGTGCATGTACAATAGGCCACTTGCAAAAAAAGGCAAAGTGGACTTCTGATTTCAATTTACAACTTCTCAAAATGAGATCTAAGAGACTTCAACAAATACTGCTAGTGATCTAAACTGAGATCCAAGCAAAATGCAAGTACCAAATATGCCAAAAATAGCCAAATACTAAAAGTACTATTTCTACTTAAAATCACTACAAACAAATGGTAGATTATGAAAGTATATGAAAAAATATGCACTTTCAAATGAAACGGCACTCGAAAAGGAGTCCATATGAGCCCAAACGAAGCCTCCAAAGTTGTAAAAATCAGGATTTTGTGATTTCCAAAAACCCTGTATCCGAAAATTAGAAAACTTCTACACCATTGTATAGATCACAAAATTATACCCCAAAACAAAAAAATTGCTTGTAAAAACAAGTCCGGATGAGTGAGATATCGCTATTTGAAAATCCCCTGCAAAATTATAATTTCTAGAAAATTTTCGTCGCGGCTTCAAACTTCAATTGCCTCTAGACTTGGCCTCCAAAGTCCGATTTGGATGAAACAAAAGGCAAAACTGACTTTCTTGGACCTCCTCAATCCAATGATAACCTCAGATTTGAGCCATCAATCTTCAATAAAAACCTACAATAGAAAGATCCAAAATGCAAACCCTAAATAGCATCAAATTTTTGTCAATTAGCAAACCAATGACACTCTAATGGCTCTAATACCATGGGAGATTTTGCCAAGATCAAGAGGCAATGGAAAGCACAAATAAGAGAGAATAAAATAGATGATAGAAATAAACTGTATTCTATCAAGATGAAAAATATGATCAACTGGATCATTTAGCATTCCATACAATGAATATAAGCCTGCTTATATAGGCAAGGCTATATGGATATGTGAGCACACAAACATGATAGTTAGCTCAATAAGAAACAAGGGTAGGTAGGAAATAGGTGTGGGTAGGTAGGAGAAATAATATAATAGTCCATATGAGGTGGATCACCCACTGAATGTGGTGTGTAACAACAAGATCACACCATAAAAGGTGGAAATTCTCCTACACACATTACCCTAATGTGGCACAAACACCCAAGTGTCTCATACCCAAACTATTATGAAATGCATTTCCTAAGTAAACTTAAGTATAGTGTAATAATATCCATTATGAATAATTATTTACACCAATAGTATGCTTTGAAGGCTGAGGAGAAGGTGAGAAGAAGATAATAGAATAACTCTAGAGGAAAGGAGAAATACACAGGATAGAAGAGTGATAGTATAGATAAGTCATTTGTGGAAGATGAATCAAAACCTAAGTGGAGTAAAGAACTAGATTTGAAAACAAAGAGAAAAGGTAGTGGTAGTAGCAACACAGACTTTCCTGTCAAATGTTTCAAGTGTGGAGAAACCAGTCATAGATTCTATGTGTAAGAAGGGAATGGCAAGAAATTCTGTGGCAAATGAGGAACTAGAAAGAGGAGTTACTAGAATTGACTATGTGCTAGAGCAAGGAGGATTTCTTATGTTCAGAAGAGTCTCGATGAAGTGGAGTAGTAAAGATACGAGATCTACTGAGAGGATTCTTTTTGGGACTATGTGAAAATTAGGTGGTAAGTGTTGCAAGGTTATTATAGATATTGGGAGTACTGACAATTTGGTATTTGTGGAGATAATAGAGAAACTTGGATTGAAGAGGCTTGAGCATCCTTTTCCTTACAAGGTAAGTTGGTTACAAGATGATCAGAAGTTCGAGGTAAAAGAGAAGTGTTTGGTGAGTTTTAATATTGGACCTTTTAGGGATGTGGTCTTGTGTGACATTTTGTCCATGAGTGCTTGTCATGTCTTGTTGGGAAGACCCTGAAAATTTGATATAAGAGATATTTATGATTGTATAACAAACCTAATCACTATCGAGAATGTTGGCATGATTGGTATAACTGATGTAGATGGAGAATGGTGATTGAATTGGTAAAAGACTGTTGGTGATGACATTGTGATGAAGAGATAGAGATTGCATGATTGGATGACATTGATAAAATATTTGTGTTTTCATTAATGGCAACTAATGTTTATTCATGAATTCTAATGTTGACTTATGTTGTATTCTATCATCTAACTCTTTTCCATCTACCGGAGAGGGTTTACTGGTAATGAATCAAGAAACTGGGAACTAGAAGCTTAACTAGTAAATGAGGAAAAGTTTTGATTGTATCTGAAGATTGGTGATGATTCAGGCTTTGCGGTTTGAAATATGAGTTTGTATCATTGTAACATGTATCTAATTGAAACCACCTCATTTTGTGACAATTGGAATTTATGTTTATAATTTATGTTGAGTTTTTGTAGGAAGGGTTTAAGGATCGATAAAGAATTCTCTTAATCGGTGTTGATTTTTAGTTTGGCGGTGATCTATATCAAGTTCAAATGATAGAAGTGATGTGGCATATCCCACATAAATGGTTGAATTTATGTTTTGGTGTGTTTGAAGATGGAATTTCTTAGAAAACAGAGAAACACTTAGAAGAGTGTTCTAAGAGTTTAACTTTGTATTAGATCGAGTTGCTATGATGAGTTACAATCACTCAACGATTGGTATTGCCTTGAAAAATATTGTAATGATGTATTTGATGATTTGATATGATTTGGAATGATCTGTAGTGTAAAATCTTCATGTATCTAGGGTTTAGTTGTCGACCTAGATTTAAAAATAATTTATGTCAATATTGTTGATGTTTGCTGGGTCAGTTGGTGGTCTTGAGAAAAGTGTGAAGCTAAAACAAGGTGTGAGAAGATCTGCCAAAGTGTTGTGGACTTAGAGCATAATTGGATCTGATCAGGAAAGTAGTTGAGTGCTATACCCAAATGATTAATTGTTGTTCCGTAATAGTTAAAGCAGATAAAATCCCTTAACTGGATAGGTCTTGACATACCTTACATTGTAAATCCCCTAACAGGGTGACTCAACATCTGAGTTCTAAATCCTCTTGCAAGGTTGATACTAATAGGTCAAATCTCCTAACAGGGCTCATCATCTAAATCCCTTAACTGAGTGACTGCTAACAGGGTTTTATCCTAACAGAGAATCTTTGTAAGCTCCTAACCGGTCTAGGATCCTAACAGGGAACATTATGAAAGAGTGCACAATTCTTGTGGGTACCAATTCCCATCATGGTTTTTCCCTATTTTGGGTTTCCATGGGAAAATCATGGTGTTCATATGGTGAATGTTTTTAATGTGTTTTAATTGTTTGTAAATTTCATTTTATGCATGGTTAATGGACACTTAATGAGCAACATTGATACATTAATTTAACCAATATCACATTTTTGCACATTATAAATTTGGTGGCCTAATGAGGCCTTGCTTTCATTTATATTGAAAAGTGCCAAGCAAATCAGCAAATATCAAGTCAAATCATTAGCAAGAAATCAGATATGCACTAATTTTTTAACTTGTTTGCTTCATGTGCAGATATAGGAAAAGTAAAATACAACATGTGGGTTAAAATTTGGCTCCCATGAGGGTTGAGCCCAACATGCTGATGGAGATGGGTGTTACAAAGATAAATAGATCACAAAGATTTTCATCCTCCATTGCACTTTCAAGAATGGTGTGGCTTATCAAACCTGTTGGGACTCATTCAATCATGGCAATTTTGAGAGACCCTAGTGCAGGGGCACCTAAGGGTTGAAATACCCTTAACCAATTCTGGCTTGTGAGACCTTCCAGTGGTCATGTAAATACATAAGGACTGGCTCTAGTCCTTTTGTGTGGTTGTGTCTTTGTAGTTATTGAATTTTTTGCCTTATCAGCAAGACCTACCCTAATCGGCAAGACTTACTCCGATGAGCAAGCATAGGCATAGAGTGGTTGTATCGGGTATCAACAGGCAAGGTTCTCACCTATGCTGACACCCAATAGAAAAGTCGACAGACTAGAGTAAGTCATCAGCTATCGGAAGGAGTTATTTAATGTTCCACCGATGACCCAATAAGAAGTACGGAGCACAGAAAGTTATCATCGGCCATCGGAAGTCAGGTTTTGAAGTTTCCCTAATGACCCAATGGAAAATGCAAAGCAATGTGTGTAGTCATCGGTCATCAGTATCCCTAGTTTCATGTTATCTCGATGACCCGATGGAAAGGTCCAGGTGTAGACCATTTATCCCACATTGGCCGCGTGGAGGAAATTCATTGCATTTAAAGGCAAAGCCACATTTATCCTTAGTGTCAAAGCTTATGGGCTTTTGACAAGGAGAAACTCAGCGTTGGTGGATCCCGCACATGCGCATACATCTCAAGGCACTCAAATTTTGTAGTAGAAGGGCAAATTAACTAGCGAGCAAGTCAGAAAGATCAACGGTGATCAAGAAAGATACGACTGTGGTTGCTATACTGCGATAGAAAGATGCCCACCGAATACTCCCCACGACTTGGTGACAAAGCACATGTTGAAAAGAGGTGGGTAAAGGGAATTCAGATCAAGAAAGATCGAATGGTGGAGTGAAATTCTTGGGCTATCCATGACTGTCACTATACTACAGTTATGAAGTGCTCGAAATGAATACCCTAGCAACTGGCCAAGTGGCAGACAAGTGGCACCTAGATGGTGGCCAACTGGATGCACAGATAAACCAGAGAGTGACTTATCGAATAGAACTTTGCATCGATGGATCTCTAAAAGGATTCACTGAAAGCATCGGTTCCATCGACATAAGGTACATCAAAGGAATAACAATTGGTCCCACTGATAAAATAAAAGGTATTGATGAAACTAAGGTAGAGATGAGACATGTGAGTAGTTTGCCAAGGCAGGAAGTTTGGCCGAAAGAATGATATAGAACAAACCCAGGTAGGCCCAAGTTCAGTGGTAGGTCCAAGTGGTGAGACTTGATTGATGTGGTTTAGAATTAGTCTAGCATGCATTATTAGAGATACTATTCATTTCGGCATTGATGTGGGATGCTACTGCTTAGGGGGAGTAGTCAACTTTGTGATTTAGAGGATTATGTTTTTTCTTTGATATTCCTCTCAGATATCTAGCATTTATGTCAAAGGGGGAGTGATATTAATGTGAAAAGGAAAATAAATTCAAAGATATTATTCACAAGGGAGATATTGATTTTTAGAGTTGTCTGTGGGAGATTGTTGGTTGTCTTCCATTCAAGGAGACTTGTTTGGCATTTCTTGGTACTTAGATTTTTTCACATCTAGTGTTGCCATCAATGCCAAAGGGGTAGATTGTTGGCCAATTGGTGGAATTGATTATGTGTTGCAATGATGTTTTGTATTGATGCCAACACTAGATGTTTGGATGCTTTACCAACACCCTTCTAGTCCTGGTAGGTTGAGTGGTTTCTGGTTAACTTGGATCCAACTTGATTTGATAGGCCCCTATATAGTCTGGTGTTGGAATCAGCTTGTTCATGATACTTATACTCATATTTGATTAGTTGGTTTTGGTCAGGAGATCAGATGCTATCCTGCTTGCTTAGAACATTGGTTTCTGGTTCTAGCGAGGGTTTCACCAACAAAGCTTTTGATGGAGATCTTTGATGGATTGCATAAGTGGTGTTGGTGCAGCTTCTGGTGGGGTTTTAGGATACTATTGTTTATCATGTTCGAGACTTGGTAGATGGAGATCATTGCTGAGGCGTATGGACCTATACTTGGTCCCAGGTTATCTAGGTTATGGACCAACTTTAATGTAATGTGTGGATAGGACCTATTAATGTATTTTCGAGATGTCTTATGTGTTGATATTATTTGTTTGGTCTAAGGCTGATATGGTTTGTAATTATGTAATTGGTTTATTGTCTTATGTCTGACCTAATTGTTTATGGTCAAGGGTTTGTATATATAGATGTAAGATCTCATTGTAGATTATCATGTTTATTGTAAGAGGTCATCGTTAAGGAATGTAATGTGCAAATAATGTAATATCATTCAAACAAAGGAGTTGGTTGGTCATTGGAGATCAAATTAGGTTTATGTGAGAGGATTTAGTCCTCCGGTACTGAGTTTAACTAGAACCTTACTTCGACATAGGAGATGGTATCTTTTGCAGTTCAACACTTCTCCAAATTATACTCTAAATTTATATGTAGTCAGTGAGACTCCTTTTGTTATGAGCAATGCACTCTAGGCTGTTGGCCTTCCTACATGTGCAGGCCCCTAAATTGTAATTCACATACTTACTACAAAAGTATTATTTGACTGTGGGTAGGCTTCCCACCATGGTTTTTCCCTTTACTGGGTTTTCCAAGTACAAATCTTGGTGTCATGTGGATGGTATTCATTTTGTAGTTATTGTTCATGCTTAATTGGTTTATCTGCTATTCTGATATTAATGTTCTGGGTTCTGGTATTAAATTTTTTATTGCTATTGGTTCTAGTAATCTATGATAACTGATTCACCCCACCCCCTCTCAGTTGTCTTCCAGTTATTTGAATTGTCTAACAAAGCTTCAGGGGGATTCTTACACCATTTTATTTTTAAAAAAAAACCTACTATAAATAGTAACCTCATGTAAATTTTAGGTTGAGACACCATTTTCCTGATACTCTCCCACTTTTTTAACACCTTGCAAGAGCAAAGAGAGTATCAAAAGAATAATTTAATTTCTAGGGGCCATGAGGTCCATAGACTTCGAACACCATTTTAACTTTTCTATGCTTACTACCTTAGTTAAAGTATCTGCAACATTCATCAAAGTCTCTACCTAAACCAACTTCACCCTACCATCTTTGACCATATCTTTGACAAAATGATACTTAACATCGAAGTGCTTGGTCTGAGCATGAAATGTCAAGTTCTTATCTAGGCAAATTGCACTCTCATTGTCACAATAAAATGTCTTTGTACCTTGCTTTATTCAAATATCTAAACATAGTCTCTTAATCCAATTGGCTTCTTTACAAGCATGGGTAGCTACCATAGACTCTAATTTTGTAGTGGACAAAGCAACCATAGCCTATGGCTTACTCATCCAACTAATTGTACCACCAATTAAAATAAACACATAAGCATTGGTGGATCTTTTCTATCAATATCACCTACCTAGTCTGAATCCACATAACCATTAATATCAAGGGAAATTATGTCTCCAACCAAATT
The DNA here is from genome assembly GCF_030272615.1 of Cryptomeria japonica. Taxonomy (NCBI): domain Eukaryota; kingdom Viridiplantae; phylum Streptophyta; class Pinopsida; order Cupressales; family Cupressaceae; genus Cryptomeria; species Cryptomeria japonica. The sequence goes on along the minus strand of NC_081408.1, from coordinate 74,219,122 downwards.
ACCATGATAACACAAAAAATACTCTTAGGTAACCTTCAAATATTTGAAGACTCTTTTGACTACATCCCAATGAACTCTACTAGGGCTAGGCATATATCTAGAAATAACTCCCACTGCTTGGGCAATGTTAGGTCTAGTAAAGACTATAGTATACATTAAACTTCCAACTACACTCTAGTAATGCACTCTACTCATGTCTTCCATCTCTAATGGAGATGTAGGACAATTTGAAACAAATAATATCATTCCAACTCTTAAAGGAACACATAATGGTTTACAATCCTACATATTAAAGCTTTGTAAAATTGAATTCACATACTTACTTTGGCCTACCCATAGCCTTTTGTTCACTCTATCTCTTGTCATTTTCATCCCAAGAATGTTTTTTATTGGACCAAGATCTTTCATTTCAAATTTAGTAGCAAGCTGAGACTTTAGTTCTGAAATCATACCTTTCCCTTTACCAACGAATAACATATCATCAACATATAATATACAATATACAAGAACTGATCACCATCAAATTTATAATAAACATAGTGATATGGTTTAAAATGGTCAAATCCCAAACTCAACACATATGTATGAAATTTATGGTACAACATCCTAAGACTCTGTTTAAGGCCATACAAAGATTTCTTCAATTTATAGACCAAATTACTTTTACCTTTTACCACATAGTGCTATGGCTCTGTCATATAGATATCCTCCTCCAAATCACCATGAAGGAAAGTAGTTTTCATGTTCATTTTCTGAACCTCTAAATCATATGAAGCAATAATAGAAAGAAAAAATCTACTGGATGTAATTTTTGCAACAGGAGAAAATATCTCACCATAATCAACACCCTCAACTTGAGAGTAGCCTTTTGCAACCAACCTTGATTTATACTTCTCAATGCTTCCATCTAATCCAATACCCAAATGCAACCAATAGGCTTCCATTCTTCAGGAAATGGTACAAGATCCGATGTAGCATTCTTTTTCAAAGCTTTTATTTCTTCTTCCATAGCAATCTTCTAGTATTATGCATCATTCATACCTAATAACTCTTCTACAAATTTAGGTTCATTCATATTAGTAGTTAAAGAAAAAATACATTTCCAATCATCAGGTGAATACCTTTCAGGTGGTTGTCTACATCTTTTTGACCTTTGAACAAACCGAGTTGGAGGTTCTTCCTCCTCTTTTGACGATTTAGAGCTAGATGAGCTATCCTAAACTTCTTGTCTATTGAGTGGTCCCAATTAAACTCTTTTAGGTGTAAAAGGGAATTAAATCACATGTTCCTATTTATTTTTCTCCAAGTATAATGTAAGAGAAGAAGACTTAATTTCCTTAAAAATAACACTTCTACTATGAATTACCTTTTGTGCAATAGAGTCCCAAAGCTTGTATCCTTTCACACCATAATTGTAACTGATGAAGATACATTTCACAACCTTTTTCTTCAACTTTATTTTCTTCTCCTTTGGCACATGTGCATATGCCTCACAACCAAAAACTCTAAGATGTCTCAATGAAGGCTTGTGACCTAACCATGCTTCTATAGGCATTTTATCAACAAGAGTTGATTTAGGAGACTTGTTAATTAGGTAACAAGCAGTGACAACAACTTCAACCCAAAAAATTTGTTCTAGACGAGCAACACTTATCATAATCCTAGCCTTCTCTATCATTATCCTGTTCATTCTCTCTGCAACTCCATTCTACTATCGAGAATACAAAGTTGTCTTCTATCTGTTAATACCACAATCTTTACAAAATATATTAAAATCATTAGAAAAAAATTCACTGCCATTATTATTCCTCAAAGATTTAATTTTCTTTCCAATCTACAACTCAACCATTGCTTTAAATTTCTTAAAATGATTGAAAATTTCATATTTACTCTTTAAAAATTATACCCATGTTATTCTACTAAAATCATCAACAAATGAAATATATTGGGTGTATTTTCCAATCAGAGGAACATCTACAGGACCAAACACATCAGAATGAGTAAGATCCAATACACCACAATATTTATGAAAACTTGAGTAAAACAAAACACAATTTTATTTTCCATAAATGCAATGCTCACAGGAATCATAGTTAAAATTATAATCATTCAAACCTTCAACAAGGATATTATTTTTCATGGTCCTCAAAACCATTTCTCCAATGTGCCCAAGTCTCTGGTTCCATAACATAGTCTTCTTTGTAGGTAAATTTTCTCTAGAAGAAAGAGCACCCTTAGGTACCTAAAAGCCATTTATATCTGTTGAAGGTGAAACCATCAAATCTTCCAATGAAGAATCCACAGATTTACTTTTCACTAAAGTGTTATTACACTCAATAGTGTATGCTTCTAGCTTATACAAAGTGTCAAACCTAACATCTCCAGAAATCACCATAGCACCCTTAATCATCTTACATCATGTATTATAAAAGTCTATTTGTACACCCACATCTATCAGTTTTCTCACAGATAATAAATTTCATTTTTATCTAGAGATATGCAACAAACTGCTAATCCTTTTTATTCTACCATGAGGAAACCTGATCCTAAATTTACCTTGACCAGCAATGTCTAAATGTGAATCATCACCCAAGTACACCTTGCCTCCATTAAATTTTGTATATTCATAAAACCAAAATATTTTGTAAGTCTTATGAAAAGATGCACCTAAGTCAATTAACCATGCATCATTACCTTCATGAGTAGCCAAAGATACAATGAATGCATCACCATATTTCTTCTTAGAAACAGAATTAGAATCAAACTTCTTCTTTTTCTTTTTCTTCTCTTCTTTGTAGTCCTTATGGATGTGATTTGAATTACTGCAATTCCAACAAAAAACTTTTGACATTCTAGGAGATTTCAATCTCCTTTTACATTTGGAGTTGTTGTGCTTCTCATTCTTCTTGTCTTTTTCCTTAGGTCTTACATGAATAGTTAGGGTTTCCTCTGAACTAATGGATACCTTTTGATAGTTCTGATACTTAAAATAAGTACAGATCCAATAGCCAACAAGATGAGAGGGGGGGGGGTGAATCATACAAACTTAATCATCCATAAAGCATCAGATTCAACCTTGGTAACATATATATCAGTCATATAACCAAAAACTGTCAAACATGCAAACTCAAAAACATATGAATAATATAAACCTCATAACACCAGATTTAACATGGAAACCCAAATAGGGAAAAACCACTATGGGATTTCAGACCCACTAAGAAATATACTCTTCTAGAGTATGCTCGGTTAAAAGAAAATCCTGTTAAAGATTACAAACACATTGCTAGATGTGACCCGGTTAAGGGATTTCCCTCGGATCTGTTAGGATCTTCAGTTTGTTAGAAGTGACCTTGTCAAAGGATTTCAAACACTCAATCAGAATGTCACCTTGTTAGAGGATTTACATATAAGACTATTAAGTCCACTCGGTTAAGAGATTTCCTGTCACTTTCACAAAATAACAGTAATACAATCTATCTACAACTTCACATCTAAAATGCTAAAGTAGATTCCTATTTGTTCAATATAATCTAGACATAGAACTAATCTTGTCTATTTGTTGGGCATCAATACTCTGTTATTCTAACAGGTCTTCAAGCTTATGTGCTCGGTAATCACTATGTAGCATCCCTGTGCATACACTTGCCCACATACATTGTTTATCAACACTTTCCTATTTATAAACAATCTTCTAACCGTTTAATCTCCTTGATCACATTTCCCATGATCAATCATAGCCATTAGATCTTCAATCTTGTCCAGGTTCATTGTATCTTTCGATCTGAAAACATTTTACCCCGCCTTGAAACTTGCACATTCACCTTGGAACTTGTGTTAGGGTAATGCAGTTCAATCTGAGTTGTAGATCTTCTTGTTGACTTTCCATTGCCTTACATTCATTTAACAAACTTCTTCCATGGCTTTCCAATCATTGATCCGCTCCAGCTCATCAGCTTCTTTCATTAAATATCACATGTAAACATTTAATGCATTATGTTATAGCTTAGTTACAACTCGGTGAATACTAACCTTCACTCGGTAGACATTTTGTCTTCATTAACTGACTGCAATAACCTTAGGGTTTACCGACTAGGTTCTTTAATTGATAACATAGTATAGTATTAACCTTTACATTTTACAACATATGTATGATGTTAAAACAATCTACAACATCAAGATCTCATCATTGTCTGACTCGGTAGAGTTGCCCATTGAATAACTTATCCCCTTATTCATCATATTCTTTCATGTGTCTTTACCAACTCCTTTATAATCTTCATATCATATTTCTCAAGATATGGCAACATCATACTGAATTAGAAAATCAATTTCTTGACATCAATGACAAAATAATAATATCAAGATAGTAAAGTTCATCTTTAATCAGTTATGTTCATAATCATCAACAACCTTCTCAATATCCTTATAATGTAATATTGCCAACACCTTCCTTCACATCTCTTCACCAAGAAGGGCACTCTCCACATTTTTAGACTTCGAAACAATAGAAGTATTATTGATAGCCATAAGAAGAGAATCTCATGAATCAGACAAAGAACAAAGAAAGATCTTGCATTTCTCCTCTTTGTCCATTTTAACACCAACAAATACCATTTGAGCCACCAATATATTAAATACTTCTAGGTTGTCTACAATTGTCCACCCTCTTCCATCTTCAAGGAATACATTTTCTTCCTCAAGGAAATCTGATTTAATAAATTTTTGGCTTGATACATCTCACCAAGCTTAGTCCATAACTTCCTTGTAGAGTTCTATTAGTGGACATTGGTTAGAACAGAATCTACCAGGCACAATATAATTAGACCCTTGGATTTATGGTCCATAACATCATATTGAGAAGCCATAGTAGGATCTAAGGGTCTTGAGACATTTAGATCAATAGAATCCCACGGACCTTGATTTATTAGAAGATCTTCCATATTCAACTTCCACACATCAATATTAATTCTATTAAAAATCTCCACCTCTATTCTCCCAACAAACATGCTATCTGAAAATTCTTGCAACTGCACAAGCTCCCACTCAAATCTGGATTACTTAAAAAAACCCAAGAAACCACAACTGAAACCAAAGGTAACAAGGCTCAAATACCACTTGTAAGGAAGTTAAGTAGTGGAACAACTTCCTATACTAACCTTAAGAGGAGAGTAATACAAAACTTGTATACATCATTACAACAGTTATATAAACTTAACAAAAATAAACAAAATATCATACATACCACAACATAGTAACATAGTGATTTAGGTGGGGTAAACCCTTTTAGGAGAAAAAACCCCACACTCCTAAAGTAGCTCAATATATTATTCTGCAATCAATAATAGATTACAATATACTTGCAAAGAAAGCTCTTCATAGGAGTACCACTAATAAAAGACTCAAAGGTAACTCAATAACCATAAGATTCTTACACACAACCTCATATATAAGAGATACAATACAAGAAACTATCAAGCAATATTACAAAACCATGGGCTAAAACCACCCAATAAAGTAGAGTCGACCTTATCTCCATTCAAAATGCTCTATGATGTGTCAAAACACACATCAACACATGATCCTCCCTTTTATATCCCATTTATGTTTCTGACACAATTTATATTTCCTATTTCAGGAGTCCAAACTTTCAGAGGCCATAACTTGCAAACCATGTGTCCAATTGACAAACCGTTTGAATCACCAAAAGCTTGCAAAGTTCCATATCACCTCATAAACTGCTATGTTATTTACTCCCAAATTTTAGGGTATTTTGGAACCTCTAAAGTATGTTGGCATTTTTTATGTTTATGATGTGATTGTCATTGATGGACAAACACTTGCATTGAGATCATTTTTGTATGTAAGAGTTATGCTCAACTAGCAATTCTTCCAACCGGTATGAAGCATTATAGTCCTTAGACTATTGGTGTTTTGCAGAAAGTGTTTATCGATCTGAAGTGGTATGTTAACCCCAAGCGGTTCGAGGATCTCAAGTAGTACAAAGGATCAAAGCAACAGAACAAATACTTCCCAGTCTTCATTTTTTCAAACCGACAACTAGCATTTTGCTTGAACCAGCATTTTGTATGAACTGGTAATACTCTGTGATGAGTTACCAACCGAAATTTTGTGATGAGTTTCTATCGACCGATTGTTTGACAGTGCCGACACTTTAACGGTGCTTTTTGTGTCATGTTGCCAAGTATGTCTAGGTTCATTGAACCTAGGGAATTGGATTGTAATCCTATTGGACCGACATGAAATCAGATTCTTCTATAAGGACATCATGTCTAGGGTTTTAGGGTGTTGATATTGTTGTTGTTGTTGGTGAAGTTGATATTATTGCTAGGGTTTCAGGTGGTTGAGGAGGCAGAGAGAGTATGAATGTGTAGAAGACTGAAGTAATGCTGGAATGCATTAGAAAAGAGCTATCAAGGATCTAATCAAGCAATCTGTGCTATTTGCTAGATCACTCACTTGTTGATTACTCACATCTTCGACAAGTTTGTAGCCCTTAACCGGGTAGGCCCAAAAGCCTTTTGTAAATCCTCTAACAAGGTGGTTCACATCTGTGGATCTAAAATCCTCTAGCAAGGTAGTCTTTAATCGGACTTATCTCCTAACAGAGATTGAGATTCCTAAAAGGATATGTTTTAGTAAAGAACATTGTAAGACCTTAACTGGTATGACCTTAACCGATCTGGTTCCTATTCTGCATATAGTTACTTGTGAGTTCCATCTCACCATGGTTTTTCCCATTTGGGTTTCCACGTCAAAATCTCTTGTGTTATGGTGTTTGTGCTTTTTTGGGTGAATGCATTATTAGCTATTTGGTTTGCATGTGTGTTAATCGGTTTGTCTGCTAAACTATTTTATCGGTTTACTATTAGTATTGCAAAGTGTTTAAGTGCAAAGATTTTTGGCATACTAATTCACCCCCCCCCTCTTATTATTCATCAATTGGCATCAGAGCCAACCTTTCTATAAGTTTAACCACTTGGAAAGAGATATGGGGGAATACACATTGAGGGAACTTACTCATCTTCTCACTTAGTTTGAGCAAGCCTATGATGATCTTATGGTCAAATACAAGGAATCTCAAGCAATAAGGAGAGAACATGTAGAAAAGCTCATGGAGCTGTCTAAAAATAGTTCCTCTGATGAAGCAAACATGGAAGCCCTAATTCAAGAATTAGAAAATTTGAATGAATTCAATTCTAACCTGAGAAAAGAATTGGAAGGACTGAGTATACGAATGTGCCAAGAACTTGAGAACTGGAGGAAAGCTGAAGATCTAGTCAAAGACAAGGATCATGAAATCTCCAAGCTGAAATAAGAGATCAGTGCCCTAACTACTCAACTCCATGTGAGCAAAGTGGAAAAGGAAGACATGCAAGGAGAACTGAACATTGTCATCTCTGAGAATGAAAACCTAATGTAAACAAATGTTGCTATTTCCAAAGAACTCTCTGAGTCAAAGGAAATACTTGCTAAGTTCAACAAGAGTACTGTCAAGCTAGAGCAAAAGCTTGAATCTGCCAAACTGGCAAAGAATACCAATGGACATGGTTATTCTGGTCATGAGGAAGGTGAGACCTTTGATACAAATGCTGGAACATCAAAGAAACAACTAGCATCAGAGGATAAAGGTAAGAAAAAGTTTAAACCTATTTGCTTTAACTATCTTAAAGAAGGACATACTGCAAATGTGTGTAGGAGTAAGGCTTACAACAATTTTCCTTATTTCCTAAATGATAAGCCTAGATCCTATAGATTCAATGGTAACTGTTATGCATGCAACAAGTATGGGCATAGAGCATCTGAATGTGGGTCAGTTATGAACAACATTGGTAGATATCCTCAAAGGACCCAAGGAGTTGGTCCTGAACCTTTTATGAACCAGAATCTCAACCGATCTAGTGCCTTCAATCACCAGCCAATAAGCGGTGGCTATGAAGCGGCAATCGGATGGAGAGAAAATTGTATGGTCTATCACGGTCATGGTCACACTACTACAACATGTAGAAGGAAGAATGACAACATGAATAATGGACCTTGAAGAGCACTTGGATTGGTCTGCTATCATTGCAACAAATCAGGACACATTGCCAAATTCTGTAGATCAAGAAAGAACATATCTGATGATATACTGGTCACTCCGGAAGGAAACATTGATGTTGACATTGTTCAAGAGGACATGAACAAAACCTAGAAGAAGAAACCAGTGGTGTTACAAGAGGAACCAGTTTCTGCATCTAGTGTGGAAATCACGGAACCGACAAACTAAGCTTAGGGGGAGCAAATGGTGAAATGTTTCCAACCCCCAGTTTACAGCAGTAAAAGACCTTAACTAGCATGCGATACCTGTCAATACGCAGAAGACTAGAAATGGTAAAAGGCAAATTAGGGTTTACGCCCTAATGGTGGAGCATTAATTGCGGTAGGTGAGGAATATGTTTAAAAGGATTTTTCAAATCATTTCTTACTATAAGTTTTCAAAGCGAAGGAGGTTTTCGAGTGCAGAGTGACAACAAAGTGATTTGTGCTATGATTCTGAGAATTTAAGAAACGTTGAAGGAGATTCAAATTCAAATTGTAAATGATTAAGTGAAGAACGCAAAGCGGTGATTTTGCAATTGACGGAGTGCAAGGTGGAGAAGAATCTGAAAGCCTTAAATTCACTCTTTTTGAAAGGTATTTTTTGAGTTTTTAGTTTCTATCATGGCTTCTGCATCCCATACTAGCTCTAGTACATCTGTAGATTCAACAAGCTTTATTCAACACAAGTTTAGATATAATGCCCTATCACAAGTTCCAGCTGGTGTGATAGTAGAAGAGGGAATCTCAAATTACATAGATTGTAAAATAGAAGATCTAGGGTCTCTAGCAATTCACTCGTAGCTAGGTTTGTTCTGTGGACAAGATAAAAAGATCAAAATGGAGTATAGTATCTTGGAGAAGAAGAAGCTCCACAATGCTGTTTATATTTCCTGGAGGATTTCACAGATGATCACATTAGGATCATTCTGAGCAGAGTTCATGGTGACAAGATGTACCTGGAAAGAATGCATGATATAACACCACAAGAAATTCATGCCATCACCGGTTTTTGTAATACAGGGGAAGTGCCAGCCCTAAGGACGGTTAGCAAAACTGAAATGTCCAAGCTCACCGGTTCAATGAGCGACTCACGAGGTATGACCGTCAATTCTATCAAGGATGATCTGGTGAAATATGCATGTATGGTGATTGGATACCGGACATTCTCAACCATTAGAATTAACTCTGTACCTACTGCAATAGTAAATGCCACTTACTGGATGATCAAGGAGGATGCATCATTTGACCTATGCACCGGTATGCAAAGGCAACTCCTATTGAATCTAAAATCAATCAAACAGGATAATGTTTTGAGGTTCAAGTTTGGACAACTACTGGTTGGGCTATTCTTTTACTTCCAAGGCTATTTTCCAGGAGTAAGTGATGTTCAGTGGTATGCTAACCAACTAGTAACAAAGAAAATCAAGGAAATCATTCAAGTAGTTGGAACCGGTTACCCTGAAGTTCTGAACAAGTACTTTGATGAGTTCAAATGCAAAATGAGTCAGAGGGTTAGAATATCAGGTGATATTGTCAAGAAATATGAAGATGATATCTGTTTCACCATTAAAGTGGATCAATGCATAATGGAAGTTGTTGAGCCCAGACAAGAAGAAGTGGAGCCTATGGGCTATGAGGTAATGAATGATATGCTGGAAGGATATGCCTCTATTCTTATTGCCTCACCGCTTGATCCAAAGGCAAAAAGAACTGACACCTATCTAGAAAGGATAACAGCGGTTGAGGAACCCTTAGCAAAGAAAGGAAAAGAACCTTCAGTGAAGAAGGCAAAAATAGTGGCTTTAGCATCAGCACCGGCTAGTATAGCCAGTCCTGCAATGACCAAGCGGTCACCGGCTAAAAAGAAACCTGAAGCGACATGTGCTAAAGTGTTTGAGAGAAAGAGGAAGACAAGGAATACCTCTCCAGACTTAGAAGAAACTATGTCTAAGGAAAAACCAAAGAAGACACATCAAGCAAAGAAAAAGACAAAGAATGAACCGACATCATCGGCACCAGTAAATATTGACATCTCCTCCTACAAACCTTTGACACATTGTCAAAGAACTATCAAAAACATTAGCAGAAAAGTGTTGAATGATTTGATTGATTGTTTTTATGACTTTAATGATGATGAAAAGGAAGTGGTTGAAAAAAAGAAATAATTCAGTATTTATGTGTTAATGACTGGTCGCCTTCAGAAATTAGATCTGAGACACCAGATTCTTTGTATAAATCCTTAGACAATAAATGGCACATTGCCATAGACCAGGAATAGGAAATGAGAGAAAAAAAATTTGCTAAACATTTTCCTGATGTATCAAATTCAGAACTATTCAAAGTAATGAACAAATACAAAGGCCTCTTCTTTAGGAGAAGACGAAGACTCCTGTTACTAGAAGGGAAGGGTAAAGAAGTGCTCAAGAATACACACACCCTTGCTTTAGAAGCTCTGAAGATGCATAAATTGGCTGAAGCCAAGAGGAAGGCTGATCAAGAACTAGCAATAACTAAACCAGATGAAGTGTTTGATGATGAAGGAAATCTGGTTGCTGAACTGATCGACACTATTGATGTTGATGCTCTGGATGGAGAAGAAGTTGCTCAGGTTACACCAGAGGAAGTTATAGGATAGGAGAAGCAGGTAGAAAAGCAAGTAAAGCTAAAGGAAATAGAGGACAAAAAGGAGGAAATGAAGAAGCAAGTGGAGAAGAAGAAAGATGAAGAGAAGAAAAAGAAGAAAGATGAAGAGGAGAAGAAGAAGAAGGATGAAGCAAAGAAGAAGAAAAAGGAAGAAGATGAGGAGAAACAGAAACAAGAAGAAAAGGGAAAAGAAGAAGAAAAGAAAAGAAAAGAAGAGGAAGAAGAGAAAAAGAAACAAGAAGATGCAAGGAAGAAGAAAGAGGAAGAGGATGAGAAAAAGAGAAAGGAAGAAGAGAAGTGAAAGGAAGTACTAAAGGAGAAGGAAGAGGAAAAGAGAAGAGAAGTGACAAAGAAGAAAACAGAGGAAGACAAAGCAATCGGTAGTCAAGCCAAACTGGCTGACCTTACCAATCCTATTGACCTCTAGTCTACAACTGAAATGGAGCTACTATAGAGCATCAAGGTTGCTCAAGAACGCCTTGAGGTGTTAAGGAGAAAGGAGGAAGATGTGATCCAAGCTATGATGGACACTCTTGCTGGTTTGTTACCTAGTACAAACTTGCCCAGTCCTGACTCATCATTGGCACAACTAAAGCTCCTGTGCATAGTAGTAGATGATCAAGTGCAGAGCTTAGAAGAGGTAGCAGAGGCAAATGCTAAGAAAGAGCATCAAAAGGCTCTAAATATTGCTCTGGTGAAGAAGTTAAATGGGCTCTGGACTGAACTCCAAAAAGCACAAAAGGATATGAGGGATGCTCTAGATGAGGGGAATCTTCTACTTAGCAAGATTTACCAACCCCATCTGTTCTATGATGATGTGCTTGTACAAAAACAAAAGCTTCAATCTGACTTGCAGTCCTACATGAGCACATTCAAGTCGCCCTATGACTCCTTTACAGCCTATGGGCAAACCGTTCACTAGTTTCACATCCAAACAACAAAAATGGAGCATGAGATCAGCACTTGGCCTCGAGATTTGTAGGAGCTACAACTGGTTCTCCTCTCACGTTTGAAAATTCTTCAGAAGTGCTATCCAAATCTGGATGCCTTAACAGTGACACAAGAGATGAGCACAATTGATGCCATTGAAGAACAGGTCTCCCAGATGCAAACAGAGAAAGAAGTAGCCACCTCCCTACTTAAGTCTTGGTCTTTATCTATGAAACAATTCTTGCAGGACTTTAAATATGTTTTTGACAAGTTTTATTCCTTACTATCATAAACTTTTATTATTTTAATACCAAATGGAAACAAGGGTTGTTCAGTTGTACTTTGTCATTTTTTGCAAAGGGGGAGAAGCATTCTAAGAGGGAGAAGTATCTGGTATTTAAAATTTTGATGTATGCTCTGATATCTCTATGTGCAAAATAGTTATACATTGTATTGTTAAAGGGATAGTGTATATGCTTAGGGGGAGCAATTTTGCTAATGGCATGATTTTGTTGTAAAACACTTAGAGGTAAAAAATTTATTTTCCTAAGTCTTGCCATCAATGCCAAAGAGGGACATTGTTGGCATTTTTTATGTTTATGATGTGATTGTCATTGATGGACACACACTTGCATTGAGATCATTTTTGTATGTATGAGTTATGCTCAATTGGCAATTCTTCCAACTAGTATGAAGCATTATAGTCCTTAGACTATTGGTGTTTTGCAGAAAGTGTTTATCGATCTGAAGCAGTTTGTTAACCCCAAGAGGTTTGAGGATCTCAAGTGGTACAAAGGATCAAAGTGGCAAAACACATACTTCCCAGTCTTCATTTTGTCAATCCGGCAACTGGCATTTTGCTTGAACCAACATTTTGTATGAACCGGTAATACTTTGTGATGAGTTACCAACCGACATTTTGTGATGAGTTACCATCCATCGATTGTTTGAAGGTGCCAACACTTTAACGGTGCTTTTTGTGTCATGTTACCAAGTATGTCCAGGTTCATTGAACCTAGGGAATTGGATTATAATCCTATTGGACCAACATGAAATCAAATTCTTCTATAAGGACATCATGTCTAGGGTTTTAGGGTGTTGATGTTGTAGTTGCTATTAGTGAAGTTGATATTGTTGCTAGGGTTTAAGGTGGTTGAGGAGGCAGAGAGAGTATGAATGTGTAGAAGACTGAAGTAATGCTGGAAAGCATTAGAAAAGAGCTATCAAGGATCTAATCAAGCAATCTATGCTATTTGCTAGATCACTCACTTGTTGATTACTCACATCTTCGACAAGTCTGTAGCCCTTAATCGGGTAGGCCCAAAAGCCTTTTGTAAATCCTCTAAAAAGGTGGTTCACATTTGTGGATCTAAAATCCTCTAGCAAGGTAGTCTTTAATCAGACTTATCTCTTAACAGAGATTGAGATTCCTAACAGGATCTATTCTGGTAAAGAACATTGTAAGACCTTAACCGGTCTGGTTCCTATTCTGTAGATAGTTACTTGTGAGTTCCATCTCACCGTGGTTTTTCCCATTTGGGTTTCCATGTCAAAATCTCTTGTGTTATGGTGTTTGTGCTTTTGTGTATGAATGCATTATTAGCTATTTGGTTTGCATGTGTGTTAACCAGTTTGTCTGCTAAACTGTTTTACCGGTTTACTATTAGTCTTGCAAAGTGTTTAAGTGCAGATATTTTTGGCATACTAATTCACACCCCCCCCCTCTTAGTATTCATCAAAGTGCTCAAAATGAAATTTAAACCTTTCATCGTACCCTCCAAAAATAGAAACTTTAATATCTTCAAAACTAGCTATGATCTTGCAATGAAAATTTATTGACATGCTCATCTAGCCAACTAGAAGCTCTGGGGAGAATTTAGCACCATTTCATGTTGAGATTAAAACTTACTATAAATAGTAACCTCATGTAAATGTAAGGTTGAGACACTATTTTCTGAACAAAACCAAGTGGGCCTAAAAATAAAATAAATGTTCTAGACCAAAAGCGCACACTTTGATCCACTCTAGGATAAAGAGTGGAACAAAACATATCTTCTTAAGGCCAAACCATCAATCCACAAACACCAGAACATAGCCCACAACATTCCAACACATAATGCATCCATTACACAATTAACGACCCAAAACATATTCTCTAATGCAAATAACTCTTATCCTGATCTCTAGACGCTATGGTGAGACCCATAACATATTGAATTAATTCCCATAAGAGTAAAAGCATGAAGTTGAGTTGCACTTTGGGATAATTTGGGGTAGTTTGATTGGACTACCACCCGACCACGTGGTTCTCTATGTCACACTAACATGGCGCCTAAATGGCATTGAGAATCCATTCTAACTCAGTCTGGTTGGACTATTGGTGCCATTATCACAATTCGTGTGCACTTGACTCTAGGTTTTTTATAAGAAATCCAAAATATTCTAATGTATTTTTCTGGATTCGATTGTGTGTATTTTTTTTCCCATCAATGTTTTGAATCACACTCTGTGATTCATGTCTTTGGAATTCTTTTCATCCCAATGATGAATCACAGAGTGTGATTCGAAACGTTGATGGGAAAAAAAAATACGCACAATCGAATCCAAAAAAATACATTAGAATACATAATGGATTGTAGAATTCTTATAGCTTAAATTCAAAATAGTCTAGCTTAAATCAATCCTCACCTAATGTGGCAGGTGATGTGGCAGCCAAATCACCTATTTTTTCTATATTTATGAAACTTTTCACTTCTTCTTAATTTTTCTTTAGGTAGAATATTTTTTACAAAACTCAAAAAATACCCTTTTGTAGAACTCAAAGTCACAAATCTAAACATATATTTTTTTTCGTAATTTGATTATTTTTAATATATTTTATTAATTAAAAATCGCAAGTAGATTTTTCAAGTTAAAAAGAGGTTGATTCAAAATTTAAAAAAATATATTAAATGATATGAAAAAAATAAAAATAAAATATTTTTCAGGAGATGAGAGAATCTTCTTTAAAAGGGTTTTTTTTTGTTAATGATAAATTTAGTAATAAAAAGATGATGCTGAATGAAAACTGTCAAATTTAGATATGTTGGACTTCAAAATATTATAACGAAAAAAATATACATCAAAATTTTTAAAAAAATGAACACTCCATATATGTGTTCTCTATTTGGAAAAAAATAATATAAAAAAATGTATGTTTTCATTTTTTTTGGTGATGCCAACTAGAACCCCTAACTTTTTAGTATTTTTTTAGCAATGAAAAATTTGTCTTTGAGTTTATGAAACAAATATTATTTTTTTCCAAACAAATTTAAAAAATAATACACATAAATTTCATTAATATTTCTACATTTGATCAGTTTACATTATTTCAAAATTCAATTTAGAAATGCCACTTTTATATGGTCAAAGATAAACAGTTTTAGTTGTGTTGATCGGTTTCTTTATAAAAGTGTGACATGGGTTTGTGATTTTACCCACAAATCATAACCAAACTAAGAAGTAGGATTTAACACAAAATATTAGAATCGATCAATGAAACATACTACAACATTAGCAGAACACAAAGATATTCCCAAAACACAAAGCTACCATATCCTTAATACCAAAAGCATAAAAAAAAGAAGATAACAACACCAAGAAATATCATTAACACTTCCTATACTCGAACACTTTCAGAAGAACTAATAGAGTAACTACAACACCAATACAAAAAGATATCTCTGCACCATAGACTTTTTGGACCAACAAATATCTAGAACAACAAGTTTGTCATCAATGATAAACACAACAACACATACTTCCAACAATAAATAGGTACAAAGATGCAAAATTTAAAATAATCAATAGGAACAATAAGATATAGGGTAAATATTAAAAGTTTGAGAATAGATATGGAAATTGAGTCTAGAAGAAATTGGCTATGGATCTAGGCATCACTATCCTCGAGATGTCTAATTCATATATTTTAAATAGATTCAAGATCAAGATATTGCATAGATTATCTTCATAAAATTCCAACAGAAAAGTGTTAGACTATGGGTCTAAGCCAATGCGTCTAGGGTTTTATGCTTCTTCAAAATTTGAAAATATTTGTCTCATCTTTCACTTCATGAATTTTTAATCATTATGTATTAGATTTGAATCCTATACACAACAGAGAAGGAAAATGGTGTTGGGCTTTATAGGAGTTTGACTAAGTCAAACCCTAGGTTTGAATTAACTCTACAACAAGGATAATTGAAAGAATAGCTTACCATTTTAGGGTAGATGCTAAGAGCCTTAAGGAAATGAAAAATTTAAATATTATACATTTTCTATGAATCTCCTTTCTTTTAATTCTAATGAAATTTTGATATTTTAACATGGAAAATCATACATTCCTTCACAAAATATTAATCATGGATGCCATCTTGAATGTTTAAAAATCTTAATACTTGACCACTCCTTCAATACTTTGAGAATTCCTAATTGCCTACTCAATTGAATTTTTTCATGTAGATTGAATTACTTCATGAGAGATGTCTCAAAAGAGGGGATAAGACTCTTTTGTAATCAACCCCATGACATGTGAAAATTTTCAAGAATGCCAACATTTGGAGCACTTTCCTACTCAATACTGTCAAACTATTAAAGGGTTCAAATTTGGGTCCCTTTTGGTTGGACTATGGAGATGTGTACCCTAGTCTAGGGAGACTAAGGCAGTATCAATCCTAGTCTAGGAGGACTAGGGTTCTAGGCACCCTAGCACAATTTTCTTGGACTAGGATCTATCTAAAAGAGAAAGAAACAATGTTGAGACCTCCGATTTGGTATTGGTATGAGAAGAATCAATCAACCTTAGGGGAAAGGAGGTAGAAGTACCAAAGTGAGCCCCAAATGAGTATGAAATTGTATGTGGATATAATTTACAATACTGCATTTAGCCCACACTTTAGCAGGAGTACGAACTTATTATCATACTCAAAATAAAGTATAGGATTGCATCAAAAGACTTGCACAAAGACATTAAAGAGATAAGGAAACACCAATCCCCCAAAGGCTTAGGATCTCATTGGTCTAAGATGTCAAGATAAAAGGAAAAAAATGATTATTTGTGTGCATGGAGCATGTACAAATGAGGAATAATATGGCTTATAGGTCTAGTAAGGATCTTCTTACTATGACCTATATGAGAAGAGAGAAGAGAAAAAACATGACTTCTTGGTCTAGTAAGGGTTGCTTACTATGAGTCATGTTACAAAAAGTAGAGTCAAATAGGTCTTTCAAGGTGTATTATGTTATTTTACTCAACATATTACAAAGAAAAAACACAGTCTTGCAAAATGGGTGTTGCAACATGCACCAAACATAAACATTATAAAACAAATCTTTGTCTTGAAAAGTAATATAAAAATGTGACTACAAAATGGGTGATATAGCATGCACTAAACATATCATGGTGTGTGATCAATGTGTATAAACCAAACCTTGAGGTATATGCATAAAGTGTGACATGTATTAGTGTATGTCCCCATGTTAAAGTGATTGCATATGCCTTAATAGGAGCAATTTTTTTAAGTTAAAATACATGAATCTAAAAGACAAGCATGCCATGAAAATGAAATTGATGTAGAGTCACAGGGAACTAGTGGCTATTCACCCCACTACCCATAAACCTATCAAAGTACTCTTGTCTTCACACAACTACCCTCCAAATTCATCATTCAATGTATCACAAAATTTCCTCATACAACTTCTCACATCAAATGTCCTTTTGGACTTTTTCTCATTGAGCACTTCCTACCCATCCCTAGACTTCTACTGACCTATTGACCAAAGTTGACCAAGTTGGCTTATATATGCCTAACAAGATCAATGGCCTTACAAATGGGTCCAAACCAATGCAAAACCACACAAATTGGTCTCGGTAACCTTATTAAATGCAAAAAATGACTCATGATACACCATGATCCTTCATGATCCCTCATGATGTCCATATGGTGCCCCTACACCATACTCCCCAGGCAGAAAAATCAGAAGCTCCACTTGAGATGAGCTCTTCCAAATAAGTTCCATGCTTCTTGATGTCTTGCTCATCCATCCACACTGGTTCACAACATATTGCTTATAGAGATTTCTCCTAGTCTTCTTGATAGCTTTAGTATCCAAGACACATTCAAGTTGCATGGGTTGGCTAGGTGGAAGACCATGAGCAACTCCGCATCATCCTCTATTGTATACCTATTTTATCACCTAAAACAACACGACATTTATAGGGCATAAGGTCTGCAACATTGAATATTAGTGAGAGACCAATTTCAGGGGGTAATTCAGTCTCATGAGAATTAGGATCAAACTTGTGAACAATTCTACATGGACCAATTTTCTTCATCATGAGTTTAGTGTATTTCCCCTTTGGCAACCTCTACTTCTTTAAGTGTGCCCATAATAGATCTCCCACTTGGCATTTCACATCCCTCCTCTTCTTGTCTATATGTTCCTTATACTTGATAGTATTCTATTGAAGTGTAGTCTTCACCTGATCCGTAATTTCTTTGATGGCTTCTACAAAACTTTCTCCTTGTGCAATGATTCTTCCTTCATTAGGTAACTCTAGGAGCTCCATAATCCCCCTAAGATTCATCCCATAAACTATTTGGAAATGACTCTTCCCATTACTTCTTCTATTAACTAAGTCATTATAGGCAAATTCTTCTTGGGGAAGGATTGCATCCCATACTTTACCATGTTGTATGGTTAGACACCTTAATAGGTTACCAAGAGACCTATTGATCACCTCTCTCTACTCATCTATCTGTGGATGGTAGGAAGAACCAGAGGATAAGTTTGTGCCCAAATTCCTCCATAGGTCCTTCAAAAATGACACACAAACTTCATATATCTATCTGACATAATGCTAGAAGGAAGTCTATGAATCCTCACTACTTCTCTAAAGAAGATTTCTACAATATGGGAAGCATCATTGGTGCTCTTACATGGCAAAAAATGAGTCATTTTAATGAACCACTACAAATACATTGTCATACCCCTTTTGTGTCCTTGGTAGCCCCATCACAAACTCCATCCTATTATTGTACCATGGTTTGCTAGGAATGGGTAAGGGTTGATACAAACCTGTATTTGTAGTTGCTCCTTTATCTCTTTCACACACCACACAAGAATCCACAAATCTCCTTACATTTGTGTACATCCTAGGCCAGTAATAGTGTCTATTGACTTGTACGAAAGACCTATCAAGGCCAAAGTGGCCGCCTAAACTCCCACATTGCTTCTCCCAGATGATATTATCCCTAATTGAACACATAGGGATGCATAGTTGACTACCCTTGAACAAAAGTCCATCTTGAATTAGGAATTCAGAATACTCCACATGATATTGGCTAGAAAAATATGAACATACCTTGTACACCTCCTTAAAATCTGCATCTTCATCATACATGGCCTTTAGGCAATCAATTTCCACAATCTGCAATTGTACCTCCTGCACTGTTATCACCCTCTTACTCAAGGCATCTGCCACCTTGTTGGCTTTCCCTTTATTGTGATTAATAGTGAAGGTATAGGCTTTGATGGATTCTACCCATTTGATATGTTTGTGACTCAACTTGTCCTGAATATTGAGGAAACATAGGGCCTGATTATCTGTGTAAACATTGAAATCTTTGGATAGGAGGTAATGCCTTCATTCCTTGAGGGCTTGTGCAAGTGCATATAGTTCTAAGTCATAAGATCAATACCTTCTCTCGGCCTCATTTAACTTCTCACTAAAGAGGGCAACTAGCCTCCCTTCTTGACTTAAGACTGCTCCTATGGCCATATTACTAACATCACATTCAATTGTGAAAAGTTTATTAAAATCAAGAAGTATGAGAACAGGTTGTTGAGAAACTTTTACCTTCAATGTTTCAAAATCCTTGTCTGCTACCTCTGTCCAAGAAAACTTGCATCTTTTTCCTCCTTTGATGGTCTCAAACATAGGTGCGCAGATTTGACTAAAGTTCCTAATGAACTTCCTATAAAAGGTAGATAGGCCATGAAAAATCCTAACCTCTCCCATGGTCCTAGGAGTTGGCCAATTCACAATGGCCTCAACCTTAGAAGGGTCCATCTTAAGATGTCCCTTAGAGATGACAAACCCCAAATATACCAATTCTTGCTTCGTGAACTCACACTTCTCTAAGTTTATGAGTAGCTTCTCCTCATGTAGTTTCCTCAACACCAAATCCAAGTGTCTTAGGTGGTTCTCTTTGGTCTTACTAAAAATGACAATATCATCTAGGTATACCACAACAAATTTTCCTATAAAAGGCTTAAGAAGTTCATTCATTAGTCTCATGAAAGTTCTAGGGGAATTACTAAAGCTAAAAGGCATTACCATCCATTCGTCTTCCGCTCATCACCTTCCCTTATCCTAATTTGGTGATATCCATTTTTCAAGTCTATTTTGGTGAAATAGAAAGACCCTCCAAAATAATCCATTTGATCTTGTATTATTGGCATGGGAAATCTGTACCTTATGGTGATCTTATTGACATCCCTTGAGTCTGTACATAGGCTCCATTTTTCATCCTTTTTAGGTGCCAAGATAGTTGGTATTGCACATGGACTAAAAGTCTTCCTAATCAGACCTTTATCAAGCAAATCCTGCACCTACCTAGCAATTTCTTCATTTTGAGTGAGAGTCATTTCATATGTAGCTTTGTTGGGTAAGGTGGCTCCAGGGATGATGTCTATGTGGTGACTTATATCCCTAATAGGTTATAGAGAGTTTGGCATGTCCTCTTTTACCACACCTTCATATTTCTACAACAACTTCTTTACTTAAAGGGGAATAGCCTTCTCCTTGACCTTAAACTAATCTTCCATGTCCTTGGGCTTTAACACCAAATTAAATACAATGTATTCATCTTTTAGAGTCTACACCATCTCCTTCTCTCCAGCCAACATAATCCCTAATTCATTCTTCCTATCACCCACATTATCAGGTAAAGGATTCAAGGTAAATGACTCACCATTCTTTGTGATGGTGTATGTGTTCTTTTGTCCATCATGTTGAGCCTTTAATTCATACTACGATGTCCTTCCATAAATCAAATGACATGCATCCATCTCAATAATATCAAATAGTATCCTATCCTTATAACCTCCTATATGAAAATCAACCCAAGCTTGTTCATCAACAAGAGTTTGTTTCCTTATTGGTAGCCCTAAAACCTTATAAGGAAATGGGTGAGGTAAAATTTTCAAATTCATTTTTTCTACCATTTCAAGAGACACTAGGTTATTAGTAGACCCAGAATCAATGATTACCTTACATATCTTTCCTCTTGATTTGCAAGTCGTTCTATATAGAGTTTTCCTCTGTGGGGGTTCTTGAGAAGTTGGTACCTTCAACAAGGTTCTCCACATCATGAGACTTTATCCTACCTCTACATTTGTGCCTCTGGATGGTGAGTTCACAGTTTGGAAATCCTCCTCTTGGACCAACTGGGTCCTCCTTTCTCCTCCTTGGGTATTGGTCTAGTTTTTATTAGGAATCCTCTTTGTAGAATGTCCTTCCCTTCCACAAGTGTAGCATCTCCCAATGAAATTTCCACTGCCTCTTCCTGATCCTCCAAATCTCCCTTTATCATTAGATTGTTTCCCCCTAAAGTTGCCTCTGAAATTTGTGCCTCCTTGCTGCCCACCTTGGCTAGATTCCCCTTGTGTCTTTTGAGGTTGACCTCTTCCACAAAAACATCCCCTTCCTTTGAAGTTTCTTCCTCCTTTTCCTCTACCATTTTGGTCCCTCTTCCTCCTTAATTTCTCCTCTGTGCTAAGTGCCAATTGGAAGCACTTGCTTACTATGTTAGGGGCTAGGATGCTAATCTCATCTTGAATTCTATACTTCAATTCATTGAGGTACTTTGCCACCCTTTCTAGTGCCTACTCATGGTGCTTGGTTCTAAGACTTGGTTTGTAAAACTCTTCTATTTATGCACTTACATCAAGGTCTTTTTGCCTCAGACATTGCATCTTCCTATAGATTTGGACCTCATAGTCTACTGGTACAAATGTGCCTTCACTCTTGCTTACATCCTACCCCAAGATGTTGTCATTTTTCTTCCTCCCTTCACCCTATCCCCTTGCAAGCAGTTCCACCATGTGAGTGTTGCTCCCTTAATTTTGGACTTGACAAATGTAACCTTCTTGTTTTGTAGGATCTCCCTACATTCAAAATAGTTGTTCATTGCTTCTATTCAATCTATGACTTCTTATGCATCTCATGCCCCACTAAACATAGGGAAATCATCCTTGCAACCTAAGGATCTTCGACTGGCTGCATTAGAACTTCCACAAATGCTTTCTGATCTGCAATAAATTCCACCTCTTACCTTGGGGTTTCTCCCTTTGTCCCCACCTTACCTTCTCCATCAAATTCGCATTCTCCTTCCTTCCCTTTTCCTTTAGCCTTTTCCAACTCCTTTACTCTGGCTTAAAACATCTCCTCAAACACCTTCTTTACAGCCTCTCGTGACATTGACTTAGGAGATATTTTGTTAGCCTCTTCTTCACTTCATTTTGCTGACATACACTAAGATCACCTATCCCAAATGACCTAAACCTGGCTCTGATACCACTATGATGTAGAGTCACAAGGAACTAGTGGCTATTCACCCCACTACCCACAAACCTATCAAAGTACTCTTTTCTTCACAAAACTACCCTCCAAATTCATCATTCAATATATCAAAAACTTTCCTCATATAAGTTCTCACATCAAATGTCCTTTTGGACTTCTTCTCATTGACCACTTCCAAGCTGTCCCTAGACTCATATTGACCCATTGACCAAAGTTGACCAAGTTGGCTTATATATGCCTAATAGGATTAATAGCCTTACAAATGGGTCCAAACCAATGCACAACCACACAAATTGGTCTTGAGGACCTTATTAAATGCAAAAAATGACTCATGATACACCATGAGCCTTCATGATCCCTAACCATAAGAAAATCAAGGAAAATATCACAAGACATGAAATAACACATAACAAGTCTACTATTTTGGGTATGCATGTGTGTAAGATGTATAATGTATATCAATAATCATTGCTATAAATTTACCTAATCCCCAAAGGTAGTCAAACTCTGAGAACAATGGGAGAAAAGAACATAAGATAAACAACACGAGTATATTTGGGTCAATATGGAAGATACCAAAAAGATCTCCATGCTTTGTATCATCTCCAATTATACAACACAAAATATTATTTACAACAAGATCACATTTATGATATAATACATGTATACAACATATAGAAGAACTGAAATACAAATAGAGGAATGTTATGATTGGATCCATACTTTTTTTCCTTACACCAATGAAGCAACAAGGGTCTTCCAAAAAGAGATTAATAAAACACAAAGACACACCAAGCATCACATTATGAGGATAAAATTACATGCAACCAAACATGGAAGAGAACATACTTACATGAGTGATCTAGTCTAGTAGATCATCCACCTTCTAATAATGCTCAACATCATTTAGAGATGGTGGATAAGACATTGAAGGATCCACAACTAGTATAGTAGATGGACCTATTTCTAGTTCCAAACAAGGACCATGGACCAATGATGAATCACTATGTGTGTTGAGGAAGAGAAGAAAGTTAAATCTTTTACAAATATTGAAGATAATTAATGATTAATCTCAACAACTTCATAAATATCATTAAAATAATTAACACTCTTATTAGTATTATCAACATCATCATCCAAATTAATCACAATGGGAAATCTCATGTTCGGAGGAAATGAAGAAGAATAATCATTTTGCATTGACTACTTCAACCTTTGGTGAGGGTAACCAAGATAATGCTTCTTTCTAGGATTATGTGAAGGTATAAAAAGTGAGACAAGCTCAACATTTGACTACTTGGGAGAAGAGAGATTTTGGGTATCAAGCTCATTTCCCTTGAAACAACATCTTCATTGGTGTTCTCTCACACTATAATTTTACTTGTTACAACTAAAATTTTGTGTGGAAGAAAGTTGAGGATCGATCAACATTGGTTCATTTTCTTCCTTTTATATAGGAGATGGGAGAATGGAAGAAACCACACTTGGTGGAGAGATACAATATGTTTGGAATTTATCTTTATCCTCTATAGGATTTGAGAAGTGGAACTGTAACACATATAGGAGTAGTAGAAAGAGTGGGAAGAAGTCCAAGTCTATGATGTTAAGCCAAAATAGTTATGCCCAATCCATAAACTATTCTTCATTAGGAATAATAATCAAAGTGGACCTTGAAGGTTTACTTGAGGCTGATATCCTATTTGTTTGGTACTTTTGATAGGATAAGTTCACGTGACACCTTGTCAAGTTTATAAATGTTGATTTTTTGGAGGCCAAAAGCAATAAAGTGTGAAGTTTCCATGATTGGATAATGGTTGAGAAATACTATTATTAATCATTATAAATTGCCCATTGCAAAGGAAATTCAAATATTTATTAATGCTAGAAGGGATAACTTTTATGGAATCTATCTAAGGATGTCTCAACTTCATGTGAAATTGGTCATGGTAGGTGTAATGACAAATGTAAGATCTTTGCATATAGTGCCAACTTTAACAGGAAAGGTTATGGAACCTATAGTGGGACAAATGAAACAATAAGGCTCCTTAATCACAAGACCAAATTTATCATATTTATCTTGATGAAATTATTATGTATAGAGTTTCTCTTTCATCAAAACACTCACCATATATACTTGATCAATTAGCACTCCACATGAGAGTTTGTCTTTAATCTATGCAGTAATATATAATGATCCATCAAGTACTTTTATGACATCTCTTGAGTCAAAGGTAACACCAACATCACACTTAGGCTTTTATTTCTTAATCAAACTCACAACATTGTGTCTTCATTAGATATATCATCAATAGATATAAAGCCTATATCAATATGCTCAACAATATTGATAGAGTGGGAAGGCAAAAGATTGGTAAATATTTGAAAAAAATTATTAAGAGGTGCCACAAATTTATTTCCTTTATCCTTCACACCATTTACCCCTATAGTATTAGAATCAATAAGATCTTGAATTTCATGTTTTAAAGAAACATGCTTCTCAGTATCATGCCTAGTTTGATGATGAAATTGGCTAGAGGCTTTTCGATCAAAAGAAGGAGGAAAAAGCTTGTAAGTATCTATGAGATGAATATGAAGAAGTATATTGACATAATTATTAATAAATTTAATCATGATTCTATGCAAATATTCATAAAGAGGAGTGAAATTGCGATGCCAAAATTTTGACTTGAAAAAATGGCTACAATAGGAGTTATGGTTGTGTCTTGTGAATGAATATGATTAGAGAAATTGTTAGTATTGGTCTTGATGAAGTTTTTGTTTTTGCTTTTCTAAATTTTTGAAACTTTTTATGAGAATCTTCATTCCTATCGATTATTGCCAAATGTGTAGAGGGTTCATATTGAATCACTTGAAGTTGATAATTATGAAGTGTTATTTCGAATTGTGTGAAAGATGCATATTTATATAACATAAGCTCATATCTAATTTCCTTTTGCAAATTGTTCATAAAAATCTTTTTAACATCACCATCAAGTACATGATAAGAAATTTTTGCATTCAAATATTTATATCTTCTAATGAAATTAGTTACTTTTCTTTATCATGTTATTTACAATGCATTAAATCAATCAAATTAACTTGTGGGACAACATTACTTTGAATGTATCAAATGAATGCATCAAACATTTGTTAAAATGTATCAATTGAATAACTAGGAAAGGATAAAAACCATCTGAATCTTTATCTCTTAAGAAATGAGGGAATAATTTTGTAAGGGATATTTGGTCATACTAGAAATCACTACACAAAGTGGAAAATGTTTTCCCTTGAATGTAGAGGTCACCCTATCCATTATAGTTTTATGAATGAGGACCTCAATATGTTGTGGAAAGGAGTGTGAGGGATGGAATTTCAAAGTGGGCTAGTGGTGAAATTTGTAGGAATGGTAGATTTGGATCAAATAATGCTACCTAGTTATTTTTGTAGAGATGAAACATTTTGCATCAAATTGTTTATGGTGGCTTCAATGGATGAATTATATTAATAAATGTTAGATTGTGAGGGAGGATTTTTCAAGGTGTGGTATGATAGGTAGGTGGAACATTATTGTAGGTAGGTGGAGGACATAGTTTCAAAACAAGTAGAAGATTATTTCCAGGTGACACATACACATATTGATCGATAGGATTCCCCTAAATACAAACATGTGTACCACTAACATTGTGTGTAGTGGTACCTATGATGGAAGATGCATATGAATGCACATTAGGTAGAGATTTAGGAGTAGGAATAGAAATCTCAAATTGGTTTTGGTGAATGGAATTCCAAAGCACCTCAACACAACTAGCCAACTTTATAGTGTTTTCATCCACTATGTGACCTATACCATGTAATACTTCCACACCATGAACCAACCTCCTTAAATCATTAATGAAGGGGACTACCTCTCCACCCAAGTTTTCTTTACTCACAAATTATTGAAAACTTTACCATTTATTTTCAATCTTCCCCAATTGTTCATTAGATACTTAATTTGAAGAGTCATCCTTATCATGAGAAGCATGAAGGGAATGACTCTTAATAATGTTAGGCGTAGTAGGTGCTCAATTAAGAAAAGAGGATTCAACGAATCTCCTAGGGAATAAGTTAACCAAATCAAGGTCAACATCCTTAGTGTTTAAACCTTGAGAAGTCATAAGTGTATAACTTATTCTCACCAAGATGTTAGATTTGTGACAATAGATAATGTAACTCAAAACAAAAAAGGCAAATCTAATGGAATAGGTTTATGATCTCAATTCCTCTTATAGAATTGTAAATCAAAGTGAAAGCATTTGCAATGAAGCAATAGAAAATAGTAATAGAATGGTAAATTAATCACTTAATTAAGAAAACTGAGCTATAGAAATGATTAATTTCAACAAAATGATATGCAATTAAACTTAGATTTGAACATCCAAATCAAAAGTTATGTAAGCAATATTTAGTTAACCAAAATTTATTGTGTTGGAATGGGGTTCACTAGCCTAAACATGCAATCTAGGAAGCAAAACCATTCACATCAGCATAGACTAAAGAACAATCAATAGGCCCAACTATAAATCCTTTATAGAGCTAGGCACTTTGATTGATTATTCCTTTGTTGTGCTATTGGCATGATTTGATAAGATGAAATGATAAAGTGTAGGAACTAGGTATTAATATGCAAAATTAATAATAATCAGCATGAACAGTAAGTTATAGAATAGAAATTTTGAAATAACATCTAGAATAGAACGAGTGTCTAAAATTTGAGCCTAGAAGTATAAGACTGTAAGGCTAGGTGTCACTATCGTAGGGGTTTCCGATGCTAATATAATAAATGGATTCTTAATCAAGATTCCACCAACATTATCTCCTTGAAATTTTGTTGGAAAAGTGTCAAACTACAATGCTAACCCATACAATC
This sequence comes from Cryptomeria japonica, assembly GCF_030272615.1. NCBI lineage: Eukaryota > Viridiplantae > Streptophyta > Pinopsida > Cupressales > Cupressaceae > Cryptomeria > Cryptomeria japonica. Next base: position 74,191,913 of record NC_081408.1, on the reverse strand, counting down.
CATAGTTTTCTACTTATTTAGAGTATATATCTCTTTGTTGTAGTCTACACTTTATTAATTTGCAATCCTTTTTTGTGAAAGTTGAATCCTACATATAAAAGAGAGAGAACATGGTGTTGGGATCTATAGAGATTTTCCCTTAGTCAAACCTCAAGTTGGAATTAACCCTAAAATAAGGATAATGGGAAAGAAAGCTTACCCTTGTAGAGTAGAGGTTGAAAACCTTCAGGAAATGTAGAATTAAAATTGTATAGCTTTTTCATAAATCTCCTTGCCTTAAATTCTCGTGAAAGGTTGATGTTTCTTGGTGGAACATCATGCATGACTTCACATAAATTTAATCATGGAGGCCATCTTGAATGCTTTAAAATATAAAAGCTTGACCTCTCCTTCATGCCTTGAAAATACCTATTTGCTTGCTCAATAGAAGTTCTTGACGTAGGTCAGAATCAAATTTTGCTAAAATTTAAAGTGGATAGTGAAGAATGAAGTGTTGACAAAAATTTGTAGATTTAATTTCAAATCTATATGAGACCAATTCTTTATAATTATTCTTCCCTTACATTAATATAAATGATTGTAATTTACTTATGTGGGAGAGTCTTGTATCTTTCAAGAATTTTTTGTTGTTGTTACTCTATTGATAATCAATGTATCCTATATAAATATGGGTTTTTGCCATGTGAATTATAATTAAAAAGGTAGCTAAACATCGCATCTGTAAACATTCAAATGAAATATTCATGTTGTGACATTGTCTATATAGTAAAATAATGACAAGACATTTTTTTCACACTTATTAAATAAAGTAAACATCAAAACATAGTGGGTTTTGATCTTTTACATAAATATAAAAGAAATGTCTTTATCATTGCTTTTTAATTCGCTGCTGAACACTGAATGGTCTCATCAGGCAGAAGTAGTACGCTGCATTTTGTTTTATGGGACAATTGAAACGTACAAATACGACTGCGAGAATGAGGTTTTCCTCGGTAGATTTGGAAGTCTCGCACCTGACAGACAAACATAACGTGCATGATGTGTTTGAGGTATTTACTGAGGGGCCAGTTTTCCCTGTTTGAATACTGATGCTTAAAACATTAGGATGTCATAATATGTATGACATTTGCAGCCCATATTATTTGTCTCGTATTATTAGGACTATTTGCGGAGCGGCCAGTGATCCCTCTTTGAATTCTCATGCTTTAAACTCTGTGGGTGACATATGCAGCCCATGTTATTCTTCCCGTATTGCTTGGAGCGGCCAGTGTTCCCTCTTTGAATACTCATGCTTAAAACTCCACGCATGACATTTGCTTGAATATTCAGCTATTGGGAAAGGCAGATAGACATCATTTACAGCTATTGGGAAAGGGAGATAGACATCATTTACAGCTATAGCGGAAAGGGCAGCTAGAGAGAGTTCGTTAGTAGGTGTTTGGAGTTGGAAGGGATGTACCTCCAGTATTTGCAATCTCGAGAAAGTTTTAGTTCTTATTGCACAACATCATAAAAATTATTTGTGCTTTTTTTAAATCCACCACTTCCATACATAATGTAAAGTCTTTATGGGATCTTTTTGAAATCTCTTTTAAGGAAATGAAATATACCAACATGAGCTATTCAAAATTCAATAGTTATGTTTACTTGAAGAAATGATAAGAAAGTGTTGTATTTGAAAATCACTTTTGATTGCTTAAATTATTTTATAGGAAAGAGATTGGTGGCAATAAAGTGGGCTCCATAGTTGCACATTTTGAATCATCCTTCTATAAGTGGCTTTCTAAATCATTGTGGGTGGAATTCAATGACATAAGGTTTAAGATCTGGGGTGCGACTCTTAACTCTTCCAATGCAATTTGAGCAAAGCTCAAATGGAAAGTTTTCCCAAGAGCTCAAGATGGGAGTGGAAATAAAAAGAGAAATGAAAAGGATGGATCTTTCACTAAGGAGGATATTAGTAAAGCAATTAGAGTCATAAAGATAGAAGTGAAGAGAACATGATTAACTGAGAGGGAGACAAGGGAAGGGGTTTGAATCAGCAATGAAACTTTGACAAAAATGACAAATCTAATGGAATAGGTTTACACTCTCAATTCCTCTTATAAAATTGTAAATCAAAGTGGAAGTATTAGCAATGAAGCAATAGAAAAATAGTAATAGAATGGTCAATTAATCACTTAATTAAAGAAAATGAGTTATAGAAATGATTAATTTCAGCAAAATGATATGCAAATAAACTCGGATTTGAACATCAAAATCAAAAGTTATGTCAGCAATATCTAGTTAACCTAAATTTCTTGTGGTGGAATGGAGTTCACTAGCCTAAACATGCAAACTAGGAATCAAAACCATTCACATCAGCATAGACTAAACAACAATCAATAGGCCCAACTATAAACCCTTTGTCGAGCTAGGCACTTTGATGGGTTATTAATTTGTTATGATATTGGCATGATTTGATAAGATGAAATGTTAAAATGTAGGAACTAGGTATTAATATACAAAATTGATAATAATCAGCATGAACAGTAAGTTATAGAATAGATATACAAACAGTGAGAACAAGTTTTGAAATAGCAGTCAGAATAGAACCAGTGTTTGAAATTTGAGCCTACAAGTATACAACTATGAGGCTAGGTGTCACTGTCCTAGATGTGTATGATGCAAATATTATAAATTATGGATTCCAATTTAGGCCGTCACCTATATACAAGAGGTGCCATTCCTGAAACTAGACTAGCTCTCAATCTTATCAAACTAATCAATCTTATCGAATTAAATCAAACTCTATCAATCATCACATCCAGGACCACATCATCGTGATCGAAGAACTCAAACATTCATCAATCAACGTTTGCAGACATCACATCATTTCTAATCAGCAAATCAATTTTGCAACAATCCAAATAGTCCAAAGGTCAATTATCTCAATTGATCTCCCGAGGGGGCATGATCATATCACAATTTACCAATCAATGTTTGGGGCATCCTATCAAGCCAACACCATCATCAAAATGAGATTATTCTGAGAATCAACTCGTCATCACACCTTGCTTCAAAGAGGGGTAAAATCTACACACCTAAAAAAGGTTTGAAGATAATTAATTGAATAAGAAATTATTTAATTAATCCCCCTTCCCAATTTAATTGAATTCATTAGTAATTTGATTAAATCCCTTTCATCTGCTTATTAATAAATCTAGGGATTTATTTAATAGGTTCATCTCAATAGTCCCCTTGGATTAATTAATCCAAATTAGTCCCCCCCCCATTTAACTCATTTCTTTTAATTCCCTAATTATTTAAAACAAATCAATTTATGAGTTGTTGAAAGTTAATTAACCTTTTCCTATTATTTCAATTTTTAAATTCAAATTACCCACATGCCTCCTAACTTCTAACCATCCTCTAACCTAACCCATTGCACCTAACCCTGGGTTTAACTAACCCTATCCTATCTTGCACATCCTAACCTCCTTAGCCTAACCTCCTACGGTGTGGATATTCTCACCTTGAGACACATGACACTTATGCCAGATGTCTCCTCCCTTGGACACTTGCCCTCTTATGAGAAAGGCTCCTTGACACTTCAAAGAGGGGTAAAATCTACACACCGAAAAAGCTCTGAAGATAATTAATTGAATAAGAAATTTTTTAATTAATCCCCCTTCCCAATTTAATTGAATTCATTAGCAATTTGATTGAATACCTTTCATCTACTTATTAATAAATCTAGGGATTTATTTAATAGGTTCATCTCAATAGTCCCCTTGGATTAATTAATCCAAATTAGTCCCCCCCATTTAATTCATTTATTTTAATCCCTAATTAATTAAAACAAATCAATTTAAGAGTTGTTGAAAGTTAATTAACCTTTTCCTATTATTCAAATTTTCAAATTCAAATTACCCACATGCCTCCTAACTTCTAACCACCCTCTAACCTAACCCATTCCACCTAACCCTGGGTTTAACTAACCCTATCCTATCTTGCACATCCTAACCTCCTTATCCTAACCTCCTATGGTGTGAATATTCTCCCCTTGAGACACATGGCACTTATGCCACATGTCTCCTCCCTTGGATACTTGCCCTCTTATGAGCAAGGATCCTTGACACTTGTCACCATAGAGATGACAATTGTCCTTCCCTCCAACCTCTTTTCCAACCTCCTCCAATTTCGACCCTTGATATCTTCGGATTAATCTCGACCATTGATTCCTTCCACCTTAGTTTTGGCTTTGCAATTCCTATAAGTATCCCCCATTTTGGAGCACAAAGGATCCCATCTCAAGCATTGTTATTATAGGCATATCATTTATAGAATTCTAGTTTAGCATTGTTATCATTTATTGCATCTTAGATCTAGCTTAATTTGATCATCTTCTAGCATAATTGCTTAATCATATAGCATAAATCCATCTCTCATCTAGCTTAATTACATCATCATTTAGCATAATCATGCATATCATTAGCATAATTAGCTTCTTGGATCAATCTAGCATAATCATACATTCATCTAGCTTGCACATCATATCATTTTAAATCCTCTATCTTGGTGTAGTCAAGTCGCTGGGGTTTCTCATCTAGATTTGAGAGAAAATCCACACTCGCATCTCTTAGGAGGCGATAGGTTGCTTTGCCATGGTTTATCTTTCATTTGATTTTACTTTGCTAACCATGCTTGTAATGATCTATTGAGTTTTTGTGTTGTAGTTGTAGGTACCCTACTTCACACTCACGACACCACCAACATTATCTCCTTGAAATTTTATTGGAAAAGTGTCAAACTATGGTGCTAACCTATACAATCCATAGTTTTTTGCTTCTTTAGAGTCTATATCTCTTTGTTGTAGTCTACACTTTATTAATTTGCAATCCTTCTTTGTGAGAGTTGAATCCTACATATAAAAGAGATAGAACATGGTGTTGGGCTGATTAGAGATTTACCTTGGTCAAACCTCAGGTTGCAATTAACCCTTAAATAATGATAATGGAAAAGAAAGATTTCCCTTATAGAGTAGAGGTTGGAAACCCTAAATAAATGTAGAATTAAAATTGTATACCTTTTACGTAAATCTCATTGCCTCGAGTTCTCATAAAAGGTTGATGTTTCTTGGTGGAACATCATGCATGACTTCACATAAAATTAATCATGGAGGCCATCTTGAATTCTTTAAAATATAAAAACTTGACCTCTCCTTCATGCCTTGAAAAAACCTATTTTTGTGCTCAATAGAATTTTTTGATGTGGCTCTGAATCAAAATTTGCTAAAATTTAAAGTAGATAGTGAGGAACGAAGTGTTGACAAAAATTTATAGATTTGGTCTAATCAATTCTATACGAGACCAATTATTTATAATGATTATTCCTTTACATTAATATGAATGGTTATAATTTACTTGTGTGCGAGATTCTTATTTCTTTTAAGATATATATATTTTTTATTGTTACTCTATTGATAATCAATGTATCAAATAAATATAGATTCTTGACATGTGAATTATAATAGAAAGGACAGCTAAACATCACATCTAGAAATATATGATCAAAATGAAATATTTATTTTGTGAAATTTTCTTTATAGAAAACTTAAAAACGGCATTGGCTATGCAGCCTTTTAAACAACACTGCATAGCCAATGCCCATAGGCTAGGCCTCTGAGCCAGTACACCATTGGGAACCTCCTTTTCCCTGCAAGTATTCTGTCCAGTCTAGGCCCACACCATCGCTCTCTCGTCGAAAATGCATATGTCGGACGGTGGAAGTTTTTAATAGGACCCCCACGCTAGCCCACCAAGATTTTGGCAGGGTACGCCACCTTCCCATGAGACATTACAAAAAAATATTTATATTTTTGACAAATTTTATTTTATATTTAATATATTTTATTTAAAAAAAAATTAAATAGTTTTTTATATTGCTTTTTGAATATATATATATATATATATATATATATATATATATATATATATATATATATATATATATATATATATATATATATATATATAATTGTATTTTATTTATATAATATATTTTACGTATATTATAATTTTAAATTTTTAAATATATTTTAAATTATGTATATTTTACTTAATAAATTTAAAAATATTTTCTTTATTTTTTTTATTTTTAATGAATATTTATATTATATTTTTTATTTTTTAATCTATTTTAATTATATTACATTTTTTTTTAAATGTTTAATTATTTATGTTTATTTTTTTAATATATTTTAATTTTATTATATTATATTTAATTATATTATATTATATTATTACACTTAACAATTTATTTATGTTTATTTGTGAAATATAAATGTCATTGCATATTTAGATGATCACCCTAATTTCACGCTTCTCATAATTCTACACAGAAATTCCAAATTACTCCTAAATTTTTACAACTTGGCAAATCCCCTACTTATAACTAAGGTTTTAGGGCCACATCATCAAACATGATGCCACATCAACATGCTTTTTTCCAAGGTGTCCAAAATAGCCCAATAGTCGTACATAAGGGGCCTCCATATTTGTGCAACTGATGTGGCATCACATGATTGGTTGCTTTTTATAACTAAGGGTACATTTCATTAAAATATGGGTATTAAAGTCACAACTATTGTTGCAATGTTATAAAAAAAATTAGACCTTAAATCAACAAGTATGGGTATTAAATCAACAATTTTTATCACCTTTTTTTTAACAACATTGCACCAATAGTTGTGACTTTAATACCCAAATTTGAATGAAATGTACCCTTAGTTCTAAAAAGCAACCAATCATGTGATGCCACATCAGTTGTACAAGTATTGGGGCCCCTTTTGGATGACTATTGGCCTCACCTTTTTGGGCGGGTTTCAACACCTTGGCAAAAACAATGCTAATGTGGGCATCATATTTTATGATGTGGCCCTGAAACCTTAGTTATAAGGAGGGGACTTTCCAAGTAAGCTACTCTAAAAATTTGAGAGTAATTCAAAATTTCCATGAAATATTATGAAAAACACGAAGTTAGGGTGCATAACTACTGGATCCTCTTGCCTAGAATTGGGAGACATTTTTAACCTTTTTAAAAAGGTATTTATAAATTTTTCAATATTATTCTAAATTTGATCAATAAAATTATAAAAAGATGGAAAAAATAATTATAAAGGTAAATTGATAAAATTTCAGAATATATTGTATTAATAAAAATTATAACAAAACATCTAAATATTTTGTTTGTTAATAAATTACACTGAAAACGCATTTTATTATGATTGTCTTACTTGACCAGTACAATCATTGAGTTAGGCTCCATAATTTTCTCTTGTTGAATGGAGTTAAAAAGTTAATAGTTAACTTCAAATAGTTAACTAATATTGAGCATGAATTTTAATTTTCCCTCAATCAATTCAGGGAGATAAAGGGGAAGAGAACTTCATTGTCTCAAATCACTCTTAAGTCACCTGAAGGAAACTAATTCACCACTTTCCATTAGTTAAGATTGAGTAATTTGTGTAAGTTATTTTTAAAAAAAATTAATTAAAAATTCAAACATACAAAAAAAAACATTTTGAATCATGAATTTATATAGGAGAGAATCTAGTTGAGTCACTCTCAATGATAGGAGCTTAGTTGGTAAGTCTTACATGATTTATTGTTTTTTAGATCTAAGGGATACATTTCATGCTTGTCTAGTTGATGTAGCATTACATGATTTATTGTTTTTTAGATCTAAGGGATACATTTCAGTCAATTATGGATACTCACCATTAGCAATAACAACTAAGGGATACATTTCAGTCAATTATGGATACTCACCATTAGCAATAACAACTTGAAAGTCACAACTATTGGTGCAATGTTATAAAAAATATTGGACACTCATTAAATCAATAAGTATGGGTAAGCAACAAATGCTATCATAACCATTGGAACATGCTCAACTATAAGATACTTTCCTCTAGAGTAGAACAATTTGATAAATTTTATTTTTTAATATTTTATTATTTTTATTAAAAGACCAATACATTAATAATTTTAATAAATATATATAAAAACGAAAAAAAATATACATTATTTTAATAATATAATCTAATAAATTAGCATAATAATATATTAAAAATAATATACTTAAAATATATTAAAATATATATATATAATATAATTAAAATAGATATTAAATAAATAAAATATATCAAAAAAATAAAAAAATATAATATAAATATTCATTATAAAATAAAAAATAAAGAAAATATATTAAAAAGGTAATATAAAAATATATATATTAAAAACATTTAGAATCATGAATTTATACAGGAGAGGACCTAGTTGAGTCACTCTCAATGATAGGAGCTTAGTTGGTAAGTCTTCTACTTGTATAAAAGGGAGATTGATGCTTGTCTAGTTGATGTAGCATTACATGATTTATTGTTTTTTAGATCTAAGGGATACATTTCAGTCAATTATTGATACTCACCATTAGCAATAACAACTTTAAAGTCACAACTATTGGTGCAATGTTATAAAAAATATTGGACACTCATTAAATCAATAAGTATGGGTAAGCAACAAATGCTATCATAACCATTGGAACATGCTCAACTATAAGATACTTTCCTCTAGAGTACAACCATTTGATAAATTTTATTTTTTAATATTTTATTATTTTTATTACAAGACTAATACATTAATAATTTTAATAAATATATATAAAAATGAAAAAAATATACATTATTTTAATAATATAATCTAATAAATTAGCATAATAATATATTAAAAATAATATACTTAAAATATATTAAAATATATATATATATATAATATAATTAAAATAGATATTAAATAAATAAAATATATAAAAAAAATAAAAAAATATAATATAAATATTCATTATAAAATAAAAAATAAAGAAAATATATTAAAAAGGTAATATAAAAATATATATATTAAAAATTTACTCAAAATATTTTTAATAAATTTATTAAGTAAATTATGAATAAAATATATATAATTTAAAATATAATTAAAAATTAAAAAATATAATATAAATAAAATATATTAAAAACTATAATATACTGTATAAATAAAATATATTAACAAATATATATTTTAAAAATAATATAAAAAAATATTTAAAATTTTAAAATATAGTTAAATTTTTTTAAATAAAATATAAAATTAAATTTATCAAAAATGTAAATATTTTTTTTAATGGGGAACCCACGCTGGCCTGCCAACATTTTGGCGGGGCCCTCCACCTTCCAAGCAGTCTCGCAGGAGAAGATGGGGGGCCCCGCCAAAAAGCTGGCGGGCTAGCGTGGGGTTCCCTATTAAAAAACTTGCACTGCCCGGCACAGGCATTTCCGACGAGAGAGAGGAGGGGGTGTAGGGCGGGGTGTGGGGCCCAGACAAAAATAACGTGCATGACGTGTTTGAGGTATTTGCGGAGCGTTCAGAGTTCCCTGTTGGAATACTCATGCTTAAAACTCCGTGGATTACATTATACTTATGCTGAAAACTCCGTGGATGACATTATCCTTATGCTTTAAACTCCGCGGACGACATTTCCAGCCCATATTATTTGTGTCATACTATTTTGGGGCATTTGCGGAGCGGCCAGTGTTCCCTCTTTGAATACTCGTTCTTAAAACTCCAAGGATGACAAATGTAGATTGCACCTCTTCTTTAAAGCTTAATCACACAACATGTATCTCTTGAATAAGATGTGTTATCTTATAATATATGGAACTCCACCATATCAAGGATTTGGCATCTTAACTAGTAGGGAATTTCGTACCCCAGTCCTCTCAAATAGGGACTAGAGGAGGCAGTGGCAAAGAATCATGGTCCTAGATATAGGATCTAGTCTCAAAATTGGCATATGATAATAATAGGGTATTATTGTTGGAATCAATGAACACTGAGAGGGGGGGGAGGGGGGGTGAATAAGTGTTCTGTAATTCACAAATTTATTTAACTGTTTCTTAAACCACTAGATGCATAAAAATGAAAATAAAGTGCAGAAACATAAACCAATCAACAACACAACCATAACACCAAAATTTTTACGTGGAAACCTGGAAAGGGAAAAACCATGGTGGGATTTGAACCCACAATATTATTATACTTTGATCAGGAGTATGATAATATAACAAAAAGGTGAATGCACTAGCATTTAGGCACACGGCCTAGAGCTCACTTCTTAATTAAACCTTGGAGGAGTGCCTGAACTAAAGAATATCATCTACCTATGCCAAAAAGAAGTTTTGGTTGAGCATAATCTGATTGTCTTTCTCTATTCTACTACATAGTCATATACTGAAGTAACAAATTTGTCCATTGAAGCTCATTCACTCATCACATATCAACATTTGCACATCTATCATACATTTGTAGACCATGCCAAAATGATCATACTAGTCAATCTTATATATCTACATCACCAAAATAGATCCATTCCCATGTCGACTTCCAAAAATTGCATAACATGAAACGTGTACCAACAAGTCATCTCAATTCGTCCACAAATCCATATGCGGATGTAAACAGGATGATAAAAAGCTTCAGACATGTCATCCCAGTCTCCTCAAACTCTAATTAAATCACTGAAATCATCCCAAAGATTCTACATCACACATGACACCAAAATAGCTCTATTCAACCTGAATTATCGGTTACTAGACCTTCAATCTCACTCATGTATCAACACCAGATACTAGGATTACAAAATAAGTTGTGTCAAACCTCAAATAATTTTCCTCTATTACCACAACCAAATTTATGCAACCAAAATCAAGATCTGCACACTGTACTCATACTCTATCAGATATTGTATCCCACCTTCCAAACTTATGCCTAATGATAATACAACTTCTGATAAATCAAATATACACATACCAGATATGATTTCTGGACTGAGTTGCCATCAATGAAAACTCCTAATAATCTCTCAATCATCAATCTTCATCAGAACAGTGTCTCTTGCCAACAATCTCCCCCTTTGGCATTGATGGCAACACTGTGAAAAATGACACCATACACTCAAGACTGCAAAACTTCAAAATTTCAATACATCAATAAATCAATAAGCTCCCCTTAAGAATATTCACCATTTTTCACCTCACTCTCTCCCCCTTTAAAAACAATGCCAAAGATGGATATCTACCAAAAAATTATATAAAGGAGTGTACATAGTAACTTACAAAAATTTTAAGATATCTGCAAAAATTATTTTTAGGGACAACAGGTGATCATCCCAACCCTTCTTCAAATTCTCCAAAATATTGATCGGACCACTGAGAAAATAGGTGTGCATCTCTACTCCTCTACAATTTTCCAGAACACTCTTGTTCAGAGTAGTCATTGCATCTTAGTTACTACTGATCAATGTATCTATCCAGCGAGTGATAAGGCTTCTACTTCTCCTACTCTTCCCAAAACTCTATCCTTTTCCTGATTTAAACTCTTATCAAGTATATGTTGGCAATTGACACTCATTTGGTTTCTTATGTTGTCATTGATAGAAACATAAGGAACATTGGCAACATGTTTTGGTTTGCATTCACATCCGACAAACACTCCATTAGGATCAAGGATTTCAAGTTACCAACAAACTAGGTACTGGTATAGGAAGTCAACATCATTTGGAAATCGACAAAGGGTATTGGAAGCCAACATCACTTGGAGATCCAGAAAAGGGTAGTTACCAGCAAAGCACTTTATAATTCATATATATTTGTAATGAGTTGACACGAATAATCATTTTGGTATTATCAATGTAAGCTGACATATGGCATGAATGTTTGTAAGGACATATAAGTCAATTTATTAGGTCATTTTGATATAGAACATATTAGATTAGAGTAGTGATGTAAATATTATATATGTGAGATCATTTATGTGTGAAAGCAATGTTTTGTAATGATCTGTAGATGATTTTGAGGTGCTCACAAAGTATATGTTATTTCGGCAAGGGTTTATGGTTTAAGAACCGAAACAGTTAGAGCTTTAACCAAAACTCAATTAGGCATAGAAGATGCATTATATGAGATCAGTTTTGCATTTTTGTATCTGAAATTGATTGTACTCAGTGAAACTCTTTGTGATGAGTAATGTGCCTTCCTCCATGTGCATGCCTCCATTAAATGTGTAATATCTCTTCATATAGCCAGTGAATTGATATTGTGGGTCACAAATCCGATCATGGTTTTTCCTCATTGAGGTTTTCCATGTATAAATTTCATGTGTTATGGTGTTGATTTATGTGATTGCTTTATTTATTTCAGTTATATGGTTTTATGTTTAGCGGTTGATGAGTGCATGCTTTGATAAGGTTAAAATCTTACATTCCGATAGAACACTGATTCACCCCCCTCTCAATGTTCTTGGATTCCAACAATATACCAATAACTTGAGCTTCAAAATTGCTAGTAGTGACTGATTGAGGTGCATAGGATTGAGATATGCTAGCTAACTTCCCCTCACACTCTTTTGTTTTCTTGTCAATGTCAATATTAAACCTAGACAAAATTAGATATGACTTGTATATTTGTCCACCTTCATCTAATGCATATTGTATGTTCTTCTTAGCAGTTATCAAACTCACCCTATCTCCTTTAATAATCTTCAAAATTATCCTCAATCTCATAGTAGTAAATTGAGTCAAAACTTTAGCATTTGTCACTCTCTCCAAAGACAAACAATGAGAGTCTACTACATTAAGCATGATTTCAATCTTTCCGAAGGGAGTATCATTTGTATTCGGATTGAATGATGGCAAAATTTTCTCTAATATGTTTGTCACCAAGGTTATCAACTCTTTGTCTATGGTGTGAGACTTGAGTAAGTCCTCACTTGCTTTTGCTTGAGAAAGAGTTGCTATCTTCAGTGCTTGAATAGGATATACTTAAGTCAGATAAATTGGCCCTTGAGAAATGTCATCCAAGTGAATGAAAACATGTTTTCCTTGGTCAGCTATAGTAACTCTTGCCACTGTAGCTAGAGTTGTTGGCATTGAGTTGTCATTAATGTCAACTGGTATTGTAGGAAGGTTACCAGTAGAGGTCTGTCATCTGGTATGAAGAAGTGTATACCAGTATGATGAAAGATAAATAAGATATTGAAAAGATTAACATGAAGGCTTGTCAACCGATATGGTGGAAGACAAGTAGTTATTGACTGTTAGTGACTTCACCGGTATGAGGTGAGCTGCATGTATGTGAGAGCATGTTGAGTGATAACCAATAGAACATAAACCAACCTGGAGTTTGGATGCATGTTTATGATGAAGAGGCAGAATGTTAAAGTAATCACAAACCACCAGAAGTGAAGATGTGCTACAGCTGTAGTGTGCACTACTGGTTAGCGGGAGGAGAAGGTCTCATTGGTATGAGTTTGTTGAATGTTCAAGTGTAAACTGACCTTGTGTCATTGAGTTGAGTGTATGACCATTGTGATGCCATGTGGAGTTGAGGTGGCAAACATGTAAAGGTCGATGAAACCTCCATCGACATGGTTGTTGAAATAGCTAGTTGACATTAATGAAACAACTAAAAATCACAAGATGGTAACTGACTAATGTGACTTGAGGAAGGAAGAATGACAGAGAAACATCAAGGAGTAGTTGGCATTTGGATCGAAGCAAATAAATCAAACTACAAGAAGATCTCGAGAAAGAAACAACTAAATTGTTTATGAGTCGACAGATTTCAAGGTGTTAAATCATGTACGATATTGTTGTCTTTAGCAAGTATGCATTGAGTAATGGAAAAAATGTATAGATGCATTCCTTGAGTACAGGTGATCAATCCAAGATAGACTGGATCAGATCTCATGAATATTTTGTCGAGTGAAGGACACCCTAACTGCCCCAAGTTTGAATTGATTCTTGGTGGGAAAGCTCAAGTTTAAATATGATGACTTGAGACTATGATTGATGCAGCTATAGAGTGAAGACAAGTGAAAAATTGTTGTCTGAGAGCCAAAGACATAAACACTTCAAGTGTTTATGAGCGAAGATCTGACTGATAAGGAGAAATAGAGTAAACCGGTGTAAGGAAAAACTAGTGGAGTGTGCATTGAACATAGAGGTGACAAACCAACAAAAGTTGTGCCTGATTAAGAGTGATCAAGTGTGAGTTGAAGGTGAAAAGACATTATGAGAGGGGATTTAGAAAATTTATAGTCAAATTCAAGTTGCAGAGTTGGTGGAGAGAATACAAACCGACAAGGGAGAAACCAACATAAGAGAATATTGTAAGGTTGCAAAACTTCATTTGCAACATTGATTTCATTTGTATATCTGAGATTTATATTGTTTTCACTAAGTTGTACCTTAGTGCAGGGGTTGTAGCTCCTTTAGGTTGTAGCCTATAAATTGTGCAGGGGTTGGTGCTCCTTTGAGTTGGTGCTCATAAATAAGTGATTGATGCCCTAAATATTGTAAACAGAGATTCATTGTGAGGCTGGATTGGAGCAGAGGATCTCCAACGGTGATTCTCACCGAGGTTTTTCCCACATTGGGTTTTTCTCGTATGTATCTGGTGTTGTGTGATGTATTCTTGTGCATGTGTTATGTTAATGTTTTAGTAAGTCCTTTCACACACTCTGACTACATTGTTTAAGTTACTGGTTAGCACTTGGGTATGTGTAGGATCATGGTGGGCCAAACAGGGCCTTAAGTGGCAATGAAAATCAGGGAAACAGAGTCATGCAACTTGACATAAAAATTTGAATAAGTTACCAAAATTATTTTAAAAATGTGTAACAATAGAATCTATAGAAAATTGAATTTAGTTTCTAAGCTACTAGTTGTTTTCAGAGAAAAATTAATCTATTTGACGAAAATTTGAAATTTCAATGCAGTACTACTAAAATTTCAGGAAAAAGATAAGAAGCACGTGTCTGTCTGACCACCCTAACTACAATCAAATCATAATTATTTTTTTATAAGATTTTAGATATAAGTAGAAGACTCATGTCCGGATGTGACACATATTTTTTTGTATTTTTTTTGAAATAAATAATTAATTATGATTTTTTTACTACATATTTTTAAAACATTAAAAACTTGTATGTCTGACCACCATAACTTGGTCAAAACTTTATGAAATTCAATTTTTCTTTTTTCAATCCTATAGTATACAAAGAATAGAATGTGAAAACTGTTTTGGATTCAAAAACTGTGGCACCATTTGAGAGTTATAGATATTTTTCAATTAGCCTATCAATAATAACTTTAGTTAGAATATCGCCACTTTTCAGCCCCTCATGATTCTGCACATACCCAACTATATTGTTTTATACATTACTCGTATCTTATTTTTTAGGAAAAAGACTTTAAATCACTGATTCGCCCCCCTCTTAGTGATTCATTGTGTCCAACAATTGGTATTAGAGCCTAGGTATCATGTTTTGTCAAAAGAATTCTCTAGCTTGGGTAGATCCTATCAAGTGTTCATAATGGAAAGAAATGAATCTTCCTCCTCAAAATCTCCCATGTTTCATGGTGTCAACTATGCCTTTTGGAGTAGAAGAATGGAAACCTATTTGTCCTCTTTAGGTTGTGATGTATGGATGTTGGATATTTGCATTCTTGTCTTATCCTTGTATTTACAGCTTTCCATTGTTTAAGTTCAATTCTGCAATCTTGTCATTAGTTCCTACTTGCATTTTGGGGTTAGGGATTGAACTTGCATCATTTTATCTTTCAATTGCAACAAAGGAATAGAAATCCTAATAGGTATCTCGTGGCTCTCTCTTCCACAAAAATAAGTAGCCAATTGTGTGATACCTCTAGGCTCTTTTGTATTCCACAAATGTGTGATTGAAAGTGAGATTAGGGCATGTTTGCTTAGTGTCACTTTTTCTCCCACACACCTAGATAATATGTGTTTATGTATGTATATATGCATATCTATAGTTATATATACATATATTTATATAGATATATTTTTGTATACATGCATGTATCTCTTCTTTTCCTCTCTTTCTCGTCTTCCTTCTCCCATCATTGTCTTTGTCTATTCTGAGCCCTTATTATCTTCCTTGAGTTTTATCTCATCTCTCTTCCCCTCACACTTCTCTCTTTTTTGGTTCTCTCACCCTTTTTTCCTTCTTGTTCTCTCTCTACCTCATGTCTCTCACCCTCTCCTCCTAATCTCTCTCTCTCTCTCTCTCTCATTATCCTATCCTATTCTCACCCTCTCCCCCTTCTCTCTCTTTCTCTCCCCCTCCCTCTCCCTCTCTCCCCTCTCCCCCCTCTCCCTCCCCCTATCGTTATCTTATCTCTCTATCTCTCCCTCCCTCTCTCCTATACTCTCTCTCCCTTTCCCTCTTTATCCTATCCTCCCCATCTCCACCCTCTCTCTCACTCTCCCTCTCTCCTAGTTTCTCCTCTCTCCCTCCCCCTCTCCTTATCCTACTCTCTCTCTCTCTCTCTCTCTCTCTCTCTCTCTCTCTCTCTCTCTCTCTCTCCTTTTCCCAATATTCCTCTCTCCCTCTCCTCTTCCCAATCTCCCTCTCTCCCTCTCCCCCCCCCCTCTCCTTTCTCCCTCTCCTTTTCCCAATCTCCCTATCTTCCTATCCCCTACTCTCTCTCTCTCTCTCTCTCTCTCCTTTTCCCAATCTCCCTCCCTCTCTCCATCCCCCCCTCTCTCCTTCTCCCTCTCCCCCTCTCCTTTTCCTATTCTCCCTCATTCTCCCTGTCCATCCTTTTACCAATCTCCCTCCCTCTCTCTCTCTCTCCCCCTCTCATTTTCCTAGTTCTACATAACCCATATGAGTTATGAGAAATTGTCAACGTTGACATAAAAGGTTTCCATAACCCATACAAGTTATGGGAAAATTTGAATATATTTTAGTCCCAATCGCCTAAAAACCATCATTGCAAGTTGTTTGAAGGCCCCATTACTTCTGCACATGATTTTTTGGGAAAGGAACAGTCAGGTTTTCATATTATTTTGTCACTTTTTCTTTGGAATGATTGATTTGTCTCGTATATTGGATTGTTTTTGAAGTTATTTTATCATTGTTACTTTAGATTATAACAAAATCATGATCATTTGTTGTTTTTTTTCTTTGATCATGATTGATTTGTCTTGTATTTTAGTTTTTCTTGAAGTTCTTTTATTATTGTTACTTCAGATTATAACAAAATGATGATCATTTGTTGTTTTTTTTCTATTTGATTGTGGATTGTCATCATGATGTTATGTGTAGGACAATGGGAAAGAACAAGAGAGGCAACAAAGGAAAGACAAAGTGAGTGTATGAAGAGATTACATGAAGGTATGTCATCTAATGCACCTAATGAAAGTGATGAACATTCAAAAATTGAAATTGATATGATGAATGCACCAAATCAAAATGATCAACATACACCAATTCAAATACATATGATGAATGCGCCTAATGAATGCAATGGACATACACCGTTTCAAAATGATTCGGTCAATGCACATGTTAATGAAATTGAAGAAGATATACCATTTGAATTGGATGTGATCAATGCACATAATGCACCTAATGAAAATGAAGAGCATGCACCATTCTTAACACCTCTTAGAATAATTCGTAGAAAACCAAAGTTCCTAATAGATATTGATGAAAATATTGTGAAGTCGATGCATGATAAAATATCTGAAAGAACTTGTAGAAGAACGATTAGAATAATTTGGAATAACCATTTTGAAAACTTAAATCAAAGTGGAAGATTCCAATTAGTTGTTGAAATGATTAAAAATCTGAAATTTAGAGAGACAATGAAAATTTTGGGGTTAAGAACATCCGGATTTAATAGTGAAAGAACCATTATGAGAAATATTTTTGATGCATATCAAGACATTGGTTCGAAATCACACACTAAAGATGCTAATGTTACTTGTTGTGTCCTCACATCAACCATAATGGGAAAGGAAATGAAAAAATATCGTTTAATAAGCAAAACAAGTAAGTCATTAAGGATAAGTAGAACCACATTCCACTATGCCTTAGAGAGGTGAGAGAAAATCAAGAGTCCTAACAATAATTCTCTTTGGGCATTCTCGGGTACACTCCCACGCAAGGACAAGGTTATTGTTGATGCACTAAGAACGCTAATTGAGAAATATTGGCATGACAACACAAGGGTTTTAGGAAACCAAAGAAATGTTGTTAGAAGGCGAATTGGAATTAGTAATCGTGAGCCACATCCAAAACACTATTTAGATACAACTCAAACACAATTTTATGAAAGGTTTCTTCAAAGATTTCCTCAGATTAAAATTAGTCAAAGATGTTTTGAGATGAAAAAACCATTTTATGTTAAGATTAATCATGGATGTACTTCATGCTGTTGTAGGGTCCATGTTGAATTTTCCATGCATTATGATATTTATCACTATATATGTTGTAATTTGCACAGTAACAATGTTTTGCAGGAATGTGGTCTACAAGGACCTCCTAAGTCACTGAGGGAATTTGGTTCAAGTGTACTATGTAGACGAGATGACGGGTGTATTTACTATAAGATGATGTGTTTGTGAGGTTTTTGTCCTACATGTGGCGGTTTGCAACAGTTGCATAGATGCCTACATCTGGATAGGACACATGAAATTGGTAAGGAATTAGTTTTTGATGCTCTGCAAAAAAGGATTAGAAAATCTATTTGATGGCAACACACACAAGAGCACAAGAAACAAACGTTAGTGTTAGCAACAAAAGATTATCCTAAACAGGCATATCAAGAGAGATATTAAGCATGAAATAGAAAGCATATAAACATAGAATAAAATAGCTAATCAAGATGCTCATAGTTGCTCCTCCCTTGTTCCTCTCCTCTCCAAGTCCCAAATGAGTGTAGCTCTCAGCTTTTAGCACTAGCCATGGATGCCATATGGAGATTCAAGATGGTTGAATATGATAAGCAAATGCTATGCAAGTGTAGATAGTGATGCTATGAGAAAGCTCTATGCTAATGCCAGTATAACAACAATACTCTAATGCTTCCCTTTTGCTTGAGGAGAAGGGTTCTATTTATAGAAGAAATGGGAAAATGAAGGGTTAAGATTGAATGGTTTAATCAAGGGCCAAGTTTGAAAGTTGGGGATCCATGTGCACAATTGGCACCAATAAAATGGTGACAAGTGTCAACATAGGGTTGGGTTGAGAGAAGGGGTTGGAGGCATTGAATGCCTGAGAAGACTTCATGGTTATCTAGAAGGTAAGGGTCAAGCCTAAGTTAGGATTACCCACTGGATTAGGAGTTAATGCAAGGATAAACCTTTGTGCAAATGTTTAAGAGATAATCATGGTCAAAGCATTAATGGCCTGATGAGACCTTTGGGTTGGGTAGAGGTTGAGTCAAAACAAATGTTTTAACCATGTGGGAGGGTTTGAGGTAACCATTAATGGTTATTGGAGACTTTGGGGATTAAGTGGTTGAAGGTTGAAAGCCTTCAATGGTTATCAAAGACTTTGAGCCATTTAGTGGTTGAAGGTTGAAAGCCTTTAATGGTTATCAAAGACTTTGAGGGTTTGAGAAGTGACTTCCCTTTTGCTTAGGAATGTGACAAAGTTTAGAGAAGGGGTTAGGTTATTTAGAAGTGATTAGAAAATTCTAGAAGGGGTTTAGGCATGCAAGTGGATTTTGTAGGAAAATGCAAGTGGGAGAAATTTTGGTATTTTCAATTAAAATAAAATCATTTATTTCAATTAAATGGTGTAATTTGCTTTTGGATAAATATTCAAATAAATATTAATTTATTTAAATGAGAAAAATGAAGATAAAGCATTAAAATGCTTGAAGACTTTGAGGGAAACCATTAAAGGCTTGAAGACTTTAAGGAAAACCATTAAAGTCTTAAGAAGACTATAGAAGGAAGCCATCAAGTTTGAATACTTTAAGGGAAACCATTAAAGGTTTCAAGTGGGTGAGGATAAATAGGATTTTAAATAAATAATTTATTTAAAATAGTTGTGCAACTTGCTTTTGTAGGAAAATACAAGTGGGTGGAGGATAAAGGTGATTTAAATAAATTATTTATTTAAAATAATTATACAACTTGCTTTTGTAGGAAAATGCAAGTGGGTAGAGGATAAAGGTGATTTAAATAAATGTTAATTTATTTAAATGTGAGAGGTGGGATTTTGGGGGATTTAAATAAATATTAATTTATTTAAATGTGAGAGAATATTTAATTAAATAAATATGATTTATTTATTTAATTAATGGTCTGAATTTGGTTAAGTGAGTTAAATCAAATAAATTGAATAATTTATTTAATTAATAGGAGAAGAGGGTTAAGATGAATTAATTAAATATTAATTTAATTAATTATTAATTGATGGTTAAATAATCAAATAAATACTAAGTATTCATTTAATTAAGTGGACAGATTTATGTGACTACAGTTTCTATTGGAAAATATAAGTCAGTCACATATGGTGTTAAAGATGGAAAATAATTAAAGAGATGTGAGTTAGTGAAAAGGTCAATATGCGTAGCTGATTTTATGAAGATGTTTCAAGAGAAACTAGTGTATTAGTACATAGGTTACACATATAGAGCTAGGTGGTTATATGAGCAATTCATGTTGTGTAAGGACACTTTCCCCCTTGACACTATTGTCTATGTCATTGATTTCACTGAGAATTATACACTAAAGCCACAAAATGAAGTACAATCTATGTATTACCACTCTATACAAGTTACAATTTTTGTACACATAGCATTCATGCATGCACATGATAGCACCAAGGAGGACAAAAAGGTTATAAAAGAATATCACTTCTATATCAGTGATGATCGTACTCATTCCTCAAAGTTTGTGAAAGGATGCTTTATAGTCTTCTATGATAGTTTAAGGGAAAGAGATATAAGATACTACCAACACTTAAAATGGTCGGACAATTGCACCGCACAATTCAAGAATTCAAGGATGTTCTACTGGTTGACTAAGATGCATGTGACAAGTGGTGTGCAACATTTTTAGAATTTCATTAAGGTAGGGCATGGAAAGGGAGAGCATGATGGTGTGGGAGCATGTGTGAAAATAGCTCTTACCAGAGAGGAATTGAAGTACGAAGGTGGTGCAATGTTAATAGATGCAAAAAAAATTGTGCAATGGTGTAACTTTATGATGGGACTAGGTAATGCAGGCAAGTCCATGGTTTCTAGATATTTTTGGTTAATAATTGAATCTAACATTAAAAACTATCTAGATTACTGTACACTTACTGGATCAAAAGACGTGCATTCATTTAGAAGTTCAAATGCAACATCACTAGTTATTTATACTAGACAGATTGCATGCTTTTTCTCTTTGTGTACGCAGTTTTTGTGGGATGAATGTGAATCAAAAGAGTGGGTTGACCAATGGTCTTGTAGACCTTTGCAAACCCAAGATACATATCAACTTCTTAGAGCACTACAAATGAACCATATTGAAGCATCAATGGATTTTGACCATGTATCAGACATAGTTGAACTAGGTAAAGGGTTGCATTTTGGTACAATTTTAAGCTTAATTTATTAGTATTAACTTATGCTAATTTTGGTATTAACTTATATCCTTCTATTAAATGCAGGTCATGTATATGCAGTTATTGCAGATGAGAACAATGAAGAAGGAACAAATTACTTTTTGTGTCATTGTATTGAGGCTAAAAAGAAATTGACTTATATAGTGGTTAATGTTGAGGGTATTGAGTACCCAATAGGATCCGTTGTTGTGACAAGGACATGGCTTAAAATATACCGTTGTTGTGTCGAGTTGTATTGAGACCTCTTAAACTCATTTATTTAGTAGTCGTTGTATTGATTTTGGCATTAACTTATCCTTCTATTAAAATGCAGGTACCCTATCAAAAATTCTAATGCATGGTTATTTGAGGACTTTGAGACACATAGACATATTCTTCATTACTCAAACCTTCTTGTTGCAAAAAATATTCATTTGATTAAATATCATGGTAGACCTCTTAACAAGTATTTGTGGAAAGTTTGTGAATCAGACTACAAGGTAATACTTGAGACACTAAGGGTTAGAGATGATCCAAAAGGTTCACTTGATTGATTTTGGGCCATCTAGAAGAATAATTCCACAATATGGTAGAATAATTTGACACTTTTATCTATATCTTTTGTGAAACGTTGTAACTTCTCTTTTTTGGATGTTCTCTACATGCATATGAATTGTAATATGTATATGAGTTGTAATGTGCATATGTAGATGCTAAATTTTGTATATGAAAATATCAATTAGTTGTAATGTGCATATTTAGATGCTAAATTTTGTATTAACAAAAAAAAATGAGTTGTAATGTGCATATCTAGATGCTAATTTTTGTATCAAAAAACAAAAACGAGTTGTAATTTGCATATCTAGATGCAACATTTTGTAAATATAAATAGTAATGAGCTTGATCATTTATATAAGATGCCAAATTTTATATATGAAAGTTTCCATGGGGCTAATTTGCAAATTTTGAGAGCCCAAATTTGTACCATTTGATTATAAATTTGTACTATTTGATTATAAATAATTGAGTCTGATTCTGACATATGTTAAAGAACTTGCAAATGGGTATCTGAATATGCAAGTTTTTCTCCAAGTGTTTCGGGAAAGTTTTGAGTTATTGTTGAATTACCCAATTTGAAGGGCTAGTAGGAATAGTCCAAAACTGAGAGAGGCCTTTTTAGGTAGCGATAAATTGACCCCATAGGTTCAAACAGATCATTCATAAGTGCCACGGTCTCCGAGTTACGCTACGTCAAAGTTTGACCAATTTTCCACTTTGAGCGCTCAAGGGAAAACGTCGCTACGAGGTGGCTTGTAATGATCGGACATCTTGGGGAGAAAGACAATGGAACACCTAGCATAAAATTGGCCACCCAGATGCACTCGGACTAATGGTTTTTTATCATGACAAGAAGAATGAAAGATGCACTATTTTGCCACCTCTCACTAATGGTTTTTGATGTGACAGAAAAAATATCACCACAAGAAAATGAAATTGAGTTGGTCGAAACTGAGAGAGGATGTTTTAGGAAGTGACAACATGACCCCATAGGTTCAAACAGATTATCCATAAGTGCCATGGTGTCCAAGTTACACTATGTCAAAGTTTGACCTTTTTTTCCACTTTGAGCACTCAAGGGAAAATGTTGCTACGAGGTGGCTCATAACAATTAGACATCTTAGGGAGAAAGAGAAGGGCACACCTAGCATAAAAATGACCACCAAAATGTACTCACTCTAATGGTTCATTCCCATGACAAGTAGAACAAAAGATGCACTATTTTGCCACCTCTCACTAACGGTTTTTGACAGTTTTTTATGCGACAGAAAAAATATCACCACAAGAAAAAGGAATCGAGTTGGCTGAAACCAAGAGAGGATGTTTTAGGAAGTGACAAAACAACCCCATAGGTTCAAATGGATCATCCATAAGTTCCACGGTCTCTGAGTTAAGCTACGTCAAAGTTTGACCATTTTTTCCACTTTGAGGGCTCAAGGGAAAACATCACTACGAGGTGGCTCATAATGATCAGACATCTTGGGGAGTGAGACAAGGGTACACCTAGTTTAAACCTAGCCCCTTGGATGCTCTTGCACTGATAGTTCATTCCCACAACAAGAAGAACAAAAGATGCACTATTTTGCCACCTCTCACTGACGGTTTTTGATGCGACAAAAAAAATATCACCACAAGAAAATGGAATCGAGTTGCCCAAAACCAAGAGAGGATGTTTTAGACAGTGAAAACATGACCTCATAGGTTCAAACAGATCATCCATAAGTGCCATGGTCTCTGAGTTACACGATGTCAAAGTTTGACCGTTTTTTCCACTTTGAGCGCTCAAGGGAAAACGTCGCTATGAGGTGGCTCATAACGATCAGACATATTGGGGAGCGAGACAAGGGAATACCTAGCATAAACCCAACCATATGGAAGTGTTCATGGTGACGGTTCATTCCTAGGACAAGCAGAATGAAAGATGCACTATTTTGCCACCTCTCAATGACGGTTTTTGATGGTTTTTCATGCGACAAAAAAAAATATCATCGCAAGAAAATGGAATTGAGTTTCCCGAAATGGAGAGAGGATTTTTTAGGTAGAAACAAAATGACCCCATTGGTTCACATAGATCATCCATAAGTGGCATGGTGTCTGAGTTATGCGACATCAAAGTTTGACCATTTTTTCCACTTTGAGCACTCAAGGGAAAACATCTCTATGAGGTGTCTCGTAATGATCAAATGTCTTGGGGAGAAAGACAAGGGCACACCTAGTGCAAACTCAGCCACCTGGACATGCTCGCGCTGACGGTTCGTTCCCATGACAAGTAGAATGAAATATGCACTATTTTGCCACCTCTCACTAACGGTTTTTTACAATTTTCTATGGGACAAAAAAATATCAGTGCAAGAAAATGGAATTGAGTTGCCCAAAACTAAGAGAGGATTTTTTAAGCAAGGACAAGAAAACCCCATTGGTTCGCACAAGTCATCTATAAGTGCTTCAACTCTTCTTTTATAGGCGATTTGGATGAATAGGTGTGTCTCTTACCCTAAGGCCGACTTGTTATGGAATACAATTTAAATGAAACCTTACCTAAGACTACTCATCCTTAGATAAATTCACTCCAATCTCTTCACACATGGAGAACTCAAAGAAAATTCACTCAATCAAAATACACAATATCAACATTACTGGTATCAATACTTGGGTATACACAATATGAGCAATAGACAGTTTAAAAGTATATGCCATATGAGTTACAAGTAATGAACACATTGGATCACATTTCAATACATATACACAATGAACAAATTTGATCACAATTCAATAGAAAATAAATAATTTTCAGGAATATCATTGTTTCATATATATCAATGAACAAATTGGATCGAATATAAAGTTTCATATATATCAAAATGAACAATAATCGTGTACATATCAAAAAATGGCATAGATGCCAAATCAATAATAGTTACAAAAATGTGGCATGTGCCATGTTTGTCAAAGTTGATATATACATATACAAATGTCGAATATATTAAAAATTTGGTCCTTCAATGACCACAACTATAACTATATGTCTCCATCGATATCTATGACCATCGTGGATCATAAAAATCAAACCTCTTCGAAGCAGTACGTGGCTCTGCAGGTGGTTGCACAAGGACAATTCAAATGTCGAATCATATATATTTTCTCAATATAACATCAAAATAACTAAATACCAAACTCTAAATTGTTTGAAATTGAAATGTTAATTACCTCATCTCTGTCTTCTACAATTGAGTGAGGCTGAGGATCCGTGGGATGTTCTGAAGGAGACTATAACTAGTAAACCAATATTAATACATGTTAATAACATGTATGCCAAATAGAACATAATAACTAAAAATGAATAGACTAAAAAACTAAAGCATATCGAAGCCTTAGATGGATCTGTTGTGGTCGTAGGAGGAAAAGTCATAGATGAATCAGATGACCATTTCCTATATCCATGGTAAGTGATCCAAAAGGAGTTAACTAGGCGGTTTCAACTCCGTTGTGCACTTAGTGAAAATGAGTTGATCTAAGACAGGCATACCTTTTCCCTTCGTCGTGTTGGATCCCATAATATATGTATACGAGTTCTACTGAAATGGAATGGTAGAATAACAGTAGGAAGTTTGGAAGGGGCTTGTAATAGTTTAAAGACAATCATACAAGTTAATAACCCAAAGTTGTTGACAAACTAGATAACACAAATATTTTTAACATCTATAGACAAAATGCACACCGAAGCCTCGTATAGTTCTCATGTAACCTCAGGAGACCTAGTTGAATCTGATGCAGCTATTACCATTTCTTGTATGAAAAATGATAACATATGATATAGACATAAAAGGATTTAGTTATTTTGAACAAGCAAGAATGCAATCCAAAGTAAATATGAATATATCACCTCTTCCCACTGTTGAACCTCATCGATATCAGGTGCATTCATTAATTCCATAAACCCCATATGTTTTTGTATATAGAACAAATAAATTAAGTGCATTTATCAATATCTACATATACATGTTTAATCATAATACATTTCAACAATTGAATTTAAATTGTAGTGAATTACCTTCTGTCATTTGGGTGTCCGGGAGGATATCTTTTTCTGCCTCAGAGTGCTAGAGGATGGCTTTCTCACATGAGATGTTCTCGAGGAAGGTGGGGTAAACTAACGAAAAAAAAATAACACAAGGGAAAAGAGCATGTATTTAATATATCACTTAAGTCAAAAATATATAAATCTAAATGGTACAACATAGCTATATTGGCCAAAGTCAATGGCCAAAAGTGTGATATCATCAATTTGGCACAGCTCAGCCACTCATAAGCCCTACAAAATACCAATTAATGATACATATAATTAACAAAAGATATTTTGAAACCAATGTATTATTTTTAACAAATCTACAAATCTTTACCTCTGGTGGAAAAACTACTCATGACCATGGAGTCAACTAAACAGTATGTGGTGTACTCCAACCACCTGCTGCACTATGCAATGCATTTTATTTATATGTCACTTTAAATTATTCTAAAAATAAAAATTCATTTCTTTTTATAAGATTTAGTCACTTAATTGATAACATGTCATAAACAAAATTAAACGCACCTGTGTCTGATAGAGAGGGTACAACATATTGAGCAGTTCATCGGTGAGGGCCACATCCTCTATAGTGGAAGCATGGCATCTAATCCTACAACATGTACATGAATGAGATGTCAAACCATCCTTGTCAGCGTCAGTGTCTACATCAGAACATACACCCTGGCAGGTGGGGCACATATGTTGAATGGGTTGGCTCATGCTGAATGATGCATGAGGTGCTACTGATGAAGGAGGTGCCACTGAGGAAGGAGGTGTTGTTGATGAAGGAGGTTCCATTGATGAAGGAGGTGTTGCAGGTGCTGGTACATCCTCTACTCTGACTGGTTGTGTGCCATGCTGAACAATGACATCAGTCAATGATGCAGCTCCCTGAAGAGTCTATAATTCCATAGACTCCTTCAAGGATATAGGGACAGTGACATGAACCACAGGTTTAGGAGCTGTACGCATCCTATGTTGTAGGTATACCACCCTATGGGCCCTAGGTCTATCCTGCACAGAGCCTCTCCCTCTACCTTGAAATCGTCGGATGTCAAAGTAATTCGACTTCTCACCAAGGATAAACTCACAATACAACTTTCTCAAAAAATATAGAGGCACCTTCCAATTATTACAAGGTGGTTGGTTAAAGACCATATACCACCTATCACAAAAGGCTTCTTTCAACCTTGCATGAACAGACCAATGTATAGGAAACCGAGTTGTATTTAGTTCTAAGTTGTTACTGGTAACAAGATCAGTGAAAAGAGCACATATGTCAGCTTTACCTATGCCCTTTTTCTTCACTTGATCATATGACAACCCATCCACATAAAATGTTTGACATCTATCCCTCCATGAACCCCATTTCATAACCTCCCTAGATACCTGATTTGCAGTATTAGCCATTGTTTCTAGTGTTCTGGCAAGGGTTGAGTGGTTTTCAAGCCTAGAGGTCCTCAACCTATTCACCAATATAGAAATTTGGGCACTATTTTGTGTAAGGCGATTGATGAGATCCTATTGTGTGGCATCTACATGATCTAATGGAAAACGAGGAGGGTTTTGGGGTGGTGGTGGTTGTTGACGAGCAACATTTTCAAGATTTTGAGGGTTTTCTTGTTGCTCTTGTGCAATGTTAATAGGTTTTTCAAGCGTTTCTTGTGTAGGAGGAGGTCTTTGTTGTCTATTTTGTTTTTGGGGATTGCTTAAAGAATCTGACATCAAATTAATAAAAAAAAAACTTAAATCAATAAAAAAACCCCATTTTAATTAAAATGCAAACAAAAACAATCAAACAAATCAAATCTTACCTATTTGATGGGGTGCCATTGTTGAAAATGGCCAAAACCCATGGCCTACACAAAAGAATTATGTTTCTCAAAACTCTTACAGGGTTTGAGAAACTTTTAATTTTTTATTAAAAATAAAATGTTCCTCAAAACCCGTACAAGTTTTGAGGAAATTTTGGTTTTAAATTTTATTTTATTTTCTCTAGGCTTGGTGTTACCAAGCCTAGCACATTTTTGAATCTTTAGAACCCACATGGGTTATGAAAAAAATGATTTTTTTTTGGCATGTGGCCACTTTTATGTTCACCATCTTGGTGCACTTACCCTAATGAAACTTGCTTTGGAAATACTTGATTCAAATATATAAAACCAATAAAAGACCAGTGCCTTGATTCCTTACTGGTTTCATATCATTTCAAATGAAAAATCCTACATTTAACCTTAGAGAGAGTTTTAATAACTTGTTAATGTAACAAGACCATCATCTCAAAGGCTTCCATATTAATTGCAATTAAAATGTGACATCGAGTTAGTCTTACTGAATTTAACTTTACTTTGAAAAACCAATAAGACAATTCGAAGCTTGCCAACCAATCCTTCAAACTAAAAATCAATCTTAATTATAACAACATAAGATTGCACAATGAAACAATCTATGTAAAGAGATTTATCCAAGGAACTGATCAATCCATTGAAAATATAGATTCAACCATGAATGATAAACACTTGAATCTTTATATTGAAAATAAAATACTTAAACTAGTTGATTTTAGTGCATATCCTCCATCAAATTGGTACTTCTAGATAATGAGTTCATAAGAAAAAGCATACAGACTATCTTGGCAAAAAAACTATAAACTTATGATATCTGTCTCTCCTAAAAAATCCTCCACATATAGATGAGGATTCGGTTTCAAAAATGAAACAACATACCTTTTCATTAAACTAAAATTCACATAAAACTAACTAGAAACTAACTACCTAAAAACTATCCTAACAAACTAAAACTATAAAATACGAAGTCACATCTTTAAACATCTTTTGATATCTATGGCTGGTCTCGAAGCATCTGATTGCACTTCTAAATGTGCTTCAAATATCCCTTTGATTTGTAGGTATCTACATCATAGATAATATCTCTGACCACAATCTCCAAAGTGATGATGTTTTCCATCTGCTCGATTGTGTTTGTCATGTAAAGTACATAAGACCTAGCAATGTTAAGAGAAGCACTGAGAAGAATTTGACACTTCACAATCCATTTATCCTTATCCTTAAACTGTTCATTTTGATCTTCAATTTCTGGAAAACCATGTTGTACTACTTCCTTACATTCATTAAATTCATTTTGCAATTCTATGTCAAAGGCTTCATGCTTTTTCAACAACTTGTGTATTCTTTTAATGATTCTAGCATCTGTATTGGCCAATGTCTTATCATGCAACATAGTTCCTAGTTTTTTATAAATCCGATTGTGTGATATTGCATTATCCATATTCTTTTGATAAACAACCCATAAATCTTCAATAAAACCTTGCAATTTTTCAAATCTCTTAGTCAATAAAATAGAGGTTGTGTCAGCCTTCACACTCTGCATTTTCCTTTTCAACTTTTTATTTTCTAGTTGTAGTTCCTCACATTTCTTTTTCCACTAAGACCCATCATGGATTTGTGGCACAAGTTGTCCTCTTTTTAACAATTCTTCATATAATCCCTTGTACTAATCTCTTTCTTTTATCACTTTGACCAATTATGATTTATTAAATTTTCAAATACCAATACCCATATCAGCAGTAATAGTGGGATCTACTTCACCAACTTTCAATTTCATCATGTGACCAAAGGCTTTATCCACATCAATAATTTTTGCTCTCTTATTCGGAGGGTAAAGAGCCCATAAAAGAAAAGACTCTTCATTCTGGTCAAATCTAGAGCCAACATACACACCATTTACCCCCTGTATATCCAATTTAAAATCCTTATTCTCAAAATGTAACATGCTATCAAAAATATATGATGCACTCATGTCCCATCCTAGAAAGATGATGATGCCTGCTTCACTAAGAAGTTGTCTTCCCCTTTGAGGGGTTATAATGATCAATTGTAAACTGATTTCTTCCTTTAGTTTCCCCAATAATTCTGATTCTTTTTCAGGGGTTACATTGGGGATAGAGTCTCTTAGTTTTTTCCCTTTGAAATTATATAAAAGGATTTAAATTCTTTTGAATTAATAAAAACATCATCAGACACAAAGGCATAATACTCATCAAATCTTGCATCATTATGGATGTTCAGCCTGACAACAATTTGCTCTTGCAAGTTTGGCTCTTCTGCTATGTCTAGTGCTTGATACCTTGGTACCACCTCAACATCTTCAGACTCTCCTTCACTCTCTTCTTCTCCAGTTTTCATTTCTTGCAATCTATTTTTCTTTTCTTCCAATTTCTTGTTTAATTCATCGATGGCCGTCTGGGCCTCTTCCTCCTCCATGTTTCTAAACATGTCCTCTACTTCCAAGTAAACATGAATATAATCTCCCAGATTTTGAATTTTCTTGCAATTGTGAATATGTCCATCAGGGTCATAATTGATCCTAGAAGCATATTTGAACAAATTGTACTCTTCAATCAGTTTCCTATCAATGGCTTCATAATCCTTTGTTGATACAATGGTAAAATATCCAAAACTAAGAGTCCTGGGTAGGAAAGTTTGCTTATGTATACCTCCAAAATGTTTGGCATTCGAAACACTTAACTATCTCACAATCTCCAGATAAGCCATTCTATCTGGTACAAGTTTTGGCAACAGATATGGGGTTCCTTCAAAACCATAAATCCTGAAGAAAGTAAAATCCTTGTGAACAAACCAATCGGCCCAGCGGTTGCCTGATAAGGTACCTCCACCCCTCTTACTTGCCCACATGACATATATGTGTACTGCAAGTATTGTCTAAACAAATTAATGCTAAATGGTGGCCCATCTTCCTCTCCTAATTTTTTTTCCTACCTCTTGTGAATGGCAAATTTTCAACTGATATATGTAATGTCCATTCTAAGGTATTCTTCCTCCAACTCTCTAGTGGAAAAGGCCTTATCAAGACTAGGGTCTAAATTAAAAATGTTGTTTATGGTACCCATAGAAAATCTAATAAATGCATCACCATTTGGGAGCTAAATGCACCTCTTCACCAAATTATAATTCCTCACCAAAACCTCTATCAATATTATGTTTACAAAAACATTGGGGACTATTATCTTACCTAAATTTGTCATCCAAGGATTGCAGAGTGGCATCTCCTTTCTCCTTCTCAAATAGTGGAACATAAACAATTCATCTCCCCTTACCTTGGTCCAGACATCTCCAACCTCTCTGTACTTGTCTTATAATTGGTCTCTCCTCGGCAGGTGCTGCTTTAACCTTCTGGATTTTGGGTCGAGTGTCTGCATTTGGTCTATAATGTGTTGGTTTAACTTCTTGACTGGAGGCACCTCTTCATTTTTTCCTTTCTTTTCCTTAGAGCTAGGGATATTGGTCGCCCGCTTCTTTCCTATTGAACTCAAACTTTCCATTTATGTAATTACAATCCTCTACTCTATTTTTCAAAGGTGCAATGTGTTCTATCTATGTATTCTTCTTTCACCAACAAAATATTTAGACAAGGAAATTTCTAGTTCTGCCGTATTCTTTTGCAATAATGAACTTCTCATCAAATTTGCCTCATGCGAACCATAGATGCATATCTACTACAAGTATTAAATAGAAGACTTTTAAAAATTTTGGTTATGAATTTTGATATGACAACGGCTCGTCGACATATGTCTCCCTGATGAATATTTCCCTTTTCGTGCTCTCTGAACAACCCTTTATTTGCTTTGACATCTTACTTTCTCTTATTGGGATACCCTAAGTTGATGACTCCTTTTCCTCCTCATCGGTATATCTCAAACCAATATTCTCATTGGGCATCGGGTGAGCTCATTTAGCATTATCCTGATAGGCATTGTTTCCCCGATGGGCTTCACCATGTGCATAGATCTTCTCGATGCAATCGGCTTCATTGCCATGAGTCTTCCCGATGGTGTCTTTGCTCCACTCAATCAATCCGTTCCTTCATTAGGTATCAGGGTAATCCGAAATGAAACATATCAATAAGCAAATTCTTCCTAATAGAGTATGTTCCATTGGTATATGTTTCATTCATGATTTCTTCGGGCATCGAAGTGGCTCAAAGTAACACATACTGATCATTTTGGCTATACCAATGCAACCAGATTCATCTCCATGAGTCTTCTTGATAATGTCTTCACTCCACTCAATAAGACTGCTCCTTCATTGGGTATCGGGGTAATCCAAAATGAAACATACTGATAAGAAAAGTCTTGTTGATAGAGTATGTTCCATTAGTATATGTTTCATTCATGATTTCTTCGGGCATCGAAGTGGCTCAAAGTAACACATGACAATTGCTTTGGCTATACCGATGTAACCAACTTCATCGCCATGAGTCTTCCCGATAGTATCTTCGCTCCACTCAATCAGTGCTCTCCTTCATCGGGTATCAAGGTAATCCAAAATGAAACATACCGATAAGAAAAATCTTCCTGGTAGAGTATATTCCACTAGTATATGTTTCACTGATGATTTCTTCGGGCATTAGGGTGGCTCAAAGTAGCACATACCGATCGCTTTGGCTATAACGATGCAAATGGCTTCATCACCATGAGTGTTCCTGATAGTGTCTTTGCTCCGCTCATTCAATCCGCTCTTCATTGGGTATCAGGTTAATCCAAAATGAAACATACCGATAAGCAAAGCCTTCCTGATAGACTATGTTTCATCATTATATTTTTCATCAATGATTTCTTTGGGTGTTGGGATGGCTCAAAGTAACACATACTGATCTCTTTGGCTATACCAATGGGCTCTTCTTTTCACCACTCTTATCGGTATAAGTCTTACCGATACCCTCATTGGCTATCGGCAAGACAATTCTCCATTGCTACCGCAAGTGTTTACTATGTTGATGGGTCATATTAGTATAGTTTTTGCCGATGCATCAATTCTCTTCAACTTTCCTCCTTGATCGGTATAACT
Source organism: Cryptomeria japonica (assembly GCF_030272615.1). Taxonomy (NCBI): domain Eukaryota; kingdom Viridiplantae; phylum Streptophyta; class Pinopsida; order Cupressales; family Cupressaceae; genus Cryptomeria; species Cryptomeria japonica. The sequence goes on along the minus strand of NC_081408.1, from coordinate 74,158,911 downwards.
TATGCCAATGAGTACAACTCTAGCTTGCTATGCTCTCTCAACGGTATATGGTATCCTGATGCCTCCTCACATCAATCAGGTGATCATGAACTTGTAGAGGAATTGGTGGTGTATTTTGTGGAACAATTATACAATTGGTAAAATATATAGTTGGTTGTTCTCTATCACAGGCTAGAGTATATTTTAAATTTTAATTTTGTATTGGGGCATTGAAATGGGGCTTACTTTTGTAATTTAGAACTGCAGGGAAAGAAAGAATTCTTTGCTTCATGCTTGTTCATATGCTATGACTTGATTAGACCAGATGTAGATTTGGAACTTGCCTAGATGAATAATATGATTGACTTTGTGTTTCCATACCTACTTCAGGTTCTTGATATACTTTGATGATTCTATGAATATTTTAAGTTTCTCTTTAATAAACATCTTAAATGTTCTGCACAATTAAATAGCTAATATTCAAAGAATTTCTTTTTCAAATTTCATTCGAGAATAGATGACAAAAGTTGATGAGCTTGTTAAGGATAAGTTAGAGGTTGTCCAAGAAGATAAATCCAAGGAGAAAGAAGAGAAAGATCTTGTTTCTCAACAGGTATGCATTTTTCTTAATTGAGCCCCAAGAAGCACTTGTTCTACTCTACTGACAGTTTTTAAAAATTTAAATAAATATATGCCTATATTGTTTACAGAATATAGCATTTTAAGAGCATAATTAAGGAAAGTATATAAAATAGAATGCACATTTTTAAGAGCATAATTAAGAAAATTATAGAAAAATAGCATTTTTCAGGAAATTATAGAAAAATTACGTGCTAACATATTGCACTGTCTAAAAAGGATAAATCTTTACAAGGATGCAATGGAAACTAGTTATCAATTGGGTGATCGTGCACTTGCAGAGGAATTGCTGGTATATTTTGTGGAATAGGTATTTTGTGGAATGAGTTAGAGGTTGTCCAAGAAGAGAAATCCAAGGAGAAAGAAGAGAAATATCTTGTTGCTCAACAGGCATGCATTTTGCTTAATTGAACCTCCAGGAGAACTTGTTCTACTCTACTAATGGTTTTTAAAATTTCAAATAAATATGTGCCCATTTTGTTTCCAGAATACAACATTTTAAGAGCATAGGTAAGGAAATTATACAAAATAGCTTGCACATTTTTAAGAGCATAATTAAGGAAATTATAGAAAAATTATGTGCTAGCATATTGCACTATCTAAAAAGGATAATCTTTACAAGGATGCAATGGAAACTAGTTCTCAATTGGGTGTTTATGAACTTGTAGAGGAATAGCTAGTGTATTTTGTGCAACTGGTATTTTGTGGAATGCATTAGAGGTTGTCCAAGAAGAGAAATCCAAGGAGAAAGAAGAGAAAGATCTTGTTGCTCAACAGGCATGCAGTTTGCTTAATTCAGCCTCAAGGAGCACTTGTTCTACTCTACTAACAGTTTTTAAAAATTGAAATAAATATGTGCCTATTTTGTTTACAGAATACAGAATTTTAAGTGTATAATTAAGGAAATTATAAAAAATATCATGCACATTTTTAAGAGTGTAATTAAGGAAATTATAGAAAAAATGCATTTTTCAAGAAATTATAGAAAAATTATTTTCTAACATATTGCACTATCTAAAGAGGATAATTGTTACAAGGATGTAATGGAAACTAGTTCTCAATCGGGTAATCCTGAACTTGCAGAGGAATTGTTGGTGTATTTTGTGGAACAGGTATTTTGTGGAATGAGTTAGAGGTTGTCCAAGAAGAGAAATCCAAGGAGAAAGAAGAGAAAGATCTTGTTGAACAGGTATGCATTTTGCCTAATTGAGCACTTGTTCTACTCTACTGATGGTTTATAAAAATTCAAACAAATATGTGCTTATTTTGTTTACAAAATATAGCATTTTAAGAGTATAACTAAGGAAGGTATAGAAAATAGAATGCACATTTTTAAGAGCATAATCAAGGAAATTATAGAAAAAAAATATTTTCCAAGAAATTATAGAAAAATTATGTGCTAGCATGTTGCACTATATAAAAAGGATAATCTTTACAAGGAAGCAATAGAAACTAGTTCTCAATCAGGTGATTGTGAACTTGCTAAGGAATTGCTGGTGTAGTTTGTGGAACTGGTATTTTGTGGAATGAGTTAGAGGTTGTCCAAGAAGAGAAATCCAAGGAGAAAGAAGATAAAGATCTTGTTGCTCAACAGACATGCATTTTGTTTAATTGAGCATCAAGGAGCACTTGTTCTACTCTACTGATAGTTTTTAAAATATCAAATAAATATTGTTGGCAATTTGGCATTAAGTTGTCATTAATGTCAACCGGTTGCGCAAGGTCATCGGTAAGTAAGAAGGGGTGACCAATATGATGGAAATACACATAAGAGTGGGAAATAGAAGGAAGGCTAGCGGTGCACATGAATTGGGTCATCTTCCAATAAAGAAGGTTTACCAGTAAGGCATAAAACAGGATGAAGACTTTTTGTGTGTTATGAAGGCACAACAATTGGTTAACAAAACAAAAAGGATGTTTGATGGTCATACCGATAATATAGTCTAAACGGGTAGTCAACCTAGGTCGACAAAGTATGTCAAATTGACAAAGGAGGACGTCGACAAGCATGACAGCTAGATTCCAGGTGGAGGTATTGCACAAGTCGGTGGAGTGTGCATTGATGAAACAAATCTGCATGCAGGTTGACTTTAATGAGGAGTTTGCAACTCATGGAGGATGCCAAAAGATTGTGGCTCGAGGAAGACTAGCTCAAAAAGTAATCGCACTAATCTCACAAGAAGATTTGATCTTCATACCTATTAGGTGAAGGAAACATCAGATCCATTAATGGCGACTGACAGAGGAAAGCAGAAAAGCATGTTGTAGAACTCCAGATTTAGAAAATGCAAATTGGAATGCGAAGTTCTTTTTGTGATTGAATGTTGTCATAAACATCATATCCTTGAAAAGTAGATCATATTAGAGGTGATTCAGATTGAGCAGAAAAAGGAAAACCTAACACGACAATGTTTGAATGCATTCTTGGTAGGAAACCATGAATATAAATACATAAGCTCGAAATAGAGAAGGTGGATGCTTAAAGAGAAGAAAAAAAGAAGAGAGAGATTAAGTGCAACAAAGGAACATTTTTCCTTAGAATTGTTTCTAAGAAAGTTGCATAGTGAGTAAGCAAGAAAACTGGTGAGAGGGTTTAACCGATAGTAATTGAGTATTGATATAACTCTAGTAGGTCCAACAGTTAAGCAAACTGGTGAAGTGCGATAGAGAAAAGAAGCATCCAAGTGTGACATGGTATGTTATGAGACTGTGTGAGAGAGAGAAATAAGAGAAGCCAAGAATTAGAGAGTGATCTCACAACCGATAATGTGAGATCTAGTGGAGAAGAAAAGACTATCAACTGATAGTAAGCCATTTGATCAAGAGTTAGAGAACTCATTTGCAACAAGAAGCCTTAAAACTATATCTAAATTGTATTTCAATATATACATCACCTAGTTGGAGCTTGGTGCTGGGGTTGGTGCTCTTTGGGTCAGTGCCCTAAAATAGAAGGGGTTGGTACTCCTTGGGTTGGTGCCCTAAATCTTTGTAATCCAGTGTTTTACGTGTGAGGCTAGATTGGAGTAGTAGTCTCCAGCAACATTTCTCACCTTGGTTTTTCCCATATTGGGTTTTCCTTGTATATCCGGTGTTGTTAGTTATTTTTTTGTGATTGTTCTCTTTAGTTTCCTTTTTGGCTTTACCAGTTTGATGGTTTGGTGCTTGAGATAATAACAAGTATTGTGAAGTTTCTTTAAAAGTGAAAAAGGTTTAGGAACCACTAATTCATGCCCCTCTCAATGGTACTATGTGTTTGACAATTGGTATTAGAGCCAGGTTCCTGGTTATATTTAAACCCTGGGTAGATTCTGGACTCAGAACACAATTGAAAGAAATGAGTCTTCTTCCTCAAAAGTCCCCATGTTTGATGGATCCAATTATGCCTTCTAGAGCAGAAGAATGGAGACCTATATTTCCTCCCTTGGTATTGATGTGTGGATGTTTGTCAAGAATGGTTATGTTGTTTCTAGTGTTCCTCCCACTAATCTAGATGCCAAAAAAGAGTATGCGAACAATGCAAAGGCCAAAAATGCTATCTTGAGTGGACTAACTAATAATGACTTTGTTAAAGTCATGCATTGTGCATCAACCAAGGAAACTTGGGATAAATTGTAGACATTATTTGAAGGAGATGCAAAAGTCAAAGAGGCCAAGCTGCAAGTGCTAAGGGGCCAACTTGAAGGCATCAAGATGAAGGATAATGAAAAGATTGTAGATTATCTTCACATATTTGATGAAAATGTGAATACCATCAAAGGAATTGGTGAAGAAATTGTAGATGAGATCCTTGTAAAGAAGTTACTTAGGTCTCTTACACCTAAGTATGATACAAAGGTGTTTGCCATAGAAGAAGCCAAGGATCTGAAGATCTTTTCAATGGATGAACTATTTGGCTCACTAATAGCCTATGAGATGAGAACTGTTGGTGATGCTTCCTTAAGAAAAGAAGCAACGTTCAACACTACCCAAAAGGGAAAAGAAGTAGCTACTCATAAAGGATCCAGTGAAGATTCTGATGCACAGGTAGCAAAATTTGTCAGAAAGCTCAAAAGAGGATCTAACAAGTATAAAGGAAAGCTACCACTCAAATGTTTCAATTGTGGTAAGCTTGGACACTTTGCTGAAAAATGTCCTTGCAATGAAACTGGTGGAGATAAGTGAAAAGAGTTTAGCAAATCTGCTGGGAAAGATAGAGAAAGAATGTCTATGGGCAAGGAAGGAGAGGCTACCAGAAGCATAACATCCTTTACACTATTGAAGATGATTCTACACATGAGGAGAGTGCATCAGAAGATGACTTCCATGAAAATGATAGAAAGTTAACCTCTTTATGGCACTTGATGAACTAGTTGGTGAAGATGAGGAAAAAAGAGGATATTGAGGCTGAAGTGGATTTAGGAGGAGAGCTTATAAGCGCTCTTGAGGAACTGAGTAAAAAAAGAAAAGAACTCAAGAAGGTCAAGAACGTAGTAGTAGATGAACAAGGTCTCTAGAAGCAATCCCTAGATGAGTCTAGTCAAGTCATATCTGACTTGAAACTGCAACTGGAAGAAACCAAGAGAACATGTGAAGTTACATCCTCTGATCTAATGAAGAAGGAAAAGGAGCATCAAGATCTTGAAGCAGAAATAGTGAAGCTCAGAAAGGAGCTTGAAGAAAGCAAGGAAGAAATAAAAGTAAGGAGCAAGTATGAAGGCAACACTACAGCCTTAGACAAGATGTTGAGAAAATAGAAGCAATCCAAATATATCAGTGGCTTAGGCTTTGAAGAAGGTCAAGGTTCAAACAATAAAGACACATCCGATAAAGAAATAAAGTTCAGCTCCTCAAATGAAGGTGAAGAAAAGAGGACATCCACAGTAGGAAAGGATATTGGTAAAAAGACATATGCGAATGCTGTTGGAAATCACCACACAAACTGGTATACACAAGCAATGTCCATTATTGGTGCAATGGATATGGTCATAGGATTTTTGAATGTAGGAAGAATAAACCGGTGGCCCACAATAATTTTAAGGATTTATCTTTAAATAAAAATGTGAAATGCGATAACTATCAAGAGTTTGGACACATAGCAAGGTTGTGCAAAAATAGGAAGATCGAGCAGAAGAAGACCAATCCTGATCAAGAACCGGTAACTGAACTTGAGCACAATAGAGCAGTTGACAAAAAGAAGGAAACCAAATTAGAATGGGTTGAGAAAGAAAAGGAAAAGGCATAATCAAGTCTCATAGTGCAGACTTCCTTACACGTGGAAAGGAAAAATCTATGGGTTGTAGATAGTGGTTGCTCCAACCACATGACTGGTGACAACAGGAAATTCATCAAACTTGAAGACTGGAATGGTGGATCAGTAAGATTTGGAGACAACTCATCCATCAAAATAAAGGGAAAAGGCACTCTAAGTATAGATGGAAAATTGAAGGCACATGATGTATATTATGTGGAAGGCCTAAAGCACAATCTGTTGAGTGTGAGTCAAATGTGTGACAAAGGTTATAAATTCACCTTTGACTCAATCGATTGTCAAATAAAGAAAGACAGTACTGGTTAGGTTGTGGTAGAAGGAAAGAGAACAGATGAAAATGTTTATAATCTAAAGGAATTCTATGAGTCCAAATGCACAATAGGACATGTTGATGAAAGTTGGTTGTGGCAATGAAGATTAGGCCACATAAACTTTGACAACTTAGTTACAGTAAGTAGAAGGGAGCGTGTTAGAAATATTCCACCCATCATCAAACCACTAAGCAGATTTTGTGATAAATGTGTGAAAGGAAAGCAAACTAATGCGAGCTTCAGGACAAAAGAGCACAACACCTCAAGACCACTTGAAATTGTGCATACAGATTTGTGTGGTACAACTAGGACAAGAGCACTTGTTGGTGAAAGATACTTTATGCTCTTTATTGATGATTACTGAAGAATGACATGAGTTACCTTCTTGCAAGATAAATCACAAGTGTTTTATAGATTTAAGATCTTTATGAAGATGGTGGAGAAAGAAAGTGGGTGCAAATTAAAATGTCTAAGATCAAACTGGGGTGGAGAGTTCACTTCAAATGAGTTTGAAGATTATTGTGAAAAACATGGAATTAGAAGGCAATATTCAGACCCTAGGACACCACAACAGAATGGTGTGGTAGAAAGAAAGGACAAGATAGTTAAGGAGATGGCCAAAACCATGTTAAATTAGGCCAGTCTACCAGACACATGTTGGAAGGAAGTTGTTCATACTGCTGCATATACTTTGAGCCGGGTTCAATTAAGAACAAACAACAGAATGACACCTTATGAGTGGTGGTATGACCAGAAGCCATCAGTCAAATACTTCAAAGTATTTGGCAGCAAGTGCTTTATAAAGAGAGATATGGATGGTCTAGGAAGTTTTGACTCTAGAAGTGGTGAAGGAATCTTCCTTGGTTACTCATCTAACAACAAGGCATACAAATCCTATAACAAAATACTAAGAAGAGTCATTGAGAGTATGCATGTAAAAGTTGATGAGGATATGCACAAAGGAAATCAACCTCAAGTTAATTGGTATGATGATTTTGATGATGAAGGTGATGAAGCTTAGTTAGAAAATGAACTCGAAGAAGCATTCAAGAAGACTCCCAACTGGTATGTGCAGCTGAATCACCCAGAAGAGAAAATTCTGGGAAATACGAGTTATGGTGTGTAGACTAGAAGAAGAGTTTCCTGGAATGATGAGCAAACAAACCTTTGCCTCATGACTGAAGTGGAACCTAAAACATTCAACCAGGCTAGAAAAAGAAGAATTGATGGATGCCATGGAAGAAGAACTGCAACAGATTGAGAATAACTAGACTTGGCAATTAGTCCGTAGACTGGAAGACAAAAACATCATTGGCAATAAATGGGTCTACTGAAATAAGATGAATGAAGAAGGTAAAATTGTTAGGCATAAAGCTAGACTAGTGTGCAAAGGATACTCTCAGGTAGAGGGGATTGACTTTGAAGAAACATTTGCATCGGTAGCTAGATTAGAAGCAATTAGAATGTTTCTATCCTTCTCTTACAAGGGTTATAAAGTATATCAAATGGATGTAAAATTTGCCTTCCTAAATGGAAATTTAGAAGAAGAAGTATACATGGAGCAATCGAAAGAGTTTCTGCTACATGATGTTGAAACACTTTGTGTGCTAGTTGAAGAATGTCAGGTATGGTCTAAAGCAAGCTCCTAGAGCATGGTATTCAAGATTAGATCAGTACCTAAAGGAGAAGGGATTAAAAAGGGGGAGTGATAACATAAATTTGTACATAAAGAAAGATGGGAACCACATGATCATTATGATTGTGTATGTAGATGACATAATCTTTGGAGGCAACAAGGACACCCTATGCAAAGAATTTGTTGATCAGATGTAGTCAGAATTTGAGATGTCAATCCTCGATGAATTGACATAATTCCTTGGTTTGCAGATATTACAGCAAGATAATGGAATCTTTATCTCATAAATCAAGTATGCAAAGGAAATGTTGAAGAAATTCCATTTGGAGGATCGTAAACCAGTAAGTACCCCCATGGTGACAGATAGTGAATTGTCCAAAAATGATGAATCATCGATGGTGGATTAGACTCTATAGAGATCCATGATAGGAAAGCTATTGTATCTAACTACTTCTAGACCAGATATAGTACAAGTATTATGCATGGTGGCCAAATTCCAAGCTGCACCTAAGCAGTCACATATGAAAGTTGTAAGAAGAATCTTTAGGTACCTACAAGGGATACTCATTTATGGACTATGGTACCCTAAACAAGGATATTTTATCTTGGAAGCATACACTGATGTTGATTGGGTTGGTTGCATTGATGATCAGAAGAGCACAAGTGGTCGTGCATTCTTACTAGGTGATCAGTTGGTCTCATGGCATAGCAAGAAATATGACTCGGTCTCTCTATCAACTACTGAAGCAAAATACATTATTGTTACTACATGCTACCCTCGAGTGATTTGGATGAAGCAGACCCTCAAGGACATTTAGGTGGACATCAATGATCCTATTCTCATCTAGTGTGATAATTCGAGTGTAATCAACATAGTAAATAATCCTGTGATGCATTCCAGAATAAAGAAAATTGCTATCAAGTATCATTTTCTCAGAGATAAGGTTGAAGGATAAAAGGTAAGGATGGATTATGTCCCTACCAGTGAACAAGTAGCAGACATTTTCACCAAACCATAATGGATGAGCACCTTTGAGTACCTTCGACACAAGGTGGGAGTTGTGTCATCTACCTAGGAATGATTTATGTTGTTCAAGGGGAGTGTATCATACCCTTTGTCATTGTGTCAAAGGGGGAGAAATGTACCAGTATGAAATGTCTTGCGATAAGTTGACATCAATGCCAAAGGGGGAGATTGTTGGCAATTTGGCATTAAGCTATCATTCATGTCAATCGGTTTGGAAAGGTCACCGATAAGTAATACCAATGTGATGGAAATACACATAAGAGTGAGTAGACAAAAGGAAGGCTACCGATACACATGACTTGGGTCATCTACCAGTAAAGAAGGCTTACCAGTAAGGCATAAACTAGGATGAAGACTATTTGTGTGTTATGAAGGCACAAAAACTGGTGAATAGAACAAAAAGGATGTTTGATGGTCATACCAATAACATAGTCTAAATCGAAAGTCAACCTGGATTGACAAAGTATGTCAAACCGACAAAGGAGGATGTCGAAAAGCATGACAACTGGATTTCAGGTGGAGGTATTGCACAGGTCAGTAGAGTGTGCATCGATGAAACAAATCTGCATGTAGGTCGGCTTTAATGAGGAGCCCACAAGTCATGAAGGATGCCAGAAGATTATGGCTTGAGGAAGAATAGCTAGAAAAGTAATCGCACTAATCTTGCAAGAAGATTTGATGTTCGTGTTAGGATTCCCAAAGATACTAAGAGGGGGGGTGAATCAGTATCTAACTGGTATATGGATTTTCTAAACTTATTATATAAAATGCATCTCAAAACAGTGTACCGATAAACAATAATTAATGTAGTAAATAAGAACAATAAGCACAACATGAAAAGCACACCATAACACAATATTTTAACATGGAAACCCAGTGTGGTAAAAACCTAGGTGGGATTTGTGACCCACAATATTTGCTTACTAGCCAATAAGGGAATATTACTGATACAATAGGGGCCTCCACATGCAAGAAGGCCAAGTGCCTAGATATCAATGCTCAGTTACAAAATAAGTCTCACTAACTTACAAAAATGGATTATGCAAATCCAAGATGATGTACTGCTACAAAAGGGCATCTACTATGCTAGATCTAGTACCAGTTTAAGCTCTGTAATAATCTTAAACCCTTTTCCAAACTCTACCTTAATATTTGCACATTAGTTCTGCAATAATCTAACCATATCTGCTTCTCCTAAATGATCTACAAGATCTCATACTTATATGAGTCTTATTACAATTTGCCATGTCATCTTACAAAAATATTTTACAATTAAATACAAAATACAAATAAAAAAAATCCTGTCAGCCAGGGTGTCGGTAATCATCTTTTTTAGTGCTAGTGAACTGTATGCAAGTGTAGAGTCTATCGGTGTTAGTGCCTGCCGCTATCATATGATTGTAGGGTTGCCATCAATGAAAATAACTTCAATCACATGCAATTTCTCATTGGAGTGTGCATTTGCAAACAATCTCCCCCTTTGGCATTGATGGCAACACTCTTGAGAAAAATCCAAAAAGTGTTGTCCAAAAAGATATGCCAAAAACTATCAAAACTATGTTACCAAAATGTCTGCTCGCCCTCAGCTGATGATGTCTTCTGCTGATTATTTTTCTCATCTCCACTACTCCCCCTTTGGAATCAATGACAAAGGCTATCATTCAATGTCAATTGAGTGTGGTTCCTATCTAGATCCTTGTAACTGATGGGTTACAATTTGATAAATATCCACCAATGCAAAATTTAGACTGTTGTTCAATCTTTCACTTTCCTTTATTATTACTACTTCAGTCCTTTGGATTGTACCGATGAGAAAGTACATTTTCTCTTCTAGTGTCTTAAGTCCTGGAACAAGAGCCTCAGAAATCTCCTTTCTCAAAGAGATAAGGATATCTAGTTTAGGACTTAGTCTACACTTCAATTCTTTTGCTTTAAACTTTATCTTTTCCTTGTCTTTTTCAAGCTATTCTATTTTCTCTTCAAAAATTTATATTTTCTTCTCAACTACCAATAATGAATCCGATGAACCTATCAAGCTGTCAACAATATCATTGATTTCCTTTTGAGCTATGATGATTTCTTTGTCTATATCCTCTATCAAAATGTTAGTTTTGCATGTGTCTCTATACAATTTCTTGAACTCCAAAATTATCTTGCCTAATACTGGTAATAAGGTTTCCATTTGTTCCTTATTCTTCTTGATTGTCTCCTCAAAGAATTTTTCCTTCTCTTTATTCATTTTCTCTCTAAAGCTGTGTTCATTTATCTTATCAAGTGTTATTAGGTTGCCAGTTATATATTTAGACATTGTGTCTAATTGACTCACAGAATCTTTATTTTCTACGTTACACTTTGGAGCTATCATCTTCAAAATTGGTAAAGTATCATCTATAGCCTTATATGCATGTGCATTACACTCTATTATTTTCTTTATTGAGTCTAATAACACCTCTGTTATATTAGTTGGCCTAAATTCAGTTATGGATGTTCTGGATGACTGTTCAACTATCTTCACAATCTACAATATGTCGGTGATAGCAATAGCTTTTCTTTCCTCTTTCTCTCAAGGATCTATTTGAGTTTGCATTTCTACTACCAGAGGTTTGGGCTTGTCAGATGTAGCCGGTGGCACTGTCTGAGTATGTAACTGTAAAGAAGCCTGTTTCTCTACTTGTTTCTCAATGTTTTTCTCAGTAATAACTTGTTGCTCTATTGATTTCTCTTTGTTCTCTCTGGATGGTGTCTCTATTTGTGCCTCTGATGATTTTACTGTGTTATCCACTGCTGGTTTTTGTGATTGTAACTCTGATTTATCTACCGGTTTGTCTTGGTTTACCTTTGTACTGTCTACTTTTGGTGACTCGGTAGATACATTAGTGTGTGCACCTATGGTATCCACCTTTCCTATATGCAGGGGATCATTTGATATTTCAATTTGTTTCTCATTCCCAATTTCAGTGTTTCCAACTGCAATATTTCCTGTTGGTGGCTCTGTTGCCACATCCCTCATGTTAGTTGTTTCTTTATCTACCATAATATTGACTTCCTATGTGTCAATGTTTATTATGTATAACAGTTCTGAATCAGGGTTTGTATCTTCATGAGGTGTTTCCATACTCTCTGTTGTCGGTGGAATATCAGAGGAAGGTGGGGGTAAGTTATCAGTTATCTTTATGCTTGGAGGTCCACCTACCTTTCCTTTCCCCTTATCCTTATCCTTTTGGTAGACTCTGATAGTCTTTGGTCTCTTAAGCTCTTCTTGTTTTTCTTTCTCAACAAAAAATATATCCCACTTGTATGCAGTCTCTTCTGATATTTTATTTACTCTGTCTGCCATCAGTGCTACATGTCGGTAACCAGTTGAGAATACTGTCTAGTTTGTCTCACTGATTAACTCATCAATCTCTTGAGTTGAGTTCACTAGGTAAACTGCAAGTAGTTTTCCTATTTTGATCTTTTTATCTAATTCCATAATAGCTAACCTTCTAGCTTCTATCCTTCTATACAAGTCATTTGGTATATCATCAACAATTTCCATCAAAAATTTCTTATAGATATCAAGATGTAGTATAACACTATTCTCTATACTTTCTTTTTCATCATTTGAAAGTGTGTTATACAACTTGTTGATGTTTGTCAATTTGCAATTTTCAGTTATCTCATCCAAAAGTTTGTCAAAAGGAGGAATAACATGTTTCACTTTTCTTTTCTTTGGGGTCAATTTCTTAGCTGGAGGCCTAACTGCCTATTGTTTTTGTCTTGTTTTCTTTGGAGTAGGAGTAGGTACCAGTGAAGGTTTTCTTTTCCTCACTACCCTTTTGAACTCAGCCGGTATCTCACGGTGTGAAGAAGTAGCAACTGGTGAAAGATGTGCTTCCGGTTGTAATCCTTCCAATTCACTCTCCTTAATACCGGTTTTGTTCAGTACATCCTCTTTGATTGCTTTAGCCTTCCTTGCTCCTTTCCTAACTAGCTGCTCAGTTTTCTTAATCCTTTTCAGAGATTCAATGTCACTTTCAATTGTTTCAGCATTGCCAAATACCTTTTTTGTCAATTCCTTGGGGGCTTCTAAGAGGGCTTTTTCATAGGTTTCAACTATGTTCTCATTTGCCTCATATCCCATCTCTATGACCCAAACAGTCCTAGGGACAACTTCCTCCATCCAAATTTCATCTTTCTTGATCACAAAGCATATCTCCTTTTGATATTTGTCAACAAGAGATTGAGATAGCCTTATTCTAGTCTTCATCCTAGCCTTTAATGCTTAAAAATGTTCATTTATGTTTTTCTTCCTCTCATCACCCATATTGTTTAGAATCTCTAGTAACTGTTTTCCTACCGGTATGTCGAAACCAAAGTCTTTTATGCCAATATTAGGAACTTCCTTAGTAATGTATAGCATTAAACACACAAGCAGATTGCCAAATCTGAAAGTCCTTTTCTTATCACCTTTAATTTTCTTTAAATTGTCTATCAGTTCATCTTTTAGCCACTCACATACATCAATCTTTGCATTGTTATTCACCATGTCATATACACTTTTGATACACAAGCTAGAAACTGAGTTTAGTCTATTGGCATGTGTAGCCTTGTATCCATGAATCATGCTAACAAATCTAACATTGATATCTTTTACATCATTTACTCTCAGGGATCTTTTGTCAAAAGTTGCACCAGTTAAGGTCATAACAATGTCATTTGGAACCTTTTTAGTTTTGTCAGGCCTGCTATAGGTGGAAGGTAAGCCTGTTACTGCCCTAACTGCCTCTTTGGTAATCTTATGGATGAAATCCAACCAAAAGAACTCCCCATGTACTCTGCTCAAGACAATCCTTATCACATCCTTGGTAAAATCAGGAATACTAAGGATTTCCACAAAACCTAGGGTTTCAACTATCTTATGTTCCAGTTTAACATTTCCATTTTCATCACAAATTATAGTTCTATACATGTTCATTATTTCTTCAGCTTCTAGTTCATCAATATGACAATGCATATAGATTCTAGGGCATTCAGCATATACTACTCCTTTGGGAATTTGATAAAATGCTCCTAGAGTACCATCTTTCTTCACAATTTTGGGAATGATTTTAAATACGGGCCTAGGGCATTTAACAACTTCAATCACAATAGGGTTTGCAATAAATTCAGGTGCAGAGGAGGAAGCCATTGTTATAAATATGTTAATCTGTCTTTAGGATGATTTTCTTGGATGATTTGCTTCACTTCACACTATGGATGCCTTCACTTGAGATTTTCGCGCTCTCTAGAAGTTTGAATTCTCAGTGAATGAAAAAGAGCCAAGAATATTTTCTTTATAATGTTATATCCTTCAACTACCACATTTAATGCCTACCCGCTAAGTCAAACTTAACACATCTTGCCAGTAAAGAAGTATTTCGACTTCTCATCATCAACCGAGGGTAAATTAGCATGTTTTTCAATTTGTTGCCATACCCCCAAAGGATTATTTCTTAGTTAGATGAAGAACCTCTTGCCGGTGGAGTGATACTCTATTCTACAGGTGAAAGAATAGCTTCACTAACACTCTAATCTGACTTTATAATCTATTTCTTTGAAAATTCTTGCTTTACCTCTTCAACCTTCTCTTTACCTTTCAAGCTAGGTCCTTTGTTATTTACCGATGATGCCTTACTTATACAAAACTTTGCAATATGCCTAATCTTGTTACAAGCATAATAATCCACATTGTTTTTCTGAATAGCTTTTCCATATCCTATGCCGATATGTGTTCTGCATTGATTAGATAAGTGTCCAAATCTTCCACAATATAACATCTAACATTCACTCTCTATTTTTTAGAGTTATGACCAGTTTTATTGCATTTAGAACATTGACCGGTGCATGTGTTATTATTCTGATAGTTTCTAGATCTATACTGACTTGCTCTATGACCATACTTGTTACAATTAAAGCATTTCCCATTGAATTTGTAAGCATTAGGTAGTCTTACCGATATACTATGATCATGATTTTTTACAGTACCAGAGCTTTCACTAGATTCAAAGCCAAGACCATTTGTATCTCCATTAGGTTTTTGATTCTTCAACATGCTATCAAGTACCTTTGAGCTTTTGTTGAATTTCTCTTTGTGTTGATTTGCAGTAGCCAACTCATTTTCCAAGATTCATTTCTATCTGATGAGTTCAGTTCTATCATTTTGTGTATGCATCAAGTTTGTCTTCAACATATCATTTTCATGATTGAGTCTTGTGTTTTCATTTCCAGCATCATTTAGTCTTCTAACTAGGTCATCTTCATTCTTTTTCCTATCTTCATTGTCTTTACAAAGCCTCATGGTCATATCTTGCATCTCATTCTTCATTGTACTATTTTCTTGTCTCAGTTTGTTCACAAGGTCATTAAGAGTTTCTTTCTCATCATCATTACTCTACATCTTCTTAGAAAGTTATATTCTCTTGTTCCTTACAATAGTGAGATTCTCTTGAAGTCCCTTAATGATTTCCTGTGCAGCCTTTAGATCATCTTCAAGTTTGATATTCTCACCTTTTCTGCATCATAGTCTGAAAGAGTTGTTTCCAATTGCTTTCTCAAGTTTTCCATCTCTACTAGTGTCATAATCTTCCTCAAGCAGTTAGGCTTTTGAAAATAGAGGACCAGGCTCTGATACCAATTGTTAGGATTCCCAATGATACTAAGAGGGGTGTGAATCAGTATCTAACTGGTATATGGATTTTCTGAACTTATTATATAAAATGCATCTCAAAATAGTGTATCGGTAAACCCAGTGTGGGGAAAACCTTGGTGGGATTTGTGACCCACAATATTCGCTTACTAGCCAATAAGGGAATATTACTGATACAATAGGGGCCTGCATATGTAGGAAGGCCAAGTGCCTAGAGCTCACTACTCAGTTACAAAAGAAGTCTCACTGACTTACAAAAATAGATTATGCAAATCCAAGATGATGTACTGCTACAAAAGGGCATTTTCTATGCCAGATCCAGTACCGGTTTAAGCTCAGTAATAATCATAAACCCTTTTCCAGAGTCCGCCTTAATATTCACACTTTAGTTTTGCAATAATCTAACCATATCCACTTCTCTTAAATGATCTACAAGATCTCATACTTATATGAGTCTTATTACAATTCACCATGTCGGCTTACAAAAAAATTTTACAATTAAATACAAAATACAAATAAACAAAAATCTTGTCAATTAGGGTACCGGTAATCATCTTTTTCGATGTCAGTGAACTGTATGTCGGTGTAGAGTCTGTTGGTGCCAGTGCTTGCCAGTATCATATGATTGTAGGGTTGCCATCAATGATAATACCTTCAATCACCTACAATTTCTCACTGAAGTGTGCATTTGCCAGTAGTTTGTACCTATTAGGTGAAGGAAACAACAAATCCATTGACAAAGGAAAGCATAAAAGCATGGTGCAAAACTCCAGATTTAGAAAATGCACATTGGAATGCGAAGTTCTTTTTGTGATTGAAAATTTTCATAAAGATCATATCCCTGAAAAGAAAATCATATTAGAAGGGATTAAGATTGAGTAGGAAAGACTGTCAACCGCTAGTAAGCCATTTGATCAAGAGTCACAGAACTCATTTGCAACAAGAAGCCTTAACTGTATCTAAATTGTATTTCAATTTATACTTCACCAAGTTGGTGCTCCTTAGGTTGGTGCTCCTTGGGTTGGTGCCCTAAATGTTTGTAATCCAGTGTTTTAATTATGTGGCTAGATTGGAGTAGTAGTCTCTAGTAGCATTTCTCACCGAGGTTTTTCCTATATTGGGTTTTCCTCGTATATCCAGTGTTGTGACTTGCATTTGTGTGATTGTTCTCTTTAGTTTCCTTTTTGGATTTACCAGTTTGATGGTTTGGTGCTTGAGATAATAATTGGTATTGTGAAATTGCTTTAAAAGTCAAAAAGGTTTAGGAACCACTGATTCACCTCCCTCTCAGTGGTACTCTGTGTTCAACAAATATGTGTCTATTTTGTTTACAAAATACAATAGTTTAAGAGCATAATTAAGGAAATTATAGAAAAATTATGTGCTACCATATTGCATTATCTAAAAAGGATAATCTTTACAAGTTTGCAATGGAAACTAGTTCTCAATCAGGTGGTTGTGAACTTGTAGAGGAATTGCTGGTGTAATTTGTGGAATAGGTATTTTGCGAAACGCGTTAGAGGTTGTCCAAGAAGAGAAATCCAAGGAGAAAGAAGAGAAAGATCTTGTTTCTCAATAGGTATGCATTTTCCTTAATTGAGCCTCAAGGAACACTTGTTCTACTCTACTGACAGTTTTTAAAAATTCAAATAAATATGTGCCTATTTTGTTTACAGAATATAGAATTTTAAGAGAATAATTAAGGAAATTATAGAAAATAACATGTGCATTTTTAAGAGAATAATTAAGGAAATTATAGAAAAATAATGTGCTAACATATTGCACTGTCTAAAAAGTATAATCTTTATAAGGATGCAATGGAAACTAGTTCTCAATCAAGTGATCATGAAATTGAAGAGAAATTGCTGGTGTATTTTGTGGAACAGGTATTTTGTGGAACGAGTTAGAGGTTGTTCAAGAAGAGAAAGATGTTGTTGCTCAACAAGTATGAATTTTTCCTAGTGGAGCCTCAAGGAGCACTTGTTCTACTTTACTGACAGTTTTTAAAAATTCAAATAAATATGTTCCTATTTGGTTTATAGAATATAGCATTTTAATAGAATAATTAAAGAAATTATAGAAAATAAATGTGCATTTTTGAAAGCATAATTATGGAAATTATAGAAAAATAGCATTTATCTAGAAATTATAGAAAAATTATGTGCTAACATATTGCACTGTCTAAAAAGAATAATATTTACAAGGATGCAATGAAAAATAGTTCTCAATCAGGTGATCGTGAACTTGCAGAGGAATTGTTGATGTATTTTGTGGAATAGGTATTTTGTGAAACAAGTTAGAGGTTGTCCAAGAAGAGAAATACAAGGAGAAAGAAGAGAAAGATCTTGTTGCTCAATAGGTATTCATTTTGCTTAATTGAGCCTCAAGTAGCACTTGTTCTACTCTACTGACGATTTTTAAAAATTCAAATAAATATGTGCCTATTTTGTTTACAGAATATAGCATTTTAAGAGCATAATTAAGGAAATTATAGAAAATAGCATGTGCATTTTTAAGAACATAATTAAGGAAAGTATAAAAAAATAGCATTTTTCAGTAAATTATAGAAAAATTATGTGCTAACATATTGCTTTATCTAAAAAGGATACACTTTACAAGGATGCAATGGAAACTAGTTCTCAATCGGGTGATCCTGAATTTGAAGAGGAGTTGCTGGTGTATTTTGTGGAGCGAGTTAGAGGCTATCCAAAAAGAGAAATCCAACGAGAAAGAAGAGAAAGATCTTGCTCAAAAAGTATGCAAATTTTCTTAATTGAGCCTCAAGGAGTACTTGTTCTACTCTACTGACGGTTTTCAAAAGTTCAAAATAAATATGTGCCTATTTTGTTTACAGAATATATCATTTAAAGAGAATAATTAAGGAAATTATAGAAAATAGCATGCACATTTTTAAAAGCATAATTAAGGAAATAATAGAAAAATAGCATTTTTCAGGAAATTATAGAAAAATTATGTGCTAACATATTGCACTAGGTCTAAAAAGGATAATCTTTACAAGGATGCAATAGAAACTAGTTCTCAATCGGGTGGTCGTGAACTTGTAGAGGAATTGCTGGTGTATTTTGTGGAATAGGTATTTTGTGGAACAAGTTAAATGTTGTCCAAGAAGAGAAATCCAAGGAGAAAGAAGAGAAAGATCTTGTTGCTCAACATGTATGCATTTTTCTTAATTGAGCCTCAAGGAGTACTTGTTCTACTCTACTGACGGTTTTCAAAAGTTCAAAATAAATATGTGCCTATTTTGTTTACAGAATATATCATTTAAAGAGAATAATTAAGGAAATTATAGAAAATAGCATGCACATTTTTAAAAGCATAATTAAGGAAATAATAGAAAAATAGCATTTTTCAGGAAATTATAGAAAAATTATGTGCTAACATATTGCACTAGGTCTAAAAAGGATAATCTTTACAAGGATGCAATAGAAACTAGTTCTCAATCGGGTGGTCGTGAACTTGTAGAGGAATTGCTGGTGTATTTTGTGGAATAGGTATTTTGTGGAACAAGTTAAATGTTGTCCAAGAAGAGAAATCCAAGGAGAAAGAAGAGAAAGATCTTGTTGCTCAACATGTATGCATTTTTCTTAATTGAGCCTCAAGGAGTACTTGTTCTACTCTACTGACGGTTTTTAAAAATTCAAATAAATATGTGCCTATTTTGTTTACAAAATATATCATTTAAAGAGAATAATTAAGGAAATTATAGAAAATAGCATGCACATTTTTAAAAGCATAATTAAGGAAATTATAGAAAAATAGCATTTTTCAGGAAATTATAGAAAAATTATGTGCTAACATATTGCACCAGGTCTAAAAAGGATAATCTTTACAAGGATGCAATGGAAACTAGTTCTCAATTGAGTGGTCGTGAACTTGTAGAGGAATTGCTGGTGTATTTTGTGGAACAAGTTAAAGGTTGTCCAAGAAGAGAAATCCAAGGAGAAAGAAGAGAAAGATCTTGTTGCTCAACATGTATGCATTTTTCTTAATTGAGCCTCAAGGAGTACTTGTTCTACTATACTGACGGTTTTTAAAAATTTAAATAAATATGTGCCTATTTTGTTTACAAAATATAGCATTTTAAGAGCATAATTAAGGAAATTATAAAAAATAGCATGCACATTTTTAAAAGCATAATTAAGGAAATTATAGAAAAATAGAATTTTTTCAGGAAATTATAGAAAAATTATGTGCTAACATATTGCATTGTCTAAAAAGGATAATCTTTACAAGGATGCAATGGAAACTAGTTCTCAATTGAGTGATCGTGAACTTGCAGACAAATTGCTGGTGTATTTTGTGGAACAGGTATGCAATTGGTAAAACATATAGTTGGTTGTTCTCTCTCATAGGCTAAACTATATTTTGAATTTTCATTTTGGATTGGGGCATTGAAATGGGGCTTACTTTTGCATTTGGAACTGCAGGGCAAGAAAGAATTTTTTGCTTCATGCTTGTTCATATGCTATGACTTGATCAGACTAGATGTGGCTTTGGAACTTGCATGGATGAATAATATGATTGACTTTGTGTTTCCATACCTACTTTAGGTTCTTGATATACTCTAATGATTCTATGCATATTTTAAGTTTCTCTTTAATAAACATTTTAAATCTTCTGCAAAAATAAATATGTGCCTATTTTGTTTACAGAATATGTATGCTCAACTTCTTCCCCTTTGCTTTGCCAGCACCTCCAATGCCTGGCATGGGAGGTTGCTTTAAACCAGGTATGAGTGGAATGGGAATGTCTCCCATGCCAACTTATGATATGCCACCTATGGGTCGTTATTGATGGAATTGAAGAACTTAACATGGGACACAATTCTTCAATCATACATGGCTTTTTGAGGCCGATCTTCGAGTGGAAAGATTAGATTGTCAAATTGTTTTTATTTTCGTTTGGTTGGTTGATAAAAAATAATGAATCTTTGGTATTATTGTATTGGTCAATCAATTCAAATATTTCCATCTATCAAGCATTCAACGCCTGAACCGTCGCATGATTAGATTGTCAAATTGTTTTTGTTGTCGTTTGGTTGGCTGATATAGAATAATGAATCTTTAGTATTATCATATTGGTCAATAAGTGAAAACCTTTCCATCCACCAAACATTCGATGAGGATCCGACAACATTCTCATCCGATAAGCACTGAGAGGGTATCAAAATATCTGACGCCCACCTAGTTTATTTCGATGACTATCAATTTTTACTGATGGCTAAGCAGTGAGGGGACATTGAAATTTTGATGCCCACCTAATTTATTCCAATGACTATCGAGTTTTTCTGATGGCTAAGCAGTGAGGGGGAGCACCCAATTTGTTTCGACGACTATCAAGTTTTTTCGATGCCCAGACCATCACACATACAACATCCTCGTTGATGTGGATGCCCTCGTAGCATTGGACTTCCGATGGCTAAACTGTGATAGGGCTATTTGAATTTAGACGCTCGAACTATCACACATACATCATCCGTGTCTATGCAGATTCCCTTGTTGTCATCAAAATTCTGATGGCTACACAATGACGGGGCCATCTGAATTCAAACGCCCGAACCATCGCACATACAACATCCTCATCGGTGTGGATGCCCTACTTGTCATTGAAATTCCAACGACTTATCATTTTTTAGCGATGGTTAAGTAGTGAGGGGATTGTCAGAATTCCAATTTATTCCGACGCCTTAGCCATCAAAACATTACTTGCAAGGCTTTTGAATTTCGACAACTTAATGAGTTTTACCGACGACCAAGCACAATCATGGCCATTGTCAAAAGAGTCTTTGAATCTGTCTAAATTCTAACAGTCTTGAGCACCATCGAAATGTTTGACTATAATTTTTCAATTACGTTGCTCATCGGCAATCCAAAAAATTATAGTCAAAATCCTGATGAACTGTCATCGAAATTTGAGGCCAAATCTACTAGTGTGTGGGCCAACAAGGACAAGAGAATTGGCTAGAGAAAGGTATTTCATGTTGTTCATAGATGATTACTCAAGAATGAATTGGGTAACCTTCCTCAATGATAAGTCACAATTATTTGAGAGATTCAAAATTTTCAAGAAGATGGTGGAAAATGAAAGTGGACTCTGGTTAAAATGCTAAAGATCTGACAGGGGTGGAGAATTTTCTTCTAATGAATTTATTGACTACTGTGAGAAACATGGAATTGAAAGACAGTATTCAGCTGCAAGGACACCTCAGCAAAATGGGTTAGTAGAGAGGAAAAATAGGATAGTGAAGGAGATGCTAAGGACTATGTTGAATGAGGTCAACATGCCGGATATATACTAGAAGGAAGCACTTCATACTGCTATCTACACTTAAAACCAGGTACAATTAAGAGTGAATAGTAGAATGACTTCTTATGAGTTATGGAATGAAAGGAAACCATCACTCAAGCACTTTAGAGTGTTTGGAAGTAAGTGCTTCATCAAGAGAGATGCTGATGGATTAGGAAGTTTTGATTCTCAAAGTGATGAAGGAATCTTCTTGGGATACTCAACCAACAGTAAAGCCTACAAATGCTACCACAAGAGATTGAGAAGGGTGGTTGAGAGTGTAAATGTGAGAATATATGAAGACTCACATAGAGGAAAATATGCATTGAAACGTTACATTGATGATTTAGATGATGAAAATGAAGAACAATCTGACAATCGGTAGAAGATACACCAAACAAGATCCCCAACTAGTATGTGTAGGAGAATCATCCAGAAGAACAGATCATAGGAGATAGGAATGAGGGTGTGCAGAACAGAAGGAGATTAGCTTGTGAAGGCAAGCAGGTAAATTTTTTTCTCATGATTGAGGTAGATCCCAAAACTTTTGATGATGCTAGCAAAAGTAAGAAGTGGGTAGATGCCATGGATGAAGAATTGAGACAAATTGAGAAAAATCAGACTTGGGAACTTGTTCCTAGACCAACAAACAAGAATGCCATAGGTACCAAATGGGTCTACTGGAACAAGATGAATGAAGAACATAAGATAGTCCAATATAAAGCAAGGTTAGTTTGCAAAGGGTATTCTCAAGTGGAAGGTATTGATTTTGAAGAAACCTTTGCATCGGTTGCTAGGTTAGAGGCAATCAGAATGTTTTTAGCTTTCTCATCCTACAAGGGGTATAAAGTATATCAGATGGATGTGAAATCTGCTTTTCTCAATGGAAATCATGAAGAAGAGGTGTACATAGAACAACCAGAAGGGTACTTGTAGCATGAAGATGAGAGTTTTGTAAGCCAGTTGAAGAAAGCCCTATATGTCTTGAAGTAGTCTACCAAAGCATGGTATTCCCAGTTAGACAAATAATTGAATGGGCAAGGAAGTCGGAAAGAGAATGCAAACAACAACTTATATGTCAAGGTAAATGGAGATCACATGATTATAGCTATTGTATATGTGGATGATATTATCTTTGGTGGAGACAAGGACACTATGTGCAAGGAATTTGTAGATCATATGAAGACAAAGTTTGAGATGTCCATGCTGGGTGAGTTGTCCTATTTTTTTGGTTTGCAAATCTCATAGGAGGAGAAAGGAATTTTTATCTCCCAAGACAAGTACGGGAAAGACATGCTAAAGAAATTTAAAATGGAGGATAGAAAATTGGTAAGTACTCCCATGGTTACTGGTTGTGAGTTGAGAAAACTAGATGAATCACCAGAAGTTGAGAAAACACTGTATAGGTCTATGATTAGTAGTTTGTTGTATTTAACAATATCTAGACTGGATATTGTACAAGATGTTTGCATGGTAGCAAGATTCTAGGATACTCCTAAACAATCTCACTTAAATGCAGTCAGAAGAATCTATAGGTATCTGCAAGGAACTGTCAGCTACGATCTATGGTGTCCAAAGAAAGGAAACTTCTCTTTATAGGCTTATACTGATGCAGATTGGGCATGAAGTATTGATGACCAGAAAAGTACAAGTGGAGGTGTTGTCTACTTAGGAGACCGGTTAGTATCATGGCACAATAAGAAGCAAGATTCTATGTCACTATCTACTACTAAGGCAAACTACATAGTAGCTGCTTCATGTTGTTCACAGGTTTTATGGATGAACTAGACATTGAAAGATATATAGATGGAGATAGTAGATCCCATTCCAATTCGATGTGATAACTCAAGTGCAATCAACATCTCCAAGAATCCTGTAATGCACTCAAGAACAAAACACATTTCAATCAAGTATCACTTCTTGAGAGAGAAGGTAGAAGACAAGGTGGTCACAATTGAATATGTTCCAACTGATGAACAAATTGCTGACATATTTACCAAGCCACGTCCTTTGGGCCCATTTGAGTATTTGAGACAAAATATGGGAGTTGTCCCACCATCTAGCAGCACTTAAATGCATATAAGATTTCATGATTAAGGGGGAGTCAACCATTGCTACTATTTTATGACTCTTGAATCATGATGCATGGACATAGGGGGAGAGTGTGTCTTAATCGGATGCAGTCAAGGGAGAGATTATTAGTGTTAGAATAAGTTTCCCTTTGCCATTGTTGTCAAAGGGGGATAAACCAGTCTGGAGGTTGAAAATGTTGACATCAATGCCAAAGGGGGAGATTGTTGGCATTGAGTTGTCATTGATGTCAACCGGTATTGCAGAAAAGATATCGATAGAGGTATGCCATCCGGTATGAAGAAGAGTGTACCAGTATGATGAAAGACAAATAAGATATTGAGAAGATTACCATCAAGGCTTGTCAACCTGTATGGTGGAAGACAAGTAGTTATTGAGACTATCAGTGACTTCACCGGTATGGGGTGAGATGCATGTGTGTGTGAGCATGTTGAGTGATAATCGGCAGAACATAAACTAGTTTGGACTTTGGCTACCTGTTTATGATGAAGAGGCAGAATGTCAAAGTAATCACAAACCACTGGAGGTGGAGATGTGCCACCAGTGTAGTGTGCGCTACCGGTTCACAGGAGGAGTAGGTATCACTAGTAAAGGTTTGTACTAGTATGATTTTCCTGAATGTTGAAGTGTAAACCAACCTTGTGTCGGTGAGATGAGTGTATGACCATTGTGATGCCATTTGGAGATGAGGTGGCAAACATTTAAAGGTCGATGAAGCCTCCATAGACATGGTTGTTGAAACAACTAGTTGACATTAATGAAACAACCAAAATCACAGGATGGTAGTTTACTGATGTCGCTCGAGGAAGGAAGAATGATAGAGAAAGATCAAGAAGTAGTTGGCACCTGGATCAAAGCAAAGAAATCAGACTGCAAGAAGATCTCACGAAGGAAACAACTGAGCTTTTTACAAGTCAACATATTTCAAGGTGTAAAATCATGTACGAGATTGCTATCTTTAGAAAGTATGCATTCAATAATGGAAAACATGTACTGATGCATTCCTCGAGTACAGGTGATCAATCCAAGACAAACTGGATTGGATCTCATGCAAATTTTGTCAAGTGAAGGAAACCCTAACTTCCCGAAGTTTGAATTGATTCTTGGCAGGAAAGCTCAAGTTTAAATATGATGAGCTGAGACTGTGATTGTTGCTGCTATAGAGTGAAGAAAAGTGAAAAATTGTTGTCTTAGAGGCAAAGAGATAAACACTTCAAGTGTTTATGAGCAAAGATCTAACTGATAAGGAGATATTTTGCAGTACTGGTTACTAAATTATCTGTTGGACTGGTACACCTTATATCATGTCACCATTGAAGAAAATCTCACATCATATTCAATCATATCAGTCATTATCATTGATCGGTTGTCATGTTGGGATCCAGTTACCTCTATCATTGTTGTGTTCTTGACATGTCTTAGACTAGGTATCTCACCAGTTGTATTTAAACAAGTTCCCACTTGAATGTATTTCTTTGTGATCTTATGAGGTCTATCTAGCCTTATAAACTCATCATGGATTTGGCTCAAGACATACCTGACCCATTCAGGTTTATCAAAAATTGAAAAGTAAACAAATTTGATAAAACCCTTAACTTGCAATGATTTGAATTCAAGCTTCAAATTCCCCATCTCATCCATCATATGCTTAGTGTATAATGACAACATGCTTGCATTCCCAATCTCCTCGATGTTGCAATGAATATATGTCCTATAATCCTCATTATGCAACACTCTGTATCGCACAAATGAAAATGCTCCATTCAGATCATCTTCTATTGATTTGAATGGATGTTTCTTGAATACTCGCCTTTCCCTATCATTGATTTCTACTACAGATGGAGTTTCTATACCAAATAATGATGCTATTTCAAAAATAGGGTATGAAAAATAGCTCGAATAGGAATAAATACCTTTTCAATTTCAACCGGATGCTAAGAATCATTGTCGGATTGCTTCAAGCTTTGTTTTTGTTTCTTAATCTCTTTCACCTCTCTCTCTCGCTCTTTCACTTTGTTCACAATGTGAAGAATGAATTATATAATACCTTTTTATCTACTGAAAACCTAACTTTAAGTAGTAATAAATGCACAACCCTAAAGGCTTTTCGACTACCCTATTTTTCCAAGAATTCATCACCAAATTATTAGATAGGAATGTAATCTTTCGGATATCAACTGTACAACTATTCTCAATCATTTGCAACCTTCCTTAGCTGGTTACAAATCTCCGAAAAGGGGGTTTTAAAGATCTGCATGGAAATCTTCCTCCTAAGGTCAAAATGCCATAGTTACCAGATGAGGTTCCAACACCGGAATCAGGTGTGGAGCCATTTTGTGTATTTGAATCTTCCTTCTTAACCCACATCTTTTTATGCTACTCTCTGATGTCTTCAACCTTAACTTTTCCCTCTTCATTTGATTTGTTCTTATCTACTAGAGCATTCTTGCTCACATTCTTGCTTTGGTAATATTTTGCAATGTGATCGGATTTGTTGGATGCATAGCAAACAACATTTCCTTGAATAGGCCTAAAGTTCATCTGATTTGGTCTCATCCTGCATTGGTTAGAAATGTGTTCAAACATTCCGCAAGCATAACATCTCTTATTTTAAAAATTATGCATCACTCTTATGCATATGTTTGACTTATGACCAATAAAGTTAGGACCATTATTCATCATCCTATTTCTGCATTATCTCGCCATATGACCAAATTTACTGTAAACTGGTTAGAAATGTGTTCAAACATTCCGCAAGCATAACATCTCTTATTGCACTATATATATTTTATTACATTTTCTATTGCCTTGGTTTTGTGGCTAATATGGTTTTCATTATGAAATAATAGCTTAATATCTCTAGTTACTAATAGACTATGAGAATTTTTTAATCTGTTATTACTGTTATGTGTTAATATATATTTTATTACATTATCTGTGAATTCAATGTAATCTGTTTAATATAAATCTGTTTTAAATAGTTTAGGAAATTATTCTCATAGTCTGCTTCCATGTGGCTACTACTAATGAGCTTAATTTCATGAGCCTACCAAAGGAAGAGCCTAGTCCCATGTGTCTCCATTTTTTGGAAGCATGTCTATAGTGGAT
Source organism: Cryptomeria japonica (assembly GCF_030272615.1). NCBI lineage: Eukaryota > Viridiplantae > Streptophyta > Pinopsida > Cupressales > Cupressaceae > Cryptomeria > Cryptomeria japonica. The sequence continues at coordinate 74,131,899 of NC_081408.1, read as the reverse complement.
AATGCTAGCAAAGGTTGTAAAATTTGGCTTTACACATGCTAGAAAATTACAGGTTTCTCTCTTGTCCTGGCAAATTAAGACCTCAGACTTGATGCATCTGAAAGGTGATTGGCCACTCTATTACATCCTAGTGGTTTCCTAATCCCAAAACGTTCGTACAATATCATACACCGTGTAAAATAACAGAATTGTAGGAAATTCTTAGAATTGTATTACTTCAATGATGCCAAATGTTTACAAAGTCATCCTCTCCCCTCAATGATGATTGAGAATGACATTTTATACCTTCCTCAATGGTTATCAGCCACCTATTGAGCTGAGGTGACCATTGGAAAGTAGTTTCTATTTGCAACCAAAAGTTGTCATTAAAAGTTGTCAAGTTTGAGCAACTTTTGACATATATTAAATCTGCCTACCTAGAGATGTTTCCACATGTCCTAAACCTTCCTAAGACATCTCCAACAAATAAACACCTATAAAATACTCAACTAAATACCCGTAGGCCCATATGTCCATGGTGGCTTATCAATTTGCCAAATCCATGTCATTGGGTGACAGCGTGGGGTTTATTACAAAAATCAAATAAACAAAACTATCCTATTACATTGATTGGAAGGTCACATTCCCATGTGTGACCTTTAGCCTTTATTGCTTTTATCATCTTAGTCAAGAGGTGCTCCTGCACCACTCATGGAATGAAATGATCGCAAGATTTACAAGAAATGGATGCCTTCAAAAGGGTTTAGAAAATTTTAAACAAATGCAATTGGCAAGTAAAGTCACAAAAGTATTACAGTAGTTCCTACTAATACACTTTTGGTGGGCAGTAGGAACTAGTCTGCTACATTGAACGAGAGCATTTTTACAACAATTTTAAACAAATGCAATTGGCAGGTAAAGTCACAAAAGATGTTATGCTCGCGGAATGTTTGAACACCTTTCTAACCAATGTACGATGAGACCAAATCAGATGAACTTTAGGCCTATTCAAGGAAATGGTGAATTTTTTTCTAACACGTTGAATTGACTCTCTCACATTTTCTCTTGAGCTCCACCTAATATAATAAAATATATAAAACATAGATTATAGAATTTTATATAATGAAATAATAGCTTAACTCTAGTTACTAATATCAGAGTTACTAATATCTCTCAAGTGATCACCGTCAATCTTCAATCATTTAAGGGGTAGATGAATGAATTGGAGTTGTGAGCGCATGTAAAAAGAATCAATTGGAGTTGAGCCAGATTAGTAAGTTTAGGGTAGATGAATGAATTGGAGTTGTGAAGATTAAACGAATTTACGCAAGTTAGGAGAGAAAAACCAAAAGATGAAGATGCACCAATAGTTGTTATGATGTCCAAAAAGAACTACCGAACTACCACTTCACCGAGGCTCAAATGCTTGGACGTTTATCTCCGATGGCATGTCTAGCTGCTCTTCCCGTTAGCTAGCAGCTGTCAAGAACTATGCATCCAATGCGTTTTTATTGTCAAGAAACCAGAGGAACGATGTATATCTGCCTTTCCAAATAGCTGAATAAAACAGGACTAATAGTACGGGCTACTTCTCGAGCCATTAAGCAATATCATCCACGGAGTTTTAAGCACGAGTTTTCAAACAGGGAATACTGGCCGCTCCGCAAATACTTCAAGCATGAGTTTTCAACACGGGAATACTGGCCGCTCCTGCAAATACTCCAAACACGGATTAGACGTTATTTCTGTTTGTCAGACCAGGACCTTCAAATCTAATGATGGAGACCTCATTCTAGAGAGCTTGTCTCATATAGAAATGATTTGATCCCATCTACCGTCAACGGTTGGTTCGCTACTACCTAATTTTGATTCACACTTGAATCAATTTAAAGCATGTCATGATCGATTACATTGTGAAGCAGACCATTAAGGTAAAATAATGTTAGGTTGATTTTGGTAATATAGTATTGTTGTATCATTTTTCATTGATAAAATTAGTTCAAACTCTTTTCGATATTCATAGCACATTGAACGAGAGCATTTTCATAGCAATTTATATTTTTATGCCTTTTATAGAGATATGAGCCAAATTAGTAAGTTTTATATTTAATTTTTTTCTTTATTCCATTTCTATTAGTGAAAATTTGAATGATATTTGTCTATAGTTTAAATTATTTCTTGATTCTTTTTACATGTGCTCACAACTCCAATTCATTCATTTACCCCTTAAATGAATGAAGAGAGACGGTGATCACTTGAGAGATATTAGTAACTAGAGTTAACCTATTATTTCATTATATAAAATTCTATAATCCATTTTTTATATATTAATTTGTTAATATATATTTTATTATATTAGATGGAGCTCAAGAGAAAATGAGAGAGAGTCAATTCAATGTGTTAGAAAAAAATTCACCAATTCCTTGAATAGGCCTAAAGTTCATCTGATTTGGTCTCATCCTACATTGATTAGAAATGTGTTCAAACATTCCGCAAGCATAACATCTCTTATTTTGAAAATTATTCATCACTCTTATGCACATGTTTGACTTATGACCAAAATTGTTACATTTAAAACATTGACCAATAAAGTTAGGACCATTATTCATCATCCTATTTCTGCATTATCTCGCTATATGATCGAATTTATTGCAAAAAAATATTTACCATTTGATTTATAAGCACTAGACTTTCCTACTCAAGGTCTCTTGTTCTTTTGATGATTCTCCTTTCTCATATCCATGTCCTCGCATGTCTTTTCCACTTCTCTGAATTTCTAGCATCTCATCTAGCCTAGCTAAGCTAGCTTTGAATTTCTATTAATACTTGTTAACAGTGGAAAGTTCATCTCTCAGAATTATGATATGCCTTTCAAGTTCTTGCCCATCATTCTTGGATTGCACTCAAGTTTCAACTCATCATTCTTATAGTTCAATCTGTAGCATTCATCAGATCTATCCTTCAATGACTGAATCAGATTTTCCTCATTCTTCTTCCTGTCTTCAATCTCCTTTGTTAGCTTCATCACAATAGATTGCATCTCATTCTTCAAGACTGCATTTTCTCTAGCAAGCATCTCTCATTCATCTGTCTTGTCTTGTAGGGCTTGATTGTCAATTCTTTGTTGTTCTTTCTCCTTGAGTTTATCCATCAATTTCTTTCTCTTCTCTCTAGGTGTGTTCACTAGTTCTTTCCAAGATTAAATGAAATTCTCAACAGAATCTTGACTTCTCCTTAGGCTACTCTTTTATTTCATCACTGCGTCAAGATATTCAAGTACCATAGTAAGTTTCTTCTACAAATCTAAGTCTATTGATTCAATATTCTGGATCTTTCTCAAGTTGTTAGGCTCCTTCCGAGGAACTAAGATTTGATACCAATTGTAAAATCAATGAACACTAAGAGGGGGGCTGAATCAGTGTTCTGCAATTCAAAAATTTATTAAACTAGTTCTTAAACCACCAAATGCATAAGAATGAAAATAAAGTGCAGAAACATAACCCAATCAACCGCACAACCATAACACCAGAAATTTTACGTGGAAACCCGGAAAGGGAAAATCCATGGTGGGATTTGAACCCATAATATTATTATACATTGATCAGGAGTATGATAATATTAAAAAAAGGGGAATGCGCTTGCATTTAGGCACACTTCCTAGAGCTCACTGCTCAATTACAAAAGAGGGCAACAACCCTGTAGGACTCACTATCCTACAAATGATTAAAATAATTACAATAGTATTTGAACTTAATAATAGCATCTACATATGCCAAAATATAGTTCTGATTAAGCATAATTTGACTATCTTCCTATGTTCTACTAATATGCTTTGTTATGCTACACAGTCATATAACAGAGCACCAAATTTGCCTATTGATGTTCATTCACTCATCACATATAAACATTCACACATCTATCATACATCTACCATTCTAAAATGATCATACATGTCTATATTATATATGTGTACCACTAAAATAAATCAATTCCCATGTCGACTTCCAAAAACTGCATAGCACGCAACATCAAATGTGTACCAACAAGTTGGCTCAATTCATCCACAAATCCATATGCGGACCTAAAAAAGATCATAACAAGCTTCACGCATGTCATCCGAATCTCCTCGAACTCAAAACCAATCACCTATATCATCCAAAAGATTTTGCATCACACATTACAGCAAAATAGCTCTGTTCTACCTGAAATACCGGTTACAAAACCTTCAATCTTGCTCAGGAATCAACACTAGATACTAGGATTACAAAATAAGTTTCCTTGAACCTTCAATCATCTGCCTTTATTACCACAAAAAAATTTATGCAACCAAAATAAAGATCTACACATTATAGTCATACTCTATCGGATACTATATTCTAGCTTTTAGACATGCTCAATGATGATACAACTTTTGGTAAATCAAATCTACACATACGAGATATGATATCAGAAATGAGTTGCCATCAATGACAACTCCTAAGCATCTCTAATGCATCAATCTTCACCGGAACTATATCTCTTGCCAACAATTATAAGGCTTAAATAGGTGTGAAATGATCTAGGAGGAGGTACACTAAAGAAAGGGCCCAAATAGAGTGTGAAAGTGTAAATAGATATAATTCACTACACTACAAGAATTGTAAGAAGATATGACCTTTTTCTTTTTGGGGGGGCCTCATCAAAAGTTGAGCATGTATGGAATTAAATTTTTTTTCCAAACCTTGGGAAATAAACAATGAACATTGTATGTGAGTTTCAAGGTAAGGTAAGATCTAGATGTGAAATTTTTGAAATTCTAATTTCATTAAAGGGTATGTACCCAAAGATGGTGGTCAGAAAAGTGGATAGCACCTTAAAAAACCATGAAAAAACTAGTGCATACGTGGTATTAAAATTTGAAATCACCACGTACGCGCTTTGGTTTGTTGTCCCCGAGCCTAAAGCAAAGATACCACGTACACGGTCTTTTTAGGAAAGTGATCGTGTATGTGGTTTTTAGTCCTAAAAAACTGTGTATGCAGTACCTGTCAATTTTTGTTTTTTTAAATGATTGGGTCTTATTTTCCCCATGATCGTAGCCTTTTTTCCTTTATTTTCCCCACAAAACCGCGAATGAGCTCCGACATTTCTCCACCAAAAACTATGCATCAAGGTTAGTTTTGCTTAATTTTTATTTTTCTTTCTCGTTTATTCAAATTTTTTTATGTTTTGAAATTAATTTTGTTTACTTTGATTAGGTTTTTTAATTTTTTGTTTCAAAAACCAAAATTTGATAATCCACAACAACAACAAGAATATGTGAACCTCAAACAAAACCCATAAGATACACCTCCAACTCCTCCTTTTGACTATACACCTGATACATGGGAGCAATTGATTAATCAGTTAGGGAAAAACACATCTAAAATAAATAGAGTGATTAATAAATTGAAAATATCTGAGCTTGAGCATCATAAATCCCTCACCACTAGCCTAGAAATATTAGCTAGTGGTGCCACAACTGTTTCCACACAAACTACAAAATGGGGAAACTTTTGGGATATGTGTCATTAATATTATGCTAGTGGGTTATAATATGAGGGAGTGAAAAACAAAAATATTAGTAAACAACAAATATGTGTCATTTTTGTTGATCCTAAAACTCATCAGTCATTACCTCTTATTGCAAAGAGGTTTCCCATACATTGGTGTATCAATGTGCAGATGAAGAATCTTTTTTGGTAGAGGTGGTGGATGGTCTTTGATGATCCACCTTATAATAATTATGAGGTTCCACTGTATTTTTTGAGAAAAGGAAATAGTGAGTTTGTCCTTAATGTGTGGCTAAAGTATTTTGACATGAGAGAGTTTCATGATAGAGGTGCCAGCTCTGCCTAAGATAGACCTAGAGCCCATATGCAATTAGCCCCAAAGAGTCGCCACCCCCTAGCACCCAAACCCAAGGTGCATCAAGTTGTTCCAGTAGAGCTGAAAGAGTTGATGGAGTTATAGATTCTTCAGGGGTCCACAACATTGACTGATGCCATCATCCATCATGGGACATAGTTAGCACACCCTCTTGTACTGGACGATGATCCATTAGTTACTCTACATGGAGATAGAGAGCTCATTCAGCATGTGTGTGTCATTTGCTCGAGGATATGCACAGGGATGGATGATGAAACTACTGCAAATGGATCCACTTCTCATTCATGCACGATTTGCGGGAGCAAATGTCAAACCCTCATGACTGAGGATGTCACGCTAACAAACGAGTTGATGGACATGTTGTTTGGCCATCAACCGCAAACATAGGTGTGTTGATTTGAATTCATAGTATTTTATTTATCAATCACTTTAAATTTGTAATTACATAAATGAATTTTCATTTATACATTGATTTAAATTGATACAAATAATATGCATTTCAAGATGCAGGAGCGGTATCCCATACTTCTCCCACAGTTACTACAGCTACAACTTTGACGCCTGAGGTATAAATTTTGTAACATTTTACAATAGAATAGTACACTTTGAATTCAAAAAACTTACAAGATATACTAACTATCTTTAATGCTTGGTCCAATTTTTGGTTCGTAGGTGTTGATGGGGGACCAAATGTCCTAGATTCATGACATCACACTCTCAATGATCAATTTGGCCTACAAGGTTATATGATATAATATTTTGTACACCCTTTTTAATGTATTGTTTTGATGGAATATGCAAGTCATTTCATTTTAGATTTTTAAAATTATTTTTAATATATTATCTATACTAATATGTCATGTTAATTTTGTTTTTTTATGGTACCCCCTCTACGTCTAGGCCTCGTCCTAACAAAAATATTTCATAGAAGATGCCAAAACATGGGAAGAAGCTAATTGAACACATTTTTAGTTGTTCAATTGTTTGAAAATGTTGAAATTGTATTAGTTAGGATTTGTAGATTGATTAGTGTTTTTTGTCTATTTTACATGTACATCAGCCATTGAGCTATGTGGATTTGTTGAATGCACCTAATTTTCCCAAGGATCGAGAGAGGGTAGAGTTATGTATCTATAATTTATTTTCTTGATTTCATGATTATATGCACATGTACATGTGAAATTGTGATAAATTATAATATTAGAATTTTTTGATATAGGAAATATCCATAGCTACTTCATCAATGGCGAGCCCTCCTCCATGCACTGGAGAAGCATCTTAGGATCCAGTACAATTTTGTTTGATATATTACATTAATTTTTTTAACATAAAATGCTTATCATTATATTAATTGTATTTAATATTTGATCATTTATAGTATAGATAATAGCGATAGTTTCTCCATTGATGGTGAGCCATCCTCAGTCCATTAGAGAAGCATCTCAGGTACCAATATGTCATTGATCTCTATATTATAACTTTTAAGTGTTTTTGATGTATTTATGTTAGTACATTGTATTAATTTTACATTTAATCTACAATAGCCCCCTTCGCGGTTCAACCATAACATGGATCCTTTTAAGTTTGTCTTCAAGAAAACTCCTAAGACTGACAAGGAGAGGAGAGCGAAGACATTAGATCCGAGATTAGCCAATGAGGTAATCTACATTTCAATTGCAAACAAATTATAGTTAAATGCATAGTTATATTGTTAATTATGAACTATTTTCTACAAAATAATTCTAACTTGGCTTTTGAATTATGGTTTTGCAACCATCTACAGAGCTGCGTACTGCATCAAAGAGGTTCGATTTTGATGATCCACCACAATTTTAGGATCATTTAGTGTTAGTTGTGATCATTGAATGATCAATACATGTAGATATATTGTACATTTTTATTGTATATTAATTTGGACATGGCATATGCCACATTTTTGTCATACTTGTATTGACTTGGCAGACACACCTTTTCTTGATATATATATAAATGTTGATATTCGATCCAATAAATGTGTCCTAAGTTCATTATTGTGTATTCGTTCTATTTCGTGGCACCCTTTTATAAATTTAATTGATCATTTGACTATGTAATCAACAATATGAATATAAACAACAAAAATATATGATAGAAAACATTCCAATAATGGAATATGATTTGATTAAATTTCTAAAATGTTTAATTAACCCTACCAAAATCCTTGTATTTAGTTCATTATTGTCTATTCATTGTATTTGGTGGCTGCCCTTTTATAAATTTAAATAAATATTTGTCTATGTAATCAACAATATGAATATAAATAGAAAAAATTGACAATATGAATATAAACAACAATATATGTGTGGTGCCAGAGCACCCTCATGCTCACAATGGTCAAATTTTGGTTCTCGTGTTTGGGGTCATTTGGATCAAAGATGTAAAGGTTGCTCAATTGTTGTCAAAGTTGCTCAATTATCATCAAAGTTACTCAATTATTGTCAAAGTTGCTCAATTGTCATCGAAGTTGTCAAAGTTTTCAAAGTTGTAAAATTTTGGCTTCATTTGGATAAAAGATATAAAAGTTTCTTAGTTGTTGTCAAAGTTTCTCACTTGTTGTCAAAGTTTCTCAGTTGTCAAAGTTGTCAAAGTTGTCAAAGTTTCAAGATAGGATAGAATTGATTATGTTCATCATGTGCACAAACTGACATCATGAGCATGTTTGGGTGGGTAGGTTTACACTGGTCATGCTCCTCTCATGCATCCCAAAGCCTCAGAATGTTGAGACTCATACCCTACCAACAGGATCTCTCAAGTGCCCTGAGTCCAAAAAAATGTCAAACTTTGATGAATTGTTTCTTCCAATCCAGGATACATATGATTGATTTGTTTGAATCTGTGGGGTTGCATGAGGCTCCTCTACAATCTTTTATCTCGGTTTTTGATGACTCGAAGCTATTTTTAATTGGTAGCATTTTTTCACTTGCTGCAAAAACCGTTAGTTGTATGCAATGCAAATTTGCAAGATAGACTAGAATTTATTTCGTTCATCGTGTGCACAAACCGATGTCATGAGTGCATCTAAGTGTGCAAGTTTACACTAGTAATTCTCCTCTCATCCTTCCCAAAGTACCAGAACGTCAAGAGTCATACCCTACTGGCACGATCTCTCAAGTGCACTGAGTCCCAAAAATTGTCAAACTTTGATGCATTGTTTCTTTCAATCCATGATACATACGATCAATCCATTTGAACCTAGGGGGTCACATGAGGCTCCTCTACATGGCCTATCTTAGTTTTTGATGACTCAGAGCCATTTTCAATTGGTATCATTTTTTTGCTTGCTGCAAAAACTATTAGTTGCATGCAATGCAAAGTTGCAAGATTGGCTACAATTGATTCGGTTCATCATGTGCACAAACAAACTTCATGAGTGCATCTGGGTGGGAAAGATTATGTTAGGTATTCTCCTCTCATACATCCCAAAGTACTGGAACATTGATAGTCATACCCTACCAACGTGATCTCTCAAGTGCCCTGAGTCCAAAAATTGTCAAACTTTGACAGACTGTTTCTTCCAATCCAAGACACATATGATCAATCTGTTTGAATTTGTGGGGTCTCCTAAGGCTCCTCTACAATGGCCTATCTTTGTTCTAATGACTCAGAGCCATTTTCAATTGGTAGCATTATTTTTCTTGCTGCAAAAACCATTAGATGCATGTAATGCAAAGTTGCAAGATAGGCTAGAATTGACTCAATTCATCCTGTGCACAAACCAAAATCATGAGCACATCCAGGTGAGTAGGTTTACACTAGGAATGCTCCTCTCGTGCATCCCAAATCTTCACAACATCAAGAGTCATACCCTACCGACATAATGTAGAAGTTGCTTGATAACTTTTTTGACAATAAGTATAATTTTTGCTCAAATTGTATCTAGACTCAATCTATGACTCCCATGAGCCAATAATGAATCAAATAATTCTCCATGATTATGAAAGAATCAAGAATTCTCATGATTGACCTTATCAATAATGGTTATGATTGACCTTATCACATCACATAAAATAAAAACATAGTCACAAAACATAGACACAAAAAATAGTCACAAAACATTGTCACATATTATTCAAATATTTACATCTAAATATGGTCAAATCATCTCTTGGTTATTTGAATATACAAAAAAATGTCTTACAAATCATCTCATGGGTTTTTATACAAAATTTGGCATTACAATATGTGCGATTCAGCTCATTACAATTTTAATATATAAAATTTTGCAGCTAAATATGTACAAATCAGCTCCTTACCATTTAAATATACACAATTATGCCCCTAAACATGTACAAATCCGCTCATGGGCATTTATATATGTTGGTGTATATAATTATTCATCATAGATATTATTACACTTACTTAAGTTTACTTAGGAAATGCATTTCATAGTAGTTTGGGTATGAGACACTTGGGTGTTTGTGCCACAATGGGATAGTGTGTGTAGGAGAATTTCCACCTTTTATGGTGTTGATCTTGTTGTTACACTCCACATTCAATGGGTGATCCACCTCATGTGGAATATTATATTGTTTCTCCTACCTACCCACACCTATTTCCTACCTACCCTTGTTTCTTATTGAGCCACATGTCATGTTTGTGTGCTCACATATCCATATAGCCTTGCCTATATAAGAAGGCTCATATTCATTGTATGTAATGATCGTTTGATGATGCAGTTGATAAATATTATCATCTTGATAGAATACAGTTTATTTCTATCATATATTTTGTCTCTCTTATTTGTGCTTTCCATTGCCTCTTGATCTTGGCAAAATCTCACATGGTATCAGAGCTGGTCCATGTCTCACATGGTATCAAAGCTGGTCCAAATCTCACCTGGTATCAAAGCCATTAGAGTGTCATTGGTTTGCTAATTGAGAGAAATTTGATGCTATTTGAGGTTGTGTATTTTCGAGTTTTCTATTGCAGGTTATTATTGAAGCTTGATGGGTCAAATCTGAGGTTACCATTGGATTGAGGAGGTCCAAGAAAGTCAGTTTTGCCTTTTGTTTCATCCAAATCAAACTTCAAAGGCCAAATCTAGAGGTATTTGAAGTTTGACGCTGCGGTGGAAATATTCCAAAAATTATAATTTTGCAGGCATTTTTCAAATCGCGATATCTCACTCATCTGAACTCATTTTTTAGAGCAATTTTTTTTATTTTGGGGTAGAATTTCATGATCTGTATAGTGGTGCAGGATTTTTTTGATTTTCGGATACAAGTTTTTCGGAAATCGCAAAATCCCAATTTTTACAACTTTGGAGGCTTCGTTTAGGCTCATATGGACTCCTTTTCAGGTGCCATTTTTTTTGAAAATGCATATTTTTTCATCTATTTTCACAGTCTGCCATCTGTTTGTAGTGATTTTAAGTAGAAATTGTACTTTCAGTATTTGGCCATTTTTGGCATATTTGGAACTTGCATTTTGCTTGGATCTCAGTTTAGATCACTAGCAGTATTTGTTGAAGTCTCTTAGATCTAGTTTTGATCAGAAGTCCACTTTGCCTTATTTTACAAGTGGCCCATTGTATACGCACTAAGTATAAAGTGCCAAAATCACCATTTTGGGGGGATTTCTTGATTGAGTATTTTGGGGGGGTGTGTCTTGTGTGGTTGTGTCTCTCTCTATATTGTGTTTTTTCATTTTGGTGCTATGGGTTCTCCTAAATTTCCACTTTTAACTCCTCATAATTATGCATCATGGAAAATTAAGGCATGGAGTAAACTAATGGAAAAAGGACTCATTCATTATGTAAATGAAACTATTACAACAGCACCTAATCCTAAGGCTGATCCTAATACTCAAATTGAATGGCTTACTAAGAATGCTATGGCACTTGGAACACTTAGAAAGTATGTATCAGATGACCTCATTTTTCACATTGACAAGTGTACAACAATTAAAGAGGCTTGGGATATTTTTAAGAAATTGTATGGTCAAGTTGATGAGATTAAGGGCTACAAGCTTGATACTAAACTCACAACTTTGGATCCCAAGGATTTTGATACAATCCAAGATTATGTCACAAAAGCAACTGAGCTAAGAGAAAAGCTAGAGGATTGTGGAATTGACAAAAAGGATGCTCAATTAGTTTATAACTTGTTGGACAAACTTCCTTCAGAGTATGGAACCTTTGTATCTAGCTTTCACACTCATAGGTTTGCTCAAGGTTCCTCATACACTTCTCCCTCATTTGACTCATTCATGGAGATGTTGATACTTGAGCAACCTAAGTTGACCACAATGGGGATTCTCAAATCTTCAAAGTCACAAGCTTTGGTGGCTAACAAAGGGAATCAAAGTTATCAAGGAAAAGGCAAGAATCAAAAGCAACCTAAGTCTAAACCACAACAAGATGGAGCACAATCTTCTTCTCCACAACAAGGTGATTCACCATTCTCACCTAAAAGGAAATGATATAGGGACAATCTTTTTTGTGGATATTGCAAGAAGTTAAGACATGATGAACATCATTATTATAAGAAGGATATTGATGAGTTGAAGAATCTTCTTGAGAAGAATAGAATCAACCTACCTTCTAGAATGTCTACATCAGCTTCTTCTTCCAAGGATAAAGGAAATGATCACTCTTTTGGGACAGATAAAGGAAAGGGACAAGCTCTTTGTGCTACTACAAGTCATGATTCAGGGAGATGGCTTCTAGATTTAGGGGCTTTTCATCATATGGAATCTTCACAGTCTATATTTTCTACATTTGAGCCTTGCCACATGCCACAGATTTTGATGGGCAATCATACATACATGGATGTGATTGGGAAAGGATCTATTGCCATTGGGGATAACTCCTTCCATGATGTGTTGTGTCTACCCCACTTGACAAATAATCTTCTTTCCATCTCTCAAATCACACATGGGGCAACTAGGAAAACTGTGGAGTTCACACCTGATTCAGTTATCATTAGAGACTTGGAGAGTGGAGCTATCATTGCGACTGAGGTGGTTGATCATTCATCTTGGTTGTACTCTTTTTCAAATTTTGGTCCTATTGATGAGGTTGATTCTTCCTATGTTGTAGATTTTGAGGAGAACTTTGGGCATTTGAACTTGGGGATTCTCACATGTGACCCTGTTCTTGAGCCTTGCATTTCATCTCCTTCTATTGATATCACACCACCTATTGCACCTGATGATGCAGCTAGTGTGAGAGTTTTGCCTTCTTATGATTCAGTGCAGTAGGATATTTCATGTCTTCTAGCTTCAGTTGATTGGGATGCCTACTTAACAGATATTGCAGGTTTGTTTGTGGACTCCTACATTGCAAATTTGGGAGACACCATTGATGACATTCATCTTCTATTTGATGAAGATGATCCTTCTTTGATTGTTGCGAGGGATCACTCTGACCCTCTTATGCATTCTCTACATGATCAATCTTTAGAGGTTGACATGATTATGGATACTTTTGTAGAACACTTGGAGGAGGTCTCTTTATCTTTTGAGGAGACATATGAGTCTTTGGATATTGTTCTACATTCATCTCCACTAGATCTTGGAGTGCCTTTTTCAGCAATGTGGCACAGTTTACCACCTTTGGACGGGGTACCTTTCAGCATCAACATGGGGACACTTGAGCAGTTTTTCGAGATTCCTTTCATCATGAGTATTTTTGCTTCATCTTCCCTTCATGGTTGGGGAGACTTTTTGGATACATCTTGGGTTTTATTTATTCCTAAGGGGAGGAATGTGGTTCGACATTCATGGAGCAGTTTCTTCATTCATCTTAGAGCTTCTACCATTGGTGCAGATTCCAGATTGAGGGGGGCTTCCTAGTCTCTCTTCTTCTTCTCTCATATGGGGGGGACTTTTTCCTCACATGGGGTTTTTTCCTTCACACACTTCTATGAGAGTTCTTTGTATCTAGTTTTCATCTCTCTTTTGGGGGAGGATTTTTTCCCATTGGGTTTTTCTCTCTTTCCCCACTTTGTGAGAGATTTCCTTGCATTGGTTTTCATGCATTTTGCATTTGTACATGGGTACCTAACATGGCCTAGTAGTCGGGACCCATCTTGCATTGCTTAGTTGCATTGTAGACTTTAGTGCATTCCCCTAAGTTGCACTTAAGGGGGAGTGTTGGTGTAAATAATTATTCATCATAGATATTATTACACTTACTTAAGTTTACTTAGGAAATGCATTTCATAGTAGTTTGGGTATGAGACACTTGGGTGTTTGTACCACATTGGGATAGTGTGTGTAGGATAATTTCCACCTTTTATGGTGTTGATCTTGTTGTTACACTCCACATTCAGTGGGTGATCCACCTCATGTGGAATATTATATTGTTTCTCCTACCTACCCACACCTATTCCCTACCTACCCTTGTTTCTTATTGAGCCACATGTCATGTTTGTGTGCTCACATATCCATATAGCCTTGCCTATATAAGCAGGCTCATATTCATTGTATGTAATGATCGTTTGATGATCCAGTTGATTAGTATTTTCATCTTGATAGAATACAGTTTATTTCTATCATATATTTTGTCTCTCTTATTTTTGCTTTCCACTGTCTCTTGATCTTGGCAAAATCTCACATGGTATCAGAGCTGGTCCATGTCTCACATGGTATTAGAGCTCGTCCAAATCTCACAATATATACAAAAAATGAATACAGAACAATTCATCGATGATATATAAAAAATTCTCAAAATCATTCTACTCTGAACTATAGAATTAATCAAGTGAGCCTTCAGGATCAACTCTAACTCATATTGTGTCAAGTATTGCCTTGTGGTCAAATTCATGAACTTTTCATTAAAATTTGTTATGAGGTCTACCATGATACCTCATCAAATGAACATTTGTTGCGACAAAAAGGTTGGAGAAATGAAGAATATGTCTATGTGTTTCAAAGTCCTCGAACAACCAAGCATTAGAATTCTTGAGCGGGTATCTCCTAAGCCATGTTCCTGCAAGGACAACAGACCCTATTGGGTACTCAATACCCTCTCCATCAATGATTGTAGTTGTCAATTTTATTTTAGGCTCAACATAGCGACACAAAACTTAATCTGTTCCTTTTTCACTATTATCTTTTGAAACAACAACATACACATGACCTACATTAACAAAAATAAAGTGTGATGTACAACAAAATGAACCAAAAAGAATAATTGCAAAAAACATAACTCAAAAAATTACCTGAATCCACTAGGTCAAATACATGGTCAAAATCCACTAATATCTCCCTCTGGCTCAATTGTAGTGCTTTGGGAATTTGATATGTATCAATGGGAACTGATGATCTACAAGACCATTTGTAAACCCACTCTTGTGATTCACATTCTTCCCACATAAAATACATGCATGAAGAGAAAAAACATACCATCTGTCTCGTATAGATTTTGGGTGAACTTGCATTTGAAATCATAAATGAGTGCATGTAACTCGATCCTACAACTATACAACAATCTAGATAGTTTTCAAGGATCGATTCAGTAATCAACCAAAAATATCTACGAACCATTGTTGTAGTTGGATTACTTGGACCCGTAGTAGAGTTACACCATCGCACAATTGTTTCTGCATCTATTAACTCAACACCACCTTTGTACTTTAATTCTTCTCTAGCTAGGGCTCTTTTTACACATGCTCCTGCACCATTTTTCTCTCCCTTACCATGTCCTTCCTCAGTGAAATTCCAAAAATGTTGTACACCACTTGTCATATGAACCCTTGTCAACCAATAAAACATCCTTGCATTCTTGAAGTGTGCAGTGCAATTATCTTACCATATGAAGTGTTGGTTGTATTGTATGTTTCTTTTCTTTAAATTATCATAGAAAACTTTAAAGCATCCTTGTACAAACTCTGATGAATGAGTATGATCATCACTTATGTAGAAGTGATACTCTCTTATCACATTTCTATCCTTCTCTGTGCTATCTTCTGCATGCATGAATATTATGTGTACAAAAATAGAAACTTGTGTAGAATGATAATACATAGATTGCACTTCATTTTGAGGTTGTAATGTATAATTTTAAAAAAAAATCAATGATAGAGACAATGGTTCCAAGAGGAAATGTGTCCTTACATAACTTGAATTGCTCATCTAACCATTAAGATCTATGTTTATGCATTATTTACTCATAAAACTAGTTTCTCTTGAAACATTTGCATAAATTTAGCTACACATATATCATTTTTCACTTATTCACATCTCTTCAAATCTTTTCCATCTTTAACTCTATATGTGACTATCTTGTATTTTCCAAAAGAAACTAGTTTCATACCAATTTTGTGTGTTCTCTCCAAATGTACACATCTAGGTAAACATTGTAAACCACCATATATAGCACAATAACCTTCCCAACAAGGCATCTTATAATAAATGCAACCATCATGTCTATTGCATAGCACACTTGAAATAAATTATCTTGCTCACTTAGGAGGTGCTTGTATATTGCATTCCTACAAAATATCATTAGTGTGCAAAGTAGAACACATATGACGAAAAATATCATAGTGCATGGAAAATTCAATATGCATCCTAGAACAACATGTGGTGCATACATGATTAATCTTAAAATAAAAAGGTTTTGCCATTACAAAAAATCTTTGCAAAATTATTATGTGAGGAAACTTTTCAAGGAATCTTTCATAAAATTTTGTTTGAGTCATATCAAAATAGTATTTGGAATGTGGCTCATGATTTCTAGAGCCGATTCACCTTCTAACAACATCTTTTTTGTTGGGCTAAACTCTTGTGTTTTCATGCCAAATTTTTTCAATTAATGTTCTTAGTGCATCAACAACAACCTTGTCTTTGTGTGGTAGTCTACCCGAGAATGCCCAAAGAGATTTATTGTTAGGTTCCTCTATTTTCTTCTACCTTTTTAATTCTTTACTTAATGTTTCTCTACTAACATTTAATGACTTACTTGTTTTGGTTATCAAACGATCTTTTTTTATTTTCTTGCTCACTATGGTTGATGTAATGACATGTTGAGTAGCATTAGAATCTTTAGCACTTGATTTTAAACTAATATCTTGATATGCATAAAATAGATTTCTCACAATAGTTCTTTCCCTGTTAGTTTCAGATGATCTTAGTGGTGCAGAAGTACCTAGGTCCTAGTTTCCTTGTTTTTACAAATTTTAGCTTGTACTAACCCTAGCCAAGTTAGTACTAAATATGGACTCCAGAAGGGTCCAAGAGTGAGTATTTTGTCAATGTGGGCCTAGGTGGAGTTCATTTTACATAGGTTTGCATTTTTGTGTAAATAGTGTGTTTGTGAAGGTTTTTGGCTTTTTGGTTGGTCAAAAGTGTCAAATGTTGTTAAAAGCCTTAATGGGGGTCAAATAGGTCTTAGGAATGTTTGAAATGTCCCATGTGTTGACTAGAAATAGGTCTCTTAAGTTGGAGAGATCAAAAGGGGAAAAAGCACAAAGTTGCAAAAAGTTGTCATGACAACTTTTGTTGTCATGACAACTTTTGTCTTGAATTTGGTTAGCATTGAAGCTAGCGATTTCCAAATGCCATGGAAGGAATCCAAATGTGGTAATTCCATATAAAACTCCTCTTGAATATTTACCAAGATTGATGTACTTGAGTTTTGGAAGCAATAATTGACACACAAGATTTTGGACTGCACTTTTCATTGTTTTCTTGTCAAATTTTGCATTTCTTGAAGGTTTAATGGATTGAATCCATGAATCCAATGATGGATTGAAGTTTGGTAGTGTGTCTCAGAGTAGTAATTTCAATTTCAATCTTTTTACATAGCATTTACTACTATTTTGGTGTTTTGTTTCACAAGTAGCCAGTTTTGGCTTGTAAAAAGCAATTTTCTTGTAAATATGGTTGCCCCATGAGTCCCACACGTCCTGCCATTGCGGCTAGTTGGGGCATGGTTTGAAACCTATTGTACATTGTAAATATGCAGTTTAAGTGTTGGAGAAGTGTTTGGATATGATTATCATCTCATTCTAGGCGAGTCTAGGAGAAACTCGGCTAGAGAAAAATAGGTGAAAAAGTGGTGAAGAGTGCAGGGGTGAGTGCAAGATCACCATTTCTCAATTTGGAGGGGTCCATGGGGTTGGGGAAGAGTTGTATGCACAAGGAAGAGCCTTGAAAAATCCATTTGATAGAAAAACCCCAACTTGGTTACTCACTGCTGGTTAAAGGCCTTAAAAACCCTTCAAACCCTCATTTTGGGGTTCACACCTTGTACGGTCAGACCAGGGCCTAAAACCTCAAAAATAATTTAGGAATGGGTGTATCATTGAAGAAAAGATAAACTTGTTTGTGGGTTCTTTGAGTCATTTTCGTTCAAGCCCTAGAAAGTCGGTCTTGGAGGCCTAATTAGGCCTAATTCCTTATAGCCCTTTTCTAGGAAAGATTGTGAAATCGGTAAGAAACCTAAAGGTTGCAAGACAATAATGGACTCCATATGCACCAAAAACATGTTAGAAGACCTCCCTACACCTTTGCAACATCTCACAACAATTGGAGGTCACTTTGACAAGTTGAGGCCAAGAGACCATAATTGATCATCTAAGAAGCACAGTGAATTGATAGGGTTCCTAACCAAAACACCTAAAGCAAACACCTTAGTAAGGTCAAGAATCAAGCCCTAGAAGAGATTGAGAAGGAATTGAGCAACACCAACTAGGTGGAGTGTTGAGAAAGCTAGGTGAACCCCATCAAATTGGTACTAGAGCCTACAAGATTTGGGTTGGTAAGGTTGATTTCCTTGTTGTCAAGAGAGTTAGTTGGAGACAACATGGTGACCAATGCTGAATTGGCAAGGAAAGTGGAAGATCGGGAGGAAGAGAATAGACTCCTGAAAGAGAAATTGATTGAATTTAAGAGTAAGCTTGGTGCAATTGAAACCAAGGCTGATGAAGTGTTGGTAAAGGTGGTAGAGATAGACAAGATACCTGAACCAAACCCTATCCTAGAGAAAGAACCTTTCTTGAAAGCACTGAAGGCCTTGAGTGGAAAATCGCTGGAAGGATTGTCATTATTCACTAGCACGATGGAGACAGAAGTGGTCCTAGAATGGATAGAAGGTATGGAGAACCTCTTTGAGTGTTAAGGCATAACTGAAGCCCAGAGAGTCAAGGTAGCCAAGTCCAGGATGAGAGGAGCTGCTCTCACATGGTGGCAATTTGTACAAGATGAGAGGAAGAAAATGGGTAAAGCACCCATCTCTTCTTAGAAAGGGATGTTAGTCAAAATCAAAGAAGTCTATCTCCCTGATGACTATGAAGTGCAAATTCATAGGAAGAGGAAAAAATTAAGGCAAAAAGATCTAGATGTCAATAGCTACATGGAGGAGTTTCACAAACTTAGCCTTAGGTCTCATGTGGTAGAAGAGGAGAGTCTCAAGGTTGCTACGTACCTAAATGGTCTATGGTGGAACATCCAAGAAGAAATCAGTCTAATGAGCCCAAAAATAGTCCATCAAACTTTTCAACTTTCCCTTAAGGTGGAGGAAAAACTGAAAAGAAGATAAGACTCAAACAACAATAGGGGTAGAGGTAGAGGAAAAGACAATAGAGGCCATAGAGTAGGCTTTGGTGGAAGAAGTTCTAAACAAAGAACACAAGGAGAGTCTAAACTCACTGAGTAGCAAGATAGTGGCAGCAATAGAGGAGGATTTAATAGAGGAAGGGGATCAAACAGTGGTTCCAGAGGAAGATATAGTGGCCAAGGTAGAGGTTCCTCATACTTTGCAACAATGAAGTGTTACCATTGTAACCAACTTGGTCATCCAGCATATAGGTGTCTAGAGAAGGGATCATCATCACATGGTGGTGAAAGAAGAGTGAGCTATCTTCAAGAAGAGTCTTCAAGTAGCAAGACTTCAGGAGTTGCCTTAGAGTCAGAAGTAGGTGACAACTTGATGATAAGGAGAACTTTGATCATAGAACCAGTCAAAGAAGAGCCTAGCCAAAGAAGGTCCTTGTTTAGGATCAAATGCATGATTTCAGATAAAGTGTGCAAAGTGATCATTGATTCAGGGTCTACAGACAACATTGTATCAGAAGAGGTAGTGAACAATCTTAAATTGCAAAGGATACCTCACAACAACCCTTATAGAGTCACTTGGTTAAACAAAGGACAACATGTTCTTGTTAATGAGAAAACATGGATGGATTTTACCATTGAAAGGTATAAGGACAAGGTGTTATGTGATGTCTTACCCATGGATGCATGTCATATTCTATTAGGAATACCATGGAAATTTGGTAGACAAGATAACCATGATGGAGCCAAGAATGCCTACTCATTCAAGAAAGATGGAGTCACATTCAAGATTCAGTCTATCCTTGAGGAAGGTGAAAAAAGGACAGCAGGTCCTAATGTTCTTTTGGTGAGTGAAAAACAGCTCTTAAAGATACTTGAGGAAGGTGAAGGTATAGGGTTTGCACTTGTGATGAAGCCCAAAGAAGAAGACAAGAAAGAGCAGCAAGATTTACCATTAGAGGTGCAAGAATTATTGAAGAAATTCAAAGGTATAGTAAGTGAAGGAGAGCCAGCCACCTTACCTCCTAAAAGAACCATAAGCCATCAAATAGACTTCATTCCCTAAGAATCCTTGCCTAATAAAGCAGCCTATAAAATGACTCCTTAACAAAACATTGAAATCACCAAGCAAATCCAAGAGCTCTTAGACCAAGGCCTAATTAGGAAGAGTATTAGCCCTTGTGTTGTCCCTACCATGTTGGCACCAAAAAATGGTGGTACTTGGAGATTGTGTACTGATTCTAGAGCCTTAAATAGGATCACCATCAAATATAGGTTCCCTATTCCTAGAATAGAAGACCTAATGGATTGTTTAGGGGAAGCTAAGTACTTTAGCAATAGTGACCTTAAGAGTGGCTATCATCAGATTAGGATTAAGGAGGGTGATGAATGGAAGACTGCATTTAAGACTACTGAAGGTCTTTATGAGTGGCTTGTAATGCCATTTGTCTTATCCAATGCTCCAAGAACCTTCATGAGACTCACGAATGAGGTGATGAAGGACTTCATAGGTAAATTTGTGGTAGTATATCTTGATGATATTCTCATTTTCAGTAAGGATAGAGCAGCACATATTAGTCATTTGCAAGATGTATTACAAAGATCGTATGATGAAAAGCTAACCATGAATTTGGATAAGTGTGAGTTTGTCAAGCAGAAGTTGGTTTATCTTGGGTTTGTGTTGTCTCAAGGAAACCTCAAGATGGACCCAAGCAAGCTGGAAGCCATTGTAAATTGGCCTACTCATAAGACAACAACAAAGGTGAGAAGCTTTCATGGACTAGCTCAGTACTATAGGAAGTTCAATAGGCAATTCAGTGCTATATGTGCCCCAATGCTAGATACCATTAGAGGTGGTATGAAGGCCAAGTTTCACTGGGATGAAGTAGCAAACAAAGGTTTTGAAATCTTCAAGGAGAAAATAGCTACTCAACCGGTGCGCCTAGTTTTGAGAAACTTATCATTGTGGAGTGTGATGTAAGCAATGTTGTAGTCGGTGTTGTCCTAAGCCAAGAAGGAAGACCAGTAGCCTTCCATAGTGAGAAGCTAAGTGATACCAAGAGGAAATACTCCTCTTATGACCTTGAGTTGTATGCTTTGGTGCAAGCATTGAGAAAATGGAGACACTATCTCTTACTCAAATAATTTGTGGTATACACAGATAATCAAGCATTGAGTTTCCTGAATTCCCAAGACAAACTCAGTAACAAAAAAATGAAATGGGTGGAGTATATGGATGCCTATACATTCGAAACTAAGCACAAGAAAGGGCAGGAAAACCATGTAGCTGATGCACTAAGTAGGAGGCTCTGGACAGTCCAAGAAACCCAATTGAGAAGCATAGGTGTGGATAGTTTTAAAGACTTGTATGCAAAGAATGAAGACTTTTCAAGTGCCTACCAAGTGTGAAAGGAGTATCAAAATCATTTCCATAGTGAGTACTCATATTTTAATTTGCAAAATGGGCCATTGTTCAAAGGTGGACAACTTTGTGTGCCTAAAGGCTCAATGAGGGAAAACCTTATACAAGAAAAACACAATGGCAGCCTTAGTGGTCATTTTGGAGTCAATAAGACTCAAGAGCTGGTTCCTAGATTCTATTATTGGCCAAGGATGAATCAAGATGTGAAAAGGTATGTGGAGACTTGCATAGTTTTCCAAAAACCCAAGGGTACTTCAACAAATGCTGGTTTGTATAAACCGCTTCCCATACCAAGTAGACCTTGGGAATGCATTAGCATGGACTTTGTGGTAGGTTTTCCAAAGACAAAGCAAGGATATGATAGTATTTATGTCATTGTGGACAAATTTAGCAAAAATGGCTCACTTTGTGCCTTGTAAGACCACTCATTATGCATGCCATGTAGCTCAATTATTTTTCAAGGAAATAGTAAGGATACATGGTTTACCATTGAGCATAGTTTTAGATAGGAACTCCTAATTTATGAGTCATTTTTTAAAAACATTATGGAAAAAGATTGGCACAAACCTCTCTTTTGGATCAGCCTACTATCCTCAAACAGATGGATAGACTAAGGTGTTGAATAGAAGTTTGGGAAACTTATTGAGGTGCCCTACCAAGGATTATGGGCAGATATGGGATCAAATACTTGCACAATCTGAGTATGCATACAATGACACCATAAAATAGGACTACCGGTAAAAGTCCTTTTGAAGTAGTCTATGGTGTGCACCCAAGAGGCATTTTTGAGTTGAGGGATTTAGGAAGTGTAGCAATCAGAAGTGGATATGTAGAGGAATTTTCTCAATCAATGAAGGAAGTCCATGAATCAGTTAGGAAAGATTTGAAGGAGAACACAGGAAAAATCAAACAAAAATTTGATGAAAAGAGGAGAAATCTATAATTTCAAGTGGGGGATCTTGTTATGGTGCACTTGAACAAAGAAAGGCTACAAAAAGGAGTACCAAACAAGCTACAGATGAGGAGGATAGGTCCATGTGCCATTCTAGCTAAGTATGGTGAAAATGCATACAAGATGGATCTACCTAGTGAGATTGGCCTCTCACCACTTTTTAACATAGCAGACTTGGTTACATACAAGGGGCCAGTCCAAGGTGTAGAATGTAGTCACTCAAAGGTTTCAGATGATCTGCATAACCTTTAGTTACCAGCCAAGCCTAGTCTTAAGGCCCAAAAGGTGTTAAGTTCAAGAATTGCCAAGAAGACTAAGCATCAAACCTATTGGGAACACCTCATTAAATGGAAGGGTATGGATGATGCTAAGGCTACATGGGTGATGGAGTTGGAGTTTCAAAAGCTTGGAATTGATCCAACACTGATTCCTCAAGGGGTGACATGATCTCTTTTTGTTAGGGAGAATGGTGCAGGAGCACCTAGGTCCTACTTTGCTTGTTTTTACAAATTTTGGCTTGTACTGACCCTAGGCAAGTCAGTAGTAAATAAGGACTCTAGGAGGGTCCAAGAGTGATTATTTTTTCAATGTGGGCCTAGGTGGAGTTCATTTTACGTAGGTTTTCTTTTTTGTGTAAATAGTGTGTTTGAGAAGGTTTTTGGCCTTTTGGTTGGTCAAAAGTGTCAAATGTTATCAAAATCCTTAGTGGGGGTCAAATAGGTCTTAGGCATGTTTGAAATGTCACATGTGTTGACTGGACAAAGGTCTCTTAAGTTGGAGAGATCAAAAGGGGAAAAATCACAAAGTTACAAAAAGTTGTCATGACAACTTTTATCCTGAATTTAGTTAGCATTGAAGCTAGGGCTTTCCTAGTGCCATGGAAGGACTTGACATGGGGGAAGGATATATAAACCCCCTCTTTCACATTTACCAAGGTTGGTGTATTTGGTTTTTGGAAGCAATAATTGAAACACAAGATTTTGGATTGCACTTTGCATTATTTTCTAGTCAAATTTTGCATTTCTTGAAGGTTTAATGGATTGAATCCATGAATCCAATGATGGATTGAAGTTTGGTAGTGTGTTTTAGAGTATTAATTTCACTTTAAATATTTTTACATAGCATTTACTATTGTTTTGGTGTTTTGTTTCACAAGTAGCTAGTTTTGGCTTGTAAAAAGCAATTTTCTTGTAAATATGGTTGCCCCATGAGTCCCACACGTGCTGCCATCGCGACTAGTTGGGACATGGTTGGAAACCTCTTGTAAATTTTAAATATGAAGGTTCAAGTTTTGGAGAAGTGTTTGGATATGACTGCCATCTCATTCTAGGCGAGTCTAGGAGAAACCCGGCTAGAGAAAAAGAGGTGAAAAAGTGGTGAAAAATTGGTGAAGAGTGCAGGGGTGAGTGCAAGATCACCATTTCTAAGTTTGGAGGGGTCCATGGGGTTGGGGAAGACTTTTATTCACAAGGAGGAGCCTTTAAAAATCCATTTGATAGCAAAACCCCAACTTGGTTACTCATTGCCGGTTAAAGGCCTTGAAAACCCTTCAAACCCTCATTTTGGGATTCACACCTTGTATAGTCAGACCAGGGCCTAAAAACTCAGAAATAATTTAGGAATGGGTGTATCATTGAGGAAAAGATAAACTTGTTTGGGGGTTATTTGAGTCATTTTCCTTCAATCCCTAGAAAACCGATCTTGGAGGCCTAATTCCTTATAGGCCTTTTCTAGGCAAGATTGTGAAATCGGTAAGAAACCTAAAAGTTGCAAACCATTAATGGACTACATATGAACCAAAAACATGTTAGAAGACCTCACTACACCTCTGCAACATCTGACAACAATTGGAGGTCACTTTGACAAGTTGAGGCCAAGAGGCCAGAATTGATCTTCTAAGAAGCACAGTAAATTGATAGGGATCCTAACAAGAGCACCTAAAGAAAAAACCTTAGTAAGATAAAGAATAAAGCCCTAGAAGAGATGTAGAAGGACTTGGAGGTCTAGAGTGCAACTAGGCCTAGTGAGTTGGTGGAATTGAGCAACACCAACTAGGTGGAGTGTTGAGCAGGCTAGGTGAACCCCATCACTTAGGCCTAGAATTTTCATTGTCTCTATAAAATTCAAATTTTTAATCATTTGAACAATTAATTCACATCTTCATGTTTGATTTAATTTTTCAAAATAGTTTTTCCATATTGTTTTAACCATTCTCCTATAAGTTCTCTCATTCATTTTACTGGGCATTGGCTTCAATACATTCTCATCAATGTCAATTAGATAATTTGGTTTCCTAAGAATGATTCTAGGAGGTGTTAACATTAGTACATTGTGTGGAGGTGTATGTTCATCATTTAATTGATTATTCAATTATGTCTCTTCTTCAATTGCATTAGGTGCATTATGTTCATTTGGTAAATTGAATTGAGATGTTGAGGATGACATACCTTCTTGTCCCATTGTTCTTATGTAATGTAATTTCCTCACATGCTGCCTTTGTCTTTCATTTTCACCCTCTCATTTTTCCATCATTCCTTGCTTGTTCTTTCCCATGGTTGATATCAGTTGTCCTGAATAGAATCATATTACATATATATATAAACAAAAGTAATTTTTTGAATTAGAAATATTAAACAATCACAATAATATTCACAAAACTAATAAGAACAACAATTCAATCATTTGAAATCATGCAAAAAAAAAAATTACTTACTTCTATGTATAAAATAGTGACAAAAGTGCAGACAGAGTTGTAATGGGGCCTTCAATGACCTCAAAAAATTCTTTTGAGGTCGTTGAGGCTCTTGGGAAACTAAAACTATGTCTGAGTACTGTGTATGTGGTCTATTACTAACTATGTACATGTTGTTAGTCCCTAAAATGTTTGCAAGCCCAACGGTATATTTTTGGCACCCTGTATGCACTTAGAACTCATAAATACCACATACGTGCTCCTAGGCCTTAAAAATATTATGGCAGGGTAGCGAACTAATAGGCTTAGTACCCCGTACGTGTTATTTGTACTAAAAAAAATATCAAGTAAAAGGGAGGGAGGGTGAGGAAGAGGGAGTGGGAGGGGGGGAGGTGAGAGAAAAAGAGGGAGAGAGAGAGAGAGAGAGAGAGAGAGAGAGAGAGAGAGAGAGAGAGAGAGAGAGAGAGATTTTATCAAATCAATCTTACTGCATAAGCTAATAAGATATTTAAATGCAATGGAATTGATTTCCTTGGTATGGCTATAAATTACTACCCAGACCATGAGTTTGGAAACTATTTCGTATTCTAAGAATTGAAGGGAAGAAAATTAGGAAGAAAAAATGTGCATTACCAAAGATTGCCCAAAGCCCACCATAGGAGGAGTGTGGTTGAGGGATGATGCACAATGGGTTTTGTACACTGAGTCGAATGTTGTCTATCAAAGAAAGCATAGCCTCTCGAGCTCAAATTATGGACCTCGGGATTATGGTCTATTTTTCATCCAAATAGTGACCACTGCATGGCAGACCTAATTTAAATACAAGAATAGAAAGTAAGGGAGATAAAGGGGGTATGCAGAGAGAAAGAGTGGGAAGGGAGAGAAGAAGAGAGAGAGGGATGGGGTATGGAGGAAGGGGGAGAGAGAGAGAGAGAGAGAGAGAGAGAGAGAGAGAGAGAGAGAGAGAGAGAGAGAGAGAGAGAGAGAGAGAGAGAGAGAGAGACCATGTACTCGCTTGAGAGGGGGAGAGAGGGAGACAATACACATACATACAAACATATGTGTGTATGTATATACTTAATATATTATATATTATATATTATTAAATATATTATTTAAAATAAATTATATATTATTATATACATATATATTATATATTATATGTATATACACATATTATATATATAATATTATATTATATATATTATACAAACTCCCAAATTTTAAACAAAAGAAATGTGTGTGCACTATTTTAGCTTTATTACCACCTACACGTTGCTTATAGTGAAGACAACACGTACACACTTCTTATACCATAGGTACCCCGTACCCACTTTTGACTCTTTAGGCTTGGAAATACGTCTAGATGACAAAGATACGGGTTGGAAATTTGAGTTCCCTCCATTTTCCTCCTTTTTGATGTGTTTTATTTTATCAACTTGGTTTCTCGACTTTGTCAGCATTAGGTTTACACTTCATCAAGTAGATATTTCTAAGATTGATACCATATTTTCACCCATCTTCTGAGCTTTCTAACCATATAACTTTTTTTAAATTTAAACAACAATAACATATTATTATTGAATTTCTTATATCAGTGTGTTCATATTTCTCACACACATACGTGTACCATTTTTTTAATAACTTTTGATATACTTATCCAAGTTTTTAAAAAATTAGATATTATTGTAGTGCACTAGTTTCTTTATAATTAAAAATAAATAAAAAATTGTATTGTCAATTTTTTAGTGCAAGTTATGCTTTGCGCATGAACAGGTACCCAAATTTCAGGATGTGCTTGATTGGAAAAATCATTTAAAAATAATACTCAACAAAAAATTACAAAAAATACACAACTTCTAGTGCTCACTTTTATGCCAAAGGATTTGTCAAATACTAAATCTAACTATGACTTTTTTGATGTCCACATCAAACACTATGTTATGTTTTTCAAAACAAATCAGGGTTTGTTTTTTGTGGGTGAAGGATTTGACCCCCTTAATCTTATCCAATTTTGAAAAAGTTAAGTAGTTTGGAAACTAGATTCAGAGTACTACGATATTTGTTCTTTGAATAACTTCATATCTTGAGTGGATGACTTTCAAAGTTTTCCTCCAAGTTCAGGTTCACCTGATTTCAAAAAAAAAAGTGTTCACTTATACCCCCCTTTTTGACCATCATCTTTGTGCACTTACCCTAAACTCTTGTAAAATTAAAATAAAGTGAAGCTTGAAACAATGGAATGAGGCCCCAAAATTTGCAACAATTGGATAAATCAAATTTCAAGGGTGTATAACACTTTGAGCATTAAAATTTCAAAAAAAGAAAAAGGGCTCAATGAAGAGTTCTAATTAAAATTTAGTACTAGTAGAAGTTGAGATATTTTGTGCAATGGGATTTACACTTTCAAAACATGTGAGGACAACCCTGAGAAAAATTCACACTTTGACATTTATTAGGAGAGAAAAAATAGAGGGTGATAGGTTGTGGGTGAGAAGTGAGCAAAAAATATATATCATATTTCAAGATATAAAAAAGGGAGAAATCTCTATAAGCAAGAGGATTGAAGGTATAATATGTTTCAATTTGTTGCTAATATCATCCTTAATATTTCTCCAAACTCTATCATATACAATAAAAAATATCATTTTGAATAAATGAATCCACTTAGTAATATGTGAAATATCTAGTATATGTGTGTTGATTGAGCTAACAATCATCGATTAGAAAAATCAATCATAAGTAACTTGAAACCAATAACCAATGACTAGTATTATTTAAAATTGAAAATTTATAGATATTGCATCTAAGATATGTCTAATGTTCATCAAGAACAATTAGCAACACAATTCCTACATCAATACATATCTATAAATGGTCAATTATAGTTTTTGTTTTTATAGTTGGTTTGTTCACAAGTAAGGAGATCTGATGATTTTGAATTGTTGTTAACAAGTGTATCTATTTTATTCCTATAATATTTCAATATAAAAATATTTGGAGAATACTAATATAGACCCTTGTAGAATTGTGTCAAAGGTTCATTAAATAAATGCCAATGTTTCAAAAATTTGAGCACTTAGATCCGACTACATATTTACAAATCATAAAGAACTATTAAACTCTATGAATTTATAGGAAAATATTCTAAATATTATGTCACAAATGATTTCTTTTTCATTGGGTTGATTATTTTATCACAAAAAGTCAATTTTCTTTAATATTTTATGAAAAAAAAAGTTCAATACAACACCTAGACATGTTATCTAACGATTGAATTTGTTCTGAGTTTTTCACAAACAAAACATGTTTTCTCTCATAATATCATGATCACCAACTCATTTTTATGTAATACAAATCTATATTTGTTTAAAGAACATTTATTAAACTATGTGTAAGATAATGAAGCAAGACTATAGTGTGTCTCCTACTATGTCAAAGTCCTGAACTACACTCTTTTAAAAAAAACTTTTAGTAACACTTTAAGATTTCAATTTTGTATTTTATTTAAGAAACAATAGGACCCAATGATTTCAAAATTGGAGATAGTATCGTAAATGATAACAAGATAGTAAACTCTCTAAAGACCAAACAATTTATTTTCCTTTGAATGGACCTACCATTTGCTAACAATTTGTGGATAAATTATTTGTAATGAAAATTTACACCACTGTTAGTTATTATTGGTGTGAATAAGGTGTTATACCTAATAATTTCATCACCTATGTCATAATCACACATGTTACTTAAGTTTACATAGGGATGACATATGATTCTTCCCACTTTAAGTGGATAGTTATAACTTCTCCATTTTTTGTTGATAAGTTATCACTTTATGGCTCATATCATAAGATTAAGACACTTGTCATAATATTAATGTATCATACGCCTCATCTTGGCCTATGTAACCATGGGTATCTCACACGTTATATTTATATTATTAATAGAAATACAATTTGTTCTTGTCATATTGATCTTCTCATTCTATTGTGCTTCCCACTAGACCTTCAGATCTTGGGTAGCTATCTTTGTAACCAAATATTACATTTTTTTACCTATGTCTTTTTGGAAACTCTTATTAATATGATTCAATAATTGAGATATTTTTTTTTATCTAAATAGCTCCAACATTTTTAAATCATGTATTTTTATTTAAATTAAATATCATTGAATTGAAACCAAACAAAACATCCATGATCAATTGTAACAATATTAAATTTTTCATATATACTATTAACCAAGATTTTTTTGGAATTAGTTTGCAACTATTAGGTCCCAAAATAACACTCATAAATCTTGGATATTTTTTCTATCTTCAAGGCTTGAGTTTTTTCATGGAGAATGGAAAATCAAGATTATCAATAGACATGGGATGGTTAAATTCTAACTTTAGGAGTGGGTAAACTCTCTTGCTCTTTAGACTCCACTTAAAGCTAGGAGGGTGTATTAAGAGTTAATGTTCACTTGATTTTTTGTTTTTTAGATTTATTAATATTACAATATCCCAATAAGGTGATGTATATTATTAGTACATATACAAAAAATTGTAAATATATGAGTTATTAAAAAAAATCATATTATTGAAGAGTGGTTCCTATAATGTAGAAGACTAAACTCCTTGGTAAATGTGTAATATGTGTTGAATGGAGATGAAATAAAATAGTAATATATTAATAGTATTATTTTATAATATCATTGTTCTAAATTTAGAAAAACCAAACATGATATTGGAGCAAGGTTGTGAGGTGGGTTTGTGAGCTTATCTCCCACCTGATTAGAGTAGAGGAAATAGTAGCTATACATTTACCTATACATTTGACCCCACTTTTTATCACTAGTTTAAGTGTAATTGACTACAATGGGCATATATATAGTTGACCATTCAACCTATACTTGTACCTACAGATACCAATAGTTCTATTCCAATAAGATCATTTAATTTATCATCTTTTACACAATGACAAGGTGCAAGCATGCATATTCAAGTTTCTTGATGATATTAAATTTTGGTTCATTTAAAATATTTTTATATTATATAATAGTGAATCCTAAACAACACATTAATCATAATTTAAACATATAGTGAACAAAAATAGAAACATTATTAGATTTAAATTTTTGCCTGAAACCAATAAAGATCTATTGCCAATTCATTGGACATCCAATTTATAATAACAAAGAGGAAAATAAGAATTGGACATAGCATTAATGGAACTACGTTTGCAATTAGAAACTAAATATTATCTTTTGATAAGCATGCTTAATAATCCATTATCAAAACTAAAACAACCCATAAGAATTAATATTTTGGTTATTACAAACATATGTAATATATTTAGTGTCTACAAACATACACCAAAACTTAATTTTATTCATGCCAATGAATTTTGCAAAGGAAAATATCTGACTGTGATTAGACTACTTCCTTGAATCATTTTAAATAATTATTGAGACATTGATTACATAATATATGTTCGATATTAGACATTCTTATGCTATTTCATAGCTTAGTTTTCCATTTATTACTACAACATTTAATGTTGAAATCATACAGAGACCTACAATAAAATAAGAGCCTAAGTTGGTTGTGTAAGCAACCCTTGAATGTTAAACTCCCTAGTAGTATATAGGTCCATTATTTTGGTACTCAAATAACATAAGAAAGTGTTGATATGATGAAAATGGTGACAACATGTTTAATCAATCATCCCTACACATAATTATCGATGAATCAAAATTCACGAAAGATATCACATAAAAACCACTAAAAATTATATTAAAATGGTACAAGAAACAAGGAAAAGCATGTGATAGATTTGCAAAATCACATTACATCAATTTCATCTCATGATCTACAGTAATATGATCTATATGAGTCTTTAAAATCCTTTTAAGATTTTCACCTAATGATGACACACAAACAATGGCTCATGAAACCCTAGTTACAACAATAAATTAGGGCATCAACTATGTCATTATTTTTATCATTAACTGCACACCCTTTCGAAAGATAAAAATATTTATGGATGTTTATTAGACTTTTCATAGTTGTAACGGCTTATCAGTTGCATTAATGGATTTCTAAACCATCAATGCAAGAGGTGGGAGTTGATGTGAAAAAACGTGATTTTTAAGAATTTTGAAGTTAAGGGTTGTAGATGCTTCATGTCAAGCTTTGAGATCAATCATGGCAATGATATCATACCACTAGGGGATGGAAGAGGAGGGAAGTTTGAATGTCGATGTCTAGTGAGGAACTCTAATGAAAAATGTTGAGGTTCGGGGTTACTGCATGATGAATACAAAGTAATGAGAGCCAAAGGTTTGAGTCCATTTTTTTTCTATGTAATAGAATAGTTAAATTGTGGAATTTTGAAAGGAATGAAAATAGATATGAAAACAAAACAATGTCTTAATATATTGTACTCAATGCAACCTGACTACTACTTGATGGATCATGATTTTCTTTAATTCAAATTGAATTTAAAGTTGAAAACGAGGAGCGTGAATTAACAAAACCATGTGAACTAGTATAATCATCAATCAAGCGTCTAAGAACGCCATGTGAAGTAGTACAATTAAGTTACAGCTTTACTAAGTCTGCATGAAAATGCCTGGGACGATATGCATGAATGACACATATGAATGAGAAATTGAAACCTTCAAATACCAATTCTGTGAACTTTCGTAGAAGCAACCGTAGGTCTGCGAGAATGAGGTTAAATTTGAAGGTCCTGCAGGGACGCACTCGACAAACAATAACGAAGTGACTAGATAAGTACATTATGAAAGCAAAAGTTAGGCAGTCTTTTATGAAAGTGCAAGGAGTTTAGCAGTTTTCTATGAATGTAGACTTATTATTATTCCTCGCATATTATCTCATCACACATTATCATTCACGCATCTACCACATATCTACCATATCAAAATGATCGTCCCACCGAGAGTGACCAAATTCAGCTATTTGGAAAGGCAGCCAGACATCCTTCCTCTGGTTTCTTGTCAATGAAAACACATCGGACGCATATTTCTTGGCATCCCCTGTACTTTGTATGCCTCCCCTATATCCTTACAAGTATTCTATTATTCTTGCTAGGTTCTTTTTTAAGGCTTCCATTGAAATCAAAAAATATCATTATGTGATAGCTGGCAAAAACTATTACATCGATGCAATATTATAATCTAGAGCAACATAATCTGTAAGTGTCTTTGAAATTTATTAAGATTGGCAACTAATGTGGTGGTATTTCCGTGGCTTGCCCACGGTCACATAATGTTGAGCATAGCAAAAACTATTACATCGATGTAATATTATAATCTAGAGAAACATAATCTATAAGTGTCTTTGAAATCCATTAATATTGGCATCTACTGTGGTGTTTCCGTGGCTTGCCCATGGTCACATAATGCCCTTCGTTGAGCTTGGCAAAAACTATTACATCAGTGCAATATTAAAATCTAGAGCAACATAATCTGTAAGTGTCTTTGAAATCCATTCAGATTGGCACTTAGTGTGGTGGTGTTTCTGTAGCTTGCCCACGGTCACATAACGCCCTTCGTTGAGCTTGGCAAAAACTATTACATTGATGCAATATTATAATCTAGAGCAACATAATCTATAAATGTCTTCGAAATCCATTAATATGGGTAATGGGGAACTAAAGTGGAGAATGTTGAGTTTTGGGGTTAGCTCATGACAAGTATTAAGATAAGGAGAGTGAAAGGTTTGACTCATGATAGTTTTTTTGATAGAATAGGGGAAGAGCACCAGTTACCACCTGTGTTCCAATTCACATTCACTCCTTTATCACTCAATCCTACAATTGATAACTTCACAGAAACAAAAAACATGATAACTAAATGCTCATTAATAAATTTCACATGTATGAATAGCCATCCACTTTACCCCTAGTAGTTAAAAATTTTGGACTTTAATTGGAGGATTTGTGCAACTTAATTCATAATCATAGCACATGACTATTGGGGGTTTTTTGTAGAAGTGTTGACAATTTTTGAGGTGTTTGTAGTGTAGGATTATTGGGACATCTTTAAGTAGGTATCAAAGTGACACTTTGAAATGACCAATTTTTTACCCTTGTGGGCATAATGGTTCTTACAGTGTGCATTGTTACTACCTAGAAGCCAAACAATAGCTATAAGTAATTGAGTTGCATATAGAGATAATGAAAAGAAGATGAATATGAAATAAAATAAAAATTATTAATATATTATACTTAATGCATTAACACAACGTTTCCATCTTTTAATGATCTATTCCATTTTAGAATTTAAAGTTGATGATGAACCTAAAAT
Source organism: Cryptomeria japonica (assembly GCF_030272615.1). Classification (NCBI taxonomy): domain Eukaryota; kingdom Viridiplantae; phylum Streptophyta; class Pinopsida; order Cupressales; family Cupressaceae; genus Cryptomeria; species Cryptomeria japonica. Next base: position 74,098,095 of record NC_081408.1, on the reverse strand, counting down.
TGACAAAGCCATGTGAACTAGTAGAATTAAATGTCTAAGGATGCCATGTGAACTAGTACAAATAACTTTCAACTTTATTAAGTCCTTAGAAATGCATCAGATGATAGGTAGTGAATGACACATATGAATGACAAATTGTAACATTGATGCATTGAATTTTATACAAGAAACCGTACGATTGCGAGAATGAGGTTTGATTTGAAAGTCCTATAGGGAAGCAACATGAAGGGACTAGGTAAGTTGCTTATTAAAATACAATAATTTTCAAACGGCTATTCAGCTCGTAGAATGGCTATGTTTTGACATTTATTAATTCAATTTCAAAATAAAAAAGAACAAACATTTTAATTGTTTATTTAATTAATAAATGTCAAATCACAACCATTTTGTTGGCAGGATATACATTGTTGAAAGTGTAACAATCTTTTGCAATTATACTCTTGTTATTATTCATCCCCTATTATTTATCCCACTAAGTGTTCCTAGCTTCAACTATTTGTAAGGGTAGCCATACACCATTCCGTTGATTTCTTATCAATTAAAAAAAACACATTAGATGCATGTTTCTTGATATCCCCATTCCCTTTTAGACATCCCAAGCAATTATATTTAGAATTTACGGTCTTTTTGTGGATTTCAATTTAAAATTACAAATATTATTATGGATTTTATTTAGGATTGTTTTTATGCTAACATATGTTTTCATCATGTGGTTAATAAATATTTATGTCTCTCGTGATTCTAGTGGTTTATGTTTATTTTGAATCCACAATCAAGGCTTAACATTTTGTGTTCAATGGATTATTAAGTGCTTTAACATGATGACATATATCAAATCTTCATATTGCATTATATTCTTCTCGAGTGTCATTAAGGTATTTAACTTCGAAAGCACTTGGAATCTATACTCTCTTCATTATGAAGGAACCCATTTACATATTACAAAACACATCTAGAAGGGTTGGGAGTTCATCAAGTCTTGGATTTTAGGAGTTGACAATATTTTTTTATAATGTTTTTTCTATTAATGAGCAATATATTTGATAGTTATAAGTTTTTTAATGCACAAACTAACCTTTATCTAAAGCCCCCTTGGTTTGGGTTCATTCTTTGGATTTTTGTAATAGAGGATTCAATTTGTTGTAAAATATTTTCGAAAGTCAGTAAGAATTTTCTATCATGACTTGAGCCAAATCTCAAATTATATCTCTTCCATTAGAATCATGAGATATGCACTAGATACTTATTGACACCATTCCTCCACAATATGGTTCACAAAATTTGGATTAGAGCTTTCAAGTTCTAGTGGAAGGATTATAAATGATATCTTGATAGACAATTTCACAATAAGACCCCACAAAAGATATTTGTTTCTTACACCTCATCTCTGCATGGTGGCTTAGTTATGTTACTTTTTGCACATCCATTCTTTGAGAACTTGTTATTCAATAGATATCAAATTATATGGTCTTTTATTCTTAAACCAAGCTTACTCATTTTGCTTGATGTATTATTTGTCAAGGCCTTCCACTTGGATTCTAATAGTCTCATTTAATTTCATTTATTTAAGGGTAACTTGATATAGCTAAAGTGTAAAATACAAAGATAAAATAACCATCAACATAAAATTTACGATTTATACCCATTTATAGAAACTTAAATGTAAAACACAAAATCAAAATTAACCATCAACATAATATACACGATTTATACCCATTTTTAGAAACTACTTTAAATTGATTCAATTTGTTAGAATTTAAAGTTGATGGTGGGGACCAAAACTTGACAGTACATCACTATAATGATTGTTCCCTTAAATTATATGAATGGTTGTAATTTGTTTGTATACGAGAGCAAAATCTCTGATGTGTTTTCGAAACGTTTTGGAAGGACAGCTATACCCTATTCGGAAGGGCAGCTAGACATCATTCCTAGGTCAGTCGCGTGCAAAACGTTTAGCAGTCGGGGAAAATCGTCTATATAAACGCATCGGAAGCTTAAAGTAGTGTGTACTTGTTCTTTGTTAGCTGAAACTTGAGCTGCTTCTTTATTAGCTGAAACTTGAGCTGCTTCTTCTTTGTTAGCTGAAACTTGAGCTTGTTGTTTGTTAGCATCAACAATGGTGGAAGAAAAGCAGAGAGAGCTTCGTGTGGTGGTGTTTCCGTGGCTTGCCCACGGTCACATAACGCCCTTCGTTGAGCTTGGTAAAAGGCTGACGAGTCATGGTCTTAAAGTTTTCATTGTCTCTACTCCAATGAATATTAAGTTACGAATTACACCGCTAGTGTGGGATGCACCGGGGATAGATCTGATCGAGTTGCCGATGCCCTCCGTGGAGGGGCTGCCAACAGGCGTAGAGTGCTCCGCCGAACTTGTTAAGAGACCAGAAGGGAAAGTAAAACTACCTTTACTCACAGTCGCACTGGACCTTTTGGAGAAGCCCTTCGAAGCGCTGTTGCAAAAGCTATCACCAGATTTTGTTATCTTCGATGTGATGCAGTATTGGGTTCCTCGTGTGGCTGCCAAGCAGGCAAATCCCATTGCCCCCATATTATTCGTCCCACCGGGAGTCACCAGTTTCAGCTATATTGAAGGGGAGCTAATTATGGCATCAGGAAACCCAATCCCCGAGAATATGACTGCATCGCCGCCTGGTTTCCCTTCACCCAATATTCATTTCACGTTGTTCGATGCGCGGAAGGCCATGGAGCTGCTATATTGCAAGCAACCAGGTGGGCTTAGCGTTGCCGAGCGTTCCAGCATTTGCTTGCGGGAGAGTTGGGCAGTGGCGTGCAATACGTGTTTGGAGTTGGAAGGAGTGTACATCGAGTATTTGCAAAGCCTGGTGAAGCGGCCAGTGTACCCTGTTGGAATACTCATGCGTAAACTCCCGCCACTCCCCGTTGATGACATTTGCTTGCAGTGGCTCGACAAGCAGCCCGCTGCTTCGGTGGTGGTCTTGTCTTTTGGTAGCGAGTACAATCTCACCAACGAACAGTTCACTCCAATTGCAATGGGTCTGCAAGAGAGCAACGTGTCATTTCTCTGGTTTCTGCCTGCCGGAAATGACTTGGTGTAAGGTTTTCAAGATCAGATCGGGGTATGCTAGGCGCCATGTCTTCACTTGGTCCTTTTGGAATCTTTAGGACAATAAAATAGATCAATATGATGAATCTTAGCTATTTTTTTATATTCAAAACACAGTATTTATTTTTATTCGAAAAAAATTAACAATAATGTGTTGTATTTGAAAACTAATTCTAACTCTTTAAATGATTTTGTAGGATAAGGGATTACTGATGACAAAGTGGGCTCCACAGTTAAACATTTTGAATCATGCTTCTACACGGGCCTTTTTAACTCATTGTGGATGGAATTCAATGACAGAAGGCTTAAGGTTTGGGTTGCCCCTCATAACTCTTCCAATGCAATTTGAGCAAGGGTTAAATGCAAAGCTTGCACGAGAGCTTAAGGTGGGAATAGAAGTGAGAAGAAATCAAAACGATGGATCTTTTACTAAGGATGATATTAGTGAAGCAATTAGAGCCATAATGATAGAAGAAGGAGGAGCACAAATCAAATCTAATGCGGAAAAGACGAGTGATATGTTCACTAGCAATAATTTTCAAGTTAATGAAATAGACATGAAGAACTTTTTCTCCATACTTAAAACTTTTAATAAATAACTAAGTTGATAGGCTTGGCATTGTTTCTATTCTCATAATGATGAGAAGATTATTGAGTGAACGATGCTAGCTTTTTAAGTCCTTATGATTTAAAAACCTTAGTATATGTTAGATTGTGTTTATTTGCATTGTAAGACATAAATTAAGTTTCTTTAGTTAATATATTGAATTGTGTTACTGTTTAGTAAGCGGTTTCTATAGTTTGGTATGCAATCATGTATTTATACATGAAAATTTGTAATAAGGCTTACATAAGCTACCTTATTTTGCAATGTATTTCATCCCATGGATTTCATATATAGAATACATCACTCTTTTCAATTGCTCATAATTTATAGATAGAATTAACATGATTTTTCCTTCCATATGTATGTTTAGCTGAATATAATCATGTACTTATAAATTTATTCAAGTAAAGTTTTCTTTAAAATTGTTTGATGCTTGAATCTAAACATACTTTAGCTGGTGTTAGTTAACACATCCTTATAAATGGTGGTAATGGGTGGTGATAGAAAGCTTAGAGGATTTCACTAACTCAATTACATTTCTAAAACCTATGTTAAGGATCCTTCTAATAAAGATGCTACTAAAATAATTTACAATTCTTGTCTCGGACTTTCTACACCTTCTTGTGGTATAATCCTTTTCTTTTGGAAGATTTTATCTTTAACACTAGAAATTTAACTACCGAATCTAAATTTTCATGACTAGAATTTATTTTCATTATATTTCATTTGTCTTTCCTCAAAGTATTACATCTTTTTATATGGGTTGAAAATTTAATTCCATGGCTTGGATATTTTGGATGATTTCCATTAATGATTGCAATCATTGATTTTCCAATAGTGTATGTTTTCCTCCAATGTTGACAACATAGAACTCATCATTTACATTGTACTAGGGTAAGATTCAACTAGGATTTTTTTTGGTGCATCAAATAGACAAGCTATTACTGATAATAATATTAAATTCATTTATATATTCTATTTTGATAACCAATATTACCACTAATCCCCCTCATTTATAGAATTGTGAGTAGCACCAATTTCAATGAGTATAGTGACTCCTTGTCCCTTCAAAATTCCTCAAAATCTAAATGGGTTGTATCTTTGTGTACAAGTCTAAAATATTTATAAAATTACTTCCTAGAATAGTATCATGATCCTTTTCTTTATCTTCTTCTCCAATCTCCAATTCTAGGTCTTGTTCTTCACTTTTTGGTTTAGGCTATTTAGCTCTTGAATCATCCAATGAATGTATGATCAAGTGAAAAAAAGTTCCTTATAGGTGAAGCACAATTTATTTTTTCTCAATTCATAATTTATGTCCAATTCTTGTATTTAGTGATATACTTTCGTTTGATGTGCATTATTATGGATATTTTAGGATTAGATAAGTATAGGAAAGGGCCCAGAACTATGACAAATTTTCCATTAAGGAAAATGGAGCTAATATCACCAAGAGTGAAATTAGTTAAGAAAAAATAAAAACACATTGAGTCTATAAAGAAGAATTGAAAAACAAAACACAAAAAAACTTAGCAAGGGACCACCATATTGATTACTATTACTAATAAATTCAGGCCTCTAACTATTTGTCATTCCTTCTACATAAAGTCTAGTTCTTCCTCAAAAGACACATGCTTAGGGATTGAATCCTCGTCAACTATATTGACTTGTTCTTGCGTACAATTTTTTCATAAGAAGATAATCGATAACTCTCTATGGCCTTTTGCTAGAGACAAATATGCAACAAATAGTTGAAGAAATTGCTAATTAAATTAGCAATTTTCCTCTATATTTTAGAGGCATAACTCCCTCTTATGATATAATTGGAGTTTTTATAGGTTATGCTTTTAACTAGAAAGAAGGAAAGGTAAACATAGAAACATTGATATAAACATGAGATAGATGATTCAAAGTTCACTCATTCATTACACATAACAAATGGAAACAAGAGACTAACAAATATCCTTCTCAAATGATGTAAAAGCATCAAGACTCAAAGTTTTGTAAACATTTACATCCATAACATAATAGGCAGGTGAATTCAAAGAAATGATTGCAAATATTGAAGTAAATGACAACCAAAAGAATATGTATTAATACAAAGTTTCAAAAAATTCACATTCTTAGAATCACTTTGAAAAGCACAAAGTCTTAATTTTCTATATATAAAATTATTTTTTTATTTAAATGATAACATGATGTCACTTTTCAAAGCACAAAAATGATAGTTGATTGATTCTCACCCATGCATCGAATTATAAGGGGGGTCAATACTATCCTTTTCTCTTCTACCTATTGCTATATATTAAAGAAAATAGCTTTCTATAGAAAATGGTTTCTCGGAAAGAACCATTTTTATCAAAGTAAAACTAAAATATATCTCGAAGCACACGTGGCATTACAAGAGTTCACAATTTCAATCCAAAATTGGAAACCTATCTTGACTATTCTAACTGCTACTCAAATGACAGGGGTATAAGGATTCCTTCACATGTCCAACTCCCTTTGAAGAAAGGCATCACATCTTTTAGCTTTCTCCTCTTTATCTTCAAGCACAAAACTCACGCACATGTATTTAGCATAACTATGCTTGCTCTTCCTGGTCAAGTTTGTCAACCCAATAAGTATGTCCTCCTGTGTATTTTTAGTGAATTCTATATCTGGTAGCATTATTGGTGCGGGACTGTCTCCTCAAAGTACCATTTTTTGGCACTCAATTGTTGGACTAATTTCCTGGATTTCTGATTGCAACAATCTCCTCTCACAATTGGTGATTGTGATTATCAGTTGGCCTTTCTATCTTTCCCGACAATGTCATTGTCTCCCTATACCCTGCAAAACAAGTTTTTTGCTTCCATGCAAGAGCATATAATCTAAGGATAATATCTCCTTATTCATTCTCTGGCGAATTCAAATCAAGGTTAACTATAGGGAACTAATAATTATGGGGGAAAACCATTTTGAGAAGAATAATTCATATTGAACTATGCTAATACATTACTTTAGCCAACTTCAAAGGTCATAATGGGCAAAAGAAAACATATTAAATGTCATCTACAAGAAATGACATAATTTAATTCTATAACTTGTGCCACCACCTTTGTATGGCATTCACCGTCAAATAGCCATTATGGAGACATACATGCAAATATTCTTGGGATTAGGTCTTGGAAAAAGTGTAATTCACGGTGATCGGCAAATTAAAGATTTCAAAGAACGATTCCATAAGTTCCCATATCTATTGATATTCTTATGCACACATGACTTCTTTCATTACTTATTGTGATTTTCTTCTTTTCGAGGAGTATCATCCACTTCAAAAGGTTGGGCACATGAACATCATGGAAGTGATGTTGAAGTTCTTGAGTCGACCAATCAGCCAATAGGCATATGTAAGCATCATAAGGATCATGAGATCAGGTCCTTTTAGAACTCAAGAACATTAAAGATAGTTCCAAATCACTAAGGTTCACTAACAAACACTTGAGTTGACACAAGGACAAGAGGAACCAGGGTAACGAGAATCTAAGGAACTTTAGAAGTAACAAAGTTTATTTCTAAAGGGAGGTTAAATGTCAATAGTTCAAAATATGATGCTAATGAGGTGATTTTTGAGACCAGAGGCGACAGATGAAACATTGGCGAGGAGGAGAGGAAACAACCTAAATTGGGTAATTAGGGAAATCCATCATATATTTCTTTTTTTTGGATCTTCAAGAAAGAGGTTGTTGTGAGCCATGGGCACCACTACCTCACTCCTTCAAGTTTCTCCTCCTTCTCCTTAAGCTATTCCAACTCCTGTTGCAATACCTGTATAGTGAGAATTTTTCTCTTTAGTTAGTCCTTGTAGTTCTCAACAAGCTCGTTGATATTTCTCATGAGGACCTCCTAGCTTTGTTTCATCTTAGCCACTTTAGCTTTGAGTTGGGGGTTATTAGCCTCTTTCTTGATTTTTTTTCTTTTCCTTTACAATAAATCACTAGCTCTCAAAGGTTTCAACCATTTCTTTGGTTTTCTCCTAGGCCCTACTATTATTTCTTCATTTGTCCATCCTTGAGATTCCTCAAATTCAAATTTTTCTAAAATTTAGATTTTTCATTTATCCTTGTGGATTTGTTCCAATTTCTATTAAAAAGATCTATATGGTTGTTAAAGGCACAATAGTTTCTTCTATTAAGGATCATCTATGGTCTTGTTGAGTGGATTAGAGGATAATGTTTCCCTAATTTTATCCTTGTATGGTGTTGCAAGAGAACATGACAATGAGTTAGTATCCATTCATGTCATGGTGGATTTTTCCAATGATTATTGAGTCTTGTATTGATGTCACCTTTCTTATACAATGTGAGATTGTTTTTGATTAGGGGAAAAATAGGTTTTGAGGGGACCCGAAACCCCATACAATAGGTTTTTGGAGGGACCCGAAACCCAATAGATTTTACCGGGATCTAGAACCCAACAAAGCAGGTTGCTAAAAGAAATAAACAATGAAAAACCATAGCCAAAATCCAGCAAAGATGACTAAAACTAGCAACATCCAGCATAGTCACACCACACCCAACAAAGCTACAACTCCAAACTATAGCATGGAAGAGTAATAATCGAGGGTATAACAAGCACCCTCAGCCAACTTTCAGGGTTTTGAAAGGTACCCCTAACCTTCAATAACAACACTAGATTACAACAAATATTCATACAATTTGAATCTGGCCAGTAGGGGTTTTGAAAGGCTCCCTCAACCTTCAAAATGGGTTATAAAATGGAACCCAAAACTAGCAACCATGGGTTTTGTCAGGCACCCTCAACCTTAAATGATGAGCTCAGAACACCAAACAAAAGATTTTCCCCAAACCAAAGACAGTAAAAAGACAGACTGGGCCCTTTAAAACTAATAGCAACCGGCATGCCTGTGGGATAAACCAGGAACCCACAACTAGAAAAAGGGGGAACAAAGACCCCAAAAACTAGAAGGAAGGAGGCCAAACCAAGAAACAATGAAAATGAACTAGTCTAGGAGACAACCTGGGAGTCTGGGAGAAAGAACTTCCAGACCCACCCAAGGAGACACCTTTGAGAGAAGAAACAGGCATCCAAAGCCAATAGAAAGAGGAACACCAAAAGTCTAAAATCCCCAGCATTCCTTCTCTCCACCTCAATAGGAAAGATCTCCACCTCTATAGGACGAAGAAGGAAGCAAAAAGATAACAACCAACGCTCTCCAGCAACAAGAAGAAACCAACCCTTTCCCCTCCACCAAATATCCACCTCCATAGGAAATATTTCATTGTGATCCACAAAATGAGATTGTGAGATTTTTATTATTGTCATTTCTCTTATTTCATTGTGATCTGTAAAATATTTCTATGCATAGTGTAGTGAGTGACGTGTTATGTTGTGTCTTTGGTATTTGGTTGTGTTTTAAAAAAGTAGTTTTGTAAAATTTTCCCTTTGTCCTTTTGATGAGGAATTACAAACTCACTTAGGAGATCTATTCACTCTCTACACAAGAGACTCAATGATTTTATCTTTTCTTGGAGTTATCCTAGTGATTTACTCATTCTTTTTTATTGAATATCCCCTTTTCTACCAAGGTAGTAGTTGCATTGTTCCAAATATTATGTAGGAATTCCTGATTACCTAATTATCAATTGTGATATATCCAATAGAATAAAACAAATTCCCATATGAGTATGAAAAATATCCACCTTAATAAAATAAATAATCTAATAAAGAGGAAAGAGAAATTGTCAAAATATAATTATATAAATATAATATAATATAAATATAAAGATATTATTTTGTTAAAAGGAATAATATTTTCTATCAATCCACCTAAAATGCTTGCATACAACCAATAAAAGCATGTGATATTAGACTAAAATGCCACTATAATCAAATGAGTCAACTAGACAAGTGACAAAGATAAGTGTCCATTATAGTCCATGTCATGAAATTTTATCCTAACTTACAGTCAAATTTACCTTGTTGTTGAAGTTTCCCCATATATTTCTCACCATACTTGTTGATAAACTAGTCCTAGATGTTGTTGATGATGGTTGATATTTAAGTTAATCAACCCTCTACTAAAGTTTCCCATAAGCTTTTTATTGAAGATGATAGTCTTTCTAAAGTGGCTTGCTATTGAGGTTATATAAAGACATTTTAGAGATGATAATAGTTTGAAAGATGAAAAAAATTATAATATGAGATGTAACAATATTGTTGTTTACTACTGATGTTAATTAGATTTCTCTTTCATAAATAATCTCATCCAAGTATACTATTTATTATTCAAGAACCCACACATAAAAACCAAAATCTTCTCAATTGCCTTCATTCTATTTTTTGTTTCGTAATATTCTTCATGGACTTCATTGTTCATGTAGCAATTACTCGCATGCTTTTGCATGATTTCTTTCAATCTTCACTAAAATGTCTAAATTTGTTGATGCATGCATCTTTCTTGGGAGAAATTCACTTTAATGATCTTAGAGATTCTTCTAAGATGTTTATAAACACAACAATCCTTACAAGAAAATTTCACATCATTAATTAGGTTTAATAGGGTTTATAGTCTGCATTTTTGTAGTTTAGATCCAAAAGTCATAGCTTAAATTCACAACAATCAAGATTGAACCTACAATCTAGAAATTAAGCTTCAAGTTTTTATGTTCCAATTCTAATTCTAAGACAATACAACAAATTAAGTTTACATGACATCAATAATATTATTCCATCATCGATTTTTAACTGAATATCCTATTCTTCTTACTTTATTATCATATTTATTGCTATCTAAATTAATTTATTATTACTAAGTACATTTAAATATAGGTGAATTGTAGATATGTATAAAATAATTTTTTTCACTAGCAGTAATTTATTTTTGCCATAAATATAATCTCAAATATGCTCAATAATCTTATAAGTTTTTTGAATCTAATTTACATGTGATTTGATTTCATGAGAACTAAGCATGTGTATCAATGATTTTGCTTAAAAATGACTATTGTCATAAATTGCTTTCTTTCATTACTAAATTCTTTCCTATTGAATATAGAAAAAACACTCTACTTACCATTCAAAGTCTCAAAATAGCTTCTCTCCCTTAGTGTGACTATGGACAATATGGACAACCGACATTCAAAGTAAAAAGAAATAGGACAACTTAACATCATGCGTATAAGTAATAGACACATTGAAAATTTTCAAAGTTGAAGCTTAGATAGACATTAGCTTTGTTCTCCAATTGGATAAATTCATCCCCACAGTAATAATTTGATTCAAAAAAAAAATTACAACCTACAAGCAACTACAATCAAAGGGTATGGTTCACAACTATTTTTCATTCGACACCATGTCATTCGCATGATACCCATTTCACTGTAAAATTTGTAGCTTAAAATATTTATTGTTTATAACGTAAGGCAAGCGTTGGCAAGAAATGTAATTGAAGAGCGCTGCATATAAACTCCTAGAATCCCAAGTTGTTTGGTTTCAAAAGCCTGCCCACATAGTGTCTCTTGTTACGATTAAGAAACGAATTAGAAGAGCAAAAAAATAGAATTATGAATTCACAAGATAGACAAATGAGACACACAAATTTATCATGGTTCAAAAATTGCCTACATCCACACTTCAAGTAGGGGAATCAATATATTAATAACCAAGTCTAGTTTGTACATACACAGCTACAAGAAGCTCTAAAATTAACTACACAAAATAATATGTAAACAACTCTTAAAGAGCTTAACAATAGAAATTGATGAGCCAAGAGTTTTGGCAATAAAATGGAAGGAGTCCATTGGACTTAACTTCCAACAATCTCCCACTAAAGGCCAACGAACTGCTTCAACAAGTAGATTTCCCCACTCTGTCCTGCTATCAGTTATTAGAGAGGTCGAGAGAAGCTCGGCAGAAATCGAACTTCTCCCACTTTAACAACTTTAGTGAGCACATCAACTGGATTCTTGTCGGTATGAATTTTATCTACATGAAACTTGCCTTCTTCGACCATATGAAAAACATAATGACTACTAACATCAAAATGTTTTGACCAAGATTGAGATGTCTAATATTTAGTCATAAAGATGGCACTGCTATTATCACAAAACAAAGCAAAATCCGATTGCTTCAAACCCAACTCATTGAACAAGAGTTGCAACCATACCATCTCCTTGGCTCCCTCATATAGAGCTATGTACTCAGCCTTTGCAATCGATTGAGCAATTGTATGTTGTAATTTAGAAGCCCAACTAATTGCTGCCCCAACAAATGTGAAAACATAACCTAAAGTAGACTTTCTTTTGTCTAAATCTCTGGAAAAATCAGAATCAGTAAACCCTTGCAAAATGGCCTTGCCCTTCCCAAACCATAAGAAAAATTCAAAAGTACCCTTGAGATACCGCAAAATATACTTGACCACCTCCCAATGTGATTTTCCTGGATTAGCCATAAATCTACTCACCACTCCCATGATATGAGCAATGTTCAGATGAGTAGACACCATAGCGTACATAAGATTGCCAACTGTAGATTTATATGGAATTTTGTCCGTAAACTCCTTATCTTCTTGTGTTTTTGGACACAATTGAGAAGACAACTGAAAATGAGAAGCTAAGGGTATGCAAACAGACTTACCATCCGCCATAGCAAATCTATCCAATAGTTTTTTAATGTAGTCTTGCTGAGATAGTTTGAGTTCTCTCTTTTGCCTATCCCGAAAAAATAGTCATCCCTAGAATTTTCTTTGCTTCCCCTAAATCTTTCATGGAAAATTCCTTTTCTAAGTGAGTTTTAAGTTCACTCATGATCTTCATGCTTGTGCCAACCACTAGCATATCATCCACATAAAGAAGAAGTATGAGAAATTCGCCATTGGGAAGCTTTTTAAAATAGATGCAAGGATCACACTCGCTGCAAGTAAACTTGTGATCAATCATAAATTTGTCAAATTTAAGGTACCACTAGCAGGGGGCTTGCTTAAGCCCATACAAACTGCATTTCAATCTACAGTAGAGGTGTTCCTGACCCTTTTTAATAAATCCTTTAGGTTGATGCATAAATAGTTCCTCATAAAGACCGCCATGGAGAAATGTCATCTTCACATCCAACTATTCAAGCTCAAGATCCCAGTACCACTCAGATGGTAGTCATTTTGACTACTGGCAAGAAAATTTCTTTAAAATCGAGGTCTTGCTGCTGAGCATATCCCTTGACAACTAGTCTTGCTCAAAAAATTTTGTGACCACCAGTTTCATCTTTCAATTTATACACCCATTTATTTCGTAATGCCTTTCTGTCAGGAAGAAATGGCACCAAATCCCATGTCTAATTTCACAATAGTGCATCCATTTCTTCACACATTGTAGTGTGCTAGTTATCACAATCTGCAATTTTACAAGCTTCTTTATATGTTGTAGGCTCTGTTTGATCAGAAATTAGAAAATTAAGCTCATCTTCTTCACAAAACAATGTCATAGTCAGAGAACTTTGTAGGAGGTCGCCTCTGTCTAGTAGATTTTCTCAATTGACTCTCTAGTGGAGTAGTGCAAACAGTTGATTTATGTGTTCTCTACAAATCAATATTACTCCTATTTAATGAATGATGCCCACTATTAATTTCCCTCTCTGTAGGGCAATCAATGGTCTATGGATTCTTATCCATGTAGTGTGAAGGCATGTCGTGGGAGGATGAACCCATAGAAGCATCATCCACAACTAGCGTTGGGCGAGTGTGCTGGGAGCTAGGAGTCATGGAAGCGTCCTTCATGGCTTGCATAGGAGGATGACTTTGTTTTTTGACTGTGGAGGAGGAGCCTACAAGGAGCTCATGGAGGAGATCGTGTGAGGGGTGTGGCGATGAAGGCTGCAGTGTAGGCGGAGGTGAGTGTGCTGCATGTTGTGGAGAATTTGTAGCATGTTGTGGAGATGATGATGCAAGCCACCATGGATTATGCCACCCAAAGTTCTTTAGTCCAAACAAAGTTGAGTGTGATGTAGGCTGCGGCTCAAACAGTTTGAAGACACTTTCATCAATCTTGCTGCAAGCTCATGAAGGCTATGATGTGTTATCCAAACCCCCTATTCCATGGTGTGCTAATTGAAATGGCAGTGGGCTATCACGATAGATGCTTTCTTCTTCATCATTCTTAGTTTGAGAATTGTATTCAACCGTGGTAGATGACATAGGGGCTCCCACTGGATGAGAGACCAGAGGTAGAGCACTCGTAGCAGAATTTTGAAACCGAGACATAGGAACATATTCTTTTTTTGGTTTAATGGAACCTTGTAGCATGGAGAATTAAGTCTCATGAAAAATTACATCCCTGCTATGAATAATTTTCCTATGAACCGGATCCCACAATCTAAAACCAGATTACTCTTCACCATACCCCACGAAAATACTTTTCAGCAACTTTGGATCCAATTTGGTTCATTTCTCCTTGGTATATGTGAGAAGGATTCACATCCAAGCACATGAAGATGCGAGTATGAATCCTCTTCCCTTGCCATTCCTCTTCCGGAATACCAAATTCTAATTTAGATGAGGGACTTCGGTTGATCAAATATATCACCGTGTTACAAGCTTCTACCCAAAATTCCTTGCCTAAGCCTGCATTTGATAACATACATCGTGCCTTTTCAAGAATTGTCCTACTCATCCTCTAGGCTACACTGTTTTCTTGAGGAGTGAAAGGAACAACCTTAATTATCCTAATCCCATTATTAGCACAAAAATCATCAAATCCATGTGAACAAAATTCTCCACCATTATCTGTTTGTAGACACCTAATCTTGTGCCCAATCTGATTTTCAACTAAAGCCTTGAAAATTTTAAATTTTGAAGAGACTTCAGATTTCTTAGAAAGCATATAAATCCATACTTTTCTTATACAATCATCAAGAAAGGTGACAAAATAGTTAGCTTCTCCAATGGAGGTTACCTCGGTAGGCCCAAAAAAATCTGAGTATACAAGCTCCAGTGGTGTTGTCTTTGTATCATGCCGACCGTTCAAAAAATTGACTCTCTTTTGTTTGCCATAAAGACAATGTTCACAAAAGGCTAAGTCAACAAGTTTGAGGCCCGAAAGCTGATTTCTTATGTGCATAACATGGAGTCCTTTCTTGCTAATATGCCCAAGTCTTTGATGTCAAAGATCTGCTTTTCTGTCCTCAATCACCATTGTAGCTCCCACTTCAACATGAGTCTTAAATATGTATAGACTACCCACTTTATTACCATTTGCAATCAGCATGGTACCATGAGTTACCTTCCATGTATCTGGAAGAAAATTTACATTAAGACCTTGATCAAAGAGTTGTCTAACAGATATTAAATTTCGCTTCAATTTTGGGACATACTGAACATCTTTGAGCAGCCATGTTTTACCACCTTCTAATGACACCAACACATCACCATTGCCTATAATTTCACAAGCTTTGTTATCTCCTAAGAATACATTTCCAAAATGACCTTCATGGTAGTTAATGAATGCTTCAAAACATGAGGTAGGATGACGTGAGGCATCAGAATCAAGCACCCATGAATCCAGAGTAGTGTCGGTTGTTGAAAGGATTAGTACACTATCATCTTTATCATAGACTATATTTGCTTCACTGTCCCGCACCCTCTCTTGTGCCCTTTTGAAGTTTCTGCATTCCTTCTTTACATGACCAGCTTTGCACAAAACCAACAATCACCATTTTTGTTTCTAGACTTTGATCTCCTTGTTGATTTCAACTGTCTATGATAATTATTTTTGTCTCTATTATGGCTTCTGCCTCTATTTTCGGTGCTTACCACCGTTAAGGCTTCACCAAATGAAGGTTCATCATTCTTTCTTCTCAAATCCTCGCTGAGAAAAGTAGTTGCTACATCATTAAAAACCAACTTATTTTTACCGGGTATTGATGTGCAAAGAGCATAATAGAAGAACAACCTTTCTCTCATCATCTTGTGTCATCCCCATCGAAGTTTCTTAACTAATCAATGTATTAAATTCATTGATGTGGTTAGCCATATCGCAACCTTCCTTCATCTTAAACTTGTACAACCGCTTCATGATAAACACTTTATTAGTAGTCGATGTCATTTCATACATGGTTGTGAGTCTATCCCATAAATTTTTTGATGTTACTTCACCTGTGACATTGAAGAGAACATTGTTGGACAGCGAGAGAAAAATTGTCGCTCTTGCCTTCTTGTCTAATTTTTCCCATTCTTCATCAGCCATTGTAGTTGGCTTCTTTGCTTTCCCTTCAAGCGCAAGTGAAAGGTCTTGCTTTATCAACAAAGACTCCATTTGCACCTTCCATAACCTGAAGCTTTGACTGTAGAACTTCTCTATCTTTGCTTCTTCCATGATTCCAGAATTTCAACCACCAAAGTCTTAACAACGATCTAACCTCGCTCTGATACTAGTTGTTAGGATTTAGAAACGAATTAGAAGAGCAGAAAAACAGAATTATGATTTCACAACATAGACGAATGAGACAGACTAATTTATCGTGGTTCGGTAACTGCCTACATCCACATTTAAAGTAGGGGAATCAATGTATTAATAACCAAGTCTGGTTTGTACATACGCGGCTGCAAGCAGCTCTAGAATTCACTACACAAAATGATATGAAAACAGCTCTTAAAGAGCTTAACAACAGAAATTGAAGACCCAAGAATTTTGACGGTAAAATGGAAGGAATCCGTTAGACTTCACTTCCAACATCTCCTATACGCTTCCCATATTGTTTGAAAGACGTAGATATAGATATATATACACTCCAAGGTTATATCCTACCATGACACCATAGGAGAGATTAGCGATTACAGAGTTTTCAATGGAAAAAGAGGCTAATTCAAGATCGCCGATATGACCGGCGAAGGTCTGCGTGATGGATCCGAGTGAGTATTGGCAGAGGGAGGTGAAAATAGCAGGGCCTGTCATACACCATAGGTTCTTTGACTCTATGCAGCATGCTTGGAGCAGGCCTTTCCATCCTTCAATGGCCGGAATATCCCCTGCAAACCCATCATCATGATAGGGTAAGACACTCTTCGTCCATGGCCGCTTCAAACGAACAAAATGCTCAAGGACACGCTTCTTCTTAAAAATAAGAATAAAACGGGATACCATAACGAATCTGAACTCTGTTTGAAGGAAAAAAAAAATACCACTTATTTATCTAGAGCGGTCAAAGCATGCAGAAGATTAGGTGAAAGATTGTTAGGTGGAACATTACGGGACGCTTACAAAATCACAGCCGTATAAAAAACGATCAATGGTATGTAATGTGCGATTAACTTTTGTGTTTGTCGTATTTTTGACAAACATGTCATGTTTTTGGAACCAGTTTAGCTTCTGTCAAATATTATCTTTCTAGTAATCTTATCCGGAAGGAATATTTTACATTGATATGACTCATTAAGTATAGTTTTAGTAGATACAAAGAGATTGGGTATGGATGATTGGGCCTAATGATATACTCAAGTATAACAGAACTCTTAATAATATGTAAAAGGAAAACAAAAATAGTGGAAAAAATATAATCACAAAACAAAGAAAATGATGGATACAAAAGCACTTCATAAGATGATGAAATAAGTTGGAATTGTTTGTGTATCTTCATGCTAATGTTAAGTTGTGACTAATTCAATATTGACCATAATGAATGCTCTTAAAACTAAGATAATGCCTAATGTGTAATGCCCCATTAAGGAACCCAAGAGGACAACAACTAACTAACCAATTAAACATAGAATTTTTTTTTTTACAAATTACTTTACAAATATAAACTCATTAAGAAATTAACCATATCTAAAGCACAAGTCGAATATAAACATTCACATGATCTAAGTCCTTTTGTGGGTTCCATAATGTCGCTACCTACACAATGCTCTAAACAATGTCTAAGAATCTAACATCATAATGAAATATCACATTACAAAATGCATTAACATATACATCTATTACTAGATTCATTGTAAACACCAAACTAAGTGTTCCTATGATAACCTTCTTGCAATAGAAATGATGAAACATTCATCAATAAGAGTAGTTGAAACCATTCTTTCTAACTCAATATAGTCTTACCCCATTTTTTTCAAAAAAGAAAAAAAGTAGTCGGTACCAACACCGAACCACTTAAACACTACTCTAGGATTGCATAGGTTTTTCAATTACATTAAATAACATTACATCAATCTCTCTAAGGAGTGTCCAGCATATAATAATTATGATACAATTAGAATGATTCCAAAATACATAACATCTACTAACACATCAACTGAATCATTTGTATCATGAAATGAGAGAAAATGGAAAGAGGATAAAAGGTTTATCCAATGCACACAAACATATCTTCTGGTTTCCAATGGAGGTGGGCAACAACCTCTCAACAAAGTGGAACCCTTAGGTCTACCCCACCATGCTCTGGACATAGACAAAACTAGGTTGAGAATACCTTTATCCAAGGATACACAAAGGACACAAATGATCAAACCGGACTTACCACAAGGTTTCACTAGATACTTTAAACAAAACCACTTAGAATAGGGCTCTTGAAAACACATAGGAAAGAGTGTCATCACATAGTCTAAACCCGAGTTATCCTAGCTAGCCTCACAAGGCCCCAACCCCCATTTGGCAACTCATGTAGAATTGAACAATCCTTTCATGAGGACAAGGAACTTTGATCATTTCAACTCAACGTCCCTAGGAAAAATAGGCCTTTCCATTCTCATCCTTGGTCTAAATGAGAAATCAAGGCCATGGTCAAGTTATCACAATTACCTTGATTAATGTTTAACCCTAATTTATTTTATTAGGTTATCACTTGTTAAGGAAAATCACAATGGGCTATGTTGGGTAGCCACTTTAGGGCCCCAACCCCCATTTAGAGCCACTCCCCCTATCTCACACCTAGACACCTCTAACCTAGGATTCATTTTCAAGATATTATAAACATAAATAGCATAGATAATCATATGAATCATACATAAGTCCATAATTAGAATCCTTGAATCATATACATACACAAGGCCTCTATAGGCCCTATCCATCAAGATACATCAATGAATCCACTTCCAATTATAATAAAAACTATATTTATTTACAACCAAGCATAGAAGGATATATGTAACATGAGTCAACTCAAATCAAGCCATACAAAATCCCACATAGAGATACAAAAGAGAAAAACTTCACAACAAGCCTATAGAAACCACCCAAACATTCAGATCAAGAAACTAAGACTAAACAAGCTCCAAATCTAACACTTATGCAATTGACCTAAAAAATTCATAGTTGGAGCCTCAATTTGTGCAATTAAGGGCTTCGTCTTTGTAGATGAGCCTTGTAACTGCGCAATTGAGCCCAACCCTACGTAGTTGCAAAGGGTCCAAATAGAGAGCACAATTGTCCAATCTAAAGGCCCTGAAACTTAAAACAGGTGAAGACCCATTTGAGAGGGTTATGTTTCCATCCTAGGAAAGCCCTTCAATTGGCCTCCAAGATGCAGAAAGAAGTTACAAGACTCAAAACTTATAAATCAACCCCTTAAAAACTCAATCTAGAGAGGGTTTACAAACACCATACAATGTTTGCATAACCAAATCTTGAAACCTCATTATGAAATCATAACATAACATTCAAATACATCCTATTTAATTTATAAAACTAAATGAATAAAATTCATTTACAAGAGGAGTGTAGACCCTAAGCACACTCCATCTAAAATCAAATGAAAGAATAGAACTATTCAAAGCCAAATACGACATATAAGAATTAAATCTTAAATCATTTACAAAAAGAAATAAAACCACTAAATACACTCCTCTTCCCATATTAAAAAAGAGGAATTCATATATCATTCAAAGAAGGTTTCCAAACCCCACCTCATGTCTTCAGGAGACAATAAAGATGAAGAGGAATGATGCACAAATGAAATCCATGAACAACCAAAAGAATCCAACCAGAAAGAAATCCAATAACAACAACCAAAACTCTAGCAAATCCTTCAAAAAATAAAGAAAACACTCTCCAAGAAAACCCTCACAAATTTTCTCAAGGAAGGATGAAAATCCTTTTCCAAAACCTTACAAAATAACTTCGAACTTTCAAATCAAAACTCTCCAAAACTTTTACAGCCAAAAAATTCCAGCAATCTCCTCCCCAAAAATAACCATTCCCCATAATAAAATAATTCCCATAACTTGCATGGTAATCCTCAATCAAGCCACCAAAATAACTCATAAATCAATGATTATCTCACAAATGAATAACCAACTCCCACCGATAAAAAATAAAATAAAAATATAAAAAACCAATGTATCCCACTCAAAACACATTTAGTTGATTAAAACCTTATATTTTTTATTATGCCACCACTGTATTGTACCCACACATTAATAGGCTCATAAATTACAAAATAAGAACTAATATTATAATATTGATAGAAGTAAATTTATATCATATAACAATATAATATAATATTTATAACATTAATAATAATATAATTATAATTATAAATGCTCACACCAAAACTGATATAATCAACTCATAAATATTATAAAACATACCGCACATGAACACTTGTGACATAGCCAAGACATAAACAACATTCACCAAATAATGAAGAGGATTGATTGAGGAATATGAATATTGCCTCTTATGAAAATTCGAAGAGGTAAACTCAAAACCAAAAATGATTTGACCCTAATATGAGACAATGGTTAGGGATAAGTCAACTTAGACATTTATGGTATCTCCATTACCACCATCAATTATTGTTAAGTACAGTTAGACCTATGAAACCAGGTGGATTCGATGCCTAGTACATACATATTTGATAAATAGCATTAGTTATCATAAGCATTCCCCATATGCAATCACTTGAACATATATCAATACATCATAAACACAATACATCATCTAACATATAGCCATCAAGAGATTATGGCATAAAACCTTAACATCATCATAAGTCCTCATGAGCATAAAACAACATAATCATAATACTTCATCTCACATCTAATCATCAAGTAACCATAATAATTAAACCCTAGAATATTATATCGTTATACCTTCATCATATAAAAATCACTGGGACATCATAATTGTAACCATAAACCCTAATATTGCAAGTTGGTCCTAAAAATATAAATCATCATAACATAGTCATGTCCTAAAACATCAATCTAGTATGCATAAACAACCTTAAATAAATTAACTGAGAATGCCAATCTCTAACAAGCAACATGCCACTTAAGTCAGTATAACTGCAAAAGAGACAAAATTAGGAAACATATTGAAAAGGTATTACTTAGATCATAATTCATTTCCCAAAGAAGTAAATATTGGAAACAAGACTAGAAAACCCACTTGACCAATACTCATAATAAAATTAAAAGAGTATCATAATGGACCACCTCCCAATTTCCATAATCAAGATATTTACACATTATACCTAAGCACTCTCATATACATATGCACAACCAAATATTAAAATCATTGGAAGGGAATTTTAACATCACATGCATTCACATCTATTAAAATAATGTGATGCAATCTCTTTCCATTCGTTATCCATAAAATATAACCATGCTACCTTCATAAATTAAGTATATTATTGGAAACATTATTATCATGATGATCACTTGATCTAACAGATGTCTTGATATGCATTGATATCCATATCATTACTTTCTTTTTACGCATTAACTGTAGGTTCAATATCATAATAACTACCTTATCGTATGAGGGCTAGATGGGTATTAAATGATGTGAATTAGATGCAAGATATAGGATCACTAACCACAAGTTCACAATTTAAGATGTCAACCAATGTGAACCAAAATACATTAAATCTTCAATAGGATATGGTTAGGAGAATCTTGATATAACTCATGCAAGTTTTTCAAAACAAAGATAGGATAATAGTGCATTTCATATGAATACACTCTCATTGAATTATTATGATATCCTTATGCATGAAAAAATACTCAAAGTTTATCCATAAACCCCTCTAGAATGGAAATTTATTGAAGTTTGTTGATTGCAAAATCTTGAGAGAACATATTGTAGAGTCATAAATTGCAACCCTAGAAATTTTTGACCACATTAGGGTCCTTACGCATGCAAAATTGAATCGCCTATCCTGATCGAAGACCAAAGACTGCTCAATCCCCAAAAAATGCATCTCGCTTGCCCTTTGCACTGCCTAACCTACATCTTGTCCTACAAAAAAGGGTAGGACAAGGGCGTGGCACCCCTGTCCCCTACCCTATTTTGGGCAGGACCCTTCCTAAGTCTGCATTGAAGGTTGTGCAATGAGTGGGAAATCCTCCCCGATGTCGGCCTGTGATGAAAATCAATTTCATTAACCCTAATTGACAAGTATAAAAGTTGTATTTGCCCTCAAGCGTTCAAGAGCATTCAAGCATTCAAGCATCACTTTCAAGCATTGAGCATCTCAAGTCTCCCTTCCAAGCTAGGTGTTGCATTCAAGTCAAGGATTCAACCATTGAAGAGGAGATCCATTTCAAAATTCAACTTTATACAAGTAAATCTATCAACATTTCTATCACAAACTCCCTTGAGGTGATTTACATTTTAGTCTTTCTTTTACATTTACTTGCAAGTATTTTCTTTCATTACTTGGTTAATTCCAAAACTGGGGTTTGACCTGAAGGAAAACCCCCAATCCCAACCCATTTTCCTCTCTTTTCTGTGTGTAGTTTGCAGGTGCGTAGTTGTACTTTCAGATTTGGACTCCATTTGTAGAGGTGGAAAAACCCTTTTCATTTTGCGGATTTTTCAGCGGACCGTGTACACTTTCACCACAATCCAGGAAAATTTTCCTCGAATTCACAAGGCAGCTTCGTCTTGACATATTATTGCCAAAGCCATGTGCCCAGCTTCATCCCACTCTTTGATCTAGAGTTATTATCAATTATTTGTCTCTTTTCACTTGTCTTAATACATAATTCAATCAATTCCTTTCCATTATGAGTAGAAGAGGGGATTAATTTATCATTCTCATTTCATTCAAAATTCAATCTTCTTCTTTTGAGGTTGAATCTAATAAATACCCCCCTCCCCTCTTCCAATATAATGTGTGAAAAGTGTTTGAAGGGAAATCTGTAATGAAACTCCCATCTGTCCTTGGAGGGAAAGGGTAGCTTTCCTCTTGATCTTTCATTACAATTTGGTGACAATTACATTTTGGTTAACCCAACGGGTTGCATGCTTTCCTTTGAAAAAAATTGCATATTTTTCATTTACAAGTTTAATTTTTCTGCAAACTTTGTGGTTCATTCATTCAAAACCCTAGTTTTTTAAATAATCGGAATTGAACTTGTGATTTGTAAAAATTGTTTGTGGTTTTCTTACATATGAAAAATTGTTTTGTTTGTCAAATTCAATTTCCTCATTGTCTTGTTCAATTTTCAAATCAAATTTACAAAATTAAGCGGTTACTTGTTAAAACCCTAATTTTCAAAAATCATCTTGAACTTCTGCAAAAATTGGATTTCCATTTAACTTTCAGATTTTTGATTGTTTGCAGACTTGATTTCATTCCTCCAATTCAAATTTTTAATTTCCCTCCTTTTTCCCAAAATTCAAAGTTCAAAACTAAGTGGTTAGGTCTTAAAACCCTAATTTTCAAATTTAATTAGATTTTGTGCAAATGTCAATCAATTTAATTCAAATTCATATTTTTGAACATTTTCCAAGGTGTCCCTATTCATTAGGTTTGAGCTTTTTCAAATTTGCAATTCAATTCCTCTTTTTCTTCAAAACCCTAATAGGGTTCTATTTTTACATTTGAACTTAATTTTGCCCATCTAGAAATCATGAAATTCACCAATTTTTTGGGGTTAGCTTTGAAATCATCATAATATTCATCCTTTAAATTTTCAAAAAAAGTTGGTCGGACCATGTGCATTCTCGCCATGGTCCTCGACTTTTTTCCCGAAATTTCGGGAGACTGTTATCATTGTATTTAATAGCCTAAATCCAGAAGATTGGCTGATTTTGTCAATTTTTTATCCCTCTAGAATCGAAAATACCTCCAAAATTCAACATTTCAAATTTCAATTGTTTTTTTTAAATTCAGAGGTTAATTATAGTCCGCCCTAATTTTAAAAATTCTGTTAATTTTAAAATTAAGTGGTATCCCCTTGGCCTAATTTAAAAAAATTCGAATTGTTTCTTTTTCTTTCTCCAACAAAGTCCAAATTGTGTAATCATTATTTTCTTAAATTTTGCATTACTTAATTATTAAGCTTTGTTCCTATAATTCAAAATTCAAAATTCAAATTTTCCCTCTAGTGCATGAGTTTTACCACCATTAGTCCTACCTATACTATCCTTGTTAGATGAATCACTATAATTAAGACCTCACAAGGTTTAATTACCAAGGAGATGAAGCCTAATTTGGGTGAATTGTTTAATGAGGATCATGCTAATTCTTCCCATCCTAATCATGTGCCTATTTACCACATTGTTGAAACCCATGATGAACAAGAAGCTTTAAATAGAGTCTCTATAGATCAACTTTCCAAATTGGACAATCAATTTGATAACTTTCAACAATGGATATCCCAAGTACACCCTAATAGTGAAGTTTTTCCATTAATGGAAGGCCTTAAGCACATGATTCAAAGTGATCAGAATGGAATTGATTTATTGTGTGGCATTGCATGTATTGTTGATTCTAATGTCATGCCTATCAAGAGTTGTGTCGAAACCCTAGGTTATTCACAATCTTCAACACAAGTCAATCCTTCAATTCCTTTGACTACTCTTATGACTAGTATTCCTACTTTTACCTCCAACATCATGGCTACTCCAACTCAAAATGTCACCCCTACAACAATTAGTCATGGGGGAAATCCATCTTCTTCATTAAATTAGCCATCTTTACCTATGTCTTCAATAAGTGTTCTGAGTATCCCTCAACCAATCAATGTGACACAAGGGGGCAATTCCTTCAACAACTTTATTCCTCCTTTAATTGTCCCTTTTCCTAACCAATCATCACCTATGCCTACTTATCATAATGTCCCACCACCTTATTCTCAGTCCATGCCTTCTTTCAATAACATCACACCACCTTCTCAATCAACTATGTCTAACATCAATTCTTCTACCGAAATGACAATTAACAATCTTGCTCAAACTTTGTCTTCCTTACAACAACAAATTGCTTCTATGAGTCGATCCATGTTTAGTGTGCCCACCTTTGATGTTGCGATCCCACTTTCTCTTGATATTGTTAAATTTGTGCCACCTAAACATGTTGAGATCCCTTAGTTATAAATCTATAGTGGAAAAGGTGATTCTCTTACACATGTCTAAATATTTCAGACCTTGTGTACTGATTTTGCTTATGATCAGATATTGCTTGCGAAACTATTTATAAGAACACTAAGAGATATAAGGCTTTACAATGGTATTCCTCTTTGCCTTCTTATTCTATCACTTCTTTTGAACAACTAGCAAATGATTTCATCCAACAATTTCAAAACAACATTGGTCCTAAAGTTACTTTGACTAATTTGATGCATTATAAACAAGGTGTTAAAGAAAAAGTGATTGATTTCATTGGTAAACATTTGTGTACTCAAATTTATTTTCTTGTACATGATAATGATATTCAAATAATTTTTATTTCTAATTTATGAAAAGATATTAGGGAAAATCTTCTTTTGTCTGAGTTTACTTTCTTTCTACAGTTGTGCACAACACTCCACAATTATCAAATGGTTGTGATTCAAATGGAGGAATCCACTCCTATGGCTCCGAGTGATAAGGGGGAGAGTTTTAAACAACCGTTTGCGAGGTTCAAACCAACAAAAGGCTTCATCAAGTTCAGGGATACAATCAACAACAACATTGTGAATTCTATAACAGGCGTGCCTCCTATTCCTAAATTTTTCAAAAGAGAAAGACAATTTACTCCTTTGAATGAATATTTACATAGTATCATGTCTCAATTGTTGCAAAGAAATTCTATCAAACTTCCTTCTATAAAAACAATTGATCCTTCTAAACTTGCATCCCCTTATTTTGATAAAAAATTATTTTGTTAATTTCACCATCAGCCTGGTCATGATACTGAGAAATATTTCACATTGAAAAATAAGATTCAAGATTTGATTTATAACAATACTATATCTATGGCAGGTGTGAATCATAAAGGGAATAAATCAGTAGCTCCTCCTAATCAAAATCTTAAGATTTTTACTGATCGCTTTCCTTCTCATACCTCTAACATGATTGAAACTGAGTATACTTGTTTTTCCTTGAAGGAATTAACTTCTATGGTTTTGAACTTGGTAAATATGGTAGAAAAATAAGATATGCCTAAGGATCCTTGTATTACATTTGACCCTAGTGAGACCATTAGAGCACCCGATGGCCCTTTATACATAGTTGCGAATGTTAAGGATATAACTTGCCATGGTGCCCTTATTGATCCCTCTTGCATGGTTAATGTCAACAATGAGGAGTATCTTTTCACTCTACAATTGCATAAACCAATATATGATTCTTCTAATGTGTTTGTGAAGTTATTTGATGGATTATTTTATCCTACCATTAGCTCTATCACCCTTCATGTTGAATTTCATACTAAATCTATGGATGTCAACTTTGTTATCATTCCTTCTTCTAAGAAATTCCATGTAAAGATTGGCTATCCTTGGATATCTTTCATGAAGGCTATTGCTTCTCCAATCCATAAGTGTTTGAAATTTTCTCACAATGAAAAAATCATAATTGTAAACCATACCTTAGTTAAACCATCCGAAAGAAGCATCGGTGTTCCTATTCATTTCTTTTGGCCTAAGCAATTTCAATCTCTTCCATCAAGGAGCAATGCTCTTTTTCAATCTTATCAAAAATATAAGAAAGATGATATTATCTTTAAGTCAACCTAGATCCCCAACACTTCACATTCCTATCATTCTTGAAGATGAAGTCTCCCCCTAACGAATAGAACTAATCTTCTCCTAAGGAAGATCCTCAACCTGTTCCTATGGATGTGTTTATGTCTTCTCCTAAGAAACAAAACAATATTCCACCTAAGCTTAGACCCGTACCTCCTCCTCATGATGGACCTTGTCTCCTTCTAACACCTAATAATCCTCCTCTATATGGCGCAATTCCACCTCCTTCCTCTTATAGAGAGAAGAGGCATGCTTCTCCCCTTATTCAACCTAAAAGACCTCAACTTAAACCTTCAACTATCAAATATGATAATATTCCACCTTCACCAAATATTCCTTCTCCTTCTTAGTCTTCCACTAAGACTCAACAAAATCATTATGTGACAGAATCTCAATGAAGACATCGTGTTAGATCTCATGAATCTATCCCTCAAACTATTCAATCTCCTAGAACTCCAACACTTGACATGATTCCCTTTTCTCCTAAGCAAGTTGTTGAACCTAAATCTCCAAATCATAAGTTGCAAATAACATGTGATGGTTTAACTTTTATTCATGTGCGAGCTCCTCTTTCTATAAATCTTGATGAAGAAATGAGTGAAAATGATATTCATGATGGAAATACAACTCCTAATGCTTTTGATAGTGATAATGAATATGTTGATGTTGATAAGCATTTATTAGCTAAATTTTCAAAAGCCCTAATCCTAGCTCCTAGAGCCGAAAAAAGTGACTTATCACTTGACCATAGTCCCTAGTTGGATCTTGTGATAGCTCCTTCTGTTGTGCTCAATGTCACTCCTCTGGCGTGTTTCTCACCTTCGCGAAATAGTGATCAACAAGATCAGGAGGTGGATGTTGTAATACCCTGACAATGGTCATCTAAATCATGGGCCCCTAATCTCAACAACATCACCAAGGTCCTAACCAAAGACAATTAAATCAATCTTGAGCACAATTAATTCTTTAATCATCAATGTCACATGGCAAAATTAATCAACCGATATTAATTAAATATTTATTTAATTAATTGATCATTCCAAGTAAATCATTTTAAACAATTATCTTATTTATTTTATTGAATATCCTAGCATATTTAATGAAATAAATCAATTTTCCATCAAATCTTCAAAAAAGGAATTAATTGACCAAAAAAAGAATTAAAAACTGAGAAAAGAAATCAATTGGAGATAATCTTGACAAAACAATTAAAAAATTGATAAATAATATCAAAGAAAGCAATTAAAACAATTAAATCTTAAAATTGAATGAAATAGACAATAAATCAATTTTTTCTTGATTTTATCTTAATTTTAGTTCAATTTCCTTTGAATCTAAGAAAAACATCCAATCACATCAATTCACCTGGATTGTGCTTCCTGTTGGAGAATCTTGACCGCTCATCATCATTTGATCTCAGCCTTTGGTTTCTTTCTGAATTTTCTATAAATTCAAGCTCTCATCTCTCATTCAAAAATCCTGGAGAATATATTGTTATTATGTTGTTTTTGCTCTAGATTCATTGAAAATTTGCATTGAGATATTGCATATTAGTTATTTCATATTGCTTAAATCATTTAGCTTAAATATTCAAATATTGCTTAGATCATGTTAGATTAATCTTGCATCCATTTAGCTCATATTCATGCTTATATAGATTAAAAATCCTTCATTTAGGTGTTGTCTAGTCACTGGATAGCTAAGTAATCTAAGAGAAATCTAAAGTCACATCTACTAGAAGGCAATGTCTTGATTTGTTATGGTTTTATTATTCATGTTTATATCTGTCTAACCATGCATGTAATGACTTAATTGAAGTATTGTGCTTACAGATATAGGTCCAGTTTTCACACACACATTTGTGGCACCCACCGTGGGGCAGAAAACTACTTTTTCAGCCTCAAAATCATTATTTTTATCCTGCAGGTTTTGTCTGTACAATCTCTGCGAAATATCGTACGAGCAGTTCCAGTGCATCGTACAACATTATATTGAAGCCTGTCATTTATCGTACGACATAATAATTAATCCTACCATTTGTCATACGAATTAGAAGATGGACTCGTATGACATACTGTTTCTGGTTATTTGGTTTTATCCTCTATCATCCTATGCTCATTTCTGACTCGTATGATTAAAAAAAATTTGTCATTCCATTCTATGAAAATTTTCATATGATTCTGTTTTCTGTTAGATTAAAAGCAAGTTTCACTTTTCGGGGTTTTTCTTGAATTAAATTTTGATTATGCTAACGCTGACCCTGAATTGTCTTCTATCTGCCTAGTATTTTCACAGAGTAACCAGTTTCTTGTAGGATGCTTGTCAAAGACTTTATCAATCAAACATACACCTGTCAAAGAATAGAAACAACATGACTACTGATGTGTTGTTTTTGCAGGTTGCCTAAAGATAAATCAATCAAACATCATGTATTCTTTAATTTTTAAGGCACTTGACTTGCTATTTGGTTAATGAACAAATTTGTCTTTCATGTTTTTAGAAGATTCTGAGAGGTAGGAGAGTATGCTCTTGTCTTTTTAAGACAATTAGAAATCTATCTACCCTTGAGGCATTTTCTTTGTTTGAGATTTGTACATCTTTAGCAGGCCTGCCCTCTCGAGGGGTTGAAAAACTCTTAAAGTCGTTACAACCAATGTGAGGGGAACAAACTAAATGGGAATAACTAAATGCCAAGTACTCCAACCCATTATAAAATTAACGTGATTTGATGAAAATCAAGTCAATAGTAGTGCTCGGGAATAGCTCTCCTCTTTACCTTCAGGTATATTGAACCTTGGTTTTCAAGGGTGGAAGACCTCTTAATTGAGTTTATACATTGATGCGGCGAACAAAACCCTTACTAGATTCAATTAAAATTAGAAGCTACCTAATTCACCTCGAAAAGGTTGATAATCTTTGTGCAAGAGAGATAGTAACTCTCCCAAGACACTTGCCATATTGTGCCCCCATTACCGTTTGGAGTCGGCCAATATGGCATTGAGAATCCATTGCATGAGACTCAACGGTCGTATTCTGATTAGCTATTGGGTGTGTACCTAAGTCAACAAGTAAAGGTTTTCTTCTCTAAGCCAACTTCCATAGGGTTTGCATGTTGTGATTGGAGTTACTATTTATACTGCGTGTTTTCTGTTTTTTGATCCTTGAAGCTAAAACTGGAATAGCAAAACTAGAGAAAACAAATCAAACAAATCAACAACTCAGTGATAAAAATCTATCCATGTCGAAGCTAGTCTATCCTAGTGAAAAACAAAAAATTAGTCCACCTCAGAATTGGTCATACTCAGTTGTGATACTTAGCAATTGAAAAAACTCAAAATTCTTGTCTCTGTCCTATTAACAGTCATACGAGCCTGATCATTTGTCATCCTGCACTATATCATTTGTTGTACAAGTCTTCTAAATTGTCGTCTGAGTGAAATCCTCTATTGTACGAGACCCACCAGTCTGTCATTTAAGTTAAATCCTGCATCATATGAGACAAAACTGCACTAAATATTTTGTCATTCGAGGCCTACCCATTTGTCGTACGGTACTAGGCAGCAACTCGTACGAAACAAAACTATTGTAATCCTGAAGCTGTTATACTATTGTACAATCTCAAAAATTTTGTCGTACGAGTCTCTGATTTTGTGAGTCCAGAACAATCAAACCTATCTAAAACAGTCTACAACAAGCCTAAAACTGGTTATCATCCTTCGAAGCATAAACAACCTTGATAGTGTACCTCTGTCATTGCTTTGCATGATTCTTTCAATCATCTTTAAGATAGGTAAAACAAACATCTTATCAAACCTAAGTTAACTTAGATAACATCTTACATAGGATAGATCATTCCTGAAACTAGACCAGATCTTAGTTACTTCTCTCAATCACTACGTAAAATGAACTACTAGCTACAATTTGATCTTGACTTCTACAAAACATTTGGCTCTTGGTCTTGTCGGTTACAAATGCCTCTTCAAACCAGAGATTATCGTAGCAAAAGAGACAAAGAAAAGGAAATGCCCTTTACGTCAAAAGACAATCCATTCTTTGTAGAAAACCCCTTTTACAATAAACCGTCCTCATCACAAATACTAGTTTATGATCTGCCAATCTTTGGTTAGTCCCTTTCTCCCACTATGTCTGGGGAAAGACAAGAAAGAGAAGCTAGTAAATGAAACACTCATGATGACTTTAGAAATCATGCCACTGATAGTGATTCCTCATCAACTGAATCTGAGCTTCCTAAACCTCCAGAGGCCGAAATAAATAAATGTCAGAATGATAAAGAATTTTGAAAAATGATGAAGGTCATCATGCCTACGGAAAAGGAAGACTATTTCCTATCATTAGAAAAGCAAGGTGCTAAACTCCCTATTGGTTATAATGTGGATGCCCTTGTCACTAAAGAGGAAGAAACACCATGGGGATAGATAAGCAAACAAATGCAAACATTACAAACTGCGGTCACAATACTACAAAACAAAGATAAAACACCAAAATAATATTCTTTGGACACAATATGCCCATTACCCTTTGACAAAAACCTTTACATGCCCCATTTCCCCCATGAGTAGAAATGGCTAAGTTTGACAAGTATGATGGGAATACAGACCCCCAAGATCATATCAGAGAATCTTGTGCTTTATGTATGGATTTCATGCACGATCAAACATATCTCATGTGCCTTTTCTAGAGAAGTTTAGGGGGACGAGATATGGAATGGTTCTCAAGTCTACCCATGGGAATAAAAACTTTCAAAGAATTAATCTAACTATTCCTACAGAAATACTCCTACAACATTTGCCACCCAGTCACTATGATAGAGCTTTGCAATACCAGACAAAAGACATGAGAACCCTTTCTCACTTTTCTCCAACGATGGAGAAAGATGTTTTCTAGATATTCATGGACTATTCTAGATCTTGAGAAAATGGATATCTTTGTCAACAACTTAATCCCTGAATTGAAGTACAACATCCAAATGCAAGTACATCCTTCATTCAAAAAATGGTAGATAACGCCCTCAAAATGGAAGATGTACCTATAAAAAAGGGAGATATATCACTTTGGGAAGAAACATTGCAAGGTTCTAGTTCTAAAGAAAAGAGTAAATACTGGAAATGCGACAAAGACAACAACAAGAACATTGTTAGTGATGGAGTGGTAGATATTATCCAAGCAAAAACAAAGCCCACAATATTTAACTTGGCCAGTGGCATGCAAGCACTCAAGGCAACTGAAACTACGGTAGAAAATCCTCCAAAGAAAACAAGAGAATGGTTTAAAGAAAAGCCTTGGCTTTCAAAACCTAAGTGTGATTTTACTCCTCTAGATGAATCATATGAATCTGCTTTTAAAACTTTATTGGCAAATAATCTGATAACAATGTCAGATAATTCTAGAACATATGACCCAAAAATTAGACCCAAATGGTGGAGAGAAAATGAATACTGTGACTACCATCGGAACAAGGGACATAACATAAACAACTGCATGAAAATCCCCATGAAATCCAAGATCTCATTGACACAGGGAAGATCGTTGTTGGAAATCATGTGACTAATGCTGATCATAAGGCCTTTAAAGATCCCTTACCGACTTCTGAACAAGGAGATTCCTCAAAATCCAAGGGAGGAGCTAGAGTCAATTATACCTACACTAACAACAATAATGTGATCAACATGATTGAATCTGTTCAACCTAAATATTGCAATGTGATCATAGTCCAGGATCACCAAATTCAAACACAAACTGCTAATGTTGTGACTTGCGCTCAATGGAAGATTACTCTTCCAGGAGCTAATTCCTCAACTTTCGATCAAATAGCATCAAATCTACCAAATAGACAAATAGACACAATCATGGCCAAATCAAAACAACTGGTTTCATCATCTTCTCCTAGTTATAGTATTGTCGAACAATTGAAGAGAACCAATGCTCAAATCTACATCTTAGAACTGCTTAAGATCTCTTCTGCTCATAAAGAGGCCTTGGACAAAGCTTTACTTACTACTAGTGTCCCTAAAGATTTAGACGTAGATCGGTTTCAATCTATGGTGAGTCACCTAACCTCACCTCATTACCTCACTTTCTCTGAAGAAGATGATAACTCACTCAGTCACCCACATAACCAGCCATTACACATTGAAGCCATGATCCATAAACACCGAGTTAAACATGCTTTCATAGATGGAGGCGTTGGGTTGAATATTTGTACCTACAATCTATTGACACAACTGGGATTCTTTGAAAATGTTATTGATCCAACAAAGAAAATAACAATCAAGGCTTATGATGAAGAAGAAAGAACTTCTAACGGTCTGGTACTATTACCAATCATGGTAGGATGTATAGAAAGAGATGTCATTTTTTAGGTCCTTGATCTTCATCTTTCATTTAACATCTTACTGGGTAGGCCATGGATTCATGAAATGAAAGCAGTACCGTCTACGTATCATCAGTGCTTGAAATTTCCTTATAACGCAGTTGAAGTCAGTATTCCCACTAATATAAGTTATACCTGCAATGCATTAATGCAGAGTGTTGATGTTTTTGTTCCTCATAATAGAGCAGCCTCTACAGCTGAAATTTAGGAATCTTTGCTGAAAGATTTACAAAAGAAATTGAAAATCACAAACACTGGCATGGATGGCTACAAGATAGAGCCTATACTCTCACTAATGTCTCTTCCTCCATCACCAAGGCAGTTGGGAAAACCATCAAAGGTTATGAGGCCACAAATTTCAACTCCAAAAGTCATTTATGATGGTGTCTTTATATAGTCCTCTACTTCTCTTGCAAATGAAATAGAAGAGGATGATGTTCTCAAATCACTTTTCAAAGAAGATAGTGGAAACAAATAAATACGACATTATGAGATTTCCCTGACACAATATGGTCCAGGATATAAGATGCTTCAACACATGGGATATTCAGGTGGTGGTCCTCTGGGAAAGCGTCAAAAAGGTATTGTTGAACCTATTTAGTTAGAAAACTAAGTCTGTCAATGATAAAGTTAGACTAGGATATGATCCAAGAAAGTAATCAGATGAGAAGCACACATCTCACCATCAATGTAAGTGGAAGAAAAAGGTACTACCTTTAACAACACAAGAAATTAATACTCAATGAACTCAGGAAGAGTGTGATGATGAACAAAAAGAATTTCCCACCCAGAGAAAAGAAACAAATGGTAATTAAATTCCAAATATATCAGCTATAGTACAACAAGAAGTAGAAGTCCCAGAGGATATGAGAAACACAGTATATAGGATCAGAGATTTGTTTGCACCACTAGAACTTCCAGTCACATATACTAATAGACAACAAGTAGATGATTCAGAAACTGATTCAAATGAGTATGAATGGGGTCCAGACCACATCTCAGATACATATACTACACTACAGAAAACCTTGAAGAATCCAGTGATATCATAGATGACGCACAAGAGCTGATATGCCTAAGAATGCAAAAGGAAATGGAAGAAATCAAACTAAAAAGACAAGAAGACTATGAATGATAGCTAGAGAAAGAACGAACACAAGCAATTTCTTCACCTACCAACCCTCCTAATGAGATAAGAAAAATCAAGTACAGAAATACAAAAGAAGAAATAGAAGCTACAGAAACAAAACTAGTCATTAGTCTAGAGGAAGCTGAATGGAAAAGATGATAGGGATTAACAGAACCATCAAAGTTATGTCCACAAGTGTGTGAAATATAGGTAATCAATGAACCAAATCATGAAGGAACTTGTAGCATCAAAGATGTGGGTATTGATACTATATATACTTTTACTAAGCCACTTCAAGATGAGTCAGAAACTTCATCCTATGAATCTGATACCTCAGACAAGAGCTCTATTTATAACAAGAACTATTCAACAACGCATTATGACTACTCTGCCATGAATGTTGAGATACTATTTGCTGACCCTGTTACTGTTACACCATGGTATGTAGTCCAGTCTGAAGTAGGTGATGACGCTAGAAATAGGTCAATTGGGTTAGGTCTAATAAATACTAACATGAATTTCAATAATCGTGTCGTAACTCTTCCTGCTCTCGAGACACATACACAAGGTAGTCTTCTGGAACATGACTGGTCGGTCTGAAGCCATGATGATAGTACCATGAACTTCCTTGAGCATGTTCCAATCTTATCCTTAATACATCCTAAACTGATTAATTGTACTCTTTATAACCAACCCTTAAATGTACCTACTTTTGCTAATGACTATACGTTAGCCTATTATCTCAATGCAGTTGAACCCAGGATCTCTTCCACAAGTGAACAGAGTGAAAACAGGACTGAAATAGATATCAAGTATCTTAGTCACAAAAATAAGAAAAATAAAAGATCTGATGGCGAAAACCACGTTGTGGCGATGTCAGAATCTAAAAAAGAGAAAATAAAGGACATACCTAAGGGTGAGAACCTCTCTAAGGTGCCTGAAGGTGAGATACTTGATATACTGCCAAGTAATTTTTGGATGAGACCTTCCATATTGATCGAGCCAACTCAGTCAATGAACATTGGGAGTCAAGAGACACCACACATCATCCATTTAGCTCAATCACTATCAACAGAAGAGTTAAAAGATTTCAGCAACCTTTTTTTAAAAAAGAAGATTAACTTTGCATGGACATACTCAGACATGCCAGGACTAGATCCTGATCTCATCATGCATCACTTCTCTATTACATAAGGAGTTAAACCTGTCAAGTAAAAACTCTGTAAGATGCATCCTCATGTGGCACTGCTAGTCAAAGTTGAACTAGAGAAATTGCTAAAAGATGGATTTATCAGAGCTATGGACTACACAAAATGGATATAAAATATAGTACCTGTATCAAAGGCAGACAAATCTATTAGAGTTTGCACAAACTTCAGGGATCTCAACAAAGCATATCCGAAAGATGATTTTCCATTGCCCAACATTGACATGATAGTAGATATGACTATTGGATATGAGATGTATTCATTAATGGATGGATTCTCTGGTTACAATCAGATCAAGATAGCACCTAAAGATCAAGAAAAGATAACTTTCACGTGTGCATAGGGAACCTTCTGTTGGAATGTTATGCTGTTTGGTCTAAAGAACATAGGAGAAGGTTACCAAAGAGCGGTAACTACTATCTTCCACAATATGATGCATAAGAACATGGAAGATTATGTTGATGACACCCTAGTAAAAACCATGAAGAGATCTACACATATTCAAGAACTAGGCCTCATACTAGATAGAATGGAAAGATTCAAGCTCTGGTTAAATCCTAAAAAGTGTGCATTTAGAGTAACATCAAGAAAGTTGCTTGGTTACATAATTTCAAAAAAAGGAATTGAAGTTAACCCTAAAAAGGTCCAAGCTATAATGGAAATGCCTCCACCCAAAAATATCAATCAAATGAGAAGTTTATAGGGTCATCTTCAGTCAATAAGGCACTTTATATCTCAGCTAGTAGACAAAGCTCAACCCTTCACAAAGGTATTAAGGAAAGGAGTTCAATACAACTAGGATAAAGATTACGAACAACATTTAAAACAAATTAAAGATTATCTTTCTAATCCACCCATATTAATGCCACCGATTCAAGGTAAGCCATTGATCCTATACATATCAGCCACAGATACTTCACTAGGGGCACTTTTGGCACAATAGGATGACAATAAAAAGGAACTAGCTATCTATTACATCAGCAGAATGTTGGTGTCATATAAAATGAACTACACTATAATAGAGAAAGCATGCTTGGCATTGGTCTTTGCATCACAAAAATTAAGGCACTATATGTTAGAACACTCTATTAAGTTGGTAGCCAAGATTGATCTGATCAAATATCTTCCTAGTAAAGCAACGCTTATAGGGAGACTGGCCAAATGGGTCATGGTTCTTACAAAATTTTATATTGAATATGTTGAACGTAAATCCATCAAAGGACAGGTTATTATAGACCAACTTGTTGATGCTCCACTTAAAGATAGTCAACCTCTGCATATAGAATTCCCAGATGAATGAATCGTGCACCTTACTAAACAATCATGGAAGATGTTCTTTGATGGGTCTTTAACTCAACATGGTTCTGGTACTGGAATACTATTTATTACTCTGCAATAATACTCAACCCCAAAAGCTTACAAGATTCTCTTCCCTTGCACAAACAACATTGTAGAATATGAAGCTTTGGTAAACAGGATCAAGTTGGCCATCGAGTGGAAGATTGTTGAATTGCACATCTATGGAGATTCTCAACTCATCATCAACCAAATCAATGACCTATATCAAACAAGAGATGAGAAATTGATGCCTTCTAAGAGAATGGTGGATGATCTCAAGAAATACTTTACCTTTGTATCATTTCAGCAGATCCCCAAAACATCAAATAGAGTAGAAGATGCAATGGCCACTTCGGCATCTATACCACAACTACAGGAGTCTAATTTTCATTTTGAATTCCTAGTGGAAGAGTTACATTATCTTGCCTATGATTCCCCAAGTCCTAGATGGTCTATTTTATTATTGGACATGACTCATCTCATTATAGCCACATTTACTCTTACCTGCGTGACCAAGTTGTCCCTGCTAATCTTTCCTGGAATGAAAAAGGGAACCTAATCTGAAATGCGTCACAGTACGTCATCATTGCTAACAACCTATTCAAGTGAGGTTTAGATAATAATTTTCTTAGATGTTTGGAAACTAAGGAGTCTCAACACGTATTATCTGAAGTTCATGAAGGTGTTTGTGGATCCCATTCGAATGGTCTAACTTTAGCATGAAAACTACTAAGGGTTGGTTGCTACTGGCTAGACATGGAGAAAGAAGCTTTAAAATTTGCTAAAACCTATGAAAAGTGTCAACTACGTGGGCACCTTATCCATGCTCCTACAAGGGATCTCATACCTTTTGTGACACACAAACCCTTTCAACAGTGGGCATTTGATCTAATTGGCCAAATATATCCTGCATCATTTAACAGGCACAAATTTATTATCACTGCCACTAAGTACTTCACTAAGTGGGTAGAAGCGGTTCCACTCATCAAGGAAACCATCAAACAAGTAACTCTCTTTATTCTTAATTATATCATCTGTAGGTATGGTATACCCGCATCCATTATAACTGACAATGGAGGACAGTTCAAGAAAAAAGATCTTGATGAACTCTGTGAGAAATTTAAAATAAAACAACACTGGTCATCAGTATATTACCCTCAAGGTAATGGACAAGCAAAGGAATCTAACAAAAATCTACTAACTATCTTGCACAGAATAGTGAACAAATCCGGGAAGGATTGGCATCTACAACTCAACCCTGCATTATGGGCTTATAGAACAAGTATCAGAACACCTACTGGGGCTACACCTTTCTCTTTGGTGTATTGGTAGCATTATTACCTATTGAGGTAGAAATACCATCTCTAAGAGTTTCTTTGCAAGGTCT
The DNA here is from genome assembly GCF_030272615.1 of Cryptomeria japonica. Lineage (NCBI taxonomy): Eukaryota > Viridiplantae > Streptophyta > Pinopsida > Cupressales > Cupressaceae > Cryptomeria > Cryptomeria japonica. The sequence continues at coordinate 74,059,997 of NC_081408.1, read as the reverse complement.
TGTTACTAATGAAGAATATAGAATATCTAGATTGCAAGAGCCTAAATTGTTGGATGAGCGTCGGCAAGTGGTGTTTGATCATCTCACAGTGTACCAAAAGAGAATGTCTAGAGGATATAACAAAAAGGTTCAACACTGAGAATTTTAGGTTGGTGACCTAGTTCTAAGAGAAAATCCTAAAAATCAACAATTTTGAGACAACAAAGGGAAGTTTGAACCCAACTGGCTAGGTCCCTATATCATTACTACAGCTTTTGGCTCTAGTGCCTATCAGCTCTCAACATCAGAAGGAGAACAGCTCCGTGAATAGATCAACACCATCCATTTGAAGAAATTCTTCACTTAAATATTCTCTGTTCTAGCAGACTACATAGCTGAAAAGACCTGAATAAATCATAAAAATTGTAGCGTCATAAATTGTACGCACTTGCTAAAGTAGTACAATTTCACACCTAGTTTAGCACCCGTCTTCGCGCATTTTGCATTTGCATTGCATTTCCCCTTTAGCACTTAATTAATCAAATTAAATAGGTCTAAGGTTCTATTTCATCATATTCCACATCATAAAGTTGGGCCCTTTTCATTAAAGTGTGCCCCTTTCATTTTATTCCTCCAATACATCATTTAATCAAAAACCCTAATTAGGTCCTATTTTGAACTTGGGGGCTTGATTTCGGGGGTCAAAACATCTCAAAATCGCCTATAACTTCGGGATTCTCTCTAAAATCATCATATCCGACGACCCTAAAAATTTGGTGAAAAGTTGTCAGGACCATGGCGCCCGGAGTGCACATGGTCCCGGACATTTTTCCCAAAATTTTAGGAGCACGATCCAATCATAAAATAAAGCTTAACCCCAAGAAATTGGCAGGAGATTCAATCTCTAGGTCGGCCAAAAGTTGAAATTAAGACCTAGGGTTTCATATATAAGAGCTCTCTTTCTTCATTTGAAAGGATCGAGATTTTTGGTTTCAAGGACCTTTTATGCAGCAAAAGAGCAGATCTTTGAAGACTTCAACAACATTCAACATCCATCCATCAAGCATTCATCAATTTCATTCATCCATTTAGGGCTTTGAAGGCATTGAAGAGCAATAGGAGATTACCGACTGAAGATTGGCTTGTACCCCTCCCTTGGGGTTCGGTATGATTTCATGTTGTTTTCATGTATTTGCATAAGCCTCATTATATCACTTGTATTCATGCTTTAGATCTCTTTTCATCTTGATTTGGAGCATTTACATTATCATTTACAAGTAATTAGGGTTTACTTTCTAGGTTGCTCTAGTTTGCTTACTTGCATGTTAGGATCTTGCACACACATTACTTTTACAATACAACTTGGCTATTCATGGAGGTGGAAATCACCAAAGTGAGGGTTTGACTAAGGCAAAACCCTATATAGCTGCCCACCATACCTTTTCAGATATAAGTGCAGGTTTCAGGATTCGGACGACACCGCAAGTTGCAGATCTGACGGAAGTAGACGAAGACTGAACTTCACACAAAATTCCAGCCTAGAAAGCTAGGACAGGGGTGTGGGGCACCCTGGTCTTGCTAGGACAGGGGCACTAGGTACCCTGGTCCCTGGGACAGGGGCGCTGGGTGCCCTGGTCCTTCTGTCAGACAGCAGTTTTCAGCATTTTTGACAGCTTTCCAGGTTGTAAAACAGCAGTTTCCGGAGCAGTTTTAGGGGCAGAATCAGGACAGTGGTGCCCACGCCCCCATCCTAAACATTTTCACTCAGATTTTAACTCTAGGTACACATCTGCATTCTTATATTGTCCTTGTGTTTACAGCTTTCCATAGTTTAAGTTCAATTCTGCAATCTTGTTATTAGTTCGTACTTGCACTTTGGGGTTGGGAATTGAACTTGCATCATCTTATCTTTCAAATTGCAACAAAGGAAAAGAAATCCTAATAGGTATCCCATGGCTCTCTCTTCCACAAAAAGAAGTAGCCAATTGTGTGATACCTCTAGGCTCTTTCGTATTCCACAAGTGTGTGGTTGAAAGTGAGATTAGGGCATGTTTGCTTAGTGTCACTTTTTCTCCTACACATTTTGGTGAACCCGACGTGAAACTCCAATCTTCTCTAATTCTGATTTATGTTTCCAAATTTGAGTGTTTATGATATTTCAAATTCAAATTTGTATTTACAAGTTTTAATTTCTTGCAAGATTCAAAAAAATCTAGAGGAAATTTTTGCTAAAACCCTAATTTTTCAATTCAAAGTTGAACTTGTGGATAGCTTAATTGGGATCAATAATTTCAAATCTGATTTAGGAACTCATTTGAATCATAAATTTCATTTTCTAAATCTACATTCTAAGTGCTTGCATTGGTTAAAATTAAACATTTCCTTCTATTTTGCATGTGTTATCATTTGAAATAGGAAAATTGATGTCATGATGCATTCATTTCATAGATGTGATAATGGGTCAGCTTCCCTTGTTTCAATTTTTCCTTCTCCTAAAGAACCTCCCCCCATCCATAACAACATTTTAGTGCCTAAAAGAGTTGCTACCAATCCCTTTGAGACTCTCCCATGCTCTAAGGATGAAGACTTTAAGAGTGATCTTGACAATTCTCCTAAAATGTACCCTTCCTATTTAGCTATCCTAGAGGAAGAGAATGATATCATAAACACCTTTCTTAATGATACTTCACCTTCCCTACATGATGCCTCTCTAAGTGAATAGGTATTGATGGACATTGACTTATTTTCTCCTAAAGTTGGTCCTTCCAATGGGGGCATGTTAGTGCAACAAGAGGTTATGAACACTTCTTTCAAAGATCTCCTTCCTAAGCATGAATCTTTGGAGAAATATGTTCATGTTCCTCCTAAAAAACACTCCCTTCATGAGGATCCTTTTGTGCAAGAAGATGACATTATCCCTACATTTCCTAGTGATGGCATTTCCTTTTCCAACAAAATTCCCACTAGAGATGATGAATTAATGATAAATGCTTACCCTTCTCCTAAAGTTTGTCTTACCCATAAGCATCCCTTAGAGAAAGAAGATGAAATAATAAGCAATTTCCTTAATTATCTCTCCCCTAAAGATCATATTGAACATATTTTGAGGAAAGAGGACGAGTTTAACACATCTATTAATGCTCTCCCTCCTAAGGATGAGGAATTAATAAACAATGTTATCTCCTCTCCCGAAATTGACAATACTTCAAACATTCCTTTCAACAACCTCACTATTTGGGATGAACCATTAGAAGAAGGTATAGATTATTCTCTACCCCTAGCCAAAGGGGATGAAATCAAGATTGAAAACTCCCTTGATAGTTTCTCACCTTCCTTGAATCTCAATTATTCTCCCTCTAAAAATAAAGCATCTCCCTCTCCTCAACTTGGTTCTACTCATAAGGAAACTCTAGTTCAAGGAAAGATGGTTAACATCTCTTTCAAAGATCTCCCTCTCAAGAGTGAGACTTTAGAGAGAAATGTTGATCCTTCTCCTAGAGAGTTTATTCCCCATGTAGATCCTTTGATGATAGAGGATGATGTGACCTTTCCTAGTATTACTCTGCCTACTAGAACATCAATGCCTACCCCTTGTCTCTCTCCTAAATTTGACTTAATCTATGATGAGATTATAGTGCAAGAGAAGACTATCAATAATTCTTCCAACACTTTTGTTCATTCCTATAAACCATCCTCAATCAATTTGATACATGTGAATGAAACACCTAACAAACCTCTCTTCACTATCCAAGGTGCCTATCCTTCTCAAAATTCTCAACCTTTAAATAAGCCTATCTTAGTGGTCCAAGGTGGTTATGCTAATGATTCTTTTTGCACTCCTAAGAAACCTATTATTACTGTGCAAGGAGGTTATTCTACTAAGAGCCCTTATGAGTATGCTAAGCAACTGACTAGAGAGAGTTATCATGCGGTTGCTCATACCTATAACACAAGAAACAATAGGCAACCTAATCCTCCTCCAGTTATCCCAACTTCACTTCCTCCTCCCCAACCTATTCTTCCTCAAGCTCCTCGTATTTCACATATGCTTAGTAAGGATTATGATCTTATTGAACAACTTAAAACTACTCCAGCAAAGATATCCCTTTGGGATTTGATCCAAACTTCTTCCGCTCATCATGGAATGTTACAAGATGCCTTGAAAGATTTGAATGTTCCTCCACCTAATACATCTAGTAATATAGTGTCTTTGGCTAACTTTGTGATGAATCCTAAAGCTCAAATTGTGTTTACTCAAGATGAGTTGCCTACTAGTGAAATTCAACATCAATATGATCCCTTGATGATTGTGGTTATCATAAATGACACTGCTATAAGATGAACACTGATAGATAATGGTTCTGGCCTTAATGTGTGTAGCATTAATCTATTGCATAAGATGAATGTGGATACATCCCTTATTGAGCCTGACTCTCGTCCCATTCGAGGCTTTGATAATGTGGCTAAGTCTTCATTAGGTATTATCACTTTACCCATCACAGTGGGACCTATTACTTTGCCTACTCCTATCCATGTTATGTCGGGAAATCTAACATACAACTTGTTATTAGGGAGACCTTGGATTCACAGTATGCAAGCTGTCCCCTCTACATTACATAGACATGTTAAATTTATTTATAATAATAAGACATATACCTTGATAGGTGATACTAATTTTCAAGCTTTTTTGCAAACATCTACTTCCAAAGGGAGTTCTTCTAAGCCTTCCTCTTCTAGTGATGACTCGTTAAACAAGATACCTATGGATGAATCATCACCTTCTAATAATCAAAATTCTTTAGATGAGTTTGAAGTTCCTGAAGAAGATTCTTCTCAACTTGAATCTACACATGAAAAGGCTTTTGATCCTGAGAAGGTTCTCACAGAAGACGATTGGGGATCTCTTGATTTTAATCCCACCTTTGTAGGTGAGTATAGGGTTCCTCCTAGAGAGCTTAAAGTTAAAAAGAAGGAAGAAACTAGAGATCAATCAGTCTTACCTGAACCTATGAGCAATAATTTTGTGGCCGCTTCTCAAACTTCTTCTCCTCACACCTCTAATTCTGAAGAATTTGATTCTTTGTCTTATAAAAAACCACCTTCTCTTTCTGAAATGGCTAATCATTATGGTCGTGGTTTTCATATTTTGGCTAAGAGTGGCTATAGTGGAAATGGTTGTGGCACAAATGAACAAGGAATTAAAGTTCCTTTAGAACATAACATGCATGAATATTCATTTGGACTTGGATATAATCTTTCTAAGCCCACCAAAGCATCTAAAAGGCCATCTCTCAGTGTGAATGCTATATTTAGTAGTGATGATGATCTCACTTCAACTAAATCATCTTCTACTTCTATCAACTCTCATTCCCCTCATAAGGAAATCTTGGCGATGAACAAATCTCTTTATGAATCCCCTCAAATTTCTAAATTCACTTATGAATCTTTATCTCCTATTCATCATAAAGTCCTTTCCTCCAAGGATAAGGCTCTAATAAATTACACTCATCCTTCTTCTAAGATTTCTTGTGACTTTTCTTCTTCAATTTTTATCATTTTATACATGTTTTTGATCTCACTTATAGTTGAGCATTCAGCATGTCATATTCAAATACCTCATTCAATCTATCATGTCTTTAAATAACATTAATGGCTGTTATGTTGCTCATCATTATGTTACATTGGTAGCTCATTTACTGGGGGCTCATTGTCATTCATGATGGTACAATTTCAAGTGCAATCATATTTTTGAAGCAACATAATAGCCTAATTTTTCTATGTTATCTCTTGTTCCTATGGGGTAATAGTGTGGAAATATTGATCATCTTTTCTTTAGAATCCTCTTTTCCTAGATATGGGAGAAGATGTATATTCCCTTTCTTATCTTACCCACTTCTTGTGAGGAGCATTTTACATACACTAATGTCTTGCTTGCATGAACTCATGTGAGTATGTAGTACATTTTGCTTATGTCTAAATCTCTCCCTAGAAGATTGTGTAGGTCCTTCTCATTGTCCTTATCCTTGGGAGGCAATGATCTTTCCTTATTTTTATCTAAGGATCCACTTTTTCCTATTTCGTGGATGGTGTGAACTTTATTACTTGATGTTATTCCTTATTTGCATTTGTTGTTGTTTGTTCAAGGATTCTCTCTTACAAGAGGTGTAAGTCCTTGACTATAACCTCTTTTGCACTTGGTAAAATACATCCATAATGAATTCACTCTCCCAGTTGGGTTAAAAAGAGCGTCATCCTTCATTAAGAATCACTTTCACCTCGCAAAAGAAGGAAGTATTGCATTCTTATTCTCTTCTTTGTCTTATCCTAGAAGATGTTATATTTGTCCTCTTGGGGATAGGTGTCTTTTGTACAAAGATCTCTTCTCCTCTAAGGATCTCCTTTACACATACTACAAGATATCCCTTTTCAACTATCCTATCCTTGCTTAAAGAATGCAAAAACTCTCTTGCTTGGATCTATGACATTGTTGCATTTTTGGGGTATCTTCTTTTGTGATGAAGGTAGGTATCCTTGTTCTACTTTGCTTGTGACATAAACATTACACTTTTTGAGCAATGGGTCATTCTCAGAACTAGAGCACAGACTCTTAGAGCGAGATGTCTCCATTTTTCTTTTATGCAAGGTGATTATTCTTGGAACCAGAGCACAAACTCTTAGAGCGAGATGTCACGCTTTTGTACTATACATATATAGGTTGTAGCATACTCGAGCATAGACTCCTATGAGGTGCTTCTAACCTCACTAACACACACATGCACAAGGTTGAGTGGAACTAGCAGCATAAGGCTAGACTTTCTCACTCTCCTCCCTTACATGGATCACCTAGATAGACTCTAGGGGCTAGCTTTCCATGTCCTTTTTCCCATGGATCACCTAGACAAGATCTAGGGGGAAGAAGTCCATGTTTTCTCTCTCACTATTCTTCTCATGGATCACCAATGTGTGTATTCATGCTTTTTTTTTCCTTTCTTTTCTTCTCTTTGCATTTTGTTTCCATTTACATCCTTCATCTTATGTTAGAGAACTCTCAAATCCTCACACTCTTTGTTGTGTTGGAATTGAGATTTAGTCCTCTTTCTTACCAAATGATTCTCCATTAGTTTTTGATCTCATATCAAATCTTCTTGTGAGCATTTGTCATCAATATTCTTTAACAATTCGAAGTAGTAAACATGATACCCTGTTTCAACTCACTAAAATTAGCGAGCGGAAACAAGGGGGGGCATATAGCTACCCTCAAATTTTCATCACCTTCCTTAGTAAGCATTAGGTGATTTTGTGATCTAACGTGTGTTTTGTAGGGTGTGGTTCCTAACTGTGTACTGCAGATACTGCTGGGGGCTTCGTTCGATAGACTTATGGATATATCCTTTTTCAAATAATGTTTAATTTTCTATACTTTAGCTTGCATATGCACGTAGTGTTCATATGACCGCTAAAGTGGGGGCTAAATGTAGCATCATAAATTGTATGCACTTGCTAAAGCAGTACAATTTCACACCTAGTTTAGCACCTGTCTTGGCGCATTTTGCATTTGCATTGCATTTCCCCCTTTAGCACTTAATTAATCAAATTAATTAGGTCTAAGGTTCTATTTCATCATATTCCACATCATAAAGTTGGGCCCTTTTCATTAAAGTGTGCCCCTTTTTATTTTATTCCTCCAATACATCATTTAATCAAAAACCCTAATTAGGTCCTATTTTGAACTTGGGGTTTTGATTTTGGGGGTCAAAACATCTCGAAATCGCCTGTAACTTCAGGATTCTCTCTAAAATCATCATATCCGACGGCCCTAAAAATTTGGTGAAAAGTTGTCGGGACCATGGCGCCCGGAGTGCACACGGTCCCGGACATTTTTCTCAAAATTTTAGGAGCATGATCCAATCATAAAATAAAGCTTAACCCCAAGAAATTGGTGGGAGATTCAATCTCTAAGTTAGCCAAAAGTTGAAATTAAGACCTAGGGTTTCATCTATAAGATCTCTCTTTCTTCATTTGAAAGGATCGAGATTTTTGGTTTCAAGGACCTTCTATGCAGCGAAAGAGCAGATCTTTGAAGACTTCAACATCATTCAACATCCATCCATCAAGCATTCATCAATTTCATTCATCCATTTAGGGCTTTGAAGGCATTGAAGAGCAATAGGAGATTACCGACTGAAGATTGGCTTGTACCCCTCCCTTGAGGTTGGGTATGATTTCATGTTGTTTTCATGTTTTTGCATAAGCCTCATTATATCACTTGTATTCATGCTTTAGATCTCTTTGCATCTTGATTTGGAGCATTTACATTATCATTTACAAGCAATTAGGGTTTACTTTCTAGGTTGCTCTAGTTTGCTTACTTGCATGTTAGGATCTTGCACACACACAAGGTCTGCACACACATTACTTTTACAATACAACTTGGCTATTCGTGGAGGTGGAAATCACCAAAGCGGGTGTTTAACTAAGGCAAAACCCTATATAGCTGCCCACCATACCTTTTCAGGTATAAGTGCAGGTTTCAAGATTTGGACGACGCCGCAAGTTGCAGATCCGACGGAAGGAGACGGAGACTGAACTTCACACCAAATTCCAGCCCAGAAAGCTAGGATAGGGGCGTGGGGTGCCCTGGTCCTACCAGGACAGGGGCGTTGGGTGCCCTTGTCCCTGGGACAGGGGCGCTGGGCACCTTGGTCCTTCTGTCAGACAGCAGTTTTCAACATTTTTGACAGCTTTCCAGGTTGTAAAAAAGCAGTTTCCGGAGCAGTTTCAGGGGCAGAATCAGGACAGTGGTGCCCACGCCCCCATCCTAAACATTTTCACTCAGATTTTAACTCCAGGTACACATCTGCATTCTTATCTTGTCCTTGTGTTTACAGCTTTCCATAGTTTAAGTTCAATTCTGCAATCTTGTTATTAGTTCATACTTGCACTTTGGGGTGGGAATTGAACTTGCATCATCTTATCTTTCAAATTGCAACAAAGGAATAGAAATCCTAATAGGTATCCCATGGCTCTCTCTTCCACAAAAAGAAGTAGCCAATTGTGTGATACCTCTAGGCTCTTTCGTATTCCACAAGTGTGTGGTTGAAAGTGAGATTAGGGCATGTTTGCTTAGTGTCACTTTTTCTCCTACACAAAAATAAAATTAAAAAACCTAAAGAAATCATAAAAGTCAGAAAAAGTCCTTAAAAAAATCCTAAAAACCAGAAAAACTCCTTAAGAAATTCAAAAAAAAAAAAAAAAATTAGAAAAAAAAAGGAAAAAAGAGAGAAAATGCCTTGGTGAAAACCTGGTAAACGGGCATCTTGGTAAAAAAATAAAATGAATCTCTGCCAAGCAGGTGAAAACCTTGTAAACCAATGCCTCTTCTACTCAAGCACTCCATCTATCAATGCAATGTTGGCATTCCCGCTTTCATGCATCTTTGCTTTCGCTTGTACATATTTTAGTCACTTTTGTCACATCCAGGTTCATTGGAACCCTCATGGATTGAAATCAATCATTATCCTAGTCTTAGGTTAATTGACAGAGCACATTACATGTCCTAAGCAATATCAACCAAGTCAACTTTACGATAGTGAAACCTGGTTGTCCACTCCGAGTTAGTTACCTGTCTCCTGACTACTGAAGAGTTTTATCACTGACAACATAACGAAAAACAATCACTGAACAGTTTGAGCTATGAATGAAAATTTTTTATGTGTTGTCTTTTATATTGGTTTTCGATTATTATCCCTCTGAAATCTATTGTGACTAAGAGGAGCAAGGATTGGGGGTATAATATTTTCTTTGTTTTCTACTTGTAGGAATGATCCCAATGATCTGGAAACATCTAAGTTAGGTGGGTGTCTATGATAAGAGCCTTCACATTAAGGTGAAATCACCACACATACCTTGACTCCACTTATTTGAATTCTATAGGGAGGTTCCCATAATTTCTTTTTCTATTTTGAGGGAATTTCTTTATTGTGCAATCCGGGTTACTGCGTAATCTGTCCAAGGAAATGAACAAAAAAAGGGTCATTACGTACAAGATAATTAATATTGCACATGCAAAGAAAGGAACTCTACTTTGCCTGCTATAATTGTAAAACACTCAATGATGAAAATTAAGTTGTTCAAATCTAGTGACTGGGTTTAGGATTGCATCTCATTTTGCATCTCATCTTGCATTTCATTCTACATCTCATGAATTTAGAGTGATTTTGGTATGATAACAATGATCTCTTTATCTTCTGAATGAGAGTTGGAAGCATCATCATTTCTCAGCTAAGTGGTCTCTTTTTCATCATCATTTCTCTGATTGAGTACTTGTGTTTTGAGATGTTAGCTGCATACATAAGCATCTTATATAGATTCATACATTTCATTTTAAACTCATTTGCATTCATCTTATTGCATAGAAAAAAGAAAAAATTGCACTACCCATTGCTCATTCTCCTCATTTATTCGCATAAAAAGAAACAAAATAAACATCCATATTCCATTCGCATTCATTCATCTATACTGAAAAGATATGCATACATATAGAATAAAGCATATAGAACAACATCTCATAATCAATCAACACAAGTACGATGAAATCAAATCAAGAGCTCGTAAATCGGTTGTCCTGAGTCCTTTTTTGGGATCAAAATCGAAATTCAAGATCATTTTGCTAGTCAATTTCACAGTTTGGACCACTTCATGCTCTCTTCATCAATAGCTCATTCTCTCTTCTAATTGCACTCCATTTCTCATGAATCAATGCTAAATCTCAATTTAATTCTCACATTAACTCTAATTTTAATCTTCAACATTAATCTTTGTGCTCAAATAACTTATCGTCGCCAAAAATTTGCCTACAATAACTGTGTAACCATCACCATCTTTCGATTTTTCTCCCAAGGGGGCATACTCGTGACCTTATGACCTCACATCTTCAAATATCGAGAAAATTTTGAAATCTTCATCAAAAGTCAAACAAAAAATCTTTTTCAACTAAAGAAAATATATCAAATAAGACCTCATCACTAGGGGCATCTCAACTTCATCGCTTTAAATCAAGTTGAGATTTTTGAATCAAATCAATTGCTAGGGGCATATCAGTTTCATCGCTTCAAATCAAGCTGATATTTTTCTTCGTGTGAATCAATCTCTTAACATTAATCAGTTACATCACTTTTCATCAAGTTGATTATTCATTTAAACTCAATCAAGGGTTTAAAGAGTATCTTTAATCACACTCAATCTAAGCAAGTGTTCAGTTTCATCATTTCTTGATCAAGCTGGATAGTTCATCTTCATCCTGTCTTGATTAATCAAGTTCAAGATCGATTTTTTTTTTTATCATCACTCACAGTGTCTAGATCAATCAAGTTATAGATCAGTAAGATTTGCTTCTTGATCAATCAAGTTCAAGTTCAGTATCTTTTGTTTTCTATCATTCCTAAGTTCAATCAAGTTTGAGTTCGGTGTCACTTTAATTAGACTTGATTCAGCTTTGTCGCTTCGAATCATGCTAAAACACCTTGCTTATTATCTAGTTCGTGATCTATGAAGTTCAGAACTAGTATCTCCTAGACATCAAATTTTCTTTGAACCAAAGCACTACTCTCACATTAATTCAAAGATGCATAAATGTAATACCCTAAAAATGGTCATCAAAATCATGGGCCCCTAATCTCGACAACATCACCAAGGTCCTAACCAAAGGCAATTAAATCAATCTTGAGCACAATTAATTATTTAATCATCAATGTCACGTGGTAAAATTAATCAGCCTATATTAATTAAATATTTATTTAATCAATTGATCATTCCAAGTAAATCATTTTAAACAATTATCTTATTTATTTTATTGAATATCCTAGCATATTTAATGAAATAAATCAATTTGCCATCAAATCTTCAAAAAATGAATTAATTGACCAAAAAAAGAATTAAAATTTGAGAAAAGAAATCAATTGGAGATAATCTTGAGAAAACAAATTAAAAATTGATAAATAATCTCAAAGAAAGCAATTAAAACAATTAAATCTTGTAATTGAATGAAATAGACAAAAAATTAGCTTTTTCTTGATTTTATCTTAATTTTAGTTCAATTTCCTTTGAAACTAAGAAAAGCATCCAATCACATCAATTCACTTGGATTGTGCTTCCTCTTGGAAAATCGTGACCGCTCATCATCATTTGATCTCAACCTTTAGTTTCTTTCTAAATTTTCTATAAATTCAGGCTCTCATCTCTCATTCAAAAATGCTGGAGAATATATTGTTATTATGTTGTTTTTGCTCTAGGTTCATTGAAAATTTGCATTGAGATATTGCATATTAGTTATTTCATATTGCTTAAATAATTTATCTTAAATATTCATATATTGTTTAAATCGTGTTAGATTAATCTTGCATATCTATCTTAAATCTTGCATACATTTAGCTCATATTCATGCTCATATAGATTAAAAATCCTTCGTTTAGGTGTTGTCAAGTCACTCAATAGATAAGCAATCCTAAAGCAATCTAAACTCGATAGTTCTGTTACTTAATATAAGTATAGATCCAATAGCCAACAAGATGAGAGGGGGGGGTGAATCATACAAACTTAATCATCCATAAAACATCAGATTCAACCTCGGTAACATATATATCAGTCATATAACCAAAATTGTCAAACATTTAAACTCAAAAGCATATGAACAATATAAACATCATAACACTAGATTTAACGTAGAAACCCAAATAGGGAAAAACCACTGTGGGATTTCGGACCCAGTAAGAAATATACTCTTCTAGAGTATGGTCGGTTAAAAGCAAATCCTGTTAACGATTACAAACACATTGCTAGATGTGACCTGGTTAAGGGATTTCCCTCAGATCCGTTAGGATCTTCACTTTGTTAGAAGTGACCTTGTCAAAGGATTTCAAACACTCAATAAGAATGTCACCTTGCTAGAGTATTTTGCAAATAAAACTGTTAAGTCCACTCGCTTAAGAGATTTTTTGCTACTTCTCAAAATAACAATAATAAAAATATGTCTACAACTTCACATCTAAAAATGCTAAAGCAAATTCCTATTTGTTCAATACAATTTAGACATAGAACTAATTTTGTCTATCTACTGGGTTTCCATGCTCATTTATTCTAACAGGTCTTCAAGCTTCTATGCTTGGTAATCACTGTGTAGCATCCTTGTGCATACACTTGCCTGCATACATTGTTTATCAACAGTTTCCTATTTATAAACAATCTTCCAACCGCTTAATGTCCTTGATCACATTTTCCATGATCAATCATAACCATCAGATCTTCAAGCTTGTCCAAGTTCAATGTATCCTTCGATCTGAAAATGTTTTACCCCACCTTGGAACTTGCATTTCACCTTGGAACTTGTGTTAGGGTATTGCAGTTCAATTTGAGCTGTAGATCTTCCTGTCGATCTTTCTTTACCATAGATTCTTTAACAATCTTCATACACGGCTTACCAATCATTTAATTCACTCTAGCTCATCAGCTTCCTTCATTAAATATCACATGTAAACATTTAATACATTCTGTTATAGCTCGGTTGTAACTCGATAAATACTAAACTTCACTCGGTAGACATTCTGCCTTCATTAACCGATAGCGATAACCTTAGGGTTTACCAACTAGGTTCCTTGCTCGGTAACATAGTATAGTATTTAACCTTAAAACAATAGCATATGTAGGATATCAAAACAATCTAAACATCATGATCTCATCATTGTCTAACTCGGTAATAGTTGCCCATTAAATAACTTATCCCCTTATTCATCATATTCTTTCTGTGTCTTTTACCGACATCTTTATACGCATCACTGACATCTTTATATTCATCAAATCATACTTCTTAAGATATGAAAACATCATACTAAATTAGAAAATCAATTTCTTGACATCAATGACAAAATAATAATATTAAGACAGTAAAACATCTTTAATCAGTTATATCCATAATCATCAACAACATTCTCAATATCCTTATTGAAATGCCAACAATCTCTAATTGTAATTGGAATGCCAACAATCTCCCCCTTTGGCATTGATGGCAAAATCAATTGATTTGACTTTATTGATTCGGATTCAGATTGCTGTGAAATTTTGAAATGCTGAAATGCTCTCCCCCATACATTAGTTTTCTCCTATTTTCTCAGTCTTCTTTCCAATCTATAGTCTGCTCTTCTCTTCTTTCATAGGTATTCTCCTCCTTTGACAACAATGCGAATAATCAAAAGAACTAAAAACATAATTTCTTCCTCTGAGAAGTGAATTCCATGTTGTTATGTATCAATTCAGTTTCAGTCACAGCATTTGTCTTCAATTCCTGTTCCTTGTAATATTCTCTATATTATTTCCAATATTAATTCCAGTACACTTTTAGAAAACATTCTAAAGTGTATACCTCTAGCATCAACTCCCAAAAAGATATTCAATAGAGTCATTGGTTTGATGCTTTCACCGAACTTGGTCAGTGAGTAGAAGATAGGGGTAGGACCCCTAACTGACTTCTGAGATACTCAAAAGTGTCCTTTGGCAGTGGCTTGGTGAAGATGTCTGCAATTTGTTCCTTTGTGTTAACATACTCCAAAACCACTTTCTTCTCTTGAACTTCTTCTCTAAGATAATGATATTTGATAGAGAAGTGCTTTGTCTTAGAGTGCATAACAGGATTCTTTGAAATGTTAATGGCACTACTGTTATCATAGAATATAGTTACTAGCTCGGTAACCTGCTCATTTATACCTTCCAACAGTTGTTTGATCCATGCTATATTGGTGCAATTCAATGTTGCAGCAACATATTCAGCTTCTGTTGTTGACTGAGAAACACATCCTTGTTTCTTGCTAAGCCAACTCACTAGTCTTTCTCCTAAAAAGAAAGCTCCTCCACTTGTGTTTTTCCTGTCATCAATGTTGTCAGCCCAATTAACATTAGTATAAACTTTTAAATCAAAATCCTTTCCTTTCCAATATACTAAGCCATAATCTTCAGTGCCTTTTAAGTATCTAAAAATTCTTTTGATTGTCGTCATGTGTGTTTCCTTAGGATCTGCAGAAAATCTTGCAACAATACCTACTACATGTGCTATATTTGGCCTGCTGTGAACAACATATTGCAACTTTCTAATCATAGATCGGTAGAGTGTCTCATCAACAGATGCAAATTCATCATTCTTTGATAATTTACAGTTGGTAGTCATAGGAGTACTTAATGGTTTTGAATCCTCCATTCCAAATTTCTTCAAGATTTCCTTTATGTACTTGGATTGGGTAATGAAAATCTCATCTTTCATTTGTAGTATCTGTAGACCTATAAAATATTTTATCTCACCGAATAATGACATCTCAAATTCTTTACTCATTTCATTTCCAAAGTTCTTGCATAGAGAGTCATTTCCACAAAATATAATATCATCAACAAATATGGCTGAGATCAGTATTCCATTTTCATCATTCTTCATGTACATATTGCTATTTTCACTTGTTCTTATAAAACCAATTTTGATCAAATATGAGTGCAATCTCTCATACCATGCTCTAGGTGCTTGTTTCAGGCCATATAAAGCTTTGTTCAATTTACATACCTGATCATTATTTTCTCCCTCAACAAATCCTTCAGGTTGTTCAATGAAAACTTCTTCTTCTAATATACCATTCAAAAATGCAGATTTGACATCCATTTGATATACCTTGAAATTATTGTAAGCAACATAATGCCAACAATGTTCTTACTCCTTCAAGTCTTGCCATAGGTGCAAAAGTCTCACCATAATCAATTCCTTCTTCTTGGGCATAACCTTTGCAAACTAGTCTTGCTTTATTCTGAATGACCTCACCTTTTTCATTTAGTTTGTTTCTAAAGATCCACTTTGTACCGATTACATTTTTGTCCTTCGGTCTTGGGATTAGTGTCCATGTGTCATTCTTCTTGATTTGATCAATCTCTTCTGTCATAGCATTTATCCAATCTTCACTGTTAAATGCCTCTTTTACTATTCTCAGTTCAAATTTAGATATCAAACATGTGTTCTGTCTCAGTTTCTTCCTTGCCATCACTGGATCATTCTTATCGCCTATAATCTGACTTGGTGCATGATTCCTTCTGACATACTTGGCTAATACAGGCTCGGTAGGCTTTGTATGATCTTCTTCATCACTCGATAACTAGATATTCTCTTCATTTTCTTCAACAATCTTCTTGGTAGGACTTCTTGGTTGAACATAGACAAATCCTTCATAATCTTTTAGTTCTTTGGAGTTTCCTTCATCATTTCTTTCTACAAATTCATCAATTTTCACATTTGCACTTTCTCCTATTTTGTTAGATGACTTGATCAGACATTTAAATGCTTTGCTTCTAGAAGAACAACCTAGAAATGTTCCTTCTTCACTTTTCTAATCAAAATTACCATTTCTGTCATCTTTGTGAACATAACATCTACTCCCAAAGATTTTAAAATAAATTACATTAGTTTTCTTGTCATACCAGATTTCATAAGGTCTCTTCAAAGTTCCTTTCTTCAATTATACTCAGTTCAGGGTGTAAACTGTTGTGCTTATTGCTTCTCTCCAAAATGTTTGTGGAGCTTTCTTTTCAATCATCAAGGTTCTAGCACAATCCACAATAGATATGTTCCTTCTCTCAGCTATCCCATTCTGTTGTGGAGTTCTCAGTGCAGAGACTTGTCTTTTTATACCATGATCATTGCAAAATAAGTTGAACTCATCAAAAGTAAACTCTCCTCCTTTATCTTATCTGAGACATTTCAGTTGTCTTCCTTTTTTCATTTTCAACTCTAGCCTTATACCATTTATGACATCATCCTTGAGTAATCATCCACAAATAATATGAAATATTTATCACCATAATAACTCTGAACTTTCATAGGACCACAAAGATCAGTATGCACAAGATCTAAAATTCCCTTAGAAGTGTAGGACTTACTTGTAAAGCTTGATCTTGTCATCTTACCCATCTGGCATCCTCGACACATAGCATTCTCAGGTTTTTCAAGACTCGGTAGACCTCTTACTCGGTCCTTCTTATTTTGATCAGATTATCAAAATTAACATGACAAAACCTTTTATTCCATAACCAGGTATCATCTATCCTTGCATATAGACATTTATTCTAAGTTGAGTCAAGATGAAATGTATTACCTCTTGTTTTTGTCCCAGTAGTAGCTAACTTTCCATTCTTGTCATGAACTTTGACAATTCCTTTTTCAAACTCTATTCAGTAACCTGTGTTGTTTAGTTGTGCTACACTCAACAAATTGTATTTCAAACCTTCAACCCAATAAACATCATTACATTTAGCATTGTCAAGAAGTGTTATGGATCCTTTACCTCTTACCGGACATGGTGCATCATTACCAAATCTAACATAGCCTCCATCATAATCTTCTAACATAACAAACTTGTGTTTATCTCCTATCATATGATGTGAGCATCCACTATCTATAATCCAAGAATCATTAGTATTTATGTGAGATATTAGGGATTTTTCTACATACCTTTCTACATATGATCCATCCTTGATAGCCACATAAACAACTTCCTCTGTATCTGTCTCATCTGATTTATCATCATTAGATTCCTCATCAGCTATTAAGCATGTCTTTCTATCTCTTCTTCTGAAGTCTTGGTGTCCTCTGTAATGGTTATCTTTCTGTCTATCATCTCGGTAATCTTTGTTTTCAGTAAAATCTTTGTCAGGTCAGTCAGAAGCCATATGTCCAATCTTATCACAATTGAAACATTTCAAAGGTAGTTTTCCTTTATACTTACCTTTTCCTCTTGGTAACCTTTCGGCTAATAGTGCTTCAAACTCTTCTTGCTTTCTGATTTCTTCATACAGATTATGTACTTCTTCCATGTTCTTTCGAAATCTTTCACTTGCTCCACTGTGATCTCCTTCAGAGTACTTATACCTTCTTTCATTGTAATCATTAGATTCATTAAGATGAAAAGAACTAAATGCAGATTCAACTTTATTTACCAAAGATCCACTATTATCAAAATTACTTAACTCAAATGCATGTAGCTTACCAATAGTACCATCCAAGGAAACTGGCATATAAGGTACAGACCTCAATTCATTGATTGTTGAGACTCAGATTGCATAAGCTGGTAGAAGGGTTCTTAACAACTTACTTGTTATATCTTTTTCTTCAATAGTTCCACTTGCTCCTTTGATTTGATTGGCAATCTCCTTTAGTCTTGTACTGTACTGAGTTATGTTCTCACCTTCATTCATCCTCATAGATTCAAGTTGTCCTCTTAGACTGTCTACTTTTTCTCTTTGAACATGTTCATCTCCTCCATATACTGATATGAGCTTATTCTACATTGCCTTTGCATCATTCCAGCCTTCTAGATCATTAAACTCTGAATTAGTCAATGCAGATGTTATTTAAATCATTGCTTGAATATGTTCTTGCTTTGCCTTTATCTCTTCCATAGTCAATGGATAGTTGCTTGGCATGATGAAATAATTCTCCAGATAATAGACAACATATTCTCCAATTCCTGATAGATGCAGCTTCATCCTTTTCTACCATGTAGAGAAACTTGACTTGTTCAGCTTCGATGCATCCCTCTTATACATCTTTTGGATCTTTAACTCAAGTGCCTTTAAAATTTTCTTTCGGAGTCCAAAGATTTGATACCAATTGATAGTTCTGATACTTAATATAAGTATAGATCCAATAGCCAACAAGATGAGAGGGGGGGGGGTGAATCATACAAACTTAATCATCCATAAAACATTAGATTCAACCTCGGTAACATATATATCAATCATATAACCAAAACTGCAAAACATGCAAACTCAAAAGCATATGAACAATATAAACCTCATAACACCAGAATTAACGTGGAAACCCAAATAGGGAAAAACTACTATGGGATTTCGGACCCACTAAGATATATACTCTTCTAGAGTATGCTCAGTTAAAAGCAAATCCTGTTAAAGATTACAAACACATTGCTAGATGTGACCCGATTAAGGGATTTCCCTCAGATCTGTTAGGATCTTCACTTTGTTAAAAGTGACCTTGTCAGAGGATTCCAAACACTCAATAAGAATGTCACCTTACTAAAGGATTTTACAAATAAGACTGTTAAGTCCACTCGATTAAGAGATTTTCTGCTACTTCTCAAAATAACAGTAATAAAAATATGTCTGCAACTTCACATCTAAAAATGCTAAAGCAGATTCCTATCTGTTCAATACAATTTAGACATAGAACTAATCTTGTCTATTTGTTGGGCTTTCATAATCTATTATTCTAATAGGTCTTCAAGCTTCTGTGCTCAATAATCACTATGTAGCATCCCCATGCATACACTTGCCCGCATACATTGTTTATCAACAGTTTCCTATTTATAAACAATCTTCCAACTGCTTAATCTCCTTGATCACATTTCCCATGATCAATCATAGCCATCAGATCTTCAATCTTGTCCAGGTTCAATGTATCCTTCGATCTGAAAATGTTTTACCCCGCCTTGGAACTTGCATTTTCACCTTGGATCTTGTGTTAGGGTATTGCGGTTCAATCTAAGTTGTAGATCTTCCTGTCGATCTTTCTTTACCATAGATTCTTTAACAATCTTCATACACGACTTACCAATCATTTAATTCACTCCAGCTCATCAGCTTCCTTCATTAAATATCACATGTAAATATTTAATGCATTCTGTTATAGCTCGGTTGTAACTCGGTAAATACTAAACTTCACTTAGTAGACATTCTACCTTCATTAATTGATAGCGATAACCTTAGGGTTTACCGACTAGGTTCCTTGCTTGGTAACATAGTATAGTATTTAACCTTTCAAACAATAGCATATGTAGGATATCAAAACAATCTAAACATCATGATCTCATCATTGTCTAACTCGGTAATAGTTGTCCGTTGAATAACTTATCCCCTTATTCATCATATTCTTTTTGTGTCTTTTACTGACATCTTTATACTCATCAAATCATACTTCTTAAGATATGGCAGAAAATCAATTTCTTGACATCAATGACAAAATAATAATATTAAGACAGTAAAACATCTTTAATCAGTTATATTCATAATCATCAACAACCTTCTCAATATCCTTATTGAAATGCCAATAGTCTCTCATTGTAATTGGAATGCCAACCGTCTTCTTGTCTATTATAATGCCAATAAAACTCACATCTACTAGAAGGTGATGGGTCGATTTGTTATGGTTTTATTATTCATGTTTATATCTATCTAACCATGCATGTAATGACTTAATTCAAATGTTCTTCTTAAAGATATAGGTCCACATTTCACACACACAGATGTCATGCTATATTAGCAAAATTAGCACTGTAGATTTTCTCTTTCTCTTCTCTCTTGATCTTTTGTGACAATTCTTCTATGTGTATCCATGTTCTTCTATTATCCCCTTAATGTCTACTTGAGGGTGATGTAAATCATTGAGATCTCTTTTGGTCTCTTTCATATTGACTCAAAAGACTCTTATCTTCCCTTTCTTCCAAGGAAGTTTCCTTTCTTTCTGGAATGTCGATTATTATATACACATATATATATGATATACACGAATTATCAAGCATCATACTGACCCCGAGGAAAGAAAAACTACCTCGTGTTTTATGTTCATTATCTTTGGGTTTATTCCTTGATTGGGGGCTAAATCCTTATGATAACATGCTCCCTATCTTCTCTCTCTTGGGTGTATCCTACCTTAAATAAATCACTCCCAATAAGGCATGCACCCCACTCATATTCTCCTTCTTGATACTTAAGAATTACTTAGTGAACTTTGTTCTGCTTTGTAATCTTCGGTATCCTTGCTTTCATGACTCATAGTGAGGGGAACTTTGCTACTTGCAGTCATGGTTCTCCCCTTCTCAATCTTCCATTTTACTTTATCAATCGAATTCGTAAGATCCTAAGTCCACTGGGGGCTTGGTACATCTTGCCTTCTTGATGTGGTAGAAGTCTTTCAATCTTGTTTCCCTGTACTTTACCGACAGTATTTGTGTATGCTCATTCTCCCACTAAAGTGGGGGCTAAATGCATTATCATAAAATTGTGACCCTATAAATTTTTAACCATATTAGGGTCCTCACGCATGTCAAATTGAATCCCCTAGCCTAATTAGAGACCTGAGACTACTCAACCCCCAAAAACTACATCTCCCTTGCCCTCTGCACTACCTAACCTACATCCTATCCTATAAAATAGGATAGGACAGGGGCATGGCACCCCTTTCTGCATAGGACAGGTGCATTACACCCCAGTCCCCTGCCCTATTTTGGGGCAAGACCCTTCCTAAGTCTGCATTGAAGGTTGTGCAGTGAGCGAGATATCCTCCCCAATGTCGGCCTGTGATGAAAATTAATTTTTTTAACCCTAATTGACAAGTATAAAAGTTGCATTTTCCCTCTCATTTGATAAGTTCAACAGGGTGAAAATTTGTGATCAAGCATTCAAGATCATTCATGCATCCCTTTCAAGCATTGAGCATCTCAAGTCACCCTTCAAGGCTAGGTGTTGCATTAAAGTCAAGGATTCAACCACTAAAGAGGAGATCCATTTCCACATTCAATTTCATACAAGAAATTCTATCAACATTTCTATCACAACCTCCCTTGAGGTGATTTACATTTCAGTCTTTCATTTACATTTGCTTGCAAGTAATTTCTTTCATTACTTGGTTAATTCCAAAACTGGGGTTTGACATGAAGGAAAATGTGCAATCCCAACCCATTTTTCTCTCTTTTATGTGTGTAGGTTGCAAGTTCCTATAAGTTCCGAGTTGTACTTTCATATTTGGACTCCATTTGCAAAGGCCAAAAAACCCTTTTCGTTTCATGGATTTTTCAGAGGACCGTGTACACTTTTGCCACGGTCTGAGAAACTTTCCCCAAATTCATAGGGTGGCTTCATCTCGACATATTTTGTGCATAGGCAATTATTGTCTAATTTGGCCATTGAAAATTTTACGCTACCTTTCAAATAATAAAAAATAAAAAAAGGATAAAGAAAAATTCTTATGTTAGTTGATTGAAGAAAGCATACAAAGCGGTAATGCCACCTCATACATACAAATAAAAAAATATTCATATAAAATAGCTCAAGGCATGCAAAACCAACTAGCCTTTATGATATCACATGGTATGCCAAAGCTTCAACCACCTCCAAAGGGCAGATTGGTACATTTATTTTTGTATAAAATACATTGTATATTTCCCATGTTTATCATCACATAGGGGAGAGAAATGGGTCTTCTTGATACTTACTTTTACAAGAAAAGATCACTCCATCATCAAATATAGGAGGTATCTAAATATTTATAAAATATCCACCAACTTGCATGCAAGAAGAATAGAAGCTCAAATTAGAGGTATCAAAAGAGAAATGTAAAATGTTTTAATTACAATAAGTTTGGGCATTATGCAAGAGATTGTTGAAAACAAGAAAGGTAATCAGTGAAAGAAACATTCTAATGCAGTTGTTGTGAATGTGGGTGAAAATAATTAGTCCACAACCTTCATCATGTGCAACATAAGTGAAGAAGGAAGCCTTGAAGTGTGGTATTTAAATAGTGGTTGTAGTAACCACATGAGTGGCAATGAGAGTTTTTTCTCTTTTATTGATAAAAATGTCAAATATGAGAAAAAAATGAAGAACAATGGAATAGTTCTTGTTGTGGGCAAAGGATCTATTATGATGTACTAGGCAAGGTGAGAAGAAGGAGATTGAGAGTGTTTATTTTTCTCCAGGCATTAAATATAATCTCATGAGTGTTGGATAGATGATCTGAAATGGATACAAATTGTTGATGGAGAAGGGTGAATGTGTCATTTTTCACAAAGATGGGAGTAAGAAAGTTGTAATAGTAGTACAAATGACAAAGAACCAGATGCTTCCTTTAAGAATAGAAACATGTTTCTCTTCTCAATCCATCACTGCTAGTTTGAGTTTATCATCCAAGAAAAGAGTAGTAGATGGTTTCTCAAGGATTGAAGAGCCTAGTAGCAAGTGTGAAGCTTGTCTTTTGGGTAAACAACATAGGGTTCCCTTTCAAAAAGGCAACTCTAGATGCAAAAGAGAACCATTGGAGCTAGTGCATACTAATTTGGTTGGCCCTATGCAAACCATATCTATTGGTAGAAGCCAATATTTTACAGCCTTTATTGATGATTACAATTGTAGAACATGGGTTTATTTCTTGAAGCATAAATTTGAATCTTTTTATAAGTTTTTGTTGTTTAAAGCCTAAGCTGAAAAGGAAAGTGGGCATTGCATAAAGGTCTTGAGGTCAAATCATGGTGGGGAGTATAACTCCAATGCTTTTGTGAAATTTTGCAAGAAAAATGACATTAAGAAGGAGCTAACAACCTCTTATACTCCATAGAAAAATTGAGTGGCTAAGAGAAAGAATAGGACCATTGTGGAGATGGCAAGGAGCATGCTCAAAGAAAAAGGATTATCAAATGAATATTGGGGAGAGGCTATAGCAACAACAATAGATTTGATAAATAGAACTCCAACCAAGGTGGTTAGTGACAAGATTATACAAGAAGTGTGGTCTAGGTGCAAGTGGATGGTTGAGAACCTTAGAGTGTTTGGATTTATGGCATATGCTCATGTGACAAAGGAGAAGAGGCAAAAGTTGGATGACAAGGGTGAGAAATGCATTTTCATGAGCTATAGTGTTCAATCCAAGGCATATAGATTATATGATCCCATCACCAAGAAGATCATCATTAGCAAAGATGTTGAGTTCATAGAGAATGAGTCATGAGATGGATCAGTGGATACCTCTTTATCTACCTCACAAAATATGTCCATTAATGATGATGATGATAAGTATGAAGATCAGAAAGATACTATAACAACTCCTAATAGCTCTAGACAATTCTCGACAACTCCTGATGTTGATAAGGAGTCAAACAAACTATCACAAAATTCATAGAATTTTTTACAGTGAATTCTATGAAGCTTTGGATAGCTCCTGAAAAACCCCAATAGCTCCAAATAGCTCCTCACAGAAATGGGTAGAAAGGCAAGCAACCAGAGACATTAAGAGAATCAACTCTTGAAAGCTCCCAACGGTATAGATTAGAGTCTGCGAAACAGAGAAATAGTTGTAGTGAGAGTTTAGACCACACTCTCATCTCTGTAATGCCAAAGAAGACCAAGAGTCTAAGGGAGATCTACCAAGGTGAAAGAAATGAAGAAGACTTTGATGAAAATGAGAAGTTTTGATTATTTTCTCATAGTGATCCGATTTATTTTGAGGATGCTATTATAGAGGAGAAATGGTGTGAGTTCATGGATGACGAAATAGAAGCAATAGAGAGGAATGATACATGGGAGCTAACTGATTTCCCTCCCAACAAGTAATCTATTGGAGTTAAATGGTTGTATAAGACCAAAAGTAATGCTAAAGGAAGAATAGAGCACCATAAGAAAAAGTTGGTTGTCAAGGGGTACAAACAATAGTTTGGGAGAGACTATGATGAGACTTATGCCTCTGTGGCAAGGATGGAGACTGTGTGGATAGTCATAGCTATTGTAAACCATCACAAATGGAAGGTATTTAAAATGGATGTGAAGTCCACCTTCCTTAATGGAGTATTAAAAGAAGAGGTTTATGTGGAGCAGCCACCTTGTTATGAAGTTTTGTGTCATGAATGCAAGGTATATAGGTTGAAGAAGGCTCTTTATAGGCTGAAGCAAGGTCCAAAAGCATGGTACAACAATATTGACTCATATTTTATAAGCAATGGATTTGGAAAAAGCGAGGGTGAGCCCACTCTTTACATCAAGATAGTTGATGGCAAGATTCTTATTGTTGTTTAAGTTGATGATTTAGTTTTCACTAGGGATGATGGTTTCTTCATTGCTAGTTTTAAAGAGGTCATAAAAAGAGGGTTTGAGATGACAGATTTAGGTCCCTTGAGGTCCTTTCTAGGCATATAAGTAACAGAAATGCATGATAGTATATTTATCTCTCAAGAAAAGTATGATAGTGAGATCTTGAAGAGATTTAGAATGCACAGTAGCAAGCTTGTACCAACACCAACAACCATAGGTCTTAAATTGAGAAAGGAAGATTTTAGCAGTAGTGTTGATCTAACTAGGTTTAAGATTTTAGTTGGAAGTTTGATGTATTTAAAAGAAACTAGGCCTAATATAATGCATATAGTGAGTCTAATTTCTAGATTTACGGAGATTCCAAAGGAATCTTTTTGGAAAGTAGGTAAGGGAATCCTAAAGTATGTGAATGGTACTAAGGGATATGGCAATTGTATAATGATTGAAATATTTTTAGGCTCGTTGGTTACATAGATAGTGATTGGGAAGGAAGTGTATATGATAGGAAGAGAAAATCAAGCTATATGTTTCATTTGGGTTCCAGTGTAATCTCATGGGCTTCTAAAAAGCAACCCATTATTGGCCTATCAATAGCTGAGGCTAATTATATAGAAGAGAATGCAACATGTCAATGTTGGCAACAACAATAAAGGAAAACTAAGAGGGGGGGTTGAATCAGTTTTCACCGAATCTTACAATTTAAGCACAAATTCATATCTATTCAATTGCAGCAAGAACAAAGATAAGCATAATAATAGAAACTCACATAACACCAAGATTTTGACATGAAAAACCTGATTAATGAAAAAAAATGGTGCTAGCCTACCTACAATAAGATGATACTTTGTAGTAGTATGTGAAAATATTACAATGGGGAATGCACATGCATTCAAGCACATTGCCTAGAGCTCACTACTCAATATACAATAACTTTGAAGGCTACGACCCTCAGGGAAGGTTCATGACTTTACAAGAACATTCAAACAACAATACAGTTTGCATGAACTAAAAGAATAGCATCTCCTAATGCAAATGACCATTCCAGTTAAGCATATTTGTCTGCTCGACAACACTCTATGCTCAACACTTCTCACCAAAAGATGAATTTTCTTTTTCACACATACACCACTCTCTAATAATGCAAAAATGACACCCATATTCAAACTACATGAATTTAACACCTATTTATATAAATCATCAACCTTGAATACAAGGTTGGCTCAACCCTTAAGACCTAATTACCAAATAACATCACATGATACATAGTCAACCATCAGACCAATACAATTCCATGATGGCATATCATGGAACCAAATTAAATCAATCAACATGCAACACCACCAAAAATCTTCCCAAGATCATCTGCAACATGCTACACCACCGAAATTGTTGCATAACACAAAGAACATCACCGAACCAATAAGATCCTGAATAAGGCACACAATTATTAATGTGGACCAACAAAATATTTATAACATGATTAGGAAACACAAACAAGAATGTGGGAACCATCTACAATAGCTGCACCAACACCACCTAATCAAATCTTCATTGACCAACACGTTGTTACTCAAGAATGCTCAACAACAACAACTGTGACTAGAAAGATAACTTGTAGAGCACCAAATCATGAACCATCTGAATTGGAAATGCACATGAACATCCCAAACACTCTCCTAAATATACAACTCAAGTTATAATCATTCTAGAGCACAATGGATAAAATACTAGAATACTACAACACTAAACACTAAAAAATCAATCCTCATACAGGAATCAATAACATGATCAAATCACCAAAGAGAATCATGAAACCAAGATTGAATCAAGTATCTCTAGTTGATTCAATATATCAAATAGATAAACTAACTATATCAACTCTCTACAATCACCAAAACACCAAAGCACAAGAATATGTTGACATCAATGACAACAACATATCCTATAAATATCAATATCCAACAGTATCCCCCTTTGGCATTCATGGCAACATATGAAAGAAAAAAAAATCAATGCAAAGAAATAAATAAACACCAACAATATCCCCTTGAGATCATGCACACAAAGATTCCAAAATAAGGCAAATTTTCACATGCTTATCTCCCTTTAACAACAATGCCATAGACACATACAGATCATTATTCTCTCCCCCAAAGAATATGAAAATCATTATTGTCTTCTCTAAAACATACAATCACACGCTGACTACTCCCCCAGAGTAGCAACACCCAATTATCAATCAAGATAAGAAGACAAGACTATGAAGTCCATCAGATTGATGCATCTCAATGCATCTAATTCTCATCAGAAGGGGAAGAGACCCCTAACTTATCTCTCAGATATGAAAATATATCTGCAAGAAAAGGCTTAGTAAAATTATTTGCAATTTGATCCTTTGTAGATACATACTCCAATTTGACTTCTTCCTCACTAACTTTATCCCTCAAGAAATGATACTTGATTGATATATGCATTGTTTTAGAATGCAGTACTAGATTCTTGGTAATATTAATAGCACTTGAATTATCACAAAATATAATATTAGGCTCGTCATAAACAACTCTAATGTTCTTCAGCATATGCTCATCCAAACTACCTGAGTATAGTTGCTAGTAGAAACAATGTGTTCAACTTCTATAGTAGATAGAGAAATAATATCTTTCTTCCTACTTTCCCAAGAAACCAACTTCTTTTCCAAAAATAATGCTCCACCAATAGTGCTCTTCTGGTCATCAACATCACCTCCCCAATCACCATCAGTATAACTATGTAACATGAAATCATCATTCTTCAGATACCACAAGCCATAGTCAACTATCGCCTTCAAGTATATGAAAATCCTTTTCACTATAGTAAAATGATTTTGTTTAGGATCTGCTTGAAATCTTGCACAAAGACAAACAACATGTATAATATCTAATATAGTTTGATTCAATTATAGAAATCCACCAACCATAGATCTATACAAGGTCTGATTAACTTTAGGAGATTCATCATGCTTAGACAACCGACATCCAGTCACCATAGGAGTTCCAACAGGTTTGGAGTTAGGTAACCCAAACTTCTTAAATAATTCCTTCATATACTTAGATTGAGAAATAAAAATCCCTTTACCAGTTTATGTAATCTTCAATCCTAAGAAGAATCTCATCTCACCTATCATAGACATCTCAAACTTTTTTTTCATATCATTATCAAACCTCATACTCAAAGCATCATCTCCTCCAAAAATAATGTCATCAATAAAATCTTCCACAATCAAAATGTTAACATTATCAACATTAAAATATAGATTACTATCAGTGGTACCTTTATAGAATCCCAACTTCATCAAATACCTATCCATTCTAGCATACCAAGCTCTATGGGCTTGTTTAAGTCCATACAATGCTTTCTTTAAACAACATACCATTTCTCCTTCATCTGATAATGAAAACGCATACAGTTCCTCAATGTAAACTTTCTCTTCTAAATCACCATTCAAAAAGGCTGACTTTGCATCTATATGATATACCTTGAAATTCTTA
This sequence comes from Cryptomeria japonica, assembly GCF_030272615.1. Taxonomy (NCBI): domain Eukaryota; kingdom Viridiplantae; phylum Streptophyta; class Pinopsida; order Cupressales; family Cupressaceae; genus Cryptomeria; species Cryptomeria japonica. Next base: position 74,031,603 of record NC_081408.1, on the reverse strand, counting down.
TAAGAAGCATATGTAAGAAGTAATCTAACAACTTCAATTCTAGCTACCGGAGAAATAGTCTCCTCATAATAAATTCCTTCCATTTTTTAATATCCTTTACATACCATCCTTTCTTTATTTCTAACCACTTCACTAGCTTCATTCAACTTATTTCTGAATACCCATTTTGTGCCAATCACACTCTTGTCCTTTGGACTCAGAACAAGTTCCCATGTATTGTTCTTCTTAATCTGATTGAATTCTTCATCCATAGCTTTTATCCAATTCTCATCTTTACAAGCTTCAGTACCATCTTTAAGTTCAATCTTGGAAATCAAACATATCTCTTTAGCAACAATCCTTCTCCAAGTCATCACACCTCTATTTTTATCACCTATAATCTGATTTTCTAAATTATTTAATCTCACATACCTCGGAGTGTTCTGATTATTCTAATTCTCAATTTCTTGAATTTATTCATTGGTAGCAACAATATCTAGATTAACTGTCTCTACTGGATCATTCCGCTTTAGTCTCTTAGAATGCACTTGATTTGAAATAATATCTTGATCATCAAACTCATATCCACATGCTCTGATCTTCTTTCCATGATATTCATCAGCCATAACATTTAGACTTTCTACTATCTTTCTCAACCTCTTATTGTAGCACTGGTAGGCCTTGGTCTTTGTAGAATAACCCAAGAGTATTCCTTCCTCACATCTTCCATCAAACTTTCCAATATTCTCATCTCTTTTGATATAACTTTTTCTTCCAAAAATTCTAAAATATCTAACTATAGGAACATGACCAAACCATAACTCATATGGAGTCTTAACATAATCACCTTTTATATGCACCTGGTTGAGTGTGTATACAGCAGTGCTAACATCTTCTTTCCAAAAGGTCTTCAGCATATCTCTTTCAATTAACATAGTTCTAACAACATCTAAAATAGTTTTGTTCTTCCTTTCAACAACTCCATTTTGTTGAGGGGTTCTAGGAACAGATAACTATCTTTTAATTCCATGCTTTTCACAAAATGAATCAAACTCGTCAGATGTGAATTCTCCTCCTCCATTAGATCTTAGACATTTTGACTTAAATCCCATCTTTGTGTCCACATTATCTTTGAATATCTTGAATTTCTCTAGTGCTTTTGATTTTGCCTTTAGAAAAGTAACCCACATCATTCTAGAATAGTCATCAATCAACAATATGAAATGCCTGTCACCATCCATACTTCTCACTCTTGTAGGATCACACAAATCAATATGCACAAGATCTAGTAATCCATTAAATGTTTACAATTTACTCTTAAATAAAATTATTGTTTTCTTTCCCAACTGATATTCTTTACATGTCGAATTAAAAGGTTTCACAATCTTAGGCAAATCTCTAACAACTTCACTAGAACTTATCTTAATCATGTAGTCAAAATTAACATGAAACATACTTTTATGCCAGAACCAACTTTCATCTATTTAAGATCAAAGATACTGAACATAATATAAGAGCTAAAGAAACATGAATTCTCTACAATACTATCTTCTCTACACTTCTCGCCAAAATGTGAATTCTCTTTTTCACACATGTTAATCTTCCAATAATCATCTCCAAGAAACTTCAAATGACAATACAGTGTAATTACTTCTATCAAATCTAGAATTCCCTTTCTTGAAAACATAGGTTGCCATATCAGATCTCCTCAAGTGGTCAAGCTTCTTCCAGAGGATCTAGCTCTGATACCAATTGTTGGCAACAACAATGAAGGAAAACTGAGAGGGCGGGGTGAATTATTTTTCACTTGATCTTACAATTTAAGAACAATATCATATCTAATCAATTTTAGTGAGAAAAAATATAAGAATAATAACAACAACACACATAAAAACAAGATTTTGACGTCGAAAACCTAGTTAGGGAAAAGCCATGGTGGGAACCTTACCACAATAAGATGATACTCTAAAGTAGTATGTGAAATATTATAATGGGGAATGCATGTGGATTTAGGCACATTGCCTAGATTTGATTGCTCAAGATACAATGACACAGAAGGCTAGAAATCTTAGGGAAGATTCACTACCTTACAAGAAGATTCAGACAACAATCCTATTTGCATGAGCTGAAAGAATAGCATCTCCTAATGCCTGATGAAAATTCCAGTTAAGCACATTTGGTTTCTCTACAACACTCTCTTCTCTACACTTCTCACTGAAATATGAATTCTCTTGTTCACACATACACCACTCTCTAATAATGCAGACATAATACCCATATTCAAATTACATGAATATAACACCTATTTATACAAATCATCAACCTTGACTACATGGCCGACTCAACCCTTGAGACCTAATTACCAAATTACATCAGACGATACATAAGTCAACCACTAGACCAATACAATGCCATTATGACATAGCATGGGCCCAAATCAAATCCACGAACATGCAAAACAAATAGAAATCTTGCCAAGATCATCCACAACATGCTACACCATCAAAAATGTTACATAACACAAATAACATCACCAGACTCATAAGACCCTTAATAACATGCACAATGATTAATACAAACCAATAAAACAAATAGGCCATGATTAGGAAACACCAAATAACACATTAGAACCATTTTTAATAGTTGCACCATCACAACCTACTCAAATCTTCATCGATCAACACCCTAATACTCAAGAACACTCAACAACAACAACTGGGACTATAAAGATAACTTGTAGAGGACCAAATCATAAACCATTTTTAACATCCCGAACACTCTCCCAAATCCACAACTCAAGATATAATCATTCCTAAGCACATTAGATTAAATACCAATATACTTGCAACACTTAACACTAAAAAACCAATCCTCATACCGAAATCCATAACTTGATCAAATCACCATATAGAATCATGAAACCAACATTGAATCAAGTATCTCTAGTTGACTGAACATATCATATAGATAAACCAACCAGATCAACTCTCTGCAATTACTAGAATAACAAAACAAATGAATATGTTGACATCAATGACAACAACATATTGTAGCAGCAAGAATATCCAACCATCAAGCTATTTGGCTGAGAAGAATCTTGCTAGATTTAAAGGAAGAACAAGAGAATGGAGCAACAATATTTTGTGACATCATTGCATCAATCAAATTGAGCATAAACCATGTGTTTCATGGAAGAAACAACCACATTGAGATCAGGTATCATTTCATTAGACGTTTTGTTGATAATGGTGAAATAAAAATGGAGTTTTGTAGGTCTGACTAGTAGCTAGCAGAGATTTTCATCAAGCCATTGAGTAGAGAAAACTTTGAGTGCCTAAGAAGAAATCTAGGTGTGGTTGATTTGGATTATGATTGATCTTGTTTGTTGGCTCAAGATAAAGGGGGGGTGCTAGAATTTATTGTTTGAGCAACCAAGTCTTCTCCCATGTAAACTCCACCTACATGTTAGGAGTGGTACAGTAGAAACAACCTGGAGGAAGATTGTGTTCAGATCTTTATCCCATTAGCTCCTCACCTAAACAACAAAGTAGTAAACGAGGTAGGTTATTTTGAATTTGAATTTGGGGGGAATTTTTGAGAAGACAAGTAGACAAAAAGGGAGAATGTTTTCCAGAATGTAGTATCTAGCTTAGTAGTAGCAAAAGATAGCAAAAAGCAAATGTGCAAATGCTAGACAATAGTCTAAGTAGAGAAGAATAATAGTAGCAGCTTGTAGGTGTACACATAGCTTATTAGTTGAGTAGAGATCACTCCTGATCATTGTTGATTGTTTGAAGTTCCAGGTGATAATTTATCTGTAGTGAGCTTTGAGAAGCTCTACTTTCTGTATAGTTGAATGTAGCTCCTGATCGCTGCTTGTAGATTACAAATCAATAGTTATTTATAAGTTTGTAGTTTGTATTTTGTAATAGTTTCATTTACACTTCATTTAATAGAAGGAAAAACAATATTTCTTGTCTCCTACTTTTATTGTTTGGCATTGTTGATTTGCATTCCCTGTTGATTTGGAAAAAGAGTTGTAATCTTTGTGGTTTGGCTTTTGATCTTGAATGCTCCAACCCTCTTTGTAAATATTTTTATAATAATGACATTTAGTTGCATGCCATGCTATAATTTCACATTTTGTATTCATTTTACTAGTGTGACTACACTCTTTACCTATGTTTGGTTCTTATTGTCATTATATTTTATAAGTGCTAGCTTTGACCTCTCTATGGTATCCAAACAAATTTTTTGCATATCATTTATTTCATAATCCTTAAGCTATATCATTGGGAAATCTATCAGACATATATAGCACCTCGCCCCTCTCAATTCTTGACATTTAATAAATAATTATAAACCAATTTTCTATTATATAAATGCTAGGTCTCTACACATACAAATATAGGACAATAGTTTCTGATCAACCTAATCTATTCTTTGTTAACCACTATTAGATCTAGGTTCTGTATATGTTTTTAGAGATACATGCATGAATTTTTATTAATTAGATATATTCCTAAAAGTGAACACCAAATGCTTTGGCAACCTTATTAGCTAAATATGATGATGATGTTAAGGAAATACTAGTATATTACATTGGTTGTATTCAACTTGATTATGAAAATTGCTAATCTACGATTGAAAAGTAGTGCCTTGCTCTCATCTTTAAAAACTATAAGTTAAGGCATTGCATTCTCCATGCAGAGACTCACACGGTGAACTCACAATAATGGTTCCCATGTTTTTGCCACTTTTGACAATGAGATTAACATTTTTAAAATAATCTTCACTTGCCGACAACTATAACTTTTAAACTATTAAGAATTTGAAGATGATGTAAATTAGTGATTTGTAGCATTTTGTTTGTAGATTCTAAATATATTTTTTTCAAAGTTTTTTGAAGATTCTTTTTTAAAAAATTCCATCTCCTTCGAAAAGTGGTTTTTTACAACAAACTACATTTTTTAAGAGTGATGTGCCTCCATAAATGCATAACTTTTTTTCTATAAATGATAAAAACTAAATTCTTTCAAATTTTGGCTTGTAACATCAATATAAGGGCTTGTTGCTGGTTCGATCATGATATGTTGAATATTTTTCATTTTATTAAGTTTTGAAGTTTGACTAGTTATAATTCAGACATAGGTTTAAGTTTGAACACATAACTTGTTCTATATATATCGAAATTCAATTTATTTATTTTTTGTTAGAAAGAAGACATCAATACATGGGGCATAGATATTTTTTAGATTATTTTGAATTAGTTTCCTATTTTTCCCAATACGTTGAATAGAGAAGTTCATGTTCTGTGAAAAACCAATATTCCATAAAATTAAAAAAATAAGAACATAATAAATTCACAATGTAATAAAATTATACTCGTTGGAAAACTTTCTCCAAGCACTACCATCTTATATTTTTCAGTTATCAAGATTAGTTCATTTGTGCCTTGACCCAAAGGTTAGAAGGCAAAAATTTCCTAGAACTCTAAAAACTTTGGGGAGAGATCTCTAAAAAGTGGGTTCGAATGAACAGTGGTTTGAGCGAAGGGGCTCGAACCCCCTGGGAAAAATTATGATGCGTACTTTCATGTAACGGTTGGGTTCGAATGAACCCGACCTTTTGTAACTGTCAGTGTTCATTCGAACCCTGGCCGACCCAATTTATTTATTCTTTTTACATTTTTGTATAGTCATATAAATATACATAATGTTTTTCATTTTTTTACACACAAATGATTAAAACAATTCACATTTTTGGATGAAAGAAGACATTTGAAAGTTATTTAGAGGGCAATAATTTAAAGATATTTGAAGTTTATTTTAAAAGCATGGGGAACAAGAAGAGAAGGCAAAATAAGACTTCAAGGAGTTATTCTTCCGAAATGGAACAAAGATATCGAGAACAAAGAAGGTAAAGATATCATGATACAAGTCTGTATTTTTATTTCTATTTCTATTTAATTTTATATATATTATGTACCAAAAATTGTGTTTATTTGTTAGTATTAGTTAAATACTTTTTATCTAATATTTTAATCAAAATTATTTTAAATAATATTAATAAAATTAATTTAATTTATATAATAGTTCTACCTTAATTATATCTAAATGATGTTATTTTTATTAAATTAATTGGAAATAGTAGGATTAAAAATAATCTCGCTTCAATTAAAAATAATTATGCTTTAATTTGAAATAATATGTGTATTTGCAAATTTCAAATTCCATTAACTTGCTTGTTGTGTAATTGATATTTTCTCAACCCCCTTAAGTCCATTTATAATAGATCATGGTTTTAATTTAAAATTTAGATCTTTAGGACCCCTCTCTTTCCCATTTATTATTTATAATTTATAATTTAATTTAGATAGTCCATAAATATATAATTTAATTTAGATTTTGAAACCATGTGTCTTTATAGTTTAGCAAACACTTCAATTGGTCCTCTAAAATTAACAAACTTGTCTTTTGTGTCTTCAACAATAGGCTCTTTTTTTTTTATCCTTAGAAAGGGGCCTTCCTCTTGAGTAGCCCTTAAGGCTCGGTGAGAGGGATCGACCCAAAGTGGTAACAAGCTAAAGCCAAGCTCTTCCAAGCCACTATAAATAAATTTGTTTGTGACAAAATTTGCAAGCAATGGGTGTTACATTCTACTATAACAGCATTTTGACTCCCCATAGACCCTATAGAGTGCAACCTCTATAGGTTGGGAGGCCTTCCATTTAACGAAGCATAACACGCTGCTAATTATAGCCACCCGAATAGATGCCCTTACTAGACACCTTTTGTGTTAGAAGCCAAAAACCTTCTAGTTGTTGGCACACGAGGTCGGAGCTTTGAAGCGGCTCACATTGTTATGGTTCTTAGTAGAGATAAAAATTTCTCCATGAGGAGTTTTCATGGGGACTGGTGATTGGCTACCCTAGAGAAGTGAGTGTCGTGGAGGGGATCTAGTGTGGTCAAGCACCTAAGTATCCGCTCTGAATTGCCTAGCTCGGGGTAACCCCCTAAGTGAGATTCGACAACTACTGTCTCGTCTAGCCCTAGGATTTGTGCTTGCATGATAAAAAAAATCAAACACTTTCAAACAAACAATCATTGTGTCTTCTTTGTTTTGAAGTGTATGCAAAACTATTTCACATTATACTTGAGTCCCCTTAAAACCTATATTATGTGATACTAGGACCTATTATATGATATTAAGACCTATTATATGCGATAATACCTATCTTAAATATGATATAATAGAATCTATTATGACATAATAGGTCTTATTGTGACTTAATAACATGATCATGTATGCAAAAACATTTCACATTATATATTTCAGTCTGGGCCTTAAGACCTATATTTATGATATATTAGGGCCTATTATGTACATGTGATAAATTAATGACCTATTATTGCATAATTTAGGTCCTAATATCACATACATTAAAGGTCCTAATATTAATGACCTATTATGACATATGAGGTCATGTATTAAGTCTTGTATTAATAAGACCTATTATGTCATAATAGGTTCTAACTTATATCATATTTAAGACCTACTTAATTTCATGTGATAGGTCCTTTAATATCACATAATATATATGTCTTAAGGGGAGTTAGGTATATTAATGTCAAATATTTTTGCATACGTGGTCATATTAAGTAATAATAAAGCCTATTATGTGATATTAGGACTTACTATGTGTTTATAAGTTAAATATGACATAAATTTAGAACCTATTATCTTATAATAGGTTCTATTTATATGATTGGATGTATGCAAAAGCATTCCACATTATACTCAAGAGTCTTCTTAAGAGCTATATTATGCAGATATTAGAACCTGTTACATGTCATATTAGGAGGTCTATTATGCAATAATGGGTCTTAAATATGACATAATAGTCCACCTATTATGACATAATTTTTAGGTCTTACTAAATGTCTTGAATATTTGGTTTCAAATTAAACTTGGAATTTCATTGCATTAAAAATATTTTGTGTCATCTTAAATTATGTGCAAAAGGGGCTCGAGAAGAAGGGAGTTCTCAAGCGGGAGTCAAGGCAAATGAACCTATTGAAGAACACAATATATTTGATGAACATAGGGAGGAGCTTGCCCAAGTTGAACCAATGGAGGTTGAAGGAGAGGGGTCAGGCTCCTTACCTCCTACCACCGATATGGATGAGCATATTGTGGATCTAGCTAAATGAGTGAAGAGAAATATTTCTTATAAAAATTTAGATCATTTACTTAAAACGGATGTGGATGAGTTGAAATGTTTTAGTGAAGAGCCTAGAAATACTAAAAGGAGGTCAATGAATAAAAGTGCAAAAGAAATAATATCTCATTTCTACAATCTTGATACTACACTAGAGAAAGCTCAATTGTTATCAATTGTACTTACTCGTAAAGACTTAATAGATCCACTAAAATTGTTGGGTATAGATATAGCAAGTTAAAAGAGCAAAACTTCTTAGCTACAAAAATATGTTGTTCATAATGTTAAGAAAGGTTTGGTGAACATTGGCAAAAAATCTTGAACAATAGATAAGACCATTTCAAGAAGAGTGATGCTGACATCTTTAGTAAATGAAAGATTGCCTCAAAAGAGACAAATCTCTTCACTGTCATCTGAGTTTGGTTTTAGTAGAAGGACAATATCAAAATATATGAAAAGTAGAAAGAGTTTGGATGATACTACCTTAGAAGGGAATTGGACAATTATGTGTAGAGCTCCTCATTCAGATAGAATTGAAGATGTTGTTAGGAACTTTGTGACAACTTTTTGGAATGATAATACTCATCCTTCATCAATAAGTAGAGATGTAGAACATTGGTTAGACACAAAAAAACATGAATTGTATGTGTTGTTTACTAAAATAAACCCTCATATAAAGATTGGACAAACCATGTTTGAATGGTTAAGGCCATATTATGTGAAGGTAAACAAAGTCTTTGAAACTTGTTGTTTTCATTATCACATCAAATTTGATCTGTACTATCAGGTGTTTCGAAAGATTAGAGAAGATAGTGATGGTTATGAAAAAGATCCTCCTAAATGAACAAGTAAATTCATAGCATCCATCTTATGTGATAAATCAAACGATAATGCAACCGGTCAAATGAATTGTATAAAAGGAATTTGTGGAACATGTGGGGAGCTGGCTAAATTGCCTTTGAGAGATGAAGATACTGACATGAGGAAGATGGTAAATTGCAAGAGTTACAAGTACAAAAAATTTGAAACAAAATTTGGAAAGGAATCTACAAGGTTAGATTATGTAGAAGAGGAAATACCTATTGGAACATTTATGCAAAATTTTTATAAGTTGATAAAACCATACATATGCCATGGGTTTTTTGTCAAGTGGAAAGAAGAACAATTTAAAACATTAAGAGACACTTTCCCACTTGGATCTATTCTATCTGTAGTAGAATTCACAAAAAATTACTCTTTTGCACATCAAAAAGAGATTCAATCACAATATTACTTTTCAAAGCAAATCACTCTTATGACACATGTGTGTTATCAACATGCACAAATGGATTTAAATGGTGTTGAGAGTACAATTTAAAATTGTGTCATTAAGAAAGAGTACCACTTCTATATTAGTGATGATAAGGAGCATGACACACTTTTTGTACAACATTGCTTTAAGAAGTTTTTTGAATATTTGAAAGAGAGAGGCATAACAATAGTTAAACATTTTGTTTGGTCTGATGGATGTGTGACACAATTCAAATCTTCGAGGCCATTTTATGCACTATGTAGATATCATTGAAATGACAAAATACATGTTTGGAGTTTTTTTGAGAGTGATCATGGAAAGGGTGAACATGATGGTGGAGGAGATTGTATCAAACGTGCTCTAAGAAAGCATCAAATAAATTATATAGGAGATCGTATAGATGATGCACATGATGTTGTTGAACGGTGTATGAAAAACTTTATGCAACCGAATTATCCTAATGAATCATCATCAAGAACATAAAGAGCCATTCCATATAGAGTGTTTTGGGAGATAATCGGTATGTGTTCTCTTTTAGTGTTTTATTTAAATATTTTTTTAATTTTTAAAAAAAATCCTAGTTCAAATGTTTTAAATTAACAACTTGATCTACATGTATGTTCATGTACACATGTACATTTTGTAGATGTGGATAGAAGATCAATGCATGGATGTAAGAGCATGGAGAGGACAATATCTTTGCATTTTGTCATGAGTACAGATAATCGCACATGGACATTGTACACTAGGGATTATAAATGTTTTTGTTCTAATTGCATTTTCGAAAACTATGTTGATTGCAAGAACCAAGAGCTTGGATATGTTAGTGAACGGAAATTGGTGCCACTAGATGTTTCTGAAACATACAAGGATTCAAATGCGGATGAAATCTTTGAAGACATTCCTTCGATTTCTGGTGATTATGACCATATTTCATGATTGATTAAAAAAGGTATATGACATGCACATATATTTAAATTATATATATAGCTATTTCCTTTAAAAATGTTGCATACATGTAAATAAATAATATAAGTTTTCAATCGAGTACATACATTTTAAATTTATTTAACTTGTTTCAAGTTGCAGGAGATATTTTTGTAGTCATACCAGAAGATGAAAATATAGAAGGTGTTAGTTATTATTTATTGCATTGCATAAAAGAGAGAAAGAAGTTAACAAAATCTGAAATGAGCAATGGAATGTCCTTTCCCACAGGTTTGAACTGATTTGAACAATTAAATTATTTTAAATAAATTTATTTTAAACATGCACACATCTGCACATGTTTTAATTTTTATGTGTACACAGCTTGCTTACGTGCAATTTTTTCATTTCTCATTTCTTATATACATGTACATGTAGGCTTAGTTCTAGTGCAAGGGACATATTTCAAACAAGTTAAAATTCTTCAACATGGGATTTATTTCACTAAATACCAAATTGACAACATGGTATATCAATATAGCCACTTTGTCATTGTTGTTGGCATAATTCTTCATACAATTCCACATCGCGGGCGGTCTCAAAAGTGGAGACTAGATAGTGAAGATCATGAGAAAATATCAAGTGTTATTGAAGAGTGGTCTAAACCACTTTATGTGGTATGAAATATTTAGTAAACCAGAGTACATGTGTTTCAACCCATAAATTGAATTAATACTTGATAAATTAGAACTTAACTTGTTTTGAAACTTGGATAAATTATTATTATTTTTCTCAGTAAAAGGCCTAAGCCATATTTTATTAATAAATAGCACTACAATCTTCACTCAGTGCGTGCATTGGTAAGAAAGAGTGGAGAGGAGAAAATCTTTGGCCTTGCCTGGGACCATAGGTCCAGCCAGTGACTAATAACATTTAATGATTTACATATAATCTTTTACAAATTCTTCATTCTGGCTGATCAAAAAGCCCTTCATAGGTAGCGTCTATAATTTCCATGAGGTAATATGCTTCTACCAAACTTCATAGTTCATTGTTTCCATACTTGCCATCTTCTGATTATCTTGTAAAATAGATTCTCAAAACAATCCTTCTGCAAAACCACTTTATTAAGTGTTACTGCCAAAGAGAAGAAGAAGAGCTAATATTATCTTTGCATACTTACCCCTGTTGTTATTATAGCCTAGTTTTCTTTCATATTAAGTCAGCATCAAATATTTTTGGCTATACTATGAAAGATTACCCAGTCTACATTAATATTAGGGGTATAAACACTGGTCAGCAAAGGACAAACTTGGATAAATTATTAAATACATTAAAGTTTTTGAATTTAATATTTGATATATATATATGGCTTGTGTGGACCATATATTGTTTAGTTAAATATGAAATTTTCAATTATATTAAATTAGGATGTATGAAGTTAATGTACATGTTAAATAATACTTTCGTGCATGTATGTAAAGTAAATTGGGACATGTGGATGAGTTGAAAATGTCTTAAGGCTCGATGTATGCACTTGATTAGGATGTATAGTCTATATAATTCTAAATGCATATATGCATATGTAATTTGTAAGTTGTTAAAATAATTTAGCATGTATCTAAAGTAAATTAGGACATGTATTTATTTAATAAAAAATGCACGTTTAAATTTAATTAAAAATGCATATTAAATTAGGATGTATGTGTAAATTTGATATTAGATTAGGACATGTGCGTAATAATTGAAGAGCGGTCTAAACCACTTGATATGTTGTGAACTATTTAGTATATACCTAGAAGTACATGGTGTGAACTATTTATTACACCTAGAATTTAAATTATTGAATATGTTCATTAACTTGAGTTTATTCATTTGATATGAACAAGTGTGATTTTTATATTGTTCATGGCTTGCACAGTGGAGAGGATATATTGTTCACAAATTCATTTAAATTCAATGCATATCTACATATACATATTACATATAGTAAAATTTAAAATTTAAAATTTAAATTATAAATGTATGAATCTTGTTTTAATCTATCTACATGTACACAAATTCAATCATAGATATAAATAAATTTGATAGTTTTAGAGGACTCTTAAAAACATTTTTTAAATTAAACATTTACACCAATTCAATCTAGATGATCTTATATAATATAATTTAAAAGAATAATCCAACATGCACATAAATATACACATGTGATCTAATAAGTTATATATAATCAAACATACATGCATGAAATATATAATCTGATCAAACACAAACTGTATAAAGTATAATCTAGAAACTTCATACATGCATGAATATATAATATGAAAGTCTAAAATGTACATATATAAAAAGATAAACAAATGAGCTATAAAGTCCAACAAATCAACATGCATCATGTTGGCAATGAACAGAGCGACCATCTAAGGGAGAGTCAAGGTGAGAGTCTGTATGTCCAATAGACCCCTGTAAAAGTAGAATTTATTTAAATATTAAAAATAGATCTCTAGACACATATATACATATGTGCATATATTTTTAAATATAATCAAATCCAACTAGTTAAATTCAAATTAAAATATAAATTGTAACGCACATACATACATGTACATAAATATAAAAAACCATAACTAACCTGTCCATTAACAACATGTGTAGCATCGAAAGATTCTCTCCTAAGCACACGCTCAGAGCTCAAGCTAGGAGTGACATGAGCTAACTGTTATACAAATACATATATACATGTATTTAAGGATTAGTCTAGGATCAATTTAAATGATACAAGGTAACTTTTATTATTTATTAAATGATCTATATATAGATTTATCATACATTACAACATATACATCTTGTAAAAAATTAAACGCACATGTACATACTTGTGTATTAGGAGTAGGCTGTATAGTCTGATCATGTCCCATGATCATATGAACCACATCACTTGTGCCTATATATCTCTTTAGTTGTATGTATGACTGAGGAGTGTTGATGCAGAAACCTCCTTGTAACCTACCAAACACCTCAAAATGTATGATACTAGCCCCTCAAAATAATAATGGGGTCATATCAAGGCAAGACTCTACAACATTAGTTCAATGTTCTCACCATCTCCAATGTTCATACCTACTCAATCTTGGTTATCTTGTCCCAACACACTCTACAATACCTCCAAGGGATCCTAAGCATTTGCTACATGTTTTGGGTTATACAAGACTCCCCAAGGTCAGACCAAGCACCAGTTATAAGTATTCATCCCCATTCCTTAAGAAACCTTCACAATTAGGCCTATTTGCATGTAACCCTTTTTAGCCGGTAAAGAGACCTTAAGTTCAAACTTTCTCAAACAACTTGGAAAAATAATTATGGATTAAATTACCCTTTTGGAAGTTACACAATTTACCAAAATGAAGGGTCAATGTGTGACAAAAAAAGGCCTGAACCGGTAGGATGTTGACAATCCTATAGGGCTAATTAGGCCTCCAGTTGTGAAGTACCTATATCCAGTTGAGTAAACCAGCCAAGTAAAACCTCATGGTCATGTGGGGAACCATAAACCATAATGGATTCCAAGGTTACATGCCTGGAATCATCACCATTTACACACAAGGGTAACTTATGTTGTTCAAGGTCTAGGTAGCCACATAGAGATGTCTACCTAAGGTCGCTCTAAACACACCTCTCCCTTGCTCCTCCTACAAAATACTGTTGGGTTCCTAGAATAAACTTACCATAATTTCCTTCCACCAAATTCCATTGGTCTTAGATTGATAAAGTGCAAGATATGGTCATGGAGGAGGAAAAACCCAAGGTAAGCGCTGGTTTTCTGGGTACCTATAGTAAAACTTGAATATTAGGAGAAAAACACACGAATAGGACTTCAAACCAAATCCAAAATAAATTTAACTCTCCACTATAAAAATTCCATTGGGAATGGGTAATAATCCGTATAGTACCGTACCATGGACCAAAACTCGATAATTGCAAGAAAAACTCAGAATTCTATTAGTTTGTTGTCACCACAACTCTTCTCCTTACAGTCTCTCCTTAGGAATTGGATCCACAAGGTGTATAAAACCACTCCACAACTAATCTCAACCTAAACCAAGAGGTTAGATCCACTGGAGGAGTTTCAAATAAACAAAATGCAAAAAGTGCATAAAAGTTGCTCATGACAAATTTTGACAACTTTTGCAAAAGTTGTCAAAATGTCATCTTTCATCTCCTAATGCCTTGGGTCAAGTCTAAACCCTCCTAAAACAACCTAGAATCACTAAAACTAACACATTTGATCCCCTGTTGTCCAAAAGTCCTAATTGGGTTATAGAAATGCCAAAATAGGAGTTGGGCTTAGAAGATGGGGTTCTTTATTACAAACACACAGTGCATGATTGAAAACCTATACAAAACATTCTAAATATGTATACACCTAAAAATGGTCTAAAGATAATTAATTAAATAAGCAATTATTTAATTAATCTCTCCTTCCCAATTTAATTAAATTCACTAAACAATTTGATTAAATTTCTCTCTCATCTACTTATTAATAAATCTAAGGATTTATTAAATAGGTTCATTTCATTTCACCGCTTTAATTAATTAATTCCCTCCACCATAATCATTTCTTCCAACTCCTAATTAATTAAAACAATTCAAATTCATGAGTTGTTGAAACTAATTAGCCATTTGCCTATTAAATGAATTTCTAAATTCAAAACCTAACCCATTCTACCTACCACCTTCTCCCCTTTCATCCAACATCTTCTAGAACCTTTTGTGACACTTGTCACTAAGTGTTCCCTTTAATCCAACTCCCTTTACCAACCTCCTCCAATTTAACCATTGATAGCTTCAGATCAATCTCAACTGTTGATTCATGCCAACTCACCCCTAGCCTTGGAAAATCCTATAAATAGACCCTATTTTGGAGAACAAATGGCCAATTCATGAATTCAGTCACTTTACTAATTCATGCTCAATTTTAGCTCATTTGCATTGTTACTATAGGCATCTAGCTTATAGTTTATCAATTTTAGCAATGTTATTATGCTCATTTCAGCTTAACTCTTAGCTTAATCATGCTATCATGCTAGATCATGCATCTTAATCATTCAAATCCTCCATCTAAGTGTAGTCAAGTCACTAGAATTTGCATACTAAGATCTGAGAGAAAAATTCATACTCGCATTTACTAGGAGGCAATAAGTAGATTAGCTATGGTTTTACGTTTCATTGGTTTAATCTACTAACCATGCTTGCAATGATTTATTAAGTGTTTTGTGTTGTAGGAAGAGCCTGGCTGAAAGCCATGCCCTTTGAAAATTGCATCTAGAACTCTTGGAGACCTTTCCAATGAGGTAAATGGCTTGTAATTTCGAGACCTGAGTAGAAAGTTATGCCTATTTGAATTTAGGCTAAAATTTCATAGTTCGGATCAATAATGCTAATCTTGTTATGTCTATGAGATGTTTGCAGCCTAACTCTTTTATGTAGGATGCTTTTTCAAAGATACCCTTGTCAAAGACAAAATTCAAAACAATGACTACTAATGAATTTTTGTAGGTTGCCTAAGAATTCAACAAAAAATTTGTGTATTCTTTAAAGATTTTTAGGCACACTTCAATTTGGGCTTAAAGAAATGAACTATCATGTCTTATGTGCTTGTGATGATAGGCGAGTATGCTCTCACCTTTCTTAGGTGATCAGAAAGCTAGACTCATCTTTTTGCTTTCATTAGTGCATCTCTTTAGCAGGCCTGCCCTCCCGAGGAGTTATTAACTCTTAGCCATTAAGGCCGGTGAGAGGGGAACGACCTAAGTGGGAATAACTAACGCCAAGTAATCCAACCCACTATAAAATAAATGTGTTTTTGATGAAATCAAAGCAACGACAGTGCTCGGGAATAGCTCTCCTCCGTACCTTCGAGTATAACAAACCTTGGTTTTCAAGGCTGGGAGACCTCTTAATTGAGTTTATACCCTGACGTGCCGAACGGATCCCTTACTAGTGCCGGTTAAAATAGAAGCTACCTGATTCACCTCCAAAAGGGTGATAATCTTTGTGCAAGAGACATAGTAACTCTCCCAATACACTTGTCATATTGTGCCCCCATTAGCATTTGGAGTCGGATAATACGGCATTGAGAATCCATTGCGTGAGACTCAGCGGCCGTATTATGATTAGCTATTGGGTGTGTACCTAAGTTAGCAAGCAAAGGTTTTCATTCTCAGCCAACTTCCTTAGGGTTTAGCTTGATTGAGAGTCATGTATCACATCATGTGTTTGTTGTGTATTCATCCCTAAAATTGAAAAATCAGACACTTAAAACTCGAAAACCAAAGTAAAACAATAGAATTCAGTGATCAAAACTCAAACAAGCAAGCACTTTTTATAACTACTCAAATACCTGTCGTATGAGTCAGCAGTCTCTGTCGTATTGCTTGATCTTCTGTCATATGAGTCAAGGTTCTATGTCGTACGAAAAACTGTTGTTCACATGAAGTCACTAGTTTGTCATTCTGTCTTATATCTCTTGTCGTCCTATGCTGCATAATCTGTCGTATGAAACTCTGCATTTGTCAGTCTAGAACTGAGTCTTACATACCTATTTTAGAGTTGTCATTTATGTCTGGTCAAATTGCAATAAACATAAACACCTGGTGTCTGTTATTTTGTGCTTAAATCGTCACGTGTATGCCCGTCCTAACTAGATCTCAAAGACAAAAAATTGCAGAGACCGAAATTGAAACATTAAAAACAACTAGAATCATGGAACATGAAGATGAAATACAAGGGGAAGGAGAAATAATAGAACAAAACATCAAAGACATCAAAAAGGACCCTCAATTTGACAAATTTATGCAAAAATTGTTGGAGGAAAAAAAAGAAAAATATTTTCTAATATTAGCCAAATCTGGTGCTACACTCCCTCAAGATTTTGATTTAAACAAATTAACGCAAAAGAAAAGTGGCCCTCCCCTTAATAACGAAAAACATGAGGACACCTTTGGTATCAAAATGAATACTTATATCCCCGAAAGAGATGAAGTAGAAATTTTGAATAACATTCAATTCGACGAGAATACAAGAAGGACTAGGGATGAAACAAGACAAGATCCAGATCCTACTAGAACACAAAATCATGGTCATGCAAGAACAAATCATGTCGATAATCCTATCATGACTCTCACACAACAATTGCAAGAAATGTAAACACAAATCCAAGAGATGCAAAGAGGAAATGTTAGATGATATTCACTTCAAGAAATCTGTCCTTATCCATTCGACAAAAATCTAAACATGATACTATTTCCAATAGGTTTTGAAACTCTGAGATATGAAAAATATGGTGGAAAATCTGATCCTCAAGATCATATAAGAGAATTTTGTACCATGAGTATGGAGTTTTCACATGAAGATAGCTACTTAATGAGACTATTTCTGAAAAGCTTAACTAGACTAGCTATGGAGTGGTTTTCCAAACTTGCACCTAGAATAAGATCATTTTCAGAGTTGGTAGATAAATTTGTTTCACAATATTCCTACAATATACAACATGAAGTGACCATGCTAGACCTCTGTAACATTAAAACAAAAAAGTGGAGAACCCTTCATGACATTCCTACAACGATGGAGACACCTAGCATCACGGTATCCTCGCACATTGCCAGAGTATGAAAAAATGGACATATTCATTGAAAACTTAAATGATCAAATGAGTTATTACTTAAAAATGCAAAGAAATCAAAACTTTGGAAAAATGGTTGATAATGGAATCAAAATGGAGGAAGCTATGATAAAGAAAGGTGAGTTGAAAATATACAAAGAAGGAGTACATCCACCTAACAAAAATAATAAAAACAATCATAATGATAAACCAAAGTTTTGGAATAGAAATCGAAATGTCATCAATGATGGAATAGTAGATAATAATAATGTAAAACCAAAACAACCGGTTTTCAATTTATCTACTCACTTGGCAGCAGCACAACAAAATAATAATCACCAAAGAGTAACTATCAAAACATTCTTTCAAAGACAATTTACAGACATTGGTGAACCCCTAGGGTCAGCATAAAAAACACTTATTGCTAACACATTGATTTCTTTGCCAGAAGAAAGGAACTATGAACCTCAAATAAAAACACACTGGTGGAATGATCATCAATATTGTGATTTTCATAGAAACAAAGGACATCTCACAGATAATTGTCAAAAGATAAGACATGTCATACAATATTTGATTGACAAAGGAGTAATAACGGTGGATGGACATACAACAAATGAATCTCATACAACTTTTAAAACTCCGCTTCCCAACTATGAGAAAGGTGAATCATCAACAATAAATAATGGTAAGGGTAAATCAAAGGTAAATTACGCTCATACATATGATAATGTGGTAAACGTGATTGTAGTTAAAGAAAAACAAGATCAAGAACATGCTCAAGCTATAACAAGAAGCAAAGCCAAAGTTATTTTGCCAAGTCCTACAACAAACGCATCATCCACAACAAAACAATACAATTTAGTGGAACAATTACAGAAAACACCTGTACAGATATCCATCTTGGAGCTTTTTAAACTTTGACCTGCACACAAGGAAATTCTTGAACAAGCATTAGTAGATACCACTATATCCAAAGATCTTGATATTGATCAATTCAAAACCATGGTGGGACACCTCACAACTCCTCACTGCTTATCATTCACTGAACAAGCTGACATGTCCTTGCAACATCCCCACAATGCTCCCTTGCATATCGAAGTCATTATTCATAAAACACGTGTTAAACGTGTCCCAATATACAGAGGAGCTGGTCTAAATATTTGTTCATTTAGTCTTGTTCGTGCTTTAGGATATTCAGAAGATGTAGTTGATGCTCAGAAAAGGATCACTATAAAAGCCTATGATGAAGAAGAGTGTTCCTCCAAAGGAATTGTGATACTGTCCATCAGAGTGGGACCTTTGCAAAAAGATACAGCATGCCAAGTTCTAGACTTGGATCTATCATATAATATAATCCTAGGGAGACCATGGATCCTTGACTTGTAAGTTGTCCCATCAACATACCATCAATGTGTAAAATTTCCATACAATGGAGAGGAAATCACTATCTCTGCAGATTCAAATCCTTTTCAATATTGCAACAATCTCAAAATAGCTCAAGAAGTCACCATTCCCCATAATAGGGAGGCATCATCTTCAAACACACAATCCAAGGAACAATCATTTGCTTCTATTCTGTCAAGTATGGAAAAACAAATGCAGCTAAAAGATCAAGGAAATGGAGAATATTTGATATCACAAATACCACTCTCTGCTAAATCCTTGGGAAAACCATCAAACTCTACACAACGACTAGTTCTAAAACATCTTCCAATATTTGATGGAGCATTTATTAGTGTTGGGACCTTATCAGAGGAAACAAAAGACAAAGATGTACTACAGTGGCTATACAAGGATGAAGAGGTCCAACAAAAGATCAACAATGTTCGTATACCTATAGAAGAATATGGAAAAGGATTTAGCATCCTGAGAAAGATGGGATACATTGGAACCGGTCCTATAGGGAAAAGAAAAGAAGGTATCTCAGAACCTATCCAACCTTATACTCAACAAGCTACAGACAAATCGAGCAGAGGGTATGGACAAGCTAATTTACCAAAAGATACACTTTGTTGTCAACAACAAGAGGAATATGAGAATAGACAAGAACAACTTGTTACTGAAAGGGAGCAACAAGCACAAACAGTGAAATGGGAAAAGTAGCAAGCTTCAGATCAACAAGAAAAACAAACCAAAAGTACCTCTCAAATAGCATTAAATCTTGATCAAAACAAGCATGATCCTAGTACAAATCTAGGAGAGCTCATAACAAGGTTGACAGAACTCAATCTTAGTCCTGAAGAAGCTGAACATGAAAGAAGACGAGATATATTAAGAATAATAGAAGAAATATTGTATGATAAAATCTGTAGATTACAAGCTATCAGTGAGATAGATTCTAATGAGTGGGAATGGGATTCCTATCATTCTAAAGACTCTACTAAAGAAAGTTGCTTTGAAGGAGATGTAGAAGTCGATATAGTTCACATGTATGCTGGACAAACGTCAGGAACTAGTTCACTTGAATTAGAACCACATTTGACTATCTTGGACTTAATCAAGGATGATTAGGATTTTCTTATACAAGGTCATTCTGATGAGAGTACTATTCTAGACATAGACCTACGTACTGAAAACTTTGACACATATATCATGACCCTTAATACCCTTGAAACATCTCAACCTAATGATCCCTTACCTCTACTACATCCTGACCTTATTGATTGGGAAATTGAAGGACATACCGCAATTGATACCTTTCCAAACGACCATGCCATATCCTTATATCTTAATGCAATCAAACCTGTAACAACCTTCACTAGGGATTTTGCTAATGTATCTTTGAGTCAAGTGGGTGCCAAATCTCCTAGTTGTAAAAATGAAAATAAAGAAAATAACATCAGGTCTAATGCTGAAAACCATTTATTGGCAACATTAGATCAAGAAAAAATAAAAACAAAGGATGCATCCAATGGTGAAAACCTCCTTGAGGCACCGGAAGATGGGAGATTTGACACTTTACCTGAACACTATCAAGAAAGGTCATCCATTCTAATTGAACCAACAAAGGCAGTTAACATTGGCACAACAGAGCAACCAAAGATTCTTCATCTAGCAACTTCTTTATCTGAGCAAGAAATGCAACAATATATGGAATTTTTCAATCAACAGCAAATCAATTTTGCCTGGTCATATGCAGACATGCCAGGGTTAGATCCAGAACTTATTATGCATCACTTGAATGTTAATCCAAGAGATAAACCAGTCAAACAGAAGTTAAGGAAAATGCATCTGCATATTGCTCTTCTAGTCAAAGCAGAACTAAAGAAATTACTGGATGTCGGATTCATCAGACCTATAGCATATCCTCAATGGGTATCTAACATTGTTCTTGTTTCAACACTAGATAAAAGCATCAGAATATGCACAGACTTCAGAGATCTTAATAATGCATGTACAAAGGATGACTTTCCTTTGCCTAACATCGACATCATTGTAGATTTAACGGCAGGACACTCCATGGTTTCTCTAATGGATGGTTTCTCTAGATACAATCAGATCAAAATAGCACCTAAAGATCAAGAAAAGATAGCTTTTACATGCCCATGGGGTACTTTCTGCTGGAACATCATGCCTTTTGGATTAAAGAACGTAGGTGCTACATATCAAAGAGCTATGACAACTATATTTCATGACATGATGCATACATTCATGGAAGACTATGTGGATGACATATTAGCAAAATCATACAATAGAGAAGAACATATTGAAATACTGGAAAAGATCTTTGATTAGTTAGAACTGTACAAGCTACGACTAAATCCTAAGAAATGTGCCTTTGGTGTTACTTCAGGAAAGCTATCAGGATACATTGTTTCAACAAGAGGAATCAAAGTAGATCCAGCTAAGGTAAAAGCAATCATGGAAATGGCATCTCCCAAGAATATCAGTCAACTAAGATGACTACAAGGAAGGCTCCAGTCATTCAGAAGATTTGTGGCTCAATTAGCAGATAAATGTCAACCATTCACTCACCTATTGCACAAACATGTTAATTTCAAGTGGGACCATCAATGTGAAGAAGCATTCAACAAGATCAAGGCATATCTCATGCAACCACCTGTTCTAATGTAACCAATTCCAGGAAAACCATTATTACTCTATGTATCAACTACCAAAGCATCATTGGGAGTTTTGCTCGCACAAGAGGATAATGAAGGAAATGAATGAGCCATCTACTACATCAACAGAACACTAGTGGGATATGAGGTTAACTATTCATCAACAGAAAAAGCATGCTTGGCAGTAGTTTTTGCTTCTCAAAAACTACGATATTATCTACTATCTCACTCCATCAAGTTGATAGCTAAAATCAATCCTCTGAAGTATTTGCTCAACAAAGCCACGTTGATAGGACGACTAGCAAAATGGATCATGATTCTAAGTGAGTTTGATATCAAATATGTTGACAAAAAATATATCAAGGGACAAGTCATCGCAGATCAACTAGCAAAGACACCACTTCAAGATAATCATCCTCTATAGATTGAATTTCCTGATGCTAATATCTTAACAGTTACAACAAAAGCATGGCAACTATACTTTGATGGTTCATATACACAACACGGATCAGGAGCATGAACTCTTTTCATCACACCACAAGGGCATACAATCCCGAAAGCATACAAACTAAGCTTTCTGTGTACAAACAATATAGTAGAGTATGAAGCATTGGTAACAAGTATCAAAATGGCTGTAGAATGGAATATTAAACAACTTGAAGTCTTTGGAGACTCTCAGCTTGTCATTTATCAAATCAATGATGACTACCAAACAAAAGATGACAAACTCATGCCTTACAAAAATATGGTGGATGATTTCAAGAAGTACTTTGTAGAAATAACTTTTGAACAGATTCCAAGAAATGACAACAAAGTAGCAGATGCCATCGCTACACTTCCTTCTCTATTGCAAACACAGGAAAATCAAGAGCGCTATGAATTCCTAGTTGAAGAGTTGTTTCATCCTACCTATAATTGTCGTGATTCCCAAACCATCTGTCAACTCACTGGATATGATTCCTCCCACTATGGCCAAACTTACACATACTTGAAAGATAACATCTTACCTCTTGACTTATCCAAGAACCAAAAGAGAAATTTTATTCGCCAATCCTCCCATTATACTCTCATTGCAGATACCCTGTATAAAAGAGGTCTAGATGGTACTCTCTTAAGATGTCTTGAATAAGAAGAATCTAAGAAGGCCTTACATGAAGTCTATAATGGCATTTGTGGCACTCACTCAAGTGGTCTTACCCTTTCGAAAAAACTCATACACTTGGGCTACTATTGGCCGACTATGGAACACAATTCTTTTAAGATAGCAAGAACATGCAAACAATGTCAAATCCATGGGAATTTGATTCATGCACCAGCACAAGAACTACATTCTTTAGCAACATCTTGGCCTTTTTGTCAATGGGGACTTGATCTAGTAGGAAAGATAAATCCATCCTCATCTAATGGACACAAATTCATCCTGGTAGCTACTGAATATTTCACAAAATGGATTGAAGTTGTAACTCTCATCAACATCATAGGAAAACAAATTGTTGCATTTATCTTGAACTATATCATCTATCATTATGGAATACAAATGACCATTATCACTGATAATGGGTGACCATTCAAGAATCAAAATGTACAAGAACTCTATGAGAAGTTCAAAATCCAGTAAAGATTCTCCACACCATATTATCCACAAGGAAATGGGTAGGCAGAAGCATCTAACAAAACTATCTTGAAAATTCTTAAAAAGACAGTGAATGATGTTGGGAAAGATTGGCATATCCAACTAAATCCTGCTCTATGGGCTTACCGCACCAGTATCCACACATCGACAGGTACCACACCTTTCTCTCTTGTATATAGATCAGAAGCCATATTGCCAATCGAAGTAGAGATACCTTCCCTACGTGTATCACTAAAAGGTCTCATCCCAGATGAAGAATAAAGAGTATCTAGATTGCAAGAGTTAGAACTGATCCATGAACGCAAACATAATGCCTTTGATCATCTAAAGGTATATCAGGAAAGAATGTGTCAGAGCTATAATCATAGGGTTAAACCAATAATCTTTCAAGTTGGAGAACTAGTGCTAAAGGAAAATCCACGCAACCAGGCAGATAGAGAAAAGAAAGGAAAATTTGAACCAAATTGGTTAGGTCTATTTGTGGTCACAACAGTATTTGGATCAGGAGCATATCAGCTATCAACACAAGATGGAGATCAACTTGAGGAACCTATCAATAGCATGCACCTAAAAAAGTTCTATGTCTGAAAAATCAGAAGAAAAAATCAAAAACAGTGAAAAATCAGAAAAATCCTAAAAAGTGAAAAAGTAAAAAATCCAAAAAAATAAAAATTCAAATATTAGAAAAAGTGCAATAAAAATAGATGGTGAAAACCTAGCAAACAGGCGCTATATGTCCGCTAGCTCTTCCATCTATTAGTTCATGCATTTTTCCGCTTGCATTCATTCTTCCATCAGCGTTGATCATCATGAAGCCTTTATACATACGCAAGCATCCCAGGTGGCTTCTTACCATGGTTTGGATCATTGGATATATCATAACGAATTTGTTTCTAGGCTTGGGGAAAAATCCTACACCTAGCTGGGGGAAAACTCTTGATCATTTTGAGCTTAATCAAACAAGTAGACCAAATAGTTAGACAACTCTTATCAAGCAAAAACTAAGACACATCCAACATTGAACACAAGATCAAACTATCAACTATCAAGATATCACGAAATCAATCAAAGCACATCACACACTTTTTAGTGGATAATATCTTTTTGGCTAATGATTGTACCATGATTGTTCAACTTTTCTATATTGGTTTTCGCTATCATGATTTCTGAGTGACTCCAAGATGTCATTGACTAGAGGAACAAGGAAGGAACATGATATTTTTCTTGTCTGCTGTCTGAAAATTAATCATTAATATGTGCAAATTTGTCTCAGGACATGATCATCAGAATATCATTGAAGACATTTTTGATTTGCATATTGAAATGATTAATACTGCTTGTTTTACGCAAACAACACTCAGGTCATCTCAGTTCAATTATACCTCTATGCTTGTGTTAACTTGCTTTATCAAAATCTAGGAAAGAAGTGCTCAGGCATCATGGTTTAATTATACCATCTATGTTTTCACTCCCCACATTTCAAAAGCTCAATGATGATAAAAATGCAAAATAATCCAGTGACTGGTCCGGTCGTAGCTTTGCATTCCGTTGCATTTCATTTGCATTTTAGTTTGCATTTCATTCTTGCATGGATCCCAAAAGCTCCTTTTATCCAAGGTCAAATCTATCATAGGAATCATCAAAGTATCATCAAAAGTGTATACATAATCAAAATGATGATTCATATCTCTCTAGATATTGTCAACTCAGCAAAACTCTTATGCTATCTCCCTCAAATGCATCAACATCAGCATATCCAAAAATTTCTACAACTAATATCAACAAACTGTCAGTTCTTTATCTAATCAATCTTACCAAATGAAATCAATCAATCAAACCTAATCAACTCATGTCTTATATAGGATGTATCCTTCCTGAAACCAGACATGATCATCAATGTCTTATACAGGATGTATCCTTCCTAAAACTATATGTTATGATCATCCATGTCTTATACAAGATGGATCCTTCCTGACACCAGACAAATTGATTCTGACTCATGTCTTATACAGTATGTATCCTTCCTAAAACCAGACGTGATCATCAATGTCTTACACAAGATGAATCCTTCCTGAAACCAGACGTTATGATCATCCATGTCTTATACAGGATGAATCCTTCCTGAAACTAGACTGAATCAAATCAATCAAGATTTTTCAATCTTACCGATCTAGGCAATCAAGCTAATCAAAGAACTTGTGCTTTCATCAAACAACAGTTGCAAAAATCAAATCAAATCTATCGGGATATCAATCTCGCAAAAACTCCAAAGATCAATTATCTTAATTGATCTCCTGAGGGGGCATCATTATACCGAAATTTAACAATCAAGAGTTGGGGCATCCTATCAAATCAATATCATCATCAAAATGAGATTAATCTTTGAATCAATGCATCATCACACCTCGCTTCAAAGAGGAGCAAAATGCATACACCTAAGAATGGTCTGAAGATAATTAATTAAATAAGCAATTATTTAATTAATGTCTCCTTCCCAATTTAATTAAATTCACTAAACAATTTGATTAAATTTCTCTCTCATCTACTTATTAATAAATCTAAGGATTTATTAAATAGGTTCATTTCATTTAATTAATTCAAATTAATTAATTCCCTCCACCATAATCATTTCTTCCAACTCCTAATTAATTAAAACAATTCAAATTCATGAGTTGTTGAAACTAACTATCCATTTGCCTATTAAATGAATTTCTAAATTCAAAACCTAACCCATTCTACCTACCACCTTCTCCCCTTTCATCCAACATCTTCTAGAACCTTTGTGACACTTGTCACTATGTGTTCCCTTTAATCCAACTCCCTTTGATAGCCTCCTCCAATTTAACCATTGATATCTTCAGATCAATCTCAACCGTTGATTCATGCCAACTCACCCCTAGCCTTGGAAAATCCTATAAATAAACTTATTCTGGAGAACAAATGGCCAATTCACGAATTCAGCCACTTTACTAATTCATGCTCAATTTTAGCTCATTTGCATTGTTACTATAGGCATCTAGCTTATAGTTTATCAGTTTTAGCAATGTTATCATGCTCATTTCAGCTTAACTCTTAGCTTAATCATGCTAGGATAATCATGAATTCATATAGCTTAATCATGCTATCATGCTAGATCATGCATCGTAATCATTCAAATCCTCCATCTAAGTGTAGTCAAGTCACTAGAATTTTCATACTAAGATCTAAGAGCAAAATTCATACTCGCATTTACTAGAAGGCAATAAGTCGATTAGCTATGGTTTTACGTTTCATTGATTTAATCTACTAACCATGCTTGCAATGATTTATTGAGTGTTTTGTGTTGAAGGAATAGGTATAACAGGTACACCACACAAATACACGACAAAATACATATTTCATTCCTTAGCCTCCCTTCTCAGAGTCTGAATTATTATCTTGAAGGGTTTTATGGGGTGCTCCTGCACCATACTCCCTAGAAGAAGAAATCTCAAGTCCACTTGAGATGAGAGTCTGCATGTCTGCACCATGGTCTTTGATCTGTTGTTCTGTCATCTAGACTACTTCAGACTTAGGTTGTCCTTTCCAAGCCACCAAATACTCCTTGTAGGATTTTTTCCTTGTTTTCTTTGCATCCTTAGTGTCTATAACCTTATGTAACTTAGGTGGTTCATGTTTGGGAGTGTCATCATCTGCAATAACCTGAATTTTGTTTTCTCCTGCATCAACACTAGATTTATAAAGAGTTATGTCACAAACATTAAAGATAACTGACAAACCAAGATCAGGTGGGAGTTGAAGTTCATAAGCATTTGGGCCACATTTCTTCAAGATTTGGCAGGGTCTAATCTTTCTTTGTATCAACTTTGTATATCTGCCTTTCGGAAGTCTTTCCTTCTTCAAGTGAACCGACACCAAGTCTCCCACATCAAACTGAACATCTCTCTATTTTTTTGTTAGTGTGAGCTTTATATCTTTCTACAAATTGTTGAAGATGAGTTTTAACTTGGTCATCTATTTCCTTTATGGTGGTAGCAAAGGTTTCTCCATCTGCACTAATGGCATCTCCTTGAGGTAGTTCTCTCAACTCAATCACACACCTTGGGTGGATGCCATATACAATCTGGAAGGGTGACTTACTGGTACTCCTATTCATAGTATCATTATAGGAGAATTCTGCCTGAGACAATATACTATCCCATCTTTCTCCATGTTGTCTAGTCAAACACCTTAACAAATTCCCTAGTGACCTATTTACAACTTTAGTTTGGCCATCCATTTGGGTATGGTAGGATGAGGAGAAGGATAAATTTGTACCAAGATTCTTCCAAAGGGTCCTCCAGAAGTGACCAATAAATTTCACATCCCTATCAGAGACTATAGTCAAAGGCAAGCCATGTGTCTGGACAATCTCCTTGAAGAACAAGTCTGCAACATAAGAAGCATCACAAGTGGTTTTGCATGGCAAGAAATGTGCCATCTTACTAAACCTATCCACCACTACAAAAACACTATCATATCCTTTCCTTGTCCTAGGAAATCCTAAAAAAAAATCCATACTTTTTCTTTCCCATGGTCTTGAAGGTATGGATAAAGGCTAGTATAGGCCTGCATTGGTGGACTTTTCCTTTGCCTTTTGGTAGATCACACATGTCTCCAAAAATCTCCTGACATCTACCTATAGTTTGGGCCAAAAATAGTGTCTGTTCACCAAATCTAGTGTCTTGTCAAGACCAAAATGGCTTTCCATTGCTCCATAATGTTTCTCCTTAATTATATTCAATCTCATAGACCATTTGGGTATGTATAGTTGTGCACCCTTAAACAGCAATCCGTTTTGAATAAAAAATTCAAAATACTCAACATGAAATCATTCATCAAATAAAGCACATATCTTATAGGCCTCTCCAAATTCTTCATCATCATCATACATGGATTTAAATGTTTCTATTCCAACACTCTCCAACTGAATCTGATTTGTAGTTAGGACTCTTCTGCTCAAAGCATCTGCCACCTTATTCATGACCCCTTTCTTGTGCTTAAGAATGAAAGTGAAAGATTGTAGGGTCTCTACCCACTTCATGTGCCAGTGATTCAACTTTTCTTCACTATTTATAAAGCTAAGGGCCTGATTGTCTATGAAAACTGTGAATTCTTTTTGTAGTAAGTAGTGTCTCCACTTTTTCAAGGATTGGACTAGAGCATACATCTCTAGGTCATAGGATGAATATTTTTTCTTTGCCTCATTCAACTTCTCACTAAAGAAAGCAATAGGTCTTCCCTCTTGACTAAGTATTGCTCCAATAGCCATGTGACTAGCATCACACTCCACTTGGAAGATCTTGTTGAAATCAGGTAGGGCAAGGACCGGTTGCTCAACAACTTTTCTCTTCAATGTTTCAAAGGAGTTGTCTGCTTCTTTTATCCAACTAAAACTGCACATTTGTCCTCCCTTGGTGGTATCAAGCATAGGAGCACAAATATGGCTAAAGACTTCTATAAACTTCCTATAGAAGGTAGCTAGACCATGAAAACTCCTAACATCATTCATTGTTCAAGGTGTAGGCTAGGAAAATATGGAACTCACCTTTTCTTGATCCATTTTCAAATCGCCATATGAAATTACAAATCCCAAGTAAATGATCTCTTCCTGCATAAAGAAACACTTTTCCAAGTTGATCATTAATTCCTCTTCATACAATATTCTTAGGACCAGGTCTACATGTTTTAGGTTCTCTCCTTTAGTTTGACTGAAAACTAGAATGTCATCTAGGTAGACTATAACAAATTTCCCTATAAAATCCCTCAAGACTTCATTCATTAACCTCCTAAAGGTACTAGCTACATCGGATAAGCCAAACGACATGAATTTCCACTCATACAACCCCTCATTTGTTTTAAATACAGTCTTCTACTCATCTCCCGACCTAATCCTAATCTAATGATAGCCACTCTTTAAGTCAACCTTAGTAAAATATCTAGCATCCCCCAAACAATCTAATAAATCTTCAATCCTAGGCATTGTAAACTTACACCTGATAGTAATCTTGTTGATAGCTCTTCATTCAGTGCAAAGCCTCCAAGTGCCTTCTATTTTGGGTGCCAAGACTACAGGGGCTGCACATGGGCTCAAACTTTTGCCAATCAATCCGGACTCCAACAATTCTTCAACCTGTTTTGCCATCTCAGCATTCTGATCCTCTGGGAGCTTGTATGTTGCTTTATTAGGCAAGGTGGATCCAGGCATAAGGTCTATACAATGGTTTATGTCCCTCATGGGAGGTAGTTACCTTGGCATGCCATCAGAGATGACACCCATGTATTTGTTTAGTAGTTGTTGCACTGCAGGGTCAATCAACCTCAATATGTCCTCCTTCTTATCTTCAGACCTTTCCACCTTTGTTACTGTTGGACTAGGGATAAGGGCATAACAAACCATGCCTTCATCTGCCATGCTCTTCATGAACTACTTCCCTCCTAACATCAATTCCTTGTCCTCCTTTTGTTTGGTTTCCTCATCATTCTCCATCAAAGGTAACAACTAAATCACCTTACCATCTTTGGTGATGGAATATGTATTCCTAGCACCATCATGTTGTGCCTTCAAATCAAACTACCATGGTCTCCCAAATAGGAGATGGCAAGCATCCATCTTTGCAATATCAAACATCAACCTATATTTATAGGTTCCAATCTAGAATTATACCCAAGCCTGCTCTTCCACAATAGCTTGTTGTCCTTCTATGAGCCATGAGACCATGTAGGGGCAAGGGTGAGGCAATATCCTCAACTTTAGTTTTTCCACCATCTCTAGAGACACAAAATTCTCAGTTGAACTGGAATCTATTAGGACCTTGCATACTTTTCCACCCTCTTTTCAAGTGGTCTCGAATAGAGACTTCCTCTATGGAGGTTCTCTATCAGACATTTTCATAGTAGTTATTTCTCTTTTGATTATCAAAGTTTCACCTCTTTCAGGGTATCCATAGCTATCAGGGGTATTGACACTTTGGTATGTCAACCTCTAAAACCAAGTTACTTATTCTTTCTCCCATGGAACTAGTAGGTTTGTCTAGGCATCTATTGGTCATGTGTCATTCTTAATTGCAATTATCACATATGATTGGACCTCTACCTTGAGATTTCCCTCTAAATGGTGGTCTTCTTCCTCTGAAGTTACCTCTCTGATTGTATCCTCCATTTTTATTGGAACTACTCTCTCCTTTAGTGCCTTCTTGACTGGTTTCACTTTGGTTTCCAAAACAATTTCCCTTACTTCTAAAAAAATCCTTCCACCCCTCTGTTGTCTTCCTATTCCTTTATTGTTCTTCTCTTGTCTTCTTTTGATCTTCTCTTCCACCTTGATAGAAAGTTGATGGAACCTATCAACAGTATCTGGGCTAAGAAGGTTTAATTCTTCTTGAATGTTGTAACTTAATCCATTCAAGTATCGGGAAAATTTTTCACTTTCTTCCTCTTTTGTGTTAGACTTCATGCATAGCATTTATAACTCCTCAATGTATGAGTTCACATCCATCTCCTTCTTCTTGAGATTTTGTCTCCTCTTATGGAGTTGTATTTCATAATCATTGGGTACATAGGCCTCCTTGATTAAGGAAACCATCCTATGCCAAGAAACAACCTTGGGCTTGTTGTTCTTCTCTCTTTCCTCTTGGACAAAGTTCCACCAAGTTAGGGATTATCCCTTCAATTTGGACTTAATAATCTTCACGCTCTGGTATCCTGGAATGTCTTCACATTCAAAGAAACTAGACAGGGAGTCTATCCAATCCACCATAGCATCTGGTTCCATGTTCCCACTGAAAGTTGGCAGATCAATATTCTACTCCATGGTTCTCCTCTCCATGGATTTGAGGGCATTAAGGAAGTACCTCTAGTCAGGAGGAATTGCCTCTTCCTCTGGCATAGGGATCTCATCCTCATCCCCTTCTTCACCACTACCAGTGCCTCCATCTTCCTTACCATCTACTTTGCCTCTCAACCTCTCTAGCTGCCTCTGCATTGCCTTGCAAGCAGTGGCCTGCTCTCTAACAATCTTTGCCAATTCCATGTTTGTGATTGGTCCTCTAGGGACCTCTTCTTCTTGTCCCTCTGACATCTCTCAATTCTCCTATCTCCTTACCAAAGTTGTTACTAGATCTGACACCACTTGATGCAGAGCCCTCCTTGTAACCTACCAAACACCTCAAAATGTATGACACTGGCCCCTCAAAACAATAATGGGGTCCTATCAAGGCAACGCTCTACAACAATAGTTCAATCTTCTCACCATCTCCAAGGTTCATACCTACTCAATCTTTCTTATCTTGCTCCAACACACTCTACAATAACTCCAAGGGTTCCTGACCATTTACATACTAGTGTTGGGTCATACAAGACTCCCCAAGGTTAGACCTAGCACTGGTTGTAAGTATTCATCCCCATTCCTTAAGAAACCTTCACAATTAGGCCTATTTGCTTGTAGCCCTTTTTAGCGGGTAAAGAGACTTTAAGTTCACAATTTCTCGAAAACCCTAGCAAAGAAATTATGGATTCAAGTACCCTTTTGGAAGTTACACAATTCCCCAAAAGTAAGGTTCAGGTTTTGACAAACAAAGGCCTGAATCGGTAGGATGTTGACTATCCTATAGGGCTAATTAGGCCTCTAGTTGTGAAGCACCTATATCCAGTTGAGTAAACCAACCAATTACAACCCAATAGTCATGTGGGGAACCATAAACCATAAGGGATTCCAAGGTTACACTCCTGGAATTATCACCATTTACACACAAGGGTAACTTTTGTTGTTCAAGGTCTAGGTAGCCACATAGAGATGTCTACCTAGGGTCGCTCCAAACACAACTCTCCCTTCCTCCTCTTGCAAAAAACTCTTGGGTTCCTATAATACATTTACCATACTTTCCTTCCACCAAATCCCATTGGTATTAGATTGATAAAGTGCAAGATATTGTCATGGAGGAGGAAAAACCCAAGGTAAACCTTGGTTTTCCGAGTACCTACAGTAAAACTTGAATATCAGGAGAAAAACACATGAATAGGAATTCAAAAAAAATACAAAATAAAGTTAACTCTCCACTCCAAGAAATCCAAATCATTGGGAATGGGTAACAACCTGTACATTACCGTACCATGGACCAAAACTCCAGAATTGTAGGAAAAACTCAGAATTCTATTAGTTTGTTGTCACCACAACTCTTCTCCTTATAGTATCTCCTTGGGAATTGGATCCACATGGTGTATAAAACCACTCCATGACTACTCTCAACCAAAACCAATAGTTTAGAGCCATTGGACGAGTTTCAAATAAACAAAATGCAAAAAGTGCATAAAAGTTGCTCATGACAACTTTTGACAACTTTTGCAAAAGTTGTCAAAATGTCATCTTTCACCTCCTAATGCCTTGGGTCAGGTCTAACCCCTCCTAAAACATCTTAGAAGAAATAAAACTAACACATTTGATCCCCTATTTTCCAAAATTCCTAATTGTCTTATAGAAATGCCAAAATTGGAGTTGGGCTCACAAGATGGGGATCTTTAGTACAAACACAAAATGCATGATTGAAAACCTATACAAAACATTCTAAAGACATATTTGATGCCTTAGAATCACTTATCAGAGTCTAACTTATCATCTTGAAGGGTTTGATGGGGTGCTCCTACACTAAGTGTAAGGGGCTAACTAGATGACTAGGCATCGTGGATGAAGTGTCTGACTGTAGTAGCATATCCATAAACCCATTATGGTTCAAACCTCACAACTACTCCTCAAACAAATCCAAGCCCTCATCTTTGATATGGACTTGATCAACTCATATCTCCTCCTATATAGAAATAGAGTGATCTGTAGGTAGGTCAATGCCTAGAGAATGCGTAGAGTGATGAGAATTTTGTGACTGCTTCGGGGTATGCGTCGATGCAATGGTAGCCTGCCCATCTCTGAGAATCTCCTCTTTAAAAGTAGCCAATGGTATCCCAAGTTGAGATGAAATAAAATGGTAAGAATGTAGCAAGTTTGTGACTAAATACTGTGACATCTGTACATGTCTACCACCTCCTACTATAGCCGCTACCTCATATGGGGAGGGGATGCCACCAGTAATATACTGATCATTTGAATCTAAAGCCACCTCGTGACTAGAAGATGCATGATCTATGGATGATCGTGAACATCGTTAGCTCATCATATATCTGCCCAACCTGTCAGATGATATGGTGGCTGCTACTGATGCAATCTGTCCAAGCCTATAAATTGCTTCTCTCCGATAAGAAATCACAATGTGATTCTCTATGGGGTGAGGATTGGGACTACTTCCATAAATCTCTCACCAACAAGGTCCCTATATCTAAGCAGAGCTCTATCACGCCTAGGATATCAGCAATCTTGGCCCTCCCCTGTCCATAATATGATGGAATATCAATGTATTTTAGTTTCATCTGACAATGAACCTTAGCAAATACCTACGGTGCAAAGTATAATGGTATCTGGTTGTTATTAGGATAACAACCATGGGCAGCTAAGAAGAATGGGTAAATAACCGATGTAACCTATGGATCGATACATCTCATGATCTGATATCCTCTCAACTTACTCTTCTCCTAATACTATGGAAAACATCTCTCCTTGATGGTCTCCTTCAAGACCACCGTCACCACATCAGCAAAAGAATCATGACCCCTCACCTCACTCCTCAACTATCTATAAATATCATCTATAACCTCAGGTGAAAATGAGGTGTGACTAACTAAGTAGTCCCTCAATGTCCGCAAACTATCAAAAATGGATTTGCATGTACTCTTGTACATGCCATCAGTCTATGGGTCATCTAATATGACCCTCAACCTTTGTAGCTCACAGTCACTGTAGTGAAAAACGGTAGAAATATCAGGCAATGGGGGATCCTAGTGTGGAAGATCTATATCATCATGTGCCTCCTGATCAGGAGCCTATGCAAGTGGATCCTAATCAGGAGCTTGTGTAGGTGGATCCTGGTCATGGACTAGATCTTGGGATGCCATCTATCTAGGTTGGTTATAAAGTTAAAATAAATACGTAAGACACACACATGAAGTGCATTCAATTTAAAACATTAAAAAATAAAATTAGTTAAACTCTAGAGAGAGAGAGAGAGAGAGAGAGAGAGAGAGAGAGATCATTAATCTTGAGCTCATTGAAAATTAAAATGTACACGTGTGAAGTTCTCACATAATTAATAGATATATATACATGAAGTTCTCATATAATTAAAATTTTTAAATAAATAATTTTAAAGCTCGTGTGAGAGGGAGATCATTATTTAAAAATATATAAATTTATCTATATATAGAGATCACATACATATACATTTTAAATTATTAAAACATTAATGAGAGAGAGCAGGAGATAATTTCCATGGCAGAGAGAGAGATAACATTAATTTCAAAGAGAGAGAGAGATTATTCAAGATATATACATATAGTTACTAAATTAAAACATATATAAATTTATCTATATAGATCGCATACATACATTTTAAATTATTAAAACATTAATTCAAGAGAGAGAGATAACACTAATTTCATAGAGAGAGAGAGAGAGAGATAGATCATTAAAGATATATACATCATCTACTAAATTAAAACATAGTTTTAAAAATTAAAACACATGCTAGCCGAGCAAATTAAGGGAAGAAATATTTTATAAGCGGCCATATGCGGTTCTAAGGGGTCATGCATGACCCCTTAGGACCACATATTCTTGACCCCTTCGGACACTAATGTATCTGATCTTAAGGGATCGATATGTCATACACACTAGGATTTTATAAGGGGTCATATGTGGTTCTAAGGGATCATGCATGTGTTAGAACACACGCGTGACCTCTTACGACCACATATGACCCCTTAGGACACTATGTGATCCTAAGAGGAATTTAGTATGTTCACTAGGATGTTATAAGGGGTCATATGTGGTCCTAAGGGGTCACTCATGTGTTAGAACACATGCATGACCCCTTAGGACACTATACATGTGATCTTAAGGGATCATATATCGTAGACACTAGCATGTTATATGGGGTCATATGTGGTTCTAAGGGGTAACACATGTATAGTGTTAGAACACACATGCATGACCCCTTATGGCCACATATGACCCCTTCTACGACACTATGTGATCCTAAGAGGTACATATTGTATACAATAGGATGTTATAAGGGGTCATATGTGGTCCTAACGGGTCACACATGTGTTAAAACATGCGTGACCCCTTAGGACCACATATGACCCCTTAGGACACTATGTGATGGATTAAGGGGTATGTCATTCACACTGGGATTTTATAAGGGTTCATATGCGGTTCTAAGGGGTCACACGTGTTAGAACACATTCAGGACCCCTTAGGACCACATATGACAGCTTAGGACACTATGTGATCCTAAGGGGTATGTCGTACACACTAGGATGTTATAAAGGATCATATGTGGTCCCAAGGGGTCACACATTTGTTAACACGTGTGACCCCTTAGGACCACATATGACCCCTTAGGACACTATGTGATGGACTAAGGGGTATGTCGTACACAATAGGATTTTATAAGGGGTCACATGCAGTCCTAAGGGGTCACACATGTGTTAGAACACATGTGTGATCCCTTAGGACCACATATGACCCTTTAGGGCCCAATATGTGATCCTCTATGGTCCTATGGGGACATATAGTGTCATCGAGGGCATATGTGGTCTTAAGGGGTTGTAAGGGATCATGTTGTGTGTGTAATAGGATGTGAAAAGGGGTCATGTAGAGGATTTATTTTGTCTAATTTGTTAAAATTTGTTATCTAAGTTTTATAATGTTTTTTTAAGTTTAAATTTATTAATTTTTCAAACATTTTAATTTATTATATTTAGATTTGTAACATTTTTCTAATTTTTTATTTTGCTAATGTTTTTCTTAACATTTTTCTAAGTTTTTCATAACATTTTTTTAAATAGTTGAAAAAAAATACATATACAGTTATTTAATTTTAAAAACAAATTGGCGTTAAATCAAAACATTAAATTTTTGAATGTTTTTCAAAAATGCTGAAAAAAAATAATACAATTATTTAATTAAAAAAATAAATTAACAAACAAATTATTTATTAATTTTTAAATAAATTTAATATTAAAAAAAACATTATTAAACAAAAAAAAGGTTATTTTGTGCACCTGAAATAATGTAGGTCGAAACCTGAAAGGTGAGAAGCACTGGCTGTTGCTGATAGGGCACAGTGACATGGTATTGACGTCGGGTTCACTCTAACCCCTTCTCGACACATAAAACTCCAAAGTTGAAAATGAAAGTTAAACTATCATTTTCAATTTTTATAGAAGTTTAAAAAAAAAAATTTAAAACATGGTTCGATCAAGTTGGGGGTTCGATCGAACCCCCAAACCCATATGGGGTTAGATTGAACCCATGTCCAATGGTGTCTTCCATCGAACCCTGCGGGGGGGTTCGCTCGAACACCCCTAGTTCGTTTGAACCCCCCAAAAAAAATTTCTCTGCCTCCACCAATTTTCTTCATTGGAAGAATTGGGAACCATTAATGTGGGATAGCCCTTGTATGATTGTTAAAAAATTCTTCTTAAAGATCTCTTTTCTAGGACTGATGTTTTTGGAAGATTAGCGAAATGGGTGATATTCCTTTCTGAGTTTTACCTTAAGTTCAAAACTAAAAAATCAATAAAAAATTAAGTTGCCATTGATCAGTTGGTGAAATTTCCTTCACCTAAACCATTTCCTACTTTATATTTGCTCATAGATGTTAATTTATTTATAATAGATCGTGAACCTATACCGTAAATTTACTTTCAAGGATCAAGATGTCAAAATGGTTCCAAAGCGGGTGTAGTCTTAATCTCACCTAAGAGAAAACCAGTTCCTCTTTCCTTCTGACTTGAATTTCATTGTACAAAAAGTGTAATTGAGTAGGAAGCCCTATCTGTTTGCTTCAGTGTCTTGATTATGTTTGAAATCACATATTCATATTCATCATAATTTTTAAACTTATTATAAATCACATCATGGGAGAATACAAATATTTAGCTTAATCAGTATCGATATTTTGCTTTGACTTTACTCTCCTTATACTACATATAGTATATCTATGTAAGATAATCATCATGTAAATGAAAAGGCAATTCTGACTTCCCTTGTATGTGTTAAATACAACACAAACAAGTACCATTTTGTGGTATATGTTTTCCAATATCTTGCTATCTCTGATAAATAGTCTTATGTGTTTCAACATAGATATTGGAAAATAGTTTTTTCTCAAATACAACTATCTAAAGTCAAATTTTTTTTTATCAATGACACTAGTAAGAATAATCATGTCAAGATTTGAAATATTTCAACTCATTATATCATCCTTCGTAATGAACTTTATCACAAGTCGTAAAATGGCATTGTTATTCAATGTCTTAATAGGGCTAAGATACCTCTTGCCCTTCAAGAAGTCGATTTGAGCTCTGGGGATAGACATTTTTGTGGTAAATCATTAGTGTCCAAACTAATAAATATGGCATTTTATTGGAAGACAATAGAATATGATAATTTTCCTTTATCAAGAATTAATCATCTCATTTGAGCTCCTACAAACGAGCTTTGTATTCAAACTTTCCCTTGGCCATTTCAAACTTGGGGTCATGATATTATAAGAAAGATATGTGACCCTTCTTTTAAAGGGCATACCTTCATCATAATAGCTACTAATTACTTTACCAAATGGGTCAAATCATTTTTGTTAAGATTCAATACTACTAAATCAATCTATTGATGTCTTTTGAATAACATAATTTCTCATTTTTTATTGCCTTCTACCCTTGTGCATGACAATGTTACACCATTTAAGAACAAGGGGGTGAAGCAATTTCTTTAGAAGTTTCAAATAAAATAAATAAATTTAATAAAGCTTACTATCCTCAATCTAATGGTCAAGTTGATGCTTCCAATAAGACCATTAAACAAATCTTGCATAAAAAGGTCAATAAACATGATAAATATTGGCATATTTAATTGACTCAAGAATTGTGGGACTGTCACCTAAGTCTTCATATGACTACAGATACTACTCCATATAACCTCATGTGTGATGCCAATATTATCAACCCTCTAGAATTATAAATTCCTTCATTATGCATTTCCCTTAGGGGGTTTATTGATGATAGTACATACCATCTGAACCGCCTTAATCATCTTGAGTTTCTTGATGAGTGCCATGTAAAGGCCCTTGAGCACAACCAATCTTATCAAAAATATTTGTCAAGACAATATAATCAAAAATTTCATTTTCATACTTTCAGTGTAGGCACCCTCGTTCTCTATGTCTATTAGAGAATTGTAAATGCACTACCTAACCAAAAGTAAAATTATAGCTCTAATTGGTTAGGTCCTTATATAGTCACCTCTTTCTATGGTATTGATGCTTATAGTCTATCTAGGATGGATGGTACAATGTTAAAGGGACTTGTTAGTGACATGCATCTACATTTATATTGTGCATATAAAAATTCTCTGTGTCATGTGTATGGCACTTAATGTTCTTTAACATGTTAACTTCATCGCGTTATGAAATTTCTTCATCAATGTGTTATTCTTTTCCATTATGTAATGATGTGTATATGTATGGTTAATTTGTTCGATTAAGAATTACGGATGCATTTTATTTGTATGCATTGTGTCAATATCTTTTATAGATTATTTAATCTTTACTTGTTGTTAGTTAGCATGTTTTACATTTTACGTGTGTTCTTTAATTATTGTAAGCATGTCTTTGCTTTCATTTATCTATATCACCATGTCATATTAGATCATTATTACATTTAATTAAGCATGTGTATAACATATATTCAATTAAATCATCATAACAACTAATCTAACCATACATTATAAAGCATCCATGACATACATGGAATCAAAAGCATATATCAAAAACACAAATCATGGTTGAATCAAAATCTCTTGTATGTTTATATTAGTATCAAAATATCAATGTAACATGTGTCATAGTACTACAAAAACATGTGATGTTAGTGTACGTGTATGTGGCTATATACATGAAAATTATTCTATAAATCATTAGATCTACATCAATGAATCTCTACCAACTATATCTATATTAAAAGTGTGTGTACAAAAATGGCCCTCTTGGTGCATGGAACTTTGAGCTTTTGCTAGTGCCAAGGAATCACGCTCCAAGAAAGGTGGGCACTTGAATAAAGTAGAATGGGAATGAGAAGTTGATGCACTCTGTATATGGAGTCCCTTCCATTCTCCTTGCATCTTTGTTATGGTCTCCCACTGGGATGCTATATGCTTCGCCTATACTAGTAGCTCATCCTTGAGGGTATTCTCTCATGACCTCATTGTTGCTAGATTGTCCATGAGCTAGCACACTTGAGGGTGATCAATGTCACTATTGGTATAGCTCTATGCAACATCGACCTACCTCTGGAGGTCCTAGACCTATCTCTATAGGGCGTCACATGCCTACTCAACACTCACTACCAGTGTCAAGGTCTGGTCTGTCTCCAAAAGGATAGTCTAAAACTCAGTCGCTTCGTCATCCCTTTGACCCATTATTGTGCCCAATTGGGCCTCCCTCTACACCAAGTTGATCTTGATCTCATAAGCTATTTTGAGCAATTCTAATTGTCTTTAACAACTCAACATGCCTCCTAATTGTCTGTCATGGTCAATAAGCATCCAAGAATACACCTTGAATCTCTATAGCTAGTATGATCTCTGATAGTGTCTGGTTGATGAATCCAAGCCACTCTAGTACATGCATTGCAACCATACAAAAGAGATCAATATGAGTATCTATATCATCATCATATACATGCTTATATATCTATGGATAACTAAGTATATATATAACAATCTAAAAGTGCCATCCTACCTGGATCACCAATCTACTACTCGGGAGTTGCTGGGATGGTCCTAGTTCTCAAGGACCCCAATACCTTTTCTCGTAAGATTGGTTATGTGATTGGCTATGTCCTTGTCTATGAAGTTTGTGGTTATGGGCCTACCAAATGCATGGCCTTCTAATGCCCTAGTGGTGGAATGGTCCAGATGATAGGGACAACCACTAGAGACCACCACTAGAGAGGCTATCCTATATTGTCATCTAGATCTCTCTACCCTTGCTCCTCCTCCCTCTGCTCCCACCTTCTAGTGCTACTATTATGGGCCCTCTTACTGGGTATACTCGGGCTTTAGACCTACTGGTCCTAGGTCTCCCTCGAGGGCATCTATTGAAAAAGTGGGAGAAAGCATTTTGGCCAAGTTGGAGTGACACCATTGTAATGATAATGCACCAAAAGAGTGGCAGTTGAACTCTTCCCTACTCCAACCATCTAAGGTAGAAATCACTCTACTGGTGCACTAATCCTACCCATCTTTGAGCTCTCGGGTTGATAAAGGATCATCGAGAGAGATCTGATACCCTCAAATGAGCAAGCGACGGATCTGATATGCATTCACCAGTGTCTTAGTCATCTGCCTTGTCAAGAGATGAAATGACACAGTGTTTGCATCCCATCTCTCTACGAGTATCATTAGCATCGGGACCTGAAATTAAAACATGACCATTTGATAGATCCATGAGAAACCTACTCGACATAGGTGCCCACGGTGACTTACTGGTAGAGCCTCTGCACGCTCGCATGGTAGAGACAACAAGCACCCGTCGGTGTGCCTACGAACCTCTGGGAACACCTACAAAAATAAAAATTCTACTTTATAACAGTTTACTCTAAAATTCACTTTTCCTTTTGCGGTTCGGACCTAATGACACGTGTGACCTTACTATACCACTGCAGTTGGATACTTTGGATTCTAGCACATCGCTAGGACACATGTGCGTCTAGAGGATACCAACGTAAAAATCATCCTAGGATAAACACAAGAACTGGATGCCCGCATATGCCTAGGATGCATGCGTTGCAGTAATTCCTCCCACTAAAATAAAATGTATGAAATAAACTAAAAGGCTAGGAAATTAGGCCTACCTTATCTAGGGGCTTGTCCTCCTCCACGAAAGTTTGCATCTCCTCAATAGGAGTGGGCCAAAATTATGATTTGCGAGGTACTTTTTTCATAGCTCTATAGAAATCATGAAAATTCTCATCATGAATAGTGAAAATGATCTTTATAGGTCCTACCATTTAGGTATAGAGTCATGATTAATCCAAAATATTGTAGAGAAACAAACATATCTAACATACGAAGAAAGGTTAATTTTTTTTATCATCTACTAATGCAACATATTAGTCTAGCATTACTCATATGCATTAACTATAACATAACATGAATGCATAACAATCTAAGCATAATCATATTCCCAACAACAAAGTACGCAAACAAAATAACATTACACATCTATCAATTCTCTAGGGCATCTCAACATCATTAATTAACTAACATTAACACATAAACACATCCATATACCATGATACCTTTAAATTTATTCCCAATTAAACACAATCTTCTTATGAGAATCATTAACTATCAATGCGTAACCTATCATATTCTCATTAACCACTTAAGTTCATTTTAAAGCACCAATCAAATGTTCCTAATCTCTTTAAAGCATTTATCATCTTATTTCCACACAAACATCACCTAAAGCACATCTAGATCATTTCCATTAAGAACAACCATATAGCCTACATGCTACTCATTTTTATCTTCATTCTAAAGAAAACCTTTAAGAACACACTTCCTAATACCAACATATCCTGTTAACACTTTCACCACCATCATAGATGCACATAGGATAATCTAATAATAATACTTATTCATTTACTTCCCTTTCCAATCTAGAATTACATTCATAATGAATATCTAGCTATAACAAACATAATTCCTCACATCTCATCAAGAACTCAACCTACTATGAGTACTAATGCATGTTCACAAGGTACTAGCTACATAATCATCTTAATCCATTACAGGATCATAATCTCAACTACTATATCATCATTTCCTATTACATAAGAATACATCGTACAAGTACATAGCCCCTTTACATTTACAATGTCATCATGGTACAATATACTATTTCAATACATAGAAATCTACTTCACAACTATCCACATATTGAAGAATCATATAATCCATATGCACGCACACTACCATCCAACGAGGTGTGAGAATTTGCCAAGATCTAGAGTCCAATAGATAGCACATAAGAGAGGATAAAATATGACAAGAATAAATTGTATTCCTATCAATGATGCAAATACTATCAACTAACTGAGTTGATTGATAGAATCAAAATTGCATAAAATGTAAATAAGCTTGTTTATAAAGGCAAAGTCATATGGATATGCGAGCACACAATCATGACATGTGGCTCAATGAGAAACAAGGGTAGGTAGGGGTAGGCAGGAGAAATAATTAAATATTTCACAAGAGGTGGATCACCCACTGAAGGTGGAATGTAACAACAAGATAAGACCACCAAAGGTAGAATTTATCCTACATGCATCATCCCTATGTTTACACTTCCCTAAGTGTCTCATATCCAAACTACTATGAATGCATTATCCTAAGTCAGCTTAAGCAAAGTGTAATAATGAGATAATTTACACCAACACCCCCCCTTAAGTGCAACTTAGGGGAATGTAGACT
This sequence comes from Cryptomeria japonica, assembly GCF_030272615.1. Lineage (NCBI taxonomy): Eukaryota > Viridiplantae > Streptophyta > Pinopsida > Cupressales > Cupressaceae > Cryptomeria > Cryptomeria japonica. The sequence continues at coordinate 73,988,168 of NC_081408.1, read as the reverse complement.
CAAGCTAACAATGCAAGATGGGTCCCGACTACGAGACCATGTTAGGTACCCATGTACAAATGCAAATCAATGCAATGTAATCTCTCACAAATGGAGAAAGAGAGAAAAATCCAATGGCAAAAAATCCACCTGAAAAGAGAGATGAATGAGAAGAACAAAACCTCATGTAAGGAAAAAATCCCCCCTCCCCAAATATTACAAGGTTGGCAATTTATAATTAGTGTGCTTACAATGCTTTTTATCTGATTACAATGCTTCCTAAGGCTCCAATGGCCAAAAATATAAAGTTTTAATACAAGTAAATTTGATAAAAGATTTGAAAAAAATAGCCTTATAGTTGCGTAATATTCTTCAATACCTTTCCAACAACTATTTATTTTTTAAAAACAGAGTTGTGATGTAAAAGATATGACCTATTTAAGGAAAAAAATATAGCTGATTCAACCTAAAATATCTGAAGGAAAAAGGCATAATATTTTAATGAAACTTGTGTGGATAGAAAGTGATCATTTCTATATTTTCATCGAGTACTTGTTTGTGAAAATCCAACACCCGAGACAAAATTTCTGCAACTTTTAAGAAAGGGTGCTGAATTTGCATGTTGGAAAAATGGTTTACTCCCTATTCAAACTTAATTTTTGCAAAAAAATATTAATTTTCTAGGAACAACACCCAGAACCCAGAATTTTTTCGATGTTGGGGAAACAAATTAGAAATATTTTTTTCTTCAAATGAGTGAAAGTTGGAATTATAAAGTCAAAAAAAAAAATAGCTCCAAAAAAATTTACTTTAATTTTTTTAACAGTGTCTTCCAATTTCTGATTATGGTGAAATAAAAGTCACTTTTGACTTTCTCAAGACTTGTGGACACTTTGGAAATGATAAAGACGCTTTAAATATTATAAAAAATTTACAATCACCTAGATCTCACAAGAACACATAGATATAAAACCAAATTTAACTATAAGTTATTTTCCTTTGTATTGTTTTGATTATGCAAGTCACACGAGAATGCACGAGAAGAGAATACTTGGTTTCTAAGGATAATATTAGATATATAATAGTTTCAAATATCTCAAATAAATCAGAAAGTCAATGAGTCATACCAGACAACACGGCTCTGATACCATGTGAGAATTTGCCAAGATCTAGAGTCCAATTCATAACACATAAGAGAGAATAAAATATGACAAGAATAAATGGTGTTCCTATCAATGATGGAAATACTCTCAATTGACTAAGTTGATTGATAGAATCAAAATTACATACAATGTAAATAAGCCTTCTTATAAAGGCAAGGCCATATGGATATGTGAGAACACAATCATGGCATGTGGCTCAATGGGAAATAAGGGTAGGTAGGAAAAATAATAAAATATTCCACACAAGGTGGATCACTCATTGAAGGTGGAATGTAACAAAAAGATAAGACCAAAAAAGGTGGAATTTCTTTTACATGCATCATCCCTATATGCACACTTCCCTATGAGTCTCATATCCAAACTACTATGAATGCATTATCCTATGTCAACAAGTAAAGTGTAATTATGAGACATAATTTACACCAACACGAGGAACATCCCAATGGAAGAAGGCATCAAACCACCCAACCATGCGGAACCATTACGAACCACCCCCATGGTAGGAGATGACATGGGGTTCGAATTCACACTCAAGACCTAAGATGACACCTAACAACCAAGGAACCCACATAGATAAGAATCAAGAACAAAGAATCAAAACACATCACAAGGCAAATCATAAACCAACAAACTCCTAGACGCATAATCAACTACAATTTTTAAGGATCATGTAAACATGTAGGGAAAGAGTGTCATCACATGTAGTCATCATGGCAACCTCTCCTGACATCCATGATACCCATGCAGATTCATCTCAACCTATAAGCAATCAAGGGAATTTGGCCTACTGCTCCAACGGTCTTCCCAAGCTTATCCTAAAACATCCTCCCTAGGACTAAGCATTGGGGCCCAAAAACTATTTATTATCTTGATTAAGTGAATTCCTATTTACCCAAACCCACTAATTATTTAATTAAGGTTATCACTTGAAATTAAATGTAAACTCTCCATGTGGATCCATGATAGGTCTAGACCCTAAACATCCATTACAAGGAATCCTTTTAGAAGCTTATTTCTCATGACCCTGGTCCTACAAATGCAAGAGCCCACTCTTTCTATCCATGGACCAATACCCTAGGGTAAACATAAATTAGAACAACATCATAAAGGCTCAACATCAAAAGAATCCACAAATGACATTGAGTCCTCAACAAGGAAGCACATCCATCATGCTGGAGATAAATCAACATTTATGCACAAGTCTCAATTGTTAAGAACCATAACATTTAACGAGAACCAAAATCAACTATAAAATTATTAATACAACATCAAATGAACTCTTTGAGAATCCAAATCAATCACACAGAGCCTTTGGTAAAACCACAAAATCTGGAAAAGCATTCACACTGAGCAAATTGACATCCTATAGCATTCTGGGGTTATACTTTGGCGCATTTGGGAGATAGTTTAGCTCCCCCTTGACATCCTATAGAATTTTGGGGTTATACTTTAGCATTTTGGGTCTAAACATTAGCGTTTTGGGTGTAGAAAGCAAAAATTAGGGAAAATAAACAATACAAGTGACAAAACTTGCCCAGTTCGCATATAGGCCTGCAAAATTGCTAAATAACTCTCCCAAAAGATGCAAGAGAAAAAAATAGGACTAAACAAACATGAAATTGTATTCATAAGATCATACAAATGAGTTTCAACATCCAAAACTATGCACCTCTCGCACACAAACTTACACCTAACACACCTATATTGCACATAATTTCACCAAACTCACATAACAACATATGGGAATGCCATAGAGAAAAAAGAGATATAATATAGAAATACAAAGGCTCTTGAGAACCCATAAAAAAAACAATAAAGGGAATTCACAATCCATAATAGAATATGCAAAAAAAAATATTCCTGGTTGCAACCAAAATTTCCAATTTGTCATATATATATGTAGTGTCATAAAATTGTGACCCTTATGATTTTGAACCACATTAGGGTCTTCAAATTGGCAAATTGAATCCCCAAGCCTAATTGGAGACCTGAGACTTTCTCATCCTTGAAAACTGCACTTTTTCTGGCCCTCGCATTGCTTAAACCTTCTTCCTGTCTTGACAAAAGGGCAGGACAATGGCGTGACACCACTGTTCCCCCTAGGACAGGTCCATGGTGCCCCTATCCTCCTAGGATAGGGGCGTATCCCTACCCTATCTTAGGGCCCCTCCTTTCAAACTTTTCCTTACACTTTGCACTTTGAGTGGGAAAACCTTCCTTGTTTGGTGTGTGATGAAAAATTAGCCTATTCACCCTAATTGATGAATATATAAGTTACATTTACCTTCCCATTTGCATGAAGTGGGAAGTTCAATTGATCATACATTGAAGCATTCAAGCATCCCTTTCAAGCATTGAGCATCTCAAGTCTCCCTTCAATGCTAGGTGTTGCACTCAAGTCAAGGATTCAACCATTGAAGAGGAAATCCCTTTCAAAATTCAATTCTATACAAGAATTTCTATCACAACCTCACTTGAGGTGAATTACATTTCCGTCTTTCATTTACATTTACTTGCAAGTACTTTCTTTCATCATTTGGTTAATTCTGAAACTAGGGTTTGACCTGAAGGAAAACTCCCAATCCCAACCCCTTTTCCTCTCTTTTTTTGTGTGTAGGTTGCATGTGTGCAGGTGTATTTTCAGATTTGGACTCCATTTGCAGAGGCAGAAAAACCCTCTTCATTTCACCAATCTTTTGGAGGACCATGTGCACTTTCAACACGATCCTGACAAATTTTCCTCAAATTCGTAAGGCAGCTTCATCTCAACATATTATAGCTAGATCTAGGTGCACAACTTCATCTGACATTTCTACATCGATTGCTACTTTTACACTTAGTCTCAAAACACATAATTTAACCATCTTCCATTCTAAAAGAGGGGTTAGCTTGTCATTTCTATCTCATTTAGTCTTCAATCTCTCTCCTTAGAGATTGGATCTAGTGAATTCTTCCCCCCTCTTTTAAATGTGATGTGGATAAAGTGTTTGAAGGGAAATCCACAGTGAAACTTCCATCTCTCTTTGGAGGGAAGGATCTCTTTCCTCTTGCTCTCTCCATCATTCATTTTTTCCCACATTACATTTTGGTGAACCTAACATCTTGCATGCTTTATTCTTGAAGTCATTGCATATTTTTCATGTACAAGTTTAATTTTTCTACAAACTTAGTGGTTAATTCATTCAATACCCTAGTTTTTAAATTTGAAATTGCACTTGTGTTTTGTAAAAATTACTTGCTATTGTCTTAGATCTGAAAATTGCATTATTTGTCAGATTCAATTTCTTCATTATCTTGTTCAATTTGCAAATTGAATTCACAAAATTAAGAGGTTAATTGTCAAAACCCTAATTTTCAAAAATCATCTTGAACTTGTGCAAAAATTGAATTTCCATTTAATTTTCAGATTTGTGACTGTTTTCTGACTTATCCTCTTTACTAAAAATAAAATTTTCAATTTCCCTCCTTTTTCAAAATTCAAAATTTCAAAAATTAAGTGGTTAGGTCCTAAAACCCTAATTTCTAGATTTAATTGGATTTTGTGCAAATTTCAATCAATTTTAGTCAATTTCATTTTTCTAAACATTTTCAAGGTATCTCTATCCATTAGGTTTGACCTTTTTCAAATTTGCAATTCAATTCCTCATTTTTCTCAAAACCCTAATATGGCCCCATTTTCACATTCAAACCTTAATTTCGCCTATCTAGATATCATAAAATCCACCAATTTTGGGGGGTTAGATTTAAAATCATCATAACTTTCATCCTTGAAAATTCGGACCGTGTGCAGTTTCAATACTATCCTCGGATTTTTTTCGTGAAATTTCAAGAGTGTTATGACGGTATTGAAGAGCTTAAATCAAAAAAATTGGGTGAGTTTGTCGATTTTTTTATCAAAATTCAATATTTCAAATTTCAAATTTTTTTAAAAATTTAAGTGATTAATTATAGTCTGCCCTTATTTTAAAAATTCTGATTTTGTCAATTTTAAGATTAAGTGGTATCCCCTTGGCCCTAATTTTAAAATCTTAATTTCCTTTCATCCATCATAAAATTATTTTTTGAAATTGTGTCATTTCTCCTTTCAACAAAGTTAAAATTTTCTAATCATTATTTTCTTAGATTTTGCATTATTCAATTGATATATTGCATGACATTGCTCATATTGTTGATTCCAATGTCATGCCTATAAAGAGTTGTGTTGAAACCCTAGGTTATTCTCAACCTTCAACACAAGTCAATCCTTCTATTCCTTTGACTACTCTTATGATTAGTGTTAATACTTTCACCTCAAACATCATGGCTAAATCAACTCAAAATGTCATTCCTACAACCATTAGTCATGGAGGAAATCCCATGACTAATGGTTGTAGGAATGAGGGGGAAATCCCATGTCATTCATTTAATCCTCCATCTTTACCTATGTCTTCAATGAGTATTCCTATTATCTATCAACCAATCAATGTGACACAAGGGGGCAATTCATTCAACAAATTTATTCCTCCTTTAAGGGTCCCATTTCCACCTCAATCATCACCTATGCTTACTTATCATAATGTCCCACCACCTTATTCTCAATAAATGCCTTCTTTCAATAACATCACACTGTTGGCATTATAACAGACAAGAAGAAGGTTGGCATTTCAATAAGGATATTGAGAAGGTTGTTGATGACTATGGATATAACTAATTAAGGATGATTATTGTCTTAATATTATTATTTTGTCATTGATGTCAAGAAATTGATTTTCTAATTCGGTATGATGTTGCCATATCTTAAGAAGTATGATTTGATGAGTATAAAGATGTTGGTAAAAGACATAGAAAGAATATGATGAATGAGGGGATAAATTATTCAATGGGCAACTATTACTGAGTTAGACAATGATGAGATCATGATGTTTAGATTGTTTTGATATCCTACATATGCTATTGATTGAAAGGTTAATACTATACTATGTTACCGAGCAAAGAACCTAGTCGGTAATGTTAGGGTTTCAAGCAGATCCTAAGCAAATATGAACTAACAATTATATGCAGATTTAAATACAAAAGATAAAGAAATAAAATAGGACACAGATAACACAGAGATTTAACATGGTTCACCCAGAATGGGTTACATCCACCATACATAGTTGTCCAATCTTTCTTATTATCTAGCAAAAATAGTACATCAACCTTACAATGCCTTAAGCATCCCAGCCGCTTATAACATGCATTTTTAGGGCAACAAACAAAGTCAGCCTTTTTAGGGTTTTATTATGATGTCGGTTTTCATCAATGAAAAAGGGCAAAAAAAATTTTCTCAGGGGCTACTGCCCCCGGACCCTGGCAAGGATACATGCTGAGTGTACAGTACTTTGCTGATCAGGCACCACATTTCAACAATCTCCCACTTGGAGACTGATCAGGCTCCACACCGAGCAATCTCCCACTTGGAGACTGATACTACACGACACCACTGTACATGCAACATCCGTTGGATAAAACACTAGGACTTGACTGGTATAAATTCCATAATTATCAATCAAGAAGACCAATAGAAACTGATGAAGAAATCAGCTTCTCCTGTGGAACTGCCTTTGTGAACATATCGGCAGGATTCTCACTTGTGTGAATCTTCTCAAGCTGTAACTAACCCTCCTCCAAAACAGTCAAGATGAAGTGGTACCTGAGCTGAATGTGCTTTGTCCTTGAATGAAAAGAAGAGTTCTTTACAAGATGAATGGCACTCTGGCTATCAGTATACAATGGGCTATCCTCTTGTGTCTGACCCAATTCCTTCAGAAAAAATTGCAACCAAATCATCTCCTTATTGGCTTCTGTAGCAACAACATACTCAGCTTCAGTGGTTGAAAGTGCAACAACCTTTTGCAGCCTAGAAACCCAACTGACTGCAGTTCCCCCTATAGTAAAAACATACCCTGTAGTACTCCTCCATGAATCAATATCACCCGCCAGATTAGAGTCAACAAATCCACTTAGAGCAGCATTAGATCCTTTGAAACATAATGCCTTCATAGTAGTTCCTTTCAAATACCGAAGAATCCATTTCATAGCATTCCAATGTTCCATACCTGGATTACTCATAAACCTGCTCACAACTCCCATTGCATGTGCAATATCTGGCCTTGTGCATACCATTGCATACATCAGACTACCAATAGCTGATGAATATGAGATGTTAGACATTTTATTAACCTCTTCCTATGCCTTTGGGCACATCTCCTTAGTCAATTTGAAATGACTAGCCAAAGGTGTACTAACTGCTTTTGCATCCTGCATGTTAAATCTTTTCAACACCTTCTTTATATACTCACTTTGGGACAAATTCAAGGTTCTATTTTTCCTGTCCCATGTAATCCTAATACTGAGAATTTTCTTAGCTGCACCCAAATCCTTCATAGCAAATGACCTGTCTAATTTCTGTTTAAGATCATTTATATGTTGCATGTTAGACCCAACAATAAGCATGTCATCAACATAAAGCAATAGGATAATATAATTGTCATTATCAAATCTCTTGAAATATACACAATGATCAAAATGACATCTATGATAACCATGTTCAGCCATGAAACTATCAAATTTTAAATACCATTGTCGGGGTGCTTGCTTTAGGCCATACAGACTTTTCTTCAACTAGCACACCAAGTTCTCCTTTCCTTTGACCTTATATCCCTATGGTTGCAACATGTACATTTCCTCCTCCAAATATCCATGGAGAAAAGCTGTTTTGACATCTAATTGTTTAAGATGTAAATCATCTGCGCCCACAAGACTAAGTACAGTTCTAATTGAAGTCATTTTTACAACTGGAGAAAATATTTCATCATAATCTATACCCTTTTTCTATGTAAAATCTTTTACCACAAGTCTAGCCTTATATCTTTTCTGACCTCCTTCCTCCTCCTTCAGCTGATAAACCCATTTGTTAGGCAAGGCTCTTTTTTCTAAGGTAAAGGGACTAAGTACCAAGTCTTATTTTTCATCAAGGAGTCCATCTCCTCTTTCATGCCTAGTTGCCACTATTGTTTGGCATCCACCTGCATTGCTTCTTCATATTCTTCTAGTTCACCAGAATCTATTAATAAAATAGAATACAAAGAAGGAGAAAATCTTTCAGGGGGTCTACTTGTCCTCGTAGAATGTCTAACACTTGCAGGAGTTTGTGGGACAATCTGTTGTTGCTAAGCATCAGGTACCTGTGGCATTTCATTTTCAGGAATCTCATCCAACACCACATATTCTTGTTTGTCCTATTCATGCTTCTTTACCTGCATATGTTCTTTATACATAACCTTCTCATTGAATATAACATCTCTACTTCTAATTATTTTCTTATTTTCAAAATCCCATAACCGATAGCCATATTCATCTATCTCATATCCAATGAAGGTACATATCTGAGATTTAGCATCAAGCTTGGTTCTGTTTTCTTTATCAACATGGACAAAATCTTCGCAACCAAAAGTTTTTAGAAAAGAATAATTTACCTTTTTACCAGTCCATGCCTCCTCTGGAATACCACCATCCAAAGGGGTTGAAGGTCCTCTATTTATCAAATAGACAGCAGTATGTACAACATCTGCCCAAAAATGTAAGGGCAATCCAGCATGCAATCTCATGCTCCTCGCACGTTCCATGATGGTCCTATTCATTCTCTCTGACACACCATTTTCCTGTGCAGTTCTTGGAACTGTCTTCTGCTTTCGAATCCCATTTAAGGAATAGTAATCTTCAAATGATTTGCTGTAATACTCACCTCCATTATCCGATCTGAGACACTTCAACTTTTTTCCTGTCTCATTCTCAACCAAAGCTTTCCATTTCTTAAAAGTTTCAAAAACATCTGATTTTTGTTTTAGAAAAATATACCCATGTTTTTCTGGTTGAGTCATCAATAAAAACAACATAATAACAAGAACCACCAAGAGATGATACCTGAGCCGGTCCCCATACATCTGAATATACAAGCTCTAACTTCTCACTCTTCTTCTCTTTCCCAACCTTGAGAAATCTGACTCTTTTCTATTTACCATAAACACAGTTTTCATAGAACTCTAAACCAATCTTCTTTAGTCCTGGCAATAGATTTTTGGAGTGAAGGATTTTCATCCCTTTCTCACTCATGTGCCCAAGCCTATGGTGCCACATTATTGAATCTATTCTTGCAACATTTATTGTTGTTGTCCCTGTAGTAACTTTATCTGTAGCAGCTAAGGTAGAGTAAGTGTTACCAGTACACAGATATAATGTGCCTACCTTCACACCTTTAGCTACTACTAATGATCCTTTAGTGACCTTCCACATACTGTCTAAGAAGGTAACTATGCAACCTTCACTACCTAGTTGCCCTGCAGAAATTAAATTTCTTCTTAAATTAGGAACATGTGTTACCTCCTACAGAAACCAATCATTACCATTCTGCAACTTGATCTTTATCTTTCCTTTTCCAACAGTTTGATAGGGTTCATCATCACCCAAATATACCTGTCCAAAATCACCTTGAACATAATCTAGAAAATATTTTCTATGGGGTGTAGCATGAAATGAAGCCCCAGAATCTATTACCCAGGAATCATTAACATTATCCAAACATAAGATTAAAGCATCTTGTAAAGTATTACTTGCAATATTAGCTTCCTTACTATCATTTTCATTTTTGTCTCCTTCTTTGTTTTTCTGAGACCAACAGTCTTTCTTTAGATGACCAGGCTTTCTGCAGTACCAGCAATCTTTCTTTCCTCTAGATTGAGAGCGTCCTTTCTTTGACTTCCCTCGTGACTTCTCATTCCCAAGGCCTTTTCCTCTTTCCTTTGATCTTCCTTTGTTCTCCACATTCAAAACACTACCCGATGATGTTGAAGTCTCACCTGTACTTTTCCTTCGCATTTCCTCACTTAGGATAACACCAACAATATCATCAAATACCAAAGTATTTTTACCAGAGACAGAGTTACTTACAGCCATAACCAAGCTATTCCAGCTTTCTGGCAAAGAACATAAAATCAAGAGAGCCCTAACCTCTTCTGCAAAGGTAATTTTTACCGAAGACAATTGACTGGTAATTGTATTAAATTCATATAAGTGCTCCACTATAGATCCTCCCTCACTCATTTTCAAATTAAACAAATGCTTCATAAGAAATACCTTATTCAAAGCTGAGGGTTTCTGATACAACTTAGCCAATGTTGCCATCAAATCTATAGTCATTTTTTCTTCTGTTATATTGAATGCTGCAGATGATGCAAGACACAATCGAATGGATCCCAGTGCCTTTCTATCTAAAATGTCCCACTCTTCATCTGATATTGTGGTCGGTTTCTTTGCCTTTCCTTCCAATGGCTGCCACAAATCCTTTTGATACAAGTAATCCTCCATCTGCATTTTCCATAAATGATAATTCTGGCCGTTAAATTTTTCGACCTTAAATTTGGAATCCTCCATTGCTCCCACTCAAATCTAAAAGTCCTGCCAATTTACAGAAAACATCGCTCTAATACCAATTGTTAGGGTTTCAAGTAGATCCTAAGCAAATATGAACTAACAATTATATGTAGATTTAAATACAAAAGATAAAGAAATAAAATAAGACACAGATAACAAAGAGATTTAATGTGGTTCACCCAGAATGGGTTATGTCCAGCATACATAGCCGTCCAATCTTTCTTATTATCTAGCAAAAACAGTACATCAACCTTACAATGCCTTAAGCATCCCAACCGCTTATAACATGCATTTTTAGGGAAACAAACAAAGTCGGCCTTTTTAGGCTTTTATTACAATGTTGGTTTTCATCAATGAAAAATGGCAAAAAAAAATTTCTTGGGGGCTACCGCCCCCGAACCCCTGCTTTTCTCGGGGGCTGCTGCCCCCGAACCCCGGCAAGGATACATGCTGAGTGTACAGTACTTTGCTGATTAGTCACCACATTTCAACAGATAAACCCTAAGGAACCTAGTCGGTAAACCCTAAGGTTATCACTATTAGTTAATGAAGGTAGAATGTCTACCAAGTGAAGTTTAGTGTTTACCGAGTTACAATCGAGCTATAATAGAATGCATTAAATGTTTACATGTGATATTCAATGAAGGAAGCTAACAAGCTGGAGTGAATTAAATGATTGGTAAGCCATGTATGAAGATTGTTAAAGAATCTATGGTAAAGAAAGATCGACAGGAAGATCTACAGCTCAGATTGAGCCGCAATACCCTAACACAAGTTCCAAGGTGAAAATGCAAGTTCCAAGGTGGGGTAAAACATTTCCAGATCGAAGGATACATTGAACCTGGACAAGATTGAAGATCTAATGGCTATGATTGATCATGGGAAATGTGATCAAGGAGATTAAGCAGTTAGAAGATTGTTTATAAATAGGAAATTGTTGATAAACAATGTATGCGGGCAAGTGTATGCACAGGGATGCTACATAGTGATTACCGAGCATAGAAGCTTGAAGACCTATTAGAATAATAGAGTATAGAAGCCCAACAAATAGACAAGATTAGTTCTATGTCTAAATTGTATTGAACAAATAGGAATCTACTTTAGCATTTTTAGATGTGAAGTTGCAGACATATTTTTATTACTGTTAATTTGAGAAGTAGCAGAAAATCTCTTAATCGAATGGACTTAACAGTCTTATATGTAAATCCTCTAGCAAGGTGACATTCTTATTTGATTGTTTGAAATCCTTTAACAAGGTCACTTCTAACAAGGTGAAGATCCTAACAAATCTAAGGGAAATCCCTTAACTGGGTCACATCTAGCAATGTGTTTGTAATGTTTAATATGATTTGCTTTTAACCGAGCATACTCTAGATGAGTATATTTCTTAGTGGGTCCAGAATCCCATAGTGGTTTTTCCCTATTTGGGTTTCCACATTAAATCTAGTGTTATGAGGTTTATATTGTTCATATGCTTTTAAGTTTGCATGTTTGACAATTTTGGTTATATGATTTATATATATGTTACCAAGGTTGAATCTGATGTTTTTATGGATGATTAAGTTTGTATGATTCAACCCCCTCCTCTCATCTTGTTGGCTATTGGATCTGTACTTACATTAAGTATCAGAACTATCACACACCACCATCTCAATCAACCATTTCTAACATCAATTCTTTTATCGAAGCAACCCTCAAACTATGTCATCCTTACAACAACAAATTGCTTCCATCAGTAAATAAGGTGTTAAAGAAAAAGTGACTGATTTCATTGGTAGATATAAGCATTTGTGTGCTCAAATTTATTTTCATGTACCTGATAATGATATTCAAAGAATCTTCATTTCTAATTTACAAAAGGATATTAGGGAAAAGATTCTCTTGTCTAAGTTCACTTCCTTTCTGTAGTTGTGCGCAACACTCCACAATTATCAACTGGTTGTGAGTCAAATGGAGCAATCTACTCCTATGGCTCTGAGTGATAAGGGGGAGAATGTTCAACAACCATTTGTGAAGTTCAAACCAACAAAAAGGTTCATCAAGTTTAATGATACAATCAACAATAGCAATGTTAATTCTACAATAGGTGTGCCTCCTATTTCTATTTTTTTCAAAAGAGAGACAATTTATTCCTTTGAATGAATCTTTACATAATGTAATAGTGGGAAAATGGTGAATGATAGATCAAGAATGAAACTACCCTTTCCCTCAAAGAGAGATGAGAGCTTCGCTATTGATTGCCATTCAAGAACTTTTCACCATGTTACATTAGGAAAAGGAGAGGATAATTCACTAGATTAAATCTCTCCACATGAAGATGGTAGATTGAATTCTGAATGAATTGGGAATGCTAAGTTGATCCCATCTTCCTTTTTTGAAACAGAAAGGAAATTGATTGAATTATGTAGTGCAAAAGTGACAAAGAATTGATTATAACTTGAGATTGGAATATAGGATGAAGTTGTGCACTTGGATCTGGCAGTAAAATGTCGAGATGAAGTTACCCTATGACTTTGAGGAAAAGTTGCCTAGACCGTGGCGGGAATGTACACGATCCTCCAAAAAAATCGAGAAATGAAAAGGGTTTTTCCACTTCTGCAAATGAAGCTCGAATCCAAAAGTACAGCTGCACACCTGCAACCTAAACACATAAAAGAGAGGAAAATGGGTTGGGATTGGGGGTTTGCCTTTATGTCAAACCCCAATTTTGGAATTAACCAGGTAATGAAAGAAATTTCTTGCAAGTAGATGTAAAAGAAAGACTGAATTGTGAATCACCTCAAGGGAGGTTGTGATAGTAATGTTGATAGAAGTGCTTGTGTGGAATTGAATGCTGAAATCAATCTCCTCTTCAATGGTTGAATCCTTGACTTGAATGCAACACCTAGACTTGAAGGAAGACTTGAGAATACTTAATGCTGGAAAAGAATGCTTGAATGGTTGAATTCTCTTGAATGTTTGATCGCTTGTGAATTTGACACCCATCCAACTTATTCCACTTATGCTAATGAGAGGATGAATTCCCCTTAAATACATGCTAGTGGATCTGATTTTCATCATGGGTCAATATCGGGGGAGTTTCCCACCCGAGGCACAACCAACAATGCAACCCTAGGAAGGGTCTTGCCCTTGAATAAGGTAGTCACAGGGGCGGCAGGCCCCTGTCCAAGGGGGGATAGTGGTGCCACTCTCTTGTCCTACCCCTTTCTCCAGGGCAGAATGTGGACAGGGTAATTCAGACGCAAATAAATAAGTTATTTTCGCAAGCTGAGCAATCTCAGGTCTTCGATCAGGCTAGAGGATTCGAACTCACATGCATGAGGACCCTAATGCAGTAAAAACTTGTTAGGGTTGCAATTTTATGACCCTACATTTAGCCCCCACTTTAGCGGGAGTATTAGCGTACACTAATACTATCAGTAAATTTCGAGGAAACAAGATTGAAAGATTTTTACCACGTCAAGGAGGAAAGATGCACCAAGGCCCCAGTAGACTTAGGATCTTACGACTTGGATTGACAAAGTAAAAGGGAAGATTGAGAAGGGGAGAACCATGATTGCAACTAGAAAATTTCCCTTCACTATGAGTCATGAAAGCTAGGATACAAAAGATTACCAAACAAAACAAAGTTCACTAGGTAATTCTAAGTATCACAAGAAGGAAAATATGAGTAGAGTGTATGCCCCCACATTAAAGAGATTGCCCGCATCTTATTGGGAGCAATTTCTATAAGGTAGGATACACCCAAGAGAGATAAGGAAGGAAGGGAGCACGTTATCGCAAGGATTTAGCCCCCAATCAAGGAATAAACCCAAGGATAATGAACATGAAACACGAGGTAGTGTCACTTTTCTCGGGACCAATATGATGTATGATAACTCATGTATATCATGTATGTATATGCATATAATAATCTTCATTCCTCAAAGGACACTAACTTAGAAGAAAGGGAAGAGAGGATGTCTTTTGAGTCAACATAAAAGAGACCAAGAAAAGATCTCACTGATTTGCTTTGTCCCCAAGTAGACATTAAGGAAACAATAGTAGAACATGAATACGCATAGAAGAATGGTCACAAAAGAGAAAGAAAGGAGAGAGATAAGGATTTGCAATGCTAATATTGCTAATCTAGCACGACATCCGCCTCCCGATCTTGCTAATCATTATTTCAGGAAGGCGAGAAACATGCCAGAGGAGCAATATCAAGCACATCAGATGGAGCTATCACAAGATCCAAACAAGGACTATGCTCATGTTGTAAGTCACTTTGTTGGATTCTAGGAGCTAGGATTAGGGTTTGTGAAAACTCATCTGATAAATGTTTGTCCACATCAACATACTCATACTCACTATCAGAAGCATTAGGAGTTGTATTACCATTATGAATAACAACTTCACCCATTTCTTCATCAAAATTTAGAGAAAGAGGAGCAAGAACATGAATAGGAGTAAAAACATCACATCTTTTATGCAATTTATGATTTGGAGATATAGGTTGATCACCTTTCTTAGGAGAAAAGGGAATCATCTCAACTGTTGGAGTTTGAGGAGATTAAGTATTTTGAGGGATAGCTTCATGAGCTCAAACACAGCATCTTCATCAGCATTCTGTTGCACAACAATTCTATCGAGTTCTAGTGGAAAGCTGAGGAGGAGGAGGAAAACTTGAAAAAGTAGGAATTTTTCTCTCCTTGATAATGGAAGGTTTAGGTTGAGGTCTTTTTGGTTGAACAATAGGAGAAGCAAGCCTCTTCTCTCGATGAGACCGAGGAAGTGGAATTGCGCCATAGAAAGGAGGAATATTAGGTGTAGGAAGGAGACCAAGTCCATCATGAGGAGGAGGTATAGGTCTAACCTTAGGAAGCATATTGTTGTTCTCCTTAAGAGAAGGTAAAGTCACATCCATAGGTCTAGGAGGACGATCTTCCTTAGGAGGGATATTAGTTCTATCCATGAGGGGAAGAACCACATCTTGAAGAATAATAGGGATGTCAAGTGTTGGTGATCTAGGTTGACTTAAGGATAATATCATATCATTCTTCTATTTTTTATAAGATTGAAAAAGAGCATCACTCCTTGATGGAAGAGATTGAAATTGTTTAGGCCAAAGAGATCAATAGGAACACCAGCACTTCTTTCAGATGGATAAAAGAAGCTATGGTTCACGGTTATGATTTATCCACTGTGAGGAAATTTAAGAAACTTGTGGATTGGAGAAGAAATAGCCTTCATGGAAGATAGCCAAGGATACCCCAAGTTCACAGAATTGCTCAGAACAAGGTATGATAACAAAGTCAACATCCAAGGATTTAGTATGAACCTCAATACGAAGGATGATAGAACAAATGGTAGGACAAGAGAAGCCATCAAATAACTTCACAACCACATTAGAAGCATCATAGAATGGTTTATTTAATCATTAAGTGAAAAGATACTCTTCAGTTATGACATTAACTATGCAAGAGGGATCAATAAGGGTATGACAACAAGGGATATCCTTAACCTTTGCACCTATGTTTAAAGTACCATCAGGTGCTCTAATGATCTCACTAGGGTAAAATGTAATAGAAGGATCCTTACCAAATCATGTGTTTCTACCATATTAACCAATTTTTGAGCCATAGAAGTGAATTCTTTAGAAGATAGAGAATTAGGCACAATCTCAATAATGCTAGAGGTATGAGATGGAAAGGGATGAATAAAAATCTTAAGATTTTGATTAGGAGGAGCTACTGATTTATTCCCTTTATCAGTCACACCTACCATAGATATAGTATTATTATCAATCAATTCTTGAACCTTTTGTTTTAATGCAAAATATATTTCAGTATCATGACTAGATTGCTGATGAAATTGGCAAAAGGAATTGTTATCAAAATAAGGAGATACAAGTTTGGAAGGATCAATTTTTTTTATAGGAGTAAGTTTGATAACATCTCTGTGCAATAACTGAAACCTAATACTATGTAAATATGCATTCAAAGGAGTAAATTATCTTTCTCTTTCAAAAAATTTAGAATTAGAAGGCACACCTACTATAGCATTCACATGCTGGTTGTTAATTGGATTATTGAACTTGATGAATCTTTTTGTTGGTTTGAACTTCACAAAATGGTTGTTGAACAGTCTCCCCCTTATCACTAAGAGCCATTGGAGTGGATTGCATTATTTGAATCACAACCACTTGATAATTATGGAGTGTTGCACACAATTGCAGAAAGGAAGTAAACTCAGACAAAAGAAGCTTTTCCCTAATATCTTTTTGTAAATTAAAAATAAAAATTATTTGAATATCATTAATAGGTAAATGAAAATAAATTTGAGCACACAAATTCTTATATCTACCAATGAAATCAGTCACTTTCTCTTTAACACCTTGTTTACAATGCATTAAATCAGTCAAAGTGATTTTAGGACCAATGTTGTTTCGAAATTGTTGGATGAAAGCATTTGCTAGTTGTTGAAAGGAAGTGATAGAAGAAGAAGGAAAAGAGAAATACCATTGTAAATCCTTATCTCTTAGCATTCTTGTAAACAATTTTGCAAGCAATCATTGATCATAAAAAGAATCAGTACACAAGGTTTGAAATGTTTTGACATGCGTAAGAGGATCACCTTTTCCATTATAGAGTTCCAATTGAGGGATCTCAACATGTTAGGTAGCATGACTTGAACAATATCAAGAGAAAGTGGGCTCGCAACATCAAAGATGGGCACACTAAATTTGGATTGATTCATGGAAGCAATATATTGTTGTAAGGAAGACACAGTTTGAGCAAGATTGTTGGTTGTCATTTCGGTAGAAGAATTGATGTTAGACATAGGTGATTGAGAAGTTGGTGTGATGTTATTTAAAAAAGGCATGGACTGAGAATAAGGTGGTGGGACATTATGATAAGTAGGCATGCATGATGATTGGGTAGGAAAAGGGACACTTAAAGGAGGAATAAAGTTATTGAAGGAATTTCCCCCTTGTTGCACACTAATTGGTTGAGGAATAGTAGGAATACTTATGGAAGACATACGTAATGATGGAGGATTAAATTAAGAAGAGGGATTTCCCCCATGACCCATGGTTGTAGGAATGACATTTTGAGTTGAAGTAGCCATGATGTTGGATGTGAAAGTAGGAATACTAGTCAATGAGTAGATGAAGGAATAGAAGAATTGACTTGTGTTGAAGGTTGTGAATAACCTAGGGTTTTGGCACAACTCTTGATAGGCATTTATTAGAATCAACAATATGTGCAATGTCATGCAATATATCAATTCCATTCTTATCACATTGAAGCATGCATTTAAGACCTTCGAATAAAGGAAGAGCTTCACTATTAGGGTATTCTTGGGACATCCATTGTTGAAAGCTATCAAATTGATTGTCCAATGTGGAAAGTTGATCTAAAGAAATGCTAGTTAAAGCTTCTTCTTCATCATGGGATCCATCAATGGGGTGAATAGGAACATGATTAGGATGGGAAGAATTAGCATGATCCTTATTAAAGAAGTCTCCCAGATTAGGCTCCATCTCCTTGGTAATTAAACCTTGGGAAGCCTTAATTCTAATGCTTCGTCTAACAAGGATAGGATAGGTAGGACTAATAGTTGTAAAACTCATGCACTAGAGGGAAAATTGAAATTATAAATTTTGGAACAAAGCTTACAAAATTGATTAATACAAAATTTAAGAAAATAATGATTACACAATTTGAACTTTGTTGGAGGAAGAGGATGCCACAATTTCCAAAAATGAAAGGAAATTAGAATTTCAAAATTAGGGCCAAGGGAATACCACTTAATTTTAAAATCAGAATTTTTAAAATCAGGGCAGACTATAATTAACCTCTTAATTTTAAAAAATTTCTTGAAATTTAAAATGTTGAATTTTGAAGGTATGTCCCAATTCTAAAGGGATCAAAAATCGATAAAATAAGCCAATCTTCTGGAATTAGGCTATTAAATATAGTCATAACAGTCTCCCGAAATTTCAACAAAAAAATCGAGGACCGTGGCGGGAACGCACATGGTCTGACCAACATTTTTCAAAATTTTCAAGGATGGATATTACGATGATTTTAAAGCTAACCCTAAAAAATTGGCAGATTTTACGATCTCTAGATGGGCAAGATAAAGGTGCAAATGTGAAAATAGGAACCTATTAGGGTTTTGAAGAAAAAAAGGAATTGAATTGCAATTTTGAAAAGGGTCAAACCTAATGGATAGGGACACCTTGGAAATATTTAGAAATGTCAATGTAAATGAAATTGATTTGAAATTCACCAAAAATCCAATTAATTTTAAAAATTAGGGTTTGATGACCTAACCACTTAATTTTGAAATTTGAATTTAGTAAAAAGGGGGGAAATTGAAAATTTGAATTGTAGGATTGAAGTGAAATTTAAGAACAATCAAAAATCTTAAAAATTAAATGAAAATCCAATTTTTACACAAGTTCAAAATGATTTTTGAAAATTAGGGTTTAAACAAGTAACCTCTTAATTTTATAAATTTTAATTGCAAATTGAACAAGACAATGGGGAAATTGAATAAATTTCAGATTTAAGATAACCACTAGCAATTTTTACAAATTACAAGCTCAACTTTAATTAAAAACTAGTGTTTTTAATGATTTAACCACTAAGTTTACAGAAATTTGAAACTTGTAAATGAAAAATATGCAATTTTGTTCTAAGGAAAGCATGAAAGATGTTAGCATCACCAAAATGCAATAGTGGGAAAATGGCGAATAATTGATCAATAAGGAAACTACCCTTTCCCTAAAAGAGAGATGAGAGCTTTTCTATTGATTACCATTCAAGCACTTTTCACCATGTTACATTAGGAAAAGGAGAGGATAATTCACTAGATTCAATCTCTCCACCAATTCTGAATGAATTGGTAATGCTAAGTTGATCCCCTCTTCCTTGTTTAAAATGGAAAGGAAATTGATTATAATTTGATATCAAAATATAGGATGAAGTTGTGCACTTGGATCTCGTAGTAAAATGTTGAGACGAAGTTTCCCTACAAATTTGAGGAAAAGTTGCTTGGACCGTGGTGGGAATGTACACGCTCCTCTGAAAAATGTGCGAAATGAAAAGGGTTTTTCCGCCTCTGCAAATGAAGACCGAATCTAAAAGTACAGTTGTGCACCTACAACCTATAGATAGAAAAGAGAGGAAAATGGGTTGGGATTGGAGGTTTCCCTTTAGGTCAAACCCCAGTTTTGGAATTAACCAAGTAATGAAAGAAAGTTCTTGCAAGTAGATGTAAATGAAAGACAGAATTGTAAATCACCTCAAGGCAGGTTGTGATAGCAATGTTGATAGAAGTGCTTGTGTGGAATTGAATGTTGAAATCAATCTCCTCTTCAATAGTTGAATCTTTGACTTGGATGCAACACCTAGACTTGGAGGGAGACTTGAGAATGCTCAATGCTGGAAAAGAATGCTTTAATTCTCTTGAATGCTTGATCACTTGTGAATTTCACACTCATCCAATTTATTCCACTTATGCAAATGAGAGGATGAATGCCCTTTAAATACATGTTAGTGGATCTGATTTTCATCATGGGCCGATATAGGGGGTGTTTCGCGCTCGAGGCACAACCAACAATGTAGCCCTATGAAGGGTCCTACCCCAAAATAGGGCAGGAACAGGGGTGCCACACCCCTGTCCTAGGAGGACAAGGGCACCATGCCACTATCCAAGGAGGGATAGTGGTGCCACACCATTTTCCTACCCCTTTTTCCAAGATAGAGTGTGGATGGGGTGATGCAGAGGCCAAAAAAGAAATTGTTTTTGCAAGTTGAGCAATCTTCAGTCTCCGATCAGGATAGAGGATTTGAACTCGCATGCGTGAGGACCCTAATGTAGTATAAAATGGTTGGGGTCACAATATTATGACACTACACATAGTATTATGTCTCAGTTGTTATAAATAAATGTTATTAAACTTCCTCCTATAAAACCAATTGATCCTTCTAAACTTGCATCCCCTTATTTTGATAACAATTCCTTTTGTCAATTTCGTCATCAGCCTAGCTATGATACTGAGAAATGTTTTGCATTGAAAAGTAAGATTCAAGATTTGATTGATAATAATACTATATATGTTGCCAATGTGAATGATAAGGGAAATAAATCAGTAGCTCCTCCTCTAACGTGATTGAGACTGAACATACCTCATTTTCTCTTAATGACTTCATCTCCACAGCTCCGAATTTGGTGAACATGGTAGAGAAACAAGAGACACCTCAGGATCCTTGTATTACATTTGACCTTAGTGAGACCATTACAACACCCGATGGCCCTTTATAGATAGTTGCGAAGGTTAAGGATATACCTTGCCATGGTGCTCTTTTTGATCCCTCTTGCATGGTTAATGTCATCACTGAGGAGTATATTTTCACTTTACGATTGCATAAACCAATTTATGATGATTGTAATGCAGTTGTGAATTTATTAGATGGATTCTCTTGTCCTACCATTGGTTTTATAACCCTTCCTGTTGAAGTTCACACTAAATCTATGCATGTCAACTTTGTTATCATTCCTTCTTCCGAGCAATTTTGTGTGAAGTTAGGCTATCCTTGGCTATCTTTCATGAAGGCTGTTTCTTCTCCAATCCATAAGTGTTTGAAATTTACCCATAATGGAGAAATCATAACCATTAACCATAGCTTATTTCGACCATCCGAAAGAAGCCCTAGTATTCCTATTGATTTCTTTTGGCCTAAAAAATTTCAATCTCTTCCACCAAGGAGCGATGCCCTTTTTCAATCTTATCAAAAATGGAAGAAAGATATAATCTTATCCTTAAGTCAACCTATATCCCCAACAATTGACATTCCTATCATTCTTGAAGATAAAGTTCTTCCCCTAATGGATAGAACTAATCTTCCTCCTAAGGAAGATCCTCAACCTATTCCTATGGATGTAACTATGCCTTCCCCTAAGAAGAAGAATGTTTCTCCTAAGGTTATACTTGTACCTCCTCCCCATGATGGACCTGGTCTCCTTCCTGCTCCCAACATCCCTCCTTTATATGGCATAGTTCCACCTCCTTTCTCTAATAGAGAGAAGAGGCTTGCCTCTCCTCTTGTTCAACCTAAATGACCTCAACCTAAACCTTCACTTATCAAAGAGGATAATATTCCTCCTTCAAAAATTATTCCTACTTATCAGCCTTCTGTGAAGAATCGATAGAATCATTTTGTGAGAGACCACTGACGAAGATGTCGTGCTCGATCTCGTGAAGTTGTTCCTCGAAATATTCAATCTCCTAGAACTCCAACAGTTGACATGATTCCCTTTTCTCCTAAACAAGATGTTGAACCTAAATCTCCAAATCGTAAATAGCAAAATACATGTGATGGTTTTACTTCTATTCATGTGAGATCTCCTTTTTCTATAAATCTTTATGAGGAAATAGGTGAAAATGTTATTCATGATGGCAATACAACTCCTAATACTTCTAATAGTGACTTTGAATATGTCGATGTTGACAAGAATTTATCAGTTGAATGTTCAAAAGCCCTAATCCTAGCTCCTAGAGTCAAACAAAGTAACTAAACACATGAGCATAGTCCTTGTTTGGATCCTGTGACATCTCCATCTGTTGTGCTCGATGTCACTCCTCTAGTATGTTGCTTGCCTTCCTGAAATAGTGATCAGAAATATCGAGAGGTGGATGGTGTGCTAGATTAGCAACATTAGCACCATAGATCTTCTCCCTTTCTCCTCTCTCGCTCTTTTGTGACTATTCCTCTATGTGTATCCCAGTTCTTCTATTTTTCCCTTAATTTCTATTTGAGGATGATGCAAAGAATTGAGATCTCTTTTGGTCTCTTTCATGTTGACTCAAAAGACTTTTGTGTTCCTTTTTTTTTCTAAGTAGGTTTTCATTGTTTGGGGAATGACAATTATTATATGTGTATACATATATAATATACATGAGTTATTATATAGGATATTGACCCCGAGGAAGGAGAAACTACCTCGTTTTTTATGTTCATTATCCTTAGGTTTATTCCTTGATTGGGGGCTAAATCCTCGTGATAATGTGCTCCCTCTCTTTTCTCTCTAGTGTATCCCACCTTAAAATAAATTGTTCCCGATAAGGCATGTGTCATCTCTTTATCATGGAGGCATACACTCCACTCATATTTTCCTTCTTGATACTTAAAGTTACTTAATGAATTTGGTTGTGCTTCATAATTTTGGTATCCTTTCTTTTCATGACTCATAGTGACAGGAAAATTGCTACTTGTAGTCATGGTTTTCCCTTCTTGGTCTTCCCTTTTACTTTTTCAATTGGATTCGTAAGATCCTTGGTCCACTAGGGGCTTGGTGCATCTTGCCTCCTTGAGGTGGTAGAAGTCTTTCAATCTTATTTCCTTGTACTTTACCAGCAGTATGGGAGTATGCTTATACTCCCACTAAAGTGAGAGCTAAATGTAGTGTCATAAAATTACAACCATATTAGGGTCTTCACATTAGCGAATCAAATCCACAAGCCTCATCGTAGATGCGAGACTTGCTCATCCTTGAAAATTGCACTTTTTCTACCCCTGACATTGCTTGAACATGTTTCTTGTCCTAAGAAAAGAGAAGGACAGGGGTGTGGCAACCCTATCCCCTTTAGGATAGGGGTGTGGCACCCTTATCCTTTCCCTATCTTAGGGCCCCTCCTTTCAAACTTTTCCTTGGAATTTACACTTTGAGCGGGAAAACCTTCCTTGTGTTATCCTGTGACAAAAAATCATCCTATTAACCCTAATTGACAAATATGTAAGTTGCATTTACCTTCCCATTCGCATGAAGTGGGAAGTTCAATTGATCTGACGTTCAAACATTCAAGCATTCAAGAGCATTCAACCATTCAAGCATCCCTTTCAAGCATTGAGCATCTCAAGTCTCCCTTCAAGGCTAGGTGTTGCACTCAAGTCAAGGATTCACCCATTGAAGAGGAGATCCCTTTCAAAATTCAATTCCATACAATAATTTCTATCAAAACCTCCCTTGGAGTGAATTAGATTTGAGTCTTTCATTTACATTTACTTGCAACTGCTTTCTTTCATCATTTGCTTAATTCCGAAACTGGGGTTTGACCTAAAGACAAACCCCTAATCCCAGCCCCTTTTCCTCTCTTTTCTATGTGTAGGTTGCAAGTGCACAAATATATTTTCAGATTTGGACTCCATTTGCAGAGGTGGAAAAACCCTTTTTGTTTTGGCAATTTTTCGAAGGACCATGTACACTTTCAACACGACCCCGACAACTTTTACTCAAATTCGCAGGGTGGATTCATCTCAACATATTATAGCCAGATCCAAGTGCACAACTTTATCCCACACTTCTATCTTGAGTTATAATCAATTCTTTGGTACTTTTACACTTTGTCTCAAAACACATAATTTTACCATCTTCCATTCTAAAAGAGGGGTTAGCTTGCAATTTCTATCTCATTTAGTATTCAATCTCTCAACTCAGATATTGGATCTAGTGAATTATTCCACCCTCTTTTAAATGTCATGTGGATAAAGTGTTTTTGAAGCAAAATCCGTAGTGAAACTTTCATCTCTTTGGAGGGAAGGAAAGCTTTTCTCTTGATCTCTCCATCATTCACTTTTCCCGGTAACTGCCCTAATTTCTCCTATTTGGGTACTACCCTTTACAGGGCATATCTTTTAACTAAGCTTTGGGGATCTTTAACAGGATTCACTCCTCGTAGAGAAACTTGCTTGAATAGATCCTCTTCTGTGCACTCAACAGTTCATTACCAATATACTCTGTAACTTAACACTTGTGCCTTCGCTCAAATCATCTCATAACATATCTCTTTCGCTCATACAAAATAATTCATTGTGATGTCAATATATAGACTTTTAGATTTCATGTCGACCTCTAAAAATCATATCATAATTTCCTAGGTGTAGTGTATCTGGTCAAACAATCATAACTCATCACAAAAATACGACCAAAAATTGTCATCGAGGATAAATAATCATGACTAGTGATAACTCATCACATAATCAATGAATTTCAGTTGGAGATAAACATATAAACTGTTTTTCCTTTAATGCTCCTTTGATAATCTCCGCTGGATCTTCAGGTTGATGTTGAGTTATGTATATCCACTGGTTGCCTCCATGTATATACCGGTTGTCACCAAGTACCAATTACATATAAACTTCTAGTATACCGGTTGTAATATTAACAACTTTGAAGTCACACTAGTAGACAATATGAACATATGTGTGTGTATGTGTTTCATCAATGACAACATATGATGAAGTTATTCATCACAATCATCATCAAGCCAACACACTGCTGGCACTACACAAGGACTCAAACTTTCTCTAATCAAACTTTTCTTCAACAATTCCTGCACTTGTCTATTCAACTCCTCATTCTCTACCAGTGTCAATTGGTGTGCAACTTTGTTAGGTAAACTAGCTCCAGAAGTCAGGTACATGCAAGAGTTGATACTCCTCATAGGTGGTAATCCATCAAGCACATTATCTAGAAATGATGTCTTCATACTCTTTCAACAACTCCTTTATCTCTTCTAGTTGTTCTTCATGCTCTAGATTCTCATTCTTCTTAGGAACTAAGCTAAAACACACATTCTCATGTCTCATTCCATCCAAGAAATTTCTCCATCCACCAAACAAATTCTAGCATTCGTATAGGCTTCACTCTTCAGGGGTTCCTCCAAGGGTAACAAGGTTTGTTTCATCCCATTTTCTACAATAGTGTATATGTTCTTTCTCCCATCATGAATTGCCTGTCTATAAAACTGCCATGGTCTACCCAACAAAAGGTGATAAATATCCATAGGCATAATATCGCACAAGAATTCATCATGATAATTCCCAATTTTTAATTTTATGAAACATTACTCACTCACTAACAACTTATGATAATCCTCAATCCATGCTATCTGATAAGGCTTAGGGTGTTTCAATTTTTCCAACTTTAATTTATTCACGATTTCTTCTAAAACAAGATTATTTGAACTACCACTATCAATGACAACTTTTCAACACTTATCAAACACCTTACATCTGGTCTTGAACAAATTTCTCCTCTGCAAGAGCTCTTCATCTTCTCTGATATAACATAGAGCTCTCCTCATCATCAACAATTCTCCATCTTCTGGTCTGTTAGCTGATTCAATGGAGCTTTCTTCCACCAAGGTTTCTCTCCCAGTGTTCTAGTTTTTCTTCCATTCAAAATAATGATGTCCTTCTCCTCCACACTTAAATAAAGTACCTCTAAACCCTCTCTTATCTTGTCTTTTATAATCGTTTCCAAAATTCTCATTTGAGTAGCCATCAGATTCTCTTCTCCAGTAGCAATTTTTTTCATCCTTCTGATATGAACTACCATCTTTTCTTGCTTCCTTGTCCTTTTTTTGATTCGTATAGGTTCCTCTCCCTCTATAATATCCTCTTCCTCCTTTAAATTTACCTCCAAAAAACCTTCCACCCCTTCCTCTCTATCTCTGCTCATGTCTTTTGTTCAACTTCTTTTCTTCTTTCAAGCCATATTGGTAAGCTTTCTCAACACTCTGTAACTTGATCAAACTAAGCTCATGTTGTACTGGTATTCGTAATCCATTCTGATATCTTGTAACTTGTTCAACCTCATCATCGACATGTCCGAATCTGATATTCATCTTGTAAAATTCTTCGGTATACTCCTTCACACTAGATTCTTTTTTCTTCAAGTTCTCCAGCTTTCGGAGTAGATTTACTTGATAATCCGCTGGGATAAACTTTGATTTTAACTTGGCAACCATCTCCTCCCATGTTTTGATCTTCCCTTTATCTCTTTTATGTCCACCAACCTGCAAATGTTCCCACCAAAGTGATGCATCACCTTTCAATCAGGTACAGGCATATTTCACCTTCTGTTCTTCTACAGTGTTCTCAAAATCAAAATACTTCTCCATCTCTGAGATCCAATCCATTAATTCATCTAAATCCATCTTTCCATCATACTCCAGTGGGGTAAAATGTGGTTTAATGTTCGACCTACTCAAAACCCTTAAGAACCTCTCTTCCTTTGGATCGATTGCTAGTGGATTTTCTACTTGTTCTATCGGTGCTTCTTCTCCTTCACCTTTGCTCACATCTTCAATATGTTGGCCTCTTCTCTAGGTTGTCTCAACGGCTTCAAATCAGCCTACAATTCCTCTCAACATTTTCATCATAGTAGGGTCTACATTCCC
The DNA here is from genome assembly GCF_030272615.1 of Cryptomeria japonica. Lineage (NCBI taxonomy): Eukaryota > Viridiplantae > Streptophyta > Pinopsida > Cupressales > Cupressaceae > Cryptomeria > Cryptomeria japonica. The sequence goes on along the minus strand of NC_081408.1, from coordinate 73,961,339 downwards.
ACATGCTCCACCATTCCTATTTATTCTCTATGCCATCTTCACGTCAGTCCTCTGCAGCCACAGGTTGGATCCACAGTATTCAACCCTACAACAAGATTCTAACGACAACGCAATCTCCAAAATGAAATTTTTCTCTGATACCACTTTGTGTAGTCACCAGTTAGGATGGACCTCAAAGAGATCAATCTAGACTAGGCAACAAGAGTAAATTCAGCCGAAACAAGAGGATATGATGGAGGCAATGTAGAACTAAATGAATCAGATCATGCAAACTAATTACAAATAACTAGAAGCAATCGGGTTATAAGATTTGGCTCACAATCCTACCACATACATGCTCAATTAAAAAATTGGTCAACTTTGAATCTCTAAAACTTAAGATCTATGTTCTATGTTCTATCTAACTAATCTCTAATGCTTAATTACAATGATTTATATGATCCAAGAGGATCCGATTGACACAATAAGGATCAAATGTCAAAGAATAAGAGCAAACATATAAAACCAATAGGTTGGCCTCTGCCAAAGAGATTCCTCTGAAAAATCCAAAGAATGAAGTGCAGATCAAAGGGATCATCGGCCACACGCCAAAAAAAATTGGAGTTCACGAACCGGTATCTACAAGATATGGAAAGGGTTCGCAAGATTCAGCAAAATAGATCCAAGCAATTCTGATGTCAAAGCTAGAAAACTGTCTCAGAATCCGAAATTGATAACTTGCTGAAAAATTATCCAAATGATCTGTGGTTTAGGAATAAGGAAGATGATAATGTCCTCAAGTAAAATCCAGCTCCACAAGATCCGGTTGAGCCAATTCAAGAAAATACAGAAAGAAATGTTGAAACTGTAAAACAGAAAATGAATTGGAAAGGAAATATTTTTGGTTGATGCAAGATTACCAAGAATCAGGGATGCTCCTACATCATATCCGCATTTATCCCTAGAGACATTCTTTGAGAAGTCAAATAGAAGACAAAGCTTTTCTGGAAATCAAAATGCGAACTAAGAAACAAGCTCCAACCTAGAAAGAATTGAAGTAATGGCCAAGTAATTCAAAGTAGAGCAAAAATCCAATCCAAAACAATCAAGATTCCAAAAATCCTCAAGCTACATTCATACGGATGTCAGCCTTGACAACACACAACAAAAGCCAATAAATAGAAAAACTAAACAAAAATAATAGGAATGCACAAACCAATTAAAATATTCTATAAAACTATATATTATACCTACCATGCTCAATATCGAGGTAAGTAATAATTAATAATATTATTTACTTACCTCCCACAATTCAGCCAATAGGGTAAAAGGGTAGGTAAATAATATAATATATTCAATAACCATATAATAACAAATGTTAATATATATTAAATAAAAATAATATTGTAAACATTAGAAAATTAACAATAAATGAAACCCAATAGGATACTAGAGTGGGTAATAAATATAATATCCATGGGATTAATAAATCAAATAAAACTATATAAATAAACTCGACAATAATTAATTAATTAATTAACAACAATTGGATAAAATCAAATAAATAATAAATCATAATTAAATAATAAATAGATAATAAAGAATCAATTAAACAATGAATCATCAAAACCATTTAAATTAAATAAATAGAAAAAAATAAAATAAACTAAACATAAATAATAAATCATCAAATAATATTAATATCTTAATTCAATCACTTAATAAACTATACAATAAAATCAATTATTAATTTAATCACGGTATCATGCTCACAAGACCACACCACAAAGGTCTTAACAACCACAATGCACCACAAGACAATTCTAAACATAAATCAATAGAAAAGGCAATAACTTAAGCCTAGAGTGTGTGAGGGAAACACATGCCATCTCCAACAACTTTATATTTGGATAAGATATGCTCAGACCTATAAGACAAGGTGGATTAGATGTCTAGTACCTACAATCCTACATCGACCACTACACACAATGCAACATATATACAACATATATACATCATAAATGATTAGGGAAGTCATAGAGAATCACAATGTCATATCGTGCTCGCAATGAGTGGTATGACATTGTCTCTAATCATGAAGACACTAGAAGATAATCACAAACATCATAGTATCAATTCAAACATCACAATCATAGAGTAGGGTTAGCACAATCACAGTGTCATCAAAATCCCACAATAAATATGATCCATCATGAATAATGAACACATATAGATCATCAAATATAGATTCATCTTCATATCCAATACAATCATGAAATAGTGTTAGTACATAGCAAGATACCATCAAATCATCATAAAGTAGACTAAGCTAGATCAATATAATCCTTTGATGTACAGAAGCACAAGATGAAACAAGGAGGGGCAGTACAATCATTATTAACCCAAAAATTTAAAAAAAATTGTGGTGGTTCTTGATCATGCTCCTCCCTATTTTTTCCAGCCTATTTGGGTGCAAAAACATGAGGAGCCATAAACTTACATTTTATTATCTTTCTCTTTCTAACCCATTGATGTTTTCTTAAGAATTTTTCTCACCAAAGTGGTTTCCTCTAATTTTTGTGAAGAAGTTGATGAAATACAACTTCAAAGATCCCAAGAACACCTACATGCAAATACCTATCACAAGAGAAGAATGGAGGCACGTAAAGCAAAAAGCATAAATGCTCTGAAGAAGAAAACAATCATTCAGAAAGGGAATCAATTTAATGAACAAGTACAATACAATCCTTAGAAAAGGATAATAGAAACCCTAAAGATATGCAACCCTAAAGAAATCCTAAAGGGATAATGTGTATTTAATAATTAGAATAATTATTAAATACCTACAATATTTATTAAATTCCTAAGTTTGGCTTAAGCGTAGAGTTTAATAGACTAATAATTAAATAAATAATTATTAGCTAATACAAGATAACTCTGACACCCCCCCTTAAGATGAACTTAGGGAGTAGCTAATAAACTAAATGCATGAAGCAAAATATGCAACTACATGATGAAGGAAAATTTGGGTCCCGACAACAAGTCCTGATGAGGTACCTAATCACAACTAAATCTCTATGAAACAGAGAAATATAGAAAACCATGTGGGAAAAAACTCTACTCCAAAAAGAGATGGAAAAAGCAAGTGAAGGACCAAAAAAGGCTCCAAACACTTGAATGTTCCAAAAAGATAGGAACAAGAGAAGATAAGAAGAATCACTGAAGCATGAGAACCTGCAAACACTCTCGAAGAACAACTGTTGATTTGAAGAACCTCCACTAAAATAGAACATGACCAGGTAAAGAAGATTGTAATCTATATGAGTGCCCTCAAATGACACTACTCGAATCAGAAGGCAAATAAAGGCAAACAAGTGAACTCAAAGATACAGATGGCATGAGAAACCAAAGCCTGAAGAGCTGATCAATCAAACCACGGAAGCATTAGAACCAATAGGACAAACCTCCCCATAATGTTGAAAAAGGGAGAGGGACAGGTACACTGAAAAGAATGGCCAACAAGAACTGCACAACGAAGAACCAGGAACATCGGAGGCACAGAGAAAGTACATAGTGTCATGGAAGGAACACTCATTTGACAAACAACATGAGGTGAATGTCATGGGAGGAACACTCACTGGACAAAGGTAGATGGAAAACAAGGCAAACATCAACCCCCTCATGACACTTTATAAGTAGTGCATGTACAATAAGATACAAGATGTGTAAGATCCCAAGTCAACAATGCATGATGGCACTTTATCTCAGTGTGTTTGCATAAAAACAAGCTACAATGATAAGAAGACTGGAAATAGAAACGAGAACCAAATTAGAGACATCCTACCTAGAGAAGAGATCCCAGGACCTGAAACAACCAAGATATCCACTAGAGTGCTGAAAAGAAAAAAAACTAAATAAAATATGCATGGAGAATAATCTAGAAATAAAACTCATATGGCTGGAAAGTACACAGCACACACTTTCCAAAAATATAAAAAATTTGAAAAACGGAGGTCAGATGCTCATTTTATGGCTCCCGGAGTGCAAAAATAAGACCTCACTTTGACTGGATAAAACATACTCAAACAGAAAAATTGGAAAGAAATACCAAAATGACAAGGTCTAGCTCGGAAGAAGCTTTTCGACACTTATTTGTTTTCAAAAAAATGACTCCGTATGCCCAAGATATGACCAAAAAACCAAACCCTTCTTTTAGGGCATAAAAAAGGGTTAAAAAAAAAATTAAATTTTTTTTTTTTGACAAAAATTTTCTGACGCATTTGCAGGTATAGCCATACGGATTTTTGTGCATCGTAAAATGTGCCAATGAAAAAATCATGGCCCAAATGCACTTGCCACCAAAATAGGTTGAATTATATATCAAAATGACTAGAAACGCCCTTCAGAAGCCAACAGTGAAATTTTTTTGGCCCAAACTGCTCTGGTTTTTTTTAAATGATTTTTTTGATGAATTTTTCAAAATTCATGCCAAAAAAAGGCAAAACCAAAGAAAAAATTTCAGAACCCAAATTTTATATGAAAATGGGGGTTTTGGGGTGTTCTGAGCTCAACAATGAAGTCCGTTTGAGCCCAAAATTATCAGAAACAAAATAGCCACCCTAGATCCAATAAAAAACTCTCAAAAAACTTGAAACCCTCCTCCAAAAAATATTCTGAAAAATCAAGAACAAGCAGTAGCAGATGTAGGGTCTAATACCATGAAGAATTTGAGGAAATACTACTTCAGAGATCCCAAGAACACCTACATGCAAATACATGTCACAAGAGAAGAATGGAGGCACATAAAGCAAAAAACATAAATGCTTCGAAGAAGAAAATTATCATTCAGAAAGGGAATCAATTTAATGAACAATATAATACATTCCTTATAAAAGGATAATAGAAACCCTAAAGATATGCAACCCTAAAGAAACCCTAAAGAGATAATGTGTATCTAATAATTAGAATAATTATTAAATACCTACAATATTTATTAAATGCCTAAATTTAGCCTAAGCATAGAGTTTAATAGACTAATAATTAAATAAATAATTATTAGCTAATACAAGATAACTCTAACATTTTGGTGCTAGCTAAACTTTGGTTTTAGAATGCTTCAATTTTCATTATTAAGGTTGTAGTTTTTTTCTAAGAACCCTAACATTCACCTAGTTGACCTCTACATATTTTTTTTCAAGATAATTAATGTATTTAATACACTTCATATATTTTAAATTTATACATTTCTATCTACTCTAGTGTAGTTGATCCCTCGAGATGATCAACTTACTAAAGTGATGGTAAAATATAGAATTACAAATTGCACCCACTGCATATATCACACTTATGTATTGAGCTTAATGCATTTATAATAAAATTCATGATCAAAATATCATGATTCTAAATTCATTAATTTAAAAAAGGAAGTTTTTGTAGCCTATTGTTCAAATTTGGGATCAATTTGGTTTAATGAGAGTGCAGCGTGCAGATATCTTCACATGTGCAAACACCCTAAAAGGATTATCATATTGAAATAGGTATGTTTCATATCACAACCTTTATGGCATGTGTCCCTTTACACAGTCACATCTAAAACGACTATTGCCACCCATTCTAAGCAACCAAATTCACATTTTCTGCCTCATTTTTTGTCTTTAGTAATTCAATCTCTTAAGATCTCTCTCTCCATCTCTCTTTCCTCATCTCTCTCTTACAACACACACACAATAAATCTCTACCAAATTTTCTCTACATTCTTGTGCTTACAAACACTTCTCTTGCTCTAGAATGGCATCTAATGTCCCAAGAGAGAAACCATAGTTATGTTATGTTCTTTTGCCTATCTTTAATCTCATTTATTTGATCTCATATTTATCTAATTGTCTATTGGCATTTGATATCTAGTAATAGGGTTTTTCTTCCATAGTAGGTATTATTTCTATTATGCATCTTTTATTTAATTTTTTATCTAGTTATTAGTGGAGGTAGAAACATCGAAATGGGGATTTGATTGACGCAAACCACTATACAACCCTAATTTTATCCCCATCTCAATGCATGTAGAAAAAAAACACATTTGAGGAGCATTTAAATATATTCTAGCACCTTTATGGAGCTTTATGCACCTCTAGCCATACAGATGACAGTGTAGTGTCTAGATGTCCCCACAATACACTAGCATCTAATGCCATGGCCTTGTCCACTTGATGGTTGAAACCACAGGCTGTAAGCTTTCCATTGATGTTGTCAAAATATTTTTATCTTATTGTATGCTTTATTTATTTGGTATTTTCAGTTTATGGTTAGTGGTTTAGAATAATTTAGCTTCTTTTCCAACATTATATTTCCTATCTTTCTAAAGGACGAGTTTAGTGAGATAGTTTGGGGCTTTTTTTTCTTTGAGACCTCGTCATCTTGGATAGAGAAAATCCCCTCCTCTACAAGTACACATACATATGCACATTGTTGGCAATTTGCTAGGATTGATTATGATGTTTTGTCATTGATGTCAACACTAGCTGCTTTGGTTGTTTACCGATATCTGGTTGGTCTCGGTAGGATGATTAGTTTCTGGTTGGTAAGATCATGTTGATCCGATATACTCTGGTATACTTTGGCTTATGGAATGGCTTAGATCTTCTATTCATGTTATTCAGATATATGTTCGGTTAGTTGGTATTGATTTGGTGATCAGATGCTATCTTATATGCTAGTAAGCCTGGTTCATTGATTCGGTAAGGGTTTCATCGGTAGAGATTTTTTGAAGATATCTTGATATTATGCATAAGTGGTGGTGGTGCGGCTTCTAGAAGGGATTCAGGATGCTGTTGGTGATCGTGTTTGAGCCTTCACTAATTGGAATCATTTCTTTATCTTGTGTAGACCTAAATTTGGTCTGGTGCTATCTAGGTTATGCACTGGCTTAATGTAACATGTTGTTGAAACTCCTTGATGTGTTTCCGGGATGATTTATGGGTTGGATGATATTTATTTGGTCTCAGGCCAACATTTTTTATAATTATTTAATAGGTTTATTGTCTAGGTGGTCGACCTAATTGTTTAAGGTCTAGGATTTGTATATATGTGTATGATCTCATTTCAAATCATGGTATGCAAGCGAATAATGTAATAATAATTCATGCAGAGGATTTGGTTGATCATAGGTGATCGAGTGGGGTTTATGCAAGAGGTTTAAGACCTCTGGTATTGAGCCTAACCAGAACTGTACTCAAGCATAAGAGATACTATTATTGCAATTTATTCTTCATTTCAGATTGTATTATGGATTTCTTATGTAGTTAATGAGACTCCTTTTGTAATGAGCAGTGTGCTCTAGGCTGATGGCCTTCCTACAAGTGTAGGTTCCTCAATTTGTATTCACATTTTTTACCATCAAAATGAGGATTTAGGTGGGGAGAATAACTCTAAATTTAAGATAGTCTTATGAATATCTTTTGTATTCTTTAGATTTTAATTAATTTCTCCAGAAAAAATAAGAATTTTTTAGTTGATATCTTCATACATAATTATTCCTATCTCATACAAATTTTAAATTAAGAGTAGAGATAATTTCCTAAAGTAATTCAAGAATTTGTCTTTGATTTATATTATGACTAATTTAAGGAAACTAGTTTTTTCTAAAGGGCCACAATAGTAATAGATGTCTTAAAGTTCAAGAATGAACTCTAGTTAATGAAAATTTTCTAATATAACTAGAATTTTTTTTGTTAGACGTAATTGTGATAATGTAAGAGGGTTTAAAAACATTGTTTTAAACATAGTTTGTATCTTGTTCAAAACATTTAAATATTTTCTAAGTAAATTTATAAGGCATGTATTTATTGTACACTGCATAGCTAGTTTTCAAGGTTACATTACATCATCAATTGTATTTTTTTGGATTTCTTGTCTTTTGTTTGTCAAAACACACACTATTAGAATTAGAAATTGAGTTTACTTTTGTTCTTATCAACATTGAGCAAATGTAGCCTATTGGTACATATATTTGTATTTATTTATGCAAATTTTATTTTTTATTTATCTATTATAACATCAATGTTGGGTCAATGTGTTAAATCTGTTTCAAGTCAAACAAAAATCTTCGTAAATCGTAGTAACACCTCCTAGTTGTTGTTTTAATTACTCATTTTTTTCGCAATATAGTTTATTAGTTTATAACTCATTATTGATATTGAATGTCATAAACCCACAAGATTTATTAAAAATTATTGATTTACCAAATTATGAGAGATTATAAATTGATTTAGTAAAATGAAATTTTTTAATTAAAAATGATGTGCTATTCATTTATGAAATAACAACACAAGTTTGTAATTTCATCAATTTGAAAAATTCTATCCAAAATGTTAACCCACAAACAAGACTATGGATAGAAAGAGAAGGAAGTATTCTTGAAGTATCTACGTATCAATGACTATGTTTAAAATATTTGAAAATTGAAAAATGCAACAATTACATTTCTATATCAAAACATGTAATCTTACATGTGATCTATAAGTTATTTTTCTTCAGCCTCGTGGTATGTGTTCTTATAAAATTTCAAACAGCATAAATCACACACACTAATCTTTGACTTCCGAGCTTAAATGTGTTAAACATTCAAAGTTGACTGACATTTTGTAGGCTTAATATGTTGCTTAGTGTGTGTAGTTTAAGACTTTACAATGACTTCCTTGGAATGAACAAATGAAAAGCAATCAAAGCAATTCAAAGTGGTTCCAAAATCTAGAGTTAAAATTTGGTCAAATTACGTGGAATGAATAACTCTACCGAAAAGATTTCAAAATTTTTATAATTATTTTTGTAAAAGATTATATTATTTCAATTATGTTGCTTTAGTTAGTGAATTAAATATTATTTTTTAAATTTAATAGAAAAATTGTAAAATGTCATGTTTTGTGGCCTCTAACATAGTGGTAGTGCATTAATTTAGCTCATTTATTGTTGAATACCTACTATTTTTGATCCTCGCTTGGGCCTCACACTTCAATCATCTCAAAGATTCAATTCAACCTTTTTTTTATTATTTGGAAGTTATTGTGTGTAATACCAAATTCAGGATCACCTGTTTCATAAAAGGTTAAACGAAGAGAACTAAAAACCACTGCAGTGGGATCCGTGGCGCAATGGTAGTGCGCCTAACTCCAAATTAGAAGGTTGTGTGTTTTATTCACGTCGGGTTCACTTGATTTGAGTCTAGAAAATACAGTAGGACGACCGATTTCAATTGCATTAAGAAAAGTGGCAAATACAATGGAGAAGCGGGGTATCGACCCCATACCTCTCGCATGCTTAGTGATATCGTTTTTTATAGTTAAAGATTTTTATGTGAAATGTTTGGTTTCTAGTGTGTGAGATTGCCCAAGAAAATTATAGTTACATATCTTTCCAATATTTTCAAATCTTATAGTACTAAAATTTCATGGAAAGAGTGATACATCAAGTGATCCACATCTTTAAGCATTCATAAGTTATTGATTTTACTTTTGATAGTTAGTAAATAAGATTAACCCTTATCTTAACACCTTATAGATAGGATTTATTTTCTTTGAAATTTTTTGGATCTATTTTTTCAATCGAATTTACAATAACACTTATATGTGAAAATATTCAAATTGATGATATCAATATGTTAAACTTTGTATTAAGGGAATCTAAAATAAGAAAGAAAATGTTCTCATTAATTGACAGTTTGCAAATAAAATTAAAATATTGTCTAATGAAAATTAATATAATCTTGATGATTAAGACCCTCCTTGTATAATTGTTATAACTCTTGTTGGTTTTGAGAGTATAATTTTATGTTATGATAGTATAAATTTTATGTGTGGTTCATGTCCGAAACACAGCCTTGGATAAAAACGTATGGTTCATGTCCGAAAAATATAGAAATGCGCGTTGACTGAGTCGTTTAACTATCTAGGCTGGCCATTTGCCTAGAATATAATTGCTCTAAGAAATAGTAAACTTCTAACAGTTTTTACCATCAATCCACCCAGTTCAGAAAAATCATTGGTTTCTACATTTCTATCAAGTAAAATAGTGGAGCGACATTGAATTATTAGAAAGATTGCAAGAAATTGGTTTCTTCTGCGGGTGCTTTGTGATCATACCAAGTAGTGATATCGCTGGTTCAGATGCGTAGATATCGACAGTTTTGAAGTTACAACAAACCAATAGAAAATTGTAGCTTTGGAAAGTACAAAATGATCGTCGGTGTCATCTTAACTATAAATTTAGTTCTCCTTTTAAATATTTTAACATGTAAGTTTCCGGGAAAAGGTCCTCATGTTCTATTTATGGGCTCTCTCAATCAATTTTTGTTTTCCATCTTGATTTACTGAAATTTATGGTTATTTTTAAAAAATTATCTAAAAATTTGAAAATACTTAATTTTCTATCCACAATAATTAATGTTGGTCATTTTGTAAAATTCTTCGTTGTGATATGTTACGGCTTAATTTGAACAGCGCTTTGAAACATTTGATACAATGTATTTGAAGGCATCAAATCTCAATTGGCATCGGTCGACCATCATATGCCACTTTTTATTATTGCCATTAAATATTTGTCAGACTTTGACATGGCATCACCAAAATCGAAAACCCATGTTTACTGTAGAAGATTATATGAATAACGTATAAAATACAAGTCACAGACTATGTTTATTATTTGCAAGTTCGTGTAGTTGTAACAACGAATTCACCATCACCAGTTTCATAAAATAAAACTCAAAATCACAGCAGCAGGATCCGTGGCGCAATGGTAGTGCGTCTGACTCCAGATCAGAAGGTTGCGTGTTTGATTCACGTCGGGTTCATTCCTCTTATCTTTGTGATTTTGAAAAGTTTTTTCTCTTGTGAGTTTAAAAAGACAGTTGCCTGACGGATTTCAATTGAACAACGAAATTGGAAAGTTGAGAAAAGTGGTATATACAATGGAGATGCGGGGTATTGATCCCCGTACCTCTCGCAAGCTAAGTGATATCATTTGTTATTAGTTCCTGTTTTTCTGTAGGATGTTTGGTTTGTAGTGTGTGCGATTGCCTTGGAAAATTATAGGTACATATCTCTAAACACTACTGTAATTCCAATATTTCCAATTCTTATAATACTAAAATTTTGTCTTATCTCTAAACACTACTGTAATACCAATATTTCCAATTCTTATAGTAGTCAAATTTTGTATGGAAAATGAATAAAGAGATAGACAACTTTAAGCAACTTTAAGCATTCATAAGTTATTGATTTTTGGTATTGATTTCATTTTTATTCTTTGCTTCTCTTCATTTTGATGATGGATCGTTGAGTATGATTTGATTTGAATCGTTGATATAAAAAATTTAATCATAATTGATTTCAGAAACAACATTTTCCTTATATTATGAACTGTGAGAGTCTCTTAGCATTAAGTTATTCATTGACCATAAGTTGGAGAATATTATTGTTATTTTTAATCCTTGGAAGGTGATGCAAGAGAGTGGTATGTAAATTTATGTGACTTCTCTATTTCTATATTCGATGAGATTTAATTATCCTATCTTGAATTTTAGTAAGAGTGGTATTTGAAGACATCAAATCTCAACTTGCATTGGTCTGGTCATGACGGTCGACCATCATATGCCACTTTTTAGTCTTGCCATTAAATATTTGTTAGACTTTGACATGACATCACCAAAATTGAAAATCCATGTTTACTATAGAAGACTGTATGAATAACGTAAAAATAAAAGTCAAAGGCTACATATATATCAGTTTTTCATTTGTAATGTTGGTCAAAAAATAGTATACAAACACTGGTCTGAAATTATGTAATGTTGGCATATGCACACTCCAATGAGACATTGTAGGTGATTGAAGGTTTTGTCATTGATGGCAACCTTGCAATCCTATGGCACCGGCAAAGCATTATACCGGCAAGGCATTACACCGACAAGATAGTGCATCGGCATCAGCAGATCACACTCTACACCAACACTCAGAACACCAGCACCGGCACAAAGAAAGGAAGTATATTGGCATAGAGGCCGATAGGATTTTGTTATATTATATTTTGTTTATTGTTGTAAAAACTTTGTAAGCAGACTTGGCATGTTGTAAAATGACTCTTATATATAAAAGAGATCATTGTAGACATTTGGTAATAATGTAGTAAGGAAGGAAGTAAGTGAACAAAGTGATGTATGCGAAATAGTAAGGCAGACTTATTATGTGAAATATAGGTTAAAGGGTTTATGCAAGAAGCAGAGCAGCAACCGGTACTAGATCAGGCATTATAGATGCTATTGTAAAGTAGTACAAGATATTGGATTTGTATAATCCACATTGTAAGTCAGTGAGACTTCCTATTTGAGCAGTGAGCTCTAGGCAGTTGGCCTTCCTGCATGTGCAGGGCCCTATTGTAAGTAATATTCTCTTATTGGCCAGTGAGTGAATATTGTGGGTCACAAATCCCACCAAGATTTTTCCCACACCCGGTTTCCTCGTTAAATCCTTGTGATATGGTGTGCTTTTCATGTAGATGTTCTTAATTCTGTTTATTACATTATTTCTTGCATACTGGCACATTGTTATAATATGTTCTGCATGTTTTAAGATAAGAAATCCTAATTACCTATCAGATACTGGTTCACCCCCCCCCTCTCAGTATCTGTGGGACTCCTAACAATTGGTATCAGGGCTTGGTCCTCTATTCTCTGAAGCCTAACAACTTGAGGAAGATCTTGACACTGGTAAAAATGGAAAATCTGATGAAGCAACTTGAAGGAGCTCTTTCAAACTATGATGCAGAGAAATTGAAAAATATCAAACTAGAAGATGATTTAAGGGCAGCTCAGGATATCATTTAGGCATTTCAAGAAAATCTTACTGTTACAAGAAATAAGAGAAGAGAACTTTGTGAAAAATTGCAAAATAAGAATGATGAAAAGGAATCACTTAATGATCAGATAAGAAAGCTAAAACAAGAGAACATGACAACAAAGAATGAGATGCAGGATATGACTATGAGATTTTGTAAAGAGATTGAGAATAGGAAGAAGAATGAAGAAGAATTGACCAGAAGACTAAGTGTTGCAGCAAATGAGAACACAAGACTTAGCTATGAAAATGACATGTTGAAGATAGATCTGATGCACACTCATAATGACTCAAATGAACTGATGAGATAGAAAGAGGTCTTAGAAAGAGAACTAGAAATTGCAAATCAACATAAAGAAAAATTCAAGAAAAGCTTAGAGGAACTTGGCACCTTGCTGAAAAATCAAAAACCTAAAGGTGACACTTTTGGAATTGGCTTTGAAGTTGGTGAAAGCTCCGGTACTGCAAATACTCAGGATCACAGCAAACCGGTAAGGCAACCTAATGCTTATAAATTCAATGGAAAATTCTTTAACTATAATAAGTATGGTCATAGAGAAAATGAATGTAGATCTAGAAATTATCAGAATATCAACACACCCACCAGTCAATGTTCAAAATGCAACAAAGTTGGTCACAACTCTAAAAATTGCAGAATGAATGTAAGATGTTATGTTTGTGGAAGATTTGGACAATTATCTAATCAATGTAAAACACAAACTAGCATAGGTTATGGGAAAGCTATTCAGAAGAATAATGTAACTTGTTATGCATGTAACAAGATTGGGCATATTGCTAAATTCTATAGAAGTAAAGGATCACTGATAGACAACAAAAGTTCTAGCTTGAAAGGTAAAGAAAAAGTTGAAGAGGTTAGGCAAGAATTCTCAAAATAATGGATTAGAAAAGCTAATCTAAATGTTGGGAATACCCCTCCACTGGTAGAACCAGTCAATACTCCACCGACAAGATAGAGTGATGCTTCACCAGTAGGACAGAGCAGTGCTCCACCGGCAAAAAGTTCTTCATCTAATTGAAGAAAGTTTCCTTGAGGGTTTGACAATCTAATGACACATGTGCTATTATTCCCTCGGTTAGAGATAAGAAGTTGGAAATTACTTATTATCGACAAACAATGTTAAGTGAATACTTAACCGGCATGCATTTAATGTGGTAGATGGCAAAAAGACACTATAAATTCGAGGTTTTGGCTCCATTTCATTTCACCAAGATTTCAAATTTACAAAGAGCGCGAAGATTTCGAGCTAAGACATTCCGAGCTAAGAGGCAAGAACACTCCAAGCAATCATCCATCCTAAAGGCAGTAAAAGGTATTTTATCATGGCATCCACCTCTGCAATTGAATTTATTGAAAAACCTATTGTTGTCGAAGTTATAAAAAGACCTAGGTCCTTATTTCAATTAGTTCCTGGGGTAGAAAAGAAAGATGATACCTTAGGTGCTTTTTCTCAAATTCCTAAGGGAGTTGTTTATGTTAAAGACCCCAGAATTTACATTCACTACAACATTGAGGAACTAGGAGATGAAGAAATTAAAACCATGTTTAAAACTGTGATATGTGACAAATCTGGCAATGTAAGAGATGAACACAACATCATTCAAACCCTAGGATTTACAGAGATCCTTAGCATTCCTGAATTCCCCAAGGATGTGATTAGGGTAGTCTTAAGCAGTGTACATGGTGAATTTTTTTGGCTAGATGCAATCCACAAAATCACTAAGGAAGCTGTGAAAGTTGTCATAGGGTTACCGACCACCGGTAAAAGACCAAACAAAACTAAGAAGGTATCCAATGACCTAGTTACAAACCTAACTAGTGCCACATCCGATAAAAGGTCCCTAAGAGTAAATGATGTAACAGACATTAATGTGAGATTTATCAGCATGATATTAGGGTATAAAGCTACTCATGCAAATAGACTTAATTCAGTTTCAAGTTTATGCATTAAGAGTGCTTATGATATAGTCACAGATAATGCAAAGATTGATGTATGTGAGTGGTTAAAGGATGAATTAATTGACAACTTAGGAAAGATTAAGAAGGACAAGAAAGGAACCTTCAAGTTTGGAAATCTGCTAGTATGTCTGATGCTACATATAACCAAGCAAGTTCCCGGTATAGGCTACAAAGATCTTGGATATGATATACCGATAGGTAAACAGTTAATAGAACTATTCAATGACATGGGAGAAGACAAGGAAAACAATATCCATGATTTCTTTCAAGCACTAAAGGCCAAAATGAAGAAAAGAATCAGGTTATCACAAAAGATTGTCGACAAATATAAAGATGAAATATGCTTTGTAATCAAGAAGGATGAGATCTGGATGGAAGCAGTCATCCCTAGGATAGTTTGGGTAATAGAGATGAGCTATGAAACAAATGATCATATAATTGAAACATATGCTAAAGCACTTCTGGAAGCCCCTTAAGAACCTAAGGAAGAAGTATTTGGTAGTGTAGAAACTATTGAAAGCCAAATAAAATCTAAGAAAAGAGTGAAAAAGGTTGAGGCAGTTGTAAGAAAAGCCTCCAGATAGGCAAAGGCCATTAAAGAAGATGTGTTAAAACAAACTGGTATAACAGAGGATGAGTTAGCAGCTCCACAACCTGAAACTCACCTATCACAGGTAGATACTTCTTCGGAGAGTGACATGCCTGCAACTTTCAAAAGAGTTGTAAGCAAAAGAGACCCCTCATCGGCAACCACACCCTCACCTATGAGGACAAGACAAAAACAACAAGCAGTAAGATCTCCGGTAAGAAAGGCTACACCAAAGAAGAAGAAACTGACACCCAAAAAGAAGAAGAGAACAAACAAGGACTTGGCCCCTCTTGATATACTGTTGAATGAAATTACAGAGGAAGGCAAATTGAAGAATATAAAGGAAATATATGACACTCTAACAACTGATGAAAAATAAAAAGTATAAAACAATGTTATATTACATATGGATATGTATAAGAAATTTTTGATGGAAGTAGTAAATGAAATTTCAGATGAATTATTTAAGAGACTGGAAGCAAGAAGACAAGCAGTAATAGAACTAGATAAGAAAATAAAGATAGAGAAGCTACTTGTTGTATATCCAGTGAATTCACCCAAAGAAATTGATGACTTAATTGCTCAAGCCAACCGGTCAATAGTTTCTACTGCACACCGAGACATTGCTTTAATGGCTTGAAGAGTTAATGAGGTGACTAAGGAGACAAAAAATGGATGGGATATATTCCTAGTTGAAAAAGAAAAACAGGAAGAATACAGGAACCCCAAACCTATAAAGGTATATCAGAAAAAAAGAGACAAGGGTAAAGGTAAAGTTGGTGGACCACCTAGTATCAAGGTTAAAGACAACTTACCCCCACCTCCTTTGATTACTCCACTGATAAAAACAACAGCTATAGAAGATCAACCGTCAGCTGAAAGTATGGATGTAGAAGATGGTAATCCTAATCCTGAAGTCTTATATACTATGGATGTTAATACTCAAAAGATCAACATTATGGTAGACAAAGATATAGCTGATAAGACTGACATGGCTAGTGAGCCTCCGATAGCAGAGAAAACTGATAACACATAGGAGAAACTGGCAGATGACAAAGAGAAAAAGGTAGAGACTTAGACTCAGACTGAGACAATGCAACAAACAAAGAAACAAACAGAGCAAAAGGCTCCTGAACAGGAACAGGAACAAAAGGAAACAGTGCCACCGACAACTGGAGAAGTAGAAAAACCATTGCTTAAGGAAATGTAGACACAAACAGACCTACCAGAGGTCAATACAAGCTTGGTTACTTCCACTGGTGGTACTCAGAATCTAGGTTCATCATCAGGCTACAGATCAACTAATGTGACTGAGGTACTATTAGATTTAATTAAAAAGATAACAGACTGTAGCTCACAAGCTTATAAGGCAATAGATGATACCATACCAATTTTGAAGGAAATTGCTCCTAATTGTAATATAGACAATAAAGATTCTTTAGGACAACTTGATACCTTGTGTAAATATATCACAAAAAACATTGAGAAAATAAAGGAAGAGACATTAAAGGATAAAGTAGAAATTCTTTGATGAGCAAATAAAGAAGTGTAATAGAGATTTTGACACACCTCTACCAGAATTGTGTAATTTATTGAAAGAGTACGAAACTCTGTACAAAGACACCTATAAGACAAACTTTTTGACTATAGATATAGATAAAAAGATGAGAAAGGTACAGGATGAAATCAATAAACTTGCAGATAATTTTGTTAACTCACCTGATACACTATCAGTTTTTGAGGAGAAGATAACAAATTTTGTAGAAGAATTACTTAAATTAGAAAGAGAAAAAGACAGAATAGTGAATAAGGCAAAACATCTAAGATTAAAACTGAGTCCAAGATTGGACTATCTAGCATCACTGCGGAAGGAAGTATCTGAGGCACTAATACAGGGATAGAAAACACCAACAGAGCATTTGCAGCATCTCACCAGTACAATTAAGAGAACAGAGACAACAATAAGAGATAGTAAAAGGTTTATGGAGAGTATAAACTTGATTTTGGCAGATCTATTTCAAATTGTAACTACCTAGTTACAAGGTTGAAACTACAAACTCTACTGACATCTTGACAACCTTTGTCATTGATGCCAAAGGGGGAGTACTGGGATGAGAAAATTCAACATCACAGGAATCATATGCTTAGGGGGAGCACACACATTTTTGGACTTCACATTTTTGGATAATTTTTGGATACATTTTTTAAATTTCTCATGAGTGTTGCCATCAATGCCAAAGGGGGAGATTGTTGGCATATGCACACTCCAATGAGACATTGTAGGTGATTGAAGGTTTTGTCATTGATGGCAACCTTTCAATCCTATGGCACTGGCAAAGCATTATACCGGCAAGGCATTACACCGACAAGATAGTGCACCGGCATTAGCAGATCACACTCTACACCGGCACTTAGGACACCGGCACTTGTACAAAGAAAGGAAGTATACCGACACAGAGGCCGATAGGAATTTGTTATATTATATTTTGTTTATTGTTGTAAAAACTTTGTAAGTTGACTTGGCATGTTGTAAAATGACTCTTATATATAAAAGAGATCATTGTAGACATTTGGTAATAATGCAGTAAAGAAGGAAGTAAGTGAACAAAGTGATGTATGTGAAATATTAAGGCAGACTTATTATGTGAAATATAGGTTGAAGGGTTTATGCAAGAAGAAGAGTAGCAACCGGTACTGGATCAAGCATTATAGATGCTATTATAAAGTAGTATAAGATATTGGATTTGTATAATCCACATTGTAAGTCAGTGAGACTTCCTATTTGAGCAGTGAACTCTAGGCAGTTGGCCTTCTTGCATGTGCAGGGCCCTATTGTAAGTAATATTCTCTTATTGGCCAATGAGTGAATATTGTGGGTCACAAATCCCACCAAGGTTTTTCCAACACTAGGTTTCCTCGTTAAATCCTTGTGATATGGTGTGCTTTTCATGTGGATGTTCTTAATTCTGTTTATTACATTATTTCTTGCATAGTGGTACACTATTATAATATGTTCTGCATGTTTTAAGATAAGAAATTATAATTACCAGTCAGATACTGATTCACCCTCCCTCTCAGTATCTATGGGACTCCTAACATGTAATACCTAACCAAAAAGAAGGGTCCAAAATAGGAGTTTTGAAAGATTGAATGAACTTTAGGGATATCATGTAAGAGCCTGTCCCATTTTGTAGCTATAAATAAATATAAAGACTATTTACCAAAATAGATGAGAGATTTAGAGAGAAGATATATAAGGGGAATATAAGAAATGCAATGAATATATGTTGATATATATACAAATAATTTTTTATTTTTGGTCAATTATGTGTATATGATATTTTACTTTGATTTACAACTACAATAAGATCTACAATACCTTCCCTTGTTGCCTCAATATGACTGAGCTTGGGATAGAAGGCTACAACACTATAAATCCTTTGGGTATGGAATTCTAGTTTGTATCCCTCAAATTTCTCACTAACATCAAGGCCATGTAGAGATCAACTAGGTATATCAATTTTGTTTACAATGGCCAGCCCTAGTAGGTGCCTTGAGGACTCAATTAGATCAGTTGAATATTAGAATCCTTTAGGTAGGTTAACAACATGATTTCCACAAAGATTTGGATGGAAGAAAAAGAGTAGCAATAGAAGACATCTGTGATCAATACCAATAGGTCCAGGAGCAGAATGATAGGTCCCGAAGAAATTTCAAACAACTAAGGGATTTTTTTAGTCTCCAATTAGCACATATCACTCACATAATTCAAGATCCCCAAAATTTTCTCAAAAACATGTACAAGTTATAGATAAAATTTTGGAAGTAGAAAATCATGTCATACAAGTGCATATAAATATCAACTTGCTTCAGACTGCAAAGAAACAGTGGGATGAAAATTTGAAGTCTCTAATAGATATTTGCATAGATATACTTCCAAAGGAAGGTTGACTTGAGGATAAGTCAAGGTTTTGAAGGGGGGATGAATTTGTTTGAAAAAGAGTATATAGACACTACTCTATAAATATGTAATATCTAATCAAAAAGAAGGTCTAGAATAGGAGCATTGGAAGATAGAAAGTACTTTAGCGATATCATCTAAGGGTCACGTCTCCTATTGTAGTTATAAGTAGATAGAATGATCTATTTACCAAAATAGATGATAGAGATATAAAGGAGATATAAGGAATGCAATGGATACACACACATACAGTTTTGATTTTTGATCTATTATGTGTACAAGATATTTTATTATGACTTACAACTAAGATATGATCTAGAATACCTTTCCTTGTTGCCTTGAGAGGACTTATTCTGGGGTAAAAGATTTGAGCTTAGACAAATTTGGGTACAAAACTCTAATTTGTATCACTCAAATTTCTTGCTAGCATGTATCATTGACTAGGAGGCAATTGATTAACTAAATATGAATATAAGAGGAAAAGTAAATTTAACCAATTCCATAAAATGTCAACATAATTTAGGATAAATAATTATCAACTAGTAATAGAAAATATTCTCTTGAGGAAATGGGAGAAAGTGTCAATAATTTTGTAAGAGAAACTATAAAGAAACTTTATTAAATACTTATTTTTGTTGAAAATAAAGTACATTTAACTAAAAGATAAGCTAGTTCTATAAGTATCCATAGTTTTATGGTAGAGTATTCCATTAGCAAATAAAATATATTAGTTTCAAGTTTTAGTTGATCATTGAAAAATTGAAATGATATTAGAGTGAGATGAGGTTGGGATCTTGAAGCATTTTATTGGAGAGGCTTAAGGGATGGCATTGGAAATGGGCTACATCTAAACCAAATATGGCCTAGTAATATACAAACTAGTATAGCTCATTGGTAGAATACTCCAATGATAAATGAAACATCTTAATTCGAATATTAACTCATACTTGAAATATTTAGCTGTTTACAAACATTTAAATAACATTTCCCTTTTATATCCATAGAAAATTTTCCTTTTATATCCATAGAGAATAAAAGGAAACATATATAAACAAGCTTATATGTCTTAAATTTTAATCTATATAAAATACACAAATATATATCAAGGCATTTGTTTATTATAACTTCAATATTTTTTATTATTAGAAAATTAAACACTTCTATTTGTATCAGAGTATTTAATATATAGATTAAACTTTAAGATATATAATCTAATATCATAGGGAGATGGAACATGTAACTAAAATACAATGGTTTCCATTATCAAGATATCCATTTTCCCATTGTTCTCTAAGAGTTGTTGGCTAATCAACTCACATTCTGCATGTGAAAAAGTAGCAACTTTTGAATTTGATGCTTGTCACTCTTTCTTTATTGATGGGTAGGAGGCACATCAAATCTATTAGTGTTTAGTGTCAGTGCAAGAAAGAAACATGCACTATGGCATTCCACTATTACATTTGCACTTCACTGGGTGGATAGTTGATTAGGAGAGAACTTTGATTCACCAAGAAGGCAACGTTCTTGTCTTGTGCGACAACACTATGTAGCAAGTGGCTCTTCTAAGTAGACAACTATGGAGAAAGGTGTGTGATATGCTATGGTCTCAAGGCCCTTATGAGGTAGTTATGAGTTGCAATCTCCTCTACCTATTAATCGAGAGAACCTTGCATTCGGGACCCTCGATCTATCGAGTGCCTCTACACACCCCCCCCAACCTCCAAGTGCTTTATTAGGAGAGGGTTTGGGGAGTGTCGTCGGTGCTCATCCTCCTAGCTATAATTGTAGGAGTTGGACCCTAGGCCCCCAAGGTCCTCTCCTATCTATCGAGTTCCCCCTCCCCACTAAAGAGAGTTTGGATAGGTGGATAGTTAAAATAGGAAGAATAGGAGCTATAAATAGGCTCCTAGCCCAAGGGGGCCCCTATCTAGCTATAGAAAGGGGCGACAAGTACCATAAGGTCTAATCAATCCATGTCGAGGGGCTTATCAAAAAGACTCTATGCATGCAGAGTGGCTTAGGGGGCAAAAAATTAAGGAAGTTGAGGGCCCTTATCTAACCCTCGGGTAGAATGGGGAGGGGGGGGAGGCTCAGTCTATCCATTGACTGAGTGTCTAACAGATTGACTTTCTTTAGGAGATGGGACTTCAAGTTGAGTGCCAGCGGTCGAGCTCATATATAAATGTCCTATAAGAGAAGGCGATTGGTTTTTCTAATTGGCCACATTCCATCGGCTACCTATAGGTTTTCATCCTACAATTTCCCGAGAGGAAACTGTAGTAATCTTGAATAAATATCCTACAACTATGAATATAATCCCCATAAAAATACCACTAGATTGAGCAGTGAACAAATTAATTTCACATCTAATCAAAATCTTGGCTAATTAATTGAAGTGTGTCACTCTAGTAGACCCATAGATCATGGAAAAAATGGGGTAGCCCACCATACTATGTGATAGATTTGAACCCTCTCCATAACTACATGTGTGAATCTCACCACATAGAGCTCATACAAAGACTCCAAAATCAATCTCTCTCCCCCCACTACCTATATAGTTCCAATACGGGTAGTTGAGGCATAAATTCTCATCTACCCCTATATAGATAGGCCTCCTTGATATCCCCTACTATAGAGATAGATAGGCCTCCCACTACTATTTATAGGGGTCAAGAGAGGGAATATAACCCCCCATGTAGGGTGGGTGGGATAATTCTAAGGGGCACCCCCACCCAACTCTAATTTTGGCATTTATCACCTATTGCTTCATTAGAATAATTAAAACCCATTGTGCATGCACCATTATTTTGTAGGGAACTTTACCCCCCACCTAATTCTACACACATAATCATTCTCTCATACGAGCCCTTAGAATAGTAGGAGCACTCCCCCAATAGAGTGGGAATGTCGAAGATAACCCCACAAAACAACAACTAATTTATTTACTAACAGCTAATTAATCAACTCACCAAAATAAGGGCAGGTGGGATACCTAGTATATTAATTGTTTTAAATCAGTAAATTAATGATATTCATTAATGTGCTCCATAGCCTCCTCCCAACCACCCCAATGGTGAGTCATTCATTAATGTACCCCATCCACCTCCTCCTCCCACCCACCCCTAGGGAGGCCTTCTATCAAGAACCCTTTAAATAGTAGGGTGGGGGGTATATTAAGAAAATATAGTTGCTAGAAAACTCTGAGCTAGAATCAAGTCTTGACAACCCCCTACTATTCTAAAGGCCCCCCTAAGATTCTATGTGGCTAATTAATCAACCCTATTGTTCTAAATTAGGATGCGTGCCCTATAATTTTATGGATGCCAAATTAATAAACCTGCTAAAATAAGCACACTCAATAGTTTCTAGAATTGTTCGTAGAACTGTAGGGGGAGTAAGCCTATAAATGCACACTTCCATTAATTAGTCCCATAGCCTCCTCCTCCCATGCACCCCTAGGGCTTGATTGAAGCCTATTAGAATAATCTAGAACAAGATAATAAAGTTCAGGTGGGCCCTACTATTGTAAGGTACGTATGGATCCCAACCCTTAAAATTTTATGGGGGTAGGGAAAGATCAAAGTTTTCTAGCAACTATTGTGTGCAATTTTCAATCAAGCCCCCTAGTATTTTAAAGGGCTAGTAGGTTGATTAATTGACTAAGGCACATTCCCAAAAATTCTATGGTACCATGCCAATTAATTAACCATATAGAATAACCATACAATTGTATGGGTAGGGCTTGATTGAAGCCAACTAAAGAGTACTAGAATCGAACCCATAGCCTCTTCCTCCCACCCACACCTAAGGAAAGTAGTAGATTAATAAGGCTGCTAGGCCTAGTCAATACCCCCTAATTAATTAGTAAATTAATTTGAGCCTACTATTTTCTATGAATAATCTTGTTAACCCTTTAGAATAGTAGTAATTAATTCACTTGTTATAAAATGCTAGACCTTCAATTAGTAAGGTGGAGGTAGCTCGATTGTAGAGGGCATAGTTTAGCAGGTTCATAAATTCAAAGCAATTGTTCCATAACTACCACAAGATTTTAAGGGTTCTTTCTCATACAATTGTAGGGTGAGCAGCCTCTAGCTAGCCCCCCTCCCGCCATAGAATTGTAGGGGATCCCATATAATAGTAGGGGGGTAAGTAACCAAAGTAGTGGATATAATCAATATTAATAATGACTACTAGAGTAGGACATTTGAGAAATTAATTAAATAATACCAGAGAATTTTAGGAGAAGCCATTCATTAATAAAATTTTGAGTGAGCCCTACTATTCTATGGTGGAAGCAATAGTGTAGGATGTGCAAGAGGAAGACACTTTTATCCTTCTATGACATATAATAGTAGAGGCCCACCCTACTTCATTCTTAGAGAAAATAAGTTGTTCTAGGGCCCCCTATTAAACCCTTTAGAATAGTAGGGACCCAGGAAAGCATCTCAAAATGTAGGGTGGGACCCTATTATTCTATGGAGGAATAGTTGTCGATATGCTAAATTCTATACATAACATGCCCCCTACCCTTTGAAGGGATAGCAAGCTGATTAATTAACCCTTTATATAGTTGAAGGTGGGATTTTAGATCTGCCCTACAACTATATGAGAAAGTTCCCCCCCCGTACCCTAGCCACCTGAGCCCCTACCATGCCCTCCTTCATATACTATCTCCTCCCTGGGGTTTGGCACCATTTACCTTCCGAGGACCCTATAGACCCCAATGGTGCAGTCACTGGTTAGGAGGGACCTCAAAGAGATCAATCCAAACTAGGCAGCAAGAGTAAACACAATAGAAACAAGAGGATATGATGAAGACAATGCATAAGTAAATGAATTAGATAATGAAAACTTATTACAGATAACCGGTAACATCTGGGTTATAAGATTTGGCTCATTGGCCTACCACTTACATGCTCAATTATAGAATTGGTCAACTCCAAACCTTTAAATCTTACGATTTATTTTTTATGTTCTATCTGACTATGTTCTAATGCCCAATTATAATTATTTCTATGATCCAAGGAGATCAAGTTGGCCCAAAGGGATCAAAAGTCGAATAACAAGATCACACATGTCAAACCAACATGTCGGCCTCTGCCAAAGAGATTACTCTGAAAAGTCCATAGAATGAAGTGTGGATCAAAAGAAAGGTTCGCCACACACCAAGGAACATTGGATTCCATGAACTGGGGCTCTGCAAGCTACGAATTGGGTCCACAAGATTCGCCAATAGAAAAAATAGTGTATACACCAAAAAATGGTCTAAAGATAATTAATTCAATAAGCAATTAATCTCCCTCCCCAATTTAATTAAATTCATCAAACAATTTGAATAAATCCCCATTTTTCATCTACGTATTAATAAATCTAAGGATTTATTAAATAGGTTCATTTCAATAATCCCCTTTAATTAATTAATTCAAATTAATTAATTTCCCCCATCAAAATCATTTCTTCTAAATCTCCTAATTAATTAAAACAAATCAAATAAATGAGTTGTTGAAATTATTAGCCATTTTCCTAATAAATGAATTTCTAATTTCAAATTCTCCTAACTTTAACCACCTAACCTAACCATTCCTAAACCCAGCCCATTCTACCTACCCTCATGTTCCCTTTCATCTAACATCTTCTAGAACCTTTCTGACACTTGTCACTAAGTGTTCCCTTTCATCTAACCTCTTCTAGAAGCCTCTTGACACTTTTCACCATAAAGATGATAGATATTCCCTTTCATCCAAACCCCTTTGCCAATCTCCTCCAATTTAACCATTGATATCTTCAGATCAATCTTGACCGTTGATTCCTGCCACCTCACCCATAGCCTTGGAAATCCTATAAATAGACCTCATTTTGGAGTTCAAAGGGCCCCCCAAATTCATATTATTTAGTCCCAATTTCATATCATTGTTGCATCCCATCTCATTCTTAGCTTATGCATTGTTATTATAGGCATCTAGCTTATAGTTTATCAGTTTTAGCAATGTTATCATGCTCAATTTTAGCTTAAATCTTAGCTTATTTTCTAGATCAATAATGAATTCATATAGCTTAATAATGCTATTCTTGCTAGATAATGCATCTTAATCATTCAAATCCCCCATCTAAATGTAGTCAAGTCATTGGAATTTGCATACCAAGATCTGAGAGCAAAATTCGCACTTGCATTTACTAGGAGGCAATAAGTCGATTAGCTATGGTTTTTATATTTCATTGATTAAATATTCTAACCATGCTTATAATGATTTATTTAGTGTTTTGTGTTGCAGATACAGGTATAATAGGTACACCACATAGATACATGACATTTTGGCGCCCACCGTGGGGCTCGAATCATCATTTTTGGCCTCTCAAGCTTCTACAAACATCTCTTTGTTGGACCTGAATCAGAATGTCATACGAGTTGATTTTCCAACTTGTACTAACTACCTTTTAGTCTGGTAGGAAACCTCATCCTATGTCGTATGAGCTAATGTCCCATGTCGTACAAAGTCTAAATTCATGTCGTACAAGATTTTGACTAAGTGAATTATGTGTCGCACGAGTTGATTTTCACTGTCGTAATAGAGCTAAGTTTGTTTCGTATGAATTTCTGGCTGCAAAATCCTAAGTCGTACGAGTTCATTTTGGTCTTTGTGCGAAATCTAAATTTGTGTCATACTAATTGGAAAAACATGTCGTACGAGTCTCTATTTCTGTGAATTTTAATAAACTGCAAGTTAGGTTTTTCTGGTTTTAATACAAAATTTTCAAATGCTAACCCTGACTAGTTTATGAGATTTTTTGATAGCCTAACAAGTTTCGCAAGACACTTGTCAAAGAAATGCTTGTCAAAGACAAATTTCAAAAACACAATCATGACTACTAACAAATTTTTGCAGGTTGCCTAAGGATTCAACAAAATTTTGTGTATTCTTTAAGATTTTTAGGCACAATTCAATTTTGCTAAAGGGAAAAAATGAACAATCATGTATTTCATGTCTGTGGTGATAGGCGAGTATGCTCTCACCTTTCTTAGGTGATCAGAAAGCTAGACTCATCTTTTGCTTTCATTAGTGCATCTCTTTAGCAAGCCTACCCTCCTGAGGAGTAATAACTCTTAACCGTTAAGGCCGATGAGAGGGGAACGACCTAAGTGGGAATGGTTAACGCCAAGTAATCCAACCAACTATAAAATAAATATGTTTTTGATGAAAATTAAAGCAGTGGCAGTGCTTGGGAATAGCTCTCCTCCGTATCTTCGGGTATATCAAACCTTGGTTTTCAAGGCTAGGAGACCTCTTAATTAAGTTTATACCTCAACGTGCCGAATGGATCCCTTACTAGTTCCAAGTTAAAATAGAAGCTACCCGATTCACCTCTGAAAGGGTGATAATCTTTATGCAAGAGAGATAGTAACTCTCCCAGGACACTTACCATATCATGCCCCCATTAGTGTTTGGAGTCAGATAATATGGCATTGAGAATCCATTGTGTGATGCTCAGTAGTCATATTCTGATTAGCTATTAGGTGTGTACCTAAGTCAGCAAGCAAAGGTTTTCATTCTCAACCAAATTCCTTAGGGTTTAACATGCTTAGAGTCAATTATCATATCATGTGTTTGCTATGTATTCATCACTAAATCGACAAATTAGACATCCAAAAATAGAAAAATTGAAAAACATAAGAAAAACATTAAACTTCAGTTATCAAAATTCAACCAAAGCAAACATTTGTTATCTTTGTCCTGTTCTCTATTGTACGAGTTAGGATCTCTGTCATACGAACCTATTTGCATAAAATATTTAGTCGTACAACACAACATTTTGTGTCATATGAGTCAATTTCTTTGTCGTATGGTTCAAAAAAGTGTGTTGTAGGACTCTCGGCTTTTTACATTTGTGTTGTCCTAAGTTGTATAGTTTGTCATACAAAACTCTGCATTTTTCAGTCTAGAGTTGAGTCTTACATGCTTGTTTCAGATTTGTCATTTCTTCCTGATCAATTTGTAGTAAACATAAACACCTGGTATCTGTTGTTCTGTGCTTAAATTGTCCCATGTATGCCCATCTTAACTAGATCTCAAAGATAAAATTTTAGAGATAGAAATAGAAACGTTAGAAATAATTGAAGAACATTGAACCATGGAACATGAAGATGAGATACAAGTTGAAGAAGAAATAACAAAACAAAACATCAAAGACATCAAGAAAGATCCCCAATTCGACAAATTTATGCAAAAATTGTTGGAGGAAGAAAAAGAAAAATATTTCCTAATGTTAGCAAAATCTAGTGCTACACTCCCTCAAGACTTTGATGTGAACAAACTAACACAAAAGAAAAGTGATCCTCCTCCTAATAATGAACCATATGAGGACATGTTTGGTCTCAAAATGAATGAGATGTCAATTCCTCATAACACTAGAACCAATGAAGAGACTTACATCCCCAAAAGAGATGAAGAAGAAATCCTAAATAACATTCAACCCAATGAGGATACAAGAAGGACTAGGGATGAAACAAGAAGAGATCCAGATCGTCCTAGAATGCAAAATCATGGTTATGCGAGAACAAACCGTGTTGATAATCCTATCACAACTCTCACACAACAACTACAAACAATGCAAACACAAGTTCAATATATGCAAAGAGGAAATGTTAGACAATACTCACTTCAAGAATTTTGTCCTTATCCATTTGACAGAAACCTAAACATGATACCATTTCCTATAGGTTTTGAAACTCCTAGATACAAAAAATATGACAGAAGCACTGACCCTCAAGATCATATAAGAGAATTTTTCACAATGAGTATGGAGTTTGCACATGAGGATACCTACTTAATGAGACTATTTCCAAAAAGCTTAACTGGACTAGCTATGGAATGGTTCTCCAAACTTCCACCTGGGATGAAATCATTTTCAGAATTGGTGGATAAGTTTGTTTCACAATACTCTTATAACATACAACATTAAGTAACAATGCTAGACCTATGTAATGCCAAACAAAAAGTTGGAGAACCTTTCATGACATTCTTACAACGATGGAGATGGTTAGCTTCGTGGTATCCTTGTACAGTGCCAGAGTACGAAAAAATGGACATATTCATCAACAACTTAAATGATCAATTGAGTTATTACTTAAAAATGCAAGGAAATCAAAGTTTCAAAAAAATGATTGATAATGGAATAAGAATGGAGGAAGCCATGATAAAGAAAGATGGATTAAAAGTATACAAAGAAGGAGTCTATCCTCCTGACAACAACAATAACAACAACAACGATCACAATGATAAACCAAAGTTTTGGAGTAGAAATCAAAATGTTGTCAATGATGGAATAGTAGATAACAACAATGTAAAACCAAAACAACTGGTTTTCAATTTGTCTACTCACTCAGTAGCAGCACAACAAAACAATAATCACCCAAGAGCAACTATCAAAACCTTCTTTCAAAGACAATTTACAGACATTGGTGAACCCCTCGGGTCAGCATTAAAAGCACTTCTTGCAAACAAATTGATCACTTTTCCAAAAGAAAGGAACTATGAACCTCAAATAAAACCACCCTAGTGGAATGATCATCAGTATTGCGATTTCCATCGAAACAAGCGACATCTCACAGATAATTGTTAGAAGTTCAAACATGTCATACAAGATTTGATTGGTAAGGGAGTAATAATTGTCGATGGATATACAACAAATGAATCTCATACAGCTTTGCAAACTCCGCTTCCAAACTATGAGAAAGGTGAATCATCAACAACAAACAATGGTAAGGGTAAAGCAAAGGTAAACTACGCTCATACATATGATAATGTGGTAAACGTGATTGTAGTTAAAGAAAAGTAAAATCAAGAACCTATTCATGCTATCATAAGAAGAAAAGCTAAAGTTGTTTTACCAGGTCCTATGACAAACACATCCTCCACTACAAAACAATACAATCTAGTGGAGCAATAGCAGAAAACACCCGCACAAATATCCATCTTGGAGCTTTTAAAACTTTCACCTGCACATAAATAAATTCTTGAACGAGCATTAGTAGATACAACCGTATCCAAAGATCTTGATATCAATCAATTCCAAACCATGGTGGGACACCTCACAACCCCTCACTGCTTAGCATTCACTAAAGAAGATGACATGTCCTTACAACATCCCCACAATGCTCCATTGCATATCGAAGTCATCATTCATAAGACGCACGTTAAACATGTCCTAATAGATGGTGGAGCTAGCCTAAATATCTGTTGATTAAGTCTTGTTCGTGCTTTAAGATATTCAGAAGATGCAGTTGATGTCCGGAAAAGGATCAGTATAAAAGCCTATGATGAAGAAGAACGTTCCTCCAAGGGAATTGTAATACTTCCCATCAAAGTGGGACCTTTGCAAAAGGATACCGCATGCCAGGCTATATACTTGGACTTATCATATAATATACTCCTAGGGAGACCATGAATACATGACTTGCAAGTTGTCCCATCAACATATCATCAGTGTGTAAAATTTCCATACAATGGAGAGGAAATCACTATCTCTGCAAATTCAAACCCTTTTCAATATTGCAACAATCTAAAAATAGCTCAAGAAGTCATTGTACCTCATAATAGGGAGGCATCATTTGCCTTTATTGTATCAAGTATGGAAAAATAAATGCAGCTAAGAGATTGAGGGAACTGAGAATATTCAATATCACAAATACCACTTTCTGCTAAATCCTTGGGAAAACCATCAAACTCTAAACAACAACCAATTGTAAAACATCTTTCGATATTTGATGGAGCATTTGTTAGTACTAGGACCTTATCAGAGGAAACAAAAGACAAAGATATACTACAGTGGCTATACAAGGATGAAGAATTTCAAAAAAAGATCAACAACGTCTGCATACCTACAGAAAAGTATGGAAAAATATTTAACATCCTCAGGAAGATGGGATACACTGGGACGGGTCCTATAGGGAAAAGAAAAGAAGGTATCTCAGAACCTATCCAACCTTACACTCAGCAGGCTATAGACAAATCAGGCATAGGATATAGACAAGTTAATTTACCAGAAGATACACCTTTTAGTCAACAACAAGAGGAATATGAAAAAAGACTTGAGAACAACTTGCCATTGAAAAGGAGAAACAAGCACAAACAATGAAATGGGAATAGAAGTAAGCTTCAGATCAACAGGAGAAAGAAACCAAAAGCATCTATCAAGCAGCATTAAATCTCAATAAAAAGAAAACATGACCCTAGTACAAATCCAGGAGAGCTCATAGCAAGATTGATAGAACTCAATCTCAGTCCTGAAGAAGCTAATTATGAAAGAAGACAAGATATATTAAGAATAACAGAAGAAATGCTATATGATCAAATCTATAGACTGCAAGCTGTCAATGAGATAGATTCTAATGAATTGGAATGGGATTCCTATCATTCTGAACACTCAACTGAAGAAAGTTTCTTTGAAGGAGATGTAGAAGTTGATGTAGTTCACACGTATGCAGGACAAATGTCAGGACCTAGTTCACTTGAATTAGAATCACATTTGGCTAACTTGGACTTAATTGAGGATGATCAGGATTTTCTTATACGAGGTCATTCTGATGAGAGTACTATTCTAGACATGGATATGAATACTGAAAAACTTTGATACATCTATCATGACCCTTAATACCCTTGAACCATCACAACCTGATGATCCCTTACCTCTACTCCACCCCGAACTTATTAATGGGGAAAATGAAGGACATACTGCCATTGATACCCTTCCAAATGACCATGCCATATCTATATGTCTTAATGCAATCAAACCTGTAACAACTTTCACCAGGAATTTCTACAATGCATCTTTCAGTCAAGTGGGTGCCAAATCTCCTAGTTGCAAAAATGAAAATAAAGAAAACAATAGAAGGTCTAATGTTGAAAACCATTTTTTGGCACCGGAAGATCGGGAAAAAGTAAAAACAAAGGATGCATCTAATGGTGAAAACCTTCTTGAGGCACCGGAAGATGGGAGATTTGACACTTTACCTGAGCACTATCAAGAAAGGTCATCCATTTTGATCGAACCAACAAAGGTAGTTAACATTGGCACAACAGAGCAACCAAAGATTCTTCATCCAGCAACTTCTCTATCCAAAAAAGAAATGCAACAATATATGGAATTTTTCAAACGAAGGCAAATCAATTTTGCCTGGTCATATGCAGACATTCTAGGGTTAGATCCAGAGCTTATTATGCATCACCTAAATGTCAATCTAGAAGCCAAACCAGTCAAACAAAAGTTACGGAAGATGCATCCTCATATTGCTCTTCTAGTCAAAGCAATACTAAAGAAATTATTAGATGTCGGATTCATCAGACCGATAGCTTATCCTCAATGTGTATCCAACATCGTTCCTATTTCAAAACTAGATAAAAGCATCAGAATATGCACAGACTTTAGAGATCTCAACAATTCTTGTCCAAAGGATGATTTTCCTCTGCCTAACATTAACATCATTGTAGATTTAACTGTTGGACACTCCATGTTTTCTTTAATGGATGGTTTCTTCGGATACAATCAAATCAAAATAGCACCCGAAGATCAAGAAAAGACAGCGTTCACATGCCCGTGGGGTACTTTTTGTTGGAACATCATGCCTTTTGGATTAAAGAATGCAGGTGCTACATATCAAAGAGCTATGACAATGATATTTCACAACATGATGCATACATTCATGGAAGATTATGTGGATGACATATTAGCTAAATCATACAACAGAGAAGAACATATAGAGATACTAGAAAAAGATCTTCGATGGGTTAGAACAATGCAAGCTACAGCTAAACCCTAAGAAATGTGCCTTTGGTGTTACTTCAGGCAAGCTATTGGAATACATTGTTTTAGTTAGAGGTATCGAAGTGGATCTAGCTAAGGTAAAAGCAATCATGGAAATGGCATCTCCCAAGAACATCAGTAAACTCAGATCAGTCCAAGGAAGACTCCAGTCAATCAGAAGATTTGTTGCTCAATTAGCAGATAAATGTCAACCATTTACTCATCTATTAAATAAAAAAATTCATTTCAAATGGGACAATCAATGTGAGGACTCATTCAACAAGATCAAGACATATCTTATGCAACCACCTATACTAATGCCACCAATTCCTGGAAAACCATTATTACTCTACGTATCGATCACTGAAACAACACTAGGAGTTCTACTTGCACAATAGGATAATGAAGGAACAAAACTAGTTATCTACTACATCAGCAGAACATTAGTACAAGATAAACTATTCACCAACAGAAAAAGCATGCCTAGTAGTAGCTTTTGCTTCTCAAAAATTATGATGCTACCTTCTATCTCACTCCATTAAGTTAATAGCTAAACTCGATCCTTTGAAATATTTACTCAGCAAGGCAATAATGATAGGATGATTAGCTAAATCGATCATGATCCTAAGTGAGTTTGATATTGAGTATGTTGACAGGAGAGCTATAAAAGGGCAAGTCAATACAGATCAACTAGCAGAGGCACCACTTCAAGCTGATCATCCTTTATAGATTGAATTTCCCGATGCTGATATCTTAACAGTCACAACAAAAAAATGGCAATTATACTTTGATGGTTCACATACACAACATGGATCAGGAGCAGGTATTCTACTTATTACACCACAAGGTCATACAATCCCGAAAACATATAGATTAAGTTGTTCATGTACAAACAATATAGCAGAATATGAAGCATTGGCTACAGGGATAAAAATGGCTATAGAATGGAATATTACACAACTTCGGGTCTTTGGAGACTCCCAGCTCATCATCAATCAAATCAATGATGAATATCAAACAAAATATGACAAACTAGTGCCTTACAAAAAGATTGTGGATGATTTCAATAAATACTTTGTCAAAATTTCTTTTGAACAAATTCCAACAAATGATAACAAAGTAGCAGATGTCATGGTGACACTTGCTTCTCTATTACAGACACAGGAAAATCAAGAGCGTAATGAATTATTGGCTGAAGAGTTGTTTTGCCCTTCTCATAATTATTTGGATTCCCAACCCATTTGTCAACTTATTGGACACGAATCCTCCCGCTATGGCCAAACTTAAACATACTTGAAAGATAACACCTTACCTCCTGACTTATCAAAGAACCAAAAGAGAAATTTTATTCGCCAATCCTCCCATTATACTCTCGTTGTAGATACCCTATTTAAACGAGGTCTAGACGGTACTCTTTTAAGATGTCTTGAACAAGAAGAATTTGATAAGGCCTTACATGAAGTCCATAATGGCATTTGTGGCACTCATTCAAGTGGTCTTACCCTTTCGAAGAAACTCATATGCTTGGGCTATTATTGGCTGACTATGGAATGCGATTCTTTTTAGATAGCTATAACATGCAAATAATGTAAGATCCATGGGAATTTGATTCATACAACAGCATAAGAACTTCATGCTTTAGCAACATCTTGGTCTTTCTGCCAATGGGGTCTTGATCTAGTAGGAAAGATAACTCCATCTTCATCCAATGGTCACAAATTCATCCTTGTAGCTATAGAATATTTTACTAAATGGATTGAGGGAGTACCTCTCATAAATATCATAGGAAAACAAATTGATACATTTATCTTGAACTACATCATCTGCCACTATGGAATACCAATGACCATTATCACTGATAATGGGTGACCATTCAAGAATTAAGATGTACAAGAGCTATGTGAAAAATTTAAGATCCAACACAAATTCTCCACATCCTACTATCCACAAGGGAATGGGCAGGCACAAGCATCTAACAAAACTATTCTAAAAAACCTTAAAAAGATAGTGAACGATGCTAGAAAAGATTGGCATATTCAACTGAATCCTGCTCTATGGGCCTATCATACCAGTATCTATACACCAACAGGTGCCACACCTTTCTCTCTTGTCTATGGATTAGAAGCCATATTACCAATTGAAATAGAGATACCCTCTCTACATGTATCATTAAAAAGTCTCATCCCAAATGAAGAACAACGAGTATCTAGACTGCAAGAGTTAGAATTGATCCATGAATGAAGACAAAATTCCTTTTATCATCTGAAAGTATATAAGAAAAGAATGTGTCAAATTTATAATGACAGGGTCAAACCACGAGTCTTTCAAGTTGGACAACTAGTACTAAAACAAAATCCACGCAACCAAGTAGATCGAGAGAAGAAAGGAAAGTTTGAACCAAATTGGTTAGGACCATTTGTGGTCACAATAGTATTTGGGTCAAGAGCATATCAGCTATCAACATAGGATGGGGATCAGCTCAGGGAACCAATGAATAGCATACATCTAAAGAAGTTTTATGTGTGAAATTTTTTTTTTAAAAATAAAAAATAGTGAAAACCTAGCAAACAGGCGCTATCTATCAACTAGCTCTTCCATCTATTAGTTTATGCATTTTTCCACTTGCATTCAATTGTCGTTAGCGCTATCCATATCCATCATAAGCTTTGTACATACGCAAGCAATCGCAGTTGCTCTCTCTCCATGGTTTGGATCATTGAGTATATCAAAACAACTTTGTTTCTATGCTCGGGGCAAAATCCTACACCTAGCTGGGGGAAAAACTTTCGATCATTTTGAGCTTAATCAAATAGATAGAACAATAGCTAGACAATACTTAGCAAGCAAAAACACTGAGACACATCCAATGTTAAACTTGAAATCAAATCATTAACTATCAAGCTATCACACATCAGTCTAAGCACATCGCAAATTTTAATGGATGATATCTTTTGGATACTGCTTTTAAGAACTTTTCTCCAACTTTATTATATTGATTTTTTCCATCATGATTTCTGAGTACCTCCAGGATGTCTTTGACTAGAGGAACAAGGAAGGAACGGGATATTTTTCTTGTCTGCTATCTGAAAATTAATCATTAGTTGGTGCAAATTTGTCTTAGGACATGATCATCAGAGTATCATCGAAGAAATTTCTAATTTGCATATAACACTGGTTAATACTGCATGTTTTATGCAAACAACACTCAGGTCATCTTGGCTTAATTATACCTCGATGCTTGTGTTAACTTGCAATATCAAAATATAGGAAAGAAGTGCTTGGGTCATCATGGTTTGATTATACCATTGATGTTTGCACTCACTTCCCACATTTCAAAATCTCAATGATGACAAAAATGTAAAATAATCCAGTGACTGGTCCGGTCATTCCATTGCATTCCACTGCATTTCATGTGCATTTTAGCTTGCATTTAATTATTGCATGGGATCCCACAAGCTCCTTTTATCCAAGGTTAAATCTATTGCAGGAATCATCAAAGTATCATTTCAAGTATATACACAATCAAAATGATGACTCATATCTTTTCAGATATTGTTGACCAAGCGAAAATCTAATGCTATCTCTCTCAACAAAATCAACATCAACATATCCAAAAATCTCTATAACTTGATATCAACAAATTGTCAGTTCTTTATCTAACAAATCTTATCAAATGAAATCAATCAATCAAGCCTAATTGATTCTATCATGTCTTATATAGGATGAATCCTTCCTGAAACTAGACATTATGAGCATGTCTTATACAAGATGAATCCTTCCTGAAACTAGACGTTATGATCATGTCTTATACGCGATGTATCCTTCTTGAAACCAAATGCTCTAATCATGTCTTATACATGATGAATCCTTCCTGAAACCAGACGTTGTGATCATCAAAGTCTTATACAGGATGAATCCTTCCTAAAACGAGACTGAATCTAATCAATCAAGATTTTTCAATCTTATCGATCTAGGCAATCAAGATAATCAAAGAACTAGCATTTTCATCAAACAACAGTTGTAGAAATCAAATCAAATCTATCGAGATATCAATCTCGCAAAAACTCCAAAGATAAATTATCTCAATTGATCTCCCGAGGGGGCATAATCCTATAGGAATTTAGCAATCAAGAGCTGGGGCATCCTATCAAATGAATATCATCATCATACCAAGATTTAGAAATCAAGAGCTGGGGCATCCTATCAAATCAATATCATCATCAAAACAAAATCATTCTTTGAATCAACACGTCATCACACCTCGCTTCAAAGAGGGGCAAAATGTATACACCTAAAAATGGTATGAAGATAATTAATTGAATAAGCAATTATCTCAATTAATCTCCCTCCCCAATTTAATTAAATTCATCAAACAATTTGATTAAATCCCCCCTTTTTCATCTACTTATTGATAAATCTAAAGATTTATTAAATAGGTTCATTTCAATAATGCCCTTTAATTAATTAATTCAAATTATTTAATTCCCCATCAAAATCGATTCTTCTAAATCTCCTAATTAATTAAAACAAATCAAATCAATGAGTTGTTGAAATTAATTGGCCATTTTCCTATTAAATGAATTTCTAAATTCAAATTCTCCTAACTTTAACCACCTAACCTAACCATTCCTAAACCTAACCCATTCTACCTACCCTCATGTTCCCTTTCATCTAACATCTTCTAGAACCTTTGTGACACTTGTCACTAATTGTTCCCTTTCATCTAACCTCTTCTAGAAGCCTCTTGACACTTGTCACCATATAGATGACAAATGTTCCCTTTAATCCAACCTGCTTTGCCAATCTCCTCCAATTTAACCATTGATTCCTGCCACCTCACCCGTAGCCTTGGAAATCCTATAAATAGACCTGATTTTGGAGTTCAAAGGGCCCCCCGAATTCATATCATTGTTACATCCCATCTCATTCTTAGCTTATGCATTGTTATTATAGGCATCTAGCTTATAGTTTATTAGTTTTACCAATGTTATCATGCTCAGTTTTAGCTTAAATCTTAGCTTATTTTCTAGATCAATCATGAATTCATATAGCTTATTCATGCTATTCTTACTATATCATGCATCTTAATCATTCAAATCCTCCATCTAAGTGTAGTCAAGTCACTGGAATTTGCATACCAAGATCTGAGAGAAAAATTCACACTCGCATTTACTAGGAGGAAATAAGTCGATTAGCTATGGT
The DNA here is from genome assembly GCF_030272615.1 of Cryptomeria japonica. NCBI lineage: Eukaryota > Viridiplantae > Streptophyta > Pinopsida > Cupressales > Cupressaceae > Cryptomeria > Cryptomeria japonica. The sequence continues at coordinate 73,923,951 of NC_081408.1, read as the reverse complement.
TTTTATATTTCATTGATTAAATCTTCTAACCATGCTTATAATGATTTATTGAGTGTTTTTTGTTGCAGATACAGGTATAATAGGTATACCACATAGATAAACGACAAATAGGTCTAGTGGTTTTGGTGTCCAAAGCAAGAAAACTGTCTCAGAATCCAGGATCGATAACTTGCCGCAAAATGATCCAAATGCTCTTCGGTTTAGGAATAAGGAAGATGATTATGTCTTCAAGAAAAATCCAGCTCTGCAAGATCTGGTGACCTGATGCAAGAAAATACAGAAAGAAATGTTGAAACTACAAAACAAAAAACAAACTGAATAGGAAATGTTTATGGTTGATGCAATATTGCCAAGAACCGAGGATGCTCCTGCATCAGATGTCTGGGGTTGTTGAAAAATCAAGTCTCTCATTTTGCTAATGTCAAAGGAAAAGCAAGGTGGTCCACCTCTATCTGAGATATCCAAGATGAATCTTCATCAGGTTTGTCCTTCCATTTTACAAGATATTCTTTGTACTGACTACTCTGGGTACTATGCCCAATCCTACTATCTAAAATATCTTTAATCTATTCTAGTTCCTTCTGGGGCAACTGTTTCTCCAAGTCTACAATATTATCTTCACTGAATTATGATTCATGACATTGATGTAGTTCTGCAATGTTCAATATAGGTGAAATACTCAAACTATCTAGTAGCTCCACTTCATATGCATTTCTGGAACTGGATTTCTTCAAGATATTGCAAGGTCCAAACTTCCTCATCTGCAACTTGTTATAGGTTCCAATTGGAAATCTTTCTTCTCTCAGATACACCATCACTTCATCACTAACTTCAAATTCCTTATGTCTTCTCTTCCCATCTACTTTCTCCTTATTGTTATTGTTCATATCCTCCAAATGTTGCTTAAGTTGAATATGTAAGGCCTTCATGTGGTCTGCAAATTCTTTTCCTGCTAGAATTCACTTATCTTTATTACTAATATCTCTCAATTTTGATATACCTCTAGGGTGTGCTCCGGTAACAATCTCAAAAGGTGTTCTTCTGGTACTCCTGTTCACTGAATTATCAAAACTCTACTTGTGCAAGAATTAAATCCCAACTTCCACTTTTCTCTCCAACTAAGCATCTCAACAAATTTCCTAAACTCTTGTTTACTACCTCTGTCTATCAATCAGTCTATAGGTGGAAAGTAGAACTAAACTTCAAATCTGTCTTCAACTTCTTCCAAAGTGTTCTCAAAAAATAACCAACAAACATAGTGTCTCTGTCTGAAACTATGATTTTAGGTCATCCATGCAATATCACCACTTCCTTGAAGAATAAGTCAGCTATATGTACTGCATCTAATGTCTTGTTAAAAGGTATGAGATGAGCCATCTTCGAGAATCTATCCACCACCACAAATATATAATCATTTCCTCTTTGTGTCTTAGGAAATCTAAGTATTAAATCCATGCTTATATTTTCCCAAGGTCTCTCCAATACTAACAAAGTTTTATATAATCCCACATTATGATTACTACCTTCTGCAACTTGACAAACTCTACAACTCTGCACAAATTTTCTAACATCCTTATAAATTTGAGACCAAAAGTAATATTCACTCACGAATGCCACTATTTTGTCAATACCAAAGTGTCCAGCTAATCCTCCACTATGCTTCTCCTTTATCAAGTTCTCCCTCATAAAACCCTTAGGTATAAACAATTAAACTCTTCTAAATAACATCCCATCCTAAATGAAATAATCCAATCACTAACTTCTATCTACCATAATTGGTTCTCTACATTCTCTCCAAGGTTCTATAAAATCCAGGTCATCGTCATACAGAGTCTTCAACTCTTCAAATCTAAATACAGTCACTCACATCTCTATCAGCAAATTCCTTCTTCTACTTAATGCATCGGCAACTTTATTTGACTTTCCATTCCTATGCTTCAACACAAAGGTGTAACTCTACAAGAACTCTACCCATCTCATATGTCTCTGATTCAACTTATTTTGACTGTTCAAATACTATAAGGCTTGTTGATCAGTATACAACACAAAATCCTTAGGCAATAGTTGATGTCTCTACTTCTTCAAGGCTTGAACTATGGGATGAAATTAATGATCATACACTGAATATATCCTCCTGGCTTCATTCAAATTCTTACTGAAATAAGCTACTTCTCTCCCTTCCTGACTTAACATGGCTCCAATTGCAATTCCACTTGCATCACAATCTACTTCAAATACTTTGTTGAAATCCAGTAAAGCTAACACAGGCTTCTTTGTCACTTTTTGCTTCAACAATTCAAAACTCTTGTTTTCTCTAGTTGTCCACTTGAATTATTTCCTATCTCCTCTCACCGTTTCAGTCATAGGGCTACAAACTAAAATTTCTGATAAATTTCTAGTAGAAACTAGCTAATCCATGAACTGATCTTACCTCTCCAATGCTTTCCAATGTAGGTCGTTCAACAATTGCTTTCACCATCTCAGGGTCCATCTTCAATCCATCTGCAAATATCACAAATCCCAAATAGACAAATTCTTCCTTCATGAAAGTACACTTCTCTAGGTTTATCAAAAAAATTTCTTCTCTTAACCTCTGCAAAACTTGTCTTAAATGCAACAAATGCTCCTCTTTTGTCTTACTAAAAAATCAAACTATCATCCAAATATACAATAACAAGCTTAACCAAGAATTTCTTCAATACCTCATTCATTAACCTCATGAAAGTACTTGTTCCATTAGTCAACCTAAAAGGCATAACCAACCATTCATACAATCCTTCATTTGTCATGAATGTTGTCTTCCACTCATCCCCTTCTCTAATTATGATTTCATGATACCCACTCTTCAAGTCTACCTTTGTGTAGTATTTGGCTCCACTTAGGAAATCCATTATGTCATCTATCCTAGGTAAAGGAAACTGGTATTTCATTGTGATCTTGTTTATTGCTCTGGAATCGGTGCACATTCTCCATTCTCCATTCCTCTTAGGTGCTAACACTACTAGTACTGCACAGGGACTCAACATTTCCCTGATCAAACCATTCTTCAACAATCCCTAAACTTGTCTATTCAACTCTTCATTCTCTGTTGGTGTCAACCGATGTGCAACTTTGTTAGGCAAACTAGCTTCAAGATTCAATTCCATGCAATGACTGATACTCCTTACAGGTGGTAATCTATCGGGCACATTATCTGAAATGATATCTTCATACTCTGTTAGCAACTCCTTTATCTCTTCCGGTTGTTCTTCATGCTCTAGATTCTTAGTCTTCTTAGGAACTAAGGGAAAACACACATTCTCATGTCTCATTCCATCCAAAAATTTCCTTCCATCCACCAAATAGATTTTGCATTCGTACAAACTTCACTCTTCATGAGATCCTCCAAGGGTAACAAGGTTTGTTTCATCCCATTTTCTACAATAGTGTATATGTTCATTCTTCCATCATGTATTGCCTATCTACCAAATCACCAAGGTCTACCCAAAAAAAGGTGAGAAACGTTAGTAGGCATAATATCACACAAGAATTCATCATGATAATTCCCAATTTCTAATTTCAACAGACATTTCTCACTTACTAACAACTTATGATCATCATGAATCCATGCTATTTGATAAGATTTAGGGTGTTTCAATCTTTCCAACTTCAATTTATTCACCATGTCTTCTGAAACAAGATCATCCAAACTACCACTATCAATTAATACTATACAACATTTACTGGATACCTTACATATGGTCTTGAACAAATTTCTCCTATGTGCAAAGGATTCTTCATCTTCTCCAGTATGATGCAAAGCTCTCCTCATCATTAATAGTTCTCCATCTTTTGGTTGGTTAGCTGATCCAGTGGGGCTTTCTTCTACCAATGTTGTTCTCCTAGTGTTCTCTATCTTCTTACATTCGAAAGCATGATGTCCTTCTCCTCCACACTTAAAGCAAGTACCTCTAAACACTTTCTTATCTTGTCTTCTATCATCTTTTCCAAAAAAATTATTCCAGTAGCCATCAGTTTCTCTCCTTCGGTAGAAATTTTTGTCATCCTTCCATTATGAATTACCTTCTTTGCTTTCTTCCCTATCCTCATTCTGATTTGTATAGGTTCCTCTTCCTCCAGAATATCCTCTTCCTCCTTGAAATCTTCCTCTGGAAAAGCTTCCACCTCTACCTCTTTGTCTCTACTCATGTCTTTTGTTTAACTTCTCTTTTGCTTTCAAAGCATATTGGTAAGCTTCTTCAACACTCTATAACTTCATAAAAGTGAGTTCATGTTGTATAGACATTGGCAATCCATTCAGATATCTTGTAACTTGTTTAATCTCATCATCGACTTCACACTAGATTCTTTTTTCTTTAAGTTTTGCAACTTCCGGAATAGATTTACTTGATAATCAGCTAGCATAAACTTCAATTTTAACTTGGCAACCATCCTCTCCCATGTTTTGATCTTCTCTTTACCTCTTCTCTATCTATCAACCTACAAATGTTCCCACCAAAGAGATACATGACCTTTCAACTAGGTACAGGCATATTTCATGTTTCTTTCTTCTATGGTGTTCTCAAAATCAAAATACTTCTCCATCTTTGAGATCCAGTCCACTAATCCATCTGAATCAAATTTTCCATCATACTCTGGTGGTGTAAAATATGGTTTAGTGTTCTCCTTACTCAAAACCCTCATGAACCTCTCTTCTTCTGGATCGATTGTCAGTGGATTTGTTACTTGTTATGTCGGTGCTTCTTCTTCTTCATCTTCTCTCACATCTTCAATATGTTGGCCTCTTCTCTGGGCTATCTCAATGGCTTCCAATCGGGTTTTAATTCCTCTCAACATTTCGATCACAATAGGTTTTGCATTTCCATGTGCTCCACCATTCATATTTCCTCTACACGCCATCTTCACGCCAGTCCTCTACAATTGTAGGTCGGATCCATAGTCTGCCACCCTACAATAATATTCTCAGGACAACGCAACCTTCGAAATCAAATCTCACTCTAATACCACTTGATGTAGTCATTGGTTAGGAGGGACCTCAAAGAGATCAATCCAGGTCAGGCAGTAAGAGAAAACACAATGAAAACAAGAGGATATGATGGAGACAATATAGAACTGAATGAATTAGAACATGAAAACTGATTACAAATAACTGGTAATATCTGGGTTACAAGATTCAACTCATTGCCTTGCCACTTACATGCTCAATTACAAAATTCATCAACTCTGGACCTCTAAATATTAAGATTTATCTTCTATGTTCTATCTGACTAATTTCTAATGCTCAATTGCAATGATTTAAATGATCCAAGGAGATCCAGTAGGCCCAAAGGGATCAAATATTGAAGAACAAGATCAAACTTGTAAAAACAACAGGTCAGCCTCTACCAAAGAGATTCCTCCAAAAAATCCATAGGATGAAGTGCAGATCAAAGGGAAGGTCGACCACATGCCAAGGAACATTGGAATCCACGAACTGGGGCTTCGCAAGCTACGAAAAGGGTCCACAATATTCTCCGATAGAAAAAATAGGTCCAGGCAGTTCTGGTATCCAAAACCAGAAAATTGTCTCGTAATCCAAAATGGATAACTTGCCAGAAAATGATCCAAATGCTCTATGGTTTAGGAAAAAAGAAGATGATCTTTTCTTCAAGTAAAATCTAGCTCCGCAAGATTTGGTGAGCCAATGTAAGAAAATATAGAAAGAAATATTGAAACTGCAAAATAGAAAACAAACTGAAAAGGAAATGTTTTTGGTTGATGCAAGATTGCCAAAAATTGGGGATGCTCCTGCATCAACCAAACTAAAAATAGGCTATGTGTGTGTGGCAATGGGTGGAGGGCTAAAGGGTCGCCCACTTGGAACTATAGTTTCCCACCCATTGACATTAGCTCAATTCTAAAACTATTTAGCATATTCTAGTGTAATCTACCTTGATTCTCACCCGTCCAATTCTAGGTCTATTTTAGTGCAAGATGTGGTAGGAATTCATTATACTAGCAATCTGATTAATTAACTTACCCTACAATTCTATTAGACCATTTACAACTCCATTAATTCATTACTGTTATTTTTCTTATTTTAGCAAGCTAATTAATCTACGATTTTATTCTAATGTATTCTAGCATATGAATTAATTGACTAATTAATTACCATACTCTAATAAGGTGATTAATTAGGGTGGGAACTTAGGAGGAGGGTGCTAGGGAGTGCATTAATGAACACATTAATTTGCTGCTTTATTCTAGCAACTATAATTATTACTCTAGAAAGTTGATTAATTGAGGGTTTAGTGGGCTAATTAATTGAGTGATTAATTACTGTACTCTAGCAAGCTTCTCTTTCTAGGGTGGGTGGGAGGAGGAGGCAATTGGGGGCTTACTCTAGTAGGCGTCATTAATGTTGATTCTAGCCACTATTAAGGGAGCTTCAATCAAGCCCTAAAATTCTTATTCTAGCGTGCTAATTAATTTATTGGTAGATTAATTTGTGAATTTGAGAAACTTGCACTCGATAGTTGCTAGAAGGCTCAAGATCACCCTACAGTTTGGCTCGAGGGAGGGCCCTTGGTATTCTAAGGGGTAAATCTGGCTCGATTCTAACCCTTATTATAGCAGGTTTATAGATTTATTGATTAATTAACCCAAATATTCTATGGGATTGCAGCGTTAAGTGAGCATGGTGAGAGGCTAGATATAGAGCTTATAGGACTCTTTGGTTGGAGTTGAGAGCCGCTCCCCACACATAGGAAAAACTCATCTCAAAAAATTCCAAAAAAGATTCTCATTTAAGATAGATTGTGTGATCCATGTAGATGGACTAACCAATTATCTATAGATAGTTAGTGAACAGTTTCCTTTACATGGATGAATAGAATTATTGTTGGATGAATTACAAATCTCACCAATTATAGTTGAAAGATGATGCATTATACATCTAGTCAAAAATGTTATATAAAATGACCATTTTCACAAATTTTGGTGGGCTGCTTGGCCATTTTGGCTCCTTTTCGCCTTGGGTAGGAAAGACATGCACATCTGATATATATAGATAGCTAAGATTCTCAACTTCGATAGCACAGAGTACTAGTTGTTCTATTCTAAGATATGGGGACGCATCACCTAAACTCATAAATCTTATCGGGAGAGAAATCAATCACTCCCTGCTATAGGTGTGGAGACAACAGGGAGAGTCACCAACTACACATTAAGCCATACCACCCCCAATCTTTCCTGGGGTTTGAGAATTGTTCAATCTCCCAATGTGCACTTTGAGGGAGGGCCCCCACCATTTTATAGGGAAGCTGGTGACGAGATTGATATATAGGAAGATCACAATATAGGACACCACTATGATGATTTAGGTGTGTAGGTATAGGACATTGATATTAGTTATAATAAGTTGTGTAGTGGGCATTGGGCTGGGTGAGTGGAATAATCTTGCCCAGTATTAGTTAGTGGGTTTCTTTGGGCTACGCAAGTATCAAAATTCTCGTAATGGGTTTTTTAATTTAGTGAATTCTATCATTATTACTGCTCCCCAATATTCAAGGAGGTAGATGGGGAGATTATAGTGAAACATATCAGTGGGTAACATCCTCATGACAAAGCACCAGTCACTGTGATGCTTACTTGTGTTGGGTGTGGCTTCCTTGAAATAAGAAGCTTGACTCCATGGGGCTCTCATCGGGGGATGCATGTGATAAGCCTGACATTGTTAAACACCCTTGTTAGTGTCTTTACCCTAGAGAGTATAGATGCCCAGCCAGCCAAAGTGAATTGTAGCGTGACTGGCATGAATGATTGGGCCAGAGAGCTAGATGCAGAGGAGTGATATTAAACCCCTGAAAAGGTAAGTTGGCATCCTCCCGAATCATGACTGTGTGCTGGCATGATCTCTAGGCAGAACATCAAACTCATTCACCTGCACCTCTCCCTTAGATACCACCCTTGGGCAACCAATGATTAAGACAGGCAGACCTTATAATCGATCATAGGAGTTTAGCAGCATGGTGGTCAAAGTCTCAGAATTGATCCTCCTGATGTGTAGTTTGAGGAAGGTGAACCCTCCTAATGCTGAAGAGATGCGATGTAGCCTAGACGACATTTAACACACCAAAGTGCAAAAATAGCATCTATGGTTCGAGGAAGCAACACCACAATTGAACACAATTGTACACCCACTCACTATTATACTGGACTAACTGCACCACTGTAGGAAGGACTGGCTTAAACAACATACACTAAGCATTGATTTATTGCGTTATGTCGTATGTGAACCCGCCTTCAAATACCATTTCTGTTTTGTTAGATTGTTTCAGTTGATATGTCCATGTTTGTCAGTCCCTATTTGTTAGATAGAAATGTACGGCTATAAACAATTCTTTTTTCTTGCACACTCTCTTTGCAAATCTAAGTCATATAAATTGAAAAAACGAACTTAATTTTTCTTATCTTAACCATTGCATTATTTTTCACTTCGATTTTTTTTATTGCATTAACATTTCCCATGCATTAGTATGTATATGCAATAATTTAATTTTTTTCTTTTAACGATCTATAGATGAGGGTTTATATATTTTATTTTTTTCAAATTTATATAATGAGTTAGTTTGAATATAAAATTTGTTTTTAGATTTGTTGATGTTCTTCTTTTTTTACTTTAAGTAGATATGACAATTTTTTCACAATGACGAGAAATAATTCTTTAACTTTTCTATTAATATAACACTAATAATAATATTAAAATTATAATAACAATAAAAAATAATAATGGTATTATAATAAAGATATTAAGGTGGAGTTTCTAGATTGAAATCAAAACTAAAAAGTTGTTATTTAAAATGTTAGAAATAAATATATTTGTTTAATTATTCTTGTAGACACCTAGAATTGTCATCTCTAATTAAATAAATATCTTTATTTATTTAATTACTTTAGCCTAGTTCTTCTATTAATTAAATAAATCTTTATTTATTGAATTAATTCATTTATCGTCTTCTAGCCTTATTTCTTATTTAAATAAATACCTTTATTTATTTAAATTATCCTTTTCATAAATTAAATAAATATCTTATTTATTTAATTGATCCCACGTCTTCTATTAATTAAATGAATCTTCATTTATTTAATTAATTCATTAGCCTTTTCTACCTATGACACATGTCATTCATCTCTTAATTCATATACTACCTACCCTCTCATTATTTTTTTATTTCCTCTACCTACCCTGTAACCATAGCCGACCATTTCTCTTTTACACCTCTCAATCTTACCCCTCCATTTCTTATAGTGTCTTCTATATAAGGAGATGCTTTTTTCATTATCAACTTCTAACTAACTAATAGATTGATCAATTGACTACACTACGCTTTTGAACTTTCATATGCGATCCTACTTGCAACCACATTTCCATTCTTTATTGAGCTCTTGTGCACATATAAAATCTTAGAACAAATATATCAAGAAAGATCAATGGAGATAGGAAGAATGGAGATCCAAACCCTATTGGACATGTGATGGTATAATCTTTGTGATTTCATTTGATTTGCATTGTCTTAGGTAATCTTCATATGTTATGGTGGATCTTTGTTGTTGTTAGGCTAGGGTTTTGTGGTTGAATTTATTTAGCCTTTCAATATTATTGTTATCCATTTTCACTATATATATTTTGGCACGCTCGGTGGGACTCTTGTCCCTTTTTACATTTAACATCCTTTGTTGCAGATTTTGTGTTTTTGAAGTTGCAGATCGGACATTTCTGACAATATTTTGATATTTTTGCGTCTGCGTACTTTCGGATCGCGTTTTTGATTTTCTACCGCATCTGTGACATTTGGAATCGCATTTGCGCCTTTGACAGTATTTTTTTTTTCTTTTTTGTGCAGATTCCAAGAAACGCGTCTGTGTTCCCTTGTCGTGTCTGTGAAGCCTTCAGGTGCATCTGTGTTCTGGAACCGCGTCTGTGTTTAGGAACCGCGTCTGTGTTAGCTCCAATCGCGTTTGTGTTCAGGAACCGCGTATGTGTCAGATCTAATCGTGTTTGTATTTTTGGTAACCACATCTGTGTGCAGTTGTTGCATTTTGATTTTTTTGATCTGGTTTTTCATCATTCGAATTTCAAATCTGGTTTATTTGAATTAACATATTCAAATCTAGCTAACGAAATTGGTGCAGCTTGTTTTGAAAGCAAAATCATTTTGTTGAAGGCCCCTATTTCACAAAGTCTTTTGGATCTAAAAATTTACCTAACTTGTGTGCTTGCAGGAAGGGGCGATCATTTGAAACAATCCAAATTACTAACAAATCTTTGTTGCATGACCTTGGCAAGGGTTTTTGATCTTTATTGTGTGCCTTATTTTCATAGACTAACAAACACTTCAATTGGTGCACTAAAATTAAACTGGTGTCCTTTGTGTCTTGGGCAATAGGAACTTTTTGTTTCATCTTTAGAGGGTCTGTCTACCCGTGTGGTCATTAGGACTACTAGTGAGGAAAACCCACCTCTTCCGAACCACTATAAACAACTCTATCCATGGTGAAAACTATGGATAACGTGTGCTGATTAGTTCATACCGACACTATGTCTCCCCATAAACCCGTTTGATCAAATTTATTTGATCATTTGTAGGGCGTAACCCCTACCGACTGGGAGCCTTATGTATTTACAGAGCTGAAAGTGCTACATGTATGGCCACATGAGCGAATGCCCTTACTAGGACCTTTTTGTTTTAGAAGCCAAAATCCTTCTAGTTGTTGGGGTAAGAGGTCGGACCTCTAGAGCGGCCCACACACATACGGTTCTTAGTAGAGATACAAAGTTCACCATGAGGAGTTTTCGTGGGGACTAATGCTTAACTACCCCGAGAAGTGAGTGCCGAGGGTGGAGCCAGTGGGGTCAAGCATCTAAGTATCCACTCTGAATAGCGTAGCCTCATGTGAGAATCAATAACTATTGTCCCGGCTAGCCATAAGAATTGTGCTTGACTTATTTTAAACAATCAAACATTCAAGATCAAACATCAAAAAATTTTGTCTTTTGTGTCTTCAAGTGTATGCAAAACATTTTTACATCAAACAACACACTTTTGTTTGAGTAATTATTGAGGTTAAATAGTTGCAAACATTGAGTCCTCATGTCACAGAAAATAGTCAAACAATCAGATTTGGTCACAACAAGTCACTTCATAGATTAGAAAAATTGCACAAAATTTTCAGAAATGCGTCTGTGTCTGACAAAACCGCGTCTGTGTCATATAACCATGTCTGTGAAGGACAGGACCGTGTCTGTGTTCTCTTAAGAAACATTGCACTTACAACATCTTAGAAACGCGTCTAGGTCTGACAGAACCATGTCTGTGTCATTTCAGCGCATCTGTGTCTGACAGAATAGCGTCTGTGTCATTTGAGCTTGTTTGTGAAGCATACAGGCACGTTTGTGTTTAGAATTGAAAACTTTCATAATCCAGCAAACAAGAACAAGCAGTTTCAAACTTATTGAGCTTCCTAGGTATCTCTCTAGGTTTTCATCTAGCATTCAACCTGTCTTTGGGTCTCACAAAGTCCATCATTGCTTTACACCTTACATTGCATTCAGATTTGTCTAAACTTGAGTCAAAAGGTCACTTGCTTGTCCTCATCATACTTTGTCAACACACTACATACAACAACATTTTGCTAAGTGGTCCCTCATCAAGGTCTATCACCTTTGGGTCTCATTTGGTCTTACTTAGAGTCAAGGTCAACTTACCTCATCAAGAGAAACTATCATCTCTTTGGAAGCCGCACCTACTTTACTACATACATACTTAGTCTTACACTTTGGACATTGCAAGTAAACCTCAGATTCATTTACATTCCATCCAAACTCTTGGTCTTCCATACTCTTTTCATTTTCATCTAGTCTCACACATCTTGGTCAAGACCTAGATCATAGTTGAAACCCGTTCCCAAAAATCTAGGAGAGAAACTAAAGAGGCTCAAGAGTCTGCAAACATGAGTTCCTATGAATATGACAATGATATCTTTTTTAATTCTGATCATACTACATTACCTAACATGGATGCCTATAGAAACATTCCAAATGTTGAGAACATGGACACTATAAATAACAATGAGACACACAATGACAATATGGACAACTTTTTAGTACATTCAATAGAAGTGGAAGACACCATTATGGATCCTCGTTTCAATAGATTGGTTGAGGAAATAATGAGGAGAGATAGACAATATTTCTTACAAGTGATGGCACAAAGTGGAGCCAAGATCCCTCATGATTTTGACATGTCTCAAATAATAGAAAATCGACCTTTGCAACAACCTCACCTCAACATGGATCAAAGGAGGCCTAATAGTAGAGCCAATGGAGGACCACATCTTGTGCCTGAATCACCATCATCTTTGTTTCAAAAACTAGAGGTCCCACATAAACATGGTCAAGCATATGATACTCACCTTCGCAGACCATTATGGAAGTCTTATGTAAAAAAATATACTCAATCACATACCAATGCTAAGGATCAACCACCAAAGCAATTGGATATTCAAAGGCATGCTCAAAATATGGACACAAGGAAACCCCATGTCAAATTTGGGGGCAACACACTAGAACAAACTCATGACATTCCTGTAGAGTATGGTATACATGGACAAAACAAATATTCTATTCCTCACCATGACTCCATACCAAGTGGTCTATATACACAACATGATTATAGACCTCCTCCATATGAACATGTGTATGATCAATATCATCCATATATGCAACATGCTCCTCCTCCACCTGGTGGTTCAGGCATGGGGTATGGTCCAAGAAGTCGGTATCCACCTAAGAACAATTTGGAACAGCAAATCAAGGACTTACAAAAGAAAATGGAGGACATATAAGACAGTTTTTCATAGCTTGCATTGAGGTAGCATCAGAAGAGACATATTTGATGAGATTATTCCCACAAAGCTTAGGTGATCAAGCTATGGAATAGTTATCCCAACTCCCACCTGGAATTAAGTCATGGGGTGACTTAGCAGAGGCATTTATCCAACATTTCTCATACAACATAGAGACAGACATATCAGTCACTACTTTGTGCAACATCAAACAAAAGGATGGAGAATATTTTTCATCATTTTTACAAAGATGGAGGAATCTAGCCAGCAGATGCTCTTGTGAAATCCCACAAAAACAAATGGTAGAGATGTTCACTCAGAATTTTAACAAAGACATTGGTTATGACTTGAGAAAAGCTTGTTTGTCCACCTTCAAAGACATCATTGAGAAAGGCTTAGCAATAGAAAAGTTCCTAATTGAACAAGGAGTCATTAAGATATTCAAGGAAAACAAAGAGGACTTTAAAGAAAAAGATAAGCCAAGATTTTGGAATAAAAATAAGAACACAGTCAATGATGGTGTTGTGGATGCCAATACAGTACGACCCAAAATCATTTTTTCTGGATCAAGTTCTACAAACAATCAAGTGAATACTCAAACAACTTCAAAGTCACAAAGGAAGTACACTCCATTAGGAGAACCACTTGAGTCCGTTTTCAAAAAGCTAGTGGCAAACAAGATAATCACAATTCCATATTTTCCTCCATATGAGCCATAGGTCAAATCAGATTGGTGGAATGATGATGAATATTGTGAATTTCAGTAGAGCAAAGGTCATAAGACAGGAAATTGCCATCGACTGAAGAACATCATACAAGATCTTATTGATAAAGGTGACATTGAGATTGAAGGACACTCATCCAATCAAAAATATGACATGTTTAAGGAACCATTCCGAATGCATGACAAGGGAAAAGCTAAAGCCACAGATGACCAAACCAACTATACTACAGCATCCTATAACTATGATTCAACTATCAATCACATTTCAATGGATAATTATGTCTCTACCATTATCATCAAGGACAAAACGCCTAAGAATTCCACCCAAAGACCCAAGATTGTCCTAAAAGGCATTGGATCTTCCTCCGAACCTACCTCTGAATGTAATGTCACAACCCGTTGAGGTAAATTCACTTTGCAGGGTGCTCCAACTAAAAATACTGCTTCTTCATCAACCAAACCTGAGTATGACCTTGTAGAACAGTTAGGGAAGACACCCACACTTATCTCAATCCTTGAGCTCTTACACATATCCCCTGCAAGTAAAGCTAATCTTGACAAATCTTGAGAGGGGCTACTATCCCTACTGATCTAAACATGGACTAGTTTCAAGCCATGGTGGGATACCTTTATGTTCCACACTCCCTTACATTCATAGAAGTCGATGATGCCTCTGTAAGTCAACCACATAATGCACAATTACACATTGAAGCCTTCATACACAAACATCAAATAAAATGAGTCCTAATAGATGGAGGAGCAGATCTAAACATTTGTACATTGAGCATTATTAAACAATTGGGATATTCTGATAAATCTATGAATTCTACAAACAAAATTACCATCAAGGCATATGATGATGAAGAGTGTTCATCCAAAGGCACAGTCACCTTGCCCCTCAGAGTTGGGCCAGTTACAAAGGATGTGGTTTGTCAAGTCCTAGACTTGGATCTCACATACAATATATTACTAGGACATCCTTGGATTCATGAAATGAGGGCAATCCCATCTACATATCACCAATGCATTAAGTTTCCTCACAACGGAGTTGAAATAACTGTTAATGGTGATCATAATCCATTCATATACTGCAATAACTTGAGACCGAAAACTAAGCTGATCATTCCAAGTAATAGGGAAGTTGTCCCTTCTTCTGCATACATTGATCCTAAATCATTAAAACCTTCGACGTCAAAACAAGGTGAACTTAAAGGGAAATTTCAGGACAGAGGCATGGGTGAATTCACTTTGAATCAAACCATGTGCTTACAACAAGTTATGGGCTCACCAAAAGAATATGGAAGACCACATCCTAATAAGCAGGTATCTATCATTATACTCAAATGGGACCCTACTATCTTTCAAAGATGGGGTGAACTGGAAGAAGAAGACTTATACAAAATGCTTTACAAAGACCCTGAAAATGATACACAAGATCACATCAGCCTACCATGTGAAAAGTATGGCAAAGGATTGAAGATCCTACAAAAATTTGGGTATGATGGCAAAAGTCCTCTTGGCTTAAGAAAGGAAGGCATCATTGAACATTTACAACCAAAATTAACATTCAAAAAGGAATGCTCAGAAGGACATGGTTTCATGACTTCCAAGGTAAACACTCAAATTATAGGTGAAGCATTACAAATCAAAGCTGCCAAAATTCAACAAGAGAATCGCTATTCCACAGACTCCAATGAATGGGAATGGGATTCAGACAAATCCTCCAATGACTATGAACTCACTGAGACATTTAGAGAACCAGGTGAACCCACAGGAAAAGAGGAATTTTATAGAAAATTCAAGGTTGGTAAAGAAACAACCCCTGAGGATCCCACACAGTCCTTGCTTCTAGGTTCTAGGTCGAAATCACATAGAATGAGAACACCTATCCCAAAATGCGCTACTAGTGATGGTAATTTGGATTCGTTCACAATTGAGACAAATGAGGAGATTGCCAATGATGACCTCGATGATTACCTTGACATACCTGAGTATAACTGCATTTTCACTCTTAGCCCCGCTAACTTCGAAGACATCAAAGGCCTTCCCCTTGTTCACCACCAACTTATTGACTAGGACCATGAAGGACCTGCACAATTTGATACATTCCAAAATGATGAAGCCTTTATTGACTATCTTGGCATACGAGATGATCTTCCCTTGGGGACCATAAAGCAAGATACACTATAGAACTCAATAGCGTGGCATATTTTGGTAAGGGTATCAAGCCTTCCAGTCGCAAAAACATAAAAATAAAAACAAATCAAGGGTCTTATGGCGAAAACCACCTAGTGGTGCTATCTGACCCTAAAAAACTAAAAAGAAAGGATGTATCTAAGGGTGAAAACCTCTCTGAGGCACCCAAGGATGGAAGGCTCAACATTCTCCCAGCATCCTATGAATAAAAATCATCTATGTTGGTAGAGGAAACCATCAAAACAAACATTGGTACAGAAGAAAGTCCACATAACATATTCCTGGCTCAATCTCTGATAGAGACAGAAAGATCAAAGTTCATAAGTCTCTTCATAGAGTGACAAATCAATTTTGCATGGTCATACATTGATATGCCTGGATTGGATCCGGATTTGGTAATGCATCATTTGACATTTAAACAAGGGGCAAAACTAGTGAAACATAAATTAAGAAAGATGCATCCACAAGTGGAATTATTAGTCAAGGTAGAGCTTGAAAAATTATTGGATGTCAGATTCATATGCCCAATTGATTATCTTGAATGGATCTCCAACTTAGTGCCTGTCAGTAAAGTAGATCGTAGCATTATAATATGTACAAACTTTAGAAACATCAACAAAGCTTGTCCTAAGGATGACTTCCCATTACCAAACTAGTTTTGATTGTAGATCTCACAACAGGTCATTTAATGTTATCTTTGATGGATGGATTCTCTGGTTATAATCAAATAAAAATCGCATTCAAGGATCAGCACAAAACAACATTCACTTGTCCTTGGGGAACTTTTTGTTGGAATGTCATGCCCTTTGGGCTAAAAAATGCAGGCACTACATATCAAAGAGCCATGACTACTATCTTTCATGATCTCATGCACATTACTATGGAAGATTATGTTGATGACCTCCTGGGCAAATCAATAGACAGAGATACACATTTAGACATACTTTCAGTCATCTTTGATCGGTTGGAAAAATACAAAGTAAGATTAAACCCCAAGAAATGTGTCTTTGGAGTAACCTCCAAGAAGCTCCTGGGATTCATTGTATCAAAAAGAGGAATCGAAGCTAGTCCAACAAAAGTCAAGGCCATCCTAGAGATGCAACCACCATGAAACATCAATCAACTTCGATCTTTGCAAGGGAGACTCCAGTCCATATGAAGATTCATAGCACAACTTGCAGATAAATGTAATCCTTTTTAGCACTTGCTACAAAAAAACATCAAATTTAAATGAGATGATAACTATCAACATGCTTTCTAGATACTCAAAGATTATCTTATAAATCCGATATTTTTAATGCCACCAGTTCTAGATCAACCTCTACTACTATACATATTAGCTACTTCAATAGCACTGGGGGCACTCTTAGCACAACAGGTTGCTGAGGGCAAACAAAAGGCAATCTACTACATCATTCACACATTGGTGGGATATGAGATAAACTACACACCAATCAAGCATGTGTGTCTTGTTGTGGTCTTTGTTGATAGTTTTGATACTTAATGTTAAGTACAAATAAAAAACTAATAAGATGAGAGGGGGGGGTGAATCATACAAACTTAATCTTCCATAAAAATATCAGATTCAACCTCGGTAACCTATACATCAGTAATATAACCAAAACTGCTAAACATGCAAACTCAAAAGCATATAAACATCATAACACTCATAACACCAGATTTAAAATGGAAACCCAAATAGGGAAAAACCACTGTGGGATTTCAGACCCACTAAGAAATATACTCTTCTAGAGTATGCTCGGTTAAAAGCAAATCCTATTAAAGATTACAAACACATTTCTAGATGTGACCCGGTTAAGGGATTTCCCTCAGATCTGTTAGGATCTTCACCTTGTTAGAAGTGACCTTGTTAAAGGATTTCAAACACTCAATCAGAATGTCACCTTGCTAGAGGATTTTACAAATAAGACTGTTAAGTACACTCGGTAAAGAGATTTTCTATCACTTTACAAAATAATAGTAATAAAAATCTATCTGCAACTTCACATCTAAAATGCTAAAGCAGATTCTTATTTTCTCAATACACTATAGACACATAACTAATCTTGTCCATGTGCTGGGCTCTATATTCTGTTATTAAAAATAGGTCTTCAAGCTTTTGTGCTTAGTAATCACTATGTAGCATCCCTGTGCATACACTTGCCTGCATACATTGTTTATCAACAACTCCTTATTTATATACAATAGCTAACTGCTTAATCTCCTTGATCACATTTCCCATGATCAAGCATAGCCATCAAATCTTCAAACTTTGACCAGGTTCAATGTATCCTTCGATCTGAAAATGTGTTACCCCGCCTAGGAACTTGCATACATTTCTTGGAACTTGTGCTAGGGTATTGCGGTTTAATCTAAGCTGTAGATCTTCCTGTCGATTTTCCTATGCCATAGATTCTTTAACAAACTTCATTCATGACATACCAATCATTTAATCATAGCCAGCTCATTAGCTTCCTTCATTAAATAATGCTTTTATTCATTCAATGCATTCTGTTATTACTCAGTTGCAACTCGGTAAATACTAAACTTCACTCGGTAGACATTCCGCCTTCATTAACTGATAGCGATAAACTTAGGGTTTACCGACTAGGTTCCTTAGGGTTTATCGACTAGATTCTTTGCTCGGTAACATAGTATAGTATTAACCTTACAATCAATAACATATGTATGATATCAAAACAATCTAAACATCATCATCTCATCATTGTCTAACTCGGTAATAGTTTCCCATTGAATAACTTATTCCTCCCCTTATTCATCATATTCTTTCTATGTCTTTTACCGACATCTTTTACCAACATCTTTATACTCATCAAATCATACTTCTCAAGATATGGCAACATCATACTGAATTAGAAAATCAATTTCTTGACATCAGTGACAAAATAATAATATTAAGATAGTAAACATCCTTAATCAGTTATATCCATAATCATCAACAACCTTTTCAATATCCTTATTGAAATGCCAACAATTTCTCCTTGTTTGTTATAATGCCAAATACCAACAATCTCCCCCTTTGGCATTGATGGCAAAAGCAGTTGATTTGACCTAATTGGTTTGGATTGTTGTGAGATTCTGAAATGTTGAAATGCTCTCCCCCTGTCATCAGAATTCTCCCCCATACATTAGTCTTCTCCTCTTCTTCTATCTTTCTTTTCTTCACTCTTCTCCCCCTTTGACAACAATGCCAAAAAGTAAAGAACTAAAACATAATTTCTTCCTGTATGAAGTGATTTACTACTGTTGTGTTTCAACTTAGTCTCGGTCAAAGCATTTTGTCTTAAATTCCTATTCCCTATATTGTTTCTTGTATTGTTTCTTGCACACCTTTAGAAAACATCCTAAAGTGTGTAAATCAGCATCAACTCCTAAAAGATATTCTATAGAGTCATCGAATTTATGCTTTCACTGAACTTGGTCAGTGAGTAGAAGATAGGGGTAGGACCCTTAACTTACTTCTAAAATACTCAAAAGTGTCCCTTGGCAGTGGCTTGGTGAAGATATCTGCTATTTGTTCCTTTGTGCTAACATACTCCAACACCACTTTCTTCTCTTGAGCCTCTTCTCTAAGATAATGATATTCGATAGAGATGTGCTTTGTCTTAGAGTGCATAACAGGATTCTTTGAAATGTTAATGGCACTAGTATTGTCACAGAATATAGTTACTGGCTCGGTAACTTTCTCATTTATACCTTCCAATAGTTGTTTGATCCATGCTATGTTGGTACAATTCAATGCTACAACAACATATTCAGCTTATGTTGTTGACTGTGAAACACATCCTTGTTTCTTGCTAAGCCAACTCACTAGTCTTTCTCCTAAAAAGAAAGCTCCTCCACTTGTTCTTTTCCTGTCATCAATGTTGCCTACCCAATCAGCATCAGTATAAACTTTTAAATCAAAGTCATTTCCTTTCTGATATACTAAGCCATAATCCTCAGTGCCTTTCAAGTATCTAAAAATTCTCTTGATTGTTGTCATGTGTGTTTCCTTAGGATCTACAGAGAATCTTGCAACTATACCTACTACATATGCTATATCTGGCTTGTTGTGAACAACATATTGCAACTTTCCAATCATGGATTGGTAAAGTGTCTCATCAACAGATGCAGATTCATCATTCTTTGATAATTTGTAGTTGGTAGTCATAGGAGTACTTATTGGTTTTGAATCCTTCATTCCAAATTTCTTCAAGATTTCCTTTATGTACTTGGATTGAGTAATGAAATTCTCATTTTTCATTTGTACTATCTATAAACCTATAAAATACTTCATCTCACCGATTAATGACATCTCAAATTCTTTTCTCATTTCATTTCCAAAGTTCTTGCATAGAGAGTCAGTTCCACAAAATATAACATCATCAACAAATATGGCTGAGATCAGTATTCCATTTTCATCATTCTTCATTTACATGTTACTGTTTTCACTTATTCTTATAAAACCAATCTTTATTAAATAAGAGTGCAATCTTTCATACCATGCTCTAGGTGCTTGTTTTAGACCATATAAAGCTTTGTTCAATTTACATACCTGATCTTTATTCTTGTCTTCAACAAATCCTTCAAGTTGTTCAATAAAAACTTCTTCTTCTAATATACCATTCAGAAATGCAGATTTGCAATCCATTTGATATACCTTGAAATTTTTGAAAGCAGCATATGCCAACAATGTTCTTACTCCTTTAAGTCTAGCCACAGGTGCAAAAGTTTCACCATAATCAATTCCTTCTTCTTGAGCATAACCTTTGCAAACTAGTCTTGCTTTATTTCGAATGACCTCACCTTTTTCATTCAGCTTGTTTCTGAAAATCCACTTTGTACCGATTACTTTTTTGTCCTTTTGTCTTGGGATCAATGTCCATGTGTCATTCTTCTTGATTTGATCAATCTCTTCTATCATGGCATTTATCCAATCCTCACTATTAAATGCCTCTTTCACTATTCTCAGTTCAAATTCAGATATCAGACATGTGTTTTGTCTCGGTTTGTTCCTTGTCATCACTGGATCATCCTTATCTCCTATAATCTGACTTGATGCATGATGTCTTCTAACATACTTGGCTAATACAGGCTCCGTAGGCTCTGTATGATCTTCTTCATCACTCGGTAACTAAATATTCTCTGCATTTTCTTTAGTAACTCTCTCGGTAGGACTTCTCGGTTGAACATAGACAAATTCATCATAATCTTCTGGTTCTTTGGAGTTTCCTTCATCATTTCTTTCTGCAAATTCATCAATTTTCACATTTGCACTTTCTACTATTTTGTTAGATGAATAGATCAGACATTTAAATGCTTTACTTCTAGAAGAATAACCAAGAAATGTTCCTTCTTCACTTTTCTGATCAAACTTGCCATTTCTATCATCTTTGTGTACATAGTATCTACTTCCAAAGATTTTGAAATAACTTACATTAGGTTTCTTGTCATACCAGATTTCATATGGTGTCTTCAAAGTACCTTTCTTCAGTTGTACTCGGTTCAGGGTGTAAACTGCTGTACTTATTTCTTCTCTCCAAAATGTTTGTGGCACTTTGTTTTCAATCATTAGGGTTCTAGCACAATCCATAATAGATCTATTTCTTCTTTCAGCAATTCCATTTTGTTGTGGAGTTCTCGGTGTAGAGACTTATCATTTTATACCATGATCATTGCAGAATAAGTTGAACTCATCAAATGTGAACTCTCCTCCTCTATCTGATCTAAGACATTTTAGTTGTCTTCCTATTCCATTTTCAACTCTTTCCTTGTACCATTTGAACATTTGAAAAGCTTCTGATTTTTCTTTCAAAAACATAACTAACATCATCCACGAATAATATGAAATATTTATCACCATTAAAACTTTGAACTTTCATAGGACCACAAAGATCAGTGTGCACAAGATCTAAAATTCCCTTGGAAGTATAAGACTTACTTGTAAAGCTTGATCCTATCACTTTACCCATCTGTCATCCTTGGCATATAGCATTCTCATGTTTTTCCAAACTCGGTAGACCTCTTACTCGGTGCTTCTTGCTTATTTTGATCAGATTATCAAAATTTACATGACAAAACCTTTTATGCCATAACCACGTATCATCTATCTTTGCATACAGACATTTATTCTATGTTGAGTCAAGGTGAAATGTTTTACCTTTAGTTTGTGTCCTGGTAGCAGCTAACTTTCTATGCTTGTCATGAACTTTGACAATTCCTTTCTGAAATTCTATTCGGTATCCTGTATTGTTTAGCTGTGCTACACTCAACAAATTGTATTTCAAACCTTCAACCCTATAAACATTATTGTACTTTGCATTGTCAAGAAGTGTTATGGATCCTTTACCTTTTATCGAACATGGTGCATCATTACCAAATCTTACATAGCCTCCATCATAGTCTTCTAACATTAAAAACTTGTGTTTATCACCTGTCATGTGATGTGAGCATCCACTATCTATGATCCAAGAATCATTAGTATTTATGTGAGATATTAGGGTTTTTTCTTCATACCTTTCTTCATCTGATCCATCTTTGATAGCCACATAAACTAATTCTTCTGTATCAGTTTCATCTAATTTATCATCATTGGATTCCTCATCGGCTATTAAGCATGTCTTTCTATCTCTTCTTCTGAAGTCTCGGTGTCCTCTGTAATGATTATCTTTCTGTCTATCCTCTCGGTAATCTCTCTTATTAGTAGAATCTTTGTCAGGACAATTAGAAGCCATATGTCCTATCTTATCACAATTGAAACATTTCAAAGGTAGTTTTCCTTTATACTTACCTTTGCCTCTCGGTAACCTTCTGGCTAATAGTGCTTCAAACTCTTCTTGCTTTTTGATTTCCTCATACAGTTTGTGTACTTCCTCCATGTTCTTGCAAAATCTTTCACTTGCTCCACTGTGATCTCCTTCAGAGTACTTATACTTTCTTTCATTGTAATCATTAGATTCATGAAGATGAAAAGAACTAAATGCAAATTCAACTTTATTTACCGATGACCCATTGTTATAAGAGTTACTTAACTCAAATGCATGTAGCTTACCAATAGTAGCATCTAAATAAACTGGCATACTGGGTACAGACCTTAATTCATTGATTGCAGAGACTCAAATTACATAAGCTGGTAGAATGACTCTTAACAACTTACTTGTTATATCCTTTTCTTCAATAGTTCCACCTGCTCCTTTGATTTGATTGACAATCTCCTTTAGTCTTTTACTGTACTGGGTTATGTTCTCACTTTCATTCATCCTCATAGATTCAAGTTGTCCTCGTAGACTATCCACTTTTTCTCTTTGAACATGTTCATCACCTCCATATGCAGATATGAGCTTGTCCCACATTGCCTTTGCATCATTGTAGCCTTCTATATCATTAAACTCTGAATCAGTCAATGCAGATGTTATTTCAATCATTGCTTGCATATGTTCTTACTTTGCCTTTATCTCTTCCATTGTCAATGGATAGGTGCTTGGTGTGATGAAATCATTCTCTGGATAATACACAACATATTCTTCATCCTTTTCTGCCATGTAGAGAAACTTGACTTGTTCAGCTTCGGTGCATCCCTATTATACATCTTTGGATCTTTGCCTCAAGTACCTTTAAACTTTTTCTTCTGGAGTCCAAAGCTCTGATACCAATTGATAGTTTTGATACTTAATGTTAAGTACAGATGCCAAACTAATAAGATGAGAGGGGGGGGTGAATCATACAAACTTAATCCTCCATAAAAACATCAGATTCAACCTCGGTAACCTATACATCAGTAATATAACCAAAACTTCTAAACATGCAAACTCAAAAGCATATAAACATCATAACACTCATAACACCAGATTTAACGTGGAAACCCAAATAGAGAAAAACCACTGTGGGATTTCGGACCCACTAAGAAATATACTCTTCTAGAGTATGCTCGGTTAAAAGCAAAACCTGTTAAAGATTACAAACACATTTCTAGATGTGACCCGGTTAAGGGATTTCCCTCAGATCTGTTAGGATCTTCACCTTGTTAGAAGTGACCTTGTTAAAGGATTTCAAACACTCAATCAAAATTTCACCTTGCTAGAGGGTTTTACAAATAAGACTGTTAAGTCCACTCGGTTAAGAGATTTTCTATCACTTTACAAAATAACAGTAATAAAAATCTATCTACAACTTCACATCTAAAATGCTAAAGCAGATTCTTATTTACTCAATACAATATAGACATAGAACTAATCTTGTCCATTTGCTGGGCTCTATACTCTGTTATTCAAAACAGGTCTTCAAGCTTCTGTGCTTGGTAATCACTATGTAGCATCCCTGTGCATACACTTGCCTACATACATTGTTTATCAATAGTTCCTTATTTATAAAAAATAGCTAACTGCTTAATCTCCTTGATCACATTTCCCATGATCAATCATAGCCATCAAATCTTCAAACTTTGACTAGGTTCAATGTATCCTTCGATCTGAAAACATTTTACCCCTCCTAGGAACTTGCATACATTTCTTGGAACTTGTTCTAGGGTATTGCAGTTCAATCTGAGTTGTAGATCTTCCTGCCGATTTTCCTTTGCCATAGATTCTTTAACAAACTTCATTCATGGCATACCAATCATTTAATCATAGCTAGCTCATCAGCTTCCTTCATTAAATAATGCTTTTATTCATTCAATGCATTCTATTATTACTCGGTTGCAACTCGGTAAATACTAAACTTCACTCGGTAGACATTCTGCCTTCATTAACTAATAGCGATAACCTTAGGGTTTACCGACTGGGTTCCTTAGGGTTTACCGACTAGGTTCTTTGCTCGGTAACATAGTATAGTATTAACCTTACAATCAATAACATATGTATGATATCAAAACAATCTAAATATCACAATCTCATCATTGTCTAACTCGGTAATAGTTGCCCATTGAATAACTTATTCCTCCCCTTATTCATCATATTCTTTCTGTGTCTTTTACCGACATCTTTATACTCATCAAGTCATACTTCTCAAGATATGGCAAGATCATACTGAATTAGAAAATCAATTTCTTGACATCAATGACAAAATAATAATATTAAGATAGTAAACATCCTTAATCAGTTATATCCATAATCATCAACAACCTTTACAATATCCTTATTGAAATGCCAACAATTTCTCCTTGTCTGTTATAATGCCAAATGCCAACATTTGCTTCACAGAAATTATGACATTATATGTTAACTCATAAAACTAAGTTGGTCGCAAGGATCGATCCATTGAAACACCTTCTCATAAGGCAACGCTTACTGGTCGACTAGCCAAATGGGTGATGCTCCTGAGTGATTTCGACATTGAGTATGTGGGCAACAAAGCAATAAAAGGACAAGCCATCGCAGACCAATTAGCAGATGCTCCTAGGATAGACGATGTGTTGGCATTATGTGAACCGGTATAAGGACATAATGATATTGTATGTTGTCATTGATGTCAATATGTGATATGAAGTGAACCAACATATGTGATATGTGGGAAGAGAGAACCAGCATATGTGTGATTCGGTATAAATGCCAAAGTGAAGTGGTATATTTGTTCAAGGTGAATCAGCATGTAGTTATGGGAACTGATACATGGAAGCATTGTATGACTACCAGTTGGTAGGTAGTTTCCACTTTAGGATTTTCGGTTGGAGTACCTCAAGCCTATGTGACTCAATCGGTGATCTTTGTGTGACAAGTTAGCAGTATAACAGAGAATAGATTGTGTTGCCATGTAAGCCCTGTGCGTGTGAAGGATCTTGCATGAAGAAGACTATCCCTATCTACCTTGGGAATGTGCAAAGTTTGTTAAACAGTGATAACGCATGATGGGTTATCAGCTGCCATGAAATCGATGCATAATGGATGATGGAGAATGTCTTAAGATCGATTCAAGATTCTTGCATTTAATGTAGTATGATTCAATGGTCAATATTGAACCATTTGAATTACTTAACCTAACAGGTTTAGGGTTTTTGCTACCGACCTGTCTGTTTCCTATAAAGTCGATGTTGTGTTTCTTTCTAAAGTTGTTGGCAAAAGTTGTATGTGTGTATCCAAGGGAAGTGATACATGATTCTTGCCAGACCAAAAGAAATAAGAGATACTTGCCAAGTGAATGTTCAGAAGGTGAAGAGGAGCCAAAACGGATCTGCATTAGCATTGAATGTTGTTATCAGATCATTGTGATTCCTGTTGATCTTTAACCACTTCAACAATTGTGAAATCCCTTAACAAGGTAGCCTTAACCGGCTTGATACAAATCCTTTAATAGGGTAACTCAAAGTTATTGAGTTCTAGGAAGCTATAGAGCTCTGGAGATCCTTTAGCTATTGTGTTCTTGAAATCCTCTAACAAGGTAACCCTAACCGGGTTTAACCCTTAACCGGGTATTATAGCCATCCCTTAACCGGGTGATCCCTAATAGGATCGGTTCCTAGCAGAACCTATTGTAATGTCTTTAACCGGACAAGGCTCCTAACAAAGTGGACTTCTAAAGAGTTCAAAAAGAAGATTGTGGGTATTCATCCCCACTGTTGTTTTTCCCAGTTGGGTTTCCACGTGAAAAATATGTGTGTCATGTGTGATGCTTTTATCTTGTCATGCTTTGTTATTACCTGTTAAGCATATGATGGTTCTGTGTTTTATGCCTGTCTATAAAACATATTGAACTAATTATTGTGAAGATCTGATGATAGTTTACCTGTTCATGCATGAGGATGTAATAGTACTACTAGTATTGAGCTAAGAGGAAAGCTAAGTAAGTAACTGGTTTATGATTGTTTTAGTTGTTCTTGGTCTTACCGGTTACACTCTATTTCAACCAGTGTCACTGCTTGTCAGTCATTTAGAGTATTTATTGTCAAACTGGTTTTGGATAGTATTTTGTCTGTACTGCTTCACCCCCCCTCTCAGTACCAGTTTGGTACTATTCGTTCATCATTGAGTTATCAACTAGTATCAGAGCACTCTAGGTCCTCTGTGTTGTAAGCTTAACCGCTAGAGGTAAAGATCCCAATCAAATGATGAAGAGGGAAGGTCCAAAGTTTAACAGGGAGAATTTTGGTATATGGAAAGATAGGATGAAGATATTCATCAGAAGCATGTTTGCTCAACACTGGAGTTATGTTAAGAATGTCTATGTTGTCCCTACATGTGCTCTCACCGATGACCTGTGGTTAGCTACTTTAGGGAATTTGGTAGCAAATGTTACATCAAGAGGAGTGAACATCAGGGCAAATTTGAAGCTAAATGTGATGAGGGAATATTCTTAGGATATTCCACCAAAAGTAAAGCTCTCAAGTGTTACAACAATAGGACTCGGAGAATTATGGAAAGTATCAATGTAAGAGTTGATGAATCCTCTGAGAAAATTGAGGAAAATGATAGTGAACAAGCTGTAAATGAACTAGTTGCAACCTTCTAGGAACCGGTTGTCAGTCAACCAAGTACCAATAACAGTGTTCCTGAACCGGTGAATGCTGATGAAGATGAGGATGAAGAGGAAAATCAAGAAGAACCAGTAAAGACCATTCCTTGGTATGTCAAGCTGAATCATGATCCTAAGCAGATCATAGGAGATAAGGATGCAGGAATCCTTACAAGAAGAAAGATCAGAGAAAACTCATGTATGATCTCTGAATTTGAGTCTAAATCATTCAAAGAGGCTCATAAAGATGAAGACTGGTCCTTGGTACCCAGACCAGAGCATAAAAATGTCATTGGCACCAAATGGGTGTTCAGAAACAAGCTGAGTGAGGATGGAACAGTGACTAGGAATAAAGCCAGATTGGTGTGGAAAGGATATGCTCAAGAAAAAGGAGAAGACTATGGAGAAACCTTTGCTCCTGTAGCCAAATTGGAAGGAGTTCGTATGCTTCTTTCATATGAAGCTTTTAAAGGATTCAATGTATATCAAATGGATGTAAAATCTGCATTCCTAAATGGTGTACTTGAAGAGGAGGTGTATATAGAGCAACCAGATGGGTTTTCCCTATCTGAAGACAGTGATATGGTGTGCAAGCTACAAAAAGCCTTATATGGTCTAAAGAAAGCACCTACAGCATGGTATGAACGTCTACATTCCCATCTTGTGATGATTGGATTTGAGAGAACAAGTGAAGATAGTAATATCTACTTGAAGTCTGGAGGAGATCAGATCCTGATCTATGAGGTTTTTGTTGACGACATTATCTTTGGTGGAGATGACAAGATGAGTCATGAGTTTGCTAATGAGATGAAGAAAGAATTTGAGATGTCACTCATAGGGGAGATTAAGTTCTTCATTGGACTGCAAATCCAGCAAATGAAAGATGGAATCTTTATCACTTAGTCCAAATATGTCAAAGAAGTGTTGAAGACCTTTGGCATGGAAGATAGCAAATCGGTTGGTACACCGATGGTGACTAGTTGCAAATTGTCAAAAGAGGATGATTCTACACTGGTTGATGAGAAAGAATACTGATCAATGATTGGTAAGTTGCATTATGTAGTGCATAGCAGACTGGATATTGCACATGCAGTTGGCATTACTGCAAGGTCCAGAAAAGTCCAAGAGAATCCCACTTGGTTGCAGTCAAGCGGATTCTTAGGTATCTGAAGGGAACAGTTGACTATGGATTGTGGTACCCATATAGCAATGATTTCATTTTGAAAGTATTCACAGATGTTGATTGGGCAGGTAATGTGGATGACCAGAAAAGCACAACCGGTGGTGCATTCTTTCTCAGTGGTAGACTGGTCTCATGGATGAGTAAAAAGTAGAGTTGTATCTCTCAATCTATAGCGGAAGCAGAGTATGTTGTAGCTTTCATGAACTGCACTCAGACAATCTGGATGAAGCATTTTTTAAATGGCTTCAAAATCCCTGTATCTGAACCAGTAAGTATATTCTATGATAACACAAGTGCAATCAATATTTCAAAGAATCCGATTTTACATTCTAGAACCAAGCATTTTGAGCTTAAGTATCATTTCTTGAGGGAAAAGGTTCAGAATAAAGAGATTGCACTGGAACATGTTTCCAGTAAGGAGCAGTTAGCAAACATATTCACCAAGCCTCTCCCAAAGACTACATTTGTGCATTTAAGAGGTGAATTGGGGGTACTGCCCTTTCAGGAGGTGAACTAAAATTATTTGTTCCACATCAATTAGGTATTACATAGTCAAATTATTGTTGATTGATGTGTTGAAGGATGCTACTCCTCAGGGGAAGTAGCATAATGGAACAGGGATGCTTGTGTCTCCACTTTGGCATTGTTGTCAAAGGGGGAGGAGTGAAATGGAAAAGATATCTGCAGAAAATGGGGTAGAAAATGTGAAGCGGAGAGATATCTTTGTATATAGCCATCAATGCCAAAGGGGGAGATTGTTGGCATTATGTGAACCGGTATAAGGACATAATGATATTGTATGTTGTCATTGATGTCAATATGTGATATGAAGTGAACCGGCATATATGATATGTGGAAAGAGAAAACTGGCATATGTGTGAACCGGTATAAATGCCAAAGTGAAGCAGTATATTTGTTCAAGGTGAACCGGCATGTAGTTATGGGAACCGGTACATGGAAGCATTGTATGACTATCGGTTGGTAGGTAGTTT
Organism: Cryptomeria japonica; assembly: GCF_030272615.1. NCBI lineage: Eukaryota > Viridiplantae > Streptophyta > Pinopsida > Cupressales > Cupressaceae > Cryptomeria > Cryptomeria japonica. The sequence goes on along the minus strand of NC_081408.1, from coordinate 73,894,526 downwards.
CCACTTTAGGATTTCCGGTTGGAGTACCTCAATCCTCTATGACTCAATCGATGATCTTTGTGTGATGAGTTAGCAGTATAACGGAGAATAGATTGTGTTTCCACGTAAGCCCTATGCACGTGCAGGATCTTGCATGAAGAAGACTATCCCTATCTACCTTGGGAATGTGTGAAGTTTTTTAAACGGTGATAACGAGTGATGGGTTAATAGCCACCATGGAATTGGTGGATAATGGATGATGGAGAATGTCTTGAGATCGATTCAAGATTATTGCATTTAATGCAGTATGATTCAACGGTCAGGATTGAACCATTTGAATTTCTTAACCTAACAGGTTTAGGGTTTAGGGTTTTTGCTACCAACCTATCTGTTTCCTATAAAATCGATGTTGTGTTTCTTTCTAAAGTTGTTGGCAAAATTTGTATGTGTGTATCCAAGGGAAGTGATACATGATTCTTGCTAGACCAAAAGAAAGAAGAGATACCTGCCAAGTGAATGTGTAGAATGTGAAGAAGAGCCAAAACGGATCTGCATTAGCATTGAGTGCTGTCATCAGATCATTGTAATTCCTATTGATCTTTAACCATTTCAACAGTTGTGAAATCCCTTAACAGGGTAGCCTTAACCGGCTTGATACAAATTCTTTAATAGGGTAGCTCAAAGTTATTAAGTTCTGGGAAGCTATAAAGCTCTGGAGATCCTTTAGCTATTGAGTTCTTGAAATCCTCTAACAAGGTAACCCTAACCAGGTTTAACCCTTAACCAGGTATTATAGCCATCCCTTAACCAAGTGATCCCTAACAGGATCGGTTCCTAGCAGAACCTATTGTAATGTATTTAACTTCTAAAGAGTTCAAAAAAAAGCTTGTGGGTATTCATTCCCACCGTGGTTTTTCCTAGTTGAGTTTCCACATGAAAAATATGTGTGTTATGTGTGATGCTTTTATCTTGTGATGCTTTGTTATTACTTGTTAAACATATGATGGTTCTGTGTTTTATGCCTATCTATAAAACATATTGAACTAACTATTGTGAAGATCTGATGATAGTTTACCTGTTCATGCATGAGGATGTAATGGTACTATAGTATTGAGCTAAGAGGAAAGCTAAGTGGGTAACTAGTTTATGATTGTTTTAGTTGTTCTGGGTCTTACCGGTTACACTCTGTTTCAACCACTGTCATTGCTTGCCAGTCATTTGGAGTATTTATTGTCAAACCAGTTTTGGACAGTATTTTGTCTTTACTGATTCACCCCCCTCTCAGTACCGGTTTGGTACTATTCATTCATCATTGAGTTATCATGATGTTCCTCTAACTTCAGAATTCCCAAATGAATCCATCTTGACAGTGTCACACGCAAAGCCTTAGTAGCTATACTTTGACAGCTCATACACACAGCATGGGGCAGGAGCTGGTATCCTCCTCATAGCTCCTCAAGGGGATTCTATACCTAAATAATATTGATTATCATTTCCATGCACTAATAACATAGCGGAATACAAAGCATTAACAACTGGATTACGGATTGTAGTTCAGTGGAAGATCTAGGAACTTCATGTTTCTGGGGACTCTCAACTTGTAATTCGTCAAGCGACTGATGCCTACCAAAGAAAGGATGAGAAATTAATTCCTTACAAAAGAATGGTGGATGACCTGAAACAACATTTCATGAAGTTGGACTTTGAGCATATACCAAGAGAGCAGAATCGAGCTGCAGATGCTATGGCTACAATTGCTTCACTAATCAATCTACCATAGAATGAGACCCGTTATGAGTTCTTGGTGGACAACCTTGTGGTTCCCTCATATGAGATCACTCCTACTGAGATGATATGTGTCGTCGGTCCTGAGTCCCAGTTATATGGTCTCATTTTCACATACCTTCATGACAATACCCTTCCTCCTGACCTATCCAATAACCAACGTCGCACTTTCATTTGGCAATCTTCTCGATACATCATTTTAGTTGATATCCTATACCGTCGAGGTCTAGATGACACCCTTCTTAGATGTTTAGAAGGGGACAAAGCTCAGATTGCATTACGTGAAGTTCATGAAGAGATATGTGGTCCACATTCTAGTGGTCCTACCTTAGCCAAGAAACTCATCAGGACTAGATATTACTGGCCCAATATGGAAAAAGACTCATATCAGTTTGTCAAGAAATATAAGCAATGTCAAATTCATGGAGACCTCATTCATGCGCCAACATAAGAACTTCAACCAATTGCGAGTCCTTGGCCCTTTTGTCAATGGGGACTCAATCTCATAGGAAAGATTCACCCTCCTTCCTCCAATGGTCATAAGTTCATCATCACTGCCACAAAGTATTTCACAAAATGGATCGAAGTGGTGCCTCTTACACAAGTCACTAGAAAACAAATTGCTACATTCATTCTCAACTATATCATTTGTCGATACGCTATTCCTATTTCCATCATCACCAACAATGAGTGTCGCTTCAAAAATTAGGATGTTCGTGAACTCTATGACTGCTTCCATATTACACATCATTTTTCCACACCTTATTACCCCCAAGGTAATGGTCAAGCTGAGGCGTCTAATAAAACAATCCTTTAAATCTTGAAAAAGATAGTTGATGACATTGGCCGCAATTGGCATATCTAACTTATCCCGCACTTTGGGCTTACCACACAAGCATCCAAACACCTACAGGAGCTACACCCTATTCACTTGTCTATGGCACTGAAACTATCTTGTTTATTGAGGTGAGCTACAATCATAAATTCAAGCCTCACACATTTGAGGTAGGTGACTTGGTTCTCAAAGAAAATCCTAAAAATCAGCAAGACAGAGAGAGGAAGGGCAAGTTCAAACCAAAATGGCTTGGTCCTTACATCATTATAACAACCTATGGATCTGGTACATATCAGCTCTCAACCACAGAGGGAAAACCTTTGGGGGATTCTATCAACAGCATGCACCTTCACAAGTTTTACACATAGCGCTTCAGAGTAAAACAGAAAAACATTTTCGTCCAATAGTGAAAACCTCTTCGGTGGCACCCTGGGCAAGTACCATGGTGAAAACCGGGTCACCGGTACCATGTGTAGAGACATTTCTCCTCCCTTCTTAAGGATTCCATTCCATCCTTTCACTTTGCACACACTTACAACCTATTCATCCATAATAAACATATCCATTCCCATCATGGCTTGTTATTGATCTACCTAAGATTGGTTAGCCATTCATAATAACCCCCTTTTCACCCTTGCCATCCATAATAAATTAGCTCCTATCTATGGCTAAGGCAAATCCTACATCTAGTGATGGGTGTGGAACTTAGCGCATCACATGTTTTGAGGAGTACAATTTCTTCCATTTTTCTTCAATCTATTCGTGCACAATCCACAATAAAGCAACATTTGCATCACCAATCCGAAATAAGGTTTCATCTTCTCCACAATAAAGTATCAATTCCATGGATTCAGTCAGTTTCAGATGAAACACAACAGCAACAATGGGCTTCAACAAATCAAATCTTTCAGCAGACTCAGACAACATATGGTTCAGTGCTATCTATCCTTTTTGTGAAAGTAAACATTGTGACCACAATCAAATACGACTTATACAAGTGACAAGAGACACTAAAATTGAGGACTACAGTGGATGTTGGTGTTGAGTCTTGGTTTTCTTATGATGTCTTTTAGCTTTTCCAGGATGTCTTAGACTAGGATTTTTATCTCCAGGATGTCTCTGACTAGGGATTTTTATCTCCAGGATGTCTTTGACTAGAAAGGCGAGGATGGGGTATCATCACCTATTTTTCTTTGTTGTCTCTGGATTGTCTCTTAGTAATGTTGTGACTTGTCCAAGGATATGAGGACAATGTAAGTCTAGTATGAACTGGGGCATTCCTTGTTTGTGACTGTCTTATCTCCATGCAAATAGGTACAATGACTTTCTGGGTCGAACATATGCCTTGATTGTCATAACCCATTTTCCATAATAAAGCTCAATGACGATAACGCACAAGAAGCTCTTTCACTTTCATATCTTCTATCTTCCATCCCACTTTCTTGATTGACCTCCATCATCCTTCTTGAGTCTATGTAGCCTTCTATCACATGACTAAGTATAATGACATGCTAAAAAAATTTGCATTTCATGTAGTTGCACCCGCATTATCACATATGAGCATTTCATACATACATATAGATATCACAATTGCATCACATCCTACACACAACACATGTTAGAACATCTTACATCCTTATCATAGTCATTTGCATTTCATACATTCACATTTGCATATGCATAACATATTAAAAACATAAAAGAACAAAAATATTGCATGTCATCATGTACATATTTGCATCCATATCATAACCATCACATAGAAACATACATCATGAAACATCTCATCACATAGGTACACATGCATATATTTTCCACAAAGATGAATCATCTCATATATATATATATATATATAATCATAAGTGTCATGATACAATGATGTCAAAAACATATGGCTACAATCACCCGAAGGTGTCTACATCATCATACAAAATGGTAGAAAACTGATACATAGGGAGCCGTCTAAGGCTATGATGAACTCCCTCCCTCGAAGCCGCCTGGCCTTGATGGAGTCTGAGCCCTAAAAGGACCTACCCCAAGATCATCTCTCCTGTCCCCTCTATTTGGTGGTGGTGGAAGACCCATAACCCCACCACTGGACGCTTGTCTCCTGTCCCTCCCTCTAGTGGTTGTCATTGTCCGCGATGGTCTACAGAAGATCCTAGCCTACTGCTCTAGTGGCACAACCCCATAGTATAGGTCTCTCGAGTAGCCTATCTCCTCCCAGGCTCATAGAACATAAGCATAACTAGCTCCTGTGTCCTCTGCTGCCTGCCCTCAGTGTCAGCCTCTGTATAGCACTGAATGGCCTGATCCCTCTCCCGCTCTATGTCTCTCAGCTGTCTCCTAAGTCTAGCTATCTCTCGCTCGAGATCCTAGATCTCATCTGCCTGTCCTTGGCAGATCTCCCTCAACTCCAGTAGCTCATCCTACTCCTCCTCCTCTCCCCCTTGTACCTGTGGCTCTACCTATGCTTGTACATGTAGCTGCCCCTATCCCTATCCCTGTACCTGTCTAGGACCCTGTGCTACTGGCATCTGTAATGGTAAACCACCTCGGCCTCTCACCACCCGAGCCTGTCTCTCCTCCCGCCCTCTCTCCGTGGAGCCACTCTCCTCTCTCCTATCATCCCTCGCCTCCTCCATCGGCCTCTACCCCCACCATCTCCATCATCATCCTCATCCTCCCTGTCATCTCCATCTATCTACTCCCTCGGATCTGTCAGTCGAGGAAATGGATGCTCAACCAAATATGTAGTATACTTTGCATCCATCCCTGCATCCTCTATCTCTGGCCACATATCCCACAACATGGGCACCATCTCTACTAGCTTCATCACTGCCTGATCATATGATAATAGTGGCCCAAAGTGTGTCTCATCCCTCACTGTCTGAGCATACATCCCAGAACCCCATGGCATCCACTGAATCCTATCAAACTACCTGCATACCCTGTCAACCAACTGCCTCTCTAGTACATAGGGCATCTGCCCAATCAGATACCTAGTCCTGAAGGTGTATGGAAGCTCCACTAAATCATCCTCCCATGCCTCACACTCTCGGTACAGTCTCCATACCACAGTGTCAATCTCATCAATGACCCTGTGCCAGTGCTCCAGCTTCCTGATCCACAGTTGCAAGCTAATCATATCATATAAATGTACAAAACTGCGCCCATGGCCCCTACCTCTGAAATGTATCAGTCAAGTCACCGACAGATGCTCATAAGACCATACCTGTAATAGTGTCACTCTGCAGCCCAATCCTATGGATCCATGGTATACGAACTAATGAAGCTCATAATACAAGTGTGCCAGCACACATAGTCCCCAGGCATATCTAGTATGTTGTGTCACCAGTGTCTCCAATGTGCTCCCCCAGCCCACAGCCAACCCTTGTGTCACCCTATCCAGACACAGGAACCCGTTGATCACTCCTCCCAGCACTGCTAGTAGTTCTAATCCAGTCTATGTCATCATGTCCCACGCCACATGTCTAGCCCTCATCTCTAGTCCTGGATCCTAAAACACTCATCTCAGGGCATCCTGGTCTCCATCTTGATCATAAGGTATCAACTCCCCATCGATTGGTATCTTCAAAATCCTATATACATCCTCTAGGGTGACTGTCATCTCACCCATCGGCAAATGGAACATGCATGTCTCAGAGTGCCATCTCTTAGCAAGTGCAGTCAGCAATCCCATGTTCATCTAAAACTTAGGCACATACAGAATGAATCACAAACCCATAACCTCAATCGCAGCTCTGTCCTCAAATGTCAGCTTTGGTTGTAACCTCTGAGTCGATGGGAATTTCTCCCATGACTCTAGCATAGGAAGGTATTCCTACAGTCAAGCAAATCAATCATGTCAAACATAGTGGCATTCCCTGTTCATCACAAAATGTTGATTTTTATCTCAGTTCTTATGATACTCTATCCTAGTGACACTCACTATTCATCACAAAGTGTTGCTTCTATCCTAGTGGTACTCCCTGTTCATCACAAATTACTACATGTTTTGCACTCCCTATTCATCACAAAGTGCTACTCATATTTTCACTCCCTGTTCATCACAAAGTGCTACTCATATTAGTATTCCCTGTTCATCACAATGTACTATGTCTTGGTACTCACTGTTCATCACAAAGTGCCTCGATCTATCTTATCCTAGGGCCTCTACTTGAGTGTATCCTCTTGAGTAGTTTCCTAATTGGTAACGTATGTTCTATCACAGAATTGTCAATCCTAGCCCTATTTGCTATTCTAGTCTTCCCTAGAGGACCTGCTTGAGTGTGTACTCTCAGTAGCTTATCCAATCAATAGCGTATGTTCATCACAAAACAGCCAATTTTCCCTAGAAGACATAAATGCACATTTTGACACAAAATGCGCCTTCATGACATAAATGTGCTTACATACTGCACAAACATGCCTGCTCTGCATAGATGCGTCTGAAATACATAGATGTGCCTATGCTCTACACAAACACGCCTTCTTTGCAAAGACGTGCCCACATAACACAAGCACGCCTGCACAACGTAGACGCGCTTGCATTTGACATAGATGCCTTTTCATTCATAGATGCGCCTAGCCAACCTAGACGTGCCTCAGCATTTTTTGACCTTGTTTGACATACCTAAAATGCATTTATTATGCTACCTAGAATGCATTAATGACAACATTTATTGCGACAAAGTACGAGGAGGTTTTGTGGTACTTAGCGGTTCTCCTACATCTACTGGCCTCTGATATCGGCAAACGTGATCAAATCTATGCACCAATTCCATCGCTACTGACTGTTGCTGCTCTATTTTCTCTCTGCACTCTGGTTTCTTGGATGTGTGGATGACAATGAGGATGTATTCCCCTCATGGTCTATTTTATAGACTGCCCTAGCCCTAGCCCTAGCCCTCGTTTCCCGAGTTAGTCTTCTTTATCTTGTGACTCTGTCACTCTATCCGGTCAGTCCATTCTAGCCTTTCTTTCTTATCGAGAGATTGTCTACAACCTTTTCAGACATTTTCATCCAATCTCTCGAGGGGGCATATCATTCCCATCTTGAGACAACTTTGTATCAGTTCATAGTATCTTCTTTGAAACAATGCGACAAGCTGCATTGTCTCAAAGAGGGGCAAAGTGTGGACACCTAAAATTGTCATGTCTAATTAAATAAATATCTTTATCTATTTAATTACTTTAGCCCAATTCTTCTATTAATTAAATAAATCTTTATTTATTTAATTAATTCATTTATCCTCTTCTAGCCTTATTTCTTATTTAAATAAATACCTTTATTTATTTAAATTATGCTTTTTTTAAATTAAATAAATATCTTATTTATTTAATTGATCCCACTTCTTCTATTAATTAAATGAATTTTTATTTATTTAATTAATTCATTAGCCTTTTCTACCTATGATACATGTCATTCATCTCTTAATTCATACACTACCTACCCTCTCATTATTTTCTTATTTCCTCTACCTACCCTTTAACCATAGCCAACCATTTATCTTTTACACCTCTCAATCTTACCCCTCCATTTCTTATAGTGTCTTCTATATAAAGAGATGCTTTCTTCATTATCAACCCCTAACTAATTAATGGATTGATTAATTGACTACACTACGCTTTTGAACTTTCATATGTGATCCTACTTGCAACCACATTTCCGTTCTTTGTTGAGCTCTTGTGCACATATAAAATCTTAGAGCAAATATATCAAGCAAGATCAATGGAGATAGGAAGAATGGAGATCCAAACCATATTGGACATGTGATGGTATAACCTTTGTAATCTTCATATGTTATGGTGGATCTTTGTTGTTGTTAGGCTAGGGTTTTGTGGTTGAATTCATTTAGCCTTTCAATATTGTTGTTATCCATTTTCACCATATACAATTCTCTCTCCATATATAATTGGTCATAGTTCAAAAACTAAGACTAATATTGATAATAATATAATAACAATAATGGGGGATTGGTCATAGCTAAAAAATTAAGGATAATATCAATAATAATATAAAAATTGATGCTCTGCAAAAAGGATGTTAGGAAGACACACAAGCACAAAGAGCAATTCAAATGTTAGTGTTAGTGTCAAAAATCATAAATGAAAGACTATCCTAAGCAAGCATATCAAGACAGATACCAAACATAAAATGGAAAGCTTAACAAAATGAAGGAATGCAATGAAACATCCCCAAATACCCTCCAACATGCTTGTAGTTGCTCCTCCCTTGTTCCTCTCCTCTCCAAGTTCTAAATGAGTGCAGATCTCAATAGATTTTTGCACTATTCTGGATGTCTTATGGAGATTGAAGATTGAAAATGATTAATTATGCCAATGCAAGTTTAAAACAAGCTAAATATGAGATGTTATTTAATTAACTAATGTTAATTTTAGCCAAAAGATAAATGTAGATTATGCTAAAATGCTCTCCTAAATTCACTATAACTTAGATGCATCCAAGATTTCTGGATCTAGATTATGAAGAAATGAGCTCTATTTATAGAAAAAATGGAGCAATGGATGGCTGAGATTGAGTAATCTCAACAAGGGTAAGGATTGATGAGTTTATGATCCATGTGAGGGCTTTCAATCTAATCCTAGGATGACAAATGTCAACATGAGATGGCTTGAGAGGAAATGGAAGAAGCATTAAATGCTTGAGATGACTTGAAGGTTACCTTAGGAGTTAAGGTTTAAGTTGGGTTGAATGAATAAAGCCTTTATCCAATGAATAATATCTTTATTGAATAGATAAACTCTTGTGCAAGAGTTAGTGGGAATAACCATGGTCAGAGCAATGAATTCTTGAGAAGACACATGGGTTACATGGAGGTTGAGTTAAAGGTTAAGCCTCTAACCATGTGGGCAAGTGGAATTAACCATTAATTGTTATGTAAGAGACATTAATGGTCATGTAAGAGCCATTAATGGTCATGTAAGAGCCATTAGTGGTTTGGAAAACTTTAGGGGTTAGATTGTTGAACACATAAAGCATTAAATGCTTTTCGAAGACTTTGAGGCTTTGAGAAGTGACTTCAAGTTTCTTAGGAATGTGACAATATTTAGGAGATGGATTAGGCTAATTAGGAATGATTAGAAGAACTTAGAAAGTGGTTAGAAGAGTATAGAGGGGGATTTAGGATTGCAAGTGGGTTTGGTGTGTGAGGGAAAATAAGATTTTTAATTTAAATAAAATTAATTTATTTCAATTGTGGTTGCAACATGCATTTGTAGGAAAATGCAAGTGGGGGGGATTTGTTTAGTGATTTAAATAAATATTTATTTATCTATTTAAAAGAGTAAAGGGGGTTAAACTAAATAAATATGGTTTATTCATTTAATTGGTTTAGAGGTGTGGTTTAATGAATTAATTTAAATAAATTGGATAATTTATTTAGTTAATAGCAGAAGAGTGTAAGGATGAATTAATTAAATATTAATTTAATTAATTGTTGGCTATTGGATTTAATAATCAAATAAATAGTAAATTTTCATTTAATTAAATGGACAGATTTATGTGACTACATTTGCCCCTCTTTGAGATAGTGCGGTTCATCGCATCATTTCAAAGAAAGAAAAATAGGTTGTGAAGAAATATGCCCCATAAATGTTAATTTAGTGGGTGGTATGCCCCCTCGAGAGATGGGCCAAACAAATTTCAAAAAATCGGGCGATCTCTTAAAAAGGAACAAGAAGTGGAGGGGAGGTAGAATAGAAGAAATTACCAATAACGGTGAGAGAATGGGAGAAGATGGAGTTAATATGGAGAAAGCGAAAGCCAATGAGTACCCTTAGGTCATGCAAGAGATATAGTACAAATGTGGTTTTTGTGTTTTTCATTGATGCTATACAATTGATCAAAATTAGTTGGACAATCTGGTGCAATCGGTTTAATTGCCCCAGTTGAGTCAAAGTGTGACAGTTGATGTCAGTTGTTCACTTGGGTAGGATAAAGTCTGATTAAGTGAATCAAAGTGACCTGTTGTGACTTAGAAAATCGATGTAATTGCTTGATGAAGCCAAGGTATCGAAAGCAAAATACTTGTTGAGACTTAGACAATTGATGAAATTGTCCATTGTGATTGTGTGTGAATGGTTGATCAATTGATAGTGTTTTGCGGTGTAGGTAGTGTGTGATGAATCATAGCAGCCCCATTGAGACTAGGTCATTGTGATAAATGCCTATTGTAGTCTAGGTTTGACATGATTGATTACCTGTTGAGACCCGAAGATACTTGATCAAAGTATCTGTTGATAGTCTAGGTGTGTGTCAGTTGATGTGCTTGTGTAGGTAGAGTAACTGGCTTGGTTAGGCTGATGGGACATGATGAAGGGATTATGATGAGGACCTAGATGGGGAGGGTGAGGGGGGATTCTATGTTAGATAGAAGATATGGAGGACCTAGGACTCATTCTTATGGAAGAAGATTAAAAAAAAGAGTATGCATTGTTATGACTATGTATGCATGATATGCAGCTATATGGATTTATGGATGGATGGAATGCAATATATACAGATGAGATGGAATGACGATCCATAGTGCTTTATTTTTCATCATCGAGCATGGTAGTATCAATCTTGGATGAGGCAGTAGGAACCAAGTTTGGAGCATTGTACCTGTAAGCAAGCAGTATAGATAAAGAATATGGACCCTCCATTTTGGTTCATGTGCAGATGGTCAAGGTATATGTTGTAGTCAGTAAGCCATAGTGATCCATGACTAGATTTTTGTATATGATCATATAGCCTAGTGAACTTCCCATGTAGACACCATTAGTACATGCCCTAGAACTTCATTGGAACAAATCACAGAAAATAAACAAAATGATACTTAGGAACCATCCCAGCTACTCTAATCACTTGTGGATATCCTAGAGTAGCGTAGGAACCTAATATATAAATAAATAAATAAATAACTGACCAAGTACTTGATAGCTTAAATAGAATTTTCTTGTCAAAGAAAATATTATCATGTCTTTGTGTTTTGGTAAGGAAGGATGCATCCTTGTTAAGACAGTTGTGTGTACCTGTGTTGATTGTTTTGGTTTATTTGATAAGTGATCATCGTTTGATTAGCTCAAAATTTTTATTTGATGTCTGTTGCGATGGGTATGTATAAAGGTTTATTATGCGTTTCCATGTTTTTGATTGATTTTTGATGTTTTGTGATGTTTCTGGATTTTGTGTGTTTTTGAAAGTTTTTGGTATTATTTCTAGACAGTTTTGAATGAAGAACTCAATGAATCACAAGTAATGTAGAATCCACTTCCATAAATAGTTTAAGAGAATTTCCCCGTGTTTTAGATATTACTATGAAAAGCAGGATGCAAGATGCATGAAATACTGTCCCTGATTGCAGATCAATAACAAGCCATGGTTTGACTGATGGATGAATGGATACAATGAATATGATCGCAACAAGTCTAAAAGACAATGGAGCTATAGCCTTTACGAATGGCACCTATTTTCTAGGTTTTCACCATCGCACTTACCCAAGATGCCACCGAGAGTGGTTGTTCACCATTTGGATGAATGATTTTTCTTTACTATTTTCTAATTTTTTTGTATTTTCTTCAGGACACTTTTCTAAATGTTTTAGGTGTTTGTCTGGTATGTATTGGAGCCTGATGCTCTGTATAGACTATGTATGAAACCATTTGAGGTGCATGTTGTTGATCGGATCTACTAGCGGTTCCCCTTCTGAAGTGGCCAACTAGTATGCCCCAGACCCAAATACAGCAGTGATAACATATGGACCTAGCTAGTTTGATTCTAACTATCCCTGATGTTCACTGTTCAATTGGTTATGAGGATTCTATCTGAGAACGAGATCACCTACCTCATATGTACGAGGTTTAACCCAATGATTATAGATTCTTCTCATGCATTGCTGATAGGATTTGAGGTGGTTGTATGTAGCTTGTCGCCTTTCATCAAGTAGTTCCAAGTCTTGAAGACAAAAGACTTGGTATGCTTCATCATCTATCAGATTGTGCAAAGAAACCCATAGAGATGGTATCTCTGTTAGGTCCCGAAGACAACTGAGAGGGGGGGGGATGAAGCAATTGTCTAACAAATTCAAACCAAAAACAACTCTACCAACTTTAATGATTAATACATGTAAATCAGTCTTTTATGTCGATAGATAGTTTTATCAGTTAATTGTAATACCGGTAAAGATTAATGCATGAAAAAAAAATACAAAGTCATCCACAACATATAACACCAATATTTGTACATGGAAACCTTGTAAGGGGAAAAACCACGGTGGGAAACCTTACCCACAATCAGATGATACTATTGCAGATAGTATGTGTATACAAATGGGATTTGCACATGCAGAAAGGCCAAGCGCCTAGAGCTCACTGCTCAAACACAAATAGGAGTCATACTGACTACAATTGGATGGTTAAATCCAATAAGGATGTACCGTTAGCATTACAGTAAGAAAGATTGTTGATATTCAATAAGGATATTGAGAAGGTTGTTGAAGATTATTAATATAACTAAAGAAGGATGATAACTATCTTTATAACATTATTTTGTCATTGATGTTAAGAAATTGATTATCTGATTCAGTATTATGTTGCCATATCTTGAGAAGATTGATTCGAAGAGAATTAAGATATCGGTAAAAGACACAGAAAGAATGTGATGAATAAAGGGAGGAATAAGTTATTTAATGGGCAACTATTACTGAGTTAGACAATGATGAGATCATGATGTTTAGATTGTTTTGATATCCTACATATGTTGTTTATTGTAAGGTTAATACTATACTATGCAACCAATCAATGAACCTAGTCGGTAAACCCTAAGGAACCTAGTCAGTAAACCCTAAGGTTATCGATATCGGTTAATGAAGGCAAAATGTCTACCGAGTAAAGTTTAGTATTTACCAAGTTGCAACCGAGTTATGACAGTGCGTATGGGATGGATAAAAGCATTATTTAATGAAGGACAATGATTAGCTGGAGATGTATAAATGATTGGTATGTCATGCATGAAGTTTGTTAAGGATCTATGGCAAAGGAGAATCGACAGGAAGATCTATAGCACAGATTGAATCGCATTAACCTTATGCAAGTTCCAAGAAGGGAATGCAAGTCCCGAGGTAAGGTAAAATGTTTTCAGATCGAAAGGATACATTGAACCTAGTCAAGTTTGAAGATCTGATGGCTAAGATTGATCACAGGAAAGATGATCAAGGAGATTTAGCGGTTAGCAATTGTTTATAAATAAGAAATTGTTAATAAACAATGTATGCGGGCAAGTGCATGCACATGGATGCTACATAGTGATTACTAAGCATAGAAGCTTGAAGACATGTTTGAATAATAGAGTAGAAAGCCCAGTAGAGGGACAAGATAAGTCCTATGACTATATTGCTTTGAGCAAAAAGGAATCTCCTTTAGCATTTTAGATGTGAAGTTGCAGATAGATTTTTATTACTGTTATTTTGTAAGTGACAGAAAATCTCTTAACCGAGTGGACTTAACAGTCTTATATGTAAACCCTCTAGCAAGGTAACATTCTAAGTGAGTGTTTGAAATCCTTTAACAAGGTCACTTCTAACAAAGTGAATATCCTAATAGATCTAAGAAAAATCTCTTAACCGGGTCACATCTAGCAATGTGTTTGTAATCTTTAATAGGATTTTCTTTTAACCGAGCATACTCTAGAAGAGTATATTTCTTAGTGGGTCCGAAATCCCACAGTGGTTTTTCCCTATTTGGGTTTCCATGTTAAATCTAGTGTTATGAGTGTTATTGTGATTATGTGTTCATAAGTTTGCAGTTTTAGCAGTTTTTGGTTAAGTTGCTGAAGTATAAGTTACCAAGGTTGAATCTATTGATTTTATGGAAGTTTAAGTTTGTATGATTCACCCCCCCCCCCTCTCATCTTGTTAGCTATTGGCATCAGCTCTTTACATTAAGTATCAGAACTAACATTTACTGCTCAAATTAGCATCTTTCTATGCTGGATTCAGTACCAGTGTAGTTCTGATTGTCTTCACAAAAACCCTCCTTCAACCTTCAAATGATGTCTCTATGTATATCTCTTCTTATTCTCACATATACCTTCACACAATTCTTTTTTGCATTCCACATCTGATCTTACAAATAAGATCTTACATTTATATCATAACCTAAGGCCAATTTTAGTAGGTCATCTCTAAAGGATATTACAATAAAATCAATTTTACAAATAAAACAATGTTCAATGCAATAACTAACTCAACATGTCAGCTTGATGCATTTACAACAATAATAAGACATCTCCATAGCATGTCATGCTGATCTGGAAAAGATAAACCTGTTGGTGTATATCCTGGACCTATTTGCCGGTAACAACAAATATGCAAATGACATTGATGGCATTGATACCAAAATACCAACAATCTCCCCCTTTGGCATTGATGGCAACACAAGATGGAAAAACCATCAAAGTGCCAAAACAGAAATGTCAAATACCAAAAATCAATAATCTCCCCAAAGTAACAATCTCTCCCCTGGGAGTGACATGAGTTTTCCTTGTGTTTTTCCATATGAATCTCTCCCCCTTTGACATCAAATGCCAAAGTAATATAAAGACCATTTTTCAGATACAAAATACCAACCAATTTACTATACCAACTACTCCCCCTGAGAAGTAGCTTTCTCATCAAAGCCGAAGTAAAAGATTTCTCTATGATTTCTGTCAGTTGATGACTATCATCAATTGTCTAAGTTTCTACCAGTGGGGATATGACCCCAAGCTAGTCTCTGAGATATTCAAAAGTCTCCTTAGGTAGAGGTTTAGTGAAAATATCTACAACCTGCTCTTTAGTATTCACATAAACCATTTTAATTTATTTTGCTTCAACATTTTCCCTTAGAAGATTCAGTTTGATAGAAACATGTTTGGTTTTAGAATGTAATACTGGATTCTTAGATATATCAATTGTTGTAGTGTTATCACAATATATAGTAATAGGTTCCTTGCATTTTACCTTTATATCCTTCAATATTTGCTTAAGCCATAGTACCTATGTACAATTGGTTGCTGCTGCAACATATTCTGATTCAATTGTTCATAAAGATGTACAACTTTGTTTCTTACTCAACCAATAAATTAATCTACTTCCAAGAAAAAATGCTCCACTGGTGGTGTTTTTTCTATCATCCACATCTCTTGCCCAATTTGCATCTCTATATGCACATAATTCAAAGTTTTCATCTCTAGGATACCATAATCCAAGATTTGTAGTGCCTTGCAAGTACCGGAAAATTATTTTTACTGCTGATTCATGATTTTCTCTAGGATTACTCTGAAATCTTGAAACAATACATATTGCATTCATGATATCAGGTCTTGTTTGTGTCAAATACAGTAAACCTCCTATCATAGATTTGTACCTAGTCAGATTAACAGGTGTAGATTCATCCCTTAGTGATAATTTGTCATTTGTAGTCATAGGTGTGCTTACCGGTTTAGAGTTCTCCATCACAAATTTCTTTAATAACTCCTTCAAGTACTGGGATTGATTGAAGAATATACCTTTATCAGTCTGTGAAATCTACAATCCTAAAAAGAATTTATTTCTCCAATCATAGACATTTCAAATTCTTGCTACATTTCAATAGAAAACTCTTTACATAATCCATCTTCATTAAGTTTGTTTCTGAATACCCATTTTGTTCCAATCACATTTTTGTCTTTAGGTCGGGGAACTAATGTCCATGTGTTATTTTTCTCAATTTGTTCTAGTTCCTCTTCCATAGCTTTAATCAAGTGTTTATCTTCATGTGCCTCATTAATTGATGATGGTTCAATTTGAGAAATAAGACATACCTCTTCATTTACCAGTCTTCCTCTTGGCATAACTCCTTTATTCCTGTTCCCAATTATTTGGTATTCAGAGTGATTCAATCTTACATACCGGGGTGTCTTCGTTTGCTATTGTTCCTCAGTTACTGTGGAATTTTCAGTTACTGTGGAATTTTCAGATGATACTGGTGTAACTGGATCTTCATTCTGTACTGGTGGGTTCAATGTAGGTTCATTTGTTAGAATCTCAGTTGCTAGTTCAGAGTTTATATACCTTGAAGTTCCTCTGAATTGTTCATCAATCTTCACATTTGTACTCTCAACAATTTTCTGCAATCTTTTGTTAAAACTTCTAGGATCAAATTTGCCAATATACTCATCCCTTCTATTGTAGCATTTACTTCCAAATATTCTGAAATATTTAAGAGTAGGAATAATACCAAACCATAGTTCATGAGGGGTCTTACTGGTTTCACCTTTGATGTGAACTTTGTTGAATGTATAGACAGTTGTACTTACTGCCTCTCTCCAATACACATGTGGTAGATTTTCTTCTAATAAAATACTTCTAGCTGCATCCAAGATAGTTCTATTTTTCCTTTCAATGACTCCATTCTGTTGTGGTGTCTGGGGTACTGATAGTTGTCTTCTGCTTCCATTTACTTCACAGAATGCATTAAATTCCTTTGATGTAATTTCTCCTCCTTGATCTGATCTCAAACATTTGATTTTCTTACAGGTTTCATTTTCTACCATTGCTTTGAACAGTTTGAACTTTCCAAGTTCTTTTGATTTTTCTCTGAGAAAAGTAACCCAACACATTCTAGAGTAGTCATCAATGATTAGCATGAAATATCTATCACCTTGCAAACTTTTAGTTCTAGCTGGACCACATAAATCAGTATGAATTAATTCAAGAGCATTATTTGATTTGTTTGGAATACTTTTAGAAGTAGCTCTAACTTGTTTTCCAAATTGGCATTCCTTACATACTGTATTGTGAGGTTTGACAATTTTAGGTAAATCTCTAACTGCCTTAGTAGTCCTGATTTTTACCATTGAATCAAAATTTACATGACAAAGTCTCTTATGCCATAGCCAACTTTCATCAATATGTGCAATCAAGATTGTCTTTTCACTGTTATTCAAGTGAAAGATATTACCTCTAGTTTGATTACTGGTTGCAATTTCCAAACCAGTTCTATTCATGATTTTGTATTTTCCATTTTTGAATTGTAACGGAAATCCTTTCTCAACTAATTGACCAACACTCAAAAGATTATGCTTTAAGCCTTCAACATAGTAAACATTGTTAGTATTATGCTTACCATCAAGAGATATTGTACCTTTACCTTTGATCAAACAAGCTTTATCATCTCCAAATCTCACTAAGCCTCCATTATATTCCTGAAAATTCAAGAATTTACTTTTATCACTAGTCATATGATGTGAGCATCCTGAATCAATGATCCATTCATCCTTAACTCAATTTTAGCTACCAAGGCCTACTCTACCGGTTAAACAGTAGGTGCCAGTTGATCTTCTGTTATAGCAACAAAAACCCATCCATTGTCTTCCGAATCTTCATTAGAATCATTAGTCACTCCTTCATCAGCAAGATAACAAGATTTATCTTTATTCTTCTTAAATTTGTATCTCTGATATTCAGGGTTAGGCTTGTATGTTCTCCTAGCTTGTTCTCTTAGTCTACCATGTCTATTAGGGCATCTAGAAGCCATATGACCATTCTTATTACAATTAAAGCATTTAAAGGGTTCTTTACCCTCATACTTACTTCCAACTGGACCTTTAGGCATTTTCCTTGCAAATAGTGCTTCAAGTTCTTCAAGTTCTTCCTTTTCTCTCTTGCTTTCCTCAAGTTCTCTTTCATAAAAGGATTTCCAATCAGACTTGTCAAATGATGGTGCAGATGATGTTGATTCCTTAAAAGCCAAGTTTGTCTTTGTAGTAGCAACAAGACCAAATTCCTCAATTTCAAAAGCTGAAAGTTTTCCAATCAATGTATCCCTAGTTACTAATGTATTAGGCATTGTTCCTAACTCATTTATAGCAGCAACCTTCATTTTATATGCTAGTGGCAATCCTCTTAAAATTTTTGAAACATTTTCATCTTCACTTAAGGTTCCTCCACAATATTTAATACCCAAAACAATTTCATTTACTCTTTCCATAAAGGCAGAAATCCTTTCATCTTCTTCCATTTTCAGATTTTCATACCTGACCCGGAAGCTTTCAAGTTTTGGAATTTTGACTATGGAATCTCCTTCATTCCATGTTTCCAAATGATCCCAAATATCTTTAACAATTGATCTATCTAATAATCCCATGATTTGTTGATCTATTAATGCGCTCAAAAGTGCTTCTCTTGCTTTGCAATCATTTTCTTCATCTTTAGCCAAGTTTGGTGGATTAGGCTGATTGGTTGTAGGAGTTGTATAGCCATTCTTTGTAACATCCTAGATGTCCTTTCCAATGCAATTTAGATGTGTCTCCATTCTGATCTTCCATATGCCATAGTTGGTTCCATCAAGTTTACGATTGTCCTTCCTGAAATAGTTAGTAGACATTAGATCTCCTCAAGCTATTAAACTTTTGCAAAAAGAGGACTAGGTTCTGATACCAATTGTTAAGTCCTGGAGACAACTGAGAGGGGGGGATGAATCAGTTGTCTAACAACTTCAAACTAAAAACAACTTTACCAACTTTAATGATTAATACCGGTAAATCAATCTTTATGCCAGTAGACAGTTTTATCAGTTAATTGTAATACCGATAAAGATTAATGTATGAAACAAAAAGACAAAGTCATCCACAATACATAACACCAATATTTGTACATGGAAACCCTGTAAGGGGAAAAACCATAGTGGGAAACCTTACACATAATCAGATGATACTACTGCAGATAGTATGTGTATACAAATGGGGTCTGCACATGCAGAAAGGCCAAGCGCCTAGAGCTCACTGCGCAAACACAAATAGGAGTCATACTGACTACAATTAGATGGTTAAATCCAATAAGGATGTACTACTCAAATTAGCATCTTTCTATATTGGATTTAGTACCAGTGTAGTTCTGATTGTCTTCACAAAAACCCTCCTTCAACCTTCAAATGATGTCTACATGTATACCTCTACTTATTCTCACATATACCTTCACACAATTCTTTTTCACATTCCACATCTGATCTTACAAATATGATCTTACATTTATATCATAACCTAAGACCAATTTTAGTAGGTTGGCTCTAAAGTATATTACAATAAAATCAATTTTACAAATAAAATAATGTCTGATGCAATAACCGATTCAACATGTCGGCTTGATGCATTTACAATAATAATAAGACATCTCCATAGCGTGTTGTGCTGATCTAGAAAAGATAAACCTGTCGGTGTATATCCTAGACCTATTTGCTAGTAACAACAAATATGCAAATACGAAATATGCCAATGACCAAAAATCCAAGAAAAAGTGTCCAAACGATGTCTTTGGCATAACCAGGTGTTTTCCATGCTATTCCAAGTGTCAGTGAATATTATATCCTGCCGGTGTACCAGATACCAGTGACTATGCATAAGTCACTTGCTTGTCGGTGACTATTGTTGATTCTCAAAAGTGCTAGAGTTGATAAGTGCTTAGTAGGTGTTGACATCAATGACAAACCCATACCAAAATATCAACAATCTCAATCTCAATAGGAAGGATGGCTTCTGCTCCATAGACCAGTAAGTAGGGAGTTGCGCATGTAGGGATTCGAATGCTAGTTCGACATGCCCATAGTACAGGATTTAATTGAACGTGCCAATCATGGCCAACATCATTGACTGTCTTCTTGAGGATTCTAAATATGTTTTTTTTCGATGCTTTGGCCTGATCATTATCTTGTGGGTAATAGGGAGTGGAAAAGTGGTGTTGGATGTCAAACTTCTCACAGAGCTCACAGACATCCTGATTTTTGAAAGGAAGCTCGTTATCTATGATGATGGACATGGGTACACCATACCAGCAAATGATGTAATTAAAGGTGAATGAGGCGATCTTCTTGTCAGTGACTTGGGTAAGTGGAATAGCTTTGATCCACTTTGTGAAGTATTCAGTGGCGATAATGATAAATTTATGGTCATTGGATGAAGATGGATTAATTTTACCCACAAGGTCAAGTACCCATTGACAAAAGGGCCATGGTGTCATGATTGGTTGCCATTCCTGTGTTGGTTCATGTATGAAGTCTTTATGAACTTGGCACTTCTTGCAATTTCTGACAAAATAGTAGGAGTCTTTTTCCATGGATGGCCAATAGTATCTAGCGTGCATGATCTTCTTTGCTAAGGAAGGGCCACTTGAGTGAGCCCCACAAATTCCTTCATGGACCTCTTCCAAGGCCTTTGTTGTCTCATCCTGTTTGAAACATCGAGGAAGAGTACGATCAAGACTGCATCGGTATAGGGTTTCAGTGATGATGGTGTATTGAGCGGTTTGTCAGATGAAGGTTTTGCATTGGTTATTTGATTGGTTAGGAGGAAGTGTGTGATTGCATAGGTAGGTGTAGAGCTCACTATACCACATGGCATTAGAACCGGTAAGGCAACATATCATCTCGGATTTGGGGATATCATAAGCAAGAATCCAAATTTGTTCTACCAAGAACTTGTACCATGTTGAATTATATGGACGATCTAGGATAGATACAATTATAGCCATGGCATCAGCAACTCGATTCTGATCTCTGGGTATCTTCTCAAAGGTGATAGTTGTAAATGATGCTTTGAAACTATACACCATTCATTTGTATAGCATAAGCTTATCATCCTTGGTTTGATATTCATCTGTGACTTGTCAGATGACTAATTGGGAGTCACCATATACCTGTAGCTCTTTTAGTTTACATTGTATGGCTAGTCTGAGTCTTGTGATCAACGCCTCATATTCTCCTATTTGTTTGTACATTGAAAAGTTAGCCTGTAAGACTTTGGGATGTTGTCACCTTGAGGTATGATAAAAAAAATTCCTGCCCCCAAGCCATGTCTAGTATATGAGCCATTAAAGTATACTTCCAAGGTTGTGTTGTTTTGATCATGAAGATCTCTTCATCTGGGAAGTTAGAAACAAGAGGATGATCGCTTTTTATCGGTGCATCGGCCAACTGATCTGCAATAGCTTGTTGGCCCTTTATAGCCTTTTGGTCTACATACTCAATGTCAAACTCACTCATAATCATCACCCATTTGGCCAAGCGGCCTATCAATGCTGCTTTGTTGAGGAGTAGGTACTTTAGTGGATCGATCTTGGCAATGAGTTGTACCTTATGTGTTAACATGTAGTGCCTCAGTTTGGTGGCTGCCAAGATAACTACTAGGCAAGCTCGCTCAATAGATGTGTAATTGATTTCATAGCTAACCAATGCACGAGAGATATAGTATACTACACACTCCAACCCTTCTGCATTGTGTTGTGCCAGTTGTGCACTGAATCTCTGAATTGATTGTAGGTGCCCTTGTAATGTCCTTAATTGACTGATGTTCTTCAGAGGTAGCATGTCCATGATTGCTTTGACTTTTGCTCGATCGACCTTAATGCCTTTTCTTAAGACAATGTACCCTAGAAGCTTCCCTGAGGTTACTCCAAAGACACATTTCTTTGGATTGAGTCGAGCATGATATTGTTCTAATTTGTCAAAGATTTTATCTAATATGGAAAGATGACCTTCTCTTGTTAATGATTTTTCCAGTAAGTCATCAGCATAATCCTCCATTATGGAATGCATCATATCATGAAAGATGGTGGTCATAGCTCTTTGATAGGTCGCCCCTACATTCTTTAGACCAAAAGGCATCACATTCCAATAGTATGTTCCCCATGGGCATGTGAAGGCAGTTTTATGTTGATCTTCTGGAGTGATCTTTATCTGGTTGTACCTTGAAAAGCCATCCATAAGAGAAAGCATGGCATTTCCTGTTGTTAGGTCCACTATCATGCCAATGTTTGGTAGGGGGAAATCATCCTTAGGACATGCCTTGTTTAGATCTTTGAAATAGGTGTAGTTACAGATGCCCCCATTAGGCTTGCTGATAGGTACAATACTAGAGATCCAATTTGCATAATCGATTGGTCGGATGAAACCAACATTTAAGAGATTTTTGAGTTCTACTTTGACAAGCACAACAATTTGTGGGTGCATCTTTCTGATCTTTTGTTTTACTGATTTAGCTCCTTCTACCATAGTGAGGTGATGCATGACCAAATCAGGATCTAGACCAAGCAAAGTTGATTTGACACTTCTAGAAGAATTCTACAAATTTTGGTTGTTCCTCTGGAGTGAGTAGAGATGCCAAATGTATTTGGTGAGGAGTCTCAGGGGTCCCCACATTGAATTATTTTGTTTCCTTGATTAGAATTGTCGATCTCTCCTGATTTGTACTAGAGGGGAGGATGTCAAACCTTTCATCTATAGGTGCCTCGGAGAGGTTTTCACCATTGGATACGCTCTTTATTTTTTCTATTTTGGGATCAAACAGTGCCATGATGTAGTTTTCAGTGGAAGATCCATGTTTTATTGCAATATTTTTGTAGCTAAAAGGTTTGGCATCCGCCCCAAAGTATGTTGCACTATTAAGTTCGATGGTGAATCCAGCTTTGTGATCCCTACTTAGTATGTTATCCCATAGTTCCAAAAAGTCAATGATCACCTCATTGTTTTAGAATTGCTCAAGGCATGGGGGATTACGTTGGTTCCATTTGATGACTTTAGGATTGATAATGGGCATTACCTCATCGATCAGGTTAAGTTCATGGGATGCGTCAGTGAGGGTTAAAACATTCTGGTGAAGGTCATTGATGGTACTCTCCCTGTCAGATTCAGGCATAGGATGTGACATAGGGTCTGTGGAAGGTGTTTTCAGTTCAGGAACCCAAGAGGTTTTAATCTGTGCCTATTCGTAAACAGGGATTTCTTTGTGAGGTGGAGGTAGTGATGTGTCTTCCTCATCTAAAGTATTGAGATGTACAGAATAAAATTCCCACTCATGTGAGTCAGTCTTTGAGTCTCTTTCTAGTATCAGATTACTAGATGAAATAGGGATATCTTTTGAGTTGAACACTACAGTTGTGATCGGCTGATGCACTGCTGGTGATGGAATTGTTGGTACTATGGGTGCCACTGATGTTGTTGATGGGTTTACTAGATCTATTGATTTTGTTGGGGGTACAGATACTACTAATGGTGTTGTTGATGTAGTTGTTGTTGCTGATGGGGTTGTTGGTTTGATTGGTGGGATGATTGGTGTTGCGGGTAGGATTATCGATGTTGTAGGTAATATTATCGATGTTGCTAGTGGGATTATGGGTTTTGCGGGTATTTTTAACGGTGTGAGTGGTGTTGTGGATGCTACTGATGAAATTGTCAGCCTTGTTGGGGCAGTTGGTGTTAATCTTGGTGTTGCCAATATAATCAAGGGTGGCCTCTTTAGAGTATTGGGCTGATATAGAGGTTTGTTGGGTTTCCCTTTGAATCTGAGCTTAGGAAGAGATTCCTTTTGAAAAGTTAATCCAGTGTCATCTTTGGGTTTTTATTCTAGTTGAAAGGGCTCATGTCATCCTTGCTTGCAAGGTCAAAAAGCACTCTGGCCATCATAGCCCATTCTCTACATAATGGTGAGGCCTTTGCCATATTTATCAGTAGGAAGCTTAGCCTATGGATTTTTTGTGGTGATAGGGTCTTTGTAGATCCATTCTGCTAGGTCCTGATCTCTAGTCTCCTCTTCCTGAATTTTCTAGAGATGAATTGTGCCAAAGTGCATGCTGGCTTGACCAGTGGTGGTTGAAGCAACCTTTGAGGCTTGCCATAAGTTCTAGGAGAAGTGGGTAATTGCCCAACACAAAAGAGTTGTCTTAGATTATATTCCCCAGGACCTTCCTCAGCCATTTTCATTTTCAACTTCTCTTGCTTTGGTATAGGGGTGATTGAACTAGAAAGAGAGGCTAGACTAACATATGATGTGGACGGGATGGCTTCTCTGTTGTTAGGAACGATGATCTCTGGTTGATGGTTAATATTGTTACAATATGCAAATGGATTTGCATTGCCCATGATTGTGATTTCTACACTGTTATGGGGAAACTTGATACACTAATGATAGGTGGATGGAACGACATGCATGGTGTGTATCCAAGGTCTTCCTAATAAGAGATTATATGGTAGAGGAAGGTCTAGAACTTGACAGATGATGTGCTTCACCACTAGGCCCACTTTGATAAGTAACACAACAACTCCTTTTGAAGAATGTGTTGCATCATCATAGGCTTTTGTGGTTATCTTTTTGCTAGGATCCACTGATTCTATTGCATATCCCAATGTTGTGACCAACTGTAATGTACATATATTTAGACCAGCGCCATTGTCAATCAAGACTCGCTTGATCCTGTGTTGGTTCACAAATCCTTCAATATGGAGTGAAGCGTTATGAGGTTGTTGGAAGGATGTATTGTCACTTTCAAAGAAAATGAGACATGGTGATGACCTCAGATTACCAACCATAGTTTGAAATTGATCTGTATTAAGGCTAGCAGGGACTGATGCTTCTTGGAGAGCTTGGTCCAAGATATTTTTGTGCAATAGAGATAGGCATAAGATCTCTAGTATGGAGATGAGTGCGGGCATTTTATCCAATTGTTCCACAAGGTTATACTGCTTGGGGATGGATGTTGTTCTTTGTGGAGCTGCTTTAAGAGTTATCCTACTACGACTCGTAACAACATTCCAAGAAGGGTTGGGATCCTTGATGGTGAGGGTTCCAATTTGTTCATCAGAATCATAGAGGTGATTCACAATATAATTATAGGTAGCTTGCATATAATTAGTTGTATCTTTTTTTTTCCCTAAGGTGGGAGGACCCATTTGATCTTATGATGGAAGCGGATTCTTGAACATGAGATGATCATCATTTGAGGTTTTTTAGTCCTGTCCTTCGAATTCAATTTCTTCTCGCTTAAGAAGATCTTGAACAAGATCTTTTAGTCTATGGTAGTTACTTGTTTGATGCCCTTTCCCTTGGTGGAATTCACAATGTTCATTATCTCTCCGCCACGGAGGTTTGACCTGAGGTTCACAGTTAGATGTCTTTGGTAAGGTCACCAGATTTGAAGAGACCAATTGATGCAATACTATTTCGAAGGGTTCCCCTAAGGGTGTGTATGTATGTTTTGGTTTATAGTTTTTTTGTTGTTGTCTCAGTTCCTCTTGCAGCGCATTACAACCTTGATTTTGTGGAGAAGCAATGGTTTTATCTTTAGGAGGGGGATTTTGCCCCGCAAATCTGACCATAGGTTGTGCACTTTTTATGGTCCTTGCATCTACAACCCCATCATTGACGATGTTCTTGTTCCTATTCCAGAAGTTGGGTTTATCACTGTTCAAACGCGGGCGAGGGCCATCTTTTGGTTCATTGTATGTTTTGATAAGTCCCTTTTTTATAAGGACTCGTTCACATTTTAATCCCTGGGTGATCATGTCTTCAAAAGACTTTGTGCCCTTCATGTATAGATGAAATTCCATTTCATCATTTAAGTTGGAAATAAATATTTCCACTCTATCTCGTTCAGGAAAGTGAAGAGAATGTCTGCTAGACAGTTGCCTCCGCCGTTGTAGGAAAGCTGAAAACAACTCCCTTGGCTTTTTCTTGGTATTGCACAGATCTGCCATGGTAACATTGCATTCTATGTTGTGTGAATAATGTGTGATGAACTTTTGGACCAGTTCCTCAAATTTCTTAATGTCACCTAGTAATTGGGATAACCATTGCATGGTTGTTCCCACAAACTTTGAGGAAAGAGGCACATTAGATATGTGTCTTCATATGCCACTTCGAGGCAAGTTGAGTGAAATTCCCGGACATGCTCTCTAGGGTCTCCTTTTCCTTGATACTTTTCAAGCCTAGGTGTTTCAAACCCTCATGAAAAATATGGCGATGCTTGGCAAAAAGGATTGTTAGGATATTGTCAAGACAAACACAAACAAACAAGCAACAAAACAAGTGTTAGTGTTAGAAATCATAAATCAAACATTATCCTAAGCAAGCATATCAATAGAGACACAAAACATAAAATAGAAAGCTTGATAAATCTAAGAAATGCAATAAGGCATCTCAAAATTCCCTCCATCATGCTTGTAGCTTATCCTCCCTTGTTATTCTCTTGTCCAAGTTCCCAGATGAGTGTAGCTCTCAATAGCTTTTTGCACTATTCTGGATGTCTTATGGAGTTTCAAGATTGTAAAATGGATGATTATGAGAATGAAAATGTGAACAAGCTAAAACAAGATATTATCCAATTATCTAATGTTAATTTTAGCCCAAAATGACAAATGTAGATGATTATGCTAAATTCTCTCTAAATTTCACTATAAATTAGATGCATGCAAGATTTTCAGGATCTGGATTATGAAGAAAAGAGCTCTATTTATAGGTAAAATGGAGCAATGGAGAGTTGAGATTGAGTAATCTCAACAAGGGCCAGGATTGAAAAGTTTATGATCCATGTGAGGATTTTCAATCCAATCCTAGGATGACAAATGTCAACAAGAGATGGGTTGAAAGAGGAGGGAATAAGCATTAAATGCTTGACATGACTTGAGGGTCAACTTGGGAGGTAAGGTTAATGTTGAGTTGAATGAATAAAGCCATTCTCCAATAAATAATGCCTTTATCCAATGGATAAACACTTGTGCAAGAGTTAGTGAGGATAACCATGGTCAAAGCAATAAATGCTTGAAGAGACCCATGAGTTAAATGAGGGTTGAGTTAGAGGTAAAGTCTCTAACCATGGGGGCAAGTAGTTTTAACCATAAATGGTTATGTAAGAGCCATTAGTGGTTTGTAAGACTTTTAGGGGTTATCTTGTTGAACACATAAAGCATTAAATGCTTTTCAAAGACTTTAGAGGCTTTGAGAAGTGACTTCAAGTTTCTTAGGAATGTTACAATATTTAGGAGCTGCATTAGGCTAATTAGAAATTATTAGAAAGTGGTTAGAAGGGTCCAAAAGGGGATTTAGGATTGCAAGTGGGTTTGGTGGGTGAGGGAAAATAAGATTTTAATTATAATAAAATTAATTTATTTCAATTGTGGTTGCAACTTGCATTTGTAGGAGAATGCAAGTGGGGGGGAGTTAGGGATTTAAATAAATGTTTTAATTATTTATTTAAAAGAGGAAAAGGGATTAAATTAAATAAATATGATTTATTCATTTAATTGATTGTGAATTTGGTTTAATGAATTAATTGAAATAAAATTAATAATTTAACTAATTAATAGGAGAATGGTTAAGGATGAATTAATTAAATATTAATTTAATTAACTGGTGAGTGGTGGTTTATTAAACAAATAAATAGTAAGTATTCATTTAATTAAATGGACAGATTTATGTGACTACATTTGCCCCTCTTTGAGATGTTGTGGTTTATCGCGTCGTTTTAAAGAAAGAAAAATAGGTACGAAGAAATATATCCCATAAATGTTAATTTAGTGGGTGGTATGCCCCCTCGAGAGACAAGCCGAATTTTTTTTAAAATGGGGCGATCTCTTGAAAAAGAATGAGAAATGGCAGGGAGGTAAAAGAGAAGAAAATAGCAATAACAGTGAAGAAATGGAAGAAATTGGAATTAAAACGGAGAAATGAGAGGCACTAGAAGTTCACATGGACCACGACGATGAGTAGGGTAAAATTAGGTTTAGTGTTGAGGGTATGTATGGAGGGGAAGGGGTAAAAACAAGGTCATTTGCATCCATCTCCACAGCGATTCAGAGTTTTGATAGTGACTTTGGTGAAAGAGTGAATAGCAGTTAGCATGCCGGTACCTATAGCAAATCATCGGCTAGAATGGATCCGTTGATTCTAGCAGTCAGATGACTATAGACCAGTGGTACGCAAATTTCAATTTTTGCTTTTCATGCATTTTTGATATGTTTTTGCAAGCATCCAAGTCAAAGCAAGACAATAGCACTAAAATTGTGTGTTAGTGCTTTTGTCACTTAAAATGGCACTTTTGTGCCACTATAGCACTATTGTCTAGTGGTTTTAGCACTATCCCTCATTGTAGCGCAATCGTGTACTAGTTTAGCATGATTGAGTCAATGTTGTAGCACTATCGCCATGTGATGGCATGGTTGTGTAGGTCATTTAGTGCTTTTGGTGTTTTAGCGCTAGTATGTAGTGGTTTTGGCACTATTGTCAGCAGAATAGCGCTATTGTATGAAAAATAGATGTCCCAATATTAGAAAAATGATCTCCTAATGCCTGTGCTGGGTGGATGGATGGATAAGTTGTTTTAAATCATATCAGCCCCATTGAGACTAGGTCATTATGATAAATGCATCTTGTAGTCTAGTTTTGCCATGATCGCTTACTTGTTGAGACCCAAAGATACTTGATCAAAGTATCTATTGATAGTCTAGGTTTAAACTTAAGAAAGTTTGAAACAAAACAACTGATGATGATGTTGATGTGTGTGTGTAGGAGGATCTAACCATATTACAGATCCGGGAGTGGCATCCGGCCACATAACAGTTGTGAGATCAATTGATTGAGGCAGAGATTGATTGCGTCGCGGTGACTGGAATATATGACATGATGTACATGCCCATGATTCAGATGGATCGTGGGCTAGTGATGGCATTAGCAGAGCAGTGGCATAGTGAGACCTGCACATTCCATTTAGCAATGGGAGAGATGACCATTACACTGGATGATGTGTGCCAGATTTTGCATATCCCTATCAGGGGGGATTTGGTGTTGTATGACAGAGGATTGGGCACAACAGTGGTACAGCAGATGTTTGATGAGGATGTCTACATTCATAATAGCTCAATCGTGTGGGAGGAGATAGCGGCGTTATATGAGCCATTATCAATGGTTTTATCAAGCATTATCAGGGGGTTTGTTGTGCCCTGATCGATGATCACATGGACTGGCGGTGGGTTGGGATCAGGTTATTGAGCGCATGGTGATAGATGGGACCCACTATGCATGGGGACCATGTGTGTTGTCACACCTATATAGGGAGCTGCATGAGGTGGTATACGGAGATACGAGCTTGCTGGGATTTGGCATTACTTTGCTACATATCTGGGCATGGGATCACCTACTAGTTAGTTAAGTTGGAGTGGTGGCGGAAGGCATTGGATGATTTGGATGCAGTGATATGGAGGCCATATATTGAGTGTGAGCCTTGGGAGGATGATGCAGAGGCTCTGTCGTATGTATTTATGACACGATTTTTGATTCGTAGGACATCCTACAATGTAAAGAGATGGGTACTAGGTAGAGTGATCAAACAATTCGATCAGATGCAGGGGTTGCCGAGGGGATCATAGGAGTATGCATGGGCAGTGCGGGAGAGATTCCAGTGGGGGTCAGTGTTACCGTATGATTAGGCCTTAGCCGAGTTCCATACCCTATAGGCAAGACCATGGCACATGAGGCCAGGGATTGTGGATGCAGGAGTGACAGAGGAGTACACGCAGTATCATACCACGCATCCTATTCCATGCATTTTAGATCCAACTAAGCTGGTAGTATCTTCTGAGGATGATGGGAGACAACGATGGAGGAGGGGAGGAGGCAGAGGAGTAGGAGGAGGAGGAGTAGGAGGAGGAGGTAGAGGTGATGGAGGAGGAGGAGATGGAGGGGGTGGTGGTGGGGGTGGTGGATTTGGGGGTGGGGGTGGATTTGGAGGTGGAGGTGGTTGAGGAGGACGATTACAGAGGAGAGGGAGAGGTGGATAGTCATTGTCACTATCACAGGGTCCTCTGATTCAGGGAGCAGTTAGAGTAGGAGGTAGGGATATTGTGGAGGGAGAGGTGCCTATGGAGATGGGAGAGGGAGCGACAGGTGGAGGAGCGGGAGCTATAAGTGGAGGAGAGGATCCTATGGGGATGGAAGGAGGAGATCTGTGGGAGCATATGTTAGTATATTTGTAGACTCAACTTACTGCAATCGAGGCACTAGTGGAGGATAGTGAGGTAGAGATTGCAGCTAGAGATGTTTAGTTGTTTGCATAGGAGTTAGAGTTGATAGTAGTGTGGTGAGATCATGATGATGTTGTTGATAGGATGATGCAGCTACAGGAGAGAGTTCATGTGTTGGAGGGAGTATAGGGACAAGGTCTGATGACTGATTCATTGGTGAGGGAGTTACGACGGGCAAGTGGAGAGGTTGACTATTGGCGGGGTTTATATGAGCATGTGGTGCCATCCAGTCAGTGAGCACTAAGTTATTCATAGATGCGTGAGGTGAGATCAGAGCAATCTCAGAGGTTGCAAAGCAGTGGTGGTGCTATGGGTTCTCCACGATGATATAGTGTGGGTGGAGCAAGGGGTAGTGGGGAGCAGGTGGTGATGGTGGTGCAGCTTTTGGCTAGAGTGCCATTTGAGAGAGATTTTTGTATTTATTACATTATCATTTTGGACTGTGACTTGGATGGCTCTTGGTAGCCGATGTATTTTTGACATCACTATACTCTGATACATGTATGTTTTTGCGAGATGATATATAATGTGATATATGAGAAGATCCCATATTTTGTGATGATATGCATGTTGATGATATGTATGGATTTATGCAGGATGATGGTTATGATTTTTGCTTAGATGGATGTTATAGATGATTTTGCTTTCTATATGTGTATGATGATTTTATGATCTCTATATGCATGTTTATGAATGTGATGCTAACATGTGAGTGCAGGTTAATTAATGTATGATGCATTTATTGTAATGCTTTATGTATGTGATGTAATGCCATGATGACTATATATGCATAATGATGAATGAATGAGGTTGACTATGGGATAGATAAAACTTGTGTTTATGTTGATGATTTGATGATAAACATCTTGTGTTTGTAAAATGAAATGTAATAAATCGACTAGTTTATGTAAATTTTTATAGATGGTTTAAAAATGAATGCAAAATGGATAAACAAATGTAGGTTCAAATATTTATGTGATGATTCTAAATGAATGCACTTTTTAAAATCTATAAACAAATGTTGAGACAAATGTTTATGTTTATGATTCTAAATGAATGCACTTTGCAATGAATAAACAAATGTTGAGACAAATGTTTATATTTATGATTCTAAATAAAATCACTTTAAAATGAATAAACAAATGTTGAAACAAATGTTTATGTGATGATTCTAAATGACTTAAAATATGACTAAGTGATAAATGATAATGCAAATAAATGCAAGGAAGGGATAATGAATGACTCCACCTTAATGCAATTAAGAGGATAACGAATAACTGCACCTTAATGCAATTAAAAGGATAATGAATAACTGCACCTCAATGCAATTAAAAGGATAATGAATAATTGCACCTTAATGGAATTAAAATGAAAGGAATGCCTAAGAAATGTTTGTGAAAATGAATGTACTATATGAATGAATGAATGAATGTTCTTAATAATAAAATGTACTTAAATGAAATGCAAGTAAGTGATAATAAATGTATCTAATATGTTAAATGCCTTAATCGGATGAACTAATCAATGTACTTAGATGAATATCTAAATGAATCTAGAATGCAAGTAACTAACAATGAGCTAGATGCAGTTACGTGCAACTAAAATGTAATGGAATGATAATGCCATGTGTTCATGATATATGGATGCAAGTTGGTGAGAAATTGCATGATGCAATGATGATGTATCAGAGAACTCTGACATGATTGTATCTAAGACCAATTCAGACTAAAGAACCGCTCGTATTTTAACTTGTTCACACTTGCTTACAAACCATAAATATGACTAATGAATGATCAAATGAATGGGCGATATGCAATGGAATGCAATATAAATAGATGAGATGAAATGATGATCCATAGTGCTTTATTTTTCTTCATTGAGCAAGGTAGTATCAATCTTGGACGACGCAGTAGGAACCAATTTTGGAGCATTGTACCTATAAGCAAGCAACATAGATAAAGAATATAGACCCTCCATTCTGGTTCATGTGCAGATGGTTGAGGTATATGCTATAGTCAGTAAGCCATAGTGATCCATGACTATATTTTTGCATATGATCACGTAACTTAGTGACCTTCCCATGTAAACACCATTAGTAGATTCCCCAAAACTTCATTGGAACAAATTGCATACAATAAACAAAATGATACTTAGGAACCATCCGAGCTACTCTAATTACTTGTGGATATCCCAGAGTAGTGTAAGAACATGATATAAATGAATAAATAACTTAACAAACCAACCAAGTACTTGATAGCTTAAACATAATTTTGTTGTCAAAGAAAATGTTATCATGTCTTTGTGTTTCAAAAGGAAGGATACATCCTCGTTAAGACAGTTGTGTGTACCTGTGTTGATTGTTTGGTTCATTTGATAAGGGATCATTATTTGAGTAGCTCAAAATGTTTATTTGATGTTTGTTTTGATGTGTATGTAAAAATGTTTTTATGCGTTGCCATGTTTTTGATTGATTTTTGATGTTTTATGATGCTTTTTTGGATTTTGTGAGACAATTTTGAATGTTTTAGGATTTTTTGAGATAGTTTTTGAATGTTTTTGGATTTTGTGAATGTTTTTTAATGTTTTTGGATTTTGTGAGATAGTTTTGAATAAAGAACTCAATGAATCACAAGTAATGTAGCATCCACTTCCATCAATAGGTTAAGAGCATTGCCCCTAGTTTAGATATTACTATGAAAAGTAGGATGCAGGACACATGAAGTACTAACCTTGATTGCAGATCAATAACAAGCCATGGTTTGAATGATGGATGAATGGATGAAAATGGATGTGCTCGCAACAAGTTTGAAAGACAATGGAGCCATAGCCTTTACAAGTGGCGCCTGTTTGCCAAGTTTTCACCATCGCACTTATCCAAGGTGTCACCAGAGTGTTTGTTCATTGTTTGGATGCATGATTTTTCTCTTTACTATTTTGATTTTTTTTAGATTTTTTTCAGGACATATTTCTAAATGTTTTTGGTGTTTGTCTGGTATGTATTGGAGCCTGATGCTCTATACAAATTATGTATCAAACCATTTGAGGTGCATGTTGTTGATCGAATATGCTAGCGGTTCCCCTTCTCAAGTGGCCAACTGGTATGCCCCGGACCCAAATACAGCAGTGATAACATATGGACCCAGCTAGTTTGATTCAAACTTTCCCTGATGTTCTCTATTTGGTGGTTACAAGGATTCTCTCAAAGAACAAGATCACCTACCTCAAATGTACAAGGTTTGACCCAATGATTATAGCTTTTTCTCATGCATTGTTGATAGGCTTTGAGGTGGTTGTATGCAACTTGTCATCTTTCATCTAGGAGTTCCAAGTCTTGAAGATGAGAGACTCACTATGCTTCATCATCTATCAGATTATGCAAAGAAACCCATAGAGATGGTATCTCAACCTCAATAGGAAGGATGGCTTCTGTGCAATAGACAAATGAATAAGGAGTTGCACTTGTAGGGGTTTGAATGCTAGTTGGATACGCCCATAGTGTTGGATTTAATTGAACGTGCCAATGATGGCCAACATCATTGACTATTTTCTTGAGGATTCTCAATATGTTCATGTTTGATGCTTTGGCCTGACCATTGCCTTGTGGGTAATAGGGAATGGAAAAGCGGTGTTGGATGTGAAACTTCTCACAGAGCTCATGGACATCCTGATTTTTGAAATGAAGCCCATTATCTGTGATGATGGACATGGGTACACCATACCGGCAGATGATGTATCTAAGAATGAATGAGGTGATCTGCTTGTCGGTGACTTGGGTAAGTGGAACAACTTCGATCCACTTTGTGAAATATTCGATGGTGGTAATGATAAATTTGTTGCTGTTGGATGAAGATGGTTGAATTTTACCCAAAAGGTCAAGTCCCCATTGACAAAAGTGCCATGGTGTTGTGATTGGTTGCAATTCCTATGCAGGGGCATGTATCAAGTCTTCATGAACTTGGCACTTCTTGCATTTTCTGACAAAATAGTAGGAGTCTTTTTCCATGGATGGCCAATAGTATCCAGCGCGCATGATCTTCTTTGCTAAGGAAGGACCGCCTGAGTGAGTCCCACAAATTCCTTCAAGCATCTCTTCCAAGGCCTTTGTTATCTCGTCTTGTTCCAGACATTGAAGGAGACTACCATCAAGACTTCATCAATATAAGGTTTCGGCAATGATGGTGTATGGAGAGGTTTGGCAAATGAAGGTTTTGCGTTGGTTATTGGATTGGTTAGGAGGGAGTGTGTGATCACGGAGGTAGGTGTAGAACTCACCGTACCATGGAGATTTGGAAGCGGTAAGATGACATATCATCTCGAAGCTGGGGATATCATAAGCGGGAATCCAAAGCTATTCCACCAAGAACTCGTAGCATGTCAAATTTTGTGGAAGATCTTGGAGAGATGCAATGGTAGCCATAGGGTCAACAACTAGATTTTGATCTCTAGGTATTTGTTCAAAGGTGATAGATGTAAATGATGCTTTTAAATTGTCCACCATTTTCTTGTATGGCATAATTTTATCATCCTTGCTATGATATTCATCTGTGACTTGTCGGATGACTAGTTGGGAGTCGCCATATATCTATAGCTCTTTTAGTTTCCATTGTATGGCTAGTCTAAGTCCTGTGATAAAGGCCTCATATTCTACTATGTTGTTTGTACATGGAAAAGTCAGCCTGTAAGACTTCGGGATGCTATCACCTTGAGGTGTGATAAACAGAATGCCTGCCCTCAAGCCATGCCTAGTATATGAACCATCAAAGTAGAGCTTCCATGGTTGTGTTACTGTGATCATGAAGATCTCTTTATCTGTAAAATTAGAAATAAGAGGATGTGTTGGGACTCATTAAATTTGAGTGAATTTGAGAGCCCTATTTCAAAATTTTGCTCTACATTTCCAAATGAGTTAGTTTGAATGGCCTAGTTAGAGAGAGGGCAAAATGGAGCCGGTTGATTTTCAAAGGATAAGGCTCGAGAAATGTGTCCTACACCTTTCATTTGGCCTATGCAATGATGTGCAACTTTCAGAATTCAGTTTGGATAAGTGTATCAGGTACCCATTTCAAGGGGTGAGCTGAAAGTGCATTTTAGGCACATATGCAGATTTTATTGAGTAGCCTACTTTGGGTGTTTATATCTTTTTCCCTGTTGATTGTCATGAAGAGTTTAAAATTGGATTCAATTCTATGCATAAATGTGAGTTATCTTGAAAAAATTCAAGCCTCTAGTAATCCGTTTGATCGGTTTTCAAAGCTCAATTTGTTGGCAGTTTGTGTTGCTTGACAAGTCCCTGTTTCAGTACCTAGTCGAGGCCCTGTTTCGCATAAGTGTAAGAGTTGACTCAGTGAGTGTTTTGCTAGAATGTTTGTTCTGGCATATTTCTGGTATAAATGATGAGTCATGTTTCAAATTTTAAGCCTCTTCCAATCCGTTTGATCAGTTTTCAAAAGGGTCTATTGAGCCATCTTTTTCAGTTATCTGTACTTTTGTTGCCACATCAATTAAAGTAGCCATTTTCATGAGCGCGCCATTTGCACCCAGTTAGAATTTTGGTTGAACTGAGTATTCTAAGTTTTAATATGTACTTCAAGGTACCTATACCTCAAATTTGAGGGTCTACGGAGGTCATTTGATATTTTTAATAAAGGCATCAAGTGTTGCCTGAACATTGACTTCATCAGGTCCGCAGTGTCGACAAAGCCAGTTGGTCATTTTCGACAATTAATATCTCTTTGCTCGGGATACTTCTAGAGAAACCGTTTGGTAGAGTTCATGCTTGTATATCAGAGTACATGCCTGTCAAATGGCGTGGTCTAAAAACGTGTTTTGACCAGTTTGAAAACTACGTCTTCGCGATTAAATGCGAAAATGGGGCATAAGTGCCTGAAAGTTGCAAAACTCAGTCTGATGGTTGGAAAATGGTACCGATTGTTTCCAGAGGTATGTTTGAGGTCCGTGAGTCATTTCAAAGGTTAGTTGAACAAAAATGGAAAAAAATTTAGTCGGACCCACTTTGGGGCCCGACCTAGCTCATGCTTGTGGATTGATTTTATTGGCAATTTGGTTCACTGAGAGAATTTTAGAATTTTAAATGGTTGTTCATTGGTAAATGAAGTGATCCAAAATTAAGGCTCTACCTGATTTTTAGTCAATATCAATTTCTGATGTGAATGAAAGTTCAAGTGTCCCTTTTAATCGGACAATGCTATAGAGGATTTTCTAGTGTATAACCAGTATGTCCTGGTTGCAAATTGGTTAATGTAAATCCAAAGTGCCTTGATCTTTGGCTTCCTCCATGCTGCGTGGAGTAGAGTTCAGGAGATTTAAAACTTTCAAAGAAACTCCACATGGTACTAGCAGACAATATGGAACATTTCCTAGCAAACACCAAATGCAAAGTTTGAAGTTCTGCGTGGTGTATGGAGTATGGTGTTGAGCAAATGCAGAAGCTTTTAAGGTTTTATCCAACAGAAAATTCTCTCTCCCTCCACATGAAATCTCTTAGGCATGAATTCAATCTCTTGCATGGTGGAGTGGTGAGTGTAGAGAGCAGCAATGAAACTCCCGCACATTTTTTAAAATTTGCAGAAAGTAGCTTTCAAATACAAATTTCCTCCTCCTTGCGTGGAACAGACTATGGAGTTTGGAGGGCAGCGATACCATTTTTCAAATAAATGCAAATGGCATGTTAAATGAAAGCTATTTTCTCTCCTCCCTATGCATGGTTGAAAGGCAAATAGGAAAATCTCAAAGCAAATGCAAATCTGTTGGTGTAAAGTGCCAATCCTCCCTGCTGTAAACTGGAAGGAGCAGCTCCACTAGTGGTGAGATGGCATTGAAATAGACTGCAAAGAGCTTTTAAAATGCAAATTATAGATTTGTCTCCTCCCTCACATGCCTCCCCATCTCACTGTTGGTTGTGGTGTTTGGCAAAGGTTGTGGTGTTTGGCAAAAGCTACAAAAACTATCAAACAAATTACAAATTGCAAACACAAATTGCCAGGTCAAGTGGGTAATGAAAACTCCAAATTGACATTAAATTGGCAGCAGCATGAGGTTTCCAAACAAATGCTAGTAACTCCTCCCTATCGTGGTGTGCAAGCTAGCATCAAAATCTTCAGCAAAATACAAAACGCCATGAAAAGTCTCATAAAACCTTCATAAAATGCATTCCAAGCATAAGGCATTAGTCCCACATTGGCTGGGCGACGCACATTTTTGATATTTAAAAGTAAGGCTTCACACATCCATAGTGTGAAAGCCTTAAGGGCTTTTGATGCAAGGTGCTGATGGGTGCCCAAGGCAGACCCCACGCGTATGGGCATGCTTCCCAAGGTGACCAAGGAGGCCGACAAGTGGGAACAAGTGGACCCACGTAGGCACAGATCCTGAGGCAAGCGAGTTTTGGAGAGAAAGAATGGATTAACGAGAAAGAAAATTGAGGAGATCGGATAGTGCACGTGGATTCGCGAAGGGAATTTCCATGCCGAATAACTATCACGAAATAGAGAAAAGCACGTGCTCAAATGGTGAAGGTTAAAGACCCTGCAGCTTCAGGAGATCCAATGGTTGTTGCGACTTCGCGAAGGAAAGATGATCGCTAGTTACCCATTGCGAAATGGGACATGTGGCGGGTCCAGGTGGAAGATAGCTCGAAGGTGTCGATGAAGTGGTGATGAAGTGGTGATGATGTGGGGTACAGTTGGTCGTCCAGTGGTGATGAGGTGGCGATGATGGGGCGGACAGCTAGCCCACACATGGCGGATGGATGAGGTGTCATCAGAGGTGGCGCCCAGTGGATCCCATCAATGAATTTCAGGTAGCCACGTGGCAGGATGTCAGGAGTTAAAATGGGTGAAAAATCAAAGTTAATTATATAGTGTAAACTATATAAAAAATTGCAAAAAATTTAAATGAAAAAGGCATATTCAGAATTAATTCGCCCAGAGGCTTATTTTTGGCAAAAATACCAAGTATCATATATCACTAGAAAGCTCTCGAGATAAGGAATCCAATCAAGTAGTTAGTTTTAACAAAATTTGGATATTGTGGGAGAAGTTATGATGGGAAAGATGAAGAGAGTGAAATTCAGTTGGAAAAAGAGACACTTAGCAAATTTTGTTGAAACCTAATCTTTTTCCCTCTCCTTCTTATTCTCATTTTCTTCTCATTGTAAGGGTTCCAGAATTCTAAGAGAAAGGCTCCAAATTTTCTTGGTTTCCAGTTCTGGCATTTTCTCAGTTTTGCAAATAATAATATGTTTTCTTCTAGATTTTCAGTGTTGTCTTTACTGTAAGTTTTGTTTTAGTTTGCAAGTTTACACATATGAAAGGCATGTGTGAGTTCTGACAAAATTGTCTCCAAAATATCGTTCAAATTTATACAATTTCATTTTATCTATCAAGGGTAATTTGGATTTGTTTCTTTTAGTCTTCTTTGAGAGTGTAATGTTTGTCTTTTGGGTATTCTTCAAGGAAGGATTTAAATCCTGAAATCCAGCATTAGTGATTTTGAGTGTGTATATTGGATATATATGAGTATGGTTTTGTGATAGACCAAAGGATTGTGTTAATGCAAGGTATTAATACATGAGAATTTAATATGGAAAATAACTTGTAATTGAGATCTCTCTTTCAGTTTTATACATGACTCCATGGCCTGGATAAGGCACTGGTATTTTGTAACATCAAAGGATTGTCAGAACACCATAAATAAAAAATCAAATCAAAATATCTTTTTATGTTTTATGTTGTGTGGAAGTGTTCCACCTATCTCATGTTCAAACCTATTGAGTTATCAATGCAGATTTAGCCTATCTGCAGTACCCTCCTTGTGTTTGAACCTTTCGTGAGATCTATCTGTTTCTATTGATGGTATCATAGGTGTGTAATGGGTTTAATTTTAAGCATTAAAGGTACACCCACCTAGGTTTTGTAGAGCCTAAAGAGTAGGAGGATTCATATCCTTGTCATGTTGTCGAAGCCCTGAGGTTCTTCATAGATTGAATTGGCTACTTCATAGATCAATTGCAGGTGTACTTGGGTTAATCAGTTTTGATGAACAACAAAAATGGTGACTCTACTAGGGATAGAGATGTAAGAATTTTGTGAGGTCAAATCCATGAGTCTAGCCATATCCATTTGAGAAAAGAGTCATAAAAGTGTTGCAAATTTGAAAGTGTTTTCAGATCTATTGTTATCTACCTGGTAGTGTTGTATGGAGTCAGGAATGTCTTCTTTGTGAGAGTCAATTCCTATCCAAGTGTTGAAAGTTTGCTATCTTTTTATCTTTGTGTAAGTCCAGATCTGTTCATGTCCTGTATTGATTTTATAAATTCTCATGGCATTGAGTGGTGACTCTGAAAGATCTCTGCACCAGTGTGCACTATTGTAAAAAATTTAAAGGATTTGGTGACCTTGCAGCAAAGAGGTAACAGAGGCTTGCAATTTTGAGATTGAAGGTCTCAGTCAAGGGAAAATGAAGTGAACAGCATCAACATTGATTTTACCAGGTATTCCTCAAAGTATCTATGAATTTATATGTTCCTTATAAGGTGAAACAGTCACCATTAAAAGGAAAATAAATCTGCACTTTACATACTTCATGTTTTAAAAAATTTAGTTAAGTGATGGGAGAAGTATGTGATTCTAAAAATTTATGATTGTTTGTGTTTTGGAAAGAATATATGAAACAGTAAGATGCATGGTCATGATAATGGTTCAGTAGATGTTTTAAACCTGATGGATCTAGATGTAGTTCCTAGATCTCCAAATCCTTTGCCAAATCTGAAAGAAATTGACAAAGATATTGCAATATGTCTCCAAGAGATCCAAGATAAATTTGTCTAGTTTTTAAGAAGGAAAGTATGGAAAAGAAAAGAAGAGTAATCATATGTTTTCAATGAAAGATTTATAGCTGCATTGAATGAGTTTTCAGCTGATGCTCGGCCCCATGAGTCTATTTGGATTGAGTTATTCTTAGAGCGTGATGAGCCTGACTCGGTTAATTGGTCTACTACCTTGAGAGAAGAAAGTGTTGTATGTATTAAAGAATGGATATATGAGATTGAAAGAATGAAATCTGAAAATGTACACAAGATTGAGGACAGTGAGGGAGATGAATCTGTGAGTGGATATGCCTCCTATGATGCTGAAGGTGACTCTTATTCTCAGCATGACAGTTTAGATGTGTAATCAAAGAAAGAAGAAATTTGTTAGAACATAAGTAATTGTTCAACTAATCATGAGCTCATTGAGGTTTCAGATTTTAATGGTATGGATCACCTTGTTGTTAAGTTCAATCCACAAAATATTTGCAATCAAAGTTATGAAACTATGTTGCAACATATAGCAGCACTTTATGAGTAGCATGATAAAGGCTATGATGTAGATGTGAGCTGTTGTAATGATGAAACAAATATGCATAGAGACATGAGCACTACTGATTTAATACCTTTATCAGATTGGGACAATGTTTACAACTCAAAGAATGAAACCAAGGAAAATGAAAATAAAGAAGGAGGTTCACTAAGTAGTGAACACATTTCAGAACTCTTAGCTGCTGATTTTCAGAGGTATGCATCCAAAAATGTGCCCAATCTCTCACACCCAACCAGTACATGTTATGATATTAATGATGTTTTTGAGGGTGTGAAGTATGATACTTATGGTATTGATTCTTTCCCTATATTTGATTTGAGTGATGGACAAGATGAAAGTGCATATACGGTTGATAGGTGTGATAATGTAGATTCATATGTTGATATGAACTAAAAATTTTATATGCATTGTGTGGATCTTGATTTTAAAAGGTATGACAACTCTGAAATAATTTTTTCTAATTTTCAAGTGGAAAATAAACCATTGATAAGTGATGATCATGTGTTTTTACTTATGCAAAGTGCTAATAGAAATTGTGATCAACAAGATGAGGTGCAGTCATGTTATGAGGAAGTTTTCCTCTCTACTTTGCAAGCCATTATCATGGAAGAGTGTTCATCATTTGAGAAAACTAGAAATAGAGATGTACCTGATGTTTTCAACTTTTAGAATAAGTTAGGCCACTTTTCATTTCAGCTGGGAAAGAATGGTAAAGAGTATGGCACTCTTATGTCACATAGTGATCAGCCCTTTCAGCATTCATTTGGTTTTCAAAGATTGATTGATTATGAACATGCTAATGATTATGTTTTATCTGATCATTTGATTAGGAGTGGCAGTGTTTTTGATCAGGCAGATAACAATGAAACTTTCAGCTTACCTCCAGTTTATGGAAATGAAAATCATGTGTTTGAAAAAGGTAAGAATCGATTTCAATTTTGATGGCCCGAGGCCATTTATAAGTTGTATATTTTGTACAGTCGCTTTGCTTTCAGTTGTGTGGTTTTCAATAAAGTGCCCTATTGTTTGGGTAGAATAAGGAGCCCTTTGTTTTTTAGAAGAGAAGAGAAGTGGTCCATTTTTTGGGTGGTCTACTCTACCATATATTGTGAATTCTTGTGTTGATCTTGCAATCAACCATCACCTGTCAAAGCCACTGTTGGGACTCATTAAATTTGAGTGAATTTGAGAGGCATATTTCAAAATTTTGCTCTCCATTTCCAAATGAGTCAGTTTGAATGGCCTAGTTAGAGAGAGGGCAAAATGGAGCCGGTTGATTTTCAAAGGGTAAGGCTCAGGAAATGTGTCCTACACCTATCATTTGGCCTATGTAGTGATGTGAAACTTTCAAAATTCAGTTTGGATAAGTGTATCAGATACCCATTTCAAGGGATGAGTTGAAAGTGCATTTTAGGCACATATGTAGATTTTATTGAGTAGCCTACTTTGGGTGTTTATATCTTTTTCCCTATTGATCATCATGAAGAGTTTTAAATTGGATTCAATTCTATGCATAAGTCCCTTTTTCAACACCTAGTCGAGGCCCTATTTCACGTAAGTGTAAAAGTTGCCTCAATGAGTAATATGCCAGAATGTTTGATCTTTGGCTTCCTCCCTGCTGCGTGGAGTAGAGTTCAGGAGATTTAAAACTTTCAAAGAAAATCCACATGGTACCAACAGACAATATGGAACATTTCCTAGCAAACACCAAATGCAAAGTGTGAAGTTATGTGTGGTGTATGGAGTATGGTGTTGAGAAAATGCTGAAGCTTTTAAGCTTTTAATCAACAAAACATTCTCTCTCCCTCCACATGAAATCTCTTAGGCATGAAGTCAATGTCCTGTGTGGTGGAATGGTGAGTGTAGAGAGCAGCAATGAAACTCCCACACATTTTTAAAAATTTGCAGAAAGTAGCTTTCAAATACAAATTTCCTCCTCCCTGCGTGGAACAGACTATGGAGTTTGGAGGGAAGTGATACCATTTTTAAAATAAATGCAAATGGCATGTTAAATGCAAGCTATTTTCTCTCCTCCCTATGCATGGTTGAAAGGCAAATAGGAAAATCTCAAAGAAAATGCAAATCTATTGGTGTAAAGTGCCAATCCTCCCTCCTATAAACTGGAAGGAGCAGCTCCACTGGTGGTGAGATGGCATTGAAATAGACTGCAAAGAGATTTTAAAATGCAAATTATAGATTTGTCTCCTCCCTCATGTGCCTCCCCATCTCCCTATTGGCCATGGTGTTTGACAAAAGCTACAGAAACTATCAAACAAATTACAAATTGCAAACACAAATTGCCAAGTCATGTGGGTAATGAAAACTCTAGATTGACATTAAATTGGCAGCAGCATGAGGTTTCCAAACAAATGCTAGTAACTCCTCCCTATCGTGGCATGCAAGCCAGCATCAAAATCTTCAGCAAAATGCAAAATGCCATGAAAAGTCTCATAAAACCTTCATAAAATGCATTCCAGGCATAAGGCATTAGTCCCACATTGGCTGGGCGATGCACATTTTTGATATTTAAAAGTAAGGCTTCACACATCCATAGTGTGAAAGTCTTAAGGGCTTTTGATGCAAGGTGGTGATGGGCACCCAAGGCAGACCCCACGCGCATGGGCATGCTTCCCAAGGTGACCAAGGAGGCTAACAAGTAGGGACAAGTGGACCCACACAGGCACAGATCCCAAGGCAAGTGAGTTTTGGAGAGAAAGAACGGATTAACGACTGAGCAAGTTGAGGAGATCGGACAGTGAGCATGGATTCACGAAGGGAAGATGCATGTCGAATAACTATCGTGAAATAGAGAAAATCACGTGCGCAAATGGTGAAGGTTAAAGACCATGCAGGTTTAGGAGATCCAACAGCTATCGCGACTTCATGAAGGAAAGATGATCACTAGTTAGCCATTGTGAAATGGCAAAAAATAGGTGGCGGGTCCAGGTGGAAGACAACTCGGAGGTGTCGATGAGGTGAGGATGAAGTGGCAATGATGTGGCATAGAGTTTGGCATCCAGTGGCGATGAGGTGGCGATGATGTGGCAAACAGGTGGCCAACACATGGCGGATGGATTAGGTATCATCCGAGGTGGTGCCCATTGGATCCCATCAACGAATCACAGGTCACCACGTGGTAGATGTCAGGAGTTAAAATGAGTGAAAAATCAAAGTTAATTATATAGTGTAAACTATATAAAAAATTGGAAAAAAATTAAATGACAGAGGCATATTGAGAATTAATTCGCCCAGAGGCTAATGTTTTGCCAAAATACCAAGTATCATATATCACTGGAAAGCTCTCGGGATAAGGAATCCAATCAGGTGGTTATTTTTAACAAATTTTGGATATTGTGGGAGTAGTTTTTATGGGAAAAATGAAGGGAGTGAAATTCAGTTGGAAAAAGAGACACTTGGCAAATTTTGATGAAACCTAATCTTTTTCCCTCTCCTTCTTATTCTCATTTTCTTCTAATTGTAAGGGTTCCAAAATTCTGAGAGAAAGGCTCCAAATTTTCTTAGTTTCTAGTTCTGGCATTTTCTCAGTTTTGCAAATAACAATATG
Source organism: Cryptomeria japonica (assembly GCF_030272615.1). Lineage (NCBI taxonomy): Eukaryota > Viridiplantae > Streptophyta > Pinopsida > Cupressales > Cupressaceae > Cryptomeria > Cryptomeria japonica. The sequence continues at coordinate 73,850,119 of NC_081408.1, read as the reverse complement.
TTTTCTTCTAGATTTTCAGTGTTGTCTTTACTGTAAGTTTTGTTTCAGTTTGTAGGTTTACACATATGCAAGGCATGTGTGAGTTCCCACAAAATTATCTCCAAAATACCATTCAAAATTATACAATTTCATTTTATCAAGGGTAATTTGGATTTGTTTCTTTCAGTCTTCTTTGAGAGTGTGATGTGTGTCTTTTGGGTATTCTTCAAGGAACGATTTAAATCTTGAAATCCAGCATTAGTGATTTTGAGTGTGTATATTGGATATATATGAGTATGGTTTTGTGACAAAGCAGAGGATTGTGTTAATGCAAGGCATTAATACATGAGAATTTAATATGGAAAATAACTTGTAATTGAGATCTCTCTTTCAATTTTATGCATGACTCTGTGGCCTAGATAAGGCACTAGTCTTTTGTAACATCAAAGGATTGTCAGAACACCATAAATAAAAAATCAAATCAGAATATCTTTTTATGTTTTATGTTGTGTGGAAGTGTTCCACTTATCTCATGTTCAAACCTGTTGAGTTGTCAGTGCAGATTTAGCCTATTTGTAGTACCCTCCTTGTGTTTGAACCTTTTATGAGATCTATCTGCTTCTGTTTATGCTATCATAGGTGTGTAATGGGTTTAATTTTAATCATCAACAGTACACCCACCTAGTTTTTGCAGAGCCTGAAGAGTAGGAGGATTCGTATCCTTGTCATGTTGTCCAAGCCCTGAGGTTCTTCATAGATTGAATTGGCTACTTCGTAGATCAATTGCAGGTGTACCTGGGTTAATCAGTTTTGATTAACAACGAGATGATCACTTGTGAGGGGTGCATTGGTCATCTGATCTGTAATAACTTGGCCCTTGATAGCCTTGCGGTCCATATACTCAATGTCAAATTTACTCAAAATCATCAAACATTTGGCCAAGCGGCCTGTCAATGTTACTTTGCTGAGTAATTACTTTAGTGGATCGATCTTGGAAATGAGTTGTACTTTATGTGTCAATAGGTTGTGCCTTAGTTTACTGGCTTCCAAGATTACTGCTAGGCAAGCTCACTCAATAGGTGTGTAATTGAGTTCATATACAACCAGTGTGTGAGGGATATAGTATACATCACACTCTTTTCCTTATCCATTGTGTTGTGCCGGTTGTACTCCCAATGTCGTATTTGTAGTTGAAATATAGAGCAATAGAGGTCTACTATGGATCTGGTGGGATCAACAACGGTGTATTCATGAGATAGTCCTTAAGCATCTAGAATGCTTGTTGGCATCTGGCATCCCATTGAAATTGGATTCTTTTGTGTAACAAATGTGTAAAGGGATGACACTTATCTGGCAGTTGTACAATGAATCTCCGAATTGATTGTAGCCGCCCTTGTAGTGTCCTTAACTAACTAACGTTCCTCGGAGGTGGCATGTCCATGAATGCTTTGATCTTTGCCAGATCGACCTCAATGCCTTTGATTGAGACAATGTATCCTAGAAGCTTCTCTGAGGTTACTCCAAAGACATATTTCTTTGGGTTGAGTTAATCATGATATTGTTCTAGTCTTTCAAATATTTTATATAGTATTTGCCGATGACCTTCTCTTGTTAATGATTTTGCTAGTCAATCATCGACATAATCCTCCATTATGGTATGCATTATATCATGAAAGATGGTGGTCATAGCTCTTTGATAGGTCACCCTTGCATTCTTTAGACCAAAAGGCATCACGTTCCAATAATATACTCCCCATGGACATGCAAAGGCAGTTTTATGTTGATCTTCTGGAGTGATCTTTATCTAGTTGTACCCTGAAAAACCATCCATGAGAGAAAGCATGGCATGTCCTCCTGTTAGGTCCCCGATCATGTCAATGTTTGGTAGGGGGAAGTCATCTTTAGGACATGCCTTGTTTAGATCTCTAAAATCTGTATAGATACGGATGCCCCCATTTGGTTTGCTAACAGGTACAATGTTGGACATCCAATCTGCATAATTGATTGATCAGATGAAACCAACATCCAGGAGTTTCTTAAGTTCTGCTTTGACTAGTACAGCAATCTGGGGGTGCATCTTGCGAAGCTTCTGTTTGACAAGCTTAGCTCCTTCTACCACCATGAGATGATGCATCACCAAATTGGGATCTAGACAAGGCATGTCTGCATACGACCATGCAAAGTTGAACTGATTCTTCGGGAAGAATTCTACAAACTTAGGTTGTTCCTTTGGAGTTAAAAGAGACGCCAGATGTATTTGGTGAGGAGTCTCAGGGGTCCCCACATTGAGTTATTTTGTTTCTTTGATAAGGATCCTTGATCATTCCTAATTTGTAATGGAGGGGAGGATGTCAAACCCTTCATCCTTAGGCACCTTAGAGAGGTTTTCGCCATTGGATACGCTCTTTCTTTTTACTTTTTTTGGACCAAACAATGCCACAGTGTGGTTTTCAGTAGAAGATCCATTTTTTATTGTGATGTTTTTGCAACTGAAAGGTTTGGCATCCACCCCAAAGTATGTTGTATTATTAAGTTCGATAGAAAATCCAGCTTTGTGATCCTCACTCGATATTTTATCCTGTAAATCCAAAAATTCAATGATCACCTCATCATTTTGGAATTGGTCAAGGCATGGGGGATTAGGTTGGTTCCATTCGATGAGTTGAGGATGGATAATTGACATTATGTCATCAATCAGGTTAAGGTCAGAGGAGGTGTCAGTGAGGGTTAAGACATTGTGGTGAAGGTCGTTGATGGTACTCGTGCTATCAGAATCAAGCGTAGGATGTGATGTAGGGTCTGTGGAAGGTGTTTCTAGTTCAAGAACCCAAGAGGTTTTCATATATGCTTCTCTATAAATAGGGATTTGTTTGCGAGGTGGAGGTGGTGATGTGTCTTCCTCATCTGACGTATTGAGATTTATGGAATCAAATTCCCACTTGTGTGAGTCAATCTCTAAGTCACTTTCCAATATCCGATTACTATACCAAACCAGAATATCTTTTGAGTTGAACACTGCAGTTGTAACCGAATGATGTACCTTTGGAGATAGAATGGTTGGTGTTGCGGCGAGGATTATTTGTATTATTAAATCTGATACTAGGAGTATTGGTGTTGTTGAATCTATTGTTTTGAATGGAATTATCATTGATGTCGATGTTGCTAGGGGTACGACCACTGTTACTGGTATTGTTGATGTAGTTGTTGCTGTTGATGGGGTTGTGGGTTTGATTGGTGGGATGATTGGTGTTGTAGGTAATATTATCGGTGCTGCTAGTGGGATAATGGGTCTTGCAGGTAGTTTTAGTAATGTGAGTAGTATTATGGATGGGATTGATGGGATTCTTAGCCTTGTTGGAGCAATTGGTGTGGTTCTTGGTGCTACTAATATAATCAAGGGTGGCCTCTTTAGAGTATTAGACTGATATAGGGATTTGTTGGGTTTCCCTTTGAATCTAAGCTGAGGAAGAGCCTCCTTTTAAAAACCTAATCCAGTGTTATCTTTAGGCTTTAATTCAGGTTGCAACAGCTCGTGTCATCCTTGCTTGCAATCTCCCAAAGCAGTATGACCATCATAGCCCATTCTTTGCATAATGGTAAGGCCTTTCCCATATTGATCTGTAGGAAGCTTAGCCTGTGGAATGTCCATGGTGATAGGGTCTTTATAGATCCATTTTGCTAAGTCCTCATCTTTGGTCTCTTCATCCTGACTTTTTCCAAGGATAAAAGGTGCCAAAGTGCATGTTGGCTTGACCAGTGGTGGTTGAAGTAACCTTTGAGGTTTTCCATAAGTTCTAGGAGAAGTGGGTAATTTCCCAACACAAAAGAGTTGTTTTAGATTATATTCTCTAGGTCCTTCCTCTACCATTTTCATTTTTAGCTTCTCTTGCTTTGGTATAGGGGTGTTAGAACTGGAAAGAGAGGTTGGACTAACATACAATGTGGATGGGATAGCTTCTCTATTGTTAGGAATGGTAATCTTTGGTTGATGGTTAATATTGTTACAATATGCAAATGGATTTGCATTGCCCAGGATTGTGATTTCTATACCGTTATGGGGAAACTTGATACACTGATGATATGTTTATGGAACAACTTGCATGGCATGTATCCAAGGTCTTCCTAACAACAAATTATACGATAGAGGAAGGTCCAGAACTTAACATATGATGTGCTTTACCACTGCACCCACTCGGATCGGTAACACAACTGCTCCTCTGGAGGAACTCTCTGCATCATCGTAGGCTTTTATGGTTATCTTAATGTGAGGTTTCACTGATTATATTGCATATCCCAATGCTATGACCAACTATAATGTACATATATTCAAACCGGTGCCATTGTCAATCAAGACTCGCTTGATCCAATGTTGGTTGATAAATCCTTCAATATGGAGTGAGGCATTATGAGGTTGTTGGAAGGATGTATTGTCACTTTCAGAGAAAGTGAGACATGGTGATGACCTCAAATGACCAACCATAGCTTGAAATTCATCTGTATTAAGATTGGCAGGGACTGACACTACTTGAAGAGCTTGGTCCAAGATTGTTTTATGAGACGAAGATAGTGCAAAAACTCTAAGATGGATACAAGTGCGGGTGTCTTATCTAACTATTCCACAAGGTTATACTACTTTGGGATGGAGGTTGTTCCTTGTGGAGCTTCTTTAATGGTGATCTTGCTATGACGCGTAACAACATTGCAGGTAGGGTTCGGATCTTTGATGGTGATGGTTACAATTTGTTCATTTCCATCATATAGGTGATCTATAGTATAATTATAGGCAGCTCACATATAATCAATTGTATCTGTGTTTCACCCTGAAGTGGAAGGACCCCTTTGATCTTGTGATGGAAGTGGACTCTTAAACATGAGATGATCATTATTTGAGGTTTTTGGGTTGTGTCCTTCGGTTTCACTCTCTCCTCAATCAATAATATCTTGAACAATATCTTTCAATCTATGGCAGTCACTTGTTTTATGCTCTTTCCCTTGGTGGAATTCATAATGTTCATTATCTCTCCACCATGGAGGTTTGACCTAAGGTTCATAGTTAGATGTCTTTGGTAAGGTCACTAGATTTGAAGAGACCAAATGATGCAACACTATTTTGATAGGTTCCCCTAAGGGAGTCTATGTACATTTGGGTTTATAATTTTGTTGCCGTTGTCTCAGTTCCTCTTGCAGTGCATTGCGACCTTGATTTTATGGAGGAGCAACCATATTATATTTAAGAGGGGGTGTTTTCCCCGCAAATCAGACCACAAGTTGTGTACTCTTTATGGTCCTTGCATCTATGACCCCATCATTGACAATGTTTTTATATTTATTCCAAAAGTTGGGTTTATCACTGTTAAAGTATTGGCAAGGGCCATTATTTGGTTCATTGTATATCTTGATAAGTCCCTTTTTGATAAGAGCTCGTTCACATTTTAATCCTTGGGTGATCATGTCATCAAAGGACTCTATTCCCTTCATGTCTAGGTGGAATTCTATTTGATCGTTCAAGTTGGAAATAAATATTTCCACTAGCTCTCGTTCAGGTAGATGAAGAGAATGTCTATTAGATAGTTGCCTCCAACATTGTAGGAAAGTTGAAAATAGCTCTCCTGGCTTTTGTTTGGTATTACATAGATCTACCATAGTAACATCGAATTCTATGTTGTGTGAATAATGTACGATGAACTTTTAGACTAGTTCTTCAAATATCATAATGCCACCTGGAAATTGGGAAACCATTGTGTGGTTGGTCCCCTCAAACTCTGAGGAAAGAGGCACATTAGATATGTGTCTTCATATGCCACTTCTAGGCAAGCTGAGTGAAATTCCCTGACATGATCTCTAGAGTCTTCTTTTCCCCGATACTTTTCAAACTTAGGTGTTTCAAACCCTCATGGAAAATGTGGCATATGTAGATTCCTATCAAAATGATAGGGACCAATATCATTAAGTGAAAACTGGGTAGTTTTCATACCACTGTGGAGTTGTTGGGCAAGATTCTCAACTTGTTGCCTAAACATGTCTATTTCATTCGGAGGAGGTGGGGGATTTCCTTGATTAAGGTCATATTTGAAGTGATCTTGACCTCTTCTACCCTCGTTACATCTGTGGTTTTCTGATGTTTTCCATATTTGTGCAATATCAAAATCAGAGGGTAGTTTAGCTCCCTCTTGAGGAAGTCTCAAAAAGGCCATTGAAGAGGGGGTTGTGTTGTGCCCTTTCTATTGCTTCAAGAGTGTGAGTACTAGTTTTTTCATCATTTGCATTTCCTCCAATGGCTTCTTGAAATTCATTGAGATTTTCATCCTCCTCTTCTTCGATCTCTAGTTGTCTAGTTCTTGATCTGGTTTGAGCCATTTTGTTTGAACGTTTGTTCTTGAAATTTGGTGAAAGTGGTAATGAGTTGGTACTGGAATGAGAGATGAATGTTTTGTGAAGTGTTTTAGAATATGGATCTCTAACAATGAAGGTTTGATGTTACCAAACTCCTTTAATGAATTCCTTGTTGTGTTTTGTTAACAAAGTTGATATGATAAGGTATAGCAAGGTCTGAGATGTGTTACCAACCAAGATACCCACTAATGAGAGGATGCACTCATAGACTATTTTTAACCTGCGTAGAGATGCCTCTTAGGATGAGTTTATCCTAGATGTAGAGGCACTCTAAAAAGTGATGTGTTGTTTTAATTCAAGCAATATCTAAAAAAAAATTTAGGACAAGACCTTTTTATGTTTTGAGAGTTGAAATGGATTTGATAATGTATGAATGTGAGAATGGTTGGGAACTTCAATAAAAACTATGTTACATATTGTAAAGTGGAAAATCGAACCCTAGGTGTTCTCCCCCACTCCAAGGAGAAAGGGGGTCACTAGGATTGACGGTTTTCACTTAGGAGGGACTTTACATTCAAAAGAGGGGTTGAAACCCACAAGATCCAATCCCACACAATGCAGGATTGGATTCTAAATGAGTTTCAAGGGTTGAGACATCAAGGATACCCTCTTTTGTAAAGAATGTAGATAGAAAGATTGAACTAGGAATGCATGTAAAGTAAGAAAGATTCACTTATAAACAGAGATAGGGATACGAGATGAAGCTGCGGACCTAGAATTAGCAGTAAAATGTCGAGATGATGCTGTTCTACAAATTTGAGCAAAAGTTGACGGGACGATGGAACCCGGCATGCACACGGTCCTCCGAAAAATCCGCGAAACAGGGGGATCTGTTCGTCTCTGCACAAGGGTTCCAGATCTTCAATTACAGCCGCGTACCTGCAACCTACACATAGAAAAGAGAGGACGATTGGGGGGTTAGGGATTAGGGGTTTTCCTTTAGGTCAAACCCCGGTTTTGGAATTAACCAAGAAATGAGAATGCTGTAAATGTAAATGTTTGTAATGTAAATAAGTACTGATACCTTGTTGTAAGAATGTTTGTATTCTTACATGCGAAGGTGTAATGAATGTTGTATTTTGTATGTTGTAAGTGATCTCCTCTTCAATGGTTGAATCCTTGTCTTGAATGCAACACTTAGCCTTGAATGGAGACTTAGAATGCTCAATTGCTTGAAGGAATGCTTGAATGCTTGAATGTTTGAATATCGCTTCCGCCTCTTGCTTGCATATATTTTTCCTCTTTTTCCTTTCCTTCTCAAATGGGAGGGGAAATGTAGTTTATATACTTGTCAATTAGGGCTGATAGATTGATTTTTCCGACCTTAGGCCAACCTAGAAACAATATTTTCCAATTTGCAAACTTAAAGACCCAATGCCCAAAAGAGACCGGGCCCAAAATAGGGCCAGGGACCAGGGCGCTGGGCACCCTAGTCCTGAAGGACTAGGGCGTTGGGCGCCATGGTCCCACCTCCCAGGAGAGCAGAGTGCAAGGAGGATTAGGCCAGGGTGCTGAAAAATGGAGTTTTGGGTGTCACAAGCAGGTTTCAGGGTCTCCATTCAAGTTCAACATTGCGCCGCCATTGTGAAGACCCAAATGCAGTCGAAATTGCAAGTGTCACAATTTTAGGATGCTACATTTAGCCCCCACTTTAGCAGGAGTATAAGCGTACGCCCATACTTCCGGTAAAGTACAAGGAAACAACACTGAAAGACATTCACCATGTCAAGAAGGCAAGATATACCAAGCCCCCAGTGGACTAAGGATCTTACGGCTTCAATTGACAAAGTAAAAGGGAAGATCATGAGGGAGAACCATGACTGTCAGTAGTAAGGTTCCCTCACTATGAGTAATGCAAGAAAGATATCAAAAATTTTGAAGGCAAAGCTAAATTTGTCAAGAAATTTTCAAGCATCTTGAAGAGATATGAATGGGGTGTATACCCCCCTACGTTAAAGTGATCGCACACACCTCATTGGGGGTGATTTCTTTAAGGTAGTGATACATATAGGAAATGAGAAGGGAAAGGAGCATGTTATCACAAGGATTTAGCCCCCAAGTGTGAGATAAGCCCAAGGATAATAGACACAAAACACAAAGCACAAGGTGACTTCACTTTCCTTGGGGTCAGTATGTTGTATGATAATTCATGTATATCATATGTATGTATGCATAATTGTTCTTCATTCCCCAATCAAGGAAGGTCACCTAGAAGAAGGGAACACATGTGTCTTTTGAGTCAACATGAGAGAGACCAAAGAGATTTTCGTGCTTTGCATCATCCTCAAGTAGACAACACTAAGGACAACAAATAGAAGAATGAGAATAACAAATAGAAGAAGTAACAAAAGAGAGGAGGAAAGAGTCTGCTATGCTAATGAACTAGTCTAGCACGTCATCTACCCCCCAATTTTGCTGATCAACATTTCAGGAAGGCAGGAAACACGCTAGAGGAGGAACATCCAACACAGAAGACGGAGCTATCACAAGATCCAAACAAGGGCTATGTTCATGTTCCAAGCCACGTTGTTCTTGTCTAGGAGCTAGGATAAGTGCTTTAGAAAATTCGTTAGATAAATGGTTATCAACATCAACATATTCATATTCACTATCAGAATGAAAAGAAGTAACATTTTCATCATGAATAACATTTTCATCTATATCATCATCAAGATTTATAAAAAATAGGATCTTTAACTCGCACAGGATCAAAAACATCATGCATCTTATGTTTAGGGGATTTTGGCTCAATTTCCGGCTGAGGAGAAAATGGAATAATGCTAGCTGAAGGTGTTTTTGGGGATTGCAAAGTTTGAGAAGCAGCTAACTGAGCTCTAAGATGACGCTTTCGTCGGTGTTCACATGTAGAATGATTTCATCTAGTCTTAGTAGGAAGTTGAGAAGATTGAGGAGGAGGAATGTTCTCATCCTTATCACTTGGGTGTATGGTTTGTGGTCTCTTAGGTTGGATAATAGGAGAAGAGGAAGGTCTCTTCTCTCCATAAGAGGAAGGAGGAGGAACTGCTCCATATAAAGGAGGAATATTTGGTTTAGGAAGGAGACCAGGCCCATCATGACGAGGAGGTATAGGTCTACTTTTAGGAAGTTTATTAGGCATAGACATAGTCACATCCATAGGGATGGGCTGGGAATATTCTTGAGGAAAGACATTAGTTTTATCTTTCAAAGGAAGAACTTCCTTCTCAAGAATGATAGGAATATCAAGTTTGGGTGTTCTAGGTTCACTTAGAGATAGGATCATATCTTTTTTCCACTTTTGATAAGATTTGAAAAGATGATCACTTCGTGATGGAAGAGATTGGAATTGTTTAGGCCAAAAGTAATCAATAGGAATGCTAGAAGTTCTTTCGGCTGGTTTAAAGAGACTATGATTGATAGTAACAACTTCACCATTATGGGGAAATTTCAAACACTTGTGAATAGGAGAAGCAATAGCTTTCATGGAAGATAGGCAAGGATAGCCTAGCTTCACACGAAATTGTTCGGACAATGGAATAATAGCAAAGTTCACATCAAGGGATTTATTATGGACCTCAATAGGTAATGTAATAGAACCAATTGCAGGAGAAGAAAATGCATCAAATAATTTCACAACCACATTTGTTTTGTCATAGATCACTTGATTCAATTGCAAAGTAAAAAGAAATTCTTCAGTAATGACATTAACCATGCAAGAAGGATCAATAAGCACTCCACAGCAAGGTGTATTCTTAACTTTTGCAACTATATAAAAAGGACCATCAGGTGCCCTGATAGTTTCACTGGAATCAAATGTGATGGAAGGTTCTCTAGGGATTTTCTGCTGCTACAAAGTTAATCACATTCGGAGTCATAGACACAAGATCATCAGGTGAGACAAAGGAATCATTAGTATCAATTGCATTAGAGGTATGAGAGGGTAATGGATCAGTAAAAATCTTGAGATTCTGATTAGGAGGAGCTACAGATGTGTTGCCTTTATCATTCACACCAGAAACAGAGATAGTATTATTATCAATCAAATCTTGAATTTTACCCTTTAAAGAAAAACATTTTTCAGTATCATGCCCAAGTTGACGATGAAATTGACAAAAAGATTTGTTATCAAAATAGGGTGAATTAATCTTTGTAGGATCTATTTGCTTTATAGGAGAAAGAGTAAGCACATTTTGTTCCAATAACAAATTCATATTACTATGCAATGATTCATTCAAAGGAGTAAACTTTCTTTCTTTCTTGAAAAACTTAGAAATAGGAGGCACACCTGATGCTGCATTCACATTGTTGTTGATGATGTTTTCATTGAATTTAAGGGACTCTCTGTTTGGTTTAAACTTCCCGAATGGTTGTTGACTACTATCACCCTTATCACTCGGAGCCATAGGATTTGCTTGTTCCATTTGACTCACAGTCAGTTGATAATTGTGAAGAGTTGCACACAACTGTTGGAAAGAAGTAAACTCAGAAAACAAAAGTTTTTCTCTAATATCTTTTTGTAAATTAGAAATAAAGATTCTTTGAATATCATTGTTAGGTACTGGAAAAGAAATTTGGGCATACAAATGCTTATATCTACCAATGAAATCAGTCACTTTTTCTTTAACACCTTGTTTACAATGCATTAAATCAATCAAAGTAACTTTAGGACTTATATTGTTTTGAAATTGTTGAATAAAATCATTTGCAAGTTGTTGGAAAGAAGTAATAGAATAGGAAGGCAATGAGCAATACCATTGTAGAGCCTTGTCTCTTAATTTTCTAGTAAACAGTTTTGGAAGCAATCTTTGGTCATGAGCAAAATCAGTACATATTGTTTGAAAGGTCTTAACATGTGTTAGAGGATCACCTTTACCATTGTAAAGCTCCAATTGTGGGAGTTCAACATGCTTAGGGGGAATAGCTTGAACAATGTCAAGAGAAAGTGGGCTCGCAACATCAAATGTGGGCACACTAAACTTAGATTGATTCATAGAGGCAATTTGTTGCTGTAAAGAAGAGACAGTTTGTGCAAGATTGTTAATGGTTGCTTCAGTCGAAGAGTTCATATTAGATGTGTTAGATTGTGATGGAGGTATTATGTTATTGAAAGAAGGTATTGATTGAGAGTAAGGTGGCGGGACACTATGATAGTTAGTCATAGGAGATGATTGGAAAGGAGGAACACTACAAGGAGGAATGGAATGGTTAAACGAATTGCCCCCTTGCGCCAGGTTCATTTGCGGAGATGTAATAGGAACACTTATTGAAGCAATGAATGAAGAAGTCGGATTGAATGAAGGAAGAGGGTTAATTGAAGAAGAAGGATTGCCCCCATGATTGGTGATCATAGGTGGAATGTCTTGTATTGAATTAGTCATTATGTTTGATGTAAAAGTAGGTATACTAGCAATAGAAGTTGTCAAAGGGATAGAATGATTAACTTGAGTAGGAGGTTGTGTATAACCCAAAGTTTCAGCACAACTCTTCATAGGAATCACATTCGAATCCACAATGTGTGCAATACTACGCAAAATATCAATTCCATTCTTATCATTTTGAATCATACGTTTTAGACCCTCAATTAAGGGAAGAGCTTGACTATCAGGGTATTCTTGAGACATCCATTGTCGAAAATCATCAAATTGGTTATCCAATTTCAAAAGTTGTTCTTCAGAAACCTCATGGAGAGCTTCTTCATCATTAGGAGGATTAGAGGAATTACCCGTGTCCTCGTTAAAAAGGCCATTCAAATTAGGTTCCATCTCCTCAGTAATTAAACCTTGGAAAGACTTAATTCTAAGGCTTCGTCTAACAGGAATAGTGTAAGTAGGGCTTATTGTTGTAAAACTCATGCACTAAAGAGAGAGAGAAGATTTTGAATTTAAAGGTAGCAAATTTCAATAAAATTAGCCAATCTCCTAGATTTAAGCTGTTAAATGCAATCAGGACAATCTCCCAAAATTTCGGAAAAAATGTCCGGGACCGTGGCGAATGGAGTGCACACGGTCCTCGCAACTTTTTTCAAAATTTTCAGGGATGAAGGTTATGATGATTTTAAAGCTAATCTGAAAAAATTGAGTGATTTTACGATCTGTAGATAGGCCAAATTAAATTTGCAATCTCAAAATTGAACCCTACCAAGATTGTTGAAAAAATGCAAAATTTGAATTTTGAAAAAGAGAGGGAAACTGAAATTTTGAATTTTATGATTTTAGAGGGAATACTAAAAGCAATGTAGGTTTTGAAATTCAAAAATTGACTTAATTTCACGCAAAATTCAATTTTGAAAGTGGAAATCAAGGTTGTTGCAATTAGACATTTAATTTCAAAAGTCACAAATTGCAAAAATTTGAATAAAGCACTGAAATTTCGAATGAATGCCAACACACTTTTCAGATTTAGGATAGTAAGAAACACAATTTTGACATGAATTTCAATTTCAACAATTTTTGAATGATTATAAGCCTCAATCCAAGCAATCACTAGACCAACTTTGACTTTAATTTTGAAGGTGTTAGAATTGATGAAATCAGCCAAAATTCTGGATTTTAGCAGAAAAATATAGTAAGGTCTAACTCCCGAAATTTCAGAAAAAATGTCGGGGACGATTGCGCTTGGGGTGCACACGGTCCTCGCAACTTTTTTCCAAATTTTCAGGGATGAGAGATATTATGATTTTGTTGCGAAATCCAAAGTTACAGCCAATTTGGAGGTGTTCTGATCAGTGAAATCATGAGTCAAAGGCTGAATCAAGAGGGTTTTAAAAATTAGGGTTTTAACACTTAACCACTTAATTTTCAAAATGATTTGACAATTTGCAGTAGAAGGGCAGATTTGAAACAAGCATTAACAATTGAACATTTCACAAGCTCAATTACTAAATAGAAAATTTTAGGGTTTTTTTATGCAATTAACCTCTAAAATTTGCAAAAGATCAAACACGAAATATGTAATTAAGGAAGAAAACTTTTCAGATCTAACCATGAATAATCAGAATTAGGATGTTCACATCGGGTTCACCAAAATGTAAAGTGGAAAATCGAACCCTAGGTGTTCTCCCCCACTCCAAGGAGAAAGGGGGTCACTAGGATTGACGGTTTTCACTTAGGAGGGACTTTACATTCAAAAGAGGGGTTGAAACCCACAAGATCCAATCCCACACAATGCAGGATTGGATTCTAAATGAGTTTCAAGGGTTGAGACATCAAAGATACCCTCTTTTGTAAAGAATGTAGATAGAAAGATTGAACTAGGAATGCATGTAAAGTAAGAAAGATTCACTTATAAACAGAGATAGGGATACGGGATGAAGCTGCGGACCTGGAATTAGCAGTAAAATGTCAAGATGATGCTGTTCTATAAATTTGAGTGAAATTTTATGGGACGATGGCACCCGGCATGCACACGGTCCTCCGAAAAATCCGCGAAATGAAGGGGGATCTGTTCGTCTCTGCACAAGGGTTCCAGATCTTCAATTACAGCCGCATACCTGCAACCTACACACAGAAAAGAGAGGACGATTGGGGGGTTAGGGATTAGGGGTTTTCCTTTAGGTCAAACCCCGGTTTTGGAATTAACCAAGAAATGAGAATGCTGTAAATGTAAATGTTTGTAATGTAAACAAGTACTGATACCTTTTCTGATCTCCTTTTCAATGGTTGAATCCTTGTCTTGAATGCAACACTTAGCCTTGAATGGAGGCTTAGAATGCTCAATTGCTTGAAGGAATGCTTGAATGCTTGAATGTTTGAATATCGCTTCCGCCTCTTGCTTGCATATATTTTTCCTCTTTTTCCTCGCCTTCTCAAATGGGAGGGGAAATGTAGTTTATATACTTGTTAATTAGGGCTGATAGACTGATTTTTCTGACCTTAGGCCGACCTAGAAACAATATTTTTCAATTTGCAAACTTAAAGACCCGATGCCCAAAAGAGACCGAGCCCAAAATAGGGCCAGGGACCAGGGCGCTGGGTGCCATGGTCCTAGGGGACCAAGGTGCTAGGCGCCCTAGTCCTAAAGGACCAGTGTGCTGGGCGCCATGGTCCCACCTCTCGGGACAGCAGGGTGCAAGGAGGATCAGGCCAGGGTGCTGAAAAATGCAATTTTTGGTGTCACAAGCAGGTTTCGGGGTCTCCATTCAGGTTCAACGTTGCGCCGCCATCGTGAAGACCCAAATGCAGTCGAAATTGCAAGTGTCGCAATTTTAGGACGCTACACATATGGGACAAATTCTTCCTCTTCTCTCTCGGGGATTGGTGGTTCTTCCCAAGCTTTGTTATATGTAATGCAAATGTCTGGAAAGAAAGCAGGGTTGATTTTGCTTCCTTTGTTTTTATGATAACTCAAAGCTCTATATTGAGTAAAAGCTCTGCTGTTCAAAGGCTCTTTAGTGAACTCGTTGGATTTTCCTTGAAGATATAGACGCATATGACACAAGAAGGCTCTCTGTGAGACAAAAATTTGTCTATTGAGATAGAAAAATTTCCTTATTTTGATGAAAGCCTTCGAACTCAATGGTCTTTTCTTCAAATTGATATGTTGATGAAGATTCCTCTTTCTCAAGATTTGAAGGATGATCATGTAACTTGATATCTTGTTTTCACTTTGTTTTGATTTTTGCCAAATGTTGGTTTTGAAAATTTGTGTTGGATGACTACTTGTTTTTGAATTGGTTTTGAATTTCTTTGACAAGAAAATAGAGCAAGCACACAAACACAATAATGTTGCATCAAAAGGCCCAAATAAGTGTGGGTCTAGATCAACCCAATCTTTAGACTTTTTGACCTCTTTCTCAAATGCATTTGTATGTTTTTCCAAAAGCCTAAAGTCGGATCAATTTATCATTGGTCTGACACAAAATGAAGACACTTCAAACACACTTTATCCCTAAGGTCAAATGGCTAGTTGCAACAATTTCAACCCATGTCTTGATCTTTATTCAACTTTGGTACTACATACCTTATGAATCCCACTGTAGCAGATAAGGTTGTGATATACTAAGTCTTGCGTGAGCATAATAGATAGATGATCCCTATGATGGGGGAGTCATCACTTTTATCAAGCTACAAGTAGCCTTTCAAAAAGCCCTGTTTCTACTCGAGGTATTATGTATGGTGAGTATATTGGGAGCAAAACCATCTATGCTCTTGCACTAAACTTATCACAAATATCCTCAATCAATAGAATGGGTGGGCTTCTATATAAAAAGGTGTCTAGTAATGTTCGATGCTTTTGGACATAAGTTCATTCTACAGTGACTCACTTAAGAGCCTTGTAACTTGTGGTGGGGCCCATATGTCCTTTCGGCAAGTTACACTGTAGGAACAACTATACCCAAGGTTACAACTTTCGTTCACACCTAATTTCTATAGCGGCTCGAAGGATTTACCCTGTGAGGTCATTCCCAAGAGTGATGTGTCTCTTGGTAGGCCTCTCTGAAAAGATAAAAACTTTGAGAGTTACTAACACTTTCTTCTTGCACCTAGGACCATGAAAGCCAAGGGAGAGGATAGTGTGTGTTAGAGGTAGGACCACTCAACAAACTTTGCACAAGTGTGCCAATCACCAAAAACAATTGTTCTTTTTAACCAAGTTATAGCAATGTGATCTAACTATTTAGACATGTTGCTCCAACAAAAATAGTGTTCTTTTTCACTCCAAGGCAAAATATTTTGTAATCTAGGAACTTGAAATCGTGGTCAACTAGATTGAGAACATGTTTTTCTTTGAAGTAAATCGATTTAACTTGAAGGGACAAATGGCTTATTCTTTTTAATCTTGCCCAAAACAAAGTGTTGATTGCAATTTTTAATTGTATGCAAGAAATAAAAATTGTCTTGTTGATTTTAAGCACCAAATTCAAATTGTCCCTAACTTGCAAGAATAAATTATGTTTGGTTTGGAGTTTGTGGTTCTTTTTAACTAGACAAGTGAGATTCCTTTTACAAGTCCAAACAAAATGTGTCATTTATTTTATACCCAAAAAGAAGTGTGAAGTTTATTTAAGCTAAAATAAGAAGTGAATTCATTTTAAGCCAACTTTGAAAAAGTAAAAAAAGATAAATTTACTTCCTAATTTAACTTACAAACCTGCACAAAATACAAATATTTAGTAAAAATGAAAAAAAAAAAAAAAATTGGTCGGCTTCTACAAGCCTAGGTTCTGATTTCTAGTTACAAATTTTTTTTTACAACTCTCTGTTATAATAGCGCTACTCTATGTGAGAACAAAAGTGGTATTTAGCACAAAAGCTCTAAATAACAAACGAAAGCACTAAAATAAGTGCAAACGCTCTATAAAAAAGAGACAAAAGCGCTAAAAGAACTCTGTCAAACAACGAACTGAAAGTGCTAAAACTAGATAGGATAGCACTATTTAATGGTCAATAGCGTTATAAGAAGGATAATAGCACCAGTTGGGAGACAATAGCGCTATTATTAGGAAAAATAGCGTTAAAGTACCAACTTTCGAAGGCACTAAAGCTTGAACAATGGCACTAAAGCATGACCTGTGTGTCAATTAAAACATGAAAAAGTTAATAGTTTTCAAAAAGAATATCAGAAGGTTGCGTGTTCGATTCATGTCGAGTTCACCAAATGATGCTCTGCAAAAAGGATTGTTAGGATATTGTCAAGACAAACACAAACAAACAAGCAACAAAACAAGTGTTAATGTTAGAAATCACAAATGAAACACTATCCTAAGCAAGCATATCAATAGAGACATAAAACATAAAATAGAAAGCTTGATAAATCTAAGAAATGCAATAAGGCATCTCAAAATTCCCTCCACCATGCTTGTAGCTTCTCCTCCCTTGTTCGTCTCCTCTCCAAGTTCCCAAATGAGTATAGCTCTCAATAGCTTTTTGCACTATTCTGGATGTCTTATGGAGGTTCAAGATTGTAGAATGGATGATTATGAGAATGCAAATGTGAACAAGCTAAAACAAGATATTATATAATTATCTAATGTTAATTTTATCCCAAAATGACAAATGTAGATGATTATGCTAAATGCTCTCTAAATTTCACTATAAATTAGATGCATACAAGATTTGCAGGATCTGGATTATGAAGAAAAGAGCTCTATATATAGGCAAAATGGAGCAATGGAGGGTTGAGATTGAGTAATCTCAACAAGGGCCAGGATTGAAAGGTTTATGATCCATGTGAGGACTTTCAATCCAATCCCATGATGACAAATGTCAACAAGAGATAGGTTGAAAGGGGAGGGAATAAGCATTAACTGCTTGACAAGACTGTTGTTCATAAAAAAAGATTAACTCAAGTTTACCTGTAATTGATTCTATGTAATACCCAATTTCACTCTATAGAACACATCAGGACTCAGACAACATAACATATGACCCTAATTGATCCTCTTGCACTTCAACTTCTGCTAGACCAAGGGGGGACACCCTTTTGATGCATTAGATACAACAGTTCCAGACATATGGCAAGATCAATAAAGCAGATAGATCTCACAAGGATTAACAACTAGGAGGTTACTATAGATGGTCTAAATCCACATTGACATCTCAACTAAGTTGAAGCATGAGATGGATGAAACATTCCCACAGAACATAAAATAAAGGTAGATATTCTAATTTGATTTTTAAATCTCTAAGAAAACCCTAAAATCTACAAGATCAGTGCTTTATCCAAGGGCAACAGAGTCATACATCAGACTACAGATGAAAACACTCATTGCAAATCCATCTTCATCATAAAATATTCCTACATCAATGCCTTGCATAAATGCATTACTAAGCTTATCCATAGAAAATATCAGATCCAGAAACATGAATCCTATTTTATTAATGTTTGCTCACAGAGTTTAAAATCTTCCTCGAAGACTACCTACAAACAAGCATTAGACTCACAGACATAGCTGCTCATGACCAACTTGATCCTCCTTAAGAATTAGATTTGAATAAAATGAGAATACATTTTAGAGACAAATTTTGTACAAATTTGTGCATGCCTAACATACACAAGAACTTGCAACAAATAACACCTATAACATGAATCATACTATATTTTATGGAAAAGGACATTGCCCTATACAATTTTGAAGAGAACTCAGAATTGGAAGCCATGAAATCTGGAGCACTTCCTCCAAAATTCTGGAACCCTTACAATTGAGAAGAAAATAGAATAAAAAGAGGAGGGAAAAAGATCAGATTTGCACAACACAATGCCAAGTGTCTTCTTTTCTAACTGAAATTCATTTTCATCCTCCTTCCTATGGAAATTGCTCTCAAAATATCCCATATTTGTTAAAAATAATTACATGATTTGATTCCTTATCCCGAGAACTTTCTGGTGATATCTAATACTTGATATCTTCTGAGCGAATTAATCATTCATGTGCGTCTGTCATTTAAATTTTCAATTTTTCCCCTATAGTCAAAACTATATCATTAACTTTGATTTTTCAAGTTTTAAACTTCTGACGCCCTGCCAAATGGCAGCTTGTGATTCGTTGATGGGGTCCACTGGGCACCACTTGAGATGACACCTCATCCTTCACCACTTGTCCGCCATGTCATTGCCACTAGATTGCCTGCTTGTCGCCACCTGTCTGCCATGTCATCACCACCTCAGCTCCACTGGGCGGGACCCGCGAGCTAGACCTCCACCTAAAACTGCCATGTCACCTTTTGCCATTTCGTAAAGGCTAACGGGCGTGCATCTACACTCCACGAAATCATGTCGATCATCGATCTTCATGGAACTTGCTCCCTCTTTAACCTTCACTTTTTCATATATTCTTTTCGCCATTTTGCGAAGCTTATCTTCTGATCATCTTTCCTTCGAGAATCAATGCGCACCGACGGATCTCCTGCAACTTGCTCACCGGTTAAGTCACTCTTTCTCTGCAAAAATTTGCCTTGGGAACTGTGTTTGTGTGGGTGGGGTCCACCTGGTCGCCACTTGGCCTCCTTTGTCACCTTGAGAAGCATGCCTGTGTGGGTGGGGTCCATTGATCGCCCAAACGGCATAATCCGTCAAAAGCCTTTAAGCTTTGACAATATACTTGTGTGGAGTGTTACATTTAAACATCAAAAAGTTTCATTCCCTAGCGAATGTGGGATAAAACATTTTGCTTGGGACTGCAATTTCTGAGCTTTTCCCTTGATTTTTAATGGCACCAATGCATTTTGTTTAGGTTTTTGAAACCCTCATCTGCTTCCATCTCACACTTCACGTAGGCTATGCTAGAAAAGGTCACGGCATTTGCAAATGCATTGCTTGGGAGTTCCTACAGACTTTTCACCAACCACGGCAGAGAGTAATTTGCTTGGAGTTTTAATATCTACTCCAAACTTCCTACACATTACAAGCATAATAAACATTTAGATGCATTCCTTACTCTTCCACTCACCATTTTGCACACCAACACAATCATGTTGAAGATCCACAATATATACTTGTTTTCTCTGATGTAAATATCTTTACTTTATAATAGTTGAGCCTCAACTCATCAGCAATAAGTCTAGCATGTCACACTTATTCTAGTCCTTGAGATATTCAAACTATTTATTTATTGATAGTGAGAAAACGACATAGGATCTGAAGTGTGTTTTATAATGACCGTACATGATTTTGTTCCTTCTTTGTTTTCTTCTATTGTACATTTCTCTTAACTTCACTCTCCTCACAACAATAACCAATGGTCATGCTTTCTCTCATCACCAGTCAATTGAAATCGCTGCTTTTTAAAACTCCAACTTCAGTCTTCCACCATCAAAGGTGCATCCTGCACAGAGGGGATTTTAACTAGTAGTCACTTGCTGGCAAGTTTGAAGCCTCTGCCAAAACCACTCCACACAAGAAGGAAGAGACCACACAATAATTGCTATGCTTGAAATTCTATAACAATCTTTTCATCGCCCTCCAATGCCATTCCACACAAGAAAGATGTTTGCACTTCGCTCAAGGGTTTCATCGCTGCCCTCCAAACTCCACGCAGGGGCTAAACTGGTGTTTACAATCTGCAGTTGCAATTTTTTTTAAAGTTATTAAAGACATTTAACCTCCACATTGAATTTGGCTTTTACCTGCCAATGCATTTGCTTGAAAGTCTCTAAAACCCTTTTCAACATAGGAAATTACTGGCAATGTCATGGAAATTGGCCCACACCCACTACTTGCAATTGATTGAAAATTTTAGTGGCTTTCTCTTACTGCCAATTGCACTAGCCTGAAGTCTTAATGGCCTCCTCTATCTATAGCCACATCTTCCTATCAATTGAGTTACGTGAAGGATTATATTTATTTGAAACCTCAATATTAGGACACTGGAACTCAATGTCAAAGCTTCTTTCCCTCTTGGTTTTGGAAGATACATGCTTTTCTTTTTGACCATTTCACCATAAAATTAATGCGCGGGCATGAGCCAGGTCGGGCCCCAGAGTGGGTCTAACTAAAACGTTTGAAATGCTTCAAGAACCTTAAACATACCTTTGGAATCGACCGGCACCATTTTCGAATCATCAAACTGAATTTTCCAACTTTCAAGCACGTGCGCCACATTTTTGCATTTATTCTTAATTTTCAAACCAATCAAAACACCTTTCTAGACCTTTCCATCTAAGCGGCGTGTACTATGATATACAAACATGAACTCTACCAAATGGTTTCTCAAGATGAATCATGAGTGAAGAAATATTAATGGTCCAAAATGACCAACTGGCTTTGTCGACACTGGGGACCTGATGAAGTCAATGCACAGGCAATTCATGATGCCTTTCTTAAAAATATCAAACAATCTCTGTAGACCCTCAAATTTGAGGCACAGGTACCCTAAAGTACATATCAAAACTTAGAATAATCAATTCGACCAAAAGGCTAACTGGGTACAAATGGTGCGATCATGAAAATAGCAACTTTAACTGATATAGCAATGAAAGTACGGAACACTAAAAAAGAAGGCTCAAGAAACCCTTTTGAAAACCGATTAAACGGATTGGAAGGAGCTTGAAACTGGAAACATAGTTTGCCATTTATACCAACAATTACCCAGACCAAACATTCTGACATGACATTCACTGAGGCAACTTTTACACTTATGCAATACAGGGCTCCGACAAGTAGCTGAAATAGGGACTTGTCAAACCATACAAATTGCAAATAGATAGATCTTGCTAAACTGAGCAAATGAATTCATAAAGACTTGAAATTTTTCACAGAGGCACACTTTTATGCATAGAATTCAATCCACTTTGAATTTCATCATGACGATTAACAGGGAAAAGATATAAGCACTCAAAGTAGGCTACTTGGTAAAATCTGCATTTGCACCTAAAATGCACTTTCAGCTCACCCCTTAAAATGTGTACCTAACAAACCGATACAAACTTAAATCTGAAAGATGCAACACACTGCATAGGCCAAATGAAAGGTGTAGGACACATTTCCAAAACCTTACCCATTTATGATTAAGTGGCTTCATTTTACCCTCTCTCTAACTAGGCCATTCAAACTAACTCATTTTATGATTATTTGTAAATGCAGAGCAAAATTTTGAAATGGGCCTCTAAAATTGACTCAAATTTAATGAGTCCCAATAGTGGCTCTAACTGGGGATGGTTGATTGCAAGATCAACACAAGAATTCAGAATCTATGGTTAAGTAGACCACCCAAAAATGGATCATTCTCTTCTCTTCTCTTCTCAAATACAAAGGTTCCTATTCTACCCAAACAACAAGGCACTTTATTGAAAACCACACAATTAAAGAAAAACAACTATATGAAATATACAACTTATAAATGGACCCGGGCCATCAAAACTGAAATCAATTCTTACCTTTGTCAAACACATGACTTTCATTTCCACAAACTGGAGGTAAACTGGAAGTCTCATTCACATCTGCCTAATCAATCACACTTCCATTTCTTATCAGCTGATCACATAAAACATAATCAACAACATGTTCATAATCATCAAATGTTTGAAAACCAAACAAATGTTGAAAGGGCTAATCACTAGGTGACATAAGAGTGTCATACTCTTTACCATTCTTTCCCAGCTGAAATGAAAAGTGGCCTAACTTATTCAGAAAGTTGAAAACATCAGGCACATCTCTATTGCTAGTTTGCTCAAATGATGAACACTCTTCCACAATGAGAGCTTGCAAGCTAGAGAGGAAAACTTCCTCATAACATGACTGGAATTCATCTTCATGTTGATCACAATTTCTATCAGCCTCTTGCACAAGTAAAAACACATGATCATCACTTATCAATGGTTCATTCCCCACTTGCAAAGCAGGGAAAATTATTTCAGATTTTTCATGCCTTTTAAAAGAAAGATCCACACAATGCATATCAAAATCTGAGTTCATATCAACATATGAATCTACATTATCACACCTATCAAGCGTATATGCATCTTCATTGTGTCCATCACTCAAATCAAATATAGGGAAATAATAAATACCATAAGTATCATACTTTACACCCTCAAAAACATCATCGGTATCTAAATAGGTATTGGTTGGGTGTGAGAGATTGGGCACATTTTTGGATGCATACCTCTGAAAATCAGCTGCTAAGAGTTCTGAAATTTGTTCACTACTTAGTGAACCTCCTTCTTCATTTTCATTTTCCCTGGCTTCATCCTCTGAGCTGTAGACATTGTCCCAATTTGATAAAGGTATTAAATCAACAGTGCTCATGTCTCTATGCACATTTATTTCTTCATTATAACAACTCGTATCCGCATCATAGCCTTTATCATGCTGCTCATTAACTGATGCTATATGTTGCAACATAGTTTCATAACTTTGATTGCAAATATTTTGTGAATTGAACTTAACAATACTGTCATTCATATTAATCAAATATGAAAACTCTAAAGAGTAACAATCATACACAATAGAACAACAATCTATATTTTAATCCTCCTCATACTGAGAACAAAATTTTGTGTTGTCATGCTGATCATAAGAATCATTTTCAAAATCACAAGAGATATCTCTATTCACAGATCCATCTCCATTACTTTGGTATTCACCAATTTTACTGTCAACATCAGTATACTCAATATTATGTGCATTTTCAGATTTATTTAGCTCAATCTCATCTATCCATTCTTTGATACATGCGACAATTTCTTCTCTCAAGGTTGTAGACCAATTAATTGAGTCAGGCTCATCAAGCTCTAAGAATAACTCAATCCAAACAGACTCATGTTATCTAGCATCAGCTGAAAACTCATTTAATGCAACTATAAATCTTTCATAGAAAACATACGATGACTCTTCCTCTTTTCTTTTCCCTACTTTCTTTCTTAAAAACCAAACAAATTTATCTTGGATCTCTTAAAGACATACTACAATCTCTTTATCAATCTCTTTCAGATTTGACAAAGGATTTGGAGATCTAGGAACCACATCTAGATCCATCAATTTTAAAACATTTACTGAACCATTATCTTGACCATGCATCTTATTGTTTCATAAATTCTTTTCAAAACATATGCAGTCACTAATTTTCAGAATCATACACACTTCTCCCATCACTTATGACTGAAATTTATTTCAAAACATGAATTATGCATACAACAAATTTCTTTTCCTTTCAATGGTGATTGTTTCACCTTATAAGGAACAAATTTTTTTCATGAATACCTTGACGAATACCTGGTAAATTTGCTACTGCTCTTCACTTCTTATTTCTCCTTGGTTGGGACCTTCAATCTCAGAACTCCAAGCCTCTATTACCTCTTTGTTGTAAGTTCACCAAATCCTTTAATTTTTTTACAATAATGCACGCTGGTACAGAACTCTTTCAAAGACGTCACTCACTGCTGTGAGAATTTATAAAATCACTTATAGAACATGAACAGATATGGACTTACACAAAGAGAAAAGGATAGCAAAATTTTCAACACTTGGATAGGAATTGACTCTCATGATAGAAAGAAAGCATTCCTGACTTCATACAATACTACCAGGTAGATAACAATAGATCTGAAAATACTTTCAGATTTACAAGACTTTTATGACTCTTTCCACAAATTGGATAGGCACAAATCTAGGATTCAATTCAACATGAGTTATTACAACATCTCCCCAACAGAGTCGCCATTTTTGTTGTTTAAGAAATATGATTAACCCGATTTTACCTGCAATTAAATCTTTGAAATAGCCAATTTCACTCTATAGAACACATCAGGGCTCATACAACATAACATAGGACCCTAATTGATCCTCCTGCACTTCAGGTTCTACTAGACCTAGGGGGGGACACCCTTTTGATGCATTAGATACAATAGTTACAGACATATGGCAACATCAATAAAGAAGATAGATCTCACAAGGCTTAACAACTAGGAGTTTATTGTAGATGGGCTGAATCCACATTGACATCTCAACTAAGTTGAAGCATGAGATGGATGAAACATTCCCACATAACATAAAATAAAGGTAGATATTCTGATTTGATTTGTAAATCTCTAATAAAACCCCAAAATATGCAAGCTCAGTGCCTTATCCAAGGGCAACAGGGTCATACATCAGACTACATATGAAAACGCTCATTGCAAATCCATCTTCATCATGATATATTCCTGCATTAATGCCTTGCATAAATGCATTACTAAGCTTATCCACATAAAATATTAGATCCAGAAACATGAATCCTATTTTAATAATGTTTTCTCATAGAGTTTAAAATCTTCCTTCATGATTACCTACAAACAAGAATTACACTCACAGACACAACTGCTAATGACCAACTTGATCCTCCTTAAGAATCAAATTTGAATAAAATGAGACTACATTTCAGAGACAAATTCTATACGAATTTGTGCATGCCTCACATACACAAGAACCTGCAACAAATAACACCTATAACATGAATCATACTCTATTCTATGAAAAAAGGACATTGCCCTGTACAATTTCATAGAGAACTCAGAATTGGAAGCCATGAAATCTGGAGCACTTCCTCCAAAATTCTAGAACCCTTACAATTAAGAAGAAAATAGAATAAAAAGAGGAGGGGAAAACATGAGATTTGCATAACACACTGCCAAGTGTCTTCTTTTCTAACTGAAATTCATTTTCTTCCTCCTTCCCATGGAACATTCTCTCAAAATATCCCATATTTGTTAAAACTAACTACATGATTTGATTTCTTATCCCAAGAGCTTTCCGGTGATATATAATACTTGATATTTTGAGCAAAAATGAGCCTCTAAACGAATTAATCATTCATGTGCCTCTATCATTTAAATTTTCAATTTTTTCCCTATACTCGAAACTATATCATTAACTTTGATTTTTCACCTTTTAAACTTTTGCCACCCTTCCACATGGTAGCTTGTGATTCGCTAATGGGGTCCACTGGGCACCACTTGGGATGACACCTCATCCTTCGCCACTTGTCGGCCATGTCATCGCCACTGGACTGCCTGTTTGTCACCACATGTCTACCATGTCATCGCCACCTCAGTGCCACTAGACGGGACATGCGAGCTGGACCTCCACCTAGAATTGCCACGTCATCTTTCGCCATTTCGTGAAGGGTAATGGGCGTGCATCTACACTCTGTGAAATCATGTCGGTCGTCTTTCTTCATGGAACTTGCTCACTCTTTAACCTTCACTTTTTTGTATATGCTTTTTGCCCTTTCACGAAGCTTAACTTCCGATCATCTTTCCTTCGCGAATCAATATGCATCGTCGGATCTCCTACAACTTGTTGATCGGTTAAGTCACTCTTTCTCTGCAAAAATCAGCCTTGGGAACCATGCCTGCATGCGTGGGGTCCACTTGGTCGCCACTTGGCCTCCTTTGTCACCACGAGAAGCACGCTCGCTCACGTGGAGTCCACTGAACTCCTAATCGGCACCATCCATCAAAAGCCTTTAAGCTTTGACATTATACTTGTGTGGAGTGTTACATTTAAACATCAAAAAGTTTCATTCCCCAACGAATGTGGGATAAAGCATTTTTCTTGGGACTACAATTTCTAAGCTTTTCTTCTGAGTTTTAATGGAACCAATATATTTTGTTTAGGTTTTTGAAACCCTCATCTGCCTCCATCTCACACTTCACGTAGGCTATGCTAGGAAAGATCACAACATTGGCAAATGCATTGCTTGGGAGTTCCTGCAAACTTTTCACCAGCCACGG
This sequence comes from Cryptomeria japonica, assembly GCF_030272615.1. NCBI lineage: Eukaryota > Viridiplantae > Streptophyta > Pinopsida > Cupressales > Cupressaceae > Cryptomeria > Cryptomeria japonica. Next base: position 73,823,621 of record NC_081408.1, on the reverse strand, counting down.
CAGAGAGTATTTTGCTTGGAGTTTTAATGTCTGCTCCAAACTTCCTACACATTACAAGCATAATAAACATTTACATGCATTCCTTACTCTTCCACTCACCATTTTGCACACCAACACAATCATGCTGAAGATCCACAATATATACTTGTTTTCTCTGATGTAAATATTTGTACTTTATAATAGTTGAGCCTCCATTCATCAGCAATAAATTTGGCATGTCACACTTATTCTATTCCTTGAGATATTCAAACTGTTTATTTATTGATAGTGAGAAAAAGACATAGGATTTGAAGTGTGTTTTATAATGACCTTGCATGATTTTGTTCCTTCTTCGTTTTCTTCTACTGTACATTGTTCTTATCTTCACTCTCCTCACCACAATAACCAATGGTCATGCTTTCTCTAATCACCAGTCAATTGAAATCACTTTTTTAAAACTCCAACTTTAGTCTTTCACCATCGAAGGTGCATCCTGCACAGAGGGGGTTTTAACTGGAAGTCACTTGCTGGCAAGTTTGAAGGCTCTACCAAAGCCACTCCATGCAAGAAGGAAGAGACCACGCAGCGATTGCTATGCTTGAAATTTTATAACAATGTTTTCATCACCCTCCAATGCTAATCCACACAAGAAAGATGTTTGGCAAGGGTTGCACTTTGCTCAAGGGTTTCATCGCTGCCCTCCAAACTCCACGTAGGGGCTGAACTAGTGTTTACGATCTGCAGTTGCAATTTTTTTAAAAATTATTAAAGACATTTAACCTCCACATTGAATTTGGCTTTTACGTGCCAATGCATTTGCTTGAAAGTCTTTAAAACCCTTTTCAACATAGGGAAGCTACTGGCAATGTCATGGAAATTGGCCCACACCTGCTACTTGCAATTGATTGAAAATTTTAGTGGCTTTCTCTTACTACCAATTGCATTGGCCTGAAGTCTTAATGGCCTCCTCTATCTGCAGCCACATCTTCCTATCAATTGAGTTACCTAAAGGATTCTTTTTATTTGAAACCTCAATATTAGGACATTGGACCTCAATTTCAAATTTTCTTTCCCTCTTGGTTTTGGAAGATACATGCTTTTCTTTTTGACAATTTCGCCATAAAATTAATGCATGGGCATGAGCCAGGTCAGGCCCCAAAGTGGGTCCGACTAAAAAAACAATTGTTTTCATGCAACTAACCTTTGAAATGCTTCACGAACCTTAAACATACATTTGGAATCGATCGACACCATTTTCGGATCATGAAACTGAATTTTGCAACATTTAGGCACTTGCGCCACATTTTTGCATTTAATCGCAAAGACATAATTTTCAAACCAGTCAAAACACCTTTCTAGACCTCGCCATCTAACAGGTGTGTACTCAGATATACAAACATGAACTCTACCAAATAGTTTCTCAAGATGAATCCCGAGTGAAGAAATATTAATGGTCCAAAATGACCAACTCGCTTTGTCGACATTGCGGACATGATGAAGTCAATGCGTAGGCAGCTCATGATGCCTTTCTTAAAAATATCAAACGATCTCCATAGACCCTCAAATCTGAGGCATAGGTACCTTGAAGTACATATCAAAACTTAGAATACTCAATTCAACCAAAAGGCTGACTAGGTGCAAACGGTGCGATCATGAAAATAGCAACTTTAATTGATATAGCAATGAAAGTATGGAATACTGAAACAGAAGGCTCAAGAAACCCTTTTGAAAACCGATTAAACGGATTGGAAGGAGCTTGAAACAGGAAACATATCTTGCCATTTATACCAACAATAGCCTAGAGCAAACATTTTGACATGGCATTCACTAAGGCAACTTTTACACTTATGCAAAATAGGGCTCCAACTAGCAACTGAAACAGGGACTTGTCAAAGCATACAAACTACAAACAGATAGAGCCCGCTAAACTGAGCAAATGAATTCATAAAGACTTGAAATTTTACATGAAGGCACACTTTTATGCATAGAATTAAATCCACTTTTAATTTCATCATGATGATCAATAGGGAAAAAGATATAAGCACTCAAATTAGGCTACTTGGTAAAATCTACATTTGCACCTAAAATGTACTTTCAACTCACCCTTTGAAATGGGTACCTGACAAACTGATCCAAACTAAAATATGAAAAATGCAACACACTGCATAGGCCAAATGAAAGGCATAGGACATATTTCCAAAGCCTTACCCCTTGATGATTAACTGGCTTCATTTTACCCTCTCTCTAACTAGGCCATTCAAACTGACTCATTTTATGATTATTTGGAAATTCAGAGCAAACTTTTAAAATGGGCCTCTAAACTTGACTCAAATTTAATGAGTCCCAACAATGACTTGATGGTTAACTTGGGAGGTAAGGTTAATATTGAGTTGAATGAATAAAACCATTATCCAATAAAGAATGCCTTTATCCAATGGATAAACTCTTGTGCAATAATTAGTGAGGATAACCATGGTCAAAGCAATAAATGCTTAAAGAGACCCATGAGTTAAATGAGGGTTGAGTTAGAGGTAAAGTCTCTAACCATGGGGGCAAGTGGTTTTAACCATAAATGGTTATGTAAGAGCCATTCATGGTCATGTAAGAGCCATTAGTGGTTTGTAAGACTTTTAGGGGTTATCTTGTTGAGCACATAAAACATTAAATGCTTTTCAAAGACTTTGGAGGCTTTGAGAACTGACTTCAAGTTGATTAGGAATGTGACAATATTTAGGAGATGGATTAGGCTAATTAGGAATTATTAGAAAGTTGTTAGAAGGGTCTAGAAGGGGATTTAGGATTGCAAGTGGGTTTGGTGAGTGAGAGAAAATAAAATTTTAATTAAAATAAAATTAATTTATTTCAATTGTGGTTGGAACTTGCATTTGTAGGGGAATGCAAGTGGGGGGGGAGTCAAGGATTTAAATAAATGTTTTAATTATTTATTTAAAAGAGGAAAGGGGATTAAATTAAATAAATATGATTTATTCATTTAATTGATTGTGAATTTGGTTTAATGAATTAATTGAAATAAATTTAATAATTTATTTAATTAATAGGAGAATGGTTAAGGATGAATTAATTAAATATTAATTTAATTAACTGGTGAGTGGTGGTTTATTAGTCAAATAAATAGTAAATATTCATTTAATTAAATGGACATATTTATGTGACTATAGGTGGCATATGTAGGTTCCTATCAAAGCGATAGGGAGAAATATCATTAAGTGAAAACCAGGTAGTCTTCACACCACTGTGGAGTTGTTGAGCAAGATTCTCGACTTGTTATCTCAACATGTCTGTTTTTTTAGGAGGAGGAGGAGGTGGGGGATTTCCTTGATTAAGGTCATATCAGAAGTAATCTCTACCTCTTTCACCCTCATTACGGCTATGATGTTCTGATGTTTTATGTATTTGCGCGGTATTAAAATCAAAGGGTAGTTTAGCTCCCTCTTGAGAAAGTCTTAAAAAATGAGCATCTGCATTGTTTTTAAGGCTTTCATCGAAAATTCGATTGAACCTGGGGTTGTGTTGTGCTCTTTCTATTGGTTCAGGATTTGTGGTACTAGGATCTTCATCATTTGGACCTCCTCCAATGGCTTCATGAAAGTCATTGAGATTTTCATCCTCTTCTTCTTTGATCTCTAGTTGTCTAGTTTTCAATCTGGTTTGAGTCATTTTGTGTTGAAAGTTTTTGAGGTTTGGTGAAAGTGATTATGAGTTGGTGATGAAATGAGAGATCAGTATTTTGTGAAGTGTTTTAGAAGATGGATCTCTAACACTAAAGGTTGGATGTTTACTAAAGTTCTTTGTGAATTGCTTTTTGTGTTGTCAACAATGTTGATGTGATAAGGTATAGAAAGGTTTGAGATGTGTTACAAACCAAGCTACCTAGTAATGAGAGGATGCACTTATAGACTAGTTTTAACCTCTGTAGAAATACCTCTTAGGATGTTTTTATCCTAGATGTAGAGACACTCTAAAAAGTGACGTGTTGTTTTAATTTACGCAATATCAAAAAAGAACTTGGGACAAGACCTTTTTATGTTTCAAGAGTTGAATGGATAGAAGATGTATAAATGTGAAAGTGGATAGAATGTGAACCTCAATAAAAACTTTGCGTTACAAAGGGGACAAATTGTTCCTCTTCTCTCTTAGGGGTTGGTGGTTCTTCTCGAGCTATGTTATAGGTAATGCAAATGTGTGGAAAGAAAGAAGGGTTGATTTTGCCTCCTTTGTTTTTGTGATAACTCAAAGCTCTATACTGAGTAAAAGCTCTATTTTTCAAAGGCTCTTTATCGAACTCATTGAATTTCCCTTGAAGATAGAGACGCATATGACACAAGAAGGCTCTTTTGATAAAAGCCTTTGAAGTCAATGGTTTTATCTTCAAATTGACATGTTGATGAACATTTATTTTTCTCAAGATTTGAAGGATGGTCATATAATTTGATATCTTGTTTGCACTTTGTTTTTTATGTTCGTTTTGTTGGTGAAATGTTTGATGGAAAATTGTGTTGGATGAATACTTGGTTTGAATTGGTTTTGAATTTCTTTGACAAGAAAACAGAGCAAGCATACAAGCACAATAATTTTGCCTCAAAAGGCACAAATAGGTGTGGGTCTAAATCAACCCAATCTTTGAACTTTTTGACCCCTTTTTAAATGATTTTGCATGTTTTTCCAAAAGTCTGAAGTCGGCTCAATTTATCACTGGTCTGATACAAAATGAAGACACTTCAAACACACTTTATCCCTAAGGTCAAATGACCAGTTGTGATAATTTCAGCCCACATCTTGATATTTCTTCAACTTTAGTACTACATACCTTATGAATCTTGTCGTAGCAGGTAAGGATATGATATACTAAATCTTGCATGAGCATAAAAGATAGATGATCCCTATGATGAGGGATTCGCCACTTTTATCAAGCTACAAGTATCCTTTCAAAAAGCCCTGTTTCTACTCAAGGAAATATGTATGGTGAGTATCTTGGGAGCAAAACCATCTATGCTCTTGCACTGAACTTATCACAAATGTCCTCAATCAATAGAACAAGTGGGTTTCTATATAAAAAGGTGTCTAGTAATGTTCGATGTTTTTGGACATAAGTTCATTCTGTAGTGACTCACTTAAGAGCCTTGTAACTTGTGGTGGGGCCCATATGTCCTTTCGGCAAGTTACACTATAGGAATAGCTATACCCAAGGCTACAGCTTTCGCTCTCCCCTGATTTCTATAGTGGCTCGAAGGATTTACCATGCGAGGTCATTCCCAAGAGTGATGTGTCTCTTGGCAGGCCTTTCTTAAAAAGATAAAACTTTGAGTGTTACTAACACTTTTCTCTTGCACCTAGGACCATGAAAGCCAAGGGAGAGGATAGTGTGTGTTAGAAGTAGGACCACTCAACAAAATTTTTACAGAAGCATGCCAATCACTGAAAACACTTGTTCTTTTAAACCAAGTTATAGCAATGTGATCTAAAAGCTATTTAGAGATGTTGTTCCAACAAAAATGGCGTTATTTTTAACTTCAAGGGAGAATGTTATGTAATCTAGGAACTTGAAATCCTGGTCAACTGAATTTGAAACACATTTTGCTTTGAAGTAAATCACTTTGAAAACAAAAACTTTGACAAATTGGGGGTTCTTTTTAACTTGCACAAATAAAGTGTTGATTGTGAATTTTACCTTTATGCAAGAAATAAAAGTTGTTTTGTCTTGTTTTAAAACCCAAAATGAAATGAATCCTAGCTTACAAAAAAGCAAATTTGTTGGGTTTGAGTTTGTGGTTCTTTTTATTTTGACAAGTGATATTCCTTTTAAACCCAAATTTAAAATATGTGATTCATTTTAGGACCCAAAAAGAAATGTGAAGTTAATTCTCTTAATCCAAAATAGAAAGTGAAACTTTAAAGTACAAAGTTAGTAAAAAAACAATTTTGCTTCCTAATCTAACTCTTAAAAATGTTGCAATGGGGTTAGTCAAAAACATGCATAAAAAAGCAATCAGTCAGTGAAAAAGGGATTTTTGGTGGGCTTCTACAAGCCTAAATGTTTTTGATTTTTTAGTTAGAAAAAGAATTTTACAACTCTCTATTACAATAGTGCCACTCTGTGTGAAAACATAAGTGCTATTTAATACGAAAGCGCTATATTAATGACAAAAGCACTAAACTAAATATAACCACGCTACAAGAAAGCTAAACGCACTAAAAGACTCTATCAAACATAATAAAATTATGTCAAACAGAGAGTGCAAAAGCGCTAAAACTAGGTACAATAGCGCTATTTAATGGTCAATAGCGCTATAAAAAGGATAGTAGCGCCATTTGGAAGACAATAGTGTTATTCTGGTGAACAATAGCGCTAAATCACCAATTTTCAAAGGCGCTAGAGTGTGTTCAATAGCACTAAAGTGTGACCTATGTGTCAATTAAAACAAAAAATAGTTAGTAGTTTATCAAAATCGATTAGAAGGTTGCGTGTCCGATTCATGTCGGGTTCATCAAATGATCCTCTACAAAAAGGATGTTAGGAAGACACACAAACACAAGGAGAAATTAAAACATTAGTGATAGTGTCAGAAATCATAAATAAAAGACTATCCTAAGCAAGCATATCAAGAGAGATACCAAACATAAAATGAAAAGCTTAATAAAATGAAGGAATGGAATGAAACATACCCAAATGCCCTCCAACATGCTTGTAGTTGCTCCTCCCTTGTTCCTCTCCTCTCCAAGTTCCAAAGGAGTGTAGCTCTCAGTAGCGTTTTGCACTATTATGGATGTCTTATGGAGATTCAAGCTTGAAAATGATTAACTATGCCAATGCAAGTGTAAAATAAGCTAAATATGAAATGTTATTTAATTTTAGCCAAAAGACAAATGTAGACTATGCTAAAATGCTCTCCTAAATTCACTATAACTTAGATGCATGCAAGATTTCTAGATCTAGATTATGAAGAAATGAGCTCTATTTATAGGAAAAAAGGAGCAATGGATGGTTGAGATTGAGTAATCTCAGCAAGGGTCAGGATTGATGGGTTTATGATCCATGTGAGGGCTGGCAATCCAATTCCAGGATGACAAATGTCAACATGAGATGGATTGAGAGGAGATGGAATAAGCATTAAATGATTGAGATGACTTTGAGGGTTACCTTAGGAGTTAAGGTTTAAGTTGGGTTGAATGAATAAAGCCTTTATCAAATGATTAATGTCTTTATCCAATGAATAAACTCTTGTGCAAGAGTTAGTGGGAATAACCATGGTCAAAACAATGAATGCTTGAGAAGACACATGGGTTATATGGAGGTTGAGTTACAGGTTAAGCCTCTAACCATGTGGGCAAGTGGAATTAACCATAAATGGTTATGTAAGAGCCATTAATGGTCATGTAAGAGCCATTAGTGGTTTGGAAGACTTTAGGGGTTAGCTTGTTGAACACATAAAGCATTAAATGTTTTTCAAAGACTTTGAGGCTTTGAGAAGTGCCCTCAATTTTCTTAGGAATGTGACAATATTTAGGAGATGGATTAGGCTAATTAGGAATTGTTAGAAGAACTTAGAAAGTGGTTAGAAGAATCTAGAAGGGGATTTAGGATTGCAAGTGGGTTTGGTGGGTGAGGGAAAATAGGATTTTTAATTAAAATAAAATTAATTTATTTCAATTGAGGTTGCAACTTGCATTTGTAGGAAAATGTAAGTGGGGGGGATTTGTTTAGTGATTTAAATAAATATTTATTTAAAAGAGTAAAGGGGGTTAAATTAAATAAATATGTTTTATTCATTTAATTGGTTTAGAGGTGTGGTTTAATGAATTAATTTAAATAAATTGGATTATTTATTTAGTTAATAGCAGAAGAGTGTAAGGATGAATTAATTAAATATTAATTTAATTAACTATTGGCTAGTGGAATTAATAATCAAATAAATAGTAAATATTCATTTAGTTAAATGGACAGATTTATGTGACTACAAAAACAATAATGGGGGTGACTAGTGCAGTCGCCGGTTAGGAGGGACCTCAAAGAGATTAGTCTAGATAGGTCAACAAGATTAAACACAATGAAAACATAAGGATATGAAAATTGATTACAAGTAACCGGTAACATTCGAGATACAAGATTATGCTCACTATCTTGCTACAAACATGCCCAATTATAGAACATGTCACAACCAGGACCTCAAAACTTTTGATATATCTTATATTCTCTATATTTCCTCTTATCTACATTCTAATGCTCTATTACAATTATTTATATGATCCAAGGGGATCCAATTGGCACAAAAGGATCAAATGTCGAAGAACAAGACCAAACGTGTAAAACCAAGGAACATCGAAATCAATGCCTAGGGCTTCACAAGCTATGGAAGGGATCCGGTAGATTAACCAAAGCAAATAGGTCCAAACGGTTCCCGTGCCAGAAAACTGTCTCGAAAATCGAAATCGATAACTTGTCAGAAAAGGATTCAAATGCTTCGCGGTTTAGAAATAAGGAAGATGATCAAGTCCTCAAGAAAAATCCAACTCCTAAAGATCTGGTGAGCCAATGCCAAAAAATGCATAATGAAATGATGAAATTGCAAAATAGAAAGCAAAACAAAAAGGAAATATTTATTGTTGATGCAAGATTGCCAAGAACTGGGGATGCTCCTACATCAGTGACCCATGTAGGCTTGGTACTTTCATTGAGTTGGTGTGTTACAGAACAAATATATTATTATTATTATTATTATTATTATTATTATTATTAGAAAACCTATTATTTTTAATAACAAATGTTGTTGAGGGAGCCGTACCCTTTGTATTAAAATATATTATTATATTAGTACTATTAATAATATTAAGGTATGCCAATGGCGTTCATGTCTCATGTAAAATAATTATGCTAACCCATTAGGAATTCCCACCTGACATAATTTGTGAAAATTGGGAGAGGAATTATGTTGTCTTACCACCCCCAAAGGGTTGTATTGAGTAGGCTAAGGCAACCAGCCAACCTTGTTACATATCAGTGGGAGGATGATAAATTTAGTGTCACCATGGGAGGATACTAACTCAAGTTAGTGCTAGGATGATAGGAGTGGGAGGCTAGTTATAGCAAGTAGCATAGGAGTGATCAAACCTAAAACTCTTCCTACATGTTGAAGTCTAGCCTGCACCACTATATCTAGCATTAACTATTCTCACCACTATATTACCTTGTGCCCTCACTCAAAATGGCACCCAACTTTCTTACACCACACTACCAAATTTCCCATGGTAATATAACCCAATACACCTTTCCTTTCCATCCAAATGAACAACTAGACTACATCCCCATGGTAACTATTCGACCAACATTACTATCATCCTTTCACTAGTTTGGTACTCACCTTTAGGGAGTAAGTTGCACTCTATTATTGCACTACTTCATGTAGGGCACCAACCCTCCTTCATAATACTTTTTCCTCCCAAAGATGGTGGAGCCCCAACACGCCCCTACTATTCTAAAGGGTTCCCTTCTATTCTAAAGGGCCACAAGGATCTTTAGAGATCCCTTGGCTAGTGTCAATATCCTTGAGCCTGTTAACAACTTCTATCCAATAAGGCTAGTTCCCCTAGGTAGAGGCTCTCAATGCTTATGCTATTGTAGGTTATATTGTAGGTTATTTCAAACCCATAATAGTAGCATGAGTTTTTAAAAGTCACTAGGTCCCTTCAACCATATGAACCTTTAGGTATGCCCTAATCAGTGGAGTTGTCCTAAGCGATAATCAATAACTAGCCCATCCATAACTTCCTACGGGATGAACTGTTGCTTAGAGAGACTGACATAGAACTAGATCCCCAGGGTGTTTCCCATAAGGAGTATGTTATTATGAGGATCTAGTTATTACTAAGAGGGGGCAGTGAATCAGTAATAAAACAATTCTGCAACACTTCACCAAATAGTATCGGTAACTACTCAAAAAATCTTCTAAGCTGATTTAACAAACCATTCACTCAAGTTTTCATCAATATGCAAACAAAGTAAAGATATCAAATGCACAAATCAACAATCCATCCACCACATGAACACAAAGATTTTTGATGTGAAACCCAACTGTGAAAACTACAGTGGGAATTAGCACCCACAATATGTATTTGGACACTTTTGGAATGTGTCTGGTTAAAGGCCTAGCCCGGTTAAGAGAAGACCATGTTAGGAGTCACCCAGTCAAGGGATTTTACCTTAGCCCTATTAGGAGCTCTACCCTGTTAAGAGTAACCTTGTTAGAGGATTTTGAACTCAAGTTAATGAGCCACCTGGTGAAGGGATTTACAATATCAGACCTGTTAGGATCAACCCGGTTAAGGGATTTCAAACTGTTGTAACTATTAGGGAACAATAGGGCAAATGATTTGATTATGGTACTTCATTGCTTGCTAGTATGGATATTTTTCAACACAACTCTACAACACACATGCATACACTTCAAATTGGTTCGGCAATACCTTCTTCTCAAACCACCAACACAAAATCTTTTCTCCAACTAGCTCTAAATACACTTTTTAGTTAGGGCAGCTACAAACCCTATTTACATCAACAAGATATAATGAATTTACACTTAGCACGACAAAAAACTCTATTAGGAAAATCGGTGGACAACTAAGAGGGGGGGGTGAATCAGTTGTCAATAGATTATAAAAAATTAAGCAAAAAAAACCTTTTACCAGAATGCATAAACCAAATACTGGTTTAGCAGATATAACAATTACCATCCATCCACAACATAACACTGATATTTATATGTGGAAAACCTGGTAAAGAGAAAAACCATGGTGGGAAGCCTACCCATAGTCAGATAATACTTCTATAGTAATTATGTGAATACAATGAGAGGGGCCTACATATGTAGGAAGGCACACTTCCTAGAGTGCACTACTCATCACAAAAGGAGCCTCACTGACTACAAAAGAAATCTAGACTACAATCCTAAAAGAAGAGTGAACTACAAAAATAGCATCTCCTATGCTTGAGTAGATTTCTAGTTAAGCTCAATACTAGAGGTCTTAAACCTCTTACAAAAACCCAATTTGATCACCTATGATTGACCAAAACCTCTGCATATGATTACAGCTTTATTCACACATAGGCAATCCCTTAACCATCCATAATCTACAAAGATATCTTATAGCATATATATACCAACTCAGAACCTAAACAATTAGGTTGGCCACCAAGAAGATAATAAAATAAATTTATTACATAAACATGCAAACCAATGATAAACCAAGTCGGCCTAAGACCAAAACAACATAAACCAATCAATAAAACTAACTAGTAATGCATTGGGAACATCAACCAACACGTTACATAAATCGGTCCATAACCTAACAAAATAAGACCAAGCCTAAAATAGGTCACCATAAGCCAAATGAAACACCACCAATCAACTGGAACATGAACATGATAACCATTAGCATCCTGATAGCCTTCTAGAAGCCGCACCAACACCACTTATCAGATTCATCAAAAGATCTTCAACAAATGATAGCTTCTGGATCATCAAATCTTGAACTAACTGAATGAGATACGCATCAGGAACACATGAATAATCAATCCAAACCAATTCCAACAGTGGAAACATATATGAGAGTACTGGAGACAAATCTCTAGAAAATCATCATAATCCAACCACTCTACAAGAACCTGGTAGACAACAAAACAACTAGTGTTCACATCAATGAAACACATAATTAATTCCTCCAAAATGCCAGCACACTCCACCAAAATAGATTACAGATCATTACAACAAATTTCTAGATGATTTTTGTCATTGAATGATCATCGCACATCAATTTGATAAGCAATCAAATCCTTGTTTCATTCTTCTATGCACTTTGTTGTTTCCCAAGAAATCTGATCCTTGTACGCACTCAAATACCATCTTATCATTACACACATATTATGACACGTTTATTGGAAATTTGGAGGAATTTATTATGTGTTGCATTTATGTTTGTCATTGATGCCAACACTAGCTACTTTGCCTAGACTGGTTTCTAGTTGGCAAGATCATGTTGATCTAGTATGGTTTGGTATGCTTTGGTCTGTGGAATTAGTTTGGATTGGTTATTCATGTGTTCTTAATGTGTATCACATTCAGTTGGTTTGGGATTTGATGATCTAGAAGCTATCACTTGTTCTAGTAAGCCTTTTGGTTATCGATGAGGGTTTCACCGACAGAGCTTTGTTGAAGGTCTTTTGATATTATGCATAAGTGGTGTTGGTGTGGCTTCTAGAAGGTTCTCGGGATGCTATTGGTTATCATGTTTATGTTCCAATTGATCGATGGTGTTGCAGTTAGCACCGGACCTATTCTATTCTAGGTTATGCTATCTAAATTATGGACCGGTTTCTATTACATGTTGGAGGATGTTTCTGATGGGTTACTGACGGGATTTAAGGATTGGTTTACATTTTTTTCAGTCTAAGATGACTTAGTTGATCATTAGATTGTGGGTTTAAGTTATGAATTTATTGTGTTATCTTTTTGGTGGCCGACCTAATTGTTTAGGTCCTTGGTTGGTATAAATATGATGTAAGATCTCTTTTGTAGATCATGTAGTATAGGAGATCATGTATGGTATGGGATTATGCAATCGATGTTATAATTATTCATGCAGAGGATTTGGTCAATCATAGGTGATCGAATTGGGTTTGTGGAAGAGGTTTTAGGCCTTTGGTATTGAGCTTAAGCAGAACTTTACTCAACCATGGGAGATGTTATACTTGTAGTTCAATCTTCATTCCAAATTGTTGTCTCATGTTCTCTATACTCAGTGAGACTCCTTATGTGATGAGAAGTGTGCTCTAGGCTATTAGCCTTCCTGCATGTGTAGACCCCTTATTCTAATATTTATTTATCTGATCAGTGGATAGATATTGTAGGTCTCCAATCACATCGTGGTTTTTCCTCTTTGAGCTTTTCCACATATAAATCTCTGGTGTTATGGTATTTATCTTTGTGGTTGCATTATTTCTTATTGTTATATGCTTTTATCTTTACCGGTTTCTGAGTTGTTGTATTAATAAGGTTAAATTTCTCCATTCTAGTAGAACACTAATTCAGCCCCCCTCTCAGTGTTCTTGGATCCCAAGAACGTCACCAGTAAGTTATGATCACGATAAGATCCACCGCCAAACCTTAAATCATTATCGGTTAAAGATCTCATACCGGTATTCATTCTTCTTCACAGAGTTCATAACAGTCAATTATAAATGTGCTTTCTGATTCACCAAACTTGATGCACTTGCAATCAAAGACTCATGCCAATGTTATGAACATCTACTCTGAACCACAACACCTAAATCCTTTCCAATCGTCTGCACCATTCTATTGATCATCGCTCTATTCCTATTTATTGGTTGACAACAACTTAGCATTTTTGTTTTCTAACTGATTCCACTACCAATTAGGCTATACCGATTGGTCTAGATGACCTAGATGACTAAAAAAACATGGTTGCCATCAATGACAACAAATACCTAATCATATCAACTTTACCAGTCATCTTCTCATCTCATCATCATCTCCATCAGTTATGCCAACAATCTCCTTGTTACTATTTACTAAGTTGTCATTAGTTTTATGTCCAAAGTCATTCTATATACTATATTCAGTTATTACTACTGAAATATTCAGTCAGTATGCACATAACAGTCGGTTATAGAAGTTACAAGTCACAAAGTTTAGTATACACCGAGTTGTCTACCGAGTAACATTCTATGACTACCGAGTAGCAAAGATGGTATACCGAGTAAAACGTGTTACCAAATTCATTGAACTTAGACACATATGTGGAAACGTGTTACAAAGATCAAGGAACAAGGAACCGTTAAAACATTGGAAATTGCACTTAAGATTTTGTATGATTTTGAGAGAATCTATCCAATGAAATAATTTTGTATGGTTATTCATTTAATGAATCATGTTTGTAAGATTGAAGCATGAACAAGATCACCGTTACAAGAGATCTATTTATACAACATGAATTCAGGATCAAATGTGTGTGTGAAGCAAGACATATGTGAAAAGAAAAATCATGGGAAAGCACTGAGTGTTATGACTGTTATGATTGACAGAGATACACAAAGGTCACCGAGAAGGATTTAAGAGAACAGTCAAGGAACAGAGTAAACAGAAAGGTTTACTAAGTAAATTTATGGGTTACCAAGGTATGCTATAAGAAAGGTAATCTCATTTTGAGCACATAGAATTTTCTATAACATTTTAGATGTGAAGTTGCAGATATTTTGAAAGATTTTGATTGTAATATTTTGAGTTATAAGAGAAACCTTTAACAGGGTAAAAGACTCTAACAAATTCTATAAATTGTAAAGCCTTTAACTAGGTGTAGCATTTTAGAATAAGTGTTGTAAAATCCTTTAGCAAGGTAGATCTAAAGATCTTGATACTCCTAACAGGGTAAGCTATCAGAAATAGCTAAACATGTAGCTCTAATTGAGCAACCTTTATTATTGTCGTGGTGAAGTTGTAGATGCCATCCCCACTGCAGTTTTTCTCTCTAACCAAGAGTTTTTGCGTAACCAAAATATATGTGTTATGGAGTGAATCATGTATGAATGTTATTTATATGTTTTAGCATTATATTATGTTTCAGCAATTATCCGTTTATGCTTAACAGTAAAGTTATTGTTAAAGAAAAGATTTGAAGTACTGATTCACCCCTCCCCTCTCAGTACATTAGCTTTCCATATTGGGCTTAACAATTGGTATCAGAGCTTTAATCTTGTAAAAGGGTTTAACTGCCTAAAGAGAAAGATCTTATCAATGGAAGGCTATAAACAATCCTAGAGAATTGTGAATCTTCAAAATGAATTGGATCATGCTAATCAAGTGATTGCAGACATGCAGAAACAAATGCAAAGATCACTGAAAGTTAGAAGAAGATTGTCTGATGATTTGCAGGACTCACAAGAGCTGGTGGAACAAATTGAGACATCATCTAAGAACAGTATATCTGAAGAGACTGAAGAAATGATTGGAGTATTGAAAGAAAAGAACAAAGCACTGACCGATCAGCTAAAAGCAATGAAAAGAGAACATGAGCATTTTAGCACACAGATGACTGAAAATCTTGGTGCATTGAGGACAACCGAGGACAAATTAAGAGATCTAGAAAGAGAAAAACAACAGCTTGAAGCATTAGTATCTGAAAAGAATGATGAAATCACAAGGATGATTGGAATTCAAAGTAATCTATTTGATCAATTGGGTTATGCACATCATGAAGCAAATCTAAAGGAAAATGAGAATCAAGCATTGAAACTTGAAATATCAAGATTAACTGATGAACTTGAAGCAGAAAAGAAGTCAAAAGAAACACTAAAGAAAAGTTATGAAACATCAAGGATGTTGGATGAGCAACTAACTACAAGAAGACCCAACAAAGATGCAGGACTTGGTTACAAAGGAAAAGACTGTACCGAGAAGGGAATCCACACTACCGAGAGAGGAGAATCATCAAAGAAAATTGGAAACAAGAAGAACATCAAAGGAAAGAAGCCTATTTGCAACTACTATGGAAAACAAGGACATACTACCAGCATGTGCCAAATTAGAAAAGGTAAGCAACCGAATGTCACTAGGTCTAATGGTTATTGTAACAATTGCAATAAGTATGGTCATACATCTAATCAATGTAGGACTAAGTCTGTTAGCAATTATCAGAAGGCAAAATTCAAAGGGTTTTGTAAAAACTGCAATAGATATGGACACAGTACTAAGAAGTATTGGTTTAAGCAGAAGAACTATATATGGTCTACACACCGAGCAAATACTAGAAGCTACCAGACTCACACAGATCCTAACTGACAATATACTACAGTACCATGGGATTATAATACAAGGATATCGTGTGAATGATGTGGAAGATATGGACATATAAGTGCCAACTGCTTTATAAGGTTTGGAGTGAACAACCGAAGATCATGGAGAAATCTTGGTATGGCATGTTTTCATTGTCACAAAGTTGGACACATGGCTAGAGATTCCAGAGATCAACCTAGAGGAGCTATTGAAGAAATAAAAAGCAAATTCCAAATGATTTGGAAAAAGAAGGAAATTGTGTCAAATGAATAAAGCACCTTACCTACAGAGTTAGGTGCATCTATTCCAAATTAATTGGTAAAGGTATGAAGGGACTGCATTCTCTCAAGGTTAAATCTTAACAGTTCCTATTTTATCATGTACTTAATTCAAAATCTACATAGCTAAGATGCATTAGCAAGTTTGAAATTTTACCAAGTCTTTTGGAGCACTACTCAAGCTGGTAAATGTAGGAAGCCTGTCAAGTCGGTAAATGCAAGAAGTCTGGCTACTCGGTAAAAGAAAAAAAGTAAATCAGTTTAGAGGAACCGAGTGCATTTAATGTTTTCTGACCTAACTGCATGGAGCCCGATAAGGTAAAATGTGTACTTAAAGCTTTTGCACAGTCATTTTACACTTACCAAGTTTTCAGAAAGAAGAGCAAAGTGATTCAAAGGCGATCAAAACTCTTCTGAAGCGAAATTCAAGGAATTTATATCAATCACAATGCATTGTAAAGCAAGTTAACCGATCATATCAGTTGTGAATATCTGTTTTATATTTACTAAGTGGGAAGCGTCTGCTGGTTAAAAGTTTTCAAACCCTAAGGCTCTTTCGTTAGTGATTATTCAAACTTTGAAATGGCGCCTAAGGTTCAAAAACCCATTGTTGTTGGGAACATTGAGAAGCCCTCACTGAAATACTCACTACCTCCCAAAGTAGCATCTGAACCGGATGATAAAACTGCATTTTCACTCATTCCAAATAGGGTTTTATTAGTTGATGATGTCAGATTCTTCACTAAGTGTCATGTTGAGGAACTAGGTCACACGGAGATCAAGGACACATATGATGAATTGTGTACCGACGGAAAACTAGATAGCAAGTTTGAACATATTAATTTCAAGGGATTGACCGAAGCCCTAACCTACCTACGAGTCTTCAAACCCCAATGGGTTAAATTTGTTTTGAGCAGAGTTCATGATGACTTTATGTGGTTAGAAGAGCAACCATTCAAGATCACCAAGGAAATCATCCACTTGAGCATCGGTTACCCTATTTTTGACCATGCCCGAGCTCAGAAAATGATTTCACAGAAGGAATTGATCACTTTAATCGGAGTTGAATCTGATTATAGAGGTTTGAAACTGAACAATGTCATAGATGCAGAGTTGAAGTTTGCAATTAGAGTCATAGGTTATTGTTTCTTTCAATCGGCAAGGGAAAATAGTGTACATTGTGCTGTTGTTGATTTAGCCTATAAAATTGTGAAGAAAGGTATGAAGATTGATCTATGCGAAGTGTTGTTGAAAAATCTGTTTGAAAATCTCAACACCATAAGGAAGCCAAAGAAGAACAACTTGGCAAACACACTGAAGTTTGGATCACTTTTGGTATGCATGTTTTTCTATTTTGAGAAATTCTTTCCATCAGTCGATAATGTAGTTTGGGAGCTACACCGACCAATCACCCATCAAATCAATGACTTCATCAAACAACTAGGTGATAACTTCAATGAGATTATGGATGATTATTTTAGCAAGTTTCAGGAAAAGATGCATAACAGGCACATGCTACCACCCCAGTTAGTGGAGAAATACAAGGATAGTATATGTTTTGAAGTGGACACCGACTACTGCTATGTCAATGCGGTAGAACCAAGAACTCAATCTTTGCTGCCTATGGGTTATGAGATTGATTTTGACATTACACAGCAGCAAATAGATGCTTTTCTTGCACTACCAAGGCATGCTACAGAGATCAGATATGGTACATATGAAGAAGTTAAAGAAAAAGTCAAAATGAGCATTGTAGTACCAAAGGCTACAAGAAAAGCAACAAAAATGATTAAAGCATTAATGGAGAAATTTGGAGAAGGTTCTTCCTCCACTCCTGTCAAGAGCATTCAAGTCATCACCGAGGAGGAATTTGAAGCCCAAGAAGCAGCTATTAAAGAGGGGAAAAATAGATTTGAAAGGTTAACTGATCAAAACATAACAAAATAAACATGCAGAATGCGAAAATATCATTAAAAGACCATTTCACCTTGCTATTTTACCTTCTCCTTCGGATTGAGCTTGATGAAGTGAAGGCGCCCCTTGATAATGCTCCATTTGATGTGCCCTTTGATTGATGGATGTGGATGGCTCTCCAATATTGTGCACAAATGGAATGGATTTGAAAAATGATAAGGATGAGATGATCAAGTTGCCAAGATGATTTCCTGGGCTCAAAAGGGCAGCATAAACTTACTGGATTTCAAGATGTTTTTGAATGAAGGGATGGAGCCCTATTTTATAGGAAGAGGAGAGGAAAATGGATGGCTAAGGTGAATTTGAGATGAAGGGCTAAGATTTACTTGTGAGCTCACACAAGCTCCAAGAGAGGGTGTGGAGACCAAGAAATATGCCCTAAAGGCATTTCGTATCTCCACACTCTACAAGATGCATTGGAGGAATTAAAAATTCTCCAAAAATGGATATTATGGGGATTAGAAGAATAAAAAGGAATTAAAAATTCCTTGGGAGAGGGAAATGCCTAGAGGAATGTGAGATTTCAAAAATCTTACATTCATCTAGAAAAAGAGCATTTAAAGCTAGTGGCTGGATGAAAGGACAAAGAGTTGACTTTGTGGCTAATCATGATGATTAGCCATTAATGACTCATTAGGAGGGGAATTAGAGGAAATGTAAGGTGGGATTTATATTTGTAGGATAATTTGACTAGGAGAGAGAATGAGTGGAGGGAATAAAAAATTAGAAGAATAATGTTAAGTGAGTTTAGGGAGTTTCTAGAAGAATGAATTAAGAAGATGATTTGTAGGAATCATGTAGGTTAACTAATTAATTGAAATTAATTAGCTAAGAGGAAGATTTGTAAGGATTTGAGTTTTTAGAAGAATAAAGAAAGGGATTGATTTATTAAATAAATCAATCATATGCTATAGTGACAATATTAATTATATTTAATTAATATTGAGAAGAATTTTAATTAACATAATTAATTAATTAATTATGTGAGGAATTAAAAATAATTAAAATAATTATTTTTAAGTGTCTACATTTTGCCCCTCTTTGAAGCGAGGTGTGATGACGCATTGATTCAAAGAATAATCTTATTTTGATGTTGATATTGGTTTGATAGGATGCCCCAACTCTTGATTTATAGATTACGGTATGGTGATGCCCCCTTAGGAGATCAATTGAGGTATTTGATCTTTGGAGTTTTGCGAAATTGATATCCTGATAGATTTGATTTGATTCGATTGATAAGATCTAGATTCAGTCTAGTTTCAAGAAGAATTCATCCTGTATAAGACAAAGATGATCAAAGTGTCTGGTTTCAGGAAGGATTCATCCTGTATAAGACATGATTGATCACAACGTTTGGTTTCAGAAAGGATTCATATTGTATAAGACATGATAAGAGCGTCTGGTTTTAGGAAGGATTCATCCTGTATAAGACATGATTGATCACAACGTTTGGTTTCAGGAAGGATTCATCCTGTATTAGACATGATTGATCACAACGATCGTCTGGTTTCAGGAAGGATTCATCCTGTATAAGACATGATCAGAGCGTTTGGTTTCAGGAAGGATTCATCCTGTATAAGACATGATCAGCTCATCTGGTTTCAGGAAGGATTCATCCTATATAAGACATGATCAGCTCATCTGGTTTCAGGAAGGATTCATCCTGTATAAGACATGATCAGATCACAATGTCTGGTTTCAAGAAGGATTCATCCTGTATAAGACATGATCAGATCACAACATCTAGTTTCAGGAAGGATTCATCCTGTATAAGACATGATCAGAATCAGAATTGGCTATGTGAGGAAAAAAAGAAAAATAGAGGAAGAAAAATTAGGGTGGAAGGGATAAATAAGGAAGATATATGAAGTAGTCGTGAGGTATTTGGAAAGAAGAATAAGAGATGCGAGACCGCGGAGGAAAATGGGGGCAATTGAGAACTCCATGGGATTATTGAGTTTAGGATTTGATGGAATGATGGTGAGATTTTGTGCACAACAAATGTGGAGAGCCAACCTAGTTTGATGTTGCCCTGAGTGACTTGCACCATTGATTATAGAAATCAGGATGCCATGAGAAATGCAGGGCGTGGATTGACTCTGCAGACAAATGGGAATTTCTTGCACACAACAATGTAAGTGTTAAGAAACACCAATACAAAGTTGTGGGTTCGTCCAAGGAAACCCTCAAACACACCGATACCTCCTGTACATGAGAAGGTAAGTGTTGATAAACACTAGTACCAGGTCACCGGTTTATACAAGAAGGATCCAAAACATGCCATACTATGAAATGTGCCCCAGTATGCACCTATCATAACATACCTAGATATGGAAGAACTCAGTGAGTCGTAAATAGTGGCAGTTGTAGGGCAAAAGATGCAAGCCTATATGAAAAGATCTAACAAAATCTAACAAGTCTCTTCCTTGCGACCAAATGATACCTCTTGCCAAGAGTAGAACTAGGATGGACTTGGGATTGTTTATCAAGACTTCTTGAAGCTTATATAGAGGCATAAAAGCTTAGTTTCACTAGGACATTTCTTGTTCATGACTTAGGCCAAGACTCATCATCATACGCATGTTTTATTGGGAGATGGAAAAGAAGGAATGTTGTGCATGGGTGGGCTAGATGGCAGATGATTTGTAGTATCGACATGATAGACAGTGGATCCGGTTATTTACCTTGGCGCCTACATAGAGGTTTTCACCAAGATACTTGCCCATAGCGCCACGAATTGTTTTCTTTCTTTTTCTAATTTTTTTCTTTTTTTCTTAATTTTTTTGTATCATAAGGTGCCTGTTTGCCAGGTTTGCACCAAAGTGACAATTTTTTCAGGATCTTTTTTTTTTCTTTTTTTTTTTTTTTGACAATTTAAGACTTTCTGAGGACTAAGCATAAAACCTTTTGAGGTGCATGATATTCATCGGATCATCCAAAGGATCGCCTTCAGGAGTAGGCAACTGATAAGCTCCTGCTCCATATTTTGCTGTGATTACATATGGTCCAAGCCAATTAGGCTCGAACTTGCCTTTCTTTTCTCTTTCTTGTAGATTTTTCTAATTCTCCATGAGGACAAGATCACCAACTTGGAATTCTCGGGTTCTGACTTTTTTATGATAACTCATGCGCAGACTGTTTTGATATACCTGGAGATGATTCAAGGCCTTGAGGCATCTTTAATCTAACAATTCTAGCTCTTGTAAGCAGGCAATTCTGTATTCTTCCTCTGGTAGGATGTTTTGCAGTGATACCCTTAGAGAGGGGATCTTGATCTCAAGGGGAAGGATAGCTTCAGAACCAAATACTAGGGAATAAGGAGTGGCACCTATGGGGGTGCGGATGGAGGTGCAATAGGCCCACAATGCAGGATTGATTTGGAGGTGCCAATCACGACCCACTTCATTGACTGTCTTTTTGAGGATTTTTATTAGGGTTTTATTAGAAGCCTTAGCTTGGCCATTGCCTTGGGGATAATATGAAGTGGAGAAGTAGTGTTGGATGTTGAATTTTTGGCAAAGTTCTTTGACATCCTGGTTTTTAAATTGTTTACCATTATCTGTGATGATAACTTTTGGGATGCCATATCGGCAGATTAGGTAGTTCAGGATGAATTTGGATATTTGCTTGCCGGTGGTGAAAGTAAGAGGGATAGCCTCTACCCACTTGGTGAAGTATTCGGTGGCGGTGATAATGAATTTATGTTCGTTGGAAGATGGAGGGTGGATTTTTCCAATGAGATCGAGCCCCCACTACGAGAAGGGCCATGGTGTAATGAATGGTTGCAATTCTTGTGACGGTGCATGAATCTTGTCGCCATGCTACTGGCAAGAGATGCATTTCTTCACATAGTTGTATGCATCTTCTTCCATTTTAGGCCAATAGTATCCCATTCTCAAAAGTTTTTTAGCCAATGTGAGTCCACTTGAGTGTGCCCCACAGATGCCCTCATGTACTTCGTGTAATGCCCATTTAGCATCTTTTTTATCTAAACACCTTAGGAGGGAACCATCAAAATGCCTTCTGAACAAGGTGTCTACAAGGATGGTGTAACGGGCACATCGGCGGATGAAAGTTTGTTGTTGGGTTTTGGTGAGATGTGGGGGATGGTGTTGTCTTTGAGGAAAGTGAAGGTTTCTTGATACCAAAGGGACTCGGGACCAATGAGAACACACACCATTTCAGACTTTGGTAGGTCGTATGCCGGTATAAACAATTGCTCAACCAAGAACTCGCACTTCTGACTGTGTGCTGGCATTTGAAGGAGGGAGCCAATGGTGGCCATTGCATCTGCAGCCCTGTTGTTTGTTCGTGGGATCTGATCAAACTTGATTGCCGCAAAATGTTGCTTAAGATCTTCAACCATGGTATGGTAGGGAAGGAGTTTATCATCTTTTGTCTAGTATTCATCATTGACTTGTTTTATGACAAGCTGGGAATCGCCATAGAGTTGTAATTCCTTTATTTTCCAGTGGATAGCCAAGAGTAAACCTGTGATGAGGGTCTCATATTCTGCTATGTTGTTGGTACATGCAAAGGCTATCTTGTATGATTTGGGGATGCCATCTCCTTAAGGTGTGACCAATAATATTTCTAACCCCGATCCATTTTGAGTGTAGGAGCCATCAAAATACAATTTCCATATGGAGGATGTGGTAACAGTCATAATGAACTCATCTGGTAATTCTGTGAGAAGAGGATGGTCACCTGGAAGTGGAGCTTCAACCAACTGATCTACAATGACTTGTCCCTTGATTGTCTTTCTGTCCACATATTCAATGTCAAACTCACTTAGGAGCATGACCCATTTAGCCGTTCTACCAGTGAGAGCAGCTTTTGATAGGAGATATTTAAGTGGATCAATTTTAGCAATTAATTTTGTCTTGTTGTTTAGCATATAGTGTCGTAGTTTCTATGTGTTGAATACTAATGCCAAACATGCTCTTTCAATGGGGGTGTAGTTGATTTCATATCCTAACAATGTTTGACTGATGTAGTAAATGGCGTGTTCCTTCCCTTGATCATTTGTTTGCGCTAGTAATGCCCTCAATGCCACTATAGTAGCACATATGTACAAAATGAGGGGTTTTCTAGGGGTAGGTGGCATCAAAACTGGAGGTGATGCTAGATATTCTTTTAATTTTTCAAAGGCCTTTTGACAGAGGCAATCCCATTTTAATTTTGTGTCTTTACGTAACAAATGTGCAAATGGATGGCACTTGTCGGCTAGCTGTGAAATGAAATGCCTGATAGACTGGAGTTTTCCCTGGAGACTGTATAGTTGTCTGAGAGTTTTTGGCGGAGGCATTTCCATAATAGCTTTTACTTTTGTAGGATCAACCTCGATGCCTCTGTGGGAAATAATGAATCCTAGTAGTTTTCTCGATGTGACGCCAAACACACACTTTTTAGGATTTAGGTGCAGCTTGTATTTTTCCAATCTTTCGAAGATCTATTTTAGAATAGGAATGTGCTCTTGTCTTGTCTTGGATTTGCCTAGCAGATCATCCACATAGTCCTCCATAATTTTGTGCAAGAGGTCATGAAATATTGTTGTCATTGCCCGTTGATATGTAGCTCCAGCATTTTTAAGGCCAAAAGGCATGACCCGGTAACAGAAAGTACCCCATGGTGTTGTGAATGCGGTTTTATGCTGATCCTCATTTGCTATCCTAATTTGGTTGTATCCAGAAAACCCATCCATTAGCAATAGCATTTCATGTCCTGCTGTAAGATCCACAATCATATCTATGTTTGGGAGTGGGAAATCGTCTTTAGGACAAGCTATATTTAGATCTCGGAAATCTATGTAGATGCGAATGCCCCCAGCAGGTTTGCCAACAGGTACAATGATGGAGACCCATTTAGTGTAGTCTATGGGTTTGATAAATTATGCGTCTAACAACTTTTGAAGTTCTGCCTTGACCAAGAGAGCAATATGCGGGTGCATTTTGCAGAGTTTTTGATTTACAGGTTTTGCATCTGGGCGGATGGTGAGATTGTGAACCACCAAGGCAGGATCCAACCCTGGCATATCGGAATAGGACCATGAAAAATTGATTTTAACCTCTGTGAGGAAGTTGATGAAGTCTTGTTTCTCGATTTCGGTGAGGGATTTGGCAATGAGCACATTTTTCGAAATGACTTTGGTGCCCATGCTGATGCTATCTGTTTCTTCTATCAACAAATTTGATTTGTCCTGTGGAAGGTAACCAATGGTAGGGAGGTCAAATCCCTCATCGTCAAGTGCCTTTTCTAGGTTTTCACTTTCAGATACGCCCTTTGTTTTTATTTCTTGTTCATCCAAAGGCGCCTCAAGGAGGTTTTCACCTAGGAAATCATATCTTTTTCTTTTATTATCTTTTTTGTGGATAAAGGCATTGACTTGACTACCAAAGTATCCCTTTTCCTGTAGTTGAATACCCTCAATTCTATTACAATCTTCCATATTTTGCGTTGTTAGGAGAGCAATGAGAGCATTATCGTCGGCGCAAATATCTAAAGTGGGTTTGTCTCGTTGGCCCCAATCAATGAGTTCAAGATGGACAAGATGTAGCTAATGTGAAGTGGGAGGGGTTACGGGGGTGATGGTATTGATGTAAGCGTCAAAGAAGGTATCTTTCTCATATTCATAAGGCATTTCATGGAATTCCTCTTCGTTAGCGATTTTGATATCCAAAGAAGGACTAGAAGGGGCATCGATGATAGTAATCTTAGGCACCGGGGTGTACCCCAAGCCTCTGTTGTATCTGTAGGAGATAGGATTTATGGGTGCTTTTCTTCCTTTCTCCTTTGGTCCTAGACCGTGTCCTTTGTAACCCATTTTTTCAACTATGGCAAATGCTTTTGGGTACATTTCTTTGGATATTCTTGTTGGATCATCATCCTCTTCCCGATACAGCCATGAAGAGATATCTGCTTCAAGGTTCTCATTATCAAGTGGGCCCCATTGCTAGAAGGTGGTGTTTTGGCATTGCATGACTGGTTTTGGGTCCTTTTTTAGCTCTTTTGGTTTGCCAAATGACTTAGGAGAGAGAGGGAGGTTGCCTATTAATAAGACGTCCTCCAATTTGTATTCTCCATAGCCATTGTCCAAGATCTTGATTTGATTATTTGGTTGGGATGATGTGGAGGCAACATTTGATGTGTCAGATGGAAGCATTGGTGAAGGTCTATTTAGTGGGCAATGATGCGGATGCTTCCCCTCTAATAGTTTGCAATATTGAAAAGGTTGGGGATCACCTTTGATAGTGATCACTCTTCCATTATAGGGGAATTTGATGCATTGGTGATAAGTGGAGGGTATGGCCTGCAAGGAATGAATCCATGGCCTCCCAAGGAGAATGTTGTAGGGGAGATCAAGATCTAGTACTTGGCAAGGGGTTTCAATTGTAATGGGGCCCACTTGAAAAGGTAAGGTGATCACGCCCTTTGAAATTCTTTCCCCATCATCATATGCCTTTATTGTGATCCTTCCTGATGTGTCTATCAGATCCTTAGAAAGTCCCAATTGTTTTATAAATTTGTATGTACACAGATTAAGCCCAGATCCACCGTCTATCAGGATACATTTGACCTTATGCTTGTGGATGAGAGCTTTGATGTGCAAAGGTTTGTTATGGTCCTCATCTGTGGGAGAATCTTGGGAGTTAAATATAATGTGCTGCTGGGCAGCAAGGTTTCCAATTAGGGTTTGAAATTGGGTGGCATTGATGTTATCAGGAACGCGTGATTAGAGAAGGGCTTGTTCCAAAATTTCTTTATGGACTGGAGAAGTCTTGAGAAGTTCCAAAATGGAGATCTGCATGGGTGTCTTCCCAAGTTGATCAAGGAGGTCATATCAGCGGGTGAAGACATGGGTGGGGGGTTTGGTGGGGGAGGAACTCCTTGGATGGTGACTCTTCCTCGGCGTGTAGTTGCATTACAGTCATTTTGGAAATGAGAGGTGGAAGGCATGGCACCTTGAATGACTATTCTAGCCAGATTTGGTCTGCTTTGGGAAGAAGGAGGATTAACTCCTTGGATGGTTATGACATTGACATGATTATCTGCAACTTCAATGCGACTTACTAAAAAGTCAAAACTGGTTACGTGATTAGCGTAGTAATAATCCATTGCGTTAGATGATAAGCCTTTTCCTTTATCATTCTTTGGGAAGGGTTCCTGGTACATTTTGAGTTTGTCATTGTTATTACCAAGTTTTGCATTTGTTACCTCAATCTCACCTCTATCAATGAAATATTGTATGTAGATCTTCAATTTCATACACTTTCATGTATCATGTCCCTTGATACGATGGTATTTACAATACTCATTTTCATTATACCATCTTGGTTTAGGTTGATTGGGATCAAACGGGCGAGTGATTGGGAAAACCACTATACCTGTTTGGACAAGTTTTTGAAACACCACTTCAATAGGCTCAGCAAGAGGAGAGAAATCTCTTGGAGTCCTGTTATTCAATCGGGGTGGTCGTCCTTGGATTGAGACATTGTTGTGAGGTTTTTGAGATTGATTTGAATTGTTTTGATTGTTGAATTGATGAATATTGGTGGTGGATTTTGGGGGAGCAGCCACGGTTTGGACCCGCTTTGCATCAGTTCCACTATCATTGACCACGTTTTTTATTTTTAGCCCAGAATTTTGGCTTGTCGTTATGATAAGAGGAAGAACTTTGTGATGACTTCTGGTAATGTTTCAAGGTTCCTTCCTCCAACAAGACACATTCAAGGGCAAGGCCCTTATCGCTCAATTTTTGGAAGGATTTGATACATTGAGATATTAAAGGTCTTGAAAGTTCAGGCACCAAGTTCTTTTGAAATAGTTCAATTTGATGTTGTTCTGGCATGTCCCACTGGAATTTTTTGATAAGATGTCGCCATCTTTGTAGGAAATTGGCAAAGGTTTCTCCAGGCCTTTGTTTTGTATTACATAGGTCCATCATAGAAACATCATTACCCATGTTGTATGCATAGTGGGCCACAAATTTTTCTACCAAGTCTGGAAAAGAGACAATGGAACCTCGTGGTAAAGATGAGAACCATGCCAGAGCATCTCCCGTGAGACTCTTGGGAAAGAGTCTGTGAAGATAAAGGTCACTATAGGAGACTTCTTGGCATAAGATGTGGAATTCTCGGACATGGTCACGGGGGTCTCCTTTGCCTTCATACTTCGTGAATTTAGGGATCTCAAATCCTGAGGGATATGGTGCAACTGATATAGATGGGTCGTAAGGACAAGGGCAAAACTCTTTGAATGAGTAAGCTTTCCTTTTATTAGTCTTTTCTTTCATGTTTTTGATGATATTCTTCATGTCTTGAATTTCCTTGATGAGGTCTTGTTGTGGACTTTGATATTGATGAATTGTATCTGCCCCAAGAATTGGATGAATTAAAGAAGGTGCACCACCACCAATATATTGATATGATGAGGAGGTGCGAATGTGGGATGTGATGACCGATGTTGCTGGGGTTCATGTGATAGTTGGTTGCGGTCCGCCAACTGTTGTGACGGGATTAAATGCAGTCTGGATAAAATTTACGACATTGTTGGGAGAAAGGGAAGTTTGTGGAATAGAAATATGTGGTTGAATAGAAGGAGGTGGCATAGAAGTTTGTTGGAGAATGGATGAGATTGGATTTTATAGTGGTATGGATGGTAAGGAGAAAGAAGGCGGGATGGAGACCATGGTGGGAGGTGTCGCGGGTGGCATTGATTGGGCTTGGATGATTTATGGGGCTGCAATTGATTGAGTTTGAATAGTAGGTGCAGCACTTTGTGTGGGAGCGAGGTCTCCTTGTGGTTGTTGGACGCGACCGGATCTATTAAATTCAGGTGGAAGTTGAGCTCCATGTTCAAGAAGAGTTTTCAGATGTGCAGTAGGATTGTGTTTAATAAAATTTTCTATCATCTCTTGGTTATAAGAATCCGCTAGGAAAGTTTGCACTTCCGGACAAAGTTCATCTTGGTTAACCATGTCAAGATTTTGGCTTTGAAATTGATCATTTGGTTGCCCACTTTGTATATGATCTTGTGTGGGATCTTCATATAGGACACCAATGTCTGGCATGCCATATTGTTGATCAGCCATCTTTTTCTTTTGGGATCGAGCTGCGACCATACATGATATTTGTGATGAAAGGACTTAGGAAAAATGTGATGAATTGACTTAGAAAATCTGTGATGGAAGGATTTTAGAAACTTGTGATGAAAGGACTTAAGAAATTTGAGAATGAAAGGACTTAAGAAATTTGTGATGAAAGGACCTAAGAAATTTGAGGATGAAAGGACTTAAGAAATTTGTGATGAAAGGACTTAAGAAATTTGAGGATGAAAGGACTTAAGAAATTTGTGGATGAAAGGACTTAAGAAATTTGAGGATGATTGATGAAGAAGGTATGGTAGTGATGGTTTAGAAGAAAAACTTGATGACTAGGTTGTCTTTGGCATGAACATGAAGGATCTATTTAAATGACAAGTTGTATGAAGGGATATGACCACCCTGATTTGGATGATAATAGGTGTTTCAAAAGACAAACTTGAATGTTGACGTAGAGGATAAACTCTTAGCTTCTCTCTTAGGCTTATGAAAAATGGGACGGATGGAGTTTTTGATGCAATTTTGGACTTGGTGTGGGTAATGACAATTTTTTTGTGTCTTGACAAATATTTTTGCAAAGTGTTTGGGGATAGTGATGTGTTTTTAGTCTACTCTTGGCAAGTATGTATCAAATAAAGCAAACACAATGATTAAATGCATATTATCTCAAAGACACTCATGCTCATATACAACATTCTTAAGGCTGGCAAGGACAATAGTCATTGAATCCCAATTGGTTTCCCATCTACAGTTACCCAGAGCGGACACTTAGATGCTTGACCCCACTGGCTCCCCTCCACTGCACTCACTTCTCGGGTCAGCCAAGCATCAATTCCCATGAAAACTCCTCATGGCGAACTTTGTGTCTCTACTAAGGGCCATAAGAATATGGGCCGCTTCAGAGGTCCAGACTCCTGCACCAATGACTAGAGGGTTTTTGGCCACTATGAACAAGGTGTTTAGTAAGTCTTCCCATTAGGAGCTACCCTGCGAAGTTGCGCAAGCGCAATTGAGGCCTATAGCCCAACGAAGCACCAAGAACTTAGTAGTCACGCAAGCATGATTGAGATCTCTAGGATCCTACTAAGCACCCAATGTGAGAGTGAACTCTCATATAGCCCCAACCATTAACCCTTTCGTAGTCAATGGCCAATTTATTATAGTGAGTTGGGAACCCTAGGTCCGGGTGTACTCACTTGGGTCGTTCCCCTCTTACCTTCTCAAAGAGAAAGTTGGGAGGGTAGGCCCGCTAGAGGTAAACACATAATCAAACAAGAAAAGGTTGGAGGGTCTGGATTCCTGATCATCTAGTAAGACGAGAGCATACTTTCCTACCTTTACGCTTTTCTTAAAGACACATAAGATAATGGTTCATTTCAATTTAATTAATATCTAGGTGCCTAATTTAAATAAATGCACAATATTTGGCTGAATCAGCCAGGCAACCTGCAAAACCACTTGATTAGTAGTTTGAAAAATGGAGTCTTCAAAAAGCGTCCTGCAAAACAACTTGATTAGTAGTTTGGAAAAATAGTCTTCAACAAGCGTCCTGCAAAAATCAACAAAATGACAAAAATATTAATTTTTTTTATTTTTTGGGAATGAATAGAAAAACATGAATAAAATTTTTTTTACTAATGACAAATGTGGATTTGAAGAAATCTTTGATGGGTAAATGGGGTTTGACTAGGTTTTTACCACTTTCTAAGGGATAGGCAAGCGAAAAATGGGGATTTTGGAGGAGAGCTGAAGGAATGGGAAAATTTGTCCAAGAGGGACAGAGAAGCAAAAGTTGAAGATGCATAATATGGGAAAAATATGGATAATTTATTTTA
This sequence comes from Cryptomeria japonica, assembly GCF_030272615.1. Lineage (NCBI taxonomy): Eukaryota > Viridiplantae > Streptophyta > Pinopsida > Cupressales > Cupressaceae > Cryptomeria > Cryptomeria japonica. Next base: position 73,793,596 of record NC_081408.1, on the reverse strand, counting down.
TTTTATTTTATTTTTTAACCTTAGATTTAACGGAACAGAAACCCTAAATTTAATAGAACAAAAACCCTAAATTTAACAAAATAGAAACCCTAGATTTAATAGAGCAGACAGTAGCACTACACAGATAAAAAAGTGTCAAAGGTCCGGATTTCTGATTGTCTAGATAGACAAGAGCATACTCTCCTATTTTCACACTTTTCTATGGTCAGAGCATACAGTTGTGTTAAACAGAATAGAAAAGTGAAAGGTCTAGATTTATGATTGTTTATATAGACAAGAGCATACTCTCCTACTTTCACACAGATTATACTAAACAGAGTAGACAACAAATCAAATAACAAATCAGATAACAGATCTGTCATGCTGCAATAGAAACAGAAACATAAAAAAAAAAAATAGAAATAGAACAGAATAAGGAGGAGTTGTCGCGCAGAAATACAGAGCCGTGATTTTGGAACCTGTGAAAAAGATATATATATATATATATATATATATATATATATATATATATATATATATATATTATTTTTTTTTCCTCCAGTCGCGCTATTCTGGAACCTACATCTCACAACTCACAAAAAACCTAAAAAAAAAATATTAGTTCTCAGGGACGTGAGTCTCACCGGGCGTGCCAAAATGAAAAGCGAAAAAACAGATTTGAAAGGTAAACTGATCAAAACATAACGAAATAAACATGCAGAATGCGAAAATATCATTAAAAGACCATTTCACCTTGCTATTTTACCTTCTTCAGATTGAGCTTGATGAAGTGAAGGTGCCCCTTGATAATGCTCCACTTGATGTGCTCCTTTGATTGTTGGATGTGGATGGCTCTCCAATATTGTGCACAAATGGAATGGATTTGAAAAATGATAAGGATGAGATGATCAAGTTGCCAAAATGATTTCGTGGGCTCAAAAGGGCAGCATAAACTTACTGGATTTCAAGATGTTTTTGAATCAAGGGATGGAACCCTATTTTATAGGAAGAGGAGAGGAAAACGAATGGCTAGGATGAATTCGAGATGAAGGGCTAAGATTTACTTGTGAGCTCACACAAGCTCCAAGAGAGGGTGTGGAGACCAAGAAATATGCCCTAAAGGCATTTCATATCTCCACACTCTACAAGATGCATTGGAGGAATTAAAAATTCTCCAAAAATGGATATTATGGGGATTAGAAGAATAAAAAGGAATTAAAAATTCCTTGGGAGAGGGAAATGCCTAGAGGAATGTGAGATTTCGAAAATCTTACATTCATCTAGAAAAAGAGCATTTAAAGCTAGTGGCTGGATTAAAGGACAAAGAGTTGACTTTGTGGCTAATCATGATGATTAGCAATTAACGACTCATTAGGAGGGGAATTAGAGGAAATGTTAGGTGGGATTTATATTTGTAGGAGAATTTGACTAGGAGAGAGAATGAGTGGAGGGAATAAAAAATTAGAAGAATAATGTTAAGTGAGTTTAGGGAGTTTCTAGAAGAATGAATTAAGAAGATGATTTGTAGGAATCATGTAGGTTAACTAATTAATTGAAATTAATTAGCTAAGAGGAAGATTTGTGAGGATTTGATATTTTAGAAGAATAAAGAAAGGGATTGATTTATTAAATAAATCAATCATATGCTATAGTGACAATATTAATTATATTTAATTAATATTGAGAAGAATTTTAATTAACATAATTAATTAATTAATTATGTGAGGAATTAAAAATAATTAAAATAATTATTTTTAAGTGTCTACAGCTATTACATTGAGCACCAAGTTTCCAAAAGGCAAAATTTTGAAAAGGAAGAAACAAGATACATCATAGGTATCACCAACTCCTCCAGTGAAGCACCCCAATACTAGATCATCTGCAATGTCATCGAGCAAGAAATAGAAAAATGTTGCAGTTCCACAAGAAAAAAAAACTTATAAGAAGTCTACTCGGAGACTCATTTTGAATAAAGAGTCAAGTGACACCGAATCTGAAGACAAAAATAAATTTCAGATTGTTAAAAGCAAAAACAGAAGAAGAAAAGAGGCAAATAAAAGAATCAGTTGTATGCACACTTCTTAAATTCTGATTGGTCCCATTGGAAGTAACTAATTCTTTTCCAAAATCATTGTACTTACACATTGATAACAGGTGGAAATATGCTATGGACTCGAAAAAGAAGATGAGAGAAAGAAGTCTAGTACATCTCTTTCCAGACATGTCAATAGATGAGATAAGTGAACATCTGAAAAACTACCACACAAACTTCCTGGTCAAGCAAAGAGCCTTGAAACTGATGAATGGCCTTTATCTTGAAGTAGAGAAAGAGACAAAAGAAGAATGGCAAGAAATTTTTTGAATCAAGAGTGTTGATGAGCAAGGTGAAGTTGAAATAGTAGATATCACCAAGAAAGATCTCGCTAAAACTATACAACCTGATGAGGATGTCATGGATACTGAGGAATAGGAACAGGAAATGATAGAAGGGAATGCTTATGCCAAACTGGTATCAAGTGAGTCAGTTTTGGAACAAGTCAAGTCCTATCCTCCGGTAAGTCAACATATTTCAATCGTGACTTCTCAGGCCATCGGGGAATAGATTTCTCAAGCCCCTTCAAGTACTGACAATGTTACAACTAAGATCCCAAGCAAGGATTCACCGAAGGCTACATTTGAGGCTAAAGAAATTGACAAAAGTGTTGCCTCTACCAAGCAACCTACCGAGGGTGAACAAGCCTCCCAAGCCATTGTATTAGTTCAACCGGCGAAAGCCTCCTCCTCTAGAGAAAAGAAAATGAAAAAGCATAGTTTCAAGTTAGATTTGTCAAAACCAATTGTGTTGCTGAATGTAGACATATCCAGATTAAAAGGGCAAGCACTTATTGAACTCAGTGAACTATGCAAAGCCAAAGCCCAACAAGAAAAACAAATGGCTATTCAAAATAAAAACAAAGTACTTCAGAAGGTCAAAGCACTCTTAACAGAAATGCTACCTAAAGCTACAGTGACAAAAGATATAGCCATCCATATTCAACTAGATGAACTCCTCACTAAAATAGAAGCATCAGGAGTAGACGCATCTGAATACCTGAGAAAATTGAAGGACAAAGAGCTCACTGCAAAAATAATTGAAGAGGTATAGAAAGCCATTGCTATCGGTAAAGTAAAACTTGTCAAATTTATTGCTGAGTTGTCCCCTCAACTCAAGCACATTCTTTATTTATTTCAAAAACTCTGTACATTTTCTTTATTCATTAAAGATATCAAGAATAAAACAGAAGTCATTGAGAAAGAGATCACTGATCTCTCTAATAAATTGACCACTGAGCCAAATTCTATTCAGAATTTCTATACCAAGTTACAAATGCTCATGGCTCAACAATTGGAACTTAGGAATGAAGAGCACAAAATAAGGATGGACATTATGACTCTTCAAAGTTATTCATTCCACACTTGTCCTCCATCTAAGAATAGATCAACAAGGCTACCTCCTTATCCACTCAGCCAGAGGGAAGCACTTTAGATGGTCTGATTTCACTATTAGCTGATATTACAACTCAGAATTCACTCATGGATAGTATTAAGGATGCACTCTTTGTCACTCTCACCGATGCACAAACAAAGTATAAATCCATTTTTGACTAGTTGCCTCCACCGAATGGTAACTAGTTTTGATGTTTGTCAAAAAGGGTGAGTATAGTGTATACAAGAGGAGTATACCAAGCAGATCAGCATATTTGAGTATACAGATAATTTTGACAGGGGGAGAAGTGATCACCAAGCAGTGAACCAAGGAGTAAATACATAATTTTGATCACAGTGCATGCATAATCAGAGTTATGTACAATATATTGATAAGGGGAGTATATCCGAGTATACTATTTATTGACAATTGTATATACTGTCAATTTAGTCAAATTTTCTAAGTATATAGATTTTTTGAGTTATGACTTTGAAAGAAGTTTTGTCAAACATTTCAAAACTAATGTCAAAAGGGGAGATTGTTACTATTTACTAAATTGTCATTAGTTTTATGTCCAAAGTCATTCTATATACTCTAGTCAGTTATTACTACCGAAATATTCAATCGGTATGTAAAGAACAGTTGGTATAGAAGTTACAAGTCAGAGAGTTTAGTATACATCGAGCTATCTACCGAGTACCGTTCTATGACTACTGAGTAGCAAAGATGGTATACCGAGTTAATACACACCGAGTAAAATGTGTTACCAGATTCATTGAACCTAGACACATATGTGGAAATGTGTTACAAAGATCGAGGAACAAGGAACCATTAACACATTGGAAATTGCACTTAAGATTTTGTATGATTTTGAGAACATCTATCCAATGAAATAATTTTGTATGGTTATTCATTTAATCAATTATGTTTGTAAGATTGAAGCATCAACAAGATCACCGTTACAAGAGATCTATTTATACAACATGAATTGAGGATCAAATGTGTGTGTGAAGGAAGACATATGTGAAAAGCAAAATCATGGGAAAGCATTGAGTGTTATGACTATTACGATTGATAGAGATACACAGAGGTCACCAAGAAGGATTTAAGAGAATAGTCAAGGAACAAAGTAAACAGAAAGGTTTACCGAGTAAATTTATGGGTTACCAAGGTATGCTATAAGAAAGGTAATCTCATTTTGAGCACATAGAATCTGCTATTACTTTTCAGATGTGAAGTTGCAGATATTTTGTAAGATTTTGATTGTAATATTTTCAGTTGTAAGAGAAACCTTTAACAGGGTAAAAGACTCTAACAAAGTCTATAAATTGTAAAGCCTTTAACCAGGTCATTCATTTTAGAATAAGTGTTGTAAAATCCTTTAGCAAGGTAGATCTAAAGATCTTGATACTCATAACAAGGTAAGCTATCAGAAATAGCTAAACATGTAGCTCTAACCGAGCAACCTTTATTATTGCAATAGTGAAGTTGTGGGTGTCATCCCCATCGCAGTTTTTCTCTCTAACCAAGAGTTTTTGTGTGACCAAAATGTGTGTCATGGAGTGAATCATGTATGAATGTTATTTATATGTTTTAGCATTATATTATGTTTCAGCAATATTCAGTTTATGCTTAACAGTAAAGTTATTGTTAAAGAAAAGATTTGAAGTACTGATTCACCCCTCCCCTCTAAGTACATTAGCTTTCCATATTGGGCCTAACAATCTCCCCTTTTGGCATTGATGGCAACACCAAAAGCTCACCTTGCATAACTGGAACTCTAAATGTTATGACTGTTGTACTTGTTCTTCTCCCTTCATCAGTTCTTCTCTTTCCGCTCTTCACTTTTCTTCTCCCCCTTTCACAACAATGCCAAATATACAAAGTGTCAAAAACATCTTTTGTTGCTATTGTTTTCTTCATGTTTGTTTCTCCCCCTGAGGAGTAGCTATTTTCTCATCAATCCCCAGTGCAAGATCTTCAATTAGTCCACTGGATTGATGCTGCAACAACATCTTAGTTGACCTTCTATAGGGGTATAACCCCTAGATTGCCTCTGAGATACTCAAAGGTTGTTTTAGGCAATGGCTTAGTGAAGATGTCAGCCAACTACTTCTTGCTTGACACATGATCCATCCTAGTTTTCTTTTCCTGCATTCTTTCTCTCAAATAATGATACTTTAGTTCAATAAGCTTTGTTCTAGCATGCAATACAAGATTCTTTGAAATGTTTATTGCACTTGTATTTTCACAATATATGACCACCTGTTCTGTCATATTCTCCTTGAATCCTTCTAATACATGTCTCATCCATATTGCTTGAGTACAGTTCATAGATGCAGCCATATACTCTGCTTCTATTGTAGACTGAGAAATGCAACTTTGTTTCTTACTAGTCCAGGATACCAGTCTTCCTCCTAGAAAGAATGCACCACTGGTTGTGCTCTTCCAGTCTTCTATATTACCTACCCAATCAACATCTGTGAACACCTTCAAAGGCAAGTTTCCTTTGTATGGATACCATAATCCATAATCAATATTTTCTTTAAGATACCTAAACATTCTCTCATCTGCCACCATATGAGTCTCTTTAGGACTTTTCTAAAATCTAGCCACTATACCAACTACATGAGAAATGTATAGTTTGCTATGAACAACATAGTGTAATTTACCAATCATTGATCTATACTTAGCTTCTTCCACTGGATCTGAATCATCTTCCTTGGATAATTTGCAACTAGTAACAATAGGGGTTTTAACTAGTTTAGAGTCTTCCATTCCAAAGGTTTTCAATACCTCCTTCACATATTTGGACTGGCTAATAAAGATTCCTCTTTTCATCTCTTGGACCTACAAACCAATGAAAAACTTGATTTTGTTAGCATTGCACAAAGATTGCATTGATGAAGTATAGTGTTGTCATTGATGTCAATAGTAACCGGTAATGACGATGTATTGCATTCGGTAATGATGCAGTAAAGAAACCCGTAGTATTATTGAAGAGGAGAGATCAACTGGTAAACCTAACCAGTTGATAAGAAGAACCCTAGCTGATGGAGCTTGGACAATTGGTTGTGATGATCTATGACCAAATGATGATCAAAGATGAAGATGCCATGTATGCATGTTGCACATGATGAGATTTGAAGCAGATTTGGTGCATATAGATAACTGTTTGTCTTGGGAATGATCAAATGCATAGCATGAAGTGAAAAATGCATGATGAGCTACAGGATCCAATGTGCAATGATCCAAGAGCGATTGAAGTTGTCTTGAACAATCTGTAGTTGATTTATATGTAATCTAACAGTCAAGATTGAACCAATATGTTTGTAATCTCTATGATATTTGTAGGTTTTGTGTTGTGTTACCGACCTATTGTATTTGCTAATAAGTTCAATGATTTATTTCAATAGAGTTTTGGAAAATTTGATTAAGTGTGTGAGTGATTGTTTCCGAACCAAAAGGTATGTCTGTAGAATGTTGTGAAGACAAATAGGAGCAGAAAAGGATCTGATTAAGAAAGGAAGTGTTATTACCAGATCAGCAAAGAACCTGTTGTTCTCTAACCATTACAACAGTTAAATCCCTTAATCGGGTAAGCTTTAACATGCTTCTTGTTAAAATCCTCTAACTAGATGATCCATTAGCTTGGATTTGAAATCCTCCACCGAAGTTACCTATAATAGGGTATTACCTTTAACAGAGTATTGTAGTCAATCCCTTAACCAGGTGGTCCTTAATCAGATCTGTTCTTAACATGACATTATTGTATAAGCTTTTAACAAGGCTTGGCTCCTAACAGCGCGAACATCAGAAGAGTTCAAAATACTTGTGGGTATTCATCCCCACTGTGTTTTTTCCCATTTGGGTTTCCACATGAAAAATCATTGTGTCAAGTGGTGAATGATTTTGTGGATGTGTTTTTTATATGGTTGATATGAATGACTAGTAAATCCACTTAGATATGTTTAGATGACCGGAAATGATCTAAAATGTGCTACTACTGATATTAGTGAAGTGGTTTAATGTTTCGGCTAAATGGTATTTGAGTTTCAGATCGTTTGCATTATATCATTGATGTTTTGTTCAACCGGTAAAGTTTCACAGTGCAGTTGTATTTTTTGATACAGTGACTAAACTAGTTAGTTTAATGATTGGATTTGAAGTTGAAAGTTTGTTTGGTGAAAGTTTAGTTTATTTTCTATCTACTGATTCATCGCCCCCTCTCAGTAGTTGACCGGATCCTTATAGTTTCATCATATTTTCAATTGGTATCAGAGCTATCCAGGTCCTCTTGAGTTTAAGCCTAATAGATTGAGGAAAAGATCTAGGAGAACATGATGAAGAAAGAAGGTCTAAAGTTCAGTAGAGAAAACTACGGAATCTGGAGTGATAGGATGAAGATCTATATCAAGAGATTAGGAAGTCAATATTGGGAACATGTTGTTACTAAATATAACTTGCCTAGTGGTATTCTAACAAATGATCAAAAGAAGGAGCAATAGGACAACAATCAAGCATTGGAGGCCATCATCAGTTCCTTGTCTGATTCAAAATATGTTGATGTTCATGGATTGGAGATTGAATATGAAGTATGGAAGAAACCAGAAGAAATCTATAGTGGTGATAAGCATGTTAAGATTGCCAAAGAAGAGAGTCTTAGAGGAAAATTTGATGATATGCGGATGGTTGTAGGAGAAAACATTAAACTGTTTAGTTAGAGGATCAAGGAGATAGTCAGAGAAATCAAAAGTGTTGGAGGTATAGTGGAGGATACCACTATGGTTAGCAAGGTGTTGAGAACCCTTCTACCGTTCTGTGCTATCTGAGTTGCAGCCATTCAGGAACTCAAATCTATTAATAAGACAAAGGGAACTCTTGATTATATCATTGGTAAATTAACTGCATTTGAATTAAATTGTTTTGATGGAAGTGTTCAGAGATCAGAATCTGTATTTAAAGCCTCGGTCTCAACCCCATCGGTAAGGAAAAGTAGAGAAGTGAGCTGCAGTCATGAGTTTAGATCCAGGAGAGAGGTAGATGATGAAGATAGTTTGATTGATTTTGAAGCATTGTTGGCCAAGAGGTACCGGTAAGTACAGAGGTAAACTACCTTTGAAGTGTTTTGCATGTAACCGGATTAGACATATTGTTGCTAATTGTCCAAATGGAGATAATGAGGAAAAATGTGAGAAGTATAGGAAGTATAAAGGCAAAGGTAAAAGAAATTGTATTATTGCAGTGGATGGAGGAATTATAGATGAAGAATCTGAGGAAGATGCAAATGAGGACATTGTCTTTGTTTCTATTAAAGAAGCGATATCAGATTAGAAGGCATTGGTCTCTCACATGGATAGTTCAGATGACTGAAAATTATAGATAGTGGTTGTTCACACCACATGACCGGTGACCAGAGTAAGTTTATTACTCTGAGGGAATTTGATGGAGGTGTTGTCAGATTTGGGAATGACTCACCATGCATGGTTAAAGTGAAAGGATTCATCTCCTTGAATAGTAAAAGCAATGTAGATAATGTCTATTGGGTTGAAGGAGTGAAACACAATCTTTTGAGTGTTGATCAACTCAATGACAAAGGTTACCCACTAGAATTCAAGAATGGAGTATGCAAGATTCATGGAAGCAAAGGTGAACTAATTGCAACTGGCAAACAAACTAGAGGTAACTTGTTTCATTTAAACTCTAAAGTCAACAATTGTTTAATTGCAAAAGTAGAAGATAGTTGTCTTTGGCATCAAAGATTTTGTCATGTAAATATTGATAACATTGTAAGAGTCAGTAAGTCCAAATCAGTAAGAGGTAATGCTTTGTACAAGGAATGTCATTTAGGGAAAATAACATCCTCAACCTTCAAGAGAAAATCTTTCTCAGCTGAACATTTGCTAGATTTGGTTCATACCGACCTTTGTGGATCAATGAGGACTAGGAGTATTCAAGGTGATCGGTAATTCATGATATTTACCAATGATTGCTCAAGGATAATGTGGGTTACATTCTTCAAAGACAAGATAGAAGCATTTAGAAAGTTTAAGGCTTTCAGAGCCTTAGTTGAAAATGAAAGTGGAAGAAAGCTTAAGTTGTTAAGAACTAATCAAGGTGGCGAATTTACTTCAAAGGAATTCACTAGATACTATGAAAACAATAGAATTAAGAGGCAGTTTTTTGCACCCAGGACACCACAGCAGAATGGTATTATAGAATGGAACAAACAATCAGTAGTTGAAGCTGCTAGGACTATGCTAACTCAAGGAGGTTTAGCTAAGACATTCTTGAGAGAAGCTGGCAACAAAGTTATTTATACAATGAACCAGATACTGGTTAGAAAAGGTAAGGACAAAACACCTTATGAGTATTGGTATGGTAGATCACCAAATGTCAGTTACTTCAAAAAATTTGGTAGAAGATGTTTTATCAAAAGAGGTGATTATATTGGTAAGTTTGATGCCAAGAGTGATAAAGGCATATTTCTTGGTTACTCCACCAAGAGAAAAGCTTACAAGTGTTACAACAACCAAACTAAGAAGATAATTGAAAGTGTAAATGTTCGAGTAGATGAGTTTCCTAAAAGTTCAAGTGAAACCAACAAGGAGAAGGAAGAAGAAGAACCTTACACACTATTTTTGGAACCAGAACTGGTAAAGCCAGAAGTTGGTGAACTAAATAGAGAAGCCCTAGTTCAACTAGAATAGGAAGGTCCAACAAAAGATGAAGAAAGTGAAGAAGAAGAAGAACTTGAAAAAAAGGATCATATTATTCCAAGGTTTGTTAGACTCAATCAAAGCCCTGATCAAATTATTGGAGACATGAATGCAGGTGTACTAACTAGAACAAGGCTTAGAGAAAACTCATGTATTATTTTCACCATTGAGCCTAGAACTGCAAAAGAAGCCTTTGTAGATGAAGACTGGATCAAGGTAATGAAAGAAGAACTTGATTAGATTGAGAAGAAGAATACATTGTCATTGGTACCTAGAACAAAGAACAAGAATTTAATAGGTACAAAATGGGTATTCAGAAATAAACTAAATGAAGATGGAGTAGTTGTCAAGAATAAAGCTAAACCGGTAAGCAAAGGATATGCACAAAAAGAAGGTGAAGACTAAGGTGATACATTTTCACCAGTTGCAATATTGGAAGGAGTGAGGACTCTACTTGCACTTGCAGCATACAAAGGATTCACAGTATATCAGATGAATGTTAAGCCAGCATTCCTAAATGGAATATTGGAAGAGGAAGTCTACATTGAAAAACTAGATGGTTATGCTTTAACTGTAGAAAAGGATATGGTGTGCAAATTACATAAGGCATTATATGGATTGAAGCAACCACCAAGATCATGGTATGAAGGATTGCACTCTCACTTAGTGAAGATAGGTTTTCAAAGAACTAGTGAAGATAGTAACATATATCTCAAGATAGAAGGAGATAAGATACTGGTAAGTGAGGTATTTGTGGATGATATCATTTTTGGAGGAAATGATGATATGTGTCATCATTTTGCTAATGAAATGAAGAATGAGTTTGAGATGTCACTGGTAGGTGAGATAAAAAATTTCATAGGTTTGCAAATCCAATAGATGAAGGTATTTTTGTCACACAATCCAAGTAGGATTGGTTGCCAGATTTCATAAAACCTCGAAAAAGTCACACATGGTTGAAACCAAAAGAATTTTCAGATACCTAAAAGGCACAATTGATTATGGATTATGGTATCCATATGTAGGAGAATTTGATTTACAAGTCTATACAGATGTAAATTGGACAGGCAATGTTGATGACAGGAAGAGTACAACTGGGGGAGCATTTTTTCTTAGAGGCAAACTAGTGTCTTGGAGCAGCAAGAAACAAAGTTGTATGTCCCAATCAACAACAAAAGCTGAATATGGTGCAACATATATGAATTGTACCCAAGAAATTTGGATGAAACACATTTTGAAAGGTTTCAAGTTGAAGATATCAGAACCGGTAAGAATTTTTTGTGATAACACAAGTTCTATAAACATTTCTAAAAACCCAATGTTGCATGCTAGAAAAAAGCATATTGAGATGAAATATCATTTCCTGAGAGAGAAAGTGAAAAGTAAAGATGTGTCACTGGAGCATGTATCTACTAAAGAACAACTAGTAGATATATTTACTAAACCTCTACCTAAGGCTACATTTGAGTATCTTAGAGGTAAGTTAGGGGTTGTACCCCTACATGAAGCCAATTAAGAAGATATGGAAGACATCAATCTCAGAGCCTATTGAAAATCTTGAAGAAGGATTGGTGTAGAGTGGAGCTACTCCACAGGGGGAGAAACTAGTTGCAGATTGGTGAAGCATGAAACTGTATGGTTTACCTTCACTTTGGCATTGTTGTCAAAGGGGCAAAAGAACTGTATATGATTGATAGCCAGTTACCAGCTGAAGACATAAAGATACAATTGAAGGAGAGTATATGGAGAAATGTAAACCAAAATTCCTATACCTGTCTATATGCTTTACTCTCAATCATCACAATCAATGGGTATTTATATTTGTATTGCAATCAATGCCAAAGGGGGAGAATGTTAGCACTGCATGAAGATTGCATTGATGAAGTATAGTGTTGTCATTGATGTCATTAGTAACCGGTAATGAAGATGTATTGGAACCGATAATGATGTAGTAAAGCAACCAGTAGTAAAGTAGTGAAGGCAGCTGGTAGTATTATTAAAGAAGAGAGATCAACAAGTAACCCTAACTAGTTGATAAGCAGAACCCTAATCGATGGAGCTTGGAGAATCGATTGTAATGATCTATGACCAAATGATGATCAAAGATGAAGATGCCACGTATGAATTTTGCACGTGATGAGATTTGAAGCAGATTTGGCATGTAGAGATAACCGTTTATCTTGAGAATGATCAAATTCATAGCATGAAGTGAAAAATGTGTGATGAGCTACAAGATCCAATGTGTAGTGATCCAGAAGTGGTTGAAGTTGTCTTGAACAATGTGTAGTTGATTGCTATGCAATCTAACAGTCAAGATTGAACTGATATATATTTATAATCCCTATGAGATTTGTAGGTTTTGTGTTGTGTTACTGACCTATTGTATTTTCTTATAAGGTTGATGAATTGTTTCCATGGAGTGTTGGAAAATTTGGTTAAGTGTGTGAGTGATTGTTGCTGAACTAGAAGGTGTGTCTACAGAGTGTTGTGAAGGCAGTTAGGAACAGAAAAGGATTTGATTAAGCAAGGAAGTGCTATTACCAGATCAACAAAGAACATGTTGTTCTCTAACCATTACAATAGTTAAATCCCTTAACCGGGTAAGCTTTAACAGGCTTGTTGTTGAAATCCTCTAACTAGGTGATCCATTAGCTTGGATTTGAAATCCTCCACTGAGGTTATCTCTAATAGGGTATTACCTTTAATAGGATATTATAGTCAATCCCTTAACTGGGTGGTCCTTAACCGGATTTGTTCTTAACAGGATATTATCGTATAAGCTTCTAACAAGGCTTGGCTCCTAATAGGGGGAACTTCAGAAGAGTTCAGAATACTTGTGGGTATTCATCTCCACCGTGGTTTTTCCCATTTGGGTTTCCATGTGAAAAATCATTGTGTCAAGTGGTGAATGATTTTGTGGATGTGTTTTTTATATGGTTGATATGAATGACTGGTAAATCCACTTAGATATGTTTAGATGACCGGAAATGATATGAAATGTACTAACATTGATATTAGTGTAGACGTATAAATCTGTCCACTTTCCTAAATGAATATTTAATATTTATTTTAACCCCATTTTTCTTATTAATTAAATTCTAAAAAATTAATTTCTTCATTTTCATCTATTTGATTAAATAAATTACTCAATTTATCCAATTAAATTCACCTAAACCTTTTCTAGCCTTTAATTAAATAAACCCCTTTATTTAATTAAATCCCATTTCTCACTTTTTAATTAAATTTACATTTAATTAAATTAATCCTTGCAAATAAATAAATCTAATTTATTTATTAAATCCCCCCACTTGTATTTATGCAAGTTGTATCTATTTTAGTTGAAATAAAATCATTTTATTAAAATCATTTTCCCTCATCCACTTGCATTTTCCTACATCTCCCACTTGTCTCCTAAACCCCTTCTAGATTCTTCTAATAACTTTCAATTTAGTCTAATTCATCTCCTAATTATTGTCACATTCCTAAGCAAAGGGAAGTCACTTCTTAAAGCCTCCAAAGTCTTTTAAATGCATTAAAGGCTTTATGTCTTCAACAAGCTAACCCTCAAAGTCTTCCTAACCATTAATGGTTAACTTAACCTTCTTGCATGGTTAGATACTTTCTCTCTAACTCAACCCTCTTCTAACCCAAGGGTCTCATCAATCATTCATGTCTTTAACCTTGGTTATCCTATTAACCCTTGCACAAGATTTTACCCCTTGGGTAAAATCTTTATCCATTGTATAACCCTAACCTAACATTAACCATTATATCCTAGGGTAACCTTCATGCCTCCTCAAGTATTTAATGCTTCTTACATCTCCTCTCAAGCAACCCTTTGTTGACAATTGTCACCATTTCATTGGTGAGAATTGTAAAAATGGATTGATTAACTTTCAATCCTAGCCCTTGTTAAGATTATCCAATCTTGACCATCCATTTCCCTATTTTCCCTATAAATAGAGTTCTCATTCCTCCATTTTCATAACCATCCAAGCTTTCATTAATCTACACTATAGCCTAAATTACTAAACATTTTAGCCTCTCTTTTTTAAATCATCAAATATATCATGGAATATTTATGTTAGGATAGTATATCATTGCTAGGATAATTTGCTAATATTTTATCATATTGTCATCTTCGTATTAGCTTAATCATCATAGTTTTAACATCATATATATCTCATTATTGGAGTTATCCTTCCTAAGTCACTTTGCTCAATGATCTGAGAGCAACACATTGACTTTAGGGACCCTGTGGAATAGAGAACAATGGACACCCCTTGGGAAGTTGAACTAATTGGATTAGTTCATATACTTGCACCAAGAGTCTCATTGGTGTGTGGGTCTTTTGGATTTAAGTTATTCATTTTTGTCACTGCATTTTTCTACATACATTTATGGTGCCTATCGTGGGGCTCATCACCATAAATAACATCATTTTTTGTGCAGGACAAGGATTACAAGCATGCTGGAATACCCTTTTAGCGCATCAGAAGTATACTTTAGTGCATTTGTGGCAAACAACAATGCATTCATCGCACTATTTGGTGCATAGGATCCTTTTTATATTCTTAGCACATAATAGTCTTTGTTTCTTTCTTGTGCGTAAAGGTGTCAGTGTAGCGCATTCGTAAATCAGAGTAGTGCGTAGGAGTCATCCTTTAGCGATTTTATACCTTTCTGTAGCACATTTGTGCAGAAGTTCAATGCATAACTCTGACAAAGAAGAGGGATAGTTTGTAACGGAGTTAGAAAATTCGGCTTGTGTAAGCCCACCTAAGGTTTTAATTTTTTTCACTAACCTTCTTTTATTGCAAGTTACTAATCATTTCTTTCAAATTGGAGGAATTAGATTTAGGAATTTAATTGTTCTTTTTTCCTAGCTTTTCAAGTTGGTTTAAAAAGAATTCATTTCCCATTGGTTAAAAAGAATCTCATCATTTCTTTGTTGCTTAAAACAAGACCTTACTTTCTGTTTTGCAAAAGGTTAAAAAGAATTACAAACAAACCTTTATTTTTGCAAAGTTAAAAGGGATCTCACTTTCATTTTAGTGCAGGTTAAAAAGAACCTCATCATTTCTTTGGTGTTTAAAACAAAACCTTACTTTCTATTTTGCAAAAGGTTGAAAATAATTACAAATAAACCTTTATTTTTGCAAAGTTAAAAGGAATCTCACTTTCATTTTGGTATAAGATAAAAAGAACCTCATTGATGATTGGTTGCACGATTTTCATTTTGTTGACCAATACACGATTTTATTTTGTTGACCAGGTTTATTTCTCAAAGTTTTGAAACACACATTGTTTTATGAAGAGATAAAAAGAACAATGTGCTTGTTGGAGCAACATCTCCAAATAGATCTTAGTAAATCATTGCCTTGAAAGATAAAAATAATATCGTTTGCCTTGTCTTGAAAGTGAAAGATATATGCTCTCCCCTTAATTGGGTCACCAAAAAGCCAAACCACTCTTATGCTTTTTTTTTACTTCAAGCAATTAAATCCTTTAGAAGGCCTACCCTCCCGAGCTGCCCTTAGGGAGCCATTAATGGTCGGTGAGAGGGGAACGACCTAAGTGGGAAATGAATTTATCGCCAAGTGTTCCAACCCACTATAATCAAATGTGGAGGCTGACAAAAGTCCCCTTCAATAGTTTTGCTCAGTGATTAGTCTTCCTCTAGTATCTTTATGATATGTAAAGTCTTTGTTCTAAAGGTTTGGAAGCCTCCCAAGGGATTTTATCACTGAAGACCAAACAGAAGCCTAATTACGAACCTTAGCATTAGAAACTTTGAACCGAGTCAGTCGCTAAACATTGGCAATATCATAGTACAAGGGTGGGGAAGAATCTGCCCCCAAGATCACTCACCATATATCTCCCAAGATAACTACTCAATTGTGAAGAAATTCACTTTGGGTTAATTTTTGGCAAAAGGCAAAAAAATGGGCACCCTCTAGGGGTGACCAGGTTGTTTGAGCTGATGGTATCGAGACTAGTGGGCTATTATATTTTCAATGAACCTTCAATAAAGAGTCTTCTTGATATGTCTTTTTGTAATCGAAACCAGTAAAAACATTGAGGATTTGAAAACATCCTCAAAAGAACATACACTACTTGTTTAGCTTAGACAAATTGTTATCTCTTATATATGTTGTGTTTTCAAGTCATTTCAGAAAATCATCCATCAAATCACAAGTTTTATTTTTCAACATCACAACAGAAACATCAAACAAATAAATCAAGAGAGTTAGCGTATAGGAACAAAATCCTAGCATGTCTCAAACATTCAATAGCGCATTTACACCAAAACTTAGCGCTTTCATCAATCAACTTAGTGCATGACCAGTATCATATTGGTAAATTTTAGGTAGCGCTTATCAACATCATTATAGCGAATTCAAGCATCAACCTAGCACATTCAAGACATATTATAACATTTTTGTATCAAACATTAGCGTGTAGCAGGGACATATTAGCAGATAACCTATCCAGCAAATTTATTATCAAAAAGTCTGAAATAGTGTGTGGGAAAGGAAGCATAGTGCATAGTGAACATTCTATAGCACTTCAAAAAATTTGGTTAGCGCATCAGATCTCTGTCTTAGCGCATGATCAATATTAGTGAAAAACAAAGATCTAACCAGTCACTTTGGAAAAAATTTATCAACAGTCTCAAATACCCTTTCGGGTCCTTTAGAAAATCCAACAAAAAAAATTCAAAAAATATCATTAGTGAAAAAATTCCCAAATCCAACAATGGATTCTTAAAATGAGTTTTTCAAATCATTAACTAGCTTGAGATCAAACTTTATCAAACAAAATTAAGGAGTATCAGAGAAGTGATCAAAGTTCCACCATCCAACGGATCCTATAAAAAAAATACCTAGTTAGGTCCTCAAGTTGTAAAATCAAGTTTCCATATCGGGAGACTTTATCCATATCATTTGACACACTTTGTCGTGGAGGTGAATTAAAATAAACCTCTACTTGATCAGATAAACTTGAGTATTCAAATGAAGTATCCCAATTCAACATCAATATCAACCCTTGATCATTTGTGTTTGACCACTCCTCATATTTTGAGAAGAACAAGTTTTCATCAAAAGTCTAAGTTGAAGAAGAGACAACCTAGTTATAAGTCACTTATCAAAAGGAATAAATTTCTCTATATCAATCGTCAACTCTTTGCATCACATTGTGCATTCTTCCGTCATATGTGGTTGTATATCGAAGGAAAAAAAAATGAATTTGACAAAGAGACTTTGAGAAGTAGGGCTTACATTCAGAAAGCGACATTCAACCAACACCTAAATAGTGAAGGATCAACCCCGCTTTGTTCCCAAAGTTTCTTATCACTTATAACAAAGCTCAGCCTAAGCCACCAACTCCACCAATAACCCCCATAGAAGAAGAAGAATTCATCACGATAGAGATATATTAATGCCCACTATCACTCAAACTTAGAGAAACAAAAAGAAGGAATCACAACCAAAATCGAGTATGGTTTGTAGATTGTCCAATCCTTTTGATGAGTATGCAAACATGGGAGAAATAGAGAACACTGAAGAACTTCTCTAAGAATGTCAAGAAAATGCAGCTTTCCAAAAACTTGTAGAAAGACTTATAGAAGCAAACAAGAAAAAATATCTACTCATGCTAACTAGCAAAGGAGTCAACATTCCTGAGGATTTCGATACAGAGAACTTAAAGAATATAGATGAGAGAATTTCAAGAACAAGGTCAAGAAACTATGCCTATCAAGAACAACAAAGAGAAGAAGAGACAAATGATCCAGAAAACATACACAACCAAGATCACACCCATGAACAAAACAACACCCACTAACAAGACCATGCAAGCAATCAGGAAAATCTTAATGAATGAGGGGAAGTTCCCCATCGAAGAACCAATGCATCCATGGCTTCTCTTGCACAACAACTCCAAACACTGCAAAGACAAATGCAGGACATGCAACAGGGAACTACAGTACGGTACTCCTTGGACAAAACATGTCCTTATCCTTTTGATAGGAGATTGAACATGGTACATTTTCCCCCAAATTCATATATACCAAAGTACGACAAATACAATGGTAAAAGTGATCTCTGTGATCACGTTCGGGAATTTTGTACCATGACCTTAGAATTTGCTCACGATGACACTTACTTAATGAGATTGTTCCCAAAATGTTTGGGAGGGAAAACAATGGAGTGGTTGTCTAAACTTACCTCCCATCAGATCATTTAATGAGTTGGTAAACAAATTCATAATGCAATACTCTTATAACATTCAACACGCAATCACCATGCTAGATGTGTGTAACAAAAAAAAAAAGAGCAATGAAACATTCATGGTGTTTCTACAATGAAGGAGGCACATGGTTTCAAGATATCCCCAAGATGTGCCTGAAAAAGAAAAGATGGAAATATTCATCAACAATCTGAATAGTGAGATGAGTTATCAACTCAAACTCCAATGCATACCATCTTTTTCAAAATTGATAGAAAATGGTATCCAAGTAGAGGAAGTTTGCATCAAGAAAGGAACATTGAAGTTCTTTACAAAAGGTGTTAATTCATCAAACACTAACACCTTTAACAATCAAAATAATAACACTTTAGACAAATCCATATTTTGGAGAAGCAACAGAAACATTGTTAATGATGGGGTAGTTGATGTGAACAATGTGAATTCTAAACAACCAGTGTTGACTTTATCAGGCAACCCACCATCCAATAATGATAAAAAAAGTGTTAATCAAGGCACTAACACTAATCAGCAAAATACCACTAAAGGAGCTTCAACATCAAACCCCAACAAAATTCATCAAGGCAACAACACTAACCAAGGCAATAACACTAACCAAGGAAACAACACAAACTAGAGAGGCAACACCAATACTTTCCCATATCAATGCATATACATGCCATTAGGACAAACCTTAGAATCAATTTTTTGTGAACTCTTGGCGAATAAGATTATCACATTGCCAGCCACAAGCAACTTTGAACCCCAAGTCAAACCACCTTGGTGGAATGACTCACATTATTGTGATTTTCATCCAAACTAAGGGCATAACACAAATGATTGCATGAGGCTAAAAAACATAGTTCAGGACATGATAGATAGAGGCGATTTAATAGTTGACAGTCACAAAATGAATGGTGACCATGAAGCCTTCAAAAATCCTCTTCCAAATTATGATAAGGGAGGAGCATCAACATAGAACAATACCAAAGGAGCTCGTATTAATAACCTATATGAGAACACCATCAATCACATATCGACATATGAAAATCAAGTAAATGTCATAAAAATCAAGGACAAACAAGAACATGCATCGACAAATGTGATAACCAGAGTGCAAAAATATGTCTTGAAAGGGAACACATCAACATCAACAACTCTCCTGAAGACTCAATATAACCTGGTTGACCAACTACGGAGAACTCCCGCTCCGATATCTATACTTGAGTTACTCAAACTCTCGCCAAAACACAAGGATATCTTGGAACAAGCACTTATTGAAACAAACATTCCAAATGATCTGGATATTGATCGATTCAAATCCATGGTGGCCCATGTGATGGGGCCACATAACATATCTTTCTCTGAACATGATGATGTCTCCTTGAATCATCCGCATAACACCCCACTCCATATCAAAGTCTTAGTCTATAAACATCAAGTAAAAAGAGTGTTAATAAATGGAGGAGCTGGTCTCAATATCTGTACTTTAAAGCTTATCCATGCATTCGGCTTCTTTGAGGATTCTATTGATCCAAAAATGAAAATCACCATCAAAGCCTATGATCATGAAGAGAGATCGTCCAAAGGAATTGTAATACTACCCATACAGGTAGGTCCTGCACAAAAAGACACCATGTGCCAAGTCTTGGACATAGACTTGACATACAGTATACTATTGTGTCATCCATGGATCCATGAAATGCAAGTAGTCCCTTCTGCATACCATCAATGTATCAAGTTCCCTTACAACAGACATGAAATTTCAATATCTGTAGATAATAACCCTTTTCAGTATTGCAATGCTATGGGGGTAGCTCAAGTTAGCTTGGCTCCACACAATAGGGAGGCCCAAGCTTCCTCAGCATCCAATCATCATCAAGAACTCAAGTCTCTATCCATAGACTTTAAGCAAAAGATGAAAATCAAAGAACAAGGCATGGGGGAGTACTCTTTTGAACCCTTATGTCTATCTAAATTACCAACATCACCAAAATGTTATGGACAACCTTCCACATCATGACATCAGGCAACACAACCCATCACCGATTTTGATGGTAAATTTATCCAACTACGCACACTGGCCGATGAATCAGAAGAGAAAGACATCCTTAGTTGGCTATACAAGGATGAAGAAGAAGTCAAAGTGGCTACCATAGAAGTGGTCATACCAACAAAACAGTATGGAAATGGGTTCTGAATCATGCAATGAATGGGATACAACGATAAAAGACATATTGGCAAGCATCAAGAAGGCATCATAGAACCCCTACAACCTCCTTCACAATTTGCAAGAGACAAGATAGGACTTGGGTATGGACAACATGTGTCGCCTATGCAGAAGAAAAATAACTATCAAAAACCTCAATGGAAAGCAAAGAAAAAATATAATGAAGACTCATGGCAAGAAGCACTACACCAAGCAACAAAAATGACAAGGAAAGAACAAAAGCATCAAGAAAATGAGAAACAACAAGAAAAGTTGGCCATTCAAAGGAAGGAAGCTTCTTATAAGAAAGTGCATAATGTGCAAGAACCTGATCAAACCAGGGTGAAACCACCACCTGAAGAAATTTCTAGTCACCGAAGGGAAACAATGTACGAACAAATGAAAAGAGTACAAGAAAGAACCAACCCTGAAGCAAAACAAGCTACTAAACCGGTGTCAATCATCACTGATCTTTTCTCACCATACAACATGCCTGTCGGATACAATGAGGTAACCTGGGATAGTGATTTTGAAGTTGATTCCAATGAATATGAGTGGGATAGTTGTTCTAATATTACTAAAGATATTGAGGTGGATACTGTTGGCATTTTTTATGTTTATGTTGTGATTGTCATTGATGGACGCACACTTGCATTGAGATCCACTTTATATGTATGAGCTAGAGCTCAACTGGTATATGTTCCAACCGGTATGTTGTATTCTAGTCTTTAGACTATTGATGATTTTGCAGAATCTGCTTCTCGATCTGAAGCAGCATGTCGACCCCAAGCGGTTCATAGATCTCAAGTGGTACGAGGGAGCTAAGCGACACAACACATTCTTACCAGTCTTCATTTGTTAAACCGGCAACCGATATTTTGTATGAACCAGTAATAATTTGTGATGAGTTACCAATCCACCGATTGTCTGACGATGCCAACACACTGACAGTGCTTCTTGTGTCGTGTTACTGAGTATGTCTAGATTCATTGAACCTAGCAAATTGTAATGTAATCCTATTGGACCGACATGAAATCAGATTCCTTTAAAAGGACATCATGTCTAGGGTTTTAGGTTGTTGTTGAAAGGGTTTATGCTATGCTAGGGTTTAAGGTGGTTGATGAGTTATTGAAAGAGTGATCTTATCTAAGAAAATCAAGTTGTAACTGAGTGAGAGACAAAGAAGATTGAAGTAATGCTGGAATGCATTAACTGGGAGCAATACTGGATCTAACCAAGCAGTTTGTGATATTAGATAGATCAAACACTTGTTGATTACTCACATCTTTGACAAGTTTGTAGCCCTTAACTGGGTAGGCCCAAAAGCCTTTTGTAAAATCCTATAACAAGGTGGTTCACCTCTGTGAATCTAAAATCCTCTAGCAAGGTAGTCTTTAATTAGACTTATATCCTAACAGAGATTGAGATTCCTAATAGGATCTGTTCTAGTGAAGACCATTATAAGACCTTAATCGGTCTAGTTTCTATTTTGCAGATAGTGACTTGTGAGTTCCATCTCACCATGGTTTTTTTCCCATTTGGGTTTCCACATCAAATATCTTGTGTTATGGTTGTATTTCTTTTGTGTGTGAATGCTTTATTTGCATTTTGGTTTGCATGTGTGATAACTGGTCTGTCTGTTAAACTGTTTTACCGGTTTATCTTTAGACTGTTTAAGTGTTTAAGTACTAAGACTTTTGGCATACTAATTCACCCCCCCCTCTTAGTATTCATCAATTGGTATCAGATCCTACCTTTCTATAAGTTTAACCACTTGGAAAGAGATATGGGGGAATACACCTTGAGGGAACTTACTCAACGGCTCACTCAGTCTGAGAAAGCCTATGATGATCTTATGGTCAAATACAAGGCATCTCAAGCAAAAAAGAGAGACCATGCAGAGAAGTTGATGGAGCTATCTGAAAATAGTTCTGAAGATGAAGCAAATATGGAAGCCATGATTGCAGAAGTAAATAAGATAAATGATTCAAACTCCAATTTGAGAAAGGAGTTAGAAGGATTGACTATCCAGTTTAGTCAAGAGCTTGAGAACCGGAGGAAAGCTGAAGATCTAGTAAAGGATAGAGATCATGAGATCTCCAAGTTGAAACAAGAGATTAGTGCACTAACTGCTCGCCTTCATGATAACAGAATGGAGAAAGAAGGAGTACAAGATGAACTGAACATAGCCATCTCTGAAAATGCAAGCCTAGTGGAGAAAAATATTGCTATTTCCAAAGAACTCTCTGAGTCAAAGGAAATACTTGCGAAGTTTAGCAAAAGTACTATCAAGCTAGAGCAAAAGCTTGATTCATCTAGACCGGGAAAGAATACCAATGGACTTGGTTTCTCTGGACATGAGGAAGGAGAATCCTCAGGAACAAATGCTGAAGCATCAAAGAAGCAACCCGAACTCAAAGGAAAAGGTAAGCAAAAATTCAAACCTATTTGCTTTAACTGTCTTAAAGAAGGACACACTACCAATGTATGTAGGAGCAAAGCCTACAATAATTTTCCTTACTTTATCAACAATGTACCTAGATCCAATAAGTTCAATGGTCATTGTTATGCATGCAACAAGTTTGGGCATAGAGCATTTGAATGCAGGTCTATGATGAACGAAACTGGAAGATATCCTCAGAGGACCCAAGGAGCTGGTCCTGAACCTTTTGTAAACCAGAACTACAACCGATTTGATGTCTTCAATCATGAGTCAAGAAGTGGTGGCCATCAAGCAGCAACTGGATAGAGAGAAAACTGTTGGATTTGTCATGGACATGGTCACACTGCTGCAACATGCAGAAGGAAGAATGGAAACATGAACAATGGACCTTGGAAAGCACCTGGATTGGTTTGCTACCACTACAACAAACCAGGTCACATTGCAAGATTTTGCAGAAGTAGAAAGAGTATATTTGATAATATACTGGTCACTCAGGAAGGAGAAATTGATGTTGAAACAGTTCAAGTAGACATGAACAAAACCTGGAGGAAGAAACCAACAATGTTGGAAGAGGAACCAGTTTCTACACCTAGTGTGGAAATATCAGAACCGACAAACTAAGCTCCAAAAAGGCTTAGGGGGAGAAAATGGCGCAATGTTTTCAAACCCTTGGTTTACACCAGTAAAAGACCTTAACTGGTATGTGATACCTGTCGCTTGGCAGAACACCGAAAATGGTAAAGAGGCAAATTAGGGTTTACGCCCTAATAGAGGAGCATTAGTGGCGGTAGGTGAGAGACATGTATAAAAGCATATTTCAAATCATTTCTCACTATCTATTTTAGAGCGAAGAAATTTTTTTGAAAGTGCAGAGCGAAGAAAAGGCGAGTCAAGATAAGATCTCAAGAAATTGACTAATCACGAAGGAGATTCAAATTAAAATTGAAAATGGTCAAGAGGAGAACACAAAGTGGTGATTCAGCAACCGACGAAGTGTGGAGTGAAGGAGAATCAGGAAGCCCTAAATTTGCATTTTAAAGGTATTTTTCGTGTTCTTAAAATACTCTACAATGGCTTCCACATCTCATACCAGTTCTAGTACATCCATTGAGTCGGAAAGTTTCATTCAAAGGAAGTCAAAGTATAATGCCTTATCACAAGTTCTGGCTAGAGTAATAGTAGAAGAGGGGATTTCTGACTATATTGATTGGAAAATTGAAGACCTAGGGTCTTTAGCTATTCACACCCAGTTAGGTTTATTTTGTGGCAAGGATAAGAAAATTAAACCAGAATACAGTATCTTAGAGAAGAAGAAACTCCACAATGTTGTATACTTTCTAGAAGACTTTATGGAGGATCATATTAGAATCATTTTGAGCAGTGTCCAGGGTGACAAGATGTACCTAGAGAGGATGCATGATATCACGCCATAGGTGATTCATGCAGTCATCGGTTTCTGCAACACAGGGGAAGTGCCAACCCTAAGAATGGTAAGCAAAACGGAAATGGTCAAGCTCACCAGTTCAACAAGTGACTCACGAGGTATGACAGTTAATCCTATCAAGGATGATCTAGTGAAGTACGCCTACATGGTGATAGGCTACAAAACATTTTCAGCCAATAGGATTAATTCTATATCTACTGCAGCGATAAACGCTGCTTACCAGATGATTAAAGAGGATGCATCTTTTGACCTGTGCACCAGTATGTAGAGGCAACTCCTGTCTAATATGAAGTTGATTAAACAAGATAATGCACTGAGATTCAAGTTCAGACAACTATTGGTTGGGTTGTTCTTCTATTTCCAAGGCTACTTTCCTAGAGTAGGAGATGTCCAGTGGTCTCCTGACCAACTGGTAACCAAGTAGATCAAAGAAAGAATTCAAGCTATCAGAACCGGTTACCTTAATGTGCTGAACAAATATTTTGATGATTTCAGACGGAAGATGAGCCAAAGGATGAGGATCTCAGGTGATATTGTTAAGAAATATGAAGATGACATCTGTTTCACCATCTGGGTGGATAAATGCTTAATGGAGGTTGTTGAGCCTAGAATGGAAGAAGTGGAGCCAATGGGCTATGAGGTGATGTATGATATGCTAGAAGGGTATGCCTCAACCCTTATTGCCTCACCTCTTGATCCCAAGGCAAAGAGGACAGGAACCTATCTGGAGAGGATTGCATCGGCCGAGGAACCCTCTGTTAAGAAAGGAAAAGAACCGGCAATAAAGAAAGCAAAGGCAGTGCCTACAGCATCAGCACCGACTACTACTGCAACTCCAAGAGTGACCAAGCGGTCACCTGCAAAGAAGAAATCGGAAGTGGCACCGACAAAAGTATTTGAAAGAAAAAGGAAGACTAAGTCAAATGAACCAGACTCTGAAGAGACTGAGTCTAAGGAAATGCCAAAGAAGGCCAGACAGACAAAGAAGATGAAGAAGAATGAACCGGCAGCGTCTACACCGATAAATATTGATATCTCCTCATATAAACCTTTAACACATTATCAAAGGACAATAAAGAATATTAGGAGAAAATTACTGCATGATTTAGTAGATTATTATGATGATTTTAATAGTGAGGAGAAAGATGAAGTACTACAGGAGATTATTATTTATTTGTGTAAAAATGGCAGGTCACCATCAGAGATTAAATCTTAGACACTGGATTCATTATATAAGGCATTAGATAATAAATGGCGCATTGCCATAGAAAAAGAATAGGAGATTCAGGAGAAA
Organism: Cryptomeria japonica; assembly: GCF_030272615.1. NCBI lineage: Eukaryota > Viridiplantae > Streptophyta > Pinopsida > Cupressales > Cupressaceae > Cryptomeria > Cryptomeria japonica. Next base: position 73,767,792 of record NC_081408.1, on the reverse strand, counting down.
TTCTTTGCACAGTACTTTCCTGACCTATCAAACTCAGAATTGTTTGATGCTTTGGACCAAAATAAAGGACTCTTCTTCACAAGGAGAAGAAGACTCTGGCTGTTAGAGGGAAGAATTGATGATGTTGAAATAGACACTCATCAGCATATGAATCATGTTATTCAAGATCACAAAGCACGTATAGCCAACCTGCAAGCGGAAAAAGAACCGGTCATATCCAAACCGGATGAAGTTTTTGATGAAGAAAGAAACCCAGTTGAAGAACCAATTGACACTATTGATGTCGATGCCTTGGACATAGAACATGTCACTCAGGACATACCTTCTGAGGAAACAGAATAGGTGCAACAAGCCGAACAGGGTAGTGAGCGAGCCGAGGACAGATAGGAAGTGGCTAAGGAACAGGAAGAGAAAAAGAAGAGGGATGAAGAGGAAGAGAAGAGAAAAGAGGAAGAGGAGAAAAGAAAAGATGAAGAGAAAAAGAAGCAAGAAGATGAGAGGAAAAAGAAAGAAGAAGAGGATAAGGAAGAAAAGAAGAAGGAAGAAGAAAAGAAGAAGGAAGAGGAAAAGAAGAAGAAGGAAGAGGAGGATAAAGAAAAGGAAAAGCAGAAGGAAGAAGAAAAGAAGAAGAAGGAAGAGGAAGAGAAATAAGAGGAGAAGAGGAAGGTAGCAGAGAGGAAAAAGAAAGAAGAGGAAGACAAGGAACAAGAAAAGAAGAAGGAAGTAGAGAAAAAGAAGAAGGAAGAAGTGGACAAGGCAGCGGAAGCGGTGAAGAGAACACAGATGGAGACTCTGAAGGCAACCGGGAGTCAAGCCAAACCAGCTGATATCTCTAGTCCTATCGATCTCCAGTCTACAAGTGAATCGGAGCTAATGCAGAACATCAAGGTTTCTCAAGAGTGTCTTGAAATCATTTGAAGGAAAAAGGAGCAAGATATAATTCAAGTGACTATAGACACCCTTACCGATTTGATCCTCGATGCCAATCTTCCCAACACTGAATCATCACTAGCATAGCTTAAGCTACTATGTACTGTAGTGGATGATCAAGTGCAGAGTCTAGAAAAAGCAGCTGAGGCAAATGTCAAGAAAGAGCATCAAAAGGCTCTTAACATTGCTTTGGTGAAAAAGTTGAATGAACTCCGGTCTGAACTTCTGAAAGACCAAAAGGATATAAGGGATGCTTTGGATGAGGGAAACCTGCTACTAAGAAAAATCTATCAACCCCATCTATTCTGCGATGATGTGCTAGCCTAGAAGCAAAAGCTTCAAACGGACTTTCAGTCTTACTTAAGAACATTTAAGACACCTTATGATTCCTTTGCAACTTATGGGCAAACCGTTCACCAGTTTCAGATCCAGTCAGCCAAATTGGAACAAGAGATTAGTACACGGTCTAGAGATTTGCAGGAGCTACAACTAGTTTTACTTCCATGTTTGCAAATTCTTCAGAAGTGTTATCTAAATCTGGATGCCTTGACAATTACGCAGGAGATGAGCACAGTTGATGCCATGGATGAACAGGTATCCCAGATGCAAACAGAGAAAGAAGTGGCCACCTCCCTACTTGAGTCCTGGTCTCTATCCATGAAACAATTTTTGCAGGACTATAAATCAGTTTTTGACAAGTATTATTCCTTGTTGTCATAAACTCTTATTATTTTAATATCAAATGGAAATAAGGTTGTTCAGCGGTACTTTGTCACTATTGGAAAAGGGGGAGAAGTACTCTATCTATTTTGGAGAAGAATAGGGAGAAGTATCTGGCTTTAAAATTTTGATATATGCTTTATGCCCTAACATCTCAATGTTTATGCTCTGTATGCAAAATTTCTATACATTGTATTGATTAAGGGATAGTGTATGCGCTTAGGGGGAGCAATTTTTTTAATGGCATGTTTTTGTTGTAAAACACTTACATGTCAAAATTTTATTTTCCTAAGTGTTTCCATCAATACCAAAGGGGGAGATTGTTGGCATTTTTTATGTTTATGTTGTGATTGTCATTGATGGACACACACTTGCATTGAGATCCACTTTATATGTATGAGCTAGAGCTCAACCGGTATCTGTTCCAATCGGTATGTTGTATTCTAGTCTTTAGACTATTGATGATTTTGCAGAATGTATTTCCCGGTCAGAAGCGGCATGTCGACCCCAAGTGGTTCATAGATCTTAAGCAGTATGAGGGAGCTAAGTGGCACAACACATTCTTACCAGTCTTCATTTGTCAAACCGACAACTGGTATTTTGTATGAACCGGTAATAATCTGTGATGAGTTACTGACCGGCATTTTTGTGATGAGTTACCAATCCACCGATTGTTTGATGATGTCGACACACTGACGGTGCTTCTTTTTTCATGTTACTAAGTATGTCTAGATTCATTGAACCTAGGAAATTGTAATGTAATCCTATTGGACTGACATGAAATCAGATTCCTTTAAAAGGAAATCATGTCTAGGGTTTTAGGTTGTTGCTGAAAGGGTTTATGTTGTGCTAGGGTTTAAGGTGGTTGATGAGTTATTGAAAGAGCAATCTTATCTGAGAAGATCAAGTTTAAACTAAGTGAGAGACAAAGAAGATTAAAGTAATGTTGGAAGGCATTAACTATGAGCAATATTCGATCTAACCAAGCAGTTTGTGCTATTAGATAGATCAAACACTTGTTGATTACTCACATCTTTCACAAGTCTGTAGCCCTTAACCGGGTAGGCCCAAAAGCCTTTTGTAAAATCCTCTAACAAGGTGGTTCACCTCTGTGAATCTAAAATCCTCTAGCAAGGTAGTCTTTAATTGGACTTAACTCCTAACAGAGATTGAGATTCCTAATAGGATCTATTCTAGTGAAGAACATTGTAAGACCTTAATCGGTCTGACCTTAACTGTTCTGGTTTCTATTCTGCAGATAGTGACTTGTGAGTTCCATCTCATCGTGGTTTTTTTCCCTTTTGGGTTTCCACGTCAAATATCTTGTGTTATGGTTGTATTTCTTTTGTGGGTGAATGCTTTATTTGCATTTTGGTTTGCATGTGTGATAACTGGTCTATCTGTTAAACTGTTTTACCGGTTTATCTTCAGACTGTTTAAGTGTTTAAGTATTGAGACTTTTGGCATACTAATTCACCACCCCTCTTAGTATTCATCAGATACCATCCATGCATACACACCCATTTCTTAGGGGGGATGAGACTTAGAATCTCAACCGCTTGAATTCAAACCACGACATATCTACTAGGCTAGTGAGAACGAGCATCGACAATACAAACAAGGAAACATCGAATATAATACCATCGAAGAACTCCAAAATATCATAGACCTCACCAGTATCCCAAACAACTATAATGATAACTCCATCATGACACTTACAACGACTGATCTTAACCCACCAAAGGACTCCTTACTGCTCATATATCTCGATCTCATAGATTGGAAAGAACCTAAACATCACGATATACAAATATTCCCAAACAATGAATCCATTATCCAATACCTGTGTTCAGTTAACCTAGAAATGTGCTCTACCAATGAACAAAATAACGATATCTACAATCAAGGCAGTGCCAAGTCTCTCAATCGCAAAAATAAAATAAACAAAGGATCTAATGGTAAAAACCAGTCAAGATAAAGGACGTATCTAAAGGTGAAAACCTTTTTGAGACACCTAAAGATGAGAGACTTGACACTCTTCCTAAACATTATCAAGAAAGGTCACCAATATTGATTGAGCCAACTCAATCAATAAACATCGGTACTGAACCAGCATTCAAAACCAAACATATGGCAGAATCACTCACAAAAGAAGAACAACTAGATTTTATCAAATTCTTTAAGGAAAAAAAAATCAATTTCTCTTGGTCTTATGTTGACATGCCCAGAATAGATCCGAATTTAATCATGCATCACTTATGGATCGCACCAGGAGCTAAGCCAGTCAAGCAGTTATTCAGAAAGATGAATCCACTGTTAGGATTAATGATAGTCCCAAAGATACTGAGAGGGGGGGTGAATCAATATCTAACCGGTTAACAAAATATTTAACCTTATTAAGTATTTTGCATTCCAAAACAGTGTATCGGTAAATAAGAATTAATGCAATAAATAGGAATAGTAAAGACAACATAGAAAACACACCATAACACAAGATGTTTAATGAGGAAACCCGGTGTGGTAAAAACCTCAATGGGATTTGTGACCCACAATATTCACTCACTAGCCAATGAATGGATATTACTTACAATGAGGGGCCTGCACATGCAGGAAGGCCAACTGCCTAGAGCTCACTGCTCAATCTACAAAATGGAAGTCTCACTGACTTACAAATGGATTATGAAAATCCAATATAATATACTGTTACAATTTAGCATCTACTATGCCAGGTTCAGTACTGTTTTAAGCTCATACTATAACCATAAACCTTATACAAAATCTGCCTTAATATTCGCTCATCACTTCTACCATATCTATCATATTTCTATCCATCTATATAAAATGATTTACAAGATATCATACATATATGAGTCTTATTGCAATATGCCATGTCGGCTTTACAAAAATATATTTATAATTAAATACAATACACAAAACTTTATTCATGTCGGTTGGGGTGTCAGTATACATTGTTGTCACTGCCGGTAAAGTGTCTGTCAGTGTCGATGCCTGAAGGTATCCATAAGGTTTCCGGTAGGTTTCCATCAATGACAACATAATCATTTCTCACTAGAGTGTAGAATGCCAACAATCTCCCCCTTTGGCATTGATGGCAACACTCATGAGAAAAATTCAAAAATCTGTTTCCAAAAAGTTACCAAAAAATGTGTGCTCCCCTTGAGCTAATGATCTCTTCTGAATAGCCATTTTTCTCTGTCTACTACTCCCCCTTTTACATCAATGACAAAGGTTGTCAAAAATTATCAAATGAGTGCAAAATTTCACGTTGAGGTTTGTAATCGGTTGGTTACAATCTGAAATAGGTCAGCCAAAACCAAGTTTAAACTTTATATGAATCTGTTGTTGTCCTTCATGGTTGGCTCAGTTTATTGGATTGTACTAGTGAGATGATGCATATACTCCTCTGATGAATTTTGACCTTGAATTAATGCCTCAGAGATCTCTTTCCTCAAAGAGATATGGTTGTCTAATTTAGGACTGAGTTTGTGCTTAAGCTCTCTGGCATTTGCCTTGATCCTTTCTTTCTCTTTCTCTAATTTCTCCATCTTTTCCTCAAATCCTTCTATCTCTTGCTCAATAACTAATATAGGTTTAGATGAACCAATGATATTATTAGCTATATCATCTATCTCCTTTTGTACTATGCTTATTTTCTTTTCAATATCCTGTGTTAACAAATGTGGCTTGCATGTGTCCCTGTACAGTTCCTTGTATTCCAAAGTTGTTTTATTCAGTGCTGATAAAAGTGTGTTAATGTGTTCCATCTTCTTTATTGTTTCCTCAAAGAATTTTTCTTTTTCCTTTTCCATTTTCTCTTTGAATGTTTCCTCATTTATTTGATCAACTATTAACATATCTCCAAAAATGAATTTAGACAATGTGTCTAACTGTCCTAAAGAATCCTTTACTTGATCTAAATTGCATTTTGGTGCAATCATCTTAAGAATAGGAATAGTGTCATCAATTGCCTTATATGCCAATGCATTACAATCTGTTATCTTCCTTTTTGAGTCCAGAAGTACTTCAGTCACATTTGTAGGTCTGATTTCACTCAGTGAAGTACCAGATGTCTGACCAACTGCCTTTACTATCTCAGTGCTTGCAGTACTAGCAGCCAATTTGCTTGAATCAACCTCCGGTGGATCAGTCTGAGTTTGCAATTTAACTAGCAATGGTTTGGGCTTCTTAGTGATTACCAGTTTTGCTATCTCAACATGTACCTGTGTATCTACCGGTTTCTCTGATGGTTTTTCTGCATTATCTACTACTGATATCTCAGTGTTATCCACTGCTGGTATCTCTGTCTCTGTCAATCTTACTATGCCAGCATCTACATTACCAGTATTTGTTCCACTATCCAAAGGTTTCTCTGTATGTACTATTTTCTATGTTTTCTATGCTTGTATTCCAACCTCAATGTTTTTTGTCGGTTGCTCAATTTTTTCAGTGTTAGCAGTATTATTTTTCACTTCATTGCTATCCTTGTCCACTACTATGTTCACTTCCTGCGTATCAATATTCATTGTGAATAAAATTTTTGACTCAGGGTTAGTGTCCTCACGTGTTGTGTCTACATCTTCAGTAGCCGATGTAACCTTAGTATTTTCTGATGTAGTAACCAAAGGTGGTGGTAGGTTGTCAGTTAATTTTATGTTTGGTAATCCACCAACTTTACCTTTTCCTTTGTCTTTGTCCTTTTGATAAACCTTGAAAGTTTTCTTAGGTCTATTCAGCTCTTCCTATTTTTCCTTCTCTACAAAAAACATATCCCATTTGTTTGTTGTTTCCTCTGTAATTTCATTAACTCTACCAGCCATTAGGCTCACATGCCAGTGTCCACTTGCAAAAACTAGTCTGTTAGATTCACTAATAAGTTCATCAATTTCCTCTACAATGTTAACCGGATGTACCCCTAGAAGTTTTTCAATTTTGAGTTTCTTATCTAGCTCCATAATTGCAATCCTCTTAGCATCTAACCTTCTATAAAATTCATTAGGCAAATCATCTAAAACTTCTATTAACACTTTCTTTTAAATGTCAAGATGTAGAATTATGCTATTCTCAATACTTTCCTTTTCTGCATTAGTGAATGTATTATACAGTTTGCTAACATTTGATAGATTGTCGTCATCAGTGATTTCACTCAGTAAGTTATCCAGAGGTGGTATAACTTTTTTTTGTTTCTTCTTTGGTGTTAACTTCTTTGCTGGTGGTCTCACTCCGTGTTGCTTCTACCTTGTTTTTCTTGTTTTCTAGGGTGGAGGAGAGGGTATCGGTGAAGGTTTTCTCTTCGTATCAACTCTTTTAAATTCAGCAGGTATCTCACTATCAGATGATGTACCTACCAGTGAGATATGTGCCTCTGGTTGTAATCCTTCTAGTTCACTTTCCTTTATTCCATTTATGTTCATGATGTTTTCTTTTATTTCCTTTACTTGCTTTGATGCACTTCTTATGTACTTTTCTCTTCTCTTTCTTTGTTTCAATGTCTGTACACCACTTTCTATTGATTCTGCAGAGCCAAAAACCTTTTCTTCTGGTTCTCTAGGTGCTTCTAATAGGGCTTTAGCATAAGTTTCAATGATATTTACATCTTCCTCATACCCCATTTAGGTTACCCATACAATTCTAGGAAGAACTGCCTCCATCCAAATTTCATCCTTTTTATTACAAAACATATGTCCTTGTTGTACTTATCCACTACACTCTGTGGTAGTCTCTCCCTTGTTTTCATTTTTGCTTTGAAGGTTTTGAAGTACTCTATTATATTGTTTTCCTTGTGAGTTCCCATACCGGTCAAGATTTCTAGCAATTGTTTGCCTACCGATATATCATATCCAAAATCTTTATTTCCAATACCGGGAACTTCTTTTGTGAAATATAGCATAAGACATACCAAAAGATTGCCAAAACAAAATGTTCCTTTCTTATCTCCTTTTATCTTTTTTAGGTTGCCTATTAATTCATCCTTTAGCCACTCACATACATCTATTTTTGCATCATTACTAACCATATCATAAGCACTTTTAATACAAAGACTAGATACTGAGTTAAGTCGGTTTGCATGTGTGGTCTTATAACCTAGGATCATGCTTACAAATCTGACATTTTTATCTTTCACATCATTTACTCTCAGAGATCTGCTATCATATGTTGCTCCTATTAATGTCATGACAGTGTTATTAGGAACCTTCTTAGTCTTATCTGGCCTGCTACCAATGGAGGGTAAACCTGTCACTGCCCTAATTGCTTCTTTAGTGATTTTACAAACTGAATCTAGCCAAAGAAATTCTCCATGAACTCTGCTAAGGACAATTCTTACTACCTCCTTAGGAAATTCAGGGATGTCCAAGATTTCCACAAAACTTAAAGTTTCAATTACCTTGTGCTCAGGTTTTACATTTCCATTTTCATCATAGATAATAGTTTTAAACATTTTCAATATTTCCTCAGAACCCAATTCCTCAACATTGCAATGAATATAGATTCTAGGGTCTTCATCATAAGAAACACCTTTTGGAATTCTAAAAAAACTACCTATGGAATCATCTTGTTTCACTGTCTCGGGAATGATCTTAAAAACGGGCCTAGGGCATTTCACAACTTCCACAACAGTAGGGTTTGCGATAAATTCCAGAGCAGAGGAGCAAGCCATTGAAAAATACCTTAAGCTTCCTGATAATGGTTGAGTGCTTGAGAGAAATCACTTCACTTTTTTGCCTTGGACGCCTTCGCTCGGATTTTGTGCTCTCTAAAAGTTTGAATGGTCGATGAATTGAAAAAGAGGGATAAGTGATCATTTATAATGTCTTTTCTTCCAACAACTGCATTAAATGTTCGTCGGTTAAGTGAAACTTAACACATCTATCGGTAGAGAAGAAATTCATCTTCACACCATCAACCGAGGCTAATTTGCATGATATTCAACTTGCTACAATACCCCCAAAGGGTTATTTCTGAGTTGGATGAAGAATCTCTTGCCGGTGGAGTAATACTATGTTCTACCGATGAAGGAATAGTCTCATCAATATTCTGATTTGTCTTTCTAACCCATTGTCTTGAAAATTCTTGCTTTACCTCATCAACCTTCTCTTTGCCTTTCAAATTGTGTCCTTTATTGTTTGCCAGTGAAGTCTTGCTTCTACAAAATTTTGCAATATGTCCAATCTTGTTACAAGCATAACAAGTCACATTATTCTTCTGAATATCCTTTCCATATCCTATGCCGGTTTGTGTTCTGCATTGATTAGATAAGTACCCAAATCTTCCACAAACATAGCATCTTACATTCATTCCGCAGTTTTCAGAATTGTGACCAATTTTGTTGCATTTGGAACATTAACCCATGGGTGCATCAATGCTCTGATTGTTTCTAGATCTACATTGATTTTCTCTATGACCATACTTGTTACAATTAAAGCATTTCCCATTAAATTTGTAAGCATTAGTTTTTCTTACCAGTTTACTGTGATCATGATTGTTTGTAGTACTGGAACTTTCTCCAACTTCAAATCCAAGTCCATTAGTATCTCCATTAGGTTTCTGACTTTTTAGCATATCATCAAGTTCTTGTGAACTTTTCTTTAATTTCTCTTTATATTGATTTGCAGTAGCCAACTCATTTTCCAGAATTCCCTTTTGTCTCATAAGTTCAGTTTTATCATGTTCCATGTGAATCAAATCTATCTTCAACATATCATTTTCATGACTGAGTCTTAGATTTTCATTTCCAACAGCATTGAGTCTCCTAGTCAAGTCATCTTCATTCTTCTTTCTGTCTTCAATGTCTTTACAAAATCTCATAGTCATGTCTTGCATTTCATTCCTCATAGTCATGTTTTCTTGCCTCATCTTGTTTACAAGATCATTAATAGTTTCCTTTTCATCATCATCACTCTGCATTTTCGCATGAAGTTCTTTTCTCTTATTTCTAGCAATAGTGAGATTCTCCTAAAGTCCTTGAATGAATTCCTGTGTAGTTCTCAGATCATCTTCAAGTTTGATATTATTCAACTTCTCTGAATCATAGTCTACAAGAGCTCCTTCTAATTGCTTTCTTAAGTTCTCCATCTGTACCGGTGTCAGAATCTTCCTCAAGTTGTTAGACTTTTGAAAATAGAGGACTAGGCTCTGATACCAATTGTTAGGATTAACGATAGTCCCAAAGATACTGAGAGGGGGGGCTGAATCAGTATCTAACCAGTTAATAGAATATTTAACCTTATTTAAGTATTTTGCATTCCAAAACAGTGTACCGATAAACAAGAATTAATGCAGTAAATAGGAATAGTAAAGATAGCATAGAAAACACACCATAACACAAGCTATTTAACAAGGAAACCCAGTGTGGGAAAAACCTCGATGGGATTTGTGGCCCACAATATTCACTCACTGGCCAATGAATGGATATTACTAACAATGAGGGGTTCACACATGCAGGAAGGCCAACTACCTAGAGCTCACTGCTCAATCTACAAAATGGAAGTCTCACTGACTTACAAATGGATTATGAAAATCCAATATAATGTACTGCTACAATTTAGCATCTGCTATGCCAGGTTCAATACTGGTTTAAGCTCATCCTATAACCATAAACCTTATACAAAATCTGCCTTAATATTCACTCATCACTTCTACCATATCCGTCATATGTCCATCCATCTATATAAAATGATTTACAAAATCTCATACATATATGAGTCTTATTACAATATGCCATGTCGGCTTTATAAAAAGATATTTACAATAAAATACAATAAGCAAAACTTTATTCGTGTCGGCTGGGCTGTCGGTATACATTGTTGTCGTTGCCAGTGAAGTGTCTTCCGGTGCCGATGCCTGCCGGTATCGGTGCCTGAAGGTATCCATAAGGTTGCTGGTAGGTTGCCATCAATGACAACACCATCATTTCTCACTAGAGTGTAGAATGCCAACATCCACATGTGGCATTACTAGTCAAAGCAGAACTAAAGAAGTTATTAGATGTTGGATTCATCAGACCTATAGACTATTCTGAATGTACCTCAAACATTGTACTAGTTTCAAAACCTAACAAAAGCATTAGAATATGCATAGATTTTAGAGATGTCAACAAAGCATGTCCGAAGGATGACTTTCCTTTGCCAAGCATTCACATAATTATGGATCTAACAGTAGGCCACACAATGTTATCATTAATGGGCGGCTTTTCTGGCTATAATCAAGTCAAGATAGCCCTAGAAGATCACGATAAAACTATGTTCACATGTCCATGGGGATCGTATTGTTGGAACATCATGCCTTTTGGCTTGAAAAATGTTGGAGCAACTTATCAAAGAGCCCTGACAACAATCTTCAACGACATGATGCATACCTTCATGGAGGACTATGTGGATGATTTACTGGCTAAATCATTCACTCGAGCAGAAGACCTAGGCATACTAGATAAAATATTTCAATGGTTGGAGCAATTCAAGGTTAGACTAAACCCTAAGAAGTGTGTCTTTGGGGTCACATCAGGGAAACTGTTAGGCTACATTGTATCAGAAAAGGGCATTGAAGTAGATCCAACAAAGGTACAAGCTATCATGGAAATTCCACCTACCAAGAACATTAGCCAACTCAGATATATGCATGGATGACTGTAATCCATTAGATGATTCATCGATCAACTGGTAGATTAATGTCTCCCATTAAATCATCTACTCCATAAGAATATACCTTTTAGATGGGAAGACAAGCGTGTGGAATCATTTTACCAGCTCAAACAATATTTGATGAATCTGCAAGTTTTGCTACCTCTAATAGCAAGCAAGCTCCTCATTCTCTATATGTCAACAATAGAAGTATCATTAGGGGCACTGTTAGCACAAGAAGATCCAGCAGGAAAAGAATGGGCTATTTATTACATCAGTAGGACTTTAAATGGATATAAGCTAAATTATACATTCATTGAGAAGGCTTGCTTAGCAATGGTGTTCACCTCTTAAAAGTTCCACCACTATATGTTAGCTCACACAATCAAGATGGTCCTAAAAATCGATCCTCTCAAGTATCTACTCAGCAAGGCAGCTCTCACAAGATGATTAGCTAAATGGGTCATGATTCTGAGTGATTTTGATATCTAGTACATAGAATGTCGGGCTATCAAAGGATAGGTAATTGCAGATCAACTAGCAGAAGCACCACTACCAGACCAAAAACCACTACAAGTGGAATTTCTAGACATGGATGTACTCACTGTCACACCCAAGCAATGGACCCTATACTTTGATGGATTGTAGACACAGCATGGATTGGGTGTCGACATCCCATTTGTCACTCGAGAGGGGCACACAATTCCAAGATCTTATCGACTGATGTTTCTATGCACCAACAACATTGTTGAATATGAAGCTCTGGTAACAAGAATCAAAATGTCTGTGGAATGGAAAATCACATAATTGAGATTCTATGGGGATTCTCAATTAGTTATCAATCAAATCAATGATGACTATCAAACAAAGGATGATAAGTGAATTCCTTACAAGAGAATGGTGGATGATTTCAAATAGTACTTTGTGCACATCACCTTTGAGAAAATCCCAAGATTGGACAATAGAGTGGCCAATGCAATGGCCACTATCGCTTCACTGCTACAAATTCTAGACAAACAAATTCATTATGAGTTCTTGGTAGAGCAATTGTTTTCCCCAGCCTACGACAATTCCACATCCCAAGTCATCTATTCCCTAACCGGTTCAGATTCACCTATATATGGGACAACCTATGATTATCTCAAAAACAATAATCTCCCTCCTGACCTATCTTGCAACAAAAAATGCAGCTTCATCCAGCAAGTCGCCCACTATACCTTAACTGCTAACACACTTTATCATCAAGGTCTAAATGGTACTCTTCTTTGATTCCTCGATCGTAACGAATATGACTCTGCCTTATGTGAGCTTCATAAGGGTATCTGTGGTACATATTCAAGTGGTCCTAATGTCACCAAGAAAGTTCTGAGAATGAGATATTATTGGTCGACAATGGAAAGAGAGTCCTATCAATTTACTAAGAAATGTCCTAAATGCCAAATTCACAGCAACCTTATCCATGCAACAACATAGGAGTTGCAACCGTTCACCACTTCTTGACCTTTCTATCAATGGGGACTTGATTTGGTAGGGAAAATTCATCCATCTTCTTCAAATGGGCATAAGTTCATTATCACCACAATGAAGTATTTCACCAAATGGAATGAAGCATTCCCAATGACTACAGTAACTAGAAAATAGATCTCATCATTCATTCTCAACTATCTCATTTGCAGATATGGCGTTCCCAGTTCCATTATCACAGACAACAGACATCCATTCAAGAAACAAGATGTGTGAGAGCTATGTGAATGATTCAAAATCCAACATTGCTTCTCCACACTATACTACCCATAGGGGAATGGTCAAGTGGAGGCATCAAATAAAACAATCCTAAAAAATCCTCAAGAAACCAGTAAATGATGCTGGCAAGGATTGGCATGTACAACTCAATTCGGCACTTTGGGCCTACAGAACAAGCATATGCACACCTAGAGGGGCTACACCATATTCATTGGTGTATGGTTTAGAAGTAATTCTACCTCTTGAGGTAGAAATCCCATCTCTCCAAGTATCTCTGAAGGGCCTTATACCAGATGAGGAATATCGAGTAAACAAGTCGCATGAATTGGAGCTTCTTGATGAAAAATGACAACATGCCTATGACCATCTCAAGGCATATCAACAACGAATGTGCAGAAGCTATAATCAAAAATTCATCCCAAGGGCTTTCAAATTCGGTGATCTCATCCTAAAGGAAAATCCTAGAAATCAGCAAGATCGAGAAAAGAAGAGGAAGTTTGAACCTAACTAGCTGGGTCCCTTGTTATCATATCAGCCTATAGATCGGGAGCATATCAGTTGTCAACTTCAGAAGGAAACATTCTCAACAAAGCAACCAATAACATTCATCTGAAGAAGTTCTACACTTGAGTCATCCAATGCACAGATCAAGCAAAAAAGCAAAAAAGTTCAAAAAAAAAAAATATCGGAAAAATACAAAAAAAAATAAAAAAAAAATCAAAAAGTGCAATAAAAACAAATGGTGAAAACCTGGCAGCAAGCGTTATTTGTGAGAGAATGGCTCCTCTATTTATTAGTACTCATATCTTTGATCCATCTATTCTCAGCTAATAGCCATCGCCAAACACTTGTACACGCAACATTATGTTGGACACACTTAGCGTAGTTGTGTTGTCCTTGATTATCTAAAAATAGTTATCCATATCATATCCCACCATGGCTTGGTGATCAACGTATATATCCACATCAACAAATATCCATGACTGGGGGGCAACATTCCTCTCATTCAGGCAACAAACAAGGATCGCAACATACTAGGAAACTAGTGTCAAAACTACTCATTGGGCTAGAAAACAGGATCATTATCCAGCTACAAATTTAACACACATGATGGATGATTTTCTGAATTATGATTTGTTTACATTTAGCATGAATTTTTTACTATTTTTATTTTGATTTCTAAATCATTAGATCTCCTGAGCTACTCAAGGATGCATTGAGCTAGAGAAGCAACACATGCATCTAATATTTTCATTGGTTTTATGTTTGTGAGGCAATCATTCGTATAGTATAATTTTTTCTCGAGACATGATTGGAAACATATCATTGAAGATATTTTCCACTTTGCGCATACAAATGGTTAACTCTTGTCTGTTTTGTGCAAGCAACACTCAGGTCGACTTGGTTCAATTATACCTCGACGCTTGTGTCATCTTGCAATATTAAAAATCCATGTAAGTTTTATTCAGGTCATTATGGTTCAATTATACCATGATGCTTGTATTAAACTTTCAACATATCAAAAGCTCAATGATGACAAAAAGAGCACAAACAAGTGACTAAATAGGAATGACAACGACATAATTAAAGTGATCATTTAGTTGCATACAATTGCATTTTAGTTGCATATAATCTTAATCTTTCATTTAGTTGCATATCATGTTAATCTTGCATTAGATATATCTCACATCATTATCATTATCATTTACATCTCATTTTCAAGATACATCTCATTTTCAAGATATATCTCATCATCATCATCTAGTCACATCCATCATTGCATCCCTTGCATGCATATCTATCAAATCATTCTAGAATCTTTCTTCACTTTCATATCTTCATCATTCATCCAGCTCTCATCTATCATGTCTTATACAAGATGTATCTAAACCCGAAACCAGATGTTCTCTCATCTACCATGTCTTATACAGGATGTATCTTTCCTAAAACCAAATGTTTTGATCAAGTCTTATATAGGATATATCATTCCTAAAACCAGACGTTTTGATCATCTTTGTCTTATACAGGAGGTGACATTCCTAAAACCAGACTTGATCCCAATCTTATTAATTCTATCTATCCTTTTCATCTGATCCATTCTATTATGTCTTATATAGGATATATCTTTCTTGAAACTAGACATTTTGATCAAGTCTTATACATGATATATCGTTCCTGAAACCAGATGTTTTGATCATCTTTGTCTTATACAAGAGGTGTCGTTCCTAAAACCAAAATTATTCTCAATCTGATCAATCTTATCAAATCCATGCATGTCATCCACTATCCATTCCTCTATGGTGTGAGACCACAGAGTTTTAGGAGGTTCCATGAGGACAAGAGTGATGTCATGAGTAATTTCAATAATGTTTGAGTTTATAAGGTCTATTTGAGTCATTATAAATTATAATACATAAGGCTATGAGAGACAGTTTTCATAAATTGTCCAAAACATCCTCATGAGGTTGAAGTGTTCCAAAGTGTGTTAAAAGACCCAAATAAGGATAATAAGGATGTAAAGTGCACAAATGAGGAGGTCCAAATTGGTTAAAGGGTATTTATGAGAGTTCCCAAGGATGAGAATCACTATTTAAATTATTTAATGTTGATCTAAACTGAAGAGAAAAGAAGGAGTACATTTTGATTGAAATTGGGAATTCAAAAAAAATTGTTTTGCAGTCCTAAAACAATTATTTTCTCTATTTCCAGGTCTTGTACGGCTATGTAAGGCCTGGAAATGGTGTATAATTATTATGACAATTTAGGGTAGTGATTTAACTTTATTTTGGCTTTGGCTTGGTGTTTTTTATGAAGGAATGAATGAGTTATGTTAGTTTTTTGTAAAAACAGTTTGGAAACCCTCATTTATAGAGGTGTGTGCAAGGGTTTGATCATATTCCAAATTTTAACCATGAGAAAAATCTAAATCTTAGTTATTCTGAGAGTATATTAAAGGGGATTTCAGATTTATTTTATTTCATATCAATGGGTTTGTATTTTGGGAGATATTTGATTTCCTAGGAAGACTGTACATGCACAATTCTTGTTTTTTTGTAACAATCAAAATGGTCTCGGTGCAAAGAGAATAACTCTTAACTCCACCTTTGAATTGTTCTAAATTTTGGATATGTTTTATTAATCCTAGTTATCTCCATCTCCACTTGAAATATTTCCAAAATTTTGTATGGTTTGAAAGATGTGAATAACAGAATGCAAGGTATCAAAATTGTCACAACTGGGACAGATTTGGAAGGTGATTGGAAGCATGAATTGGATGGACTCATGATTGATTGGTATGAGTTTGTAAGGATGTGGTAAAAATTTTGTGATTAATTTAAGGTTATTTATTGAATTTTTAATTTTATGGAATGTAAAGTTTGTAAGTATCTTTGATAAGATCTAGGAACCTATCATATTTGTTATTGATTCAATGCTAAGGTGTGTTATTACATGAGAAATGCCTCTAAAATGTTGTTCAGATGATTGGATCAGCATGATCCTTGATGATTGGTTGGTTTTCCATGATGCTCTACATCATTCTATCTTTCAAATAACATTCTTCTTCTTTCAAGAGATCATTCATGCCTTTAGTGCACGAACGATCTCCCAAGGGGGCATTATCATATCGAATCTCGACATCAATTTCATATCAGTCTCATATCAACATCAGTCTCATATCAACTTTTCATATCAAATAAGTTCTTCATATCTAGGGAATCATCAATATCGTTCATCAAATCTACATCTGGGGCATCATATCGACAACTTTGGCCACAACATCGTATCGATCAAACTTTGGTAGCATATCTGACAAATTTTCTTTGAATCAACATGTGCACACACGTCACTTCAAAGAGGGGAAAAATGTAGACATATAAATCTGACCACTTTCCTAAATGAAAATTTAATATTTATTTTAACCCCATTCCTCTTATTAATTAAATTCTAAAAAAATAATTTCTTCATTTTCATCTAATTTATTAAATGAATTACTCAATTTATCTAATTAAATTCACCTAAACCTTTTCTAGCCTTTAATTAAATAAATTACTTTATTTAATTAAATCCCCTTTCTCCCTTTTTAATTAAATTTACATTTAATTAAATTAATCCTTTCAAATAAATAAATTATTTATTTATTAAATCCCCCCACTTGTATTTATGCAAATTGCATCTATTTTAGTTGAAATAAAGTAATTTTATTAAAATCCGCTTCCCTCATCAAAGACTCCAAAGTCTTTGAAATGCATTAAAGGCTTTATGTCTTCAACAACCTAACCCTCAAAGTCTTCCTAACCATTAATGGTTAACTCAACCTTCTTGCATGGTTAGAGACTTTCTCTCTAACTTAACCCTCATCTAACCCAAGGGTCTCATCCAGCATTCATGGCTTTAACCTTGGTTATCCTATTAACCCTTGCACAAGAGTTTACCCCTTGGGTAAAAGCTTTATCCACTGGATAACCCTAACCTAACCTTAACCCTTATATCCTAGGGTAACCTTCATATCTCCTCAAGCATTTAATGGTTCTTACATCTCCTCTCAAGCAACCCTTTGCTGACAATTATCACCATTTCATTGGTGAGAATTATAAATGGATTGATTAACTTTCAATCCTGACCCTTGTTAAGATTATTCAATCTTTACCATCCATTGCCCTATTTTCTCTATAAATAGAGCTCTCATTCCTTATTTTTCATAATCATCCAAGCTTTCATGCATCTACACTAGCCTAAATTACTAAACATTTTAGCCTCTCTTTATTAAATCATCATAATAGCATTTTAGAAGCATTTTAATATATCATGGAATATTTATGTGAGGATAGTATATCATTGCTAGGATAATTTGCTAATATTTTATCATATCATCATCTTCATATTAGCTTAATCATCATAGTTTTAACATCATATATATATATATATATTAGAATGCATTCATGCATTTAATTCAAACATCACTTGTTATTGGGGTTGTCATTCCAAAGTCACTTTACTCAATGATCTGAGAGCAAAACATTGACTTTAGGGATCATGTGAGATAGAGAACAATGGGACACCCCTTGGGAAGTTGAACTAATAGGATTAGTTCATATACCTGCACCAAGAGTCTCATTGGTATGTGGGTCTTTTGGATTTGAGATCTTCGTTTTCGTCACCGCATTTTCTCACATACAATTAGTGAAGTGGTTTAATATTTTGGTTAAATGGTATTTGAGTTTCAGATCTATTGCATTGTATCATTGATGTTTTGGTCAACTGGTAAAGTTTGATAGTGCAGTTGCATTTTTTGATACAATGACTAAACCAATTAGTTTAATGATTGGATTCTGAGTTGAAAGTTTGTTTGGTGAAAGTTTAGTTTATTTTCTATCTATTTATTTACCCCCCCACCTCTCAGTAGTTGACTGGATCCTTATAGTTTCATCATATTATTAGATTTCACCTATCAAAGACATTTCAAATTCCTTTTTCATTTCTTCTGCAAAAGTTAAACTCATGTCATCATCTCCTCAAAATATGATATCATCTACAAACACTTCTGCAATCAATAACTTGTCTCCTTCTATCTTCAAGTAAATGTTGTTATCCTCATCAGTTCTTTGAAATCCAATCTTTATCAGGTATGAATGGAGTCTCTCATACCATGCCCTTGGAGATATCTTTAACCCATATAAAGCTTTATGAAGTTTGCACACCATGTCCTTATCTTCAGTCAATGCAAACCCATCTGGTTGTTCAATGTAAACCTCTTCATCTAGAATTCCATTCAAAAATGAAGACTTGACATCCATTTGGTATACCTTGAATCCTTTGAATGTTGCAAATGCAAGTATCATTCTTACTCCTTCAAGTCTAGCAACCGGTGCAAAGGTTTCTCCATAATCCTCACCTTCTTCTTGTGCATATCCTTTGCAAACTAGTCTAGCCTTGTTCCTAACCACTTCACCATCTTCATTCAATTTGTTACTAAACACCCACTTAGTACCAATCACATTTTTATCAGTTGGTCTGGGGACAAGTGACCAAGTGTTGTTCTTCTCTATTTGATCAAGCTCCTCCTGCATAGTCTTTATCCAATCATCATCCTTGAGACCTTCCCTCACTGTCTTAGGTTCAATTGTGGAAATCAAACAAGCACTTTCTATGATATTTCTTCTTGTTTTTACTCCAGCATTCCTATCTCCAATTATATGATCTGCATAGTTATTCAACTTCACATATCTAGGTATAACCGGTTCTGATGTAGAACCCTCTTCTTCTTCTTCCATTGGTTGAGCAACATCCTCCACACTATTCTTCTCAGCATCATTTTGAACTTCTGGTTCAATGATCACTAGCTTTTGTCCATCTACTACATTAGACTTGTTGGTATCATCAAATTTGTCTGAATACTCATCAACTTTCACATTAACACTTTACACAATATTCTTGGTTCTTCTGTTAAAGCACTTGAATGCTTTTCTCTTAGTTGAGTAACTAGGGAAAGTTCCTTCATCACTTTTAGGATCAAACTTTCTGGTATACTAATCTCTCTTTATGTAACACCTTCTTCCAAAGACTTTGAAATGACTAAAATTAGGAGTATGATCATACCATAATTCATAGGGAGTTTTGTCACTGCCTTTCTTGACCAATATCCAGTTTATTGTGTACAGTGCAGTGCTGACTACTTCTCTCCAAAATATTTTAGGTACATCCCCTTGTATCAACATTGTTCTTGCTACTTCAACTATGGTCCAGTTCCTCCTTTCTGCAATCCCATTCTGTTGTGGTGTCCTTGGTGCAGATAGTTGTCTCTTGATTCCATTCGCATCATCGTATTTCACAAATTCAGCTAATGTTAATTCTCCACCCCGATCAAATCTCAGTCACTTTAGGTTCTTACCAGGTTATTTCTCTACTAAGGCTTTGAATGCCTTAAAATTTCTGAAAGCGTCAAACTTCTCCTTCAAAAATGTAACCCACGTCATTCTTGAATCATCATCAGTAAATATCATGAAATAGTTATCACCTTGAAAACTCCTAGTCCTCATAGGACCACATAAATCAGTGTGCACCAAATCTAAAATATTTGCAAAAGAAAATGATTTTCTTTCAAAAGAGGAAATAGGCATCTTACCCAACTGACACTCCTTAAAAATCACATTGTCTGGTTTGACTAGTTGTGGCATACCTCTAACCATACTTGAATTGTTGACCTTGACCAAATTATCAAAATTTACATGACAAAATCTTCTATTCCATAGCCAACTATCCTCAACTTTTGCAACCAAACAATTGTTAACATTAGTATTCAAATGGAACAAGTTACCTTTTATCTATTTACCGGTAGCAATTAGTTCTTCTTTGCTTCCTAAAATCTTACATACTCCATTCTTGAACTCAAGATGATAACCTTTATCATTTGGCTTACCAACACTCAACAAGTTATGCTTCAATCCTTCAACCCAATACAGATCATCAACATTACGTTTTCCATTTTGAAGAGATTGAACCTTTACCTTTTACCATGCATGGTGTATTTTTTCCAAATCTCACTACTCCACCATCATATTCTTCAAGTAAGATGAACTTGTTCTTGTCACCAGTCATGTGATGTGAGAAACCACTATCAATGACCCACTCATCACTATTGTCAATAAGGGATACTAAATCTTTCTTGCCAGAGAGATCTTCCTTAACTACTACAAAAACAATTTCCCCATTATCTTCATCCTCTAATTCCTCATCGGTAACACCTTCATCTATTGCAACATAACATTGTTTCTTACCTTTTCGCTTATACTTTATGAACTTTTCTTTCCAATCACTATTAGGATAATTAGCCACAATATGTCCTATTTTGTTACATGAGAAGCACTTAAGAGGAAGCTTGTCTTTGTACTTACCAGTGCCTCTAGGAAGTTTCTTTGCCAATAAAGCCTCAATTTCCATCTGGTTATGTTCATCATCCAGTTTTTCATTTCCACTGCCATGATGACTTGATCTATATTCATGGTTATGATAGACATCATTTCCTTTTCTTATCGGTGCATTAGATACTGATGCTTTGAAAGCATATTCTTCTTTAGGTACACTATTGTCAAAGCTATTCAATTCAAAAGTAGTAAGCTTACCTATCAATTATTCAACTGTAACTTTGTCTTTGCTAACTGACCTCAATTCTTGGATAGTAGATACTCTAATAGCATAAGCAGGCAGTAAGGTTCTAAGCATTCTACTTTCCAATTTGTCTTCTACTATGGTTCCACCAACACTTTTGATTCCTCCAACTACTTCTACTATTCTCTGTTCGTACTAGGTGATGTTCTCACCTTCCATCATCCTCATGTCATCAAACTTGGCTCTTAGGATTTCTTCTTTAGATTTTTGCACATGCTCATCTCTACCATGAACATTAATATACTCGGAATTAGAAAGAGTACTTACAATGGCTTCCAATGCTTGAATATTATCATGATGCTCCTTGAGTTGTTCTGCAGTTAGAGTACCAGTAGGAGGTGTATATTGATTAACCATATGCTCCTAGAACTATGGCCCCATAACTTTGATGTAGATCTTCATTCTGGCACTCCAAATTTTGTAGTTATCCTTTGTGAACTTAGGACCCTTCTTCTTCATCATCTTGAATCTTTACCTCAAGTGGTTAAGCTTCTCCACTATAAATTGTAAAACATTCTAAATTCAATTATAAAACAAAATAATCTTTATTCTTAAATATACTCATAATTCCTTTAATAAGTCTATTTTCTTCCATTATTCTATTCTTAAGTCTAAATGATCATTTCAATGATATCACAATAAACAAGGGTTTTCTTAAAGAGATAAAGATTCTTTATTCAATAAGAATATGTAAGTATTATCTCAATCATATCTATATACAATACTTAGGCCTTTCAAATGCCTTAAGTTCATATAACAAGATAAATATAAAGTAAAGGATGAGATACGTCCATTGAACTGCAATCCAAAGCCATCTTTAGTGCGATCTTTAGAATTGAAGACGAGAACAAGATTCGGGTGCTTTTTCCACCCAACCTTGAAGCTTACACTTCCCTGGAATTCTTGGTCAATCAAGAATACTCAACCCTGCACGAATTTCTTAGCAAAAAGAATTCGATAGACAAGATGGAATTTGTGTTGGAATTACACTAAGATTGTTGATATTGAGAAGGTTGTTGGAGATTGTTGATATAATTGATAAAGGATGATTACTGTCTTAATAATATTATTTTGTCATTGATGTCAAGCAATTGATTTTCTAATTCAGTATGATGTTGCCATATCTTAAAAAGTATGTTTTGATGAGTATAAAGATGTCGGTAAGTGACACAGAAAGAATATGAAAATGAAGGGGAGTAATAAGGTATTCAATGGGAAACTATTACCAAGTTAGACAGTGATGAGATTATGTTATTTTGATTGTTTTGATACCCTATATATGTGTATTTGAAGACTGAATAAGAAGGAAAAGATTTCATGTAATAGAATGAGTAAAGGTTTGATACTGTTCTATTTACCGAGCAAGGAGCTAGTCGGTAAACACCAAGGTTATCAGTGTCGGTTAAAGTAGAAAGAATGTCTACTGAGTAAAGTTTTGTATTTACCGAGTATCAACCGAGCAGTAACAGAATGCATTGGATGAATAAATACATTATTAAATGAAGGATGCCAATGAGCTGGAGATTTATAGAAGATTGGAATGTCATGCAAGAAGTTTGTTAAGGATCAATGGCAATGAAAATTCAAGAGTTAGATCTACAACACAGATTGAACGGTCATAACTGAGCACAAGTACCAAGGAAGGTATACAAGCTCCAAGGCAAGATAAAACATTTTTCAGTTCAAAGGATTCAATAAACCTAGTCAAGTTTGAAGATCTGATGGCTAAGATTAATCATGGGAAATGTGATTAAGGAGATTAAGCGGTTTGGAATTGCTTATAAATAAGGAAAAGTTGACGAACAAAGTATGCGGGCAAATAGAAGAATAGTGATGTTGCTGAAGTGATTACTGAGTACAAAATATTGAAGATCAGATTGAAGAACGAAATGAGAAGCCTAGCAAGGAGGAAGATAAGTATTATGACAAGATTATTTCGAGCATAGAGAGTCTGCTTTAACATTTTAGATGTGAAGTTGTAGATATATTTTATTGCTGCTATTTATTTTTGTAAGTGATAGTAAATCTCTTAACCGAGTGGACCTAACAGTCTTATTTGTAAATCCTCTAGCAAGGTAACATTATGAATGAGTGTTTGAAATCCTTTGACAAGGTCACTTCTAACAAAGTGCAAGATTCTGATAGATCTGAGGGAAATCCCTTGACCAGGTCACATCTAGCAATGTGTTTATGTAATCTTTAACAGGATTGGCTTTTAACCGAGCATACTCTAGAAGAGTATATTTTCTTAGTTGGTCCAAAATCCTACAGTGGTTTTTCCCTATTTGGGTTTCCACGTTAAATCTGGTGTTATATGTCTTTTGTTGTTTCAAGTTCATTAGTTTATGAGTTTGAATAATTTATAGTCATAGTTGCATATCAAGTAAGTTCTACCGAGGTTGAATCTAGATAGATCATTGGATTGTGAGTTTATCCAATTCACCGCCCGCCCCTCTCATCTAACTAACAATTGGTATTAGAGCTTAGATTCTGAAAGAAAATTTTAAAGGAACTTGAAGCAAGATCCGAAGATGTATAAAAGGGATGCACCAAAGCTAAACAAGTCAAGTTTCTCCACATGGCAGAAAAGGATTAAGCTGCACTTATCGGGAATTGGAGAATATGCAACATATTATCTAGAGAATGATTACACTACCTAGCACCTACCCGATGACAATGGAAGAGATAAAGGAAAAGAAAGAACATATTCAATCAATAATTGAAATAACATCAGCATTGACCGTCTCAAAGTTTAATGATCTAGAAGGTTGTAATGATGCCAAAGCTATGTGGAATAAGCTTATACCTATGTATGGTAGTGATAAACATGTTCAAAGAGAAAAAGTAGACAGTCTAAGAGGACAACTTGAATCCATGAGAATGAATGAAGGTGAGAACATAATCCAATACAGTACAAGGTTAAAAGAAACTGTCAATGAAATCAAAGGAGCAGGAGGAACTATTGAAGAAAAGGATGTAACAAGTAAGTTGATGAGAACATTTATACCTGCTTATGACATTCAAGTCTCTGCAATTAATGAATTAAGGTTTGTACCAAACATGCCAGTCTCTTTGGATGTTACTATCGGTAAGCTACATGCTTTTGAGTTGAGTAATTTTGATAACAGTGGGTCTTCGGTAAACAAAGTTGAATTTGCATTCAGTTCTTTTCATCTTGATGAATCTAATGATTACAATGATAGAATGTATAAGTATGCTAAAGGAAATCATAGTGGAGCAAGTGAGATATTTTGCAAAAACATGGAAGAAGTACATAAACTATATGAGGAAATCAGAAAGCAAGAAGAGTTTGAAGCTGTAAAGTGGAAAATCGAACCCTAGGTGTTCTCCCCACTCCAAGGAGAAAGGAGGTCACTAGGGTTGACGGTTTTCACTTAGGAGAGACTTTACATTCAAAAGAGGGGTTGAAACTCACAAGATCCAATCCCACACAATGCAAGACTGGATTCTAAATGAGTTTCAAGGGTTGAGACATCAAGGATACCCTCTTTTGTAAAGAATGTAGATAGAAAGATTGAGCTAGGAGTACATGTAAAGTAAGAAAGATTTGCTTATAAACGGAGATAGGGATACGGGATGAAGCTGCGGACCTAAAATTAGCAATAAAATGTCGATATGATGCTGTTCTGCAAATTTGAGCGAAAGTTGACGGGACGATGGTGCCCGGAGTGCACATGGTCCTCCGAAAAATCCACGAAACGAAGGGGGATCTGTTCGTCTCTGCACAAGGATTCCAGATCTTCAATTACAGTCACGTACCTACGACCTACACACAGAAAAGAGAGGATGATTGGGGGTTTAGGGATTAGGGGTTTGCCTTTAGGTCAAACCCCAGTTTTGGAATTAGCCAAGAAATGAGAATGTTGTAAATGTAAATGTTTGTAATGTAAACAAGTACTGATACCTTGTTGTAAGAATGTTTGTATTCTTACATGCGAAGGTGTAATGAATGTTGTATTTTGTATGTTGTAAGTGATCTCCTCTTCAATGTTTGAATCCTTGTCTTGAATGCAACACTTAGCCTTGAATGGAGACTTAGAATGCTCAATTGCTTGAAGGAATGCTTGAATGCTTGAATGCTTGAATGTTTGAATATCGCTTCTGCCTCTTGCTTGCATATATTTTTCTCTTTTCTCTTGCCTCTCTATTTCAAATGGGAGGGGAAGTGTAGTTTATATACTTGTCAACTAGGGTTGATAGACTGATTTTTCCGACCTTAGGCCGACCTAGAAGCATTATTTTCCAATTTGCAAACATAAAGACCCGATGCCCAAAAGAGACCGGGCCCAAAATAGGGCCAGGGACCAGGGCACTGGGCGCCATGGTGCTGAGGGACTAGGGCACTAGGCGCCATGGTCCTGAAGGACCAGGGTGCTGGGCACCATGGTCCCACCTCCCGAGCCAGTAGGGTGCAAGGAGGATCAGGCCAAGGTGCAGAAATATGCATTTTTTGGTGTCATAAACAGGTTTCGGGGTCTCCATTCAGGTTCAACGTTGCACCGCCATCGTGAAGACCCAAATGTAGTCGAAATTGCAAGTGTCACAATTTTAGGATGCTACATTTAGCCCCCACTTTAGCGGGAGTATAAGCGTACGCCCATACTTCCGGTAAAGTACAAGGAAACAGCATTGAAAGACTTTCACCACGTCAAGGAGGCAAGATACACCAAGCCCCTAGTGGACTAAGGATCTTACGACTTTGATTGACAAAGTAAAAGGGAAGATCACGAGAGAGAACCATGACTGTCAGTAGTAAGGTTCCCTCACTATGAGTCATGCAAGAAAAATACCAAAATTTTCAAGGCAAAGCTAAATTTGCCAGGAAATTTTCCAGTATCTTGAAGAGATATGAATGGGGTGTATGCCCCCCTACATTAAAGAGATCGCACACGCCTCATCGGGGGTGATTTCTTTAAGGTAGTGATACATATAGGAAATGAGAAAGGAAAGGAGCACGTTATCACAAGGATTTAGCCCCCAAGTGTGAGATAAGCCCAAGGATAATAGACACAAAACACAAAGCACGAGGTGACTTCACTTTCCTTGGGGTCAATATGTTGTATGATAATTCATGTATATCATATGTATGTATGCATAATTGTTCTTCATTCCCCAATCAAGGAAGGTCACCTAGAAGAAGGGAACACATGTGTCTTTTGAGTCAACATGAGAGAGACCAAAAGAGATCTCAATGCTTGGCATCGTCCTCAAGTAGACAACACTGAGGACAACAAATAGAAGAATGAGAATAACACATAGAAGAAGTAACAAAAGAGATCAAGAGAGGAGGAGAGAGTCTGCTATGCTAATGAACTAGTCTAGCACGTCATCTACCCCCCGATCTTGCTGATCAATATTTTGGAAAGGCAGGAAACACGCTAGAGGAGGAACATCCAACACAGCAGATGGAACTATCAAAAGATCCAAACAAGGGCTATGTTCATGTTCCAAGCCACGTTGTTCTTGTCTAGGAGCTAGGATAAGTGCTTTAGAAAATTCGTTAGATAAATGGTTATCAACATCAACATATTCATATTCACTATCAGAATGAAGAGAAGTAACATTTTCATCATGAATAACATTTTCATCTATATCATCATCAAGATTTATAAAAATAGGATCTTTAACTTGCACAGGATCAAGACCATCATGTATCTTATGTTTAGGAGATTTTGGCTCAATTTTTGGTTGAGGATAAAATGGAATAATGCTAGTTGAAGGTGTTTTGGGGGATTGCAAAGTTTGAGAAGTAGGTGCCTAAGCTCTAAGACGATGCTTCTGTCGGCGTACACATGCAGAACAATTTCGTCTAGTCTTAGTAGGAAGTTGAGAAGATTGAGGAGGAGGAATGTTCTCATCCTTATCACTTGGGTGTTTGGGTTGTGATCTCTTAGGTTGGATAATAGGAGAAGAGGAAGGTCTCTTCTCTCTATAAGAGGAAGGAGGAGGAACTGATCCATATAAAGGAGGAATATTTGGTTTAGGAAGGAGACCAAGTCCATCATGGCGAGGAGGTATAGGTCTACTTTAGAAAGTTTATTAGGCATACTCACATCCATAGGGATGGGTTGGGAATCTTCTTGAGGAAAGACATTAGTTTTATCTTTCAAAGGAAGAACTTCCTTTTCAAGAATGATAGGACTATCAAGTTTGGGTGTTCTAGGTTCACTTAGAGATAGGATCATATCTTTTTTCCACTTTTGATAAGATTTGAAAAGATGATCACTTCGCGGTGGAAGAGATTGGAATTGTTTAGGCCAAAAATAATCAATAGGAATGCTAGAAGTTCTTTCA
The DNA here is from genome assembly GCF_030272615.1 of Cryptomeria japonica. Lineage (NCBI taxonomy): Eukaryota > Viridiplantae > Streptophyta > Pinopsida > Cupressales > Cupressaceae > Cryptomeria > Cryptomeria japonica. The sequence continues at coordinate 73,740,283 of NC_081408.1, read as the reverse complement.
ACTGGTTTAAAGAGACTATGATTGACAGTAACAACTTCACCATTATTGGGAAATTTCAAACACTTGTGAATAGGAGAAGCAATAGCTTTCATGGAAGATAGCCAAGGATATCCTAGCTTCACACGAAATTGTTCGAACGATGGGATAATAGAAAAGCTCACATCAAGGGATTTGTTATGGACCTCAATAGGTAATGTAATAGAACCAATTGCAGGAGAATAAAATGCATCAAATAGTTTCACAACCACATTTGTTTTGTCATAGATCACTTGATTCAATTGCAAAGTAAAAAGAAATTCTTCAGTAATGACATTAACCATACAAGAAGGATCAATAAGCACTCCACGGCAAGGTGTATTCTTGACTTTTGCAACTATATATAAAGGACCATCAGGTGCCCTAATAGTTTCATTGGAATCAAATGTGATGGAAGGTTCTTCAGGGATTTTCTACTGTTCCACAAAGTTAATCACATTCGGAGTCATAGACACAAGACTATCAGGTGAGAAAGAGGAATCATTAGTCTCAATCACATTAGAGGTATGAGAAGGTAAAGGATCAGTAAAAATCTTAAGATTTTGGTTAGGAGGAGCTACATATGTGTTGCCTCTATCATTCACACCAGAAACAGAGATAGTATTATTATCAATCAAATCTTGAATTTTACCCTTTAAAGCAAAACATTTTTCAATATCATGTCCAGGTTCACGATGAAATTGACAAAAAGATTTGTTATAAAAATAGGGTGAATTAATCTTTGTCGGATCTATTTGCTTTATAGGAGGGAGAGTAAGCACATTTTGCTCCAATAACTTATTCATAATACTATGCAATGATTCATTCAAAGGAGTAAACTTTCTTTCTTTCTTGAAAAACTTAGAAATAGGACGCACACCTAATGCTGCATTCACATTGTTGTTGATGATGTTTTCATTGAATTTAATGGACTCTCTGTTCGGTTTAAACTTCCCAAATGGTTGTTGACTACTATCACCCTTATCACTCGGAGCCATAGGATTTTCTTGTTCCATTTGACTCACAGTCAGTTGATAATTGTGAAGAGTTGCGCACAACTGTTGGAAAGAAGTAAACTCAGAAAACAAAAGTTTTTCTATAATATCTTTTTGTAAATTAGAAATAAAGATTCTTTGAATATCATTGTCAGGCACTGGAAAAGAAATTTGAGCATACAAATGCTTATATCTACCAATGAAATTAGTCACTTTTTCTTTAACACCTTGTTTACAATGCATTAAATCAATCAAAGTACCTTTAGGACTTATATTGTTTTGAAATTGTTGAATAAAAGCATTCGCAAGTTGTTGGAAAGAAGTAATAGAATAGGAAGGCAACGAGCAATACCATTGTAGAGCCTTATCTCTTAATGTTCTAGTAAACAGTTTTTGCAAGCAACCTTTGGTCATGAGCAAAATCGGTACATATTGTTTGAAAGGTCTTAACATGTGTTAGAGGATCACCTTTACCATTGTAAAGCTCCAATTGTGAGATTTCAACATGCTTAGGGGGAATAGCTCGAACAATGTCAAGAGAAAGTGGGCTCGCAACATCAAATGTGGGCACACTAAACTTAGATTGATTCATAGAGGCAATTTGTTGCTGTAAAGAAGAGACAGATTGTGCAAGATTGTTAATGGTCGCTTCAGTCGAAGAGTTCATATTAGACGTGTTAGATTGTGATGGAGGTATTATGTTATTGAAAGAAGGTATTGATTGAGAGTAAGGTGGCGGGACACTATGATAGTTATTCATAGGAGATGATTGGAAAGGAGGAACACTACAAGGAGGAATTGAATGATTAAACGAATTGCCCCCTTGCGTCATGTTCATTTGTGGAGATATAATAGGAACACTTATTGAAGGAATGAACGAAGAAGTCGGATTGAATGAAGGAAGAGGGTTAATTGAAGAAGAAGGATTGCCCCCATGACTGGTGATCATAGGTGGAATGTCTTGTATTGAAGTAGTCATTATGTTTGATGTAAAAGTAGGTATACTAGCAATAGAAGTTGTCAAAGGGATAGAATGATTGACTTGAGTAGGAGGTTGTGTAAAACCCAAAGTTTCAGCACAACTCTTCATAGACATCACATTCGAATCCACAATGTGTGCAATACTACGCAATATATCAATTCCATTCTTATCATTTTGAACCATACGTTTTAGACCCTCAATTAAGGGAAGAGCTTGACTATCAGGGTATTCTTGAGACATCCATTGTCGAAAATCATCAAATTGGTTATCCAATTTCGAAAGTTGTTCTACAGAAACCTCATGGAGAGCTTCTTCATTATTAAGAGGATTAGAGGAATTACTCGTGTCCTCATTAAAAAGGCCATTCAAATTAGGTTCCATCTCCTCGGTAATTAAACCTTCGAAAGACTTAATTCTAAGACTTCATCTAACGGGAATAGTGTAAGTAGGGCTTATTGTTGTAAAACTCATGCACTAAAGAGAGAGAAGATTTTGAATTTTAGAGGTAGCAAATTTCAATAAAATCAGCCAATCTCCTAGATTTAAGCTGTTAAATACAATCAGGAAAATCTCCCAAAATTTCGAAAAAAATGTCAGGGACCGTGGCGAACGGAGTGCACACGGTCCTCGCAACTTTTTTCGAAATTTTTAGGGATGAAAGTTATGATGATTTTAAAGCTAATCTGAAAAAATTGAGTGATTTTACAATCTGTGGATAGGCCAAATTAAAGTTGCAATCTCAAAATTGAACCCTACCAAGATTGTTGAAAAATGCAAAATTTTGAATTTTATGATTTTAGAGGGAATACTGAAAGCAATGCAGGCTTTGAAATTTGAAAGTTGACTCAATTTCATGTAAAATTCACTTTTGAAAGCGGAAATCAAGGTTGTTGCAATTAAACACTTAATTTCAAAAGTCACAAACTGCAAAAATTTGAATAAAGCACTGAAATTTCGAATGAATGCCGACACACTTTTCAGATTTAGGATAGTAAGAAACACAATTTTGATATGAATTTTAATTTCACCAATTTTTGAATGATTATAAGCCTTAATCCAAGCAATCACTAGACCAACTTTGACTTTAATTTTGAAAGTGTTAGAATTAATAAAATCAGCCAAAATTCTGGATTTTAGCAGAAAAATATAGTAAGATCTAGCTCCCGAAATTTCGGAAAAAATGTCGGGGACGATGGTGCTCGAGGTGCACATGGTCCTCGCAAATTTTTTCCAAATTTTCAGGGATGAGAGATATTATGATTTTGTTGCGGAATCCAAAGTTACAGCCGATTTGGAAGTGTTTTAATCAGTGAAATCATCAGTCAGAGGTTGAATCAAGAGGGTTTTAAAAATTAGGGTTTTGACACTTAACCACTTAATTTTCAAAATTAAAGCACAAATATGAATTGACAATTTGCAATAGAAGGATAGATCTAAAACAAGCATTAACAATTAAACATTTCACAAGCTCAATTACTAAAAAGAAAATTTAGGGTTTTGTGCAATTAACCTCTAAAATTTGCAAAAGATCAAACATGGAAATGTAATTAAGGAAGCAAAATTTTTTTTTTTAGATCTAACCATGAATAATCAGAATTAGGATGTTCACGTCAGGTTCACAAAAATGTAAAGCAGAAAATCGAACCCTAGGTGTTCTCCCCACTCCAAGGAGAAAGGAGGTCACTAGGGTTGACGGTTTTCACTTAGGAGAGACTTTACATTCAAAAGAGGGGTTGAAACTCACAAGATCCAATCCCACACAATGCAAGACTAGATTCTAAATGAGTTTCAAGGGTTGAGACATCAAGGATACCCTCTTTTGTAAAGAATGTAGATAGAAAGATTGAGCTAGGAGTACATGTAAAGTAAGAAAGATTTGCTTATAAACGGAGATAGGGATACGGGATGAAGTTGCGGACCTAAAATTAGCAGCAAAATGTCGAGATGATGTTGTTCTGCAAATTTGAGCAAAATTTGACAGGACGATGGCGCCCGAAGTGCACACGGTCCTCCGAAAAATCCACGAAACGAAGGGGGATCTATTCGTCTCTGCACAAGGATTCCAGATCTTCAATTACAGCCACGTACCTGCGACCTACACACAGAAAAGAGAGGATGATTGGGGGGTTAGGGATTAGGGGTTTTCCTTTAGGTCAAACCCCGGTTTTGGAATTAACCAAGAAATGAGAATGCTATAAATGTAAATGTTTGTAATGTAAACAAGTACTGATACCTTGTTGTAAGAATGTTTGTATTCTTACATGCGAAGGTGTAATGAATGTTGTATTTTGTATGTTGTAAGTGATCTCCTCTTCAATGGTTGAATCCTTGTCTTGAATGCAACACTTAGCCTTGAATGGAGACTTAGAATGCTCAATTGCTTGAAGGAATGCTTGAATGCTTGAATGCTTGAATGTTTGTATGTTTGAATATCGCTTCCGCCTCTTGCTTGCATATATTTTTCTCTTCTCTCTTGCCTCTCTTTTTCAAATGGGAGGGGAAATGTAGTTTATATACTTGTCAATTAGGGTTGATAGACTGATTTTTCCGACCTTAGGCCGACCTAGAAGCATTATTTTCCAATTTGCAAACTTAAAGACCCGATGCCCAAAAGTGACCGGGCCCAAAGTAGGGCCAGGGACCAGGGCACTAGGCGCCATGGTCTTGAGGGACTAGGGTGCTAGGCACCAGGGTCCTGAAGGACCAGGGTGTTGGGCGCCATGGTCCCACCTCCCGGGACAGCAGGGTGCAAGGAGGATCAGGCCAAGGTGCAGAAATATGTAGTTTTTGGTGTCGTAAACAGGTTTCTGGGTCTCCATTCAGGTTCAACGTTGTGCTGCCATCATGAAGACCCAAATGTAGTCGAAATTGCAAGTGTCACAATTTTAGGATGCTACAGAAGCATTATTGGCCAGAAGGTTACCGAGAGGCAAAGGTAAGTATAAAGGAAAGTTACCTTTGAAATGTTTTAACTGTGATAAAATTGGACATATGGCTTCAAACTGTCCTGACAAAGAATCTAGTGAAAAGAGAGAATATCGAGATGACAAACAGAAAGACTACCAATACATAGGGCACTGAGACTTCAGAAGGAGAGATAGAAAGACATGCCTAGTAGCTGATGAGGAATTCAATGATGATAAATCTGATGGGACTGAGATAGAGGAGGTTGTATATGTGGCTATTAAAATGGATTAGATGAAGAAAGGTATGAAGAAAAAGCCTTAATATCACACATAAATAATAATGATTCTTGGATCATAGATAGTGGTTTCTCACATCACATGATAGGTGATAAACACAAGTTTGTTAAATTAGAAGATTATGATGGAGGTTATGTAAGATTTGGTAATGATGAACCATGTCTTGTGAAAGGTAAAGGATCTATCACACTTCTTGACAATGCTAAATGTGATGATGTATATTGGGTTGAAGGTTTGAAATACAATTTGTTTAGTGTAGCACAGCTAAACAATACAGGATACCAAATAGAATTTCATAAAGGAATTATCAAAGTTCATGACAAACATGGAAAGTTGGCTACTACCGGGACTCAAACAAGAGGTAATGCATTTCATCTTGACTCAACTCGGAACAATTGTCTGTATGCAAAAATAGAAGACACCTGGTTATGGCATAAAAGGTTTTGTCATGTAAATTTTGGTAACCTGATCAAAATAAGTAAGAAGCACCGAGCAAGAGGTCTACTGAGCTTGGAAAAACCTGAGAATGCAATATGTCGAGGATGCCAGATGGGTAAGATGACAAAATCAAGCTTCACAAGTAAGTCTTACACTTCTAAAGGAATTTTAGATCTTGTACATACTGATCCTTGTGGTCCTATGAAAGTTCAAAGCTATTATGGTGATAAATACTTCATATTATTTGTGGATGATTACTCAAGGATGGTTCAGTTATGTTTTTAAAAGAGAAATCAGAAGCCTTTCAAATGTTCAAATGGTATAAGGCAAGAGTTGAAAATGAAACAAGAAGACAGTTGAAATGTCTAAGATCTGATAGAGGAGGAGAGTTCATTTCAGATGAATTTAACTTATTTTGCAATGATCATGGTATAAAGAGACAAGTATTTGCACTGAGAACACCACAACAAAATGGGATAGCTGAAAGAAGAAATAGATCAATTATAGATTGTGCCAGAACCTTGATGATAGAAAAGAGAGTACCTCAAATATTTTGGAGAGAAGCAATAAGCACTACAGTTTACACCTTCAACTGAGTATAATTGAAGAAAGGAACTATGAAGACACTATATGAAATCTGGTATGACAAGAAACCAAATGTAAGTTACTTTAAAATATTTGGAAGTAGATGTTATGTTCACAAAGATGACAGAAATGGAAAATTTGATCAGAAAAGTGAGGAAGGAACATTTCTTAGTTATTCCTCTAGGGGTAAGGCATTTAAATGTCTGATCAAATCATCTAACAAAATAGTAGAAAGTGCAAATATGAAAATTGATGAATTTGCAAAAAGGAATGATGAAGGAAACTCCAAAGAACCAGAAGATTATGAAGATTTTGTATATGTACAACCGAGATGTCTAACCACGATGAAGAAAATACTCAGTTACCGAGTGATGAAGAAGATCATACAGAGCCTATAGAGCCTATATTAGCAAAATATGTCAGAAGAAATCATGAATCAAGTCAGATTATAGGAGATAAGGATGCTCTAGTGATGACAAGGAACAAACGGTGATAGAACACGTCTGATATCCGAGTTTGAACCGAGGATAGTAAAAGAGGCATTAAGCAATGAAGATTGGGTGAATGCTATGATGGAAGAGATTAAACAAATCAAGAAAAATGACACATGGACACTGGTCCCAAGACCAAAAGAGAAAAATGTAATTGGTACAAATTGGATTTTCAGAAATAAGCTAAATGATAAAGGTGAGGTCATTCGGAATAAAGAAAGGCTAGTTTGCAAAGGTTATGCTCAAGAAGAAGGAATAAACTATGGTGAAACTTTTGCACCTGTGGCAAGACTTGAAGGAGTGAGAACATTGTTGGCATATGTTGCTTACAAAAATTTCAAGGTATATCAAATGGATGTTAAATCTGCATTTTTGAATGGTATACTAGAAGAAGAAGTTTACATTGAACAGCCTGAAGGATTTATTGAAGAGAAGAATAAAGATCGGGTATGTAAGTTGAACAAAGCTTTATATGGCCTAAAGCAAGCACCTAGAGCATGGTATGAAAGGCTGCACTCTTACTTAATCAAGATTGGATTTATGAGGACTAGTGAAAACATCAACATGTATATGAAGAATGATGAGATTAATGGAATACTGATTTCAGCCATATTTGTTGATGATATTATTTTTTGTGGTAATGATTCTTTATGCAAGAACTTTGGAAATGAAATGTGCAAAGAATTTGAGATGTCATTAATCGGTGAAATAAAGTATTTTATAGGTTTACAAATACTGCAAATGAAAAATGGGATTTTCATTACTCAATCCAAGTATATAAAGGAAATCTTGAAGAAATTTGGAATGGAGGATTCTAAACTTGTAAGTACTCCTATGACTACTAATTGTAAACTATCAAAGAATGATGAGTCTGCATCTATTGATGAGACACTTTTTTTATCTATAATTGGAAAGTTGCAATATGTAGTTCACAATAGGCCTGATATAGCACATGCAGTAGGTATAGTTGCAAGATTTTCTGCAGATCCCAAAGAAACCCATATAACAGCAATCAAGAGAATTTTTAGATACTTGAGAGGAACTGAAGATTATGGTTTACTATATAAAAAGAGGAATGATTTTGACTTAAAAGTCTATATTGATGATGATTGGGTAGGAAATATTGATGACAGGAAAAGCACAAGCAGTGGAGCTTTCTTTTTGGGAGAAAGACTAGTGAGTTGGCTTAGCAAGAAACAAGGATGAATTTCAAAGTCAACAGCTGAAGCTAAATATATCATTGCAGCATTGAATTGTACCAATATAGCATGGATCAAACAATTGTTGGAAGGTATGAATGAGATAGTTACCAAGCCAGTAACTATATTTTGTGATAATACAAGTGCTATTAATATTTCAAAGAATCTGGTAATGCACTCTAAGACAAAGCATATCTCTATAAAGTATCATTATCTAAGAGAAGAAGTTCAAGAAAAGAAAGTTGTGTTGGAATATGTTAGCACAAAGGAACAATTAGCAGACATCTTCACAAAGCCACTACCAAGGGACACTTTTGAGTATCTCAAAAGTAAGTTAGGGGTCCTACCCCTATCTAGTACTCACTGACAGAGTTCAGTGAAAGCATCAATTCTATGACTCTACGGAATAATATTTGCGAGTTGATGTTGATTTACACACTTTAGAATGTCATCTAAAGTTTTACAGGAAACAATGAATGAAGACAAGATGTCCTGACCGAGACTATCATGATACATTTGTATATGTTTTAACAGCAAGGAAATTACTTCACAGGGGAAGTAATCATGAATTAGTTTTACTTTTGGCATTGTTGTCAAAGGGGGAGAAGACTAATGACAGAGGGAGAAGGATAACAAGAGAAGAATAACAGCAGTCTAAATCAATTGGAATAAATCAAGTTGGTATAGCCATCAATGCCAAAGGGGGAGATTGTTGGCATTACATTAAGATTGTTGATATTGAGAAGGTTGTTGGAGATTGTTGATATAATTGATAAAGGATGATTACTGTCTTAATAATATTATTTTGTCATTGATGTCAAGCAATTGATTTTCTAATTCAGTATGATGTTGCCATATCTTAAAAAGTATGTTTTGATGAGTATAAAGATGTCGGTAAGTGACACAGAAAGAATGTGAAAATGAAGGGGAGTAATAAGTTATTCAATGCGAAACTATTACCGAGTTAGACAGTGATGAGATTATGTTATTTTGATTGTTTTGATATCCTATATATGTGTATTCGAAGACTAAATAAGAAGGAAAAGATTTCATGTAATAGAATGAGTAAAGGTTTGATACTGTTCTATTTTACCGAGCAAGGAGATAGTCAGTAAACACCAAGGTTATCAGTGTCGGTTAAAGTAGAAAGAATGTCTACGGAGTAAAGTTTTGTATTTACCGAGTATCAACCGAGCAGTAACAAAATACATTGGATGAATAAATACATTATTAAATGAAGGATGCCAATGAGCTGGAGATTTATAGAAGATTGGAATGTTGTGCAAGAAGTTTGTTAAGGATCAACGGCAATGAAAATTCAAGAGTTAGATCTATAGCACAGATTGAATGGTCATAACCGAGCATAAGTACCAAGGAAGGTATACAAGTTCCAAGGCAAGATAAAATGTTTTTCAGTTCAAAGGATTCAATGAACCTATTCAAGTTTGAAGATCTGATGGCTAAGATTAATCATGGGAAATGTGATTAAGGAGATTAAGCGGTTTGGAATTGCTTATAAATAAGGAAAAGTTGATGAACAAAGTATGTGGGCAAATAGAAGAACAGTGATGTTGCTGAAGTGATTACCAAGTACAGAATATTGAAGAACGGAATGAGAAGCCCAACAAGGAGGAAGATAAGTCTTATGACAAGATTATTTTGAGCACATAGAAACTACTTTAACATTTCAGATGTGAAGTTGCAAATATATTGTATTGCTGTTATTTATTTTTGTAAGTGACAGGAAATCTCTTAACCGAGTGGACCTAACAGTATTATTTGTAAATCCTCTAGCAAGGTAACATTCTGAATGAGTGTTTGAAATCCTTTGACAAGATCACTTCTAACAAAGTGCAAGTTTCTGATAGATCTAAATGAAATCCCTTGAGCAGGTCACATATAGCAATGTGTTTATGTAATGTTTAATAGGATTGGCTTTTAACTGAGCATACTCTAGAAGAGTATATTTTCTTAGTGGGTCCAAAATCCCACAGTGGTTTTTCCCTATTTGGGTTTCCACGTTAAATCTGGTGTTATATGTCTTTTGTTGTTTCAAGCTTATCAGTTTATGAGTTTGAATGATTTACAGTCATAGTTGCATATCAAGTAAGTTCTACCGAGGTTGAATATGGATAGATCATTGGATTGTGAGTTTATCTGATTCACCCCCCCACCCCCCTCTCATCTAACTAACAATTTGGTGCATGACTAGAATGATACATTCATTTTCATTTTTCTAATTCCATTAGGAAACAAGAAAGATCAATCAAGGATATGGTAGAGAGCATAAATAAATCCATATATTTCAATGGTCGAGTTTATCTGATTCACCCCCTCCACCCCCCCCCTCCACCCCCCTCTCTCATCTAACTAACAATTTGGTGCATGATTAGAATGATACATTCATTTTCATTTTTCTAATTCCATTAGGAAACAAGAAAGATCAATCAAGGATATGGTAGAGAGCATAAATAAATCCATCTATTTCAATGGTCAATAAGTTACTCGGTTGAGTATAATGTCATGCATAGCAATAAAAGATAGTTTGGAAAAGCAAACTATTCTCTCTATAATTCCACATTCGGCACCCATCCTAGAAGGTAACTTTCCTACAAACACAAGCATATCTTATCTTTTCTAATGTTCATATGAAACATAGAATAAATATATAGAAGACAACCTTTCATTTTTCAATTCTAGCTTTCTATTTCTCGCATGATGAAAAATACAATGTTAAAGAAGAAATTTTTTCATTAAATAGATATAGAAGGAAATAATCTTTCGTTTACAACCAATTATATCTGACAAGAAAATAATCTTTCATGGACAAACAAATATATATATCCGAAAAGAGAACAATCTTTCACTTCTATCTTTTCAAGTAAATCAAAGACAAGAATTTAAAAGAAGGTGTAACACATGTATGTATATTTACATATAAATGAATAGAATATGAGTACACATTCTTTCTTCAAATAACATATTAAATTTGATACTAACATGTGTTTTCTATGATCTACGAATTCAACTATCTAAATTCAGTAAATTTTCTACAACGAGTATCAAGTAAGACAATATTTCATAATGCACATACCTATATGGCTTCTTCAAAATAAATCTCAAATAAATTATCATGTCTTCTAATGCATAAACTAATTCAAAGTTTAACTCTCTCTTCATTAGTGATCTAAAATTAATAATTCTCAAGATAATTCTATTCTTATTCTATAAATAAATAATAAACTATAGCTCGAATAAGAGCCTACCTCTAAAATATGATCCAAATTGGATTATGATCAATGATAACCTTCCCCAAATCTATTTGCAATGCATCTAGATTCTGATTCTTTTCCCCTCTATGCTATTCTATCTCATGAGTTCTCTCTTCTCTACTTACTACTCTATATTTCCATTCTCTATTCTTAGTTCTATATTTTCTATACTCTGCAAATTTCTCTCTTTTCCACAATACCATCTTCTCTCCCTTATATTTTGTGTATATTTCCAACTGTGTCTTTCCTCCAAAACCAATAGTCTTATTTATGTTATTTTTCCAACTATCATTTCCTAGTTTCGAGCCTATCTTAATTGTTATTTATGCCACCTTGAGAAACAAATCTAACAATTCCAAATCATGTGAATGGCATGTGGTATCAAGTCATACCACATAGGCTTGCAACTACAGTCCTTGTTTACCTCGAACTCTACAAAAATGAATTGTTTGTTACATGCAATACTCATGTTCAACTCGAACTCTACATCGTGATAATAATATCAACTCCCCCTTAACTCATAGTTTTCTATGAGTCGCCATTAATACCGGTTCTTTTGCAAGTAATGTCCAAGTCTTGTGGCATTTACTTCATGCCAAGTTGACTTCACTATGTCAACTTCCTTATGTCATGCAATATGATTAGGTATTACTAACAACACGTTATTCAAAAAGTCCGCCACCTTTATATATATATATATATATATATATATTGTAGCGTAGAAATTAGGAATCATCACAAGATAAGTAGATCAATCAAAACACAAGACATGATAACTCAATCATGAGAGCACTCATTGCAAATGAACCTAATCCTAAGCACACTCAATAGAGATATGAAAACAAAGCATTCAAAATGAAAGATTATGCAAACCAAATGCAGAATTGAATGCTCCTTCCATGCGGCTCCATTGTTCTTCTTTCCTCTTCAATGGATTTGTGGATCTCACCTACAAGTGCACATACAATTGAAAGCAAGATTGATGAAAAGCTCAAGAGTACTAGAAGCATAAGTTCGGTAGTTTGATTGAGGATTCGGATTAGCCTTGATTGAAAATCATCCAATTTATAGAAGAATTGGATAAATGACAAGATTAGCATGATGCAATTCAAATGGAATTTGCAAATAAATATGACAAATTATGACAAATTATGCCCTTTCCATGCACAATTTGATTGATTGATAATTGATGACAAATTATGACACATTCCATGTCAAAATTGATTGATTATCAATTATGACAATTTCATGACAAATTGAAATGTCATTCCCATAGAATTAGGAGATGAAATAGGAGGGAAAAGAAATTGGAAAATTGAGAAATTAGAAAATTGAAATTGATGAAAATTAGGAATAAGAAATTGATGGAAAAATAGGAAATTAGAAACTAGAAGAAATTAGGTAAATTAATTAATAATTTGTCATTTATTAATTAATTTACAAGAGGAAGAATAATTAGCCAATTAAATAAAGATTTAATTGTAATGAGAAGACTTAGGATTAATAAATAATTTAGTAATCCTAGAGGAAGAAATGACAAATTAGGTTAAATGAATAAATCATAAAACCCTAGAAGACGAATTAGAAATGCGAAAATGACAATTAGGTCGTGATTGAAGATAATTAATGTCATGATTTTGAATTGATAAATGACCAATGCGACAAAAATGATTTGATTGATAAATGCACCAATTGACGAGGAACAATGATAAATTGATCCAAATTGACATAATTGAGACAGACAACGATCGATGACAAATCGGTCGCAAAATGACAAGATTGACAAAAGGACAAGAATCGATGATAAAATAGATTGCAAGACAACAAGATTGAAAATGACCACGATCGATGACAAATCGATCGCCAAAATGACAAAATCGAACAATGACAATGATCGATGACAAATTGATCGTGTGATGACAAGATTGAAAAGAGGACAAAACCCTAATTAGGATTGACGATGTCCAAAATGATAAGATTGATAATAAAATTGATAAGAGATAAATGATTGATGACAGACTGATCGCAAGATTGATAGGAGGACAAAACCCTAATTAGGATTGACGATGTCCAAAATGATGACAAATTAGCATGCACATTGATGCAACAAGATAAGATCGATCAAAATCATGACTGGATAGTGTTGTCGACAAGACCAAATTCGAATGCGAGATGATTGAAGAATATAGAAGAATGACTCGATGCTTGCAAATGATAAAAATCAAGTGTGTGACATAGGAGAAATGTTAATGCGATGCAAAAACCTAAAATGAGGCAATGCGCAAACGTTAAAGTATGACCTCGCAAGCGTTGACCATTTTAGGGTGTCTACATTTTGCCCCTCTTTGAGACAATGCGATTTTAAGCATTGTTTCAAAGAACAATAATGAAAATGCCCCAGACAATAACAATGACATATGCATGCCCCCTCGAGGAATTGGCCGGAAACATGCGGGAAAGAGGCCAATTGATCAATAAGAATGATGGGATCGAACAGACTGACAATCGGAGATCGGATGCATGAAGGACAAGCAATTTAAGGTGCACAAGACCGCGACCAACATAAGATGGAGAGGATGCACGTCCATCTATGCAATGACAAGGAGCTATAAATGAGACCAAGAGGGTGAAAATTGCTCATTTTGACTAGCCAAAGAGAAGAATTTGTTGCTCTGGACAAGGACACTTGCAGACAGATGGCGAACATTCCAAGGGCAGATCACCTCGGAGAATGTGTACACACATTCAGACGATCGGATGATGTAGGAGCAGCGATATGTATCTCGAAAACCCATGTTTTGAATTTCATGAATTTTGACGGCTTACGGGACATTGCGGGGCCCACAGGGGATGCAAAAATGGACTCCTGCACTTGTGTAGGGAGTTCTGCGCTTGTGTAGGGAGTTCTGCGCTTGTGTAGGAAGACACAAGCGTAGGTCATCTGACACAGGTGCAAGTTAGAAGACACTGGCGCAAGAGTGCATGAATGACTCAATTTTAACTCAAAACTGCATGCAAATGACCTAAAAAGGGGGAACAAGGGTAGGATAGGTCAGAATAGATGAAAAACACCTTGATTTGAACATGAAAATGAGGAAATGCAACCCATAGGAGCAAACCCTAAAACTGACAAAAAGATGCCCCGATTGTGATGCAGAGTCGACAATATCCGTTGATCACGCGGGAGAATCGACCAGATTGCTTCATGTTACGACATAAACGCGGAAGCACGGACAAAGATACATTAGCAGGACTTGAGACGTGGTAGGGATGAGGAGGACAGAGGGAGAGCCCAGTGACAAAGGCACATGCTCCGTATGACAGACAGTGGACAGATGTAGCTTGATATTATGTAGTCAGCCTGCGGGCCATACTTAGGATAGACAGTCCAGTTTTGTACTCCGATATTATTATGATATGTGATATGATATGCATCGATATGATGGGATGCAATGAATTATGGTTGATTTTCATGTATGGATGACGTATGCACTTGTTTATGACCATGTATGGATGCATTTTTTTTTGTGTGTTTTTGATACATTTATAATATGAAATGGAGAAAATGCTTGATGTAATGCTTGATGCAAATGCAAATGTACTAACCAAATGGATGCAGGATGCAGTATATGTGTTCGAATATCGGAGCACTAGACCGAACTGACTATCCGACCGGACGGAAAAAGTGTTAGTAAGAAATGAGATAGAAGACAGTTAGAGATGATGAAAACTTGCTTTCAGTAATGCACTTTGTAGGTGAGAACCTTTATTTTTATTTAGCAAAATGGATGTGTAGCATCATGGCATTGAAGGCCAGAGCTGAAATGCAACCCTTTTTGCAAAAGACAGACACATCACAGACAAACGACAATCACAACAAAAAGGAAAAGGACCATGAACCATCCCGGTTACTCTAAATCACTCAGTGACATCATCGAGCAACATAGGAACATGATCGAAGCCAAAGATAAATGCACAAATTCCAACAAATCAAACAAACATCTTGATCTTCATTGTCAAAAGTTGAAAGTGCTCATAAGATGATCATGTTGTCTGGTTTCAGGAAATGTGGTACCCCGTCTAAGACAGAACACAGTCTGGTTTCGAGTATACCACACCCTGTATAAGACCCATGATAGTAGTAACAAGGACAAATGATATTATTTTGATGTTGATTGATTGAGATGACAATGTTGATCAGATTGAATGCTTGGTGTTGATTGAAAAAGTTCATCTGTTAACACATGATTTCAGTTAAAGCACAATGTTGAATTGATTATCGTTGGATGTATGCTCAGTGATCTGTTGATGCACAAAGGGAATCATTTATTGCAAAATGCTTGTTTTTGTTTTTGTTTTTCTTTTTGAGTTTTGCAATTTTTTTATGTTCATTTTTTCAGGACTTTATTTGATTTTTTATTGAATTTTTTCAGGACATTATTTGATTTTTTGTCACTTTTTTCAGGACATGATTTGATTTTTATGAATTTTTTTAGGACATTTTGCGATTTTTATGATTTTTTTCAAGACATTTTTCAATTTTTAAGACTTTTTTCAAATTTTGCCCCCAGTGTCTAGCAAGGCAAGGAAGATGACAGGTGAATAAATAAGCTTGCTGCAATGATGGTGGATAGAGGGAAGACAAAGGCCTTTTATTATGGAGACAACGCAGATGCAATTTTCAAGGGCTATTGCGTGATGGGACAAGAGACTGGATATGACAATGTAAATCAGTGACATGGCATGAGGGACATGTCAAGAGGTTTTTGAAAAATATGTTTAAATTTTGCATCTTTATGTCAGATCAAGATCAAGGAATGAAAAAGAGTGTATGGATAGTGATAAGAGATGGATAGGATAAGCAAGACCAAGAATGGATAAAGGACATGGACTGAAGGCCGGGATTGGCTAAGGGATAGTGGCAGAAAGTTGCAATAAGCCAGGGAATATGGATGAAAGGTTATAATAAGCAAATGGATAAAGACCAAAAGCTATGATGGACTAAAAGCTGCAAATAAGATGTGTGATGCTCATGACGATCCTCAGCCTTGTCAAGATCAAAGGTGGAAAAGGAAAATGGACATGAGGGACAATAGGATAATGAAGGGTAATGACATGGTATGATAGGATAATGAAGGGCAATAGGATATGAAGGAGGAAACCTGCCCCCAAGTGTGGTGTGCAAGAAGTTCATAGATTACACATGATGCCTGTTTGCCAGGTTTTCACCATGGTACTTGCCCAAGGCGCCTGTTTGCCAGGTTTTCACCAGTGGACGAATTATTTTTCTTTATTTTTTTTTTCTTTTGTCTTTCTTTTTTTCACTTTTTTTTTTTCCTTCTTTTTGACTTTTTCAATAGAAGACGGACACATGATAGGGAATGGAAGAAGGACTCAAGTGTCTTTTTGTTTGGATAGCAGCCTTGAAAAAAATGGACCATGACCTTTAAAAAGTATGCTCAAAGACATTGGTAGGATAAGGACATGGAAAATGAGATGAAACTAAGGCAAGTATTTATGCAAAGGATTGGACCAGAGGGATCGAAGGATGGAAAATATGCATTGGATAATGGATAGGGTATTGGAAGAATTGGGCTTCACTGGATGGAAATGTTGGCAAGATCGACATTGGCACACACCTTGAGGGGTGATGGACTGATGGAGGAAAGACGTATTTTGGATATTGAGATTTTGACGAAGGAAATGCTATGGATTTTGGGACATAAGGGCCCAAAATGGATGAAGAAGGTGGTGATGGGGGAACAGACTTGGAAGGTTTGGATGGAGGAACAACAATTTTAGATGCCAATCTGGGTTGTTCTTTTTG
Organism: Cryptomeria japonica; assembly: GCF_030272615.1. Lineage (NCBI taxonomy): Eukaryota > Viridiplantae > Streptophyta > Pinopsida > Cupressales > Cupressaceae > Cryptomeria > Cryptomeria japonica. The sequence goes on along the minus strand of NC_081408.1, from coordinate 73,723,276 downwards.
TGCTTCAAGGAGCTTCTTAGGAACCCACATGGTTTTTGATTTTTCATGCTTTTGTGGTTCCTTGGAGTGCATTACTTGCACAAGGGATTTAGGAACCCATATATATTTTAACTTTGCTTTATTTTGCTCAGTGGGCCTTTGTGGCCTTTTGGATATTTCTTTTTCTTTATAGATCATATTTTTCTTTTCTTTGACATGTCGATTAGACTGGACATGTTGATCCTTGAATACATGTGGATTTCTAGACTTACGACTTTTATACTTGGCATCCAAATTGCTTGGAAGAGGGAATGAATGTTGGTGTGGATGGGAATGATATGGAGGCATGCGGGATGGATGGAAGGTTCTCCAAGATGTGTGCCTTTGCTGATGTTGCATAGGAGATGGAGGGATATAGGAACCTAGAATGTATGGAAGCGATGATGGGGAAGGTGGACATTTGGATTTTGACTTTGAAGGGATACCAACGCCTTGAGTGTGAGCTCTGTAGCCATGACCATTAGTATACTCTTTGATATGAAGGGGTTCTTGCTTGTGAAGGTCTACCCCTTTGCCTTTATCAATATTTTGACATGTAGGATACTCTTTTTTTTGGGAAGAAGACGCGAGTCCATTATGAGGTGGATATGATATGAGAGAAATAATGAGATCTTGAAGTGGATCAGATTGCACCAAAGTGGAAGAACCCATTATGCATGTCGAGGGTTCATGAACATCCTGCACTGACACGTTAGAATCATGAGGGGGATTAGGATCATGAGGGGGACTAGGATTGTGTAGTGGACATGGTTCAATGATAGGCTCTTCAAGAGATGGAATGGGAGAAATAATGGGATCATCAAAAGAAATGATATCTTGGAGTGGATATGCTGGATTAGGATGTGGAGATGGAGGAACAAAAGGATCTTGTGGAGGATTTAAAGGAATAATTTGATCTTGACAAGGAGGAAGATCATTGGAATCCTCTTTAAAGGTGCTTTGCTCTTGACTTTCAATGGGATCATCGGAAAGGATGGAAGGGATATCTGGAATGTCAATGGGATTTGAAAGGATATTTTTTTCATGAAATGGAAGGGGATCATTTGGGATTGGATGGACTGGGATATCTTGATCTTGCTCAAGGAATGGAGTGTCAATAGGACTTTGGATAGGATGGACAAGAATAGGGGAATCATCATGAGTGTCTGGGAACATGGGATCCTAGTCAACAATTGGATGGGATGATAAGGTTTCAGGATCTTGATCTGGATCTATTTCAAGACATGTTTCTTCATGCTCTAAGTTATCCTCTTGACATGAGGTTGGCCTTTGGATATGCATGGGGGATTCTGACAATGAATCAATGCTTTGGCATGAAGAAAATGCACTTTGAACATTTGTGATGGATTCTGGCAAGGAATCAATGCTTGAACATGAGGAAGAGGGACTTTGAAGGGGGTCCTCTAAAACAGATAATGGCAATAAAGTGCATGGTGGCATTGCGTCTTGTATTTCTGACACATGACAAGGATGTGCATCTTGAATTGGATTATCTTGGCAATCAATTATGGATAGCTCTTGGATAATTGCATCCTTGGGTGTCTTGTTTGATGAGGACAATATGGAAGGTTCATGTGAAACTTCTAGAGGTGTAGGGATAGATGCCACTGGAGAGTCAATTTGTTTATGGGGGGATGAGGCATTGCTAGACATAAGTGTATTATTCTGATCTTCCTCAATAAACTCACTTGGTAATTTCCTTAAGAGCATTGCAATAAAGCCACCTTTCTTCTTAGGTTTTGACATGATTGGATCTGGAATTTGAACTTGTTTTTGGTTTGATGTCATGTTTTGATATTGGACTTGGTTCAATTGTTCTGACATGTTTGAAACTTGGGTTGGTGCATATTGCAAGTTTTGTTTTTGAATGTTTGGTGGCGGTTGTTGACATTGATATGTTGGTTGAACTTGAACTTGTTGATATTCCACCATTGGTTAAACCATTTGTTGACATTGTATAGTGGGTTGGACATATTGTTGAAATTGGACCATTGGTTGTGTCGGTTGAATATGTTGGACAATTGGTTGAACCATTGGTTGTATTGGTTGAAAATCTGATTGATAGTAAACACCTTCTTGTTCTTGTTGTGGAGGCACATAATGTTGAAATTGATGTTGTCTCTTTTCTTAAAATTGTTTCATCATCTCTATTTGGGAGAGGAGAGCGGGTATGTCTGATCGTTCAAGAAGAGATCTTACATCAATTGGCTCAATCTTTGGATTTCGACCTAGAAGTTTTCGAAACATTTTGGACATTTGTGATCTATTCTTCACAATGTTTTTCACTCTTTGTTCCAACATCTCATTTTCTTGAGCTAGTTTCTCCTCTAGTTTTTGTATTTGGACATTTACATCATCATGATAAGTTTGATCAATGTTGCTTTGTTGTTGGGTTGGATAGAATTGTGATTGCATTGTCGGTTGATATGTCAAACTTTGTTGCATCATTGGTGCTTGGAATCTTGTTTCAATAAACATGTCACTATGCAAATGCAATATTTTTTGGAATTTTTCAAGGATAATATATGATATGCAACTAAATGCAAACTAAATAGATGAAAATGCAATCTATGTTTTTGGTTGTTTTTGAAGATTTTGACAAACTTATGAATGCAAACCTAAGAGAGGGACCCTTAGGAAATTGGAATGATGTCTAGACCTCGAAGGACAAAAGGACCAAGTGACAAAAGGACAAAATGACAATGTCTCCCCTATATGCTTGGATACTAAGCTAGGTTTGACGAAATGACATTGATGACAAAAGGACAAAAGGTTTGATAAGTTCTAGACCTCTTAACAATGACTTAGGGTTTATCAAAGATTTGGATTACTCAAGTATGACAAAACCTAGTTTTGACACTATATGCAAAGGGACAATTAATATGCAAATGACCCTAATATGATATGATAATGACTCAAGCTTAATGAAGAGACTTAGGGTATGAAAATATAAATGTATGACAATGATATGACTCTAATGCAAGAGGACATATGCAAGTGAATGACGCTTTTTGATATGCAAAAGGAGTATGACTTAGATGAAACCTAACCTTGATACATGACAATGAACTTGCAAAATGCAAACCTAGGATGAACCTAAATATAAGTGACATGAATGTTGAGACAAGATTTTGACAAATGTTTGACAACCATGTTTGAAAGTGTTTTGAACTTTGTTGGATGAAATGCTCTTATGTTTAACCTTGTTTTGAATCAATTTGCCTTGTTTTTGAAATGATATGCAATTCAACTTTTGACAAGTAAAGAAGACAAGATATTTTAACATAGACTCAAGACAATCATGCTCATTCCCACATTTCTTATGGTAGGTAAGGACATTAGGTGCTTGAGAGGTAGACTTGTTATGGGATTCAAGGAGAATACATAGATGCTTGACCCCACGGGCTCCCCTCCATGGCACTCACTTCTCAGGGCAGCCAAGCATCAGTCCCCATGGAAATCTCCCCATGGCGAACTTAGTATCTCTTCCAAGTATCCGAACTTGTCCTTCTCAAGCAACTAGAAGGGTTTTTGGCCTCTAAAAACAAGGTATGTAGTAAGGATTTCTGTTAAGCATTACTCCTTGATGTCATGCAAGCATGATTGAGACATTAAGCCCATCAAGATACCAAACAAATGTAGTCGCGCAAGCATGATTTAGACCAAGAGGCCCTACTTAGATGTTGATATGAGAAAGAGTCCAAGGGTCATCACTTCCCAAGTAACTGCAATTCCCACGTAACACTTCCTTCAAAGCTTTCACTCATCAGGTATTTTTTTATAGTGAGTTAGAATGCCAAGGAATTCTAGCCGTACTCACTTTGGGTCATTCCCTTCTCACGATTATCACTTGCTTGCAAAAGCAAAGTGGTCGGGAAGGCGGGCCCTCTAAAGGAGACACACAATCAACAACACAAGCATGGTATCGAAGATCTGGATTTCTGATCACCCTATGAAGGATGAGAGCATACTCTCCTACTCCAATGTCATACTTAACAATCAAAGCAAGCAAATGTTTATTCCCACCTATTTATAAATCACTAAGTGCCTAATTAAAAATCTCAAACACACAATTTGGTTGTTTCTCCAAGGCAACCTGCAAAACCCAAGTTAGAGGTTTGATTTGTTGTCTTTGACCATCGATTCTGCATAACACATGTTAGTAGTTTGATTTATAGTCTTTGCCATGTGTATGCCAAGATTTTGCACAAATAATTAGTACCAAAATCCAAAGCACAGAAAACAGAATGCAAAAACACCAAAAATTTCAAGTAAAAACTGCATTTTTCACCTCTGTTCTGGACTTTACACAAGCGCAAGATGCATGACACAGGCACAAGATGTATGACACAAGTGCAAGATGTCACCTACACAAGCGCGGAAGTGTCCAGAATACCCTGCACGGCCCTGTTTTTGGTTTTTTTGACCTGCAAAATCAACTTAGAAGCACTCCAAAACACAATAAAGGGGTTAGAAGGTTAGTATTCACGTCGGGTTCACCAATTAATGTAGCATCAAAATTAGGAATCATCAAAAAAGTAAGTAGATCAATCAAAACACAAGACATGATAACTCAATCATGAGAGCACTCATTGCAAATGAACCTAATCCTAAGCACAATCAATAGAGATATGAAAACAAAGCATTCAAAATGAAAGATTATGCAAACCAAATGCAGAACTGAATGCTCCTTCCATGCGGCTCCATTGTTCTTCTTTCCTCTTCAATGGATTTGTGGATCTCACCTACAAGTGCACATACAATTGAAAGCAAGATTGATGAAAAGCTCAAGAGTACTAGAAGCATAAGTTCGGTAGTTTGATTAAGGATTCGGATTAGCCTTGATTGAAAATCATCCAATTTATAGAAGAATTGGATAAATGACAAGATTAGCATGATGCAATTCAAATGGAAATTGCAAATCAATATGACAAATTATGACAAATTATGCCCTTTCCATGCACAATTTGATTGATTGATAATTGATGACAAATTATGACACATTCCATGTCAAAATTGATTGATTATCAATTATGACAATTTCATGACAAATTGAAATGTCATTCCCATAGAATTAGGAGATGAAATAGGAGGGAAAAGAAATTGGAAAATTGAGAAATTAGAAAATTGAAATTGATGAAAATTAGGAATTAGAAATTGATGGAAAAATAGGAAATTAGAAACTAGAAGAAATTAGGTAAATTAATTAATAATTTGTCATTTATTAATTAATTTACAAGAGGAAGAATAATTAGCCAATTAAATAAAGATTTAATTGTAATGAGAAGACTTAGGATTAATAAATAATTTAGTAATCCTAGAGGAAGAAATGACAAATTAGGTTAAATGAATAAATCATAAAACCCTAGAAGACGAATTAGAAATGCGAAAATGACAATTAGGTCGTGATTGAAGATAATTAATGTCATGATTTTGAATTGATAAATGACCAATGCGACAAAAATGATTTGATTGATAAATGCACCAATTGACGAGGAACAATGATAAATTGATCCAAATTGACATAATTGAGACAGACAACGATCGATGACAAATCGGTCGCAAAATGACAAGATTGACAAAAGGACAAGAATCGATGATAAAATAGATTGCAAGACGACAAGATTGAAAACGACCACGATCGATGACAAATCGATCGCCAAAATGACAAAATCGAACAATGACAACGATCGATGACAAATCGATCGTGTGATGACAAGATTGAAAAGAGGACAAAACCCTAATTAGGATTGATGATGTCCAAAATGATAAGATTGATAATAAAATTGATAAGAGCAATGATTGATGACAGACTAATCGCAAGATTGATAGGAGGAAAAAACCCTAATTAGGATTGACAATGTCCAAAATGATGACAAATTAGCACGCACATTGATGCAACAAGATAAGATCGATCAAAATCATGACTGGATAGTGTTGTCGACAAGACCAAATTCGAATGCGAGATGATTGAAGAATATAGAAGAATGACTCGATGCTCGCAAATGATAAAAATCAAGTGCGTGACATAGGAGAAATGTTAATGCGACGCAAAAACCTAAAATGAGGCAATGCGCAAATGTTAAAGTATGACCTCGCAAGCGTTGACCATTTTTGGGTGTCTATATATATATATATATATATGTAGCGTCCTAAAATTGCGACACTTGCAATTTCGACTGCATTTCGGTCTTCACGATGGTGATGCAACACGCAACCTGAATGGAGACCCCAAAACTTGCTCGCGACACTGAAAACTGCATTTTTCAAGCACCCTGGCCTGAACCTCCTTGCACCCTACTGTCCCGGGAGGTGGGACCAGAGGGCCCAGCGCCCTGGTCCCTGGGTCCTATTTTGGGCCCGGTCTCCTAAGGGGCTCGGGTCTTTTTGTTTGCAAATTGGAAATTAAACTTTCCTAGTCGGCCTAAGGTCGGGAAAATCAGTCTATCAGCCCTAAATGACAAGTATATAAACTACATTTTTCTCTCTCATTTGGGATGAAAGGGATATGTGTACAAGCGTGGAAACTATACTCAAGCATTCAAGCAATTGATCATTTCAAGTCTCCATTCAAGGCTAAGTGTTGCATTCAAGTCAAGGATTCAACCATTGAAGAGGAGATCACATACTACATGCTACAACATACAACATACAACATCTATACCTCCGCACATAAGGATACAAACATCCTTAGAACAAGGTATTAGTACTTGTTTTATAGTCATTTACATTTACAGCTCTTGCTCATTTCTTGGTTAATTCCAAAACCGGGGTTTGACCTAAAGGCAAACCCCTGATCCCTAACCCCCTAATCGTCTTCGCTTTTATGTGTGTAGGTTGCAGGTACGCGGCTGAAATTGAAGATCTGGAATCCTTGTGCAGAGACGAACATACCCCCCTTCGTTTCGCGGATTTTTCGGAGGACCGTGGCGTCGGGCGCCATCGTCCCGACAACTTTTGCTCAAATTTGCAGGACAGCGCCGTATCGACATTCTACTGCTAATTCCAGGTCCGCAGCTTCATGCTATAACCCGAACTCAGTTTATAAGCGAATCTTTATGACTTTCTATGTATTCTTAGCTTAATTTCCTTAACAACATTCTTTACAAAAGAGGGTAGCCTTGCTTTTCTAACCCTTGAAATTCATTTAGCATCCAATCTTACATTGTGTGGGATTGGATCTTATGAGTTTCAACCCCTCTTTTGAATGTAAAGTCTCTCCCCTAAGTGAAAACCATCGAATCCTAGCAAACCTCCCTTCTCTCTCCTCGGAGTTGGAAGAGGGGAGAACAACTAGGGTTCGATCGCGATTTTCCGCTTTACATTTTGGTGAACCCGACGTGAACATCCTTTCTGATTATTCATAGTTAGATCTGAAAATTTGATTCCTTGATTACATTTCCATGTTGATCTTTTGCAAAATTTTAGAGGTTAATTGCATAAAAACCCTAAATTTTCTTTTTAGTAATTAAGCTTGTGAAATGTCTAAATGTTAATGCTTGTTTCAGATCTGCCCTTCTATTACAAATTATCAAGTCATATTTGTGCTTTAATTTTGAAAATTAAGTGGTTAAGTGTCAAAACCCTAATTTTTGAAACCCTCTTGATTCAACCTTTGTCCGACAATTTCACTGATCAAAACATCTCCAAATCAGCTGTAACTTTGGATTCCGCAATAAAATCACAATATCTTTCATCCCTGAAAATTTGGAAAAAAGTTGCGAGGACCGTGTGCACTCCGAGCGCCATCGTCCCTGACATTTTTTCCGAAATTTCGGGAGCGAGATCTTAATATATTTTCCTGCTAAAATCCAGAATTTTGGCTGATTTTATCAATTTTAACACCTTCAAAATTACAGTCAAAGTTGGTCTTGTGATTGCTTGGATTAAGGCTTCTAAACATTCAAAAATCATCGAAACTGAAATTTTGTGTCAAAATTGTGTTCTTACTGTCCTAAATCTGAAAAGTGTGTTATCATTCATTAAAAATTTCAGTGCTTTATTCAAATTCTTGCAATTTGTGACTTTTGAAATTAAGTGCTTAATTACAACAACTTTGATTTCCGCTTTCAAAATTGAATTTTGCGTGAAATTGAGTCAATTTTCAAATTTCAAAATTTGCATTGCTCTTGACATTCCCTCTAAAATCATAAAATTCAAAATTTCAGTTTCCCTCTCTTTTTCAAAATTCAAAATTTTGCATTTTTTGACAATCTTGATAGGGTTCAATTTTGAATTTGCAACTTTAATTTGGCCTATCTACAGATCATAAAATCACTCAATTTTTTCAGATTAGCTCTAAAATCATCATACCTTTCATCCCTGCAAATTTCGAAAAAAGTTGCAAGGACCGTGTTGCACTCCGGGCGCCACGGTCCTGGACATTTTTTCCGAAATTTCGGGAGACTGTTGTGATTGCATTTAACAGCTTAAATCTAGAAGATTGGCCGATTTTACTGAAAATTGCTACCTCTAAATTCAAAATCTTCTCTCTCTTTCTAGTGCATGAGTTTTACAACAATAAGCCCTACTTACACTATTCCCGTTAGACGAAGCCATAGAATTAAGTCTTTCTGAGGTTTAACTGCTGAGGAGATGGAACCTAATTTGAATAGCCTTTTTAACGAGGACATGGGTAATTCCTCTAATCCTCCTAATGATGAAGAAGCTCTCCATGAGGTTTCTGTAGAACAACTTTCGAAATTGGATAACCAATTTGACGATTTTCGACAATGGATGTCTCAAGAATACCCTGATAGTCAAGCTCTTCCTTTAATTGAGGGTCTAAAACGTATGCTTCAAAGTGATAAGAATGGAATTGATATTTTGCGTGGTATTGCACACATTGTGGATTCAAATGTGATGCCTATGAAGAGTTGTGCCGAAACCTTAGGTTATACACAACCTCCCACCCAAGACAATCATTCTATTCCTTTGACGACTCCTATTGCTAGTATACCTACTTTTACATCAAACATAATGGCTATTTCAACACAAGACATTCCTCCTATGATCACCAGTCATGGGGGCAACCCTTCTTCTTCAATTAACCCTCTTCCTTCATTCAATCCGACTTCCTCATTCATTCCTCCAATGAGTGTTTCTATTACATCTTCACAAATGAACATGACGCAAGGGGGCAATTCATTTAACCATTCCATTCCTCCTTGTAGTGTTCCTCTTGTCCAATCATCTCCTATGACTAATTATCATAGAGTCCCACCACCTTACTCTTTACCTTCTTTCAATAACATAACACCTCCATCTCAATCTAACACATCCAATATGAATTCTTCGACTGAAGCGACCATTAACAATCTAGCACAAACTGTCTCTTCTTTACAGCAACAAATTGCCTCTATGAATCAATCTAAGTTTAGTGTGCCCACATTTGACGTTGCGAGCCCACTTTCTCTTGACATTGTTCGAGCTATCCCTCCTAAACATGTTGAAATCCCGCATTTGGAGCTTTATAATGGTAAAGGAGATCCTCTAACACATGTTAAGACTTTTCAAACAATTTGTACTGATTTTGCTTATGACCAAAGGTTGCTTGCAAAACTGTTTACTAGAACATTAAGAGACAAAGCCCTACAATGGTATTGCTCGTTGCCTTCTTATTCTATTACTTCTTTCGAACAACTTGCAAATGCTTTCATTCAACAATTTCAAAACAATATAAGTCCTAAAGTTACTTTGATTGATTTAATGCATTGTAAACAAGGTGTTAAAGAAAAAGTGACTGATTTCATTGGTAGATATAAGCATTTGTATGCTCAAATTTCTTTTCCAGTGCCTGACAATGATATTCAAAGAATCTTTATTTCTAATTTAAAAAAAGATATTCGAGACAAACTTCTGTTTTCTGAGTTTACTTCTTTCCAACAGTTGTGTGCAACTCTTCACAATTATCAACTGACTGTGAGTCAAATGGAACAATCACATCCTATGGCTCCGAGTGATAAGGGTGATAGCAGTCAACAACCATTTGGGAAGTTTAAACCGAACAGAGATTCCATCAAATTCAATGAAAACATCATCAACAACAATGTGAATGCAGCATCAGGTGTGCTTCCTATTTCCAAATTTTTCAAGAAAGAAAGAAAGTATACTCCTTTGAATGAATCATTGCATAGTATTATGAATAAGTTATTGGAACAAAATGTGCTTACTCTTCCTCCTATAAGACAAATTGATCCTGCAAAGATTACTTCACCTTATTTTGATAACAAAGCCTTTTGCCAATTTCATCGTCAGCCTGGTCATTATACTGAAAAATGTTTTTCTTTAAAGGGTAAAATTCAGGATTTGATTGATAATAATACTATTTCTGTTTCTGGAGTGAATGATAAAGGCAACACATCTGTAGCTCTTCCTAATCAAAATCTTCAGATTTTCACTGATCCATTGCCTTCTCATACCTCTAATGCAATTGAGGCTAATGATTCCTCTCTTTCATCTGATGGTCTTGTGTCTATGACCCCGAATGTGATTAACTTTGTAGAACAGCAAGAAATCCCTGAAGAACCTTCCATCACATTTGATTCCAGTGAAACCATTAGGGCACCTGATGGTCCTTTATACATAGTTGCAAAAGTCAAGAATACACCTTGCCGTGGAGTGCTTATTGATCCTTCGTGCATGGTTAATGTTATTACTGAAGAATTTCTTTTTACTTTGCAATTGAATCAAGTGATCTATGACAAAACAGATGTGATTGTAAAATTATTTGATGCATTTTCTTCTCCCGCAATTGGTTCTATTACATTGCCTATTGAGGTCCATAATAAATCCCTTGATGTGAACTTTGCTATTATTCCATCTTCCGAACAATTTCGTGTGAAGCTTGGCTATCCTTGGCTATCTTCCATGAAAGCTATTGCTTCTCCTATTCATAAGTGTTTGAAATTTCCCCATAATGGTGAAGTCGTTACTGTCAATCATAGTCTCTTTAAACCAGCTGAAAGAACTTCTAGTGTTCCTATAGATTACTTTTGGCCTAAACAAGTCCAATCTCTTCCTCCGCGAAGTGATCATCTTTTCAAATCTTATCAAAAGTGGAAAACAGATATGATCTTATCTCTAAGTGAACCTAGAACACCTAAACTTGACATTCCTATCATTCTTGAGAAGGAAGTTCTTCCTTTGAAAGATAAAACTAATGTCTTTCCTCAAGAAGATTCCCAACCCATTCCTATGGATGTGACTATGTCTATGCCTAATAAACTTCCTAAGAGTAGACCTATACCTCCTCATCATGATGGACTTGGTCTTCTCCCTAAACCAAATATTCTTCCCTTATATGGAGCAGTTCCTCCTCCTTCTTTTTATAGAGAGAAGAGACCTTCTTCTTCTCCTATTATCCAGCCTAAGAGACCACAACCTAAACACCTAAGTGCTAAGGATGAGAACATTCCTCCTCCTCAATCTTCTCCACTTCCTACTAAGACTAGACGAAATCGCTCTGCACGTGAACGCCGATGAAAGCGTCGTCTTAGGGCTCAAGCAGATGCTTCTCAAACTTTGCAATCTCCAAAAACACCTTCAACAAGCATTATTCCATTCTCTCCTCAGCCGGACATTGAGCCTAAATCTCCAAAACATAAGATGCATGATGGTCTTGATCCTGTGCGAGTTAAAGATCCTATTTTTATAAATCTTGATGACGATATAGATGAAAATGTTACTCCTCTTGCTTCTGATAGTGAATATGAACTTGTTGATGTTGATAACCATTTATCTAATGAATTTTCTAAAGCACTTATCCTAGCTCCTAGACAAGAACAATGTGGCTCGGAACATGAACATAGCCCTTGTTTGGATCTTGTGATAGCTCCATCTGCTGTGTTGGATGTTCCTCCTCTAGCGTGTTCCCTGCCTTCCCGAAACATTGATCGGCAAGATCGGGGGGTAGATGACGTGCTAGACTAGTTACATTAGCATAGCAGATTCTCTCCCCCTCTCTTTTGTTACTTCTTCTATATGTTATTCTCATTCTTCTATTTGTTGTCCTTGGTGTTGTCTACTTGAGGACGATGCAAAGCATTGAGATCTCTCGATCTCTCTCATGTTGACTCAAAAGACACATGTGTTCCCTTCTTCTAGGTGACCTTCCTTAATTGGGGAATGAAGAACAATTATGCATACATACATATGATATACATGAATAATCATACAGCATACTGACCCCGAGGAAAGTGAAGTCACCTCGTGCTTTATGTTTTGTGTCTATTATCCTTGGGTTTATCTCACACTTGGGGGCTAAATCCTTGCGATAACGTGCTCCTTTCTCATTTCTTATGTGTATCACTACGTTAAAACAATCACCCCCGGTGAGGCGTGTGCGATCACTTTAACGTAGGGGGGCATACATCCCGTTCATATCTTTTCAAGATACTTGAAAATTTCTTGGTAAATTTAACCTTGCCTTGAAAATTTTTGATATCTTTCTTGCATGACTCATAGTGAGGGAAGCTTACTACTGATAGTCATGGTTCTCCCTCGTGATCTTCCCTTTTACTTTGTCAATCGAAGTCGTAAGATCCTTAGTCCACTGGGGGCTTGGTGTATCTTGCCTCCTTGACGTGGTGAAAGTCTTTCAATGTTGTTTCCTTGTACTTTACCGGAAGTATGAGCATACATACTCCCGCTAAAGTGGGCGCTAAATGTAGCGTCCTAAAATTGCGACACTTGCAATTTCGACTGCATTTCGGTCTTCACGATGGCGACGCAACATGCAACCTGAATGGAGACCCCAAAACTTGCTCGTGACATTGAAAACTGCATTTTTCAAGCACCCTGGCCTGAACCTCCTTGCACCCTGCTGTCCCGGGAGGTGGGACCAGAGCGCCCAGCGCCCTGGTCCTTCAGGACCAGGGCGCCCAATGCCCTGGTCCCTGGGTCCTATTTTGGGCCCGGTCTCCTAAGGGGCTCGGGTCTTTTTGTTTGCAAATTGGAAATTAAACTTTCCTGGTCGGCCTAAGGTCGGGAAAATCAGTCTATCAGCCCTAAATGACAAGTATATAAACTACATTTTTCTCTCTCATTTGGGATGAAGGGGATATGTGTACAAGCGTGGAAACTATACTCAAGCATTCAAGCAATTGATCATTTCAAGTCTCCATTCAAGGCTAAGTGTTGCATTCAAGTCAAGGATTCAACCATTGAAGAGGAGATCACATACTACATGCTACAACATACAACATACAACATCTATACCTTCGCACATAAGGATACAAACATCCTTAGAACAAGGTATTAGTACTTGTTTTACAGTCATTTACATTTACAGCTCTTGCTCATTTCTTGGTTAATTCCAAAACCGGGGTTTGACCTAAAGGCAAACCCCTGATCCCTAACCCCCCAATCGTCTTCGCTTTTCTGTGTGTAGGTTGCAGGTACGCGGCTAAAATTGAAGATCTGGAATCCTTGTGCAGAGACGAACAGACCCCCCTTCGTTTCGCGGATTTTTCGGAGGACCGTGGCGCCGGGCGCCATCGTCCCGACAAGTTTTGCTCAAATTTGCAGGACAGCGCCGTATCGACATTCTACTGCTAATTCCAGGTCCGCAGCTTCATCCTATAACCCGAACTCAGTTTATAAGTGAATCTTTATGACTTTCTATGTATTCTTAGCTTAATTTCCTTAACAACATTCTTTACAAAAGAGGGTAGCCTTGCTTTTCTAACCCTTGAAATTCATTTAGCATCCAATCTTACATTGTGTGGGATTGGATCTTATGAGTTTCAACCCCTCTTTTGAATGTAAAGTCTCTCCCCTAAGTGAAAACCATCGAATCCTAGCAAACCTCCCTTCTCTCTCCTCGGAGTTGGAAGAGGGGAGAACAACTAGGGTTCGATCGTGATTTTCCGCTTTACAATATATATAGTCAAATGATTAAGTATATGAAAAATATGAACATAAAGATTATGTATATGTAAATATGTACATAATCTCAAAAAGTAAAGTAATCAAATTTATGAGTAAACTAATATATATATATTATAATTACCTATGTAAATATATGTATATGATTGAGTCATTATTATTCGAACTCATATATATATATATATATATATATATATATATATATATATATATATATATATATATATATATATATATATATATATATATATATATATATATATATATATATATATATATATAACAAGTTATATATATAGTTTCACCAAACCGCACATATCTGCACAAAAGAACTTAAAAATTTACAATCAATATTCATATTTAATTTTCCTTTAACAACAAATCTTTCTTTAAAATAAAGCATAGCATTTGCAAGCACTCATGCGAATTCGAATTTTAAATCTATCACAAGATCAAATCATACAACCATCATATATACATTTATATGTTCTAAGGGTGGTGTGTGATATTTTCATCCATTCTCATGAATTCTAAGAGCTAAAACAACTCTACCTGAACCATGTTCTTGCCTTCATTCGTGTTCACCTGTTCCTGCATTCACTTGCACCCAATTGCTCATTAGCAATGATGATCCCAATTTCATAATAAAATTAATACTGATCATTCAATTGCATGTAAATCATTTCATTGCATTTGAACTCTTATTTCATTATCATCTATTTCACTAAAAATTCCATTTCCATTTCATTTCAATTTCATAAATGAAAAATAAGCATTATTTTCTTAATAAATAATTACAAATAAATATGGTTCGTGAGATCCTTCCCCTCTTGGAAGAGACATCATCTCGATGTCTTATTATTCTATCAATAAGCACATAGTAGCTCAACATCATAAAATGATAACCATACATCATAGTCTCAAATCATAACAATAACAATATCATCCATGCTTTCCAAGTTGACAACATGTAAATCAAGTTAGAGTATCAAGGTATCTTGTGCATTAAGCAAATACTACTCTAAGAAAGTAAATGAGGAAAATGATGGTCAATCATCTCAGCATCCTCCCATGTAGCACTATCCTCAGAATATTGGTCCTACTAGACCTTATACTAAGTAAAATCTCTGCTACGTAGCTTCACACTACATTGATCTAGGATTCGGATGGGCTCCACTAGCACCACTGCTGGATCCTGTACCTGTAAACAACTGGATTTTTTTACTTCCAGCACATCAAAGGGTCCCACATATCTTGGTACCAACTTTGATGATTTCCCAAATGAGTTAGAGATCTTATGAGGCTTGATCCTCAAAAGACTTTATCTCCTGCAACAAACTATCTGAAAGTCTTATTTCTATCAAAATAGCTTTTCTGTCTATCGACTGCCTCTTTCAATCTTGTCTTGATCAACTTTATCTACTCATCCATTTCTTGAGCAAATCAAGACCAATAATGATCCTATCTTTCATTCTATCCCAACTAATGGGTGTGCAACACTTTCGTCCATAGAGTGCCTCAAAAGGTGCCATCCCTAAAGATGTGTGAAAAGAGTTGTTATATGCAAACTCAACCAAAGGAAAATAATCCTCCCACTTGTACTATTGATCCATGCAATACATTTGTAGAAGATCTTCCACAACCTGATTAACCCTTTTCGCTTGGCCATCAGTTTGAGGATGATATGTTGAACTAAAGTTCAGTTTGGTTCCCAAAGCTACATTCAATGTTGTCCAAAATCTAGATGTCATCTTGGTATTCTTATCTGAAATAATGGTTTCTAGTACACCATACAATCGGAATATGTCTTGCACAAATTTCTTTGCAAGATTCAATGATTCATTCTTAATATTTCCAAGTATGAAATGTGCAACTTTTCTCAACTTATCAACAACTACTAAGATGATATCATGCTTATTTTTGCTCATAGGTAACCCTTGGATAAAATCGATATTGGTTACTTGACACTTATACTCAGGTATAACATGTTGAAATAAAAGCCATGCTAGATGAACATGCTCAGCTTTCACTTGCTGGCATTCCAAACACTTTACCACATACTCAATCACCTCTTTTTCTGCGTTTAGGCCTAAAATACAAAATTCTCAATTCAATTACCATTTTTGTCACTTCCGAATGTTCTAAATAAGGTGTATGCAATATAAATTTCCTTAAGTTTCTGCCTCTAAGTGAGTACATCCTTCATTACCATTCCTAGTCACCATCAAGTCCTATCTCATATCTATCTATGATCCGTAAAATCTTCTTCCAAAGCTTTCTTATCCTTTAGGTAATGTTTCTCTTCCAAGTGATTCCAAAACATTTTCTATCTCAAGTTTGTCTTTAATTTAACTATGGTAGATAAATATTTTCTTGGTTTAAGAGAATCTGTCATTTGACTCTCTTCGAATTCCAAAAATTCCAACCAACTCACTCTGTTTTAGTCCTCTGACTTTTAACAATCCATAGAGATTTTGGAACTACTAGGTACACCTTTAACTGACAAGCAACAAGGTAATCATAATAATAGAAAATTTTCATGTAATAGCATATGTTGAGCATTTGCTAACGCAACCTATACTCCACTAACTCTAAAATTGTCTTTTTGTCAAAGACAACTTGTACTTGGATGTCCAAGACTCCATCACCAACTTTTAATTAACAAAAGACATCATACATGATCACATGATCTCAAGGATAGTAAGAACACAAATTTGTCTATCTTCTATATATATATATATATACACACACCTTTGTGAGACCTACTCACTTGTTTCTCATATAGAAGTCACTCATACTAAAAATTATACACATACATGGTATTTTTGTCCTAACTAATACAGACAACTATGCTTGACATACTCTCTGAGTTCTACTCCCTTGTACATTCTATCAGGGGTTCGCTATGAACATCATAGGGAATGAATGCAAAATACAACTCGAAAAATGCTTTAAATTTTAAATATTAGATTAGCCACCATAAAGATTAAGAGAACAATGATCAATTTCAACAGTAAATTATAAAATGCACATAATGAAACAATAAGTCAAGTGTGACCAAGGGCCACAAAAATAGAGATAGAAAATTGGCGACTCGTCTACTTACAAAAGAAAAATATGATTGGCTTAAGAAAAGCCAAATCCAAATAACCAAAAACCAAAGAATTCATGTCAATAAACCAAATAAAGCATCAAACAATATATATCATGAATTGTGTGACTTCAATAGTCACATGTGAGGAAGTGTTACAACACCTTGAGATATCCTTTCCAAAGTATGCTAGAGAGAATATTAAACGTAGTACCAATAGTTTCACCATTGTGTCGAGAAGGATCACAAAACTTGAGCATAAAATAGAAAAAGAAGTCCTTATGAAGGTTTCATCCACAATATCCATAATTTCTATTCATATAATACCTACTATAGACATAAAGCATAATATAATATTATCTATATCTTTCACTAGAACAAGCTAGAATAATACTAGTCTAGGAACATAATTTAATAATCCAAGCATCTAATGCGTCTGGGTTCTTATGATATCTGTCATTGTTGTAAGATCTCCACTACAACTATATTGTATAAGAAACATACTTAAAAGTGCTCATCTCCACTTAGGAGACTATTATCCAAGATATGTGTCCATATAAATGTGCTAAGTCTAGGTAATACTCTTCTTCTGCCTATTCTAGCACCATACTGCTTTAAAATAACGACTTTATTTATCATTTTTTTTTTTAAATGATATCACATTAATATATATCTCTACTCATGGAATCAATGGGGCATAGCCTTCTAACTCATCTGAACTAATTACTATCAACTCAAATGGAAGATTCTCATATAGATATTCCTTGTTTTCTTTCATCTCCTTGTGAAGGATAGTCAGACTAGTCTTGTTTTCAGGAAATTCGGTAGTCGAGATTCCCTTTCCCTTATCAGATTTCTCATTGTCCCACCATGTTGCAACTTCTCCAATAAGTTGATAAGTAGCCCATATTGCTTTAGTTTCATTTGACATGTTACGAAGTTTAAAATACTTATCCATATCAATTACCTAAGCATCAACACCATCACCAATGGTCTTACCATCGAACTTAGGTGGGGTTGTCCTTTTCAAGTCTTTAGCTAGCTCCCCTTCAAACTCAATGATCAGGTTGTTCCTTAGCTCTAGGAAATTCATTACTAGGTTGTTCTTCCTATCGAGGTTGTTCATTTCGAACCTCACCGGCTCTTCAAGCTTCTTGATCAATTCCATCCCTCCTAGCATTCTATTGATTCAAAAGATCAAGAATTTGGTCAAGTCTTTCATTCTTGTTACTTGATCCAGATCTAGTAGTTCTAGAACCCATTGCAAATCAATAATTTTTGTATCAAGGAATGTTTCTTTAGCGTAATGGTCATAGGCCCTAGTGTTATAAACCTATAGCTCTAATACCAAAATGTAAAGACGTAAAATGTTCTAAATTCAATTAAAAAATGAAATACTCTTTATTCTTAAATAAACTCATAATTCCTTTAATAAGTCTATTTTCTTCCATTATTCCACTCTTAAGTCTAAATGATCATGTCAATGATATCACAATAAACAAGAGTTTTCTTAAAGAGATAAAGATTCTTTATTCAATAAGAATATGTAAGTAGTATCTTAATCATATCTACATACAATACCTAGGCCTTTCAAATGCCTTAAGTTCATATAACAAGATAAATATAAAGTAAAGGATGAGATAAGTCCATTGATCTGCAATCCAAAGCCATCTTCAATGCAATCTTTAGAATTGAAGACGAGAACAAGATTCAGGTGCTTTTTCCACCCAACCTTGAAGCTTACACTTCCCCGGAATTCTTGGTCAATCAAGAATACCCGACCCTGCACGAATTTCTTAGCAAAAAGAATTCGATTTATATTGGTTAATACTATAGGATTTGTAGCAATGGAAAATGATCTTTGAAGGAAATAGAAAATAGTTAGTGTTCAAAAATTTAAGTGTACAAGAAATTTATCTAGCTTCTAAAACCTGTCATGTTAATCTTCTTTCTAGCTATTGCCATGTCTTTTCATCCTACAAGTCGATTACAGTGAAGATGCTTTTCCCATAAACTTTATACCTACAATAAGCTTCCCCTATTAGTTATCGATTCTCTTCTTTCCACTGCCACAACTAAGCTTCTCTCCCTCTCGCTCATTCCATCCTTCACTTTGCTGACATATCTTCTTGCATAGCTTCCCCCGACACATCAATTAATGTGGCAAAGGGAGAACCCCAAGTAAAAGAAGGTGAGAAAAGAGTATGTGAAGCATTTTTCTCCAATCCAATTAGAGATCGAAAATGCAAGTCTTTGTTATTACTTGTTGTAATGAGGGGGCACATTAGAATCTTGACCAACATTATGACAATTTAAGAGATGACTTTGAATTAATTGAACAAGTTAAAATGGGGCACTCAAATTAGGATGTTACATATGCCATATTTTATGATATATTATGATAGTTGTAAGAGCATATGCTAAAGTATAACTTGGAAGACCATAACCAACTTGAGCATTGGAATTTGGACCCAATATAGTGCCCATTTTGGGTCGTAGTTATGTCCCACGATGTTTGAAACTGCTAAAAAATAATTGGATGAAAGACAATACATAATCAAAGAATCTAAGGTTTAGATGTTTGAAGATGGAGGCAAAATGAAAGAAGTTTGGTGGAACTCCACAAGTCTATAAGAGAGAACCAAGGCTCAAGGATGAAAGGTGGGACTTGACCAAAGGTTAGAAGGTTAGATGATTTGGAGATGGACAAGAATTAGAAGAAATATAAATGACTTTCACAAGTCCACTTGAGAAAAATAGGAAAAAGAAGTATTGCAACAATAAAGTAGAGAGGGATTGAAGGTTAAGAGGAAGAAAGGAAAGGATATAAATCCCAGTGAACTCTACAAATCTACAAAACACGGGAAGCTTGAACAAAAGTTGAGAACATGAGAAATGAGGGATGCAAAAAAGGGTGAGGTCTCGAGGTCAAACAAAATAGAAATTCAATGATCCATAAAAATCCCACAACTTAAAAAAACAAGATAAAGAAGGGATCCAATACACTTGGCATATTTTTCATGCAAGACTACTAAGTAGGATAGGATATTGGACGAGTAAAAGATGTTCAATACTCCACTAAAACTTTGTAACACTATAAAATTGAGAAAATTTACCAAAACCTTCCCAAACTCTAAAGTTTTTTTTTAATTTTTTTAACTTTAAACATATGATAGGAACAAAGGAGATGATGATAGATAAGATTTAGGAAACTTGATCAAGGGAAGACACTTTTGAATATTCTCATATTGATTATATGCAATGGGCATAATGAGGCTTAATACATAAGGGAGCTAGGAGTTAGACAACTTTTTGAATTGTCAAATTGAGTGCCAACATAGCTTTAGTTGGGGATGTGTGTCTAGATAAAATTTATGGTAAAAAGCACTTTACATAACACACCCATCTAAGTAAAAGTTACATTTGTTCATACTCGGTTCTTTTCCCATTTCATGATCAATTGCCTTTTATTGTAAATAATTAGTTTTCAAAAAAGAAATTTACATTTCTTGTGATTTTTCCTTTGTCCTCCTATATATTACTCATTTATCTTACTATCTGCGTAACCATTGCACCTCCTTGAAATGCAAATGCTAGTTATTAAAAATATTTTGATAAAACATAAAATAATCATTTTATCAGCTGCACAGACTGCCCCATCCAGTGCCTTATATGGCTCACGTTTTCAAACCCGGAATTGCGGCACAGCTGTTTTCAGCGTGGTGGAAGGAGCGCAGAAGTTTCGCCGATGGGAAAAAGAATTTTGGTGCAAGCTCACAACCTTCATTAATGTACGGTTGTGACTCACCAACCAGAAAAAAAATGGAAGTAGAAAAAGCTGAGTGCATGATTCGAGAAAATCTTGGAAGGATGCTTCGATGAAGACATTTGTAGAGTATGGTTCCAGTCAGAAAAACATAGAAATGTGTGTCGACTTTGACTCATTTAGCTCTTTAGGCTGGCCATTTACCGAGAAAATAACTGCTCGAAGTAACAGTACACTATCACAGTTTACGGCTTTAATTTACCATAAAAAAAGATGACAATTGCTGAAGCTAGGCCCCGTTCACCAACACGCACTTTGTCATCGGTAGTTGAAACTTGACAGCTTGAATTGAAAATATTTTAAAAGCAAGTTATTTTGTATATTATTGAATCAATATCAAAACTATAAATAATAACAGGTATAGGAAATGGTTGTAGGAATCGTCTACCTAGAATTAACTAGCAATTGCACCTTGTGTGCAATAGGTATGCCATGGAAAATTTTAGTCTATTTTGTATATTGAGAAGGGGGAGTGTGCGAGAGAGAGAGAGAGAGAGTTGGGATACCGATGGATATGGAGATGGAGAAGGAGATAAAGATAGGGGATAGAGAGAGAGATGGGAGAGGGCTAGATAAAGGTGGAAGAGACATAGATAGGGGGAGAGAAGGAAAAAAAGAAAGATAAAGATAGAACTAGGAAGCAATATATAGCGAGAGGTAGAGAGAGATGGAAATATAACAAGATAAAGATGGGGGAGATGGACAGATGGAGATAGAGGGGTAAAGAAATATAGATACGAAGATCTAGGAAGGAGAGAGAAGGAAAGAGATGGATGGGTAGATAAAGGGAGATATGTCTAGAGATAGATGAGGAGAGGAAGATAGAGGGAGAGAGGAAGAGGGAGAAAAATAGATAAAGAGATAGAGAGGGTTAGAGGGAGAGATAAAGATAAAGATAAAGATAAAGATAGGTAGATAGAAAGATATAGAGTATGGAGAGAGAGAGAGAGAGAGAGAGAGAGAGAGAGAGAGAGAGATTGATGATGAGATGATATAGAAAAGGGCAATAGACACAAAGAGATGGATAAACCTACTAACAAATAGAGAGAAGTAGAGAGAGATATCTAGGGAGAGGGAGAGATAGCTTAATAGATAGAGAGGGAGAGAGAGATAAATAGCAAAGATATTGAGAGATATAAGGGGTGATATATATAGAGATATTGGAGGAGATGGAGAGATAAATATAGAGATAGGAAGTGATAAAGGGATATATATATATATATATATATATATATATATATATATATATAGAGAGAGAGAGAGAGAGAGAGAGAGAGGATATAATAGTGTGCATATTTCATATAATATGTAATAGTGAATATAATTTTATTATATCTTTCCATCAATTTAATAATATATTTAAAAAAATAAATACTAAACATACAATATATTTAATATTTTAATTAGCATTCTATTTAGAACTAATATTTTATATTATTTTATATTTATATTTAATGTATAATGTTATAATATACTTAATACTTTAATTAGTATTATATATATAAAGTATATTATCCATTAATTATATATATTCTTTTATATTTATGTCTAAGAATGTAAAATTTATATATACATTAAATATTTAATATTATATTAAGAAATGTTTAAGTTGAACATATTTTATATTATTTTTTAATTATAATCATTTTTAAAAACTATAATTAAGTATAATTTGTTCAATTTAAATATTAAATTATATAATGATAAAATAACATATCAATTTTATATTTTACTTAAATTTACAAGTATTTGAACATGAAAAGAGAAAATTATATGATTTGGTTATTTTATCATATTCTCAACCTTAATTTTTTTAAATATTCATCTTTTAAAATTTTTATTCTAAATAAACATAAATTAATCCTTAATAAGTAATGAAGAAGATAAATATGCTTTTATAAATTTTCAAAAAATCATATTTAGAATTTTATTGAGGAAGTTTTCAAAAAAAATCTATTTTTCATTTTGCCCTTTCTTCATATATATATTTTTCTTTAAACAAGATGATGATAACTAAAAATATTATAAGTCTTTCTCCCTTCTTTTTAATTATTATAACTTAAACATCTCTAAATATATTTAAATCTCTTTAAAAAAATTCTTTTATAAATAAACATTTTAGATATGAAAGATTTGTGTATAATTATATAAATATTTAAATTTATCTATGACTCCTTTTTATTTGCAATGCCTCATTAAGGCAACTCAATCTAAATGCAATTATCTTTGGCTCGTACCAAGTGGAGTGGGTGGATGAGGGTGTAGAATCCAACAGAATTTTAGATGCAGGTATGCGTTAACATATTCCAGTCATTAACCAACTCATACATTTGGGCCCTTTTTTGAACTGGAAGAAATGATTTCAGAAACAATGAATTACATTGACTTCCTTTAGCGCTGTCTAGCCCTTCATTCTTCATTCCACCAATGGCAGCACCTTTTTGATTTCAATTATTTTGTCAATTCAGAGGATAATATCTAAAGCAGAATTTGTAGTATTGTAAACACATAACAAATCATATAAAATTTCATTTCATTGAAAATATGTAAGAACCCTACAATTTTTGGCAAACTCTGTGAAAGAGAGTTGTGTGCTCTTGAATCTATTTCATTTGGACAAACTCTGTAAAACAGAGTTGTATGCCTGAAATCTATCCAATTTGAGCAAACTCTGTAAAAGAGAGTTGTATGTCTGAAATCTATCCAATTTGGGCAAACTTTGTAAAAGAGAGTTGTATGCACCTGTACAATTTAGGCAATCTTGTGAATGAGCGTATGCCTATAACTCTGTAACTCTCCAACTCCTTGCAATTGGATTCGAATTGGACTTATTTATAAGCTTTCAAAGAAGCTGAACAACCACCGCATTTATGTCCTCATTGGAAGTCGAAAATACAATCTAGTATTGAAAGATTACATTTATATAAAGACAAAAATTAATTAAAGATTAAAATATTTAATACTCTGACTTATTTTTTATCACCTTCTCATAAAACTTGAACCAGTGCAAGAAGCCAATGAAGATTCCTGTGATGAAAAGTTGTCATTGAAATACAATGGCAGAGAAATTCTCATTACAGTAATCTCTGTGAAGAAGAGGAGCCTTTTGACTTCAATCATAGTGCTCGTGGAGTCACTCAATATACAAGTAATGGATGCATTTCTATCTGTTACCGAGACCGTGGCTAATTTGCTAACACTGGGGACAACTCGTTATCCTCTTAAATTCTTATTTGAAATTCCATGGCTTTATTGTGTTGATGAAATAGGCTGCTGATACTGTAGATCATGTTGCAAAAGAAACCTTACATAGTGGATTAAGCAAGCTCATCGAATCAGAATACCAGATAAGTTTCCTGCAACCGTCAGAGAAGGCAAAGGCAAAATTATGTGATGCATCAGCATGAGTTTGTTTCTTCCTGCAATACTCTTGGAAAACCATTTTATGGGTGTAATTTGCATATGATTTATCATAAATCTTGTTCGAACAAAGAGAGAAATATGATAGGTATTTCAAAATAAATTTACAGATGTTCAACTCTTTTAAAATCTTCTTTTGAATCTACAGTATGCCACTGCCTTCCTAGCTGGATTTGAACATCAGGCAACAGGCAAGTTTTTAGTTAAATAGTAATAATGTATGGTGTTATTCAATTTGTATATATCACACTACATTAAATTTTTATAGCTAAGGACAACAGTTCAAAATATTTAGTCAATAGGCTATACGGGAAGAGCACCAGTAGTTGAGCATGTACCAATTGTTGTGAGGGTTGTTGATACCTTTTGTTCCAAAAATTGTACAAATAAAAACTATTCTTTGAAAAAAAAGATATCATTTTTTGTGTGTTTATATATCAATAATTGCAATACATCAAATCATTTTGAATTATTATGGCATGTATCATTGATTTACTAAATTTCATGCAACTATTAAACAAAAAGCATTCAATACATGTTTCATATTAAACAAAATAAAACAACATTCCTAACAACTCAGCATACTTCTGATGTGATATAACAAACAGTTGTAAAATATTATATTAAGATTTGTCCAATTTTACATGACAAAGTGTCAAATCACCGATATATGGTTGACCAACTTGTGAGGAAAAACAGTCCCATCACTGATTCACAATTGTTCAACTTCCTATCCTCTAATAGCTAGCTTCTTGTAGCGTCGTAAATTGTACGCACTCGCTAGGGTGGTACAATTTCACACCTAGTTTAGCACCCGCCTTAGCGCATTTTGCATTCTACATTGCATTTCTCCTTAAGCACTTAATTAATCAAATTAATTAGGTCTAAAGTCTTATTTCATCATTCTCTACATCATAAAGTAGGGCCCTTTCACTAAAGCGCGCCCTTCGCATTTTATTCCTCCAATACATCACTTAATCAAAAACCCTAATTAAGTCCTATTTCGAACTTGGGGGCTTGGTTTCGGGGTCTAAACATCTCGAAATCACCTGTAACTTCAGGATTCTCTCTAAAATCATCATATCCGACGGCCCTGAAAGTTTGGTGAAAAGTTGTCGGGACCATGGCGCCCATGCAACATGGTCCCGGACATTTTTCCCGAAATTTTGGGAGCACGATCCAATCATAAAATAAAGCTTAACCCCAAGAAATTGGCGGGATATTCAATCTCTAGGTCGGCCAAAATACGAATTTACGACCTAGGGTTTCATACATAAAAGCTCTCTTTCCTCATTGGAAGGGATCGGATTTTTGTTTCCAGGAACTTCATATGTAGCGACAGAGCAGATCTTTGAAGACTTCAACAATACTCAACATCATTCTATCAAGCATCTATCAAATTCATTCATTCATCCAATTAGGGCTTGGAAGACATTGAAGAACAATAGGAGATTACCGACTGAAGATTGGCTTGTACTCCTCCCTTGAGGGTTGGGTATGATTTCATATTGTTTTCATGTCCTTACATAAGCTTTGATATATCATTTATTCATGCTTTAGATCACATTGCATCTTGATTTAGAGCATTTGCATTATCATTTACAAGCAATTAGGGTTTACTTTCTAGGTTGCTCTAGTTTGCTTTCTTGCATTTTGGACCTTGCACACACACTAGGTCTGCACACACAATACATTTTACAAAACAACTTGGCTATTTGTGGAGGTGGAAATCACCAAAACGGGGGTTTGACTAAGGCAAAACCCTATATAGCCGCCCTTCCCCCTTTTCAGATATTATTGCAGGTTTCGGGATTCGGACGACGCCGCAGGACACAGATCCGGAAAGAGGAGACTGAGACAGAACCCTGTGTAAAATTGCAGCTCAGAAGACCAGGACAGGGGCGCTGGGCGCCCTGGTCCTGCCAGGACAGGGGCGCTAGGCGCCCTGGTCCCTGGGACAGAGGCGCTGGGCGCCCTGGTCCTCTGGACAGACAGCTCTCCGACAGTTTCCAGACAGTGTTTTAGGGTGCAAAACAGTGGTTTCCGGTGCAGTTTTCAGGACAGTGGCGCCCGCGCCCCCGTCCCGAACATTTTCAGTCTGATTTCGACTCCAGGTACATAACTGCATTCTTATTTTATCCTTACAGCTGTTCATTGTTTAGTCTCAATTCTGCAATCTTGTTATTAGTTCATACTTGCATTTTGGGATTAGGGTTTGAACTTGCATTACTTGATTTTACAATTTCAACAAGGGAATAGAAATCCTAATAGATATCCCGTGGCTCTCTCTTTCACGAAAAGAAGTAGCCAACCGTGCGATATCTCTAGGCTCTTTCGTATTCCGCAATGTGTGTCAAAAGTTAGGATTAGGGTACATTGTCCTAGTCTCGCTTTTTCCCCTACACATTTTGGTGAACCCGACGTGAATCTATCATTGCTTCCTCTTGCATTGCATGTGTTAGATCTAGATTTAGATTTAGTGTGTTTTCATTTCATTAAAAGAGAAAAAAAAAAAAAAGAGAGAGAGAACTTGTGTTTCTTTGCATTGTGTGTTTAAATTTTATGCAATCTTTTCAAAATGTCAGATTTTTATTTGCAAAATGTTCATGCATTTGATGATTATTATGAGTATAGCCAAGATGAATTAGATGAAGCTTTAGATGAGTTTTTAAACCCTAAGGATGCTAAACCTTCATTTTACCAAAAACTCATAAACCTTGTTACTATGCCATTTAGGTGTGATGAGAAAGATAAGTCGAATGATTCCTCTCAAGGATACATTCCTATCCACTCTTCCCCTGAATCTAGTAACATGGTTGTTTTCAATAATCCACTCTATGAGGAGATGTCTCCTTTTGAATCAAAAGACAAACCTCTTAACCGATATGATTATGCTTTGTTGGATGATGCCCTTGATGACTTTGTGGCCTTGTCGAAACCTATAAACAAAAACAAGACCTCTAAGTTGGTTAACATGATAAATTTTAATGAATATAACAAACCTCTCTTTGAAGTCCAAGGTGCTTATCCTTCTCTCACCTTTCAAATTCCTAAGACTCCTCTCCTTACTGTCCAAGGGAGGTATGATCATGATTCCTTTTGTACTTCGAATAAACCAATCATTACTGTACAAGGAAGACAACCTATAAGTCCTTACAATTATGCTAAGCAAATAACTAGAGAGAGTTATCATGCGGTTGCCCATACTTATCATACCAGAAATAATAAGCAACCCAATCCTCCTCCTGTTATTCCAGTTTCGCTTCCTAATCCTCAACCAATCCTTCCTCAAGCTCCCCGTATTTCGCAAGTTATGGGTAAGGAATATGATCTCATAGAATAGCTTAAGGCTACCCCTGCTAAGATATCCCTTTGGGATTTGATTCAAACTTCTTCTTCTCATCATGGAATGTTACAAGATGCCTTGAAAGATTTGAATGTTCCTCCACCGAATACATCTAGTAATATAGCATCTTTTGTTAACTCTGTGATGAATCCTAAACCTCAAATTGTGTTTACGCAAGATGAGTTGCCTACTAGTGAAGTCCAACAACAATATGATCCCTTGATGATTGTGGTTGTCATGAAAGACACTGCTATAAGACGAACACTAGTAGATAATGGCTCTGGCCTTAATGTGTGTAGCATCAATCTATTGCATAAGATGAATGTGGATACATCTCTTATGGAGCCTGACTCTCGTTTTATTCGTGGCTTTGACAATGTGGCTAAGACTTCATTGGGTATCATCACCTTACCTCTCACAGTGGGACCTGTTACTTTGCCTACTCCTATCCATGTTATGCCGGGAAATTTAACATACAACTTGTTATTAGGGAGGCCTTGGATTCACAGCATGCAAGCTGTCCCCTCTACATTGCATAGACAAGTTAAATTCATCTATAACAATAAGACATATACCTTGATGGGTGATACTAATTTTCAAGCTTGTCTACAAACATCTAATTCCAAAGGAGATTCTTCTACGCCATCCTTGTCTAGTGATGACTCTTTAAACAAGAAACCAATCGATGAGTCTTTGCTTTCCGATGATCAAAATCCTTGGGATGAATCTGGAATTCCTAAGGAAGATCCTTCTCGGCTTGAAACTACACATAAAAAGGATTTTGATCCTGAGAAGGTTCTTGTAGAAGATGATTGGGGATCTCTTGACTTTAACCCTACCTTTGTGGGTGAATATAAGATTCCTTCTAGAGAACTTAAAGTTGAAAAGAAGGAAGAAGCTGGAAATCACAAAGTTGAAAAGAAAGAAGAAGCTAAAAGTCAATCAACCCTGCCTGAAGCTATGAGTAATAATTTTGTGGCTGCTTCTCAAACTTCCTCTTCTCACATCTATAACTATAAAGAGTTTGATTCTTTATCTTATGAAAAACCACCTTCTTTTCCTGAAATGCTTGATCGCTATGGTCGTGGTTTTCGCATTTTTGCTAAGCATGGGTATCATGGAAAAGGTTGTGGTGCTAATGAACAAGGGATTAGAGTTCCTCTAGAGACTAATTTTCAACATTATGCCTTTGGACTTGGCTATAATCCCTGCAGACGTACTAAAGCCTCTAAAAGACCATGCATTAGTGTTAATGCCGTCTCTACATCTTTATCAATACAACACCCTGAGTATATTGATGAGGATTCTTCGGGTGATTGTGCTCTAGATATCTTCCCTACCGACGACGCTTTAGCTGAGTTCTTGGGAGCCTATGACACTCTTCCTCGTTATCATCACAATAGGGGACTCCCTTATTGTGTGAACACTGAAGCTTATTTTGGAAAAGAGATTGATAATGATAAGACTGTGAAAGAATTCCCTCAGATAAAGGATACTCCTCAACAAAGTAATCTCCTCATAAGTGATACCCTTGATGTTAAGATGGATCCTTGCAACAAAGAAAAAATCATTAAAATTGGAAAATGTTTGGATGAAGAGGAACAAAAACAATATGAAGAACTATTGCATGAATTCCTTGAGATTTTTGCTTGGGCATATTCTGACATGCCTGGTATAGATCCTAAGATTGTTACTCATAATATCGTCTTAGTACCTGATGCTAAGCCCGTGAAACAAAAGATTCAAAAAATGAATCCTAAGATAGCTCTGCTTGTTAAAGCTGAGATTGAAAAGTTATTGGAGGCTGGATTTATCCGCCCTATTGACTATTCCCCATGGATTTCAAACATTGTCACTGTGGCTAAACCAGATAACAAAATAAGCATGTGTACCGACTTTCGGGATCTAAATAAGGCTTCTTTAAAAGATGATTTCCCTCTTCCAAACATTGATATGATAGTTGATTCTACGGCAGGACATGCCCTTTTATCCTTCATGGATGGTTTTTCAGGCTACAATCAAATTTTCATCAACCCTCAAGATCAATACAAAACCGCTTTCACTACTCCTTGGGGTACGTTTTGTTGGATAATGATGCCTTTTGGACTTAAAAACGCCGGTGCAACTTATCAACGAGCGATGACCCTTATCTTTCATGATTATATGCATAAGATTTTAGAGGATTACGTTGATGATATTTTGGCTAAATCCTTTCTTCGCATGGATCATGTTAAAGTCCTTCGTCAAATCTTCGAGAGAATTCGTAAATATCACATGCGCTTGAATCCCCGAAAATGTGTTTTTGGTGTGGATAGTGGAAAACTATTAGGGTTCATAGTTTCGCATCGTGGGATTGAGGTGGACACTAAGAAAATAGATGCTATTGTTAACATGCCACCTCCTTGAAATGTATCTCAACTTAAAAGCTTACAAGGAAAGATTCAGGCTATTCGTAGGTTTGTGTCTCAGCTTGTGGATCATACCTTTCCTTTTACTCAACTCCTTAAAAAGGATATCACTTTTCAGTGGAATGAGGATTGTCAGCAAGCATTTGAAGATTTAAAAGTGTATTTGGCTAGTCCTCCTATTCTTCAACCTGCTGAACCTTCTAAACCCTTTATCCTGTATACAGCTGCTTCTTCTCATGCTCTCGCAGCATTGTTAGCACAACATGATAAAGATGGTAAGGAGTGTCCGGTTTATTACATAAGTCGTATCTTACTCGATTATGAGACCCGATATTCTGCGATAGAAAGACAATGCTTGGCCGTGGTGTTTGCAACTCAGAAATTGAGACATTATCTTTTAAATTCAGAAGTCCATGTCATGGTTAAGTTTGATCCGTTGAAGCATCTTTTCTCTAAAACTGATTTATCAGGACGTCTCGCTAAGTGGGTTATGATGTTAACTGAATTTGACCTTAAATTTGTTTCACAAAGAGCAATTAAAGGACAAGCGTTGACTGATCACTTAGTTGAGGCTCCTTCACCTTTTTCATTCCCTAACCCTGAGTCCTTTCCTGATGATTTCATTCTTTCTATAGAGAAAGATGAAACTTGGGAGTTATATTTTGATGGCTCTAAGTGTCGTACGGGATCAGGGGCAGGGGTTGTTTTGGTTTCTCCTACAAAGAAACCTATTCCCTTATCATATCGTCTAAATTTCCTGTGTACCAATAACATTGTTGAGTATGAGGCTCTTATAGCAGGAATAAAAGCAGCCCTAGCTCTTAATATAAAACACATACATATCTATGGAGATTCGCAATTAATTATAAGACAAGTAACAGGAATATATCAAGCAAAACAAGACAAATTATCACAATATAAAGACCTTGCTATATCTTTATTACAAAATTTCGATTCTTATACCATGGAACCGGTCCCTCAAAAAGATAACCGACATGCGGATGCGATGGCATGTGTAGCTTCGTTAGTATCTTTAGAGGACCCTATGGTCGATCTTAACTTCGTTATTCACAATCTTACTTCTCCAGCTATTGAAGATGATTCTAGCTTTGTAACATGTTGTGACTTTGTAGACTCAGATGAATGGTTCTCGCATATTGTAAGATATTTGACCGATGGTACCTTCCCTGATTCTGCTAATAGGAACACTAGGGCTAGAATCTGCAAGTTGTCTGCTAGGTATATCATCCTTTCTAATGTCCTTTATCGAAGGGGTTATGATGGTCTCCTTCTTCGTTGTCTTAACAAGTTGGAAATCCCTGTTGCTCTTGAAGAGGCACATTCGGGTGCCTGTGGGGGGCATTTTGGGGGCAAATCCCTGGTTCATAGGTTGCTTCGTATGGGATACTATTGGCAAACTATGTAGAAGGATTCCTTCTCATTTGTTAAGAAATGTCACCAATGTCAACAACACAATAATTTGATTCATGCTCCTGCCCAAGAACTTCGTTCTCAAGTAGCTTCTTGGCCTTTCTCTGCATGGGGTTTGGATCTTATTGGAAAAATCTCTCCTCCTTCATCTCAAGGACACACCTTCATTATAACTGCAACAGATTACTTTACGAAGTGGGTAGAAGCTATTCCTCTTCGCTCTACTACTGCTGAAGTGATTTGTCAATTTCTTCTAGAAAACATTATTTCTCGATTTGGGATACCTTCCACTATTATCTCAAATAATGGAACATCGTTTAAGAACAAGGACGTGAAGAAATTCCTTGAGAAGTATCATATCAAACATCGATTTTCTACACCGTATTACCCTCAGTCAAATGGTCAAGCCGAATCATCCAATAAGATAATTGAGCAAATTCTTCGTAAAACCGTAAATAAGCATGGTAAGGATTGGAGTAACCAGCTAATCTACGCTCTTTGGGCCTACCGAACGAGTGTACGAATTGCTACGGGAACTACTCCTTATAATCTTGTTTATGGTGCTGACGCTATTATGCCCTTAGAGTTAGAAATTCCATCACTTAGGGTTTCTCTTAAAGGTATAGTAGATGATGACTCCTATAGAGAACGACGACTTCAATAGCTTGAGATGCTTGATGAACAGCGTATAAACGCTCTTGAGCATATTCAAGCGTATCACAAAACTCTACAGCGAAGCTATAATGATAAGGTCATTCAACGTTCCTTCTCAGTAGGTGATTTAGTCCTTTATGAGAATCAGCGCAATGTGAATGCCTTGCCGGCCGAAAAGGGAAAATTTAGTCCTAATTGGCTTGGACCATATATCGTTATTGAGGATTATGGATCAGGTGCTTACAAAATAGCGGATGTAGACGGTACGCCTCTTAAAGAACCTATCAATGCTATGCACTTGCGTAGATATTATGCTTAAATTCTTCACTTCTTATCTATCTTCTTCAACATTGGATAATATGTTAGTGTTTCTTAATTAAAAGAAAAATAGAATTAAATGTTATGATGTTTGATCTATATTGCTTCGTTCCGGACAAGCATTTCTTCTTACTTTATAGTTTGTCTTGAATTCATTGTAAAAGGTTTACATTTTTATAATGCTAGCATATTATACAGTGTTTTTATGTGTTAAGTAGAATCGTATCATGTTGTGTTTAAGTTCACAATTAAATCACATTAGTTATATGATTCTTAGACTTAATGCATATTTCTTCCTTATCATCAATGTCGTACTTGATTAAATATTTTAATTAAGTCACACATGTATCAATTTAATCATGGAGCATTGAGAAATCAATCACATAGAAATTAAAATTCTGAACATACATGTACATTTACCAAATGTATTAGATTTAATCAAAACAAAATATACATTGTTTTAGGCATTAAAGATAACACATTTGAGACAGAACGAGAAGCATGTATATATACATATATATGTGTGGATCCTATACAAACATAGGTCACTGTATATCCAAAATGTGATCTCTCTCTTACATCATACAATCATCTCCTATCCCTAGGGCTAGTGGCTGGAGAGTGTCGACTGGATGCTCCCTCCTGATCTGGCCGTGGAGGTGGACCCATGGGTGTATAGCGCGATACAGATCGTGAGTGACTCCGAGAGGAACTCCTACGATCTCTATCCATGAGGATCGCACGATAGGTGGTAGCCTCGGTCTGGGCCGCTACTAGATCTCGCCGCACCTGCTGGAGGTCCTCTGATAAGACTCTCTCTCTCTGCCCCGCCTGATGGAGATCCTCTGATAGGATTCTCTCTCTCTGCTGCGCCTGATGGAGATCCTCCGATAGGACTCCCTCTCTCTGCCGTGCCTGACGGAGATCCTCTGATAGGATTCTCTCTCTCTCCCTCCATATATCTACCTGTAATCGGAATGGGAAAAACAAATCCTCATGCCGACCCGCGTTCCCCTGAGGCCTGTAGGTAATCTGTGAGCAACTAGGAATCTGTGCTATCATGGAGATGTCTGTCATTGCCTACTGAATCAAGGAACGCCAGTCCTGTACATTAGCTATGGCAGTAGAACAGATCTTTGTTAGTACCATTCTATATCATCGAAGCATTAATCAAATCAATATAAACCTACTATACCTGGATCTCCCTCGCGCCAGTAGGGATCATGATATGGTAGCATCTGTGACTGGGAACCGCTAGGCTCTCCTCGCTCGAATACTCTATCCACGATGGGTGTAGGCTGAATGGTACTGGTGACAGGTCTCCGTATTGCCTCCTGTTCCTCCTGTTGGGGAATAAAAGGTGGATCCAGAGCTATGGTATCGTCTCCTGAATGGTGGGGAGCTGCATCCGACTCCTCCTCATCATCTCTATCATCCTCCTCCTCCTCCTCCTCATCATCCTCATCCTCATCCACATCATCACCTGCATCCTCCTCGTCCTCCTCTCTATCTGCATCCTCCTCCTCCTCGTCACTGGGCTGATCGCCTGTAGGTGGATCAGGATCTCCCGTCTCCTCATGACCCTCTCCCTCATCTGACTCCTCTGACCTGGATCCCTCGTCCTCGTCTCGGTCTCCATGTCTCCATGGGCCTGGATAGCCTGTCGGATGATCTGGTGGAAAGATAGGACCTGGATATGATCTCATGAACCATGAAACATATCTACGCTGTGCTCCAGGCTCTGCAGAATAGTCAGTGACTACATCCTGATCTGATCCCTCCAAGTCTGTTGTCTCGATATCATCCACCGTCGGTCTCGCTACTGCTCTAGGTCTGGGAAGGACCCGTGAGTGTCGAGTATAGATGGGCACATCGGCTGGAACACACTGCTCTAGTCCGAACTGCCTCCGTACTTGGTCGAAGTAGAAGGGGACTATGATGTGTGCATATCGTCCTCGCAGTAGGCGGTTCCTCTGTAAACATGCTAACTGTCTCTCCATACCATCCCATCTGTGCATCAGTAGGTAAGGTCTCCACACTATCACCTCAGATGTCAGTCTGTCAATAGTCACTCTCCAATACAACAAATCCCCAAATCTCCACTCGCTGGTCAGTGGAAAAGCGAACATCCTAGGTCGCTCGCTCACTATACTCAGTGGATAGCCGACGGGCCTGGTGCATGTGAAGTGCTCTAAGATCCACACCTGCAGAAGTGTGCATGTCATCAAACTACAACCCTGTCCGAATACATACTCCTCAAGGTCGTGATAGAGATGTGCAAGCATACTCCGACCCCATGCATAAACTCTCCTATGTCTCTCCATCCCTCTGATACACCATGTGAGGCCCCCATGCATGTGTGTCCCTCGCCCATTAGGGCAGACGGCTAGTGCTATGATGGCTATCATGAGGCGTCTCAGAAGTGGTATCTCTCCTGTAGGATGTAAGAGCCAGCTGACCATGATACGACCTCTCGTCTCGCTCGGCATGACTCTCCCTATGCAGTACATTTGCTCCCTCTGATGATCCTCTGCTACCTGATCAGTCGCATATGTGACTGTCACTCCTCTGATAGGAAGACGCAGTATACGGTACACATCCTCGAGTGTGACCATCAACTCTCCTACCGGAAGGTGAAAGGTACAGGTGTCAGGATCCCATCTCTCCATCAGTGCCATCAGCATCGCAGGATGAAATCGAATGGCCGGCAGAAGAATCATGTACCACAATCCTACTATCGATAGGGTGTCTCTCTCTGACTGAGTCAGCCGTGGAATCTGGTCTCGCAAAGTGCGAAGGATGTGTCCCGCTGTATGCTCTCTCATGTACGGGAGACCCTGCAAAACGAAAACATGACCAAAATCAGTACTCAATCATCGAAATCGCAAATGCAAACTGTTGAACATTGAATGCTTGCCTTGTAACCCCTCGCCAGGCCCTGATTGGGGACCATGGCGCCTTGTCAGGGACCATGGCGCCCTGTCAGGGACCATGGCGCCCTGAGGGGACCATGGCGCCCTGTCAGGGACCATGGCGCCCTGCAGGGACCATGGCGCCCCTGTCAGGGACCATGGCGCCCTGGGGGGACCAGGGCGCCCCTCAGGGACCAAGGCGCCCTAGGTGGGCCCCGGTCGGCGTTCAGGGTCCGCATTCGATCACGGAAAAGTCAAACATGCGAGAAATCAAAAGTCAAACGTTCAGTCAACTCACCTCGTCCAGTGGCTCATCGTCGATCACGGCCTGGCGCAGGATCTCGATCCTCGTGGGACGCTCCGGTCGTCGTGAAGGCATGATGATTAGGTGGGCTCCGCTGCACTGAATAGTATCCTGAAATCGGCAAAGTGACGAATACAAGTGTCACTTTCGAAGTATATACTCTCGTTTGTCTATTCTTACTTCTTGAAACCCTAATTTTTCCCCTATCATTCATTTTATCATAACTTGGGTTTGGGAGATGCGATTTTTGAGCCGTTTGTTGCGTTGGAATCGTATTTTCCTTCTCCTACTCTCGGGATGTTCCAAAAAGTGCTCTGATGAAGCCTATTTAGTGAACACCCCTCATCAACACTCTATTACACAATTTGTCGCAAGTAAACATGCTACCCTGTTTCACCTCCCTAAATAAGCAAGTCGAAACAGGGGGGGGCATATAGCTACTCACAGATTTCATCACTTTCCCTAGTAAGCATTAGGTGATTTTGTGATCTAACGTTTGTTTTGTAGGGTGCGGTTCCTAACTGTGTACTGCAGATACCGCTGGGGGCTTCGTCTGACGACTTATGGATATATCCTTTTTCAAATAATGTTTACTTCTCTGTACTTTAGCTTGCATATGCACGTAGTACTCATATGACCGCTAAAGTGGGGGCTAAATGTAGCATCGTAAATTGTACACACTCGCTAGGGTGGTACAATTTCACACCTAGATTAGCACCCGCCTTAGCGCATTTTGCATTCTGCATTGCATTTCTCCTTAAGCACTTAATTAATCAAATTAATTAGGTCTAAAGTCTTATTTCATCATTCTCTACATCATAAAGTAGGGCCCTTTCACTAAAGCGCGCCCTTTGCATTTTATTCCTCCAATACATCACTTAATCAAAAACCCTAATTAAGTCCTATTTCGAACTTGGGGGCTTGGTTTCAGGGTTTAAACATCTCGAAATCACCTGTAACTTCAGGATTCTCTCTAAAATCATCATATCCGACGGCCCTGAAAGTTTGGTGAAAAGTTGTCGGGACCATGGCGCCCATGCAACATGGTCCCGGACATTTTTCCCGAAATTTTGGGAGCACGATCCAATCATAAAATAAAGCTTAACCCCAAGAAATTGGCGGGATATTCAATCTCTAGGTCGGCCAAAATACGAATTTACGACCTAGGGTTTCATACATAAAAGCTCTCTTTCCTCATTGGAAGGGATCGGATTTTTGTTTCCAGGAACTTCATATGTAGCGACAAAGCAGATCTTTGAAGACTTCAACAATACTCAACATCATTCTATCAAGCATCTATCAAATTCATTCATTCATCCAATTAGGGCTTGGAAGACATTGAAGAACAATAGGAGATTACCGACTGAAGATTGGCTTGTACTCCTCCCTTGAGGGTTGGGTATGATTTCATATTGTTTTCATGTCCTTACATAAGCTTTGATATATCATTTATTCATGCTTTAGATCACATTGCATCTTGATTTAGAGCATTTGCATTATCATTTACAAGCAATTAGGGTTTACTTTCTAGGTTGCTCTAGTTTGCTTTCTTGCATTTTGGACCTTGCACACACACTAGGTCTGCACACACAATACATTTTACAAAACAACTTGGCTATTCGTGGAGGTGGAAATCACCAAAGCGGGGGTTTGACTAAGGAAAAACCCTATATAGCCGCCCTTCCCCCTTTTCAGATATTATTGCAGGTTTCGGGATTCGGACGACGCCGCAGGACACAGATCCGGAAAGAGGAGACTGAGACAGAACCCTGTGTAAAATTGCAGCTCAGAAGACCAGGACAGGGGCGCTGGGCGCTAGGCGCCCTGGTCCCTGGGACAGAGGCGCTGGGCGCCCTGGTCCTCCGGACAGACAGCTCTCCGACAGTTTCCAGACAGTGTTTTAGGGTGCAAAACAGTGGTTTCCGGTGCAGTTTTCAGGACAGTGGCGCCCGCGCCCCCGTCCCGAACATTTTCAGTCTGATTTCGACTCCAGGTACATAACTGCATTCTTATTTTATCCTTACAGCTGTTCATTGTTTAGTCTCAATTCTGCAATCTTGTTATTAGTTCATACTTGCATTTTGGGATTAGGGTTTGAACTTGCATTACTTGATTTTACAATTTCAACAAGGGAATAGAAATCCTAATAGATATCCCATGGCTCTCTCTTTCACCAAAAGAAGTAGCCAACCGTGCGATATCTCTAGGCTCTTTCGTATTCCGCAATGTGTGTCAAAAGTTAGGATTAGGGTACATTGTCCTAGTCTCGCTTTTTCCCCTACACACTTCTAAATATAAATGTTCAGATTTTTAGATTGCAACCACCAACATCGAGTACCTGCATCATAAATAGAGCAGTTGTGAGGCTCTCCATTCGATTGAAAACAAACAATTAATGCAAAAAAAATTCAAAATTACCTCTCAGAAATCCACCTCATGTACTCTTATCCAATAGAAATGCAGAAATCCATACCCACAGATCAAGCAAGATCATAAAATGGCCATAGATCAAGCAAGATCAAAAAATAGCCACAAATCAAACAAGATCAAAAAAGATTTAAAAAAAGGAGGGGAAAATGTTATATTAATGTAGCATACGATGAAGGAGAGTTTTTACAATTACATTCTCGTTGCACTGTTGTAAAACCTTCACATTCCTCCTTTGTTCAATAAAACATTCACATTCCTGAATACATTAATTGAAATTCTTGCTGCAGATTGACTTTGTACACATAATATATGATTGTGTGATGTCATACATTTCAGGTATTTTGTTTTCACTACTATTTAGTTTAGTTGACTATGCTATCATAAATTGCAGGTATTTTGTTTGTTTATATAATTTTTGATTGTGTGTTGTCATAAAATCTAGGTATTTTGTTTTCAGTACTGTTTGGTTGGCACTGTGCTAGCATAAATTCCAGGTGCATTCACATTCCTGTATACATTACTTCTTGTTGCAGACTGACTCTGTGCACATAATATATGATCGTGTGTTGTCATACAATTCAGGTATTTTGTTTTCACTACTGTTTAGTTTAGTTATCCGTGCTGTCATAAATTGAAGGTATTTTGTTTGTTTATATAATTTTTGACTTTGTGTTGTCATAAAATCTTGGTATTTTATTTTCACTACTGTTTGGTTGGCACTGTGCTAGCATAAATTCCAAGTAATTTGTTTTCATTACTGTTTAGTTGACTTGTTTTTACTACTGTTTAGTTTCACTATATATATATATATATATATATATATATATATATATATATATATATATATATATATATATATATATATATATATATATATATATATATATATATATATATATATATATATATAATCAATCCTCATATATCTATACAGGTATGTATATACATTTGTATACATACAGATGTGTATATATATATACACACATCTAGATGAATATATACATAATATACATACAAATATATATATACATCTAGGTGTATATATACATAATATACATACAAGTGTATGTATATCTGTATATGTGTGTAGATATATACATGTATACAGATATACAAATGTGTGTATTCAGGTTTGAACTTTAGTCAAACCATGTACTTGTAGTATGTTTCTATATAGAAATGTTATTATCATACTATGCATTGTGTAATGTAATTAGCAATATGAAAATCAATGAAAAAATAAAAATTCAAAAATTCATTATGTAAACTCTCATTTCCCTCCAACGTCTACCTCTATGCAAAAAGACTTATTTTTTTAATCTAAAAATTATCGAGGGCGTTGAAAAAATTAAGTTTACATGTTTAATATTTTTATTTTCATTTAATCACCCCTTGTGCAAATGTAAACGCTCTTGATTTTTCAAATAAACATCACCAGAAGAAGAAAAAGACTTTGAAACTGATATCGGACTGCACCATTTGATTGAGCAAGATATTGCAGCCAAAAAGTTTGCCACCAAAGCAGGTTTGCAAAAGCACTAAACCTCTCAAGGGCTGTCAAAATGACTAGGGGTTTAATTTCTTTTATTTTTACTTAGCACCATGCAAATTGGGGTTGAACCTTTCAGCACTTCCAATTCCCACTAGCATCTACTTTATACCATGTTGTCTTGCGGTCATGAGATGGGACTTACTTTAAAAGTTTATGAAATAAAAATTATGTGGAAAAGAAATGTCCAAACTATTGTCATCCTTGTCATGTTTTCACATTGAACAAGGTATAAATTAGGTGGAAAAGAAATGTTCAAACTGTTGCTAGCCCTATCATGTTTTCACATTGAACAAGGTATGCAATCTCTATTCAAACACCATCACCCTCCCTCTAAACTTTAATGATCATAATTAAAATTACTCCTCAAACCATACATTGCAATAAAAGTTCAAATTGTTGCCAAAGACAATATTGCTCCAGAAGTATATATATATATATATATATATATATATATATATAATCAATCGTCAATACAAATGCATATAGATATATATAATCAATCATCAGTTCAAATGCATATATACATATATATAGATGTATATATATTTCCATACATACATACAGATGTGTATATACTTAATGTTTGATATTATTTACTCCCAAAACCATACATCCTAGTAAAAGTTCAAATTGCTACCAAAGACAATATTGCTCCAGAAGCTTATAATTCATAGTTCACCTATTGTACGTATATATATACACACACACATATATATACGGGTATGTGCATAAAGATGGTGGTCAGAAAAGTGGACACCACCCAAAAAAAATAATGAAAAAACAAGCAGTGCATATGCATTTTTAAAATTTGAAATTCCTACGTACGCGCTTAGGTTTGTTCTTCCCGAGCCTAGAGAAGGTAGCGCGTACGCACTGCTTTTAGGAAAATAAGTGCGCATGCGCTGCTTATAGGAAAATGAGCGCGTGCACGATGCCTGATAAAAGAAAGTTTTAAAAAAAAAACTAGGTCTCATTTACCCGTGAATAGCGCGTTTTTACTTCCTTTTTTTTCCATTTCCTCTCCTAAACCATGAACGGGGTGCTAGATTTGTCCTCCAAGCTATGGATCAAGGTTAGTTTTTTGTTTATTTTTGTCTTTCTTTCCCGTTTGTTCAATTTGTTTTACATTTTGAATTTAATTTCATTAAATTTGATTAGGTTTTTTCATTTTTTGTTTCAAAAACCAGATTCTTCTAATTCAGAACAAGAACAACCAAATGCACCTCTTGAAAACCCACAAGAACAACCAAATGCACCTCCTAAAAACACACAAGAACAACCCCCAATTCCTCCTTTTGACCGCACACCCGAAACACAGGATCAATTAATTAATCAGTTAGGACAAAATACGTCTAAAATCAATAGACTGATTGTTAAATTGAAAACTTTTGAACTTGAGCATCGTCAATCCCTCGCCGCTAGCCTAGAAACATTAGCCAGTGGTTCCATAGTTGTTTCCACACAAATTACCAAATGGGAAAGCTTTAGAGATAGGTGTCGTCAATTCTATGTCGATGGGCTATCATACGATGGAGTAAAAAACAAAAATATTACTAAACAACAAATATGTGCCCTTTTCGTTGACCCCAAAACTGGTCAGTCATTACCTCTTAATGTAAAGAGGTTTCTCATACATTGGTGTACCAATGTGCAAATGAAGAATCTTTTTTGGCAGAGGTGGTGGATGGTCTTTGATGATCCACCTTGTAATAATTATGAGGTGCCTTTATATTTTTTGAGAAAAGTATATTGTGAGTTTGTGCTCAATGTGCGCCCAAACTATTTTGACATGAGAGTTCCATGGTAGAGGTGGTGGCTCTGCCCAAGATAGACCTGGAGCTCATAGGCGATTACTCGCAGAGAGTCACCGCCCCCTAGCACCCAAACCCAAGGTGCATCGGGCTGTCCCAGTAGAGCTGAAAGAGTCGATGGAGCTATAGACTCTTCAGGCGGCCACAACATTGACATGTGCCATCATCCAGCATGGGATGTCATTAGAACACCCTATTGTATTGGATGATGAGCCATTAGGTGGCGACAGAGAGCCCATCCAGCATATGTGTATTAGTTGCTCGAGGATATGCTTAGGGATAAATGATGTAGTCGATGCAAATGGATCCTCATCTTATCTATGCACGATTTGTGGGAGTAGATGTCAGGCCCACACGGCTGAGGATTTCATGCTAACAAATGAGTTGATGGACATGGTGTTTGCCCATGAGCCACAAACACAGGTGTGTTGATTTGAATTCATAGCATTTTTTTATCAGTCACTTTAAATTTGTAACTACATAAATGAATTTTCATTTATACATCGATTTAAATTGAGACAAATAATATGCATTTCAGGATACAGCATCGATATCCCATACTCCTCCCCCAGTTACTATAGCTGCAACTTCGATGCCTGAGGCATAAATTTTGTAACATGTTAAGATAGAATAGTACACTTTAAATTCAAAAAAATACAAGATATACTAACTATCTTTAATGCTTGGTCCAATTTCTGGTTTGTAGGTGTTGACAAGGGACGAAATGTCCCAGATTGATGACATCACGCTCTCAGCGATCGATTTTGGCCTACAAGGCTATATGGTATCATATTTTGTACAACCCTTTTTATGCATTGTTTTGATGGAATATGCAAGTCATTTCATTTCATATTTTTAAAATTATGTTTAATTTATTATCTGTACCAATATCTCATGTTAATTTTGTTTTGTCAGGGTACCCCCTCCGCGTCTAGGGCTCGTCCTAAGAAAAAGAATTCCTCGAA
Organism: Cryptomeria japonica; assembly: GCF_030272615.1. NCBI lineage: Eukaryota > Viridiplantae > Streptophyta > Pinopsida > Cupressales > Cupressaceae > Cryptomeria > Cryptomeria japonica. Next base: position 73,680,882 of record NC_081408.1, on the reverse strand, counting down.
GACGCTAAAACGTGGGAAGAAGGTAATTGAACACATTTTTAGTTGTACAATTGTTTGAAAATGTTGAAATCAAGTATTAGTTGGGATTTGTAGATTGATTAGTGTTTTTTGTCTATTTTACATGTACAGCGGCCATTGAGCTATGTTGATTTGTTGAATGCACCTGATTCGCCCATAGATCAAGAGAGGGTGGAGGTATGTATCTCTACTTTATTTTCTTGATTTCGTGATTATATGCACACGTACATGTAACTTGTGATATATTATAATCTTATATTTTTTTCATACTGGAAATATCCATACCTATTTCATCAATGTCGAACCCTCCTTCATGCACTGGAGAAGCATCTCAGGATCTAGTACACTTTTGTCTGATATGTAAAATTAATTGTATTTAACCTTCAATACTTATCATTATATTAATTGTATTTAATCTTTGAACATTTTTTGTATAGGTAATAGAGACAATTTCTACGTCGATGGTAAGCCATCCTCAATCCATTGGAAAAGCATCTCAAGCATAGGTACGTCATCATTCTCTATATTATAGCTTTTAAGTGTTTTTGATATATTTATGTTAGTACATTGTATTAATTGTACATTTAATCTACAATAGACCCCTTCGTGGTACAACCATAACGTGGATCCATTTAAGTATGTCTTCAAGAAAACTCCTAAGAGTGACAAGGAGAGGAGAGCAAAGACATTAGCTCCTAGAGCAGCTGATGAGGTAATCTACATTTCAATTGCAAAGGAATTAAAGTTAAATGCATAGTTATGTTGTTAATTGTGAACTATTTTCTACAAAAGCAGCCATCTACAGAGCCATGTACTGCATCGAAGAGGCTTGATTTTGATGATCCACCACAAGTTTAGGATCATATAGTGTTAGTTTTGGTCATAGAATGACCAATACATGTAGATATATTCTACATTTTTATTTTATATCGATTTAGACATGGCATATGCCACATTTTGTAATACTTGTATTGACTTGGTAGACATGCCTTATATATATATATGTGTGTGTGTGTGTGTGTGTGTGTACTAAGTTCATTATTTTGTATTCGCTGTATTTTGTGGTTGTCCTTTTATAAATTTAAATGAATATTTGCATATGTAATTAACAATATGAATATAAACAACAAAAATATATGATATAAAACATTGCAATCGTGGAATATGATTTGATAAAATTTCTAAAATATTGAATCAACCTTACAAAACTCCTTGGTTTTTAGTTCATTATTGTGATTTTGTTTTTTTTGGTGGTTGCCCTTTTATAAATTTAAATGAATATTTGCATATGTAATCAACAATATGAATATAAACAACAAAAATCAACAATATGAATATAAACAACAATATGTGTTTGGTGCGAGAGCACCCTCATGCTCACAATGGTCAAATTTTGTTCGTCGTGTGCACAAACTGATGTCGCGAGCACATCTGGGTGGGAAGGTTTACGCTACGCATGCCCCTGTCATGCATCCCAAAGCATCGAAACGTCAAGAGTCATACCATACCGGTGTGATCTCTCAAATGCCCTGAGTCCAAAAAATTGTTAAAATTTGACGGACTATTTCTTCAAATCCAGGACACATATGGTCAATCCGTGTGAACCCATGGGGTCGCATGAGGCTCCTCTACAATGGTCTGTCTTGGTTTTTGATGAATCAAAGCCATTTTCAATTGGTAGCATTTTTTCGCCTACTGCAAAAACCATCAGTTGCATGCAATGCAAAGTTGCCAGATTGGCTATAATTGATTTGGTTCGTCGTGTACACAAACTGACATCGCAAGCACATCTGGGTGGGTAGTTTTACGCTAGGCATGCCCTTGTTGTGCATCCCAAAGCATCAGAACATCGAGAGTCATACCGTATCAGTGCAATCTCTCAAGTGCCCTGAGTCCAAAAAATTGTCAAAATTTGATGGACTGTTTCTTCAAATCCAGGACACATATGGTCAATCTGTTTGAACCCATGGGGTCACGTGAGGATCCTCTACAATGGTCTGTCTCGGTTTTTGACGAGTCGGAGCCATTTTCAATTGGTAGCATTTTTTCGCCTGCTGAAAAAGCTGTCAGTTGCGTGCAATGCAAAGTTGCCAGATTGGCTAGAATTGATTCAGTTCATCGTGTGCACAAACCAACATCACGAGCGCATCTAGGTGGGCATTTTTACGCTAGGAATGCCCCTATTGTGCATCCCAAAGCATCAGAACGTCAAGAGTCATACCGTACCGGTGCGATCTCTCAAGTGCCCTGAGTCCAAAAAATTGTCAAAATTTGGCAGACTATTTCTTCAAATCCAGGACACATATGGTTAATCCATTTGAACCCATGGGGTCATGTGAGGCTCCTCTACAATGGCCTATCTCGGTCATGGACGAGTCGAAGCCATTTTCAATTGGTAGTGTTTTTTTTGCCTGCTGCAAAAACTGTCAATTGCATGCAATGCAAAGTTGCTAGATTGGCTAGAATTGATTCAGTTTGTCATGTGCACAAACCGACATCATGAGCGCATCTGGGTGGGAATTTTTATGCTAAGCATGCCCCTGTCTTGCATCCCAAAGCACCAAAACGTCAAGAGTCATACCATACCGATGCGATCTCTCAAGTGCCCTAAGTCCAAAAAACTGTCAAAAATTGATGGATTGTTTCTTCAAATCTAGGACACATATGATCGATCCATTTAAAACCATGGGGTCATGTGAGGCTCCTCTACAATGGCATGTCTCAGTTTTTGATGAGTCGGAGCCATTTGCAATTGGTAGTATTTTTTGCCTGCTGCCAAAACCGTCAGTTGCATGCAATGCAAAGTTGTCAGATTGGCTAGAATTGATTCGGTTCATCATGTGTACAAACCGACACTGCAAGCGCATCCGGGTGGGCAGGTTTACGCAAGGCATGCCCCTATCGTGCATCCCAAAGCATCGGAACATCGAGAGTCATATCGTACCGATGCGATCTCTCAAGTGCCCCGAGTCCAAAAAATTGTCAAAATTTGACAGACTATTTCTCAAAATCTAGGACACATATGGTCAATCCATTTGAACCCATGGGATCGCGTGAGGAACCTCTATAATTGCCTGTCTCCGTTTTTTACGAGTCGGAGCCATTTTCAATTGGTAGCAATTTTTTGCCTACTGCAAAAACTATCAGTTGCATGCAATGCAAAGTTGTCAAATTGGCTAGAATTGATTCAGTTCATCATGTGCACAAACCGACATTACGAGCGCGTCTGGGTGGGCAATTTTATGCTAGGAATGCCCCTTTTGTGCATCCCAAAGCACTAAAACGTCGAGAGTCATACCGTATCGCTGAGATCTCTCAAATGCCCTAAGTCCAAAAAACTGTCTATATTTGATGGACTGTTTCTTCAAATCCAAGACACATATGGTCAATCTGTTTGAACTCATGGGGTCACGTGAGGCTCTTCTACAATATCTTATCTTGGTTTTGAGGAGTCGAAGCCATTTTCAATTGGTAGCATTTTTTCGCCTACTGCAAAAACCGTCAGTTGCATGCAATGCAAAGTTGCCAGATTGGCTAGAATTGATTCAGTTCACCATGTGCACAAACTGATGTCACGAGCACATCCGGGTGGGCAGGTTTACACTAGGCATGCCCCTATTGTGCATCCCAAAGCATCAGAACGTCGAGAGTCATACCGTACCGGTGCGATCTCTCAAGTGCCCTGAGTCCAAAAAACTGTCAAAATTTGACGGACTATTTCTTTAAATCCAAGACACATATGGTTGATCTGTTTGAACTTGTGGGGTTGAGTGAGGCTCCTCTACAATGGCCTATCTTGGTTATTGACGAGTTGGAGCCATTTTCAATTGGTAGCATTTTTTCGCCTGCTACAAAAACCGTCAGTTGCATGCAATGCAAAGTTGCCAGATTGGCTAGAATTGATTCGGTTTGTCGTGTGCACAAACCGACGTCACGAGCACATCCGGGTGAGCATTTTTACACTAGGCATGCCCCTATTGTGCATCCCAAAGCGCCAGAACGTTGAGAGTCATACTGTACCGGTGCGATCTCTCAAGTGCCTTGAGTCCAAAAAACTTTCAAAATTTGACGGACTATTTCTTCAAATCCAAGACACATATGGCTGATCTATTTGAACCCATGGGTTCGCGTGAGGCTCCTCTACAATGGCCTATCTTAGTTTTTGACGAGTCAGAGCCATTTTCAATTGGTAGCATTTTTCGCCTGCTGCAAAAACTGTCATTTGCATGCAATGCAAAGTTGCCAGATTGGCTAGAATTGATTCGGTTCGTTGTGTGCACAAACTAAAGTCATGAGCACGTCTAGGTGGGCAGTTTTATGCTAGGCATACCCCTGTCATGCATCCCAAAGTGTCATAACGTCGAGAGTCATACCGTACCGATGCAATGTAGAAGTTGCTTGACAACTTTTTTGATAATTTTTTGACAACAATGACAATTTTTGCTAAAATTGTATCGAGTCTCAATCTATGACCCCTATGACCCGATAATGACTCAAATAATTCTCCATGATTATACAAGAATCAAGAATGCTCATGATTGACCAGGGACACATCACATATACTCAAAACATAGTCACAAAACATTGACACACAAAATAGTCACAAGACATTGTCACATATTATTCAAAAATTAGCCTCTAAATATGGTCAAATCAGCTCTTGGCTATTTGATTATACAAAAAATGTCTTACAAATTATCTCATGGGCTTTTATACAAAATTTGGCATTACATTATGTGTGATTCAACTCATCGCCATTTTAATATACAAATCATCTCATGGGCTTATATACAAAATTTGGCATCACAATATGTGCGATTCAGCTCATCGCCATTTTAATATACAAAATTTGGCATGTACATATGTACAAATTGGCTCATTGGCATTTAAATATACAAAATTATGCCCCTATAAAAATCAGCTCATGGGCATTTATATATACAAAAAATGAATATAGAACAATTCGTCGACAATTTATACAAAATTCTCAAAATCATTCTACTCTGAAATGTAGAATCAATCAAGTGAGCCTTCAACATCGGCTCTAACCTGTATTGTGTCAAGTATTTCTTCATGGTCAGATTCATGAACTTTCCATAAAATATTGTTATGAGGTCTACCACGATACTTCAACAAATGAATATTTGTTGCAACAACAAGGTTAGAGAAATGAAAAATATGTCTGTGTGTTTCAAAGTCCTCAAACAACCAAACATCAGAATTCTTGATAGGGTATCTTTGAAGCCATGTTCCTGTCACGACAACAGACCCTATTGGGTACTCAATACCCTCTCCGTCAATGATTGTGGTTGTCAATTTTCTTTTAGGCTCAACACAACGACACAAATAGTAATTTGTTCCTTCTTCATTGTTCTCTTCTGCAACAACTGCATACACATGACCTGTATTTTATAAAGTGTTAATTAATACCAAAAATAAAGTATGATGTACAACAAAATGAACCAAAAGGAATACTTGCAAAAAAATTAACTCAAAAAATCACCTGAATCCACTAGGTCGGATACATGGTCAAAATCCACTGATGTCTCCATCTGGCTCAATTGTAGTACTTTGGGAATTTGATATGAATCGATGGGAACCAACGATCTACAAGACCATTTGTCAACCCACTCTTGTGATTCACATTCTTCCCACAAACAATACATGCATGAAGAGAAAAAGCATACCATCTATCTTGTATAAATTACTAGTGAACTTGAATTTGAACTCATAAATGAGTGCATGTCACTCGATCCTACAACTGTACAACAATCTAGATAGTTTTCAATGTTAGATTCAGTGATCAACAAAAAATATCTACGAACCATTGACGTACCTAGATTACTGGGACCCATCATAGACTTACACCATCACACAATTGTTTCTGCATCTATCAACATAGCACCACCTTCGTACTTCAATTCCTCCCTGGCTAGGGCTCTTTTCACACATGCTCCTGCACCATCGTGCTCTCCCTTACCATGTCCAGCCTCAATGAAATTCCAAAAATGTTGTACACTGCTTGTCATATGCATCATTGTCAACCAATAAAACATCTTTGCATTCTTGAATTGTGCAGTGCAATTATCTGACCATATTAAATGTACTTTAAAGCATCCTTGTAAAAACTCTGATGAATGAGTATGATCATCACTTATGTAGAAGTGATACTTTCTTACAACCTTTCTATCCTCCTCTGTGTTATCATCTGCATGCATGAATGTTATGTGTACAAAAATAGAAACTTGTGTAGAGTGATAATACATGGATTGCACTTTATTTTGAGGTTGTAGTGTATAATTTTCAATGAAATCAACGATAGAGATAATGGTGCCAAGAGGAAACGTGTCCTTACATAACTTGAAATGCTCATTTAACCATCCAGCTCTATGTGTATGCATTATGTACTTATAAACTAGTTTCTCTTGAAACATTTTCATAAATTGAGCTACACATATATCATTTTTCACTAGCTCACATCTCTTCAAATCTTTTCCATCTTTAACTCCATATGTCTTGTATTTTTCGAAAGAAACTAGTTTCGTACCAATTTCATGTGCTCTCTCCAAATGTACGCATCTTGGTAAACGTTGCAAAGCACCACATATAGCACAAGAACCTTCCAAACAAGGCATCTTATAATAAATGCAACCATCATGTCTATTACATAGCACACTTGAAATAAATTCTCTTACCGACTTAGGAGGTGCTTGTATATTACATTTCTACAAAACATCGTTAGTGTGCAAAGTAGAACAAATATGACGAAAAATATCATAATGCATGGAAAATTCAATATGTATCCTACAACAACACGTGGTGCGTACATGATTAATCTTAATATAAAAAGGTTTTGCCATTTCAAAAATTCTTTGAGAAATTCTTATTTGAGGAAACTTTTGAAGGAATCTTTCATAAAATTTAGTTTGAGTCATATCCAAATAGTGTTTGGCATGTGGCTCATAATTTGTAGACCCAATTCATCTTCTAACAACATCTCTTTGGTTGGGCGAAACTCTTGTGTTGTCATGCCAAAAAATTTCAATTAATGTTTTTAGTGCATCAACAAGAACCTTGTCTTTGCGTGGTAGTCTACCCGAGAATTCCCAAAGAGAATTATTGTTAGGTTCCTCTATTTTTTCCTGTCTCTTTAATGTTTTATTTAATGTTGTTCTACTAACATTTAATGACTTACTTGTTTTGCTTATCAAACAATCTTTTTTTATTTTCTTTCTCATTATGGTTGATGTAATGACATGTCGAGTAGCATTAGAATCTTTAGTACCTGATTTTGAACCAATAGCTTGATATGCATCAAATAGATTTCTCACAATAGTTCTTTCACTATTACTTTCAGATGATCTTAGGCCTAGAATTTTCATTGTCTCTCTAAAATTCAAGTTTTTAATCATTTGAACAATTAATTGACATCTTGCAGTTTAATTTAAGTTTTTAAAATAGTTTTGCCATATTCTTTTAACCATTCTCCTACAAGTTCATTCATTCATTTTATTGGGCATTGAATTCAATATATTCTTATCAATGTCAATTAGATACTTTGGTTTCCTACGAATGATTCTAGGAGGTGTTAACATTGGTGCATTATGTACATTCAATTCATCAAGTGGAGAAAGTGTAATATGTTCATCATTTAATTTATTATTCAATGCGGTATCTTCTTCAATTGCATTAGGTGCATTATATTCGTTTGGTAAATCGAATTGAGATGTTGAGGATGGCATACCTTCTTCTCCCATTGTTCTTATGTCACTCAATTTCTTCATAGGTTGCCTTTGTCTTTCCTTTTGAGCCTCTCGTTGTTCCATCGTTCCTTGCTTGTTCTTTCCCATGGTTGATATCAGTTGTCCTAAATAAAATCATATTACATATATATGTAAACAAAAGTTCATAAACAAACAAATAACCATAAATATGCATTTATCACTATTTTTTGGAATCAAACTATTAAACAATCACAATACTATTGACAAAAACTAATAAGGACAATAATTCAATCATTTGAAATAAAACAGTGATAGAAGTGTAGGCACAGTGATAGAAGTGCAGACACAGTTCCAGTGGGGCCTTCAACGAACTCAAAAACTTATTTTGAGGTTGTTGAGGCTCTTGGGGAACTAAAACTATGTCTATGAACCACGTACGCGCTACATTAATAACCGCGTATGCGCTGTTAGTCCATAAAATGTTGACAAGCCCAAAGGTATTATTTTTTCCCATTCTGGACTAATAAGTAGCACATACGCGCTCCTCAGCCTACAAAATGTTATCGCATGGTAGCAAATAATGGGCTCGGTACCCCGTACATGCTTACAAATAATAAGTAGCGCGTATGTGCTCCTTTGCCTTAAAAAAGTTATGGAAGGGCAATGAACTAATAGTTTTAGTACCCCGTACGTGCTATTGGTAGTAGATGTGAATGAAAAGGGAGGGAGGGAGAGAGACAAAGAGAGAGGGAGAGGGGGGAGAGTAGGGTGGAGGGAGAGAGGAGGGGGGCGGAAGGGAAGGAGGAAGGGAGAGAGGGAGAGAAGAGGGGGGAGGGTGGGAGAGAAGAAGGGGTATGGAGGAAGGGAGAGGGAGAGTAGGAGGGAGGGAGGGAGAGGAGAGGGGAGAGGGAGAGAGAGAGAGCGGGGAGGGAGAGGGAGAGAGAGGGAGTGAGAGTGGGAGAGAGAGAGGGAAGGAGGGAGGGGGAGAGAGAGGGGGAGGGAAGGTAGAGAGAGGGGGGAGGGAAGGTGGAGAGAGGGAGAGAGGTAGAGGGAGGGAGAGAGGGAGAGAAGAGGGGGGAGGGAAGAAGGGAGAGGGAGAGAGAGGGAGAGGGAGAGAGAGAGGGAAGGAGGGAGAGTGAGAGAGAGGGAGAGAGGGAGAGGGGAGAGGGAAGGTAGACAGAGGGAGAGAGGTAGAGGGAGGGAGAGAGGGAGAGAAAAGGGGGGAGGGTGGGAGAGAAGAATGGGTATGGAGGAATGGAGAGGGAGAGTAGGGGGCAGGGAGGGAGAGGAGAGGGGAGAGGGAGAGGGAGAGCGGGGACAGAGAGGGGGAGAGAGAGAGAGGCAATGAGGGAGAGGGACAGAGCGAGAGAGAGAGAGGGGGGAGGGAAGATAGAGAGAGGGGGAGTGCTAGAGGGAGGGAGAGAGGGAGAGAGAGAGAGGGGGGAGGGAAGGTAGAGAGAGGGAGAGAGGTAGAGGGATGGAGAGAGAGAGAGAGAGAGAGAGAGAGAGAGAGAGAGAGAGAGAGAAGAGGGGGGAGGGTGGGAGAGAAGAAGGGGTATGGAGGAAGGGAGGGAGAGAGAGAGAGAGGGAGAGGGGGGAGAGTAGGGGAGGGAGAGAGGAGGGGGGGTGGAAGGGAAGGAGGGAGGGAGAGAGGGAGATAACAGGGGGGATGGTGGGAGAGAAGAAGGGGTATGGAGGAAGGGAGAGGGAGAGTAGGGGGAGGGAGGGAGAGGAGAGGGGAGAGGGAGGGAGAGAGAGAGAGAGAGGGAGAGGGAGAGAGAGAGAGAGGGAAGGAGGGAGAGGGAGAGAGAGGGAGAGAGAGAGGGGGGAGGGAAGGTAGAGAGAGGGAGAAAGGTAGAGGGAGGGAGAGAGGGAGAGAGAGAGGGGGGAGGGAAGGTAGAGAGAGGGAGAGAGGGAGAGGGAGGGAGAGAGGGAGAGAGGGAGAGAAGAGGGGGGAAGGTGGGAGAGAAGAAGGGGTATGGAGGAAAGGAGAGAGAGAGAGAGAGAGAGAGAGAGAGAGAGGAGGGGGCCAGAAGGGAAGGAGGGAGGGAGAGAGGGAGAGAAGAGGGGGGAGGGTGGGAGAGAAGAAGGGGTATGGAGGAAGGGAGAGGGAGAGTAGGGGGAAGTAGGGAGAGGAGAGGGGAGAGGGAGAAAAAGAGGGGGAAGGGAGAGGGAGAGAGACAAAGAGGGAGAGAGAGAGAGGGAAGGAGAGAGAGAGAGAGGGGGGGAGAGTGAGAGAGGGGGGAGGTAAGGTAGAGAGAGGGAGAGGGGTAGAGGGAGGGAGAGAGGGAGAGAAGAGGGGGGAGGGAAGGACAGAGAGGGAGAGAGAGAGAGGGAGAGAGAGAGATAGAGAGGGAAGGGGGGAAAGGGAGAGAGAGAGGGAGAGAGAGGGGGGAGGGAAGGTAGAGAGAGGGAGAGAGGTAGAGGGAGGGAGAGAGGGAGAGAAGAGGGGTCATAGAACACCATAGGACCCTTTAGAACACCATATGGTGTTGTTATGGGTCATTGGTGTCTCAAGGGGTCTTAAGAGGTCACATGAAACCATATGACCTCTTAGGAAACAATACAACCTCTAATGACACCTAAGGGGTCATATGGTGGGCTAATAAAATGATATATTATATTTAAAGTTATGAATAGAACATCATGCAACGAGACTCCAAGCGAACAAACAACGAGGCTTTGCTAAAAAGCAAGTGTAAGAGCTTGACCTAACCCTAAGAGTACTGCCTAAGTTCTAAAACATATGATGCTATTAAATTTCCAAGGTTATAAGACTGATCTCGATTGTGACTATAGGAATTACACACTTGATTTCTATCATGGGTATGTACCGTTCCAAGTTGTTTGACAAATGATGATCATCATATACTACCACTGCCATGCATACAACAAACTTTAATTTCTTTAGGTGATAGGCGTTGTGTAACAACATGGGAACTCTCGCATACCCACCACTATCATTCTAAAGGAAATCATATGTGTTACTCTCCCTCTTTCTCTTCCTACCTGTTGTTTCCTTCTGAAAAACATATTGCAAGTACTCTAACTCATCATGTTGCTTTGTTGACACTATTTTCCACATCTGCTCTTCTCATTAAAAACAATTCGAGAAGAATATCATTGTAGGTTTCCTTGTTTGTCACGGTAATACACCCATGGTTCAATTTCAAACCCTATTCCTCCTATTCAATATACACACACAAATCCATCAGTCATCAAGACTCCAAGTGAACAGACAATGAGGCTTTGCTAAAAAGCAAGTGTAAGAGCTTGACCTAATCCTAAGAGTACTGCCTAAGTTCTAAAACATATGATGCTATTAAATTTTCAAGGTTATAAGACTGATCTCGATTGTGACTATAGGAATTACACACTTGATTTCTTTCATTGGTATGTACCAGTCCAAGCTGTTTGACAAGTGATTATCATCATATACTACCACTGCCATGCATACAACAAACTTTAATTTCTTTAGGTGACAGGCATTGTGTAACAACATGGGAACTCTCACATACCCACCACTATCATTCTACAGGACATCATCTATGTTACTCTCCCTCTTTCTCTTCCTACCTGTTGTTTCCTTCTGAAAAACATATTACAGGTACTCTAACTCATCATGTTGCTTTGTTGACACTATTTTCCACATCTGCTCTGCTCATTAAAAATGCATTCAAGAAGAATATTGTTGTAGGTTTTCTTGTTTTTCACAGTAATACACTCGTGGTTCAATTTCAAACTCTATTCCTCCTATTCAATATAGACACATAAATCCATCGGTCAATTTCTTAGGAGAGCATACATGACAAAAATCAAAGAGGAAGTTGCAGACAAGAAATAAATTCACTTACTTCTATAGAAGTGCAGGCATAGTTGCAGTAGGGTATGGAGGGAGGGAGGGAGAGAAGAAGAGAAAGAGGGATGGGGTATAAAGGAAGGGAGAAGAGGAGAGAGTGAGAGAGAGAGGGATGGGGTATGGAGGAAGGGATAAAGGGAGAGAGGGAGGCATGGGCTATGGAGGAAGGGAGAAGGGGAGAGAAGGAGGGAGAGAGAGAGAGAGAGAGAGAGAGAGAGAGAGAGAGAGAGAGAGAGAGAGAGAGAGAGAGAGAGAGAGAGGCACCTTGTATGCGTTTGAGATGGGAAGACAATACACTTACATGTGTATATATATGTTTAATATATTATATATATACATATATTATATATTATATATTATATGTATATACACATATTATATATAGAATATCATATTATACAATAGCATGTACACACTGTTTATAGTAAAAAGAGCATGTACGCGCTATTTATAGGAAAATGAGCACGTACGTGCTACTTACACCATAAGTACCTCGAACACACTTTTTAAACTTGTAGTACCCCATACGCGCTTTTGACTGTTTAGGCTTGGAAATAGGCCTGGATGACAAAGCTACGGTTTGGAAGTTTGATTTCCCTCCATTTCTCTCATTTTTGATGTGTTTTATTTTATCAACTTTGTCATCTTCAGGTTTACACTTTATCAAGTGGGTTTTTCTAAAATTGCCACCATATTTTCACCCATCTTCTGAGCTTTCTAACCATATAATTTTTTTTCAATTTGCACAACAATAACAAATTATTATTGAATTTCTTTTTCCAGGGTCTCCATAGTTCTCACAGACATAGGTGCACCATTTTTTGAATAACTTTTGATATACCTGTCCAAATTTAAAAAACTTTACATATTATTGTAGTGCACTTGATTCTTTACAATTTAAAAAAAAAAAAAAGTATTTTCAATTTGTTTAGTGCAACTTATGCTTCGTGCACAAATAGGTACCTAATTTTCAAGATGCGCTCGATTGGAAAAATCATAAAAAAAAAATACTTAACAAAAAATTATAAAAAAATACACATCTTCTCTTTCTCACTCTTAACTATCTTTCTACCAAAGGATTTGTCAAAATACTAAATCTAACTATCACTTTTTTGATGTGCACGTCATACACTATGTTATGTTTTTTAGAAAAAAAATCAGGGTTAGTTTTTCGTGCGTGAAGGATTTGACCCCCTTAATCTTATCCAATTTTGAAAAAGTTTAGTAGTTTGTAAACTAGATTCAAAGTACTAAAATATTTATTGTTTTATTATCTTCATATCTTGAGTGGATGACTTTCAAATTTTGCCTCCAAGTTCAGGTTCACCTGATTTCAGAAAAAAAGTGTCCACTTATACCCCCCTTTTTGACCACCATATTTGTGCACTTACCCATACATATATATACACATACACACATATACATACATATATATACACATATACATACATACATACATACATACATACATACATATATATAGATACATACATATATATACATATACATATACATATACATATACATATACATATACATACATATATATATATATACATATACATATATATATACATATATATATATGTATATACATATATATATAAATGCATATAGATAGGTATATATGCATACAGATATATATAATCAATCATCAATTCAAATGCACATGCACGCACGCGCGTGCATGCACGCACACACACACACACATATCTGCATACATACATACATACAGATGTATATATACTTAATTTTTGATGTTATTGTTGTTCAGGCATTATGACAATAGGTAAGGAAACAACAACAGGAAAGGCAACAGGAAAGAGAAAAGGAAAGAGAAGAAGCAAAAGAACAACCCAAATGTTGAGGAAACGTTACCCACATGGTGTTAAATTCCATTTGGTTAACTCTAAAGATGGCGATACCCACCTCAGGATGACGTAACTCATAATCCTGTAGATGAAAATGTAGAAAGAACAAACACTCCTTTACAGTCTTCTCAACATCATGGAGATAAAAAAATCCAGTTATAACGGTCAGTGGACAAAAGAAAACATGGAATGTGCTATGAAAAATGTTGAAGACAATTCATATTCCATCAGAGCAGTAGCGAAAAAGTGGGGAATTCCTGCTAGCAATTTAACATATTCGCTTTCAGGGATGACAACAACAAAAACAAGAGGTCCACCAACGATCCTTTCATTGGAAGAAGAGCTAGAGATTGTTGACTGGTCCAAAGATATGGCTCAACTTGGTCATGGATTAGGGATTATTCAACTAAAGTCACATGTAGCTCATATATGTGAAACAAGGTCAAATCCATTCAAGAATGATTTCCTAGGCAGATTATGGTGGACAGGTTTCCGCAAATGCCATCCAGATTTGACAATAAGGACTGCAGGGGGTCTAGACAGGGATAGAGCAGTATTGCTATGACCAAATATTATGCCATGTTTTTATGACAATCTGGAGAAGTTGTACAATGCTTCTCAATATAGACCAACAAAAATATGGAATTGTGATGAAACAGGTGTTCAAGTAGGTAGAAATTGTGGGATACGAGTAATTGCAAAGTTGGGTAGTAGAAGTGTGCCATCACATTTTATCAAAGAGCAAAGAGTGGATAGCAATTTTATGTTGTGTTAATGTAGTAGATCATAGCATTCTAGGATTTTATCTTTTCAAGGTCAAAAGACAGCTTAAAAACTACATTGCTAACTATGAACCGGGAGCATGTATGGCTGCACAACCACATGCTTGGATGACAAAATAATTGTTTTTAAATTGGCTATATCATTTTTCCAAATCTGTTTCGGGTGGATTTTCACCCACAAACAAACATCTCCTTATATTTGCAGTCATCGAAGCCATGTTGCTTTGACTACAATCCACGAAGCAAAATCTCTTGGTATTGATCTTCTCACATTGCCTGTCCACACCAGCCACAAATTGCAGCCTTTAGATGTGAGTGTGTTCTCTCCATTCAAGGCACATTTCAAATTTGAAAGGTCAAAATGGATGGCCAAACATCCACACATAGAAATAAGGAGAACTGAATTAGCAAAACTTGCAAGTAAAGCATTCAAAATTGCCCTGACATCTGAAAACATCATAGCTGGTTTCCGAAAGACCGGAATATGGCCATTAAATAAAGATGATCTTTGTAATGACATGAGACCAAGTGATGCATTCAATTTACAAGATGATAATGATGTTGCGTGCATTTCTAGCATCTTAAGATTAGCTAGCTTTGGAGAGGCACGAGTGGAATAGTGTTTGGAACAATGTGTGAAACAATTGAAAGAATTGGAAGCACAACAAACATGCAAACCAATTGAAAGCACATGCTCACCAAGTCATGTCAGCCAAACACAATATGACAATGGCATACATGAAGATTTGAGTTTACCATCGCAGTTTGAATGACCAAATTGGATTAAAGAAGGAGCAAAACATTTAGGAATACAGATTGATTTGGAAAATGAAGAAGTTTCTTTATCCATGCCTTCACCTCCAATGCCTATCTTTGAGGTCATTCATTATTATGTTGATACAATGGATTGGGAAAATTCAAGTTTAGAAACTAATGAAGTTGCATATGAGCAAGATGGACACAATCAAGGTTCTTTGAAGATAGCTGAAGCATTTGTGATAGAAGACAAAGCTGAAGAAATGTTATGCAATCAAGGCTCTTTAAAAAAAATTTGAAGTTACCCATTGAAAGGGTGAGAAATAGGTCTAGTCTTCTTTCTAACTATAATGCACTTAAATTGGGCAATAAATCTCAAATCCTTACTTTTGATGAATACATAATTCTGGAATAGCAAAAAGTAGCAAGAAAAGATGAAATTGAAGAGTTGAAAGTAAGGAAGAAAAAACAAAAAGAGGCAAAGAAACTTGAAAAAATTGCAAGGAGAAAGAGGAAAGAAGAGGAAAAGATTGAAAGACAAATAATAAAGCAGAGGAAGGAAGAAGAAAGGGCACAACAACAAAAGGAGAGGGAGTTGAAAAAGAAACAAAAGCAAATGAGCAAGCAAAAGAAACCAGCAAAAGAGCAAGTGAACAAGGATGTTGCAATTATTGTAGGGGAGAGGAGTACTCCATCAACACCATTGCCTCAGCATCATCAAATTTTACAAGACGTACAATATCTTAACACCTACATATGCTGCTCTTAGTAACCTCCAAGCTAGTTACCATAACAATTTAGAACATACTGCTGCTCTTAGTAACCTCCAAGCTAGTTACCATAACAATTTAGAACATACTGCAATCAGGGCAAGGAAACATAGTACTCCATCAACTCCCCTACCTAGCCATCATCAAATTTTGAGAGATATGTACAATATTCTAACCCCAGCCTATGTTGCCCTTACCAACATCCATGTTCCAACTAGACATAGCCCCCCTCACTCTCCTATCTAACAATTCCAATTTGGTGGACTCCTGGATGAAAATATGTTCGGTAGTATAACTCCTATCACACCACAGGTTGATGCAGCTATTGCAGAAAAAACAACGACAAGGAGTCCTATGGAGGAGCCAAATGTAGTTGTTGTAGAAAAAATGATTACAACAAGGCCAATGGAGGAGCCAAAACCCTTCCCTAGCTTTATTGTGAACTGATGAAACTAATCAATCATGATTGAATTCATAATGTTGGATTGCATAGAAAATCTTGTTTTGCATTTTCCAATGTTGTAGGCTAGCCATTTTTGCAATTTTGTGTAGGCTAGCCATTGTTGCAATATTGTGTAAGCACTGTGTAGTCTGTAGGAGTTAGTGTAGGCATTTAGGAATCAATGTAGGCATTGTGGAGTGTGTAGGCTGGCCATTTTGTGGTGCATATAAGCTAGGAAGATTTTTCAATATCTTTATGTCAATATAGTGAATCTGGTGCCATTTTATAATATCTATTGATATGGGGCAATTTTTTAATATCTATCTATATATCAATAGAATGAATCTGTGTAGGAGTCAATGTAGACGTTGTGTACTATGTAGGCTAGCCATTTTGCAATATCTTTATGTCAATACAATGAATCTGGTGCCATTTTGAAAAATCTATTGATATGGTGCCATTTTGTAATATCTATCTACCTATATATCAATACAACGAATTGGTGCAACACCATTTTGTAATATCTACATATTAGTGCAATGAGTGCATTGCTATTATAGATACTAAAAGTGTAACAAATGTTATGTCAAGTATTTGCATTACGTGTGTATGAGTGTATGTATGTGTATGTGTATGTTTATGGATACTAACAGTGCAAGACACGCACATGCACATGTATTGCTCTTGCACATACACATACGCATGCACATACACATACGCATGCACATACACATATGCATGCACATACACATACGCATGCACATATGTATGTAAATCTGAAACAAAATATTACCTATAGGTTTTATATTGCTCTTTTCCTTCATAGATATATGTACTTCATTCTATTTTTGCATGTGTATATGTGTGTGTATAGATATTTATATAGATATATACACATAGATATATACATACAGATGTGTACATGAATATATACATATACATATACATAAAAATATATACATACAAATATATATATATATATATAGACACACACACACACACATATGCATCATTATCTAACATCATATCAAGGAGTTGCTACAAATCTGAACAAAGCAATGACACACCTCAATCAATAACAAATAGATTTACACATGCCCAAACATCCTCTAGACCTCTTCACATCTACAAAGTGTGAAGAGATAATATGCAACTAGAAATCACAAGCAATTCATAGACACTACTACTCTAATACAATCTAAGTTGTAATCTCAAATTAAAAAAATGAAGAAGCTTAATCACTACCCATTCAATTGAATTGTTAGCTTTGAAATGCATAGAAAACTACAACAATTCGAATTCCAATCAATCACTACATAACATTGTAGATTATAAGATTTGAAATCACACAGAAACATACATTATTGGAGTTGACTCTTGATGCTATCAATTTAGGATTTAACAAAGAGACTTTCACCAAAAGATTAACCTGTTTAATAGAATAATACACAAGCATACAAAAGCAAAATAATAATTTAATGCACAATGCATACAATAGACCATATCAAGGACTTCAGTGAGCCACAGTCACACAAATTAACCACTAATTTATTTAAAATGGAGCAAGTGAATCTCTATTCGTCAAAAAAATATATTAGAAGAAATAATTATAAGTAGTTATTCTTATAGCGCAAGAGTTAGAAAAGAGAGGAGGAAGTTCACCCGTAATTATCTTGAGCACTCAATCACCCTTAATCTGCTAAGTAAACTACATTAATATATTGAATTATAATTGATTTTAGGAACTGAATGTTCGTTGAAAGAAAGGAGAGATTTCTACTTTTGTAATTATCCAACAGCATGAGCAAGAGCAGCAACCAAGAGGACCATTGTCCATAAACTGTCAATGATTACTTACATATACAATAATAATACACAGAACATGCCCTCACATACAAATTTATGTAACCATATAACTATCACATTTCATATTTGATATCAGTAAGGAATTAAAATCAATAAAGTGAAAAACATTACAAGAATAGGAAAGATAATCAACTTTAAGCTTCAAACTTTTATCATCCTTGTTTTCTGATATTTAGATTTTTATAACACTCTATGGCCTACTATTTCTATTGCTTTTTATTTTTTATTGCCTTGAGATTTTTACCAACTAAAGAAAGAGTTTCTAGCTACAAAAAATTCCACTAAAGTATTTACAACATATTGATCCAAACATGGAGCTTTAGATATGAATTGTCACTAAATTCAATCAGAATGTGATATAGATACATTGCCTTAGAACCAACGGGAAAGATTTAGGTGACTTAAAGGTCATCAACTCGGAGGCTCAGTATTAGGATCCAAGAAGCTTCCAGGGAAGCGATGAAATTGAATACGCTACTAAATTGGAAAAATAGGCAACCCTTCAGAAAAAGTAAAGCTAGGGTTTAAATCTCTATTAGAAATTTGTAACCCTAGCCAAAGATTTTTGGCAAGTAAATAGCAACAAGAATGCATAGAAGGAGACAAAAATCAACATCAAGAAATTTGTAACCCTAGCCAAATATTTTTGCCAAGTAAATAGCCATATGCATAGGAAAATGACAGGTAAAGATGAAAAATATTGCACAAATGTTCGAATTCAAACATGGGTCGTTGCCCTATAAGATCTGTAAAGACCTTACCTACTTGAAATAGTTGCAAACCCTTTTATTTCTTGTGTCAACATACACAGTTGCAGATGCCACCCTTTTATTTCTTCTGTCAACAAACACAGTTACAGACACCACCCTTTTATTTCTTATGTCAACAGACACAATTGCAGACGCCATCGACATTGTATCTGAAACACCGAGGAGAAAGCTACAAAATGTAAAATGCAGTCAAAATAAAAATCAAAGAAGGATATATATCAAACATAAGAGAATTCCCTTTTAAAATAATATACCACGTCTCTGGTTGCCACATCTCTGAATGCCCTGCCCTGGTTGCTCTGGTTGCCATGTCTCTGTTCATGGTGACAGAGTAGCTCCTATGGCGGCAGAGGATGCGTGTTGCTTGAAATGCAAACAATGGCGGTAGCGTTTGAGGAATATTAGGGTGTGGAGGATAGAAAATATCAGGGTTGAGTAGGTATTAGGTTAGTTTTATTTAGTTTTTATATTTTATTCATTCACTTATTTAATAGAAATTGTTTGACTATTTGATGAGTAAAAAATGAATATGATTTACTTTTATTTAATTATTAATAACATAATGTTAATTATTTGCATATGTGTTAGGGGGTGAATTTTTTAGGTGACAATATGTTCAACTATTAGGTCAAAGGTAACTAAAAATTGGGTGTGCTAATTCACTATGATTGGTAGGGGGTTCAAAAATGGACATTTTGAACACTTTTTATAAATGCGCTTAAAAAACATATCAAAAATGATGACGACGACTCAAAACCTTAGTTATAAGCATGACTACTAGTGCTCTTCCCCTGTATGTGGGGAAAACCCTATGGGCTTCGTCTACTATCAGATGCCGAAACTTTTTTCGGTCAATCTTGTGTTGGTAAAATCAAACGATTTCCGAGCCATAGAAATATTGGATTAAAATTTTAAAATAATAAAAGGACAATGACAAAAGGGACACCACCGTACTCTTGTCGCAATCAATATTAATATCATAATCAAAAGGCAGAATACTGTCCTCCCTCAAAAGCAAAACACAAACAACCTCATTATATTGTTCTTCCTTGAATGCAAGGTGAAGCAAAGTGTCACTTCTATAATCTTTGAGGTCAATTTTGCGTTGTGATGGAGGGTCGCGGCTATTCTAGCTCCAAAATGGACCTTTCGTACAATGTGTTAGTGATGTGTTAGTCAATCGTAACCGTTTTTTGCGAAATTGACCGTGTAAAATGTGCGACTAACATGCATGTTAGTCAATCCGTACTATCATTTTCGAGCTAGAATAGATGCGTTCATGATGGAGGAGTGTGCATGTTTTGTCCTTGCCACATGAAGCGTAGAGGAGTCAACTTCTTTGAGAAGCCAACATCGTTTGTAAGGGTTTCATCTTCTGTAAGCAACAAATCTGTTATTTTAAGTCCATCGAATATAGTGCAATGTTGTATATACATCTTCATCTGTTACAAAGAGCTTTACACCACTCTCTATCAGCCGTTTTACTATATTTACATCTCTTTCATATGTCACCCAAATAAAAAATTTCCTCTTTGATGAATAATGATGAACAACAAATACCCTAATCGGTACTGAGAGGGGGGGTGGTGAATCAGTACATACAAAAACTTCACAACAACTTATCAAGTTAAAACAATCTTAATCGGTTGTCTTCATCACTGAACATAACCATCGCACTATCGGTTAAACACAGTAAGACTTTAGATAATCAAAATCAGTAAAGCTGAATACTTCAAATACATTCAATACTTGATAACTACTTCACCCATAAACATATGCATGTGGTATATCAACAATACCATAACCATTAGCTCTTCATGCATAACTACTTAAACAAAGAATACTTAATCATCACATGAAAAATGCACAACTCATGACACACAAATTTTTCACGTGGAAACCCAAATGGGAAAAACCAAGGTGGGGATGAATACCCACAAGCTTGTTTTTGAACTCTTTTGAAGCTCGCTTTGTTAGGAGCCTAGTCCGGTTAAAGACTTTACAATAAGGTTCTGTTAGGAACCGATCTTGTTAAAGATCACCCGGCTAAGGGATGGCTATATACCCTGTTAAAGGTTGAAACTCGGTTAAAGGTTACCCCACTAGAGGATTTGAACAACTCAATGATCTTGAGTCACCTGGTTAGAGGATTTACAATAAGCCTGTTAAAGCTACCTAGTAAAGGGATTTTCCTTCTATTGAAATGGTTAGAAGACAACAGGTAAAACTCTGATCTGATAACAAGACTACATGCCAAGGCAGATCCTTTTAAGTTCCTCTACTCTGCAACCACACTCTGCAATTTTCCACTCACTAGTCTGTAAGTATCTCATCACTTGGATACACACACAACATTTTCCAACACAAACAATAACAAACATCATTGACCTTATAGACAATAGTTAGGTCGGTAGCCTAAACCCTAAACCCTAAGCATTTAGGTTTACAATTACAGGCGGTCCAATCTTGACCGTCCAAACACTTTTCATAGAATGAAACAATATCAAACAGATCACAAATCATTCTGCATTGTCCATTCTTCACCGCACATGGGAATCAGTAACCCATCATGCTTTCTTCTCATGCCTCTAAGAAGAATGTTCATTCCCGAGGTAGACATTTAATGCAATCGATCTTCACATGCAAGATCTTCAAGGAAATCCTTCACACGTAGAAAACTGACGTGACATCTTGATCTCATCCTCATCTCTTAGCTAACTCATTGCAGAATACCATCGGTTGCATCACACAGGCAAGATTGCCAAACCGAAAACCTAGAGTTGAGACTACCAACCAGTAGTCACACTTAGTGAAACCTTGACATCGATTCACTACATCTCTTCATACCGATTCACCAACGTCTTCCAATCTTCATACCGGTTCACCTGTACTTATTGACATTCATACTAGTTCACCTATACTTATTGACATCAATGACAACATACATTATCATCATATCGTTATATTGATTCATCATATGCCAACAATCTCCCCCTTTGGCATTGTTGGCAATACTCAGTGTATCATTGCAACTATAAACAACATAGACCACTGTATCTGCATCATCAGATATCTTCTCCCCCTTTGACAACAATGCCAAAGTGGAGGCACAAGCTTCCATTCTCCACTATGTTGCTCCCCCTATGGAGTAGCATCCTTCAACACATCAATCCTGAAAGATTTGACACTATAGTACCTGATTGATGTGGAGCACACAACTTTAGTTGACTTCATGAAGGGGCATAACCCCTAATTCACCTCTCAAATAGGTAAATGTAGTCTTCGGTAAGGGCTTAGTGAAAATGTCTGCTAGCTGCTCCTTACTGGAAACATGTTCTAAGACAACCTCCTTATTCTGAACCTTCTCTCTCAAGAAATGATACTTGAGCTCAATGTACTTAGTTTTGGCATGCGGTACCGGATTCTTGGAAATATTTATTGCACTTGTGTTGTCACAAAATATATTCATCGGTTCAGATACAGGTACTTTGAAACCTCCCAATAGATGTTTCATCTAAATTGCTTGAATGCATTTCATAAATGTTGCCACATATTCTGCGTCAGCTATAGAGTGGGAAATACAGCTTTGCTTCTTACTTGTCCATGAGACTAGTCTTCCGCCAAGAAAGAATGCTCCACCAGTTGTGCTCTTCCGGTTGTCCACATTACCTACCCAATCTGCATCGATAAATAACTTAAGATTAAAATCACCATTGTATGGATACCACAATCCATAGTCAATAGTCCCTTTCAAGTATCTAAGAATCCTCTTGACTGCTACCAAGTGGGGTTCTCTTGGACTTTTCTGAAAATGAGCTACTATGCCCACTGCATGAGCAATATTTGGTCTGTTGTGCACCACATAGTGCAGCTTACCAATCATTGACTGGTACTCTTTCTCATTCACCAACGTTGAATCATCTTCCTTAGTCAATTTGCAGTCGGTCACCATTGGTGTACCAACTAGTTTTCTCTCCTCCATACCAACAGTCTTCAATACCTCTTTGACATACTTGGACTGGGTAATAAAGATGCCCTCTTTCATTTGTTGAATCTATAGACCAATGAAGAATTTTATCTCTCCAATCAGAGACATCTCAAACTCTTTCTTAATTTTATCTGCAAAAGCATGACTCATTTCATCATCTCCTCCAAAGATTATGTCATCTACAAACACTTCATAGATCAGAATCTGATCACCTTCTGATTCAGGTAGATGTTGTTGTCCTCACTTGTTCTCTCAAATCCAATCTTCACAAGATGAGACTGTAATTGTTCATACCATTCCCTTGGTGCTTGTTTTAATCCATACAGGGCCTTGTGTAATCTACACACCATGTTGTTATCTTTTGATAGGGCAAACCCATCTAGTTGCTCTATATACACTTCCTCTTCAATAATTGCATTCAAGAATGTAGACTTCACATCCATCTGATATACCTTGAATCCCTTAAATGTTCAAATGCAAGTAGCATTCGAACACCTTCTAGTCTAGCCACTAGGGCAAAGGTTTCCCCATAGTCTTCTCCTTCTTCCTGAGTGTATCCCTTGCATACAAGCCTTGCCTTGTTCCTTATAACTATGCCTTCTTCATTCAGCTTATTTCTGAAGACCCATTTCATACCTATGACATTCTTATGTTCCAGTCTAGGTACCAAAGACCATGTTGCTTTCTTCTCAATCTGATCCAGCTCCTCTTCCATTGCCTTAGTTCAATCTTCATCTGTAAGTGCCTCTCTAATAGTCTTAGGCTCCAATTCAAAAATCATGCAAGAGTTCTCTTTCACCTTTCTTCTTATGAGTATCCCTACATCTTTATCTCCTATGATCTTCTTTGGATCATGATGTAGTTTCACATATCTAGGAATGACTCTAGCTAGTTCTTCTTGCTTTTCCTCTTATTCTTCTTCTCCATCTTCTTCTTCACCTATAGTAGCTTCTACTAATACAAGAACACTGAGATCTTCGCTTGTTTCTTTCTTAACTGGTTCCCATAAAGCTATACCTGGTTCAACTTTCACTTGCTCACTGCTGGTTTCCTCAGGTTTCTTAGGGGATTCATCAACCCTGACATTGATACTCTCAACAATTTTTGGTGTTCTATGGTTGTAGCACTTTAGAGCTTTTCTCTTAGTGGAATATCCCAAAAATATTCCTTCATCACATTTAGCATCAAACTTGCTCAGATGCTCACCTCTCTTGATGTAACACTTACTACCAAATACTTTGAAATAACTCACAATTGGAATCTTCTCGGTCCAATAATTATAAGGGGTTTTAACTCTACCTTTCTTGATGGGTACCTAGTTCATAGTATAGACTACAGTGCTCACCGCTTCTCTCCAAAACGTGTGAGCAACCTTTCCTTGGATTAGCATTATTCTGGTCGCTTCAACTATAGTCCTTTTCTTCCTTTCTACTATGCCATTCTATTGTGGTGTCCTAGAGGCAGACAATTGCCTCTTGATACCATTATCTTCACAGTACTTGTTGAATTCATCAGAAGTGAATTCACCTCCCTGATCAGTTCTTAGGCATTTTATCTTATTACCACTTTCCTTCTCTACTAATGCTCTAAAGGCTTTGAACTTTCCAAACGCCTCAAACTTGTCTTTCAAGAATGTAACCCACATCATTATTGAGCAGTCATCAGTAAGAATCATAAAATACCTATCTCCTTGAATACTTCTAGTTTTCATAGGACCACACAAATCAGTATGCACAAGATCAAGTAAGTTTTCTGCTGAAAAAGGCTTATCTTTAAAAGTTGAGGAAGACATCTTACCAAGTTGACATTCTCTGCATAGACAATTATCTGATTTGTTCATCAAAGGAAATCCTCTTACTTACTTGATCTTACTAGATCTTACAATATTATCAAAGTTCACATGACAAAGTCTCCTACGCCATATCCAACTGTCATCAAACTTAGCCATCAGACACTGACTAATCTTGGCATTCAACTGAAATAAGTTACCTCTGGTCTACTTACCGGTGGCAATAAGTTCACCACTCTTTCCAATTATATTGTAGAATCTACCTTTGAACTCCAAAATGAGTCCTTTATCATTTAGCTAAGCAACACTCAACAGGTTATGCTTAAGACCTTCTACCCAGTAGACATCATTTGCACTGCTCTTTCCATTCAATGAGATGGATCCTTTACCTTTCACCAAGCATGGTGCATCGTTGCCAAATCTGAGAACACATCCATCATATTCTTCCAAAGACAAAAAACTTTCTCCGATCACCAGTCATGTGGTGAGAACACCCACTATCAATAAACCACTCATTAGAGTTTTCATTACGAGAGACAAGGGCTTTCTTGGAAGACACTTCTTCCTTTACAACTACAAACACTATGTCTTCATTCTCTTCATCCTCAAATTCTTCATCAGTAACACCTTCATCTACTGCAACAAGAAAATTTCTTTTATTTCCTCCTTTATACTTTCTAAACCTCTCTGGTTTATCCTTATTGTCATTGTTAGGATAGTTAACAAATATATGTCCTATCTTATTGCAGGAAAAACATTTTAAAGGAAGCTTACCTCTATATTTACCAATGCCTTTCGGAAGTCTTTTAGCAAAAAGAGCTTCAAACTCCATCGGAATCTCTTCATCATCCATATCTTTACATTGCCTGGATTCATAACTGGTATCTACTTCTATTCCTTTTTTGGATGTTGCAACAGATGCTTTAAAAGCTGACTTAGTCTTCTGAACACTGGCATCATAGCTATTCAACTCATATGCAGACAACTTTGTAATGATAGAGTCTAAGGATAGCTTGGTTTTGTCAATAGACCTTAGCTCCTGAATAGCAGCAACTTTGATTTCATGGACCAGTAACAATGATCTCAAAAATTTACTGACAGCAGTGGCATCATCAATTGTTCCACCAGTGCTCTTGATATCTCCAACAACAGTCTTGATCCTTATGCCATATTGATGAATGGTCTCTCCTTCAACCATCCTCATGTCTTCAGATTTTCCTCTAAGGCTCTCTTCCTTAGCTTTCTTGGCATGCTCATCACCACCATAAATAGTTTCCGGTGCATCCCATACATCCTTAGGTTTGTCCTTATCTTGTACATCAATGAACTCAATATCGAACAAGCTGCTGATAAGGGCTTCCATGACTGGCCCATTTTCCCAAATCTCTCTTTTCTAATCATCGGTTAGAGTGCCAGTGGGGATCACATAGGCATTCTCAACTTAGCTCCAGTGTTGAGCACCCATACTCTTGATGTAAATCTTCATTTTGTCCTTCCATATTTTGAAGTTATCTCTATTGAACTTAGGACCTTCCCTATTCATCATTACAACAAGATCTTTTACCTCAAGTGGTTAAGCTTATATCATAGAGGAACTGGAGTTGCACTGATACCAATTGATGAATAATGATGAACAAAAAATACCCTAATCGGTACTAAGAGGGGGGGGTGAATTAGTACATACAAATACTTCACAACAACTTATCAAGTTAAAACAATCTTAACCGGTTGTCTTCATCACTGAACTTAACCATGTCAATACTCGTTAAACATAGTAAGACTTCAAACAATCAAAACTAGTAAAGTTGAATACTTCAAATACATTCAACACTTGATAACTACTTCACCCATAAACATATGCATGTGGTATACCAACAATACCATAACCATTAGCTCTTCATGCATAACCACTTAAACAAAGAATACTTAATCATCACATGAAAAATGCACAACTCATGACACAGATTTTTCAGATGGAAACCCAAATGGGAAAAACCACGGTGGGGATGAATACCCACAAGCTTTTTTTGAACTCTTTTGAAGCACACTTTGTTAGGAGCCTAGTCCGCTTAAAGACTTTACAATAAGGTTCTATTAGGAACCGATCCTGTTAAAGATCACCCGATTAAGAGATGGCTATATACCCTGTTAAAGGTTGAAACCTGGTTAAAGGTTGCCCCGCTAGAGGATTTGAAGAACTCAATGATTTTGAGTCACCTGGTTAGAGGATTTACAATAAACCTGTTAAAGCTACCCGGTAAAGGGATTTTCCTTTTGTTGAAATGGTTATAAGACAACAAGTAAAAATCTAATCTGATAACAACACTACATGCCAAGGCAGATCCTTTTAAGTTCCTCTATTCTGCAATCACACTCTGCAGTTTTCCACTCACTAGTCTGGAAAGTATCTCATCACTCGGATACACACACAACATTTGCCAACACAAACAATAACAAACATTATCGACCTTATAGACAACAGTTATTTCGGTAGTATAGACCCTAAACCCTAAGCGTTTAGGTTTACAATTACAGGCGGTCCAATCCTGATCATCCAAACACTTTTCATATAATGAAACAATCTCAAATAGATCACAAGTCATTCTGCATTGTCTATTCTTCACTGCACATGGGAATCAGTAAACCATCATGAATTCTTCTCATGCCGCTAAGAATAATGTTCATTCTCGAGGTAGACATTTAATTCAATTGATCTTCACATGCAAGATCTTCAAGGAAATCCTTCACACATACAAAACTGATGTGGCATCTTGATCTCATCCTCATCTCTTAGCTAACTCATTGCAAAATAGCATCGGTTGCATCACACAAGAAAGATTGCCAAACCAGAAACCCTAGAGCTGAGACTACCAACCGGTAGTCACACTTAGTGAAACCCTGACACCGGTTCACTACATCTCTTCATACCAGTTCACCAACTTCTTCCAATATTCATATCGGTTCACCTGTACTTATTGACATTCATACCGGTTCACCTGTACTTATTGACATCAGTGACAAAATACATTATCATCATATCATCATACCGATTCATCATATGCCAACATTCTCATCAAGGCTTTCATCTTCTGTATCTCCACTCTCATCATCTATTGCAGAGGGTTGTACACCACTCATTCCTTATTCCATAGTTGCTAGTGCAAGCGCACCTCATCAACAAGCTATTTATGGCCCTAAGGATGAATACCAGGACCATTAGAGTGTGTTAGTGTGTCTTGTGTTTCATGTATGCAATAAACCCCACCATGTAAGCCCATGTCACCAATTAGGCAATTTGAGAAGCCAATTGGGACAATGTGGTAAAAAGGGATAGTAGATGGTCTAGATTTGTGTTTGATATGTTTTAGACATGTATTATGTGTTTTTTTCTGGTTTATGTATATGGATCCCAACCTTAGAGAGTATGACAACTTTTTGTCCAAAATTGCAAAAATGCAACTTTTGAGTGCAAAAGTGCAACTTTTTGTAAATCGGTTGGGAGAATCCTTTCAATGGATCCAACCTACTCCAAATTTGGTGGGAAACCATTAGAGAGTTGTATAATCCTTGTGGGCATTATTCCCAAGGTGGTTGTTGTTGGAGTTGGAGTTTGAGAATCAATTATACACAAAATACTATAGTTTTCCCAGGAATTATGAGTTTGCAGGAGTTGTAAATGTCTGTACGGAATGATTGGAACCCCACCATCCATGGAGTAGATAGAGTGATGAAATAGATTTCTTTTGGTGGTGGTCTGAGGTCTTAATTATTCTGAAGTAGGGAGAACTCTCCATTCTACTGACTGTAACCTGAAAATTGAGGGTTTGGAGAGGGTTTTGAGAAAAAATGGCCTTATCTTGCACTCTTGTCCATTAGAAGACTTTTCTTTGGGAGGGATGTGATATAAGCCTTTTTAATTTAGTTTTCTCATGGTGTGTTGCAGGAGGAACTTTTTCGTGTGGAGAAAAGAACAAATTTAGGTAGGCATCTCTATGTGACTACCTAGGACAAGTTTTAGGACAGTCATCAATAGTTGTCATAACGGTGGATTCCAAGTGTGCAACCCTATAATTAGAGGTTTCTAAATACCCCCCACATTCCCATAAAGTTTATTTTTCATTTGGTCTACCGGTAAAGGTAGTTGCTCTGGAAAATAGGGCTAATTACCCCTATTAGGTCTCTTAGCCTCTGAAGGGAACATACCTTATATTTGCAGATCTGATCAAACCATTTTAGGGATAAATATAAATTTAAAAAGGGTGTCTGAATTGATAAATTGTTTTGATGGGTGTGTGGAACATTTTTGAGTTAAGGTCCGTTCTATCACCAAATAGGGCTACAAGCCGAGGGGGTAGGTTAACAAAGAAAGTATAAGGGATTTATATCCATGACCAAAACTAGTGTTTGGAAGAGGTTATAGATGTTATGTGTTGACCAAATTCTAAATCCCTAAGAGTAGGGGTCACCAGTAAGGTACTTTTGAGGAGTTGAAGCCTTTTACTCATCTTGAGTAGGCCTAAGTCTAGTGAATGTGTGTGTAGTTTCATCCAAGGTGTAGAGTCCTTCCTTGTAGGACCCTTGTGAGTAGTTAGGGGGTCACTAGCATAACCTTGTTTGGGATTTTCATTAGGAGTTTGGGTAGGCCTCTACATCAAGTGGTATCAAAGCAAACGAGTCTCCTTTAGAAGAGAAGGAGAAGACAAGATGTCAGAAGAAGAAGGATCCCATGAGGAACCTTCAAGAATGACCAATGTCGAATTGAATGTTGTGGTGAAGAAGAAGATGCCAGAGAGCAGAGTAGTCAGAGTTGAGAATTAGGCCTTGAGAAATGAGATGGATCGGTTGAAGGACAAAGTGGAGAGGGGAGAGAGAGACTTTGGGGAAGAAGGGGATGAAGAGGAGATCCCTATGTAGGAAGAGCTAGAGGTACCTGTAGACTAGAGACCCCTGATGAGTGTCCTCAAGTCCATGGAGAGAAGGACAATGGATGTGAAGATGGATCTGCTAGTATTTGTAGGCAAGATGGAGCCTGATATAGTGATGGAGTGGATAGATTCCTTGGACATTTTTTTTGAAAGTGAAGACATACCAGACCACTAGAGGGTGAAGATGGCCCAATCCAAAATGAAAGGGGCTGCACTAACTTGGTGGACTTTCATCCAAGATGAGAGGGTGAAAGAGGGAAAGAGAAGAATAGCTACATGGAAGGAGATGATTGCTTTGGTGAAAGAAGCCTATGTCCCAATGGATTACAATATCCAATTGCATAGGAGGAGGCAGAATTTGAAACAAAAAGAGATGGACATGAGTTCCTATACTGAGGAGTTCATGAAGTTGTGTGTGAGAACCAAGGTGAAAGAGAGTGAAGATGAGAAGGTGGTAGATATCTCAATGGGTTGAGATTTACAGTCCAAGAAGACTTGAATCTCCACATCCAAGAGACAGTCCAAAAGTGCTTTCAATTGGCACTCTAGGTGGAGGAGAAATCGAAGAGAAGGTAGGATCAAAATAGGAGAGGTAAAGGGAGACAACAAAGAGGAGGAAGAGGGCCTTTCAGAGGTAGAGGAAATGGTTTTGGATACCAGGGAGACTCTAACAAAGAAGGCAATAGAGGAGAGAGCAATTACAACCAAGGAGGAGGATACAATCCAAGAGAGAGTTTTAGGGGTATAAGACCACCCTCTAGGGGGAGAGCCCAAGGCAGGGGACCTCCTAGGTGCTACAACTATAATCAAGAAGGGCATATGGCCGATAGATGTCCAGAGAAGGCTTCTAGCTCCATGGGAGAAAGGAGAACCAATTTGGTGCAAGAATCTGATTGTCA
Organism: Cryptomeria japonica; assembly: GCF_030272615.1. NCBI lineage: Eukaryota > Viridiplantae > Streptophyta > Pinopsida > Cupressales > Cupressaceae > Cryptomeria > Cryptomeria japonica. Next base: position 73,650,423 of record NC_081408.1, on the reverse strand, counting down.
AAGTGTGGCAAGTGCAAACACTTATCAAAGTGTTAATACTCCTGATAGCTATGGCTATCCCGAAAGAGGAGAGGCTCTGATGATGAGGAGGGCAGTGACCACCATGAAAGTACCTGACAAGGAGCCTACACAAAGGAAATCTCTTTTAAAAACCACTTGCAAGGCAGGACGAAAGCTATGCAAGGTTAGATAGACTACGGATCCATTGTAAATTTTGTATCACTTGAAGTGGTTGAAAAGCTTCAACTTAGGAAGCTGCCTCATCCTTACCCCTATAATGTTTCATGGCTCACCCAAGGTCAGCAAGCAGTGGTAGAAGAGAAGGATTAGGTGGAGTTTCAGATTGGATCTTACAAGGATAAATTTCTATTTGACATAGCCAAGATGGATGCATACCATCTCTTATTTGGGAGACCATGGCAGTATGACTTGAAAGTGTATCATGATGGGTTAAGGAACACCTACTCAATCACCAAGGATGGTAAGGTGATATAAATCTTGCCTCTGATAGAGGAAGAGATGGAATGAAAAGGGAAGGATACAAGAGTGTTGTGTTATCACTGTTTAAGAAATGGGTTTTCTTTTCCCATGATTGGCTAAGTTTTAAAATTTTTGAGTCAAGTATGCTATAAGTTGCCTCAAAAATCTGTTTTAGGTCTTTAAGGGTTAAGGGTTTAGTTTTTAATTGCTCAAATGTCTGATAAAAACCCTCTGGCTTCTATTTCTACATTACTTTATTCACTTAAGTAATGGGTCTTTAAGTCATGTAAAGTGTCCCCCCCTTGTTACTTGCCTAGGCGATCATTAAATAATTGTAAAAATTTACGCCTTATGCCTTTTCCTTCTAATGTTGTCAGGTCCCATAAGTATCATGCAACTCTCAGATAAATCTATGACTTTCGTTGTTTCGTAAGGTGAAGTTGCTGGTGTGTTAAGCTATGCGAAATAGCGAAAGGCAAAAGCAGGATTGACCGTGTGCATTGGCGGCCAGCTTAACGAGACTCCATCTCATTTTGAATCCAACGACTCGCGTTGATTCGCAGCTGAAATAAGCAAGTAAGTTACCTTTCGCAAAATGGCAAAAAGGTTTGGCGGGACCCAACAGTGAAGAATTTTCCACAGCTAAAAGGAGATCAAGTTTAAAACAAATCAACGGCTCATGTTGATTCGTAGCCGAGAGATGCTCACAGTTTATTCTTCGTGAAATAATGAAAGGTTTTTGGGCCTGGGAAAAGGAGGTTCTTAAGAGGCATAACAGCTGCGTAGGTTCTTGAGATCGAACGGTTAGCGTAGTTTCGTGAGATGAAGGTGCTCGAAAGATAGCTTTCGCGAAGTCGTGAAAATGACATGGCATTCCAGGTGAGTAGTCCAGCAGGCTTAAATGGCAAGTAAAAAAGTGACATGTGGCCGAAAAATCAAAGTGTTCGGCGAGTATACATTTGAGGATTAAGAGATGGGCCCAAGGTAGTTAGTCATGTCGCGAGTAGAGGAGTGACCTGACAGATACAGGTGGCAAGGATGAAGTGGATCCCACATAATTCTTTCAGCAAATAAGAAGTTGACACATCAATTCAAGAGAGATAAGATGCCAAGTGGATAAAGCTGAGTCAGAGGCTCACGTCTACTGGTTCTAAGCAAGTTGTTAAAGCAGCCAGTAAGTTCCCAAGATCTAATGGCTCACGTGAATTCACGAAGATAAGATGTGCAAAAATTAAAGCCTACGAAGTTGCAAAAGATAGGTGGAAGTTACATGAAGGCGTGACATGGCATGACAGTTGCTGCTTTTTGTAGAGCTCGATGGTGATGTGTCGATAGATACGTGGCTGACTCAGAACTGAACTCAAAGGGGCTTCTAGGGCTAATGGCCGAATGCCACGTGGCATTTGTTAACCGGTGAACAAGTGGGGTACATAATACCCAGATAAAGGTCCCACTTAAAAGGTGTTCATCTCAAGATTGATCCAACGCTTCTCATTGTTTCATGGCCCAAAGATGCAAGTGGATTAACCCCTGCAAAATAGCAAAAACCGTTAGCAGTCAAGATGAGGCACGGTTAGTGAAAAGGGTTGACAGTCCTAGTTGGAGTTAAAGGCCAGGTGGTTAGAGTTCCATCTAACGCTTGGCATAGCTTCGCAAAAGAAAAATGCTCGAGGGTTAAAGCTTGCAAAGTGGCAAAAAGGAGGTAGGGCCCGATGCTAAGGCAAAGAGGTTAAGACGGTGTAAAGACCGATCAAGTCTCATCTAATCGAACGGCTAGCATAGCTTCACTAGGTTAAAGTGCACTTTGGTTACTGTCTGTGAAGTAGTGAAAGGATTTTTAGCCCATTGCCGGATGAGGAAAGGTGAAAGGGTAAAGGTCGTGCAAGTTTGATATGATCTAGTGGCTAGCGCAGTTTCGCTAGGTGAACGTGCAAGGATGTTATGCTTTGTGAAATGGCGAAAGAGCGGAAAAGAAAATACATAGGTGTGTTATGACCTGTTGGAGCAAATTTTTTGAATTCTTCTATGAATTCAATTCTGAAGGGATGGTCGAAACATGCAGTATCAATGTCACAGTTAAGAGCCTGACTACCGTATATGATCTCGCATCAATTGAATGAAGGCATCATTTTGAAGAGCTGTTGCAAAGAAGCGGGTGCAGAGCAGATTTCTTCAAGCCAAGAACAGATTTCTTCAAGCCAAGAATAGGTTGTCTTGTACTCTTGCTTAGCAATTACTTAACAGTTTGTTTAATTTGGGGTTTTGATCTATTATAGAACTGTTGTGGTTAGTAATTAAGTTGCTTGCATAGTAATTTTAAGATGGCACCTAAAAGGGAGTTCTCAAGAAAGGTTAATTACCATGAGAGGGCAATCTGTGATGATTTCCTGGAACAGTTAACCATGTCAACTAATGTGGCAGCTAAGGTAAAAGAGTTAGTGCCAAAAGCTCCTCGCCTGAAAATAGGAGAAGGATTATACGAAAAAGGCAATTGGCTGAGAGACCCACTGACAGGGTTGTCTGGGTTGGGCTTATTTAAGGTCAGATTTGGTATGAGACACTCCCTAGCCCCGTTGAACAATATTTGGGAATTAGATGTAGGCAAATTGGTGGTTCCTGGAGTGTTCATGGATGTGGATCTCCTAACTCAGATTGTACACAACTATGACCCCATTACAAAGAGTGTTAGGGATGTAAATGGGAAAACCCTCATTGAAATTAATGATGAGGAGTTCAGAAATGTATTTGGGCTTAGTGAATTTTTCAATTATTTGGAGCCCATCAATTTTAAATCATTGGCTCAGGTTTACAATGCATAGAGGAATCACCTTAGGAATGGGCCTCTTAAAGAATTTTTTGTTAAGATAGGTGGATTAACTATTGTAGGACCCAATACTATGGAGCCCTTCTCCTTGAATCCATTCACCCTTAGAGCTAAGGGATTATACTGGTCACTCTGCCAAATTTTCAGAGAGGATGCTGAAGCAAATATGGCAACTCATTACATGTTAATGATTGCTCAAATTTTGAATCCATCTCTGGCAGTGACATTTGATTATGCCCCCTATATTACTGATGTTATCCATGAGGGCTTTATAGGGATAAAGAATGGAAAAGTGGATAGACCTTTTGGATGGTACTCCCTCCTCATGCACCTTTTTCTATTAAAAGGTGGTGATTACTTTGCAAATGTAATGGATCTTGTGAAAGAAAAGGATGGAGAGAAGATGCCAGTTTAGTTATGGAGTACAGTGTTGTCATGGGATAGAGAAGATGCTAGCTACTTGAGGTTTGATAAGTGCTTTGCATCCAAGATCAGGACTCTTTTATGTTCAGAGAATCCAAGAGTCCCTAAGGTTCTTTTGGAATTCATTAGGCCAAAGAAGTTTGTTAAAGACATTAAGATTGTCCACAATTGGGGTGATATGTACTTATACCTGGTCTCCATAGTTTTCAGAGTGTATGGTTTCAGAGGCACTCCATTTTTGTTGCCATATCAAGTCCCACTTAAAATAGGAATTGCAGAAGTCCTTAGGCAGATTGGTAGTGTGCAAGAGGCAGAGCTGACAGGTAGAGGTAAAGGGACCATTTTCCTTACAATTACCATAGCACATCAGTTTGTAATAACTAAAGGGGGTTGGAAGTTTTTTGAAGATTTCCTTCAACCTTACCATTTGTCAACTGCAGTATCAAGGTGTGTTGACCCTAAAGACTTTTACAATAGCATGTTCAGGAAAAGGGCAGTGTGTAGAGGCAGACCTCACCAATTCCAATTCCCTGAAGACCTCATCAGGAATGAGTTTGATTTGGATGAGAAAGAGCTAAGAAAAGAGAAGTGGGTGGCCTACAAGAAAGCCTTAGATTTTGTGCACCAATTTGACACCAGCTATGACCTTTTGTCTAGTTTCCACCCTTTTGAAGAAAAGGCTAAATTCTTGATTCTTTGTTTTGAAGATGTAATGCAAACACTAAGAGAGAAGAGGGAGGCTGTGATTAAGAATAATCTTGAGAAGGCAAGACTAGTTGTAACTAGGTCTACATTTGCCAAAGCAATCCCTCCAGGTGATTATATGCTGCATAAAAAGTCTAATTATAGTGTGTTAGTGCCAACAACAGGGGAGCCTTCTACCTCAAGAGGGAAGAGGAAAATACAGGATGTCATTGACATTCAGGAGAGTCCAAAGAGGCAAAGGGTGGGAAAGGAAGCACAATCTGATGAACCCTTGTATTCCCCATCTCAATCCCCTATTCACATAAGAGATGAATAGGCAACAACTGAGAAACTGTTACAATTGGGAAGTCTTTGGGAGATAGCCTACACCTATGATGAAGTAGAAGAGGGAATGCCAGAAGAGCCCCTTGGTGCTGAGATGGACATAACCACAAATGAGTTCAAAGGCTAGGAGTTGGATCCTGACATCAAACAAGCCAGTGAGGATTTCTTGGCTGATAGCAACTTTGTCACATCAGGAGATTTCATGCAATTCATGTGGAAGCAGAATATTGATTAGTTTAATGCTAGATGTGAGAAGAGGAAGATTGAGCAGCCCCACAATGATCCAGCTGTGTTGGAGGAAGAAGTAAAGCAAGAAATGGTCAATAAGTTCAAGACCATCACACCTGAGCAAGGAAGAGACATGGTAGCAAAGGCAGGTGTAATCATTCTCCCTGAATGGGATATAGCAGATGCCTTGGTTTTAGAGGCAGTGAGGAAAGAGACCAAACCTATGGAAGGGGTCACCTTCAACAAGGACAACACTGCCCTGGTTATGTCGTCTCTAAAAAGAGATGAAAACAGAAAGAAAAAGGACACCTCAAGGTCAGGTTACCTTGGAGGAATGATAGTGAAAAGAGTGCAGAGTGCTGGGGTAGTGGAGGCTACTAGCACAGTCCTAGAGACTGCAAAGTTCAGTGTTGCAATGGCAGAAAAAGAAGCCAAGGAAAAGGCAGATCTCCAAGCTAAGTTGGAGATAGTTTTAAAAGCTTACAACAATGCCAAGGAAGAGGTAAGAGGTAAAGATAGCATCATTACCAGGTTGACAAGTCAGTTGGCAGGACAATACCATCAAGGTGAGTCCTCAACATTAATGATCTCTTCTTCCCCTGCAAGGCCTCCACCTACTAGCCCCATCATTGAATTCCCACCATCTCCAACACCTTCTAGTTCCCAATCGGTTGAGATTACTCCCCATGAATTGGAGGATTTAAAACAGGCCCAAGCTCTGTTTGCAAAGAAATATGAAGAGAGAGTGAGAGCTACAATTTTGAGTTTTGCTGACACCATAGGGTCCTCATTAATGTACAACAACATGAACAAAATTTTGGACATGTGGAATGAGCTCAATGGAGACAAGGTTGTTTTGATGCCTATTTTTGACAAGTGGAAACCCAGAGAGCAGGATATATAACTTATTTTTGTATCTTATGATGAGGCAGGAGCTGATCCCATTATTAAATCCACTTGTGACATGACAAAGGATCTAGCGAAGTTAGCAGAAGGAGTAGATAATGCAGATAGAAAGATCAATTTGTAGAAGAAAGAGTACACTGATCAAATATTTGAATTACTCCCAAGGGGTTTTGCCAGTCCAACTCAATTAAAGGACAAACAAATATGGCTTAATGAATGGGATGCCAACCTATCATTAAGAATAAAAGGAATCATTAATACAGATGATACTTCCTTATTTGTTAGAACAATTGAGGAGATAGAGAAAATCAAATCACACTATGGTTTTCTAAATTCAGAGGTCAACAAAATGAGGAACTCTTGGAAAAGATTAGCCAAGACAAAGGGAAAAGTGATTAATTTCGCGTGGCTTGCTGATGATGTATACAATGAGTGGACACGAAAGTACACGGTGTTGGATGTAGAGCAGTTAGAAGAGGTTGCAACAGAACCATAAGCAAAGGAAGTTGTGGATGTTGAAAAGGACTTGTAACCGCTTCTTGGAAAGAAATAATGATTGTAACAAAATCTCCTAGGGAAGTCCGAAGCTTGGTATGCATCCATAATTTTATAAATGGATACCAGGACTAGTTTTGGAGGATCGCAAGAATTTGTAGGAAAACTCTGCAGAAATATATCTGGGATTTTCTAGTCTTATGGAGAATACTCTGAGTTTTGTAATATTTTCTCAAAATTAATATCAATATACAGACTATCAATTTTTATGCCTAAATCTTGTGGTCTTCTGGTCTACTTGCAAGTATTTACTGTTTTCAATATGAGTAATCCAGGGTTATTCATCTGAGTATGGATTGTAAGGAAATCCTAAATAGAGGCATTTCTTAGCTTTTCTTTCTAGGAGAGAAATTAAATACGCATGAAGCATTTCTATCAGTAAATTCCTTGTGGGAGATTTCGAATTTGATGAATGCAGTTTAGTTTTGATAATGGTAAGCTCTTATGTATGTCGGCCATATGTGGGGTTTTATAGAAGCTGAGGTAATGGGATGTGTGGAGATATTTGGTTGTGGGAATATTGTTTAAAATTAGATGACTCTGTGGCCTGGATAAGGTACTGGTATCAATTACAGTTGTCTTTTTACATGTCTTGTAGATCAATACTGAACATGAGTATAAGCTTTCTTTCTTTGTTTCAGTTAGTTTTGAGGCGATAAGATTCATTGGTTTTCGGACTGGTTTACTGTGAATCTATTTTTTAAAAGTGTGAAGTCAATTCACATAGGGTATACCTACCTGAACTCTGGATAAGTTTGAAGTGTAGAAGGTGCATCAAACCTTGTCATATGTTGCTCTAGAATTTTCCTTCTCTTTGATTTCTCTTCTGCAGACAGAGTTTATTATTTCATTTTAAGGGATTTTAAGGGGAATCAAAATTTGAGAACAACATGCTGATAGTAGAAGGTAAACAGTTCATGAAGGAGATTGCAGAGAAAGGTGCAGTTTTCTATGCCCTCATGCCTAGTCCCAAAGTGACAAGGAAAGAGCAGTATGTAGAAAAGAAAGAAAGAGGACCAGAACATAGAGATCGGACAGTCAGATAGTTTCTTGATAAGCATCAAGGCATCATCTCAGATGGAATTCCAAGGTCCCTACCACTAGTAAGGGACATCAGTCATTGCATAGATCTGATCCCTAGATCTACATTGCCAAACAAAGCAGCCTACAAGCTCACCCCAAACCAGAATGCAGAAATGGTAAGGCGGATTGAAGAGTTGCTTGAATCGGGACTGATTGGCAAGAGTCTAAGCCCATGTGCAGTACCGGGAGTCCTTGCGCCCAAGAAAGAAGGTACTTGGAGGCTTTGTACAGACTCAAGAGCCATCAACAAGATATTCATAAGGTATAGGTTCCCAATCCCTAGAATAGATGATTTGCTTGATTGCTTAGGTAGTGCTAAATATTTTACGAAAAAGGATCTAAAAAGTGGATACCATCAGATTAGAATAAGGCCAGGGGTTGAGTGGAAAACAACTTTTAAAACTAATGAGGGGTTATATGAATGGAAAGTCATTCCATTTGGGTTATCCAACGCACCTAGTACCTTTATGAGGTTAATGAATGAAGTCTTGGTGGAATTCATAAGAAATTTTTTCATAGTATACTTAGATGATATCTTTATCTTCAGTCAAACAAGGGAAGAGCACCTCAACCACATAGATATGGTTCTCAAGAGGTTACATGAAAAGAAATTAATGATCAATTTGGATAAGTGTATGTTCATGCAGGAGGAGATCATCTACTTGGGTTTTGTAATCTCACAAGGTGAGTTGAAAATGGACGAAGAGAAGGTAAGTGTTATATTGCCTTGGCCTACACCTAGAACTATGAATGATGTCTGGAGCTTCCATGGTTTGGTAGCTTTTTATAATAAGTTCATAAGAGGATTTAGTCATGTTTGTGCACCCATGCTTGACACCATAAAGGAAGGACAAAAGTGTGGGTTTAGCTGGACCAAAGAGGGAGATGATTCATTTGAGACTTTGAAGAAGAAGGTTGCAGAACAACCAGTCCTTGCCTTACCAGACTTCAACAAGCTATTCTAGGTGGAATGTGATGCAAGCCACATGGCCATTGGAGCAGTACTTAGTTAGGAAGGAAGGCCTATTACTTTTTTCAGTAAAAAGCTAAATGATGCCAAGAAAAGATACTCATCTTATGACTTGGAGATGTATGCTCTAGTACAGTCCTTGAAGAAGTGGAGGCATTATTTATTGCCTAAGAATTTCATAGTGTTTACTAATAATCAGGCACTCAGTTTCATAAATAGTCAAGAGAACCTAAACCATCGACACATGAAGTGAGTAGAGACCCTGTAAGCCTTCACATTCACCCTCAAACACAAGAAGGGAGTTAAGAACAAAGTTGCAGATGCCTTGAGCAGGAGGGTCTTGATTGTAAACCAAAACAAGATGGAGAGTGTTGGTATTGATTCCTTGAAGAGTATGTACAATGCTGATGAAAACTTTGGAGAGATCTACAAGGTATGTGAAACTTTTGGTGACTGGTATCATATGGAGTTTTCTGAGTTTCTGATACAAGATGGATTGTTGTTCAAGGGAGTGAAATTGTGTATTCCTAAATGTTCCATGAGATTGAACATTTTTAGGGAGAAGCATTGTGGAGCCATGACAGGTCATTTTGGCCTTGACAAGACCCTAGACCTTGTGAAGAGACATTATTTTTGGCCTAAATTGCAGGCAGATGTAAGAAAGTTTGTGGAGACATGTGTCATATGTCAAAAAGCCAAGGGGAAGTCTACAAATGTAGGTTTGTATTAGCTCTTACCCATTCCTTCTAGGCCATGGGAGAGCATAAGTATGGACTTTGTGTTGGGTCTGCGTAGAACAAGGAGAGGATTTGACAGCGTTTTTGTAGTGGTGGACAGGTTTAGTAAAATGGCTCATTTCTTTCCATGTAAGACTTCTTGTGATGCATCATATGTTGCAGAGCTATTCTTCAAAGAGATAGTCCAGATACATGGATTGCCCCTAAACATTGTCTCAGAAAAAGATGTGAAGTTCATAGGTCACTTTTGGAGAACTATTTGGAAGAAGTTGGGGAATAACCTAGCTTTCTCATCAGCCTACCATCCTCAAATGGATGGGCAAATTGAAGTTGTCAATAGATCATTAGGAAACCTATTAAGGTGTTTGATAAGGAAAGATGGAGAGAAGTGGGATAGAATTTTGTCACAGAAAGAATTCTCATACAATGACACAATAAATAGGAGTACCGGTAAATCTCCTTTCCAAATTGTTTATGGCATCCATTCAAGGGGAGTGTTGGAGTTAAGATATTTACCCAAAGAAGAGGCCATTAGTGCAGATGGTGAAGCCTTTGCATCAGCCATTAAAGAGGTGCATGACAAAGTCAATTCTCATCTCCAACTCATGTTCAGTATTGATCTACAAGACATGTAAAAAGACAAAGGCTCATGTTGATAAGAAGAAGAGAGATGTACAGTTTAGTGTTGGAGATTTGGTACGGGTACATTTGAAGAAGGAGAGACTACCAAAAGGCAAATACACCAAACTCATGTAGAGGAAGATTGGACCATGTCGGATATTGAAGAAGTATGGACAAAATGCCTATGAGATCCAACTTCCTCTTGATCTTGGATTATCACCGATTTTTAATGTGTGTGATCTTACACTTTTTAAAGGTGATGGCCATGAAGCAGAAGAACCAATGCAGGTTGCAACAGACAATCACATTCCAAGGCAAGAATCACCCAAGTTGAGAAAAGTTTTAGACACTAGAGTCACAAAGAAGACAAGGAAAAAGGAGTACATAGAGTAATTGGTGGCTTGGTAGGATAAACCAAATTCTGAGGTGATTTGGATGACAAGTGAGCAAATATCCAATCATGGTGCAGATTTACAAACTCTGATCTCAAGTGGGCTTGAGATCTCTTCTTCCAAGGATTATGGTGCAAGAGCACCTCATCAAAAATCTATTCAGGGCTCTAAGGATGAATACTAGGACCATTAGGGTGTGTTAGTGTGTCTTGTGTTTCATGTATGCAATAAACCCCACCATGTAAGCCCATGTCACCAATTAGGCAATTTGAGAAGCCAATTGGGACTATATGGTAAAAAGGGGTAGTAGATGGTCTAGATTTGTGTTTGATAGGTTTTATAAATGTTTTATGTGTGTTTTTTTGGTCCATGTATGTGGATCGCAACCTTAGAGAGTATGACAACTTTTTGTGCAAAATTGCAAAAATGCAACTTTTGAGTGCAAAAGTGCAACTTCTTGTAAATCAGTTGGGAGAAGCCTTTCAACGGCTACAACCTACTCCAAATTAGGTGGGAAGCTATTGGATAGTTTTATAAGCCTTTTGGGCATGATTACCAAGGTGGTTGTTGTTGGAGTTGGAGTTTGAGAATCAATTATACACAAAATAGTACAATTTTCCCAGGAATTCTGAGTTTGCAGGAGTTGTGCGTGCCTGTACGGATTGATTGGAACCCCACCATCCATGGAGTAGATATAGAGATGAAAAATATTTCTTTTGGTGGTGGTCTAAGGTCTTAATTATTTTGGAGTAGGGAGAACCCTCCATTCTAATGACTGTAACCCGAAAATTGAGGGTTTGGAGAGGGTTTTGAGCAAAAATGACCTTATCTTGCACTTCAGTCCATTAGAGAATATTTCTTGGGAGGGATGAAAGATAAGAATTTTTAATTTAGTGTTCTCATGGTGTATTGTAGGGGGAACTTTTTCGTGTGGAGAAAAGAATAGATTTAGGTAGGCATCTCTATGTGACTACCTAGGATAAGTTTTAGGACAGTCATCATAAGTTGTCATAGCGGTGGATTCTAGGCATACAACCCTGGAATTAGAGGTTTCTAACTACCCCCCACATTCCCATAGAGTTTATTTTCCATTCGGTTTACCGATAAAGGTAGTTGCTTTGGAAAATAGGGCTAATTACTCATATTAGGTCTCTTAGCCTCTGAAGGGAACAAACCATTTTGGGGATCAGTATAAATTTAAAAAGGGTGTCTAAAATGATAAATTGTTTGGATGGGTGTGTGGAAATTTTTTAAGTAAAGGTCCATTCTATCGCCAAATAGGGCTACAAGCCGAGGGGGTAGGTTTACAAAGAAAGTATAAGGGATTGATGTCCAAGACCAAAACCAGTGTTTGGAAGAGGTTAAAGATGTTATGTGTTGACCATATTCCAAAGCCCTAAGAGTAGGGGTCGCCGATAAGGTACTTTTGAGGAGTTGAAGCCTTTTACTCATCTCGAATAGGCCTAAGTCTAGTGAATGTGTGGGTAGTTTCATCCAAGGTGTAGAGTCCTTCCTTGTAGAACCCTTGTGAGTAGTTAGGGGGTCACTAGCCTAACCGTGTTTGCGATTGTCATTAGGATTTTGGGTAGGCCTCCGCATCAGTTGCCATATTCACCTGTTTAAGACGTTATCTAGGTTTATAATAACAAAACCGAACCAAAAACATTGCAAAATACACTAGGGGAGAGGAGGCAATATGTGTGCACCCTAAACTTTTTTACATGCCCACGTAGCCTGCTGAGTTGGAAAAACAAAATAAAAAGTTGGCATGCCAACTATGTCTTCTGCCCTATCATCTATGACATGGATTCCAAGTCCTCAAAAAAAGGCGACTATGGACCGTTGAACAAAATTTGAGCGGGCCCACCCCCGAAACTTCCCATGGTTTCTATCCATAGATAACAGGTTTGTTGCGTGTCAAATTCCCACTTGCACACCCTATGAGCCAAAAACGCCACTATATTCTCCCGCCGACACATTCAAACATTTCAAAGTGCTCGCATTAACTATGCATCACTTCACATTACTTCCACTAGCTTTGCTCGTTATTCGAAAACTTTAGCCTCCATCAACTTTGAACCCACTCACCTGCCCCATACTTCATTGCCTTTTCTTCACTATCAAGCTTCCTTCTTGATTTCTGAAGCAACCAGACATCACTTGCCATGGAACTCATTTGATGAGGACAAGGACTGGAACGTGAGCACCCCATTCCAAGTAACGCGCCATGGAATACCCTATTTTTTAGCTTTTTTATTCAGTTTTTTATGGTTTTATGTGGTTTGGTTTTCATTTTTTCATCACCATTATTTCTTTGTATTACTCCCTCATATCATTCATTCTACAGATGCAAGGTCAGACGCCAGGGACTACGGGGAGCTAGTCATAGACAACAAATTGAGGAGTTTCCCCTTTGACCTAGGTGACGAAATATCCTCACTAAGGCCCATGAATTGAAATTGTTGTTCTCTCTGTGTTTGTCCTTTCCTAATTCTTTTGTCTTGATTTTTTCTCATCATTTTTTCTCACTGTCGTGCATTTATTCTGACTGTTTGGCATTCTCCATGTTTTTTTGCGTTTTTTGAACACAACAATCTATGTTCATAAACACAAATACATTCAAAAAGGAATATTACTCCTCTGCTCTAGCATTACTATCATTTTAATGGTGTCTATAGAGAAAAATTATTTCTTTAATTTGTTTCCCAAGGAATATATTGTGTCTTCAGGCATTGAGTTGCAACATCGTTGTGGTTTAACAATTTAATACATTTGAATATAACAGTTAATGTTTAAGGATTTAGGTGTTGTATGCATTATTTCCATCAGGATTATGTCAAGTGTTTCAATTCGAATGATCCAATGTTAATGTATATTGGGTTCATGGGTTAAAATGTTCTTTGCAATAACGGTCTTCACTTCTACATTTAGGGTTTCAATTTCACATTTGATGTCAAATGGGTTTCTATTTTAATGGTTCTCTTTTTACGAAGCAAATGGGTTTTTGGGGTTAAAGGTTCATTGTATTTATGATATGTGCTTGTGGATTTAGGGTTTCATTTTCTAATTTATTGTCAAAATGGTTAGAGGAATTAAAGGATGGTTTGGGATGCTTTGGCGGAGTCACTGGATTTAGGATTTCAAGGCCAAAAGGGACCGAGGAATACTATTCTCTTACAAAAAAGTGTTCACATATTCATTACTATTGTTCAACGAGACTGATGGTTTGAAACTTTATAGCAAAAGGCATAGATGTTTAAATACTTAATGCAGAAGCTTTCAATATTGCAAATATTGTTTGGTTTTGATTCTAAAACTGCATTTCTTCTATTATACAATGAGGTATCAACAACATCATATCTTTATGTTAGCTATTGAGGTAACAATTTGATTGTTTAAACATCCTTATGCTTGCCTTCATCCCTTTCACATTAGAAATGTTGTAGTCTATTCATATCTAGCTAAAATAAGTGAATTTTTGAATGAATGCAAAAAGCAAGTTCAACTCTTTAAAGGCATATGACTTCCAATTTGCATCCATTTTCAGTACATGTTATTTCTTGTCAGATAAAAAGGAGAATTACTTTTTAGAGGTGAAAAGCTCAACATTTTGGCATTTCTGATTCATTTTTAAACATGCTTTCTCAATCTATGGATTTCATTTCAACTAGGCTTTGGAAAAACTTTGCGATGTAAGAATGCTTGTTAGCTACATCCATTAGTTTATATGTTTCATTTTTGTGTTAAATATGGTCCCATAGATTTGAATGGTTGCTACAATTATCCAGTTTCATGTGTTTTATTGTTTCCTTTACATGGACATGTGTTTGTCATACAAGAAGTAGACTCAAAGGAAACATAATGAATGGGATAAATTTAAACCCATATGCAAGAAAATATAATATTGTCTCTATGGATGTGCATATATGTATGTACATGGATACGCATGCACATATGTGTATGGATTTCCATTTAAATATCTATATATTAAATGCACGTATTTGGATGGATGTGCATTCACATATGTGGATGGATGTGCATATGTGTATGCACATGGATGTGCATTCATATATGTGGATGGATGTGCATATATGTATGTACATGGATGTGCATGCACACATGTGTATGGATTTCCATTCAAATATCTATATATTTAATGCACGTGTGTGGATGGATGTGCATTTGCATATGTGGATGGATGTGCATTCACATATGTGGATGGATTTCCGTGCAAATATAAATATATTCACTGCACATATATGAATGTACATGTCCATGCACATATGTGCATAAGCATTGATGTGCATACACATATATGCATGGATGTTTACATGGATTTGCATGCACACATGTACATGTATATATGTAGATGTTTTTCGGAGGTGACTAGGGGAGAGGAGTCATTACGTGTGCACATCCATAAATCATGTGAAATTGAAACCCTAAATCAAGTCAATCCCTAATTGAAATTTGCAACCCCCATACCAATTGGACAGTAAAACTAAAAATCCCAATCTATGTATTTGTATATCTGATTGTACATGTACATGCATATATGTATGTGCATGTATATGCACAAACCAATTTGCATGTACATGCATATGTGTGTCTACACATATATGCATACATGTACATACATGTTTGTATGTACATTTTTTATGGTCCATATCGTTCAGGAGGGTAGAATAGGCATGAATCAAAATACATATATATTGGTCAAGAGGCCAGAACTAGTTTTTTTAGAGAACACTTCTCTTAGATTCAATCCAATTCTCATGTATTTACATGTATCTACAAATATGTTAGTACATGTATATGCATATCTATTTGTACATGTATATGTATATATGTATATGCATGTATATGCATGAATCAAAACACATATATATTGTTCAAGAGGGCAAAAACTTGTTTTTTTAGAGATTGCTTCTCCTAGATTCAATCCAATTCTCATGTAATGTGATGATTGGGCAAAGGTCTAAACAATTGGGAAATAAGTCTGTGGGTGAGGACATGACATCCTCATAATTGTAAACAATGAGGACATGCTATCATTTGAAATCTTTGTACTCCTAATTTGTGTTGGACTTTGACATTCATATTGAATGATTTGTGCATCACAAATCTCCAGATATAAAGGTATTCAAATGGTTGTGCTTGTTGTAGTCGATTGTGGAGGTGCAAGTAATGACAAGTGATGCGTAGTTACTGCAAGCACTTCGAAATGTTTGAGAGGTGTAAGAAATGTTTGAATGTATCGGCGGGAGAATTTGGTGGAGTTTTTGGCTTGTAAGGTTTGCGAGTGGGAAGTTGACTTCTGGCCAACCTGTTAACTGCAGACAAAAACCGTGGGAAGTTTCGGAGCTGGGCCCGCACATGTTCTGGTCGACAGTCCGAAGTGGCCTTTTTTTAAGGACTTGGACTCCACGTCACCGACAATAGGGCAGAAGTCATAACTGACATGCCAACTTTTTATTTTGTGTTGCCAACTCAACTGTACTTGCTAGTATTTACACCTCTTCCAATTACATCTTGTCGATTGCATTGACATATAAAATTTCCATTCTTTGCATATTGATCCGTCATGTACAAAACACCAAATATTAAACATGTGGTTGTTGGCATCTATGCTCAATCATCTCATTACATATTTTGGATTGACATCTACATAAAATCCACGTGCACATATTGTATTACTACAAGTATTTTGTGTGGTATATGGATTTGATTGTGTGATATTTGTTTCATCACAATCAAATCCATAAACCACACAAAATATTTGAATTGATTGTGGTATCAACATAGCTTTCATTGATGCTACAAGTCATGATCATGTTAACAATTTCGTGAATCATCTTTGCTCATTCATCCCATTACAATTTCTCAATTGCCTTGACATAATTGGAAATTAGAAGCATGTAGTAGATGTTTACAAAATGCATTGACATATCAAACAAACAAATGAAAATCGACTTGCTCAATCAGCCCATTACTTGTTCATCCCCTTACAAATGAACAAATGACAAATGAACTACACTTCAAACAAACAAATGACATACAATTGACAAATGACTTGTTCATCTCATTACATGTTCACATTTTCATTGACATAAAAAACAATTGAACTACACCTAATATTCATCCCATTACATGTGATCAGTTGCATTGACATAATTGGAAATTAGAAGCATGCAGTAGTTGTCAAGATCATCATTCATCTTTGCTCGTTCATCCCATTACAGTCTCAATTGCATTGACATATCAAACAAACAAATGGACACACAATAAAGATACCATATGATCATAATTGAAAACTGCAAGCATGCAGTACAATTGCTCTTGCATTGACTTATTCATACCATTACATGTTGTCAATTTCATTGACATAAAAAACAAACAAAACATAAAAGAACTAACTCAATCATCCCATTACTTGTTCTGTATTGCATCGAATCAAAATTTGTGTCAAATCCATGTCTTCAAGAGACATTTTGGTAGTTCTGGTCTGTTTTCATAAATCAAAATAGACTAAAAAAAAGGCTTATATCATCATGCTCCCTTCAGTTAAACCAAGGTGGAAATGAACTTCTTCTACCATCAGCTAGTACCCCTATGCCTGCGAGGGGTGTCATGTTCTCATCTCTTTCTATTGGGCTTAGAATTGAAGGAATAGAAAATGTGACGGTTGGGGAAGTTGGTTGACAAATTGTAGGTGGTCGATAATACCCAGGGTTGTCGGCAACCCCTGGCAGGTGGGTTGAAGGAATAGTAAAGGTAAGGGGTGGGGAACTTGGTTGACAAATCTAAGGTGGTCGATAGGTGGGGATCATTGTGTTCAACATGTCGTGCATTATGGGATGTCGTTCTGGCAAGGGAGTCGATGCGGTCGATGGATTGTTTAGCATCCTCTTTCTTGTGAGAATCATTCTCTACTCTTTGATGGCCCTTTCCTCTTCCTCCCACTCTTTCAATGCCTTGTCTCATTTATGTCTTTCCTCCTTCTCCATCCTCTCCATCTCTTTCATCATTTCCTTCTCCTTGTGCAATATCTCATTCTATTTTTTTCCAGTTCCTTCTTCTGCTTTGCCAATATGCTTGTAATCTTTTTCTCTGTGTCTAGTTCTTTCTTTCTCTCTTTGGTCAACTCCTCTTCCATCTTCTTCACCTCCTCAAG
The DNA here is from genome assembly GCF_030272615.1 of Cryptomeria japonica. NCBI lineage: Eukaryota > Viridiplantae > Streptophyta > Pinopsida > Cupressales > Cupressaceae > Cryptomeria > Cryptomeria japonica. Next base: position 73,633,001 of record NC_081408.1, on the reverse strand, counting down.
CATCACCCATTCCATGAACTCATCAGATGCAATCAAATATGAATTATAACATAAACGGAGCCCATCATGAAGACCTTTCCCTTTCGTCTTGTTGACGATGTGAACAGGAAACTTTAAAAATTTGGATAGTCCTCTTTGTTGTTGAAAGGGGGCCATCTCACTAACTTAGGATAGTAGGTTGTCCCCTTCCTCACTACCAACTTGTGGTGTCTCCTCCATTTCATCGTCTTGTTGTGTCAAATTTGCATCAGGTTGGTTATTTGATATACCACCTTCGACATAGTAATGCACCACATCATCCATGGCAGTTGCAGGTGGTGAAGGGAAAGGGAAAGTGGAGTCTTCTTGTTGCCCTTCCAGGTAAATTCCTAGAGCATTTTCCCCATCGACCACCCATGTTGGTGCTATTCGTTGTGATGGAAGACCAAGACTCTCTTCCACACTCTCATTAACTCTTTCAATGATGTGTTCCGCAACAGCTTCAGTTGAAACACCAACACTAGATAGGCTTAGCATGTTTTGCATCGCTGAAACATCCTCACCATTGTTAATATCGATGTGGTGCTAGGTTGCATGTACTACACAAGTGCATCAAGATTGATGGGTCATATCCCTATCCTTGCGAAGCCTGCTTTGATGTTAGAAATTGTCAATGCCTACGTCAAAGACCTACTTCCAATTTCTGCTAGTTCTTCTCTCCTGATCTCCATATTTGGAAACCTTGCCAACCATGATGCTCTTTCAGATTTGAAGTTTTGAATGGTGAGAACATAGTCACATCTAGTGGTTGTAATTTGTGAGAGGTGTGAGAAGACAAAGTCAGCAAGTCTATACCCAACGTCCTTGCCTCTTAGATTGTTGTCACAACAATATGGTTGCCATGACCGTCAAATATGAGCAAGTGTTTGTTGGTGGGCGAGACACCCTCGGGAAAAAATCGTGAAAAGTGGTGCAACCAATTAAGGAATAATTCCTTCGTCATCCAAGCATGTTTTTGTGTTGCCATGCAAGCACCCAGTTCGCATTTGGTGATGTAATTTTATAGGTGCTTCTTTCTCTTGAACAAGTAAAAGCCTGGAATGATTTTACTGAAAGCATTCATGGATCAAATAATTGTTATCCACTCACAACTCTTTGGAATTATGTAAGAGACATTGTGGCTTCCTCTCCTAGCAAGCACCCTCATTTCCCTATTTCCGCTCGCCATTACACCGGATTTTTCATAGTTCCATATCTAACTCGGACCATACAGATTTCTTGCATATGCCTTTGTCAATATCTCGTAGAAAGCGGCAACAATGACAAGTCTCAGATTGAGTGCTATATCTTTGTCAAGGCCTTTCGCTGTCCATAATGTGAGTTCTGGATGTCGGGCTTTAAAACCAACCCACCATGACTTACTGAGCATGCCATCCTTGAAAGGGTTTGGTCTACATTCACATATCTGGGGTGCCTGTGCCTTCAAATTGATGATCTCTAGGCCATGTCCACATGCTGCAATCTATTGGCACCAGTCAACAATCTCTTCTTCCTCTTCAACAGCGAGGATGGTTGGGGGACCTTTATTCGATGTGGTTGTGAGACCACCCAACCATTTTGTCACAATCGCAGCTAATATGCCTCACTTCTTTGATCCAGACCTCATAGACATGTCATTTTCCTCTACATCATGAATTGCACCTTCCATGGTGGAACTTGACCACAACTTCTATGGCCTTGTAATTCGCCTTCCACTCAAAGGAGCAGTCACGTCCAATGGCTCTATATCCTCTGGTGTTTGGGTTAGAGGCTCTTCTTCAGGCACATCAAGAGGTGGGGTCTCTAGCTCAACTAGGAACTTGACACCACTTTTATGTGTTGGCCACCTTGTTGATGCTCTTTTCTTTGCACCACGGGTAGTCATCTTATTTGTTTTCCTCATATGCACGAGCGAATAATAAATTGTACATTACATGTATATCCATGACAAAATTTTCAAATGAGTATGAATTGTGCAACAATGCAACATACCATTTGATTAATGTAACCTACACATATCTATACAATCGAACATGGATAACATTGAGATGAAACCAACAGACCAGGCAATGTTGTAGAATGATTCCTATTGAACAAAATAACCTTGATGTCAAATATGGAATTGATGCGCAATTTAGGAGTGCTTGAGAAGAGAGTTTAATAAGACAATAATGCTTGAATAATAGAAGTATGGTTCCCTTTGTAAAATTCTATATTTTGGCTTACTCTGGCATAGATTCATGGTCGAAACCATCTAGGTCAACTAGATGTGGTGGTGTTGTTGTAATGGATTCCTTCCACAGATTTTGTTGACTATATAATAGGCAATGTTGATTATTAGGAAAACCACTTTGAGCACGATGAGGTTGAATGTATACTTTGGTAAAAATTCATGATGGAATATGTTCATTGACTACTATTTGAAGCATTTGTTGCCATGACAAGTCTGCGGAGATTTGATGAACTTGTGGTCCATAATTTTCAAAGAAAAAACTATTCAAATAGTTGGTTTTCCATGATTCCAGATTGACCTTGAATACTTTAGAGTAGAAAAATGATCGGGTGATAAAGAGATGATCATCACAAGGGTTTGGACAAACAAAGAGTTGGTTAACAATATGAGCATGGCTCACAATCCATTCTTGTTGTTCTCAAATGCATGGGTAAGGGATTTCAATTGGCCATTCAGTGGTTGGAATTGATGACTGTGAGGAAGGGTAGTATTCATGAAGGTAAGATATGATGTCATGATTTGCATCATTTGGAGGGAGAGTTGCAATGACACCCTGAGTTGTAAGTGTGTGATTGGAATTCAAATAGTTTTCCCTATGGGCATCGTAATTGCGGATAATTTGATAGCGTTCATCTATGTTTGAGACATCCACTCTCAGGTGTGTCCATGTCCAATGTTTGGAATGTATCATTGCGACTTCTCCGCAATCATCTGCATCAAGGTATACATTAAAAATATATCATGTCACATGTGGTTTATGTGAGGTTTCTTATTTTGATGGGAACTGTTCGTATAAAGGAAAAGATTTGGGTGGCCGACATATCTAAAAACATTGATGAGGAAAAAAAAACTCATACAGGGGTCATGCAATGCATTACAATCTCGGTTTCTTATTTATAGGGGCCATGTAATGCATTGAGTCATAGTTTATTATTGGTAAGTGTTAAACAAAGGGGAAGTAGTATGCAAGTACAATTGATAATGGAGGCAACATTCACACTTTACACCACAAGGAAATAGGTGGCATTTGCAGGGGACATTACTGAGAAGAGATTAAAACAATTGTTCAAGTACAAGGACGACAATTTTATCTCGGCGATTAAGGTCTTTCTTGGTGATGGTTTCTTCAAAACAAGCACATGTACTAGACGAACATAAACATTGTCAATATGGTTCTGGCATGGGGGCTAGAGCTTGGCAAGACTGCTAAAAATGTGAATGGGTGATGAGGGAAATTGTGGGGTATGAGTGGTTGGGGGCCCTACAACTTGTGTTGTAGAAGGTCGTTCTTGGGCTTGAGTTTGATTATCTTGCAGGGGAAGGAGTGGAAGAAGAAGTGATGACACTCATCTCATTCGTTAGATGGAGATTAGGGCAGGACCGAGATACAAGGAGGACGATAGCAGATGTGGGGTGGAAACTATTGGAGATATACCTTCTCGAAAAGGAAGGGTTTGTGATTAAACATGAAGCTAGTGCGACTCCAGCTAGTGCGGCTCTAGATGGTGGGGGTAGGGGTGGGGATGAGGGTGACCTGTAGAGGCCCCGAGTGAAACGAGAGGATGCAGAGTCCTCGGTGAGGGCCTTTGTGTGAGAACACGATGGTTAATGGTCTTGCACTATTTAATGAATCATTTTTGAAATTTTTTTGGTAAGTGAAATTATGTAGATGTATTCCACTGTTTATTGCAAAACAAAAAAAAACTTTGTGCATTCTGAATCAAATTAGTATTTTCAAATCATGTCTTCTATCCTGAATTGTGTGGCTTCTTGCACCTTTGCAACGTGTTTTGTCTGTGTCAATAATGGTGTTCGCTTGTTCTTCCTCTTCTTGTCTCCTTCATCTTGGCTTCTTCTTGCTATTGGTTTCTTGTTTTGGTTGGGTGAATGAAATGGGATGATTTGAAGTGCTTATTTATGTTTTCCAGAATTTGAATTTGAATTGAATTGATTGGTTTACCTATCATGTTCAATTAATTTTAATGTCCAGTTTTCTTCATTTATGTGTGAGTTGATTATTCTGGTTGTTCAATTTGTGGCCTTACACAAGTTGTTTGATGGATGTAAGTGATATGATCGGTAGCGGCACTGAAGTGACTAGAAAAGAATGGTTGGAGGTCAAAAGATGGAACGACGGGTGCAGAAATGTGATGAAAGAGTCCCCTAGTGTGACACAGACGTGGACTCGTATCGACCACAATGTGACATTTGAAATGCCACATCACTGTCCATGGATGCTCACATGGCATGGGGTTTCCATCATATGTTATTGTGTTGGTGGGAAGACGGATTATTGTGGGGCCACATGTTATGTTTTACATGTTTTAAGAAGACTTTTGATTTTCTTGTTGTGGTCCCTTTAATGGGCACATGTTGTTATTTGATAAAAACTATAGCTTTTATTCAAAATGTTATGAATGCTTTAAATGTTTATGTTTGCACATTATGTTTTCAAGTGTGATTGTAAAATATACAATTGATGGTTAATACATGTGAATTTATGCTTGTATTATTTTTTGGAATAAATATGAACATGTGGTGGGCCACAGGTGGGAAGGTACCAGGCAGTTAGGCGGGCACCTGTAGAGACCTAACCACCTAATACCTATCACACGTATTGGCTCCTCTCCCCTACCAGCACAAATATATAAATGGATTTTTGATTGGGAAAAAAATGAGACCATACAATAAGAAGAAGAATGGAAAGTTGTGGTAAAAGAAGATGAGTGATGTAAGTGATGAATAATGATGAACAACAGATACCCTGACTGGTACTAAGAGGGGGTGAATCAGTACAGGCAAAAACTTTCTCCACAACTTATCAAGTTAAAACAATACCAACTGATTGTCATCATTACTAAACTTAACCATGGCAATACCGATTAAACACAGTAAGACATCAGACAACATAAACTGATAAGTCTAAACACTTTGACTTCATTCAATACTTGATATCAACTTCACCCATAAACATATACATGTGATATACCAGTAATATCATATCCTATCATGCATAATCACTCAAACAAAGAATACTTAATCATCACATGAAAATTGCACAACTCATGACACATAGATTTTTCACGTTGAAACCCAAATGGGAAAAACCACGGTGGGAATGAATACCCACAAGCTTGTTTTTGAACTCTTTTGAAGCTCACTCTATTAGGAGCCTAGTCTGGTTGAAGACTTTACAATAAGGTTCTATTAGGAACCGATCCTGTTAGAGATCACCTGGTTAAGGGATGGCTATATACCTTGTTAAAGGTTGAAACCCTCTTAAAGTTTACCTCGCTAAAGGATTTGAAGAACTCAATGATCTTGAGTCACCCGGTTAAAGGATTTACAATAAGCCTGTTAAAGCTACCCGGTAAAGGGATTTTCCACCTGTTGAAATAATTAGAAGACAATGGGTAAAACTTCTGATCTGATAACAACACTACATGCCAAGGCAGAGCCTTTTTAGTTCCTCTACTCTGCAATCACACTCTGCAGTTCTCCACTTACTGGTCTGGCAAGTATCTCATCACTGGGATACACACACACAACTTTTTCCAACAACTTTTACAATAACAAACATCATCGACCTTATAGACATCAGTTATGTCGGTAGTGTAAACCCTAAACCCTAAGCATCTTAGGTTTACAACACAGGCGGTCCAATCTTGACCATCCAAACACATTGCATAGAGTATTACAATTTCAAATAGATCACAAGACAATCTGCATCATTCATTCTTCACCGCACATGGGAATCAGTAACCTATCACGCCCTCTGCTCATACTACCAAGAAGAATGATCATTCCTGAGGTAGACTTCAAACACAGTCAATCTTCTCATGCAAGATCCTCAAGGAAATCCTTCACGCGCACAAGGCTGACGTGGAACCTCGATCTTACTCATATCTCTTAGCTAACTCATCACAGAGTATCACCAGTTGCATCGCACAAGCTGGATCACCAAACCGATAACCCTAGAGCTGAGACTGCCAACTGGTAGTCACACTTAGTGAAACCCCGACACCGGTTGACTGCATCTCCTCATACCTCTTCATACTGGTTCACTTAAACTTATTAACATCAATGACAACATATATTATCATATCAACATGTCGGTTCATCAAATGCCAATAATATCCAACAATCTCTCCCTTTGGCATTGATGACAATACTCAGTGTAGCGTTGCAACTGAAAATAATCATCAGATATCTTCTCCCCATGCATCATATATCTTCTCCCCATACATCAGATATCTTCTCCCCCTTTGACAACAATGCCAAAGTGGAGGTAATCTACTATGTTGCTCCCCCTAAGGAGTAGCATCTTTCAACACATCAATCCTGAAAGATTTGTCACTGTAATACTTGAATGATGTGGAGCACACAACTTTAGTTGACTTCATGAAGAGGCAGAACCCCTAATTCATCTCTCAAATAGGTAAATGTAGTCTTCGGTAAGGGCTTAGTGAATATATCTGCTAGTTGCTCCTTACTGGAAACATGTTGTAGTACAACCTCCTTATTCTGAACATTCTCTCTCAAGAAGTGATATTTAAGCTCAATCTGCTTAGTTCTAGCATGCAATACCGGATTCTTGGAAATATTTATTGCACTTGTGTTGTCATAAAATATATTCACCAGTTCAGATACACGTACTTTGAAACCTTCCAATACATGTTTCATCCAAATTGCTTGAGTGCAGTTCATAAATGTTGCCACATATTCTACTTCAGCTGTAGACTGGGAAGTACAACTCTGCTTCTTACTCGTCCACGATACTAGTCTTCCACCGAGAAAGAACGCCCCACATGTTGTTCTCTTCCAGTCGTCCACATTACCTGCCCAATCAACATCAGTATACACTTTGAGATTATAGTCACCATTATATGGATACCACAATCCATAATCAACTGTTCCTTTCAGATATCTAAGAATCCTCTTGACAACTACCAAGTGGGATTCTCTTGGACATTTATGAAAATGAGCTACTATGGCCATTGCATGAGCAATATTTGGTCTATTGTGCACCACATAGCGTAGCTTACCGATCATTGACAGGTACTCCTTTTCAATTACCAAAGCTGAGTCATCTTCCTTAGTCAGTTTACATCTAGTCACCATCAATGTACCAACCAGTTTGCTTTCCCCCATGCCAAAAGTCTTCAATACTTCTTTGACATACTTGGACTAGGTAATAAAGATACCCTCTTTCATTTGTTGAATTTGTAGACCAATGAAGAATCTTATTTCCCCAATCAGAGACATCTCAAACTCTTTCTTCATTTCATCAGCAAATGCATGGCTCATTTCATCATCTCCTCCAAAGATTATGTCATCTACAAACACTTCACAAATCAGAATATGATCACCTTCTGATTTCAAGTAGATGTTGCTATATGCATTTGTTCTTTCAAATCCAATCTTCATAAGATGAGAGTGTAATCGTTCATACCATGCCCTTGGTGCTTGTTTTAATCCATACAGGGCCTTGTGTAGTCTACACACCATGTCACTATCTTCTGATAGGGAAAACCCATCCAGTTGCTCTATATATACTTCTTCTTCAAGGATTCCATTCAAGAACGCAAACTTCACATCCATCCGATATATCTTGAATCCCTTGAATGTTGCAAATGCAAGTAGCATTCAAACACCTTTTAGTCTGGCCACAGGAGCAAAGGTTTCTCCATAGTTTTCTCCCTCTTCCTGAGTGTATCCTTTGCATACAAGCCTAGCCTTTTTCCTTACAACTGTGCCTTCTTCATTTAGCTTATTCCTGAAGACCCATTTGGTACCTGTGACATTTTTATGTTCTGGTCTGGGCACCAAAGACCATGTTGCATTCTTTTCTATTTGGTCTAGCTCCTCTTCCATTGCTTTAATCTAGTCTTCATCTGTAAGAGATTTTCTGGAAGTCTTGGGTTCAAATTCAGAAATCATGCAAGAGTTTTCCTTCACTTTTTTTCTTGTGAGTATCCCTGCATCTTTATCTCCTATGATTTGCTTCGGATCATGATGTAGCTTCACATATCCAGGAATGACTCTAGCCTGATCTGCTAGCTGATCTTCTTCTTCTTTACTTACTTCTTCTTCTTCTCTTACTACAACTTCTATTGGTACAGGAACACTGAGATCTTTACAAGTTTATTTCTTAACCTGTTCCCAGAAGGCTATACCCGGTTCATCTTCCACTTCTTCGCTGCATGTTTTCTCAGGTTCCTCCGAGGATTCATCAACACTGATGTTGATACTTTCAACAATTTTCCGAGTTCTATTGTTGTAGCACTTGAGAGCTTTGCTCTTAACGGAATATCCCAGAAATATTCCTTCATCACATTTCGCATCAAATTTTCTCAAATGCTCAGCTCTCTTGATATAGCACTTACTACTAAACACTTTAAAGTAACTCACAGTGGGAGTTTTCCCAGTCCAATACTCATAAGTGGTTTTATCTTTGCCTTTCTTGATGAGTACCCAGTTCATAGTATAGACTGCAGTGCTCACCGCTTCTCTCCAAAAAGTGTGAGCGACCTTTCCTTCGATTAACATTGTTCTAGCCGCTTCAACTACAGTCTTATTATTCCTTTCTACTATGTCGTTCTGTTGTGGTGTCCTAGGGGTAGATAGTTGCCTCTTGATGTCGTTCTCTTCACAGTATTTGTTGAATTCATAAGAAGTGAATTCTCCTCCTTGATCAATTCTTAGGCACTTTATCCTTTGGCCACTTTCCTTTTCTACTAATGCTCTAAAGGCTTTGAACTTTCCAAATGCTTCAGACTTGTCTTCTAAGAATGTGACCCACATCATTCTTGAGCAGTCATCAGTAAGAATCATAAAATACCCATCTTTCTGAATAATTCTAGTTTTCATAGGACCACATAAATCAATATGCACAAGATCATGTAAAGTCTCTATTGAAAAGGACTTACCTTTAAAAGTTGAGGAAGACATCTTCCCAAGTTGACATTCTCTGCACAAAGAATTCTCAGGTTTGTTTAGCAAAGGTAATCCTCTTACCGCCTTGATCTTATCGGCTTTAACAATGTTGTCAAAGTTCATATGACAGAGTCTCCTATGCCATATCCAATCGTCATCAAACTTAGCCATTAAACATTGACTTATCTTTGCATTCAACTAAAATAGGTTACCTCTGGTCTGCTTACTGATGGCAATAAGTTCACCACTCTTTCCAATTATACTGTAGACTCCGCCTTTGAGTTCCAGAATGAGTCCTTTGTCATTTAGCTGAGCAACACTCAACAGGTTATGCTTAAGACCTTCTACCCAGTAGACATCATCTGCACTACTCTTTCCATTTAGTGAGATGGATCCTTTACCTTTCACCAAGCATGGTGCATCATTGCCAAATCTGATAACACCTCCATCATATTCCTCCAGAGACAAAAACTTTCTCCGGTCACTAGTCACGTGGTGAGAACAACCACTATCAATTATCCACTCATTAGAGTTGTCAATGCGAGAGATAAGAGATTTCTTGTCAGACACTTCTTCCTTTATAGCTACAAATACTATGTCTTCATTTTCTTCATTAGTGACACCTTCATCCACAACAACGAGACAATTTCTTCTATTTCCTCCTTTATACTTTCTAAACCTCTCTGGTTTATCATTATTGTAATTGTTAGGACAATTAACAACTATATGTCCTATCTTGTTGTAGGAAAAATATTTCAAAGGAAGTTTACCTCTATATTTTCCAGTTCCCTTCAGAAGTCTTTTAGCAAGAAGAGCTTCAAACTCCATCAGAATCTCTTCATCATCCATATCTCTACATTGTCTGGACTCATAATTGGTACTATTTTCTTTTCCTTTTCTGGATGGTGCAGTAGATACTTTAAAGGCTGACTCAGTCTTCTGAACACTACCATCATAGCTATTCAACTCATATGTAGTTAACTTTGCAATGATAGAATCTAAGAATACCTTGGTTTTATCAGTAAACCTTAGTTCCTAGATAGCAACAACTTTGATTGCATAGACCGGTAATAATGATCTCAAGACTTTACTAACAACAATGGCATCCTCAATCATTTTGCAATGATAGAATCTAAGAATACCTTGGTTTTATCAATAGACCTTAGTTCCTAGATAGCAACAACTCTGATTGCATAGACCGGTAATAATGATCTCAAGACTTTACTAACAACAATGGCATCCTCAATCATTCCACCAACACTTTTGATATCTCCAACCACAGTATTAATCCTAATGCCATATTGTTGAATGGTCTCTCCTTCAACCATCCTCATGTCTTCAAATTTTCCTCTAAGGCTCTCTTCCTTAGCTTCTTTACATGCTCATCACCACCATAAATGGTTTCCAGTGCGTCCGATACCTCCTTAGGAATGCGCTTGTCTTGTACATCAATAAACTCAATATCTGATAGGCTGCTGATAAGAGCTTCCATGACTTGCCCATTTTCCTGAATCTCTCTCTTCTGATCATTGGTTAGAGTGCCAGTGGGAATCAGATAGGCATTCTCAACATAGCTCCAATATTGAGCACCCATACCTTTGATATAAATCTTCATTCTGTCCTTCCATATCTTGAAGTTATCTCAATTGAACTTAGAACCTTCCCTCTTCATCATTACAACAAGATCTTTTACCTCAAGCGGTTAAGCTTATATCACCAAAGACCTGGAGTAGCTTTGATACCAATTGATGAATAATGATGAACAACAGATACCCTAACTGGTACTAAGAGGGGGGGGGGGGGTGGGGGTGAATCAGTACAGGCAAAAAAATTCTCCACAACTTATCAAGTTAAAACAATACCAACTGATTGTCATCATTACTGAACTTAACCATGGCAATACCAGTTAAACATAGTAAGACATCAGACAACATAAACTGATAAGTCTGAACACTTCAACTACATTCAATACTTGAGATCAACTTCACCCATAAACATATACATGTGGTATACTAGTAATATCATATCCTATCATGCATATTCACTCAAACAAAGAATACTTAATCATCACATGAAAATTGCACAACTCATGACACAAAGATTTTTCATGTGGAAGCCCAAATGGGAAAAACCACGGTGGGAATGAATACCCACAAGCTTGTTTTTCAACTCTTTTGAAGCTCACTCTATTAGGAGCCTAGTCTGGTTGAAGACTTTACAATAAGGTTCTGTTAGGAACCGATCCTATTAGAGATCACTCGGTTAAGAGATGGCTATATACCCTGTTAAAGGTTACTTCGCTAGAGGATTTGAAGAACTCAATGATCTTGAGTCACCCGGTTAAAGGATTTACAATAAGCTTGTTAAAGCTACCCAGTAAAGGGATTTTCCAACTATTGAAATGATTAGAAGACAACAGGTAAAACTTTTGATCTAATAACAACACTACATGCCAAGGTAGATCCTTTTCAGTTCCTCTACTCTGCAATCACACTCTGCAGTTCTCCACTTACTAGTCTGGCAAGTATCTCATCACTTGGATACACACACAGAAATTTTACCAACAAATTTCATAATAACAAACATCATCGACCTTATAGACATCAATTAGGTCGGTATCATAAACCCTAAACCTTAAGCATCTTAGGTTTACAACACAGGCGGTCCAATCCTGACCATCCAAACACATTGCATAGAGTATTATGATTTCAAATAGATCACAAGACAATCTACATCATTCACTCTTCATCGCACATGGGTATCGGTAACCCATCACGCCCTCTTCTCATACCGCCAAGAAGAATGATAATTCCTGAGGTAGACTTCGAACGCAATCGATCTTCTCATGCAAGATCCTCAAGGAAATCCTTCATGCGCATAGAGTTGATGTGGCACCTCGATCTTACTCATATCTCTTAGCTAACTCATCACAGAGTATCACCGGTTGCATCGCACAAGCTAGATCACCAAACCGATAACCCTAGAGCTGAGACTGCCAACCGGTAGTCACACTTAGTGAAACCCTGACACTGATTCACTACATCTCCTCATACCTCTTCATACCGGTTCACTTAAACTTATTGACATCAATGACAACATATATTATCATCATATCAACATGTCGGTTCATCAAATGCCAATAATATCCAACAATAAGCGCCCACCTACTCCTCTTCAGACACAAAGTTATCTTTCATGACTCCTCAACTAATTTGTTCAACTCAGTGTTATATATAGACAACTCAAGTGCAAGCTGAAGTACACTACTAATTTCTCTATTTTAGAGCCCTGCTTTCTTCAACCATTTTTTATATATGTTGCACAATGGCAATCTGGCATGGTAGGATTTTGAACTTGTACATTATGTGGCTTCTAGTGTCCACAAATTTGCTCAGTGGTGCAGATTACCATGGCAGAAAAAGGAAGCTTCCAAAGCCCTGCATGAATTTTGTTATGTATTTTTATGATATAATCTACAATGGTGAAAATGCCCATAATGCAACATCTGTATTTGTTGCGGCCCTTGAAGGAGATAATCTCACCATTATGATTGGCAATAACCGTTTTGGAAATCTTGTTGTAATTGATGATCCTATCACTATGGATAATAATCTCTATTCTCCTCCAGTGGGAAGAGCTTAGAGATTTTTTTCCATGATATGAAGAATATATTCAGTTCTTGGCTTGGCTGCAAATTTGTGTTGAATTCAATTGGCTATAAGGGCACCATCACCTTCATTGAAGCATACTGAATTCTAGTTAAGTATAAAGATATATCTATTGTGGGTGGTATTGGTGATTTCTTTATGGCCAAAGGAATTTCTACCATCAACATTGATGCATATGAGGGAGATGTTTATTTTCGTCTTAGTATGAATATCACACTCTATGAGTGTTATTGTTCATGTTTTTAAAGTGTTTTATATGTAATAATGTCTGATTGGGATTGGCTCCAATGTGTAAGAGCATACTTTTGGCATCAAATTTTCTCAAGAACGTGAAATGATGTTCTTGTTATTTTCTTTTGGGCATTAAACAGCTAATAAGTATTCCAAGCAGTGAAATTATACTGGTAAAAATATTTGGTTTAGGAAAATTTTATGAAGAATATTTTTTAACTTAAACTATAGCAACTATGTATTTATATAGTTTTTATTTAATATTTTTCATACTCAATAATAAATGTTGAAAGTCTAAATATTAATTTGATGACAAACAATTTCAAATCACATCTTTTAAGGACTCCTTCCCACTACTAAGAATAGTGTACACTTGAGTGTAATGATTGAAAATAAGCAAACTTATGCTTAATTTTTATTTTGTATTTAAGGTCCACTCAAAATAAATCTAATTCTAAAATACATACAACTAAAGTGTAGAAGTCTCATTCCATCAAGTAAATAATAGTAATAAACTATGCATTGTAGTGCATATATTTTTATTACTAATTAATCTAAAAAAATTATAAGTAGACTTTTAAGACCATATATATTTTGAACATTAAGAGGAGAATCTAAATATAATTATTTGTATTGTCCCACACCCATTTGATGGATATGGATACATTGGATTGTTGACAAGTATTTTCTATAATACATTAAGTTTACATATAAATTAAGGGCATTAGTGTTACACATTCCAAGATTAAGATTCTATTATGATTAGTGTTGTGTAGAAATAGTCATTGTTACATAATATTTTAACCATATTTAGAATTATAATAATATTATTAACATCATTTTGAAAGAAACAATGCAACTTCTTACTAGTCTAGAAAAAGATTCAATTTTGTGAACCTTTGATAAATTCAATTGATGATTAAGAATCATGAACTAGATCTTGTTTAACTATTTAATATTTTTGCATGCCCTTTGTATATTATTCAACAATGATATCTCTTTTAATTATGTTGTATTCAAACATAATAGGATTGTTGATTCATTTACAAGAATAAAGGTTTTCCTAAAATAACTATATCTTATTTACTAGTTAAATCCTTCTTTATCATTATAACCATTTATAACAAGATAGTATTGTGTGGATTTATAATTTAAATTATAAAATACATTTCTTTGTAAAATATAATGGTGAGAATTATTTACCCATATCGATTCTTTTTTAATTTTTGTACATATTAGTAGATGATTCAATACAATTACATATTGATAAATGACACTTTTGTGAAATATTGAGCCCATTCTTCCATGCTATTACTCATCTATGTTTATGTATTATCTCGTAATGGCTCCATATCATGTATATATGTATGCATATTTTTACACATTTGACATTTATCATGCCCACTTATTGTGACCCATCTTTTAAAAATTATTTTCTTGCATTAGATTTACTACTTTTTGGTCATGACTTGATCTTGCATGTGTGGGGTCAATTGGGAGCTTACAAATCTAGCCCATTAAATTTTAAAATTCAAATAGAATTTTTGGTCAACTCCTTGATTGCTTTCCTACGATGAGAATACGTGATACATATTTAACATGTTTTATCCCTATGTATTTTTCTTTAAATTTTTTTAATAAGCATTCATTTAATATCGAGGGAGAAGTAAGTATTCATTAATCAAACCATTGCAGATCATTCTAGGAACACTTAAAAGAACACAAAATAAATCTAAGGTTGCATCATCCTTGTAGAGCACATTTATGTTTTAAATTGATGTCCTTAGTCATTTCTTTTTTAGGATTCCCAAAGATATTGAGAGGGGGGGGGGTGGGTGAATTAGTATCTTGCCAGTTAACAGATTTTATGAACTTATTAAATAAATTGCATTCTAAAAAAGTGTGTCGGCAAACCATAATTAATGCAATAAATAAGAACAATAAGCACAACATAACACAAGATTTTTAACAAGGAAACCTGGTGTGGGAAAAAACTCGGTGGGATTTGTGACCCATAATATTCACTCACTGGCCAATGAATGGATATTACTTACAATAGGGGCCTGCACATGTAGGAAGGCCAACTACCTAAAGCTCATTGCTTAATTACAAAAGGGAAGTCTCACTGACTTATAAAATGGACTGTATAAATCCAATATAATGTACTGCTTCAGCTCAGCATCTTCTATGTCAGGTTCAATACCGGTTTAAGCTCATATAGTAACCAAAACCTTACTCCAAAATCTGCCTTAATATTTGCAAAATAATCTTCCCATATTCACATCTACCTATTCACTTCGCATAAATGATCTACAAGATCTCATTCATATATATGAGTCCTATTACAATATGCCTTGTCGGCTTACAAAAGATATTACAATTAAATACAATATGCAATAAACAAAATCCTATCGGCTGGGGTGCCGATAATCATCTTTGTCGCTGCCAATAAACTATCTGTCGGTGTAGAGTCTGTTGGTGCCAGTGCCATAGGATTGCAAGGTTTCCATCAATGACAATACCTTCAATCACCTATAATTTCTCATTGGAGTGTGCAATGTCAACATGCTTCAACTATAAAACTATTTTTTCTAGGACTGACCTAAGAGAATTTGACCTTAAATATCCTATAACATCTCAAAACCTGTGATTCTTCAATGCTCTAATATATAATTCAAAGAATATCTAACTATCAGCGTAACTATTGCACCTATATTGGTGCAAGTGAGTTGTAGATTTGAGAGACAATTGACAGGGTACGGATGGGGGAGAGGAAAATTACAACGCCAACAAATAGATCACCCCCCACCATGTATCTTACAAATCAATAACAACATTCAATTATGACACTGACTATGCAATCCTTTAAACAACACTGCATAGCCTAGCCTGCCCTACTCCTTATGTCTGCTAATTATGCAGTGTCATGTCGTGCTTGTAGCGATGGGAAAAAAAAGAAAATGATGTCGATAGGAAACCCTTCCTCCTGGAAAAGCTTTTTTTAATCATTTATTTATTTATTTTAAACTATCACTAATCAAGGTTTTTAAAGGGGATTGGGCGTTGGTCCGACAACATACTGGCGGGCCCCCCATCCTTTTTAAAATATTTTTTAATTTAAAAAAAAAACTATTTAATAAATTTTTAATTTTCTTATATGTATTTTTAATTTTTCAATATATTTTATTTATGATTACATTTTTATTTTATTTTTTAGTATATTTTAAATATTATATTGTATTATATTATTTTTTTTGATATACTTTTTAAATATTATTATTATTTTTTAAAAGATTTTTTTTATAGTATATTTTTTTAATATACTTTCTTTATATTATTTTTAATTTTTTTTATTATATTCTATTTATATTATTTTTATTTTATTTTTAATATATATTTTTTATATATGTAATTATGAACAAGTTAAATTTAAAATACACACAATTAAAATATGGTAAAGATGGTTTACAAATTATCTAATTTATCTCTTGAAATAAGTTAAGGTTCATAATGACATCTATGTCATTGGCCTAAATGGCATTGTAAGAGATGATATAAATTTTTACAAGGTCAAATTTTAATTATAGGTCTTTAGAGATTTTTTTTAAATTATGTTCTTTAAAGCATAAAAGTTTGATAAAAGCCTTGGGTGCTAGATAAAACTTACTTGAATAAACTTTAAAAGCAAAATTTTAGTTACTTGAATTCAATGTCTAATTTTGATAAAATAAAAGTTTGACCTAATTAGGTTTACCCTTTTTAATATAACAAAATAGTTCATATTTCTCCTCAACTCTTCCAAAATGAGTGGTATAAAACACATAATTTGTAAGGCTATACATTCTAGGTGAAAGAAACGTAATACAATATCATGGATTAAATTAAATGAACTTCCAATAATAAATATACCTTAGGAGGATGAGAAACTGAAAATAAATAAAAGATAAAAATTTCAATATTTTAATTTTGAATTTAATTAAATAATAAATGAAATGAAAGAGCAACTATATATAACATTAAGTTTTTAAATTTTTAAGAGAATAAGGTAGATTCCAAAAAGGTAATGGAACGACACGCATGCCTAACTAATAAGAACAAAATTACCTAAGAAAATTTACTATAATGTGTTTGATATAAATATTTTTAACAATATTCATATCCACATGAAATTCCATCATATTATGCCAAGTTTCTGGATTCATCATATGTTTCTAGTATGTAGCTATATCTACACATAATCATGCCAAACAACTATATCATATAAGTTTAACCTCTATCATCACCCCATCCATATGATACATACAACATAAACATAACATAGTGCTTTGGTTTTCACTGCTTTCTCAAACAAAAACATACTATTTATATATTACTTATATAAAAAACAAAATAACTAGTCAAAAAAGTTAAAGAAAGTTTGATGCATTGTTTAAAAAATATATGGAAATTTATATAAAAATCAAATAGCTCTTCAAATTAAAGTTAATATTAAAAATTTATTTTTTAATTTTTTAAATAAGTTTTTAATATTAAAATAATATTCACTTAAGATATATAGTAACTAATTAATTTATTATATAGCAAATAATTTATTTTTTAACTCTCTAGCACTCAAGACTTTTATCCAACTTTTATACCTTAGAGATCGTAAGATTAAAATTTTTTCTAAGGACCTATAATTAAAATTTGACTTTGTAAAAATTTCTATCATCGTTTGAAATGAGGCCAATGACTTAAATTTCAACATGAACTTTAAGTTATTTCAAGAGATAAATTATACGATTTGTAAACCATCTTTACCATATTTTAATTGTGGGCTTTTTAACTAATTCATAATTACATATATTAAAAACTAAAAAAATTATTATAAATAAAATATAATAAAAAAATATATAAAAATTAAAAATATACTATAAATAAAACCTATTAACAATAATAATATTATTAAAAAATATATAAAAAATATAATATTAGAATATAATATTTAAAATATATATATATATATATATATATAAAATATATTGCAAAATAAAAAATAAGAATTAAAAATGATAGACATCAAGTTTCCACAATCTATTAGATATCATCTAGAGTGCTTCCGGATTAGATTATGTATGATTTTTTGCATTTGAGATCTGTAATCCATCATCAGAATGAAAAGAGAACATCCATCAGAATGAAAAAAGAACATGCAGAATAGGGCTGCCCCCTCACCTTTAAAAGCCTTGACCAGCCAGATATTTTAAAATAAAGAAAAAAGTTATTAAAAAAACTTCTCCGAGAGGAAGGGTTTCCCGGGACATCACTTTCCTTTTGCCCACCACTGCATGCACGGTACTGCACTGACAGAAACGTATACGGTGGCCCCCGTATAATTAGCAGACATAGGGAGTAGGGCAGGCTAGGCTATACAGTGCTGTTTAAAGGGCTGCATAGCCAGCCAGTGCCTTCAATTACTCCCATTAGCACCCAACATCGTATAGCTAACCCATAGACATGAAGACCAACATGATAAGATGCGCCATTTGCGTCTGATATTGCCCAGAAGATGTCTTGCAATGACAAGATTGATCGATCATCTAACTAACATTTAGTGGAAGTACAGTAATAAATTTTTATCATTATTACTTGGATCCGATCCGATCTGTTCAAAAGATTGATCACAGTAATATGAAGTGACAATACCTATCAAATGTCTTTCACCCATCATAATAAAGACCTGTACACATAAGTACGTAGAAACCTTTCATAGCGGCAAAAGGCCAAAGTGGGGTACGTCAGTATGTTTAATGACGCATAATAAAGTTTGGGTCCCAGTGAACAACAAAATGCGAAGGACCAAAATCCGACTGTGCATACCGATCCAATCGTCTTGCATTTGTATTCAGGAAATATTGATCGTAGATGATCTAAGTCAGCTTGTTCATTTCATAGCTAAGGAGAACCTTTAATAATGACAAAATATATTACAAAAGTTCATATGAAGCTGAATTTTATAAGGGATAGCATAATAGACTTTAAATTTCCGCGATCTGAGAGAAAATAATCAGTGTGAATTTTTGCATCAACATTTCAGAACATGCTGTGTGATCCATCGTCAAGATGATAATCTAATTCGAAAACAACTGATTATTATAAAAAAAAAATGACAAAATACTTTACAAAAGTCTATATAGACCGTATTCAGAACTGCTAGAGCAAAAGTACCTTTTTACCATAAAGTAATCGCATTTCGTTGAGGAAAAACGTGAGAAAGTGGGAAAAAGTGTAGAAGGGGACCTGTCAGGCAAGTGTGGCTAAAATAATCAATTTTGCGGCATTTAAATTACATTCAAGTTCATAAATTTGGCATGGGAGTTTGGTAGGGAGAGTCTTGTTTGTGAGAAAAGAATACGCTGCATTGTATCTCCAAAGGTTATTTGCAAAAAATAATACTATTATTTTAATCATTTTTTGTTTGATTATAAGTTCACATGTCTTGGATATATCTGGGTTCTTAAAACTATCTTCGCATTTTTGTATTTTGTAAAATTTATTTCATCTCCATTTATTTCATAAAATTTCTGAGTTACAAAAACTCAGAAATTTGATGTTTTCTTTTTCTTTTGAAGTTGTCAAAACTTAGGAGTTTGAATTCAGGACATGCTGTTTAGAACCGTATATCATCTCATTCACACAAAAATGTGTCAAAGAATGGAAGTATTTTAAATTATTTCGTGAGCACTGATACAACTTATTGCATGTTTCCATTGTTTTGCAGTATGAAATAGATAATCCAAGCACAAGTTTTGAATCCACAAACAAGTGGAATTTGCTCATCCTGAGCGGTGAAACGTTTTGGCGTTTTCTTGATCCACAGGAGCAGTTTGGTCAAACGGTAAAATATATGTCAAGTTTTGTACCTTGTCCACAGAATACTCAGAACTGACTTTCGCAAGTACCGATTTTAATTTGGAGTTTTTTTAATTTTTGTTCGGCTTAACAGGTAGATTTGTTCGAACCTCGTAGCCAAGTGTTAAGTGTTATATCAAGCATACTTGAAGGATTAGTACAAATTCATTGGGCAGTAGCAGGGCTATCCATGATAGGATATTTGCTCAAAAAACTGGGCCCATTGTCAGACAATCGGGATGATTGTTTGCAGCTCTTGCAATGTATGCTTGATATTGTCTACCATATGAACAAATTAAGACTCTTATTCCCAGAGGAAAAGGAGAAGCTAAAAAGTGCACTTGTAATAATTGTTAAGGGATCCATGCTCTGCGCTAAACAGCTTTCTTCTAATGCGCATTTCAGGTTTAAATAACAGTTGGGACGTTTATAATATTCTTCTATTTGTCATTGTTAATTTTCTTATTGGTCTTTATCCTTACTATTCGTTAAAAGCTATTTGGTCTAATTTACGAGTTATATGTTGCAGCTATCTTAGAGTTTCCTTAGACTCAACGAATTTGAGCAGTCTTCCCTCAGAAATGAACGCTTTCTATCAGGACTTTCTGTTGACAGCTCAAATAGCAGCGTTGGAGGGGCAGCCCAAAAGAATGCCTATAAAGAAACCAGATTCTCCAGCTAATGAAGGTATGTATAAAGAAAACAATGTTTGTACTGCTTATTTGTTTTTCAACGTTTGACTGGTCATTCCAATAAGGTAGATATCAACTAGTAATGATTATTGGGGCATGATTTTATGAAGGTTCAATGTGATTTCCCTTAGAAATTTTTGGTTGGAGCATCATTTGCTGTCATAATTGGTTGGATATATATAACAATGCGAAGTCCTAACAAATTATTTATTGAGACTTATCCAAAGTACGACCTCTCAAACTATTTTAGCATTTAGTTTTGTTAATAGTATGCAAAAACATCACTATAACATATTAAATTAAAAGGTACTATAAATAGGATAGGGCAAATTTTTGACATTAAACTAAAAAAAAGAATTAGTTAAAAATAATTATTTAACTTGAAATATATATGTAACTAGCAATTGCATCTTGGTGTGCAATGGGTACATCAAAGAGGTTTAGAAGATCAATTTAAAAAAATGGTCTATTGTTGCATACATGTGGTACATGAGGTCAATTGGTAGGCAATTTAGAAAAAGATGCTGCCTATGTGACAAACATCTAGAGCTTGGATCTAAATACAATTGAAACAAAACCTCTGAGTTAGGAAGATAATTGTGCTCCATGAGAAATAGGGTCATGTTATGTTCACAATAAGTAGAGAAGGAGAGATAGGCACATAAAGAGGGATAGATAAAAGGGATAAGAGTGAGAGAGATAGAAAGAGTGGGAAGAGTAAGAGAGATAGGGGATAAAGATAGAGATAGAGATGGAGAAAGAAAGGGATATGGAGAGGAGAGGGAGAGAGGTACAAAGAAGAGAGAGCGATATATAAAGATGGAAGAGATCAATATATAGAGTGAGAGGATAAAAGATAATTAGAGAGATATAAAATGATGAAGCAATATGAAAAGAGAGTAGTGAGAGGTAAGGAGGGTAGTGATAGGAAATAGAGACAGAGATAGAGAGGGGGGAGATAAGTAAACGAAGGCTCAAAAGGACAGATGTTTGAGATGTAGGAGAAATCTAGGTGACTATAGTTTGCATCAAATTGGTGGTTATGGGAAGGTGCAACTCTTTTTTAATCTTAGTGGGTAAGAATTTTCATGGAACAAGTTAAATTATAATCACACTAACCAATGACAACTAATTCACTTTATATTCATAGATGATTAAAATAGCCTCAATTGTGTTGTATGACTAAAAATGCCTATCAATTGTAGAGCCTAAATACCATAAATATTATATATTACATAAAAAGAATCATATAAATTTAGTTGTTAACAAATGTTCATCACTAATAACAATAAAATTAATAACATGATTGATCCTTCTTTTCCATAAACTATGATGTTGAATTCAAAGTCAAAATATGATAATAATTATTCTTTTCAATATGCTTTTTCTTGTTCTTTAAAATAGAAGTAATATTTTATTCAACATATATTAAAATTTATATAAAAGCTATAAGAAAAAGCAAAAGTCTTGGACACCAAAATCATCTATAGCATTTCATACCCCTATTTATGAGAAATAGAACATTTTCAAATTGTTGATGTTGTAAAGAATGAAATTCCCTAGTAGGTGATGATTTCAATGAAAAAGAGTGAATCCTATTAGAAATTGACTATATTCTTACTCTACAATTTGGTCTTTGGAGTTTTAGTTTATGCACTATCAAGGTTGTGTCTATTATGGAATTAAATAATTAACATGAAAAAATCTACTCCATGTAAAATTATAAGCATAATATACTTACACCTGTTTATATTCATTATTATATATTGCAAATTTGAATGCAAAATAGTGAAGTATCAATGTAAAGGACATGTTGTACAATCTTCATTGTTGGAAGAAAAAATAAATTAATTTGGTCAAACATTCAAGCATAATTTAAATTAGGTCTGATTGTTCAACAAAGGAATTTTTATAAAAGCAACCTTTGGAAGGCATATTTTTTTAAAGATTTCTATTGTTTAGATGGTATAATTTAGATTGAATGTTTGGCCAAGTTTGAGAGACACTATCATGCTTCAACATGTGTCGAATGGGTATGTTCATGTTGCATGTGTGAATAGTATGAGCCTACATGATTTCAAACTCAAGGTGAAAATTACATTTCGGATAGGTGCAACTATATATTGGATGTATATGGTACCAATTGTTAAACATGATATCCTATGAAATGTACACTAGTTTGTGCAATGTTCTTCATGACATGATCGTGTCTTGTCTTTCATAGATTTTTTTGTCTTCTATGTAGTGTACTAGTGGAATATGGTATTATTAGAATGCTTATTCAATCATTGAAGACCTTCCAACTATCAAGGTTAATTCTATCTATTAAGGTTATGGAAGATTTGCATTAATTAGAAATTAGTGATATTAAAGAAAATCATAAGCAAGCAATATTCATTAAAGTAGATCCAACTTGTTCTTAAAGAGGTGTCATATGTTGTCTATTTAGTGTGGGAGAAGAATTCATCAATGTTCAAATATTATATTCATTCTATAAAATGTAGTTACGTGTGATTGTTTTTAGTAAAGTTAAATTATCTAAGTTATGCTAAGGATACATAACTTGAGTGGAAAAAATATACTATAGTTTTTATGATATGCTAAAACCATTAAATATAGATATGGAACTATATTAGTTGAATTAATCTACTTTAACAACTGGTTAAACTTCATGACTTGCAATAAGCATTTACTCTGTGTACATATGTAGTAGTGTACATTGTGATGATAATACTCCATGAGGCATCATCTTATTCTTCTTTCATTCATATGATCGAATGATGATAAGTGTCCACCAAAGTTCTACCCTTGATATACATCTAGACATGCTTAAATTGAACACGTTACTATTAAATTTTCATGTATGATTGTAATTTGTTCAATTGTTATAGTAGATGATTTACTTCATATTTGTATTATCATGACTACACAAAAAAATAAATTAATATTTATATATACTCAATATTTACATACATTTAATATATATTATTAAAGTTAAGTAAATATTATGTTCATACCTTATATTTATTTATTTGTTCCTTCATTTAATGTTGAATTTATACTCTATTAATATATTAGGTATCTATTTTATTATAACTAATATAAATTATATAATTAAAATTATGTTTATTTTAAAAATAATTCAAATAGAAAAAAATTGAAAACATCAACCAAAAGAAATAATAAATTATATGTTTAAAAATTTTAATTTCAAATTACTTAATATATTATATAATTTTTTTAATAATATTGTTTGTTGATGGTTTCTAGTATGTTGTGTATTATATTTATTATATATAATATTATAACATTAAAAAATAAAATTATATTACTGACCCGAAAGAAATTGAATATAAATAATAAAAATTACAAACAAATTAAATTTAAAAATTTAAAATCAGACTTCTAATAAAATATTTAAAAAAATTATATTGAAATCATAAAACTGATTTTTTAACTTCTATATTAAAAATATAAATAAAGCCAAAATTTATAAATTAATTTAAATAAAATAATTTTTTTTAAAATTAAAAATTGATTTAATTTCAAATAGAAATAATGTTAATCAATGTTGAATTAATTTAAATGATGGCGAGCAAAACCCTTATAATTTATTATTGATATTGTCATGGATAAAATTAGTGTAGGAAAGTTCCCAACAATGAATATTGGATGGGCCATATTGGAAGTTCCCAACAAGGGGAGCAACTTGTTGTAGAACAGTGAAGTATGTTTTACTTTCACTTTGGCATCGTTGTGAAAATGGGAGAAGAACTATATGATTGATAGAGAGAAGAACTATAGCCAATTACTAGCTGAAGACATGGAGACTCAATTGAAGGAGAGTACATGAAAAATGTAAACCAGGAATCTTATACCTGTGTATGTGCATTACGCTCAATTATCACAATCAAAGGGTATTGATATTTATACTACAATCAATGCCAAAGGGGGAGATTATTGGCATTGCATTTAGATTGTTTTAATGAAGTATGTTTTAATGAAGTATAAGTGTTGTCATTGATGTCAATTATGATTGGTAATGGAGTTGTATTGCAACTAGTAGTGATGCAGTAATGCAACTAGTAGTTGAGCAGTGAAGGAAATCGATATTATTATTGTAGCAGTGAGATCAATCAGTAACCCTTACCTATTGATATTTGAAACCCTAACTGATGGAGCTTGGTGAATCATTTGTGTTGATCTATGATCGAATAGTGATCAAAGATGATTATGCCACGTATAAATGATGAACGTGATGAGTTTCAAAGTGGTTTTGGTGCGTAGAGATAATTTTTTTATCTTGGGAATGAGCAAGTACATTGCTTGAAGTGGAAACCATGTGATGAGTTACAGGATTCGATGAGTGGTGATCGAGTGGTCAAGGTTGTCTTGATCAATGTACAAATGATTTCTATGTAATCCAACGGTCATGTTTGAAATGATTTGTTTGTAATCTTTAAGAGATCTTAGGTTTTGTGATGTGTTATTAACCTAATGTTTTGCTTATAAGGTCGATGAGTTGTTTTGTATTAGTGTTGGCAATTTTGGTTAAGTGTCAGTGTGATTGATTGCCAAACCAGAAGGAGTATCTGCAAAATGTTTAAAGGCAGATCAAATAGGAGAATGAATAGGGTATCATCAAGAAGAGTAGTGCTATTACTAGATCAACATAAACCATGTTCTTCTCTAACAATTATAATGGTTAAATCCCTTAACCAGGTAAGCTTTAACAGACTTGGTATTTTCTAAATCCTCTAACTAGGTGATACTTTAGCTTGGATTTGAAATCCTCTATCGAGGTTACTCCTAACAGGGTATTGTCTTTAACAGGGTATTGTTGTCAATCCCTTAACTGGGTGGTCGTTAATAGGATTTGTTCCTAACATGACATTTGTGTAAAGCTTCTAACAAGGCTTGGCTCCTATCATAGCAAACTTCAGAATCATTCAAAATATTTGTGGGTATTCATCCCCATCATGGTTTTTCCTATTTGGGTTTCCATGTCAAAAAATAGTTATCTCTACGTGCCAAACCCACTTTAAAACTCATCACGTGCATCATGCATATGTGGCATAATCATCTCTAATCATCATTCGATCTTAGATCAACACAATTGATTCACCAAGCTCCATCGGTTAGGGTTTGGCATATAAACAAGTAAGGGTTATCAATTGATCTCACTACTACAATAGTAATATTGGTTTCATTCACTGCTCAACTACCGGTTGCATTACTGCATCAATACCGGTTGCAATACAACTCCATTACCAGTTACAATTGACATCGATGACAACACTTATACTTCATTAATGCAATCTACATGCAATGCCAACAGTTGGTACTCCTTGGGTTGGTGCCCTAAAATTTGTATTCAATTTTACTTGTGAGATTGGATTGAAGCAGTAGACCTCAGCAACATTTCTCACCGAGGTTTATCCCACATTTGGTTTTCCTCGTATATCTAGTGTTGTGTAATATGTCTTTGTGTGTGCTTGCTTTTTGTTTTTTTCCTTCATCTCGTCGGTATATTCACTTAGCCTTTAAATTTCTAACCGGTACACATAGTTAAGGTTAAAAGGTTTAAGATTGTTGAAAACCACTGATTCACCCCCCTCTTAGTGGTATCTTGTGTTCTATAATTCATTGTACTTAATTCGCACAACAAGATTTACATCCACATTTTTTTTGCATGTATACATAGTACACAAATAGTTGTTTTTCCACAACCATACTCCTAAAATGTAACACTGATGGCAATATATATCCGCATTGATTTAGTTGAAAAGTGGGCTCAACTGAAAGGGGTGAGACAGGACTACCCACATGTTACAACATTTGAAATATCTCCATGTGGTGTTAGCTTCCAACATGAATCATTAAATGACTTGCAGAACACACTTCTAGCATATCTAGATAGGATTGAATCTAAAACATGATGAAGAATCTTCTCTCATTGCATCTAGATGAACTGAACCCAAAACAACTTATGGTAAGAGTAAATAGTGGACCTCGAAGTTGTACATACATTCGTTACATAATAAGAAAATATTGCATACTTGAAGAAAACTTATGGACTAATTCAAATGCATACATGTCGGACCAAAAATGACATCCATGACATCCATGACATCAATGACAATAACGACAATAGGCCAACAATGTCCCCCTTTTTCATTGATGGTAATATAAAGCTATACAATATAATTTTGCCGAAATAATAACCAAAATAACAACTATCTAAGAGATTGCATGAAATAACATAAATATCAACAACACCTAAACCTACTCCCCCTTTGACAACAATGACAAAGGGAAAAAAAGGTTAGGAACAAAACATAGATAAATAAAATTGAAACTCCCTCTAAGGGGGACAACCACTCTCATCTAGGGGACTACTTAAGGTTTGGAGCATGAGCAGTCTAGGCGTCCTTGGGCAAATCCCTGTGAGAAATAGCCTTTGACAGAAATTTGATGTGTACTTATAGGGATGTGTGCAACTGCTTTGCCTCTTGAATGGAGCTGAGAACAAAGTATGTGAATTGAGTGGCTCAGGAGAGGGCTTTGATCATGAAGGGAACACTTTCATTGCTCAAATCTCTCAATTTGCCTAGCTGAAGAATAATGTTATCCCTTTTCTGCTACAATTCATAATACCTCTTATGGAGGTCCTCAATCTTCGATCATTCAGAGCTAGATAAGTCCTTTGATAGTTTGTAATTAGTATGCACTTTCCAAATCTTATCTTCAATAATGTTCATTTCATTTTTTATGCTTTTGGTGGCATCTGGTCACTAAAGACTAAAGGCAAAGAGTACATATGTCACTGTTTCCTAAATAGGGCTGACCTTGAGAAACAAGCTATGAAAGTTGGTGATGTGCAGATTCACACTTAGCTTTGAATTCATGCAAGAGATTTTCTCTGTCATCAACTCTATCCTTTTCATACTTTTCTTTTATTTTCATGTGTGACTACTCAAGGAACTGATTAATATTTTGCATTTCTTTGCATTGGGAGTGTCTGGATTTATTTGACACTCAAGCATTGCTACATGGAGTGCTACCAACAAATCCTTAACAATCTTGTCCTTTTTCCAAAAGTTTTGCCTTCCAAATGAAATAAATACTTCTCCAATCTCAAGCTTTTGAACCGGATCAACATTGGAAAAATTAATTGATTGCATGGATGAGGTGATAGGTGGAATAATTAAAGGAGCATAAAATATTTTCTTCCACACATCTTCAGAAATACCATAACTAGTACCAATTATAAATACCTGCACACTATATTTCTTTGTAGGATTATCTTCTTTGTCCTCTGATGGAAATTTGGATTTAGGTCTATAGTTTTTAGGATTATTAGGCACTTCATTATCAATAGAACCTCCAATCTCTTTTCCTTTACCAAACTCATAATTAACCAAAGGAACCTAAGAGGTTTCGGTAATATCCACAACACTGTCCATAACATTATCCATAACATTGTTCATGGCATACATCATTAGCTGGATTATCGATAGGATTAACTTCAAGAACATTAATAGGATTGACATGCACATTCTTAAGCAAACTAGTAGAGGTACCAAAATCATCAGAAGGGAATAGAATAAGGTTCTTAAAAACTTCCATTATAGTTTCCATGATTTCATTCTTAAGTTTTTCTTTGGTATTGACTTCCCCTAGCATAAGACTACCTAGAGTCTTCTTGGTTCTCAATTTAGTCTTACATGATTCAATAAGAGTAGCCTTGTTATCATAACAGAGAAAAACCAACCAACTCAAATATATTCAATCCTTAATGAGTTGTTCCTCTTCCCTAGCTATTTTCCTGATCCTCATCAACTCATCATACACTTCATTTGAATAATATTTCTAAACTGATCAACCACAACATCATACTTGACACAATAAAGATGAAAAGCTTTAATAACACTAGTTTGATCCTCAACACTAACCTCAGTATAAAGACCACCTACCTCTTTTGGGCTTGAACCTTATGCAAGAGATTCACATAGGCTTTTTTCATCAAGTGGCTTCTTGACTTTCTTTCCTTTTGGATTTTTCAAACATGTATCAAAAATTGCTCTGCATCCTCCTCTTCTTCATATTCAAGGACTATGGTCTTCCTATTAGTTTCTACTTTCTTCTTTGGGGAACTTGATGAGGGAAGCTCCTTTTGAGCAACTTTAGATGCTTCAAATGCATGAAGTCTTCTAGAATGTCTAACATCAAAAAATTCCTCTTTTATCAACTTATCTTTGTCCATAGATTCTTGAATTAATTTCTTCACATCCTTTTCATGATCCTTCTTGGAGTGCTCTAGACATACTTGCAAATACTTTTCATTTGCAATCCAAAAACGTTCTTGAGACTCATCAACAAGACTGCATAAGAATTTTCGCTGTACCTTCAAGCATTTCAGGACTTACTTCGTAGCCAAATGGAGGCACCCAAACTTTTCTTGGTACAACCTCCTCCATATAGCATTTGTTGGTCGTGAGCACAAAAGTAATATCATTCTTATACTTAACAACAGTCTCATTCAAAATCCTATCTCTTGCCTTGTCATTAATGAACCCTTGTATCTTGTCCATAATTTTATGGGCTATTGGGGTATCCGGAGACCAAAAAATCCTTCCTTGATTGGGTAAATCTTGCAAGAAATAGAATAAAATGCATAGGGCTAGGGTTCCAAACTTCAAAGAGTATTTCTTTTTCCGACATTGGATGAAATTATCTAAAAATTGTTGTCGCAAGATTTCACAAACCTTGAATTCCTTGTTTAGCTCCACCATCTCATATGCCATGTGGACTACCATTGTGGAAATAGAGTTTTACCTATTTGTGAAATATATCTTATTTCCAATCATCATTGATAAATATTTAACCACCACATTCTAGACATTATCAATTGCCAAGGAGAACTTGTTAAATGTTGCATCAGTTAAGTTCATAGCAATCTTGTTCTTGGTAGATTTTGGTCTAGGAATTTCACCGAAGTCACTCAGACCAGTAATGGCTTTCATTACATCCTTGGTTATAAGGTGAGTTTGATGTAACTAAAAAAATCCATCATGAAACCTACTCATGGCTAACTTAACCCATTTTTCATCATAGTAGAAATTGGGAAAATTGTTCCATGTGTCCAATTTTCTTTTTAGCTAGGTTAGCAAATTCAAGCCTTACTTGGTCGTGCTCATTAATCATCTTTTTGGCCCATAATTCTAGCATCTTTATGTGATGGTTAAATTCTTCTAGCTTGACATGAACATAGGACCTAACATCCTCAGCCAAGACAACCCCAATGAGTATGTTAAAAAAATCTCCAACATGATTAATATTTATTGCCTTGTATAGCATCTTCGTGAATATAGATCAAGGTTCAAAGGCTACATAAACTATGGTAGGAGTATCCATGATCTCTGACTCTGCAAACTGTTAACCCTGATTAAACTTGTCGAAGAAACTCTAAGCACTTTGATCACCTTGATTGCCTTCAATACTCTTAATCGCTTCTTTAATTTGAGGTGAACTAAAATTTATTGAAGTGTTGTCCTTATATTCCTTCATGTAATGCTTCACATAAAATGTGCATGAGCTGTCTTCCACCTTTTGGGTTTTCGTAATAACTTGCCAAATCTTGTGATGAGTTATGACTAGTTTGGTAGGGGATGAGGATGTGCTTTTAGATTTCTCCCCTTGGGCCAAAGCCACACAATCTAATTTCTAGATGAGGTGCCTACACTGGAGCTGGGTGCTAACACATTTGTTGTCTCCTTTACCCAAATCTTATTCATTTTATCTTTTACATCCTCCACATCGATCTTATTTTTCGATTTTATTAGATTTTGACTCTCATTTCTTCTACACTATCTTACCATATGTTTGATTTGTTGCGGTTGTAACACTTGATGTTAGTCAAATTTTGTCTTGACCTGCATTGGTTAACTTTGTGTTAAAAAATATTGTATTTATAACATCTTCCTCTAAAGCAATTATATCTATTCTAATTCACAACTATATTTATACATTGATTAGATTTAAGAATATATTTATTGCATGTGTAACATCTACTAGAGAATGGATTAGGAGTTTTATACATGTTGTTTCTACATTCTACTGCCTTATATCCTACTATATTACATTTATAACAAAAAGCATTAAATGAGGTATTTTTTATAATTACCTGCTACTCAACCTGAGACTTACCTTTTTCTTCTTTGATAGCTCTTGCTTTTATTAGAGGTGAATCTTTATTGGGGTTAGCTTTGGGTTGTGAACATTCATCGAATTCATCCTTTGATTCCTTTTGGGTTTTCAAAACTTCCATTTTATTTGTCATCATGTTAGGTTTACCGGATTCAATCTTGCTCTCTTGTTTCCTTGCTTTCTCTAGATCTACCTTTAGAGATATGTTTTTTTAATTAATGTGTCTAGGAGTTCATTATATACTTACAAGTTTACTTTTTTTTACTTTTATTATTTTCTAATTTGAAAATAAATAGTATAATTAATATCTTTTATTAAATGTGTTACTCTATGGTTAAGTCAATGAAGAAACAACCAATTTTTCAGGATCTTTGCAGTTATGTTCTGATTTATTTTCCTAGATATGTTTTCAAAAAGTTTGAAAGTTGTTTAAAGAAGTGGAGTCATGAACTTTATGCCAACAATGTGCATCGCTTGGTCATATTATTGATTGCTCCAGCTGGATCTTGCAATAGTTCTCTCCAAGATTTCTTTCATTGCCTATTCATGAAACTTCTAGTTTAATTTGAGCAATAAATGCATTGTAATAATTTAGACATCAAGTCTTCTATAGTTCAAGTTAGTAGTTGTTATGAAAATAGGCGGGTAACATAGTATTTCAATTTGAAAGAGGATATGTGTATAAATATCCGTTGGCTTTCGCCAAAAAGCTAGTTACTTTACTCCCTCTTGGGAGACAATGACGAAGAAAATTTGAAGTAGATTTGAAAAATCGATGTTAAAGGATTCCACTATAGGAAGAGAAGGGCTTGGTTGACCAAAGGGAGGTGATCCTAAGTTGTTTGTTTACTTTTATTAATTATAATATCTTTGTTTTTCATTACATTCATTTTTCCAAGTTATTATTCATTAAAAATTAAAAATCATTTGTAAATTTTCATATTTTGATTCATAGATATCTTAAGTAGTTTTAAGAGAGATTAATTTTATGAACATTTAGATTCTTTACTTGTCTATTTTAGATTGAATTCATTGATTATTGCAATCTAGTTTCTAATTTTATAGATGAATGACAATTGTGATGGAAGTAGTGATTAGACATAAACTTCATTGACCTTATTAATGTAATTTAGTTTATTTTGATTTCTCTTTAGAATATAATTCTATTCTGCAAGCATAAAATAATTTTCAATTCTTAGTAAAATATAATAGAATTTGGATTCATGTATTTTAGATTAGATTTAATTTTAGCTGTAATTAGAAGATTCCATGAATTAGTTTGATTGAGTTATGTTTATATTGCATTGACTAACTAGTATCTCTCTCTTTGATTATACCAGAATTTTAGGATTCAACCCTATTAGAGTAGAGCATCATTCTTAGAATAGAATTTGGTCTCCAAAAATAGATCTTGAAGGCTCTAGATGGAGCATGTGTGAAGTATAAGTCACTATTCTAAGTGTGAAACCCCCCCCACCCTCAACTTAAACAATTCCTTATCACATATACCTCTAAGACACACCTGGTTTGATCATGAGAAATTAAATGATGTGAGTTATTACATCAATGACCTCGCCTATTATTTTTGCTCTATTGCTGAGGATTAAATGATCTGGCTACCAAAGTTTAATGCCTTAGTGTTGATAAGGAAAGACTTGAGATATTATTGAGAAGAGCTAGAGGTCCTTTTGGAAGGTTTCTTCCGAGGCATTATAATATTGATCAAATACAATTGCAAGTCTCTAAAACATATAAAGAACAACAAAACCATTTTGAAGAACAAGAAGAACAACAAGAATAGGTTTAGAAACAAGAGGAAGAAATGGGTGATTGAGTAGTAGCTGAAGATCCCCCACGTAATAGGACATTATTATAATTCTATTAATTTGAATGTGAGAGATAATGATCTCCTTATGAAATATCTCACCTTATGTGTTACCTACCCTTAGAGAGAAAACCTTTGAAGATCTTGATTAGTTTATCTTTGAGTTTAAAGTCCTTTTTAAAACTTATCACTATACATATGATAAGTAGAAGTTCAATTTGTTTCCTTATAACCTAAAAGAGTCAGTATTACGATGGTTTATGGGTTTGCGTGCCAGTTAAATCTCAAAATGCTAGGAGATGGAGACTATATTCTTGATACAAATGCAGTTGTTGTTGCACCAAAATATCAACCTGTTAATGCCCGATACAACCACTAGATTTATAGAATCCACATGAGGTGGTCAAGTCATGTCACAAACCCAAGTGTTGCGCTGCACAAAAAAAAGAGACCAAGGGCGCACAACTTTCAACAATCCCCCCCTTAATGCAAGTGAGAGGTTTGAACCTATGAACAAACTTTGATACCACTTTGTTACAAGTGTGGTTGTTATTATACCAAAAGATCGACCTATTAGTTCCCGATACAACCACTAAACTTATAGAATCCACTGGAGGCAGTTAAGCCATGTCACAAACCCGAGCATTGTGTTGCAAAACACAAGGAAACCAAGGGTGCACACCTTGCAATAATTCTTAGATAAGCATCAAGACTATTTTTTGGGTGAGAGATAGGAATGATGAATTATTTTGAATGAAGTAGCTAGAGGATGAAAGTTTGGAAGATTATGCTAACATGTTTTTGTTTGTGTACAAAATACATGTTGATTGATTGAATGATGAAATTAGTAGAACAATTTTCCTAAGGGAAATTGGTGATGACTGTAGAAAATATTTTAATTTAATGGGAAAAGGGGATATCAATAAGCTTCCTCTGGAGAATAGTATTTGTATATGCAGGAATTATTCTAGGACCACATTCAGAACTAGGAATTATAGAAGAAATAAAGTTTTATCTCTTGATGTATCCCAAGTAATGGAAGAAATAGTAAACTAAAAAATTGATATACTTCTCCATCTTAATACTCAGGCAGACAAAAAGGATATTGAGCCCTTAGCCATTTATTGTTCAAAGTTTAGAAGAAATTTGTTTTGGGGGGGATGTCCATAAGATAAAATTGATCTTTGTGAAATTTGTGAAAAACATGATGTAACCAACTCTTGTAATCTCTTACTAGAGATTAAGAATCACTTGAAGGAACCTCCTATAGTGGAAGAAGAGCTTAATTATGTTGGACAAATAATACATAACACAATATTTAATGCTTATTCAGGATAATATGGTTATAGGAATAACTGAATTTGAATAAGTGGCAGAATGTAAATAGTGGACCCCTCCTCATGCTATGCAACAACCTCCTACATCTTGGGGACCTCTAGAATTGATGATTCCTCAATGGAACCAACCACTGTGGTAGCCATAGTGGCAGCCTAATCCACCATAATGGCAACAAAATCAACCACAATTTAAACCTTGGTAGAACCAAGGCCTTAAAAGACCTTGGGGAAAACCTCCACCTCTTATCACTAGACCGAATTTTGCCAATAAACAAGTGATTCAACCCAAAATTCTAGCACAACTAGCTGGAAATCCAAAGAACAATCATCCTCAAGAGACAACTTTTTGCAACTTTTTGAGGAACTTTGCAATTTTTTAGCAAACTAGTGGTTAGACAACCGATTAAGAGTTGATTATGACCAAAATGGCATATAAAATGCTATGAGAATGATTCTACATGGGTTGGAACATTTGTGAGCATGATTAAATGGATTTTGAAGACAATTTCCAGCTTTTACCTTGTAATTTTGTCATTTTTGTAGCAGCAGTATGTACCAAATGGATTGACCTTGCTACTATTCTTTCATAGTGGTTTAGTGTATGTTATTTTATTGCTCAGGAGTTGTTTGTAATTTATTTTGGTTTAGGTTTGAGGTGTGTTTACAAATTTGTATTGCTCTTCGCCTGAGCAAAGGTTCATGAGCAGTTTGACTAACACGTGTGTTAGTCACACATTTTAAACCATCAATTTTGCGATAAATGATTGGGATTGACTAACACGTCGCTACATGTTGTACAAAAGGTCTATTTTGGAGCCAAAATAGCTGAGTTGCATCTATTCTAGTTCCAAAATGGACCTTTCGTAAAGCGTGTTTGCGACAGGTTAGTCAATCGCAATCATTTATTGCAAAATCGATGGTGTAAAACATGCGACTAACACACGTGTTGGTCAATTCACACTGCCGCAACAATCTGTCCATGAATTATTAATTTTGGGTTTAATAATTTCGAGAACATTTGATAAAAAGCCTTCATGTCTTGTTGTCTCTAAAGAAAATTTGTTTGTCCGTTACCTTTTTTTCCACTTAATCGGAAGGGTCTTTATGTCATTGAAAAGGGGCCGTTTGAGTTTTAAGTCTAGGCGGGTTTCACCTTTTAAGTTGGATCGCTTTAATATCATAAGTATAAGTATGGTTTTCTAACATATGCATCAAGTTCTTAAAAGTCGGGCAGGTCTGTTTTGATCCAACAGTGGTCGTGATACTGCAATGGGAAGTTGCACGTTTAATACCCATCGCGACTTAGCGACAAGCCGCTAGTGGTGGGGCCGGTCTGAGATCCGGCACTGCGGATTAAGTGATGAAGGGAACTTAAAGTTCAAGTGGTAAGGATTTGATCTAACGGTTGTCAGTAGACCGTGATGAAGAGTTGCGAGTCCTTTTACTCTTTGCAGATCAGTGACTGAATGGTGGGCACGAAAAGTGTGAAGAGGAAAAAGCACTTTAAACTGTGGTTAGGTCCAAGGAAAATCAACGGTGGTCATGAGACCACGATGGGAATATGCGAGTCCTTTTACCCTTTGTGGCTCAGTGACCAATAGGGTCATCAGAGTGTCATCCCACGCTACTCCGATACCCGATGGGCTAGACGGCAAAGGCGGTATCATCGACATAACTTACTTCAATGAGGCAATACCAAAAGGTAGAAATACTAAGTCATTGGGATAACTCAAATCATCGGTGAGAGGAGTTTTGCGTTATGCCGATACCTGATGAGGGAGGCAAAGCCGGGCATAGAAGAGGAAGATAAGGTTATCGATTTTTTTCCACCATATATATTGAAATCCTCCAATTTCTTACTGAGCCAGAATAGAAACTCTATTGTGCTACAAGAATTTTATTTTATTTGCAGTCATATATATTGAAATGCTTGAGTTTGATGTTATATAACAATTTCATGCACATACAATCAAAAACACTTGTTTTTTCACCATATATAATGAAATATTAACAACAATTTCATAACGGAAGATAAGAGTATCAGTTGGTGTCAAGAAGTTTTATTTTTGTTCAGTAAAGCTATATTTTATATTAAGTCTGAAAATGTTTACATTCTAAAAGATAAACCTCCACAGCTAGCTGCAAACTAGACTATCAAAGCCGATATACATAACGGTCCATACATAACACATTCAAAAACATTTTAAAAAACAAACACTATCCTTGCTTCAATAAAGGTTGTATGTGCCATCTTGCTACTCCAGGTAAACAATGACCATGCCCGCTTCCACATCTAGCACTTCCATGTTCCTAACTTGGTTCATTTATGTCTCCCTACTGGAGCCTTCACTGAGCTGTAGCACACGACCCTTCTTAGTTGTTCCTCTTCCACAAGGTCAACCCCGTCGTTTTGTGTGTGCAGGAACCTTTCATTGCACAAGTTCTCTATATTCCGACCAAGGTCCCCATTTTGCCATCTCCACACGTGCTTTCCAGACATTGACCATCTCAAGGTATTGCACAATACCATACATTGCGGCCTGTGCTACACTTCTTCTGGCCTCTTTGTTGAATGTGGCACTCCAGAGAAAGAATAGTTGCAAGGGAGGAGTGAATTCACTCACGTAAATCCACGCTCTATCCACAGTTTCAAAGCTGTCCATGTCTCATGCCAAACCTAATAAAGCTTCCATTCCGCCTAGCCATTCCTTCTTGGCACACTTGTTCATGATTTCTCTGACTTTCAGAACAGGTTGGAGCTCCAGACACCATGCCATAAAAAGAGACACTATGTCCACATTTGTTCTGTACTTCCATCCACTGTCTACGTACTCAGGTCCAAGGATCAACTTTACCATGGAAAGAGATGCGGTGTCTTCATAGATAAACAGATTCATCAACCTATCATCGTTTATTCATCCCCAAAATGTGACCTGTGTTTTGCTTGTTTCTAAAGAAAAGTTGGCCTCCATATTTGAAATTGATATACCTGTGATTCAAAAACGGACATGCAAATCTATCAGACTAACAATGACGTCTATAGATTATTTGAATTTTTATCAACCTATGCCTTAATTTTTTAGTGCTTTCTAATAACAAAGTTCATCTACCACATGTTTCATGTTATTCTAGAATCTAAGTTTTTGCACAATAGTTTGTGGACGTTTTTGTACACATACACATTTCCATATCATGCTATCCTATGAAGACCTTGGATTCATATAATGCACACAACTAATAAAAGGTTTCTTTGACTAACAAGCCATGATATGCACTTTCACGCATGACCACTCCAAAATGGTAGTATGCAATGACTAACATGCCTGTTAGTCGCATGTTTTACACTGTCGATTTTGCAATCAACGGGCAGCGATTGACTAACACAACGCTAACACGTTGTACAATAGGTGCTCCCACTCCAAAGTGGACCTTTCGTACAGCGTGTTAGCAATAGGTTAGTCAATCACAATCGTTAATTGCAAAATTGACGGTGTAAAATGCTCTACTAACCCGCGTGTTAGTAAATTCGTACTTCGTTTTTGAACCAGAATACACGCACGTGCAACTAGTCAATCCGTACTATCTTTTTGGAGCCAGAATAGATGCATTCAGTCACAGCTCCTAAACAAACATTTTTTTTGTTATTGTAGACTATTTATGTAATAAATAGTAAATCATACTAAAATAAGAAGACCAAAAAACTTGTGTAAAATTATCTACAAATTTATATGGGTATTTCTACATATTGATTTGAATCATTTGAAAGTAATTTGAATATTAGTGTTATGCTATATATTTTACATATATTGTTGTCTTAGAATGAGTGGTATTAGATCTTAGATCTACGAGCTTGTCCACCTAATTGGGTACATTTAATTGTTAATCATGGAAGGACTAACACGCGTGTTAGTCAATCCGTACAACAGAGTCCGCATGGCCGTGACTATTGCATGACTAACACACATCCGACTATTCTAGTAAATCCTTATTGTGTTTTTGGAGGCATAATAGACAAGTGCACATCTTAGGAAGCATAATGAGAAAAGGTGCCCCCTTATGGATGGAAGAAGTTCCTGCTTGATTATGGAAGTAAAAATTATAAATAATGGAAAGTTACACTATCAAGATAAGTAACCCCAATAAAACCATGCAACAAATACTAGTTGTTGATTGGCGTATCATATACTGATAACAATGAATGGAAATCCAAGGTTGGACCTATCGGCCTCACTCTCACCGATTAAATTATGAAGTGAACAATGGCTATATCAGAGAATCATATACCGATAAGGCTCAATGGTATAGTGAACATAAGCAGCAAAATCATAAAATTGTCTTGCCGATAACTGATGAGGCTATCGGTAAGACTTATACCGAAAAGCGCAATAGTGGAAATGTCGCCAAATGTGAAGGTTGTAGCAAAAAGAAAGTCCAAATAGCTTCACCAAGAAATGACAGATCAAATAGACGGGGGCAACCTAACACTAATCAGCCACCAATTCTAACCCTAATGCGGCAGATGCATCTATTCTAGCTCCAATACGACAATACAACGAGACTAACATGTGTGTTTGTCATGCATTTTACAACAGCTACTACCACAGCTCTTTGGAGCCATCAGACACACATCCCGCGTGATATCTAACCCTAATGCGAATAATTTCCCACTAAAGAACAACAAGAATAATTTCCCACTAAAGCAAAACAAGAATTGAAACCCAGAATATACAAACAGATAAAAAAAATGACTTGTCCACATACCTGATGTAAAGCAGAAAATCAAACCCTAGGTGTTCCCCCACTCCAAGGAGAGAGAAAGGAGGTCACTAGGATTGACGGTTTTCACTTAGGAGAGACTTCACATTCAAAAGAGGGGTTGAAACTCACAAGATCCAATCCCACACAATGCAAGATTGAATTCTAAATGAGTTTCAAGGGTTGAGATAGCAAGGATACCCTCTTTTGTAAAGAATGTAGATAGAAGGATTGAACTAGGAGTGTGTGTGAAAGTAAGAAAGATTCGCTTGTAGATGGAGATAGGGACACGGGATGAAGCTGCGGACTTGAAATTAGTAGTAAAATGTTGAGACGATGCTGTCCTGCAAGTTTGAGCGAAAGTTGACGGGACGATGGCACCCGGAGTGCACATGGTCCTCCGAAAAATCCGCGAAACGAAGGGGGATCTATTCGTCTCTACACAAGGATTCCAGATCTTCAATTACAATCGCGTACCTGTAACCTACACATAGAAAAGAGAGGACGATTGGGGGGTTAGGGATTAGGGGTTTGCCTTCAGGTCAAACCCCGGTTTTGGAATTAACCAAGAAATGAGAATGCTATAAATGTAAATGTTTGTAATGTAATCAAGTATTGATACCTTGTTGTAAGAATGTTTGTATTCTTACATGCGAAGGTGTAATGAATGTTGTATGTTGTAGGTGATCTCCTCTTCAATGGTTGAATCCTTGTCTTGAATGCAACACCTAGCCTTGAGTGGAGACCTAGAATGCTCACTTGCTTGAAGGAATGCTTGAATGCTTGAATGTTTGAATGTTTGAATGTTTGCCTATTGCTTCCGCCTCTTGCACACATATGTTTTTTTTCACCACCCCCTTCTGGGAGGGGAAATGTAGTTTATATACTTGTCAATTAGGGTTAGGAGACTGATTTTTCTGACCTTAGGCCGACCTAGGAACATTATTTTCCAAATTGCAAAGTTGAAGACCCGATGCCCAACAAGAGACCGGGCCCAAAATAGGGCCAGGGACCAGGGTGCTGGGGGCCATGGTCTTGAGGGACCAGGGCGCTAGGTGCCATGGTCCTGAAGGACCAAGGTGCTGGGCGCCATGGTCCCACCTCCCGGGACAGTAGGGTGCAAGGAGGATCAGGCCAAGGTGCAGAAAGATGCAGTTTTTGATGTCATAAACAGGTTTCGGGGTCTCCATTCAGGTTCAATGTTGTGCCACCATCGTGAAGACCCAAATGCAGTCGAAATTGGAAGTGTCACAATTTTACAACGCTACATTTAGCCCCCACTTTAGCGGGAGTATAAACGTACGCCCATACTTCTGGTAAAGTAGAAGGAAACAACATTGAAAGACTTTCACCACATCAAGGAGGCAAGATACACCAAGACCCTAGTGGACTAAGGATCTTACGAATTCGATTGACAAAGTAAAAGGGAAGATCGCGAGGGAGAACCATGATTGTCAGTAGTAAGGTTCCCTCACTATGAGTCATGCAAGAATAATACCAAAAATTTTCAAGGCAAAGCTAAGTTCGCCAAGAAATTTTTAAGAATCTTGAAGAGATATGAACAGAGTGTATGCCCCCTACGTTAAAGTGATCGCACATGCCTCATCGGGGGTGATTTCTTTAAGGTAGTGATACACATAAGAAATGAGAAGGGCAAGGAGCATGTTATCACAAAGATTTAGCCCCCAAGTGTGAGATAAACCCAAGGATAATAGACACAAAACACAAATCATGGGGTGACTTCGCTTTCTTTGGGGTCAGTATGCTGTATGATAATTCATGTATATCATATGTATGTATGCATAATTGTTCTTCATTCCCCAATCAAGGAAGGTCGCCTAGAAGAAGGGGACACATGTGTCTTTTGAGTCAACATGAGAGAGACCAAAAGAGATCTCAATTTTTTGCATCGTCCTCAAGTAGACAACACTAAGGACAACAAATAGAAGAATGAGAATAACACATAGAAGAAGTAACAAAAGAGATCAAGAGAGGAGGAGAGAGTTTGCTATGCTAATGAACTAGTCTAGCACGTCATCCACCCCCCGATCTTGTTGATCAATTTTTCGGGAAGGCAGGAAACACGCTAGAGGAGGAACATCCAACACAACAGATGGAGCTATCACAAGATCCAAACAAGGGCTATGTTCATGTTCCAAGCCACGTTGTTCTTGTCTACAAGCCAGGATAAGTGCTTTAGAAAATTCGTTAGATAGATGGTTATCAATATCAACATATTCATATTCACTATCAAAAGCAAGAGAAGTAACATTTTCATCATGAATAACATTTTCATCTATATCATCATCAAGATTTATAAAAATAGGATCTTTAACTCGCACAGGATCAAAACCATCATGCATCTTATGTTTAGGAGATTTTGACTCAATTTTTGGCTGATGAGAAAATGGAATAATACTAGTTGAAGGTGTCTTTGGGGATTGCAAAGTTTGAGAAGCAGCTGCACGAGCTCTAAGACGATGCTTTCGTCGGCGTTCACGCGCAGAACGATTTCGTCTAGTCTTAGTAGGAAGTTGAGAAGATTGAGGAGGAGAAATGTTCTCATCCTTATCACTTGGGTGTTTAGGTTGTGGTCTCTTAGGTTGGACAATAGGAGAAGAGGAAGGTCTCTTCTCTCTATAAGAGGAAGGAGGAGGAACTACTCCATATAAAGGAGGAATATTTGGTTTAGGAAGGAGACCAAGTCCATCATGACGAGGAGGTATAGGTCTACCTTTAGAAAGTTTATTTGACATAGACATAGTCACATCCATAGGGATGGGTTGGGAATCTTCTTGAGGAAAGACATTAGTTTTATCTTTCAAAGGAAGAACTTCCTTCTCAAGAATGATAGGAATATCAAGTTTGGGTGTTCTAGGTTCGCTCAGAGATAGGATCATATCTTTTTTCCACTTTTGATAAGATTTGAAAAGATGATCACTTCGCGGTGGAAGAGATTGAAATTGTTTAGGCCAAAAATAATCAATAGGAACGCTAGAAGTTCTTTCAGCTGGTTTAAAGAGACTATGATTGACAGTAACAACTTCACCATTATGGGGAAATTTCAAACACTTGTGAATAGGAGAAGCAATAGCTTTCATGGAAGATAGCCAAGGATAGCCTAGCTTCACATGAAATTGTTTGGATGATGGAATAATAACAAAGCTCACATCAAGGGATTTGTTATGGACCTCAATAGGTAATGTAATAGAACCAATTGTAGGAGAAGAAAATGCATCAAATAATTTCACAACCACATTTGTTTTGTCATAGATCACTTGATTCAATTGCAAAGTAAAAAGAAATTCTTCCGTAATGACATTAACCATGCAAGAAGGATCAATAAGCACTCCACGACAAGGTGTATTCTTGACTTTTGCAACTATATATAAAGGACCATCAGGTGCCTTGATAGTTTCACTGGAATCAAATGTGATGGAAGGTTCTTTAGGGATTTTCTGCTGCTCTACAAAGTTAATCACATTTGGAGTCATAGACACAAGACCATCAGGTGAGAAAGAGGAATCGTTAGTCTCAATCACATTAGAGGTATGAGAAGGTAATGGATCAGTAAAAATCTTAAGATTTTGGTTAGGAAGAGCTACAGATGTGTTGCCTTTATCATTCACCCCTGAAACATAGATAGTATTATTATTAATCAAATCTTGAATTTTACCCTTTAAAGCAAAACATTTTTCAGTATCATGCCCAAGTTGACGATGAAATTGACAAAAAAATTTGTTATCAAAATAGGGTGAATTAATCTTTGTAGGATCTATTTTCTTTATAGGAGGGAGGGTAATCACATTTCGTTCCAATAACTTATTCATAATACTATGCAATGATTCATTCAAAGGAGTAAACTCTCTTTCTTTCTTAAAAAACTTAGAAATAGGAGGCACACCTGATGTTGCATTCACATTGTTGTTGGTGATGTTTTCATTGAACTTAATGAACCCTCTGTTCGGTTTAAACTTCCCAAATGGTTGTTGACTACTATCACCCTTATCACTTGGAGCCATAGGATTTGCTTGTTCCATTCGACTCACAGTCAGTTGATAATTGTGAAGAGTTGCACACAACTATTGGAAAGAAGTGAACTCAGAAAATAGAAGTTTTTCTCTAATATCTTTTTGTAAATTAGAAATAAAGATTCTTTGAATATCATTGTCAGGTACTGGAAAAGAAATTTGAGCACATAAATGCTTATATCTACCAATGAAATCAATCACTTTTTCTTTAACACCTTGTTTACAATGCATTAAATCAATCAAAGTAACTTTAGGACTTATATTGTTTTGAAATTGTTGAATAAAAGCATTTGCAGGTTGTTGGAAAGAAGTAATAGAATAGGAAGGCAATGAGCAATACCATTGTAGAGCCTTATCTCTTAATGTTCTAGTAAACAGTTTTGCAAGCAACCTTTGGTCATGAGCAAAATCGGTACATATTGTTTGAAAGGTCTTAAC
This sequence comes from Cryptomeria japonica, assembly GCF_030272615.1. Classification (NCBI taxonomy): domain Eukaryota; kingdom Viridiplantae; phylum Streptophyta; class Pinopsida; order Cupressales; family Cupressaceae; genus Cryptomeria; species Cryptomeria japonica. Next base: position 73,589,737 of record NC_081408.1, on the reverse strand, counting down.
ATGTGTTAGAGGATCACCTTTACCATTATAAAGCTCCAACTGCAGGATTTCAACATGCTTAGGGGGGATAGCTCGAACAATGTCAAGGGAAAGTGAGCTCGCAACATCAAATGTGGACACACTAAACTTAGATTGATTCATAGAGGCAATTTGTTGTTGTAAAGAAGAGACAATTTGTGCAAGATTGTTAATGGTCGCTTCAGTCGAAGAGTTCATATTAGACATTTTAGATTGTGATGGAGGTATTATGTTATTGAAAGAAGGTATTGATTGAGAGTAAGGTGGCGAGACACTATGATAGTTAGTCATAGGAGATGATTGGAAAGAAGGAACACTACAAGGAGAAATGGAATGGTTAAATGAATTGCCCCCTTGCGTCATGTTCATTTGTGGAGATGTAATAGAGACACTCATTGAAGGAATGAATGAAGAAGTCGGATTGAATGAAGGAAGAGGGTTGATTGAAGAAGAAGGATTGCCCCCATGACTGGTGATCATAGGTGGAATGTTTTGTATTGAAGTAGTCATTATGTTTGATGTAAAAGTAGGTATACTAGCAATAGAAGTTGTCAAAGGGATAGAATGATTGACTTGAGTAGGAGGTTGTGTATAACCTAAAGTTTCGGCACAACTCTTCATAGGCATCACATTCGAATCCACGATGTGTGCAATACTACACAAAATATCAATTCCATTCTTATCACTTTGAACCATATGTTTTAGACCCTCAATTAATGAAAGAGCTTGACTATCGAGGTATTCTTGAGACATCCATTGCTGAAAATCATCAAATTGGTTATCCAATTTCAAAAGTTGTTCTACAGAAACCTCATGGAGAGCTTCTTCATCAGTAAGAGGATTAGAGGAATTACCCATGTCCTCATTAAAAAGGCCATTCAAATTAGGTTCCATCTCCTCGGTAATTAAACCTTGGAAAGACTTAATTCTAAGGCTTTGCCTAACGGGAATAGTGTAAGTAGGGCTTATTGTTGTAAAACTCATGCACTAGAGAGAGAGAGAAGATTTTGAATTTTGAAAATAAAGTTGGCAAAATTGAACAATGAGATAATGATTATCCAATTTGAACTTTGTGAAAGAAGAGGGGAACACAACTTCCAAGAAAGGTAGGCACAATTGAAAATTAGGGCCAAGGGGGGGGTAGCTCTTAATTTTAATTGTTATCTTGAAAATTGAAATCTTGAATTTTGAATTTATTTTCAAATTTAGAGGTAGAAAATTTCAATAAAATCAGCCAATCTCCTAGATTTAAGCTGTTAAATGCAATCATGACAATCTCCCGAAATTTTGAAAAAAATGTTGGGGACCATGGCGAACAGAGTGCACACGGTCCTCGCAACTTTTTTTGAAATTTTCAGGGATGAAAGTTATGATGATTTTAAAGCTAATCTGAAAAAATTGAGTGATTTTACGATCTGTAGATAGGCCAAATTAAAGTTGCAATCTCAAAATTGAACCCTACCAAGATTGTTGAAAAATGCAAAATTTGAATTTTGAAAAAGAGAGGGAAACTGAAATTTTGAATTTTATGATTTTAGAGGGAATACTAAAAGCAATGCAAGCTTTGAAATTTAAAAGTTGACTCAATTTCATGCAAAATTCAATTTTGAAAGCGGAAATCAAAGTTGTTGCAATTAAACACTTAATTTCAAAAGTCACAAACTGCAAAAATTTGAATAAAGCACTGAAATTTTGAATGAATGCCAACACACTTTTCAGATTTAGGACAGTAAGAAACACAATTTTAACACAAAATTTCAATTTCATTAATTTTTGAATGATTATAAGCCTTAATCCAAGCAATCAATAGACCAACTTTGACTTTAATTTTGAAAGTGTTAGAATTGATGAAATCAGCCAAGATTCTGGATTCTAGCAGAAAAATACAGTAAGATCTAGCTCCCGAAATTTCGGAAAAAATGTCGGGGACAATGGCGCTCGGGGTGCACACGGTCCTCGCAACTTTTTTCAAAATTTTCAGGGATGAGAGATATTATGATTTTGTTGCGGAATCCAAAGTTACAGCCGATTTGGAGGTGTTTTGATCAGTGAAATCATCGGTCAAAGGTTGAATCAAGAGGGTTTTAAAAAATTAGGGTTTTGACACTTAACCACTTAATTTTCAGAATTAAAGCCCAAATATGAATTGACAACTTGCAATAGAAGGGTAGATCTGAAACAAGCATTAACAATTAAACATTTCACAAGCTCAATTACTAAAAAGAAAATTTAGGGTTTTTATGCAATTAACCTCTAAAATTTGCAAAAGATCAAACATGGAAATGTAATTAAGGAAGCAAATTTTTTTCAGATCTAACCATGAATAATCAGAATTAGGATGTTCACGTCGGGTTCACCAAAATGTAAAGCGGAAAATCGAACCCTAGGTGTTCCCCCACTCCAAGGAGAGAGAAAGGAGGTCACTAGGATTGACGGTTTTCACTTAGGAGAGACTTCACATTCAAAAGAGGGGTTGAAACTCACAAGATCCAATCCCACACAATGCAAGATTGAATTCTAAATGAGTTTCAAGGGTTGAGACAGCAAGGATACCCTCTTTTGTAAAGAATGTAGATAGAAGGATTGAACTAGGAGTGTGTGTGAAAGTAAGAAAGATTCTCTTGTAGATGGAGATAGTGACAAAGGATGAAGTTGCGGACCTGAAATTAGTAGTAAAATGTTGAGATGATGTTGTCCTGCAAGTTTGAGTGAAATTTGACGGGACGATGGCGCTCGGAGTACACACGGTCCTCCAAAAAATCCGCGAAACGAAGGGGGATCTATTCGTCTCTGCACAAGGATTCCAGATCTTCAATTACACCCGCGTACCTCCAACCTACACACATAAAAGAGAGGACGATTGGGGGGTTAGGGATTAGGGGTTTGCCTTTAGGTCAAACCCCGGTTTTGGAATTAACCAAGAAATGAGAATGTTGTAAATGTAAATGTTTGTAATGTAATCAAGTATTGATACCTTGTTGTAAGAATGTTTATATTCTTACATGCGAAGGTGTAATGAATGTTGTATGTTGTATGTTGTAGGTGATCTCCTCTTCAATGGTTGAATCCTTGTCTTGAATGCAACACCTAGCCTTGAGTGGAGACCTAGAATGCTCAATTGCTTGAAGGAATGCTTGAATGCTTGAATGCTTGAATGTTTGAATGTTTGCCTATCGCTTCCGCCTCTTGCACACATATGTTTTTTTTCACCACCCCCTTCTAGGAGGGGAAATGTAGTTTATATACTTGTCAATTAGGGTTAGGAGACTGATTTTTCTGACCTTAGGCCGACCTAGGAACATTATTTTCCAAATTGCAAAATTGAAGACCTGATGCCCAACAAGAGACCGGGCCCAAAATAGGGCCAGGGACCAGGGCGTTGGGCGCCATGGTCCTGAGGGACCAGGGTGCTAGGCGCCACGGTCCTGAGGGACCAAGGCGCTGGGCACCACAGTCCTGAAGGACTAGGGCGCTGGGCGCCATGGTCCCACCTCCCGGAACAACAGGGTGCAAGGAGGATCAGGCCAAGGTGCAGAAAGATGCAATTTTTGATGTCATAAACAGGTTTTGGGGTCTCCATTCAAGTTCAACGTTGCGCCGCCATCGTGAAGACCCAAATGCAGTCGAAATTGCAAGTGTCACAAATTTACGACGCTACACCTGACAACCTTAAAAATTGAAGACTCCTTCAACAATGCAGGCTGGCCTTCAATAATAACTCACTGCCTCCTTCTTCAAGCCCTTCTTTCCCTGCAACAATAGCAGAAGACTTCAACAATGAGGACACTTGATTTAATCGCGCATTAGTCCCATTAGTCCTCCATTTTTCCACATGAGGCAGAAAATGGTGCGAGGTATTCTGAAACGGAGGTACAAGGATGTGTAGTACAGTTTACCTAACACGCGTGTTAGTGGAGCATTGTACATCATCTATTTTTCAATGAATGGATGCGATTGCATTAGTCCCATTAGTTCTCCTTTTTTCCACATGAGGTAGAAAATGGCGCGAGGTATGCTACTGAAATGGAGGTACAAGGACACATAGTACAGTTAGCCAGCGCATTTTGGAAGCCCGCGCGCTCTTTTTCCCACCGTTTGGCGTTCGAACGCAGTCACCTACACTTGCCGCCGGTTGTTTATTTTTCATGGCTTTTAATGTGCATGTTATGCACAACACACCACCGCGAGTCACAGCCCAGATCCATTGTCCTCCAGCATGTCCACGTAGTTTCGCATAGGCCCCGACATTTGAAACAGATGAGTCCAGGACAAGTCCACGTCATTTTCTGTGGGTTTGGCAGCTACGCCAAATTGGCATGGTATGCATGTCTCAAACATGTATGTTGATGCATGTCATTGGTATGACAGGTCACTTTTGGAGCCAGAATAGACGCGTCTTGCAGAATGGTGGTGGTTCATGAGTGCATTGCAGGGATGATTTGAAATGTTTATAGGCTGGAAAACTTGTTGTTCTCAAGCATTGTGCAAGCTCACATTTTTATTAGCAGTGCGATTTTTCATCCTAATATGGTAACCAGTCAAGTGGGGGCACTGGCTATGTAGCCCTGTTGGATAGCCCTATGCCCTCCCTATAGGCCTTCTGCAGGTTAGTACTAGTCATCCATTCTTTTGCAGAACTTAGGGAAAACAGTGCCCAGTGAAAACATGCCTAGAAAAAAATCACGCATTTGGGAAAGATGCCTTGTTTAATATAATTTTATTTAGGGGAAGAGCATCAGTAGCCATCAAACTTCACGCATCCGCAGATCCTAAACAGTACTTCAGATTTTGATTTTTTTTGGTTGTCTTCGTATGCGACTTAACTGCTTATAGGGCTTCTGGGTAGTAGTGATGCATGTTGTGGAATCAGTTATGCGCACAGAGGTCAAAAAGTACAAATTTCAAAGTGTCACCTGATAGTGGCTGATACCTAACTAAAGATGTTCCAGTAACCGTCAACTCAAAATCACTAGTACTTGTTGAGAAATGTCCCAATAGTGGTGCATAAATGAGCCAATTAATTACAAAAAATGATCGGCTATTGGTACAAAACAAATTTATTAATGGTGTTTTTACTATGACGGCTATTGGGGGGTCAACATGACAATAAGGTGATGGTTATTGGAACTATGTTATCTATTGGTGCTCTTCCCATATACGTAGTAAATTTTATTTAATGTTTTATGTATTTTATCTAATATATTTTCATTATATTTTTAGTACAATATTTAATATATTTTATTTATATATATTTTTTTAAAATTCAAATGATTATTAATTTATTCTCTTATTTATATTTTTACTAAAATTTATTTAATATTTCATTCAAAATATTTTTATTATAATTATTAATATATTTTATTTATGTTAAATTTTTAATATATATTTTTTATATTATATATATTTTTTAATTTTTAAATGAATGTTAGCTTATTATCAAATTAAGGTTTATGATTGATGTAAAAATGAATATTATAAGTATTTTGGCAATTGGAGATTGTTAGCTTGCTTATGCAACCCACTAAGTATTTAATATAAGTATTTTTTTCACTATATTTGAGTTAATATGATTATTATTCAAATATCAATGTTTTTTAATATTTAAATTAATAAATATATAAAAACTAAAACATATATAAACATCATATGTGCATATATGATGTTTTTAGAGTTGAGTGATTGAATGTATATATGATGTTTATATCAAGAAAAAATTATATAAATACAATTTTTTTTTTATCGGTAATATTATAATTTTATTAAGAAGAAAAAGATAGTACATGCTAAACCATCATTCTCCCAAAACCACCATCTAAAGTCTAAACCATCCTACCAAAACCATACTGTTTATCAACTAGAAACACAAAAAAACCCTCTCCCAACCCCAGTGTAGAAAAAAGTTCCATTACAACGTGCCACATTAGCGTAAACTGTTCATTAACGAAAAAACATGAAATATCTACACTAAAACAAGAGATTATGTACCAAGGGGTACCATTGTTCATAAAACATTTTCAGACATCTGCATCATTATGTGAACTTGAAGCACCCTCCGACCCGAATGAACTATCCACCACACCATCCTACTCAATTTGTCTTGCCAACTCTGTAGAGAGTTGTTTGGTGGTCGCCCTCCTTCTTCGCGCCTCATCCACCAACCTAGTCTCCACTCCCACCTATCCCCTCCCAACCTCTCCTAGCATCATCTCGGAAACAAGCTTTAACCTCCTCATGATGTCATAGAAACAGAATTCATGGGTGTCTAGTCCGAAGCTCAACATTTGAATCCCAAACCCAGAACAACTCACTCCAATAGAAACTCCAAGTTTAACATATATGCATGCAGAACAATCCTTCTCATCACCTTCCTGACCTCCTTGCACGAATGACCCAAGTCCAGTCCCCAAGCCATGATAAGAGAATAAATGTCAACTCTTGACCGATATCTATGGCCTATTACTGCCACCTCCTCACCCAAAACCAGCTGAACTGCTTTCAAGAACAGAGGGTCTCTTGCCAGATACATGTTCTCGAGCTTCTTCATCGGAACGGGACTCCAGAAAGTCGGCATCAGCTTCAAAGATTTCAAGGGTAAAATTTGTTTCAATGTTGGAGGTCCTAAAAAGGTGTCAGGCTCTGCAAAAAACCGTCAAGCTCTACAAAGAAAGTGTAACCTTCTCCACCAAACTCACTCAACAACCACGTTGAATAAATGAAAATACCAATATTAGTAATTAAGGAGGCACGCTCCACAACCGCCACCATTTCAGAAAGCCTTCCGCATTAATTGCCCAGTAACTTGACCCAAACTCAAGGCTTTGGCTAAAAAGTAGGCCGCAAGTCGTACTTATCGAATTTACAGGAATATAGTTTTTGACAGGTTGTCTTAACTCCATTGCATGATGCAATCATTTCCATCCCGACACCTCACCTCACCTTTGGAGAGCTCACACGCCATGTTGGATAGACTATCAACAATGGCATTCCCACCTCGTTTAACATGGGAAATACAAAAGTCTTGGAAGGATTTTAGTTTTGCACAAATAATATGTATGAACTTGTTTAATTTCCAATGCGGGGTATCACCTTTGATCAGTGCATTAATCACTACTTGGGAGTCCCCCTCCAAGTGGACTTTGATGCCTTCATGTTCATTGCCAAGTCAGTCGCTAGCAACGCCGCTTGAACCTCTGCATCATTATTGGTTATCTCATGTATTCTTTTAGTTCCCGTGAAGAGGATCTTTGCCTCATCATCACAAGCCACACACCCCGCACCTAAAATGCCCAGATTCCCCTTTGAGGCCCCATCAAAGTTAATCTTCACCTAGCCCCTCTTAGGTTTTGACCAAATCACTACATCGGTTTCAAAAGAACTGCACACGGGATTAACCCCGGGAAACCCGTGAAAGGGTAAATTATATAAATATAATTAAATTAATATGTACAATCAAATATATACCAATAAAAAAATGTACAATCAAATTTATATCTAATACACATGTATAAATTTGATCTAAAGATTAATAAAATATTATTTAAATTGATATTCATTATTTTGTTGATCAGTTATTTCCAGAATCGACTAGATGCAAAAAAATTACACATAATAGATTTTGGAAATAGCTATCATGCATTGTGGAAACTTAATATCTATGATCACTTGTTTTTTGAATTATTGAGTTAATAGAAATAGATATAATTAAGTTAATATCAATTAGATTAAATCAATTAAATTAAAATAAAAAGTAAATAAACATATGGTTAAAATATAAAAAATATAATATAAATAAAATATATAAAATATTATCCTAAAAATATTATTAAAATATATTAGATAAAATATATAAAATATTAGATAAAATTTATTAAACAAGGAATTTTTCTCAAAAGCGTGATGTTTTTCCCGACACGTTTTCCCTTGGCACTGTTTTCCAAAGGTCTGCAAAAGCACAGACGACTATACTTACCTACAAAAGGCCTATAGAGAGGGGCATAGGGCTATGAATCGTTTTAAACGGCCGCATAGCCAGCGCCACTTCAGGCAGCTTCTGCAATGTGGAATACTCACTGTAGACCGGGAAGACATTGGCAAAAAGGAAATATTTGTATTATGTGCAGCGCTGGCAGAAAACAATGGTTCAATCACTAACACTTATTCTCGCGTCCATGCATCTAATTCTACTTTTTTTTGGCGGAAAACCAATTAGTAAATATAGAATTTTTATCATTGAGGGCCATTTGATGATAACCAATTTTGTGAATTTAAAATTTCTCTAAACCCGCACAAGATGAATCTAGCCAAAAAAATGAAGAAGAGAACTTGCAGGTGCACAGAGAAAAAGATTTAGAGCAGAAAAGATTAGCTAATTTCTATTAACAAACTGAATATATAGATGCAATACATAATCTCTGTTAAAACAAAATAGGAGAAAAGAAGGGCAGATTTAGAAAAATCATAGGAATCCTTCCTTTGTTTGGCTTACAAACCTAAGCAACAACAGTTTTAATTGAGTCAACAGTTTTATCCGATTCATAGGAATAAAACAAAAAAACTTTGATCATCATCCAACAAAAAATACCCTAAAAGATGGAGGAAAAGCTAGGAAAAATTGGTTATGCACTAACACCCACAAGTGAAACAATTCTTATACACCTCATGACAACCTAGATACTGTGTTCCTTCCTAATTTGTTTGAGGTCACATCTTCCATGTTGGAAGATTTTGATAAATTCATGTCAGAAACCCAAGTTCCCCCTCAGGTTTCAAATATATCCAATCCACCTATAGTTGTCACCTCAACTCCACCTATTGTTACTACCAACATACAGTCTTAGGAGTTGGCGACTCAAGTCCTTACTCCCGGAGTGGATGGGGATGCTTCCTTGCCACCATGGCTACTATCCAATGCTCCTAAAAGGAAGAAGTAAACCATCTCTCCTAATGACTTTGATTTCAGCCAACTGGTCCCAGTTACTTACCCAAGGTCACAAAGAAGGCTAAGACTTTGTCCAAGTTGAGAATAGACCCGTCCAAAGACAACCATATAGAGATGGTCGTTCCTCCTCTTGACACAAATTTGGACAAAGTATAGGATACTGATTATGTCATTAAGAAAATTGATTTGGGCAAGCAAACACATGAGCAAACAATTGAAGATTCTCTAACATCATTCCAACATCTTGTGGCAATGTTCAACGCGAAGAAAGTGAAGAAAGATAAGTTGAAGAAACAAGTAGATCAAATCACAGAGGTCCTTATCAACAATACCAAATCATCAGAGGTAGTCAAGCCAGTCACTTCTTCAATGGATGAACAAATTGTCAGACGAGCTGAATAGGTGAATTCTCATGGGAGGACAGTTGGTGAATGGATAGATAGACTACTGAGTCAAGGAACACATCTCTTATGTTAAACAGTTATTCTTGTCAACAATCTAAAGGAGGTAAAGGTTGAAATTGATAAAACTTTGAGTTTGTTTTCTAATGAATTAGAAGCACATGAGAATAACTTGAAGTTATAAGATTTCCAGCTGGATGTTCTTGTTGATAATGGAGCAATCCCTTCAAGAGATATGTATACTGAACAAAAAGAGATTCTAGAACACCATATGAACACAATTGAGGTCCTTATCAAAGATTTAAGGAAAGCACAAAAAGAATGTAATGATAAAGGGAAGGATTTCATTGAGAAAATATGAGCTCTTCCTTGCAATTTCCTTGATTAAAATCAGAAGCCTCTCAAGAAGACATCATGGTCAAAGAATTCAATTTGCTAATTGGTAAAGAGGTTGAGAAACAAGCTTTCACATTATCCTCTATTGATAAGCTACTGGATATCCAAGTGAATTTGGATGATCTAGCCTCACTTATAAAGAAGCACAAGAAATGCTACATGAGCCTTAGAGATTCTATCACCAAGGTCAAGTTCATCACAAGTCACACAAGAGGACCTGACCAGGAAAAAATGTAAGTAGTTCTCTAAAAGTTTGAGGATTTCATGAAGAAAGATTAGAATGAAGTGTCTCATGATACTTAGTTATTTTCATAGTAGATGCATTTTTGAATAAAACTTTGACACCTTCAGTGTCAATTTTGTATTTAGTTTTTGCATTTAGGCAATGCACATGTCTTAAGTCAAATGGGACTTTACCTTTGAATTGGTCACAAATTAGTTGTAACTTTACTAGTTTCATGTTGCACCTCTCTTCTATAAATATGTGGTTGGTCATTGTAATATCTATCTATTATCTTTAATCTATATGCTGAAACTTTGTCAAAGTGAAGAGCAAAAGTGAGACTTTGTGTTGCTCTTGTGATTTTACAAATTTGACGAAATAATAATAAAACTTTTGGCATCTAGACTTTGTGTTGGATTCATTTGTGTTTATGGTGAGAGTTTTCTTATGTAATTTTCATTAGAAAGTCTTATTTACTCAAGTAAAGGTGTGTTGAGAAAATATTATTAAAGTGTAAAGGTAGTAGTTAACTTGTGAACTAAGTGTTCATATTTTAACTATTGTTAAACTTAGGAATTTGTGATCTTATTATCATTTTGAAAACTTTGTGCTTCATTTTGATATTTCAAGTAGAAATAATTGATACACATATATATTAAGGTTTCACTTTGAAGACTTTGTGCTTGATTGTGTTATCCAGGAAAAGAAATGGTAACTTGAAGACTTTGTACTTTAGATTACTACTTCAACAAAAGCATTATCAAAGGCAAAGATAGAAGTTATTTTAAAGACTTTGAACTTAACTCTATTTTTCTTAGTTAAATATTTGGGTTACTGAAGAAATTACAAAAAGGTTGATAGGACAATAGTGAATTCAAGACTTTGAGCTTGAGCACTCTTTCCCGTCTTGGAGAAGTAACAGAGGACTTTGTGCCTTTAAAGACACTTTGCTTCTTTTCTTATCTATATTATATTGTTCTTTCTTTCCAATTTAATTCGTAACAAAGAAATAGTAAGAATTATTGCTGCTCTATGTTGTAAACTCTTTCTTGAAATAAGAGGAAAAGAATAATATCTATGTTGAGAAAAGAAGATAAGATGATGTATCGCCCATGTTAGAATAGGAGTTAGAAATATGTATCTTATTCTAGTAGAATAGAGTAGTGAATCATAGGGGGAGACTTCCCTTAATAATTAGGAGATATTTAATCTCGTGTTATTGTGGTTGAAACCACAATTTTGTAAACTCTTCACGAGTTAATAAAATTTTCAATCAACAAATCCAAATTTTAAAATCATTAACATACATGCCCATCCTTGCCAACTTGTCTGCCACACAGCTACCTTCCCATCTCACATGGAAAACTTGACATCTCCCAGTAAGAGAAGGATCTTGTGACAAGAAAATAACACTGCCAATCTTCATGCTCCCTATGTCCCAAGCATTAAAAAAATTAGCAGAGAACTTAGGGTCATGGTTGGTCATCCCTTCAACATAATTATCCAGGTTCCCTTTAATCACCGTTTCCTACATCTCCCCATTATTCCTAAATTCATAGAAGTTGTTGGGCTCAATCTAAACCAAATTGCCACCCATAGTTGCAGGATAAAAAACCAGGCTGAGAAAGTGATAAGCCTCGGGAATATAGTTGTAGCTAGTACAATCAATGATTTTAAAATATTGTCGACTTAACTAGCAAGGAAAGGAAAGGGAGAGAAGGGCAAGTACAAAAAAGCCAACTTTGGGATTATACATCATTAACTGACAAGTCCTTCAAGATCATGGCATGATCCTCCACTAGTATTTCATGTGAATGGATCCAAACTTTGAAATCTTAACATAGATGCCCATCCTCGCCAACTTGTTCGTCACATAGTTGCCTTCCTGTCTCACGTGGCAAAACCCGATGCTTCCCAGTAAGGGAAGAAGCTCATGACACTTGGTGATAAGAGGGTTAGTTTTCCAATCTGGTTTTGTTGCCCTTCAAAGCATCATGATGGTATTGCTTGTGTTACCTTCAATAGTGATACCCTTGAGTCCCTTTTCCCTTGCCGCAATCAACCCATGATAAACAGTTGCCACTTCAATCATGCTTAAAGTAACTTGTATTCTGAGATTTGCCACATAGGCAAGGATGAGGCTACCATGCAAGTCTCTAATCACTTGACTCCCTCCCGCCAAACCCAGGTTGCTCCTATATGACACATCGAAATTTAGTTTCAAGAAATCGATATCAAGGGGGTCCTACCCACTCTAATACGTTTAGAAAACATACATTATTTATTTATATAGTTAAATACAATTAATGGAGACATAAATACAATCAATGATAACCCTTATCCTAATAACTTCTAGACAAGATATATTTTCCTAATTAAATTGGAAAATTGCACTTAATGCAATACTATTCAAATTCATGATATCAATATGTCAAGTTTCCTATTACTCGAGTCTAAGATAATGAAGAAAATGCTCTCACTATTTAGAATTTTAAAATAAATGTCCAATGAAGATTAGGTGATCTGAATGATCAAACCCCCTCCATCTATAACTTTTATAATATTTACTGATAATGACTATCTCTCTCTATATATAAAAAACTTAGATTGTTTTTATCGTCTAGCTGTTTCCTTTTAAAGACGCTGTGAACAATTTATTTTTTATGTGTGTTCCCAGACAAGTTTCAGTTTTTTTAAGAGTCATTTTGCCATCAAATGCCTATGTGGCTCACGTTTTCAAACCTGGATTTGCGACACAGCTATTTTCAGCATGGTGGAAGGAGCACAGAAGTTTCAGCGATGGGAAAAAGAATTTTGGTGCAAGCCCAAATCATTCATTAATGTACGGTTGTGACCATTCAGGGATCCACTATGTCATAGTGGCATCAAGAGCGAATAATTAAATTTCGCTCAGCTTAAGGATGATTTATATTTTTGTCAATTACATCACTCAAGTTACATGTTCAAACGAGACTTCTCAATTTTTTATTTATTTTTAATATACCTAATGCTATATTGATTAATATTTAATTTTAATGGATGCGTGAGTGTTATAATTGAAAATAGTTGTGCTATGTCTACATGATATTTTTATACTAAATATAGATGTAGATTTTCATGTTTTATATTGAATATAGATGTAGATTTTGTATTCAAATCAATATGTGTGGGATTTAATAAAAATAATAATGTGAGTCTAGATCTAGATGATTACAAAACTTAGAAGGTAGATCACAATCTTAACGATTAAATCAACCACATCCAAATCTTAGGTATTTCTTAAGAGTATTCTATATTTATAATATGTACCAAATTAAGAAAAAAGATGCATTGTAATACTAAATTTCTTACATAATATTTCAAGTATCTTGAAGTAAAAATAATAAATGAATAGTATGCATATAAATGTCTTATTTTGCCCACTCTAATATATTTAGCGAACATACATTATTTATTTATACAATTAAATACAATTAATGAAGACGTAAATACAATTAATGATAACCTTTATCCTAATACCTTCTAGACAAGATATATTTTCCTAATTAAATTTGAAAATCATATCTTATGCAAAACTATTCAAATTGATTATTTTAATATGTTGAGCTTCCTATCACTCAAATCTAAGATAATGAAGAGAATTCTCTCGCTATTTAGAATTTAGTAAATAAAACAAAAGAATTGTTCAATGAAAAGTAGGCGATCTTAATGATCAAGACCCCTCCATCTATAACTTTTATAATGTTTATTGATTATGATTATATATATAGAAAATTGAAGTTAGTTTTTTTTAACTATGTTTCTTTTTAAATATTGTGTGAACAATTAAATTTTTAAGTGTGCTCTCAGAAATGTAGTTGATTATGCAGTCGATAAAATCACTTTTTGGGGGATAATTATCTAAAGTAATGATCACTACCCACTTTTTGTCATAGTCAAAATAATTCTATTAAATTTATTTAATGTTTAGAATTTTTAATCTCTAAGGTGCATTCTAGGAAATAATTTTATTTAGTCCTCTACTTAGGGGCCTGATATTGATTTGGGTTTCCTGTGGGAGAAATTCCTTCCAAGTATTTAATAGTCTAGATATCCATTGTTGAGGACTTGATTTGGTCTATCCCTAGCGGCTTCTCATGTAAGAATGTGAAAGTTGCTAAATAATATCTTTGCATATTTCATCCATGTGATTTATTGAAAATTTAATAACATTAGAGGAGATAAAGCTCTTGTGTGTACTGATGATGTGTCATAATATGATATTGCTACATCTCTCATGGAAGGTATTCTATTGCAAGGGATTTTATGTAAAATAAACGAATCAACGTGTGAAGAAAATAAGTTTGATTTTAGTTTCTTATGTGTTTTATGGCTAGACGGATGAAGATATTACCATTTTGCATTAAACTAATGCACCATAATACAAGGTTAAGGATGAGTTATAATATTGTCAAGTACATCAATTAAGTGACTTGAGTAAAATTAACATTTCAGCTCTCATACAAGTGATGAAACCAAACTTCTCATTTTTTTTTGTAATATAATGCCATTGACTAATAATAAAGTACCTTTAATTTTGATGGATACCCAAGTGTTATCATTGAGGATAGTTGTGCTATGTCTACATATGATAATTTTGTATTTGACATAGACATAGATTTTGATGAGATACCTTCAATTCAAACTAATATGTGTGGGATTTAATAAAAATATAAATGTAGGCCTAGATCTAGATGAATATAGATGATTACAAAACCTAGAAGATGGATCACAATCTTAATGGTCAAATCAACCAAGATTGAAATCTTAAGTACTCCTTAATGACATTCAATATTTGTAGTAAGTACCAAATCAAGAAGATCCATTGTAAATCTTAATTTCTAACATTATATTGCAAGTATCTTGAAGTATAAATAATGAATAAATAGTATCCCCATCTACACATGGATGTCTTATTTTCCTCACTCTAATATATATTTATTAATAAAAGTGGGATAGGCCCGTACCATTACATAATCACAGAACAACACCAAGAACACATGAAGGATGCCTAGCTAGTAAAAATATACCCCTACCAAACATAACAAAAACCTAGCAAGGTAACAAAGAGTCATCACCTAAACTAAAAGCTAGCATACAAAAAGAAAATAAGTCCACCAAAACACAAAACAACCACCTAGCACAAATGCAAAGTGATGGTCTATTGCTTGGGGTTATCATTGTCCTACCAATCTTGGTACATACTAAGCACATCATAAGAAAGAGAGACTTTTTTACTTAAACCAATCGCAGGATTAGAGGATACTAGTGAAAAGTCAAGGCAACCTTAACCATCAAAGTGGTGGGCCAAAGCCCGTGCCCAAGGAAGCCATCCATCTTCTTTTATTTTCCCTTCTCCTTTCCATCTGGTCATGGATATGCTACAACGAGGCATTGTGCTTTCTGGCCACATCCTTGCAAGCATAGTTTACCTCCTCAATTTTCTTTTTAAGGGCTTCCTAGGTTTTCTTTACCTCTTCCCAATCATTCTTGCAACCCGTATTCTTGATCTTGGAGTCCATGTCAACAATATTTACACCCACCATTTCCCACTACCCCATAATGCCCAAAAGATCATTGGCAATTTTCAAAAATATATCCCCATCCAAGTCATCAACCCAAGTGTTGGTCCTAGCCTCAGCCTCAACTACCACCTCCAATCGATTGATCATCTTAATGGCCACATTCATTTGCACAAAGACAATTTAATTAACTCTTCCTATCTTTGAGCATCTTCATGTAGGTCCTTCATGATTTTTTCCAAAGACGAAGTGGTTCTCTAAGGGTTGGAATTGCTGGGGAATGGATGGTTTAGGGGGAGAGTGCTAGGGTTTCTTTCAGTTTTAGTAAGGGACCAATCCGACCCTGAAGTATCTAAGGAGTCTAAATTCTCCAAGGATATAGACTCAGAGCCGAAATCAACAATCTCATTAACTATATTTGGTGCATCTTAGATCCTTTTTGGTAGCAACAATGGCCCTAAATTTGGCCATTTTAGTAAGGTTCTTCCTAATGGGCATTTTAGAACTAGAGTGAGGTATAATATATTCCCTAAATTAGAAGGGGTAACAATAAGGTTAACAATCAGATTGGGATCATAGGTAGAGCCAGACACAATGGAAGGGACCCCACCAAAGGGGCATAAAGCCAGGAGAAGATATACATTCTGTAGATGAGACCTTGGTGAAGAGGTGGTTTATCCTTTTCAATGGCTTTGCCAACAAACTAAGAAAAAGAAGACATAATCTAGAAGGGGCAATTCATTGTTACCTCATATCGAAGATGATTTAGCAGGGGAAAAATCTGGGTATGGAACTTTCTTTTCCTATCATCCAAGGTGAAGTACTTCATTATTAGCAAAGCCACATCCCTACAAATTCTAGGAAGGTCCTCCCTATTGTAGCCACTTTGAAGCTTGGAAAATCCTTCTCTGAGTTGAAAAAATCAATCAAAGACATCCTTGTAATTCCCTTTGCGTTTCTTGGGAAAGAACACACAATTAAGAGTCAACCCTATCACCTTTGCCAATAGTCTCTGTTGAAACCACATCCCTTCAACATAATTATCCAAGTTCCCTTTAATCACATTTTCCCACAACTCCCCATTATTCCTAAATTTAGAGCAGTTGTCGTGCTCAATCTGAATCAAATCACTACCCATAATTGCAGGATGCAAAAATAGTTTGAGAAAGTGAAAAGCCTAGGGATTAGTTTTATAATATTTGTAAAAAAAAATTACTACAACATTATTAGAGTCTTTAAACAAGTAATTTGGTATGGTATTCGTTGCCACCATTTTAAGTGAGATCAAGTTATTAGTGAAAGGATATCGTGGGAAGAAGTTTCTTATTGAAACATCAAAGAAAGAATCCTATTTCTTTAAGAATTCAAGTAAGCCACAAGAGAAAGTGTCATTGATCAGATCAAGATTAAGATCAATCAAAATAGTTTTGTTTATAAAGAGGATCTCCATGAATTCAAAGAGGTATGCATGGGCAAATGCTATGATAATCATCAATGTGCTCTAAAGAAATTAAGCATCATAATCAGTATTGAAAAAATTGAAAGAAAATGCTAAAATTTTGTGACGAGATACCATCATAGTCTTATTTTTTGAGTGAAGTTGCATTTTTGAAAGAAGAGGTAACAAAAGATAAGGGGAATGACTATCGTGGACTACAATGTTTGAACTTTGCAAGAAAATTAGCCGTGGTAAGAAAAAAATGAGAAAAGATTATAGCTTCAAAAGAAATACTATTTGTAGCTATTATTGGCACTTGAACAAGAAGAAAGGTGGTTGCTTTTTTTGCAACATTTGATGAAAACCTATCCTTAAAGTGATACAAAGTCAGTGGTAGTTCATTTTTAAATCATAGAAAGAGTGAAGGCACATGATCTAGGTGAAGGAAGGTGATCTCAATTGTTGCAAGAAAAATGTTTTCAAGTATTTGAACAAGTTAAGTTTCAATTATTATTTTTTAATGGGAAAGAGTGTTAAGTAAACTTAAAAATAGAATGAGAATTTTATGAGTGTGAAAAATAATTTCGAAAATGAATTAGAGAAAATTAGAAAAGAAAATGAAGACTTAAAAGAGGAAAACATATTACATAAGGAAGAAATATTGAAATTGAGAGAAGAAGCTAATTTTCTCAATCAATTACTTGAATCATACCTAAAATAAAATGAGAGTCTAAAATTGAAGGCTACATTATGTAATGTTTCATGTGATACTGAGGATTTGTTTTATTCAATCGATGAACCATGTGACATAGTTAAAAATCTCTCTGATAAAAAATCTATTGTTGAATATAATAACAAAATTGAATCTACTATTCCTACTATTTGCGAGACTAGTTGTGTGGATAAAGAAAAGTGATGTTTTTCAACAAATGTTGAGTTTAAGATAATGAAAAAAATAAGATATGAAGGTAAAGGTTTGATAAAATTTGGACAAGGAATTGTAGAACCCATTGAAGGAATAATGAGGCCAAAAACTGAAGGGCATGGATATGTTGATAGTGATAAAAATAATTTTGATGATACAAATATTACAAGTGCAAACAAAGTAGCTAACGCAATTCAATACATGCAATGTTTTCATTGTCATAGACAAGGACACAAAATGGAAGCATGTTGGGATCTTCATCCTTGTACTATATGTGGATTGAAGAATCATTTCGAGAAAATATGCTGGACTAGAAAGTGGAAGCAACAACCTTTAAAAAAAGTATACAAATTGATTGTGGATGGATTGACGTATCTAATTGGCAAAAGATTACAACTATGTTCAAGATGTTTTACAAGAACAAATATTCTTAGGTTAGGAAAAAGAAAAAAATTATACAAAATTAAGCAATTCTAATCACAAAGATCATCTTTGAAATGCTATAATGTTGGTTGCGAAAATCATTGAATTTGTTGTGCTGCTTATGGAAATGAAGTTGTGAAATTTTTTATTGCAAAGATAATTTTTTGAATAAATCATAGAGATCGTTAAAATTTTTGGTCGCAAAGATCTTTGAAATTATTGATCAGGGAGATCTAATGGAGACATTTTATTTATTGGTATTTGTGAAGGTTTAGATCACAAAGATCTTTGGAAATTCTTCCCTTTCTTGATATCTATGAAGGTTTTGATCGCAAAGTATCTTATAAATCCTTCATCTTCTTCTGTTAATACTTGTGAATATTTTTTTTTATGGAGGTCCAGACTTGCGAGCTGCCAGCCCAACTAGGGCCTGCACGAAGTAGTTTTTGCCACCCGATACGGGGGCTCGAGCCAGTAGGTTGAACCTCTTCGGCTAAGAGCCAAGGAGTAAGGGGTATCCATTCCGCCAAATTCGTCTAGACTTGTGAATGTTTTGATCGCAAAGATCTTTAGAAACACTTCACTTTTTGTATTGATACTTGACAAAGTTTTGATCACAAAGATCTTAGAATGTGTCTCTTGTTTCTAGCAAAAATCAACAAGGTCATCTTATTCTTGAATACCAATGGACAAGCAAAGATAAAACTATATACATTTTTTATAGAAATGATGTTAAGTATTCTTTATTATACATGGGTTGCTAACAAACCTATTTGTTATAAGTGGCCCCATCTTGTAGTTAAGCTATATAATAAAATATAGTTTATGAAAGATGCTAAAATATAAACTATATTTAAAATATATTTGTCATGTAGAGTCAAGTCTCCCACAAAACTCTTTACTAAGGTATCTGACAAAACTCTCCACTAAGGATCTTTGAATCTACATAATTTAATGGTCTCCAATTTTTATTATAAACACCATGCCATCATGTTTTAGATGTTTTTTTAAAGTCCTTTTCCATAGTTTTGACCGTGGTGGAAGGAGTGCAGAAGTTTCGCCGATGGGAAAAAGAATTTTGGTGCAAACCCACAACATTCATTAATGTACGGTTGTGACTCACCAGCAAGAAAAAATTGGAAACAGTGGAGCCTGTCCCCATTCACTGACCCGCTCTTTGTCATAGTGGCTACAGGATCGAATAATTAGATTTCGCCGAGCTTAGAAAATGCTGACTGCATGATTCGAGAAAATCTTTAAAGCACAGTTCGATGAAGACATATTTTGTAATGCTTCGATGAATACATTTGTAGAGTATAGTTCCAGTCAATACAATATAGAAATGTTGTCGACTTTGAGTACACCAAGAAAATGATGACTCCAAGAAACAGTACACCATCAAATTAGATCGCAATTGCTGAAGCCGAGTCCCGTTCACCAAGCCCACTTTGTCATAACTAGTTGAAACTTGACAGCTTGAATTGAAAATATTTTTAAAGCAGATTATTTTGTATATTATTGAATCAATGCAAAATTATAAATAATAACTCAGCTATTGCAAAATTATAAATAATAACCCAGCTATAGCAAGTGGTTGGAGGAATCTTCAACCCAGAACTAATTACAAAGGGGCGGTCATTGGCATTATAAGACAGAACCATGATAAAATGCATTACAAAAGTTCATACTATAGCTGTTTTGAAGCTGAATTTTACATTCCATAATCTATGAGATAATAATCAATACTTCTGAAAAATAATAATTTACACACACAAAAAGAAAAGATGATAAATTCCCACTGTTGCTTAACAAAAAATCTCAAAATATACATTTCATAGTTTCAATATTCTTAAGAATGTATCTTAATCAGTTTGTCTCCATTGGACAGCTTATGATGTATTTTTTAGAAGGTTTTGATGATATCTTGTAATATTCTTTATAATTGAAAGTATTGGTAGAATAATAATAATTCTTAAAAATGATTATCACTTGTCAATGCTTTCAGGATTTTCAGTTTATATAAGAATTTTTAAATAAAGTTATTAATTTTTAAATATTAAAAATTAAAATTCGTGAAATCCTTATTTTACTAAATTAACTTTTAGATTGAAAAACATTAAAATACTCATAAAAAAAAATTAACATCACTTATTCAGATTCGATCTTTTGAAAACCCATCTATGATTATTTTGGCTAGAACATTATTGCTCTGACAGTTTTCACCATCAATCTGCCTAGTTCAAAAAAAATCATGACACGCGTTGAAACATTATTGGATTTTATAAAGTGTCGACTGACCATAGACAGTGCCCATCACTGCAAAGTACGCTTCACCAGAAAGTAATTCCACTTTGTTGTGGAAAGAGCTGAGAAAGTGGGAAAATGTGTAGAAAGTCAGGCAAGTGTGGCTAAAATAATCAGTTTTAGGCATTTAAATTACGTTCAAGTCCATAAATTTGGCATGTAAGTTTGCTAGGGAAAGTCTTGTTTGTGAGGAAAGAATACTCTGCACTCTATCTCCAAATTCGCCATGGCATCGTGCTCGAGCCCGCCCACGCTGACGGAAGTGAAGAAATGCTTTGCAGATGTAGACAGTACAGCCCTCAATGAGTTCATCGACACCATCAAAAAAATCTTGGAAACAAAAATGGCTTCAAATGTTATTTGCAAATAATAATAGTAGTATTTTCATCATTTTTTTTTATCATAAGTTCACGTCTTGGATATATCTGGGTTCTTAAAACTATCTTCGCATTTTTGTATATTGTAAAATTTATTTCATCTCCACTTAGTTTTTTTCCTTTTGAAGTTATAAAAACTAAGAAAATTGATTTTTTCTTTTTCTTTTGAAGTTGTCAAAACTTAGGAGTTTGAATTCAGGACATGCTGTTTAGAGCCGTATATCATCTCATTCACACAAAAATGTGTCAAAGAATGGAAGTATTTTAAATTATTTCGTGAGCACTGATACAACTTATTGCATGTCTCCATTATTTTGCAGTATGAAATAGATAATCCAAGCACAAGTTTTGAATCCACAAACGAGTGGAATTTGCTCATCCTGAGCGGTAAAACGTTTTGGTGTTTTCTTGATCCACAGGAGCAATTTGGTCAAACGGTAAAATATATGTCAAGTTTTATACCTTGTCCACAGAATACTCAGAACTGACTTTAGCAAGTACCGATTTTAATTTGGAGTTTTTTTTTTTTTTTTTTTTGGGCTCAACAGGTAGATCTGTTCCAATCTCGTACCCAAGTGTTAAGTGTTATATCAAGCATACTTGAAGGATTAGGACAGATTCATTGGGCAGTAGCAGGGCTATCCATGATAGGATATTTGCTCAAAAAAGTGGGCCCATTGTCAAACAATCGGGATGATTGTTTGCAGCTCTTGCAATATATGCTTGATATTGTCTACCATATGAACAAATTAAGACGCTTATTCCCAGAGGAAAAGGAGAAGCTAAAAAGTGCACTTGTAATAATTGTTAAGGGATCCATGCTCTGCGCTAAACAGCTTTCTTGTAATGCTCATTTCAGGTTTAAATAACAGTTGGGACGTTTATAATATTCTCTTCTATTTGTCATTGTTAATTTTCTTATATAGTGGTCTTTATCCTTACAATTCGTTAAAAGCTATTTGGTCTAATTTACTAGTTATATGTTGCAGCTATCTGAAAGTTTCCTTAGACTCAACGAGCTTGAGCAGCCTTCTCTCAGAAATGAACGCTTTCTATCGGGACTTTCTGTTGACAACTCAAATAGCAGCGTTGGAGGGGCAGCCCCAAAGAATGCCTATAAAGAAACCAGATTCTACAGCTAATGAAGGTATGTATAAAAAAACAATGTTTGTACTGCTTATTTGTTTTTCAACGTTTGACTTGTCATTCCAATAAAGTAGATATCAACTAGTGATGATTATTGGGGCATGATTTTATGCGAGTTCAATGTGATTTCCCTTAGAAATTTGGTTGGAGCATCATTTGCTGTCCTAATTGGTTGGATATATATAACAATGCGAAGTCCTAACAAATTATTTATTGAGACTTATCCAAAGTACGACCTCTCAAACTATTTTAGCATTTAGTTTTGTTAATAGTATGCAAAAACATCACTATAACATATTAAATTAAAAGGTACTATAAATAGGATAGGGCAAATTTTTGACATTAAACTAAAAAAAGAATTAGTTAAAAATAATTATTTAACTTGAAATATATATGTAACTAGCAATTGCATCTTGGTGTGCAATGGGTACATCAAAGAGGTTTAGAAGATCAATTAAAAAAAATGGTCTATTGTTGCATACATATGTGTGGTACATGAGGTCAATTGGTAGGCAATTTAGAAAAAGATGTTGCCTATGTAACAAATGTCTAGGACTTGGATCTAAATACAACTGAAACAAAACCTCTAAGTTAGGAAGATAATTGAGCTCCATGAGCAATAGGTTCATGATATGTCTACAATAAGCAGAGAAGGAAAGATACATAAAGAGGGATAGATAAAAGGAATAAGAGTGAGAGAGATAGAAAGAGCAGGAAGAGTAATAGAGATAGGGGATAAATATAGAGATAGAGATGGAGATCGAGATGGAGATGGAGATGGAGAAAGAAAGGGATATTCGAGAGGAGGGAGAGAGGTACAACAAAGAGAGACCGATATACAGAGATGGAAGAGATCAATATATAGAGTGAGAGAGGATAAAAGATAATTAGAGAGATATAAAATGGAGCAATATGAAAAGAGATTAGGAAGAGGTAAGGAGGGTAGTGATAAGAGATAGAGATAGAGATAGAGATAGAGAGGGGGAGAGGGAGATAAGCAAACAAAGGCTCAAAAGGATAGATGTTTGTGATGGAGGAGAAATCTAGGGGACTATAGTTTGCATCAAATTGTTGGTTATAGGAAGGTGGAATTGTATTTTAATCTTAGTGGGTAAGAATTTGCATGGAATAAGTTAAATTATAATCACACTAACCAATGACAACTAACTCACTTTATATTCATAGATGATTGAAATAGCTTCAATTGTGTTGTATGACTAAAAATGCCTATCAATTGTAGAGCCTAAATACCATAGATATAATATATTAAATAAAAAGAATCGTATAAATTTATTTGTTAACAAATATTCATCACTAATAACAATAAAATCAAAAACATGATTGGTCCTTCTTTTCCATAAATTATGATGCTGAATTCAAAGTCAAAATATGATAATAATTGTTCTTTTCAATATGCTTTTTCTTGTTCTTTAAACTAGAAGTTATATTTTGTTAAACATATATTAAAATTTATATAAAAGCTATTAGAAAAAGAAAAAGTCTTGGACACCAAAATTATCTATCGCATTTCATACCCCTATTTATGAGAAATAGAACATTTTCAAATTGTTGATGTTCTAATGAATGAAATTCCCCAGTACGTGATGATTTCAATGAAAAGAGTGAATCCTACTAGAAATTGACTATATTCTTACTCTACAATTTGGTCTTTGGAGTTTTAGTTTATGCACTATCAAGGTTGTGTCTATTATGGAATTAAATAATTAACATAAAAAAATCTACTCCATGTAAAATTGTAAGCAAAATATACTTACACGTATTTATATTCATTATTATGCATTGCAAATTTGGATGCAAAATAGTGTAGTATCAATGTAAAGGACATGTTGTAAAACCTTCATTGTTGGAAGAAAAAATAAATTAATTTGGTCAAATTCAAGCATAATTTAAATTAGGTTTGACCATTCAACAAAGGAATTCTTATAAAATCAACCTTTGGAAGGCATATTTTTTTGAAAGATTTCTCCTTTTCAGATGGTATAATCTAGATTGAATGTTTGGCCAAGTCTGAGAGCCACTATCATGCTTCAACATGTGTCGAATGGGTATGTTCATGTTGCATGTGTGAATAGTATGAGCCTACATGATTTCAAACTCAAGGTGAAAATTACATTTGAGATAGGTGCAACTATATATTGGATGTATATGGTACCAATTGTCAAACATTATTTCCTATGAAACCGACACTAGTTTTGTGCAGCGTTCTTCATGACATGACTGTCTCTTGTCTTTCATAGATTTGTTTTTTCTTCTATGTAGTGTACTAGTGGATTATGGTATTATTAGAATGCTTATTCAATCATTGAAGACCTTCCAACTATCAAGATTAATTCTATCTATTATGGTTATGGAAGATTTGCATTAATTAGAAATTAGTGAGATATTAAAGAAAATCATAACCAAGCAATATTCATTAAAGTAGATCTAACTTGTTATTATAGAGGTGTCATATGCTGTCCATTTAGTGTGGGAGAAGAATTCATCAATGTTCAAATATTATATTCATTCTATAAAATATAGTTATGTGTGATTGTTTTTAGTAAAGTTAAATTATCTCAGATATGCTAAGGATACACAACTTTAGTGAAAAAAATATACCATAATTTTATGATATTCTAAAACCATTAAATATAGATATGGAACTATATTAGTTGAATTAATCTACTTTAACAACTGGTTTAACTTCATGACTTGCAATAAGTATTTACTCTGTGTGCATATGTAGTAGTGCACATTGTGATAATAGTACTCCATGAGACATCATCTTATTCTTCTTTCATTCAAATGGTCGAAAGATGATAAGTGTCCACCAAAGTTCTACCCTTGATATACATCTAGACATGCTTAAATTGAACAAGTTACTATTAATTTTTCATGTATGATTCTAATTTTTTCAAATATTATAGTAGACGATTTACTTCATATTTATATTTATCATGACTACACACACACAAAAAAAAATAAAATTAATATTTATATATATTCAATATTTACATACATTTAACATATATTATTAAAGTTAAGTAAATATTATGTTAATACCTTATATTTATTTATTTGTTCCTTAATTTAATGTTGAATTTATACTCTATATTAATATATTAGGTATCTATATTATTATAACCAATATTAATTATATAAATAAAATTATGTTTATTTTGAAAATGATTCACATAGAAAAATATTGGAAACATCAACCAAAAGAAATAATAAATTATATGTTTAAAAATTTAAATTTCAAATTACTTAATATATATTATATAAATTTTTAATAATATTGTTTGTTGATGGTTTCTAGTATATTGTGTATTATATATAATATTATAACATTAAAAATTAAAATTATATTAATGAGCCAAAATAAATTGAATATAAATATAATAAAAAATACAAACAAATTAAATTTAAAATATTAAAATCATACTTCTAATAAAATATTTTAAAAAATTATATTGAAATTATAAAAACTGATTTTTTTAACTTATATATTAAAAATATAAATAAAGCTAAATGTTATAAATTAATTTAAATAAAATAAAAAAAATTAAAAATTAAAAATGATTTAATTTTAAATAGAAATAATATTAATTAATTTTAATGGTGATGAGCAAAACCCTTATAATTTATCATTGATATTGTCATGGATAAAATTAGTGTAGGAAAGTTCCCAACAATGAATATTGGATGGGCCATATTGAAAGTTCCCAACAAGGAGAGTAGATTGTTGCGGAACAATGAAGTATGACATTGTATGTTTTACTTTCACATTGGCATTGTTGTTAAAGGGGGAGAAGAACTGTATGATTGATAGAGAGAAGAACTATAGCCAGTTACCAGTTGAAGAAATGGAGACTTAGTTGAAGGAGCGTACATGAAAAATGTAAACTAGGAATCCTATACTTGTGTATGCACATTATTCTCAATCATCACAATTAAAGGGTATTGATATTTGTATTGCCATCAATGCTAACGAGGGAGATTATTGGCATTACATGTAGATTGCATTAATGAAGTATAATTGTTGTCATTGATGTCAATTGTAGCCAGTAATGAAGTTGTATTGCAACCGGTAGTGATGTAGTAATGCAACCAGTAGTGATGCAGTAATGCCACCAGTAATCGAGTAGTGAAGGAAACCGGTATTACTATTGTAGCAGTGAGATCAACTGGTAGCCCTTACTTGTTGATACACCAAACCCTAACCGATGGAGCTTGGTGAATCAATTGTGTTGATCTATAATCGAATGGTGATCAAAGATGATTATGCCACGTATGCATGATGCACATGATGAGTTTCAAAGTGGTTTTAGTTCATAGAGATAATTGTTTTATCTTGGGAATGAGCAAGTACATTTCTTGAAGTGGAAACCGTATGATGAGTTAGAGTATTTGATGAGTGGTGATCAAGGAGCGGTCAAGGTTGTCTAGATCTATGTGCAAATGATTGCTATGTAATCCAATAGTTATGTTTGGACCGATTTGTTTGTAATCTCTATGAGATTTTAGGTTTTGTGATGTGTTACCAACCTATTATTTTGCTTATAAGGTCAATGAGTTGTTTTGTATTAGTGTTGGCAATTTTGGTTAAGTGTTAGTGTGATTGATTGAAAAACTAGGAGTATCTGCAGAATGTTTGAAGGCAGATACGAGGATTAATAGGATCTGATCAAGTAGAGTAGTGCTATTACCAGATCAACATAAACCTTGTTGTTCTCTAACAATTACAACAGTTAAATCCCTCAACCGGGCAAGCTTTAATAAGCTTGGTGTTTTCTACATCCTCTAACCAGGTGATCCATTATCTTAGATTTGAAATCCTCCATTGAGGTTACTCCTAATAGGGTATTTCCTTTAACAGGGTATTGTAGTCAATCCCTTAACCTGGTGGTCCTTAACCAGATCTGTTCCTAACATGACATTGTTGTAAAGCTTCTAACAAGGCTTGGCTCCTAATGGGGCAAACTTTAGAAGAGTTCATAATACTTGTGGGTATTCATCCCCACCATGGTTTTTCCCATTTGGGTTTCCACGTCAAAAAATAATTATCTCTATGCATAAAAACCACTTTGAAACTCATCACGTGCATCATGCATACATGGCTTAATCATCTCTAATCACCATTTGATCATAGATCAACACAACTGATTCACCAAGCTCCATTGGTTAGGGTTTGGCATATCAACAAGTAAGATTTACCGGTTGATCTCACTATTACAATAGTAATACCGATTTCCTTCACTGCTCAACTACTAGTTGCATTACTGTATCACTACCGGTTGCAATACAACTCCATTATCGATTACAATTGACATCAATGACAACACTTATACTTCATTAATGCAATCTACATGCAATGCCAACAGTTAGTGCTTCTCGTCTTGGTGCCCTAAACTTTGTATTCAGCTCTACTTGTGAGGTTGGATTGGAGCAGTAGACTCCAACAACATTTCTCATCGAGGTTTATCCCACATTTGGTTTTCCTCGTATATCCGGTGTTGTGTATTATGTCATTGTGTGTGCTTTCTTTTTTATCTTTTCCTTCATCTCACCAGTATATTCACTTAGCCTTTAAATTTGTAACCGATATACACAATTAAGTTAAAAGGTTCAAGATTGTTGAAACCATTGATTGACACCCCCTTGCAGTGGCATCTTGTGTTCTACAATTCATTGTACTTAATTCTCACAACAATATTTACATCCACATTTTTTTCACATGTATACATAGTACACAAATTGTTGTTTTTCCACAACCATACTTCTAAAATGTAATACTCGTGGCAATATATATCTGCATTGATTTAGCTGACAAGTGGGCTCAATCGGAAAGGGTGATACAAGACTACCCACATGCTACAACATTCGAAATATCTCCATGTGGTGTTAGCTTCCAACATGAATCATTAAATGACTTGTACAACACACTTCTAACATATCTGGATAGGATCAGATCTAAAACACCTTGAAGAATCTTCTCTCATTGCATTTGGATGAACCGGACCCAAAACAACTTTCGGTAAGAGTAAATAGTGAACCTCGAAGTTGTACATACATTCATTACATAATAAGAAAATATTGCATACTTGAAGAAAACTTCAGGACTAAATCAAATGCGTACATGTCGGACCAAAAATGACATCCATGACATCAATGACAATAATGATAATAGGCCAACAATGTCCCCCTTTGTTATTGATGGTAATATAAAGATACAATATAATTTTGCTGAAATAATAACCAAAATAACAATTATCTAAGAGATTGCTTGAAATAACATAAATATCAACAACACCTAACACTACTCGCCTTTGACAGCAATGACAAAGGGTCAAAAAGGTTAGAAACTGAACATAGATAATTAAAACTAAAACTCCCCCTAAGGGGGACAACCACTCTCATCTAGAGGACTGCTTAAGGTTTTCAGCATGAGCAGTCCAGGCATCCTTGTGCATATCCCAGTGAAAAATAGCCTTTGATAGAAATCTGATGTGTACTAATAGGGATGTGTGCAACTACTTTGCCACTTGAATGGAGCTGAGAACAAAGTATGTGAATCGAGTGGCTCGGGAGAGGTATTTTTCATGAAGGGAACACTTTCATTGCTCAAATCTCTCAATTTGCCTAAGTGAAGAATAATGTTATCCTTTTGCTGCTACAATTCATAATACCTCTTACGGAGGTCCTCAATCTTGAATCTTTTAGAGAGATAAGTCCTTAGATAGTTTGCAATTAGTATGTGCTTTCCATATCTTATCTTCAATAATGTTCATTTCATTTTTGATGCTTTTAGTGGCATCAGGTCACTAAAGACTGAAGGCAAAGAGTACATATGACACTGTTTCCTAAATAGGATTGACCTTGAGAAACAAGCTACGAAAGTTGGTGATGTGTAGATTCACACTTAGCTTTGAATTCATGCAAGAGATTTTCTTTATTGTCAAATTTATCCTTTTCATACTTTTCTTTTATTTTCATGTGTGAATACTCAAGGAACTAATTAATATTTTGCATTTCTTTGCATTGGGAGTGTCTAGATTCATTTGACACTCAAACATTTCTGCATGGAGTGCTACCAACACATCCTCAATAATCTTGTCCTTCTTCCAAAATTCTTGCCTTCCAAATGAAATAGATTCTTCTCCAATCTCAAGCTTTTGAACTGGATCAGCATTGGAAAAATCAATTGATTGCATGGATGCGGTGATAGGTGGAGTACTTAAAGGAGCATAAAAGATTTTCTTCCACGCATCTTCATAAATACCAGAATTAGAACCAATTATAGATACTTGCACACTAGATTCCTTTGTCGGATTATCTTCTTTGTGTTCTAGTGGAATTTTGGATTTAGGTCTATCCTTTCTAGGCTTATCAGACACTTCAATCTCTTTTCCTTTACCAGACGCAAAATTAACTAGAGGAACCTCAGAGGTTTCGGGAATTTCCACAACACTGTCCATAACATTATCCATAACATTGTTCATGACACACATCACCAGCTAGATTATCAATAGGAATATAAATATGGTTAACTTCAAGAACATTAATAGGATTGACATGTACATTTCTAGGTAAACTAGTAGAGGTACTAGAATCATCAAAAGGGAATAGACTAAGTTTCTTAGTAACTGCCATTATAGTTTCCATGATTTCATTCTTAAGTTTTCTTTCGTATTGACTTCCCCTAGCATAAGACTACCTAGAGTCTTATTGGTTCTCAATTTAGTCTTACACGCTTCAATAAGAGTAGCCTTGATATCATGAGAGAGAGCAAAACCAGCTAACTCAAATATATTCAATCCTTAATGAGTTGTTCCTCTTCCTTATCTATTTGCCTAATCCTCATCAACTCGTCATACACTTCATTGGAATAATATTTCTAAACTGATCAACCACAGCATCATACTTGACACAATAAAGCTTAAAAGCTTTAATAACCACTATTTTGATCCTCAACACTAGCCTCAGGATAAAGACCACCTACCTCTTTTGGGCTTGAACCTTGTGCGAGGGATTCACATAAATTTTTTGCATCAAGTGGCTTCTTGACTTTCTTGCCTTTGGAATTTCAGACATGTATCCAAAATTATTTCGCATCCTCCTTTTCTTCATATTCAAGGACTATGGTCTTCCTATTAGTTTCTACTTTCTTCTTTGAGGAACTTGATGAGGGAATCTCTTTTTGAGCAACGTTGAATGCTTCAAATGCACCAAGTCTTCTAGAGCATCTAACTTAAAAAATTTCCTCTTTTATCAACTTATCTTTGTCCATAGATTCTTGAATTAATTTATTCACATCCTTTTCATGATCTTTCTTGGAGTGCTCTAGACGGACCTGTAGAGACTTTTCATCTGCACTCCCAAAATGTTCTTGAGACTCATCAACTAGACTCTCTATAAGAACTTTGGTTGCACCTTCAAGCATTTCAGGAGTTGCTTCGTAGCCAAATGGAGGGACCCAAACTTTTCTTGGTACCACCTCCTCCATATAGAATTTGTTGGTCCTGAGCACATAAGTAATATCATTCTTATACTTAACAGAAATGTCCTTCAGAATCCTATCTCTACTATGCATATTCATCTTCAAGATAGAAAAGAGAGCTACAAACGCTTCATCTCTTTCCTTGTCATTAATGAACCCTTGTAGCTTGTCCATAATTTTATAGGCTACCAGGGTATCTAGAGACCAAAACACCCTTCCTTGATTGGGTAAATCTTGCAAGAAATAGAATAAAATGCATAGGGCTAGGGTTCCAAACTTCAAAGAGTGTTTGTTTTTCCAACATTGGATGAAATTCTTAAAAAATTGTTGTCGCAAGATTTCACAAAGGTTGAATTCCTTGTTTAGGTCCACCATCTCATATGCCATGTGGACTACCATGGTGGAAATAGAGTTTTTCCTGTTTGTGAAATATATCTTATTTTCAACCATCATTGATAGATATTTAACCACCACATTCTAGACATTATCAATTGCTAAGGAGTGCTTGTCAAATGTTGAATCAGTTGAGTCATAAAAATCTTGTACTTGGTAGATTTTGGTCTAGGAATCTCATCGAAGTCACTCAGACCAGTAATGGCTTTCATTAAATCCTTGGTTATAAGGTGAGTTTGAGCTAACTAGTGGAATCTATCATGAAACCTACTCATGGTTAACTTAACCCATTTTTCATCATAGTAGAAATTGGGAAAATTATTCCATGTTTCCAATTTCTTTTCAGCTAGGTTAGCAAATGCAGGCCTTACTTGGTCATGCTCATTAATCATCTTTTTAGCCCATAATTCTAGCATCTTTATGTGATGGTTAAATTCTTCCAGCTTGACATGAACATAGGACCTAATATCCTCATCCAAGACAACCCCAATGAGTATGTTCGAAAAATCTCCAACATGATTAGTCTTTATTGCCTTGTATAGTGTCTTCGCGAATACAGGTTAGGGCTCAGAGGCTACATCAACTATGGTAGGAGCATCTATGATCTCTGACTCTACAAACTGTTAACCCTGATCAAACTTGTCGGAGAAACCCTAAGCACTCTGATCACCTTGACTTCCTTCAATACTCTTAATCGCTTCTTTAATTTGAGGTGAGCTAAAATTTATCGAAGTGATGTCCTTATATTCCTTCATGTAATGCTTCACATAAAATGTGCATGAGCTATCTTCCACCTTTTGGGTTTTTGTAATAAATTTCCAGATCTTGTGATGAGTTATGACTACTTTGGTAGGGGATGAGGATGTTCTTTTATATTTCTCCCCTTGGTCCAAATCCACACACTCCAATTTTTGGATGAGGTGTCTACACTAGAGCTGGGTGCTAACACATTTGTTGTGTCCTTCTTCATCCAAATCTTCTTCAGTTTAGCTTTTACATCATCCACATTGATCTTATTTGTCGATTTTATTAGATTTTGACTCTCATTTCTTCTACGCTATCTTACCATATGTTTTGATTTGTTGCAGCTGTAACACCTGATGTTAGTGAAATTTTGTCTTGACCCGCATTGGTTAACTATGTCAAAAAATATTACATTTAGAACATCTTCCTCTAAATCAATTATATCTATTCTAATTCATAACCAAATTTATACATTGATTAACTTTATGACTATACTTATTGCACGTGTAACATCTACCAGAGAATGGATTAGGAGTTTTATTCATGTTGCTTCTACATTCTATTACCTTACGTCCTACTCTATTACATTTATAACAAGAACCATTAAATAAGGTGTTTTTCATACTTACCTACTACTCAACCTGAGACTTACCCTTTTCTTCTTTGGTAGCTCTTGCTTTTATTGGAGGTCAATCTTTATTGGGGTTAGCTTTGGGTTGTGAACATTCATCGAATTCATCCTTTGATTCCTTCTTGGTTTTCAAAACTTCCTTTGTATTTTTCATCATGTCAGGTTTACCGAATTCAATCTTTCTCTCTTGTTTCTTTGCTCTCTATATCTACCTTTAGAGATTTTAGTTCTTTCTTTAGCTTCTCACATTCTTCTAATTTGCATTTCATCATTTTATTCAATTATTTCTTGGTCTTCCCATTGTCCTCATTTTTTACTCTTAGATTTGCAATAGTGTTATTTGCTTGTTTGAACTCCTCACTAACTTCTTTGTGCCTTATCTTAAATTTCTAGATCTTCTCTCTTAGTTTCTTGATACATTCATTATCTAGTTGGATATTTTCTTTCAGATCTTTATTTTTTGTTTCTACCACCTCAATATCTTCAAGAGTATTTCTCAGATCTTCATTAAAACTCATCAATTCAACTTCTTGGATCTCCTTCGAGTGGTTAAACTCTTCCAAAGGACTTGGCTTTGATACCAATTGTTGAATATCTGGAATACTGAGAGAGGAGGGCTGAATCAATATTCCCTTCAACTTATTAAAAATTCTAACTAACCAATCACATAGCATAATTTAAATATAGTAAATCAAATTGACACAAAACACATAACACTAGATTTTATATGTGGAAAACCCCCTATGGGAAAATTCACAGAGAGAGTTCTCTCAAGAATGATGCAATTTGTAATCAGTTAAACAATACAAGAGGGTGGATCACTACCTAAATACAAAAGGCTTACTATCAGATAATAGAATATACAAAATTTGAACTGTTAGAGTTGCATCTGACATATGCATCAGTTACAGTTCCTTTGAAGTACACAAGCTATCTCATACATTCATTGTACTTAATTCGCATAACAATATTTGTATCCATAATATTTTGGCATATATAGTACACAAATAGTTGTTTTTCAACAACCATACTTCTAACATGTAACATTGAAGACAATATATATAGGCATCAGTTTAACTAACAAGTAGGCTCCACCAGAAGGGGTGAGATTGGACTCTCCACATGCTACAACAAAAAAAATATATCCATGTGGAGTCCGCTTCCAACATGAATCATTAAAAGACTTGTAGAACATGCTTTGAGCATATCTAAATAGGACTAGATCTAAAACACCTTGAAGAATCTTCTCTCATCTCATTCAGACGAGACTGGACCCAAAACAACTTTCGGTAAGAATAAATACCGGACCTCAAAGTTGTACATACATTCATTACATAATAAGAGAATATTGCATACTTGAAGAAAATTTCTAGATTGAATCACATACATACATGTTGGAGCAAAAATGACATCCATGACATCAATGACAACAATGACAATAGATGAACATAAATTACCATTTGATGTATATATGATTTATGGGTGATTTACGCACACTATGTATTGCTTAAGATAGACACTATGTGTACCTTTGATATGTGTATGAGCTAGTCACCCCATTTATAAATGATATTTTCTTGAACTAATAACTGTGTTAACATGCAATGTTGGTATGGTATGGTTTGAAGATGGTTTGATGTGTGCTTGTATATTAATTATTAGTATGAAATCAACACTTGATTGAGACGTGTTTATTATTGTATACAATGAAATTTGGAAGATTAAAACTATTGTCAAACCATAAAAGATCCAACCACATAAAACCCTAGTTCTGCAATGAAGAATCCACCATACACCAATGAAGAACCTAAAACATGCAAAACATCAAAACATCGAAATATTATACCATTTACATACTTGGTAGGATATGATCTCCATTGTTTCCTATATCCATTGATCTTGGTTGACATATTTGTTCTCAGATTTTGTATTATGCACAAGAGCTCAACAAAGAATGGATTATGGTTGTCAAGTCACTTGATTGTAATAAGGCTAATTGATCACATAAAGTGATAGATTAGGCAATTGATTATAGTGCTAGATTAGGGTTATGAAAGGATGAAGGAATCCCTTTATATAGAGAACACCTTAGGAAAATGGAAGGATAGGATTAAGAGGTAAAAGGATGAATGATCAGCTAGGATGAAAAGGGTAGGTGGAGAAAATAATTAAATAATTAGGAGGTAATTAACAAAAATAATAAAATAATGAAAGGGGTAGGTAGAGGAAAATTAAGAGATAAATGACATGTGTCATAGAGTGAAAAAGCTAATGAATTAATTAAATAATTAAACATTTATTTAATTAATAAAGGAAGTGGGACTAATTAAATAAATAAAATATTTATTTAAATTAGGGAAAGGCTTAGAAGAAGATAAATAAATAAAAATAGTTATTATTCAAAACAATTTTGGTGTATATAGTTATTATTCTACCATAACTGAATTAATTTAAAGAATAACCTCAATGAATAGTCACAATTTAAAAATGAGATGAAAAATTTCATTTAAGAGGATAAATTCTCTATATCATTGATATACGAACTACACAGCCTCCATTACTAAAATCAATACATGGACATAGTAAATATTACTAAAATCTTCAAGAGTAGGTGTATGCCTAGGGATGACAATATTCAATTGTGATTATATAAGTAGTGGCATAGATTTGCTTCCATCAATATGGTTGTAATGGTTATGAAGTTGGGGCCTCTAATTTAGAAGGAGCCTGCTTGGTCAATTAAGTTTATACATGTAAATTAAAATTGTTTTAGTAAGAGGGATTAATACATAACTATCTATAAAGAGTTTCTTTGAATTTATCTCATCGAAATTTAAAATTGAGGCCAGAGATAATTTCCTACACTAATTTAATGTTTTTTATTTGAATAATATTGTAAGTATCTTAGCTATTTAGTATAAATTAATCATATGATGTATTTTTATAAATGTAATGTCTTAGATGTGTTGAAATAGACTTGTGGTGTTCTCATTGGTGAAGTGAGGTTATTTATAGATGGTGGATGAATTTGATTCCATTACTATAACTAAGTGTATTTCCCACATCTTATGAAGAAAACCTTTCTATACTATCATGAGTATCGATTGCTTAAATAGGTGTCTTGAAAGAAAATAATGAACATTGGGAGGAGGATTTGTGGATCTATTTTGAAATATTCCTCTATAGTTTTTCATAAATAATTTAAAAAATCTAATAACATTTGAGGAACTTCTAATTGCAAGCATTGTTGGATCTTATTCATAGGAAACTAAATTATTTTTAAAATAGATTTGAAGGTGTATACATTTTGTATGCCTTGAAAAGGTAGTTTCCAATATTTCACCAAGGTGTTGATTTTATATTATCTTTTACTTATCAAATCAAACATTGTGAATAATAGAAATTGATAGTTTTATTCCTTCCGGACAACCTTAAGTACATTTAATATTTGTTACATGCATTATGTAATTCCCACCTCTTACTGAAGTGAACATCACTAAGAAGTAGCAACAATTTTTTTTTTAAACAACAACATTTTACATAATTATTAAAAGAGATTATGATCACACTTACTATAACCTTCAACTGAAACTAAAGATAATGATGATTTTAATTTAAACAATACTCAACCAATCAAACATGTTACTTCATACTTGAGTTTTCTATTCCCTCTATAGTAGTTGGCCCGACCTATCACATATGCATCAAATGCTAGTTACATATCTAATAAGATAAATCATATTACTACTTTAACTAGATCGATCATCTGCCATCAAATTTACAAGGATGAACACATAACAAAGTAAAGAGTGGCAAGAGAAAATATACTTAAAGAAGAGTCAGACCTAAAGTCTTGGGGGCTCATCACAGATGGCCTTGCCTACGTGAAAGCGCAAAGACTTCATAGTTTGACTTAAAAAAGATATAAATTTATCAAAGAGGGTACACAACCCTTTCTAGGGCCTCATACCACAGATGGTTCTCTCATCAACTGCCACCCACTAAAGTGAAACATAGACAAAATCATAGGTATTCTCTTCCTCTTCTATCACTATGTGCCTCTTTTTCTTCTATAACTATATACCTAAAGATAAATGTGGTATTATGGTATTATTACTTATCTTGCATGGACTTCCATGCTTGATACCATCCATAAGAAAATCAAGAAGGTGCAATATAATTACTAATCTTTTCTTGAATCAAGAAATTGCTGAGTCACACAAGGTAACATGACTAGTAAACATCCATTAATTAATGTGGTGAATAATAATGGACATTCCTTAGTTCTCATAGCATAATTATTTTATAATATTGCATTGTTCATAATTTATTGTTATTTTTATCTAATACCACGTTTTAATTTTAATGTGGTTATTCTAATACTCATATATTAGATAATATTACTACTAGCATCAATAGGAATACTTTATGAAGATGATGTTATTATTAATGAAAATTTAGTGGTACCCACCTATCATTATCACTCTATACAACTAATAACATTAGTGAGAGTTAAGAAAAACTTCTTGTCAAACCCCTTAATCTCCTCATTGACATCAAGATTAATATAATTAATTTTGTTAACAATAGCTAAAATGTCAACCCCAAAACTTAATTTATTACATATCTGTAAGGAAAGCAAGTGTAAAATTCGCTTCCCTAATGTCAATTTGCAGAGGAGAAACAGACTAGTGTAGACAAAATTTCAACATTTACTAAATATGGCACAAGTAAAAACATACACAAAAAACCAACACAGAGGTAACACATAGAGTTAATGTGGGAAAACCCTTCCGGGAGAAAAACCCACCACCAACAAATGATCGACTTTATTATTAGTATGTTAAAAACAATACAATACAATCTCATTTGCAGGTTTCTTTCACTTTGTAATACAATCGTTCCAGATTGACATACAAACATTCGGATGAAACTCTTCACGGAACACACAACAGCTCTCAAGTTTCGTAACCTTTCATTTTGGATTACAGTTGGCTTCAAATACCAAGCTAATCGACGGTTCATCAGAGCAACTACACCAACGACTCGAAGTCTAACCATTTGCCTGCGTCACTCTACATTCATGAAAAACAATTATCCCACATGCAGCAGAGAACCGGGTCGGTTCGTATTCATTTACACCGACGGTCTCATACTTAGTGTCAGAGAGTCAATCTTTTGGATCTCGGTTTGACCTCGCTCCCGTAGTCGGTCTCCGCTCCAGCGCCTACTGGCATAACATTCAAAAGGTAAAGTCGATGGCCTGATGATACCCGATCACCTAAGGTGACTCCATCGGGTCACCCGTATAGCTCTCCAAAAGTTACTCTGATATTCGATGGCTAAGAGTGGTCTCCATCGGTACTTCGGAATAAGAACAATACTACTATTCCAATAGCCGATACCAAGAGTGCGGACTCAACGGCTCATCAGACCAAATCTAAAATTGCTATCCCAATCTGCATTGCCAGCCCGATAACATAAGATGATTCCATCGGGTCATCGGAACATAAAGAAGAATATTATGCCGGTAAGTGAAACACTCCGAGACAAGGTAGAGCAGACTCATCGGGACATTGGCATGACATTCATAATGTCAACCCAATAGCCGATATGCGACTCGAACACCAAAAGGTGACTTCATCGGGCATTGGTCTAACTCCAGACCACTAAAGAGAACTTCATTGGATCATCGACACACCACTATTGCAGTCTTCCTGAAAACTTGAAGTTATCCTGATGACCAAAGTCGACTCATCGGGATAAAATTATACCTACTATTCTGATACCCGATATAGAAGAATACATCGGCAAGAGTCATGTCGATAGAAGAGGATGCATCAGCAAGAGTCATGCTGGTAGAGCTCACAAAATCCTTCATACTGTTTCATCGGCAAGACTTAACCTGATCAATATGGACTATTGTCAAGTGAATTAGAGGCACATATTCCAACAAACTCCCACTTGACGAGGAATTCACTGGACCGAGATACTATTCCAGACGTTACTGACAAACATGGGTACGAAGACCCATAGAATTTGAACACAACCTGAACTTGTGCATGCTCACTGGTTTCGTCAAGGCATCTGCAACATTTTCCAGAGTGTCTACCTTGTTAAGATAAACTTTTCCATCTTCCACCATGTCATGTACGAAATGATATTGAACATCAACATGCTTCGATCTGGCATGGAAAGTAGGATTCTTTGCCAAACATATGGCACTCTGACTGTCACTCCAGACTTCAATCTTCCCTGCATCAAAACCAATGTCAGAACTCAAACATCTAAGCCAGACTGCTTCTTTGCAAGCATGTGTGGCTGCCATGTATTTTGTCTATGTAGTGGACAAAGCGACTACAGCTTGCCGCTTGCTCATCCAACTAACTGCTCCACCATTCAGGACAAAAACATACCCACTGGAAGATCTCCTACTATCAATATCCCCTGCCCAATAAGAATCTGTGTAACCACAAATGCCGAGAGTTCTTTCTGAATCCCTCAGATTACCATGATAACATAATGCAAAGTTTGAAGTACCCTTCAGGTATCTAAACACTCTCTTTACAACATCCCAGTGTGATCTCCTTGGAGTCGACATAAACCTGCTAAGTACTCCCACTGGTTGGGCAATGTCTAGTCTTGTACAGACCATAGCATACATTAGACTTCCTATAGCACTTGCATAAGGTACAGTTTTCATGTCTTCAATCTCTTTTGGAGATTTCGGACTGTCCAGCACAGACAACTTAGTTCCCTGTAAGATGGGAACAACCTATGGTTTACAGTTAGACATATGAAACTTGTCAAGAACATTGGTTATGTATTTTCTCTGGCTGAGCCAAAGTTTCCTCTTAGACCTATCTCTTTTGATATCCATTCCCAAAATGTAATTTGCTAGTCCTAAATCCTTCATTTAAAATTTCATACAAAGCTAAGATTTTAAATCTGAGATCATACTTTTTGTGTTTCCTATGAACAACATGTCATCTACATACAAAACTATGATAAGAATCCTATCACCATCAGTTTTGTAGTAGATGCAATGATCAACTTTGGATCTCACAAATGCCAAGGACAAAACAAATGATCATACTTCTAATACCACATTTTGGGAGACTGTTTCAAACCATATAGAGACTTCTTGAGTTTGCATACCAGATGTTCTTTACCTTTTTCCACAAAGTGCTTAGGCTGGGACATATAAATTTCTTCTTCAAGATCACCATGAATAAATGTTGTCTTCACATCCATCTGCTCAATCTCCCAATCATATGTTGTTGCAAGTGACAAGATAAATCTAATAGATGTCAGCTTAGCTACAGGAGAAAAGATTTCCCCATAGTCAATACCTTCCTTTTGCAAATACCCCTTTGCAACCAGTCTTGCCTTATACTTGTCAAGGCTGCCATCTGGACCATACTTCTTTTTGAATACCCACTTACAGCCTACAGGCTTTCTATCTTTAGGCAATGGCACCAAATCCCAAGTTCCATTTTTATCCAATGATGACATTTCATCATTCATGGCTTCCAACCAGGAATTTGAATAAGGCATTTCAATTGCTTCTTTTACAGTCCTAGGCTCATCAGTATTTGCAAGTAACGCATAAGCACAATTAACATTCAACATAGAGTGACTATTCTTATTAGGTGTATACCTTTCAAGTTGCCGCCTCTCTCGAGTAGATCTTCTCAACTCTGGTGTTGAGGCTTCTTGAGATTCAACAGGAGGCTCATTATCATGTTCTTCTTCAGAACTACTTGAACTGCTTGAACTCTCCTCATCTTCAGGTATCTCTAGAGATTCTTCTTTGACTGGAGGTACTTCAACCTCAGCTTCTCCCTTCTTTTCTATTTTATGATCTAATGACATAGGCTTCATCTCATGAGAAATCACACCTCTGCTGAATAAAACCTTACCAGTCACTGGATTCCAAAGTTTGTATCCTTTCACACCAACTCCATAGCCAGTGAAGATACATTTTGCTGCTTTGTTATCCAACTTAGATCTATTCACATCAGACATATGAGCATATGCCTCTGCACAAAAAACACGTAGGTGTCTTAAAGAAGGTTTGTTACCAGACCACGCTTCCATAG
Organism: Cryptomeria japonica; assembly: GCF_030272615.1. Taxonomy (NCBI): domain Eukaryota; kingdom Viridiplantae; phylum Streptophyta; class Pinopsida; order Cupressales; family Cupressaceae; genus Cryptomeria; species Cryptomeria japonica. The sequence continues at coordinate 73,549,217 of NC_081408.1, read as the reverse complement.
GTGTTTTGTCAACCAATGCTGAAGTAGGAGAACAATTCAGTAGGTAACACACTATAGCAACTTGTTCAGCCTAGAATGTTTGTTCAAGCCCAGCTCCACTCAACATGCTCCTTGCTTTCTTCATTAGAGATCGATTCAACCTTTCAGTGACTCCATTTTGTTGTGGAGTGTAAGGTACATTATTATGTCTTTTAATTCCATTATCAACACAGTACTTGTCGAAATCTGCACTACAAAATTCACCACCATTGTCTATTCTTAAAAATTTAATCCTTCTCCTAGTCTAATTTTCAACAAGGTTCTTAAACTCCTTAAACCGACTGAACACTTATGTTTTACTTTTAAGAAAGTACACAAATACCCTTCTTGAATAATCGTCTACAAAGGATACATAGTATTTAGACTTAGACAAAGAAGGTACATCCATTGGACCAAACACATCTGAGTGAACATAATCAAGAATAGCAGAAGATTATGAGAACTAGAATAAAATTGAACTCGGTTATGTTTTCCATAAATGTAGTATTTGCAGAAATTGAACTCAAAACTACAATCATCAAGACCTTCAACCAGATTCTTATTCTTCAAGGCTTTTATACCTTTTTCACCTATGTGGCCTAACCTATTATGCTAGAGCATTGTTTTCTCTGCAGGAAGTTTAGCTTCCAACAAGTTCGCATTATGCATCCTTACAGTTATCTTATCAGACTTTTCAGAAGTTACATTACAACATATAGGTTCAGCATTTAATTTATACAATGTACCAATACGATCACCCTTTGCCAATACAATGGAACCCCTAGTCATCTTGCAACCACCAGACATAAATGTAACTTGAACTCCAACATCATTAAGTTTACTTATAAATAGAAGGTTACTTGCCAGACCTAGTATATGAAGAACTCCATTGATCCCCTTCTCTCTACCATTTGGAAACTGAATTTTGATTCTTCCTCTTCCTACAATCTCCAACGTAGAATCACTAGCCAAATATACCTTTCCACCAGCATACGGTTCATACTTTAAGAACCATTCCTTGTGGGATGTCATATGGAAAGATGCGCCAGAATCTACTAACCAGGTGTCATCTGAGGTAGGCACTGCCAGGGTTGCTACAAAATTGTCAGTATCACTTTGAGAAGACTCAGTGTCAGAATATTTCTTCTTCTTCTTCTCCTTCTTGCAATCCTTTTGGATATGCCCTTTCTCCCCACAGTTCCAGCACTTCACTTTTGACTTCTTGCCTGGAGATTTAAAACTCTCTTGAGACTTGGAATTCTTTCCTTTCTTCTTGTCTTTGTCCTTCGATCTGCCTCGAACAGAGAGTGCATCCTTTGTCATCTCAGAAGACTTCTTTCTCATTTCTTTTGATAAAAGAGTATTAACCACACTATCCAACTTGAACTGGGTCGTGGTACTACCAATAGCCATCACTAAGTGTTCCCAAGAGTCAGGCAATGAACACAACAACAACATGCAATGTTATTCTTCCTGAATGGACACACCAACAAAAGTTAACTGTGAAAGAACCATGTTGAATGCGTTCAAATGGTCTGTCAATGGTGTCCCTGCGTCCATCTTCAAAGAGTACAATTTCTTCCTCAAGAAAAGTTTATTCACCAAGGATTTGCCCTGATAAATGTCACCCAACTTCTTCTAGAGAAGATGTGCAGTCTTCTCCTCATGGACGTTTAACAAAACAGAATCAGCCAGACATAGCCTGATTAGACCCCTTGCCTTCTAGTCGGCTAAATCCCAATCTTCTTGCTTCATGCTTGAAGGCTTAGAAGTTGCAGTTACAGCACCCCAGAGATCTCTGTCGACCAGCAAGTCTTCCATCTTGAGTTTCCAAAGTTCAAAACTAGAACCATTAAAGTTCTCCATGTCTATGCGTCCTGAAGTACTCGCCATTTCAATTTGTAAAACAAGTATACACTCTGCAAGACTCCCACTGAGACAGAACTGACACAAAAAACCAACCCAACCCAACAAGGATAACAAAATGGGCCAAGCTCTAATACCACTTGTAAGGAAAGCAAGTGTAGAATTCGCTTCCCTAATGTCAATTTGCAAAGGAGAAACAGACTAGTGTAGACAAAATTTCAACATTTACTGAATATGGCACAAGTAAAAACATACACAAAAAACCAACACAGAGAGATAACACACAGAGTTAACGTGGGAAAACCCTTTCAGGAGAAAAACCCACGACCAACAAATGATCGACTTTATTATCAGTATGTTAAAAACAATACAATACAGCCTCATCTGCAGATTTCCTTCACTCTGTTATACAGTCGTTCCAGATTGACATACAAACATTCGGATCAAACTCTTCACAGAACACACAACAGCTCTCAAGTTTCGTAACCTTTCATTTTGGATTACAGTCGGCTTCAAATACCAAGCTAATCGACGGTTCATCAGAGCAACTGCACCAACAGCTCGAAGTCTAACTGTCTGCCTGCGTCACTCTGCATTCATGAAAAATAATTATCCCACATGCAGCAGAGAACCGGGTCAGTTCGTATTCATTTACACCGACGGTCTCATACTTAGTGTCTGAGAGTCAATCTTTTGGATCTCGGTTCGACCTCGCTCCCGCAGTCTGTCTCCACTCCATCGGCTATCAACATAACATTCAAAAGGTAAAGTCGATGGCCCGATGATACTTGATCACCTAAGGCGACTCCATCGAGTCACCGATATAGATCTCCAAAAGTTACTCCAATCTCCGATGGCTAAGAGTGGTCTCCATTGGGACTTCGGAATAAGAACAAAACTACTATTCCGATCGCCGATACCAAGAGCGCGTACTCAACGGCTCATCAGACTAAATCCAAAACTACTATCCCGATCTGCATTGCCAGCCCGATAACATAAGATAATTTCATCGGGTCATTGGAACACAAAGAAGAATACTATGCCGATAAGTGAAACACTCCGAGACAAGGTAGAGCAGACTCACTGGGACATCGGCATGACATTCAGAATGTCAACCCGATAGCCGATATGCGACCCGAATGCCAAAAGGTGACTTCATCGGGCATCGGCCTAACTCCAGACCACTAAAGAGAACTTCATCGGATCATCGGCACATTGCTGCTGCTATCTTCTCGAAAACCCGAAGTTATCTTGATGACCAAAGTCGACTCATCGGGTCATCGGGATAACGTTATACCTACTATTCCGATACTCGATAGAGAAGAATACATCGGCAACATGTGGATAGAAGAGGATGCATCGGCAAGAGTCATGCCGATAGAGCTCACAAAATCCTTCATACTGTTTCATCAGCAAGACTTAACCCGATCAGTATGGACTATTGTCAAGTGAATTAGAGGCACATATTCCAACAATATCTATGCAATAGAGGTAATTTATTTAGTACCGTTAAATAAGAAATCTAAATAGTACATAGATTTATTTATCAAACATATAAAATCTTAAATATATGCTACAATGATACATGTTAATGAATATCATTAATATATTTTTTCGAAATAAGATACTAAATCTTTAATTCGTAAATTCTTAATTTAGAAACATATTTAGATTTAGATTTCTTATCAGAAATATTGAATAGCCCAAAACTATATTAAACAAAATTGTAAACCAATAGTGACCCACTTTATTCTATTTTATTTAGTTTATCTATTTATATATATTTTTAAAACAATAACCAATTTTCAGATTTCATTATGGCTTTAAAGTATTTACTCCTGAATAATTAGATTGCAGAAAAACTAAGGTAATAGCATCATATGAATATATATATTTGGATTTAGATTTGTTATATTCTTTTATTTGAGCAATATATATGTGACAATATAGAGAGTAATCTGATGGAAAGTTTAAACATTATTTACTACATTATCTTAAATTAAATAATTATCTCTGCAAGCGTTGGTGTTTGAATAGTGCGCACAAGATAAAGCTTTTCAGAAGGTTGAGTCAATTCACATAACATTAAGGCAAAGTATCCAGACACCTAAGACATGGAATGATTAATTCCCACATATTAGAAAAGACTATGGTAAGTTTGTTTGATGAACCTTACAGACAGTGACTGCTGAAGAAGGAGTATTTCACATTCTGTTATTAAATCTATCATGCAGCAATAACACCACATTGGCTGCAATCTTTAATATGCTAATTGGACATGCCAAATAAGATAAAGAAAAGATAAATTAACTTTTGATATAAGGAATGCACAAGCTACAATACAGATGAAATTGAATGAATCTAGCCAGATTTTTACGCCATTCAGAGCAGACACAATGGAAGAACTGAGATACCACAATTTGTTATTGCAGAATTTAATTTGGACAGGAAAGCGAGTAATAGATATAGGAAAGAAAAGAGATTGAAGGAAACCAACATATGTTTCTGTATTGTTTCAAGATTGTTGTTTGAGGTTGAGACTATAGATTCTCTCAACCGCTAACCAAACTCAACTTAGCTAGCACACAGTAATAAGCAGAGATATGGGTTTCTAGATTACGTACCCTTTCTGTACATGGTCAACATCATACAAAAATGCTTACAAGAAGATTGGTGGCTTATAAAATACAGTAAAATTATGAGCTATGATAGGGACGGAGGAAGAAAATTTACCGAAATTGATGAGATAACTATTTAAAATCAGTCAATCTCTGCTTCAAAGTACCTAATTCCATGACTAGGTGCACCTAGAGTCTATGTTCTGAATACATATCATGGTTTTAGTAGATTGTCAGCAGTTAATTTCACATAAGGTGGAAAACACAAATCCGATGCTATTAATATAAATAACATATAAATCGCACCCTTTAAAATTTCAAAGAGACATAGAATTCATAACAATATGCATGCCCTTATAATTAAATAAGTTACGCTACACTAAACTTCCATTCAGACAACCAGTACTCAGAATACCTTAGATCACAATTAATCAAAAGTCTGAAGTGAATCCAGAATCCTTCCATCCGACCAAGTTCCCTCAGCACCGTCCCCTGCAACCATTTCCTGTAAACTTCCCCCAACCGTCTCAACCAAACCCCTCAAAATAATTAAAAATCAATTTGTCATAACTTAAGATTAATCTTTTATTATTCAAACTATTAATTTTATTTATTAAATTTAATGAATTAATTATATTTGTGAAATATACTATTAATAAAGCTATGCATGTATATTATTTGTTTAATTTATTTAATATAATTAAATCTAATTATTTTTACATCCAATCACAAAAGATAGGTCAGAGAGGGGCATTGCCCATTCTTATTGCTATATCAGCATTCTTTTCGTATTTTTTTATGACTATATTATCTTTTGTAGTTGTTGAATATTCAATGAAGAACCTTCTTAAATTGTTGATAATGTCTTCTTGTTTTTGATAAGGGTAAACGTGTTTTACAAGGACCCGAAACCTAAAGTTTTACAACAATCCGCCAACAGCCAGTCGGGCAAGAAACAACATCAAAACAGGAGATAACCCCAAACAAAAACAGAGACAAAAAACACAAACAAGAAAAAGCAAAAAATCTCTCAGTTGAGCGATAGCACCAGATCTTTGTTCTTTTGAATGGAAATCCTGTTGATTTCCTCAAGTTCCTCCATGATGAATTTGAAGGTACCCTTGTTGCTGCTTCTTCTCCTTGTTCTCGAACTAGGTCCAGTGGTTTTGATGTCTCCAGCGGTCACCTCATCTCTTCCAAGATCTTTCACCAGGTCACTGTGGGAGGATCTGTAATCAACAACCATCTTGTTAATCTTTTCCAGCCCCTCAATGCTGTTGTTCATGGCTTCTTTGCTAATGTCGATTAGATTCTTGAGATTTTTCTTAATCTCAGCCATGGATTGTTCCACCTTGTCGATCCTCTATTCATGATTACATTTTATGAACTCAACATTCTGAGAGAGGTTTTGGGTCATGAGCATGAGTTTTTCCGGGTTGCTGGGTTCAGGGGAAGCAATGAAAATGTCAACAATTTCCTTAATCCCCATTTTGAGGGTGTCAATTACCCATTCCCAGCAGTGCTTCTGGCTTCTGGTGGCTTCCATGACAAGATTCATTAGACTACCATCATTCCCATGATTATCCTTCTGGATAGTGATCGGGATGTCCAGTTTGAGCCCTTGTTCTGTAGTCTTTGGGCTATGTTCCTTCACCAGCAGTTTTTTGTCTTTGGTGAGGGGTTTGGCCTTGGAGATCAACTTGTTGTTGGTCTTGTATTTACTAGCAGCCCATCTGGGGTTTCTTGCTTCCGTGCATCTCAGGAGTGACCAACTTATCCTTATCATCGACAGGTTCATATTCAGGGTCATCAACAGAACCCCACTATCATCGAGGTCCATCTTGATAATGTCTTCTTGTTATTGTTGTGACCAATTGTGATTTAATTATAATAAATGTTTGTTGCCTCATAGCCTATTATTGATTTAAATTGTAGACTATTTAGGCAAGTGAACCATTGTTGACCTATTAGATCACTAGGACCTATGGTTAAACTAATAACAATGGTAAATAATAGCATACTATGGAAACTACTTTAATTTCCCACCATTAACAAAAACTACTTCTTTTTAAAATGAAAAATATTATACAATTTATTACATGTAAAGTTAAAAGGAGAAATACATGAGACCCTTTATCTTATATCTATATATATATTAATATTTTATTTTTTAAATATGAAGAAATAGTAAATATGTATTGAATATATACATTTGAGATATCTATGATAATTAACTACATAAATACACCAATATATCCTCAAAATTATTTTAATCACTACATAATTATCTCAAAAATATTTTTTACTATTTTATTTACTAAAATATATAACTATTTATTATTTTATCTATTAAAATAGATATTTTGTTAAAAATATTTATTGTTCACTACAGCTTGGAATGCACACGATTAAAAACAACTAATTTTAACACATTTTATTTAAAAATATTTAATCGGTCTTAAAAATTTATCTCAAAAGCTCTTAGTGAATTAAACTCTTAAAATTTTTGTTTGAGTATTCTATTATACCTTCTTACAAATTTTTGCATTTCTTACTGTTGGAATTGTAGAACGCTACACAGAAGTAGAGAATTTGCTGGACATGGAACCAAAAGATTTGTCATTCAGGGCTGTGATCATTTATGGTCTTGGTGGAATTGGCAAGACATTCATTGCCAATGCTGTATATTCAAGATTAAATCTGGACAGCTACAACCATACCAGAATTGTAATGGATACAGATCCACAGAAAAATGACATCAAAAAGATGCAGGAGCAGATTTTGAACGATGCCTTCCCCCAGTACAACTCCAGAAAAATAAAATTGAGAAATGAACAAGAGGGTAGGGAATTATTAACAGAGGCTTTTAAGGAAACGAATAAGCCGGTCTTTCTGTTTATTGACAATGCTCTTCGGTCAGATGATCTCAAAAAGCTTTTGCCAGAACACTTGGAACTCTCTGGCAAGAATATCAGACTTCTTTTAACAACAAGAAACTTGAATGCAATGTATATGTTTAGGAAAAGGTTTCGCCATGAATATCTTGTCAAACCTCTCCTAAAAAGTGATGCCGAGAAAATTCTTTGGAACGGAACAAATAATCCCCCTCTTGACACAGGCGATTTTGTCAGGATCCTGAAAATTTGCAATGGAGTACCTCTTGTTCTACAGATTGTTGGTGCTCATTTGGAAAATCAGGAGTACAAGGTGGAGAATTGTAGTCTGATACTAAATGCTTTGAAGAAAGGGGATGAAATTAAAGAAAATAAACTCAGCGAATGCTTGGTGGATTTGGTATTCAAGGAGCTTGATAAACCCATCCAAGAAGCATTTTTAGACATTTGCTGTTTCCTTGATGGAGAGAGTCGTAGACGTGTGGAATTTGTTGTTGGAGCGATGGAGCTCAAAGCACTTGAAGGCGCAGCATTGATCGCATATAAGCCGGAAAAAGAGATCGTAGTTCTTGATCCTCTGATCAAAGCAAGGGGGCAAAACATGGCACAATCAACCAGAATTACAGATATCAAATCTTTTGAAACCGCTGTAGAAGAAAAGGTATACCTATTTCTCCATAATTTTAGTTAGTACTTTTAATTTATTGTTTGTTTACGAAGACAAACCAGTTACACAACACACGCTCTCTTATGTGTATATTTCGTACAAAACAAATAGATTTTAAACGAGGGAACTTTTGAGACTTTATAAAAAATAAAACATTATAATTGCTGCAGGAATCATAACATTTGAATTTTTTATTATTATGCCAGCCAATCAAAGAGAGTATCACTCAGCAGTCTGTATACAAAACTGTAGAATCTGAATCGAGACCTGTTCCTAGAGCCAGCCACCTATTAGACATAAATATTCTTGATAGAAAAAACAATTAGCAGCGAAACCAAATTATCACAATAATAACTAATACCATTGTTTATCTCAGCCAAAATCGAAAAAATAAATAAAACTCTGCCTTATTACTACAGAGAGCTCTGTTTAAAACAAAGAATTTTATTATAGTTGCTTGATCCAAAAATACAAAACTATTAAATAAATACTTTTCCAGTGCCTCTAAAAATGGAATTCGAAAGTTCTGAAAAAAGCATGCACAACATGCAATATTAGGTGAAAAGAAACCAACAGTTCTAAAGAAAGTTCTAATCTAAGAATAGTCTAAGTGCATGCATAGCGTGCTTTATTTGCAAGAACCCTAACGGAATAACAAACTCATGCAAATCTTGAAAAAAAACTACAAACTACAATATAAGTCTAAATATAGAGCATGCGGTGAGTGGTGACTAAAGAATTTGGTGAATGGAAAATACTACGGTGGATTTAAGAGTCAATGCATGACTGTGATTTTGTGTTTGACAGCTGAAGCCAAAAAAAGTGGTTAAGCTCGAAGCTGCATGAACAACATCAACTATCTTCATACTCCCCCTTGATGCTGAGAGGGCTCACAATATTATTTTGTAGAGACAAAAACTGAGCCTTTGCAACTGGCTTCGGGAATATATCTGCTAGCTGATCCTGAGTGTTGATGTGCTTCAATTCAACTTCCATCTTCTGTACCAAACCCCCAATGAAGTGATATTTCATATCAAAATGCATTGTTCTACTGTAATGAACCAGATTCTTTGCTAATTTCATGGCGCTCACATTGTCACAATAAATCACTGTAGGTTGAATTTGCTTTTCTCCAATTTCTTCCAAAAATTTTCTGAGCCAAAGAGCTTGTCTACCTATTGAGGTAATTGCAACAGACTCTGCTTCTGTGGATGAGAGGGCAACAATGCTTTGCTTTTTTGAGCTCCATGTAATCAAACCAGAACCAAAAGAGAAACAATTTTCAGATGTGGACTTACGGTCATCCATATTACCTCTCCAATCTGAATCACTAAATCCTACAAGAGTGAACTTTTCAAAAGAGTAGTAATGAATACCAAACTTTGAAGTCCCTTTCACATACCTCAAAATCCTCTTGGCTGCTTTCATATGTATTTCAGATGGATCTTTCATATCCTTGAAACAAGTGAAGCTTAATAGGCAATACCAAGCCTTGTGTGGGTTAGAAATATCAAGCTCCCCACAATACTTTTGTAAGCTGTCTCATCAACTAAATCAACAACATCATCTGTACACAACACAACTCCATGAACACTTGGAGTAGAGTCAAGGTTACAAGCAGTTATATCAAATTTCTTTAGCATATCCCATGCATACTTTGTTTGACAAATAAAAATCTCATCCTTACTTTAATAAACCTCCATTCCTAGAAAATATTTCATGAGACCAAGATCTCCCAACTCAAATTCATTCATCATAGCAACTTTTAATTCATCTTTCATCTTAGAATTACTACCCACATACAATAGATTATCAACATACAAACTTATGATTAGAATATCAGTACCTTCTTGTTTGTAGTAAAGGATAGGATCACTCTTACTTCTCTGGAAGTCATTCTCTTGAAACTATCCATCAATCCTGGCATATCACGCTCTCGGTGCTTGTTTGAGGCCATACAAAGCCTTCTTCAACCTGTAGACATGAATCTTTTTTCCTTCCACTTCAAAACCTTGTGGCTGCTCCACATATACTTCCTCTTTTAAGTACCCATTCAAGAAGGCACTTTTCACATCCATATGATGTATGCTCCACTTTTTCTGAGATGTTAATGAAATCAGCATTCAAATGGTCTCTTGTTTTGCTACTGGTGTAAATGTCTCTTCATAATGAATTCCATACTTCTGTGTGAGGCCTTTAGCAACTAATCTTTCCTTGTGTCTTTCGACACTCCCATCACTGTTAAACTTGGTCTTGTACACCCATTTGGTGCCAATCTTTTTCTTGTCGTGCAAAAGCTCTATCAACTCCCAAGTTTCATTCTTGTGAATGGAATCTATCTCTTCTTGCATGGATTGCACCCAAACCTCATTAGTACACGCATCTTCAAAACATGATGGTTCAAAATCAGCCTTGGATAATAAAACAAAATTCACTGTCTCACCTACTAGGTTTTCTTCATGTACTTGATTTCCACTCCTCTAGTAGATATCACTCAAACTCCTTACCTTCCTTGTAGAACTTGGAGAAGAAGTTGGACTTGAACTTGGTATTGAAGAACTTGATGAAGGATTGCTTGGTGGAGTTAAACCATTAGATACAAAAATATTAGTTGGCTGCTCATGATCAATATCAACAATTATATCATCATTCAATATAGATTTTGTCTCCTCAACATGGCCTTTTTGATGATCATAAAATTCCCCTTCATAAAAAATTACATCTTATGAGACAATAAGCTTATTAGTGATGTGATTATACAATCTATAAGCCTTTCTTTTCTCACTATACCCAATAAAAATATATGACTCACTCTTTGCATCTAACTTTTGCCTATTCTGATCAGCTACATGCACATAAGCCAAACAACCAAAAACTTTGAAATGATTAACATTAGGCATTTTTCCATACCAAGCTTCATAAGGAGTAATCTTTTCTAGTGCATTGGTGGGGCTACGGTTGAGGATGTACAGCATTGTAGCAATTGCATCTCCCCTATAAGAATTGCTCAAACCTTTGGTTTGTAACATGCACCTTGCCATTTCAACCACTGTAAGATTCTTCCTTTCAACTACTCCATTCTGTTGAGGTGTGTATGCAGTAGTAAGTTGCCTCCTGATTCCATTGTGATCAGAATAACTCTAGAAATCCTTTGAGAAAAATTCTCATCCACGATCAGTCCTCAAACATTTGATCTTGCACCCTTTCTCATTTTTTACGAGGGCTTTGAATTTCTTGAATGTATCGAGGGCTTCGTCTTTGGCCTTCAAAAAAACATACCCAACAATTTCGTGAGTAATCATCAATAAAAGTGATGAAATATGATGAGTTACCCAAACTCTTAGCCTGCATAGGACCACATATATTTGAATGAACAAGCTGAAGTGGATGATGGGCCCTCCATGCATTGCTCTTTGGAAACTTTTTTCTTGAATGCTTGCTTTTTGCACATTCTTCACAAACCTCCTTATGCTCCTCAACCTTAGGCAAACCAGAAACTAATGCATGTGAGGTTAGAAATTTCAAATTGTGAAACTTTAAATACCCATACCTGAGATGCCATAACCAAGTTGAATCCTCATAAGCCGTATTTGCCAAACTGTTGTTATGTTCACCAAACCTCAATGGGAACATCCTATTTCTTGTCACAACAGTGATCACCCTATTGCCCTTATTCTTATCATAGATAGTATAGGTCTTATTCTCAAAGACTACTTTATAATTTTTATCACATAGCTGCCCAACACTTAACAAATTGTGCTTCAATTGTGGAGTATAATAAATATCATGAATATTGTTTATACCTTCTTTTGTTTGGACCTCCATAGCTTGTTTGGCAGCAACCTCCAACATTTATTGTCACGAAGCTGGATCTTGGATTTGAAACTTCCATCCTTTATTGAAAACAACTTCTCATTCCCTATCATATGGTTGGAGCATCCATAATCTAGGTACCAAATATCTTTACTAGTATTTTCACCTTTGGCATAAGATAAAAATAAGTGATCAAAAAATTCTCACTACTTTCTTGAGCATAGTTAGCACTTTTACCTTCTTTCAATTTGCATTCTCTTTCAAAGTGGTCATACCTGTTACAATCGTAACATTGAACATTTCTCTTATCAAATCTGCCTCTATCTCTTCCTCTGGAACCACCTCTTCCTCTTGAGCCACCTCTACCTCTACCTCTTGAAGAATTTTGGCTTTTCCCTTTACCTTGGCCTTGATTTCTTTTGGTTCTACTGTTGCTTGCATCTTCATTCTTTGTAATTTGTAATTTAGAGAAAAACGCGTTCTCTACACCTTCAAAAGTATCTTTCAATCTTTCTTCATGAGACATCCGAGATCCAACCAATTGATCAAACTGTAGTTTTGATAAATCCTTGCTTTCTTCTATGATTATTGCAACATGATTCCATCTGGGTGTCAAAGATCTTAACACCTTTATTATCAAAACTTCATAGTTTCCAATTTCCCCAAGTGTAACCATTTTATTGATCACATCTTTGACTCTGACACAATAATCACTTATACTTTCAGCTTCTTGCATCTTCAAATTTTTGAATTCTTGCTTGAATGTTTGAAGCTTGACCACTTTAATTTGATCACTACCCTGGTAGGCTTCTTGTAGAGTCTTCCAGGCATCTTTGGCTGTTGTTTCTCCTGATATTCTTGGAAATAAGCTCTTATCAAAAGCTATCTGAATGTGAAACAAAGCTTGCGCATTCTTTTTCCTTGCTTCCTTTCTTCCTTTCTTCTTGTTTTTTCATTGGCTGTAAGGGCATTGCAATCAGCTGGCTCCTCATAACCTTTTTCAATAGTCTTCCACAAATATTTTCCAATAAAAAAGATCAGCATCTTAATCCACCAATAATCATAATTATTCCCATCAAAATTTGGAATGGGCATCTGTTTAGAATTCGACATGATTAACTTTGGCAAAAATCCAACTGTAAAATCTTTAACCCCAAAACAATATTACCTACTCTGATACCACTTGTAAAATCTAAATCGAGACCTATTCCTAGAGCCACCTGTTAGACATAAATATTCTTGATAGAAAAAACAATTAGCAGTGGAACCAAATTATCACAATAATAACTAATATCATTCATTATCTCAGCAAAAACAAAGAAATAAATAAAACTCTATTTTATTACTACAAAGAGCTCTGTTTAAAGTAACCTACACTCAGAATTTTATTATAGTTGTTTGATCAAAAATATATAACTATTGAATAAATACTTTTCCAGTCCTTCTAAAAACAAAATTTGAAAGTTCTGAAAAGAGCATGGACAGTATGCAATATTCGGTGAAAAGAAACCAAACAATTCTAAAGAAAGCTCTAATCTAAGAATAGTCTAATTGCATGCATAGCATTCTTTATTTCCAAGAATCCTAACGGAACAACAAACTCATACAAATCTTTAAAAAAAATACAAATTACAATATAAGTCTAAATATACAACATGCGGTGAGCGGTGACTAAAGAATGAAGTGAATGGAAAATAATACGGTGGATTTTTGAGTCAATGCATGGTTGTGATTTTGTGTTTGACAGCTGAAGCGAAAAAAAGTTGTTAAGCTCGAAGCTGCATGAACACCATTAGCTATCTTCAAAAACTGGTGGAAGACAAAATTCAAAACACAAAACAGTTGGCAATACAGAAAGACAAGACAGATGGAGACAAGTTTCTATTTTTTATTAATAATAAAATGATATTTACATAATATTTCAAGTTCGGATTACAAAAATGATTACAAACAAGTCATCTACAGAGATCTGGAGCTCCAACTAATCACTAACTTCTGAAACTATGTTGAGCTGCACAGACCTCCTTGTTCTTATGATTGTTTGGAGCTACCTGCCATTTACTTCTTTCATCTGGAGCTGCTTGTTGTTGCACTTTACTCTCTTCACAAACTCTGTTGTTGTTGTACATTCCCTTCTTCTATGCTCTTCTCACAACTGTTGTTCCCAAAACTTCTCACACTATTTCTCCATTGCAAGAACACTAAATCTTTTTTCTTTTTCTTTTTCGATTGTTTTCTCTTTAAAATTCTATCTTGTTTTCAAGAGCGAAGCTTACAAACTAGCTTTTTCATCATTAGAAACAAGTTAACTTCCCAAAAATATCCAACAACTACTCTTTGACAAGTAGTTGGCTGACATGCTTAGGAGTAGAAATAAATTCAAACAAGTTCCAGCTTAATCTTGAGCCATTTCTATGCTCAATCTGCAGCTGAATTCACAAGGCCCAAACTACTTCGCAGGTGCTAAAAACTGTCCCTACTGACTGGATTTATGAAAATGTTCGGAATGCATTGCTCGGATCTATAATACTTAGCTTTCACTTCGGTATTTTCAGCCAACTCCTCATGAAATTATATCTGATTTGATTTCAATGTGTATGCTTCATTTATGAAACTTTAGAATTTTTTGGCAAAAACTACCGAGAGTAATTGTCACAAAATATAGTTGTACCTTCTTTTTGTTCTTCCTCAAATCAGTTAGGATTCTCTTTGGTCAAATAGCTTGATGTAGTATTGCATTTATTGTGACATATTCAACCTTACCTATGAAAAGCAATATAATGGGTTGTTTCTTTGAAGCTCATGAAATGGCTATTGAACCTGAATAAAACACATATCTCAACGTGTTCTTCCTATAATCTATACGTCTTGCCCAATCACTTTTGGTAGATTCAACCAGCTCAAGCCTATTTTCTATTGTATCCAAAATACCATATTCTTTGCTGCCATTAACATGCCTCGAGATTCTTTTAATTTCTTGCCAATGTGTGTCCTTGGAATTGTCTATAAATTTGGATATCAGAGTTACTGCATATAATATATCAAACCTAGTTGATGTTAAATACATTTAGCTTCCAACCAAAATTTTGCACGTAGTTGGATTCACATTGCTATCGCAATCTCTCATAGTTAAATTTAGAACTATGGCTATTGGCGTTGGTGTAGAGTTGTTTTGTAGCCTAATATGTTTCAAAATATTTGTTCCATACTACCTTAAGATATAGATATGTGATGTTTCATTTTCTATACTTCTATGCATAGATAGTACCTTAAGGGACCTAAATATATCATCTCAAACTCTCTTTTCATGACCTTTTTAAAATCATGAATGAGAAAATCACCATTTTTTATGAAGATTAACTCATCTACACAAAAGACAACAATAAAAATCTTACAATTAGTTGACTTTAAGTAAAGAGTGGGCTTACCATTGTTTTGTTAAAGGCATTGCTCAACAAATATGACTTTATCTTGCTATACCATACCCATGGTGCTCGATTTAGCCTATAAAGTGCTTTCTTCAACCTATACACTATATTTTCTTTCCTTAGAAGTTAGTAAATAGGTTCATATTCTACATACACTTTTTCTTTTAATGCTTCATTAAAAGAGGCAAAGTTAACATACATTTGAAACACCCCGCACTTGTATTGGGCTGCTATTGTGTAATGAACCTTTGCTGTACCTGCCTCGCCTTCTTGATAATTAGGGCCTGATCTATCCATCTAAGGCTGGATTTAGGGCCACAAAAGGAAATTACGATTTCCTGCAACATTTAGATATTTTATTTTATATGTCAGCAGTAATATTAGATCAGTGGCATAATTATTGCAGCACAAAATACATACACGACACATTTTAGATTTTGAGGATTTTCCAAGTTGGTTGGGCTACCCATCCAGACCCATCCCATCTCTTAGGGCTAATAGGGCCACCTGAGGATGGGCCCAGCATACCCCTGGCTTGCACTCATTATCTTGAATGTACTAACAAACAGAGGATATCAGGAAGATAACAAATGCATACAGAAAATATAGATTCATGACTATATTACTTAGTTAACATTTATCCATTATATATAAATTTGTAGGGATTAATTCATTATATTTGTGCCTAGTTGCTTAAACATGACTATCATTAATTAGCATTCCTTTTCTTTATTTATTAGTTGTGTCTGATAATGAATGAATTATTCTTATTCTTCTATCTATCACTGAAGTGTATTTTAATGCAGCATACTAAACCTGATATTGCAGGTTACCTATTTGGCATGAAGATTAAGTTCATTTTACCCTTTTGTACATTACAAATGTGCTTAGTTCATTTGGCAAGACATTTTTTGGGCATGAAACCGATTTAGCAATTAATCTAGGCCACTAGTTAAATTATATTCATTACTGTTATATGAGGAATGAAAGCAGATTTAATACAACTTGCACAAAGACATACTTCATCATTTTGACATTTAAGCGTATTGGCTTGGGGACATACCAGTGTGCTGGCGATGGGGAGGGATGCTTACTAGTCACTGGTCCTTCATCGCTGGGAAGAACCAACACCTAGCCCTTTCACATCGTCTGCTGACTGATGCATTCCCAAGGCAGTCCTCATGGTTGTCTAGGCATCGTAAATTATGAAAACTGAAATAAATATTATTACTGAGTAATGAAGTTACCTGCTGGATGCTTCTCCTTCCCCTTCACTCCTTGTCACCTCCTCTTATATGTTTCCTTGGGGTATGGGTTTATACC
This sequence comes from Cryptomeria japonica, assembly GCF_030272615.1. Lineage (NCBI taxonomy): Eukaryota > Viridiplantae > Streptophyta > Pinopsida > Cupressales > Cupressaceae > Cryptomeria > Cryptomeria japonica. Next base: position 73,532,590 of record NC_081408.1, on the reverse strand, counting down.
TCTTTGAATCCATGTGATTCCCCTTGAAACATGGCGTCTATTCCAGAGGTGGCTTGGGAATGGATGCATCCTTTCAACACTCCCACTAGTTAAAATAAAATGTATTTTAAGCGGTAAAAATAATTTATATATTGAAAATATTTATATTTATGTACATGTATTGTTTAATATTTCTAATCATTGCCCGTTGTTTACATGGGAATATGACATATTGCTAAGACTTCCTACATAGTTTCCATCCTCAAAAATAGATCATTTGTCTCATCATAATCTCTACCAAACTGTTGTTTGTATTCCTTAATAACCAATCTTGTGTTACACCTTTCTATCCTTCCTTCAACATTGCTTTTGATATTATAGAGCCACTTCACACTATTAACTTGTTTACTGAAAGAAAAATCAATTATCTCCCATGTTTTAATTCATTCTATTGCATCTTTCTCCTCATCCATTACCTCACACCATTTCCATTCTTTCACAACTACCTTAAACTAAATTGGATTGCTATAAGTTACTAATGTAAAATTTGAATTTTCATCTAAATCTTTGTCATATCTTTTATTTTTATAAATCTTCCTTATACTTTTGGTCTTTCTTGGCAATAGGAAGGTGAGAATGAGGTCTAAATGCTCACTAGTAATAATCCTACCTTGTTGTGCATAGAGTTTGAGTTATTGTTTAACTGTATTTACAAACTATGTCAAAGCCTAGTGTTGTCTAGAGAACTATGTAAGTGAGCTCTGCAATTATATATTTGATTATATCTTTCTTTTTCATCATGAATGGATACTCTAACTATGAAATCCAAAGAAGCATCCATAGTGTCATCCCATCATTCATTTCCAATAAACTCAACATCCTTGCTAATCAATGTTTTCTTAGTGACAAGGTTACACATCCTTTGTTCTTTGGACTCTTCACTATATTCCATGAAGATGTACTTCTTACCCTTTATATCCAATTTTTGTCTTTTCTCCTTTAGCACAAATGCATATGCTACATTCTTGACTAGTCTCATGTGGTTTACCATCCACTTACATTTCCATGCTTCTTTTGGAATACTATCATGTACTAACATTTTAGAATTTATATTAATCAAATATACTATTCTTGCAATATCCTTACCCAAAAATTCATTTGGGACTAATTTGGATTTCAGCATACTCTTTCCCATCACCATGATGGTCCCATTCTTCCTCTTGGTCACACCATTTTGCTAGATAATATAGCTTTCTATCAACTCCTCCCCTCTGTCTGACCTTAGGATGTTTAAAAAATTTCTACTCTCTTTACCTTTGTCCTTAATGTTAGGAAAATGGTGTCTCAATATTACATTCACATATGGTTACTATTTATAGTAAATTTTTCATTTGACCATGAATTAGTTTGGAATTGTTACAGAAGCTTCAAATAGTATAGATAAGCATACTTCAAAAAATTGTTACAAGATCACATTAAGATTTGAAGGTATTAAGTTATTTTAGTTTTTGAAAGTTGTGAATGAAGTTTCAGAGTCAGCTTTGAGAGTCTTAGAGACTCTAAAATGGCCAAAAGTGTTTATAATTTGCGTAGCAGGTTATAGCTTGATAGAACACATCACAAGATTTTTGACACTTCAAACAATTTATCAATCAAAAACTTGGTTCAAGAGGTTATCATTTCCAAAAGTTGTCTCTCCTAAAATAGGAAATATAAAATAGTGTTGGACATATAAATTGGCCGTAAAATGTAGCTACACGTGTTAGGGAATCTTGGATTGGAGATAAGTTGGGTGATAATTTTTTGTTTGTTTATCTCATGGATTTTTAATAACATTTTATAATTTAATGTGTTGTATCTCCTATATATTAGGTGCATGAGATAGAAGTTGTGTAAGTGTCTTGTAGCTATTTAGTTACCTCTAGATCTTTGGTTGGTGATACTCTTGTCAAAAGCTTTCTCTACAAGTCTATTGTAATTTTATATTGATTTCTAAATAATATATTGGATGGGTTTTGGAGTAGGGTTTATCTCCTTAAAGGGTTTCCCCCATGATATATTCTGTGTCTATTATAAATCTATTTGCATATTGTATATCTCCTACTTTATGTGTTTCTTGTTCTATAATAATTTAAGATTTATAAGGAAATTTGTGTTATCTCCCCCACTAGATTAGTGTTAGGAATCATTTTCCACACCATATCTTCCTTTCACTTAAACACTTTCAATTTCTCAAAATATTTATATTTATGCTTCACACATTAGACCCATTTTCTCTGATTGTAATCATCTATAAAGGTCCTAAAATATTGACTCTTCCCTATTGGAATGGTTTACATAGGGATATATAACTTATTGTGCTTTTAAAGTTCTCTAATTTTGTTTTTTCCCTTCTAGAGTTGTCTAATTGACTCCAATTATATTCTTTCCCTTCTATAGTTTCCCAATTGAAAGGGCTACCTATGTTGTTTGGCCAAAATATAGGCTTCATGTGCATCTAACACTAGGATCTACGTTGGTTGGTAAACCTCTAACCTTTCATTTCTTGGAGAAAGGACTCAAACAATAATAGCCTAAGTATCAATACCTTAGACGCCAAAGTCTAGAGGATTCTTAAATGATGGTCTTGAAGAGTAACTATTTCCATAGTATTATACACTTTCCATTCTTCAGAGGTGAAGCTATATTTTATTCCATAATCCATGGCTCCTACAATATACAAGCAATATCATTTTTCAAGCTTGCCAATGTGAGCTCTTAGGTGATTCCATAAATATAGAAATCAAATTAACTCCATACATAATATCTGGTCTAGTTGTTGTGAGATAGATCAAACTACCTACAAGTTTTTTCAATATAGTTGAGTTAAATTCATCTCATTATCTTCTTTGCTAGGTTCATATTGTTATAGGTGAATAAAAAACACTATAATTTATCATTCTAAACCTTTTTAATACATACTCTGCATACTCACTTTGACAAATGAAAATGCCCTCATCATTTTCTGTAACTCCACTACCAAGAAAATACTTCAACTCTGAATCTGTCATCTCAAATTATTTTTTCATTGCGCATTTAAACATGTTTATAGACATATTTCCAATAAAGATAAAATCATCAAAATCCAAACAAAAAATTAAAATTTGACCTTGCTCATTGACTTTGATGTATAAAGTAGACTTACTAGTACGTCTACTAAATCCACTCTTTTCCATATATGAATCTATCATGTTGTACCATGCTCTTGGTGCTTGCAGCAATCGATAAAGTGCCGCCTTCAACCTATAAACATTGTCTTCACATCCTTTTACTTCATATCCTGGTAGCTACCGCACATAGACTTCTTCTAAATATCCATTCAAGAAAGTTGATTTAACATCTATTTGGTAGACATTCCAATTGTTTTGAGATCCAATATAGTTAGTACCATTTTAACAATATCAAGTGTTGCTATAGGTGCAAATGTTTCATTATAATCAACTCTATATTCTTATGCAAATCCTTTAGCAACTAATCTTGCCTTTATTTGTCTACATCTCCATTTCCTTTATACTTAGCCTTATAAACACATTTTACACATATACATTATGTTTCCTTAGGTAAATCAACTAATTCTCATGTATCATTTTTCTCAATAGATTCCATTTCATCATTTATTGCATTTATCCAATGTTCTCCCTTAACTACATCTTCAAAATTTATAGGATCTTTAAGAAAATATAGCAAACTTTGATTGCAGATCTATCCTATATCCTTGATCATAAATTTCTTACAAACTTCTAGTTTTCTTTCTTTTACGCCTTGCTCTCAACAATGGAAGTGTAGGACTTAAGTGATTACTTATTTGTGGACTTGATGATTCCCCTTGCTCAACTTATCTTCGTTAGTTATCTCATTGTGAAATTTTTGACCGAGTTCCTCGCTGTTCATTTAATTGATTTTATTGGTTTCCTTGATCTTTCTCTTCTTTTTTATCATATTTATACGTAGAAAAGATCATGACCACAAAAGCATTCACCACTTGACACAAATATTTATACGTGGAAAACCTAAATAGGTAATAACCACGGTGAGATGAGACTCACAAAGATAGCTATTTGAACTCTTTTGAAGTTTGCCCTGTTAGGAGCCAAGCCTGTTAAAGCTTTTACAATAAGTCCTGTTAACAACTAATTCTCTTAGGAATCACCCGGTTAAGGGATTTACAAATATGCCTTGATGAAAAGCACAATACCCTGTTAGGAGTAACCTTAGTAGAGGATTTGATAATCCAAACTAATGGATCACCTTGTGAGAGGATTTAGAAAGCAACCAAGCTTGTTAGAGCTTACCCAGTTAGGAGATTTCAATTCTGCTGTGATTGTTAGAAAACAACAGGTTTTTCTTGATCTGTCTGAATAGCACTACATTTGCTTGATCAGATCCTTTTTAATCTTCAATATGCCTTTACTCAAACTACAAATTTATTTCTAGTTAGGCAACCTCACACTCAACTGATTTCTGCCAACTTTGCCAACATCAAAATAAAACAACATCATCGACCTTAAATATAAATCAACTAGGTCGGTAACACAATAAAAACCTAATTCTCATCATCAAGACTAAAAACAAGTCAGTACAATCTTGACCATTATAAATTATAACAATATCTTCACACTTAACAGGAAAACTCCAACCGCTCCATGATCACCACTCCAATGGACTTGTAACTCATCACGCACTATGCATTTGATGCAATCCTCTTTGCTCCTTCCCAAGATAATCAAACGGGCCAAAATAACTTGAACATATCTTCATACAATGACCACACGTGTCACCATGATTACCACTCAACATGAAATCTTAAACCAACAAACTTTGATCGGTTAGGGTTTAACAAAAACAACTGGTAGGGTTTACCAGTTACAAAACATAGAAAGGTTTAACCCTATACACTGGTTTAACTTACAAACTACCATACCAGTTTACAACATCTTCCAAAAAGTTGATCATACCAGTTATAAGACAAAAACAATAATATCAATAAAATCAGAAATATCATGAATACCATTCACTAGTTCAATTGACATCAATGACAACATATCATTAATGCAATCTATATGCAAAATGCCAACAATATCCTCTTTTGGCATTGATGGCAATACAAATATCAACGCCTCTAATTTGTTGTTGTGATCAGTGAATATGAATCCTGGTTTACATACCAAGTATTATATGAACCATGCTTTGTCTATCACCAGGTTGTCACTTGTTGACCTAATCAAACACATAAATCTTCTTCAGAGTCATATAATTTTTCTCCCCCTTTGACATCAATGCCAAATTGAGAGTAAATCATGTAATTTAAAAATTCTCATTGTGCATCAACAAATTGGAACTTGATGCTCCCCTTGTGGAATACATTCACTCCAAAAAAATCATTCCACGTAAAATTTTGCAAGTCTAGTTCAGTGATTGATGCAATCAGCATCATGTTCAATTGAGCTCATGAAGGGGTACAACCCCTAGTTGTCTTCTAAGACACTCAAATATATTCTTAGGGAGAGGTTTGGTAAAAATATATGCAAGTTGCTCCTTGGTTGAAACATGCTCTAAGATAACATCTTTACTTTGACCTTTCTCCCTCAAGAAATGATACTTCAATTCCATGTGCTTAGTCCTTGTGTGCAAAACACGATTCTTAGAAATATTTATGGAACTAGTATTATCACACATAATCATTATAGGTTCTAATATTTTCATCTTAAAACCTTCCAAAATGTGCCTCATCTAAATAGCTTGTGTGAAATTCATGTAAGTTGCTACATACTTAGCTTCAACAGTAGATTGTGAAGTACAACTTTGCTTTTTACTACTCCATGAAACAAGCCTTCCTCTTAGAAAGAATGCTCCACTGGTAGTACTCGTCCAGTCATCAACATTTCCTTCCCAATCAACATCTGTGTACACCCTCAGATCAAAATTTCCTCCATATGGATACCATAACCCATAGTCAATTGTACCTTTCAGATATCTAAAAATTCTCTTGTTTGCTATTAGATGTGCTTCCTTTGGATTCTTCTAGAATCTAGCAACTATACCAACTGCATGGGCAATATCTGGTTGACTGTGAGCAACATAGTGTAATTTGCCAATCATTGACCTGTATTCTTTTTCATCTACAGACTTGGATGCATCTTTTTTGGACAATTTACAACCTATAACCATTGGTGTTCCAATTGGTTTACAATCACTCATTCCAAAAGTTTTCAAAACCTCTTTCACATACTTAGATTGAGTAATGAAAATACCATCTTCATCTGCTATTTCTGGAAGCTTATAAATTTTTTTATTTCCCCTACTAATGACATCTCAAATTCATTCTTCATTTCATCTGTAAAATAGTTGCTTATGACATCATTACCTCAAAATATAATGTCATCAACAAACACTTCACTAACCAGTATTTCATCTCCTTTAGACTTGAGATAAATGTTGTTGTCATCACTAGTTCTTGTAAATCCTATCTTCATCAAATGTGTATGAAGCCTTTTGTACCATGCTTTGGGTGCCTGATTTAATCCATACATATCTTTATGCAATCTGCATACCATATCTTCTTTACTTGTCCATGCATAACCATCAGGTTGCTCTATATATACCTCTTCTTCCAATATACCATTGAAAAATACAAACTTAACATCCATTTGGTATACCTTGAATTTATTATGAGCTGGAAATGCATGTAATGTTCTGACTCCTTCCAATCTTGCTACTGGTGCAAAAGTTTCAGCATAATCTTCTCCTTCTTGTGCATAACCTTTGCAAACTAATCTTGCCTTGTTGCGAACTAAAACACCATCCTCATTCAACTTGTTTTTGAACACCCATTTAGTACCTATCACATTTTTGTTTATTGGTTGAGGTACCAGGGTCCAAGTTTTGTTCTTCTCAATTTGATCCAATTCCTCTTCCATTGCCTTAAGCTAATGATCATCACCAAAAGCCTCCTTAGCACTTATTGGTTAAATGGTGGAGATCATGCAAGAGTTCTCTCTTATTCTTCTTCTAGTAAGTACTCCAACATCCTTATCCCTAATAATCTGCTCAGGACTATGATGCACACTCACATATCTAAGAATAACATGATCATTCTCCTCAGGTTCAGCTTCTTCGTCATCTTCTTCTTCTAAAATTATCTGTTTTGGTTGAACAAGTACATCAGAATTTGCCTTACCGGTTTCAGATTTAACTGTTTCTGGTTCAAAAAGAAAAATGCAGGGATCTTCATCCTTTTTCTCTGAACTAGTTCCTTTTGAAACTTCAGACATTCATCTCCATGAACATCAACACTTTCAACAATTCTTCGAGTCTAGTTATTGAAACATTTGTAGGCCTTACTCTTGGTGGAATAGCCAAGAAATATGCCTTCATTACTCTTCGCTTCAAACTTACTAATGTAATCACCTCTTTTAAAAAAGCATTTACTACCAAAGATCTTAAAATAACTAACATCACGTGATATTACATACCAATATTCATAAGGTGTCTTGTCCTTACCTCTTTTCACCAAAACCCGGTTCATTGTATAGACTGTTGTACATACAACTTCTCTCCAAAATGTTTTCGGAACACCTCTTTGTATCATCATAGTCCTAGCAGCTTCAACCACTGACCCATTATTTCTCTCTGCTATACCATTCTGTTATGGTGTCCTTTGTGTAGAAAGATTCCGCTTGATAGCATTCTCATCATAATACTTAATAAACTCTTCATAAGTGAATTCATAGCCTTGATCCGTTCTCAGACATTTTATCTTTTTGCCACTCTCTTTCTTAGCTAAGGCCCTAAATGCCTTGAATTTACCAAAAGCTTCATTCTTATCCTTCAAGAATGTGACCCACATCATCCTCGAATAGTCATTAGTGAAGATCATGAAATATCTATCACCTGATATGTTTCTAGTTCTTATTGGTCCACATAGATCTGTATGAACCAAATCTAACAAGTTCTCCATTGAGGAATTGCTCTTGAAAGTAGAAGAAGTCATCTTCCTTAACTGACATTCTTTACAAAGAGCATTAACCGGTTTGTCTATCCGAGGTAGACCTCTTACTGTCTTAGACTTACTCACTTTAACAATGTTGTCAAAATTTATATGACAAAATCTTCTATGCCAAAGCCAACTTTCATCTATTTTTGCAATGAAACAGTTGCTAACTTTAAGATTAAGATGAAATAGATTACCTCTGGTATGTTTCCCGGTTGCAATCAATTCACCTTTGTTGTCAAAGATTTTGCACATACCACTTTTAAACTCCAGTGGGGTATCCTTTGTCATTCAACTGCGCCACACTTAGAAAATTATGTTTTAGACCTTCAACCCAATAGACATCGTCAGCACTACTTTTACCATTACGGGAAATAACTCCCTTATCTTTAACCATACAGGGTGAGTCATTTCCAAATCTAACAACACCGCCATCAAATTATTTCAAGGAAAGAAATTTACTCCGATCACCAGTCATGTGACGTGAACAACCACTATCAATGATCCAATCATTAGAGTTATCCATCCTAGATAGTAAAGCCTTCTGGTCTGATTTCTCTTCCTTAAAGGCCATAAACACAATATCTTCACTAGCATAATCATCAGATTCATCATCAGTAATATCACTATCAATAGCTACAAGACAATCTCTCTTGCCTTTACCCTTATACTTCTTAAATTTGTCTCTCTTGTGTTCGTTTTCACTATTAGGGCAATTAGCTACTATATGACCAATCTTATTGCAAGCAAAACATTTCAATGGTAACTTACCTCTATATTTACTAGTGCCTCTAGGAAGTCATTTTGCCAACAATTCTTCAAGCTCCTTTAAATTGTCTTCATCATTAGCGTCTTTGCTGGATCCGGATTCATAGATATTGTTGGTATCTCTACTTCTTCTCATAGATAGGTTTGAGACAGAAGCTCTAAATGTAGATTGTGATTTTTGTGCACTACCATCATAGCCATTTAAAAGAAAAGAATTAAGTTTTCCAATGATAGAGTCAAGAGTTACCTTTGTTTTGTCAATGGATTTCAACTTCTGAATAGCTGCAACTCAAATAGCATAGACCCGTAGCAGGGCTCTCAGTACCTTACTGATCATTGTGGCATCTTCCACTTTCCCTCCTGCACTCTTTATTTCACCAACTATTTATTTTATCCTTTGACCATATTGCTGGATATTATCACCTTCAGACATTCTCATGTCATCAAACTTTCCTCTTAAACTCTCCTCTTTAAGAATCTTAACATGTTCATCATGGCTATCAATCTCTTCAAGTTTTTTCTATACTTCATATGCAGTTTCAAGACCATGAACATCTATAGATTCAGTATCAGATAGGGAACTTATAATAGCTTCTAATACTTCTTGATTCTCTTGTTGTTCTTTCTTCTAATCATCAGTCAGAGTTCCAGTAGGTGCAGTATACTTAGTTTCTACATGCTCCCAATACTGACTACCAATAATCTTGATGTAAATCTTCATTTTGTCGCTCTATATTATATAGTTCTCTCTGTTGAACTTAGGACCTTCTTTCTTCATCATGATCTACAGGATCTTTTCTTCAAGCTGTAAGGCTTAGAGATCTAAGAGGGCCTGAGATGCTCTAAAGATGCTCTAATACCAATTAATGATATGATGAAAGAATAAGTATCTGATAGACTACTAAGAGGGGAGGGGGGGTGAAATATTTATATGTGGAAAATCCAAATAGATAAAAACCACGATGAGATGAGACTCACAAAGATAGCTATCTAAACTCTTCTGAAGTTCGCCCTGTTAGGAGCCTAGCAAGTTAATGCTTTTACAATAAGTCCTGTTAAGAATCACCCAGTTAGGGGATTTACAAATATTCCTTGATGAAAATCACAATACCCTATTAGGAGTAACCTCAGTAGAGGATTTGAGAATCCAAACTAATGGATCACCTTGTGAGAGGATTTACAAAGTAACTAAGCTTGTTAGAGCTTACCCAGTTAGGGGATTTCAATTCTGCTATGATTGTTAGAAAACAACAGGTTTTTCTTGATTGGTTTGAATAACACTACATCTACTTGATCAGATCCTTCTTTAGCATGAATTTGTCTTTACTCAAATTACAGATTCATTCTCTGGTTAGGCAACCTCACACTCAATTGATTTCTACCAACTTTGCTAACATCGAAATAAAACAACATCATTGACCTTAAATACTATTCAAGTAGGTCGATAACAAAACAAAAACCTATTTCTCATGATCGAGATTACAAACAAGTCGGTACAATCTTGACCGTTAGAAATCATAACAATCTTTTCACATTTAACAAGAAATTCTAACCGCTCCATGATCACCGCTCCAACGGACTTGTAACTCATCACGCACTATGCATTTGATGCAATCCACTTTGTTTCTTCCCAAGACAATCAAACGTGCTAAAATAACTTGAACATATCTTCATACAATGATCACACGTGTCACCATTATTACCGCTCAGCATCAAATCTTTAACCAACAAACTTTGATCGGTTAGGGTTTAACAAAAACAACTGGTACGGTTTGCCGGTTACAAAACATAGAAATGTTTAACCCTATACACCGGTTTAACTTACAAACTACCATACCGGTTTAGAACATCTTCCACAAAGTTATTCATACCGGTTACAAGACAAAAGCAATAACATCAATAACATTAGCAATATCATGAATATCATTCACTGGTTCAATTGACATCAATGACAACATATCATTGATGCAATCTATATACAAAATGCCAACATGAACTCTATGGTGCTTCAATGGAGGGAAAACCACTTACCATATTCTTCCTTTGCAACAAACATAACCTTTGAAATTTAGAAGACTATACCTTAAACGCCATATCCATTCTTAGTCTTGACTTGATGCCTTGAAACTTGCTCCAATCTCCTCATCATTTCACTTTTAATGTGAAGTGGGAGCATTTTGTTGTTTGCCATTTCAACCTTTGCAATCACTGTTTTACGAGGAGAAATAACAAATATAGTCCACACATTATTTTCAAAAGCAACTTTATAACCCTTTTGAATATGTTGTGCCATATTTGTGATATTATGCTTCAAACTGCTTACAAAATAAACATCAGGTATAGTTTTCTTCCCAAGCTTTATTATCACATTAATTGCAACCTTTCCTATGACTTCAACAATGTTATCATTACACAATTTAATTTCTGATTTTACTGAAGTATCCAAATTCTCAAACAACTATTTATTTCCAGTCATATGATTACTACAACCACTATCAAGAAATCAAATGTTACTTGAACTTTCTTGAGCTACATGACATGTAATGAACAATATCTCGGAGAGAAATTTGCATATTGCTTTCTCATATCTACTTGTTTCTTTCGGCATTCATTTGCAAAGTGACTATACTTCATACAATAATAAAATTGAACATTTGATTTGTCATACATTTGTGATGCCCGATTGTTATTGCGCCTCTTTGTGGTGAAACTTTGATTTCTCCTTCCTCCTACATCTGGACTCCTTTCTTCCCTTTGGTAATTATTTTTTCCTCTTCCTCTGAATCCTGAATTTCCTCTTCCTTTTGCCTCTGCCAAATGTCATTTGTGTTTTGAATTCATTATCCAGTAAAGTATTTTCATTCTTGTTCAACCTATATTCATAACTTTCTAAAGAACTGACCAACTCATCATTGAATATGTAGTCAAATTTTTAGATTCCTCAATTACCTCAACAATAGCATCAAATTTTCTAAGTAAACTTCTTAAAAGAAATTCTACAACCTTTTGATTTGTTAGCTCATTTGTAAATTTTGAAATTCTCTTCTAAATATTTGGCAATTTTTGCTTGATATGCCATCTCTAGGATGTCTCATGCTTGCTTGGTTGTAATGGCTGGTTTAATGCTTGTCCAATTACTTGCAAAGCCCTTTTATTCTTTTGCCTATTTTAGATAAACTTCCCTTTTATTCTTTTGCCTATTTTAGATAAACTTTTTCTTAGCATTTGGACTCATGGTAGACTCATCTTGTAGTTCGGTATAACCATTTTTAACTATGTCTGATAACTCACATGAATCAAATATCAACTTTATTCTTAAAACCCAATTATCATAATTCTTGAAAAAAAATATTGGAATCATAATTGAATTCATGCTTGATGATGCCATACTTTATTAAAAAAACAATCTTTTTCGAGAAATACTTCAAAATTTAAGTACGACAACTCAGATTTGCTATAAATTTCCTTTCATTAATAATGCAAATAACAGCAAAACCCTTCATAAATTCTTCAACCTCATGCTGATATTAACATCATTACCTTTGTTTGAACAGCACCTCGAATACTCCAAATTCCACATGCCCTTTGCTTCAAATTGCAAATAACAAAAGCTGCAATCTGCTTCCAACAACTTGCCTTGGTTGCGACTTCCAAACTTTGGTTTGATTCAGATCCGCGATCACTGTTCCTTTTTGGTCTGCGGCGGAACTCATAAATTCTATTCTCTTCTCTTCCTGCACAGAGATAAATCAGAGTCTTACAGCCTTCTGCCAATCCTCTAATCTATGCTCTGATACCACTCTTTTGTGGGTAGAGGCAAAACACAGACACCTAATGTGCTACAGCACAATTGAATTAAACTTCACTGCTTGCTTTGATTGATAACGTTTGCCTCTATTTATAGAGGACTTTGGAACTCTCCAGAATCTATTGCAGTCACAAAACACATGCATTAAATTAATTTGGTGTTGGTGGAAGTTGGTGGGAGAAATATCAAAATTGGGGAGCGAGAAGTTTCTATCTTAGATGTAGGGTTGAAAATCTTGTTCATTTGTTGGTAGAAATTAGTGCCTACCAACAAAAGTAAATAAGCATAACACAGACAAATGAAAATGTTTTCAGATTGAATGAGAGTTACATGAATAGTATGTTCTTAACAAATGTCATTACTAGAAAAGCTGTCAAAAATGTTAAACAACAACGTTTTTAAAAGAGAACAAAAATAATAACTGGCAACTAAAAATGATGCGGTGGCGGTCAAGTATTAATGTTTTGTAAACTATTGACTGCACTCTGATGATTTTTTGGAATGGTTATACATTTTACAGAGGCTCCAGAATATCAAAGGAATTTCTCTCTCTGGCAACAGAGGTTCAGATTACGAGCTCAAAACAGAGGACTTAGATTCAATGAGCAAAACGTTACGAGTTTTCATATTGAAAAGGTACATCAAAGTAAGAGCTAGAAGTGGAATGACATTTCCAGAATTGAGATACGTTTATTTAAGTTCTTCTATTCCTTTTGTACCCTTCAATTTAGAGAACGTCAAGCCATTGGCTGTGTATACAGGACCTCTACTGGAAGAAAGTTTCAGAATAAATGAGGTTAGTCGTTAAATTTTTTTTTTGCATTATGTAATTTCGTTGCGTGTATTATGCTGGAGATTGTCTTCCTAATAACTCAAAATTTTCATTCAGTGGCCAGAGACTTTACGCTCGGTCAAAGCAACAGCCATGGATTGGACAGTGAAGGATATAGAGACTCGTAACTCTTCCTTAGAAGAGTTAATTTTAGTCAACTTACAGAAGATGATCACTCTACCAGAGGGATTTCAGAATTTCACTGCATTGAAAACTCTGAATTTAGACACATTGGAAGCTTTGAAATGTCTTCCAACGCGGTTTGGAAAACTTACAACTTTAGAGCATTTGACGCTAAAATTTTGTTCTGAGTTGAAAAAAATGCCAGACACCATTGTGGAACTCAAGAACCTACGATATTTAAATCTGGAAGGCTGTTCATCTTTGACGCAATTGCCTTCCACTTTCGGGAAACTTAAGGCCCTACAAAGTTTAACTCTGAAGGCATGTTCTTCATTAAAAGAACTACCGGGATTTGAAGACCTTGCAGAACTAAAATATTTGAATGTCGAAGATTGTCCAGTCAGAGATTGTGATTTCTCTAAAAAGGCGCGTGGCTTGAAAATTGTTGGTCTGAAAAAGAAAACTGAAATTGGTTCTAAGTGAAAAGGAATCAGCGTCACAGTCAAGTTTCTATTTCCTTAGTTTTCAGTTAAGGATTTAGACATTTTCCAACGGTGGAAGGAAAATACTTTCTATCTATTTAGTTAATTTCAAAATTGATGGAGCAGAAAAGGAAACAGAAACTGAGCAAGAAGATGATCAGAATTGAATACTTACTTTATTTTTCCTAGGGAAAAATTATATTATTAGGAGTACTTGCAAAATCAATATTTGGTTTAAGATGCTTGGATATGTTGTAATGAATGACTTGGATTGGGTTATGTTATATGATATCGTAGAGTTTTATGACTTTAATTGATTATTGTACTAATATTTTGTTTTATTTATTAAATAATTAATATATTCATTTTAAAATATTGAAGTGAATTTTGATTTATTAGTTTCTGTTTAGAATTATAGGCATAAAGTTGTACTTAATATATTATTAATGTGCTTGAGATATTTTTTTTATATGAAAAAAATATTTATTCTTTCTAATAAAATTTAGATGCAATTTTTATAAGAAAATACATGTGGTTTTAACTTTCTTTTACTTCCCTGACATCCTGATATGAATGATTTAATGCAGTACCATTTGTAAAATGACACTAATGGTAGATAACATTTGAAATCCACATAGGTAAAAGGAGGACAATTATGATAAGAACCGTAGTTTTTCATTATTTGAATTGGGAAATTAATAGAATGAAGGTTATGCTATTCTACGCACACCGAATTGGAAAGGAATACTAGTATAAGCTTAAAAGAGCTGAAAGAGCAATACTGGAGGAGGTATAAGCTGCAAAGTATTTTCAACTTCCAAGATAATTTCATAGGAATTATTTTTCCCATCGTTCTATTTTTACATTATTTGAGCATTCTTGAAATTGATATGAGAAGTTCTGTATCATTTCGAATTGCATAGCTTAATATTTAAGCTCTTAATGAGGAACTAAATGATTTTGCTTGGATGTAAGCTCTTCAAACCGAGAGTTTCGTCTTGACATTTTCTTTTTAAATTTCGATAAATTTGTAGAATTTGAAAATTACCCTCATCTCTTTAAATTAGCTGATTGACAGAAAAAGAACAACAAAAGAGATAAACAATAACAACAGTAATAAAATATTAAAATATCATACATTGAATTTATAAAGCAGAGCACCCTTGTTTCAGAATTGTACTTCTTCTTATTACAGCTTCTTCCTAAAAAATAAGAAGTCTTGCAAATATATCGAGTTTCTGCAGCTCTGATTACAATTCATAGCCAGAGGAAAACAGTCAATGCAAACTCCAGAATAAAGCATTCACAGCTAATAATAGAGCATATACAGCTTGCATTATTTGTAGAATTTTTTTTTATGTACAGTTCTAAAAGTAGATTATTGCAACTATCCACAAACAAATTACACTTTCAGAATAAATATAGTAGTTTATTTTAGCGTGTGAATGCACATGATTTATTTGTTGTAAATTGAAAATTAACTAAAGCTAAAAATAGTTAACTGTATATTTAAACTAAAAGTCTTTAAAAAAACGATCAATTTCAGTGTTTGTAATGTGTGTGCAGAAAAAATTGAATGCAGCCAGAACCAAGACCTGGTAGGAGGTTAGGTAGGCAATGGAATCCTCGAGGTTATTCCTCAAGACCTCAGGATTTCAGGTTGAATGTTCAGAGAACTCATAGAAAGCAAGATTTCCAGAACTCAGTGCGGTTCAACAATCAATATTCAAACCAGGGCCCCTTTAGGCGGCAGTCCATCCGGACAGATAAACAGAAGCCTTTAAGCTTCCAGGAGAAGAATGAATTTCGGCAGTTTCATAAAATCTAGACCTATCAAAGGCATTCCTGGTTGGGTTCTAGAGAGAACAGTCTTCCCTCGCTGGTCTGGCACTGCTCGGAATACAAGTTTTCGAAAACAATGGCCCAATGATGATGTGAAGCTCCAAAGCTTAGATGATTGGGCTAAGAAAGTGGCAACAGGCCCAAACAACATCCCAATCTCAGCTAGGGTACATAAATGCTCTTTTCCCAGGGAACCCCTGTCATATAATCATGATACCCATCAAAACCTTCAAGCTCGCCCATTACCTACATCTGCCTTGTCCTTAGAGGCACGAAGGCCTTCGGCTTCAAAAAACCGTTTTTTCAGTGGTCAAATCTTAACTTTGATTGCAAGGACCAGAAATGGAACAGGAAGTCCATGGGAAGTAAACTGTTTGTTCTGCCTTCGGATTCCTTGAACCCTATGATTGCCCGATTTAAAGAAAATGCTTTCTTCGCACACTGGTGTGGTAGGGGTGGGAATAGCATAGATATAATCACCTAGTGGAAGACATCATTCCCAAGCTTGATTTTAGTTAGACAACTTCAAAATGATTTCTTCTTTTTAGAATGTGTTGATTCGTCTTTAAAGAGAGCAATCATGAAAGGCTGCCCTTTGTTCTTCCAAGGGTCGACCTTTGAAGTTGTCTTTAGTGGGCCAGGCTTCGATCCGGTGCATCATAGATTTGAGAAAACCCCAATTTGGTTGTCTTTAGTGGGCCTTCCATCTGAGTTTTGTTGCCCGAAGGCTTTGTTGAAGATAGGCGATGCTCTAGGATCCTTAGTGGGTATTGAGGAGCATTTCCTGAAAGGCTTCAAAGGGGATGTAGCAAATATTTACGTGGAGATTGATCTAAAGAAAGGCTTTTATAGTGACATAGAAATTATTTTAGAAATTGGTAGATGGAAACACAAAGTGAAAAGGATGGGGAAGGGCATCCTTGGCAAATGTATCCTTCGAAGCCAAATAGTCAAAACTAGCTTAGTGGCAGCTTCTATGGGTGCTCTCCATCTTCCTCATCCGCCTCTGGAACAAATTTTTACTGATCAAGATAGTCAGAAGATGGTCAAGGGACTGGAAAATCTATTGGTTTCACCTGCATTGGATGCAGTTCAGGCAAGCAAGAGTGCTTCTTGGCAGTCTCAAGATAGAGCTCTAGCTTCTCCACTTGCTTCTCCAGCTCCTCTACACTCACAGTTCCTCCAAACTCCTAGAATGGAACACCTTTCTAGAGGAAAGCCAGGCGAGCTGATTCATTCTACTCCAGGTAAGGTCCTTTAGACCTCTTTGCCTTCTCCTTTAAGTTGGCCTCATCTTATTCTTTCCCCGATTGTTAAGATCCAATCTCAAAAGGTTGTTAGGAGTTTGTTTGGCCAAAAAAAAACTCTTTTGACTAGAGGAGCGTTTAATATATCTTCCCAGCCTCCTGCTAAGGTTCCAAAAAGAAAGAAAAGTTTGCAGAGAAAGAAACTAAGGGGAACCCTTCAACAAATAAAGTCTAGTAAAAAACTTACACATCTTGCTAAAATCCTGCAGGAAGAGGTTGTCATTGAAAACGATCTTAAAGCTGACCTGGACGAGGAATATGAGCCACATCTATCTGATGGAGAGATTTATCCTTCCTCTGATATACCCCCATCAAACCAGCATTTTAATCTTTCGGCAGAAACTTCTGATCCATTCCTATTTTCTTTGTCTTTATTTCCTCAAGACCTGGTCTCTTCCTTAGATCAGAATGCCCAGAAACTTCTTCAGGATTTTATGGTTGAGGATGAAGACCCAGAATCAATTTTAGATACTCCACTCGCAGTTTTGTACTCTCAGATTAAGGAAAAAAGGAAACTAGGGCTGCATCAGAATCTTGAAGGATTAGAGAAACCAAACTTTGGTTCTTCCCCTCCCAAGAAGGGTCACAAATCCCACATTGAAGCTAGAACCCAAGATGGTGAGGCAGAGAATCAATCAAAATTTTGAGATCTTTGGAAAGTAGGGAAGGGTAATCCTCTTCCTGAACAACAATGAAAATCTTATCATTGAATGTTAGGGGTCTTAATGCCCCTAACAAACAAAGGCTGATCAACAGAAGGATTATTTTGGTCAGTACAGATATCATCTTCTTTCAAGAAACCAAATTGGAAAGTATGCAAGCAGTCACATTTGGAAATGGAATTAGCCCTTTATTTCACACATCTATGCAATTGACAATGGCTTCAGAAGGGGCCTTGGGAGATTTAATGATTATCTAGAAGCCTTCCCAAGTTAAAGCTGAGGGTATTGCTTCTAACAGAAATTGGCTTCTTGCCAAAATTAGTCACCTTCAGACAAACACTACCTTTTTTGTTATAAACACTTATGGCCCAGTGTCCCCACACAAAAAGCGTCTCTTATGGTCTTCTTTAGATGGAGTCTTGTCTTCTTTGGCTAAGGAACAACTTTTCATAGGAGGAGATTTTAATGCCATCAGGAAAACAACTGACAAAAGGGGAGGAATTACTTGCTTAGGTGGATCCCAACAGGACTTCAATGACTAGATTGAAAGGAATGGTCTATTGGAAATAGATTCAGGGGACATCTACACATGGACAAATAGAAGGAAATGATCTAGTAATATAGCTAAAAAAATAGATATATTCTTTTGGCAAGGTGACTTGAGGCTCTTTCCCTTTTCCCCCTCCTGTATGGTCCTCCCTTGCTCAAGATCAGACCATTATCCCATTCTACTTTTTCTTCTCGGTAACCATGATATTTGCAAAGCCCCATTTAGGTTTGAGAATATGTGGATGAAAGATCCAAATTTCCTCACTTTGATAGAGAATTGGTGGAAGGAAGAATCATTTGAAGGTTCAAGACTCTTTTGCTTTACTGCAAAGCTAAAATTTGTAAAACAAAAATTGCTCCAATGGAACTCCCAGCATTTCAAAAATGTTTTTTAAACAAAGAGATCCCTAGAAGAGAGAATGGCAGCTCTAAATGATAAGATCATCTTGGTGGGAATGGATCGAGAATCCTTTCATCAAGAAAAGAATCTTCTCTTGGAGTATGAGGATATCTTGTCAAAAGAAGAGATCTTCCGGAAAAATAAGTCTACAGAGAACTGGCTTAGAATGGGTGATAAAAATACTAAGTTTTTCGACAATATAATAAAGCTTAGAAGGAGTAAGAACTGGATATCAAAACTGGAGACTAAGTATAACCAAACCATAGAGGACCTTGAAGAGATAAAGAAAGAGATCACCACCTTTTTCTTTAATCTCTTAAATAACATAGGAGGATTTCAATTGCCTAAACAAAAAAAGTTGTTGGAAGTGATCCCCAAGATTATCATAGATGAGCAAAATCAAAAGCTAAATGAGATAATTAAGTTGGAGGAAGTATTTCAAGCCCTTAATCAACTTTCATCTGGTAAATCTCCTGGCCCATATGGTTTCTCTGCGGACTTCTTCAAGAAGTGTTGGCATATTTTAGGTCAGGACCTTGCAGATGCTCTGGAATGCTCAAGAAGATCAGGGAGAATTCTCAAAGAAGTAAATAACATGTTTAGAGCTCTCATACCAAAGAAGGAGAATGCATTAAATCTAGGAGACTTCAAACCCATTTCCCTATGCAATATAGTTTACAAAATTCTTTCAAAAGTCATGATGAATATAATGACGCCCCTCATGGAAAGTGTTATATCAGATGAACAGACAGGATTTGTCCAAGGTCGTTCAATTCTTGATGGGGTAATAATAATACTCTCCAAAGTACAAAAAGACCAGGTATGATAATAAAATTAGACATATCAATAGCTTATGATAGTGTAGATTGGTGTTTCGTATGCAAAATCATGCAAGCCTTCGGCTTTGCAAAGCAATGGATTGACTAGGTGTTTGAATGCATCTCAACTCCTAAATTTTCAATTCTGATAAATGGAAAGCCAGTAGGCTTCTTTTCTTCTACAAGGGGTATCAGATAATGAGAACCTATTTCTCCTTTCCTCTATATCATAATGGGGGAGGCATTGGGAAGGGCAATCAAAGCAATCCATTTGAATAATATTTTAGAGGGAATCAAAGTAACCAATAACTTTACAATCAAACATCAACAGTTTGCAAGTGATAACCTCCTCTTGGGGGCTGCAAAAATCAAGGAAGCAATCCACCTAAAACAGATTTTAGAAACCTATGGGAAGGCCTCAGGCCAAATAAGAAACAAAGATAAAACTAAGGTCTATTTCTTCTCTACCTCCAGTTTCCTGCAGGCCAAGATCCTTAGAATTCTGGATTGTAGAGAAGGTTTTCTCCCTTGCATCCATTTGGGCATCCCAATAGATCTAGGCCTAAGGAACACTAAAACTTGGGACCCCCTAAAGTTAAAAGTGGAAGAAAACTCAAATTTGTGGAAGGGAAAGTGGCTCTCTTGGGCTAGAAGAGTAGTGATGATACAAGCAGTGGTCTCGGCTCTACCTATTTACCTATTATCCATCTTATCCTTATCAGCAAGTGCCAATGCCTTTTTAATTAAGAAGATGAGAATTTTTTTTTGGCAAAAAACTGAGGAAAAACACAAAATTGTCCTAATTGCTTGGGATAAAATAATCAAGCCCAAGACAATGGGGGGTTTAGGCATCAAGAAACTTAAATTGCAAAACAAAGCCTTAGGGGCCAAACTAGTTTGGAAATTCATTAAAAATCCTAATATCACATGGGTCAGAATGCTGGCAACCAAGTATTTACCAGATCAGGATCCTCTCAATCTTCATAGAACAAGCATTTTCCCCAAGGGATCTAAAACCTGGAACTTCATCACCTCTTACAGAAAATTGATTTTAGATAGTATCACATGGGATATTCATGATGGATAATTAAGCCTCTTTTGGGAGGACTCTTGGGGTGGATATTCATCTGTTGCGAACTCCCTTAACATTTCTATAACAAAGCACTGGTTTAAGCAACATTGGGGTTTCCGAGTTGGAGACTGACTATATGGTAAAGGATGGCCCACCTAATACTCAAAGTTGGAGGTGGAAATCAATGGACGGATTGCCAATCCCATGGGAAGATCTAGACCTACTCTCAGATCTTCTAAAGCAAGAAATATTAACCTGAGAAGAGGAGAAGATTCTTTAATTTGGGCATCCTCTAAAATAGGACAGTATAACTCTAAAGATAGCTATAGAGAGCTAGTCAGTAGTTCAGATCATGATACACAGAATATTCCGAAGAAGCTATTTTGGAGTTCCAAGATCATTCCAAAGGCAAGGATTTTTGCATGGTTAGCCTATCAAAGAAAAATCTTAACTGCAGAAAAGTTTACAAAAATGGGGTATGAAGGACCATCAAGGTGCATTATGTGTAAAGCCCAGGCAGAGACAGTGGACCATCTTTTACTGAATTGTCCCTTTGCATCCAAATGCTGGCGCTGGCTCTATGCAAAATTGGGGCTGATCACAACCTTGCCAAATGACATTAAATCCCTATTTCAAAGTTGGTCTTTTCCAATTAAGGAGAGCACCTTGAGTCTAATTATGGAAGTGTCCCCATCATGCTTAGTTTGGTAAATTTGGAAGGAGAGGAATCGTAGGTTATTTGAAAGCAAATCCAGAAGGCTAGAATCAATCCTAAATTCAATTGAATTGGTAATAGTGGATACAGTAAATTGAAAAATAGCTTTCTCCTTGGATCCGCCTAAAGTTTTCTCCTCATGGGATGAAAGCATCAGGAATAATTGGCATGGAATCAGGATCCCTTCATCTTTTGGGCAAAAATTCAACTCCAGGAAGACTGCTACCTAGTCCCGTCCAAAGCCTGGCTGGTTAAAACTAAATTTTGATGGTGCTTCTAGAGGCAACCCAGACCCTTCTGGCATAGGATACGTAATCAAAGATCACTCAGGATCAATTATAGGGAAAATGGCACAACCGATACCACCTAACACTAATAATATATCGGAATTCAAAGCATTACAACTTGGATTGATGGACTACATAAAACATGGTTTAAAAAATATTACAGTGCAGGGTGATTCAAAGATAGCAATAAATGCAATCAAGAGGAAAAAAACTCCAAATTGGAGATTGCAAGGAATTATAGACAACATAATAGAAAACTTGGCTAGAATTGAGCATTATGAAGCTAAGCATATCTATAGAGAAGCTAATTCAATGGCAGATGCCCTTTAAAAAGTTGCAGCCCAGGGAACTTCCATTCATTGGTGGGATCAGGGAGCCCAGTATCTTGACCTAGCAGATCAGGTTAATCAGCAGGAATATGCCCATCAAGTCCTTTAAGCTTAAATGTAAGAGATAAATTTCAGTGAGGAGTCAAATTCAGTTAAAATGCTCCCCATCCCAAAGCAAACATCTAATGTCTATCTTTAGTGGTCTAAAGGTAGCGACTATTTCACTTTTAAATTCAAACTTCACTTTCTTTGGGCAATAGTGGGCCCATACCCAATGATGTCATCTAAACGTATCCTTGAGCTAAGCCTTGACTCACTTCGCTTCCTGAGATCTAGTTGGCAAAGCTGTCAAGTCGGCTTAAGGTTTCATGGTCTGAAAGGCAGATTAGCTTGTTTGGGACCAACATACTCCGCCACCTTAGCTAGCAAATTAAATGCAGTAGTGCCCCTCATAATTAGGTGTTAAAGAGAGTGCTCGATCGTCTTTCCTTAACGAATTTTGCATGTTGGTATCACTTTCATCTTGCCAAATTCATAAAGCCTCCATATGGGTTTATTATGAGCGTCTACCCAAGGCCTACTTCCTGCTTTGGTGCAGACACCCCCATTTCCCTCTTGGCTTCGATGCACTAGGTCTCCTTCATAAAAATAACATACTTGAGACTGAAGCGCTTTCTTCTCCATTTAGAATTTCCTATTATATTGGCAATTAAAATAATTCTATGAAGTGGGCATTTGAACCGGGAGGAGTACCCTTGAGATAACACTAGCATTTCCTCTAGGTTTGTTGCATCTCTGATGGACTTAAAACTAGCCAAGCAAGCTGTATGGAGTCTCACTAAGAAGCTATTCCCAGAAGAAGTTCTCTAGGAGTTTCAAAAAATTCTAAATAAGGCTCTCCATGATTCAGGGGCTCCTCAACTAGGTGATAGTATTCTATTTAATGCCCACGATGAGCTTATCAATTACTACCCTTTTTTGCTTGACCTGAAAGGGAAGAACCTGGATAGACACAGGATGTTTGCTGTAGTAGGCCTTAGATTCCTTAAGTGGTGATTTTTAGGGGAAAAACTGGAAGACTAGGGAAGGGAGGATGACCTTCTTCAATTTGCAAGACTTAATGGTCTCTTGCCTATGAAAGCAAAAGTGGTGAGGCCCAAGATTGAGCAGGTTTGCAGGGGTGGAGCTAGAAGGGGTCGTCATGGGACTAGTCGTGGCTATGGTCGTCCGCCGAGCAGAGGTCGTGGGTCAGCGAGAAATGTTTCTCCTCAAACTGAAATTGTGAATGACTCTGCGAGCTAGGTTTCAAATTTAGCTTTGTTTAAAGATACTTGTTGCTTATTGCTAGACTCACGTAACATTAATTTTGGCTATTAAATTTTAGTAAAATCCTTGTTAATTTGGTAGTAGAGAATCTGCCACCCTTAATTTCTATAGTTTTTATGATCATAGATTGCATAATATGGATAGTTTTTGGAAGGATAGTAGATGTTTCTTGTGGGATGCTTGTCTGGAAGCTCTCCTTCCTAAATACTGAGAAAGGTTTCAAAGCATTCAATAAGCCTTTTTGATAATGCATCAACTAGATATGACAATACTGTAATTATGCATAATTAATATAAATATTGGCTCTGCCTTTACCGATAAAAAAAGTCTTTAAAAAAAATTGAACGTGTTTTATGAACTACAACATGAGAAGATCGCCATCCAAACAACCACCATGCAACATAAATTATCTTCATACTCCTTGATTTTGAGAGGACTCACGATCTAATCTCAAAGTGCCAAAAACTGAATTTAAATTGCAACTTCCTTTGTAAAGATAATTGGTAGTTGATCTTGAGTGCTAATATGTTTCAATTCAACTTCCTTCTTCTGTAGCAAATCTTGGATGAAGTGATATTTCAAATCAAAATGCTTTGTTTCGATGTGATTGACGAGATTCTTTACTAACATGATGACACTCACATTGTTGCAATAAATTGTTGTAGGTTGAATCTACTTCTCTTGAATTTCTAAAACTTTCTAAGCCAAAGAGCTTGTGTACCTACTAAGGTAATTGCAACATACTCTGTTTCTATGGATGAAAGGGAAACAATACTTTACTTTTTTGAGCTTTGAGTAATCAATTGGGAACCAAAAGAGAAATAATTTTTCAGATGTAGACTTTTGATCATCCATTCTATCTCCCCGATTTAAATCACTAAAACCAACAAGATTGAACTTTCTAGAAGGGTAGTAATGGATACCAAAATCTAGAGTTCCTTTCATGTACCTTAAAATTCTATTGATTGCCTTCATGTATAATTATGATGGATTCGTCATGTATCTTGAAACAAGTGAAATCGAATATGCAATATTAGGCCTTGTGTGGGTTAGAAACATCAAACTCCCAACAAATACTTCTATAAGTTGTCTCATCAACTTTTTTAGCACTGTCATTTGTACACAACACAATTCCTTGAGCACTTAGAGTGGAGGTTGGGTTACAATCAATAATATCAATTTTTTTCAACATATCCTTTGCATACTTTGTTTGACAAATGAAAATTTCATCCTTACTTTTATAAACCTTCATTCCAAAAAAATATTTCATGAGATCTAGATCTTTTATCTCAAATTCATTTATCATAGCAACTTTGAATTCATCTTTCTTCTTACAACTAGTACCCATATATAATAGATCATCAACATACAAACTTATGATCAGAATATCATTACATTCTTGTTTGTACTAAAGGGTAGGTTCACTCTTACTTCTCTAGAAGTCATTCTCCTAAAAGTAGCCATCCATCCTAGTATACCAAGCTCTTCATGCTTGCTTAAGTCCATGCAAATCCTTATTGAACTTGTAGAAATGATGCTCTTTTCTTTCCACTTCAAAAACTTGTGGTTGTTCCACATATACTTCCTCTTCTAACGACCCATTCAAGAAGCCATTTTTCATGTCCATATGATGTATGCTCCAATTTATTTTAGCTACTAATGAAATCAACATTGTAATGGTCTCTTATCTCACTACTAGTTCAAATATCTCTTCCTAATCAGTGACATACTTCTCTGTGAAGCCTTTAACAACTAGTCTTATTTTATGCCTTTCAACATTATCATCATTGTTGTATTTAGTCTTGTAGGCCCATTTGGTGTCAATCTTCTTCTTGTCATGTGAAAGCTCTGTAAGCTCCCATGTTGTGAATGAAATCCATCTCTTCTTGCATTATTTGCATTTGAACCTCATTAGTATATGCATATTCAAAACATGATGGTTAAAAATTAGCCTTGGTAAATAAAACAAAATTAATTACCTATTGGAGTCTCTTCATGTGTTTGATTTGTACTCTTTTAATAGATATCACTCAATCTCTTTTCCTTCCTTGTAGAAATTGGAGTTGAAGCTAGACTTAAACTTGTAACTAAAGAACTAGATAAGGGGTTTCTTGATGGATTTGTAGCATATTAAACATAAATATTAGTGGACTTCTCATTGAAATAGATAATGACGAACATTGAATAGATTGATTCAAAAAGAATAATCATTACAATGTTGCATATTGGCTATTAAAGCCATTGATTTTCCCAAATAACTAAAAAAATTACCTTATGGGATTAACTCAAAAAATAACTAATTTATTATTTACTATAAAACTAGCCTATGTTAATGTAATATACCAGCTTTCCCTTGCTTATTACATTAATTCGAAAAAGTGTGGAAAATTGCAATGGCTTTGAACCCAACCTTTCTAGAGACTTTCATGAAGTGTGTTCATCAATCCTCCTCACTCACACAAGAAACACCGAACCAAGTGCATAAATGATTTGTTGAATATGGGACCTACAACCATTTGTACAATATGAGAGAACATAAAAGGTTCCCAACCTCCATGCACAACAACAAATATATCCTCTAAAATTCCACATCTCCTCTGAGTGTGTCTAATGCCTCATCTAGTGATACACATTAGATTCATTTCCTCTAAAATTCTGCATCTTATTTGAGTGTGTCTAACAAATCCTTAAGTGCTTTGAAAAAAATCCCTCCTCTGATATTCAAATCACCATCCAAATATCTACACATGAGAGACCTTTCCTCTGAAACCCCACATCTGCTTTGAGTGTGTCTAATGCCTCATTAATACTCAACAAATCACCAACCAAATGTGAATACACTAAGTGCATTTATAATAAATCTTAGCCCCCCTTTGCTTATTGAAGTGACACATAATGTCAAGCCCCCTCTATTCTTCAAGGACACAAATATGAGAGGATGCGTCTCATACAAAGAATCATCCCTAAGCGAGAAGCTAGCTTGTGATGATAAATGACCTGCTACCTATATTTCCTCCTCTAGTAGGTTCTTCTCTACTCTATAAAGCATAAATATTTCATCAATTTTGGCATTGTGATGTGTCATCATCATAAGATTGTTCTTCAACTTTCCATCAATGAGATTTTTGGCTCATTGAATGCAATTCATCTACACATGTCCAATTTTATGACAATAATAGCATGTGAATTATTTCCTTGTTGAAATGTTAGACTTCGTCTTAGCAAGCAAGACACTTTCCTCAACAATTAAATGACTATTATCAACTTTGCTTCCTTCATCAATCAATCACAGTTTCCAAACTAGGATTAATTTTGTTCAAAGTGAAAACATTATGATCAAAATTTAGAGGTATATTATCATGTATGATTGACTTGGCATTGCCATGATTGACTTTGGAGTTTACACCTGCAATTTTATTAAGGATATAATAGAATCTACTTATGTGTTGAATAATATTATCTCCTTCTTTCATCTTCAACCCAAAAGATTTTTGTTTTATTGATATTTTAACACATGATCAGGCCTGTGAACCAAATAAAGTACTAAACCAATCTCATATTTCCTTTGATGTCTTCGTTAGATCAATGTGATGCAAATATGCATCAGGTAAGCCAAAACTAATCAATACAAAAGCCTTGTGATCTTTAGCTGTCCATTTTGTTGCTTCATCTATATTTTGTGGTTTTTTCAAAATTCCACTTAGAGTATCCCATAAATATTTTTTAATTAAAGATAATTATATTTTAATTTGGCATGCATGAAAGTTGCATCCTTCAGATTTACCGAAGGTACAACAAATTTTTCCATTTAGACAACTTTATTACTCCAAAACTCCTTATAACTCTTTACACTTAAAAATTCTATGCAACTTTTTCTTTGAAAATAATTATTTGATAAATAAATTACTTGCTTCAATTGCACCTTTTCTTTGTCTTGCTCAACTATATCAGTAGCCACTATCTTTCATTGAGATCTACCTATTCATTTTTTTATCTTCTAATATAGCATAAATTCATAAAACACATACCTTGCTTAATATAATGGAAGAAAATTATGGTTAGGGTTAAATTAAGATAATAAAACCACTAAGTGTCCCAATTAACCAATTACGTTAGAGAGAAAAGGAATCTAATAGACTGTCTTTAGACAAAGATTCTGATCATATTTTAGGCTCCTTGGATAAGGCCTTCTCCTTCTTGAAATGAATTGAATTGAATTGTTGAAGATTAGTGCAAAATAGTTTTTGAAGTAAGCGGGCAAAAACAATGACCTATAGATGTCGTACATGATGAGTTCTTAGGAATAACATTTTTAATCATAATTTATGCTTGGAAACTTTGTATATTTTTTTAATTAATGTGTTTGGGAGTTCATTATATACTTACAAGTTTACTTTTTTTACTTTTATTATTTTCTAATTTGAAAATAAATAGTAGAATTAATATCTTGTATTAAATGCGTTACTCTATGGTTAAGTCAATAAAGAAACAACCAATTTTTCAAGATCTTTGCGGTTATGTTCTGATTTATTTCCCTAGATATGTTTTCAAAAAGTTTGAAAGTTGTTTAAAGAAGTGGATTCATGAACTTTATGCCAACAATGTGCATCGCTTGGTCATACTGTTGATTGCTCCAGTTGAATCTTGCAATGGTTTTCTCCAAGTTTTCTTTCATTGCCTATTCATGAAACTTCTAGTTTTATTTGAGCAATAAATGCATTGTAATAATTTAGACATCAAATCTTCTATAGTTTAAGTTAGTAGTTGTTATGAAAATAGGCGGGTAACATAGTATTTCAATTTGAAAAAGGATGTGTATAAATATCTGTTGGCTTTCACCAAAAAGCTAGTTACTTAGTCTGTCAGTGAGTCATCAATTTCAAACTATCATTCCTTGTAATTTCAAAACTTGTTTTACTCCCTCTTGGGAGACAATGGCGATGAAAATTTGAAGTAGATTTGAAAAATTGATGTTTAAGGATCCCACTAGAGGAAGAGAAGGGCTTGCTTGACCAAAGGGAGGTGATCCTAAGTTGTTTGTTTACTTTTATTAATTAACATATGTTTGTTTTTCATTACATTCATTTTTACAAGTTCTAAATCATTAAAAATTAAAAATCATTTGCAAATTTTTGTAGTTTGATACATAGATATCTTGAGTAGTTTTAAGAGATATATTAATTTTCTGAACATTTAGATTCTTTACTTATCTAGTTTAGATTGAATTCATTGATTATTGCAATCTAGTTTCTAACTTTATAGATGAATGACAATTGTGATGGAAGTAGTGATTAGACATAAACTTCATTGGCCTTATTAATGTAATTTAGTTTATTTTGATTTCTCTTTAGAATATAATTCTATTCTGCAAGCATGAAATAGATTTCAATTCTTAGTAAAATATAATAGAATTTGGATTCATGCATTTTAGATTAGATTTAATTTTAGCTGTAATTAGAAGATTCCATGAATTAGTTTGATTGAGTCATGTTTATATTGCACTGAGTAACTAGTATCTCTCTTAGATTATACCAGAATTTTAGGATTCAACCCTATTAGAGTAGAGCATCATTCTTAGAATAGAATTTGGTCTACAAAAATAGATCTTAAAGGCTCTTGACGGAGCATGTGTGAAGTATAAGTCATTATTCTGAGTGTGAAACCCCTCCAACTTAAATAATTACTTATCACATATATCTCTAAGACACATTTGGTTCGATCATGATAAATTAAATGATGTGAGTTATGACATCAATGACCTCACCTATTATTTTGGCTCTATTGCTAAGGAATTAAATGATCTGGCTACCAAAGTTTAATGCCTTAGTGTTGATAAGGAAAGAGTTGATCTATTATTGAGAAGAGCTAGAGGTCCTCTTGGAAGGTTTCTTCCAAGACATTATAATATTCCAAGACATTATAATATTGATCAAATACAATTGCAAGTCTCTAAAACATATAAAGAACAACAAAACCATTTTGAAAAACAAGAAGAACAACAAGAATAGGTTTAGAAACAAGAGGAAGAAATGGGTGATTGAGTAGTAGATGAAGACCCCCCACCTATTAGGATATTATCATAATTTTATTAATTTGAATGTGAGAGATAATGACCCCTTTATGAAATATCTCACGTTATGTGTTACCCACCGTTAGAGAGGAAACATCTGAAGATCTTGATTAGTTTATCTTTGAGTTTAAAGTCCTTTTTTAAACTTATCACTATACAAATGATAAGTAGCAGTTCAATTTGTTTCCTTATAACCTAAAAGAGTCAGTATTATGATGGTTTATGGGTTTGCATGCTAGTTCAATCTCAAAATGATAGGAGATGGAGACTATATTCTTGTTACAAGTGCAGTTATTATTGCACCAGAATATCGACCCGTTAATGCCTGATACAACTACTATAATTATAAAATCCACATGAGGTGGTTAACTCATGTCACAAACCCAAGTGTTGCGCTGCACAAAACAAAGAGACCAAGGGCACACACCTTACAACAATCCCCCCCTCAATGCAAGTGAGAGGTTTGAACCTATGAACAAACTCTGATACCACTTGTTACAAGTGTGGTTGTTATTATACCAAAAGATCGACCTATTAATTCCCGATATAACCACTATACTTATAGAATCCACAAGAGGAAGTTAAGCCATGTCACAAACCCAAGAATTGTGTTGCACAACACAAGGAAACCAAAAGTGCTCACCTTGCAATAATTCTTAGATAACTATCAAGACTATTTTTCAGGTGAGAGATAGGAAGGATGAATTATTTTGAATGAAGTAGCTAGAGGATGAAAGTTTGGAAGATTATGCTAACATGTTTTTGTTTGTGTACAAAAGATGTGTTGATTGATTGAATGATGAAATTAGTAGAACAATTTTCCTAAGGGAAATTGGTGATGACTGTAGAAAATCTTTTAATTCAATGGGAAAAGGGGACATCAATAAGCTTCCTTTGGAGGATAGTATTGGTATATGCAGGAATTATTCTAGGACCAGATTCAAAACTAGGAATTCTAGAAGTTCAATAAAGTTTTATCTCTTGATGTATCTCGAGTAATGGAACAAATATTAAAATTGAAAATTGATATACTTCTCCATCTTAATACGCAGACAGACAAAAAGGATATTGAGCCCTTAGCCATTTGTTGTTCAAAGTTTAGAAGAAATTTGTTTTGGGGGGAATGTCCATTAGATAAAATTGATCTTTGTGAAATTTGTGAAAAACACCATGTAACCAACTCTTGTAATCTCTTACTAGAGATTAAGAATTAGTTGAAGGAACCTCCTATAGTGGAAGAAGAGATTAATTATGTTGGACAAATATCATAGAACATAGGATTTAATGCTTATTCAGGATAATATAGTTATAGGAATAATTGGAATTTGAATAATTGTCAAAATGTAAATAGTGGACCCATCTGATGAATACTAAGAGAGGGGGTGGGGGGGGGTGTGAATTAGTATACCCAAAAACCTTACCAAACACTTAAGCAAGTTTACTGTAGACCGATATAGCACTTTAAATAATAAACCAGTTAATACACAAACAAAACAAATAGAAAATAAAGAATTCACCCACAATAACACAATCACCATAACACAAGATATTTTGACGTGGAAACCCAAACGGGAAAAACCATGGTGAGTAAAACTCACAAGTTCACTATCTGCAAAATAGCAACCAGGTTGATTAAGGTCAGACTGGTTAAGGCCTTACAATGTTCTTCACCAGAACAGATCTTGTTAGGAATCTAGATCTCTGTTAGGAGATAAGTCATGTTAAAGACTACCTTGTTAAAGGATTTCAGATCCACAACTGTGAACCACCTTGTTAGAGGATTTAGAACAGGCATAACTGAGCCTACCTGATTAAGGGTTTCTAACTTTTTGAAGAGATTAGTAATCAACAAGTAAATGATATAGAAAGTAGCACATAATGCTTAGTTATATCCTTGATTGCTCTCTGTTAATGCACTGCAGCATTACTTCATTCCTTTGTCCTTCGCATGTTCAAACTTTGTCGTATGATCCTTTTTCGCAAAGACCTATTATTACACTCTCATCTTACACACATACAAAACCCTAGACATGATGTCCTCGTATAGGAATCTGATTTCATGTCGGTCCAATGAGATTAGATTACAATTTCCTAGGTACAATGGATCTAGACATAATTTGTAAGATGACACAAAATCAGTGCATCGGTGTTGGTGGATGGTAACTCATCACACTTACAAGTTTGTCGGTTAACAAAACATAGTATACCGATTACTGGTTTACAAACAAAGACTGGTAAACTAGAACATAGTGTTCTGATCTCAAAAGATTGGTTATTGCTTGGGGTCCTCGTATCGCTTGAGGTCTTCGTACCGCTTGAGGTCTTCATACTTCTTGAGGTCCTCAGTCATGCTTAGACAGTTAAGCTCCTTTTGCAAACACTAATAGTCCTCTACAAACAAAGACTATGCATACATTGTCATATAATACCAGTTTGAACAATACATCTCATACTACCCGTTGAGAATAACTCATACAACAAATAAGTGTGTGTCCATCAATGATAATCACAACTAAGTACAAACATGCCAACAATCTCCTCAACTAAGTACAAACATCATCAAAATTCCAACAATTTTATGCTATGAAACAACCTCCTACATCCTGGGGACCTCTAGAATTGATGAGTCCTCAATGGAACCAACCACTGTGGCAACCATAGTGGCAGCCTAATCCACCATAATGGCAATAAAATCAACCATAATTTAAGCCTTGGAAGAACCAAGGCCTTAAAAGACCTTGGGGAAAACCTCCACCTCTTATCACTAGACCTAATTCTACCAATAAACAAGCGATTCAACCCCAAATTTTAGCAAAACTAGTTGGAAATCCAAAGAACAATCATCCTCAACAGACATTTAATGTTGATTCAAATCCTCTTGGTCTAAATGTGATAGAAGTTGATGATATTTAATTAAGGAATCATAATATTCCTTCAAAACCTAATGTTTTAGACAAGAAGAGGGATAAAAATGAATAATCCTAGAGAAAAGATGAAATTTCTAATAATGTGAAGGAAGTAATTGATAAAACTCATTATCCAAAGCACTTTGAAACAATCCTAATAGCTCTTGATGCCAAAATAACTGATCATATTGACATGGTAGATTCTCAACATCTTCATGAATTGAAAAAGATTAACATACAAATACCTTTGTTATAAGCTATCAAGGAAATACCAATAATTAATCAACGAATTAAGTCACTTTGTATAAAAATGCTAGGGAGAAAAAGGAAGTTTCCTTCCAAAATCTAGATAAGGACTAAAATCACTGATGTTTTATCAGGGAGATTGCTTCCTTAGAATTATAGTGACCTTGGGAGTCCTATGATTAGTTTGAGCATAGAAGTTGAGATACCTAATATACTCATTGATCTAGGAGCAACTATTAATGTCATTACAATTGATGCTACCAGAATGTTAGGAATGTCAGGAGTACAACCCATAACAATTGTGCTTAAGTTGGCAGACCAATCTATTTCCAAACTTGAAGGTGTTTTAGAAGATGTAACAGTTACAATTGATACATGGGATAACCTAGTTGACTTTTTGACACTCAAAGAAAGGAAGAAGGAATATAGATATCCAATTGTAATAGGAAGGTTGTGATTGGCAATTGTAGCAACATCGATAGATTGTAGATCGGTTAGTATGACTATCTTTACTAGTCAAAACTAAAAGGAGATAAATATATTATCCTATACCTAAACCAACATTCTATTCTGACACTCAATTTTGAGTTGATGATGGAATGGAGTCAGAGGGTGATGGAGTATTTGAGTTAGCTATGGTTACCTTACCAGATAATGTTGAGGAATATGAGGTGTATGTGGAACAAGGAGAGGAGCTTAACATCGGTATTAATGAACCCAACCAAGTGAATGAAGAAAGTTCTTTTGTTGAAAATGTTAATGAAGGAACTTGTAAGGAGACTCTGCATAAAGATAAATTATATCATTGTCCTTTTAATACACTTGTGGAAGATTCATCTAACGAAAATAGTGAAAATAAAGAGATTAGAGTATTAGGAGACAAACCTCTTTTCATGTTAACTAATCTTTGCTTCCTAAACAAGAAGAGGAGTTGCAGCCAATTTTAGAAAAACACACAAGCATTTACTTGGGAATACAAGGATATGAGAGGAATACACCCTTCTATCAGTACACATTATATTTACACTACAAATGTTAAACTTGTAAGGTAGGGTCAAAGAAGAATCAATCCAACTTTAAGAGATTTTCTTAAACCAAAAATAAATTTTTTGCTACAAGTAGGGTTCATTTATCAAATTTCTGATAGTCAATGGCTTTCTCCATTGGTTATAGTGCCCAAGAAAAATTGTAAGTGGCATACCTATGTGGATTATAGAGAACTAAACAAAGCCACTAAGAAGGATTATTTTTCTTTACCATTTATTGATAAGTGCTTGATAATGTATCTTGCATTGATTATTTCTCTTTTCTTGATGGTTTTAGTGGTTACAATCAAATATAAGTGGCTTTTAATGACTAGGACAAAACAATGTTTACATGTCCTTGGGGAAAATATGCATATAGGGTTTTACCTTATAGACTCTATAATGCACTGACCACTTTTTAAAGAGTTGTATTGGCCATTTTTGCATATTTAACTACATCATGTGTTGAGGTGTATATGGATGATTTCACAGTTCATGGGAAGATATTTGAAGAAGTGCTAGAAAGTTTGAATAAAGTCTTACAAATATATAAGGATCATAGATTATCATTAAACCATGAGAAGTGTTCCCTTATGATGATAGAAGGAATTGTTTGAGGACATCACATTTTGAAAGAGGGAGTAAAATTTGATCCTAAAAAGGTGCAAATTATCCAACGAATTGAAACCACCAAAACTGAAACTGATATAATCTTTCTAAGACATGCAGGGTATTGTAGGAGATCCATTGAGGGATTAAAAAGAATTGTTGAACCTCTATTTACACCACTCAAGAAGGACATATAATTCTTATGGACAAATGATTGTCAGAAATATTTTGAATCTATGAAGTATGATTTAAGTACCTCTCCTATCATTAAAGGACATGTTTGGAGAGAACCATTTCACATACACGCAGATGCCTCTAACTTAGCCATTGGAGCACTTTTGGGGTAGAAAGATGAAAATAGGGCAATGCATGCTATTTATTATATTAGAAAAAACTTGAGCCCTACAAATAGGAATTATACAACCACTGAAAAAGAATTCCTAGTCGTGGTTTATGCAATTAACAAATTTAGACATTATATTACTAGTTATAAAGTGTTTGTCCAATTTGATCATGTACTTATCTGGTATTTGATGAAAAAAGATGTTGTATATGGTTGAATTACTAGATGGTTGTTGGTTTTACAAGAATTTGATATTAATATTGTGGATAAACTAGGTAAAGACAATGTTGTTGTTGAATTTTTCTCAAGAATGATTTTGTAGTGTAATAGAAAACTAGTGGATGACACATTTCTAGATGAACATTAGTTTTCCATTTCAATTCAGTCTCCATGGTTTCTTGATAGTGCTAATTACCTTGTAACAGGGAAATGCCTAGGTCATTTCAACCTTAAGCAAAAGAAAAGGCTAAATCGTGAGAGTTCTAAGTTTCAATGGATAGATTGCCTTTTATTTAAAACGTGCCATGATCATGTTCTTCACAAGTGTGTGTAGGAAGTAGGTGTTTATGGAATTATACATGCATGTCATAATGAACTAGGAGGATATTATTTTATAGTGAGAATGTTTCACAAGATCCATGGAGTAGGCTACTTTTGGCCAACCATGTTAAAGGATATTTTATTTTTTGTGAAATATTGTAATAAATGTCAATGCATGGGATGACCTACACCAACAATGAAGATGCCACTACAACCCCTGATAGCTTTGGAAATTTTTGATACATATTGCAATATGAATCAGGTTACAAACCTGATTTCATGATTCATGATGCATATCATGGTAAGCGATAGGACTATATGTCCATCACACAACATGATACACTTCATGATGTGTGGTGGGCACACACCCCTATTGTGTTTTACTTCCCCTTATTTAATTTTGTAGTGATGTTTGGGTGGGGATATTACTCGACCTACACCATAGTCAATGACTATGGTGGTGATTGGGGTTGTATCCTGGACCACCTCTTCTTACTTCCTTTCTCTGTAGTCGTGGTGGGCAGGTTTGTACCGTTGACACCCAACACTCTGTGCAATGATGGTGGTTGGAGTTACAAACCCAACGACCATATGTTTTATCTAGTGCTTTGGTTAAAGTGTCATGTAGGGTTTAAACCCTGCAAAAACCCCACCCGACACTAGTTTTGATTTCCCTTCGCTTTGGAAGTGTCAAGCGAGATTTAAATCCCACTCGACACCCTTTTTGACTCGTATTTTTTTATGAGTGTTGGTTGGGGTTTAAATCCCACCTGACACTCCCTTTAGTATTTCCTTTATTACAAAATGCAAATCAGAGTTATAAGTCTGATATGCGCTTTGCTCATTTTTGTTTTATTGTGTATATCGGAGTTACAACTCTAATTTGCACTATTATATGAGTTCTTCTATAATGAATTTTAGAGTTATAACTCTGATATACATTGTACTTTAATATTACTTTTTATATGGAATATAAATCAGATTTATAAGTCTGATATGCATTTGGTTTTGATCTCACTTATTCAAGCTCAAATTGGACTTATAAGTCTGATTTTCATATAAATTGATTTTTTATCAATTTGTGATCGATCAATAAAATTTTTCCTACCAAATGGAGATTTTTATGAAGGGTAATAATTTCAAATGATAATATTTTCATGATGGAGTACACCTATTACAAATATCAAGACTCTCACCGAACAAGAAAACAATGAAGTTTAAAAAGAAAGAAATACATCCAATGTTTCCTCTGTTGGAGTCAATGAGCAATGAAAGGGGGTGAATCAATGTTTAATAATTTGAAAACTTATTAATTTGATTATCAAACCACCAGATTCGTAAGAAAGAAAGTGAAATGCATAAACATAAAGCAATTAACCATGCAACCATAACACCGAGAGTTTTACGTGGAAACCCAGAAAGGGAAAAACCACGATAGGATTTGAACCCACAATATTATTATACTATGGCCAGATGTATGATAATATTACCTAAGGGGAATGCACATGCATTCAAGCACACTGCCTAGAGCTCACCGCTCAATTACAAAAGGGCTACAACCCAGAGGAAGGATCACTTCCTTACAATCTATTACAAAATGATTACAATGATGAATGAACTAATTTTTAGCATCTAACTATGATAGAATGCAGTACCAATTAGGCTCATATTATCTTCTGCAACTGATCTGTCACTCTCTACCCTATTTTCTTGCTTTGTGAAATACCAAAGCACCAAACCTTCAATCACATTCACCTAACTTAACACATTCAATCAAATAGACATCCCTTACTAATAAAATGCCTCAAAATAATCAACCAAATCAATCTTATATATCTGTACTGATAAAAAAAATCATTTACTAAGTTGGCTTCCAAAAACCGCATAACATGCAAAATGAACTGTGTATCACCAAGTCAGGTCAATCCCTCCACAAATCCAGATGTATACCAAAAAAAGATGATAATAAGCTTCTCATAAGTTGGCCCAATCACCTGGAACACAAAACTAATAACCAAAATCATCTCAACAAATCTGCAACACACGTTACACCAAAATATCTTTGCTCTAACTGAATTATCAAATATCGGATCTCTAAAATTGCTCATGAATCAACACCAGATATAAGGATCATGCGATAATCTGTCTTGAACCTTTAATAAAAAACCTTGATCACCGCAACCAAAATTACATTACCAAAATCAAGATGCACACAATGATCTCATGTTCTACCAGTTACTGAGTTCCACCTTTCAGACTTATGCCTTGTGAAGAATATGACTTTTGTTAAACTAGAATCATGTATACCAGACGTGATTTTCAAATTGAGTTGCCATAACTGATAACCCCTAAACATCAATCATACACCAATCTTCACTGGAACAATGTCTCTTACCAACAATCTTCCCCTTTGGCATTGATAGCAAAATTGTTAAAAATGAATTGTACACTCAAAAACTGCAAAAATTAAAATTTCAAATTCACCAAGAATCTACAAACTCCCCTTGACAATTTATACCATTTTTCACTTTTCTCTCTCCCCCTTTGACAATAATACCAAAGATAGGAATCAACCAAAACTTATATACAAGGATACATACAATTGCTCACAAAAATCGGAACATGTTTGCAAAAATAGTCCTAAGGAACGATAAATAATTATCCTATGACTTCTTTAAGCTCTCCAAAATGCTTATCATCCTACTAGAAAGGTAAGCATGCATCTTTGCTCCTCTTTTGTCTATTGATATAGGCTTATCCAGAGCATCCTTAGCATCTTGCATGCTACTCATCAATTAATCTACCTGGGTAGAGACTACTTACTTCACTTACTCTGTCCAAAACTCTTTCCTTTTTTTATTTAAACTCTTGATATTATTCAATACACTAAAAAATTGGGGTTCAAAATTGCTAGCCAAGGCTGATTGTGGTACATATGACTGTGATATTCTCACTAGCTGGCCTTCACATTCCCTTTTTTTTATCAATTTCTATCGTGAACTTAGGCAAAATTAGACATGACTTGTATATGTTACCACCTTCATCAAGTTCATCCTAAATTATTTTCAATGTAGTAACTAAACTGACTCTATCATCCTCAATCATCTTCAAAAATTATTTAAAACACATTGCATTAAATTGATTCAAAACTTTAATATCTGCTACCTTCTCCAAAGACTCAAAATGAGAACCCACAACATTCAACAAATATTTTGATCTTATTGGAGGGGTCATATGTTTCCAGTTGGAAAGATGACATAATTTTCTCCAACACATCTCCTCCCATGGGTATCAATTATTTGTTAGTAGAATGGGACTTAAGTAAGTCCTCACTAGCTTTGGTTTGAGCAAGAGTTTCAAATTTTAGTGCTTGAATCGAAAATAATGAGCTTAGCTTTATAGGCCCTTGACCAAAATCATTTGAGTCAGTAGCAATTCATTTCCCTTTGACGGGAACATTGTCTCTTGCCAATGTTACCAGAGCTTGATCTTTCTTCTTATCTCCTTTTTCAGCTGCCTATGCATTCTCATCTTTATCACCATCCTTTCCCTTCTTTGCTTCTTCTATCTCCTCAACTATTTTCTCTGACACAATTTCTATAACCAGAGATTCTTGTTCAACTTCACTAGAGATAAAATTAGTACCATCAACATCATAAAATATGGTCTGATCATTTGACCGTCCTTCTGGAATGACCTTCTCAGTTGATTGATCCTTTTTCTTGTCGGGGACAACTTTATGAACTTCCAGAATAGATTTTTCATGAGATTGTTCTACCAGATGTGTTTCATTATACATCATATATCTGATCTATCAAAAATTATCTCAAAATTATTTCAATCTCCTTAGTCACCTCATCTATCTTCCGAAGCATAAGCTTATTAACTCCTTCTTGCTTCAGAATCTATCATCGGAAAGGTTCAACAATCTAATTACTTCATCTTTGAAGATCACATAGGATAGATTCACTAACACATACTCCTTTATTCTTTCATCTTCTAAACTAGTTCTATGCATCCTAGTGTCCAAAATGTCATACAAGCTTTGAGGAATCATGGATGATAGTTTTGTCAATTCCTTACTATAAACATCCATGTATTCAACAACTACTTTCCCATTTGGCCTATGATCTTTATCATCAAAATTTTCATAATATATAGGTACATTTTTCAAATTCCCATCCTTAAGAATTTCATCAATTAGTTCTTTCAAAGTCAATGGGGGAACAACTTCATAAGCACCTTGTACTCTGCCAAATTTTAGAGCTTCATATATCTCAGACTTCTGCTTCTTGCTTGCTTAGTCTTTTCTAGATGACTTAGATTCTATTCTAAGCTTCTTTGATTATTGAGCACCATCGGATTGAGGTTTCTTAACTACTCTAGCATAAGTGGTTATTTTCTTTACTTCTCTGACCTCTTCATTCAATTTAGTCTCTTCCTCAGCATCTACATATTTTCTTGTTGGCTTCTCCTTCTTTCTCTTCTCTGCTCCACTAGTTGATGTTGTTTGTGACTTGGGTGGAGGGACATGATTCTACATATAGGAGGTAGGTGTAGATTGAGACTATCTTGTCTTTGATTGCTTTAGAAGGGTGGAAACAGGTTTAGAATTCTTGGGCTTTGCCATGTCCTCCTTTAGTGTATTTTGTTCTCTTTCCCTTTGCACAACCTCCTTAGATATCCCCATTTTCTCTGCTAACTCCTCAAATTCCTTTCTTACTTTCCTCTTTCTTGCTGGTCTTATAGATTTATTGTGCAAATCAGGATCTTATTTCTTGCAGGTACCGAACCTTTCTTCTTTATCATCTACTAGTTGGCTCAATAGGTGTTGAGCATATGTGTCAAGTGTGGCAGCATCCACCTCATACCCCATGGGGATGATCCAAACTATTCTTGGTTCAATTGCCTGCATGTGACATTGGTTCAAGTATCAACCATAAAGAAAATGGTTTTCTCATACTTTTAAATAATATCTTTAGGGATCCTCTCTCTACTTTGCATCTTGGATTGAAAGGATTTGAAATATCCCCACAAAGAATATTTATGTGCAGTTGTATCACCTAGACCTTAAATCCTTCCTTGATTTGAACAACCATCAGTTTATCATAACCCCATTGAATCTTTCCAATACCAAAGATTTCATTCAAGAAGTACAACAATATGCAAATAATTAGGGAACAAAATTTGAAAACATAATTCCTGTCTTGTTTTATCTTCTTCAGATTGCTTAAAATCTCACTAAGAAGGACTTCACAAAGATCATACCTCTTGTCCTCCTTTAGCATTTGATAGGCTACAAATATAGCAGTGCCAGATATAGAATTATGCCTGCTAGATTTGTATACCTTTCTTCCTATCACCATCAAGGCAAATATCACATCATGCTCTATGATATCGCTGATTGTCATTGACCGGTTGTCATGTTGGGATTCGATAACAGGTGTCACTTTGGTGTTGTGAACTTTTCTCAAACTAAGAATCTCACCGATTGCATTCAAATAGGTAACTGCATAAATGGCTTGATTCATGATATTGTGAGGTTGGTTCATCCATATGAACTCATCATGAACTTAGCTCAGGATATATCAAACCTATTTGAGTTTATCAAACACTCAAAAATGAATGATTTGGATGAAACCCTTATCTTGTAATGAATTGAATTCTCACTTTAGATTTCCCATTCCATCCATCATATGCTTGGTATATAGTGATAGCATATCCTCATTTCCAATTTCTTCAATGCTATAGTGGATGTATGCCCTAATGTCTTCATTATGAATCACACCATACAAGACATAAAATAAAGAACCTTCCGGATCATCTTCGACAGATTTGAATGGATGCCTCTTGAATATGGGCCTAGCTTTTTTAGTAATCTCGATGACAAGTGGAGTTGTAACACCAGATGTAGATGTCATTTCTAAATAAGGGTATGAAAAGATAGCTCGTAAATGGATAAATACCTTTTCAATCACAACCAGATAAATAGAATTATTGACTGATCGCTTCAAGCTCGGATTTAGCTACTATATCTCTTTCAGTCATCTTCTCTTCTCTTTTCTCTCATTCACATTCTAAAGAATGAACCATTGAAATACCTTTTTAACCACCGAAAACCTAATTTTAATTTGTAATAAATTCACAGCCCTAAAGACTTCGGGATACTCCATTTTTCATGAATTCACTCATCGAAATCTCAAACCACCATAAAATCTTCCCGATACCATCTATATAGATAATCTCCATCATTTGTAACCATACTTGACTAGTTCCATATATTTGAAAGGGGGTTCCAAAGATCTACATGAAAATTTTCCCCCTAAGATATTTGGCCTTGGTTATTGGATGAGGTTCCTACACCAGAGTCAGGTGTGGAGCCATTCTCCAAGTTTGAGTCTTCCTTTTTAACCCACATCTTCTTATACTGATCTCCGATCTTTTCCACCTTATCTTTTCCCTTTCATCTTATTTATTTTTACTTATCAGACCATTGTTGTTCATGTTCTTGCTTCTGCAATATTTTGCAATGTGACCAAGTTTATTGAATGCATAGCAAACAACATTTCTTTGCATAGGCCTAAAGTTCATATGATTTGGTCTCATCTTGCATTGGTTACAAATGTACCCAAACATTCCACAAGCATAACATCTCTTATTCTGAAAATTATGTATCACTATTCTGTACATGTTTGACTTATGACCAAAGTTGTTGCATATGAAATGTTGACTGGTAAAGGTAGGACCATTATTCATCACTTTTTTCATCATCCCATTATTCATCCTACTTCTGCATTGACTTTCTATATGACCTAATTTACCACAAACAAAATATTTACCATTGAATTTATAGGCATTAGGTCGCCTTACTGGAAGTTTCTTGTTCTTTTGATAATAATTGCTCTGACCAGAACCGAAGGATTCTCATTTCTCAAATTCAAGTCCTCACATGTCTTTCCCATGTCTCTGACTTTTCAACATCTCATCCAACCAGGCTGAACAACCTTTGAGTTTTTCTTTATACTCATTAGCAATTGAAAGCTCATCTCTCAAAATTATGATCTGCCTTTCAAGTTCTTGTCCATCATTCTTTGTTTGCACCAATTCAAGCTTCAACTAATCATTCTCATATGTCAATTTGCAACTGTCATCAAATTTGTTCTTTAGTGACTATGTCGGGCTTTCTGTATTCTTCTTCCAGTCTTCAATCTCCTTTGTCACCTTCATTATAATGGATTGCATCTCATTCTTTAAGACTGCATTCTCTCTAGCAAGATTCTCAAATTAATTTGACTTACCTTCTAGGGATTGATTGTCAATGCTTTGTTCTTCTTTCTCCTTTATTTTGTACATCAACTCCTTTCTCTTCTCTCTCGATTTGCTTACTTGTTCTTTCAAGGTCTCAGTGAAGTCTTTAGCTACATTCAACTTTCTTTTTAGGGAGCTTACTTCTTTTCTTATTGAATCAAGATCTTCAAGTGCCACATGAAGTTGTCTCACAAATCAAAGTCGATTGATTCAATCTTCCAGACCTTCTTGAAGCTAATTCGCTTCCTCTGAGAAACTAGGCTCTAATACAAATTATTGGAATCAATGATCACTGAGAGGGGGAGTGAATCAATGTTTTATAATTTTCAAACTTATTAATCTAATTCTCAAACCACCAGATGCATAAGAAAGAAATTGAAATGCAAAACCACAAAGCAATTAACAATGCAACCATAACACCAAGTTTTTTACGTGGAAACTCAGAAAGGGAAAAATCATGGTGGGATTTGAACCCATAATATTATTATACTATGGGTAGAAGTATGATAATATTACATAAGAAGAATGCACTTGCATTTAGGCACACTGCCTAGAGCTCACTACCTAATTACAAAGGACTACAACCCAGAGAAAGGCTCACTGCCTTACAAGCTATTAAAAAATGATTACAATGATGAATTAAATGAACTATAGCATCTAACTATGCAAGACTAAAAAATCCAGTTAGGCTCATATTATCTTCTGCAACTGATCTATCACTATTTACCCTATTTGCCTACTCTATCAAATACCAAAGCCCCAAACCTTCAATCACATTCACCTAACTTCACACATTCACTAAAACAAACATTCCTTACTCATAAAATACCTCAAAATGATCAACCAAATCGATCTTATATTTTCACACCAACAAAAAAAATCATTTACTAAGTCGGCTTCCAAAAACTGCATAACACACAACATGAAATGTGTATTACCAAGTTGGCTCAATCCATCCACAAATCCAAATGCAGACCAATACAAGATGATAATAAGTTTATCATAAGTTGACCCAATCAACTCGAACATGAAACTGATCACCGAAATCATATCAATAAATCCACAACTTATATACACCAAAATAGCTCTACTCTAACTAAATTACTAGATATCGGATCTCTAAACTTTCTCATGAATCAACACTAGATATCAAGGTTAATGGACCAAGATGGTGTGGAAAAAGTGAGGTATAAGTGGACACTTTTTTTCTTCTTCTGAAATTAGGTAAACCTTAACTTGGAGGAGAAAATTGAGAGTCATCCACTCAAGATATGAAGATACTCAAAGAAGAAAGATTGTAGTACTCTTAATCTAGTTTCCAAACTACTATTTTTTAAAAAAATTGGATAAGATTAAGGGGGTCAAATCCTTCATGCATGAAAAAATAGACCCTGATTTTTTCTGAAAAACATAACATAGTGTCTAACATACACATCAAAGAAGTCATAGTTAGATTTAGTATTATTACAAATCGTTTGGTAGAAAGATAGTTAAGAGTGAGCACTAGAAGTTGTGTATTTTTTTGTAATTTTTTGTTGAGTATTTTTTTTATGATTTTTCCAATCAAGCACATCCTTAAAATCAGGTACCTGTTCATGCACGAAGCATAACTTGCACCAAAACAATTGAAAATGCAATTTAAAAAAAAAAATTTAATGAATCAAGTGCACTAAAATAACATATAAAGTTTTTTAAAATTTGGATAAGTATATCAAGAGTTATGAAAATAATGGTACACATATGTCTCTTAGAACTATGGAGACATTGGTAAAAGAATTTCAATAATAATATGTTATTGTTGTTCAAATTTTAAAAAATTATATGGTTAGAAAACTCAAAAGATTGGTGAAAATAGGGTGGCAATTTTAGAAATATCCACTTGATGAAGTGTAAACCAGATGATGACAAAGTTGAGAAACCAAGTTCATAAAACAAAACAAGTCAAAAAGGAGGGAAATGGAGGGAAATCAAACTTCCAAACTGCATCTTTGTCATCCAAGCCTATTCACAAACCTAAACAAACAAGAGCGCGTACGGGGTTTGTTCTGAATGAAAACCATGCTTGGGGTTCCTTTTGAATAATAACCACATACAAGGTTTCTTTTGGATAAGAATTACCTACACTATTCTAGGGAGAAAATACCACATACACGGTTCTTCTAGTGATACTCTAACATAAATAAATTATCACGTGTTTAAAATGTGTGTGTGCATACATATATGTAGATA
The DNA here is from genome assembly GCF_030272615.1 of Cryptomeria japonica. Classification (NCBI taxonomy): domain Eukaryota; kingdom Viridiplantae; phylum Streptophyta; class Pinopsida; order Cupressales; family Cupressaceae; genus Cryptomeria; species Cryptomeria japonica. Next base: position 73,487,986 of record NC_081408.1, on the reverse strand, counting down.
TTGTTTGGATATATGTATATAATATGTGTATATATACACACACATATACATATGTATGCATATGTATTTAATGTGTATGGCGTATTTATACATATATGTATATTTATATTAATAATATATATATGTGTGTGTGTGTGTTATGTTTTGATATTTTATGTGTATGTACATGTACATGTATATTGATTATATTATCTTTTGATATCATATTGTACATTGTACTCCTCTCTCTCTCTTAGGATCCCACATAACACCTAATGACATCATGTAAGGTCCCTTAGCATGTATATGACCCCTTAAGATCATATGTTGTCCTAAGGGGTCAAATGATGTTCTAACACATGTGCGACCACATTATGACCCTACGTGACCCCCAATGATGCCATATGACCCCTTCGGACCATGTATGATATCTTAAGGGGTCATATGGTGTCTTAAGGGGTCATATAGAATTGTAACACATGGATGGCTCAATTAGGACCCCACGTGACCCCCTAACAACATCATGTGACATCTCTTCCTCTCCTGCCATCTCCCTCCTTCCCCCTTTTATTCCTCTCTCTCTCCCCCTTCCTCCCTCATTCTCTTCCTCCCCCATCTCTCTCTCTCTCTCTCTCTCTCTCTCTCTCTCTTTAGGATCCCACATAACAACACATGACCCTTTAGGAGCATATGATGTCCTAAGGGGTCATAGAGTGTCCTAAGGTGGTAATACGAACCATTATTACAATATACAAAGTAGTGCCAATACTACTTACAAAATTTGACACCTAAGGGGTCATAGGACATCATATGACGCCATAGAACACCATAAAACCCATAATGACACCATATGGTGTTGTAAGGGGTCATATGGTGTCTTAAGGGGTTGTAGGACACAATATGACCCCCTAATGACACATTATGACCCATAACAACACATAAGGGATTATATGGTGTCCTAAGGGGTCATAGAACAATATATGACCCCTTAGGACATAGTATGACCTCTAACGATACCTAGGGGTTTATATGGTGTCCTTAGGGTTCATACAACACAATATGACCCCTTAGAACATAATAGACCCATAATGACACCTAAGAGGTCATATGGTGTCCTAAGGGGTCACAAGATACCATATGACCCCTAAGGACAACATACATCCCATAATGACATCTTATGCTATCGTAAGAGGTCATATGGTGTCCTAAGGGGTCATAGGAAACAATATGACCCCTAACAACACATAAGGGGTCATATGGTATCCTAAGGGGCCACAAAATACCATATGACCCTTAAAGACACTATACAACCCATAACGACGCCATATGGTGTCCTAAGGAGTCATAGGACACAATATGATCCCTTAGGACATAGTATGACTCCTAAAAACATCATATAAACCTAATGTGGTTATCTAAGCGTACATGTGGTGTCCTAAGGGGTCTCTCTCTCTATCTCTCTATCTCTTTCCCTCCCTCCCTTAGGACCCCACATAATACATCACATAATGATACCTTATGGTATCATAAGGGGTAATAGGACACAATATGAGCCCTAATGACACCTAAGGGGTCATATGGCGTCCTAAGGGGTCACAAGATACCATATGACCCCTAAAGACACCATACGACCCATAATGACACCATATGGTGTCCTAAGGGGTCATAGGACACAATATGACCCCTTAGGACATATTATGATGCCTAATGACACTGTATAACCCTAATGTGGTTCTATAAGGGGTCATGTGGTGTCCTAAGGGGTCTCTCTCTCTCTCTCTCTCTCTCTCTCTCTCTCTCTCTCTCTCTCTCTCTCTCTCTCTCTCTCTCTCTCTCTCTCTGTTAGGACCCCAAATAACACCACATGACCCCTTAGGAGCATATGATGTCCTAAGGGGTCAAGACGTAAAGATGGTATTATAGTGGCATAAGGTGGAAATATGAACCATTATTATAATATAAAAAGAGGTACCAATGCTGCTTAGAAGAATAAAAAACAAGCACGCTCCCTCTCTCTCCCTTCCTCCATACTCCATCCCTCTCTCTCTCTCTCTCTTCTTCTCTCCCTCCCTACTCTTTCTCTCTCGCTACCCACTTTATCTCCCTTACTTTCCCATCCTCCCCTCTCTCTCTCCCTCTCTCCCTTATGACCCCACATAACACCTAATGACATCATGTGACCCCTTAGCACAACACATGACCCTTTAGGAGCATATGATGTCCTAAGGGGTCATATGGTGTCCTAAGGTGGCAAGATGAACCATTATTACAATATAAACAGTAATATCAATACTGATTACAAAAATAACAAACCAACATGCTCCCCCTCTCTCCCTTCCTCCATACCCCATCCATACACAAATTCAACTTGGTAAACAACTTTATCTAAAAAATTGGTTGCAAGCCTTGCAAGTTGTTTATAATTCGCAAAAGTTTCATTATTACCCACTTTTCTTGTGTAGAGAAAATTTAGAAACACTTTCAAGCTTTCTCCTCCTAGCTCCTACCTCCTCCACTATCACTTCTACTCTTCCATTCTCCATGAAACCTACAACCAGAAACACAATACTTTCTCCTCCCACCTCTTTCATCACTATATTTTCTTTACCCATCTCATTATATAACACTTGGAACATAATAATCTTATCTCCCACCTCCTTTATCACAATCACTCATTTCCTTTTAACCATCAAATCCCCTTCAAACATGGCTTGAAAAAAATCTAACCTATTCACCTGCGCCCCCCTCTCTCTCTTTCCCTTTCTCTCCCTCTCCCTCTCTATCCTCTCTCGTACCCCTCTCTATCTCTCTCTTGCTCTCTCTCTATCTGCCTCTCTTTCTCTCTCTCTCCCTCTCTCTCCCTCTCCCCCTTTTTGTTCCTCTCCCTCCCTCTCCCTCTTCATCCTCTCTCCTACCCCTCTCTCTCTCTCCCTCTCCCTCTATCTTCCTCTCTCTCTCTCTCACCCTCTCTCTACATCCCTCTCTCTCTCTCCCTCTCACCCTTTATCTCCCTCTCCCTCCCTCCCCTTTTCTTCACATTTTGTTTAATACAATTAACGCATACAAGGTACTAGGAATATAGACGTTGGTCTAGTGAGCAATTTTAGGGACTAAAAGTGTACACAAGGCTATTCAACATACTACGTACATGGTTCTTGGTAATACTTTTAGTTGCCTAACAGCCTCAGTGACCTCAAAAGAATTTTTTGAGGTTGTTGAAGGCCCCACTCCAAGTGTTTATGTGCTTCTCTGACAATTTTATATGTAGAAGTAAGTGAATTTTTTTTTGGCATGATTTCCAATGATTGAATTGTTGTTCTTATTAGTTTGGTCAATGTTATTGTGATTGTTTAATAGTTTTGATTTAAAAAATAATGATAATGCTCAATTTTATGGTTATTTGATTGATTAATAACTTTTGTTTACATATATATGTTAAATGATTCTATTTAGGACAACTGGTATTAACGATGGGAAAGAACAAGCGAGGAATGGTGGAACAATGAGAGACTGAAAAATGAAAGATAAAGGCATCGTATGAAGAAATTACATGGCATGAGAATAATAAGACAAGAAGGTACATCATCCTCAACATCTCAATTCGATTTACCAAATGAACAAAATACAATTTAACAAGAGATCACATTGAATAATCAAACAAACGATGAAGATGAACCAACAAAAAATGATTTACCATATGAACATAATGCAATGAATGTACCTAATGCACACAATGATGAAAATGCACCGGCTCTATTTGATGCGGTGAATGTGTGTAATGCACACAATACACCAATATTAACACCTCCTAGAATCATTTGTAGGAAACCAAAGTATCTAATTGACATGGATGAGAATATTTTGAAGCTAATGCCCGATATAATGAATGAATGGAATTGTAGGAGAATGGTTAAAATAATATGGAAAAAATATTTTGAAAAATTAAATCAAAATGCAAGATGCCAATTAATTTTTGAAATGATTAAAAATTCGAATTTTAGAGAGACAATGAAAATTCTAGGCCTAAGATCGTCCGAAAGTAATAGCAAAAGAACTATTGTTAGAAATCTATTTGATGCATATCAAGCTATTGGTTCAAAATCACGTACTAAAGATTCTAATGTTACTCGACGTGTTATTACATTAACCATAACGAGCAAGAAAATAAAAAAAGATTGTTTGATAAGAAAAACAAGTAAGTCATTAAACATAAGTAGAACAACAATACACAAAGAATTAGATAGGAAGGAGAAAATAGAGGATCCTAACAATAATTCTCTTTGGGCATTCTCTAGTAGACTACCATGCAAAGATAAGGTCGTTGTTGATGCACTAAGAACACTTATTGAATTTTTTTGGCATGACAAAACAAGGGATTCTCCTAACCAAAGAGATGTTGTTAGAAGACAAATTGGATCTAGAAATCATGAGACACATGCCAAACACTATTTGGATATGACTCAAACAAAATTTTATGAAAGATTCCTTCAAAAATCTCCTCAAATAAGAATTAGTGAAATATTTTTTGAAATGGCAAAACCTTTTATCTTAAGATTAATCATGTATGCACCACGTTTTGTTGTAGGATCCATATTGAATTTTACATACACTTGATATTTATTGTCATATATGTTTTACTTTGCACACTAATGATGTTTGTAGGAATGCAATATACAACCACCCCATAAGTCACTAAGAGAATTTATTTCAAGTGCGTTATTTAAAAGTGACGATGGTTGCATTTATTATAAGATGATGTGTTTGAAAGGATCTTGTGCTACATGTGGTGGGTTGCAACATTTGCCAAGATGTCTACACTTGGATAGCACACACTAATACATTTGGCCTAAAATTCTGACAAAGAAGGTATATTGTGACCAAATTTGATTTTTTTTGAAAAAATGCCCAAATTCATTGGAATTTTGATGATAATTTCACATTTGGTTGCGATGGAGAAGGCATTAGCAATGAAATTTGTGTTTTTCAAAAAAAGTGCCCGTGTTTGTTGAAATTCCGATGACCACAGGCATTACTTAAAAAAAAAAAAAAGGGCAAGTCATTCGCTCAATCATTAATCCTTTCTAGACTTTGTCGACCTCTGACATCTACAAAGACATTGGGCACTGCCAACTTCCCCAAATCTAAAACATAAGCATTACAAGGAGGGAAATAGAACCTTTTGGATTGAGGTCATCAGGGATAGGTAGATATGGCCTCCCACCCACCTAGACCCTATAGTTTCTTTGGTGATCTCTTAGATGGGCCTATAGTTTCTTCTAGGCTATCTCTAATCCTGAGAATCGATCTTGCAATTTCCATAGTTGGGGGTGGAGGATGCCACCAAGATCTGGTTCAAGAAAAAAGGTAGGGGTGTGGGGCATGAACCAGCTTAAAGATGCAAATGCCATCTTGTCTCTTTCTACGCAAGTGCAGTGACTAGTAAATTTGTAGCTATGCAACCTTTGAGGTAATCAACCAATTCATTCACAGGTCTCATTTGATTATCTGCCAAACTATATAAGAAGTTTCAATTTCTTTAATTTGTTGTCTATGTTGTATTCAATTTAAATTGTGAGCTAGGTTTTCTTGTAAGTTTCTTGTGGAGGTGGAAGTTCAATAGTTTAATGCTTACTTTCTTGAAGCCTACGAAATATTAAGAGCTTTACATTTGAATGGTTGAAGTTTTGAAAGAAACACTTTTAAAAAAAAAATCACAAAATAAAGCCAAAGAGAATGGAAAAGAAAGAAAGGAATAAGAGATATGGTGTATAGATGTATATAGCTTCACTTGAGGAAGTATTTGATTTACTAATTTGAATTAAATATTTTCCAAATGGCAAATATCATACTGATTAAGTTTTGGGAAGGCTAGTTTTAGCTATTTGTCAATTGAAAAGTTCGGTATTTATGGTTATTTGAAACAATAATACTCTTCATACTCTACAACTTTTATTATATATTTGATGAATAGTCATTCATTGGACATTCTCCCATAACTTGTGACTTATATTCTTCTATTTACTTTTGTATGATCATCTTCATTTAGTGGTTTGCCTTTCATTGTGCCTTTCCTCTTTTAGTTTGCACTCCCTCAAAGTTCTCTCTCATTTCATTACCCTCTCTTTGTTTATTTGTCTTGGTGTTGGCATTATGTGAACCAGTATGAGGACATAATGACATTGTGTGTTGTCATTGATGTCAATATGATGAAGAGAAGAGAACTGGTATAACACTGTGAACCGACATTTGTGCCAAAGTGAAGTGGTGTGTTTGTTTAAGGTGAACCGGCATATGGTAATGGGAACCGACACATGGAAGTGGTGTATGACTACTGGTTGGTGGTCTCAACTTCAGGGTTTCCGGTTGAAGTGCTTCAAGCCTATGTGGCTCAACCGGTGACTTTGTGTGATGAGTTAGCATGGTAACAAAGAACATATCATATTGCCATGTAAGCCTTGTGTGCGTGAAGGATCTTGCAGGAAGGAGATTATTCCTATCTACCTCGGGAATGTGCAAAGTCTGTAAATGGTGTTAACGTGTGATGGGTTATCAGCCGCCATGAAATCGGTGGAAAATGAATGATGGAGAATGTCTTGATGTTGGATCAAGACTATTGCATTTAATGTAGTGTGCTCAACGGTCAGGATTGAACCGTTTGAATTCCTTAACCTAACAGGTTTAGGGTTTAGGGTTTATGCTACCGACCTATCTGTTTTCCTATAAGGTTGATGTTGTGATTCTTTCAAAGGTTGTTGGCAAAAGTTGTGTGTGTGTATCCAAGAGAAGTGATATGTGATTCTTGCAAAACCAGAGGAGAGAAGTGATACCTACAGAGTGTAAGTGCAGAAGGTGAAGAGGAGCTTAAGTGGATCTGCATTGGCATTGAGTGCTATTATCAGGTCATTGTAATACCTGTTGATCTCTAACCACTTCAACAGTTGGAAAATCCCTTAACAGGGTAGCTTTAACCGGCTTGTTGTAAATCCTTTAACAGGGTGACTCAAAACCATTGAGTTCTTGAAATCCTCTAACAAGGTAACCTTTAATAGGGTTTAACCCTTAACCAGGTATTGTAGCCATCCCTTAACGTGAAAAATATGTGTGTCATGTGTGATGTCTTCTTCATGTGATGCTATGATTGTTTTCTGTTAAGCAGTGATTCATGTTGATCTAGCAGTAATATGTACATCTTTGATGGTAGATTACTTGTTCATGCATTAGGGTGAAATGGAAATGAAGTGTTAGATTATATGAGAAGATAAGTGTCAACCAGTTTATGCTTGTCTCAGTTATTCTAGGTTTTTTCAGTTGTACTTTGTTTAAGGACCGGTGTTACTGTTTATCTGTCAATGCACAGTGTCTGCTGACAAACTGGTTTAAGGTTGTGTTTTTGTCTGTACTGATTCACCCCCCCCTCTCAGTACTGGTTTGGTACTATTTGTTCATCATTAAGTTATCAATTGGTATCAAAGCATCCTCCAGGTCCTCTATGTTATAAGCTTAACCGCTTGAGGTAAAGATCCCAGTCTAATGATGAAGAGGGAAGGTCCTAAGTTTAATAGAGAAAACTTCAGTATATGGAAAGATAGAATGAAGATATACATCAGAAGCATGGGTGCTCAACATTAGAACTATGTTGAGAATGCCTATGTTGCCCCTACCGATACTCTCACCGATGACCAAAAGAGAGAAATGTAGGAGAGTGGGCAAGTCATGGAAGCCCTAATTAGTAGTTTATCTGATATTGAGTTTATTGATGTCCAATATAAGGTAAATCCCAAAGAGGTATGGGATAATCTTGAAAATATCTATGGCAGTGATGAGCATGTAAAACAAGCTAAGGAAGAAAGCCTTAGAGAGGGAAGTTTGAAGACATGCAGATGGTTGAAGGTGAGACCATTCAATAGTATGGAATAAGAATCAAAACCATTGTTGGAGATATCAAGAGTGCAGGTGGTAAAATGGAAGATTCCACTGTGGTAAGAAAAGTCCTGAGATCCTTATTACCAGTCTATGCAATAAGGGTTGTTGCTAATTAGGAGCTGAGATCTATAGACAAGACTAAGGTATTCCTAGACTCCATCATTACAAAGTTGACAGCCTATGAGCCAAATAGTTTTGATGGCAGTGTTCAAAAGATTGAATCGACATTTAAAGCTTTTGTTGTACCATCCAGAAAAGGAAAAGAAGCTAGCACTAGTGGTGAACCAAGACAGAATAGAGAAATGGATGATGAGGAGATTCTGATGGCATTTGAAGCTCTTCTTGCCAGGAAACTTCCTAAAGGAACCAACAAATACAGAGGTAAGCTCCCTTTGAAATGCTTTTCTTGTAACCGGATAGGACATATTGCTGTAAACTGTCCTAATGGTGACAAGAAGGACAAACTGGAAAGGTTCAATAAATTCAAAGGAAGAAACCAGAGAAACTATTTTGTGGCAGTTGATGAAGGTGTCATAGATGAGGAATCAGAGGATGAAGAAAATGAAGATATTGTGTTTGTTGCTATCAAGGAAGATGTGTCAGACAAGAAATCACTTGTCTCTCGGTTTGATAATTCCAATGAGTGGATCATTGACAGTGGCTTTTCTCACCATATGACTAGTGACCAGAGCAAGTTTCTATCCTTGGAAGAGTATGATGGTGGTGTGGTTCGCTTTGAAAATGATGCACCATGCATGGTCAAAGGCAGAGGGCCCATCTCTCTGAATGGAAAGAGTAGTGGTGACAATGTGTATTGGGTTGATGGTCTTAGACACAACCTTTTGAGTGTTGCCTAGCTGAATGACAATGGTCTCACTCTGGAATTCAAGAATGGAGTGTGCAGAATCAAAGGAAAGAATGGTGAACTGGTGGCCACCGGCATGTAGACCAAAGGTAACCTATTTCAGCTGAATGCAAATATAAGTACATGTCTTATGGATAAATTTGATCATAGCTGGATATGGCATAGGAGACTCTGCCATGTAAACTTTGATAACATTGTGAAGGCTAGTAAGATCAAGGTAGTTAGAGGGTTGCCGGTGCTAAGAAAACCAGATAATACCTTGTGCAAAGAGTGTCAATTGGGGAAAATGTCTTCCTCAACCTTTAAAGGTAAACCTTTCACAGCTGAAAATTCGCTTGATCTTGTGCATACTGATTTGTTTGGTCCTATGAAAACTAGAAGTGTGCAGGGTGATAGGTACTTCATGATTCTCACTGATGACTGCTCAAGAATGATGTGGGTCACATTCTTGAAAGATAAGTCTGAATCTTTTGTAAAGTTCAAAGCTTTCAGAGCATTAGTGGAGAAGGAAAGTGGTAAAAGGATCAAGTGCCTGAGAACTGATCAAGGAGGGGAATTCACTTTCGATCAATTCAACAAGTACTGTGAAGAACATGGCATCAAGAGGCAACTATTTGCCCCCCGAACTCCACAATAGAATGGCCTAGCAGAGAGGAATAACCAGACTATGGTTGAAGTAGCTAGAACCATGTTGATTCAAGGAAAGGTAGCTCACACCTTTTGGAGAGAAGTGGTGAGCACTGTAGTCTACACAATGAACCGGGTACTCATCAAGAAAGGTAAGGATAAAACTCCTTATGAGTATTGGACTGGTAAGACACCTATGGTTAGCTACTTTAGAGTGTTTGGTAGAAAATGTTACATCAAGAGGAGTGAACACCAGAGAAAATTTGATGCGAAATGTGATGAGGGAATATTCCTAGGGTATTCTACCAAGAGCAAAGCTCTCAAGTGTTTCAATAATAGGACTCAGAGAATTATGGAAAATATCAATGTAAGAGTTGATGAAACCTTTGAGAAAACTGAGGAAGCCGGCAGTGAGCAAGTGGTAAATGAACTGGTTGTAACCTTCTGGGAACCGGTTGTCAGTCAACCAAGTACCAGTAATAGTGCTCCTACACCAGCAGCTGTAGATGCTGATACTGATAGAGATGAGGATGAAGAAGAAAAGCAAGAGGAATCTGTTAAGACCATTCCTCGGTATGTCAAGCTGAATCATGATCCTAAGCAAATCATAGGAGATAAGGATGCTGGAATCCTTACAAGAAGAAAGGTCAGAGAAAACTCATGTTTGATCCTTGAATTTAGCCTAAGTCATTCAAAGAGGTACATAAAGATGAAGAATGGATCAAGGCAATGGAAGAGGAACTTGACCAGATAGAGAAAAATGGTACATGGACTTTGGTACCCAGACCAGAGCATAAAAATATCATCGGTACCAAATGGGTTTTTAGGAATAAGCTGAATGAGGATGGCATGGTGATTAGAAACAAAGCCAGATTGGTGTGTAAAGGATATGCCTAAGAAGAAGGAGAAGACTATGGAGAAATGTTTGCTCCTATAGCCAGATTGGAAGGAGTTTGTATGCTTCTTGCATATATAGATTTTAAAGGATTCAAAGTATATCAAATGGATATAAAATCTGCATTCCTAAATGGTGTACTTGAAGAGGAGGTGTATATAGAGAAACTAGATGGGTTTGCCCTATCTGAAGATAGTGACATGGTCTGTAGGCTACATAAAGCCTTATATGGTCTAAAGCAGGTACCTAGAGCATGGTATGGACATCTGCACTCCCATCTTGTGAAAATTGGATTTGAGAGAACAAGTGAAGATAGCAATATCTACTTGAAAACTGAAGGAGATCAGATTCTGATCTGTGAGGTATTTGTTGATGACATTATCTTTGGTGGAGATGACAAGATGAGTCATGAGTTTGTAGATGAGATGAAGAAGGAGTTTGAGATGTCACACATAGGGGAGATTAAGTTCTTCATTGGACTGCAGATTCAGCAGATGAAAGATGGAATTTTTATCACTCAGTCCAAGTATGTCAAAGAGGTGTTGAAGACCTTTGGCATGGAAGATAGAAAAACAGTTGGTACACTGATGGTGACCAGTTGTAAACTATCCAAAGAGGATGACTCAGCATTGGTTGATGAGAAGGAATACAAATCAATGATTGGTAAGTTGCATTATGTAGTTCATAACAGACCGGATATTGCACATTCAGTTGGTATTACTGCAAGGTTCCAGAAAAGTCCAAGAGAATCCCACTTGGTTGCAGTCAAGCAGATTCTTAGGTATCTAAAGGGAACAACTGACTATGAATCATGGTATCCATATAGCAATAATTTCAACCTGAAAGTATTCACAGATGCTGATTGGGCAGGTAATGTGGATGACTGGAAAAACACAACCGGTGATGCATTCTTTCTCGGTGGTATACTGGTCTTAGGGATGAGTAAGAAGCAGAGTTGTATCTCTCAGTCTATAGCAGAAGCAGAGTATGTTGCAGCTTTCATGAACTGCACTCAGACAATCTGGATGAAGAATGTATTAAATGGCTTCAAAGTGCTTGTATCTAAACCCATAAGCATATTCTGTGACAACACAAGTGCTATCAATATTTCAAAGAATCTGGTTTTACATTCTAGAACCAAGCACTTTGAGCTTAAGTATCATTTCTTGAGGGAAAAGGTTCAGAACAAAGAGATTACATTGGAACATGTTTCTAGTAAGGAGCAATTAGCAGACATATTCACCAAGCCTCTCCTAAAGGCTACATTTATGTACTTAAGAGGTGAATTAGGGATACTGCCCCTTTAGGAGGTGAACTAAAGGTATTTGCTCCACATTAGTCAGGTATTGCATAGTCATTTCTTTTGATTGATGTGTTGAAGGATGCTACTCCTCAGGGGGAGCAGCATAATGGAACAGGGAAGCTTGTGCCTCCACTTTGGAATTGTTGTGAAAGGGGGAGAAGATGTGAAGCAGAGAAGATATCTATAGAAATTGGGGGAGAAGATGTTAAGTGGAGAGATATCTTTGTATATTTCCATCAATGCCAAAGGGGGAGATTATTGGCATTATGTGAATTGGTATGAGGACATAATGACATTGTGTGTTGTCATTGATGTCAATATGATGAAGAGAAGAGATCTGGTATAACACTGTGAACCAGCATTTGTGCCAAAGTGAAGTGGTGTGTTTGTTTAAGGTGAACCGACATATGGTTATGGGAACCAGCACATGGAAGTGATGTATGACTACCGGTTGGTGGTCTCAACTTCAAGGTTTTCGGTTGAAGTGCTTCAAGCCTATGTGGCTCAACTGGTGACTTTGTGTGATGAGTTAGCATGGTAATGAAGAATAGATCGTATTTCCATGTAAGCCTTGTGCACGTGAAGGATCTTGCACAAAGGAGATTGTTCCTATCTACCTCAGGAATGTGTGAAGTTTGTAAACGATGATAACGTGTGATGGGTTATCAGCCGCCATGAAATTGATGGAAAATGAATGATGGAGAATGTCTTGAGATTGGATAAAGACTATTGCATTTAATGTAGTGTGCTCAATGGTCAGGATTGAACCATTTGAATTCCTTAACCGAACAGGTTTAGGGTTTAGGGTTTATGCTACCGACCTATCTGTTTTCCTATAAGGTCAATGTTGTGATTCTTTTAGAGGTTGTTGGCAAAAGTTGTGTGTGTGTATCCAAGAGAAGTGATACGTGATTCTTGCCAAACCAGAGGAGAGAAGTGATACCTGTAGAGTGTAAGTGCAAAAGGTGAAGAGGAGCTTAAGCAGATCTACATTGGCATTGAGTGCTATTATTAGGTCATTGTAATACTTGTTGATCTCTAACCACTTCAACAGTTGGAAAATCCCCTAACAGGGTAGCTTTAATGGGCTTGCTGTAAATCCTTTAATAGGGTGATTCAAAACCATTGAGTTTTTGAAATCCTCTAACAAGGTAACCTTTAACAGGGTTTAACCCTTAACCGGGTATTGTAGCCATCCCTTAACTGGGTGATCCCTAATAGGATCGGTTCCTAACAGAACCTATTGTATCAGTCTTTAACTGGACTAGGCTCCTAATAGAGCGGACTTCTAAAGAGTTCAAAAACAAGCTTGTGGGTATTCATCCCCACTGTGGTTTTTCCTAGTTGGGTTTCCACGTGAAAAATATGTGTGTCATGTGTGATGCTATGATTGTTTTCTATTAAGCGGTGATTCATGTTGATCTAGCAGTAATATGTACATCTTTGATGGTAGATTACCTGTTCATGCATTAGGGTGAAATGGAAATGAAGTGTTAGATTATATGGGAAGATAAGTGTCAACCAATTTATGCTTGTCTCAGTTATTTTGGGTTTTGCCAGTTGTACTTTGTTTAAGGACCGGTGTTACTGTTTGTCTGTCAATGCACATTGTCTGTTGACAAACCGATTTAAGGTTGTGTTTTTGTCTACACTGATTCACCCCCCCTCTTAGTACTGGTTTGGTACTAGTCGTTCATCATTAAGTCATCACTTGGTAATAGTGAATATTTCGCTTAAAGCTAGTAAGGGTCATCTTGCTTACTATAGAAGACATAATGGATAGTAAAACAACATATGAACAATTCCAACCTGAATATATTTTGGATATAAGAACTTATACTAATTATATTAGCTTAATTGGATACTGACTTATTTGATTTAGACTAGGACATACACAAGGTGGTGATGAATTAAAATTTGTTCACGTTACATGTGTAGGTTTTGTGATTTGGAATTGTATTAATGTTTCATTATGTTTTTTGAGAGATCTCCCAGGTTAATTGAGTCAAACTTTTAGTTTATTCCATCTTTTAGAGTAATTACATACAGTCTTGGCATTAACTTTTATCTCTCGATTGTATCAATTGTTGAGGAAAGGTATACATTTATGTATAAATAATGATTTATTTTGATACTTAAGAACAACTCAATGTTTACTTCTTAACTCTTAGTAGGAATAACACAATTAATTCACATGAACATGTCAATAAATTCACTCACAAGCAATATTTCTAATAAAAGAGCATTTGTAACACTTCAAATTTATGATCAAGATTATCACCTTCAGGCTTAGGGAAGGACAACAATGCCTCCTTGTTTCTCCAAGCAATGATTAAGCCTAAAAAATTTATCCATAGCTGATGAATCAAGCACAAAATTTCAACCCAACAGCCATTGATAGGACGTAGTAATTCCATACAATACAACAAGCTAAACCATTAGACATGCATGTAAATCCATACAAAAAATTGGCAACAAAATGGTGAGGCCAATCAAGTACTACACCTTGTACTGAATTTAGAAACAATATCTTCTAAGGTGGTTCACAATCATGCTAGATAAAAGTAAATATTTATCTTTTCAGAATTACCTTTTATGAGTTAAAACTTAATAATTATTGAAAACTTGGTTTTGTGGTTGGTGTTAGGTCAATACTTGTAGTTTTGTATGCAACTTCCATGTTTAGCTTATGATGTCTTTGTTGAAATAATAGCTAGTTTGGATTAACATTTAAATGTTGTCAAATGGCAATCTTATTGTAAACAACTTATTCTCCTTATTGTAATTGGGCCAGGACCCAAACATAACATGTACTCTTAATGTGAGCCCCAAATGGGTGGTAAAGGAAAACAAGAAAATAACATCTTAAGGGGTCAAGACCTATTTGAGAGGCATACATAATATTATTATAAAATTAATAAGGAAGCAGACTTGAGACTTAACACCTCAAGTCAAGTATATAAGCAAGTCATTTGCATGGCATTATACATCAATCATATCATGTAAATTACATCAACTAAGTCAGTGAACTTGTAATGAGCTTCAAGTCAGTGAAATTGTTATCTCAAGCTTATTGAAGGTCAACACTCATATCTCTCCATTGGCTAGTTTGATCTACAAGTCTGTAAGAGTTATCTTAAGTCCGGGACAGACTTCTGGAAGGCCAACAATAATCTCCATGTAAGAAAATTCCTTCTACAACTCATTTTATCACATCTCCAAGATAGCAAGGTAGGATTGATACATCTCGATCAAGCGAATTTATTGAAGAATGTTCTGGCAGCAAATTCTGTTACATTGAATTATGTTATATCTGATTAGGAGAAGTCTTGATATTGACAATTTTGGAAGTGTGGCATTTTTGAGAGCCAACACTTAGGTGTGAACCTCGTCTTCACGTATTATGATTAGTTTCCATGATACTTGACCCTATCCTCATGATGTTGGCTCAATTCATATTAGTTTTCCCAAGCCTAGAATCCAAGTAATATATCCAAGGGTGTCTAGAAGAATAGACTATAGGATCATTGACTTTGTATGTTGAAACCATTATACATGCCCCTCCATTGAGGGTAGTGAGGAAGATTGGGATCGCAATAGTGTGTTTTGTTGAAGAAACATGATGTGAGAAGTTTGATGTAGAGGCAACGGTAGAACTCGGTATTTCATATTAGGAGAACAACCACAATGATTAGGCGAGTCAAATAAGGTCTCTCCAATGTTTAGGATACAAAATGGAAACATTAGTCATGTAAGTATGCATGAGCATGGGAATGGATAGTTACTTTCCTTTTAGACAGATTTGGACAATATTGAGAGGATCCTATAGGGATGACTATCACCATACTCTCGATGACTTCACAACATTGATAATGAATTCACATTAGACACTCATGGATTACCCCAATTAGACATTAGTCAACTTAAGATATGATACATGGATTTCATGTTAGGTCTCGGGGACAACTGAGAGGGGGGGGTGAATCAGTTGTCTTAAAATATTAAACCAAAAACCATTTAAACAAATTACTGTTTAATACTGGTGAAACAGTCTGTGATACCAGTGAGACAAATTAACTGATAAATACAATACCGGTAAAGATTAATGCATGAAACCAAAAGACAAAATCATCTACAACACATAACACCAATATTTGTACATGGAAACCCTGTAAGGGGAAAAACCACAGTAGGAAACCTTACCCACAATTAGATGATACTACTGCAGATAGTAAGTGTACATAAATGGGGTTTGCACATGCAGAAAGGCCAACTGCCTAGAGCTTACTGCTCAAACACAAATGGGAGTCACACTGACTACAATTGGATGGTTAAATCCAATAAGAATGTACTGGTTAAAATAGCATCTTCATATGCTGGATTCAGTACCGGTGTAATGCTGATATGGTTTCACAAAACCCTAGCTTTACCTTCAAATGATGTCTTCATGTATAGCTCTGCTTAATCTCGCATATACCTTCACACACAATCTCCTTCGCATTCCACATGCGATCTTACATTTAAGATCTTACATTTATACCATAACCTAGGACCAATTATAGTAGGTCGGCTCTACAAGATATTACAATAAAATCATTTTACAAATAATACAATATCTGATGCAATAACCGATTGAACATGTCGACTCAATGCGTTTACAACATTAATTAATTATCTTCATAGCGAGCCATGCTGATCTGGAAAAGTTAAACCTGCCGGTGTAACCCTAGATAATCCTGGACCTATTTGCCGGTAAAAGTAAATATGCAAATATGAATAAGCTGATAAACAACTTTCCAAGATACGATGTCCAGACAATGTCTTCTTCATTACCAAGTATTTTCCATGCCATTCCAAGTGCCGGTGATCACTATATCCTGTCGGTGAACCATATACCGGTGATTGTGCATTAGTCACTTGCTTGCTAGTGAATGTTGCTAGATCTCCAATGTGCCAGAGTTGATAAGTGTTTAGTAGGTGTTGACATCAATGAAAAACCCATACCAAAATACCAACAATCTCCCCCTTTGGCATTGATGGCAACACAAGATGGAAAAACCATCAAAGTACCAAAACAGAAATGCCAAATACCAAAGACTAACAATCTCCTAAAAAGATTATTACCGAGTTCAAAAACCAAAATAAACAATCTCTTCCCCTAGGAGTAACATGTATCTTTTGTGTTTCTTTCTGTGTTTTTCCATACCAATCTCTCCCCCTTTGACATCAAATGCCAAAGTTACAACAAAATACCATTTATATGTAAAATACAAATTGTTAGTTTCACATACAAAATACCAACTATTTTCAATATACCAACTACTCCCCCTGAAAAGTAGCTTCCTCATCAAAGCTGGATTAAGAATATATCTCTGTTAATTCTACCAGTTGATGACAGTCATCAACTCTCTAAGTATCTACCAGTGGGGGTATGACCCCAAGCTGTTCTCTTAGATTTTCAAAAGTCTCCTTAGGTAGAGGTTTAGTGAAAATATCTGCAATCTGCTCTTTAGTGTTCACATAAACCAGTTTGACTTGTTTTGCTTCAACATTTTCTTTCAAAAAGTTTAGTTTGATAGAAACATGTTTAGTTTTAGAATGTAGTACCAGATTCTTGGATATATCAATTGCTGCAGTGTTATCACAATAGATAGTTATAGGTTCCTTGCAATTCACCTTTATGTCCTTTAACATTTGTTTAAGCCATAATACCTGTGTACAGTTTGTTGCTACTGCAACATATTCTGATTCTGCTATTGATAAAGATGTGCAACTCTATTTCTTGCTTAACCAAGAAATTAATCTGCTTCCAAGGAAAAATGCTCCGCCAGTGGTGCTTTTCCTATCATCTACATCTCCTGCCCAATTTGCATCTGTATATGCACATAATTCAAAGTTGTCATCTCTAGGATACCATAATCCAAGATTTGTAGTGCCTTGTAAGTACCAGAAAATTCTTTTTACTGCTAATTCATGATTTTCCCTAGGATTACTTTGAAATCTTGAAACAATACATACTGCATTCATAATATCTAGTCTTGTTTGTGTTAAATACAGTAAACCTCCTATCATAGATTTGTACCTGGTTGGATTAACAGGTGTTGATTCATCTCTTATTGATAATTTGTCATTTGTAGTCATAGGTGTACTTACCGGTTTAGAGTTTTCCATCCCAAATTTCTTTAGTAGCTCTTTTAAGTACTTTGATTGACTCAAGAATATACCACTGTCAGTCTAAAAAATCTGCAATCCTAAAAAGAATTTTACTTCTCCTATCATAGACATTTCAAATTCTTGCTACATTTTGATAGAAAAGTCTTTACATAATCCATCTTCTCCTCCAAAGATTATATCATCAACAAAAACTTCTATAACCAATGTGTCATCATCAGTTACTTTATAGTATAAATTACTGTCTGCATTACCTTTAGAAAAACCAATCTCCAAAAGATACTTATCTAATCTTGCATACCAAGCTCTTGGAGCTTGCTTCAACCCATACAAAGCTTTCTTTAACCTACAAACCATATCTTGTCTTCTGTTAAAGAAAATCCATCAGGTTGTTCAATGTAAACCTCTTCTTCAAGAATTCCATTAAAAAATGCACATTTAATATCCATCTGATATACTTTATAGTTCTTATGAGCTGCAAAAGCCAAAAATAATCTATTTGCCTCAATTCTAGCTATCAGTGCAAAGGTTTCATTGTAATCAATTCCTTCTTTTTGAGAATATCCCTTACACACTAGTCTTTCTTTATTTCTGATTATTTTACCATCTTCATTAAGTTTGTTTCTAAAGACCCATTTGGTTCCAATAACATTTTTTATCTTTAGGCTGGGGAACTAATGTCCAAGTGTTATTCTTCTCAATTTGCTCTAATTCTTCTTCCATAGCGCTAGCCAAAATTTATCTTCACATGCCTCATTAATTGATGATGGTTCAATTTGAGAAATAAGACATACCTCTTCATTTGCCAATCTCCCTCTTGTCATAACTCCTCTATATTTATTTCCAATTATCTGATCTTCTGAATGATTCAATCTTACATACCGAGGTGTCTTTGTTTGCTGTTGTTCCTTAGTTACTGTGGAATTTTCAGATGATACCAGTGTAACTGGATCTTCATTCTGTGCCAGTGGATTCAATGTAGATTCATGTGACAGAATCTATGTTTCCGGTTCATAATCCATATACCTTGAAGTTCCTCTGAATTGTTCATCAATCTTTACATTTGTGCTTTCAACAATTTTTTGCAGTCTTTTGTTAAAACATCTATATGCTTTGCTCTTAGATGAATAACCAAGAAATATTCCTTCATCACTTCTAGGATCATCAAATTTTCCAATATACTCATCTCTTCTAATATAGCATTTGCTTCCAAAAATTCTGAAATACTTAAGAGTAGGAATAATACCAAACAATAGTTCATGAGGGGTCTTACCGGTTTCACCTTTGATGTGAACTTTGTTGAATGTTTAGACTGCTGTGCTTACTGCCTCTCTCCAATATACATGTGGTAAGTTTGCTTCTGATAACATACTTCTTGCTGCATCCAAGATAGTTCTGTTTTTCCTTTCAACAACTCCATTCTGCTGTGGTGTCTGAGGTGTTGATAGTTGTCTTCTGATTCCATTCACTTCACAGATTGCATTGAATTCCTTAGATGTGAATTCACCTCCTTGATCTGATCTTAAACATTTGATTTTCTTAACGGTTTTATTTTCAACCATTGCTTTGAACAGTTTAAACTTTCCAAGTGCTTCTTATTTTTCTCTGAGAAAAGTAACCCAACACATTCTAGAATAGTCATCAATGATTAGCATGAAATATCTATCTCCTTGCAAGCTTTTAGTTCTAGCTAGACCACATAAATCAGTATGAATTAAATCAAGAGCATTGTTTGATTTCTCTAGAATACTTTTAAAACTAGCTCTAACCTGTTTTCCAAATTGACATTCCTTACACACTATGTTGTGAGGTTTGACAATTTTAGGTAAATCTCTAACTACCTTAGTAGTACTGATTTTTACCATGCAATCAAAATTTACATGACAGAGTTTCTTATGCCATAACCAACTTTCATCAATGTGTGCAATCAAACATGTCTTTTCACTGTTATTCAAATGAAAGATATTACCTCTAGTCTGATTACTGGTTGCAATTTCTAAACCAGTTCTATTCATAATTTTGCATTTACCATTTTTGAATTGTAATTGAAATCCTTTCTCAACTAATTGACCAAAACTCAAAAGATTATGCTTTAAACCTTCAACATAATAAACATTGTCAGTGTTATGCTTACCATCAAGAGATATTGAACCCTTACCTTTAATTAAACAAGCTTTGTCATCACCAAATCTTACTAGACCTCCATTATATTCTTGAAAGTTCAAGAATTTTCTTTTGTTACTAGTCATGTGATGTCAGCATCCTGAATCAATGATCCATTCATCCTTCACTTCAATTTTTGTTGCCAAGGCCTGTTCTACCAGTTACCTTGCCGGTGTCGGTTGATCTTCTGTTATAGCAACAAAAACCCATCCATTGTCTGTCGGATCCTCATCAAAATCATCAGTTACTCCTTCATCAGCAACATAACAAGATTTGTCCTTATTTTTCTTGAATTTGTATTTTTGATATTCAGGATTAGGCTTGTATGTTCTTCTAGCTTCTTCTCTTAACCTAGCATGTCTATCAGGGCATCTTGAAGTCATATGACCAATCTTATTGCAGTTAAAACATTTAAGGGGTGCTTTACCTTCATACTTACTTCCGACTGGACCTTTAGGCATTTTTCTTGCAAATAGTGCTTCAAGTTCTTCAAGTTCTTCATTTTATCTCCTGCTTTCTTCAAGTTCTCTTGCATAAAAGGCTTTCCAATCAGATTTGTCAAATGATGATGCAGATGATGTTGATGCTTTGAAAGCTAGATCTGTCTTTATAGTAGTAACAAGACCAAATTCCTCAATCTCAAAGGCTGATATTTTCCCAATCAATGTATCCCTAGTTACTGATGTGTTAGGCTTTGTTCTAAGTTCATTTATTGTAGTAACCTTCATTTTGTATGCTGGTGGCAAACCTCTTAAAACTTTTGAAACAATTTCATCTTCACTTAAGGTTCCTCCACAGCATTTAATACCCAAAACAATTTCATTTACTCTTTCCATAAAAGCAGAAATTCTTTCATCTTCTTCCATTTTCAGACTTTCATACCTGACCCAGAAGCTTTCAAGTTTTGCAATTTTGACTATGGAATCTCCTTCATTCAGTGTTTCCAAATGATCCCATATAGCTTTAGCAGTAGACCTATCTGATAGTCCCATGATTTGCTGATCTAATAATGCACTCAGAAGTGCTTCTCTTGCCTTGCAATCATTTTCTTCATCTTTAGTCAAATTTGGAGGATTTGGTTGAGTTGTAGTAGGAGCAGTATATTCATTCTTTGTAACCTCCCAGATATCCTTTCCAATACAATTCAGATGTGTCTCCATTCTGATCTTCCATATTCCATAGTTAGTTCCATCAAGTTTACGACTGTCCTTCCTGAAATAGTTGCTAGACATTGGATCTCCTCAAGCTGTTAAGCTTCTGCAAAAAAAGGACTCAGCTCTGATACCAATTGTTAGGTCCTGGGGACAACTGAGAGGGGGGGGGGTGAATCATTTGTCTTAAAATATTAAACCAAAAACCATTTAAACAAATTACTGTTTAATACTGGTGAAATAGTCTGTGATGCCGGTGAGACAAATTAACTGATAAATGCAATACTGATAAAGATTAATGCATGAAACCAAAAGAAAAAATCATACACAACACATAACACCAATATTGGTACGTGGAAACCCTATAAGGGGAAAAACCATAGTGGGAAACCTTACCCACAATTAGATGATACTACTGTAGATAGTAAGTGTACATAAATGGGGTCTACACATGCAGAAAGGCCAACCGCCTAGAGCTCACTGCTCAAACACAAATGGGAGTCACATTGACTACAATTGGATGGTTAAATCCAATAAGAATGTACTGCTTAAAATAGCATCTTCATATGCTGGATTCAGTACCAGTGTAATGCTGATATGCTTTCACAAAACCCTAGCTTTACCTTCAAATGATGTTTTCATGTATTGCTCTGCTTAATCTCGCATATACCTTCACACATAATCTCCTTCACATTCCACATTCGATCTTACATTTAAGATCATACATTTATACCATAACCTAGGACCAATTATAGTGGGTCGGCTCTACAAGATATTACAATAAAATCATTTTACAAATAGTACAATATCTGATGCAATAACCAATTGAACATGTTAGCTCAATGCATTTACAACATTAATTAATTATCTTTATAGCGTGCCATGCTGATCTGGAAAAGTTAAACCTGTCAGTGTAACCCTAGATAACCCTGGACCTATTTGCCGGTAAAAGTAAATATGCAAATATGAATAAGCTGATAAACAACTTTCCAAGATACGATGTCCAGACAATGTCTTCATCATTACCAAGTATTTTCCATGCCATTCCAAGTGCCGGTGATCACTATATCCTGTCGGTGAACCATATGCCGGTGACTGTGCATTAGTCACTTGCTTGCCGGTGAATGTTGCTAGATCTCCAATGTGCCAGACTTGATAAGTGTTTAGTAGGTGTTGACATCAATGAAAAAACCATACCAAAATACCAACATTTCATACCACAAAGCCATTAGCATATCACCTGCTCTGAATCACCACAAAACCATTAGATATGTTTTGAGATGAAAAAGAAGAGTTAAATGGTTTTGGTTCAATTTGCAGTATTTCTATGTTCAAGTAATTTAATTTGGTATATTATATTGAAACGTTATTTCATTACTAACATTTCAACTTCTATATTGATGAATCAATGATGAATAGTTTGTACTAAACCAGTACTGAGAGGGGGGGGGTGAATCAGTACTAATAAAAACAGTTTTCCTTGAACCGGTTAGACTGAGAACCCTAACCTTTGATTGGCAAGCAATAACATCAGTCTAAACCATATTACTACCGGTTAAGCACAATGAAAGACATAAATCAGTAACTCAGCTTTCCACACAATCTAACATCTTATTTCCACTTCACCCATATGCATACACTAGTAATACTTTAACAGAAATGTAAAGACTTATAGGTTCAACATGCTTTACCGCTTAACAAAGAATAACAAAGCATCATATGAAAATCATCACACATAACACATATTTTTCACGTGGAAACCCAACTGGGAAAAACCACAGTGGGGATGAATACCCACAAGCTGTTCTTTGAACGCTTTTGAAGTCTGCTTTGTTAGGAACCTAGTCCAGTTAAAGACTTTATAATAGGTTATGTTAGGAACCGATCCTGCTAGGGATCACCGGGTTAAGGGATGGCTAAAATACCCGGTTAAGGGTTAAACCTTGTTAAAGGTTACCTTGTTAGAGGATAATTAGAACTCAATGATTTTGAGTTACCCTGTTAAAGGATTTAGAGCAAGCCGGTTAAAGCTACCCTGTTAAGGGATTTTCCAACTGTTGAAGTGGTTAGAGGTCAACAAGTATTGCAATGATCTGGTAATAGTACTCAATGCCAATGTAGATATGCTTCAGTTCCTTCCTTTTGTACTCACACTCTGCAGGTATCTATTCTCATATCTGGTCTAGTAAGAATCACGTATCTTTGCACTTAGATACACACACAACATTTACCAACAACCTCAACATGAAAAACAACATCGACCTTATAGGAAATAGATAGGTCGATAGCATAAACCCTAAACCCTAAACATTTAGGTTAAGCAATTCAATCGGTTCAATCCTAACCATTGATCATATTGCATTGATTACAACAGTCTTGAACAGTTCTCAAGATGTTCTCCATCGATCGTTCTTCACCGCTTCTTGGAGGCTGATAACCCATCACGTGTTCTCCACCGTTTATAGAGACTTTGCACATTCCTGAGGTAGATAGGATCAATCTCCTTCATGCAAGATCCTTCATGCGCATAGGGCTAACGTGGCAACACAATCTGTTTTTCATTATAATGCTAACACATCACACAATGTCATCGGTTGAATCACATAGTCATAGAACACTTCAACAGAAAACCCTGAAGCTAAGACTACCAACCGGTAGTCATACCATATGAAATCTTGATACAAAACATTCCATATACCAGTTCACATTCAAACATACTGGTTCATTTGGACAAACATATCGCTTCACTTTTTCACATATCCTGGTTCTCTTGCAAGTGCTTACTTCAATATACTGGTTCACTCTTCATCATATTGACATCAATGACAACATACAATATCATCATGTCAACATACTCTGCACATATGCCAACACTATATAACTAGTTCTATAGCCCGATTTTTTTGCCCGTGAAGAAAGACCATGTCAAACAATATCAACGGATAACAAAATAACGAGACAATTGCTAGATTGTGGTCTAACATGAAAAGAAAAGGTGATGGAAAATGTTATTGTCCCTGCAAAATTTGTAAGGGGTTAAAGACTAGAAGACTTCTAATCAAAACAACTAAGAAACATTGTAGGATGCATGGTGACATTGAAGGGGGTCATGATTATCATCTATTGGTAAGTTTATTATTATATCATTTTAAGAATTTATATACATAAGAAAGAACTTGATGATGAGATCATGATCATGGTTTATTTATTCTTATCATTTTTGTATAGGTCGAGCACCCCGAAGCACATGATATGGATCAACACAACTCAAAGAATATGGTTTTCAAAGTGGAGGAACATGCAGATGTGAATATGAAAGTTGAAGATAATGATCCCATGGAAGACGACGGTGATAAGCCACAAGACGCAATTAAAGATGATGGTACAAATACATTGATCCATGACACATTTAGTACTGGTGCAACTGATCATTATGATGAATATGACCTTGATGTTCTTTATGATTTACCTATACTTGAGAAGGCATATGAGGCCCTTTATGAAGGCTCCCATACAACTCTTCTCTCTGCTATATTGTTGTTGGTGAACTTGAAGGTTTTGAATGGTTTATCCAACATAACAATCTCATGTATGTTAAGGTATGTCATATATGTCATTATAGTTAATAAATGGTGAATCATGTACCATTAATATTCTTTATATTAACAAATTATATTTTTTTGTTGTAGATTGATAGGTGAGTTTTTGTTACCACCATCAAATATTCTACCTCACTCATACCGAGAAATATCTACCATTATGAAAGATATTGGAATGGAGTATCAAGCAATATATGCTTGTCCTAATGATCATATTATATATCACAAACAACATGAATTTCAAACTGAATGCCCTGAATGTCATATCAGTAGATATCAAACATATCAAATAACAAAAAGGTGCCTTGCAAGGTTCTTCATTATATTCCCATTGTTCCACGCATGCAATGATTATTCAAGCGCACTATATTGGCACAATTTATGGATTACCATGCATGCAATAGAAGTCAAGATAACATTATTCGAATGCCTATGGATGGTTCAACATTTATGGACATAGAAGAAAAGTGGCAACACTTTAAAGAAGAACCTCGTAATCTCAGACTTTCATTGGCAGCGAACGGTGTCAATCCATTTGGAGAGCTGAGATCTATTTACTCAGTGTGGCCTGTTTTTCTTATCAACAATAACATTCCTCCATGGATTTCAATAAAGAGGGAGCACATAATGTTGGCAATGATTGTTCTAGGTATTTTATCATTTAATACTTGTCTACATTTAATTATAAATATTGCAGTAAAATGGTCATAATAATTATGTAATGTTTTTGTTCATTTAATTAGGTAAGTACCAAGTTAAAGATATGAATGTATATATTGAGCCTCTTATCGATGAGTTGCTGGAGTTATGGAATGCTGTCACTATGTATGACATCTCTATACCAATAGGACAAAGACAATTTCAATTCCATGCGATGCTTGTATGGACAATACACGATGCCCCAGGGCTAACACATTTTTTTGGTATGTTATAGTGTTCAAGTTGCACATGATAATTATAATTAATAAAAATAACATATTTAATCCAATTATACATTATCTTGTAGGTCCAAACAAAGGGAAAATTTGCATGTCTAGTTTGTGGTCCAAAGATGGAATCTCATCATTCAAAAAGTTTAGGAAAGCAGGTCTTTGATGAGTATAGGAACTTTCTCTACTAAATTCATAAGTATCTAAATGCTGAAAAAACATTTTTTCAATGGGAAAGAAGAGAATACATCAAAGCCATGAAGAATGACACCTCACCTATGGAAGTTGGAATATAATAGAATTAATCGTCATGGCAATGCCATTCCATCTAATGGTTTATGTCATAAAACATTTTTTCTATTGTGTTTTGTTTACTGATGATATGATTGATGATAGTGAAGGTCATCAAGGCATTAATGACCACCTTCCTAAGGGACTAAAAAGTTATCCCCAAAAATTTAGTAGGTTGCCCTACCATGAGTAGTTACAAATTGTGCCTTTGTTTGATACTATGCATATTGGAAAGAATATAGCAAAGACATTATGGAAAATATTGGATGGAAGGTGTGACAAAGAAAAAAATGTCCAAATTTGTAGTGACATTCAGGAATCCAATCATGCAATGAAAAATGTCATTCAATCAAATAGCCATGGAGATCAAATTAATATAAGTGACCTTCCTTGGTTATTAACGGACCAGCAAAGCAATGATATAAAAGAAGTCATACGAAAATTTTGATTTCTCATAGGATTTTCTAGTAACATAAACAATCTCATATCAAAGAAAAGTGAATTTTGGCCGAGGATGAAAACGCATGATTGGCATACCTTCATTAAGGTAATTCATGTTCTTGTGTATTTACTATAGATTTGTATACTGCGCATGTACTTTTCATTGTATTATGTTAGAAAAAATGAAAAGATAATTTTATAATTATTTCAATACGTTCTACCTCTATCTCTCCCAAACCACTTCGACAATAATGTCAAGCAAGTCATATATGATCTTGGAAAATACATGAGGTAAGTAGTGATATTTGTTCAATACGTTGTATAGATATTATATTTGCGATTTGTTTTACTTGTTATGTAATTGTAGACACCTAAAATTGTTCTATCTAATTAAATAAATATTGTTATTTATTTAATTATTTTACCCTAATTCTTCTATTAATTAAATAAATATTTATTGATTTAATTAATTCATTTATCCTCTTCTAGCCTTATTTCTCATTTAAATAAATACATTTATTTATTTAAATTACCCTTTTCCTAAATCAAACAAATACTTTTATTTATTTAATTGATCACACTTCCTGTATTAATTAAATAAATCTTTATTTATTTAATTAATTCATTAACCTTTTCTACCCATGACACATGTCATTCATCTCTTAATTCCTACACTACCTACCCTTTTATTATTTTATTATTTATTTTACCTACCCTCTAATCCTAGCTGACCATTTATCTTTTACACCTCTTAATCCTATCCCTCCATTTCTTATAGTGTCTTCTATATACGAAGATGCATCCTTCATTATCTACCCTAGGCATTCTAATCAAGCCTTCAAGCATTCTAACATTCAAACTTTCATATGCGATCAAGCCTACTTGCAACCACATTTCTGTTATTTGTTGAGCTCTTGTGCACACATAAAATCTGAGAGCAAATATATCAAGCAAGATCAATGGAGATAGGGAGAATGGAGATTCAAACCCTATTAGACATGTGATGGTATAATCTTTGTGATTTTGTTGATTTGCATTGTCTTAGGTAATCTTCATATGTTATGGTGGAACTTTGTTGTTGTTAGGCTAGGGTTGTGTGCCTGAATTCATTTAGTCTTTTAGTATTATTGTTTCCATTATCCACTTTCACCATAAAAATTTTGGCACGCCTTGTGGGACTCTTGTCCCTTTTGCATTTCACATCTTTTGTCGCAAATTTTGTGTTTTTGAAGTTGCTGATCTGACATTTTTTGACAACATTTCGATATTTTCGCATCTGCGCATATCAAAATCATGTTTTTTATTTTTTGTCACATCTGTGACCTTTGTAATCGCGTCTACGTTCGACATCATTTTACTTTTTTTTTTGTATTTTGCATGGTCACGTCTATGTTGCCAAATCATGTTTGTACATCTTTCAATCACGTCTGCTTTTTGAATCTTTGTTTGCATTTTGGATTCGTGTCTATGATCTTTAACAACGTCTGTGTTAGGTTAAATCGCGTCTTTGTTTCAAATTTTCATAATTTTTTGGTTTTATTTCAAATTTCAAGGCTTTATTTCATTTTTTGGATTCCAGATCTGGTTTATTTGAGCTAACATCTTCTGATCTAGCTAAAAAAATGGTCCAACTTGTCCTTGAAATAAAAACGTCTTGTCGAAGGCCCCTTTTCACAAAGTCTTTTGGATCTAAAATTTACCTAACTTGTGTGCTTGCAGGAGGGGTATTATTGCAAAACTACTCACAAATATTTGTTGCAAAATTTTGGCAAGGGCTTTTTTATCTTTATTGTGTGCCTTATTTTCATAGATTAGCAAACACTTCAATTGGTGCACTAAAATTGAACTAGTGTCTTTTGTGTCTTGGGAAATAGGTTGTTTTGTGTTAATCTTTAGAAGGCCTGTCTCCCTGTGTGGTCATTAAGACTACTAGTGAGGAGAGAATGACCCAAGTGGTGGTGAGAAAAACCAACCTCTTCCAAACCACTATAAACAACTATATCCATGGTGAAATCCATGGGTAATGTGTGCTGATTAGTTCATACCGACACTATGTCTCCCCATAAGCCCATTCGATCAAATTTATTTGATCAGTAGTTGGGCATAACTCCTACCTGCTGTGAGCCTTCTATATTTATAGAGTTGAAAGTGTCGCATGTATGGCCACACGAGAAGATGCCCTTACTAGCATCTTTTTGTTTTAGAAAGCAAAAATCCTTCTAGTTGTTGGGGCAGGAGGTTGAACCTCTAGAGCGGCCCACAAACATACGGTTCTTAGTAGAGATACAAAGTTCACCACGATGAGTTTTCATGGAGACTAGTGCTTGGCTGCCCCAGAGAAGTGAGTGCTGAGGGTGGAGCCAGTGGGGTCAAGCATCTAAGTATCCGCTTTGATTAGCATAGCCTTGGGGGAAACCCCATGTGGGATCAATAACTATTGTCTTGGCCAACCATAGAAATTGTGCTTGTCTTCTTTTAAACATTCAAACATTCAAGATCAAACATCAAAACATTCTGTCTTTTGTGTCTTCAAGTGTATGCAAACATTTTTACATCAAACAAGACACTTTCTTTTGAGTCATTTTTTTGAGACCAAATACTTGTAAACATTGAGTCCTCATTAACACTGTGTCTTCTTGTCATGAAAAATAGTCAAAAATTCAGATTTGGTCACAACAACAACTTTACAAAATTGAAAAAATTGCACTCAGTTTTTGGAAATACGTCTGTGCAATGTTAAACAACGTTTGTGTCATTTAGCCGTGTCTGTGAAGGGAAGAAACACGTCTTTGTTATTAAAAGAAACATTACATTTACAAAAATCTCAGGAACATGTCTGTGCAGTTTTCAACAATGTCCGTGTCATTTAACTGCGTCTTTGAAGTATATAGGCAATTCAAAATTGAAAAAACTTACAGTCTGGTAAAAAGAAGAGCAACCAGTTTCAGACTTATTGAGCTTCCTAGGTTATCTCTTCTAGTTTTCATCTAGAGTTTAGCCTATTTCTGGGTCTCACAAAGTCTGTCATTTCTTTACATCTTTCATTACATTCACATTTGTCTAAACTTGAGTCAAAAGGTCACTTGCTTGTCCTCATCTTGCTTTGTCAACACACTACATACAACAACATTTTGCTAAGTGGTCCCTCATCAAGGTCTATCACCTTTGGGTCTTATTTGGTCTTACTTAGAGTCAAGGTCAACTTACCTCATCAAGAGAAATTATCATCTCTTTGGAAGCCACACCTACTCTACTACATACATACTTGGTCTTACACTTTGGACATTGCTAGTACACCTCAGATTCATTTACATTCCATCCAACTCTTGGTCTTCCATACTCTTTCCATTTTCATCTAGTCTCACACATCTTGGTGAAGACCTATTTCATGGTTGAAACCTGTTCCCAAAAATCTAGGAGAGAAACTAAGAAGGCTCAAGAGTCTGCAAACATAAGTGCCTATGAGTATGGCAATGACATCTTCTTCAATTCTGATCATACCACATTATCTGACATGGACGCTTATAGAAACACTCAAAATGTTGAGAACATGGATAACAAAAACAACAATGATACATACAATAACAATACAAACAAATTTTCTCTACATTCAATAGAAGTGGAAGACTCCATCATGGATCCCCATTTTAATAGATTGGTTGAGGAAATAATGAGAAGAGATAGACAATATTTTCTACAAGTAATGGTACAAGGTGGAGCCAAATTTCCTCATGATTTTGACTTGTCTCAAATAATGGAACATAGACCTTTGCAAGAACCTCAACTCAACATGTATCAAAGGAGGCCTACTAGTGGAGGCAATAAGGGACCACATTTTGTGCCTGAGTCACCATCATATTTGTTTCAAAAACCTGAGGAACCACATACACATGGTCATGCTTATGATACTCATCTTCGTAGATCATTATGGAAGTCTTATGTAGAAAAATATACTCAATCACATACCAATGCTAAGGACCAACCTCAAAAGAAATTGGATATCTAAAGGCATGCTCAAAATTTGGACAGAAGGAAAGCCTACATCAAATTTGGGGGTAGTACACTAGAACAAACTCATGACATGCCTGAAGAATATGGTATACATGGACAAAACATATATTCCATTCCTCATTATGATTCTATACTAGGTGGTTCCTATATATAGTATCACTATAGACCTCCTCCATATGAACATGTATATGATCAATATTATCCATATATGCAATACCCTCCTCCTTTACCCGGTGGCTCAGGCATGGGATATGGTCCAAGAAGTCGATCTCCACCTAATAACAATTTGGAACAACAAATTAAGGACTTACAAAAGAAAATGGAGGACATAAATACTCCAAATCCAACTTACACAATGAGAGACATATGTCCCTTTCCATTTAAAAAAAACATTCCAATGCCTCCTTTTCCTACACACTTTGTAACACCTAAGTTTGATAAGTACAGAGGCAAGGGAGACCCTAAGGCACATATAAGACAATTTTTCAAGGCTTGTATTGAGGTAGCAATAGAAGAGACATATTTGATGAGATTATTCCCACAAAGCTTAGGTGATCAAGCTATGGAATGGTTCTCCCAACTTCCACCTGGAATTAAGTCATGGGGTGATCTAGCAAGAGATTTTATCCAACATTTCTCATATAACATAGAGACAGACATATCCATCACCACTTTTTGCAATGCCAAACAAAAGGATGGAGAATATTTTTCATTATTTTTACAAGGATGAAGGAATTTAGCCAACATATACTCTTGTGAAATTCCACAAAGAAAATGGTAGAGATGTTCACCCAAAATGTCAACAAAGACATTGGTTATGACTTGAGAAAAGCTTGTTTGTCCACCTTCAAGGATGTCATTGAGAAATTCTTAGAGACAGAGAAGGTCCTAATTGAGCAAGGCATCACCAAAATATTCAAAGAAAACAAAGAGGACTTTAAAGGAAAAGACAAGCCAAGATTTTGGAACAAGATCAAGAACATAGTCAATGATGGTGTTGTTGATGCTAATACTTTTTTCTGGATCAAGTTCTACAAACAACCAAGTGAACACTCAAACAACTTCAAAACCATGAAGGAAATACACCTCATTGGGAGAACCAGTTGAATCAACTTTCAAGAAGCTAGTGGAAAAAAAGATAATAACGATTCCTAACAATCCTCCATACGAACCAAAGGTCAAGCCAAATTGGTGGAATGATTATGAATATTGTGAATATCACAAGAGAAAGGGACATAAAACAAGAAATTGTCATCGACTGAAGAACATCATACAAGATCTTATTGATAGAGGTGACATTGAGATCGAGGGATACTCATCCAATCAAGAACATGAGATGTTTAAAGAACCATTCCCTAAACATGACAAGGGAAAGGCCAAAGCCACAGATGAGAAAACCAACTATACCAGAGCATCCTATAACTATGATTCAACTGTTAATCACATTTTGATGGACAATTATGTCTCTATTATTATCATTAAGGACAAAACACCTAAGAATTCTTCCCAAAGACCTAGAGTTGTCCTAAAAGGCATTGGATCTTCTTCTAAAACTACCTCTAAATGTAATGTCACAACCCATTGAGGTAAGGTCACTTTGAAAGGTGCTCCAGCTAAAACCACCACTTCCTCATTAACCAAACCTAAGTATGATCTAGTAGAACAGTTAGGGAAGACACTCACGCTTATCTTCATCCTTGAACGTTTACACATATCCCTTGCACATAAAGCCATCCTTGATAAAACTTTGAGAGAAACCTCTATCTCTACTAATTTGAACATGGATGAGTTTCAAGCCATGGTGGGATACCTTTCTGTTCCATGTTCTCTTACATTCACTGAAGCTGATGACATATCCATAAGCCAACCACATAATGCACCTTTACACATTGAAGCCTTCCTACACAAACATCGAATAAAATGAGTCCTGATAGATGGAGGAGCTTGTCTCACTATATGTACTTTGAACACTCTTAAGAAATTGGGATATTCTGAAAAGGTTGTGAATTCTACACATGCAATCACCATTAAGGCATATGATGACAAAGAGTGCTCATCCAAAGGCACAGTCACTTTACCTCTCCAGAGTTGGGCCAATTACAAAGGATGTGGTTTGTCAAGTCCTAGACCTTGATCTCACATACAACATATTGCTAGGACATCCATGGATTAATGAGTTGAGAGAAGTTCCCTCAACATACCATCAATGTATCAAGTTTCCACACAATGGAGTTGAAGTGACCATTAATGGTGATCCTAAGCCATTCAAAGATTGCAACAATCTATGACCTAGATCAGAAATAACAATCCCAGTCAATTGAGAGGTTGTTCCTTCATTAGCATATGTTGATCCAAAATCCTTGAAAGCTTCTACATCCAAACAAGCAGAGCTCAAAGAAAAATTCAAGGTTAAAGACCTAGGATGTGGTGATTATATCTTTCATGTTGATCAACTCCCACTATCTCCTAAGGCATTCAGTTGACAAGAACAATCTATAAACAATTTGAAAGGAATTCGGCGTAAACCACCTAGTTTTGTGGCTACTAAGTCTGAACGTAAATCTCCTCTAGTGGTGCAAGCATCTGTTGATATCAATATTCCTAAGAGTGCTTTTCATGAAGTATCTGTTCAATATATCGCCAACCCTCTTGAGAAATCACATAGCCTTACCATATCATCTTCTCATTCCATTTCCACTCCACTCCTAGACTTGGATCAACAAGAATCACAAAAGCACTTACTCATTGGGGATAAAAAATTAAGCTTTGAAAAGAAAAATCTAAAAGTCAAAAATAAAGAGAAGTCCTTTAGTTCAAATCAAAATCAAAAGCTATTGGACTTTGCAAAAATCAAAGTCAAGGATAAAAATCCTATGAAAGAAAAATAACAAGAGATAATCTCCGCTCATATCAAAATAACTAGGGGTAAAAATTCTGAAATTTCAAGCCAAAAAGAATACTTGTTGATCCTAAGTCTCCATCATGTCATGATACTTTCACTTCTTTTTTCAATCATAAGCCTTCATCACTCATCCACTTGTTCCACACATCCATTCCCTTCTGGCAATACATCATGGACCTTTAATGGATCTTCTTCGAAGGGCTTTATTGTCAGTGATGCCCAAAATTCTTTAGGTGACACGCATATGGGCCTATGTAGTTCACACACTAGTAATTCTATCTCAATTCCTTTATCAAGGAAGAAAGTAACTCGCGCTACACATCATCTAGTCAAGGAACAATGCAACTACAATCACAAGGTAAAGCCTTGTACATTTGAGGTAGGTGATTTAGTTCTCAAAGAAAATCCTAAAAATTAGCTGGATAGAGAGAAGAAAGGTAAGTTCGAACCAAATTGGCTTGGTCCTTACATCATCACAACAGTCTATGGATCAGGTGCATATCAACTTTCGACACCAGATGGAGAACCTTTGGAGGATCCTATCAAAATAATGCACCTTCGTAGGTTTTACACATAGCTCTTCAGAGTATCCTAATTCAAAAATACAAAAAAATCAAAACAATAAAAAATATCAAAAAAATTTAAAAAAATTAAAAAACACAAAAAAAAAAAGAAGTAAAAAAATAAATTCGTCCAATGGTGAAAAACACTTTGATGGCACCCTGGGTGAGTACCATAAAAAATGGGTTACTGGCACCATGTGTAGAGACATTGCTCCTCCCTCCTTTAGGATTCAATCTCATCCTTTCACTCTTGCACACACTCACAACCTATCCATCCATAATAAACTTACCCATTTCCATCATGGCTTGTTATTGATCTTCCTAACATTGGTTAGCCATTCATAATAATCCTTCCTTTTCACCCCTTTCCATCCATAATAAATCAAATCCTATCTGTGGCTAAGGAAAATCCTAAGTCTAATGATAGGTGTGGAACTAAGAGCATCACTCGTTCCGAGGA
Organism: Cryptomeria japonica; assembly: GCF_030272615.1. NCBI lineage: Eukaryota > Viridiplantae > Streptophyta > Pinopsida > Cupressales > Cupressaceae > Cryptomeria > Cryptomeria japonica. Next base: position 73,453,713 of record NC_081408.1, on the reverse strand, counting down.
GTATAATATCTTCTAACTTTCTTCAATCTATCTGCACACAATCCACAATAAAGCAACACTTGAATCATAGATCCACAATAAAGTTTCACCTTCTCCACAATAAAGTATCAGTTTCATGGATTCAATCAGTTTTAGATGATATATAACAATAATGGGCTTCAACAAATCAACTCTTTCAACAGACTTAGACAACATATGGTTCAATGTTATCCATCCTTTTGTGAAAGTAAACATTGTGACCACAATCAAACTAGACTTCTATACGTGACAAGAGACACTAAACTTGAGGAGTACAGTGGATGTTGGTGTCGAGTCTTGGTTTTGTTTTGATTTAATCTTTTGGTGACATGTCTTTTAGCTTTTCCAGGATGTCTCTGACTAGAGATTTTATCTCCAAGATGTCTTTGTCTAGAAAGGCGAGGATGGGGTATCGTCACCTATTTTTCTTTGCTTTCTGTGGATTGTCTCTTAGTAATTCTATGACTTGTCCAAGGATATGAGGACAATGTGAGTCTAGTGTGAACTAGGGCATCCTTTGTTTGCAACTATCTAATCTCCGTGCAAATGGGTACAATGACTTTCTGGATCAAACGTATACCTGGATTGTCATAACCTATTTTCCATAATAAAGCTCAATGATGATAAACACACAAAGAAGCCATTTCACTTTCACATCTTCTATCTTCCATCCCCCTTTCTTGATTGACCTCCATTGTCCTTCTTGAGTCTGTGTAGCCTGCTATCACATGACAAAGTACAATGACATGCCAAAAATATTTGCATTTCATGTAGTTTGCACCTGCATTACCGCATATTCACATTTCATACATACATATAGATATCACAATTGCACCATATCCGACACACAACACATGTTAGAACATTTTACATTATCATCATGTAAATAGTTATTTTCATTATCATATTCATCTGCATTTCATACATTCACATTTGCATAACATATAAAACATTTAAAAACATAAAAGAATAAAAAACTTGCATTCCATCATGTACATATTTGCATCACATACAAAAATGCATCACATAAGTACAAATGCATATAGCTACCGCACAGATGAATCATCTCATATATCAAAATGATAAGTGTCATGATATAATGATGTCAAAATACATATGGCTACACAATCACCTAAAGGTGTCTACATCATCATACAAAAATGCTACAAAAAATTATACATAGGGAGCCCTCTAAGGCTATCATGAACTCCCTCCCTCGGAGCCAGGTGGTCTCGATGGAGTCTGAGCCCTGGAAGTCCCTGTCCCAAGATCATATCTCCTTCCCTCTCTATTTGGTGGTAGTGGATGACCCATGACCCCACCACTAGAAGCCTGTCTCCTATCTCTCCCTCCAATGGTTGTCGTAGTCCGCGATGGTCTCCAAAAGCTCCGAGCCTGCTGATCTGGTGGCACCACTCCATAGTATAGGTCTCTCTAGTAGCCTATCTCCTCCCCTACCCATAGAACATAGGCGTATCTGGCCCCTGTGTTCTCTGATGCCTACCTCCCTTCCCTCAGTGCTATCTCAGCCTCTGTATAATGTTGAATAGCCTGATTCCTCTCCTCCTTAGTATCCCTCAACTATCTCCTGAGCCTCACTACGTCCCTCCCTAGATCCTAGATCTCATCTGCTTGTCCCTGACATATCTCCCTCAAAGCTAGTAACCCATCCTCCTCCTCTCTCCCCAAACCCTGTCCCTGTGGCTGCTCTTGTGGCTACTCCTGTCCCCATCCCTGTACCTATCTGGGAACTTGTGCTGCTGGCGCCTGTAATGGAAATCCACCTCTCCCCCTCACTACATGAACATGTCTCTCCTCTTCACCCTCTCTCCTCTGAGCCACTCTCCTCTCTACCACTTCCCCTCACTTCCACCTTTAGCCTCTGCCTCCGCCATCTCCACTATCATCTCCATCACCTCCACCGTACTCTACATCCATCCTTGCATCCTCTACATCTGGCCATATGTCCTAAGGCATGGGAACCATCTCCTATAGTTGTGTCACTGCCTGATCATAAGAAAGCAATGGACCAAAATGAGCTTGATCCTTCACTGTTCGTGCATACATCCCTGACCCCCGTGGAATCCATTGTATCCTGCCAAACTACCTGCACACCCTATCTATCAACTGTTGCTTAATAATATATGGAGTGTGACCTATCATATACCTACTCTTGAATACATATGGTAGCTCCACTACATCATCCTCACATTGTTGGTAAGGCCTCCATATCACATTGTCTACCTCATCAATAACCCTGCGCCAATACTCTAGCTTCCCAATCTGTGGCTGGGATGTAATAATATCATAAAGATGCATAAAACTACTCCCATGTCCTTTGCCTCTAAAATGTATCGACCATGTCACTGGAAGATGCTCATATGCCCATACCTGTAGTAATGCCACTTTGCATCCTAATCTTGTTGATCCGCGATACACAAACTGATGCAGCTCATAATACACATAGATGATAGCAGACACGGTCCCCATGCAAACCTGGTGTGCTCAGTCACCAATGTCTCCAGAGTCCTCCCCCATCCCACAGCCAACCCTCATGTCTCCCTATCCAGACATAGGAACCCATTGATCACTTCTGCCAAGAATGCTGGTAGTGCCAATCCTATAGCTGTCATAGTATCCCAAGCCACATGTCCTACCCTCATCTCTAGTCCTAGATCCTGATACACTCATCTGAGTGCATCCCTGTCTCCATCTCGATCATAAGGAACCAACTCCCCAACAATCGATATCGTCAATAACCTGTATACATCCTCTAGGGTGACTGTCATCTCACCCATTGACAAATGAAACGTGCAAGTCTCTAAGTGCCATCTTTCAGCTAATGCAGTCAACAACCCCATGTTCTCCTAAAACTCAGGCATATACATAATGTATCACAAGCCCATAAGCTTTACTGTTGCTCTATCCTTAAACGTCATCTCTGGTCGTAAACTCTGAGTCGAAGGGTATCTCTCCCATGACTCCAACATAGGTAGGTCCTCCTGTAGTCAAGCAAATCAACTGTGTCAATCATAGTAGTACTCTTTGTTCATCACAAGGTGCTGCTTTTTATCCTAGTGCTTATATCTATCATATGACACTCTATCCTAGTGGTACTCTCTCTTCATCACAAAGTGCTGCTCTTTTATCCTAGTGGTATTCCCTATTCATCACAAAGTGTTGCTTCTACCCTATCTTTAGAGCACCTACTTGAGTGAATCCTCTTGAGTAGCTTATCCAATTGACAATGTATGTTCTATCACAGAATTGTCAATTTCAGCCTAATCCAATTGGCAACATCTGTTCTATCAAATAATTATCAATTTCTTTGGTACTCATTGTTCATCACAAAGTGCCTTGCTTTATCCTATCGTAGGGCCTCTTCTTGAGTGTATCCTCTTGACTAGTTTCTTGATTGACAACGTATGTTCTATCATAGAATTGTCAATCCTAGCCCTATCTTCTATCCTAGTCATCTCTAGAGGACTTGCTTGAGTGTATCCTCTTAGGAGCTTATCCAATCAACAAAGTATGCTTATCACAAAACTGTCAATTCAACCTTGAACACATGAATGCGCTTTTATGATAGAAACATGCTTGCATACTTCCCAAATGTGCCTGCTCTGCATAGACACACCTGTCCTGCATAAACACGTCTGTCCTTCACAATCATGCTCGCATTGGACACAGACGCTACTAAAATCATAGATGCACCTGGCACAAACATAGACATTCCTAAGCTACCCAGACACGCCTTCCTGTCTTTTCACTCGCTTGACATTTTTGTAATCTACCTAATGTACATTTATTTCTCTACCTAGCATGCATTTATGAGAACAAACAACATGAATTTCAAATTGAATGCCTTGAATGTCATATCAGTAGATATTGAACATATCAAATAACAAAAAGGTTCCTCACAAGGTTCTTCGTTATATTGCCATTGTTCCACGCATGCAAGGATTATTCAAGTGCACTATCTTGGCACAATTTATGGATTACCATGCATGTAATAGAAGTCAAGTTGACATTATTCGAATTCCTGTGGCTGGTTCAACATTTATGGACATAGAGGAAAAGTGGCTACACTTTAAAGAAGAACCTCGTAATCTCAGACTTTCATTAGCAACGGACGATGTCAATCCATTTGGAGAGCTAAGATCTATTTACTCAGTGTGGCCTATTTTTTTTTATCAGCAATAACATTCCTCCATGGATGTCAATAAAGAGGGAGCCCATAATGTTGGTAATGATTGTTCTAGGTATTTTATCATTTAATACTTGTCTACATTTAATTATAAATATTGCAGTAAAATGGTCATAATAATTATATAATGTTTTTGTTCATTTAATTAGGTAAGTACCAAGTTAAAGATATGAATGTATATATTAAGCTTCTTATCGACGAGTTGCTGGAGTTATGGAATGGTGTCACTATGTATGACATCTCTAGACCAATAGGACAAAGACAATTTCAATTCCATGCAATGCTTGTATGGACAATACACGATGCCCTAGGGCTAACACATTTTTGTGGTATGTTATAGTATTCAAGTTGCACATGATAATTATAATTAATAAAAATAAAATATTTAATCCAATTATATATTATCTTGTAGGTCCAAACAAAGGGAAAATTTACATGTCCAGTTTGTGGTCCAAAGATGAAATCTCATTATTCAAAAAGTTTAGGAAAGTAGGTCTTTGATGAGTATAGACACTTTCTCCACAAAATTCATAAGTATCTAAATGTTGAAAAAACATCTTTTCAATGGGAAAGAAGAGAATACATCAAAGCCATGAAGAATGACACCTCACCTGTGGAAGTTGGAATATATTAGAATTCATAGTCATGGCAATGCCATTCCATCTAATGGTTTATGTCATAAAATAATTTTTCTATTGTGTTTTGTTTACTGATGATGTGATTGATGATCGTGAAGGTCATCAAGGCATTAATGACCACCTTCCTAAGGGACTAAAAAGTTATCCCCAAAGATTTAGTAGGTTGCCCTACCATGAGCAGTTACAAATTGTGCCTTTGTTTGATACTATGCATATTGGAAAGAATATAGCAAAGACATTATGGAAAATATTGGATGGAAGGCGTGACAAAGAAAAAAATGTCAAAATTTGTAGTGACATTCAGGAATCCAATCATGCAATGAAAAAAGTCATTCAATCAAATAGCCATGGAGATCAGATTAATATAAGTGACCTTCCTTGGTTATTAATGGACCAGCAAAGTAATGCTATAAAAGAAGTCATACAAAAAATTCAATTTCTCATAACATTTGCTGGGAACATAAACAATCTCATATCAAAGAAAACTGAATTTGGGCCGAGGATGAAAACGCATGATTGGCATACCTTCATTAAGGTAATTTATGTTCTTGTGTATTTACTATATATTTGTATACTGCACATGTACTTTTCATTGTATTATGTTAGAAAAAAATGAAAAGATAATTTTATAATTATTTCAATACGTTCTACCTCTATCTATCCCAAACCACTTCGACAATAATGTCAAGCAATTCATATATGATCTTGGAAAATACATGAGGTAAGTAGTGATATTTGTTCAATTCTTTGTATAGATATTATATTTGCGATTTGTTTTACTTGTTATGTAATTGTAGACACCTAAAATTGTCTTGTCTAATTAAATAAATATTGTTATTTATTTAATTATTTTACCCTAATTCTTCTATTAATTAAATAAATCTTTATTCATTTAATTAATTCATTTATCCTCTTCTAGCCTTATTTCTCATTTAAATAAATACATTTATTTATTTAAATTACCCTTTTCCTAAATTAAACAAATACTTTTATTTATTTAATTGATCACACTTCCTATATTAATTAAATAAATCTTTATTTATTTAATTAATTCATTAACCTTTTCTACCCATGACACATGTCATTCATCTCTTAATTCCTACACTACCTACCCTTTTATTATTTTATTATTTCTTTTACCTACCCTCTAATCCTAGCTGACCATTTACCTTTTACACCTCTTAATCCTATCCCTCCATTTCTTATAGTGTCATCTATATAAGGAGATGATTCCTTCATTATCTACCCTACGTATTTTAATCAAGCCTTCAAGCATTCTAGCATTCAAACTTTCATATGCGATCAAGCCTACTTGCAATGACATTTCCATTCTTTGTTGAGCTTTTGTGCACACATAAAATATGAGAGCAAATATATCAAGCAAGATCAATGGAGATAGGAAGAATAGAGATTCAAACCTTATTGGACATGTGATGGTATAATATTTGTGATTTTGTTGATTTTCATTGTCTTAGGTAATCTTCATATGTTATTGTAGATCTTTGTTGTTGTTAGGCTAGGGTTTTGTGGTTGAATTCATTTAGTGTTTCAATATTATTGTTGTCATTATCCACTTTCACCATAAACAATAATATATATTTTTGCGTCTTGAATATCTTGTAGGTAGTTGTCATATAAAGAAATCCATAAAGAAGATATAAAATAGTGGAAGAGAAAAATTCATCATCTAATGTGTGAAATGCAAAAGTGTCTACCTTCAGCTTTTTTCAATGCACAAGAACACTACCTCATACACCAAGTTGAGGAGATTGAATTGTTTTTCAATGTGAATGGTTGAGAGGCAATTAAAATTTTTGAAGGCTTTGGTTCGGCAAAGAGCACATCCTGAGGGTTGTATGGTGGAGGGATATATGGTATACCAAACTATGGTGTACATTTCTTAATATCTTCCTAAGTTTGCAGCAAAGATCTAGGTGGATCGCAATTGGGATCCCAACCCCATTAATAAATTCGAAGGGGAGTACTTGATGTGGAAAGGTAGATTAAGGAAAGTGAGAGGTAAGTATAAGATGTTATTGTACTTAATTAATTCTTAATCTTCAAAATATATCGGTTGTAAGAAGTCTATTTATTTTTTGTAGAGTTGGTCGAGAGTAAGATGCACTACATTTGTATATTGCAAACAATCTTGATTGGATGATGGTATGGATTGAATGTTGTCAATATTCTGGTTGCACATTAACATCAGAAGGTATAACTTCATTGGTTAAAGAAGCTCATCGTAATGGAGATTCCAATGTTACGTAAAGGGAAATTGATTTAGCATATGGTTTAAGAGATAAACAGGTATGTATAAATTTATTAATCACCCATATGTTTATCAGCTCATGATGCAATAATTTTTACATGTTTGACATATTTCAGGTCAAACACCACAACGCTATGTGCTTCAATGGTCATAAATTTTGCATCAAAAAGTTGGATGACACGAAGAAAACTTGTGATTCTGGGATAACTGCAGTCTTTGAGGTGACAAATATTTCATCAAGAAACAACATACATCCTCAAGAGTCTCAAAATGGATACTATGACATTTTGGATGATATACTTGATTGTGACTTTAATTCCTTCAAATTAGTTTTGTTCATCATCAAATGGTACAGGCTACGATTTAATAAAAATTATCCTAATAGAACTGTTATTGAACATGATAATGGTTTTACAATGGTTAATACAAGGTCATTTGAACTAGTTGGGGATGAGCCCTATGTTCTTCCAAGCCAATGTGAGGAGGTATTTTACTCAGAGGTTCCACATAAACCGGGTTGGTCATTTGTTGTTAGACATGATCCAAGAGGAAGGCCGATAAAGTATAATGTGATGGAAGAAGAAGATACCAAAGAAGTAGAAGATGATGTAGGTGATGATCATGATCGACAGTTACTCGATGATGATGAAGAAGAAGTTGATGATGATGGCGATGGTGATGGTGATGGTGATGGTGATGAGAATGACGAAGATGATGATGGTGGTGGTGGTGGTGGTGGTGATGATGATGATGATGATGATGATGATGATGATGATGATGATGATGATGATAGAAATGATGATCATGATGGTCATGATGATGAGTTGGATGGAGAAGAAGATCAATGAGATGAATGAAATGTATGAGATATGTGATTAGTATATTATCTATTTAATATTGATTTCTTGATAAAAATTTATTTTTCTTATATGGTTACATAATTAATTCATTATGTTTTGAATTCTAATGCCATTACATAATTAATTCATGTTCCACCTCTAACAGATCCTAATAGTAGAACTATACCACCCCAAGCAGATGGAGATAGGGAGAGTGACTATTTATGTGACATTTTTTAAACTTTGTGTTTATTTATGGAATTTGGATTGTTTATTAGCTATGTGATGGATGTTTGTATAAAATACATATATGATGGATTACATGCTTATGATGATACATGTGACATTTTTTGAACTTTGTGTTTATTTATAGAATGTGGATTGTTTATTACCTATGTGATGGATGGTAATTTATGATACATATGTGATGGATTACATATTTATGATGACACATATGTGATGCTTATGATGCTTAATTACATATATGATGATTCATATGTGATGCTTATGATATATATGTATTTATTGTTTATCAACTTACAAATGTAATTCTTATGATGCTCAATTGATGGTGTTGATTTCATGTATATATTTTGTGTGATGCTGCCACCCTTGGTGGGATCAGGTCATTGAGTACAGATATCGTCAACCCTTTAGTTGAGGATCCTGCATAGTCTACATAAAGTAAAGGGAAGGAATTAAAAAAATTATAATGATTATGATGGCAACATATTTTTTTTGTTTAATACTCTTTTTGTCTACAAAGTTAATGTTGTTCATGTTGTGTACTTTGTAGTTTTTAGCTAACATAAGATAATTGAATTACATGTGCAAGAACCTAAACCCCTTTGATGAGGATCCTTCACAGTCTCATGGATCGACAGGTATAAGTCAATACACCCTATAAAAATAATTTATTTTTTAAAAATTACTTGGAAATCAAACTTCCTCAATTTTTCAAACCTCGACATTAGAAGCAAATCTAATATAGTTATCAACCCTTGAGGCCCTAGTTGGACTTATTCAAATTTTCATCTCAATAGAAACTTTAGGGATGACTTCTTCATCAACATTACCCTCATTTACAAAATATCTCTCTCATTACCAACTAACTCTCTCATTTAATGGAGTGCAGGTACCACCAAATAGGTATTTGTCAGATGTGTCTTCCTTGAGTGAGGGAAATGCAGGAATAGAAAATTAAAGTGAGACATGTAGTAGGTCTATAATAGGGAGATCAACTAGAGGTCAAAAGATTAGAAGAAAATTCAATAAGCGCATGGAACGTTTCCTTGGTCAAGGGGGGTCATGTTCTTATGATGATGAGACCAAAGGCAACATTGAGGTGCCCTTGACGTATAAACATCTATAGAAACAATGGGGGGTGAACTCACAAAGCCGGTTCCCACTTTTTGGTATGTCCTGATTTTTGCTGAAATCATACATTTTTAAAAAAATATAATGATTTAAGCTTTAAGAGGTCCCATTTGAAGTAATTAATTGAAGAGAGTTAAATCAAAGGCTCTTAGATCCAAATTTCTTGGATATAACCTCTCTACTTCTAAATCATACTTGCAATGGAGTCTCCTTTGCATCTATCAAATGCTGATAAAAAAACAATTTTACATTAGCTTTTGGGGGGTCAAATTAATTCATTTAAAAGTTTTTTTTTAAAGTATTTAGTCCTTATTATAAGCTTTCCAAATAGTATAACTTTTAATATATTTAACTTCATTAATATATTTTTATTTTATTTCTGATCAATGTAGGTTTTTCACCGATCATGAACTTCTTTGTTCAATGCATTGGGAAAAGTAGTAAACTAATTCAATTTTTTTTGAAAAATATCTGTGCACTAGGTATTGGTGTTTTCTTTCTAACAAAAAAAGAGAATTGAATTTTGATATATATAGAACAAGTTATGTGTTCAAACATACACCTATATCCAAATTATAATTAGTCAAACTTCAAAACTTAATAAAATAAAAAATATTCAACATATCACTATCAAACCAAGTGCATGCCCTGGGTATTGATGTTACAAACCAAAATTCAAAAGAATTAAGTTTTTATCATTTATAGAAAAAAAATTATGCATTTTGGGATACACTAACTCTTAAAAAATGTTGTTTGCTATAAACAACTACTTTTTGAGGGAGATGGAAAAATTAATAAAATTTTATTCAAACAAATTTGCAAAAAATATATTTAGAATCTACAAACAAGATGTTAAAAATCACTAGTTTATATCATCTTCAAATTCTTAACGGTTTAAAAGTTATAGGTGTCAAAAAGTGAAGGTTTTTTTCAAAATATTCATCTAAGTGTCAAAGTTGGTCAAAAAGTGGGAACCAATATTGTGAGTTCACCCCGGGTACCCAAGGAACTTCCTCCAATAAACACTGATTTTTGTGTTAACGATAGGATATATCACATAGAACCTTCGTCGTTACATGGTTTGGGCCTATTTTCCATGGATGGCATAAATGTTTGTTACAAAAAAGTTGTTGAATTGATGGAGTTTGTCAGACCTTGTTACAATTACAATAATTGGATACAGATTGTTTGATATAAAAAAAATGTGTAGGTATGCACTGTCAGTCAATTATATACAATAGAAAGATAATGATCAAAGTAAATGAGTGGCTGTATACATTTATGGAACGCCAAAAGCAACAGGGAAAATTGTAGGTTTTATAAATAGTACGCAACCTAGGTCAACTAATAAACAACCCAATTGCATATTTGAGGTGCGCGAGGGAAATCATGTATTTGTATGTGCAATAAAATCAAATGCAGGGGAAGAGCTACTAATCGATTACAATTTGAATCGTATAGATAAAAACAAAGTTACTATCATGGGGTGGTACATACTATATACCATTTAAATTAACCAACCTCCAATTAATGACTCCAATATATCATTTATTATGAAGTTTTTTTTCTAAGTCTATTGGTTTCATTTCACTAACGTTTTTATATTTTTTCTTTGTCACAGGGTGACATAGATCCATCACATAGCACAGAAAGGGATGTAGTTGGTGACACTTCTACTGAGCAGGTAAATCTCAATGTAATTGTACAAATTAGATAGAAGCAAATTGTTACATTATTATGTTTCTTTATTGAGTGTTTTATAGTAATTTTATAATTGTTAATGATATTATTGTCACAAATGGATGTTCAAGGAAAGGGAAAGGGAGTTGCAGTACCTACGCACCTCTCTGGGGATGTGGACTCAACAAGATTAAGTGATGATGACATCACTAATTCCACAAACCCTATAGAATTGATAAAAAAGCCTATTAGAAAAATTAGTAGAGAGATTGTTGCTTTGGCATCTGTGGAGCCTCGGAATGATGAGATACAAGAGAGGGTGCAAAAATTGATGCAGACAACAGAAAAATTGCAAGTAAGTAGTAATGAAATATTTAATTATAACAAAAGTTCAATATGGTTTATATTTTATACTCTTTTATGTCATTAACTAAACTATGTACTTGTTGTTTTTACATAAATTTATGCATCCTCATCAACCTATTGGCCATGATCAAGGTATTGTAGGTTGTTCAGGTGATGACGATTTTATTGGCTTATCACTTGCTTGGCTTATCACTTTGAGTACCCAAAATACATCATACTTGATACTGTCAATGTTCATAATAAAGATTCATCCTTATTTACAATTCTTGTAGTTTTCATATATTTAATGTTTTATATATTTAATGTATTATACTTCAGGTGCTGTCAATGTTCCTATGCAAATGCCACCTCATCAGAAGTTAGCCCCACCTGTATATTGTCGACTACAATGTCAGCAATGTGCAACATGGAGACATCCTCTACTACACGTCATGTTTCCCCGCCCACTGTTGGTAGACCCCTCTTTTTCTCTATCTTCTGTTATGTGTTTCTTTTCCTTGAAGTGTTCTTTCTTGGGGGCATTTCATTGTGAATTCATTTTCTGCAGTAGGAGATGCACATGAGGATGTGCCAGAGGAGATGAATGCTGATAACATACCATTATTTTGTGGATCTTCTCATATTGCTAGTACAGGAGTGTTACCGGCCACATTGGTGGTGAGCAATGAAGAATTGATTCCCTTAAAGATACATAAGGTTCCAAGTACTTTAAAATTATTATTATATATATTCTAATTATTATTTACTTTCTGATCACTCGTTTTAGACTAATGATCCCATGAATTTTTTGCAAGAATGATATTTTTTATAAAAATCTTAATGACATTCCATTGCAGATATTTGGTCCCACCATATGTAAAAGGTGGAACATCATATGTGAACTAACCCTAATCTACTATTTTGATTTCATTTCATTGCTAGAATAGTTTTCCTTTGATCCATTTTTTGAACTATAATAAAAGTAGCTTCAGTTCATTTCTGAATTGAACAAGTTTGTTTTACCTTTAAAAGATGGAATGACCAAGAAAAAAGGTTAAAAGATTAATTGACAAACCATATGGTTGAGTTGTTTGGAAATGACACATTTGACAAAACCAAGCTCCTTGAAAAAGCTAGAACATATCTAAAGTATGTGAGGAACCAATACAAGACCAATTTAGAGAAGAACGTAAACTACGAGATTCCCCCCATGATTCTAGAGAGGGAGTGGAAGGACTTGATTTTGGATGCCAATGAGAGAATTGAAAGGAAAAAAGGAAATACACCAACAGATGCAAAAGAAGGTATGGGATAATATTAAGAATGTAATTATATAGTAATTAATTACTCTTTATATTTATATAATCTAACATATTTCAAACTTTTCATAGACTAAGTGACATGTCAATGGTAAGAAAAGAATGGGCAACACAAACTTGGCTCTGGTGGTTATATGAAACTTGCCGCACGAGTTGTAAGTATTAGTAATGAAATATCGCATCAAAATATTTATAAATTACAAATGATTTTTTTTTATCAAACAATTCAAGCAAAATTTACGATACCAAGAAAAAATGGAGGGCTTTGAATTCAATAGAGCACCCACAGAAGATGACAAGAGAACTGCCTACCAGCAAGGCTATACAGCCCTGGCTGAACTACTATGAGAATTGAGTGGGCAAAAACAAGATTCTGGTGCATGACATTGGAATGCAGCTTGTTAATCATGAAACAGGACCTACGCATGAAGGTATTCGTTTTCTATTCAAATTTATTTATGTAATTATTTAATACAATTAAACATCTTAATTTGTAACCAGTGTAGTAATTAATGTAACCTTTTTTGTTAATATTTTAGAGCTTGTAGTCCATGGTGACCAAGTGGAGAATGATCTGGGTACACAATATCAAGAATGTGATGTTCCCCAATAAGGTAAAGAGGACCACTGTTATTTCTTTAAACAAATTTAAATGCAATTGGTGTTCAACATTAATGTAACCTTTAGTATTTCAACTCTAGAGGATCTAGAGGGTGTTCAACATGTTGAGGTTTAGGCTAGACAAAATGATGTGGCCCCATCAAGTAAAGAGAGCCACAATTATGTTCTCTAAATTAATGAAATACTTGTAACAATAATAGAAAATGTTTTGAATTTAACCCATTTATTTGTTATTGCAGAGGACCCCCCTTCACTTTAGTGTCCTCATCCTCAGTATAGGACTAGGCATACATCGAGATCACAAGCAGAGGCAAGAACAACTAAAGAGGGGAGAAATGATGAATAAAATGATGCTCCACTTATTCTTTTCATAGCTTCAAAGAAAAAACAAAAAATGAAATGATTGTAATCTACCTTATTTGATAATGACTAAATTTTATGTGTTAATGAATGTAATTATGTGCTAATAAATGGTTATGAATGATATGTGTTAATTAATATTGATGAATGTTGCGTGTTAATTAATTTTAATCAATGTTATGTGTTAATGAACATTATGTGATATTAATGAATGAATGTTATATTTTATTAATGGTAGAAATAATGAATGAATGTTAGATGTTAACGGGGAATTTAGAGTGATGTTAGGGGGGCGAGGGGCCAAATGAGCTTCCACCTTCACGTGGTTGGTATTGTTAAGTAGAGAATATTAAACTATTCTCAAAACCAAGCGAAGCTCAATAAGATAACACAGTTTTCAATATTTCATTATGTTTCCTAGTTAATCCTATTGAATAATGTATATTAAATCTTAATTCTAGGGTCCAACAGAGCTAACACAAACAACAACACCACAAGTTGCTTGGTATAATGAACTCCCACATTGTATTGTATGTACACTAACATTATGTGTTGATTCTAGTGTTGATATCCATGGTGGGACTGCAAAAGTTATGAATATGCCTCATCCTTGTAAGTTTTTTTATTAGTTAACATTTTGTTTAGAATTTTTAAATTTTCCTTGTCATTTTAAGTCTAACCACTTTTATATGGAATCTATTGTTCTAGTTTTTCACTATTTTCCAGACATTATTGATACAAGGAATTTCATTGCATCAATTTTTTCAATTAGGTATTATAAAGGGTAGGTTGTATTTGTAAATGTCTCTTTGAGTTCATCCAAATTTTATAACTGTTACCTCACGTCTCGTTATTACTTAATATCTCTATGTTCTATGAGGAGAACACCTATGTTTTTCTTTTCGAATCCTCTAAGACAGTTTATGACTACTAATAACTATATGTTTTGATCATTTTATATTGTCTCAAACCCATGATAATAGTGATCTTTTTTTCCTTTATCAGTGTATTTGTTATAAGGATATGGGCTGTCCATGAAGTATTGTTGTAGCAGTATTTAATTGTTCACTATTTGGACTTTGAACTATCTATAAATTCCATGGTTGCAAATTTTCCTTAGACTACTAATCCTATGTTGAAGCTTCTCCTTTTAAGGAATTTTGATTGAAATTATAATCATGATCACTTTTCTACTACAATAAAACACTATGACAAACTATTTGATGGCTATCAATACATTATTCATTCTTGTTATATCATGATTGTGAAGGATACCTCCATGATGGTGACTTTTGATCAGTTATAATGATATAAATTCCAATGTCCTCATTAATATCAAGATTCCTTTAGAAGACTTTATTTTCATTGAATTTACTTTGATGCCACTGTCTTGATGAACATAAGACTGTTCTTTGCATCTTAAGTCTCTGTTTCTCTCTTGGTTGTTTTCCAGTGAATAGAGTGTGACCTTTTATGTATTGTCATTGTTCTCTGATAAAGTTATAATAGTCATAAAGACTGTAATCTCTCTAGATAGTGATCATGATAATGGTGTTTGCACCTGATCCTCTATACATTACTAATCTCCTGGTTTTGGGACGCTTAGCCACTGTAACTATTTCTTTTATGCTTTTGATGTACCTAATTTTGGGACTGTCCTTTAACTATTAAGCGTGGGACTTTGTTTCCACCATTGACTGTCAAATGATCTAAACAACATTGTGCTTGTGATACTGCCATGAATAGGCTCTAACCATGTCTTTAAAAAAAAATACCTTCATGATTGTATTCTACCTCCAATCTATGGCTTTTGTGCTGCTCTACAATCTGGATGACATTTCTTTGCTGTTTTCTCACTCTCCAAGGCACTTATTATGACTCATAACACTGTATTTTTCTTGTGACTTCTAATGCTTGTGACAAATATACACCATGTGATGATCTTCCTTTGTGTATGGGCTTATACTATCCTTTGTGCCATCAATTGCTATGAATTCTCCTCATGCATGATCTTGTCATTGGCACTTTGTAGATATCGGTACATTAACTGTTGCATGCTCCTAATCCAGTATGACTTCCCTATAGAATCATTGGGAATGTTATAGCTATTTATTTACTATAACAATGTATCAATAGAATAGATAGATATAAATTTCTTATCCTGCTATAAATGTACATTGCACAGTGTTCTTTGACTCCATGGTTTCTCTGTGTTAGGATTATTATGACCATATGTTTCTATTACTTGGTGATTTATATGGACTATTATTTAGGCATTCTCCTTATCACTGTTGTATGATCTACATGGTTTCTCTCTTATATTTGTTAGCCAATCTTAGATTTTCCCTCGATGGTCATGCATTTTCTCTCATGGAGACTCTTATAGGACTGTAATTTTATAATTGTTACCTCACATCTCGTTATTGCTGCAATAGGGATTATGGCCAACATAGGCCACGATTGCAACCTCTTGGTGCCATAGAATCTCTTTGTTCTTAAAATTGTAGAGGGTTCATTCCAAATTGTAGCGGTCAATGCACATGACCAAATTTCCTTTGACATCTAGAGTATATTATTAACTTTTAAGTAATAGGGGGAGGAACCAAGTATTCAAATTGGTACCAAGTGATATAATATTACTACTAATTCTATCTTTCTTTTTTCTTTAATGGTTTAAACTTTTCATTTGTTCTTTTTTTCTTCGTGTTTTAAACTATTCATTCAACAACTTATTGTCTTTTTCTTTAGTTCTATATAAAATTTTTTATGCATCTTAGATTTGCAAGTGCATCATAACTCACATCCTCTAACAGATTTTGCTACTACTTGCATCCTTGAAAGTTCATGAAAATTTGCAAATGAATCACTATTTTTCCACCACCAAAATGAATTGCCACATTGGAGTTATGTGCCTCCAAAAGTAGAAACCATGCCTTGGACACATTCAATTTTTCTCACCTATATAATTCTAATTTCTTTCTATTTGTATTCCCCATAATTTAACTTTATCATACTTTTTTTTTAGGATTTCTCATTTCCTAGACTAATGCATAAAGTTCTATCATAAGATAGATATTCCCTCATTGTTGAAAAGAAAACCTTTGAATAGTAGCATACTATTTTACCATCTTATAACAGGATGGCTCCCAGGACATCCTCAGTAGAATTTGTGTAAGGTTTAATGAGCAAAAAAGAATTAGGTAAGGTCAACATTGGAACATTGTGATGCAGAGAATCCGCCAATCTAAATCAATTAGGAAGATATTTCTCCCAACTCACCTATTCAATAGGGAACAAACCCCAAGCCCTCACTAGGCTACTAGCCCCTAAAGTTTCTTCAACACCCCAAAGACTCACTCCTACTCCCTAGTCCCACGTAACCATTGATATACATAACATAAGTAATTCTCACCTTGCCCAAATCTATCTTGATGTCTTCCAACCCTTGAATCACACCAACTCACAAAATTTTACTCCCTTAGGCCCCTCTCCAATTAGGACTCCTAATGGATTTTGGACACAAATCCTAATGCCAAGTAGACACACATTGACCCAAGGGTACTCAAATAAAACCCCTCTATTTTGGCTTTGGTTTCATCCAATTTGGTTTTTTTTTGAAAAAGTTATTCTAATTTTTGTAAAGCACTGTCAAAACCCTTCCTAGGGTTAACAGTGACCATAAATAATGTAACACATTATTTTTAGCCATAGGAAAACCACCAAAACTAGTGGGAACTTGTAAAATATCATGCCTTTTCATATTTTGGTGTTTGCTGGGGCTCATGAGTAATTTTGGCACGTGCTAGTTGAATGCAAGGGACTGTTTTCTAAGTCACAATCTGAAACACAGTGATTTCATGGAGTTTTAAGGGGTGTGAATGCATCAATGGTTCTTGGGGAGTCTAGTGAAGGGAAATAGGAATACGTAAGGGCTCCATTGACAAGGGTAAGGGTCACCAAGTTGAAGAATCAATAAATAAGCAAACCTTTGGCTGTCCTAAGTTAACAGTGATTATGACTATCTTAGAAAAACTAGTGAGACAATAATTTCTTGTTTTCCAAATAGGGTGTGATGGGAAGTTCAATGGTTGTATTTTTGGGAAGGTTAGTGTGTGGATCCTATAAAGTCCTAGAATCCTTTTGGAGGCACTCAGGAGAGGGGAGGAAGGCCATGTTCATTATTTTTCCAAGCCTACATGACTGCAACAAAAGGACAACAGTGTAACAGTAAGACTTCCTTTGTACTTTGGTTGGTTGGTGGAGTAGAGACCCCTTTTGTGTATGTTGAGAATCCTTCTTGGGATGCCTATAAAGTATATGTATTGGTATTAATTGTATTATTTGAATGGGGATTGGAAGTCCTAATTGAGCATGTACTAGGGTGAATGGCAAGTGGAAGGTCTTATGGTGTTGGAGTGTTAGAGGACATGGGGTTTGGATTCATACATGTTAGAGAGGTCTATGTGAGCATATTCCAATGATTGAAAGAGGGCTAATAAGAATGAGTGTGTTTTTGGATGTAATATTGTACTTTTTTAGTATTATCACTACCTTTTATCTTCATCTCAAATAACAAAAGGAATACAATGAAAAACACAATAAAGGAGTTATTAGAAATAGAGTACGTTCAATCTAGATTTAGCCCTTTTTCTTCCTTGGTGGTCTTGGTAAGAAAGAAGCACGACACAATGAGAGTGTGCATTAAATACAAAATACTAAATAGGTATATACAATAATAAATTGGTACCTAATCCTAGGATTGATAAGCTAATAAACAAATTCCATGGAGTAATCTATTCTTAAAAAATAGTCATGTGCCTACAACATTCTACTCTTGTATGGATTGTAAAATATTTGAGTAAATTTGTCCATATTTTCTTTGATGACATTCTCATTTATAGCGAGATATTGGAAGTGCACCTAATGTACATATATGAAGTGTTGGGGTTTTTGGATTCCTAGACTGTTTTTGATAAAGAGTCTAAATATGGAGTTTCTATGACATACATTACATATTTAGAGCACATCATCAATGTAAAGGGAGTGCAAGTAGACTAGGAAAAGATCAAGGTGGTTGTGGGTTGTGGGTTGTGGATTTCCCTCTACCCCTTGGCCTATAGAGTTACTACATAATATTTTATAAAGGTTTATCATAGCTAACCACTCCCTTAACCAACCTAAAAAAGGAAGGAGCTTTCGAGTGGATGAAAGTGAAACAATAGAATTTTGACAAGCTAAAGGTGGTAACGAGGTCATGTCCACTATTAGCTATTACTAAATTTTTTCTTCCATTTATTTTGGATTTTAATTATTCTGGAGAAGGAATCAAAGTCACACTCATGTGAAAGAACCCCAATGACTTTCAAAGTTATAAATACAAGTAGGCAAAAAGGAGATTCTCAATATATGATAAATATATTTTGGCCCTCATGCAAATATTGTCAAATTTCAAGATCAAGATGGACCATAAAATCTTGAAATATTTACTCAACCAAAAATATTTGAATGAGAAACAACAAAAATTGGTAAACTAAACTTCAAGAATTTGATTTTGATCTCAAGTATGTGAAGGAAAAAATAAATAGTGTTGTTAATTCTTTATCTATGAGAGCAACCTTAAACTAATGTTTGACATTTTCGCAAATTGGAAGACTAATGTGACACATAATACACAAAGAATACATTAAATATTGGTTTTCTAGAAGTAAAAGTACTTAATATCCAATGTCCTCATTCTCTAAAGGACAAGATTATATGAATCTAATATTAAGACAAAATTTCTATGGGTAATCCATTACTTGGTTTTTGTGAGTCACTAGTAGCATTTTAAAACTGATAAGAAAATCAAAGATAGGTGCACTTGGAAGGGACTCCAAGGTGACATCCTCTAATAGGTCAAAGTTTTTTTTATTTGCAAATGAAACAAAATAAAGTAGTCATTTCCAATAAGATTGTTTCATACCTTGCCAATTATTAAGAAAAATGGGTGATTGCCTCGAGGAATTCATTGTAGAACTCCTCAAGGTCCAAGTCAAGCATTGTATATACATGGTTGTGGAAAAACCCATTTATTATGTACACCTCTCTATCATTTCTTTGAATTAAAAGGCACCATAGGTTAGTAAATAAATGGGTAGAATGCAATAAAAAACTATACAATGTACAAGAAAAATGCATGGATAAAATGGCTCCCCTTGGGGAAGTACCACTATATACAACTCATCATATTGTCATTGAGTTGAACCCCTTCATGATATTATATGGGTATGAATATTAAAAATTTTGTTGACCTTGTTTATTTTGATAATAGGTTCCAAGGAGATAGTGACTTGATCCTACAAGGATAATACATTTCGAAGTCACTATTTAATAATCTCCGACAACCATAAAATCAACAAAAATATTGTTGATTGCCATCACATGGATGAAACATTTGAAATAGGAGAGTTGGTATTTTTTTCATTGTATCCTTGCAAACACTCATTCATAAAGGCAATCAAATATGAAAAAATCAGTCGTCACTTTTAGAGGCCATATAAGGTCCAAAAGTAGGTATTTGAGGTAGCGTATGAGTTGTAATTACTAGATGAAAGTAAAATGCATAATGTGTTTTATATATACTAATTAAAGAGGGCATTGGAAAAACATATTGAACCTTCAACGAAGACACCTCCTCATCTTGGTCTCTAAGATAATCGTAGAGACCAAAACAAGGAAATTCAAAAGAAAAACCATAACCAAGTACTTGATTAGATAGAATAATATTCTTACTAAGGATGCAACATGGGAAGGCCCACACTTTCTTGAATATCCAAGATTTGAATTGCTTGAGAGAAAGATAAATTAGTTAGGTTATACTTGTGATGTCCCCTTTTCATGTAACTCATGTCATGGATTGAAATGCACATTTATTGACTTTAACTTTCCTTGATATCACTTTTCATGTCGGTCCTTCCCCTTTATCTTCCAAGTGTTGGTCTAATTCCCCTAAAGGTCAAAGTATGAAAGCATAGTAAATCTCATGAGTTTGTGTAAGAAATTAGAGTGACAAAGTTAACCTTCCCAAAATGACTCCATTCTCAATTTTACTTCTCTCTATCCCCATCAAGGTATTTAACCTTCCCCTACCACACCTCCCAACCATTTCTTTATTTTTCACTAGTCTCTTCATTGGTAATTTTGAGTTGTACATGCCATCATCGATCCCTTTTTTCAACCCCTACCTTCAAACTGCATTCCTGTCATTTTTTACTACCCCAATCAACCTACCACCCTTGGCATTATGAATACAATTAATGGATAAAATATCAATGTGGCTTCATGAGGGATTCTAAATGGCATTGAAATTCATCCTAGTATACTTCAAATTGAACTACTTGGGTCCATCTAGTAAGACATTCTAAAAGGGAACCAACAAGCACCATTATGATTTGCATGTGTATTATTTTAAAAAATAAAAATAAATCACCGTTGAAATTCCAACATCCTCCCAAATTTGCATCGATGACCAAACCGTCAAACAAAAAACATCCTCTTCGATCCATAGTTTCTGGAAAGTCTCTGAATTTTGATGCCAAACGGTGAAACATCTAACGAGGATGTTATATGTCTGACGACACTCTATTGTCGGACACTCATCGTAATCCTCATTGGTGCAAGTTATTGGTAGGCATCAGAATTCCGACGTCCATCCGACAAGGATGATTTATGCAAGACAACAGTCTATAACTGAATGAGTGGTGGTGGCCACCGTCGGAAGAGTTCAGGTTGCCATCAGAATTTTGATGTTAGCTGACACCATCGGAATGACTGACAACGAGTTTTTGATGGCTTCATTTGTCAGTAGTTTGACAAAAAATAGTTAAAATTCTGATGATAGGCCATCGGAAATCAGCCCCAAATGTACTAGTGACACATGATATTGGTAAGAAACTAGTATCTTTTGGAAAGTACAAGACAATGACATATGGGGTTAAAGATGGAAAAGAATTGAAGAGATGTTAGTTAGTGAAAAACAACATATGTGTAGCTGATTTTATGAGAATGCTTAAAGAGAAACTAATTTATGAGTACATAATGCATACACATAGAGCTTGGTGGTTAGATGAACAATTAAAGTTATGCAAGGATGCATTTCCTCTTGGTACCATTGTCTCTATAGTTGATTTTTTTGAAAATTTTACACTACAACTTCAAAATGAATTGCAATCTATGTATTACCATTCTACACAAGTTTCTATTTTTATACACATAGAATTCATGCATGTAGATGAGAGGATAAAGGAGGATAGAAAGGTTGTAAGAGAGTATCACTTCTACATAGGTGAATATCATACACATTCGTCAAAGTTTGTGCAAGGATGCTTTAAAAAAATTTATGATAGTTTAAGGGAAAGGAACATACGATACAAGCAACACATAATACGGTCAGATAATTGCACCTCACAATTCAAAATACAATGATTTTCTATTGGTTGAGTCAGATGCATGTGATAAGTGGTGTACAACATTTTTGGACTTAGGCACTTGAGAGATTGATGCAGGAGCATCCCCGGTCTATGAGAAATCTTGCATCAACTAGAAATATTTCCTTTTAACTTTAGTTCTTGTTTAATTTAGTGTACAATTTTATGTATTCCTACCAGTATGTTTTGGTGGTAGATTGCTTTTCATATTAGATCATATTTTGGCTTCCAAGCTAGTTCATGTGCCTGATTCTAGATTCTCAGTTCATTTGGATTCATTTTCGGCTATTTATCTCTCTCCGTTTGACTGTTTTTCAATTTCGGGACTGTTCTTGAGCTTACCGATTGGTTTTCCTTCATTTATGGAGCAGTTTCTTTGTGTGTGGATCTATTTGGGGTCTTTTCTGATGTTCTTTGGCATGTCGCTGACCTTCATGTCGATCCACACTTCTTGCCTGTTATTTTCTAGAGGAATTTTTTTCATTCTTAGTGTTGACCTATTTACACATTTCATTTTCCTACATTGGTGAATGGAATTTGTTGTGGAAGACCTAGATATGTTCCAGAGGGTATATATGTGTTATTATATGATCATTTGAGGGGTAGAGAATTAGTAGAGGGAGGAATATGTAATTTTAAATTTATGATTAGCGACTTGGATGACTTAAAGAGTTTTGATAGTTCTATAATATGGCATGTTATTTGACATGTAACTGATTGATTACCGGATGTTCTGTGATGAATATATGAAGATAACCGATTGGTTACCAGATGTTCTAAAATGATAAAATGATTTGATTATGTAATATTTCTATGGTTTATTGATGCTTCTATTGTGTTCTTCTTGTTGCATGGGCCAATCAATTCTCTTTGCGGATCCAATGGTCATGGTTGCATCAAGTGGTATCAGAGATGGTTACGGACCTATTGATGGAGGTTGCAAGCCTTGAGGTGTTCCTTTGGTGTATCGATCACCATGGTCAATTGGAAAGATTTCCAAGGAGAGGCAACCAAAACTAGTAGTCAGATCACCGAGTTGAGGCAGTTCACTAGAGTAGAGGAGGAGATGATTCCTAGAAGGATGAATGCCCAAAGGGTGGAGCACATGATGGAGGATTTAGAAAATGAGATGAGGAATGAGATATGAAATGTATTAGCTGGTTTCCAGAGGAATCCAAAATCTAAGAATGAGTATGAAGAACCCGGTGTAGAGATTGAGGTAGAGGAAGTTGAGAGATTGAAAGATGAAAGAGAGGATAGATTTTTGAGAGTAATGGCACAAGTGAGTAAATTTCATAAAGTGGAGGTTTCAAACTTTTCGAGGATGCCAAACCAAGAGGATCTGATTGATTGGATTAGACATTTAGAAGAATACTTTGAGTTTGAGGATATTAAAGACCCGTAGAGACTCCGGTTGGCAAAGACCAAGTTGAAGGGGCATTCTGCCTTGTGGTGGAAAGAGTTGTAGAGAGACAGAGTGGAGAATGGTGAATTGAATATCATGCGGTAGAGACAAATGGTGTTGAACACAAAGTACCATGTTAGTATTTTTAGATTGTTGGCATTTTGCATATAGATTGCATTAATGATATGTTGTCATTGATGTTAATTGAATTGGTGAATGGTATTCATGATTTTTCTGATGTTATTGTTGTTATTGCTTTTGTATTGTAACCAGTATGATAAACTTTGCGGAAGATGTTGTAAACTGATAAATGGTAGTTTGTAACTTAAACCCATGCATAAGGTTAAACCTTTCTATGTTTTGTAACCGGTAAACCCTACCAATTGTTTTTGTTAAACCCTAACCGATCAAAGTTTGTTGGTTTAAGATCTGATGTTGAGCGGTAATGATGGTGACATGTGTGATGTGATCATTGTATGAATATATGTTCAAGTTTTTTTGGTGTGTTTGATTGTCTTGGGAAAGAAAAAAGTGGATTGCATCAAGTGCATAGTGTGTGATGAGTTACAAGTTCAATGAAGCAAGGATCATGGAGCGGTTGGAATTTTCTTGTTAAATGTAAAGAGATTGTTATGATTTCTAATGGTTAAGATTGTACCGACTTGTTTGTAATCTCGATGATGAGAATTAGTTTTTTATTGTGTTACTAACCTATTTGATTAGTATTTAAGGTCAATGATGTTTTATTTTGGTGTTGGCAAAGTTGGAAGAAATTAGGTGAGTGTGAGGTTGCCTAATCGGAGGAGGGATCTGCAATTTGAGTGAAGGCATATTTGAAGCTTAAGAAGGATCTGATCACTGTAGATGTAGTTCTATTCAGACAGATCAAGAAAAACCTATTGTTTTCTAAAAATAACAACAAAAATTGAAATCCCCTAACTGGGTAAGCTCTAACAAGCTTGGTTACTTTCTAAATCCTCTCACAAGGTGATCCATTAGTTTGGATTCTCAAATCCTCCAGTGAGGTTACTCCTAACAGGGTGTTGTTCTTTTCATCAAGGCATATTTTTAAATCCCTTAATTGGGTGATTCCTAATAGAATCAGTTCTTAACAACACTTATTGTAAAGCTTTAACAGGCTTGGCTCCTAACAGGGCGAACTTCAGAAGAGTTCAGATAGCTATCTTTGTGAGGCTCATCTCACTGTGGTTTTTACTTATTGTAGTTTTCCATGTATAAATATTTGTGTCAAGTGGTGAATTCTTTTGTGGTTATGATCTTATTTGTTGATTTGATTAACTACTTAACTATTCTGATAAGGTATGATAATTGGAAGCATTGAAGAGTTGAATATGTTAATATTTGATTAAGCATTATTGATGTTTACAAGTTTGAAGTTGTTATACTATTAAGTTGGTATAACAGTCAAACCGATTGGTATTGGTTGATGTTGATAAGTTTTTTTTGAGTTTGGGAGTTTGTATCAGTTTTTCAGTTTACTAATTCAACCCCCCCCCTCTCTGTATTCTACCAGGTAAATTTCTTTCATCATATCATCAATTGGTATCAGAGTTGTCTCAGGTACTCTTAGATCTCTAAGCGTAACATCTTGAGGAAAATATCCTATAGATCATGATGAAGAAAGAAGTTCCTAAGTTCAATAGAGATAACTATAAAATCTGGAGCTACAAAATGAAGATTTACATCAAAATTCTTGGTACTCAGTATTGGGAGCATGTAGAAACTCAATATGTTGCACCTACTAGTAGTTTGACTTATGATCAAAAGAAAAAACAACAAGAGAATCATCAAGCATTAGAGGCTATTATAAGTTCCCTGTCGGATGCTAAATATGTAGATGTTCATGGTCCTGAAACCGCATATGAAGTATAGAAAAAACTTGAAGAGATTTATAAAAGTGATCAACATGTTAATATTGCTAAAGAGGAGAGTTTAAGAGGAAAGTTTGATGGCATGATAATGTCTGAAGGAGAGAATATCAAGCAGTACGGTCAAAGGATTAAAGAAATAGTTAGTGAAATAAAGAGTGCAGGAGGGAAAGTGGAAGATGCCATAGTGATCAATAAGGTACTGAGAACCCTGCTACTGGTTTATGCTATTCGAGTTGCAGCTATTCATGAGATGAAATCCATTGACAAGACAAATGTAAGTCTTGACTCTATCATTGGAAAACTTACTTCTTTTGAGTTAAATGGCTATGATGGTAGTATAAAAAAATCAGAATCTGCATTCAAAGCTTCTGTCTCTAACACATCTATGAGAAGAAGTAGAGATACCGACCATATCTATGAATCCAGATCCAACAGAGATGCTGATGATGAAGACAATTTAGTGGATCTTGAAGCATTGTTGTAAAAATGACTTCTTAGAGGCACTGACAAATACAGAGGTAAGCTACTATTGAAATTTGTTGCTTGCAATAAGATTTGTCATATAGCAATGAATTTCCCTAATAGTGAAAATGAACACAAGAGAGACAAATTTTAGAAGTATAAGGGTAAAGGAAAGAGAGATTGTCTTGTAGCTATTGATAGTGTTATTACCGATGATGATGCTAGTGAAGATATTGTGTTGGTGGCTATTAAGGAAGAGACATCTGACTAGAAGGCTTTAGTTTCCAAGATGGACAACTTTGATGATTAGATCATTGATAGTGGTTTTTCACATCACATGACTGGTGATCGGAAAAAATTCCTTTCCTTGAAAGAATTTGATGGCAGTGTTGTCAGATTTGGTAATGACTCACCCTATATGGTTAAAAGTAAGGGAGTTATTCCTCTTAATGGGAAGAGCAGTGCTAGCGATGTATATTTGGTTGAAGATCTTAAGCATAATCTTCTGAGTGTGGCATAGTTGAATGACAAAGGATACCCACTAGAATTTAGAAATGGTATATGCAAAATCTTTGACAACAAAGGTGAATTGATTGCAACCGGTAAATAGACTAGAGTTAATCTATTTCATCTCAATCCTAAAGTTAGCAATTATTTGATTGCAAAGATAGATAATAGTCAGCTTTGGCATATAATATTTTGTCATATAAATTTTGACAATATTGTTAAAGTGAGTAAGTCTAAGATAGTAAGAGGTTTATCTCAGATAGACAAAATGGTTAATTCTCTTTGTAAAGAATGTCATCTAGGGAAGATGAATTATTCTACTTTCAAGAGAAAGTCCTTCTTAGCGGAGCACTTGTTAGATTTGGTTCATAAAGATCTATGTAGATCAATAAGAACCAAAAACACTTCAGGTGATAGATATTTCATGATCTTCACTAATGACTATTCAAGGATGATGTGGGTCACATTCTTGAAAGATAAGAATGAAGTTTTTGGTAAATTCAAGGCATTCAGGGCCTTAGCTGAGAAATAGAGTGGCAAAAAGATTAAATGTCTGAGAATAAATCAAGGTGGTGAATTCACTTCTGAGGAGTTCACTAAGTATTGTGATGAGAATGGTATCAAGCGACAACTTTCTGCACCAAGGACATCACATCAGAATGGTATTGCAGAGAGAAACAACCAGTCTGTGGTTGAAGCTACAAGGAATATGTTGATACAAGGAGTGTGGTGAAAACATTTTGGAGAGAAGTTGTAAATACAATGGTCTACACAATGAACTAGGTTTTGGTGAAAAAAGGTAAGGACAAGATACCTTATGAATTTTGGTATGGAAGCTCACTCGATGTTAGTTATTTTAAGATCTTTGGTAGTAAATGCTTTATTAAAAGACATGATGGCATTAGCAAGTTTGAAGCGAAGAGTGATGAAGGCATATTTCTTGGCTATTCTACCAAGAGTAAGGCCTACAAATGTTTCAATAACCGAACTTAGAGAATTGTCGAGAGTGTTGATGTTCGTGTAGATGAATGTCCTAAAGTTTTAGAAGGAACCAATTCTAATAAAAAGGATGAAGATCCTTGCATTTTGCTTTTGGAACATGAAATAGTTAAATCTGAAACCAGTAAGGAAAATCCTAATGTACTTGTTCAACCAGAATAGATGATTTTAGAAGAAGAAGATGATGAAGAAGCTGAACCTGAGGAGAATGATCATGTTATTCCTAGATATGTGAGATTGAATCATAGTCCTGAGCAAATTATTAGGGATAAGGATGCTGAAGTACTTACTAGAAGAAGAGTTAGAGAGAACTCTTGCATGATCTCCACCATTGAACCAAGAAGTGATAAGGAGACTTTTGGCATGAGTGATTGTAAATTAGTTGGAACTCCAATTGTTACAGGTTGTAAATTGTCCAAGGATAATGCATGTAAGCCTATAGATGGGAAAGAATACAGGTGAATGATTGCTAAATTGCACTATGTTGTTCACAGTTGACCAGATATTGCCCATGCAGCTGGTATAGTTGCTATATTTTAGAAGAATCCAAAGGAAGCACATCTGATAGCAACCAAGAGAATTTTTAGATATCAGAAAGGTACAATTGATTATGGGTCATGGTATCCATATGGAGGAAATTTTGATCTGAAGGTGTACAGAGATGATGATTGAGCAGGAAATGTTGATGACTGGAAGAGTACTACCGGTGGAGAATTCTTTTTAGGAGGAAGGCTAGTTTCATGGAGTAGTAAAAAGTAGAGTTGTACTTCACAATCTACTGCTGAAGCTGAATATGTAGTAGCTTATATGAATTGCACACAAGGTATTTGGATGAGACACATTTTGGAAGGTTTTAAGATGAAGATCTGAAAACCTATCAAGATTTTGTGTGATAATATGAGTGCAATTAATATTTCTCAAAATCCTTTGGATTGATGTTTTTTGGAGTGGATGTATTCCAGAGGGGGAGCATCAAGTTGCAGTTTGTTGATGCACAAAAATAATTTTGATATTACATATTTTTACTTTCAATTTGGAATTGCCCTCAAAGGGGGAGAAGAATTATGTAACTTGGGAGAAGAATTATGTGTTTGATTAGGTGAACCAGTGATAGGATGATGATAGACAGAGCATGGTGAATACTTAGTATGCAAACTAGGATTCCTATTCACTAATCACAATAGCAAATCAAAGGCGTTGATATATGTATTTCCATCAATGCCAAAGGGGGAGATTGTTGGTATTTTTTAGATTATTGTCATTTTACATATAGATTGCATTAATGATATGTTGTCATTGATGTCAATTGAACCGGTGAATGGTATTCATGATTTTGCTAATGTTATTGTTTTTACTTCTTTTGTATTGTAGCTGATGTGATAAACTTTGTGGAAGATGTTGTAAACCGGTATATGGTAGTTTGTAAATTAAACTGATGTATAAGGTTAAAGCTTTCTATGTTTTGTAACTGATAAACCCTACTAGTTGTTTTTGTTAAACCCTAACTGATCAAAGTTTGTTGGTTTAAGATCTAATGTTGAGCGGTAATGATGGTGACACATGTGATCATTGTATGAAGATATGTTCAACTTATTTTGGCACGTTTGATTGTCTTCGGAAAGAGAAAAGTGGATTGCATCAAATTCATAGCACGTGATGAGTTACAAGTTCAATGAAGCAGTGATCATGGAGCGGTTGGAATTTTCTTGTTAAATGTGAAGAGATTGTTATGATTTCTAACGGTCAAGATTCTACCAACTTTTTTATTATCTCGATGACAAGAATTAGGTTTTTGTTGTGTTACCGACCAATTTGATTTGTATTTAAGTTTGATGATATTGTTTTATTTTGGTGTTGGCAAAGTTGGCAGAAATTAGTTGAGTGTGAGGTTGCCTAATTGGAGGATGGATCTGCAAATTGAGTGAAAGTAGATGTGAAGTTTAAGAAGGATCTGATAAATTTGATGTAGTGCTATTTAGACAGATTAAGAAAAACTTGTTGTTTTCTAACAATCACATAAGAAATTGAACTCCCCCAACTGAGTAAGCTCTAACAAGCTTGGTTACTTTCTAAATTCTCTCACAAGGTGATCCATTAGTTTAGATTCTGAAATCCTCCACCGAGGTTACTCCTAACATGGTATTGTGCTTTTCATCAAGGCATATTTGTAAATCCCTTAATCGGGTGATTCCTGACAAAATCAGTTATTAAGGGGATTTATTGTAAAGCTTTAATAGGCTTGGCTCCTAATAGCGAAAACTTTAGAAGAGTTCAAATAGCTATCTTTGTGAGTCTCATCTCACCATGGTTTTTACCCATTTGGGTTTTCCACGTATAAATATTTTTGTCAAGTGGTGAATGCTTTTGTGGTTATGATCTTATTTGTTGATTTGATTAACTACTTAACTATTCTGATAAGGTAGGATAACTGGAAGCATTGAAGAGTTGAATATGTTGGTATTTGATTAAGCATTGTTGATGTTTACAAGTTTGAAGATATTTTACTATTAAGTTGGTACAACAGTCAAACCGGTTGGTATTAGTTGATGTTGATAAGTTTGTTTTGAGTTTGGGAGCTTGTATCAGCTTTTTAGTAACCTGATTCACCCCCCCCCCCTCTTAGTATTCTACCAGGTACTTATTTTAGAAGACTACTTTGAGTTTGAGGATATTAAAAACCTGTAGAGAGTCCGATTGGCACAGACCAAGTTGAAGGGGCATGCTGCCTTGTGGTGGAAAGAGTTGCAAAGAGACATAGGGGAGAATTGTGAATTGAATATCATGTGGTAGAGGCAAATGGTGTTCAACACAAAGTACCATTGAGACGGGGGCTAAATCTGTAGTTTCTAATCTTTCTAACTTTTAAGGCAACTTTAGAATACCGATTATTATCTTAAGCACTAAATAATCAAACCAGTAAAGAAAAAGAAGAAACCAAAAAAAAAGGAGCAATCACACAAATGCAACCCACAACACCAGATGTAAGAGGAAAACCCAATATAGGAAAAACCTCATTAAGAAATGTTGCTAGAGTCTACTGCTCCAATCCAGCCTCACAATTGAAATACTGAAGTACAAATTTAAGGGCACCAACCCAAGGAGCACCGACCCGTACTAATTTAGGGCACCAACCCAAGGAGTACCAACTCTTGCACCAAGCTCCAACTTGGTGATTTCTATTAAAAATATAATTTAAATACAGTTATGGCTTCTTGTTGCAAATGAGTTTTGCAACTCTTGATCAAATAGATTATTGCCAATTGACAGTCTTTTCTTCTCTACTGGATCTCGCACTACCGATTATGAGATCACTCTCTCTGATTCTTGGCCTCTCTTCTCTCTCCCTCTCTCTCACAATATCAAAACTCACCGTGTCAAACTTGGATGTTGCCTTGATTAACCATATCTCACCGATTTGATCAACAGTTTGCTATGCTACTATTATACCAATATTCAATCACTGCAGGTTAAACCCTCTCACCATTTTTCTTGTTGACCCACTCTGCAACTTACTTAGAATAAGTTCTAAGTGGGATATTCTTCTCTACACTCTATCTCTCTTCAATCTTCTTCTCTTCCTCAAGCATTGACCTTTTCTGTTTCGAGCTCATGTATTTATCTTTGTGGATTCCCACCAAGAATGCATTCAAAACACTATCATGTTAGGTTTTCCTTCTTCAACTTGATCCTAATATGATTTTATTTGATTTGCTTTTCTAGAGATAGGATCTTCATGACATCAATCAATCACCCACGGAGCTACGCAATTCAATGTGCATTTTTGAAATCTGGAGGACTGCACCATGCTTTTCTTCTTTTCTCGTCACTCCCCATTAATGGATCGGTTGTTCCCTTCACCTAACAGGTACAAAGATCAAATTATTTTTCAAAATCAAGGTAAGTTATTTTCCATCTTGCCTTCCTTGAGCTACAATCTTCTGGCATTTTCCGTGACTTGTGGCTTCCTCCTTAAAGCAGACTTGCTCATAGAAGGTTGCGTCGATGCACATTCCACTGACCTATGTAGTACCTACACCTGGCATCCAACTGTAATGCTTGTCGACATCCACATTTTCTTGGATTCCTATATCGATTTGTCATTCTTTCTTGACCAAGGTTGCCTACTGGTTTAGTTCATCTTACTGATATGATCAACAAACTACCTCTGTATCGGTAACACATCCTGGGTTTGTGCCTTATTAGTGAGCCTACAAACTGGTAGAAGACATAATTCATGTGTATCGGTAGCCTTCCTTCTTTTTACTCTCTAATGTGTGATGTTGTCATATATATTTCTCTTTTATACCGGTCACTACTTCTTACTTACTAGTGACCTTTCCAACCTAGTTGACATCAATGACAACTTAATGCCAATAATACCAATAAATGGTTGCAAGACTGAAGGCCAAGTTAATATTAGGAGACTATGAGTTGGATTTATTCAAGCAGTTGTAGATTCTGAAGCAGCGAAACATGAGTGTGAAAGAATATACTGAATTCTATAAGGTGATGATCAGATCTAGACATAGAGAGATGGATAGAGAAAAGGTGGTGAGGTACATCAATTTACTTGCATTTAAAATTCATGATGAGATGAGTATGTTGAGGATTTATACAGTTGAAGAAGCTTATCAGTATACTTTGAAGGCTGAGGAGAATGTGAGAAGAAGATAATAGAATAACTCTAGAGGAAAGGATAAATACAAATGATAGATGAGTGATAGTATAGAGAAGCCAGTTGTGGAAGGTGAATCAAAACCTAAGTGGAGTAAAGATTAGGATCTAAAAACACAAAGAAAAGGAAGTGGTAGTAGTAGAAAAGACTTTCTCGACAAATGTTTCAAGTGTGGAGAAACCCGTCATAGAATCTATGAGTGTAAGAAGGGAATGGCAAGAAACTCTGTGGAAAATGAGGAACTGGAAAGAGGAGTTACTAGAACTGAGTGTGCACTAGAGCAAGGAGAATCCCTTATATTCAGAAGAGTCTCGGTGGAGTAGAGTAGTGAAGATACCAGATCTACTGAGAGGAGTCTTTTCGGGACTGTGTGCAAATCAGGTGGTAAGTGTTGCAAGGTTATTATGGATATTAGGAGTACTGGCAATTTTGTATTTGAGGAGACAGTAGAGAAAATTGGATTGAAGAGGCTTGAGCATCCTTTTCCTTACAAGGTAAGTTGGTTACAAGATGATCAAAAGTTAGAGGTAAAAGATAAGTGTTTGGTGAGTTTTAATATTGGACCTTTTAGGGATGTGGTCTTGTGTGATATTTTGTCCATCAGTGCTTATCATGTCTTATTGGGAAGACCCTAACAATTTGATAAAAGAGATATTTATGACTGTATACGAAACCTAATCACCATCAAGAATGTTGGCATGATTGGCATAACTGATGTAGATGGAGAATGATGATTGAACTGGTAAAAGACCATTGGTGATGACATTGTCATGAAGAGATTGAGATTGCATGATCAGATGGTATTGATTAATTATTTGTGTTTTCATTGATGGTAACTGATGTTTATTCATGACTTCTAATGTTTACTTATGTTTTATTCTATCATCTACCTCTTTTTGGTCTACTAGTGAGGGCTTACCGGTAAAGAATCAAGAAACTAGGAATTAGGACATTAACTGGTAAACGAGGAAAAAGTTTTGATTGTATTTGGAGATTGGTGATGATTCAGGCTTTGTAGTTTGAAATATAAGTTTGTATTATTGTAACATGTATCTGACCAAAACCACATCATTTTGTGACAATTGGAAGTTATGCTTATAATTTATGTTGAGTTTTTGTAAGAAGGGTTTAAGGATCAGTAAAGAATTTTCTTAAGCGGTGATGATTTTTGGTTTGGTGGTGATCTAGATCAAGTTCAAATGATGGAAATGATATGGCACATCCCACATAAATGGTTGAATTTATGTTTTGGTGTGTTTGAAGATGAAATTTCTTAGAAAATAGAGAAATACTTAGAAGAGTGTTCTAAGGGTTTAACTTTGTATCAGATCAAGTTATTGTGATGGGTTACAATCACTCAACGGTTGATATTGTCTTGAAATATATTGTAATGATCTATTTGGTGATTTGATATAATTTGTAATGATTTGTATTGTAAAATCTTGATGTATCTAGGGCTTAGTCGGTGACCTAGATGTAAAAATAATTTATGTCAATATTGTTGATATTTGTTGGGTCGGTTGATGGTCTTGAGAAGAGTGTGAAGCTAAAACAGGGTGTGAGAAGATCTGCCAGAGTGTTGTAGACTTAGAGCATCATTGGATCTGATCAAGAAAGCAGTTGAATGCTATACCCAGATGATTAATTGTTGTTCCCTAACAGTTGCAACAGATAAAATCCCTTAACTGGGTAGGTCCTGATAGACCTTACACTGTAAATCTCCTAACAGGGTTATTCAACATCTGAGTTCTAAATCCTCTTGCAAGGTTGATCCTAATAGGTCAAATCTCCTAACAAGGCTCATCATCTAAATCCCTTAACCAAGTGACTCCTAATAGGGTCTACTCCTAACAAAGCATCTATTTAAGCTCCTAACCGGGCTAGGCTCCTAAACAAGGCGCATTCTGAGAGTGCACAATTCTTGTGGGTACCAATTCCCACCATGGTTTTTCCCTATTTTGGGTTTCCATGTGAAAATCATTGTGTTCATATGGTGAATGTTTTTAATTTGTTTTTATGGTTTACTTTCATTTTATGCATGGTTAATGGACACTTAATGACAAATAATGATACATTAATTTAACAAATGATTATTAACAGATACTGGTACTAGTACAAGGATTTTTTATTGATTTATGTTTTCTTTGGTGAATGTTTGATAAGTATAAGTTTTAGTTTTTCAAGTGGTGTTAATACTAATTCGCCCCCCACTCTTAGTACTAACCAGATCCTCCAATATTAACAATTGGTATCAGAGCACTGGTCCTGTGTGTGTAGAAAGCCTAATAGATTGAGGGAAAGATTCTGTGAAAGATGATGAAGAAGGAGGGTCTGAAGTTTACCAAGGATAACTACCGGATATGGAGTAATTAGATGAAGATCAACATTAAAGGAATGGGTTCTCAGTATTGGAATCATGTTGTAACCAAGTATGTTGCTTCTACTACCAGCCCCTTAACATTGGATGGACTTAAAGAACTACAAGAAAATATTCAGGCCCTTGAATCAATTGTAAGTACTTTGACTTAGAATATATTGATGTTCATGGATTAGAGACTGCATATGAGGTATGGGAGAAATGAAAATTAATTTATGGAGGAGGTGAACATGTACAAAGGGCAAACAAAGAAAGTTTAAGAGATAGATTTGATTATATGAGAATGGTTGATGGTGAGAACATAGCAATATGGCCAAATGATTAAGGAAGTGGTAGGTGGTATAAAGAGTGCTATAGGTAAAATTGATGAAGATTCTATTGTTTTTTATAACGAGAAAATCATGTTTTGAAGGGACCCCGAAACCCTTTACAAAGGAACCATAAAAGATAAAATCATTAAGAAACTAAATGGGACAGACAACGAAAAAACTAGCAGAGTGTTGGACAAAAGCCAACACAAAAGTCCAACACTAGCAACAACAACTAGCAAAAACAGAAAAAAGACAAATTACATTATGTTTTTAAGGGCATTAGCCAATTTCTCACTAATCCCTTGCATTTCTTTGATATTCTCTCTGAGAATTGGGATTTCCTTTGAAGAAGCCAAGGTAGCCTTTTTCAAGCTCTCCTTGGTCCTTTTAGCGACACCTCCAAGAGCACTATCCATATTCCCAGCCTTAGTAGTAGCCTCCTCAGCATCAAGGTCCACAATAGACTTGGTAGGGTTGGGACCATCAAGGTATTTGGCTATTTCCTCCATGTTCCTGGTCACAGAGTTGAGGATCTCTGGAATCAAAATCAGGAAGTTCTTCATGGCAACCTTCCCTTCCTCTAGCTTGCTGATCCAAACTTCTAGCTTCTCCACCTTTTCATCCATTTTATTTTTTCATTGCCCTAGGTTGCTTTCACCTTTCTATCCCTAATCTTCCTTATGTTTAGCCTTTTCCATTTTATTAATTCTTTCATAAACCCATCTTCTGAAACCCAGACAAGCATCAGATTGTTTCTTAAGCTTATCTAGGATAAGCATACCAGTATTCATCTCATCACCAACTCTATCTTTTTCCATGCTCATATCCTCCTTATCCTTGTTCAGCTCTGTTTCCATTTCCTTGTCCTCCTAATTTTTTCTAGTTATCCGTCTCCTCCATGGGAAGGTTGTTGAGATCACTAGGGCTCGCACTATGGGTAGGTTCCTCCTTATTACCCTCATCCTCTTCTTGTTGTTCCTTCTCATTACCATTGACCATTCTGGATGTTTCCTTGACTGGGATTTTCTGATTAGAATATTCCTCTTCTCCTCCTTCCTCTTCCCCCACTTCCTCATCTTTCTAGCTCCCCCCCCTGTCAAAATCATCAGTCTCCATATCACTACCTTCTTTTCTTGAATACTCAGGATCAACCTCCACATCCTTATGTTTATGGCTCAAATCCGTGTCCTCCACATTTTTCTCTGCAGAGCCTTTTTTAGCCTTTCTACTCTATTTCTGCTCATCCTTGCTAGGTGTGGAATCCTCACTTTTCCTCTTTCCTTTGCCTGGGGACATCGACAGCCTTTTGTTTTCCTGAATCGTCAAAATCTTACAATGCTCATAAATGAGGAAAATAAGACCATAATGTAACACGAGAGAAGAGGGGTTCTAACTATGCTTGTTCAACAAGCGTGATAGGGACCTGAAAAAGGTAATTAGGAAGAGACACCCTTTTCTCATGCCTAAAGTGCTTCAGAAGCACAAAGTGATAGGTATGGACCCTAGTAAAGCGGCCCTCCATAGTGATATACTCCATAATAGCATTAAGCACAAAACCCCAATTTTTTTTAATATTAGACACTTCATATACCCCAGACACTTTTCCCAATTTATCTCTCTCCTTATCTTTGCGTGAAAAGAGCTTCACAAAATTATTGGAGACTTTCAGGTCCCTAAAGAAATTGAGGCTAGTATGGGGCATACTTGTGACCATAGAGATGAGGTCTACGTCCAGAATTTGACTCCATGGATTTTGAAAGTGCCATATTTCTAAGTTTTTAGTCACTTTATTAACCTCTAAGTTAACTCTTCTTTTGTCATAATCCACCATTTTTTCCATGAACGATGTCATAAAACCCTTCTCCAAATTTGTCCAGACCTTAGGCATCTCTTGCCATCTAGAAAGGTTATCGGGTTCCTCTCTTCTAAGGTCACCTCCCATTCTTGAATTGGTTCTGCAGTATTTCTGCTTCAGCAAATTCGAAGCGAGCTTCCAGATGACACTTGGACACTTGAAAATAAGCACCCACAAAGCATGTAAATTTTTAATATTCTTATTTAAAACTCTGCCCTTCTGAGAAGCTATCATCTCCTTTTTAAAGTTTTGTTGTTTAATCATTAAAACAACCATGATTAAAATGCAATCTTTCTTTCCCCATAATTTTTTCCTTTCTAATGAGGTTTTTAATATTGAAATCAATATTATCTTCACCATTCCATATGCTTTATTTTTCAGATATAACGCCAAGGTTAGCAAGACCGTCTACGGTGACATTCTTTTCCCTAAAGGCATGCTCAATAACATTAGATTTAAAACTACTAATAATTTCTTTGTCCTTAAAAATGATATTTTCGATAGACCATGAAGGCTCAACTTCACCCTTTAGGCATTTAATAATATTAAGAGAATCTTCCTCCAACCATAATTTGTCATGATTGAGATTTTTAGCAATGATCAAATTATTAAGGGCAACCGAAGCTTCAACATAATGATGCGTTTGGTTACCCAAAGGACCAACAACAACCACAAGACAACCTCCAACAAAATTCCTGACAATACCCCCATATTCAGCATTGTCAGGATTTCTCTTAGATTCCCTATCAAAATTAGCCTCGATCCATCCTTGGGGAGGAAATCTCTAGACAAGACCATCTCTACTTTTATCCTTGCTATTTTTGCTATTGGAAAGGTTCCATCTTTCATTAAAATATTCCTTAGCAAATAATCCAATATCAATGCCATATAAGCAATCATGGATCCCTCTATAAATTTTGTCCACCACCACTTCATTGTTCAAACTTTTTTCCCTAAAAATCTTGTTGTTATGCTCCTTCTAGATGTTCCAGGTGACAATGGGGAGAATAAGTTTCCAAATCTCAACATTCTTAGAATTAGAGCTAGGGTAGAACCATTGCTGCCATAACTCTTCCAGTGAGTTCGGGAAAACCAAGGTCAACTTCCACTTATTAAAAATTATATTCCAAATATCCTGACTAAAAGTACATTGGTAGAGGATATGGTAGGTAGACTCCTCCTCCCTGCAACAAAGAGAGCACTTGTTAGGAAAAACAAATCCATGCTTATAGAGATTATCAAGGGTTAGCACCTTATTTTGGATAAAGATCCAAAAGAAGATATTAATTCTGGGAGTCAAATTATTCATCCACACTTTTGCCCATAGATGACTCTCATCCAAAACTTTGTAATGTATAGAGACAACTAGAGAAATAGAGTATCGCCCATCAGAAGTTTCCTTCCAAATCATACAATCCTCAGAATGTTCCATGAAGATTTTGGAAGAGAGAAAGGTCTCCAAAAATCTTAGGCCCGGACAAACCTGGCTAAACTCAATCCACTTACCATTTCTCTAGTAGTCCCTAACAAGGTCTCCATACCTTCTTTTAAACTAGTCTTTTCATTCATTAAGAATGGGGTTTTCCTCTAGAGGTTTATCCATTAGCCATCTATCCTTCTAGAATCTGATAATTCTCCCATTATCTAGTTTCCACTTTCTTCCAGCAGCAGCCCAAACTTTAGCTGTTTGAACAACATTCCAAATAGTAGAGCCATCCACAACGAAGGAATTATCCATAAATTCTTCATTAGATGGTTGCATATGAAGGTATTTCTTTTCCCAAATGGAATTATATTCCCTTTCCTCCCCTTTCATTCTCCAAATTTGTTTAGCTAATAGGGCATTGTTCATAGTCAAAATGTTCCTTATTCCCAGTCCCCCAAAAGCCTTAGGAGTGTAAATATTATTTTAGGCAATAAGGGGGATTCTATTTTTTATCTTCCACTCCCGACCATAAGATTTTTTTTTGTATTCTTTCAATGGCCTCAACAAACTTCCTGGGGATCTTAAATAGACTAAGGGCATAGATAGGAAGATTTTGAAGAGTAGCCTTAGGCATCATGACCTTACCTGCTTGGTTGAGGAGGGCTCCCTTCCAGCCAATTTGGAATTAAATATATAAACCATTTTTATCAAGATATTCTTTGAAGGCTTTCAGCACAGAGGGAGACCCAAATAAGTAGAAGGAAACTTTGTAATTTTACATCCAAGGATCCTTTCAATCCTTCTCTGTCTATCCATAGGGGTGTTAATGAAGAACAAAGAACTCTTTTCCCAATTTATTTTTTGCCTAGAAGAAGCTTCATAGGAATCCATGACAATCTTCATATTTCTATCTTCTCTTATGGTAGCTTCTCCCATGGTAATAGAGTCATCTACGAACTGTTCATGAGTACAGGTTAAGTTGGATGAGGAAGGCTTAAGGCCTTTGAGTTTCCCTTCCTCCACACTTCTCATAATAAATTTGCCCAAAATTTCTACCAAGATAGTAAACAAGATAGGAGACATATGATCCCCCTGTCTTAGGCCTCTAGAAATTTTGAAGAAACTAGAGGGAGATTCGTTAATAATAACAACAAAAGAGGTAGTACTAGTCAACTAAGAACATAGCTGAATCACCTTTTCCCCAAACCCAAAATCTTTCCTAATTCTGAAAAGGAATTGCCAATTCACTCTGTCATAGGCCTTGGACATATCCAGCTTCAGAAAAAAGCCCTTTTTTTAGCAACGGTTAGAGAATGAATGTTCTCATGAATAGAAATGATGGAATCTAGAATCTGTCTACCAGGGACAAAATGATGGAATCCAGAATCTGTCTAAAGATACTATTGTTAGTAAGATGCTTAGAACTCTTTTACTACGATATTCTATAACAATCTACAATTCAAGAGCTGAGATCTATTTCTAAAGATAAAGTCACTATTGATTCTCTTATTGGAAAGTTGACTACAATCGAGCTAAACAGTTTTTATATTTCTAAACCTTCTAAATCTTCTTTTAAGGCTTTTGTAACCAGTACATTAGTGAGGAAAGGAAAGGATATTTGTTATAATCATGACTGTAGGTCTAGTCATGGTGGTAGCAGAGATGATGGTGATGAAGAAGATCATTTGTTGGAACTTAAGGCATTATTGGCTAAAATATTCCCTAGTGAACATGTAAATATAAATGTAAATTACCCTTGAAGTGTTTCTCTTGTAGCAAAATTGGACACACAACTGGTAATTGCCCTAAAATGGATAAGAAAGAGAAGTTCAATAAATTCAAAGGAAAAGGCAAGAAATATTGTTATGTTGTAGTGGATGAAGGCGCAACTGATGAAGAATTAGAAGAAGATGACAATGAGGAGATAGTGTTTGTTGTTGTGAAGGAAGATCTCACATGGATAGCAGTGATGAATTGATAATAGATAGTGGTTTCTCACACCACATGACCGGTGAAAAAAGTATGTTCTTATCCCTTGAAGAGTTTGATGGAGGTGTTGTAAGGTTTGGTAATAACACTCCCTGCATGGTTAAAGGTAAAGGATTAATTTCATTAAATGGGAAGAGTAATGTAGATGAAGTCTTTTGGGTTGATGGATTAAAATATATCCTTTTAAGTGTTGGTCAATTAAATGATAAGGGATATTTGCTTGAATTAAAAAGTGGAGTGTGTAGGATTCTTGGAAACAATGGTGAACTAATTGCTACTGAAAAGAAGACAAGAGGTAATCTATTTCATCTGAATACTAATGTGAATAATTGTTTGGTGGCAAAGATTGAGGACAACTGGTTGTGGCTCTAGAGATTTTGTCATGTGAATTTTGACAATTTGATAAAAGTTAGTAATTCAAGCATTGTGAGAGGTTTGCCCCAGCTTGTGAAACTAGACAATGCATTATGCAAGGACTGTTAGATGGGTAAGATGACTTCTATATATTTTAAGAGTAGGTCTTTCTCTTTAGAGAATATTATTGATTTGATTCATATTGATCTTTGTGGTCCTATGAGGACTAAGAGCTATCTTGGTGATAAGTATTTTATGATATTTATTGATGATTTTTCCAAAATGACGTGGGTAACTTTTATGAGAGAAAATTCAAAGGTATTAAGTAAATTTAAAGAATTTAAAGATTTAGTTTAGAAAGATACTGGGAAGAATCTAAAATGTTTGAGATCTGACCGAGGAGGTAAATTTAATTCTGACGAGTTTGTGAAGTTCTGTGATGAATAGTGAATAAAGAGGTAGATGTTAGCTCCTATAACTCCACAACAAAATGTGATAGCAAAGTGAATGAATAGAATAGTTGTTGAAGCTACTAGAACCATGATGCTTCAAGGTGAAGTATTGAAGATGTTTTGGAGAGAAGCAGTTAACATTTCTACATATACTTTAAATCGGGTACTTGTCAAGAGAGGTAACAACAAAACAACTTATGAATTATGACATGGAAAGAATCCTAAGGTAAGTTATTTCAAAATATTTAAGAGTAGATATTTTATTAAATGTGATGATTTCACTGGAAAGTTTGATGTAAAGTGTGATGAAGGTATTTTTCTTGGTTACTCTACAAAGAGTAAGGTATTTACATGTTATAAGAAGAGAACTAAGAAGATCATTGAGAGTGCAAATGTGAAGGTGGATGAACTCTCTAAGAAATTTGATGAGAGCAACATATCTGAACTTGAGAATGATGAAGAAAAACTTTTGTTTATAGAACTAGAAGTGCTAAAGAATGTTGAGTAGGAAAATGTAGAAATAGGTGCTCAACAAGTAAATGAAGTAAGCGATGAAGAAGATGAAGAACATGAAGCAAAAGGAACAACACCGGAATCAGTAATACCAAGATATGTTAGAATGAATCATTCTAAAGACCTAATATTAGGATATAAAAGTGTTGGTGTACAAACAAGGAGGAAAATCAAAGAAAATTCCTATCTAATTTCAACTATTAAGCCTAAAACAACGAGAGAGACATTAAAGGATAATGTCTAGATTAATTCAATAAATGAGGAATTTGATTAAATAGAGAAAAACAAGACTTGGTCACTTGTTCCTAGAACCGAAGAGAAGAATGTGATTGTCCCTAAATGGGTCTTTAGAAACAAGTTAAATGAAGAAGGAAAGGTTGTGAGGAATAAAGCTAGTTTGGTATGCAAAGGCTATGCACAAGAAGAAGGAGAAGATTATGGTGAAACCTTTGCACCAGTGGTGAGATTGGAAGGAGTAAGAATGTTACTTGCTTATGATGCTTATAAAGGATTTAAGGTCTATTATATGGATGTTAAATCAACTTTTCTTAATGGAATCCTTGAGGACAAAGTGTATATAGATCGAAGCAGGCACCGAGAGCACGGTATGAAAGATTGCATACACACCTGATCAATATAGGGTTCCAGCATACCAGTGAGGACAATAACATATATCTTAAGACTAATGGAGACAAAATGCTGATAGATAAATGTGGATGATATAATTTTTGGTGGTGATGATGATTTATGTATAGATTTTGCTAAGGAGATGAAGAAAGAATTTGAAATGTCTCTTATTGGTGAGATTAAATTTTTCATTGGGTTGCAGGTCCAACAATTGGATGGTGGAATATTTATCTGTTAGAGTAAGTATGTTAAAGAGGTGTTGAAAACATTTGGCATGAAGTATTGTAAACTAGTTGGTACTCAGATGGTGATAGACTGCAAGTTGTCTAAACAA
This sequence comes from Cryptomeria japonica, assembly GCF_030272615.1. Lineage (NCBI taxonomy): Eukaryota > Viridiplantae > Streptophyta > Pinopsida > Cupressales > Cupressaceae > Cryptomeria > Cryptomeria japonica. The sequence continues at coordinate 73,411,397 of NC_081408.1, read as the reverse complement.
GATGATTCACCATCTATTGACGAGAAATTAAAGAATACAAGTCCATATTGGTAAGTTGCATTATGTTGTTCATAGTAGGCCTAATATTGCACATGCTATTAGACTGGTTTCTATATTTCAAAAGGATCCCAAGGAGACTCACTTGGTAGGGGTGAAAAGGATATTTTAGTACCTAAAATGTACAATAGATTATGATATCCTTTTGAAGGTAATTTTTCTTTGAATGTGTTTACTGATGTAGATTGGGTAGGCAATTTTAATGATTGGAAAAGCACTACTGATGGATATTTTCTTCTTGGAGGTAGACTAGTTGCTTGGACAAGAAATGAGAAAACTTATGTTTCTCAGTCAACTGCAGAGGCAGAGTATGTTGCACCATAAATGAATTGTACACACATGAGCTAGATGAGACATGTACTAGAAGGATTTAAATTTGATATGTCTGAACCAGTAACTATTTACATTGACAACAGTAGTGCAATTAATATTTCAAGAAATCTTGTGTTACATGCAAGGAAAGTGAACATAAAATTAAAATATCATTTTGTTAGAGAGAGAGTATAAGAAAAACAAGTCAGAATGGAGGATGTGACAAGCAAAGAGTAGCTAGCGGACATTTTCACAAAACCATTGTCGAAAACAACTTTTGAGTATCTTAGAGGTAAATTAGGGGTCGAACTCCTACACAAGAAGAACTAGAATAAAGAAAATGCATCAATCTAGTGGGTTGCATGACTATTTTTCACTATGGATTGATGATATGCAGGCTACTTCATCGGGGGAGAATCTTAAATATGGTTAGCAGAGATGTTGATGGCCACAACAACAGTATATTTGATGAATGGCGATACATATGCACCTTTGGCATTGCTGTCAAATGTGGAGTAGAAATGCAATTAGGGGAGAAGAAAAGTATCGAACATGGGAGATGAAATATATTATCCTGAGGAGGAAAAGGAAACTATCAAAAAGAGGAAGAAGGAATGAATATGTAGTATAACTAGCAAATGAGATGCAACATAGAAGAGAAGAGTTGCAGAGGAGGAGAAAAATAGAGCAGAGTAGTATGAGTTGAGTATATTGATGTTTAGTGTTTCCATCAATACCAAAGGGGGAGAATGTTGGAATGATTGACATAATTGATGCTGATGGAGAATGATGAATGAACTAGTAAAAGACTGTTGGTGATGACATTATGATGAAGACATTGAGATTGCATGATCGGATGACTTTGATCAGTTATTTGTGTTATAATTGATGGAAAATCATGTTTATTCATGACTTCTGATGTTTACTTATGTTGTATTCTATCATCTAAGTCTTTTTGGTCTACCAGAGAGGGCTTACCGATGAAAAATTTAAGAAACTGGGAATTAGGACCTTAACCAATAAATGAGGAAAAGTTTTGATTGTATTTGGTGATTGGTGATGATTGAGGCTTTGCTATTTGGAATATGAGTTTGTATCATTGTAACATGTATCTGACCAAAACCACATAATGTTGTGACAACGACAAGTTATGTTTATAATTTTTGTTGAGTTTTTGCTAGGGTTTAAGGACTGGTAAAGAATTCTCTTAATCTACAAGATGATTTTTAGTTTGGTGGTGATCTATATCAAGTTCAAATGATAGAAGTGATGTAGAACATCCTACATAAATGGTTGAATTGTTGTCTTGGCGTACTTAAAGATGGAATTTCTTGGAACACAATGAAATACTTAGAAGAGTGTTCTAAGGGTTTAAATTTGTATTAGATGGAGTTGTTGTGATGAGTTTTAATCACTCAATGGTTGATATTGTCTTGAAAAATATTGTAATGATCTATTTGATAATCTGATATGATTTGTAATGATCTATATTGTAAAATATTGATATATCTAGGGTTTAGTTGTTGACCTAGATGCAAAAATAATTTATGTCGATATTGTTGATGTTTGTTGGGTCGATTGGTGGTCTTGAAAAGAGTGTGAAGTTGAACCAGGGTGTGAGAAGATCTTCCAGAGTGTTGTAGACTTATAGCATAATTGTATCTGATCAAGTAAGAAATTGAGTGCTATACCCAGATCATTCACTATTGTTCCCTAATAGTTGCAGCAGATAAAATCCCTTAATCGGGTAGGTCCTCACATGCCTTACATTGTAAATCCTATAATAGGGTGACTAAACATCTGGGTTCTAATTCCTCTTGCGAGGTTGATCCTAATAGGTCAAAGTTGCAAATAGGGCTCACCACCCAAATACCTTAACCGAGTGACTCCTAACAAGGTATGCTCTTAAAAGAGAATCTTTGTAAGCTCCTAACCGGGCTAGGCTCCCAACAGGGTGCATTTCAAAAGAGTGAAATTCTTGTGGGTACCAATTCCCCTCGTGGTTTTTCCCTATTTTGGGTTTCCATGTGAAAATCATGGTGTTCATATGGTAAATGTTTTTAATGTGTTGTTATGATTTACTTTTAGCTTATGCATGGTTAATGAACACTTAATGAGAAGCATTGATACATCAGTTTAACAGATGATTATTAGGTGGTGGTAAAAGGATTTTTTATTGATTTATGTTTGATTTGGTGAATTCTTGATAAGTTTAAGTTTCATTTTTTCAAGTGGTGTTAATATCAATTCACCCCCCCTCTCAATATTAACCGGATCCCCCAAGATTAATAGAGAAGGATGGGTAGAAGTTCACATTGGCTTCTTTGAGGGAGAATGAAAGGAGGTGAAGAATCCGAGTCTCGAGAGAAGTTGCAGAGGTTATACTAGAAAGTGATTTGAGTTCGCAGAAGGATCTGATAGATAAGTCTAATAGCAGGATGAAACTAGATGACAAAACACTTATGGTGACAAACCAAATGACATAAATAAATTAGAACTACAATGAAAAGAGAGCAATAAGAAGAGACAATGTTCTGGTAAGAAGCAGGGGTAGAACACTAAAGAGGATTAGAGGCTAGAGAATCTAGATGAGTTTCTAGAAGAGCAAAGGAAGAGGTTTCTAGATAAGGAGGAGTTTTGTATCAGGAATGAGTATGGGATCTATATCTCAAATCCTTTTCAATGTTCATGAGTTTCCTCTCATGGAACATCTCTTTCTACCTTGGGTTTCTGATGTAGGATCATCCCTGGTCTATGAACAATTTTGCATCAACCAAAAATATTTCCTTTTAAGTTTAGTTCTTGTTTAGTTTAGTGTACAGTTTTATGTGTTTCTATCAGTATGTTCTGGTGGTAGGTTTATTTTCATTGCAAATAATATTTTGGCTTATAGGTTGCTTCATGTGCTTGATTCTAGATTCTTAGTTCATTTGGATTCTTTTTCAACTAGTTATCACTCCCAGTTTGACTATTTCTAGGTTCTATGACTGTTCTTGAGCTTACCGGTTGGTTTTCCTTCATATTCGGAGTGGTTTCTTAGCATGTGGATCTATTTGGGGTCTTGTTCGACATTGTTTGGCATGTGGCCAACCTTCCTGTTGATCCATACTTCTTGGCTATTATTTTTTGGAGGAATTTCTTTCATTCTTTGGGTCGACCTATTTACACATTTCAATTTCCTGTATTGGTGAATGTAATCTCTTGTGGCTGACCCAGATATATTCGAGCGGGTATATATACGTTATTATGTGATCATTTGAGGGGAAGAGAATTAGTAGAGGGAGGAAGATGTAATTTTAGATTCATGATTAGTTAATTGGATGACTCTAAGAAATCTTGTAGTGTTGCAATCTAGCATGTTAGCTAACATGTAATTGGTTCATTACCAGATGTTCTAAGATGATAATATGATATGATTCTATAATATTTCTATTTTTTATTATTTCTTATGTTGTGTTACTCTTGTTGCATGAGCCAATCATTTCTCTTTGAGGATCCATCGGTCATGGCTGCATTAGAGATTGTGCTAGTAAGGTATGTCTCTTGATATTTCAACGCATTGGAAGGCTCATAAAGAGAATCAATAATGTAAACCTTCCCACATGAACATGCTCATGATGATGGTTTGTGACCATGATAAACGAAGTCAAATCTATCCTATCTTGCAACTTTGCATTGCATGCCATTGACAATTTTTGCAGTAGGTGGAAAAATGCTACCATGTAAAAATGGCTTTGAGTTGCAAGAAAATGAGATAGGTAATTATAGATTTGCCTCACATGACCCTATAGGTTCAAAAGGATCAATCATATGCATCTTGGATTGCAAGAAATAATCCTTCAAAGTTTGATAATTTTTGGACTCGGGGCACTTGAGAGATCGCGTCCATAGGGTATATATAGCTCTTGATGTTCTGGCACATTGGGAAGAACAATAGGAGAATTCATAGTGTAAACATACCCACCCAAATGTTCTCTTGATGTTGGTTTGTGCCCATGATGAATAGAATCACATCTAGACTATCTTACAACTTTCCATTGCATGCCACTGGGTTATTGTAGTAGGTGAAAAAATGTTACCATTTGAAAATGGCTCCAAGTCATTAGAAATTGAGATAGGTTATTATAGAAGAGATTCACACGACCTTATAGGCTGAAACATATTTATCATATGCATCTTGGATTGCGAGAAATAGTCCGTCAAAGTTTGATAATTTTTTGGACTCAAGGTACTTGAGAGATTGCACTGGTAGGGTATGGCTCTCAACATTTTGGTGCATTAGGAGGAACACCAAGAGAATTCCTATCATAAAAATTCCCACATGAATGTGCTCATGATGTTTTTTTGTTCCCATGATGAATGGAAACAAATCTAGCCTATCTTGCAAATTTACATTGTATGTCATTGATGGTGTTCAGAGTAGGTAAAAAATGCTACCATTGGAAAATATCTCTAAGTCATCAGAAACCAAGATAGGTCATTATAGACAAGCATTATATGACCCTATAGGTTCAAACTGATCGATCATATGCATCCTGGATTGTGAGAAGTAGTCTGCCAAAGTTTGATAAGTTTTTGGACTCAGGACACTTGAGAGATTGTGTCAGTAGAGTTGGATCTCAATGATTCAGTTTATTGGGAGGCACAATTGGAGCATTCCTAGCATAAAAATACCCACCCCATTCTCTCATGATGTTGGTTTGTGCCCATGATGAACCGAATAAAATCTATCCTATCTTACAACTTTGCATTGCATGCCACTGACGATTTTTGCAACAAGTGAAGAAATGCTACCATTTCAAAACATCTCCAAGTCATTAGAAACCATGATAGGTAAATGTAGATGATCCTCACATGACCCTATATTGGCAAATAGATCGATCATATGCATCCTGGATTGCGAGAAACTGTTCATCAAATTTTGACAATTTTTTAGACTCAGAGCACTTGAGAGATCACGCCGATAGGGTATGGCTCTCGACATTCCAACACATTGGGAGGCACAATAGGAGAATTCCTACTATAAAACTATCCACCTGGATGTGCTCGTGATGTTGGTTTATTCGCATGACGGATAGAATCAAATCTAGCCTATCTTGCAACTTTTCATCACATGCCACTAAGGGTTTTTGCAATAGGTGAACAAATGCTACCATTTGAAAATGGCTCAGAGTCTTAAAAAAATGAGATAAGTAACTATAAAAAAACCTCACATGAACCTATAAGTTCAAAGATATTGATTATATGAATCCTAGATTGCGAGAAACAATCCGTCAAAGTTTCAAAATTTTTTGGTCTCAAGGCACTTGAGAGATCACACCGGTAGGGTATGGCTCTCAATGTTCTAACATGTTGGGAGGTAAAAATAAAGCATGCCTAGCATAAACCTACCCACCTAGAAATACTCATGATTTTGGTTTATGACCACAATGAAATTTTTATAACTTTGACAACAACTGAGCAATTTTTACATCTTTTATCCAAATGACTCCAAACTTTCACAAATGACTTCAAATGATCATTAATGGTCCCAAATCACCTTATTTAGATAAAACAAATGGAAAATAAGACAAAAACAAAAATTTGATGAAAGGAATCAAAAGAATCCAGTGATTATTACCACGGATCAAATCTAACCATTACCATTGAAATTCATTTTGATTGAGACAAGGAGTTTTGTAGGGTTAATTCAATATTTTAGAAATATTATTAAATCATATTCCACAATTTTTATGCTTTATATCATATATTTTTGTTGTTTGTATTCATATTTTTGATTACATAGGTAAATATTCATTTAACTTTATAAAAGGGCAACCACCAAATACACCAAATAGTTTGAGAAAAAATTAACCGTATCAATTATAAATAATCATTTATATATATCAAAATGCACAATAATCAACACAATGAAATCATTATATATGTATCGAATATGCCTATCAATATCAATGAAATGCACAATAACGAACACAATACACATTTATTGGATTGAATATCAACATTTATATATATCAAAAAGGGCATATATGCCAAGTCAATACAAGTTTTACAAAAATATGCCATATGCCATGTCCAAATTTGTATATAATAAAAATGTAGAATATATCTACATGTATTGACCATTCACTGACCACAACTAATACTATATTAGCCTATACTTGTGGTGGATCATCAAAATCGAGCCTCTTTGATGCTTTACATGGCTCTGTATATGGTTACACAACCACAATTCAAAAGCCAAGTTTGAATCTTTTTGTAGAAAATCACAATTATCAACATAACTATGCATTTAAACATAATTTCTTTGCAATTGAAATGCAAATTACCTCTATTTATAGTGAAACTGGATAATGGAACAACAATATTGAAAGACTAAATAGATTCAACCACAAAACCCTAGCCTAACAATGACAAAGATCCACCATAACATATGAAGATTACCCAAGACAATGCAAATCAAATGAAATCACAAAGATTATACCGTCACATGTCTAATAGGGTTTGGATCTCTATTCTTTCTATCTCCATTGATCTTGATTGATATATTTTCTCTCTAATTTTATGTGTGCACAAGAGCTCAACAAAGAACGAAAATGTGGTTGCAAGTAGGCTTGATCGCATATGAAATTTTGGATGCTAGAATGCTTGGGAACTGCTAGTAGAGAATAGAATGATTAGGATTGATAATGAAATAAGCATCCTCTTATATAGAAGACACTATAAGAAATGAAGGGATAAGATTGAGAGGTGTAAAAGATAAAAGGTCAGCTAGGATTAGAGGGTAGGTAAAAGAAATAATAAAATAATAAAAGGGTAGGTAGTGTAGGAATTAAGAGATGAATGACATGTGTCATGGGTAGAAAAAGATAATGAATTAATTAAATAAATAAATATTCATTTAATTAATAGAGGAAGTGTGATCAATTAAATAAATAAAAGTATTTATTTATTCTAGGAAAAGGGTAATTTAAATAAATAAAAGTATTTATTTAAATGAGAAATAAGGCTAGAAGAGGATAAATGAATTAATTAAATAAATAAAGATTTATTTAATTAATAGAAGAATTAGGCTAAAATAATTAAATAAATAAAAATATTTATTTAATTAGATAGGACAATTTTAGGTGTCTACATTTTTCCCCTCTTTGAGACAATGCAGCTTGTTGCATTGTTTCAAAGAAGATAATATTAACTAATACAAAGTTGCCCCAAGATGGGAATGATATGTCCCCTCAAGAGATTGGATGAAAATGTCTAAAAAGATCACAGATAATCTCTCGATAAGAAAGAAAGGCTGGAAAGGCTTGACAAGATAGGATAAAGTGACAGAGTCATGAGATAAAGATGACTGACTCGGGAGACTAGGGCTAGGGTAGTCTATAAGAGAGAATACGAAGGGAAACATCCTCATTGTCATCCACACACCTAAGAGATCAGAGTGCTAAGAGCATAGAGTAGTCAGAAGTCAGCAATGATGGCATTGGTGCACAGATTCGATCGAGTTCGCTAATATCAAAGGCCAACAGATGCAGGAGAGCCAGTAATTACCGCAAAACCTTCTTGTACTTTGTTGCATTAATTGTTGTCATAAATGCATGCTAGGTAGAGCAATAAATGTGCATTAGGTAGATTGCAAAAATGTCAAGTAGGTCAAAAGACGAGAAGGCGCATCTACGTTGGTGCTAGGCATGTCTGGGTAGCTTAGGCGCACCTATGTTTGTGCCAGGCATGTCTATGATTCCAGTAGTGTCTATGTTCAATGCGGGCGTGTTTGCAAAGTGTAGGCACGTTTATGCAAAATAGGCATATCTATGCAGAGCAGAGGCATTTTTGTGTGATTCAAATGCGTCTGTGTAGAGCAGGTGCTTTTGTGAAGTATGCAAGCGTGTTTGTGTCTTGAAAGCACATTTATGTCTTCAAGGTCAAATCGACAGTTTTATGATAAACATACGTTGTCGATTGGATAAGCTGCTGAGAGGATACACTCAAACAGGTCCTCTAGGGAAGACTAGGATAATAGATAGGGCTAGGATTGACAAGTCTGTGATAGAACATATGTTGCCAATTAGGAAACTACTCAAGAGGATACACTCAAGAAGAGGCCCTAGGATAGGATAGAGGGAGACACTTTGTGATGAACAGGGAGTACCAAAGAAATTGACAATTTTGTGATAGAACATACATTGTCAAGGTAAGTGCAAGAAGTTGTGTACACTTAATGTGGAAGTTTTGGACTTAGTTAAAAAGCCAAAATCGGGCGGAAAGAATAGGAGACGAATCAGGATCCCGTTGGCTCTCGGCATCCCAAGCCTAAAATCAAACGGGATCCCATGGGCCCCGGATCCCGAGCCTAGAGCTCCAAACAAGATCCTATTTTGAAAACGAAATGAGATCCCATGTTGAAATGAAACGGGATCCCATTTCATTTCAACATGGGATCCCGTTTCATTTCATTATAAATTTTTTTTTTAACGTAATGCGGTTCATTTTTATCATACAGGATCCCGATTCAAGGTGTGGAGCCCTCACAGGAATTGACAGCAACTCACCTTCTAGTCTTCCAGGTATGCCCAATACCCATTTTTATTCAATAATTCATGTTTAGATTAATTTTTTAGTTGAAAAATTAGATTTTTAGTTTAAAAATTATTTTTTTTGTTAATAATTTTTAGTTTTAAATTTATTTTTTTTGTTAGAAAAACATGTGTTTTAGTTCAATAATTTTATTTTAATTAGAAAAGTATGTTTTTTATTTGAAAAATTAGTTAAATTTATTTTGAATTTTTTTTATGAATTGATTAGATTAGGATTTTTTTTAAATGAAATGAAAACCCCCAAAAAAATCAAAATCAAAACCAAAACATTTAGTTTACAAGATCAAAACAAAAACAAAAATGAAAACCAAAACCAAAAAATTACAACAAAAATGAAACTATTTAAAACATCTTTAAATTGTATACAACATACCCCCTATGACCACATAGGATCACATCACGTCCAACCCCTTATGACCACATATGACCCCATAGGATCAGCCATAGTGTCCAAAGGGGTCATGTATGTGGTCTTAAGGGGTCATGCGTGCACATTCTAATGTACATGTGTGACCCCTTAGGACCACACACATGACCCCTTAGGACACTATGCACGATCCCATGGGGTCGCACATGTACATTGTAGAACAGGCATGTATCCCCTTAAGCCATCTCCTATTTTCAAATTCATTCCCCTTTTAAGCCACATTTGTCCTATAATTTAGTTTGAGCCATGTCTATATTATACCTTGAGTTAGAATGTGTGTATGTGTGTGAAGAGCCTTTACTAGGACCACATTTTTTTCTAATGGGTCATAATATGGTCCTAAGGGGTCACACATATGTTAGAACACATGTGTGACCCCTTAGGACCACATATGACCCCTTTTACCATCCTAGTAGTTGGGGTATATTGCATACACTAAGTATAGGATGTTAAAAGGGCTCATATGTGGTCCTAAGGGGTCACACATGCGTTAGAACACATGCATGACCCCTTACAACACAATGTGGTCCTAAAGGCCCGTCACACACATGCCACTTTTTTAACATTTATGTACACAACATGAACCCCTTATGCCCCAATTTGACCACATAAGATCTCCTATATTGTGTACATACGTCCATCCCCTTAAGTCCAGTGTCTTAAGTACATGAAATTAACTAATTAACTAATTATGACTATACCCCTCTTAAAACAAACTATTACAATCATACCCGTTTTAATGTATACTAGGACCTATTAACTATATTTAAAGTAAATCTTCTTATAAAATGATCCCCTTAACTATATGTATACTAGGACCTATAATCTATATGTATACTAGGACATTTTAAAATGTATACTAGGACCTGCTAACTATATGTATATACTAGAACCTTATAAAATGATCCCCTTAAGCCACATGTGTGTCCTATATTTAAAGTAAATCTTCTTTCCTTTACTTGCCACATACATCCTATAATCTAGGCAAATGGTATTAAGCCACATACATCCTAATTAGGCCTACCATCTTAAGCCACATACATCCTAATTAGCCCAATCTGTTTAAGTCATGTGTCTTAAATGATTAATTACAAAAGTTGTAGATGCTAAATTTGAAATTCCTATTCTAAACTTACGTGAAATTAACTAATTACAACCATACGGGCCTCTTAAATAGCATGTAATAGGTCCTATTAACTATATATTCAATTTATTAAACTTAATTATGATCAAATGTAATTTAATTTTGACCATGTCCCCTTAAGACACATGTAATTAGGAAATGTTGCATGTACATCCTATAATTTCTAGGCCTATCCCCTTAAGCCAGATACATCCTAGAATTTATGCCTCTCCCCTTAAGCCACATACATCCTATAATTTGTAGATGCTAAATTTGAAATTCCTATTCTAAGTACATTAAATCAACTATTTACAACCATACGGGCCTCTTAACATACTATTATGACAATTCCCCTTTTAACATACTAGGACCTATTAACTATATATATTATTAAATGCCATATATATTAAATAGCATGAAATAGGTCCTATTAACTATATATTCAATTTATTAAACTTAATTATGATCAAATGTAATTTAATTTCGACCATGTCCCCTTAAGACACATGTAATTAGGAAATGCACGTACATCCTATAATTTAGGCTCATCCCCTTAAGCCACATACATCCTATAATTTGTAGTTGCTAAATTTAAAATTCCTATTCTAAGTACATTAAATTAACTATATTTACAACCATATGGGCCTCTTAACACACTATTACGACAATTCCCCTTTTGACATACTAGGACCTATTAACTATATATATTATTAAATGCCATATATATTAAATAGCATGAAATAGGTCCTATTAACTATATATTCAATTTATTAAACTTAATTATGATCAAATGTAATTTAATTTTGACCATGTCCCCTTAAGACACATGTAATTAGGAAATGCACGTACATCCTATAATCTAGGCTCGTCCCCTTAAGCCACATACATCCTATAATTTGTAGTTGCTAAATTTGAAATTCCTATTCTAAGTACATTAAATTAACTATATTTACAACCATATGGGCCTCTTAACATACTATTATGACAATTCCCCTTTTAACATACTAGGACCTATTAACTATATATATTATTAAATGTCATATATATTAAATAGCATGAAATAGGTCCTATTAACTATATATTCAATTTATTAAACTTAATTATGATCAAATGTAATTTAATTTTGACCATGTCCCCTTAAGACACATGTAATTAGGAAATGCACGTACATCCTATAATTTAGGCTCGTCCCCTTAAGTCACATACATCCTATAATTTGTAGTTGCTAAATTTGAAATTCCTATTCTAAGTACATTAAATCAACTGTATTTACATTAAATTACTATTGTTAAGATACTATTACAACAATTCGCCTATTAACATACATTCAATCTATCCCCTTAAGCCAATCCCCTTAAGCCAATCTATTAACATACATCCTAATTAGGCCTACCCCCTTAATCCAATTGTCCTAGTTAGGACAATCCATTTAAATCATGTGTCTTAAATGATTAATGACAAAATTTAATTACGACCTATTTAGGCCTATCCCCTTAAGCCAAAATTATCCTATTTCTAGTTTGATCCCCTTAAGCCACGTGTCCTAACTGTAGGCCGATCCCCTTAAGTCATGTGTGTCACTTGATGATTAATTATAAACATTTTCATGTAGATGTTAAATTTTAAATTCTTATGTACATGATCATATATATTATATGTAAAATCGTGCATGTTCTTGATTTCATATGTACACATGTAATTTTTTATCATTTATCTGTTTGTAAAGTTTGTCTATGTATATATATGTTTACAATGTATATATATGTAGATTGTACATGTTTTAAAATTATTTGTAATTTAAATTCATGTTTTAGTTTCAAAAGTTAGAATTTAAATTCTTATTTTATTTTTAATTAAATGTATTGAATGTGTACATGTGTATATATATATATGCAGAGCTTAGATTACATACACATCATCACATGGTTTTGTTTGATATAGAAGATTTGCTTAATGAAACAGGGCCTGAGCAACCCCCCCTAGATGACCTTTCCCATGGTCCACCACCTCCACCTCCACCCCCACCTCCTCCTCCACCTCCACCCCCACCCCCACCCGATCATCATCCTCCACCTCCTGATTCTATTGAGGGTCGATTTCGAGCCATTATTGATGAGAATGTTATTTTCATATAGGGGAAAGTTAATGAGATCCTTAGAGCACCACATATATCCCCACACATGCACCATTTTGCATCGAAGATGCAAAACGTTATTGATGCAGTTAGGTCTATAGATGCAGAGCTCGATTCACATTGAGCATGGAGAGAGGAGAGACGCTGGTTTTATTCTAATGGCCTCTCCTATAAGGATATTTTGAACCTAAGAATAGACAAATCTCACCTTGTTCCATATTTTTCAAACCCCATCACAAGTGAACCCATTCCACCAAACAAATCCCGCATATCCATGGGGTTGTGTACACATCGAGGCATGGCTGATAATTTTTGGGATCGATGGCAGATGGTATTTGATACTCCACCACATGCCAACTTAGAGTGCCCTTTATACTTCTTGAGAAAATTATATGCAGAGTTTGTTTTGGGTTTAAAGCCCAATTATTTTGATATAAGAGCATTCCAGGGTGTTGGTGGTGGCATGCCACAAGATAGGTTGGGGGCACGTATTGACCCCAATAGACCTGCCCGTCACCAGGCCATTGTGGATCCTATGCTTGTTATACATATGACTGTTCATCAACGTTCTGTTATCTCCACATTGGACTCATTGACCACACTCACTGGTAGCCTTAGTCAGTAGACAGCCGATTTGTTGGACTGTGGTGACATTGACACTGGTAAGGATGATGTTGACATGAGTACAACCATTCCACGTATATCGACACCTCATTTTTGTACGAGTTTCCATTGACTATGCTATGGGCCTTGTGATGGTTTAGACCTTGCTTCGAGTTCACATCATGGTCCATCCTCTTTAGCTGCATGGGGAGCATCCACTGATCATGATAATATTGGTTCATATGTCAATTTTCTTTGTGCTGATGATCATCCCATAGATCATGATTTATGTGGTAAACAGGTATGGGGAGATCCAGTACATACATGTATAGTTTGCAGTTATATATATATATATATATAGATATATATATAAATTTTTTTTTACATAATTTATATAGATCTCTCTATCTATATGTCTTCACTATTTACACATTTACATGTCTCCAGCCCATGTTTGGGGCCACTACGACACCAACTTCCATGTTAGATTACCCATTTTCCACTGTGGTGAGTGCATCTCCTCTAGCATCGGTTGTTGCAGATGAGCAGAGAGATTCAGTACGTTGACACTCTATCTTAATTTATATATATTTAGAGATTTAATTAATTTTGTTCATCAAACTTACATTCAATATTTTAAATAAATAAATAAACATCATGTACATTTGATTTAATATCTAGATTTAATTAATTTTGTTGTGTAGGTGCACACGACCATCAAGATGAGTTTACATCCAAATGGGCCATATGATCATCCTAATCCTCTTGATAGTTTTCTACATACATCATCATCATTTCAGATATTTAGTGTTGATTTAAATTAAAAAAAATTGATGCAAGTTTCAGAATCATTTTTTATTTAAAAATTAAATTAATTGATACATATAATTGACACGTGCAACTCTTTTTTAAATACCTTGTAGGATCTTGTTGATAGTGGCTCAGTTTTTTTTATGTCGCCCCGGATACTGTAATGCCTAGAGGAGATGATCTGAGTCAGGTATGTGTGCATATGAACATTAAATTATCTCTAGTTCAAAATGAACATTTTAAATATAAATTAGGTCTATATTTCTATTTTAAATCATCAATTGATCTTGATCTATATATATGTGTGTGTGTTTGTGTGTTCATGTACTATATATAGCATGAGATACCAGTGTCATCGACTGCCCCTATAGCACCTAGAGATGCAGAGCCCTCAGTAGGGTCTAGAGGAGATGAGCCTACTCATGTACACATATGTGCTACTGAACTTATAATTGAAATTTTTATATATATATATATATATGTGTGTGAACATGAACTACGTAGAACTCTCACAAACTTGAACATTTTTGTCTTGTAGAGTGGATCTTCTCCTCTTCATCCGCGTGGCTTGAAGAGGAATCTAGATCATATTTAGGGCTTACAATCGTCTTCATTTTAGGGGCTAGATTTGTTACATGTTTCATGCAGTTTACTGACATTTGATCATTCCATCCCATGGGACTTGTTTATTTTGCGCACTTTGATTATATATTTCATTTTGAGCATGGACTTGATACATACATGTGTGTACATGTGTACACACTGGGACTTGTTTATTTTGCGCGTACACATGGACTTGTTTATTTTGCACATACACTTTGATTATATTTCATGTTGACCACATGTGGACTTGTTGATCATCACACATCTAGACTTGATATACATATATGCAGTGCTTGTACATGTGAGATACACATATATATATATATATATATATATATGTTTTACATTGGAGTGTTCACTTCTCTAGTACACATACATACATGTGTTTCATGGACATTATATTTATACATATAGTTATTTATTTATAATCATCTTGAGCTATATGTAAATTTCATTTATTTTTAATCTAAATCTATATATGTATGTGTATGTGTCCTTACATGATACTAAAACCAAATAAATAGATTAAAAATAAATGAAGCAAGTGCAATTTTGAACACATATATGTAGTATGAGCAATTGATATTTATCAAAAGTTTAATCCAGGTGCATCTCTTGAATATATAATAATCTAGAGCTTCATCCACATCTCAAAATAGCAAGTGCAATTGAACACATATACACACATGAGGAATTGATATTTATAAAAATAGCACACTTGTACACATGTACATATATATCATGTGTTAAAAATAAAACACTTGCAATTTTGATATTTTTCCAAATAACACATGTTACACACACAAATGTTGTATACATTAAAAATTTAATTCAAAGCAATTGATAATTTCTAAAATTACCATGTACATGTACACATATATACATACTAAAAGCTTAAATATAAAAAAGTTTAATCCAGGTGCATCTCTTGAATATATAATAATTTAGCTTCATCCATGTATCTCAAATTAAAATTTTTCAAGATCCACACATCTTAAATATATATATATATATATTAAAGTCTAACTCAATATTCTAAAATCTAAAGTATTATATAAGTTTGATCCAATCTAAGACATTTAAAGCAGTTTGAAAAGCGATCTAGATAAATTAGATCACCACAATTTCAAAAGCAATCTAGAGATTTTAAATTAGATCTCCACAATTAAAAGCCTGGTAACAAGATGTACCTACATGCACACAAAAAAAAAATAATCAGAACTTAATTAGAAATAATTTATTAAATGCATGTATATTAAGTAAGTCAAATTTAATTTAAAATACCAAAATAGGACATGACTTGGCTTAAGGGGATGGGTGTACAATTGGGACATGTGGCTTAAGGGGATCAAACTAGAAATAGGACATGTGCCTTAAAAGAGGATCATTTTCAAACTAAATTATAGGACATGGCTTAAGGGGATATTAATTGATTAGGACATGACTCGGCTTAAGGGCATGGGTGTACAATTGGGACATGTGGCTTAAGGGGATCAAACTAGAAAGAGGACATGTGCCTTAAAAGAGGATCATTTGAACTAAATTATAGGAAATGGCTTAAGGGGAGATTAATTGATTAGGACATGACTCGGCTTAAGGGGATGGGTGTACAATTTGGGACATGTGGCTTAAGGGGATCAAACTAGAAATAGGACATGTGCCTTAAAAGAGGATCATTTGAACTAAATTATAGGACATGGCTCAAGGGGAGATTAATTGATTAGGACATGACTCGGCTTAAGGGCATGGGTGTACAATTGGGACATGTGGCTTAAGGGGATCAAACTAGAAATAGGACATGTGCCTTAAAAGAGGATCATTTGAACCAAATTATAGGACATGGCTTAAGGGGAGATTAATTGATTAGGACATGACTCGGCTTAAGGGGATGAGTGTATGATTGGGACATGTGGCTTAAGGGGATCAAACTAGAAATAAGACATGTGCCTTAAAAGAGGATCATTTGAAGTATAATTTTAAAGCAAGTATAATCATTTCAAAAGACATACATAATTTTAAAACAAGTATACGTACCTCTATATATTAAATACTTATTCCATTACATGTGACACAATTGTGTAAGAGATCTCAATAAGGGGATGGACCTATATATATCAAACAATAATATTTAAACCATCTATATGATCAAATGGTATGTAATAAAAATAAATTATACATGTACACACAATATATACATACATACATTTAACATGTATACATACCTCTTTATTTAAATACTTATTCCATTGTACCATCTGCATCCTCTCTTTTTTCCAAAGCATCTATAATTGTCTCGTGATCTTCCATAGAAATTGTCCACAACTTTTTATTACTAGGTCTGCTGCGATATCTCACTAGTTGTATATTTGTTTCAACAATCAAATGCGAGTAGTGTATTATCTTCTTATGTGTTTCATAATCTTCAAAAGTAGGTAAACCATTCTTCCTTGTCAAATATTTCCTTAGCCAAGTTCCAACAACTACCACTGAACCAGTCGGATAATGAAAACCATCGTCATCTTCTTGAGGATTAACTAGTTTGTGTTTAGTCTCAACACATCGAGCCAACCAATGTTCCATTTCCTCTTCATTATCCTCAGGTGCAAAAATGGCATACACATGTCCTAGACAAACAAAAAATTAATAAATTATCACAATTTAGAATTAAAAAAATGCCATTTTTAATTTACACCAAATATAAAAAAGTTTGAAACTAATTTTATTAAATGACCAACAAAATAATAAAAAATGATTACCTTTTTGTACAAGGTCTGAAACACGATCATAATCATCTGATGCAAATAGTTCATCATTATCTTCAATTGTGTTAATCTGATCTTGTGCTTGAGTAGGAGTCAATGATCTTTGATTCCAATCTTCAACCCATTCAGTATTCTCGCATACATCAGAATCACTTGAAATACAAAACTGACAAAAACATGCAAGTTCCCTTATCCATATAGTCCATGTGCTTGCATTTGAACTCTTAAATGAATGCCATTTTGCTGATCCGCTAATTGTCTCACAATCAAGTTTTAGCACAATGTTTTCCTCTTCAACTAACCAAAAGAATCGTTGAATTGTAGAGTTCACACTTGATCCAGTAGATAAGGTTGTGTTGCACCAATCTACAATTGCACGTGCATCTTTAAATTTTACATTATCTTCAAATTTTAATTGCTCTCTAGCAAGAATTCTTTTAACACATGCACCAACTCCATCATGTTCTCCTTTGCCATGTCTAGCTTCAAAAAAACTCCATATATGTTGGATATTGTATTCCTTGTGAGCCCTGCTTAACCAATAAAACATTCGAGCATTCTTGAATTGTCCAGTACAATTATCTGACCATATAAGATGTTCTATCATCTAGATTCCTCTTTCTCTTATATTTCTATAGAATATGCTAAAACAATATTGAACAAACTCTGACGAGTGCATCCTATTATCACTCACATAGAAATGATACTCCCTTAGGATTTTTCTATCATCCTCTATGCTATCATCTGCGTGTCTATAAACAATATGAACAAAAATAGCAACTTGAGTGGAATTGTAATATTGAGATTGAATTTCCTCTTGTGGCTTAAGAGTATAGTTTTCTACAAATTCCACCACTGATAGTATACTTCCAACTGGAAATGTATTTCTACATGTGCGAAATTGAGAATCAAGCCATCTAGCATGTTGAGAGTGTGTCACATATTTTGGTACAATCTTACTTTTAAATTCTAACATGAATGCATGTACACTGACCTTCTTTGTGATTAAATCGACACACTGTCCTATTTTCCCATCCTTTAAGGGATACTCAACATTCTTAAATCTTCTAACATCCACTAGTTGTTGTCCAAAATTAGTTTCACTACTCTCATGCATACATTCTACTAGTGATGAATAATTGCCACAACTAGAACATTGTCCAAAAATACATGAATGTAAATAAAATAATTGTCCATCGGTTCTTTGACAAAATAAACTTGCTACAAATTCTTTGATTGATTTAGGTGGCATATCAATACCACATTCCTGGATAAGCATGTTACTATGCAAAACACAACGTATGTATCGAAAAACATCATAATAGTAATGAAATTGCATGTGCATTTTACAAAAACAAGAGACTCTTTGCTTGTTAATTTTCACATACCAGGGCTTGCATTTTTCAAATGATCTTTGACTTATAGTGATATTTCCAGGTAACAAAACTTCATCCAAAAATTTTCTATAAAATTCAGTTTGATTTGTGTCTAATAGGTGTTTTGGATGAGGGTCACGAATTTTACACCCCACTCTCAACTTTATAACATCTCTAGCATTAGATGATACCCTTGTATTATCATGCCAAAACTTTTCAACCAAAGATTTCACTTCAATATTCAATTTCATATCTGACCTGCAAAGTCTACCACTAAAACTCCAACTTTGGTTGATTGGATCACTTTCAATACTTTCTCTTCTTTTAGCTGCTCTAACCAATGTTTTAGGATGCATCTTTAAAATTCCACTAATGTTGCTTACCATCCTTTTATTCAAGGTTGCTTTATTCACTATGGCAGTTGTTATAGCTCGTCGCGCCACATTCTTATCTTTAGATCGACTCATTGTACCAATAGATTCAATGGCACTTGCAATAGTAGACATAACATGCTTAACAAATTCATCTTTTTTTGATGCTTTCACATAGATGCCTATTTTTTTCATCACTTGTCTCATTTTCCACATTCTCATCAATTGCATCATAAGTTGACATTGAATTGCAAGTTTTTTTCGATAAAAAAATTCTTTGTATATTCTATTGGCATATGTTCTTATCTGTCTCCAAGAAATCTTACCAAGAAGATTATCCAAAACATTTTTTTCAATTTTCATAAAAAAGTTTCCCTGATCTTCAACAATTGGAGGATTTTCATTTTCACCATGTTCAAAAGGATTTTTAGTTTCAACATTCAAAAGAATTTCATCTCTACCAACATGAAGGCTTTCATTTTCATGGACAATTCTATCAATCTCAACATTGGTATATCCAGCTTCTACTAAATCAGCAATATGAAGATCACCTATAATCACATTATCCATGTCTTGCAGAGAAGGATTTGAAGACGTACCTGGATAATTTGAAGATGTACCTAGATTTGAGGATGTTGTACTTGGAATATTCTTCATAATTATTTCATTTGCATC
The DNA here is from genome assembly GCF_030272615.1 of Cryptomeria japonica. Taxonomy (NCBI): domain Eukaryota; kingdom Viridiplantae; phylum Streptophyta; class Pinopsida; order Cupressales; family Cupressaceae; genus Cryptomeria; species Cryptomeria japonica. The sequence continues at coordinate 73,391,547 of NC_081408.1, read as the reverse complement.
ATCATCATCCATAATTGCATCATCTACGTCCATCTGATCCTCCAAGGCATCATCTTGAATGTTTGTCTCTTCTATTGTTGTGGATCCAGAAGCATCAGGATTATTCATTTGTCGAATCATCATTCTTCTATCCCTTTGACATTTGGCCTCCTTCTCTCATTCTTCTTGAATTTCCTCGACGGTCAATTTCCTCCTTTGTTTCTTCTTCTGTCATTGTTTAGACCCCATGACTAAAAACTTATGCAATAAATGTCACCTTCAAAAAATGGATCTAAAATTGCAACCAAAAAGCATCCAAAGGACAACTAGATCATAATATATTATTTAAAAACTCTCACATTTGAATCGTCATGTTTTATTATGTTAAATGATCATATATTTATATAATTCAAAAAAAAAAAAAAATGTTAAAAGCAAACAGGATCCCATTTTAATTCAAAACGGGATCCCGTTTGCTTTTTTTTTATAAATAATTTGCAATAAAGAACGAGATCCCATTTTCAACATGGGATCCCGTTCTCAACATGGGATCCCATTTGTAAAAAGATTTTTTTGGGGCCCACTTTTAGGTTCAGAATTAGGCTTGGTAAATGGTTCAGAAAGCCGAACCTGAGGCTCGGAATTGGTTTGACCTGCAACTTCAAGCCTAAATCAAGCTTCATACAAAAAAATGACTTCAAAAATATATTTGAACTCCTAATTTTCAGAATTTTTTTAAACAACAAAAACCCATTATAGTACACACTGTCTAGATTGCAAATATATAATTTTTTAAGAGAATGGATCAATATTTTTAATTTTAGAATAATTTCTAATGAAAGAGATCCATAAACTTGAAATAACATGGTTTTTTAAAAATTTAAATAACTTTTTTGTCTTTAAGTTTTTTGAAAAAAAAAATTATATGGCATCAAACTACAGACAAATCTATACAGTTTAAAAAAAAAAATTAAAAAATGTTAAGTTTAGGTCAAATTATGCTTGCCGTACACGCGGGATTTTCAAAACAGTGATTATGCCCAATTAAAAAATAACAAAAAAAAATATATGGAAAAAAATTACAAAAAAATATCCTCATCAAAGATGAGTGAGTTATAGATCTTTTCCCGAAAGGATAAAGAAAAATAGTTTCATTTACGTCAAATTATGCTTGTCGTACACAGGCATGGTATGGTCCTAAAAAGTGACTTTTAAACTATAGGTTTTACTAATGCCTATTCAAACTTCCTTTTTAAGATCTGGGTATTGAAAATAATTACATATTTGGAAAGTAGACTTAGAGAACTACATTTTCTATTACTAAATTTTTTCAAGAATCATGCTTTAAGCCTCAAATATTTAGGTCAAATGGGATGAAATCAAAAAAAAAGGGAAAAAACTTCCACTTTTTGGCCAAAAATTGGACACAACTTCTTGCACTTACTCGTCAATTGGATTAGGCTGAAATTGACAATTTTGTGATAGAACATACATTGTCAATTGGATAAGCTACTCAAGAGGATAAACACAAGTAGGTGCCCTAAAAGATAGGATAAAAAAATCACTTTGTGATGAACATGGAGTACTACTAGGATAGAGTTCCATATGATAGATATAAGAACTAGGATAAAAAGTAGCACTTTGTGATGAACAGGGAGTACTACTAGGATATAGTTCCATATGATAGATATAAGCACTAGGATAAAAAGTAGCACTTGTGATGAATAGGGAGTACTACTAAGATTGACACACTTGATTTCTTGACTACAAGAGGATCTACCTATGCTGGAGTCATGAGAGGGATACCCTTCCACTCAGAGTTTACGACCAGAGTTGGCATTCGAGGATAAAGCAGTAGTTGAGGTTATGGGATTGAGATATATTATGTATGTGCCTAAATTTCATGAGAACATGAGGTTTCTGACTGCATTAGCTGCGAGATGGCACTCAGAGACATGAAATTTTCATTTGTCAATGGGTGAGACGACAATCACCTTAGAGGATGTATACAAGATACTAAGGATACAGATAGTTGGGGAGTTAGTTCCTTACGATCAAGATGGAGACAAGGATGCATTGAGTTGAGTGTTTTAGGATCCAGGACTGGAGATGAGGGCAGGACATGTGGCTTGGGATACCATGTTAGCTACAGGATTGGCACTACCAGTAGTGTTGGTAGGAGTGATCAGTGGGTTCCTATGTCTGGATAGGGTGACATGAGGGTCAGTTGTGGGATGGGGGAGGACTCTAGAGACATTCATGACTGTGCACACTAGGTTTGGATGGGGACCGTTTTTGCTGGCACATGTGTATTATGAGCTACATCAATTTAAGTATCATAGATCAACAGGATTAGGATGCAGAGTAACATTACTGCAAGTATGGGCATATGAGCATCTTCTGATGACACGAATGACACATTTTAGAGGCAGAGGACATGGGTGTAATTTTGTGCATCTTTAAGATACAATTATGTTCCAACCACAAATTGGGAGTCTAGAGTATTGGGGCAAGATTATCGATAAGGTAGATAGTGTGATATGGAGGCCATACCGGGACTATGAGGAGTGGGAGGATGACGTAGTGGAGCTGCCATATGTATTCAGGAGCAGGTATTTGATAGGTCAGACTCCATATATTATTGAGTGGCAGTTGATAGACAGGGTTTGCAGGCAGTTTGGTAGGATACAACAGATGCCACGAGGGTCAAGGATGTATGCACAGACAGTGAGGGATCAGGCTCATTTGTGTTCATTGCTTTCTTATGATTAGGCAGTGACACAACTATAGGATGTTAGGTCCCGGGGACAACTGAGAGGGGGGTGTGAATCAGTTGTCTAATAATATTAAACCAAAAAAAACTTAATCAAATTACTGTTTAATACCGGTGAAACAGTCTGTTATACCGGTGGACAGATTTAACAAATAAATGCAATACCAGCAAAGATTAATGCATGAAACTAAAAGACAAAATCATCCACAACACATAACACCAATGTTTGTACATGGAAACCCTATAAGGGGAAAAACCACGGTGGAAAACCTTACCCACAATCAGATGATACTACTATAGATAGTAAGTGTACATAAATGGGGTCTGCACATGCAAAAAGGCCAAGTGCCTAGAGCTCACTGCTCAAACACAAATGGGAGTCACACTGACTACAATTGGATGGTTAAATCCAATAAGAATGTACTGCTCAAAATAGCATCTTCATATGCTAGATTCAGTACCGGTGTAATGCTGATATGCTTCCACAAAAACCTAGCTTTACCTTCAAATAATGTCTTCGTGTATAGCTCTACTAAATCTCACAAATACCTTCACACAAAACCTTTTTCACATTCCTCCATTGATCTTACAATTAAGACCTTACATTTATACCATAACCTAAGACCATTTTTAGTAGGTCGGCTCTACAAGATATTACAATAAAATCATTTTACAAACAATACAATATCCGATGCAATCGCTGATTGAACATGTCGGCTTAATGCATTTACAACATTAATTAATCATCTCCATAGTGTACCATGCTGATCTGGAAAAGATAAACCTACCGATTTAACCCTAGATAACCCTAGACGTATTTGTCGTTAAAAACAAATATGCAAATATGAATATACCGATAAACAACTCTCTAAGATAAGATGTCCAGACGATGTATTCGACATTACCATGTGTCTTCCATGCCATTCCAAGTGCCAGTGATCATTATATCCTGTCAGTGTGCCATATACCGGTGACTGTGCAATAGTCACTTGCTTGCCGGTGAATGTTGCTAGATCTCCAAAGTGCTAGAGTTGATAAGTGTTTAGTAGGCGTTGACATCAGTGACAAAACCATACCAAAATACCAACATAGGAGATGGTTCTCATGCCTTGGGACATATGGGAAAATGTAGAGGATGCAGGGATGGATGCAAAGCACACTTCATATTGGGCAGAGCATCCATTTCCATAGCTGACATATCCAAGGGAGTCGATATAGGGAGACGGTGGAGGTGATGGAGATGATAGTGGGGATGGTGGAGGCAAAGGGCGATGATGGAGGCAAGGGGAATTGGTAGAGAGGAGAGTGGCTCAGAGGAGAGAAGGCAAAGAGGAGAGATAGGCTCATGTAGTGAGGGGTAGAGGTGGATTTCCATTACAGGTGCCAGTAGGACACAGGTTCCCAAATAGGTATAGGAATGGGGACATGAGAAGCCACAAGGACAGGGTGAGGGGAGACAGGAGGATGAGTTACTAGCCTTGAGGGAGATCTATGAGGGATAGGAAGATGAGATCCAAGATCTAGAGAGGGAGGTAGTGAGGCTTAGGAGACAACTGACGGATACTGAGCGAGAGAGGGATCAGGCTATTCAATGTTATACAGAGGCTGAGATAACACTAAGGGCAGGGAGACAAATAGTAGAGGACACAGGGGCTGGATATGCCTATGTTATGCAGGTAGGGGAGGAGATAGGTTACTGGAGAGACCTATACTATGGAGTGGTGCCACCAAATCAGTGGGACAGGAGCTTCCAAAGACCATTGCGGACAATGATGGCCACTGGAGGGAGAGACAGGAGACAGGCATCTAGTGGTGGGGTCATGGGTCCTCCACCACCACCAGATAGAGGGGGAAGAAGATATGATCCTGGGGTAGGGACTTCTAGGGCTTAGAATCCATTGAGGCTAGCTGGCTCTGAGGGAGGGAGTACATCATATCCTGAGAGGGCTCCCTATGTATCAGTTTTGTACCGTTTTGTATGATTATGTAGACACCTTCAGGTGATTGTAGCCATATGTATTTTGACATCATTGTATCATGAAACTTATGATTTTTATATATATATGAGATGATTCATCCTTGTGGGAGCTATATGCATGTGTACCTATGTGATGTTTCTATATGTTTTATGGTGATGCATGTTTCTATGTGATGCTTATGATATGGATGCAAATATGTACATGATGAAATGCAATATTTTTTGTTCTTTTATGTTTTATATGTTATGCATGATGCAAATACGAATGTATGAAATGCAGATGAATATGATACTACGAATAACTATTTACATAATGAGAATGTAAAATGTGCTAACATGTGTTGTGTGTAGGATGTGATACAATTGTGATATCTATATGTATGCAGGAAATGGGATATGCTAACATGTGGTAATGCATGTGCAGACTACATGAAATGCAAATATTTTTGGCGTGTCATTATACTTAGTCATGTAATAGCAGGCTACATAGACTCAAGAAGAACAATGGAGGTCACTAAAGAAAGGGAGATGGAAGGTAGAAGATATGAAAGTGAAAGAGCCTCTTTTGCGTTATCATCATTGAGCTTTATTATGGCAAATAGGTTATGGCAATCCACGTATATGTTTGACCCAGAAATTCCTTGTACCTATTTGCATGGAGATCAGATAGTTGCAAACAAAGGATGCCCTAGTTCACACTAGACTCACAGTGTCCTCATATCCTTGGAAAAGTCATAGCATTACTAAAAGACAATCCACATACAACAAAGAAAAATAGGTGATGATACCCCATCCTCGCCTTTCTAGTCAAATACATCTTGGAGATAAAATCTCTAGTCAGAGACACCCTAGAAAAGCTAAAAGACATGTCACCAAAAGATAAAATATAAAAGAAAACCAAGAATCGACATCAACATCCACTTCAGTCCTCAAGTTTAGTGTCTCTTGTCACTTGTATAAGTCTATTTGATTGTGGTCACAATGTTTACTTTCACAAAATGATAGGTAGCACTGAACCATATGTTGGCTGTATTGGAGTCAAGGAAAAATCAACTCTACTGCTCCCAAAGATCACCTACATGCAAACCTATCACAGAAAGAGAGAAACAAAAAAACTATGGAGGTCAAAATTCAGAGATCCAGAAAAGATGAGTCATATTGATTGTGCAACAAAAATGCAATTCAATAATTACAGTTATTATGAAAATACAAAGAGAGAATCCTTATAAAAGGATACTTCAAACCCTAAAGGAGAAAACCCTAAAGAATTATAATATTTTCTAAGTTTAACTTAAACATAGAGTATAATAGACTAACAATTAAATAAATAATTATTAGCTAATAAAAGATAACTCTAACACCCCCCCTTAAGATGAACTTAGGGAGTAGCTAAAAAGTAACTAAGGACTAAAAAAAATTTAAAAAATGTAGAAAAGAAACAATGGGTCCCAACAATTAGGCCTGATGAGCTACCCAAGTACAATAAAATCTTTGTAAAGTGGAGAAAAAAGAGAAAACCCTATGGGAACAAAACTCCTCTCCAAGAAGAGATGAAAGCTCAAGTGAAGGACTAAGAATCCTCCAAACAAGAGTGTTTTAGAAGATAGGAACAAAAAGAAGAGAATGAAGAATCAATGGAGCATGAAGAAGCTGCAAACACTGTTGAAGAGTAACTGCTGATCTAAAGAACCTCCATTGAAATATAACATGACTAGGTAGAGAAGATTGTAATTTGCATGAGTGCCCTCAAATGACACTACTCGAATTAGATGGCAAACAAAGGCAAACAACTGAACTCAAAGATACAGATGAAAAAAAACACCAAATCTTGAAGAGTTGATGAATCGAACAAAGGAAGCATTAGAACAATAGGACAAACCTCCCCATAATGTTGAAAATGGAGAGGGATAGGAACACTAAAAAGAATGACCAACAAGAACTGCATGACGAAGAACAAGGAACAACGAGGGTACAGATAAAGTACATAGTGTCGTGGAAGGAACACTCACTTGACACACATCATGAGGCTAATGTCATGGAAGGAACACTTACGTGACAAAGGTAGATGGCAAACAAAGGCAAACATCAACCCCCCATGGCACTTTATAAGTAGTGCATGTACAATAGGGCACAAGATGTGCAAGATCTCAAGTATACAATGCATGATACCACTTTATCTCAGTGCGTTTGCATAAATAAAATACTACAATAATCAGAAGAGACGAGAGAATGGAAATAGAAGGAACAACCAAAGACGAGACATCCTACTCAAAGAAAGAGATCCCAGGACCTGAAACATCCAAGATATTCACCAGAGTGCTGAAAAGCAAAAAACTGAATAAAATATACCTAGATAAAATTTTGGAAAGAAAACTCATATTAATTGAAAGAACACAGAACAATCTTTCCAACGATATAAAGTTTTCAAAAATGGAGTTCGAATGCTCAAGTTATGTCTCCCAGAGTGCAATAAAAAACCTCTGGCTTTGACAGAAAAAAAATGCCATCAAGAAAGCAAAATCAAAAGTTCAAACCTCCATATTTGAATAGAGCTTGGAAAAAGCTTTTTGGCGATATAAGGTTTTTGAAAAAGTGCCTTCGTATGACCAAGTTATGGCCAAAAGAAAAAAACCCCTCTTGTAGGGCATAAAGAGGGTACAAAATTTTTTTTTTTTTTTTGACAAATTTTTTTTGATGCATTTGCAGGTATGGCCATACGGATTTTTGTGCCTCAAAAAATGTGCCAATAAAAAATCATGCACTAGATGCAAATTATATATCAAAATTCATGGAATCAGCCTTCTGAATCCAATTGTGAGGTCCTGTTGGCACCAAAATGTACCAAAAAATCAGCTACCCCTAGAAATTGAAAAAAACAACTGCACAAACCCTCAAATACACAGATTTGAATAAGAAGGCCCAAAATCTCTCATGAAGAGAATAGGGGCATGTAGATCTAGAGCTCTAATACCATATTGGAGTTGAGGAAAAATCAACTCTACAACTCCCAAAGATCACCTGCATGCAAATGTATCACAGAAAGAGAGAAGCAAAAAAACTATGGAGGCCAGAATTCAGATATCCAGAAAAGAGGAGTCATATTGATTGTGCAACAAGAATGCAATTCAATAATTACAGCTATTATACAAATACAAAGAGAGAATCCTTATAAGAGGATACTTAAAACCCTAAAGGAGAAAATCCTAAAGAATTATAAGATTTCTAAGTTTAGCTTAAGCATAGAGTATAATAGACTAATAATTAAATAAATAATTATTAGCTAATAAAAGATAACTCTAACAGTCCGAGTCTCTTGAAAGATTTGATTTATTGAAACCCATTGTTGTTGTTTGTGTCTCATCTGAAACTGACTGAATCCATGAAACTGATACTTTATTGTGGAGAAGATGGAACTTTATTGTGGATTGTGCGTGAAAAGACTGAAGAAAGCTGGAAGAAACTGTACTCCTTAGAACATGTGATGCTCTCAGTTCCACACCCATCACTAGAATTAGGATTTGCCTTAGCCACAGATAGGAGCTGATTTATTATGGATGGAAAAGGGGTGAGAAAGGAGTGATTATTATGAATGGCTAACCAATCTTAGGTAGATCAATACCAAGCCATGATGGGAATGGGTAAGTTTATTATGGATGAATAGGTTGTGAGTGTGTACAAAGTGAAAGGATAAGATGGAATCCTGAAGGAGGGAGGAGTAATGTCTCTACACATGGCACTAGTAACTTGGTTTTGACCATGGTAATTGCCCAGGGCACCACCGAAGTGGTTTTCACCGTTGGACGAATTTATTTCTCTTTAATTTTTTTGGCATTTTTTTTTTTTTTAATTTTTGAATATTTTTTGTATTTTTGAATTTTTCTAATTTTTTTGTATTTTTGAATTAGGATATTCTAAAGAGATATGTGTAAAACCTACCAAGGTGTATGTTGTTGATAGGATCTTCTAAAGGTTCTCCCTTTGGTGTTGAAAGCTGGTATGCATCGGAGCCTTAGACTGTTGTGATGATCTAAGGACCAAGCCAATTTGGTTCGAACTTGCCCTTCTTCTCTCTATCTTGCTGATATTTAGAATTTTCTCTAAGAAGTAAGTTACCTACCTTAAATGTGTGAGGTTTACCTTGTGATTGTAACTGTGACTTATCCGTTGTTGATAAGTGTTGAGATGATTAAAAGCAGTTTGTCTTTGATCATCCAATAGTTCTAATTATTGTAAGTGAGAGACCTTGTAGTCTTCATCACTGATAATGTTTTGCAAAGAGACTCATAAATATGGTAACTTGACCTTAATAGGCAAGATAGCTTCAACACCATAGACAAGTGAATAAGGTGTGGCTTTTGTACATGTGTGAATACTTGTGCAATAAGCCCAAAGTACGGGATTAAGTTGGATATGCCAATTTCGTCCAACATCATCGATTGTCTTTTTGAGGATTTTAAGAATAGTTTTATTAGATGCCTCAACTTGACCATTACCTTAGGGTTAATATGGAGTGGAGAAGATATGGTTAATATGGAAGTGATCACAAAGTTCATGAACATCTTGGTTTTTGAAGGGACGTCTGTTATCAAAGATGATGCAAAGAGGAATACCGTACTAGAAAATGATATAGTTGAGAAATGAATGTAGCAATCTATTTTCCAGTGACTTGTGTAAGAGACATGTCTTCAATCCATTTTTGTGAAATACTCTGTGGTAGTGTTAATGAATTTGTGGCCATTGGAAGGAGGTGGGTGAATCTTGCCTATGAGATCGAGTCCCCACTAACAAAAAGGCCAAGGAGTCGCAATCATTTGAAGTTTTTGTACTAGTGCATGAATAAGGTCTTCATTAATTTGACATTTCTTACATTTATTACATTTCTTGACAAACCGATATGAATCTTTTTCCATATTGGGCTAGTAATATCCAGTCTTAATGAGTTTCTTGGCTAAGGTAGGACCACTAGAATGTGGACCACATATTCCTTCATGAACTTTGTGTAATGCAATCTGAGCTTCATCCCTTTCTAAACATCTAAGGAGAGTGCCATATAGACCTCAACAGTATAGGATATCAGCTAAAATGATGTATCGGGAAGATTGGCAAATGAAAGTGTGACGTTGGTTGTTGGATAAGTTAGGAGGAAGGGTGTTATTACAAAGGTATGTGAAAATGGATCCATATAACTGGTAATCAGGACCAACAACACATATCATCTTAGTAGGAGTGATTTCATACGAGAGACCAAAAGGTTGTCCACCAAGAACTCATAGTGGGTTTCATTCTGTAGTAGATCGATTAGTGAAGCAATAGTAGCCATAGCATATGCGGTTCGATTCTACTCTCTTGGTATCTACTCAAAGGTTATCTTCATGAAATGTTGCTTGAAGTCATCTACCATTTTCTTGTAAGGCATTAATTTTTCATCCTTTGTTTGGTAGTCATCAGTTGCTTGATGAATTACTAGTTGAGAGTCCCCAAAAACATGAAGTTCCTAGATCTTCCACTAAACTACAATCCGTAGTCCCATTGTTCATGCCTCATATTTGGCTATGTTATTGGTGCAAGGAAATGACAATCAGTATTATTTTGGAATGGAATCCCCTTGAGGTGTGATAAAGAGGATGCCAGCTCCTGCACCATGTTGCGTGTATGAGTCGTCAAAGTACAACTGCCAAGGCTTCGTGTGTGATGCTGTCAGGATGGATTCATCTGGAAACTCTGAAGTTAAAGGAGTATCATCTATCATGGGTGCATCTGCTAACTGATATATGATATCTTATCCCTTTATTTCTTTTATGTCCACATATTCAATGTCTAATTCACTCAAGAGCATCACCCAGTTGGCTAGTTTGCCAGTAAGCGTTGCCTTATTGAGAAGATACTTCAATGGATTGATATTTGTGACCAACTTAGTTTTATGAGTTAGCATGTAATGTCATAATTTCTACGAAGCAAAAACCACAACAAGACACAGACGCTCAATTGGTGTGTAGTTTATCTCATAACCAACCAAAGTACGAGTGATGTAATATAATGCCTTTTCTTTGCCCTCGGCATCTTGTTGCGCTAAGAGTGCCCCCAGTGTTGTTGATGTAGCTGATATGTAGAGTAACAGGGGTTGTTCTGGGATTGGTGGATTAAGAAGATAATCTTTGAGTATCTAAAAAATCCTGTTGACAGTTATCATCGCATTAGAATTTGATGTTTTTGTGTAACAAGTGTTGAAAAGGATGACATTTATCTACAAGTTGTGTTATGAATCTTTGTATGGATTGAAGTCTTTCCTGTAAATATCAAAGTTGATTGATATTTCTCAGTGGTGGCATTTGTAGGATCACTTCAATTCCTCGTTTTGAAATAATGAATCCCAGGAGCTTCCCACAAGTTACTCCAAAGACACATTTCTTGGGGTTTAGTCTTACTTTGTATTTTTCCAACTGATCAAAAATGATTGAAAGGATGTCCAAATGTGTATCTTTGTCTATTGATTTTCCTAAGAGGTCATCAACATAATCTTCTACAGTTACGTGCATGAGATCATGAAAAATAGTAGTCATGGCTCGTTGGTATGTAGCGCTTGCATTCTTTAGCCTGAAGGGCATAACATTCCAACAGAAATTTCCCCAGGGACAAGTAAATGTTGTTTTGTGCTGATCCTCAGATGTGATTTTTATTTGATTGTAGCCAAAGAATCGATCCATCAAAGATAACATTGCATGACCTGCTGTGAGATCTACAATCAAGCCGATGTTTGGTAATGGAAAGTCATCCTTAGGAAAAGCTTTGTTAATGTCTCTAAAATCTGTACATATTTTGATGCTGTGATCCAACTTACTGATTGGTACTAGGTTGGAGATCCATTCAGGATAATCAATTGGTCGTATGAATCCGACATCCAAAATCTTTTCAAGCTCTGCCTTGACTAATAATGCCACTTGTGGATGCATCTTTCTTAATTTTTGTTTCACTGATTTTGCTCCTAGTTTAACTGTCAAATGATGCATTACCAAATCTTGATCCAATCTAGGCATATCAGCATAGGACCATGCAAAATTGATTTGTCACTCTGTGAAGAAACTTATGAAATTTGGTCTTTCTCTCTTTGTCAGAGATTGTACCAGAAATATGTTATGTGGAATTTATTCTATACCAATGTTATGGTTTACTCTACTAACATGGATGATTTTTCCTCATATGATGTCAGGAGAATGTCGAGCCTTCCAAATTTGAGCCCCTCAAAGAGGTTTTTATCCTCAGATACGTCCTTTCTTTTTAATTTTTTGGGGTCAAACAGTGCCACAATGTGGTTTTCACCATAAAACCCATGATTTGTTTTTTATTTTTATATTTTTGTGACTGGAAGGCCCAACACCCTCACCAAAATATGCCATGCTGTTGAGTTCTATAGTGTATCCCACCTTATGGTTCCCAAGTGGAAGATCATCTCGTATGCCTAAATAGTCAATAACGGCTTAATCATTTTGGAACGTGTCGAATTGTATAGGTCCTTAATGGTCCCAGTCCATAAGTTGGTGGTGAACAAGGAAAAGGCATTCAATGTTTTCAAAGTTAGTCGGTGTTAGGGTGCAGATACAGTTATATTCAGGTATGTCAAGGTAGTTGTCAAGGTCATTGTTGGCACTCTACTCATCTGTCTTGATCATGAACGAGTCCAAATTGTCATCACTAAAAGTGAATTCTAGAATGGGTGTCCTTATTATTCATGATTTCGACCTAGAACCTAAAGACAAAGACTATGTGGGATCCTCAAGGGTTGTTTCTTAACCAACTTTGAATTTTTTATGAAATTCCTCTTCTTCTGTGGGTTCACCTAGTTCTCTGAATGTCTAGGTAAGTTCATAGTCATTGAAGGATTTGTATGAACCCCATACCCATTCATTAGAATCGATGGAATAGAGGCTCTCTTATTGATCTTCAGAAGCCTTGATTTGTAATGCTTTTTTTGCCTTTCGAGTGTTTACCTTGGAAGATATGAAAGCAAGCCCTTTCAAGCACTTATTTTTAAGTGTCAATTCTGGTTGTAAAGGTTGAGTGATACCTTCTTTTCTTAAGCCAAGAGGACTTTTACCATCATACCCAAACTTTTGTAAAATCTTGAATCTTTTGCCATATTTTTCACATGGTATCTTGATGTGATCTTGTGTAACATCTTTAGGGTCTTTGTAAAGTATTTTGTATAAGTCCTCTTCCATTTCACCCCACTTTTGGAATATAGTAGGATCCCATTTTAGTGTAATGATAGATATCCATTTAGAAGGATGTGGTTGTCCATATTATTTCGGTGAACTCATAACTTGGCATAATCACATGGTTTGATTTGAAGTGTATTCACCCATGCCTTTGTCCTGATATTTCCCTTTAAGCTCACCTTGCTTTGATGTTGAAGCTTTTAATGATTCAAGGTCAATATATGTAGAAGATAGGATAGCCTCTCTATTAATTGGAATTATTGTCTCGACTTTTGGCTTCAAGTTATTGCAGTATATAAATGGATTAGGATCGCCATTAACTATTACTTCAACTCCATTGTGAGGAAACTTAATGCATTGATGGTATGTAGATGGGACTTCTCTCATTTCATAAATCCATGGATGTCCTAGCAATATGTTGTATGTGAGATCAAGGTCTAGGACTTGACAAACCATATCTTTTGTAGCTGGGCCAACTCTGAGAGGTAAAGTGATTGTGCCTTTGGATGAACGCTCTTCATCATCACATGCCTTGATGGTAATTTTGTTCGTAGCATTCAAAGCTTTATCTAAATATCCCAATTGTATTATTATGTTCAAAGTACATATATTGAGACCTTCTCCTCCATCTATCAAGACTCATTTTATCTAGTGTTTATGTAGGAAGGCTTCAATGTGTAAAGGTTCATTATGTGGTTAGCTCAGAGAGGCATCATCAGCTTCAGTGAATGTAAGAGAATATGGAATGGAAAGGTATCCCACCATGGCTTGAAATTGGTCTATGTTCAGATCAGTAGGGACAAAGGTTTCTCTCAAAGTTTTATCAAGGATGGACTTATGTGTAGGAGATATGTGTAAAATCTCAAGGATGGAGATAAGCGTGAGTGTCCTCCCTAACTGTTCTACCACATCGTGCTCATGTTTGGTTGATGAGGAAGCGATGGTTTTAGCTGGAGCACCCTACAAATTGACCTTACCTCAATGGGTTGCAACATTACATTCAGATGTAGGTTCAGAAGAAAATCCAATGCCTTTTAGGACAACTTTGGGTCTTTGGGAAGAATTTTTAGGTTTTTTGTCCTTAATGATAATGGTAGAGACATAATTGTCCATCGAAATGTGATTAATAGTTGAATCATAGTTATAGGATGCTCTGATATAGTTGGTCTACTCATTTGTGGCTTTGGCTTTTCCCTTGTCATGTTTATGGAATGGTTCTTTAAACATCTCATGCTCTTGGTTGGAGGTATGTCCCTCGATCTCAATGTTAACTCTATCAATAAGATCTTATATGATGCTCTTCAGCCAATGACAATTTCCTGTTTTATGTCCCTTTCTTTTGTGATATTTACAGTATTCATCATCATTCCACCAATTTGGCTTGACCTTTTTTTTCGTATGGAGGATTGTCATGAATTGTTATTATCTTGTTTGCCACTAGCTTCTTGAAAGCTAATTCAAGTGGTTCTCCCAATGGGGTTTATTTCCTTTGTGGTTTTGAAGTTGTTTGAATGTTCAATTGGTTATTTGTAGAACTTGATCTAGAAAAAATAATTTTTGGTCACACTATATTAGCATCAACAACACCATCATTGACTGTGTTCTTGTTCTTGTTCCAAAACCTTGGCTTGTCTTTTCCTTTAAAGTCCTATTTGTTTTCTTTGAATATTTTAACGACTCCTTGCTCAATTAGGACCTTCTCTATCACTAAGCCTTTCTCAATGACATCCTTGAAAGTGGACAAACAAGCTTTTCTTAAGTCATAACCAATTTATTTGTTGACATTTTGTATAAACATCTCTACCATTTTTTTTTGTGGAATTTCACAAGAAAATTTGCTCGCTAAATTCCTCCATCATTGTAAGAATGATGAAAAAGACTCCCCATCCTTTTGTTTGGTGTTGCACAAAGTGGTGAATGATTTATCTGTCTCTATGTTATATGAGAAATGTTAGATAAAAGCTTCTGCTAAATCACCCCAAGACTTAATTTCAGGTAGAAGTTGGGAGAACCATGAAATAGCTTGATCACCTAAGCTCCATGGGAATAATCTCATCAAATATGTCTCTTCTGCTACTACCTCAATGCAAGCTGTGAAAAACTATCTTATATGTACCTTAGGGTCCCCCTTGCCTTTGTACTTATCAAATTTTGGTGTCATGAAGTGTGTAGGAAAAGGAGGCATTGGAATGATTTTGTCAAATGGATAGGGACATATGTCTCTCATTATATAAGCTGGCTTCAGTGTATTAATGTCCTCTATTTTCTTTTGTAAGTCTTTCATTTGTTGTTCCAAATTATTCTTAGGTGGAAATCGACTTCTTGGACCATATCCCATGCCCGAGCCACCGGGTGGAGGAGGGGGATATTGCATATATGGATGATATTGATCATACACATGTTCATATGGAGGAGGTCTATAATGATGTTGCATATAGGGACCACTTGGTATAGAATCATGATGAGGAATGGAATATCTATTTTGTCTATGTATACCATACTCTATAGGCATGTCATGAGTTTGTTCTAGTGTGTTGCCCTCAAATTTGACGTGGGGTCTCCTTGTGTCCAAATTTTGAGCATGCCTTTGGATATCCAATTTCTTTTGCAGTTGGTCTTTAGCATTGGTATGCGATTGAGTGTATTTTTCTGCATAAGACTTCCATAATGGTCTTTGAAGTGAGTATCATAAGCTTGACCATGTGTATGTGGAACCTCAGGTTTTTGAAAAAAAGATGATGGTGACTCAAGCACAAAACATGGTCCTCTATTTCATCCACTAGTAGGCCTCCTTTGATCCATGTTGAGTTGAGGTTCTTGCAAAGGTTGATGTTCCATTATTTGAGACATGTCAAAATCATGAAGAATCTTGGCTCCACTTTGCGCCATTACTTGTAGAAAATATTGTCTATCTCTTCTCATTATTTCCTCAACCAATCTATTAAAATGGGGATCCATGATGGAGTCTTCCACTTCAGTTGAATGTATTGAAATGTTGTTTCTATTGTCATTGTGTGTATCATTGTTGTTTGTGTTATCCATGTTCTCAACATTTTGAGTGTTTCTATAAGTATCCATGTCAGTTAATATGGTATGATCAAAATTGAAAAATATATCATTGTCATACTCATAGGCACTCATGTTTGCAGACTCTTGAGCCTCTTTAACATCTCTCCTAGGTTTTTTGGAATGGGTTTCAACCATGAACTAGGTCTTGACCAAAATGTGTGAGACTAGTTGAAAATGGAAAGATTATGGAAGACCAAGAGTTGGATGAAATGTAAATGAATCTAAGGTGTACTTGCAATGCCCAAAGTGTAAGACCAATTATGTATGTAGTAGAGTAGGTGTGGCTTCCAAAGAGATGATAGTTTCTCTTGATGAGGTAAGTTGACCTTGACTCTAAGCAAGACCAAATGAGACCCAAAGGTGATAAACCTTGATGAGGGACCACTTAGCAAAATGTTGTTTTATGTAGTGTGTTGACAAAGCAAGATGAGGACAAGCAAGTGACCTTTTGACTCAAGTTTAGACAAATGTGAATGTAATGCAAGATGTAAAGCAATGAAGGACTTTGTGAGACCCATAAATAGGCTGAATTCTAGATGAAAACCTGAAGAGATAACCTAGGAAGCTCAATAAGTCTAAAACTGACTACTCTTGTTTTTGCCTGATTGCAAGTTTTTCCAATTTTGAACACAGACGTGCTTGTATACTTCACAGACATGGTTAGATGACATAGACGCTATTGAAAACTACATAGACATGTTTGTAAGATTTTGTAAATGTAATGTTGCTTGTAATAATATAGACATGTTTGTGCCCTTCGCAGACACGACTA
Organism: Cryptomeria japonica; assembly: GCF_030272615.1. Classification (NCBI taxonomy): domain Eukaryota; kingdom Viridiplantae; phylum Streptophyta; class Pinopsida; order Cupressales; family Cupressaceae; genus Cryptomeria; species Cryptomeria japonica. Next base: position 73,374,763 of record NC_081408.1, on the reverse strand, counting down.
AATGACATAGACGTTGTTTAACACTACACATATGTGTTTCCAAAAACTGAGTGCAATTTTTTTTAATTTTGTAAAGTTGTTGTTCTAACCAAATCTGAATTTTTAACTATTTTTTGTGACAAGAGGACACAATGTTGATGAGGACTCAATGTTTGCAAGTGTTTAGACTCAAAATGACTCAAAATAAAGTGTGTTGTTTGATGTAAAAAAAATTTTGTATACACTTGAAGACACAAAAGACACAATGTTTTGATGTTTGATATTGAATGTTTGAATGTTCAAAAGAAGACAAGCACAATTTGTATGGCTGACTAGGACAATAGTTGTTGATCCCACATGGGGTTTCCCCTGTGCCTACACTATTCAAAGCGGATACTTAGATACTTGACCCCACTGGCTCCACCCTCGACACTCACTTCTTTGGGGCAACAAATCATCAATCCTCATGAAAAACTCCCCATGGAAAACTTTATATCTCTACTGAGAACTGTATGTGTGTGGGCCGCTCCAAAGGTGCGACCTCCTGCCCCAAGAACTAGAAAGATTTTGGCTTTCTAAAACAAAAAGGTGCTAGTAAGGGCATACGATCATGTCACGATACATGCGACACTTTCAGCTCTGTAAATACAGAAGGCTCCCAGTCGATAGGGGTTACGCCCTACAAATGATCAAATAAATTTGATCAAACGGGTTTATGGGGAGACATAATGTCGATATGAAGTAATCAACACACGTTACCCATGGCTTTCACCATGGATACAATTATTTATAGTGGTTTGAAAGAGGTGGCTTTTCCTCGCTACCACTTGGGTAGTTCTCTCCTCACTAGTAGTCTTAATCATCACACGAGGAGACAGACCCTCTAAAGATTAACACAAAAGAGCCTATTGCCCAAGACACAAAAGACATTGGTTCAATTTTAGTGCACCAATTGAAGTGTTTGCTAATCTATGAAAACAAGGCACACAATAAAGATAAAAACTCCTTGCCAAAATTCTTTTATAACAAAGATTTGTTAGTAGTTTTGCAATAATACCCCTCTTGCAAACACACAAGTTAGGTAAATTTTAGATCCAAAAGACTTTGTGAAAAGGGGCCTTCGACAAGACACTTTTTCTTCGAAGACAAGATGCACCAATTTGTTAGCTAGATCACAAGATGTTAGCTCAAATAAACCAGATCTGAAATCCAAATGACGAAGTAAAGCCTTGAAATTTGAAACAAAACTGAAAAATTACAAAAATCTGAAACACAGACACAATTTAACCTAACAAAGACACTGTTAAAGATCACAGATGTGCCTTAAACCTTCACAAATGCGAATTCAAAATGTAGATGCAGATTCAGAACACAAACGCGATTGAAAGATGTACAAACGTGATTTAGGGACACAGATGCGACCCTGCAAACTGCAAAAAAAGTAAAATAATTTCGAACGCAAACACAATTATAGAGGTCACAAACGCGACAGAAAATTAAAAAACGTGATTCCAAAATGCGCAGACGTGAAAATGTCAAAATGTTGTTGGAAAATGTCAGATCTGCAACTTCAAAAACACAAAATCTGTGACAAAAGATGTTAAATGCAAAAGGGACAAGAGTCCCACCGGGTGTGCCAAAATGTTTATGGTGAAAGACTAAATATATTCAACCATAAAACCCTAAAAAACGTGATTCCAAAATGCGTAGACGTGAAAATGTCAAAATGTTGTTGGAAAATGTCAGATCTGCAACTTCAAAAACACAAAATCTGTGACAAAAGATGTTAAATGCAAAAGGGACAAGAGTCCCACCGGGTGTGCCAAAATGTTTATGGTGAAAGACTAAATATATTCAACCATAAAACCCTAGCCTAACAATGACAAAGATCCACCATAACATATGAAGATTACCTAAGAGAATGCAAATCAAAGGAAATCATAAAGCTTATACCATCACATGTCTAATAGGGTTTGGATCTCCATTCTTCCTATCTCCATTGATATTGCTTGATATATTTGCTCTCAGATTTTATGTGTGCACAAGAGCTCAACAAAGAACGGAAATGTGGTTGCAAGTAGGCTTGATCGCATATGAAAGTTTGGATGCTAGAATGCTTGGGAAGTGATAATAGAGAATAGAATGATTAGGATTGATAATGAAATAATCATCCTCTTATATAGAAGACACTATAAGAAATGGAGGGATAAGATTGAGAGATGTAAAAGATAAATGGTCGGCTAGGATTAGAGGGTAGGTAAAAGAAATAATAAAATAATAAAAGGGTAGGTGTAGCGTCGTAAATTGTACGCACTTGCTAGGGTGGTACAATTTCACACCTAGTTTAGCACCTGCCTTGGCGCATTTTGCATTTTGCATTGCATTTCCCCTTTAGCACTTAATTAATCAAATTAATTAGGTCTAAGGTTCTATTTTATCATCTCCCACATCATAAAGTTGGGCCCTTTCATTAAAGTGTGCCCTTTTCATTTTATTCCTCCTATACATCATTTAATCAAAAACCCTAATTAGGTCCTATTTTGAACTTGGGGGCTTGATTTCGGGGGTCAAAACATCTCGAAATCACCTGTAACTTCAGGATTCTCTCTAAAATCATCATATCCGACGGTCCTGAAAATTTGGTGAAAAGTTGTCGGGACCATGGCGCTCGGAGTGCACATGGTCCCGAACATTTTTCCCGAAATTTTAGGAGTGCGATCCAATCATAAAATAAAGCTTAACCCCAAGAAATTGGTAGGATATTCAATCTCTAGGTCGGCCAAAAGTCAAAATTAAGACCTAGGGTTTCATATATAAGAGCTCTCTTTCTTCATTTGAAAGGATCCGATTTTTGTTTTCAGGGACCTTCTATGCAGCGAAAGAGCAGATCTTTGAAGACTTCAACAACATTCAACATCCATCCATCAAGCATTCATCAATTTCATTCATTTAGGGCTTGGGAGACATTGAAGAACAATAGGAGATTACCGACTAAAGATTGACTTGTACTCCTCCCTTGAGGGTTGGGTATGATTTCATGTTGTTTTCATGTCTTTGCATAAGCTTCAATATATCCTTTATTCATGCTTTAGATCACTTTGCATCTTGATTTAGAGCATTTACATTATCATTTACAAGCAATTAGGGTTTACTTTCTAGGTTGCTCTAGTTTGCTTTCTTGCATTTAAGGACCTTGCACACACACTAGGTCTGCACACACAATACATTTTACAATACAACTTGGCTATTCGTGGAGGTGGAAATCACCAAAGCGGGGGTTTGACTAAGGCAAACCCTATATAGCTGCCCACCACACCTTTTCAGATATAAGTGCAGGTTTCGGAATTCGGACGACGCCGCAAGTTACAGATCCGGAAGAAGCAAACGGAGACCGAACTTCACACCAAATCTCAGAGCAAAAGACCAAGACAGGGGCGTGGGGCGCCCTGGTCCCTGGGACAGGGGCGCTGGGCGCCCTGGTCCTTCTGACAGCAGTTTTCAGCATTTTTGACAGCTTTGCAAAACAACAGTTTCCGGAGCAGTTTTAGGGGCAGAATCAGGACAGTGGCGCCCGCGCCCCCGTCCCGAACATTTTCAGTCAGATTTTAACTCCGGGTACGCATTTGCATTCTTGTCTTGTCCTTGTGTTTACAGCTTTCCATTGTTTAAGTTCAATTCTGCAATCTTGTTATTAGTTCATACTTGCACTTTGGGGTTAGGGATTGAACTTCCATCATTTCATCTTTCAATTGCAACAAAGGAATAGAAATCCTAATAGGTAGCCCATGGCTCTCTCTTTCACAAGAAGAAGTAGCCAATTGTGTGATACCTCTAGACTCTTTCGTATTCCGTAATGTGTGTCAAAAGGTAGGATTAGGGCATGTTAACCTAGTCTCGCTTTTTCCCCTACACAGTAGGTAGTGTAGGAATTAAGAGATGAATGACATGTGTCATGGGTAGAGAAGGCTAATGAATTAATTAAATAGATAAAGATTCATTTAATTAATAGAGGAAGTGTGATCAATTAAATAAATAACATTATTTATTTAATTTAGGAAAAGGGTAATTTAAATAAATAAAAGTATTTATTTAAATTAGCAATAAGGATAGAAGAAGATAAATGAATTAATTATATAAACAAAGATTTATTTAATTAATAGAAGAATTAGGCTAAAACAATTAAATAAATAAAAATATTTATTTAATTAGACAGGACAATTTTAGTTGTCTACAACCTCATCTATTGATCTAGGATCTACTATCTTCTTTGTCTTCTCCTTGTTAGTCTTAGGAGTTTTCTTGAGCACAAACTTCAAAGGATCCAAGTTATGGCTGAGCCGCGAAGGGGCCTATTGTAGAGTAAATAAAATTAATACAATGTACTAATATATATAGATTAAAAAAATAAAAAATATACAATATAGAGAACAAAAGTGTATCGGATCCTCAGATGCTTCTCTAGTAGTATGAGGAGTTATCACCATTGATGGAACAACTATGGCTATTACCTATGCAAAAAATGATTAAAGATTAAATACAAATAATATAATGATAAGTATTGTAGGTTAAATACTTGTTAATGCAAAATATAAAAAAACAAAAGTGTACCAGAGCTTGAGATGCTTCTCCAATACACAGAGGAGGGATCGCCATTAATGAAGTGGCTATGGATATTTCCTATATGAAATATGGTAAGATTATAATTTATCACAAGTTCACATGTACACATGCATATAATTATCAAATCAAGAAAATAAAGTAGAGATACATACCTCTGCCTCTCTCAATCCTCAAGCGTATCAAGTGCATTCAACAAATCTACAAATCCCAATGGCTATTGTATATAAAATAGACAAAAAACACAAATCAATCTACAAATTCCAACTAAGACAATTTCAACCTTTTCAAACAAATGTACAATTAAAAATGTGTTCAATTACCTTCTTCCCATATTTAGGAATCGTCTAGGATTTCTTTCGCTAAGGACGAGGCCTAGACACAGAGGGGGTACCCTGAAACAAACAAAATTAACAAAAGAGATATTAGTAGATAATAGTAAACATAATTTAACAAATATAAAATTAAATTACTTGCATATTTCATCAAAAGAATACATAAACTAAGGTCTACAAAATATGATACTGCATAGTTTTGTAAGCAAAAATCAATCGTTGAGAGCATGACATCATCAATGTGGGACATTTGGTCCCCTGTCAACGCCTCCAAAACAAAAATTGTCGAGAATTAAAGAGAGTTAGTATATCTTATAATTTTTATTTAATTCAAAGTACTATTCTATTTTAACATGTTACAAAATTTATACCTCAGGCATCAAAGTTGCAACTGCAATAACTGCAGGAGGAATACCAGATGGTGTATTGAAACCCATTGCCACATCTTGAAATGCATATTGTTTGTATCAATTTAAATTGATCTATAAATAAAAATTCATTTACAATTATTATTTTAAGTGACTGATAAATAAAATGTTATAAATTCAATTCAACACACCTGTGTTTGCGATTGACTAGCAAACACCATGTCCATCAATTCGTCCATCAATGCCACATCCTTAGTCGTGCGGGTCTGACATCTAGTCCTGCAAATCGTACATAGATGGGATGTGGAACCATATGCACTAGCCTCAACATCCATCCTTGTGCATGTGCTTGAGCAAGTGGGACACAAATGCTCAATGGGTTGACTGATGCCAGCTGCCTTAGCCAATGGATCATTGTCCAAGCCAAAAGGGTGTGCTAACTATGTCCCATGCTTTATGATTGCATCTGTGAATGTTGTGGCCACCCGAAGATTCTCTAGCTCCATTGACTCTTTCAGGACTATTGGGATCATTGCATGCACCTTGGGTTTGGGTTCTAGGGTTGATGACTCTGCAGGTCTAATACCTTATGGGATCTAGCTCTATCTTGGGTAGAGTCACCACCTCTACCATGGAACTCTCTCATATCAAATTAAATTGGCCACTCATTGAGGATAAACTCACAATATACTTTCCTCAAAAAATATAATGGAACCTCAAAATTATTATAAGGTGGTTCATCAAAGACCATCCACCACCTATTCCAAAAAAGATTCTTCATTTTCACATTGGTACACCAATGTATGGGAAACCTCTTTTCATTAAGAGGTAAAGACTCACCAGTTCTAGGATGAACAAAAAGAGCACATATTTGTCATTTACTTATATTTTTTTTTCACTGCATCATATGATAAGCCATCGGCATAATAAGTGAAACACCCATCCCTATAGTTTCTGAATTTTATAATCCTACTCGAAACTCCAGTGGCACCTCTAGCCAATGTTTCTAGGATAGTGGTAAGGGATAAATGATGCTCATGCATAGATGTTTTCAATCTCTTAATCAGTCTAGTTATTTTAGGAGTGTTTTGCCCTAACTGATTAAGCAAATCCTCCTATGTAGCTATTGTACGGTCTAAAGGAGGAGCTGGAGGTGTATCTTGAGGGTTTTGTTGTGGGTTTTTCTATGGGTTTTGAGTTGTTTTGTATTGTAGTTTTGAATTTTCAGGATATATGATATTGATAACCAAAAAAACATAAAAAATCAAAATCAATGAATTTAAATTAAAAATGTAAATAAAATTTATCAAATGTATAAAAAGAAAAAAAAAATGCATAACCGACCTCTTTCTATGGCTTTTGGGTGTGAAAATATGGATGTTATGTGTGGTTTGGAATAAAAAACCCTTTCAACTCGCTCTCGGCTGCAAAGGGAAATAATATAGTCAACAGTAAAAAAAAAATTATTGACAGTGATTGCATTTGTGGTCCTTTAGGTATTATAACCGCGTACATGGTCTTATTTCCTAAAGGACCGCATACATAGTCGTATTTCCTAAAGTACCGCATATGTGGTTTTTTTCCTTTAGGTTCGGACACAACAAACCTAACCGTGTATGGGGTTTTTCAAAATTTTAAAACCACCAATGCGGTTGCTATTTTTTCAACCTTTTTTTTGGTGTGTCCACTTTTTTGCACACCATCTTGGTGCACACACACATTAGGATCACAAGATAATCTACCTTGAACCTTGAATCAACAACCTTGATCACAAAAACCAAAATTGCATCACCAAAATCAAGATGTACACAATGATCTCATGCTCTACCAGTTACTGAGTTCCACCTTTCAAACTTATGCCTTGTGAACAATATGACTTTTGGTAAACCAGATTTATGTACACTAGATGTGATTTATGAACATAGTTGCCCTCAATGACAACCCCTAAACATCTATCATGCACCAATCTTCCCCAGAACCATAGCTCTTGCCAACATCCTCCCTCTTTGGTTACATCAAACATTAAAAATATTAAGAATACAAAGATCGGTCATGTGGATCTTCATGACTTATTGAAGAGGGTGGAATCACCACTATCTCCTATAAGATGGATCCCACCATAAATGGTGAAATTTATCTAGTGGTTGCTTTCCCCATGTCAACTCAAAATCCAAAATTTGTATTGGCTCTTGCCAATAAATGATTCTATCACTAGATCAGTGAAGAATGTAGATGAAAAAACACTCATCAAACTTGACTAGGATTTCTTTTATACCATTTTCAAATGTTCTCCTATCGATCAGTATGTAGATATTGATATGCAATCAATGGTGGCATATTTTGATAAAAATTCTGAGATTTATAGGAAGAATATGAATGAAAATTTTCTAATAACAACTAGGCCTGAAATTTTACATGACTTCATATCTTATCTATGCATCTACCTCCGTGAGGTTTTTTCCATGTTTATCAATTATGGGTGATAGGAGTCAAGTTCCTATTTACAAGTACTTCTCCTAGTTAATTCTCTCAACCAGTTTACATCATTTTAGGAGGGTAAATGATGCTTTCTTTTCTCACTACATGTGTTTATTTGAAAAGGAACTTCAGAACAAAAGACTATCAAATGAAGCATGGAAGGTGGTGAGCAATTATGGTTGCATTTTTCTCCAATTCCTCATTTTCACACATATTAGAATTGGATGTTTTGATAGAGATCCATTCATGCTCTTGAGATATCCATCTGATAAGATAATCCTTATCGAGATGGCTCGTTAAATCATTTCCATCCATGAGCGTCAATCTGGAACTCATAAAATATGTTTAAAATTTTCTCTCTATAGAGAGATATTCTATCAATTCCATCTACAAGGCATGCACCATGGAGGAAGAGATGACAAGGGTCATGATGAAATTTTTCAAAGCTAGGGATTTATTTCGACTATAGGGGTATGAATAATAAGATTAAGAATAACTACACACATATCCATTGAATTGAGGATTTGTGGGTAGATTGTAGGACTGAAGAGGATATTCATAGAATGGATAACTATCATTTGATAGTAGAACAAATTGAAAAATTTGATCTTCCTAATGTTCCTAAAGATCTAGAAGAAGATGGTAACATTCTTGATCCTGCATATGAAAGAAACAAAGTTGATGGATTACCTCTGCCTCTCATTCAATGGTCCCAAAAGGAGAACACTTCTATATATAACTTAGATTGTTTTTTTGGCTAGTTGTTTCCTTTTAAAGATTATGTGAACAATTTAATTTTTATGTGTGCTCCCAGAGAGGTTTTAGTTTTTTTAAAAGTCATTTTCCCATCAAATGCCTATGTGGCTCAAATTTTCAAACATGGATTGAGACATAGTTGTTTTTAGCATGGTTGAAGGAGAACAAAGGTTTTGCTGATGGGAAAAAGAATTTTGGAGCAAGCCCAAAACATTCATTAATGTACGGTTGTGACCATTCACTGATCCACTATGTCATAGTGACACCAAGATTGAATAATTAGATTTCTCTTAGCTTAAGGATGATTTATATTATTGTCAATTACATCACTCAAGTTACTTGAGTAAAATTAACATTTCAACTCTCATACAAGTGACGTTCAAACAAGAATTCTCACAGTTTTTTTTAATAGACCTAATGCCATTGACTAATATTTAATTTTTATGGATGCTTGAGTGTTATAATTGAGGATAGTTGTACTATGTCTACATGATATTTTTATATTGAATATAGATGTAGTTTTTTCATGTTTTATATTGAATATAGATGTAGATTTTTATGAGGTACTTCCAATTCAAATCAACATATGTGGGATTTAATAAAAATATAAATGTAAGTCTAAATCTAGATTATTATAGATGATTACAAAAGTTAGAAGCTAGATCACAATCTTAATGATTAAATCAACCAAATCCAAATATTAAGCATTCCTTAAGAATATTCTATATTTATAATATGTACCAAATTAAAAAGATGCATTGTAATTCTCAATTTCTTACATATTATTTCAAGAATCTTGAAGTATAAATAATAAATAAATAGTATCCACATAAATGTCTAATTTTTCCCACTCTAATATATTTAAAGAACATATATTATTTATTTATATAATTAAATACAATTAATGATAACCTTTATCCTAATACCTTCTAGACAGATATATTTTTGTAATTAAATTTAAAATCACACATTATGCAAAACTATTCAAATTGATGATATCATTATGTTGAGTTTCCTTTGACTCAAATCTAAGATAATGAAGAGAATCCTCTCGCTATTTGGAATTTAGTAAACTAGCGGTTGGACCTGAGAAAGGTCCAATTTGTACTGGCAATAGCAATTTATCAGGTGAAGATGAAGAACATCATGCCTGAAAATGCACCTACATCATATCGAACTCTTATACAAAATTGTTGGTAATAGATTTCAATCTTTTAATGGGAAGCCAATGGTCATTTCCAGCCTTCTTAGAGAAACGACCAATTACATTGCTTCTCTTAAAGTTACATAAGTAGATGTTCTGAAATCTCCCTCTACGAAAATCCCCTCTGCAACTGAATTATTCATTCCCAGTTAAAGGAGACACTTGTATATATTATCGGTTAGGTCACATCTAACAATTTTTTTTTATGCCCATGTTTTTTTAATTTGTTGCATTCATTGCTTACTTTCTTGGACATTTGTACAAAATGGACAACCAACCAGATTCTTTTCAATCATTTCAAGGGAATCTTTCATAATTTTTGCGGCTTAGCAAAGGAGGATGACAGGCTTCTATATGCTCTGTTCTGGGTTGTAGAGAAGGGGAGCACAGGTGCAAGTTCCATTGATGAAGTAATGTATTTTAATCCTGTCGGTGTTCCTGATTATGTAATAATTGGGAAGTTTGAGTTTGTAGTAGGAGAAGATATTTTTGAGTCTGATTTAAATTGGAAAAAGCCTATTCGTAGTGTTTGTGAGAAAAATTTGGTGAAATTGAATTCTTTGATGTGCCTGATTGCGAGATGAAGAAATGGAAATGCAGGGAATGTTGTGGCATGGCTATGCTGATTGAGCTTCAAGTGGGAGATTGTTGGGATGTGAAGCCCAACAATCACGACCTTTCATCTTCTCCAGACTCTTCATTCCAAACCTAAATGTAAATGTATACATAGAGGTGTACAGTCATGTATTATAGAGAGAGATTGTTGTAATTGCGTTATTGATTAATAGAAGGACTCCCTGCATTTCTAGTGGACGTAGCCACTTAGTGGTGAACCACATTAAACTTGTGTTTACTGTTTATGTTATTAGCTTTATGTTGTTTCGTATTAATTTATTTGCTTGTTTATAACTAAGACAACTTTGCCTTTGCCTTTGTCTATCAAATACTGTACAAGAGGAAACAACTTGTCTTGACAAGGACAAAGGCAAATTTAAAGCTAAAGCTAGTCCTCCTCATAGTTGTGAGGATTAGAGTAAAAGGCTTCAACCAAGTAAGAAAAAATATGGTGTATTATGTGTATCAAATGCCTAATTAAAGTGTATCTAATGTTTATCCTGAGAAGCACCCAAATAACAGTTGTGAAGATTAGAGGAAGTGTTAGGATAAGGTTGAACATTTCAATGAACATATATGGTTTGGTCTAGCCCATAATGTTGACAAGGGAGAGGGACGAGTACATTGAAAAAGAACAACCAACAACAATTGCATGATGAAGAACCAGGAATATCGAAGGTGCAAATAAAAGTACATAGTATCGTGGAAGGAACACCCACTTGCAACACATCATGAGGCTAATATCATGGAAGGAACACTCACCTGAGAAAGTTAGATGGAAAACAAAGGCAAACATCAACCCCCCCATGGCACTTAATAATGTAGTGCATGTACAATAAGGAACAAGATGTGCAAGATCCCAAGTATACAATGCATAGTGGCACTTTATCTCAATGTGTTTGCAAAAAATGAAATGCTTACAAAATGATGTATGCAAAAATTAGAAGAGACATAAGGCTGGAAATACATAGATAACAACCAAAGATGAGACATGCTACTAAAAGAAAGAGATCCCAAGACTTGAAACATCCAAGATATTCTTGGAGTGCTGAAAAACAAAAAACTGAAGAAAATGTACTTGGAGCAGAATCTGGAAAGACAACTCATATGATTGGAAAGTGCACATAACAAAATTTCCAATGATATTAAATTAGCGCTTGCATCAAATAAAGGTGCAATGGTTAGGCTGATAGTAATATATGTTAAAAGCCTTGGATTTCTAAATATGATTAAGCATAAATTTATATAGAATTATGAATAATATAAAATATGTGTATGATATAAGATAGGAATTGCTATATATCTAGTGAATAATTATCTTTTGAATCAATCAACACAAAAGAAAAAGAAAAAACCACCAAAGCTTTAAAGAAAAAAAAAATAGTATTCACAAAATGATTTTACATGGACCCAAAATTATTTACTAATTTTTATAGCTTCACAAAATTTTAAAAATTGTCAAAATTCATAGATTTGTTCCATTGTACCATGTGTGAATAAGGGATCAGTTGATGGCATTTCAAGAAGATGCCAATACTTAGTTTGTGGTCAAGTCATGCATCATTACATTTTAAAAACTAAATCAAAGAATTATGGTAGCGAATTTGTGTCGAATTTACAAAATATATCTCCCTCTTTTATGTGTCTCTCTCCCAACCCATGTCTTTAAAGGTTATGATTATGGTATGTTATGTTTATGGTTAGACTTAGAATTAGTGTTGGTTGTGGGGTTAGGGTCAGTTGTTAGACTAAAAGTAACAATTTTTTAATTAATATGAGCAAAAATTCAATTAAAATTGGTATTTAATATTTTTTTATATTTAGAACTGTGAACAATACATTAATCATAATATTTATCAAACAAATATTAACCCTAAGTATAAACTAATCTTAACCTTAGCCTTATCTTTAATTGATCCCTAAATAAAACTATAATTATAATATTATATTATAATTGTGTTATTTAATATATTATAATACATTATTAGTATTAAATTGTTTAATAGATATTATATTGTATTTATTTTCTTTAACAAATTATGCTATATCAATAGTGTTATATTAATTTATAATAAAATTCATTGTATAATTTTATTTTAAGCTAATATTAGATTAGTTTTTATCATATTAATTTTTTTTTTAATAGTAATATTATAATAATATTTAACAGGAGAAAGTACATGTTAAAGAATAAAGAGATAAATAAGAAAAAAATATAATGGATGAGTACTTTGAATCCATCATGCAAGTAGAGTTGATCTCTAATGAACAATTTACTCTACAAGATTATGTGTTAAATAAATAATCAATAATGACTTAGTAGACAAGGATAATAAGGTTGAAAAGAGCTCTACATTTTATCTAATAAATTTGTGCTAATTTACTTATGTCATACATATTAGTGAAGAGAGTTATTTTTTTATTATTTTTTTATGATTTATATATAGGTAGTATTGAAAGTAGTATTGAACTACATAATTCACAATATGATGAAGAGTATTTGTTGTTTGTGTTAATACATGGAGGATAATTTTACTTTCAGAAACATAGCTTACGAGATAAAATAATAAAATTTTGATAGTGAGAAAAGAATCATATTTTTTAAACTATTAATTTAGTGTTCCAAAGCTCTCATTTTGGCATAGGCAGGCAAAATGCTAGCTTTACAGCTATGAATGTCCATATACTTTGGAAGTTTCATTGTTCATATCCTGCAATCATGGGATTCCATGAGACCAAATTTCTTTGAGACAGATTGTCAAACGGTTCGCTTGCATTGCCTATGCTTCCACATTTTGCAACCATGTCTACCAGGGCAGTTGCAACTACAACATTTGACGCCTGTTCCAAAGCTCCTATTTCGGCACAGGCAAGGAAGACGGTGGCAAGGGTTGAGGAGCCTGGCTTAACGCCTGCAGAACGCATTTGCGTGAAAGTTTCTAAAGCCTTTTCAACAAACCCATTTTCTACATATCCTGGAACCGTAGTATTCCATGGTCAAGCAGTTCAGTGCGTCGTCTTTTCTTCTGCATTTTGCATACATGCCTACCAGAGCTTTTCCACCTAGAATAGCTCGGTAAACTCGTACATGCTTTTACATTTACTCCTGCAACACGACAACTTGTCATGCGGGGTGGGCGGGAGAAACAGTTTGAAATTTTAAAGTCACCGGCATCGAGCAAACGACATCAGTTAATGGCACACATGAGCGGACGGATCACGGCTGGGCCCATACCAACTACCTAAGCGTGGTCAACGCTTCGAGTGTGTTGGTTAAGCCCAACCCATTGGAAGCGGGTTTCACCAACCGAGTGATAACTGTTCCCGAGTCAATGATAGTCCCTCTTCCTGCCGACTCGTCCAAGCTCAATGTCTCCGGTGGGATGGAAACAAGCTCTTCTCCCACAGAGATTCCGTTTAACCCCACATAATAGAAGTAAGGGTTCAAAGCGAAAAATTAATTACGTACCGATAAACCTCAAAAATCCGGCGTGAGAGAATTCCGGTAGAGGTGCAACCCCACAGGGAATTGCCTATCGGCAAATAAAAAGAAAAAAATTGTTCAATGAAGAGTAGGTGACCTTAATGATCAAGACCCCCTCCATCTATAAATTTTATAATGTTTATTGATTATGACTATATATATAGAAAATTTAGATTGGTTTTTTTTTACTATGTTTCTTTTTAAAGATTGTGTGAACAATTAAATTTTATGTGTGCTCTCACAAATGTGGTTGACTATGCAGTCGATAAATTTTCATCTGTTTCCTGACTATGTGCTCTCAGTTTTTTTTCCACTCACGTTTTCAAATGTGGATTTTTGACACAGCTATTTTCAGCGTGGTGGAAGGAGCGCGGAAATTTTCCCGATGGGAAAAAGAATTTGTGTTCAAGCCCACAACATTGATTCATGTACGGTTGTGACTCACCACAAGAAGAATTTGGAAGTAGTGTAGCCTCTCCGCATTGACTGACCCAGTCTTTGTCATATTCAAAATAAATCTATTAAATTTATTTTATGTTTGGATTTTTTAATCTCTAAGGTGCATTTGAGATACCTAAGAAATAATTTTATTTAGTCCTCTACTTAGGGGCATATTGATTTGGGTTTCCTTTGGGAGAAATTCCTTCCAAAGTATTTAATAGTCTAAATATCCATTGTTGAGAACTTGATGTGGTCTATCCCTAGCGGCTTATCATGTAAGAATGTGAAAGTCACTAAATAATATTTTTGGATACTTCCTCCATGTGACTTATTGAAAATTTAATAACACTAGAGTAGAAAAAGCTCTTGTGTGTACTGATGATGTGTCATAATATCATATTGCTACATTTCTCATGGAAGGTATTCTTTTCCAAGGGATTTCATGTAAAATATGTGAAGAAAATAAATTTGATTTTAGTTTGTTATGTGTTTTATGGCTTGATAGATGAAGATATTACTATTTGCATTAAACTAATGCACCATAATACAAGGTTAAGGATGATTTATATTATTATCAAGTACATCAATAAAGTGACTTAGTAAAATTAACATTTCAGTTCTCATACAAGTGATGAAACCAAACTTCTCAATTTTTTTGTAATATAATGCCATTGACTACCTTTAATTTTGATGGATACCTGAGTGTTATCATTGAGGAAAGTTGTGCTATGTCTACATATGATAATTTTATATTCGACATAGATGTAGATTTTGATGAGGTACCTTCAATTCAAACAAATGTGTTTGGGATTTAATAAAAATATAAATGCAAGCATAGATCTAGATGACTATAAATGATTACAAAACCTTGAAGTTGCATCACAATCTTAATGGTTAAATCAACCAAGATTGAAATCTTAAGTACTCCTTAAGGACATTCAATATTTGTAGTAAGTGCCAAATTAAGATGCACTGTAAATCTCAATTTATTACATTATATTTCAAGTATCTTGAAGTATGAATAATGAATAAATAGTATCCCCATCTACACATGGATGTCTTATTTTCCTCACTCTAATATATTTTAATTAATAAAAGCGAGATAGGCCTGTACCATTACATAATCATAAAACAACACCAACAACACATGAAGGATGCCTAGCTAGTAAAAATATATCCCTACCAAACACAACAAAAAACTAGCAAGGTGAACAGAGAGTCGTCACCTAAACTAAACACTAGAATACAAAAAGAAAAGTCCACCAAAACACAAAATAACCACCTATCACGAAAACAAAGTGATGGTCTACTGCTTGGGGGTATGATTGTCCTACCAATCTTGGTAAATACTAAGCACATCATCAGAAAGAGAGGCATTTTTACTTGAACCAATCTCAAGACTAGAGGAGACTAATGCAAAGTCAAGGGTAGCCTTAACCATAAAAGTGGTGGGCAAAAGCTCATGGCCAAGGAAGCCATGCGTCTTCTTTTTCTTTCCCTTCTTCTTTCCATGTGGTCATGGATAGGCTACAATGAGGAATTGTGCTTATTGGCCACATACTTGAAAGCATAGTTAACCTGGACTCATTTTTTTTAAAGGGCCTCCTAGGTTTTGTTTACCTCTTCTAGCTCATGCTTGCAACCCGCATCCTTGATCTTGGAGTCCATGTCAATAATATTTCCACCCACCATTTCCCACTACCCCATAATGCCCAAAAGATCATTGGCAATTTTCCAAAATATATCCTCATCCAAGTCATCAACCCAAGTGTTGGCCCTAGCCTCAACCTCGACCACTACCTCCAACGGATTGATCATCTTGATGGCCACATTCATTTGCACAAAGACCATTTAATCAACTCTTTCTATCTTTGAGCATCTTTGTGTAAGTCCTTCACAATTTTTTCCAAAGATGATGTGGTGCTCTAAGGGTTAGAATTACTAGGGAATAGATGGTTTAGGGGAAGAGTGCTAGGGTTTCCTTCATTTTTAGTAAGGGACCAATCGGACCTTGAAGTATCTAAGAAGTCTAAATCCTCCAAGGATATAGACTCAGAGCCGAAATCAAAAATCTCATTAACTATATTGGTTTTTGATTATGCAAAAACAAGTTTTTAGGGGACCCAAAACCCCTTACATTAACTATATTTGTTGCCTCTTAGAATGGACACCCAAATCCTAATCCTTTTTGGTAGTAGCAATGGCCTTAAATTTGGTCATTCTAGCAAGGCTCTTCCTAATGGGCATTTTAGAACCAAAATGAGGCATAATCTATTCCCTAAATTAGAAGGGGTAACAATAAGGTTAACAATCAAATTGGGATCATAGATAGACCTAGCCACAATGGAAGGGACCCCACCAAAGGAGGATAAAGCTAGGTAGAAGTTATACATTCTCTAGATGAGACCTTGGTGGAGTGGTGGTTTATCATTTTCAATGGCTTTGCCAACAAACTAAGAAAAATAAGACACTAAATCTAGAAGGGGCAATTCATTGTTACCTCATATCGAAGATGATTTAGCATGGGAAAAATCTGGGTATGGAGCCTTCTTTTCCTGTCGTCCAAGGTGAAGTACTTCATGATTAGCAAAGCCACATCCTTACAAATTATAGGAAGATCCTCCCTATTGTAGCCGCTTTGAAGCTTGGAAAGTCCTTCTCCTAGTTAAAAAAAATCGATCAAAGACATCCTTGTAATTCCCTCTAGGTTTCTTGGGAAAGAACACACCATTAAGAGTCAGCCCTGCCACCTTTGTAATAGTCTCTATTGAAAACAAGAAAGGAACATTGTCAATCTGCATGTTCCCATTGTCCCAAGCATTAACAAAATTAGCAGAGAGATTAGGGTCATGGTTGGTCATCCCTTCAACATAATTATCCAAGTTCCCTTTAATCACCTTTTCCCACAGCTCCCCATTATTCCTAAATTTAGAGCATTTGTTGGGCTCAATCTAAATCAAATCGCCAACCATAATTGTAGGATGCAAAAATAGTTTGAGAAATTGAAAAGCCTAGGGATTAGTTCTATAATATTTGTAAAGAAAATTTCTAAAACATGATTAGAGTCTTCAAACAAGGAATTTGTTGTGGTATTTATTGCCACCATTTTAAGTGAGATCATGTTATTAGTGAAAGGATATCGTGGAAAGAAGTTTTTGATTGAAAAATCCAAGAAATAATCCATTTTTTTTAATATTTCAAGTAAGCCACAAGAGAAAGTGTCATTGATCATCAAGATTAAGATCAATCAAAAGAGTGTTTTTTTATATAGAGGATCTCCATGAATTCAAAGAGGTATGCATGGGAAAATGTTGTGATAATCATCAATGTGCTTTGAAGGAATTAAGTCTCATAATCATTATTGAAAACACTGAAATAAAATGCTAAAATTCTATGACAAGATACCATCATAGTCTTATTTTTTGACTAAAGTTGCATTCTTGAAAGAAGAGGCATCAAAAGATAAGGGAAATGACTATTGCAGACTACAATGTTTGAAATTTTCAATAAAATTACCTCTGGTACATAACAAATGAGAAAAGATTGTAGCTTCAAAATAAATACCATTTGTAGCTATTATTGGCACTTGAACAAGAAGAAAGGTGGTTGCATTTTTTGCAACATTTGATGAAAAATTATCCTTAAAGTGATATAGAGAATATTAGAAAAGAAAATGAAGACTTAAAAGAGTAAAACATATTACATAAGGAACAAAAATTCAAATTGAGAGATGAAGCTAATTTTTTCAATCAATTACTTGAAGCATACCTAAAAGAAAACCAGAGTCTGAAATTGAAGCCTACATTATGTAATGTTTTATGTGATACTATATTTTATTCAATCGATGAACCATGTGACATAGCTAAAAAATCTCTGATAAAAAACTATATTGTTGAATATAACAACACAATTGAATCTACTATTCCTACTATTTGTGAGACTAGTTATGTGGATAAAGAAAAGCGATTGTTTTCAAAAAATGTTGAGTTTAAGATAATGAAAAAAATAGGATATGAAGGTAAAAGTTTGATAAAATTTGGGCAAGGAATTGTAGAACTGATTGAAGCAATAATGAGACTGAAAATTGAAGGGCTTGGATATGTTGATAGTGATAAAAATAAAATTGATGATACAAATAATACAAGTTTAAACAAACTAGCTAACGTAATTCAATATGTGCAGTGTTTTCATTGTAATCGACAAGGACACAAAATGGAAGCATGTTGGGATCTTCATCCTTGTACTATATGTGGATTGAAGAATCATTTAGAGAAAATATGTTGGACTAGAAAGTGGAAGCAACAACCTTTAAAAAATAGTATACAAATTGATTGCAGATGTATTGACATATCTAATCGGCAAAATATTACAACTATGTTCAAGATGTTTTACAAGCACAAATATTCTTAGGTTAGGAAAAAGACAAAAAATTATACAAAAGTAAGTAATTTTAATCATAAAGATCATCTTTAAAATGCTATAGTGTTGGTTACAAAATTCATTGAATTTATTGTGTTGGTTATGGAAATGAAGTTGTGAAAGTTTTGATTATTAAAATTATTGATTGGGGAGATCTAATGCAGACATTTTATTTATTGGTATTTGTGAAGGTTTAGATCTCAAAGATCTTTGGAAATGCTTCACTTTCTTGATATCTATGAAGGTTTTCATCACAAAGTGTCTTATAAATCTTCATCTTCTTCTGTTAGTACTTGTGAATGTTTTGATTGCAAAGATCTTTGGAAACACTTCACTTTTTGTATTGATACTTGAGAAGATTTTGATGGCAAAGATCCTAGAATGCTTCGCTTCTTTCTAGCAAAAATAAAAAAGGTCATCTTATTCTTGAATACAAATGAACAAGCAAAGATAAAACTATATACATTTTTTAGGGAAATGATGTTAAGTATTCTTTATTGTACATGGGTTGCTAATAAACCTATTTGTTATAAGTGACCCCCATCTTGTAGTTAGGTTATAGGATAAAATATAATTTACTAAGGGTGCTATAATATAAACTATATTTAAAATATATTTGTCATATAGAGTCAAGACTTGACTCTCCACTAATATAACTGTTTAAGGAATCCAACTATTTAATATGTGGAAAACATAATTTAATGGTCTCCAATTTTTATCATAAACACCACGCCATCATGTTTTAGATTTTTTTAAAAGTCCTTTTCCATATATTGGCGCTGTGGCTCACGTTTTCAAACGCGGATTTGCGACACAGCTGTTTTCACCGTCATGGAAGGGGTGCAGAAGTTTCGCCGATGGGAAATAGAATTTTGGTGCAAGCCCACAACATTCATTAATGTACGGTTGTGACTCACCAGCAAGAAAAATTTGGAAGTAGTGGAGCCTGTCCCCATTCACTGACCCACTCTTTGTCATAGTGGCTACAGGATCGAATAATTAGATTTCGATGAGCTTTGAATGCATGATTCGAGAAAATCTTTGAATCACATTTCGATGAAGTCATATTTTGTAATGCTTCGATGAATATATTTGTAGAGTATGGTTCCAGTCAATAAAACATAGAAATGTTGTCGACTTTGAGTAGTTTAGCTCTTTAGGCTGGCCACTTACCGATAAAATAATGGCTCTAAGAAACAGTACACCATAAAAAAAGATGACAATTGCTGAAGCCGGGCCCGTTCAGCAACCCGCACTTTGTCATAGCTAGATGAAACTTGACAGCTTGAATTGAAAATATTTTTAAAGCAGGTTATTTTGTATATTATTGAATCAACGCAAAATTATAAATAATAACAGTTATAGCAAGTGGTTGGAGGTATCGTCAACTTAAAATTAATTAAAAGGGCAGTCATTGGTATAATAAGACAGAATCATTAAAAAAATACATAATAAAAGTTTATATGATAGCTGTTTTGAAGTTGAATTTTAGGGATAACAAAATAGACATTAAGTTTCCACAATCGAATCAGCTGCTTCTGGATTAGATTGTGTGTGAATTTTTGCATCAATGTTTCGAATCACACTCCATGATCCATCATCAGGATGATAATCTAATCCTGAAGTAGCTGATTATTAAGGGAGAACATGACAAAATACTTTGCAA
Organism: Cryptomeria japonica; assembly: GCF_030272615.1. Classification (NCBI taxonomy): domain Eukaryota; kingdom Viridiplantae; phylum Streptophyta; class Pinopsida; order Cupressales; family Cupressaceae; genus Cryptomeria; species Cryptomeria japonica. Next base: position 73,354,401 of record NC_081408.1, on the reverse strand, counting down.
AAGCCCATATGACAGCTGATCTAAAGCTGATTCACTTGATTTCAGATTTGTTGAAGTTGTGCCATGGCTGAAGCATTTTGACTAATCAGGAAGCTGTAATTGCTGAGAAGCAACTTGGCAAACTATGTTGGAGTAAAGCATTAAGATACCCAAATAATTGTTTGAGAACACTTACATCTGTCTTCCAAAAATGTCTTTAAACAACTTGTATAATAGAATCAGCAATAATATCATTATGCAAACCAAGGCGAAAGAGAGCCTCTTTCCAATTCCATTTATGATAGAAAATAACATATTTTTTATAAAGATAAATTTCCACTGTTTCTGATAAAAAGACAATCCCAAAATATGTGCTTTATAGTTTCAATGCTCTTATGGAAAGGGCAGTTAATTGATTGTATAGGAATGCATCTTAGTCAGTTTATTTCTTAATTTGGGCTATATAAGACTTGTGGAAAAAAATTCTTATAACTGAAATTATTGTTAAAATAATAATAATTCTCAAAAAAAATTATCACTTATCAATTCTTTTGAAATTTTATGTTTATAAAATTTTCTTTTAAATAAATTATTTATTTATATATTAAAACTAAAATTCAGAAAATCATCAAATGACCAATGCTTATACACAAAATAATTAACATCACACATTTTTTAAAACCCAGATTATTTTTGCTGCAAAATAATTGCTCTGACAATTTTCAACATCAATCTGCCCAGTTCACAAAATATCATGTGTCGAAACATTATCGGATTCTATAAAGTGCCGACCGACCATAGACAGCGCCCATCACTGCTAGAGCAAAGTAATTCCACGTCGTTGTGGAAAGATCAACATCAATCTGCCCAGTTCACAATATATCATGACATGTGTCGAAACATTATTGGTTTCTATAAAGTGCCGACCGACCTAGACAGCGCCCATCACTGCTACAGCAAAGTAATTCCACGTCGTCGTGGAAAGAGATGAGAAAGTGGGAAAAACTGTAGAAGGGAACCTGTCAGGAAAGTGTGGCTAAAATAATCAGTTGTTCGACATTTAAATTACATTCGGTCCATAAATTTGGCATGTGAGTTTAGTAGGGAAAGTCTTGTTTGTGAGGAAAGAATACTCTGCACTCTATCTCAAAATTCGCCATGGCATCGTCTTCGCAGCCGCCCAACCTGGAAGTGGTTAAGAGCTGCTTTAGAGCTGTAGACGTTACAACCATCGATCAGTCGTTCGACACCATGAAGAAAATCTTGGAAGCAAAGATGGCTCAAAAGGTTATTTATATTTTTTCATCATTATTTGTTTGATTATAAGTTCCCACGTCTTGGGCTTATCAGGGTTTTTTAAAAGTGTCTTCGTATTTTTGTATGTGGTAAAATTTGTTTCATCTCCACTTCATTTTACTTTGTTTTCAAGTTGCAAACGCCGAGGAATTTGAGTTCAGGACATGCTGTTTAAAACAGTATATCATCTCATTGATTCAAAAAATGTGGCAAAAAACACTGATACAACTTATTGCATGTTTCCATTCTTTTGCAGGGCGAAAAAGATAATCCAAGCAAAAGTTTTGAATCAACATGCATGTGGGATTCGTTCATCAAGAGCGGTGAAACATTTTTGTTGTATCTCGATCAAGAGGAGAAATTTGGTCAAACGGTAAATGAAATGCGAAGTTTCATATCTTGTCCACAGAATACTCAGAACTGACTTTCACAAGTACCGATTTTCATTTGGAGTTTTTCTTTTTAATTCTGATTAACAGGTAGATCTCTTCCAATCTCGTGGCCAAGTATTATGCGTTATATCAGGCATACTTGAAAAATTAGGACCAATTTATTGGGCAGTAGCAGGGCTATCCATGATAGGTCATTTGCTCAAAAAACTGGGCCCACTGTCTCAGTATCCGAGTGAATGTTTGCAGCTCTTGCAGTATCTGGTTGATCTTGCCTATCACATGAACAAATTAAGACGCCTATTCTCACAGGAAAAGGAGAAGCTAAAAAGTGCACTTGTAATAACTGTTAAGGGATGCATGCTCTGCACTAAACAGCTTTATCCTAATAAGCGTTTCAGGTTTTAATAACATCTGGACATTCATCATGTTGTCTACTCATATAATATTCTTCTATTTGTCATTGTTAAATTTCTTATATTGTGGCTTTTATCGTTACAAGGCGTTAAAAGCTATTTGGTCTTATTTACGAGTTATATGTTGCAGCTTTCTGAGAAATTCCTTAGACTCGACGAATTTGAACAGCCTTAGCTCAGAAATGAACGCCTTCTATCAGGACTTTCTGTTGACAGCTCAAATAGGAGCGTTGGAGGGCCAGCCCGAAAGACTGCCTATAAAGCAACCAGTTTCTCCAGCTAATGCAGGTGTGTATAAAAAAAACACAATGTTTGTACTGCATATTTATTTTTCAACGTTTCACTTGTCATTTCAATAAAGTAGATATCAACCACTGATGATTGTTGGGGCATGATTTTATGCGAGTTCAATGTGATTTTCCTTAGAAATTTGGTTGGAGCATCATTTGCTGTAATAATTGGTGGGATATATATAACAATGCGAAGCCCCGACAAATTATTCCGAGACTTCTCCAATTGTACGACCTCATACTATTTTAGCATTTATTCTTGTTAAGAGGCATTGTAAATAGAATCGGCCAAATTTTTGCTACTAATATCACTTATGCATGGAACTGACCAAAAAGAAATAAAATTAGTTGACAATAACTTTTCAACACATAACATAAGCTGAATCATTCATAGGATATTTATTTATGTATAGGGGAAGCGTATTAGTAGTCATTATAACTAAATTCATACATTCATAGAATTCTAAACAGTATATCGGATTTTGCCGTTTTTTTATTGTCTCTTCATGCGATTCAATTGCTTATAGCTATTGTTTTGGCTTATGGGTAGTAACGATGCATGCTATGAGATTTGTTATGCATGCAAGGGTAAACAAGTACACTTTTCAAACTGTCGCTAGATATCTACTTAAACATGTCCCACTAATTGTGCAGTTAAAATTGTCAATACTTATGCAAAAATGCCCCAGTGATTGTGTACTATGGGTACCAATAAAGGTGCACAAATGGGTCAATTATGGCCCAAAAAAGCTAAAAAATAAGTAGCAATTTATACACGTGAAATTGTTTAAAGAACTTTTTAGTTTTTCATTTTTATTTTTTTAAAGTTAATAATTGAGATTGGGTGAGCAAGAGTGAATGGTTATAAGAACATGAACTGGTGCTCTTCCTTTATATAATTATGTAATATATATACACTAATTATATCAAGAATAAAACTAAAAAGATTGATTTCTTAATTTCTTTTGAGCTAAAAAAAAATGAGATTCACAATAAAAGATATATACACAAATTAAACAAGTATTCCCAAATTTTAAAAGAATTTGTTAGAGCCTATCTCGATTGCAAAATCTTATCAAGTATTCCCAAATTTTAAAAGAATTTGTTAGAACCTAACTCGATTGCAAAATCTTATTCCTTCATATCCATATTCATATTCACCCTATCCAAATAATCGATCTAAGACAAATTTGCTTCCAATTTACCCTTTCTCTCCCTCTAATCTTGCATATACGCATACAAGTGAGAAAAACTAAATTTTAATTAAACATAACCATTCAACAAATTACATATTACATGAGATAAAGCATTTATAAATTATTTATTTTAAAATACTTGAATAATTAATTGCTAAGGTAACACATTATATATGTTTCAAATTCCTTTGATTAGTTAACATTATTTAATACACAATTCAAGGTGACAAGATTTATATTTCTTTATTAAACAATATAAAGTCAAGGTACCAAAAATATTTTTTAGGGACAAATCCATCTCTATTCTTGAATGTTTTTTTTTTTTTTAGCAAAATGAGCTGATTCATTTTTATATTTTTTCTTTGTATGTATGCACATTGTATTCATATATTTTAGTGTTTATATATACAATATTTTTACTAGTTTCATATATGTGCAAATTTGTTGAATCCTAACCACTATCTCAATTAACATATAATCTAGAGAATTACAATAAACTTTTGTGGCTATTTTGAAGATTATTCTTTAGGTTAAATCTTTTATTTGGTATTTATATCTTCATATTTGGTATTTATATCCTCATAGTAGCTTATTTTTTAATAATATTTACGAATGAAGAAAAAAAATGAAATAACAATAATATTTTCAGAATATGAAAATACTATAATAATAAAGATATTAAATCTTAAAAAAATAAAAGTGAATTAATTGAAAATTAAAATAGATAATGATGCTCTGCAAAAAGGATTAGAAAATCTGTTTGATGGCAACACACACAAGAGCACAAGAAACAAACGTTAGTGTTAGCAACAAAAGATTATCCTAAACAGGCATATCAAGAGAGATATTAAGCATGAAATAGAAAGCATATAAACATAGAATAAAATAGCTAATCAAGATGCTCATAGTTGCTCCTCCCTTGTTCCTCTCCTCTCCAAGTCCCAAATGAGTGTAGCTCTCAGCTTTTAGCACTAGCCATGGATGCCATATGGAGATTCAAGATGGTTGAATATGATAAGCAAATGTTATGCAAGTGTAGATAGTGATGCTATGAGAAAGCTCTATGCTAATGCCAGTATAACAACAATACTCTAATGCTTCCTCTTTTGCTTGAGGAGAAGGGTTCTATTTATAGAAGAAATGGGGAAATGAAGGGTTAAGATTGAGCAATCTTAACAAGGGTTAGGATTGAAAGATATTCAATCCATGTGAGACTTTCAACCCAATCCCATGTTGACAAGTGTCACCATGAGGAGGCTTGAGAGGAGAGATAAGGAGCATTAAATGCTTGAGGGGACATGATGGCTACCCTAGTCAAAGAAATAAATGCTTTGAAGAGACACATGGGTTGCATGAGGGTTAAGTTAGGGGTCAAAGTCCTTAACCATGGGTGCAAGTGGAATTAACCATTAATGGTCATGTAAGAGCCATAAGTGGTTTGGAAGACTTTAGAGGTTAATTTATTGAACACACAAATCATTAATTGCTTTTCAAAGACTTTGGAGTCTTTGAGAAGTGACTCCAATTTGCTTAGGAATGTGACAATATTTAGGGGATGGATTAGGTTAATTAGGAAAGGTTTAGAAGAATCTAGAAGGGGTTTAGGCATGCAAGTGGTTTTTGTAGGAAAATGCAAGTGGGAGGAATTTTGGTATTTTCAATTAAAATAAAATCATTTATTTCAATTAAATGGTGTAATTTGCATTTGGATGAATATTCAAATAAATATTAATTTATTTAAATGAGAAAAAGGAAGATAAAGCATTAAAATGCTTGAAGACTTTGAGGGAAACCATTAAAGGCTTGAAGACTTTAAGGGAAGCAATTAAAGTCTTAAGAAGACTTTAAGGGAAGCCATTGAGTTTGAAGACTTTAAGGGAAACCATTAAAGGCTTAAAAAGACTATAGAAGGAAGCCATCAAGTTTGAAGACTTTAAAGCCATTAAGTTTGAAGACTTTAAGGGAAACCATTAAAGGTTTCAAGTGGGTGAGGATAAATAGGATTTTAAATAAATAATTTATTTAAAATAGTTGTGCAACTTGTATTTGTAGGAAAATGCAAGTGGGTGGAGGATAAAGGTGATTTAAATAAATGATTTATTTAAAATAGTTGTGCAACTTGCTTTTGTAGGAAAATACAAGTGGGTGGAGGATAAAGGTGATTTAAATAAATGTTAATTTATTTAAAATAGTTGTGCAGCTTGCTTTTGTAGGAAAATACAAGTGGGTGGAGGATAAAGGTGATTTAAATAAATGTTAATTTATTTAAAATAGTTGTGCAACTTGCATTTGTAGGAAAATACAAGTGGGTAGAGGATAAAGGTGATTTAAATAAATGTTAATTTATTTAAATGTGAGAGGTGGGATTTTGGGGGAATTTAAATACATATTAATTTATTTAAATGTGAGAGAAAATTTAATTAAATAAATATGATTTATTTATTTAATTAATGGTTTGAATTTGGTTAAGTGAATTAAATCAAATAAATTGAATAATTTATTTAATTAATAGGAGTAGAGGGTTAAGATGAATTAATTAAATATATTAATTTAATTAATTATTGATTGATGGTTAAATAATCAAATAAATACTAAATATTCATTTAATTAAGTGGACAGATTTATGTGACTATAGATAATGTAGGAACTAAGATGTTATTGAAAGAATAAAAATAAGAATAAAATCATTTTTAAAACTTGAAACTGAGTGAGAAATTTTCTTCTATTAAATTTTCTACCACACCTCTATGAGTGCAACAAGAAGGATGAAGGGTTTCATAAATAAATGTCACGAGTAAGAGATTAAAACTCTATAATGGAGAGTCTGCACCTCTATGAGTGCAACAAGAAGGATGATGGATTTCATAAATAAATGTCACTAGTAAGAGATTAAAACTCTATAATGGAGAGCTTGGAACTACTAACTGGTAAATAAACTGATATTTTTTGAAGTGATATGATTAAGAGGAGATAGTTTGATTTATGGTCAAAGTGGAGCTTAATGGAAGGATAACCATTCAAAATATGTTTAGAATGGTTACTTTCTATAAATTGATCATGGTATGCAAATGAATTATTAGAAATATTCATAGGAATAAAATATTATCACAAAATGCTAGCACATTACTTACATCCACATGAAGCATTATATATATATAAGTTTAATAGTTTTAAAAAATTATAAGGATTAAGTTAAAAAAAAAATTGTTAATAGATTGGAATTAGGATAATTAAAGATAAGATGCATGTTAGAGTGATTTAAGACAATGTGAAAATGAAGGGCATTCTTTTTTTGTTATTATGCTTTGGCCCCATTTTAGCAATTATATGAAATATACTATTTATGCATGCTAAAGTAGATCATAGAAACACTATTAAATATTTATTTTAATCCAAGAAAGACTAAAAAAAAATTATGCTATGAACCATACAATATTTTCATGAATTATGAGAACTACATACTAGGTTGTTACTATTTAAGGGATAGGGAATGTAAAGACACATATTATAAAGTTGCATTATGTTTGGTTGTTCATATATTACTAGTCTTACAAGGATTGTATGAAAATTAATGACATAAGGAGAAAATATTTTGGGATTTTTATAAGTGAAATGTGTAAAAGTAAGATCCCACTAAAAATCATACACATATGAAAAAATGCTAAGTGATTCACAATCTTGGAGTTAGTATACATACTAAATATAATCACAAACATGGTATACAAGAAGGATCTAAATTATCACTTCTCCCAATCCTTCTAGAATTATAGTATGAAGAAAGAGTTTGAGAATGTGAAAATAAATTAAACTTTTGAGTAAACAAGGAAGAGACATAAATTTATAAATTTGTATTAGAAAAAAATATAAAATTAAAAAATAAAATAGAAGCCATATAGAAGATTGTAGAAACATATAGGATGATATCACAAAATTATTTCCACTCTATACATGTTTGTATATGGTTAATTATTTGTTCTTTAGGAGAAACTAACAAATAATAACAAACAAGAAAATACATGAATCATGAAAAAAAATGGAAACATGTGTATATAAAAAGAATTATACAACTCTAAGGTTCAAAATCCATTAGACAATTCTCCTCCACACTTGGATCATAAGTAGTGGGGTAAGATAAGAGAACTCCTCTCAATGCTATACTTTGAGATTAACCTATAGAAGACAGAAGGACTATTATACTAGTACATTATTATGAGTATTTGATGAGGTGAGTGTTAGTGATATTGTGAAGATTTATGGTAGTGAATATATCTATGTAGGATTAAAAAATCACTTATTAGGTGAAGAAACATGCAAGTGACTATCAAGATATTCAACTGATTATTATTGATCGCTACTATCTCAAAACTAGTAGGAATAATTAAATGTCCAGATTATGAAGTCCTTTCTACTATAAAAATGGGTATACAATGATCTTGAGGTGCTGATGAAGAAAAAATAAAATTGGGATTACAATATTATTGTGGCTTATTCTTAGGTACTGAAAGGGGTATATATATATATTGATAGTGATGGTGTAGATAACAATGGAGTAAAAAAGTGATGACGGGTATGGTAAAAAAATGCTAATGAATCAATAATGGTGTTAGAGATAATACTAAAATTTAGTAAATTGAATGGTTTATAAAGGGAAGTACATTAAGTGTGACAAGAAGAAGTAGAGGTTCTATTAATAGAGATAAAACTATATGAACCCTCTTAAATTTTCCTTAATCAAGATCCTAAGGAGTGATTACAAGGGTCACAATAAATATTGTCACAAAATGAGGACGGCGAGAAGGAAAAGTAAAAAAAATGAGGTGGTTACATAGGAGGGGGATGCTTGAGGCTTCAAGAAAAAACAATTATAGCAATTAGATGATAATGACGTTGATGATATCTTGTAGTCTTATTTTACCTTGTGTGGGCTTCATGGATATCTAGGGGTGGGGGGATTGTCTTATAACACTAACTAATTTCCCTTGTCAATCTTAACGATAGGGTAAGGGATATAAGTTATTGCCATAAAGTGGGAGAACATAGGAATGCAAGAGGGATGAGGTATAGAAGCATGATTTGAAGTTTGATGGTATTTACTCTATGCTTGGCCGACCTCGGGGGTTTACAATTCATATTGTTGTTTTGATGATTATGGATTTTTGTATTACAATTTTGATAATTATTTTGATCCTAATTAAGATGTGTCGTGGTACACTTTACATTCTTTGACACCATAGGATATTTTAGTGCCAAACTAATTTAAATTATGTTTGATTAAGTTGCTTAACTGGCCTTGGGAGACTTTGCATATGTCAGGATGATATTGAGAGTGAAATAGGTGAATGTTTGATATTACATTCAATTATGTAAGGGGAATTTATAAAAAAGAAGTGATGCAGTTGTGATAACTAGAGATAATAACTATAGAAGTCTTCATAATTGCATTAACTATGTATAACAAGTAGTTAGAGAATGTAATATACGCAAACATTCCTCCTTATTATATAGATTCTCAAAGAAAAAATTCACCTTTCCCTATGAATCTTACCCATCAAAAACCATGCTAATTACATAAAATGAGTACATATTTCTAGATGATCTTCTCTTGAAGAAGAAAATCATGAATCAAGTGGGACTCCATCAAGTTGTCTCTTGACCCTTGGAAAGGTGTTGCTTTGAGTTGTGTTCTTAAGTTCCCAGTCCTAACGTCTTGAATCATAGAGTCTTGACTTAAATTCATGAATGATCTCTAAGAGATACGATGGATCTCTATCATTGTTTAATGGCCACTAAAAGGTATAATTCTCAATCATATACTCTAAAACTCGCTTGAGAACAATCCATGTTGAGATCAACACCAAATCTCAAAAATTTCTCCAAAATATAATCTTCACAACAGATGTATTCTTCAAATTGATCAACATCAACAAATAAAGAAAAAAAAGGAAAACATAAAGCAAAATGTCAAAATTGCTTCTCATACCAAAAACATCATCTCAAAGAGAGAAGATAACTCGAGATGATGGAAATTCCTCCATCCTTTAATGTCACCAGCCTCCAAAAAGACCCTACTAACTTTATCTTAAATGAATCTTTTGAGGCCTCATCAAGTGTTGCAAATATATTCCCACTTATTTAGTTTGAATGAAACTTATCCAAGAACTGGTAGTAGAAAGATAGGTTACTTCATTAACACATATTGAGGAAGACATATCAATCAATCCACTGGTAAGTTTTGGCAATATGCTGGATTTGGTTAAGTGTTGTAATTGATATCAAAACTATATCCTGGTTGGAGACTATCCCAGTTGGATCTATCCCGGTTAGTCTTGGTGATCACTTTGGTTTTGGTTGTGCTTTTTATCCGGTATGATTAAATCTCTGGAATCGGTTTTGGATGCTTATTCTGATGGTTATATGTTTTCTATATTTTGGTGGTTCATTATTTGGTTATCATTTTTGGTATTTCTAGGTACCGGATTAGCTTGTACCTTTACTGGCTATCTTTTGGTTTTACTGGCTTGCCTAGCGTTCTTGGTTAGCTTTACTGGTATGCATTATTTGGTGACTTCATCAGTGGATTTTGAGTCTAGCTTATGGAGTAAGTTTCTATCATGCTTTTGGTGCTTCTTGATCATATTTGGAGTATTTGGTGGGATTGCATTGGATGGTGTACTATTATGGTGGTCCTATTTGAATCCTATTTAACTTTCACTATGGGTTTCTACCGGGAAGTGAAGCATGTTGGATTTTGGTCTTAGTAGAATTCCTGATGTATATAATTGTTTGGTTACTTGATTTAGGTCCATGCCATGTAATGTAAATCATAATATTGGTCCGGTGGTATCGATTGATGTAATTTTGTAATTATAGGTCTATGGGTTTAGGGTTTAGCTGATCTTATCAACAAGGTTGAAGATCTGTATTTGTAGGTGACTTATTCATGTAATTTGGTATCAATGGTTTTGGGTAGTTAAGTCTGCATTATCAAATGAAGTATTATGTCTGAATAGAGTCATATCAGTCTAGTGAAGGTTGGAAAGGTTTTGTATTGCAGAGCAACCATTAGTGCTTAATCGGAAGTGTATCAAGCATTAGGAGATGCTACTTTCACAATTGATTGTTTTTTGGATTGTATTCAGATGTTTATGTAAGTTAGTGAGACTTCCCTTTATGATGAGCAGTGCACTCTAGGTTCTTGGCCTTTCTAAAAGTGCATACCTCATTGTAATTATTCATAATATTACTATAGAGTATTCATCTGATTATGGGTAGGATTTCCCACCATGGTTTTTCTCTTTTCAAGTTTTCCACGTCAAAATATTGGTATTATGTGTGTTCTGCTTTCATGTTATACTCTTCATTGTGTTATGCTTTGGTTTAAGGTTTATAATTGAATTGATTGTTGTTATTGTTAGTAAACTGATTTACCTCCCCCTCTCAGTTTACTCTCAGTATCTAAGTTGTCCAACAATTGGTATCAGAGTGAGGTCCTCTCTGTAGAAGCTTAATCTCTTGAGGAGATCTGATGGCATTATCATCTAGTTCTACATTCAATCCCTACCAAAAAGAGAGTCCTTGATTTGATTATACAAATTAAAAGATATGTAAGAAGTGAATAAAGATTCATTTCAGATGTCTTAAAATAAAAGTTTGGGAGAAAGGGTATATACCTCATGATCCTAATTCTAGTACACCGACACCTACTGATGAACATAAGAGAGCTGAAAAATGATGTGAGAGAAAATAATATTTGTTGAGTGCCCTATTTGATTGAAAGGAATTGAATATCATAGAGTTGGAGAATGCTAAGAAGATCTAGTCAAATCTTGAAACCCTTTATGAAGGTGACCAGGTAGTAAAGATTGCTAAACTTGAGTGAGGTATGAAAAATTGAGGATGGAAAAGAATGAGAAGATAAGTTCTTTCATGGATAGAGTAAACGAGAATGTCATGGGTATCAAATATTGTGCTGGATCTATCAGTGAGGATGAGATAGTGTCAAAAGTTTTAAGAGTTCTACCTCCAACTTACAAGATGAAGGCTACTGCTATCAATGAACTTTGGATAATGTCAAGTACCCCTGTGACTAGAGATACAATACTTAGGGAAATTGAGTGCTTTTGAGCTTAAAGAACTTGGAGAGCAGAGTACTGCTAAAACTGAGACTATGTTTAAAGTATCTGCCTTTGGGAAGTAGAAGATAGATTTGAAATAGATGTATGCTAAGGATATGGAGGAAATTGAGAGAGAAGAAAGAGAGCTTGAAGAGCTAGAAGCCTTGATTGCTAGAGGAATTCCTAAAGGACCAGCTGGAAGTAAGTATTGAGGAAAATTCCATTTTAAATATTTTCATGCAATAAGATTGATCATTTTGTGTCTAGATGTCCTAAAAGAGCTGCTACGAATCATGAAAGATTTATGAAGAATTATAAGCCTAATCTTGAATATCAGAGCAGACCTAGATTCAGAAGGAATAAGGATAAATCATGTTATTATGCTGGTGATGATGATTTTGGTATTTCTAATGATGATGATGATGATGATGATGATGATGATGATGATGATGAACCTGTGAGTGGATTTGATAATGGATTTTCCTCCAGCAAAGATTGGGTCTTTATTGCTATCAAGGATGATTCTCCAAAATCTATCAATGAAGTAACACATACTAAGGAAAAGGCTTTGGCTGCTAAAATTGGAGAAAAGGAGGAATGGGTTATAGATAGTGGATTCCCACATCACATGACTAGTGACAAGAGAAAATTCTTAACTTTGCAAGAATTTGATGGTGGATTGGTCAGATTTGGAGAGAACAAGGCATGCAGGATCCAAGGCAAAGGAACAATATATTTGGATGGTAAGAAAAATACTGATAATATTTACTTTGTTGAAGGATTAAAGAATAAACTTTTGAGTGTAGGTCAGATGGTGGATAGAGGATTTCATTTACAATTTAAGGATGGAAAATGCAATATTATCAATAAATCTGGATTGGAGATTGCTTCTGGAACTCAGACTAAAGCTAATATCTTTCATTTCAACTCCAGTGTGAAGGCTTGCTTGATTTCTCATATTGATGAAAGTTGGTTATGGCATAAGAGGATGTGTTATATAAATTTTGATTGCATAGTGAAGATCAATTCAATACTAGTTGTCAGAGATTTGCCTAAAATTGTTAAACCTCATAATAGGGTATGCAAAGAATGTCAAATGGGTAAGCAAGTTAGAAGTTATTTTAGAAGTATGAATGATGAATCTAATGAAATTCTTGATCTTATTCATACTGATTTGTGTGGACCAGCAAGGACTAAAATTTTTCAAGGTGATAGATATTTTATGTTTCTTATTGATGACTATTCTAGAATAATGTGGGTAGCATTTTGAAACAACAATTTGAAGCTCTTGAGAAATTCAAAATCTTTAAAGCTATGGTTGAGACTGAGACATGATTGAAGATAAAATTCTTAAGATCAGATCATTATGGTGAGTTTACATCGGATGAGTTCAACAAATTTTGTGAGAGAAATGGTATTAGGAGACAACTTTTTGTACCTAGGACTCCACAACAGAATGTATTGCTGCAAAGGAAGAACAATTTTTTTTTTGATACAACAAGGACAATGATCAAAAAAGATAGATTACCTGATATCTATTGGACAAAAGCTATCAATACAACTGTTTACACTTTCAACATAGTACACATGAAAGGAAATACTAGTAAGACTCCTTATGAATTATAGTTTGGGCATACTCCTATTGTCAGATATTTCAAAAATTTTGGAAGCAAATGTTACATTAGAAGAGATGATGTAGTAGGAAAGTTTGATCTTAGAAGTGATGGAGGAATATTTCTGGGTTATTCTATTAAGAGAAAAGTATATAGATGTTATAACAAAATATTGAATAGGATAATGGAAAGCATAAATGTCAAGGTGGATGAGTATGGTGGTAATCAGATCAAAGCATATGATTTTGGACCAAAAGATAAATTTATTAGACTTGAACCAATAATGGAAGAATCAGTTCAGAAAAGTGGACCAGTGACTCAAGTACCATCAAAAAATTCAAGAGTAATAGAGGAACAACATAATGAGTCAGAAAATTAAGAAACTTCAAAGACTCCTAGGTATGTAAAGCTAAATCATTCTGAAGATTAGATCATTGGAGATAAAAGGAATGTTGTGATGACTAGGAGAAGGTTAGTTTTTGAAGAGGTATGTTTAATTTATCAAATTAAACTAGAATCTTTTACTAAGGCAAGTAAGGCTCAAAATTGGATTAAAGCAATGGAAGAGGAATTAGATCAGATTGAAAATAATTAGACATGGGTACTAGTACCTAGACCTAAAGATAAGAATATTATTGGAGCCAAATGGGTTTTCAAGAATAAGTTAAATGAGGAAGGTCAAGTTGCAAGGAACAAGACTATATTTGTTTGGAAATTCTATTTTGAGGAAGAAGGATTTGATTATGGAGAGGCTTATGCCCTAGTTCTGAGAATTGAAGTGGTAAGACTTTTTCTTGCTTATGTTGCACACAAGAGCTACAAAGTATATCAGATGGATGTCAAATGCGTATTTCTGAATGGAGATCTTGAAGAATAAGCTTACATTAAGCAAGCTAATGGATATTATTTATCAGAAGACATGGACATGGTTTGCAGGCTAAAGAAAGCTTTATATGGACTAAAACATGCCCCTAGAGAATGGTATACTAGATTGGATAAATATCTTTCAAAACTTAATTTCAGTAAAGGTAATGTTGATAGCAACTTATATTACAAAATTGAGCATGATGATATATTGATTATTTAAGTCTTTGTGGATGATATCATTTTTGGAGGAGAAGAAGGTCTATGCATGAAATTTGCTGATGATATGAAGAATTAATTTGAAATGTCTATGATTGGTGAGATGAAATTTTTATTAGATTTGCAGATTAGTCAGACTGATAAAGGTATTTTCCTTAATCAAACTAAGTATGTGAAGGAGTTCCTTAAAAAAATTGGACTTGAGAATTCTAAACCTATTGGTACTCCTATGATAACCGGTTCTAAATTATCAAAGGATGGTGAATCACCTAAAGTGAATCCGAGAAGATACAAATCAATGATTGGTGGTTTGTTGTATCTAACTTAGACTAGACCTGATATAATGAATGATGTTTGTATCGCTTTTAGATTTTAGTTAGATCCTAAAGAAACTCATGAAATTGATGTCAAGAGGATATTAAGATATTTCACAGGTACAACAACTTTGGGTTATGGTATCCTAAAGATGATGACTTCACATTATGTGCATATAAAGATTTTGATTGAGCAGAAGATATGGATGACTAGAAGAGCACTACTGGCAGTGCATTGTTTCTTGGGAAGAAGTTGGTTTCATGGCTTAGTAAGAAACAATCATACACTTCATTGTCTACTACTAAAACATAATATGTTGCAGCTACTACCACCTGTACTCAGATTATTTGGATGAAACAAATGTCAAAGGATATAAGGGTAAGTTATGATGATCTTATTGTCATTCATTGTGATAATACTACTACTATTGTATATCAAATAATCCGTTATTTCATTCCAAATCAAAATATTTTAATTAGGTATAATTTCTTGAAGGAAAAGGTTAAAGCAAAGGAAGCCACACTAGTTTATGTGCCTACTAAGGAATAGATTGCAGATATTCTAACTAAAACATTGCCTAAAGACATTTTTTAATATCTCAGAGATCAGTTGGGAGTTACCAGTCCTTCGAAAGAGACTTAGAGATGCATCAATCCAGTGACCTTATCAGACACACTTTTGTGATCTAGGTTGATGAATATGGTGCTACTACTCAGGGGGAGTAGTCAGTTGTATGGCTTAGTATTCTTGGTTTGGTATTCGTCCTTTGTCATTGATGTCAAAGGGGGAGATATATTCATGTGAAAAAATGTCAGATATTTTTTTGGGGAGGTATTCATGTTAATCAAAGAGGGAGATATATTTTCAACTTTTGGGAGATTGTTGGCATTCCTTGGCACTTGGATGTGTTTCACATTTAGTGTTTCCATCAATACCAGAGGGGGGGATTATTTGAAATATGCTAGATTATCTTTAGTGTTTTCATTGATGTCAATGATGTATCCTAGTTGGATCTATCCTAGTTAGTTTGGTGATCACTTTGGTTTTGGCTGTGTTTCTAATCCACAATGATCAGATCTCTAGAATCAGTTTTGGATGCTTATTCTAATGGTTATATGTTTTCTATATTTTGTTGGTTAATGATTTGGTTATATTGTTTGGTATTTCTGGGTATCAGATTAGCTTGTGCCTTTACCGCCTAGCTTTTGACTTTACCATCTTGCTCAACATTCCCAATTAGCTTTATTGGTATGCATTATTTAGTGACTTCATCAATGAATTTTGGGTTTGGCTCATGGAAATGGTTTCTATCATATTGTTTGTGCTTATTGATCACATCTTTAGTAATTGGTAAAATTACATTAGATGGTGCGTTGTTATGGTGGTCCTATTTGGATCCGGTTAAACTTTCAGTGAGGGTTTCTACCAGCAAGTGAACTATGTTGGATTTTAGCTTTAGCGGAATTCCTAGTGGATATAATTGTTTGGTTACATGATTTAGGTCCATGCTATGTAATATAAATCCTAATATTGGTCGGGTGGTATCTATTGATATAATTTTATAATTATGGGTTTAGGGTTTAGTTGACCTTGTCAACAAGGTTGATGATCTACATTTATAGGTGACTTATTCATGTAATTTTGTATCGACGGTTTTGGGTGGTTAAGTCTACATTATCAAAGGAAGGATTATGTGGGAATATAGTCACATCATTCTAGTGAAGGTTGGAAAGGTTTTGTATTGTAGAGAAGAAATTAGTACTTAACCATAACTATATCAAGCATTAGTAGATTCTACTTTCACAGTTCAATGTTTTACAGATTGTAGTCCGATGTTTATGTAAGTCGGTGAGACTTCCCTTTGTGATTATCAATGCGATCTAGGATGTTCGCCTTCCTACAAGTGCATACCCCATTGTAATTTTCATAATACTACTATAGACTATTCATCTGATTGTGGGTAGGGTTTCCCACTATGGTTTTTCCCTTTCTAGGTTTTCCACATCAAAATATTGGTGTTATGTGTGTTGTGCGTTCATGTTATACTCTTCATTGTGTTATGCTCCAGTTTAAGGTTTAATAACTGAATTGATTGTTGTTATTGTTAGTAAACTAATTCACCCCCACCTTTGAATTTACTCCCGGTATTTGAGCTATCCAACAATAAGACCATACTCCAAAGCTTCCACTCAAGACGTGTATTTTCCTTTATCAATATCCTTACCTACCAAAAGTAGGTACTCTCCAAATATCGAGTCAAGAAAAATAATTTGTATGACCATGATAAAGAACTCATTAACCAATTTTCAAACCATAAATCAACAATCACATGCAATCTCCATAAACTGACATTTAAGCAATATTAATTTGTGGAAATTAAATCTCATTATAAGAACATATTCTCTTCCAAAGTCCAATATCAAGTGAAACTAATGACATAATTTAATAGTTTATCAAGTGCATGAACAAATAATAACATATATCCAATATCGAATATCTTGTCATTCAATCTAAGATAAAACACTAAATTGTAAGAATCTATGATTAGAAAGAAGAGTAAATATATTATAAGGTATGGAACTTCCTATAACCACCTTATTATTGAACTAACTTCTTTCCAAACAAATTATGATGATGACAACCAAATCTTTATCTATTATTACCAATCCTCTATTTCACTTCACATAGGCTCATGGTAAATATTTGAAATTTCCAGTCAATCATACTTTTTAGGTTTCAAGTATTCAAAGTACTTTTCTTTCAAACATTAACAATAAATTATTTCTAATTAGCTAAAACTACAATGTATCTTAAAACATATACGATAACTGATGTGTATTTTGTGTGGCATACTATTGGGAAAACATGTTTTTTAGACATTCCAATGCCTTACTAGAAGATGCATGCTTTTAAAAAATAGTAATGCCTCCTATCTATGTCCACGCTACATAGATAAATATAAAATTATTTATATGAGTTCAAACCAGCTAGATACTACTGACCTAAAAAATATATCTCTTCACATCTCACAACTTCAAAACCCATTTCCATTATAACTCAACTTCTCTTCATCTTCTCATGCCACCAACCATTACTCTATAATGGATTCAATGCTGAAGAATTCTACATAAGAAATTTATTTACAACATCAATAAGGCATTATGAACTATGAATCTATTCATGACATTATGAACCATAAATCTCTTCATATCTTTAACCTTGAAGAAATATCTTTCAACTTTTGATAGAAATTTGGCAAGTGGGAATAAATTCACACAATCAATTCTTGGATAGTGCCAAAATTTAACTATAAAAACTAGGCCTTACTTTATCTTCCTCAATGATGGGAATTTTGCAAATCCAATGCTGAGCATGCTACCAAGACTATGAACTTCTATGTCATTTCTCCTACTTCATAAACTACAACCTTATTTACATATTCTCTTCCCATTCCATCACAATATAAAAAATATTTTCTTGAGGAGACATCAGTTTTATCTAAATGGTAGTCTAACCCAAAGATATCTTCTTAATACCAACAATATTTCCATGAACATGCCGCTCTGATACCATTTGAGAGTGATATTGGTGAATGATTGATATTACATTCGATGATGCAATAAGAATGTATACAAAGGGCATGATGTTGTTGTGATAACTTGATATATGATAGCTACATTAACAATACATATAAAACAGTTAGAAAATGTAATGTACACCAAAAGCTATATATATATATTGTGTTATGAATGAGCATGTGAAAGAATCTGAAATGCGATGAAGGTGTGTTAAAGAGGATCTATCTTTCAAAATGTTTGATGATTGGTGTTAGAGTTGGGTGGTGTTAGCTTTCGTGTGTTACCTACTAGAAGCAGTGAGCTGAAGGTATAACCAAATCTTGTAGTTGTAGAAGTGCATCAAGGGTGGATTATTTCTCTTTTATTCTTCTTCAGTTTGGAAGTGAGCTCTTTGATAGTGAGTGTCTCTTTCTTTCTCTCAAGCTATGAGATTTTCTTTATAAAATTCACCTTAACTGGTGTCACCTTAGCAGGTGTTCATATATTGAGAATAGCTTATCCATGGTGTTTTTTCCTTAACAAGGTTTTGCACATAAAATCTAGCGTTTCATTGTGTATTGTGTGCTTTCTTTTTTCATGGTCATATCTTTTCTATGGATTATGTGTTAAAATTAAGTTATTTTAAATTTGATTTAAGAAATAGATTTAAGATTTTATACAACTGATTAAACACCCTCTAATTTCTCTTGTGAATTAGAATATTCAACACTTTTCCTAGAGGAATCATGAGTGTTTTAGAAGCACATGGGACTATCATCTTGAGAAATACCTTCATTTTCTAGAGGCACCAGGAGTAGTAGTATCCCAAGAATATTTTACTTAATAGTTTTGCATGAGATTCTCATTGCCTGCTGCTAGAGTAATTTTTGGCCCCAACACAACCAACAAATTCTAGATAGGAGGTCCCACCCATATCCAAAGAAAAAGTAGCTAGAGAGTGATCCACAAATAGAAGTTCTAGCCTAGGATCCCCAACAATCAAAGCCCTAACCATAGCCATTAAACTACTAGCAACATGAAGGGTAGAACTACCACTAGGAGAAGAAAGATCCATCACTAGGTCCATCTAAGGTGGATCCACAACAAAAGGTTCAACCATAAGATATTTCAAAAGAAATCAATTGTTTTGAAGTCGATTCATTTTATTAGTACTTATAAAATTTTATGTACTCAAAAGTAGGATATTATTTTCAGGATCACTTTAATAAGAGAGCGAATGTTGGCACAATTGTTGAATGTTAGTGTTAATTAATATTACTTTGTATTTGTAGTGCAGTTGGTTGGTAAATGTCTAAATATCAACTGTATAACTACCATGCATTGTATAAAATTATCTCTGGACTATGTTGGATAAAACATCAAGTCCTTACCATTTTCTATTAAAGACAATAGGTTTTAAGAACAATCAAAAGGAAGGTTTATTAAACTATGAATACCATATTAATAGCCTTATGTTATGTGTATTTATCTGCTAAAAGTGAACCCTTGATGGCAATAGGTAGTATGGATACATTACCATAATTATAATCAATGAAAAGAGAAAGGAAAAAATATGACACCTATGCTATAGAATGGGATTTATCAATACTTTTTTCATTGGTTAGGTTGCACTTAATTAGTTTTGTATTGAACAAATTTATGGGAAGAATCAAGTAGCCATGTTATATCCAATTTCTATTACTAGTGGGCCACCATGTATGTGTTATTTCATTTCCATGTACATTTATAAATGGCCTCAAGAATTATGCATTTTATATATATATGCCCTTGTCAATGATGACAATGTTAGTAAGATGAGAGGGGGGGTGAATCATACAAACTCAATAATCAATGTATTCATCAGATTCAACCTTAGTAGCCTTTACTGATATGCAACTATGATTGTAAATCATTCAAACTCATAAATAGATACACTTAAAACATCATAACACATTTAACACCAGATTTAACTTGGAAACCCAAATAGGGAAAAACCACTGTGGGATTTTGGACCCACTAAGAAATATACCCTTCTAGAGTATGCTTGGTTAAAAGCCAATCTTGTTATAGATTACATAAACACATTGCTAGATGTGACCTAGTTAAGGGATTTCCCTTAGACTTGTTAGAATCTTGCACTTTGTTAGAAGTGACCTTGTCAAAGGATTTCAAACACTCATTCAAAATGTTACCTTGCTAGAGGATTTACAAATAAGACTATTAGGTCCACTTGGTTAACAGATTTCTTGTCACTTACAAAATAAATAACAATATAAAATATATCTGCAACTTCACATCTGAAATGCTAAAACAGAATCTATGTGCTCAAAATAATCTTATCATAAGACTTATCTTCATCCTTCCTGGGCTTGTCAAACTGTTCTCCAATCAGATCTTCAATCTTCTATGCTTGGTGATCACTATTGTAGTATCACTGTTCTTTTATTTGTCCACATCCATTGTTCATCAACAATTTCTTATTTATAAAAAAATCCTAACTGCTTAATCTCTTTGATCACATTTTCCATGATCAATCTTAGCCATCAGATCTTCAAACTTGACTAGGTTCATTGTATCCTTTGATTTGAAAATGTTTTATCTCACCTTGGACCTTGTATTCCTCCCTTGGAACTTGTGCTAGGTTATGATCATTCAATCTACACTGTAGATCTAACTCCTGTGTTTTCAATGTTGTAGATCCTCAACAAACTTCTTGCATGACATACCAATCATCTATACATCTCCAACTCATTGGCGTTCTTCATTTAATAATGTATTTATCCATCTAATGCATTCTGTTATTACTTGGTTGTTACTCGGTAAATACTGAACTTTTACTTGGTAGACATTCTGCCTTCTTTAACCGATATCGATAACCTTAGTGTTTACCGACTAGATTCATGCTTGGTAATATAGAGCAATATCAAACCTTTACTCATTCTATAGCTTGAAATCTTTTCTCCTTCTTGTTCAGTCTTCGAATACTCATATATAGGATATTAAAACAATCAAAACAATAAAATCTCATCACTGTCTAACTCGGTAATAGTTGCCCATTAAATAACTTATTAATCCCCTTCATTCTCATTCTTTCCTATGTCACTTACTGACATCTTTATACTTATCAAAACATACTCATTGAGATATGGCAACATCATACTGAATCAGAAAATCAATTGCTTGACATCAATGACAAAATAATATTATTAAGACAGTAATCATCCTTTCTCAGTTATATCAACAATCCCCAACAACCTTCTCAATATCCTTAGACCAACAAACTTATTGAAATGCCAACAATCTCCCTTTGTGAAATGCTAACACACAAGTCATAAGGATTTCTTAATTTTTTTTATACATGGTGTAGGGGAGGATATTTGCCCCATCGAAGATGATAAATATTAGAAAGAAAATATATCTATTGCTACCTCTTCGAATAGGTTCTAAGATGAGCCAGGGGATAACAAAGGACTAAACTAACTACACTACACAAGAGATAAAAAATAGAATCACAGTGCAATAACAATGAATATACAAAAATGATTTTAGAGAACAATACAATGTTGAAAGTAGATTATACCTATCAATTGGGGAGCTCTCAGTTTGTGGATGCCACCACGACATGCTGTAGTTTGTACAACCCGTGAATAGAGAAAAGTACAAAGAAGAACCTGCTCGTCACCTGCACACACTGAGACATGGAAAATTGTTGGGGCTGTATATGGTCCTGCCTCTGTCAGACCCTTGCTTAGGTGTTTCCACAACCACAGACATCCAGATAGATAGATTGTAAAATAAATTGGAACTTGCTAAATTGGAAAATGAATACAAATGGAAATTAAACTTTGTTTAAAAGAAGCTAAACCATATTGCATAAAATGAATATTGGAGAGTATTGAAATATTAGAAAATTGGAAATAAATATTTAAAAATGCAAAGGACTTATTGCATGTAAAAGAGATTGGTAGGAGAAAGAGAGAATAAGCATAAAGCCAACCCCCTCAATATTTGGATTCGTGAGCATGACGAAGCCCACTTGATCGCTTTGTTGGTAGGAAATCACCTCAAGATGACTTTAAATTGATATTGGTAGAATGGTTGTCCAAGAGCATAAAGAGAGCAGAAAAATATTGAGATTACAATTAGATCAAAGAGCCAAGAACCCAAGTTGCGAACCCCTCAAAATAAGCTAGGAAGGGTTCTTAAAGCCAAAAGGGGCACAGAGAGACGTTACGACAAAATGCGAGCCAAAGGACATGCATTGGCCAACATCAAACTCTCTTCGAGAATCAAGATTTTACCAACATTTGGGAATGTTAGCGTAGCGTGTGGACCTCCCTGCATCACGTTTTTGTCCATCAAAAGGTAGCTCCAAAGGGACTTTGGAGGCATTTAAAGTGACATGATTTTGAATATGGATTCGTCATAAATGCACTAGGAATCATGGGTAACTGTCATAAATGCACTGGGCACAATTTAGGACACTACATTTAACCTCCACTTTAATGGATTGGTCGATTGTAGGGATTAGTCATGCTAAATTAATTCAGAAAGATATGTTCATTAAGTTTATGAAGTGCAATAAATATAGTAGATGCAATAAATACTTGGCCAAAAAGGATATTGTAGAAACTGCAGAGGTCAAGGTAGAAACTACGAGTAATGCCCTCAAGAATCCATGAGAAAATATAGTATCTGATGTGATGAATTTTGTACTGCAAAACTAGAAAAGTTGTTAGCATGAAAAATGGAGGAAGATACTTCAACAAGAAGAATGCTTCAGAAGTGTTAGTATGGATAGAAGAGAAAATTAGGTGAAGGCGAGTATATGCCCCCTCATGTTTTTCCCCCAGCGAGGTGGGGAAAACACGAAGGAAAATGAGCGAAAAGTATCCAAAAATGAGCAAAAGCTATTTCAAACAAAAACTAGACTATATACTCGAATGTGGGCCCCAAGAATGGTCATTGTTACTATTCACTGTGGACATTCAAGTGAAGATTTGCATAGAATCTGAGCGAAAATTCCACACAGATGAGAAATTAGGGCTAGCAAGATCGAGGAGTTGCGAACCGCAATCGAGAAGGGCAATGAGCCTGACGAGGTACGACTTGAAACATGCAAGATCTGTTCAATTGTTTTGTTATATGCTTCTTCTAGACCATTATATTATAGGTAGTAAGGTGTAGAAAAGCGGTGTTGAATGTGAAATATTTCAAGAAACTTCTTAATCTCATTCTTAAAAGGCATATGATTATCAGAAATAAGGGCAGAAAGAGGTCAAATTGAGAAATGATGTTATCCATGATCAAGTCACAAATCATATCAGTGGGGTTTATCTTAACAGGATTTCCTCGACCCACTTCGTGAAGTAATTTGTAGTGGTGATAATGAAGATATGACCTGTAGACTAAGGGAGAGATATCATGCCAATTATGTCCAATCCCCAAGTATAGAAATTCCATGGAGAAACCTGACTACGAAGCTCCTGTGCAAGGGCTCGAATTAGGTTGCTATAATGCAAGGACACATTTTGACAAAAGAAAAATAATCTAGTTCCATCATTTTCTAATAGTACTCCATGCGGATCAGCTTGTATACAAAGGACTTTCCTCCAAAATGCCCACCCCCAGAGCTCGAATGGGCCTCCTGAAGGGAAAGAGGGATCTCATTTTTTGTTAGCATCACAAAGAAGACTGTTGTATGATCTCCTATAAAGAATGTTAGATAGGAGAATATAACAGTTAGTGTGCTTCTGAATCCGCACTCATGAACTTTTGCTGGTTTCATCAGGAAAACTTTCAATTTTTAAATAATTAAAAATATGTGTGAACTATTCCATCGAATCCACATGAGCACACATAAAGTTATCAAAGTGAGTTTGATCATATACAGTTGGAGAGTGGAGAATTTGTACCACAAAATGATATTCATCTTGACTAAAGATGGGGCCTATGAGGGAAGCAGTACTTGCCATTGCATGTGCCAGATGCTATCAATCATGTAAGTAGCGAATTGATTCAGTATGGTCAACACCAAATCAATATATAGAGACAACTTCATCTGTTTAACATGATAAGAACCCATCACTTGGTTTACAATAAGTTCAAAATCTCCATGGATGTGGATGTTCTTTACCCCCATAGCAATTGTGGCATAGAGTCTTGATATTAGGACCTTATACTCGACAATGTTATTGGTACAATAGAATTCTAAATGAAAAGAAAGAGGGATTGGCTTTCCTTCAAGTGAGACAAAAACCACACCTACGTCTGAGCTAGTTTGACACCTCAAACCATCAAAATATGTCCCAAATGGAGTCCTATTCAATGATCATAACATCCTCGACGGGGAAGAAAGCTAAGGTGGGAAAATTCTTGGTTGAAGGGGCTTCAACCAACTGATCAGCAATGACCTTCCCTTTGATTGACTTCTGAGTTATGAAGTGTAGATCAAACTCAAAGAGCAACATCACTCACTTGGCCAACCTTCTTGAGAGATCACACTTTGCAAAGAGGTGCTTGAGGATATTATTTTTAGCAATGACCCATGTTTTTGCATGGAGGATATAGTGTCTCAACTTGTGATTCATGAAGAGAAGAGCTAAGCATTGTTTTTCCACAACAGAATATCAGGTTTCATATTTTATCAAAGTATGGCTGATGTAATAGGTTTCTCTTTCCTAACCATCACCATTGCATTGGGCTAATAAAGCCGCTAAAGCATGAGATGAGGCTGAAATATATAGGAAGAAAGGCCTATCAGACATAGCCGACATGAGGATAGGAGGATTAGTCAAGTAATATTTGATGGAATCAAAGGATTTTGACATTCTTTATTCCATTTGAAATGGGTATCTTTCTTTAGTAGTTGTGTGAAAGGGAGGGTACGATCAGCCAATTTCACCACGAACTAACGAATGGCTTGGATTTTCCCTTGTAAGATATAAAGCTAAGAGATAGTCATAGGTGGAAGCATGTTCATAATTGCATCAATATTATTTGTGTCTATTTCAATTCCTCAATGGGAGACAATAAAACCTATGAGCTTCTTGGTGTCAATACCAAAGATGCACTTAAGAGGATTCAGTCTCATTTTATACAACCAAAGTCTTTCAAAGACCAGACAAAGATTTTAATGTGCTTTTTTTATGCTAAGGATTTTACCAAGATATCATTGACATAGTCTTCTGAGAGCTTATGGACGAAATCATGGAATATCAAGGTCATGGCTCGTTCATAGGTTGCACCTATATTCTTCAACCCAAACGACAAGACATCATAGCAGAAGGTTCCCCAAGGGGTTGTAAAAGAAGTTTTATATTGACCTTCTGGGTTGATACAGATCTAGTTATAACCCGAGAAGTCATCCATGAACATGAGAAAAGCATACCCTATGGTTGAATCCATGATCATGTCAATATTCAAGAGAGGAAAGTCATCCTTGATGGAGGCTTTATTCACATCTCAAAAATCAATGCAAATCTGAATACGACCATTGGTTTTTCTTACCAAGACAATGTTTGAGATCCAAGGTGAATAGTTGATGGGGTGGATAAAGATAGCTATTAGGAGCTTCTCTATCTCAATCTTGATCTTTCAAATCTTTTTCTTCACTGACTTAGCATCAGGACTAAGAACAATGTTGTGGACCACAATAGACTTATCAATTCTAGGCATCTCCTCATAAGACCAAGTGAAGATGTCAGGGAATTGATGCAACAAATCATAATATTCTTTGAATTCTTCAGAGGATAAGAATTTTCCCACTTTTATGAATATGTCGGGAGTCTTATTGCTTATGATGACGTGAGTATTTTCTCCACTAAGGAGTGAACTATGGCCTTCAGGATGAGGAATAGATAGTTGTTATCTATTATGAGGTAAAGGTGTCCCCTATGGATTATCCAAAATATGCTTGAGCATTCAATAAATAAGAGGGCATCCCATCATATGCACCCAAAAATTGCTTCAAGAATTCTTGTGAAGGGAAAAGATATAAGGGAATCTCATTAGGTGATACAACAACGCTGATGAGTACTTGATGAATAAGCCTTAAAGGAAGGAGATCAACTAAAATCATGTTAACAGTTAACCATGGTTTTGCATTTCGATCCATATGACAGTATCCTAGCCCAGTGTTATGGTGACAAAGCTCGGGCTCCAAAGGAATTTGAATACCTTGTCCATGAGGTCCAGAACTCTTTCTGTATATGGTGAAAATGGATAACAATAATAACAATATTGAAAGGTTAAATGAATTCAACCACAAAACCCTAGCCTAACAACAACAAAGATCCACCATAACATATGAAGATTACCTAAAACAATGCAAATCAAATGAAATCACAAAGATTATACCATCACATGTCCAATAGGGCTTGGATCTCCATTCTTCCTATCTCCATTGATGTTACTTGATATATTTGCTCTCATATTTTATGTGCACAAGAGCTCAACAAAGAACAGAATGTTGTTGCAAGTAGGATCGCCTATCTTCAAAAGTGTAGTGTAGTCAAGTAGTCAACAGGGGGTGAATGCATAGTGAGGGTAATCAATTGATTAGGATGCATAGATTGACTAGCATGATTGATTAGGTTTGATAATGAAGGAAGCATCTCCTTATATAGAAAACACTATATGAAATGAAGGGATAAGATTGAGAGGTGTAAAAGATAAATGGTCGGCTATGATTAGAGGGTAGGTAAAAGAAATAATAAAATAATGAAAGGGGTAGGTAGTGTATGAATTAAGAGATGAATGACATGTGTCATGGGTAGAAAAGTTTAATGAATTAATTAAATAAATAAATATTTATTTAATTAATAGGAGTGGGATAATTAAATAAATAAAATATTTATTTAATTTAGGAAAAGGATAATTTAAATAAATAAATGTATTTATTTAAATGAGAAATAAGGCTAGAAGAGGATAAATGAATTAATTAAATAAATAAAGATTTATTTAATTAATAGAAGAATTAAGCTTAGATAATTAAATAAATGAAATATTTATTTAATTAGACTGGACAATTTTAGGTGTCTACATTTTGCCCCTCTTTGAGACAATGTGGCTTGTCGCGTTGTTTCAAAGAAGATAATATGAACTGATACAGAGTTGCCCCAAGATGGGAATGATATGCCCCCTCGAGAGATTGGATGAAAATGTGTGAAAATACCATAGACAATATCTCGATAAGAAAGAAAGGCTAGAATGGACTGACCAGAGAAAGTGACAAAGTCACGAGATAACGAAGACTGACACAGGAGACTAGGGCTAGGGTAGTCTATAAGATAGACCACAAGGGGAAAACATCCTCATTGTCATCTACACCTCCAAGAGATTAGAGTGCAGAGAGAGAAAAGAGCAGCAGCAGTCAGCAGCGATGGCTTTGGTTCACAGATTCAATTGCGTTTGCCGATTCCAGAGGCCAGCAGAGGCAGGAGAGCTAGTAAGTACCACAAAACCTCCTTGTACTTTGTTGTAAAAAATATTGTCATAAATGCATGCTAGGTAGGGTAATATGTCTTCAAGGCCAAATTAGTAGTTCTGTGATGAACATACATTGTCGATTGGATAAGCTGCTGAGAGGATACACTCAAGCAGGTCCTCTAGGAAAGACTAGGATAGATCGAGGCACTTTGTGATGAACAGTGAGTACCAAGATATAGTACTTTGTGATGAACAGGGAGTACTAAAATATGAGCAGCACTTTGTGATGAACAGTGAGTGCAAATGTGAGCAGCACTTTGTGATGAATAGGGAGTGCCAAACACGTAGTACTTTGTGATAAACAGGGAGTACCACTAGGATAGAAGCAACACTTTGTGATGAACAATGAGTGTCATTAGGATTGAGATGATTGATTTGTGTGACTGCAGGAGTACTTACCTATTATGGAGTCACAGGAGAGATTCCCATCAACTCAGAGGTTGCGACCTGAGTTGACAGCCGAGGACAGAGCTGTGATTGAGGTTATGGGTCTATGATTCATTCTGTATGTGCCTGAGTTTCAGGTGAACATGGGATTGCTGACTGTGTTGGCTGAGAGATGGCACTTAAAGACATGTATGTTTTCATTTGCTGATGGGTGAGATGACAATCACCTTAGAGGATGTATACGGGATTCTGCGGATACCGATCGATGGGGAGTTGATTCCATATGATCGAGATGGAGACAGGGATGCCCTTAGACGAGTGTTCTAGGATCCGGGACTGGAGATGAGGGTGGGACATGTGGCATGGGATACCATGAAATGGACAGTATTAGCACTACCAACAGTGTTGGAAGGAGTTATCAGTGGGTTCCTTTGTCCCGATAGGGAAAAACGAGGGGTGGCTGCAGAGGACACAGGGGCTAGGAGAGATGATCTTGGGGCGGGTCCTTCTAGGGCTCAGACTCCATCGAGGCTAGCCGACTCTGAGGGAGGGAATTCATCATAGCTGTAGAGGGCTCCCTATGTACCAGTATTGTACCATTTTTGTATGATGATGTAGACACCTGCAGGTGATTGTAGCCATATGATTTTGACATCATTGTATCATGACACTTTATATATATATATATGAGATGATTCATCTTTGCAGTAGCTATATGCATGTGTACCTATGTGATGAGATGTTTCATGATGTATGTTTCTATGTGATGGTTATGATATGGATGCAAATATGTACATGAGGAAATGCAATATTTTTGTTCTTTTATGTTTTTTAATATGTTATGCAAATGCAAATGTGAATGTATGAAATGCAGATGAATATGATAATGCAAATGTAAATTGTGCTAACAGGTGTTGTGTGCAGGATGTGATGTAGTTGTGATATCTATATGTATGTATGAAATGCTAACATGTGATAATGCAGGTGCAACTACATGAAATGCAAATGTTTTTGGTGTGTCATTATACTCAGTCATGTGATAGCAGGCTACACAGACTTGAGAAGGATGATGGAAGTCAATCAAGAAAGGGGGATGGAAGATAGAAGATATGAAAGTGAAAGAGCTTCTTGTGCGTTATCATCATTGAGCTTTATTATGGCAAAATAGGTTATGACAATTGAGGCATATGTTTGATCCAGAAAGTCATTGTACCTGTTTGCATGGAGATAAGATAGTCACAAACAAAGAATGCCCCAGTTCATACTAGACTCACAGTGTCCTCATATCCTTGGATAAGTAATAGCATTACTAAGAGACAATCCACAGATAGCAAATACAAATAGGTGACGATACCCCATCCTCGCCTTTCTAGTCAAAGACATCCTGGAGATAGAATCTCTAGTCAGAGACATCCTGAAAAAGCTAAACGACATGTCACCAAAAGATAAAATAAAAAAAAAACCAAGACTCGACACCAACATCCACTGTAGTCCTCAAGTTTAGTGTCTCTTGTCACTTGTATAAGTCTTATTTGATTGTGGTCACAATGTTTACTTTCACAAAAAGGATAGAGAGCACGAAACCATATGTTGTCTGAGTCTATTGAAAGATTTGATTTGTTGAAGCCCATTGTTGTTGCTGTCTCATCTATAACTGACCGAATCCATGAAACTGATACTTTATTGCGAAGAAGATGGAACTTTATTACGGATTGGCGATGCAGATGTTGATTTATTGTGGATTGGCGATGCAGATGTTGATTTATTGCGGATTATGCGTGGATAGACTGAAGGAAGCTGGAAGAAACTGTACTCCTCGGAACATGTGATGTTCTCAGTTCCACACCCATCACTAGATGTAGGATTTGCCTTAGCCACAAAGAGCATCTGATTTATTATGGATGGAAAGGGAGGTTTATTATGAATGGCTAACCAATCTTGGGTAGATCAATAACAAGCCATGATGGGAATGGGTAAGTTTATTATGAATGAATAGGTTGTGAGTGTGTGCAAAGTGAAAGGATGAAAGTGAATCCTGAAGGAGGGAGGAGCAATGTCTCTACGCATGGCATTGGTGACCTAGTTTTCACCATGGTACTTGCCCAGGGCGCCACCGAAGTGGTTTTCACCATTGGACGAAATTATTTCTCTTTACTTTTTAGATTTTTCAATGTTTTTCTTTTTTTTTTTTTAATAAATTTTTTTGTATTTTTGAATTTTTTTATTTTTTTTTGTATTTTTGAAATTTTTGATTTTTTTGTATTTTTGAAATTTTTGATTTTTTTGTATTTTTTGAATTAGGATATTCCAAGGACCTATGTGTAGAACCTGCGAAGGTGCATGCTATTGATAGGATCCTCCAAAGGTTCACCTTCTGTAGTTGAGAGCTGATATGCCCCAGATCCATATGCTGCTATAATGATGTAAGGACCAAGCCAATTTGGTTTGAACTTGCCCTTCTTCTCTTTGTCTTGCTGATTTCTAGGTTTTTCTTTGAGAACCAAATCACTTACCTCAAATGTGCGAGGCCTGACTTTATGATTGTAGCTGCATTGTTCCTTGACTGAATGATGTGTATCTCGAGTGACTGTCTTCCTTGATAAAGGAACTGAGATAGAATTACTAGTGTGTGGACTACACAGGCCTGTATGCATGCCACCTAAAGAAGTTTGGGCACCCCTGATAACAAAGTCCCTTGAGGAAGCTACATTAAAGGTCCATGATGTATCGCCAGAAGGGAATGGATGTGTGGAACAAGTGGATGAGTTATGAAGGCTTATGATTGTGATAAGAAGTGAAAGTAGGATAGCATGATGGAGACTTAGGATCAACGAGTATGCTTTTTGGCTTGAAATTTTAAAAATTTTGCCCCTAGTTATTTTGATATTAGGGGAGATCAACTCTTGTTCTTTTTCTTTCATAGGATTTTTATCCTTGACTTTAATTTTTGCAGAGTCCAATAGCTTTTGATTTTGATTTGGACTGAAGGACTTTTCTATATTTTTGACTTTTAGATTTTTCTTTTCAAAGCTTGATTCTTGGTCCCCAATTAGTAAGGGATTTTTTGATTCTTGTTGATCCAAGTCTAGGAGTGGAGTGGAAATAGAATAAGTGGATGAAATGGTAAGGCTATGTGATTTCTCAAGAGTGTTGGCAATATGCTCAATAGATTCTTTGTTGGAACCACTCTTAGGACTATTGATCTCAAGAGATGCTTGCACCACTAGAGGAAATTTGCATTCAAACTTAGTAGCCACAACACTAGGCGGTTCACACCCAATTCCTTGGCATTGAAAATTGTTTGTATATTTTTCTTGTCGACTCAATGTGTTAGGAGATAGTGGGAGTTGATCAACATGAAAGATATACTCACCACATCCCAGGTCTTTAATCTTGAATTTTTCTTTGAGCTCTGCTTGCTTTGACGTAGAAGCTTTCAAGGATTCTGGATCCACATATGCTGAAGAAGGAATAGCTTGTCGATTGATTGGGATTGCTATTTCTAATCTAGGTCATAGATTGTTACAATATATGAATGGATTTGAGTCATCTTTGACACTCACTTCAACTCCATTGTGTGGAAACTTGATGCATCGATGATATGTAGATGGTACTGCGCTCATCTCATGAATCCAAGGATGTCCCAAAAGTATGTTGTATGTGAGATCTAAATCAAGGACTTGACAAACCACATCCTTTGTAACTGGCCCAACTCTGAGAGGCAAGATGACTGTGCCTTTGGATGAATGTTTTTCATCATCATATGCTTTGATGGTAATTTTGTTTGTAGAATTCACAGCTTTGTCAGAATATCCCAATTGTTTAATAGTGCTCAATGTACAAATGTTTAGACCTACTCCTCCATCTATCAAGACTCGTTTTATTCGATGTTTGTGTATGAAGGCTTCAATGTGTAATGGTGCATTATGTGGCTGACTTACGGATGCATCATCGGTTTTTGTGAATGTAAGTGAGTGTGGAATGGAAAGGTATCCCACCATGGCTTGAAACTGGTCCACGTTCAGATCAGTAGGGATGGAAGTGTCTCTCAAGATTTTGTCAAGAATGGCTTTATGTGCAGGTGATATGCGTAAGAGCTTAAGAATTGAAATAAGTGCGGGTGTCTTCCCTAACTGTTCTACAAGGTCATACTCAGGTTTGGTTGATGAGGAAGCAGTGTTTTTAGCTGGAGCACCTTGCAAAGTGAATTTACCTTGGTGGGTTGTAACATGACATTCAGAGGTAGGTTCGGAAGAAGATCTAATGCCTTTCAAAACGATCTTGGGTCTCTGGGTAGAATTCTCAAGGGTTTTGTCCTTGATGATAATGGTAGACATAATTGTCCATCAAGATGTGATTGATGGTTGAATCATAGTTATAGGATGCTCTGGTATAGTTGGTTTGGTCATTTGTGGCTGCAGATTTTCCCTTATCATGCTTTGGGAATGGTTCCTTAAACACTTCATGTTCTTGATTGGATGAGTGTCCTTCAATCTCAATGTCACCTCTATCAATGAGATCTTGTATGATGTTCTTTAATCGATGACAATTTCCTGTCTTATGACCCTTGCTCTTATGAAATTCACAATATTCATCATCATTCCACCAATTTGGTTTAACCTTTGGTTCATATGGAGGAAAATTTGGAATAGTGATTACCTTGTTTGCCACTAGCTTTTTGAAAACTGACTCAAGTGGTTCTCCCAATGGAGTGTACTTCCTTTGTGATTTAGAAGTTGTTTGAGTATTCACCTGATTTGATCCGAAAAAAATGAATATGGGTCGCACTGTATTGGCATCAACAACACCATCATTGACTGTGTTCTTGTTTTTATTCCAAAATCTTGGCTTGTCTTTTCCTTTAAAGTCATCTTTGTTTTCCTTGAATATCTTAATGACTCCTTGTTCAATTAGGACCTTGTCTGTTGCTAAGCCTTTTTCAATGACGTCCTTGAAGGTGGAAAAACAAGCTTTCCTTAAGTCATAGCCAATGTCTTTGTTAACATTTTGGGTGAACATTTCTACCATTTATTTTTGTGGAATTTCACAAGAGCATCTGCTAGCTAGATTCCTCCATCTTTGTAAAAATGATGAAAAAGACTCTCCATCTTTTTTCTTGGTGTTGCACAAAGTAGTGACTGATATGTCTACCTCTATGTTGTAGGAGAAATGTTGAATAAATGCCTCTGCTAAGTCACCCCATGACTTAATACCAGGTGGAAGTTGGGAGAACCATTCCATAGCTTGATCACCTAGGCTTTGTGGGAATAATCTCATCAAATATGTTTCTTCTGCTGCTATCTCAATGCAAGTTGTGAAAAATTGTCTTATGTGTGCCTTAGGATCCCCTTTTCCTCTATACTTATCAAACTTAGGCGTCACAAAGTGTGTAGGAAATGGAGGCATTGGAATGCTTTTGTCAAATGGATAAGGACATATGTCTCTCATTGTGTATGTTGGCTTCGGTGTATTTATGTCCTCCATTTTCTTTTGTAAGTCTCTGATTTGTTGCTCCAAATTGTTCTTAGGTGGAGATCGACTGCTTGGACCATACCCTATGCTTGAGGCACCAATTGCAGGAGGAGCATGTTGCATATATGGATGATATTGATCATACACATGTTCATATGGAGGAGGTCTATAGTGATGCTGCATATATGGACCACTTGGTATAGATTCATGTTGAGGAACAAAATATCTATTTTGTCCATGTATACCATACTCTACAGGCATGTCATGTTCTAATGTGTTTCCCCCAAATTTGACACGGGGTTTCCTTATGTCCAAATTTTGAGCATGCCTTTGAATATATAATTGCTTTGGTGGTTGATCCTTAGCATTGATATGTGATTGAGCATATTTCTTTGCATAAGACTTCCATAATGGTCTGCGAAGGTGAGTATCATATGCTTGACCATGTGTATGTGGGACCTCTAGTTTTTGAAACAAAGATGATGGTGATTCAGGCACAAGATGTGGTCTTCTATTGCCTCCACTATTAGGCCTCCTTTGATCCATGTTGGAGTGAGGTTGTTGCAAAGGTTGATTTTTCATTATTTGAGACATGTCAAAATCATGAGGTATCTTGGCTCCACTTTGTGCCATCATTTGTAAGAAGTATTGTCTATCTCTCCTCATTATTTCCTCAACCAATCTATTGAAACGGGGATCCATAATGGAGTCTTCCACTTCTACCAAATGTATTGAAATGTTGTCCATATTGTCATTGTGTGTATCCTTGTTGTTTATAGTGTCTATGCTCTCAACATTTGGAATGTTTCTATAAGCATCCATGTCAGGTAATGTAGTATGATCAGAATTGAAAAAGATATCATTGTCATACTCATAAGAACTCATGTTTGCAGACTCTTGAGCCTCTTTAGTTTCTCTCTTATATTTTTGAAGACGGGTTTCAACCATGAACTAGGTATTGACCGAGATGTGTGAGACTAGATGAAAATGGAAAAAGTATGGAAGACCAAGAGTTGGATGGAATGTAAATGAATCTGAGGTATACTTGCAATGTCCAAAATGTAAGACCAAGTATGTATGTAGTAGAGTAGGTGTGACTTCCAAAGAGATGATAGGCTCTCTTGATGAGGTAAGCTGACCTTGACTCTAAGTAAGACCAAATGAGGCCCAAAGGTGATAGACCTTGATGAGGGACCACTTAGCAAAATGTTGTTGTATGTAGTGTTTTGACAAAGTATGATGAGGACAAGCAAGTGACCTTTTGACTCAAGTTTAGACAAATGTAAATTTAATGCAAGATGTAAAGCAATGATGGAATTTATGAGACCCAAAGATAGGTTGAATGCTAGATGAAAACCTTGAGAAACAACCTAGGAAGCTCAAGAATTCCGAAACTGATTGCTCTTGTTTGCTGGACTGTAAAATTTTTCCAATTTGTGAAGTTGTTGGTTGTGACCAAATTTGAATGTTTGACTATTTTTCATGACAAGAGAAAACAATGTTGATGAGGACTCAATGTTTGCAAGTGTTGAGACTCAAAATGACTCCAAGAAAAGTGTGTTGTTTGATGTAAAAATGTTTTGCATACACTTGAAGACACAAAAGATAC
Source organism: Cryptomeria japonica (assembly GCF_030272615.1). Lineage (NCBI taxonomy): Eukaryota > Viridiplantae > Streptophyta > Pinopsida > Cupressales > Cupressaceae > Cryptomeria > Cryptomeria japonica. The sequence continues at coordinate 73,319,196 of NC_081408.1, read as the reverse complement.
AATGTTTTGCTGTTTGGTCTTGAATGTTTTGAATGTTTAAAATAAGTCAAGCACAATTCTTATGGCTGGCCAAGACAATAGTTGTTGATCCCACATGAGGTTTTACCCCCGAGGCTATGCTATTCAGAGCGGATACTTAGATGATTGACCTCACTGGGTCCACCCTTGACACTCACTTCTCGGGTCAACCAAACATTAGTCCCCATGGTGAACTTTGTATCTCTATTAAGAACTGTATGTGTGTGGGCCGCTACCAGAGGTCCGACCTCCTGCCCCAACAACTAGAAGGATTTTGGCTTCTAAAATAAAAAGGTGCTAGTAAGGGCATCCACTTATGTGGCCATACATGTGGCACTTTCAACTCTGTAAATATAGAAGGCTCCCAGTCGGTAGGGGTTACGCCCTACAACTGATCAAATAAATTTGATCAAACAGGTTTATGGGGAGACATAATGTCGGTATGAACTAATCAGCACACGTTATCCATAGTTTTCACCATGAATACAGATGTTTATAATGGTTTGGAAGAGGTGGGTTTTCCTCGCTACCACTTAGGTCATTCTCTTCTCACTAGTAGTCCTAATGACCACATAGGAAGACAGGCCCTCTAAAGATTAAACAAAAAGAGCCTATTGTTCAAGACACAAAAGATAATGATTCAATTTTAGTGCACCAATTGAAGTGTTTGCTAGTCTATGAAAACAAGGCACACAATAAAAATCCAAAAACCCTTGCCAAGGACCTGCAACAAAGATTTATTAGTAGTTTGGATTGTTAGAAATAATCACCCTTTCCTGCAAGCACACAAGTTAGGTAAATTTTAGATCCAGAAGACTTTGTGAAATAGGGGCCTTCAACAATGCATTTTGTTGACCAGTTCAAAGATCTGATTCATCATTAAAAAAAGACCACTTGTAAAATTTCAAGAGATTTTCAGAAATGTAAGAAAATCCAAAAAAATTTCTAATTTGCTCCAAAAATTAATTTTTTATGAATTATCATAAAAAATTCATATAAAATGCAAATCAATCCAAAAAATCTAAAATTTTTACTGGAGAGTCCTGATGGTCTTCCAAACCTGCATAAAAAATTTCTGCAACAAATCCAAGCAGTTTGTGAGATATGAGTAAAATAATGTAAAAGCATAATTTTCCAAGATCTGATTTTTGAGGAATGATATTGCATCAAATTTAAAATCACAAAGAATAGATCCTGTGTGGTGGTCACGCCGACAAAAGGATATGAAAATCACAGTAAAACCTTTCTTGGGAATTGGGCATTCCAACAGGTGACCAATATCTCTTTCTGTAGACGTTCATTTACTTGTCAAACCAGGGGACATATACTTTAAATGGCGCAGCAAAATATATGCACTAAGAACTTATTTTGGTCAAATCTTAGGCGAAATACATACTGAAAAGAAATCCTACCTATGCTACAGGAAGCTAATGCAAAGCTCTTTAATTCAACTATGATTTGATTACGACAGAAGCCATAATAACTACAACTGAAACACAAACTATGAACTGACCTTATGCTGCAGGAACAGACACAGTGATGGATTCCTTGTGCTGCAGGAGCACTGTAAAACTGAGTTTGTATAAACACTTTAAAGATGAAAGCAAACTGAAGCTTAACAGGAAAGAACAACTAACTAACTAGCTACAGATACCTACTAAGTGGGCCCCCTTAGCAAGCATCTGCTGATTACGCAGATGCTAAACTCAGAACTTCATTGAACTTTATTCATAAAAATAGAATGATATAAATTGTTTTGTTGATATGGAAACTAACAACAAACTCTACTTCTGGTTAAATAGATTATGTCTTTCATTATCATATTGATTCTTACATGACATCTACTATTCTTATTCTATCCTTCTCTTACTCCTCTCTCGCGCAGGAGGAGAAGCTTTATTTAAAAACAGGAGAGCAACTAACTAACTAACCCCATCAAAGAAAGACGTGGAAGTAAAACATATCCTCGAATCAAGGAACAAACTTCATAAATGAATTTATGCGTTCAACCCGATCCAGAGAGAATCTAGCGCTCCACTCTTTGTCATTAAAATTCTTTCCCACGATTTCGGTCAAAGAGTCTTCGTCGGAGCTTCCTCAAAGTCGTGTAGGAAATGGACTTTACTGCAAGGCCGAGATTGGCTGTGCTTGACTCGATCGTTCTTCAACAACCTGCGAAATAAAAGGTAACAGGAAACAGAAAAGGCGTATGGCACATACATGATATCTATTCATTAATCACACATTTTAGATTTACTTCATCATTCAAAAACTATATATGATATACCAGTCATTTTAGGGGGTCAACGGGGCAATAAATGCAATCAAGTCAATCACAAAGAACTGCAGGAATATAAAAGTATCTTGCTACAGAATATCCCAAAAAGGTTTCACAAAGTCTGAACATCCATGAAAGAACAAAATTAAAGGCATTTAAAAGTTTATCATAACATCGAAATTATGAGCATATTTTAAGCTCATCACTGCCCCCTACTTAGCCCAATGCTGGTCCTCCAGCATTAACTTTCCTGGTGGTTTCTTTGAAGTCAGTGGTTGCTACATGACTCTTAAACGGATTTTTAAACTTGTAATAAAATCTTCTGAAATCCTGGCATTTTTCATACCTTTGGTCTTCTAATTCATTGTTAAGATTTATAACCTGGTGAGGATAAAGTGGCCACATTAGCACAGGGGGTCTGAATGTCAGCGGCAACCATAGTTCAAATCTTGTTTGAAGTCCCAATTGAATATATCTGCTGGTTCGTTTGAGAGCTGCTGTGAAATTTAAGGGACCATGCGGTTTTGACTTTCTTAATCCAACAGTTAACCTCTCCCATCTTTTCTCACTTCTGGTGAATGCTAATTTCTAAAATGAATATTGTTGTGCCTGGAATTCATCATATACTTGTTTTCTGATATCAAATATTTTCTCTCTTGCTGAAACATTATTAATACCATATGTCAGAGTAAACCAATCTTTCAACATTGCATAAGGGTTTGAACTGTGAGATCGTAATGGAACAGGCTCTATTTTCTCAGTTTCCTCATATGTTTCCCACTACCTACCATAATTCGCCTTATTTGCTGCCCATGACATAAATGCTCTCAAATGAATATCACCAATATATAGAAGAGGATTCTATTATATTTCAAATGGTATTAAAAAGCCATGCAAATAGAATTCACAGAGAGAATTCCTTAACCAGTTAGGGGTTGTCTGGTATGCTTCATAGAATTCTTTGGCAGTATGAATTATAGGATCTTGGTTTCTGGAAATTCTCATCAATTGAAACCATAAAAACTATTCTTTAAGGCACAAAGCATAAACTCTGGGTGGAGGTCTACATTCCATAATCTGACCAGTTACTTTCAACATTTCGTCTATTTTTGCTTTCAACTCAGCAATTTCCTACTTCTGACTTTCAATTTTCTTTTTCAATTTCTTCTTTTCTATTTCCCATAGACTTTGCTACATGACGGTCTGGGCTATGTATCGGAAAGTCAGGGTTTACAATGTAACTATTTTCCAATTAGCTTTAACATATTCCCGAAACTCCATTAAAAATGTTCTCTTATACACAATAATAGCTTTACAAACTGCAGGATGAGATACAATTTCACTAGGCACATTCAATTGTTCAGTCTGTTCTTGCTCTTGCTGCAAGATAAATTCTTCTTGTTCCTGTGGTGGAGAAGTCTGTGCTTCCTCCGAAAATTGCATAGCAGCAGTAGCCAAATCATCAAGATTTGGTAACCCTTGCTCATTATGCCCTGTTTCTTTTGTCTCAACTTGTTCCTCTTCAGGAATGAACGAACTCTGGGCAGCATTTTTGGACACATTCTGAGAAACATTAAATTCAGACTCAACAGACCCTTCTGAAATTACAATCACCTCTGGTTGCGGTAAAGCAGGGGAGGTCTTAGATTTTTTCCTTGCGGAAACCCTTCTTGACACTGATGCAGCTGCAAGAGGTGTTCCGGTAGCTTTCCTCTTCCTTATTTGTTTAGAGGGCTTTACCCTACCAAAGGATGACGGTGAACTAGAAATAGCAACAGGCATTGCTGTAGGAGAAACAGCTACAGGGGAAGGTGCTGCAGGAGAAGGGCATTGCCTTTTCCGAGAATGAGGGTCAGATTCTAGGGACCCTTCTGCCTTTGTTTTTCCCTTCTCACTCCTAGTGGCAGACCTAGTTTGTACCCTAGCAGAGGATTCAGGTGCGAAAGCTACAGGACCAGGTGCTATAGGAGTAGATGACCCTTGCCCTGTTTTACTAGTAGATGCACTTTCTTTCTTCTTTTTCTGAGGCCGTGGGGTAAGTACCCTAGGGGGTTGTGGAATTTGCAAATTCTTTTGGGCAACAAATTGTTGCCAGGAGAGAGATGAGACATCCCTTAAAGATTGCTCAATCAGTAATTTAATAAGGCCATGATGAGTGACAGAATTATCTTTCCCTTATTGAGTTCCGTGGGCATTGTGTTCTAAAAATTTTAATAAGAAATTCGAAACATTTATAACTAACCCATGTCTCATATGGCTCAATAATTTAAAATGATGAGAATGCAGATAGGAAAAATGGCCTTCACAGGTCAAATACCTGATTATATAAGTAGCATACTCTGAATAAGGAGGAGGCAATGATACGCGCTTGCATCCCTGCTTGGAGACTTCCAGAGGTCCATCAATAGGCATTGAAAACTCAGCCCTTGCAGCTGCAGCGTCTGAAGAAAAGTTTTCTCCAACGGCTGGAAGCCCAGTTACTTCTGCAATTTTGTTTTCGGTTGCAACAACCATTAGACCCCATACGGTGGCTTCCCCTTCAGAAAGGGTTCTCAGAAATTCTGCAGCAGCCTCCTCATCAAAATCATTTAAGCTCAAGAAATAATTTAACCATCCACAGAGGCTGAATGCATGGACTGTTTGCAGATTTTGCAATAATGTTTCATGAGCTATAGGCTCATGTCGCACCAACTGACCACCCATGTTTGCAGTTTTCCTTTAGCTAAACTCGATTCCTTGCTGAAGATTCAAATTCTCTGCTTCCCTTTCTATTCTGGTTTTTTTTTTTTTTCTCTTTCGTGTCGTCACATTTTTTTCTTTCTTTTCAAAAAATGAACTTTTTTGAACAAGCAGTCTTAATCGTGATTATACAATAAAGAAAGACGTGCGATCATAGTTGGAAAGTACCAGAAAAGTATTAAAGAAAGATTATTTTGCAGTTATGGCAGCGGTGAAAAGACAGGTTTTAAAATATGGATTACCTCGCCCCCTACTTAAAGTATGACATGTGTCCTCACATGTCGTAAAGAACAGGTAGAAGTTCAGGTAATAATGACCGGTACATGCATATCAGTAAATGAATAGAATGAAATAAATCAAATATGTGATAAGAAAAGATATGGCATACCTTTGATAATTGCACGTACGTATGAAGAAATATGACGGCATCTGCATGGATTGACAAGTGGGAAAGATATCTTAATTAAGTCTGATGCGGATGGATGACGTGGATGGGTGAAATGGGTGGATAAAATGAACAGATGAAATGAATGGACGGAAGTGAAAGAAGTGAAATGGGGGTGATAAATGAGAATGGAGAAAAGGGGTTTCCTTTTGTAAAAAGAAAACCTTTATTATGGGCATGCTTTTTGAAAATTACGGTAACGCTGCAGGAGAAAGGCAAAAGCTTTCGGCTGCAGGAAGAGTAGCGGGAAGAACTTGAACGAACTGCTACATGAATTCTTCCTTGGAGACTAGTTTGTGGTATAACCGGAGTCGGTGGCCATTCACTAGCAATTTGAAGCGGACTGGGTCTATTGTTACCAGCTGTACAACTCCATTGTCAAACACATTTTCAACTTCATAGGAGCCAAGCTAGCGTGTTGTGAGCTTACTTTGGTTTTCTTGATATCTGGAATCATATAACAGAGCCCAATCTCCAGTAGAAAATTTCCTGGTTTTGATGTGCTGATCATGCCATTTCTTTCTTTGCTATTGGATTGCTTCTATATGCTGCAGGGCGGCTTTTCTCATTTCGTCCAAAGCATTTAGCTGCAGGAGATGGTCCTTCTGTGCTTCAGATATGTCTATATTGAGTTCAAGAGCTGTCCTCAAAGTTTTGTGTTCAAATTCTATGGGTAACATGGCTGTTTTTCCATAAAGCAGCTCAAAAGGTGTAAACCCAGTTGTTTTCCATGTAGTTTTGTAAGCCCAAACTGCTTCAAGAAGTCTATTGCTCCAATATTTTCTATGTATCTGTACTATCTTTGTGAGGATTGCCTCAATTTCTCTGTTTGTTACCTCTGCCTGACCATTGGCTTGAGAGTGATAAGGGTTGGACTTCCTATGTTTGATTTTATAGTCATTCATTAGTGCAGTGATCAGATTAGATGTAAACTGAGCTCCTTGATCGGTTACAAGCTCTCAGGGAACTCCAAATCTTGTGAAAATTTGTTCATATAGAAACTCAGCAACTTTGTTATCTCGAGCATGAGTCATAGCTGTTACCTCGACCCATTTTGTTACATAGTCCGTGCAAACTAGAATGTATGACTTTCCATTTGATGGTGGATCAATTGGCCCTACAAAATCCATCCCCCATTTATCAAAAGGGGTGACTATTATCTGTGGATATAGTGGCATTTCATCAGATTTAATTGGTCTTCCCATACGCTGGCATTTGTCACATTTTTTTGTATAGGCCACAGCATCCTTATGTAATGTTGGCCAGTAGTACCCTGTTGTAAGAACTTTCATTGATGTTCTTTTTGCTACAAAATTTCCTCCACATGGTTCATCATGGTAAGCATGCAATATGTCATAAGTTTCATCTTCTCTTACACATCTTCGCATTACCTTATCAGGTCCAGTATAAAACAAACTATTTGCAATCCAGGAAAAGTTAAAACTTTTCTCTATTAACAATTTCTTTTCTTTTGGAGAAAAGTAGTCTGGTATTCTGTTTGCTGCTAGATAATTGGCAATGTCTGCATACCAGGGTATATGTGCAGTGATGGAAAACAAGTGTTCATCTGGGAACCTATCATCAATGATCTCATGTTCAACAGGTGCAGCTGATTGGAGTCTTGATAAAAAGTCAGCTACAAAATTAGCTCTCCCTGGTTTGTCAATTATGAAAATGTCAAATTCTTGTAACAACAGGAGCCAACGTGCCAACCTACCAGAAATGATAGGTTTGTTCATCAGATATTTGATTGCTGCATGGTCAGTATGGATGAATATCTGATAACCTGTGACATAATGTTTAAATTTGTTCAAAGCATATACTACTGCAAGCAACTCTTTTTCTGTGACAGTATAGTTGAGCTCAGGACCTTGAAGGTTCTTGCTGATAAAGTAAATAGCATGTTCAACTGAATTTTCTTTTTGATTCAGAACTGCTCCTATGCCAAAGTCAGAAGCATCAGCATGTATGTGAAAAGATAAATTCTATTTTGGACCTTGAAGAATAGGGGCTTTAGTAAGTAAGTCCTTCAATTGTAGGAAGGATTTTTCACAAGCCTCTGTCCACTCAAATTGGGAATCCTTTGTTAACAAAGCATAAAGTGGACTGGTAATTTTATTGAAGTCTTTTATAAACCTTCTATAATACCTTGCATGACCAAGAAAACTTCTGACATCTTTCTGTTTTGCAGGAGTTAGTAAATTCTGAATTACTTCAATTTTAGCAGGGTCAACTTGAATTTCATTTTTTGAAACATGATGACCTAAAACAATACCTTCTTCCATCATTAGAAAACACTTCTCACTGTTTAGAGACAAATTTTTCTCTCTACATCTTTTCAATACTTTTTCTAAATTTACTAGTGCTTCTTCAAATGTGACTCCATAGGTAGTGAAATTATCCATGTAAATCTCCATACATTCATGAGATATATCAGCAAAGATACTAATTACTGCTCTTTGAAATGTTGCTGGTGCATTACATAGGCCAAAAGGCAAGACCGAATAAGCAAATATTCCCCATGGATAGGTAAAAGTGGTCTTATCTTTATCTTCAGGGGCTATTTTTATCTGATTGTACCCACTGTAACCATCCAAAAAGGAAAAATATCTTTTGCCAGACAGTGAGTCTAGTACTTGATCTACAAAAGGTAGTGGAAAGTGATCTTTTTTAGTGGCACTATTCAATTCTCTGTAATCTACACATACTCTCCATTTTCCACCTTTCTTGGGAACAATGACTAAGGGAGAAACCCATTGACTGTCAGAGATTGGATAAATAAAACCAGCATCAAGCAATTTTTGAAGCTCACTTTTAACTGTTTCCCTAAGTGCTGGATTTACTCTTCTTTGAGGTTGTCTAATTGGTGAACAATCTTCTTTGATATATATCCTATGAGTACAAACTCGAGGATCTATTCCTTGCATGTCCCCATATTCCCATGAAAAAGCTTTATGCTGTTCTTGTAACATTTTTAACAGATCAGCCTGTTGAGACTGTGACAGCTTGTTATTGATATTCAAACAATGACCTTGAGACAATTCTATCCGCTCCGTGAGATTACTCATAGAGTCTACAGGTAATGTTTGTATCTCTTGTGGAAGCAAATTATGAAAAATTGTTGGAAGTTTAGGCAGTGAACTTTCAAAATCTGGTTGCTGCAGGAAACAGTAAGGCATCTTCACTCCAAAGTTGTGAGAATGGGTCATTTTGAATCATCATTAATTGAGCCAAAGAATTGGTTTCTTCAATTTCCTCCCCCACATCTGGCCAAACAGGTTGGGACAAATCTGGCTGAGGTCTAGCTGAAGGATACAGAGCCAATTTCTTTGTGGACTGCCCATCAGAAATGGTCATATCTCCAGAACGACATCCTATTAAAGCATCAGCAGTTGCTAACCATGGTCTACCAAGAATAACTGGATACCCTCCTAAAGTTGCCTTAACTGATAATATTGTGAAATCAGCAAGATACTCCCAAGATTCAAGAATGACAATTACATCTTCTACTATTCCATCAGGTTTAACTGTGGAGCTATCTGCAAGCTGCAGGACTGTGGGTGTAGACTTAATGTTTGAAATGTTCAGGGAGTCCATAGTATGCTTTGTCATGACATTAATGGCAGCACCTAAATCAATCAAAATATTTTTTACAACTTGGCCATTTACATTTATCTGCACTATAGGACTTCCAGGGTCAGTATACTTTAGAATAACTACATTTCCCAACATTATATCAGCCAATTTTCCTAAGACATGAATTGTTTGAAGGTCCTTTTTCTTTCATCCAGGATTCTTTAAACAGACTTCTTTAATAGCTTTTCCAAAAATAGGAATATCTTTAATAGCCTAAAATAAAGAAATTTGAATCTGCACATTTTTGAGCTAATCCATAATGTCAAAAGTGGTTTGTTCCATGGGTTTATATGCAGTACTTTGCAACTTCTGAGGAAAAGGTGGGTTATCTTGATTTTGCAGAATAGGCTCTTTAGGAATGGTATCTGTTATGGGCATGTGCTCAGTAGGAACAACAGGTGTAGTAGGTTCTTCATGGGGAGGATCTGATATTTCAGTAATCTGAGGCAGTTTTGGAGCAAGTAAAGTAGTTCCAGACCTCAAATGGATGTCATTAATGTTTAAGGCATAAGCTTGATATTGGTTGGCTTCGGCAAGATACGTAGGCTGCTGAGGCTTATTATTGGGATTGGGCATTGGCTGGGCAGGCATAGGCATTTGTTTTGGAGGTCTAGGATTTGTGGCAGTTACTGCAGGAGGCGGCATAAGGGCTTGTGGTTGCGGTTGTGGAAGCTGCAGGAATCTAGAAGACTGGTTTTTCCATTGTTGAGGGCCTCGCCATTGAGAATTTTGCTGCCAATTTCCTGAAGGTGGGGTCCATTGCCCTTGTGGCTGCTGCCATCCTCCTTGAGGGGATTGCCATTGCTGGTTCTGATAATTAGGCCAATTTGGTTGAGGTGGATTCTAGGATGGTGGTGGTCCATATGCATGTTGCCATTGGTTATTCTATCCAGAATAAGAATTACCAAAAGTTAAAGGGTCTTGAGGCATACCTTATCTTTGGGCCCATGGTCTCCTTTGTGCAACAAAGAACACGTGATCATCATCTCCTTCTACTGGCTTAAAATCAGTAGGTAGTTGTTTAGCTTCCAAATTAGCCACCATCTTGCATCTACAGTCACGCTTCTTTTGTCTGCAGTATGGACAGAACTCGGCCAAAACTGCGTCAGCCTCCTCATGTTTCTTTCGAGCTTGCATAGTGTCCAGTTGCGTAGCCATATTATTAATGATGTCCTGCTTGAAGTCAGATAGCAAATTTGTTATCTCTATTCAAGAAACTCTGCTAGAAGAAGACTTCCCTATTGTAGCATGATGACCTCTACCTTTCTTAACTATTGCTCGAGAGTAGTTAAGACATATTTTCTTTATATCATCCCAAGGCACCTGGGTTATATCATCTCCTCCTATCAGGTCCAGGGAATCTATACAAGCATCACTGATTCCCTTTAGAAACAACAGTTTCTGAGAGTCCTCGTTGAGAGTATGGTTTGAGTTCCTCTATAGTGCAAACAAGAATCTGGAAATGTAATCTTCCAGACTTTCATCGTCCTTCTGCTGAATTCAGAATATATCATCACCCTTGCTGGCACTCTTACAATATTCCTTATACTTTTCAAGGAATTTTGTCTGCATGACCTCCCAACTATCAACTACACCTCTTCCCAGACTCATGAACCATCTGAGAGCTCCTTCCTTCAAGGTGGAAGGGAATAACTTCAATTTATGAGCGTCTGTGTTGTAGTCATAACTGTGACAGAGGACATCAAATTCAAACAGAAAGGTTTCTGGGTCCTCTGTGACTAGGCCATAAAACTTTGGAAGAAAAGAAGAGGGAATGTTTTTAAGATTGTCAGTATCTCCCTAGGGAACAATAGGACACTCAAATGCAGGAGGTGGATTATTTACTATGTTTGGTTGCTGAAATAACAGAGCAAATAGATTTTCCTCAAGTTTGTTGTCAGCTGGGTCAAATGGTAGTTCAATAAACAGATTTTTAGGGAGGAACCTTCCCAGGGTGTCTCTTCTTCTTCTATGCATGCAATATAATGAATAGTGGCTTGAAGAATCTACAAAATTTTACTAACAAGCTAAACTAATGCCAAAAATGACTTTTGATAAACTCCTAGCTAGACGCCATCCCCGGCAATGGCGCCAAAAATGGTGGTCACGCCCACAAAAGAATATGAAAATCACAGTAAAACCTTTCCTGGGAATTGGGCATTCCAACAGGTGACCAATATCTCTCTCTGTAGATGTTCATTTACTTGTCAAACTAGGGGACATATACTTTAAATGGCGCAGCAAAATATATGCACTAGGAACTTATTTTGGTCAAATCTTAGCGAAAATACATACTGAAAAGAAATCCTACCTACGCTACAGGAAGGTAATGCAAAGCTCTTTAACTCAACTATGATTTGATTATGACAGAAACCATAATAACTACAATTGAAACACAAACTATGAACTGGCCTTATGCTGCAGGAACAGACACAGTGATAGATTCCTTGTGCTGCAGGAGCAATGTAAAGCTGAGTTTGTATAAAAACTTTAAAGATGAAAGCAAACTGAAGCTTAACAGGAAAGAACAACTAACTAACTAGCTATAGATACCTACTAAGTGGGCCCCCTTAGCAAGCATCTGCTGATTACGTAGATGCTAAACTCAGAACTTCATTGAACTTTATTCATAAAAACAGAATGATATACATTGTTTTGTTGATATGGAAACTAACAACAAACTCTGCTTCTGGTTAAACAGATTCTGTCTTTCATTATCATATTGATTCTTACATGACATCTACTATTCTTATTCTATCCTTCTCTTACTCCTCTCTCGCGTAGGAGGAGAAGCTTTATTTAAAAACAAGAGAGCAACTAACTAACTAACCCCATCAAAGAAAGACGCGAAAGTAAAACATATCCTCGAATCAAGGAACAAACTTCATAAATGAATTTATGCATTCAACCCGATCCAGAGAGAATCTAGTGCTCCACTCTTTGTCATTAAAATTCTTTCCCACGATTTCGGTCAAAGAGTCTTCGCCGGAGCTTTCTCGAAGTCATGCAGGAAATGGACTTTACTGCAAGGCCAAGATTGGCTGTGCTTGACTTGATCGTTCTTCAACAACCTGCGAAACAAAAGGTAACAGGCAACAGAAAAGGCGTATGGCACATACACGATATCTATTCATTAATCACACATTTTAGATTTACTTCATGATTTAAAAACTGTATACGATATACCAGTCATTTTAGGGGGTCAACGGGGCAATAAATGCAATCAAGTCAATCACAAAGAACTGTAGGAATATAAAAGTATCTTGCTACAGAATATCCCAAAAAGGTTTCACAAAGTCTGAACATCCATGAAATAACAAAAGTAAAGGCATTTAAAAGTTTATCATAACATCCAAATTATGAGCATATTTTAAGCTCATCACTATGTATAATTCTAAGATATTTCCAAAAATGTAAGAAAATCCAAAAAATTCACTAATTTGCTCTCAAAATTTTTTATGAAAACTCGTAAAAAATTCATATAAATTGAACAAGTGATCCAAAAAATCTAAAATTTTTACTGAATCCTTCTGATACTTTTCCTTACCTACACAAAAAATTTGATGCCAAAATTCAAAGCCGTTTGTGAGATCTGATCAAAATAAGGAAAAACCCTAATTTTTAAAGATTTGATTTTTAGGAAAATATTTTGCATCAAAATTAAAATCACAAAGAACAGATCATGTGTATAATTATGAGATATTTCCAAAAATGTAAGAAAATCCAAAAAGTTCTCTCATTTGCTCTCAAAATTAATTTTTTATGAAAAATCATAACAAATTCATAGAAAATGAAAATTTGTTCCAAAAATTCTGAATTTTGGATTGAGAGCTTCTGCTACTTTCTTCAACCTGCAAAAAAAATTTGGTGCAAAATTTTGAAGCCATTTGTGAGATATGATCAAATCTCTCCAAGATCTTGATTTTGTGTCCGAAACCCTAGCTGCACAAGATTATTCTCCAAATTGTTTTACAAAACAACAATATAAGGTTAGAAAAATCTGCAAAAAATATAGATCTAACAAAAATACATGTCCCACCGAGCATGCCAAAATTTTTATGGTGAAAATGGATAACAATAATAATGATATTTAAAGGCTAAATGAATTCAACCACAAAACCCTAGCCTAACAACAACAAAGATCCACCATAACATATGAAGATTACCTAAGACAATGCAAATCAAATAAAATCACAAAGATTATACCATCACATGTCCAATAGGGTTTGGATATCCATTCTTCCTATCTCCATTGATTTTGCTTGATATTTTTGCTCTCAGATTTTATGTGCACAAGAGCTCAACAAAGAACAGAATGTGGTTGAAAGTAGGATCGCCTATGTTTAAAAGCGTAGTGTAGTCAAGGAGTCAATGGGGGGTGAATGCATAGTGAGGGTAATCAATTGATTAGGATGTATAGATTTATTAGCATGATTGATTAGGTTTGATAATGATGGAAGCATCTCCTTATATAGAAAACACTATATGAAATGGAGGGATAAGATTGAGAGGTGTAAAAGATAAATGGTCGGCTATGATTAGAGGGTAGGTAAAAGAAATAATAAAATAATGAAAGGGGTAGGTAGTGTATGAATTAAGAGATGAATGACATGTATCATGGGTAGAAAAGGTTAATGAATTAATTCAATAAATAAAGATTTATTTAATTAATAGGAGTGGAATAATTAAATAAATAAAATATTTATTTAATTTAGGAAAAGGATAATTTAAATAAATAAATGTATCTATTTAAATGAGAAATAAGGCTAGAAGAGAATAAATGAATTAATTAAATAAATAATGATTTATTTAATTAATAGAAGAATTAAGCTTAGATAATTAAATAAATGAAATATTTATTTAATTAGACTGGACAATTTTAGGTGTCTACACTTTGCATCATACCCAAGCTTGTATCTAGGGCCATAGATATTTTTTAATTCCTTGAATGGTGGTGGTATTATATAGAAGAGATGATTGACATGATAAGTATCACCTGACTTTATAGATGAATAATCATCTTTTGTAGCCAAGGCAAATCAAATATTAGGAAAGCTTAGATGAGCATGGTCTACTTTGTACTCACCATCATGAGAGTCAGTAAAATCCAAAGAATGCCAATCATCACTGAAACACGTATGAACTTTTGAAGGCGACTTAGCTAGGGAAGGTTTTTCAGGTGTAGGTCCCAGTGTCTTCACCTTAGGAGTATCTTCCTTTGGGGATATTTCTTTCAATGAATTATGCTCCTTAGGTGACTTCTCCTTTTTAACAACATCCTTATTAGATTCTTATTTCGTGTGCTCCTCCTTTTTAGGAATATGGCAGAAGGAGAAGATATAATTGAAGAAGATAAAGTAGGTGCATAATTCTGAAATGAAGGTGTAATGGAAGCCTGAGCAACTATGACTATTTGACATAACTACATAGCCTCAGGTTTGGCATTAACCTTGACAACCTAATTGTTAGCCACAAACTTCATAGATCCATGGAGCGTAAATGAAATAGCTCCCAAAGCATCCAACCTTGGTCTACCTAAGAGAAGGTTATATGTTAAAGGGTCTAGAATAACATGTACAAGGGTTGGAATAATGACTGGTCCAACCTTCAAGGACAATATGATAGTCCCCACATCGGTCTTACTATTGTTATCAAAACCTCAAATGAACAAAGAGTAGGCTGCCAAAGGATTTCGGTCTACCTTGATCTTTGATAACAATTCTAAACCACAAACATTCAATCCCGAACATGTATCAAAAAGTGTTTGTCTAATACCAACACCATTCACATGAGCAATGATCATTAATAAATCAGTTAAATCTGTCACTTCAGCAGGCCGAAGGCCATGTGAATAAAAGATAATATTTGGTGAATCCGCATGAATATGTTCCATCAGCATATTCACATCAGTCGGTCTCACAGAGGAAGCTAGCAAGATATTTTACAAAGCTTCCTCTAGAATACCTTGATACATTAGGGAAACTTGAAGCAAATCCCAAAGTTAGATCTTAGCCGGAGTAACCTTAAGTTTCTCAATAAGATCATAGTCACTTAGTCACTTGTTCAATGACAAAGGTGCCTTAGGAAGGACAATTTGAGAAGGAGGTAGAGAAGTTTGAGGTGATGTAGGATCTTGTTTGTTATTCTAAGAGTTATATGTATGAGCAATAGTGTTATAAGATGGCTGCTTAGATTGGATGAAGCTTGTGTATAAATCAAAAGCTTCTCCTTTGAAAGGTTTTCCATTAATGAACTTAACTCTCTTAGGAGAAGGAATTGCCACTGTTTCATGGATGTAAGGTCTCTTAGGCCTTTGCGGGGTTGCAAAGACAACAATGACATTCATAGACTCTTCGTTCTTGCATGAGGAAGTCGTGGACGATGAATCGCCCTTTACATCTCTTGTAGGAGAGGGTTCTTCAAGGAAGTCAACCAAGACTTCATCTAGCATATCAAAATCATCCTTCCAGAATTCCTTATCAAAGATGTCAAATTATAAAAGGAAAATATATGATATTAGGCATTCACGTCGGGTTCACCAAAATGTAGGGGAGGAGATTTTCCCCCCCCAAGATGATAAATATTTGAAGGCAAATCTATCTGTCACTACGTCTTCAAATAGGTGCTAAGATGAGCTAGGGGATAATAAATAACTAAACTAACTACACTACACAAGAGATAAAAAGAAGAATCACGGTGGAGAAAAAATTCATATACAAAATTGAATTTATAGAACAGTACAATGTTGAAAGCAGATTATACCTATCAATTGGGGAGCTCTCGGGTTTTGGACACCAGCTTGGTCCACTGTAGTCTTTACGACCTATGAACAAAGAAACATCCAGAGAATAACATGTAAATGGTCTCCTACACGTGGAACCTATTCATCACCTGCACACATTGAGACATGGAAAATTATCAGGGTTGTATAGGGGCCTGCCTCAGTCATACCCCTGCTTAGGTGTTGCCACCACCACAGACAACCAGAAAGATAGATTGGAAAATAAATTGGAACTTGGTAAATTATAAAATAAATGCAAATGGAAATTAAACTTCATTTAAAATAATCTAAAACCTATTGCATATAATGAATATTGGAAAGTTTTGAAATATTGGAATATTGGAAACAAATATTTAACAATGTAATGGACTCATTGCATGTAAAAGAGATTGGTAAAAGAAAGAGAGAATGAGCATAAAGCCAAACCCCTCGATGTTTGGATTCATGAGTGTGATGAAACCCACTTTCAATCTCTTTGTTGGTAAGAAATCATGACAAGATGACAGTAACTTGATATTGGTAGAATGGCTATCGAAGAGAGTACAGAGAAAAGCAAAATATTTAGAGCACAATGAAATCCAAGAGCCAAGAACCTAGGTTGGAAACCCCTCAAAATGAGCTAAGAAGGGTTCTTAAACTTGAAAGGGGCACGAAGATCCATTATGGAAAATCTCGAGTCAAAGGACATGTGTCGGCCAGCATCTGACTCTTTGCCATATTTGAGATTTGTCTAGTTTTTCATGATGTTAGTGTAGCATCTAGACGTCCTGGCATCATGCTTCTGTCCACCAAAAGGTAGGCCCAAATTGTCCTTGGAGGCATTTCAAGGAAATTTGTCTTTCGAGCCCATGATATCAAAGTGACATGATTTTGATCATTGATTCAACATAAATGCACTAGGTATCATGCGCAAGTGTCATAAATGCACTAGGTACAATTTAGGACACTACACATGGTAGTGTATATATGGATAGATGGTACCCAAGGTGTAGTTTTAAATTCTTGATTTTCATCATAGATGGCAGTGTAAATATAAATAGATGGGATTCACATAGAGATTACTTTAGTGGCGAATATTTGCCAATGGCACATTTTTTATGTCGGCGACCTGGGAAATGGCAAATATTTTGTACTGACTAGGGGTGGCCATGTCGCTAGAACATTATCAATTTCTATCAAATTCACGGCCCGATCGCCATATGTTTTATGTAATTAAATGTTTTTATACAAGGATTTTGCCAATACAATATACATTGGACACATGGTAAATTTAATTTTTTCGCTTACACTCTCTAAGGTTGCCTTAATAGACGACAATAATTCGCCTATAGGCATGTGAAGATTTGTTTGCTAGGAGGACCCAATTCGCCCGATATTTTGCTGACATGTGTCTCCATTCACCCCAACTTTCACCAACTATATTTTATTTGCCAATTATTTGGACGACCCATAATCACCTCAAAAGTTACAAAAGTCATGTTATAGTTACGCGGGATTCACCAAATATTTGTATACCATATAAAATTCCTGTGGAATTCGCTAGATAAGGATTGGTATAAATACATGCAAAGATCAAATTTATCTCTACACAATCTGGTGGGTTCTAGGCTCTGAATTTTGATCAATAGTGAAGTTTCAGATTATGGAAATTCATTGTTGTTGACTGCATTGGTGACTGCTAGTGACCTAAAGGTGAGCAACCATATTTTTGAAGTGTTATAATGTTATTCTGAATTTATCTATATATGTTTGCACTGTTAAGTTCATTTTTATTCAGTGGCAACCCGTCAGTGACAAGTGGTCAGCTGGGACATTCAGACCTCAGACATCTAGATTGTAGGTCATAGGGCCAATGATACATATATTATACTTTATATTCTATTATTGCTTCTTCAACAAAGTGATATTCTTTTGGCAACCTTTATTTCGTTAGAGATGTCGAACAGGAAGAAGGGTAGGAAACCTAAATATGGGGAAGGCCATGAGAGGCCAACAAAAAGAAGAACGTTGTCTTTGTACTTTAGCTTTGGAAAAGAGTATGGTGAAAATATGGAAGGTACATCATCACAAGTACAAGTACAAAATTTGCAACCTACACCGCATGTTGAAGATGGCGGTGAACCTGATATCTCAGATTAGGATGATCTCGAAGAAGATTATCTGGTAGATGTTCAAGTTAGCTGGAATGATATAATCAACTTGGGTGATAATGCCATTGATGATAATGCATGGAAGGGGAAAGGAAAAGCGAAATTAAAAAAAGATCGAAAGTGGGATATGTCAGTGAGGAATTTTTATATTAATTGGGCATAAAAGTATCCATTCATTGAACTAGTGGAGAATCCAATTGAAAGAGAGCTTCTAATAGAATGAAGGTGTAAGATTTGCACTTGGAAACATAACAAGGAAATTAGGTTGTAGCTTAAATTTGACACCATAGAAAAGCATATGGGTAAAGTTTATGAAAAGTAAATGATAGACGGGATTGAAAAATTAGTGATAAGATGGAAAACAAAGGAGGAATGTAAGCATGTGAGGAATGCCAAAGAGTATTATTTTCATGAGAAAATAAAGATGAAGCCTGCTAAGGTTAAAGGTTCTATTGAAGCTAGTTTTAGAAAAGCAATGCAAATAGAACAACTAGGAAAAGTTGTTCAGTTAAGCGTTGTTTCTTATATTTTGAGAAGAGGGTGTGCTATGACAGATTTCCCATCAATTAATGATTTATTACACTTTTTGAAAGTTCCTAACTATTATAATAGACATTGGTCAATAAACAGTGGATGGGAATGGGCAAGTTGTCTTGCTGAGGTTGAAAAAGAAGATGTAAAGGAAAAAATAAGAGTCAAACTTTATTACATTTTCTTTAGATGAAGTTACAACAACAAACAATACTTCATGGGTATGCATACATGTTTATACTATAGAGAATCATACCTACCAACCTCATCTACTTTCTGTTGCTAAAATGAAGGAGAGTGCGATAGCGAAAAATATATGTCAACTAGCAAATAGAAGTTTAATTGAATATGGAGGTATGGATGACATGGTTTGTGTTGGAGCAGATAGAACTTCAGTAATGCAAGGTCACAGGAATGGTCTTTGTATAAAGATTGAAACTTCATTTGCATCATACATTACTGTAATTCACTGCATGGCTCACAGAATGAATCTAGCTTTTGGAATTGTGAACAAGTTTGCTTCAGTTAAAAAAAATGAAATTTTAATCAGAGAGCTCTATTGACACTTTTGTCGAAGTCCCATGCAATTTATGGAATTTTAATACTTTGCTGATGGAATAATTGATGGGAACAAGCTTCTCAAGGATAATGATACTGGATGGATCTCTTTGGATGGTCCAGTGCATCGAGTATTTTTAGAATATCCATCCTTGATTGGACTATTTCACACAACTCGCAACAAATCAGATCAACCAAAATTTCCTGACCTTCTTCGGAGGTTAAGTAATTTAGAGACACTCTTAACTTTAGTAGCTCTTCTACCCATGCTAGAGGAAATGAGGAATATTATTTAGGCTACCCAAAAAAGAGCTCTATATATTGCAGAGTATGCTACGCTGTATAAGATGACATGCATGGCCCTCGAAAATCTCTATTGAAATCAACCCACACTATCTGATGAAAAAATTGTTAAGTGGCAGACACTCACAGATTGGAACAATCCTGATAACTTTTTACAAATTAGTGCAGACGAGGAGGTATGTTTCAATGTACAGGGAGTTGAGATACCAATACACTTCTATGCAACAGTCGACCCCAAGGAACCTGGAAAGCGCCCCAGGAAGAAACTAGCAAGAGTTACAAGGGAAGATTTCAATAAGATTGTTGAGACTGTAACTACTTCTACGAAGAAAATTGCGTATGATCTTTCCTCACAAATTAGAAGCATATTCCCTCTTGACAACCTACTCGAAGCCATATCTATTGTGTTTCCTCATTATTGGAGCCTCAACATTGCATCTGATTTTTTAAGTAAGCTATTGATTTTGATAAAACAAATTCATATATCCAGAGAACTGAATGGAGTAACTATAAATGGAATATTATACGAAACTCATCTTTGAGAGGAATCATCTCGTTTTGCATACACTATGAGAGAACAATATGGAAAAATGGAGAACCCCCGTGAAGAGGGATCAGTAACAAGATTTGAAAAATTATAGTTGAGAACGCAGTGTTACGTGATTCAATGCTAGAATATTTGAAGCTTGTTGATTTATGTCTTACCATGATATTGGGTTCGGTGGAAGATGAGAGAGTTTTCAGTGCTTTGGGGTTCCTAAAATAAAAGCTAAGAAATAACCTAGACAAAAAATTGGAAAATTGCTTGAGGCTCTATACATCTAGGTATGATGTCCACACTTTTCCTTACGATAGGGCATACCAAATCTGGAGGTCCAAATGTGAAAGAAGAGGTTTGGGCAACACTTCAAACCAAGGTGCCAGTGGGACTATTGACTCATGTACTGGTAGCATTGAGATGCAGTTCAACGAAGGTATGCAGACTCAGAGTGAAGAAACCACATACAAGAATCAAGAAAGCTCTGAATTTGATGAGGATGAATGGCACCTATAAGAGATTGGTATTTACCAATCTTATTACTGTATCTCATCATTCACATTACAAAAGCATGTTACTTTTTGCAATTAGCATTTAATATTGATTTGTAATTATATTTTTCAACTTTCTATTTCCAGATTTAAAATAGCATAATAAAAGACCATAATGTGTTTATTGAAACATAGATGTTTATTGTTTATTTAGACATGTTTGAGTCTCAAATCTATGTGATACATTTTAGAACCATATGATACAATTCATTCAATAGTAATACACATGTCAAGAACCTAGATTTTCATTAATTATTTCAAAATATAGCCATATGATACAATTCATTCAATACTAATACACCAATCTATGTGATTTTCCATGCAAATTGCAAAAGTGAATACAAAGTTTCAGTACCCTTTGCAAATGACCCCAAATTCCCTTTTATAGAAACAAGAGAGCAACAACAGTTTCTGTGTGATTCTCGAATGCCCATGCAAAAGTTAATACAAAGTTTTAGAACCCTTTGCAAATGACCCTGAATTCCATTTTATAGAAACAAGGGAGAAACAACAGCTTCAGGTTGAATTTCAAGTTTGCAACATGTGAAGACTCAACATAAAAATCTCAAAATCAACATAGATTTACATGGCCATCACAGGCCGGATTAGCAATTTAACAACTGCTACATGTCTGATGTCTCCTGTTCAAAAAAAAGAGTTCAAAATTAAATATTAATTCACACCATAACAAATTAAATATAGATAATAGTAGTGCCTAAAACCTAGTAATCAGAAATAGAGAAATGCATAAATGTTAAAGCTTGGGAGAATTTGAGAATACAAATTTACTGGCCAAAGTTTTGCACTGTGCATCATAGATTCATAGGTTGGATTAGCAAATTAGCAATATCAAGTGTTGGATTTTTCCTATTCACAAAACATAGTTATTTCAAGCGATGCCAAACTCCAAACAAAAAAACATAAAACCTTGAAATTAAGAGTAAAAGAAGAAAATTGTGCAATACATACTACGATTCTTAAGATTTTTGTGCCGGTTTTTGTAGGGTGCTCCACTCTTCATCTGATGGAAGGTCAATATTTAATAAACTATGGAAAGTCAACTGCAACTTCATCAGCAATCCATATTTAGAATATTGACTTGACATCATTGTTTCATCTAATACCGAATTTAGAGTTGTAAATTGTTGGATGAATTGCAAAAAGATTTGGGGAGTTGTGTCCTTAGGAAGCAAGTCTAAATCAGATTTCAGTTTTATCTCCATGCTTTTTTTGTAAGCTTCTTTTCCAATGAATTTATTTGATGGGTCAACGGTCTTAGGCAAACCAAGTTTAATCAAATTATTTTTCTTTTCTTGTAGCTTCAATATCTTTTTGCCACATTTTTCTATAACTTATGATGTTTCTCTTAGTTTTTGGCATTTTTGAATGATAGATGATGTCTTAACTGTGCCATCATTGCGGCTCTTAATTCAATTGGATGCCAAGTAGCTGTCACTGGTACTATAGACTACTTGCAAAATTTATTTTGCCATATCCTCTTTTGAATAAACATGTATGGTCTTCTCAAAGCGCCCCTTTGATTTTCATATAAATTACTCTTAGACTTTCATTCAATTCAAACCATTCACACAACTTGTCACTCCTATGCATTATTTGCCGCCAAATGTTTTCTTGTATATAATTCGTTGTATTTTTCCTATTATCTTTCAATCTATCCTCCAAAGTTTTTATTTTGTCATTTGCATTGTATAGGTCATCTTTCAATTGTGCACATTTTTTTCTTTCTTCCTCTACTACCTCTTGCAAATATTTTTCTTTTTCCTTCCCACGATCCAATAGGTCCTGTATTTTTTTTACTTCGGCAGCAGCAAACTCATAACTTTTGTATAATATTTGAACACTGGCTCTTTCCTCATCAAATTTTGTACTGCTTTTAGCCATTTTTTCTCTTAGGTCATTCAATTTTGCACCCATCTTCTCCTGCTCTGCAATTTCTATTACAAAGCTCGAATTTTTTATGCTTTTTTATAAATCATTGCACTTTTTATCTATTGCTTTCCTCCTTGATTTTTTTGTTTGCCAGGTCTACCTATAACTTTTCTATTTGTTTCTCCAGTTTTTTTTTCTCTGTCCACCTTTACCAGTGAAGTGTAGACCACTTCATTAGTTCTTTTTGACACACTAATTTTGTCCACATTATGTACTTTGGAAAAATCCATTTGGAGGGTGCTAACTTGAAATTCAAAGGGATCTATCTGACTATGTGGTGGAGTTTTATCTTTAGGTGGGGCTAGAGGCATAACAACCATGAACTCCATCATATCTTTTTGTGGGTCATATGTTGGAAATACCTTGTTCCTTGCAGGTTGTTCGTCTAAAACTCCAGTCAGGGCACCCCTATGAAATGCTTTCTTTTTTTCTTTATTTTCTTTTGTTGTGTGTTCATATTTTTTATAGTAATCACAAAATTGAAAATCTGGGCTTTCTGAAGCAATTGAATGTTTGAAAGGTGACATAGGAATAACAGAGGCTCCAGTTCCACTTATGCTTGTGCTTTTAACTAATGTTTGACTAGGATTACCAACAACAATTATTGATCATGTCCCACTCCCACTGACACTTTCATGTGTAGTTTTCATAATCTTTTGAGGTGTGTGATCTGAAGCTGCATATGATTGTTTTATAGTGTCAGTGGCACTTGATATAGGATTTTTAATAGTATGAGTATCTACCACTAGTGTCCTCTTGCAAGAGATATTTTGTTGTAGCCCTTGTCCAACACCAAGACAACTAGTATTAGTAGTAGTACCCATGCCAACCCCACCAATCATAGCGACACTTGACTAAACAATAATGGGAATACTATCCCCCAGATTCCCCACCTGTGGTAGTAGCACTTGATTCACCACCAATGGAAATACCATGATGTGGTGGTGGTTGTGGATTTGAACCTAAAACAAATGTAGGTGGACCCTGAGAGTAATGAGTAGTACCTATCCATGATGAATCTGAAGAATCAAGTCCAATGACTGGTTTAACAGGAGCTTTTGATTTTGAATCTGATGGAAGTTGCACCTGAAGTGGATACCAAATTCCCTCTCCCCTGGGACCTAGAACACCACCTTCAAGACCCATTTTTTCCACAATGCTTGCCCCTTTGCTATATTTTTCTTTCATGGACTCATTGACTCCACCTAATATTTTAGGGACTATAGTAGTTGTTGGAGTGGGATCGACCTCATACTCATCATCATCTTCACTTTTGTCATATGTTGTTGTGGGATGCTCCATATTCCATAATTTTCTAAAATATCCTTCCTCGTTGATGGTCTCAAATTCTACACTGGTCTTTAGTTCATCGAGATTCTTCCTCATAGTCCAAAAATCATTTATTTTGGTTTGAGTCCAAAAAATACCTTTACATTCTTGCAGAATTGATTTGGGAATAGATTTGTTAGATGGATTAGCATATTTTTGGTAGAAATTATAGGACCTCCTATTTTGGATGCCTTGGCCCTCCTCTGTTGTCCTCTGTGTGTGCAATGCCATAATTTGTGATGAAATTTCTTCTGTCAAAATGTTATTGTCAGCTGCAATTTTCTCCATCTCTTTTTTAACCTAATCCCATGAGTCCATGTTTCTAAGCTTTTCTAGCAATGGTTTACTTTCATGTTAACATAATGCTAAAGAGTTCCCATTTTTCTTAAGCGTTTCTTGAACTACACCGATTGGATCATACTGCCAGAGACCCTTATCACAAAAGTTAAAAACTGTCAAAAAATCACGTGCCACATTGAATGCTTTTCTCACAAATGTGAACCCTCCACATGAGAAAGGAAAGGAAGGAAATATGCCCTTCTTTTGCTGACCATGGAAGTGCCTATCTGTGCTCTCCAATTGTCATACATACTCCAATGCAAATACCCTCTTTGCCACATGTATTGGAAGTCTGTATGGTTTTACTACTAATCCATAAAAATTTAACACAGTGAATTCTTCCATTAAGAACCAATCAGCCAATTCTATTTGACTTCTGACTTGAATGCAATCTCTACAAGACACAGGCAACCTATCCATTGGAGTGCTTGTGATTTCATTATACATTGGTGTCAAAAAGAAGTCTACAAAATGGTTGTAGTTCTTTCTGTTATCATGCATCCTTATCTTTGGTGTCCATTCATATATTGGACACTCTATTCTTTTCTGAGTCTTCTCATCAATCTTATAGTTCACAATTTGAAGATTGTTGGTCTTGAATATTGCATGATACTTGGATAGAAGGAGATAGCACAAGTAGGATGAGAACCTAAATGTCTTATAGGAACCTTTTTTGATCATTAGTAATTGTTTTTGCATGGATTGAACAGTGTGCTCAAAAAAATTATATCTTACTGGTTGACCTACACGATGGATATTATAAATCATTTCAAGAAGTTTTGCACCCACTTCCATATCATTTTCCAATCCCAAGAAAAATGACGACAAGGAAATAGTATCCCTAACCCATGCAACAAAAATGTTAAAATCATAAGGAGGCTTATGATTCTGATCCAACACAATACCACTCTTTGTTAGTGTAAAGCGGAAAATCGCGATCGAACCCTAGTTGCTCTCCCCTCTTCCAACTCCAAGGAGAGAGAAGGGAGATTCACTAGGGTTGATGGTTTTCACTTAGGGGAGAGACTTTACATTCAAAAGAGGGGTTGAAACCCACAAGATCCAATCCCACACAATGCAAGATTGGATGCTAAGTGTGTTTCAAGGGTTAAGAAAGCACGGCTACCCTCTTTTGTAAAGAATGTTGATAGAAGAATTAAGCTAGGAATGCATAGAAAGTGACAAAGATTCGCTTATAAACTGAGATAGGGATATAGGATGAAGCTGCGGACCTGGAATTAGCAGTAAAATGTCGATACGGCACTGTCCTGCAAATTTGAGCAAAAGTTGTCAGGACGATGGCGCCCGAGCGCCACGGTCCTCCGAAAAATCCGTGAAACGAAGGGGGATTTGTTTGTCTCTGCACAAGGATTCCAGATCTTCAATTTCAGCCACGTACCTGCAACCTACACACAGAAAAGCGAAGACAATTGGGGGGTTAGGGATTAGGGGTTTGCCTTTAGGTCAAACCCCGGTTTTGGAATTAACCAAGAAATGAGCAAGTGCTGTAAATGTAAATGTCTGTAATGTAAAACAAGTACTAATACCTTGTTGTAAGGATGTTTGTATCCTTATGTGCGAAGGTATAGATGTTGTTGTTTGTTGTATTGTTGTATGTTGTATGTAGCATGTAGTAAGTGATCTCCTCTTCAATGGTTGAATCCTTGTCTTGAATGCAACACTTAGCCTTGAATGGAGACTTGAAATGATCAATTGCTTGAAAGAATGCTTGAATGTTTGAATGCTTGAGTATAGTTTCCACACTTGTACCCTCATGTATCTCTCTTTTCAAATGAGAGAGGAAAATGTAGTTTATATACTTGTCATTTAGGGCTGATAGACTGATTTTCCCGACCTTAGGCCGACCAGGAAAGATAATTTTCCAATTTGCAAACATAAAGACCCGAAGTCCAAAAGAGACCGAGCCCAAAATAGGACCCAGGGACCAGGGTGCTGGGCGCCATGGTCCTGGGGGACCAGGGCGCTGGGCACTCTGGTCCCACCTCCCGGGACAGTAGGGTGCAAAGGAGGTTCAGGCCAGGGTGCAAGAAAATGCAGTTTTCAGTGTCATAATCAGGTTTCGGGGTCTCCATTCAGGTTGCGTGTTGCGTCGCCGTCGTGAAGACCAAAATGCAGTCGAAATTGCAAGTGTCACAATTTTAGGACGCTACATTTAGCCCCCACTTTAGCGGGAGTATAAGCATACGCTCATACTTCTGGTAAAGTACAAGGAAACAATATTGAAAGACTTTCACCACGTCAAGGAGGCAAGACACACCAAGCCCCCAGTGGACTAAGGATCTTACGACTTCGATTGACAAAGTAAAAGGGAAGATCACGAGGGAGAACCATGACTGTCAGTAGTAAGGTTCCCTCACTATGAGTCATGCAAGAAAGATATCAAAAATTTTCAAGGCAAGGTTAAATTTGCCAAGAAATTTTCAAGTATCTTGAAAAGATATGAATGGGATGTATGCCCCCCTACGTTAAAGCGATTGCACACGCCTCACCGGGGGTGATTGCTTTAAGGTAGTGATACATATAAGAAAATGAGAAAGGGACACGTTATCACAAGGATTTAGCCCCCAAGTGTGAGATAAGCCCAAGGATAATAGACACAAAACACAAAGCACAAGGTGACTTTGCTTTCCTCGGGGTCAGTATGCTGTATGATAATTCATGTGTATCATATGTATGTATGCATAATTGTTCTTCATTCCCCAATCAAGGAAGGTCACCTAGAAGAAGGGAACACATGTGTCTTTTGAGTCAACATGAGAGAGATCGAGAGATCTCAATGCTTTGCATCATCCTCAAGTAGACAACACTAAGGACAACAAATAGAAGAATGAGAATAACATATAGAAGAAGTAACAAAAGAGAGGAGGAGAGAATCTGCTATGCTAATGAAACTAGTCTAGCACGTCATCTACCCCCCGATCTTGCTGATCAATGTTTCGGGAAGGTAGGGAACATGCTAGAGGAGGAACATCCAACACAGCAGATGGAGCTATCACAAGATCCAAACAAGGGCTATGTTCATATCCCAAGCCATGGTGTTCTTGTCTAGGAGCTAGGATAAGTGCTTTAGAAAATTCATTAGATAAATGGTTATCAATATCAACAAGTTCATATTCACTATCAGAATGAAAAAGAGTAACATTTGCATCATGAATAACATTTTCATCTATATCATCATCAAGATTTATAAAGATAGGGTCTTTAACTCGCACAGGATCAAAACCTTCCTGCATCTTATGTTGTGGAGATTTAGGCTCAATGTCCGGCTGAGGAGAAAATGGAATAATGCTTGTTGAAGGTTTTTTTGGAGATTGTAGAGTTTGAGAAGCAGCTATTTGAGCCCTAAGACGACGCTTTTGTCGGCGTTCACGTGCAGAACGATTTCGTCTAGTCTTAGTAGGAAGTTGAGAAGATTGAGGAGGATGAATGTTCTCATCCTTAGCACTTGGGTGTTTAGGTTGTGGTCTCTTAGGTTGAACAATAGGAGAAGATGAGGGTCTCTTCTCTCCATAAGAGGAAGGAGGAGGAACTACTCCATACAAAGGAGGAATATTTGGTTTAGGAAGGAGACCAAGTCCGTCATGACGAGGAGGGATAGGTCTACTCTTAGGAAGTTTATTAAGCATAGTCACATCCATAGGAATGGGTTGGGAATCTTCTTGAGGAAAGACATTAGTTTTATCTTTCAAAGGAAGAACTTCCTTCTCAAGAATGATAGGAATGTCAAGTTTGGGTATTCTAGGTTCACTTAGAGATAAGATCATATCTTTTTTTCACTTTTGATAAGATTTGAAAAGATGATCACTTCGTGGAGGAAGAGATTGGAATTGTTTAGGCCAAAAGTAATCAAGAGGAACGCTAGAAGTTCTTTCAGCTGGTTTAAAGAGACTATGATTGACAGTAACAACTTCACCATTATGGGGAAATTTCAAACACTTGTGAATAGGAGAAGCAATAGCTTTCATGGAAGATAGCCAAGGATAGCCTAGCTTCACACGAAATTGTTCAGATGATGGAATAATAGCAAAGTCCACATCAAGGGATTTGTTATGGACCTCAATAGGTAATGTAATAGAACCAATTGCAGGAGAAGAAAATGCATCAAATAGTTTCACAACCACATCTGTTTTGTCATAGATCACTTGATTCAATTGCAAAGTAAAAAGAAATTCTTCAGTAATAACATTAATCATGCAAGAAGGATCAATAAGCACTCCACAACAAGGTGTATTCTTGACTTTTGCAACTATGTATAAAGGACTATCAGGTGCCCTAATGGTTTCACTGGAATCAAATGTGATGGAAGGTTCTTTAGGATTTTCTTGCTGCTCAACAAAGTTAATCACATTCGGAGTCATAGACACAAGACCATCAGATGAGAGAGAGGAATCATTAGCCTCAATCGCATTAGAGGTATGAGAAGTATGAGAAGGTAATGGATCAGTAAAAATCTGAAGATTTTGGTTAGGAGGAGCTACAGATGTGTTGCTTTTATCATTCACTCCAGAAATAGAGATAGTATTATTATCAATCAAATCTTGAATTTTACCCTTTAAGGAAAAACATTTTTCAGTATCATGCCCAGGCTGACAATGAAATTGACAAAAAGATTTGTTATCAAAATAAGGTGAATTAATCTTTGCAGGATCGGTTTAAACTTTCCAAATGGTTGTTGACTGCTATCACCCTTATCACTCGGAGCCATAGGATGTGATTGTTCCATTTGACTCACAGTCAGTTGATAATTGTGAAGAGTTGCACACAACTGTTGGAAAGAAGTAAACTCAGAAAATAGAAGTTTGTCTCGAATATCTTTTTGTAAATTAGAAATAAAGATTCTTTGAATATCATTGTCAGGCACTGGAAAAGAAATTTGAGCATACAAATGCTTATATCTACCAATGAAATCAGTCACTTTTTCTTTAACACCTTGTTTACAATGCATTAAATCAATGAAAGTAACTTTAGGACTTATATTGTTTTGAAATTGTTGAATGAAAGCATTTGCAAGTTGTTCAAAAGAGGTAATAGAATAAGAAGGCAACGAGCAATACCATTGTAGGGCTTTATCTCTTAATGTTCTAGTGAACAGTTTTGCAAGCAACCTTTGGTCATAAGCAAAATCAGTACATATTGTTTGAAAAGTCTTAACATGTGTTAGAGGATCACCTTTACCATTATAAAGCTCCAAATGCAGGATTTCAACATGTTTAGGAGGGATAGCTTGAACAATGTCAAGAGAAAGTGGGCTCGCAACATCAAATGTGGGCACACTAAACTTAGATTGATTCATAGAGGTAATTTGTTGCTGTAAAGAAGAGACAGTTTGTGCAAGATTGTTAATGGTCACTTCAGTCGAAGAATTCATATTAGATGTGTTAGATTGAGATGGAGGTGTTATGTTATTGAAAGAAGGTAAAGAGTAAGGTGGTGGGACTCTATGATAATTAGTCATAGGAGGAACACTACAAGGAGGAACGAAAAATGAATTGCCCCCTTGTGTCATGTTCATTTGTGGAGATATAAGAGGAACACTCACTGAAGGAATGAATGAAGAAGTTGGACTGAATGAAAGAAGAGGGTTAATTGAAAAGGAAGGATTGCCCCCATGACTGGTGATCACAGGAGGAATGTCTTGTGTAGAAGTAGTCATTATGTTTGAAGTAAAAGTAGGTATACTAGCAATAGAAGTCGTCAAAGGAATAGAATGATTGTCTTGAGTAGGAGGTTGTGTATAACCTAAGGTTTCGGCACAACTTTTCATAGGCATCACATTCGAATCCACAATGTGTGCAATACCACGCAAAATATCAATTCCATTCTTATCACTTTGAAGCATACATTTTAGACCCTCAATTAAAGGAAGAGCTTGACTATCAGGGTATTCTTGAGACATCCATTGTCGAAAATCGTCAAATTGGTTATCCAATTTCGAAAGTTGTTCTACAGAAACCTCATGGAGAGCTTCTTCATCATTAGGAGGATTAGAGGAATTACCCATGTCCTTGTTAAAAAGGCTATTCAAATTAGGTTCCATCTCCTCAGTAGTTAAACCTCGGAAAGACTTAATTCTACGGCTTCGTCTAACGGGAATAGTGTAAGTAGGGCTTATTGTTGTAAAACTCATGCACTAGAGAGAGAGAGAAAGTTTTGAATTTAGAGGTAGCAATTTTCAGTAAAATCAGCCAATCTTCTGGATTTAAGCTGTTAAATACAATCAGGACAATCTCCCAAAATTTCAGAAAAAAAGTCAGGGACCGTGGCACTTCGGAGTGCACACGGTCCCAGCAACTTTTTTCGAAATTCGTAGGGATGAAAGTTATGATGATTTTAGAGCTAATCTGAAAAAATTGAGTGGTTTTACGATCTGTAGATAGGCCAAATTAAAGTTGCAATCTCGAAATTGAACCCTACCAAGATTGTCGAAAAATGCAAAAATTTGAATTTTGAAAAAGAGAGGGAAACTGAAATTTTGAATGTTATGATTTTAGAGGGAATGTCAAGAGCAATGCAAATTTTGAAATTTAAAAATTGACTCAATTTCACGCAAAATTCAATTTTGAAAGCGAAAATTAAAGTTGTTGTAATTAAGCACTTAATTTCAAAAGTCACAAATTGCAAAAAATTTGAATAAATCACTGAAATTTCGAATGAATGATAACACACTTTTCAGATTTAGGACTATAAGAAACACAATTTTGACACAAATTTCAATTTCAACAATTTTTGAATGATTAGAAGCCTCAATCCAAGCAATCGCTAGACCAACTTTGACTGTAATTTTGAAAGTGTTAAAATTGATAAAATCAGCCAAAATTCTGGATTTTAGCAAAAAAATACAGTAAGATCTAGCTCCCGAAATTTCGGAAAAAATGTCGGGGACGATGGCGCTCGGGGTGCACACGGTCCTCGCAACTTTTTTCCAAATTTTTAGGGATGAAAGATATTATGATTTTATTGCGGAATCCAAAGTTACAGCTGATTTGGAGATGTTTTGATCAATGAAATTGTCGGACAAAGGTTGAATCAAGAGGGTTTCAAAAATTAGGGTTTTGACACTTAACCACTTAATTTTCAGAATTAAAGCACAAATATGAATTGACAATTTGCAATAGAAGGGTAGATCTGAAACAATCATTAACAATTAAACATTTCACAAGTTTAATTACTAAAAAGAAAATTTTAGGGTTTTTATGCAATTAACCTCTAAAATTTTGCAAAAGATCAAACATGGAAATGTAATCAAGGAATCCAATTTTCAGATCTAACTATGAATAATCAGAAAGGATGTTCAAGTCGGGTTCACCAAAATGTAAAGCGGAAAATCGCGATCGAACCCTAGTGGCTCTCCCCTCTTCCAACTCCAAGGAGAGAGAAGGGAGATTCACTAGGGTTGATGGTTTTCACTTAGGGGAGAGACTTTACATTCAAAAGAGGGGTTGAAACCCACAAGATCCAATCCCACACAATGCAAGATTGGATGCTAAGTGTGTTTCAAGGGTTAAGAAAGCACGGCTACCCTCTTTTGTAAAGAATGTTGATAGAAGAATTAAGCTAGGAATGCATAGAAAGTGACAAAGATTCGCTTATAAACTGAGATAGGGATATAGGATGAAGCTGCGGACCTGGAATTAGCAGTAAAATGTCGATACGGCGCTGTCCTGCATATTTGAGCAAAAGTTGTCAGGACGATGGCGCCCGAGCGCCACAGTCCTCCGAAAAATCCGCAAAACGAAGGGGGATCTGTTCGTCTCTACACAAGGATTCCAGATCTTCAATTTCAACCGCGTACCTGCAACCTACACATAGAAAAGCGAAGACGATTGGGGGGTTAGGGATTAGGGGTTTGCCTTTAGGTCAAACCCTGGTTTTGGAATTAACCAAGAAATGAGCAAGTGCTGTAAATGTAAATGTCTGTAATGTAAAACAAGTACTAATACCTTGTTGTAAGGATGTTTGTATCCTTATGTGCAAAGGTATAGATGTTGTTGTTTGTTGTATTGTTGTATGTTGTATGTAGCATGTAGTAAGTGATCTCCTCTTCAATGGTTGAATCCTTGTCTTGAATGCAACACTTAGCCTTGAATGGAGACTTGAAATGATCAATTGCTTGAAGGAATGCTTGAATGTTTGAATGCTTGAGTATAGTTTCCACGCTTGTACCCTCATGTATCTCTCTTTTCAAATGAGAAAGGAAAATGTAGTTTATATACTTGTCATTTAGGGCTGATAGACTGATTTTCCCGACCTTAGGCCGACCAGGAAAGATAATTTTCCAATTTGCAAACATAAAGACCCGAAGTCCAAAAGAGACCGGGCCCAAAATAGGACCCAGGGACCAGGGCGCTGGGCGCCATGGTCCTGGGGGACCAGGGCGCTGGGCACTCTGGTCCCACCTCCCGGGACAACAGGGTGCAAAGGAGGTTCAGGCCAGGGTGCAAGAAAATGCAGTTTTCAGTGTCATAATCAGGTTTCGGGGTCTCCATTCAGGTTGCATGTTGCGTCGCTGTCGTGAAGACCAAAATGCAGTCGAAATTGCAAGTGTCACAATTTTAGGACTCTACAGTTAGAGCTTTGAGAAATGAATCTCTGCAACTTGGATTGAGACTCTCATAATTCCCTCCCAGCTTTCCTAGGTCAATTTGGATGTTTGAGTTTTGGGCTCCAAATCCTACATTCAACAAATGAGAAAATTCTCCCTCATTTATGGATAGAATTTCCTCTTTTGTATTTTTATTGAAAATTGCGTTTTATATTCATCATAATTTTCAATGCAGACCATGATAAAATCAGGGAAAGGGAATACTTTAGGTAACACCATGCTTCCCAATCCAGCATCCCACAATGCAATTTTATTTGTTCTTTGTTTTAACATTGGGTTGAAAATAGTAATTTTTGCCCTGGATGCATCTACCACTTTACTAGATAATGCATATCTAATATCTATGATATACTTTTCACCATGGATAACAGGGTCATAAATATCATGGTATTCATCAGTGAAACCTGGTGTTTTAACCAACTCGGTTAGGTACATTTTATTTTTCACTTGGCTTCCTATTGAACTACTGCTTCCTGTTTTCCTCATCACTGTTATTGTTAATAATTCAAAATAATGCTAGATAAAAACTTGAAAATGCTAACCCTCAAATTGGACCATGAGATTAAAAAAAGAAAAAAAGGTGGGATGTAGGCGTTCTAAATTTTACCTGAAATTTCTATTTGACTAGATTGGCACAAACAATCTCTGTTTCAACTTGCATTCCTCAATCTAGTAGTTGTTTCTGAATCTCCCTTAATTTACTGGTTTGTCCATGAAATGAAATACGATTATGATTTATGAGTCTCTTATTTTGAAAACTCTGAAAAGTACAAAAGTAATACCTAAAGGGCAAAATATCTAGAATCATGTTGTAATTTTATTAATTATTATTAATAACTATTCGATGCCAAAGAACAAAACATTCATTACTTCTAAATTCTGAGGATATTAAATGTCAAACATTCAATTCTGGGTGAAGTTCTCATAAATGTGATCACTTCTCACATTCGGGCCAAAATCCACCCTAAGCCATTGATCTTTTCCCATCCAATGGACAATGGTACCTATTGTCAGATATCGTGGGTCCCATGACTTCTTGCCATTTTTTGGACATTCCACCATACTTGTGTCACTTTTCGGGATTATTTTTTAAGTCTGTTTAATCATTTTAAACTTCCACTTGAAAAAGAGCTTTATAGACTTAATTATACTTAATTAAATTTAAAACGTTCTATTTTGGGCAAATTTCTCAAAAATGTGTTCACTTCCCACATTCAAACCGAAATCCACCCTAAGCCATTGATCTTTGCTCATCCAATGGACGATGGTACCTATTGTCAGATGTCATGGGTCCCATGACTTATGCCATTTTTTGGGCACGTCACCATACTCGTGTCACTTTTTGGGACTGTTTTTTAAGTCTGTTTAATCATTTTAAACTTCTGCTTGAAAAAAAAGCTTTATATTCTTAATTATAATTAATTAAATTTAAGATGTTCAATTCCGACGAAGTTCTCACAAATGTGTTCACTTCCCACATTTGGGCCAAAATCCACCCTAAGTCGTTGATCTTTTCTCATCCAACGGACGGTGGTACTTGTTGTCAGATGTCATGGGTCCCATGACTTCTGCCATTTTTTGGGCATGTCACCATACTCGTGTCACTTTTCAAGACTGTTCTTTAAGTCTGTTTAATCATTTTAAACTTCTACCTCAAAAAGAGATTTATAGAGTTAATTATATTTAATTAAATTTAAAATGTTCAATTCTGAGTGAAGTTATCACAAATGTGTTCACTTACCACATTCGTGCCGAAATCCACCTTAACCCATTGATCTTTTCTCATCCAACGGATGATCGTCAATGGTACCCATTGTCAGATGTCGTCGGTCCCATAATAAGAGATATTTAAAGATGTGCATTAATTTGAGATAACTATTAAATATAATGTTAATATTATTTATAAAAATATGAAATTCAAAAATAGTATAGAACATGAAACTTAGTTTCTAGAATAAAACAAAATAACTAAAGAAAAATATAAATTTTGATATACAATTTGAAAAGTAAAAGTTTAATATAAAAAATAAAACATTCAATATTAAATCTAAAATATTAATTTAAAGTTTAACCAAATTCTTAAAAAATATGTTTACGATATATAATTTAAAAAATTGTTTAAAAATATATATAAAAGTTCAACATAAATTTAGTGTAATATAAATTTTAATTTAATAAATAAATAAAGACTAAATATATATATATAAGTTCAACATAAATTTAGTTTAATATGAATTTTAATTTAATATAATTTTATTGATAAATAATGTGGTGAATCTTATTGATAAACCTGCACCTCCTAAGGACCTATGCAATATGCTTTACCTTTGATCCTAGTGAGACTATTGGAAATTGAAATTTGAAACACTCGATGGCCCACTATAAGTCTATATATCACCTACAAAGATCAAAGACATACTCTCACGAGGGGTTCTCATTGATGATTGATCCAACATGTATGGTGAATGTAATAAGTTAAGAATATCTTTATACTTTACATTGTTACAATTGCATGAAGTAACATATTGATATGATAAATTTGATTTAGTGGTTAAGATCTTAGATGGTTTCTCTTGTCCTACTCCTACTATAGATTCTATTACTCTTCCAATTCCCGCTAAGGTTGGTACTAAGTGCTTAGATGTGATTTTTGCTATCATTCCTAAAACCTACTTCAGATCAATTTTGTGTGAAGTTGGGACATCCTTGCCCTTGGTTTGCTTCCATGAAAGCGATCCCATCTACCCTTCATAAATGTCTCAAATTTCTTCATTATGACAAAATCTTAACTATAATCATAGCATGTACCCAGTACCAAGTTACCAACCCACGCATGCACTGGTTCAAAACTTCAACAACAAGTAAGTTGGAGTTTTATTTTTAATTCACTTATTTTTCGTGAGATAAACTTTTTTTTTTTAATATATTTATAAAATTATAATCAACCACAATCAATGTACAAATAATTAATGGAACGAACTAAATTTTATATATATATATATTAAATATAGAGGAAGAAGCATTACATAAAAAAGATCACAGTATTAAATTTATTTCCATTGTTTAACAAAATATTGAAATAACGTAGCTCATAGACAAAAAGCATTTAAAAAAAATTCATTAATAAAAATGAAATAGAATTATAGAAAGCATTTTTATATCCATAAGACTCTAAGAGGCAAATTGAAACAAACTGGAATTTGTAAAATTATCATTAATATTTATTCTTTGGAAATTTAAAATTTTTACGTTTGAGACTTGAGTCCCTCAAAAACTTAAAAGCCAAAATGAGTGAGCCATTGAGCCTGTTAGGTTTCGAGGACATAGGAAAAAAAACTACTAGGGGCCCAAGGGGGCAAGGCTAGGGCACAAGTAGTGGATGGTTTACAACTTTGCCCTAAGAATCTAGCCCTCCTTCCATGTAGAATTATTTAGACATCATAAGCTGAGAGAATTCTTTAAGCCGCATGTAGTTTGGAAAGTAGTCCAGAAGCAACCATTTCTGGAGGAAGTCCCTACCAATCCGTGCCCATTTCTTGTGATGCGTCAAGTGGTCCGCATTCAAGTTCAGGAGAAATGGTTGCCTGGCCACAAGCACTGTTTGGTCAAGGAGGAGAAGCTTGGATAATTCACTCACCCAAGGGATCCCCACCCCTACTTCTGTAAGGACGACAATAGTAATGTCGTCTCCAAGGAATTCTTCCTTAAAAACCTTCCTCAACAGCATCAACATATCCACCTTGTCTCCTCCGAGGTCCAGAAGAGACGCTAAGAACTAAGATGTAATGTCCACGTTAACATGGTATTATTTTCGTTTCACAGAAACTCTCTACCCAGCACCATCTACACAACCTCATTGGTGAACAACCCAACCTCCTTGTAGAATGATTGGAGGGTTTGGTCTCTAACAGAGCCTAGAAAGGCCCTCTGGTTCTCTTCAGAAATGCTTCTCAAGCGGATGGGAGTGTCCATCTTGAGAAAACAGATTAACAAATTAAACAACCCGAGCCTATAAACCTAAACTAGAGGAAGAATTTAAATACCATGAGCTCCGATGATTTATCTACCAAATGGAAAAGGCTAATTGAAGATGAAAGAAGCAGAGATGGCATATAAATAATTGAAGCTCTTGATTGTAATAATCACTTCTCTAACCATATTAATTGCTTTAAATTTTTTTAAATCTTTTCTATCTCTGCAAATCTTTCCCATAAATGCACGAGTGTGCAAAATTGGAAATAGCTATAAACCAGCACCAAGTTGGCAAGTACCACATTGGAAGTTGTGGGGACATAGTGGATTGCAGTAAGTGAATAGATATATATTAAATGACCGAAATTATCGATCGTGATTCGTGACATTTGATATGTGTCTATTGAATCCAATTCCATTTTGAGCACTTTTTGGTGAGCTATGTTCTCTTTAGACAATTGGGCTGAAATAAAACTTTAGCCATTGATCTACGATCATCAAATGGTTTCAAATCATTGATGGATTTTAGGTATGTGTCACCCTTCACATGTCACAGAGGCCACACTTATTGATACATCATGCAGAGTTCAGACTCAATGTGATGTACTGATATGATGTGATGTGCCTTGTCTATTAATGGAAATGAATTAATGAAATTGCCAATAAATTATATATTTTCCATAAATAACAAAATATTCGCCAAACAAATTAAATAATTTTCAAGCGGTGGGTAAAAATCGCCAATACATTTAAATAATTTTTCCTTTGGAGTAAAATTTTTCTCCCATACAATTATATATTTGTTCCTTTTAACAAAAAAGATTCACCTCCTACAATATATATTTTCCCCATACAACAAGGTATACTTCGCCAGAAATTTATGGAATTTTCGTACCCTACAAAAATATCACCAATACAAAATAATTTTTTGCCCTATTATGAAAAAACATTTCGCCATCCATATGAAAATTTCCCCCTGAAAAAAATGCCTGATTCGCCAGGATTTTACACAGTTGCTTGGGGGGTAGTTTCTTAAAGTTATCCCTGGATTCAAGGTGTAGTATGATAATTCAAAACCTTTAATTTTTTACATTACACTTTTGGGTTATGTGTTAGTTAACTAAGTAGTAAAATGATCCATGTAGTAAGTCACAGACTTCTTGTTTGCTAGTTGATATTTATTATAAATATGTGTTTTTAAAGTTATTCGTTGTATGTTACCATATATGAGGTATTCACAATATGTATATGTGATGGATGCACAAATCATCATCTCATGTATGTTTGAATTATTTGCACCATGTTTGTATCTTAGATGCATGTATGAGCTAGTCACCCTATATATAATTGATGTATTCTTGAGCTAATCACCATGTGAATATGTAATATTGCAATGATATAGCAGTTATTTGGTTTTATGTATGTTTCTAAACTAATGATATACCACTTATTTGCTTTAAAATTAGCTCAATGGTTAATTTTTAAATTTAAAAGTTAGATAAGAAATTTCATATAAGAGAATAGTATAAATTCTCTCTATTATCAGTATAAAAATCATATAGCCTTCAACTACAAAAATAGATACATAGTTAGGACTATCATAAATAATCCCTCCCTGATTAAGTGTAGCATTAGGGATGACACTAACATTGGAAGCTTAGCACATTCAGATGTGATTATATAGGTAGTAGCATAGAGTTGTCATCAATACAAATGAAAGATGATGCTTGATCAATAATTTAGTTCATATTATGAATTAATAAAATAATAACTTAATTGGGAGCTATTACATAAATCCTTCTAAAGTGTTTTTCTATTCTCATCATAGTTCCTAAACTTATTTAAGGATATTCCTTTGAATGATTCTTTAGGTACCTTAAGGGATAAACCTTAAGTAATAATATAATTTATTACTCTAAATTTAATGTCTTGTTTGTGTTGAATACATTCTTGGGGTTCTCATATGTGAAGTAACTAAATTATTATAAAAATGATGCATGTTTTTTAATTCATTACTATGACTTAAGTGTATATCCCACATTTTATGTAAAAACCATTTATTATTCATTTCATTATAGGTAAAAATGCAGACTCTGTAAATCTTCTTTCTTAATTAATAAATTTTGTGGCTTTGCCACTTTTATCAAAAAAAAATTGGAAAAAATGCAGACTTTCAAAAACCTATAATTTTAATATATTTTATTCAATAATATATTTTAATATATTTTATTCAATAATATTTAATCGCTATTAAAAGTTTGAACTCTGAAAGTTTTGTTACAGCATCATTTTATACCTTCTTACGGATTTTATTGTTTCCTATAGTTGGAATTGAAGAAGGAGAAACAGAAGTAAAGGACTTGTTGCACATGGACCGAA
Organism: Cryptomeria japonica; assembly: GCF_030272615.1. NCBI lineage: Eukaryota > Viridiplantae > Streptophyta > Pinopsida > Cupressales > Cupressaceae > Cryptomeria > Cryptomeria japonica. The sequence continues at coordinate 73,280,076 of NC_081408.1, read as the reverse complement.
AAAATAAGTCATTCAGGTCTGTGGTCATTTATGGTTTCGGTGGGATTGGGAAGTCATTCCTTGCCAAGGTTGTATATTCAAAATTAAATTTGAAGGCCTACAACTACAGCAGAGTTGTAATGGATATAGATCCTCAGAAAAATGACATAAAAAAGAAGCAGGAGCAGATTTTGAAGGACGCCTTCCCCAACTACAACTCTGGAAGAGCAATAGATTTGAGGGATACAGAAGAAGGTAGGGAGTTCTTAATAAAAGCGTTTCAGGAGGCGAATAAGCCTGTCTTTCTGTTTATCGATAATGTTCTTAGAGCAGAAGACCTGGAAGACCTTTTGCCCAAAGGCTTGGAGGACCTTGGCAAGCATATCAGACTTCTTTTAACAACACGAGACTTGAGTGCCACAAACATGTTTAATAAAAGGTTTCGCCATGAATATCCTGTCAAACCCTTGACGGACAACGATGCTCTTAAAATTCTCTGCAAAGATACTAAGAATCTTGATCGTATCAAAGATGATGTTGACAGGATCTTGAAGATATGCGGCGGGGTTTCTCTTGTTCTTGAGATTGTTGGTGTTCATTTGGTAAATCAGGAATACAAGGTGGACAAGTGTAGTCAGATACTAAATGCTTTGAAGAAAGGGGAGGTAATTAAAGAAAAACATCTCAGCGAATGTATGGTGGATTTTTTATTCAAGGAGTTTGAAATACTCACCCAAGAAGCATTTTTGGACATATACTATTTCTATAATAATTATAAGCGTGCACATGTGGAGTTCGCTGTTGGACCGGAGGCGTTCAAAGCACTTCAAGATGCAGCATTGATCACAATTAAGCTGCAAGAAAAATATTATGCCCCCATGCAGAAGAATGAAGAAACCGTAGTTGTTCATGAAGTAATCCGAAAAAGGAGGCGAAACATGGCACGATCCAACAGAATTATTGGCATTAAATCTTTTGAAGCAGCTGAGAAAGAAAAGGTATTCCTACTATTCCATAGTTAAAGTTAGCACTTTTGAACTATTGACTGCGCTGCAATGATTTTTGTAATGGTTATACATTTTGCAGAGGCTCGAGTCCATCAAAGGAATTGATCTCTTTACCGACAAAGATCAACCTTACGTGCTCCAAAAAGAGCACTTAAATTCAATGAGCAAATCGTTGCGATTTTTAAGGTTGGGATCCAAGATCAAGGTCAGCGCTCCAAGTGAGAAGACATTTCCGGAATTGAGATATCTTTGTTTAAGTGACATTTTCCCTTGTGTACCCTTCCATTCGGAGGCCCTCAAGACAATGGCTGTGTACCGAGGTCCTCTCCCGAAGGATAATAGCATTCTCAGTGTAAGTCATTCTATTTCATATTATTGTATAGTTTATTTGAGTGTCGGATGTCGGAGATTGCATTCACAGTGAAATAACATTTGTATGCAGTTACCCAAACGTTTACGCAGGATCACTATATTGAAGCCCGGCCCGAAATGCATACAGGAGAAATCAAAGCCAATCAAAGTCGTTGAAAATTCTTTTCTACAAGAATTGTATGTACGCTCATTATCGATGAAGACGCTCCCAATGGAACTTCAGAGTTTCCAAGCATTGGAAACTTTGAATCTCAGCAACTGGCATGAAATGGAGGAGTTGGCAAAGGCAATAAGTGGACTGCATCGCCTGACTACACTAATACTGAATGAATGTCCCTTGAATCCTCTTCCATCGTTACCCAAAACTCTGACTTATTTGGAGTTAGCAAAATGTTTTCTAGTATCTTTATTCTCATCTAATAAATATGTTTTTACATATTGTATATTTTAGATGAGCTTACCTTTTGGATTCACTATGTTATAATGAATTTTCGAGTTTTAAATTTATTTAAGTGTTGTAATATTAAATTTTTTCAATAAATATATTATTGTGATTGCTACAATTCAATTATGCTATGAGCTATGCTATAAGGTATGCACATAGAGATGTGGCATTTGACAAGGTACAAGAAGAGATGAATTAGATTTAGTTTATGCAATGCTACATGTCTATGATTTTATATGTGAAATAATGATTCTTTGAATTAATTAATTAACAATATTTTAAAAAATATATTTTTATAATTAATAATATTTGTCAGTTTAATTCATTCATGAAATAGTATTTAGTTGATTTAATTTTTTTTTCTAAAAGTAATATTTGTTTTAAAGATAGTTGAGTTAAATTAAATTTAAATTATGATTATCTATATTAAATTATTGATTGAATGCATCAATATTAGAAATAAGTAATTAAAACAATTAGTAAAAGTTATTTGATTTAAATAACTATTTTTCTTTATGTATGTTCCGATTAGATAATATAGGAGATGATCGAAACTTTACATAAATGTCATAACACTAAGACCAGTGGTCTCACAAGGAGTGAGAGTGCTCAACAAACAAACTAGATGACAAAAAAGAACTAGAACTAGCTGAAAAATAGAAACAACAGACAATAGAAAACCAAACAAAAAGTTGAAGGACAAGAAAAATCCTACACTGCCCACATCAGACACAAAATGATGGTCTACCTAGTGGGGTTTTCTTTCCATCTTGCCAATCCTAGAGAATCACTTTCACCTTCTCTGAAAAAGGCAATATTTTGTTTGAACCTTTTCCCAAAGAGATAATAGGGGATTCTTGTGTAGCCTTGACCATGGATTTAGTAGGCTCTAAGACATTGGTAGATATCATATCCTCTTCTATCAATCCCTTCCTTCATAGCTTGCAAAGAAGCCAAATTTCTTCTCACCATTTCATTGTTGAGAGCCACCATCTCGTCTAGTTTCTTTTTGAGAGTCTCTTGGTTGCCCTATAATTTTCCAATAACCCTTTTAATCTACTGTGTATCCTCCCTCAAGTCCACCTTATCATTGAGATCCTTAAATTTCTCCTCTAGAATATCCCATTTTTTGAATCTCTCTGCCAGATCATTAGTCGCCAATGAGACCCTTTCGTCTTTATCTCTAAATGCCCAATGGAACCTCTAGCATCATCCTTACTGAACATCTCCAATCTATTGATTTTATTTTTTCCAATATTAAACTAAGTGAAAATCCTACAAATGATGGCATTCTCCTTGTTGTAGGCACTAGAAAAATTCATTTACCTTCTCAGCATTTTTTGGTAAATTCCACTTCTAGGGGGAATTAATAGGGGGGAAGAGGAGAAACCAAAGAATAAATAGAAGGGGTATAAAATTTCATACTTGGGTTAGTCAGAGCCCACTCAAAGCCCGTGGACTAAGAGGAATCAAAGTCTTTAGAATCAATTTTCTTAGCACCTGACACTTCAATATAAATTTCTTTAGGAAGAGGGGTAGGGGGATTCATCTTTAGAGGATAATGGTTGGGAGTTACCTAGGTAGGGACCTCTTTAGACTTGGGCTATTCATCGCACTAGGGGAATCCTTGCAATCATGGGTTCTAAAAAGTTCCACAACTAGGGTGGGATTTCAAAGGGGACCAGAGATGTTAATGGAGGGCCCACTAGGTCATAGCTAGATGGAAATCATAACACCTTGAAATCAACCCCTAATGCAAGGGGAGAATATTCATGGAATTAGAAACATCAACAAAGTAGGAAATGGAAAAATAAATCTAATAGGGGGAGTTCATTTTCACATTGTACCTAAGATGATTTAGCATTGGTAAAAATTAGGAGTGAAAATGTTTAAATCTACCAGCCAGTGTAATGTATATCATTCGGAGTAGTGCAAATTCCTTCAAAAAACTAGGAATATTTGCCCTATTAAAACCAATTTCTAGATGAGAAACTTCTGTAGGTGGCTCCAAAAAACTCTTGAAATTAGCTTTGTTGTGCCACTTAGTATTTATGGGTAATGTCACTCCTATAATAAGAACAATGGCAATAACAATAGATTTCATGGAAACAGTAAAAGCCACACCCCAATACTAACTTTTTTTCTCATTCTAGGAGACAACAAACTATTTCAAGGGAGAAGGGTCAAAATCCTTCATGCCCTCTACATAGGATGCAAGTTTCCCTCTATCAACCACAAGCCAAAGAATACTATTTCTGCTTGAACCTATCTTAATTATCCAACTAATTCTAGATGAGATAATCCCCAACTCTTAGTTCATTTCAAGGATTACCAGTAACTTTAATCAAGAAAGGGTTACATGAACTAGCTATTGGAAAAAGATGACAAGTTGTGGTATTGGTATAGGTGTTGATTACTTTGTATTTAATTCACCATATCCATGTAATTAAAGGATTGAAGGACAAGATAGATAAGACACACAAAAAGGGCAATTGTTGGATTTGTATACATCATAAGGATTTATGTCTATCTATATCATGGCATTAATGTTCTAAAGTAGATCGTGCAACGTTATCCATATTTTGAGATAGTTGGAGAAAGAACCCAAGTTTTCCAACATGTCTATAGATTTATTCCCCTCTAAGGGTGTGGGTCATTCTAACATGGCCAAATATAGATAAGAAAATTTGGCATTTATTGATCAGGTCTTTCATCATCAAGCCTAGTATAGTTTTACCTTGAATCATCATGATGATGTTGTTTGAGTAACCTTCTACAATAATTCTTAGATAACCTTTATCCATAGAAATTTCTATCCAATAAAAAAATCATACCACTTCAGAAAAATTGGTGGTTTGAGTACCAAGGTTAATCACATAGGAAAAAACCAACTTGCCATTTGGGTCCATGATGCATCAATTGCAGGTTGATGATGCTGAACAATGAAGTTTGACATTGCATTTTTTACTTTCTCTTTGGCATTGTTGTCAAAGTGGGAGAAGAACTATAAGACTATGAGGAGTATTGTATGATTATGGTAAAATGTAAACCAGGATTCCTATACACATCATCACAATTAAGGGTATTGATATTTGTATTATCATCAATGCCAAAGGGGGAGATTGTTAGCATAAGTTGGTGATTGTTGGTATTTTTCTTGAAGATTGCATTAATGATATGCTATGTTGTCATTGGTGTCAATAAATTGGTTATGATGTTGCTATGATGTTATTGTTATGATATTGTAATGATATTGTTAATATTGTATTGCAAACTGATAGGAGGAGCTACCAAATGGTAATCCAACCAGTAGGAGGAGTTTGTATTAGAAACCGATATTACTTATGTTATGGAGAGTTGAATTGATAACCCTACCTGTATAATATGTCCAAATACTAACTAATAGAGTTGAAGCAGATTATGATCAAATGGTGAATGACAAATATTATGACATGTATGCATGTTGATTGATGAATGTTTTACATGTTTTTTGATGCATAGAGACAATGATTTTTGTCTTGGGAATGAGAAAGTTCATTGCATCTAATAAAAACTATGTGATGAGTTACAGAGTTTGATGAAACGGTAATCAAGGAGCAGTCAAGAATATCTTGAGTGATGTGCATTTATTTCTATGTTATTTACTATGTAATCCAACAATCATACTTGAAACACCTTGTTTGTAATCTCTATGAGATGTTTAGGTTTTTGATGTGTTATCGACCTAATAATTTGTTTATAAGGTCGATGAGCTATTTTGTTTGAGTGTTGGAAAACTTGTAGTTGAGAGTGAGACAGTGGTTACCGAACCTGGTAATGTATTTGTGGCATGTGTAATGGCAGATAGGAGAATGAAAAGGATCTGAACAAGCAATTGTAGTGCTATTCAAACATATGAACAAACCCTTGTTGTTTTCTAACAATTACAAAAGTTAAATCCCCTAAATGAGTAAGCTCTAACAAGCTTCTTTATTCAAATCCTCTAACCAGGTGATCCATTAGCTTGGATTCTAAATCCTCCACTCTGGTTACTCCTAATAGGGTATTGATTTTAATAGGGCATTATAGTCAATCCCTTAACTGGGTGGTTCCTAACATGATTTGTTCTTAAAAAGACTTTTTGTAAAGCTTTAATAGGCTAAGCTCCTAACAGGGCAAACTTCACAAGAGTTTAGAATACCCACAGGTATTCATCCCCACTGTGGTTTTTCCCATTTTGGTTTCCATGTCAAAAATATTGTGTCAAGTGGTGAATATTTTTTTAGTTATGTTTATTGTTGAATTACTTAACTGCTAAATCCACTTTGATTTGTTATGACAACCGACACCAAACTGAAACATGTTTTAACTATAATCAAGTGAAGTATGAATGATCAAGATAAAAGGTTTTGTAAGTTTCAAGTTATTTTATTGTTAATCTATTATAACAGTCGATCGGTTAATCTTGTCAGCATTATTGCATTTGAAGTTCAGTGACAAAACCAGTCAGTTTAATGTTTGTCTTGAGAGGTTGATTTTAAGTTTGGTAAAAGTGTATCAAGTTTTCTATCGATTGATTCACCCCACCTCTTAGTAGTTGACTGAATCATTATTCTTTCATCATACCACTAGATCCCACCCCCTCTCACCAACCTAGGTCACCTTTAAGTGACCCATCAAAGTTTAAAATAATCTAATTAGTGTTTGTTGGGGGAGAAGCATTTAAAAGTATTTACATGCCCAATAGGACATGAATTTTCAAAAGAGTGATAATCAAACATTTCTCATTTAAAAGCAAGATTCCAATCCAAAGTTAAGGGCATATGAGTATGCTTGTTCCTTATGAAGTTAAATTTTATTTTTTATTGGTATGACAAATCATAGAGTAGGCCAAAGCATCCGACTAAATTTCTTATTCTTGAATACTCTATTATTATATTTTCCCCATATAATCCACCCAATATGGAGGAAATATTACCACCAGAGTTCCCTATAAATAAGATGCTACCGGAAGTCACCTAAAATCACCGGATGAGTGTCAATTGCAATCATGATTCATCTTATCTAGAAGATGAAGTTAACTGGTAAAACAAGGTATTTCATTAATGTTTTGATCCAGAATGATCTCCGATGATTGTGGTGTTTTTGGAGATTGTTTTTGTGATCTCGGTGATTGAGAAGACCCTAAAGAAGTGTGTGTAAAGACTTTTTTAGTCTGGTGCTATGTTGTGTTCGAGATTCAAGCTGACTTGGAGCTACACATTACATTTCTTAAAGCCAACTTGGATGAGATTGCTTTTGTGTTAAGATAGGATATATAAGATTTAATTAGCAATTTCTTTTCATGTTGTTATAAGTGCAGTGATCAATTTTGGTGTGATTGAACATAGTTTCACATGTGGATTCAATCTGGTAGCTTTTTGAGACAGAGAAAGTATTTGTAGGGTGAAGACAGTTAGAGATTAAGTGCTTAACCATAACTCATTATTAAATTATTAGATGCTACTTGAGAGCGTATTTCATTATATTTCCTTATTGTAATCAAATTGTAAGTGAGTGAGACTTCCTTGAAGGTTGTATCTTTTCGGGCAGTTGTATTTGAGCAGTAAGCTCTAGGAACTGAGCCTTAATCCTAGTGCATTCCCCATCTATGTAATATTTATGTACTCCTAGAGATAATATATGAATATTGTGGGTTTTATCCCCACCATGATTTTTCCCTTTTCGGATTTCCACGTAAAAATTATGGTGTTCTAGATTTGTGTATTCTTTATTGCATGTTTCTGTTCTTTTTTGCTATGCCTCTCTAATGGGTGGATAAAGAATAAGTTTGTGGATTTAAATTTTAGTAGATCACTAATTAACACCCCATCTCAGTGATCCCTAATTCTAATAATTGGTATCAAAGCTTGGTTCCTCTAAGGAAGCTTAACCACTTGAGGAAGATATAGGAAATTGATTGAATGTATTCTGGTTTTCAGAGACAACTCAATATGGTACTTGAGGATCTTGATGCAGCTAAAAGTGAGGTGAACTAAAGGAACAAGAAAGTATTTGTAGAGAAAAGAGGATGGAATTAATGGACAATTTTAAGGAGAAAGAAGATTAGATCATGGAATACTAGGACAAAGCTGATGAAGTTAACAAGCTTGAGAGAGAGACTTCTACTTTGAAGAATGAGATGCAATCCATTATGATGAGATTGATTAAGGAGATTGAGGACCAAAAGAAGAATGATAAAAATATGGCACAATCATTGAAGGAAAGAGCTGATGAGTGCTTCAAGCTTACATATAAGAATGATCATTTGAAGCTTGAGTTAACACAATCAAGGAATAATGGTCAAGAGCTTCAAAGATAGATTTCTACCTTGAAGAGTGAACTTTCTACTAACAATGAATACACAAAAAAATTCAAAACTAGTTCAGGAAGGCTTGATGAGATGCTGGAAAGTTAGAGACATGAAAAGGATATGCAAGGCATAGAATTTGAGAAAGATGAATCCTCCAGATATGGACAAGGCAATGCAAAACCTAATCAGAAGAAGAGAAAGATTCCTCCAATAAGATAGCCTAATGCTCATAAATTCAATAGTAGATATTTTACTTGCAACAAGTTTGGTCATATGGTGAGTTAGTGTAGAAGTAGGATGAATGACAATATGATGAACAATAATAATAATGTTCCTACCTTTACCAGTCAATGTTTCATATGCAATAATTTTGGACACAAGTCAAATGTGTGTAGAGCAATAATGAATAAATTTTAGAAAAAAAGATGCTATTCGTGTGGACTGTTTGGACATATTTTTAAATAGTAAAAAACAAGAAAAAATCATATGAACTTTAGACCTATGAAGAATAATGTTGTTTTCTGAGTATGCAACAAAACCAGTCATATTGCAACAAAATCAAACCAATGAAAAGCTAGGGTTGTGAAAGGTCACAAATCCTACTGTGAAAAAACTAACTAGTGTAGAGTTTGATGGTCGATCAATGAAGATCAACACAATAAAAGAGGATGATGTCAAATTTTTCTGCAATGGTAATTGGCTACAAAGTGTATCAGTCTAACAGACTGAATTCTATATTCGATCCTGTTAACCATGCAGCCTACAAAATGGTCAAGGAGGGTGGTCATTATGACCCGTGTAGCATGTTGTTGGAGGAGTTGATGATAAATCTAAAAAAAATCAAGCAAGATAAAAATAATATCTTTAAATTTGGTTCTCTGATTAACTGTCTAGCACTTTATTTCATGAATCAAATCCTAGGAACCAATAGAGTAGAATGGGCTTATGATAGAATAGTAGCTCAACAAATAAAGCAAGGACTTGACACATTTGAGAACTAAGACAATCAAAATTCTATATTATGGGATTTCTTTAAAACTTTTCTAGGACAAAATGAAATAAAGAGTGAGAATCCCCAAAGAAATTGTAAAGAAATATGAGGGGACAATCTACTTTATGTTGAACAAGGATGAATGTATTATAGAAATATTTCAACCCTGAACAATATGGATAATGCCTATGGGGTATGAGTTTGATGAAGCTACTTTGGATGTCTATGCACAACACTTTCTAAACACTCTAGTAGACACCAAGGAGGAAAGGTTCAAAACCTGCAAGGAGAAATCAGTGGATTTGCACTTTAAGTTCTCTGAACAGGAAAGGAAAAGGAAAGTAGCAAAGATTGTGGAAGACATTCTTGTCAAAGAATGACATCCCTGGGAGAAAGTCAGAGTTGCTAGAGCTACGAGGGATGCAATTGATAAAAGCAAGAAATAAAAGACTACACCTACTCCCATTAAGGTAAAGGTGATGGGACCTTCTCTTGCTTTAGTGGAGACACCTCCTACTGAAATAGAACCATCAAGTGTATCCAAGGGGAAAAGTGTTTCGAGGAAGAAGCAAAAAAGTCAAAGAGAATATGTGGCAGTCTCTCTGGTGCAATCTGAGACTGAATCAGATACAGGCACTCCCAAGGCACCAAAGAAAGGAGAATTTTCTAGAGTCATCTAGAAACCCCAATCCAATGGTGAGAAGAAAGGGGAAAAGGAGAAGAATGCCAAATTGGACCCTATAGGGAGGCCTACTAGAGGAAGGCAAGATAATACTCAACCAGAGTCTGATGATCAAAAAGGTAAATCTAGATATGTTGTCTCATTGATAGCGGGTCAGTTAATAGATTAAATAATAGTAGATGGTAATTTGAAGAATTTTGAAGTTTGTTATGCAAATTTTGATGATGGTGACAAGTAAAAAGTAGAGGAAGAAATTGTATTTTATTTACATAATTTTAGTAAAACATTGATTGAATTAGAAAAGTCCATTTCAAAGGACTTGTATGGTCAAATTGATGCTAGAAGAATGTATGCAAGAAAAATTGACAGAGAAATGAATGAAATAAAGCTTGCAAATGTACATACATGTATTACTCATAGAAAAGTTAATAGGCTAATTGAAGAAGGAAACAAAAAGAAACTTAGAAGTAAGAACTAGATTAACAAATTAATGATTGGGAATGTAGAAGAGGTGTGGAAAGCGACTTAAGAAATATGGAGAAAATTTATTCAAAATGATCCTCTCCACAAAGATGCACATAAGCCATCCCAGTCAGAAAATCCTATAGCAGATGATGTAAATAAGGAGGAGGATACTCAAGATATTGCAATGCACTAAGTTTTGGATATTGTCAAAGTTGAGCCTTTAAAAGAAAATGATAAATCATTAGAGGCAGAGGATGGTGCACCAAGTGGTGACACCGATGCATAGGAGGAACCTAAACAATTCAAATATGGACTGGTTGAGGCTAACAAGAGGGAAGAGGAGAAACACGAAGAACCAGATAGAGGAAAGGGTAAGGCAACGGAGACCAGTACTTGTGGTAATAAACATAGTAAAAATCTAAAGCCAAGGGATTTTTTCGCAGTTCAATATAAGTTTTGATAAACCCTTCAATCAAATGTCTCAAATAGAAAGGATGATAGCTATTGCTTCTCTTTAGGTACAAGCCAATCAAGATTTGGTAAAATCCAAAAATGAGGACAATAAGCTAATTTTTATGTCTGTAGATATTTTGCAGAAGTTGGCTACCAATGAATACATAGATTCAAATACCAACCCCTCTGGTAAATTATTATAATTGATTAACAATGTAAATACCAATTTTAATTCTTTGGAAAAGACTACTCAGAAATTTGTGGATGCGTTTAAGGAAGTTAGAAAATAAACTTTCCTAAAAATGATTGAAGATGAGAGGGCTACACTAAATAAGGGTTTGTAGACTATTTCTGACACATTGTTAGAAGTTGGTAGATTGTATAAATCTTGCCTCATTTTGCCTAAATTTATTATTGATATTGATAATCAGATAGGAGTCTGCCAAGGGAAGCTTGCAAGTATTTCTGAATATTTTGACCCCGATGTAACATTAACCAAAAATATTGAAGGATAAATTATTGCCTTGAATGATCAAATCCTAGGCCTTCAAGAAGACAAGGAGAAACTTTTGAGGAAAGTAGGTGAACTCTGGAACTTGATTGTCATCCGGTTAGATACTATGCTAAGCAATAAGGCAGAGTGTATGAAGGAAATGGCCCAACCTGTACCATGAAATTTAAAAAAAATAGAAATTTATGCTACTGTATTAATGCATTTATAAACATTTTAGATATCTTGAAGAGTGGGTGGGATACTCACCTGGTATTTTTTAAGACTACTTATGCCAACCTCTTCAAGTATTTGTAAAATATATGTCATCTATATATCAATTTTGGGTAGCACCCTATCTTTGGCATTGTTGTTAAAGGGGGAGAGATAAGGTGAAAAATGTATAGACTGATTTTATGTAGGTAGTGTATAGTTTGGTGTAATGTAGATTCTTGGATTGTTAGGGGGAGGTTTCAACACTTAGCCATTTTACACAGGTGTTGCCATCAATGCCAAAGGGGGAGATTGTTGGCAACTGATACTCATCCGGTGATTTTAGGTGAATTATGGTAGCTGATTATTTGTTTAGGGTTGTCGTTGATGGAAACACTTCTTGGTGATTCAATCTGGTAATCATGATTCATCTTATCCGGAAGATGGAGTTAACCAGTAGGAAGTAAACTAGTAAAACAAGGTATTTAAGTAATTTTTTGATCTCGAATGATCTCCAATGATTGCAGTGTTTTTGGTGATTGTTTTTGTGATCTCAGTGATTGGGAAGACCCTTAGGAAGTATGTGAAAACACTTTTTTTGTTCAGTGCTATGGTGTGTTCGATATTAAAGCCTACTTGGAGCTACATATTACATTTCTTAAAGCAGACTTAGAGGAGATTTCTTTTTTGTTAAGACCAAAAATATAAGATTGAATTGGTAATTTATTTCTGTGATGTTATAAGTTTGGTGATCATTTTTTTGTGTGATTGAGAATAGTTTTGCATGCACATTCAATCTGGTAGCTGACTAAGACACAGTCAAAGTATTTATAGGTTGAAGACAGTTAGAGATTCAATGCTTAACCAGAACTCATTATTGCATTATTAGATCCTACTTGAGAGTTCATTTCATCATATTTCCTCATTGTAATAAAATTGTAAGTCAGTGAGACTTCCCTGAAGGTTGTAGCCTTTTGGGCAATTGTAATTGATTAGTGAGCTCTAGGCAGTGAGCTTAAATACAAGTTCATTCCTCATCTATGTAATATTTATGTACTCCTAGCCATAGTTTATGAATATTGTGGGTTTCAACCCCACCATGGTTTTTCCCTTTATGGGATTCTACGAAAAAATTCTGGTGTTGTGGATTTCTATATTTTTTGTTGCATGTTTATGTTCTTTTCTTCTATGCATTTCTAACTAGTGGATAAAGAATAAGTTTGTGGATTCAAATCCTGGTAGATCACTGATTCACGCCCCCCTCTCAGAGTGATCCTTGATTATAATTATATATATATATATATATATATATATATATATATATATATATATATATATATATATATATATATATATATATAGATATATATATATATATATATATATGTATATATATATATATGTATATATGTATATGTATACATATATATATATATATGTATACATATATATATATATGTATACATATATATATATATGTATACATATATATATATATATATGTATACATATACATATATACATATATACATATATATATATATACACATATATGTATATGTATATATATATACATATATGTGTATATATATATATGTATATATGTATATATGTATATGTATATATGTATATATATAGACATACATATATACATATATACATATATATACATATATACATATATATACATATATATATATATGTATATATATATATAATATGTATGTATGTATGTATGTATGTACATATGCATACATACATAAATATATATGTATATACATATGTATATATACATATATATGTATATGTATATATATATGTATGTATATAGATATATATGTATATACATATATATATCTATATACATACATATATATCTATATACATACATTTATATGTGTATATCTATATATATATATATATATACATATGTATATGTTTGTATATATATATATATATATATATATGTTTGTGTGTGTTTGTGTGTACTTGTAATAATATACATCAAGTTGGCCTCAAATATGCTTTCGACAATGATACTCAAATGGTCAAATCACTCACTACAACCACCAGAGCAAAACAATGATAAAAACATTCAAGGTCATCTTAACCATAAATTAACATATCCTTGAAGTTCCATAAGAACACACTTCCAAAGCATAAAGATCGTGGTCCAACTCAGCATAAATATGTTAAATAAATGAACAACAGATTGTCAAAAGATTATTATTAGAAATAAAAAATTAGAGGAAAGTGAAGCATGTAGAATTGTCAAACACTGCACAACTGAAATATATTTCTCGAGTACAACTTTCTAAGAATAAATTCTAGAGTACCAAAACTTGACTACAACAATCTTAAATAGTGAAAACTAGCATACCAAAATCATGCTATCATATCTATGTCAAGACAAAAATGAAAAATCTTGGAATAAGTCAATTGAATACCACCAAACTATGTTCTTACTATAGCATGTACATCAAAACCACACAAGAAACTGCCACAACCAACACCAAATCTCATACATTAAGAGAAATGTATCCACATACTGACAATACACATTTTCAAAGCAACAACTCTACTAGAAAATATATCTACATCTATACCTAACTTTCACTACTCCACATACTACATACTACCTTACAACATCCTGCACACTACCTTACATCATCCAGATCAATCCTGATTACTAGGTTTGAAGTTAGTGACAACCAATCAATTATTTCTAACAATCTCCCCCTTTTTTAATGATGGAAAAACACTTATACTCAACTTTCTATTATAAATCAAAAACTCACCATAACTCTTCCTTAGATAATATTTCCTTAATTCTCTCTATTTCTTAATATTTCTCTCTATTTCTCAATATTTATCCCTGTTTGATATTAAGAAAAAGGGTAACAAAAAATAGGCTAACACAAAAACTGCACTAAAGAGATATTTTAGTTACACTTCATCTAGAAAATTATTTTATACTTCTCTTTGAGTTTTGAAAGAATGGTCTTCAAAGAATTCATATCCAAACTGAGACTTACACTTACACTATTATTTTCCACCAAGATAAAAACATCAGATAAGGAACTCAAGACAAAATGGTTTTGCACAAACATTCTAATTCAATAAGGAGACCGAAAGGATGTTCTAGCCTTGCCTCAAGTGTCTCCTTCACTTTATAGAAGGTATTGACAACATATTCTTGCTACATTTGATAAAATATAAGGTTAAATTGCAAAGAATTTATCTTCTTTCTCTAAGCACCATCCATATCACTAAAAATATTAATTGTTTTACAAATCAAATCCAATTCAAATTTACTCCAGTCAGTCTTAGCCTTGAAATGTTGAATAGTTGTAGGCCATCGGAGGAAATACTTATATACTCTTCCTACTTCTCTAACACATTATCTTGTTTCCTTAATTCTTCTAGAGAATATCTTCTAAGAATAGGCAAATCTTTTCTCCATATCTTCCTAAACTTCATCTTTTCAAATAAATTCTTTTGGAGTCTACTTCATATGGTCTTCAAGCAATTCAAACTGAACATTAGGAAATATATTTGTAAGATTATTTAGAGCAATGTTATTCGAGAAAAAATAATCAACTAAAACTTCCTCAACCTTATCTTTCTCATATGAAGGTCGCACAAGCCACAAATCTCCAATCTTCTTCACACCATCTACTTCCTCAAGCATACTTAAAATATTTTCTCTTCCGCAATGGTCATCTTCATCCATATTTCCTTCAGCTAAAGCCATATTTTCCTTAGCTTTTGTAGATGGTTCGAGATCATCAAGAGAAATTATCTCTCTTTGAGTCACTTTTCTTCAGCTCTATTTTTTCTAGAGAAGACACATTAATTCTTCTCTTCAAATTTTTTCATTCAAAGGAGGTACTCTCCTAGGAGAAATGATAATACAAGGAACTATACCAAAGCACTACATCTTCTGAAGGTTCATGAAATGATTCTTGCATACCTTATCATTCTCTACCGAACAACCTAGATACCTCTAAATTTTCTTTCCAGCAGAGACATTCAATTTCCATACAACATTTTCCTTTAATGATAAAGATCTTGTGAAATAAAACATTAAGCACATGACCAAAGAGCCAAACTAGAAAGGATATCATTGATCTTTTGACATGGTAATATTTTATATTAATTGTGTTCATAATAACATAGACAAATAAAAATATTTTCTTAATTTTATTATTTTATGTGTAATGTATACTACTATCGTTGAAGTTGATCCTTCTCTATTTCTAAAATAAATTTTGTAAGAAAATATATAACCAACATACCTCCCAACAGGATCAATGGTTGTATCAATTATCAATGCCTATTGATCACCCCTGATCTCTTCATCGGAATGGGTCCAACATCACAAAGACTAGAAATAGATAATATTACTTCCTTTAAAATATGATAGGTTTATCCAACATCATATGACCATCCTGAATATGATTCAAAAGAAATTTGATCGAATCCTCATCTACAAACCACATAAACTCTCTCTAAATATCCAAACATTTGTGCCCCGAATTTCTAATTTTTTGCAAATCTTCATTTGACAAGGAACTTTCCAAATTTATAATTTTCTCATGATCATATTCTTCTAAAAGTCTCTTTCCAGTTTCTAGGTTTTTCTATTGATATATTCTCCTGCAATTAACTTAGGATCCATAGAGAAAGATGTAAATAAAAATACCTTTTGTGCTAACCCTTCTCTAAATTTCCTTCTACACTTCAACTTTTCTTCTCTCCAACCTCTCTATCACATAATGAAAAATGATCTTGGAAAGTAGATGTTTAATATGTTTGATACGCCTAGGGTACTACTACCAAAAAATTATCTTTTCATATTGACATCATCTAAATATTTTACATTTGTATATGTAGTCTACCAATGTGCCAACCTACAAAGTGCAACTCCTTGCAACATGGGGATTCTATATTTTTCATTTGAGACACCCCCTAAGACAAAGCTACCAAATTAGTTTCACAAGAAGAAGCACCAATACTAGACTCATGTACAACTGACACAGTCACTTCATTATTTTTCTATACCATAGAATTATTATTCTTAGGTTCATTTTATTTTACCAAAGCATTCACATTCCTACATTTGTTATCATAAGTTCCATACTTGTTGCAATTGTAACACTGGATATTTATAGGTACTGGATAGGATTACTAAGCTAAGTTGACATCAATGACAACCCCTAGGTGATCTCCATGCATATAACATCACCAAAAAAGTGTCTCCTTCCAACAAGTTTCCATTTCATTTATCATTGCCATTATCCTTATTTGAGATTCATTGTCATTATCTCTACCTAAGATCATTTATCATTGTCCTTATCCATAGTCCTATGTCCAATTATTATTGCCATCATCCTTACCTTAGGTTCATATCATTGTCATTATCCTCATCTTATCTTTATTATCATTTTCACATCATTAGTCCATTAGGTAATATCATCACCTTTCTTCATATTATTTTCCTAAGCATCAATCATTGCATTACACTGAGATCCTAAAATCAAATTTTTGAAAATCCCAAAGAACGTCAATTTTTAGATTCACACCTTGTGCTATTGTCAAATAAGTCAATACCTTGTCAAAATTTTGACCCTCATCAATCACTATCAATCAATCGATATCAAGTTAAACCCTAGCTCATTATTATAGCAATAGCTATGCCTTTTTCCTTTTCATTATCCTATCATTTTATCCTTTAGAGGTCTTGACTTCATTACAATTTCTTAAGGTTATACCTTTTAACTTGTAGTCTCAAAGATTTCCAAAAATATCTAAATGTCCAAAAAAATAGGTTCTTAGTCTTTCTTATCTTACATTTGTCCATTTTTTTGAAATCTCAAATATCAAAACAAAAAAAACATAGTTGTATTTTTCATCTAGAGATTACATGTATCCACTTCCAAAATCTTAAAAATCCAAAAACAATAGGGTTTGATTTGAGATCCTTGGGTGCATTTCATTTCAAATATTCCAAGAAAATTCAACAAACAAATCTAAACATTGCCTCAATTTTATCATTAAACATCATTTATCTTTGTCTAAAACAAGCATAATGACTCAGCATTACCAATATCACAGAGAAGGCATCCTTCCAAAGGAAAGAACATCATCCCCATATCAACCTTCCTACTCTCATGATTCTAAGTCATCACAATCAACCAATCAATTAGGTCAATCCAATATATACATCTCCCAAAACATGCATCAAACCTATCATGACCTAACAAAAGTCAAATTCATTCCTTTCATTAATATTACCTTTTACAAATATTTGTCATTACATATCTTTTTAACTTGCTATTTTTCAATAGCTTCAAGATAGGTTTTGCATCACATTCTTCCAAAAGTTTCACAACCAATAGTCTCAGTTGATACTTTAAAACCTATAAGGCTTCTACTTGTTGACAATTCTTTCATATAGTTTCAATTTGAATTTTTACTTTGCTTTAATTAATCACAATTTTGTTTGTGTGCAGATACACATGACCATTTACTATCTTCCTCCCATCGGATGCACATTGTTTGACACTGCCAGTTGTCGCATTCATACTCCAATTGCTACTATTGGTACAACATGCTATGCCTAACATTTTCTATTTCCTCATTTGTAACAGACTTATAGTTTCTATCTTGTGTGATAAAAAAGTACTTATGTTTTATGATGACAATCATAGGGCTTATCAATCTCAGCTCTTCCCTATACATACAACCACTAGATACAAACCAAATTGTAGTTGAGTTACAAAACTTAGATAGAGAATTTTCTAGATATGCACAATTGTGGATACTTGATAAAAAATATCCTCTACAAGAATCATGATGTTTCAATCAAAGTGAATATTATTATTTATGACTTGGACTATGTACAAAACTGAAGAGCGATGAATCATTATGTATGGTTAAAATAAAAATACCACAAATTTATTCCAAACACTACTACACTGTAAATGTTTTTTGTATTAAAATTGTATATTCAGGATTTTAAAAAATTGACGTTAAAAGATGACCTCAAGTTTTTTGAGAACTGCTCCTTTTAATATAGTGTTCAATGATTTCATTTTTTTGTATTGATAAAACATTTTCCATTTTGTAAATATATACACAAAATATTTTTGCTTTTCCACTTCAATTTCCCTTCTTCCATCAGTGAATGGTTCGCAAACTCTTGCAGATCCATACTATGTAGATAGCTTGTTGATGGATGCACTATCAAAGCACATAAACCCACAAACAATATAGTATTTCAATACAAGATTAAGTGTAGTGCATGCATGATTTATGCTATGTTTCTCATACTTGCTTGAATATACACTTCTTCATTGACATGTTCCCCTTTTGGTTCACTTTCATTCTTCAATTGTATAGTAAATGGTGGATGTCCTTCTTCCTTTGATATTAATCTCATTAAACTATTTGTCAAAATTAAAAGAATTCCCTTATTTCTTGTACATATAATTATAATTACAACAATAGATATTATTCTTTTGTGCGATTGTATTATAATTTTGAGACATAGCAATAACCCGATAACTTTGTCAATGATCTACTAGCTTCAGAAGAACATGATCCACTTGTTTAGTTGGATCACACAAAGTGACCCTGCCAATGCTAACATATATTTGCTTTCAATCCACAAATAAAATTTTCAAAATCTTCAAAAAATGGCTTCAACATAAACTATTTCTAATATGTCTAAAACTTAATAGAAAGACAAAATAATTCAATGTCCATGATTTTTCACAAAAACACACCCTTCCAACTAATCTTAACATTGTGATTGTTATTTACAATTTTGAACGAATCTATTCGTTCAAAAACGTATTCATTCAGCTCAATCCCTTAAATACAAGTAACAAAAAAAAAATTCCTTGTGCTTGTCTAATTTGAAAACTTTACATTTTTAAAAGTTGTAAATAGTTTCTTCTTCCATTCTATACCCTTCCACTCATTGAATTCCACTAGATCAAATACTATTACAAATGTTTTTGCCAAAAAATTCAACATACATTCACACTCCAAACACCTAACTCTATTCTCTAAAACAAAACATAAACTTACAAGGATACTCCATGGCTGCTCCAGATGGTTCCTCGTTGGAGATGGTCTGGTTTTTCTCCAGTGTGGAGTGTGCAGTGTTTGGCGTGTTCGGATTACCCCTTCTATCCATGGGTCTGTAGACTTGGTCTCCATGCTCTGCAGTGTCTTTCATTGTTTTTTCCTTTGTTATTGGAGTGGTGGTGGAGGGAGTCATTGAACCAGTTAGTGTGGTTGTTTGGGCTTTCATGACTGGTGTTCTGTTCGGAATGGTTTTGGGCTACTTTGTGTATGGGCGGGAGTTCTTTGTGGCTTCCCTTGTCGGTGGTGTTGGCTTCGCTGTTGTGGGGATTTTGGATTTCTTGTTCCACTTTCTGCATTTTCCCCCTTGTATGTGTGATGGGCAACCTCTGAGGTGCGGCGGGCTGAGCTCATTCTGTTTTGCGGAGAACCTTATTTTTTATGGAGGGGATTTCCTTGTCCTTTCTACTATTCCTCTATCTTGGGGTGTGTTTTGGTGGTGCTTCTTTGGTGGTAAGACTCTTTCTTCCACGAGTCTTTTTGCTAGGACCTCCTCAGGCTTCCCCTTGGTTGAGTTTGGAGGTTTTTCTTCTGGTGTTTTCCACTTAGCTCTATTTTGAGATGCCTTTGGTAGAGGAGATTTGTCTTTTTCTGGGTGTATCTCTTGGCTCCCTCTTGCCCCTGTGTTGTGGGTTTTGTTGTCCTCTTTTTGCTTGCTTTTGTGGCTGTTCTTTTCAGGCTTCATTTTATTGATCTTTGGGTTTCTCTAGTCTTTCCTATGGAGGTGGTTCTTTTTCCTATTCAGGGGGAGATGGATGTAGATAGAGTTGTGCCTTCTCCTTCTGAGGTGGAGTTGGATGCTTTTAGTGTTGCTCGGGTTAGCTCTTGGTGGTCCATTGGAATCTTGTCTCTTGTTGTTAAGGGAGCTGATGTCAGTTGTTGGACTGTTTTCATCACTATTTTTCCTATTCAGGTGGAGATCCCTTGTGGTAAGTTGAAGCTCAGTTTCATGGATATCTCTAAGGGACATTTGCCTATTCCCATTGTGATGGTTAAGGTTGTTTTTCCTTTTGAGGTGAAGATTCTAATTGAGGTTAGTGTTGATGCTTATCCCTTTATTGAGAAGAAGTTGGGCATTGCTATTGATGCTGGTATGTATCAACAGACGGTTGTTTATGCCCTATTTTTTTACTTTTGGAGAACTGAGGATGGTCTTATTTTTTGTGTATCCTACTCTCTCCCCTATGGAGGTGGGGATATTCGAGTATATCATGTGTATTTCTATGTTTAGTCCCAAGAACAAGGTGAGGGGAGCCTTTCAAAACCCCATTGTTTCTAGTTGTGGGAGCCTTTTAAAACACACTTTCTTGGTTGAGGCATCTAGGAAAAACCCTTGCTTTTTTGTTGTTGTTTTCATGGATAACCCAAATGTTGGTAGTTTTCAAGGGCCCATCTTGGTTAGCTTGTGTTTTTTGTTAGGATCAGGGCTTGCTGATGGTGATCCAGAGACTTTGTTGCAGGTTAAGGGAGCCTAGAAAACTTTGATGTTTGGTTGGGGCTTCTAGATAAACCCTTATTTTTTCTATTTCTTAGATCTAGTGGTTTAGATTTGTTGTTGTTGCTAGCCTAATTGGCACTGTCTTTCTTTTATGATTGGCTGGCGGTAGTTTTTTTTTGGCTGCTCTGTCTTGTAGCCTCTAGTGCCACAAGATTTGTTATGTCTACTCAATCTGGTTTGATTGTGGCTTTGCTATTGTTTAGCTTGGTTGTATTTGTCTACAAAATTCCTTTGTTGGTTCTGGATCTATGAAAAATACAAGGGTTTCGGGTCCATTTAGAACCTGTTGTATAGGATTTCTGGTCCCCTCAAAACCTGTTTATCCAAATAAAAAACAAATATAAACTTACAAATTTTGATACAAAACAAAAAATATATTTTTGTCTTTTAAATTAAGTGATTATATTATAAGTCATCCCCATGCTTGAAAACAATATATTCCTTGCACAATGCAATAGAAAGATGACACTTGGCTCAATTCTGTTTACATGTTGTAAGAATTTTATTTTGCTAGAGCTTAGGCTTGGATTTAAACCTAGGTCATAGATATTTGATCATCTGATGGTGGATGTGAATACAAGCATACCTATATTTTAAAACAATGTTAAGAAAAGATTTACAATGATTGTTAGTGTTGGTGTAATTATTTATTCATTTAGGATATAATTACACTTTACTTAAGTTTACCTTGGTACATGCATAACAATGTATTTTCCACATGAGACACTTAGGGAGATGTGCATACATTGGGAGTATGTATGCAGGAGAATTTCCACCTTTTATGGTGTGATCTTGTTGTTACATTTCACCTTTGGTGGGTGATCCACCTCTTGTGCAATATTTTACTATTTCTCCTACCTACCCTTGCATCTCATTGAGCCACGTGTCATATTTGTGTGCTCTCTTGTCTCTTAGCCTTTCCTTTATAAGTAGGCTCATGATACATTGTATGCAATGATCCACTTGATGTCATTTTGCTATTGATTAGAATATAATTTATTCTTATCAAATCTATTGTCTTTCTTTTGTACTATTCAATGTTCTCTTGATTTTGGCTATTTTCAACAAATTATTGCATGGTATCAGATCCATTAGGGATTCATTGAGTATTCTATTTGGAGACATTTTGGAGCATTGTATTTTCAGATCTGGGGAGCTACAAAAATTAGGCGCATTCTATGGTGATTTTGACCCCACCATTGCGTCTAGAGGCTATTTCCATGAATCTTGAGTATAAATTTGCCTACTTTTGGTGAAAATCAGATTTTAGCCCTCAGAGGAAAATTTACCCAATTCGGTTAGTACGGTATAGATTTTCAAAAAAATAAAATAAAAATAGAACATTTTTTTTTTCTCTATGATATTTTTATTCAATTTTTTATTTTACTAAAAATCACAAGTTTTTTTAAAATATTGTAAAAGGCCTTTTTAAAAAAAAAAAGTTTATTCTAAAATCAAAATATATTTTATTTTGAGGTGGGGTCCTGTGACCCCCCCCCCGCCGCCTGTCTGTACTGTACTTTCCTATGACTGTCTCCTATTACTCCAATCATCGACCACTTATTTCCCACTGGTGTCTACATCCTTCCCGTCCTTCTCCCGACCACTTCACTATCGAGCTCCCCCCACTAATGCCCATAGATCTGCTCCCTCCCGCTACCCACAAGTCCTCTACACTTGGCCGCAACCTAATGCCACGTGCCTTCTGGTCTCCACATGCGATAATAGTTTCGTCCTAGTCCAATGCCTCCTCATCTGCCTTGCTCCATGTTGGGCTCTCTGTGTCATGAGGGAAGACAAGCGACACTTTTTATTAACTATTAGTGGCCAGCTCAGTGGCACGTGACGCACTTTGATTAGCAGACCTCCAAGTCATGAACAGACACATACCACTAACTTATTTGGCCACACAGGCAACCATATAGTCCATACTACCACAATGGATACTGGTCAGCAGCTGCATGGACTACCACATCAGCACCGAGAGGGTGCCAACTAAGCACACAGACAACGGTCCACATAGTCTTTCATACTGAGAGCTGCTCAGCTCAATCATTTGATGATGTCAACATCTGTAAATCTGATAGGGGGAGCGATGATTTCTTGACGGTGAGACATGTGTCCAATTTGTGCCTGTGGAATTCTGATGTCAGTACTATATCAGTCATTTTTGGAAAATTTATCTGCTGCTCTCATTGAGCTTTCTAGTTTTGAGGGAAAACTTCAGAGCACCATAACTTGCTCAATTTTGTCAACTTTGTTATTTTTTTCGTGCAATTTTTTTTTATTTGGCCTAATTTTTTGTGTTCTTCACAATGGTGGTATAAATTTCTGATTTGTATGGAAATATTTTTCATAATTTTTAATTTTTTTATGATTGTACTTGTCAAATCCTCAATTTTGCAACTTCAAAGGCTTCATTCAGGCTCATACAACGTCCTTTTTAGGTGCAGTTTTTTTTGAAACTACATAAATTTTCATCTAATATCATAATCTACCTTCAGTTTATAATGATTTTGAGTAGAAATTGTACTTTCAATATTTGATCATTTTTGGCCTTTTTGACACTTGTATTTCGCTTGGATCTTAGTTTAGATCAATTCCAATATTTATTGGGGACTCTTATAGTCTATTTAATGAAGTTTTAAATTTGAAATCATAAGTCCACTTTTCTCTTCTTTGCAAGTGGCCCATTGTACACATACTAAGTATAAAGTGCCAAATTATCTTTTTTGGGGGGACTTCTTGATTGAGTAATTTGGGGTGGTGTCTTTTGTGATCATGCCTCTCTTTTATTATTTCTCTTTCATTTTGTTTCTATGGGTTCTCATAAATTTTCACTTTTAAATTCACATAACTTTGCTTCTCGAAAAAATGATGCATGGAGTAAGCTAATGGAAAAAGGATTAACTCACTATATTAATGGAACTATAACTCCACTAGCTAATCTTAATGCTCATATGGAATGGCTCACTAAAAATATTATTGCTATTGGCACATTGAGGAAATAAATATCAAAGGATCTCATCTTTCACATTGACAAGTGTAAGACAGTTAAGGAAGCATGGGATGTCTTGGGAAAATTGTATGGGAAAATTGATGAGATTAGAGGCTATCAAATTTATAATGGACTCACCATGTTGGATCCCAAGAACTTTGATATAATCCAAGATTATGTTACTAAGGCAAATGAGCTAAGAGAGTAGCTGAAGGATTGTGGCACTAATAAGAAGGATGCATGGTTGTTCTACAACCTATCAGGAAAGCTTCCATCAGAATATGCAGAATTTATTTCTAGCTTCCAAGCCCATCACTTGAAAGTGGGTAGTTCCTTCAATATTCCTTCTTTTGATGCATTCAGAAAAATGTTGATGTTGGAGCAATCTAAGTTGTTGAGCATGGGGATTCTCAAATCTTCAAATTCACAAGCTTTGGTGGCTAATAAAGGTAATCAAGATAATCAAGGAATGAATTCCAATAAAAAATAAAAGTAGTTCAAGCCTAAGATACAACAAGATGAAGCATAATCTTTGTCTCCACAACAAAAGGATTCTACTTCCTCATCTAAGGGAACATCATATAAGATGAGGTTTTGTTCATATTGCAAGAAAAGTGGTCATGATGAGCATCGTTTCCACTCTAATCAAATTGATGAGCTGATTAGTATCCTCGAGAAGGTCAACATCATCAATTTCCTGATCATGATGAGAAAAATGAGAAATCAGCCACACAACAACATTTGATTGAATGAGACTGACGATTTTTTCATCAACTAAAAATATGTTACCCTAATAAAACCGTAGGGAATCTTGAAAAAATGAGATAGGCTTTTGTAGGGACCCCTCTCATGGCCTTGTAGGTTCAAACAAATAGTTCATAGGTGCCACAATTTCTGAGCTAGGGCCCATCAAAATTTGATAATTGTTAGCACTTAGGGCGCTCAAGAGATGATGTCGGTAGGGTATGACCCCAAGCGTTCGATCAAGGAGGGGGGGAATAGGAGCATGCATAGGGTAAGAATACCTAACTAGACATGTTACAACTGACGGTTCATGATCATGATGAGTAAAATGAGAAATTGGCCACACGACAACATTTGATTGAATAAGACTAACATTTTTTCATCAACTGAAAAAATGTTGCCCTAATAAAACCATAGGGAATATTAAAAATAGAGATAGGACTTTGTAGGTACCCCTCTCGTTATCCCATAGGTTCAAAAAGATCATTCGCAGGTACCACAGATTCTAAGTTAGGGCCCATCAAAGTTTGACAATTTTGAGCACTTAGGGTGCTCAAGGGATGACACCAGTAGGGTATGACCCCAAGCGTTCGACCAAGTGAGGGGGGAATAGGAGTACACATAAGCTAAGAATGCCTAACTGGAAATATTAGAACTGGCGGTTTGTGATCACAATGAGTAAAACGAGAAATTAGCCACATGACAACATTTGATTGAATGAGACTGACGATTTTTTCACCAACTAAAAAAATGCTACCTTAATAAAACTATAGGGAATCTTAAAAAACCAAGATAGGATTTTTTAGGGATCCCTCTCGTGGCCCCATAGGTTCAAACGTATCATTTGCAAGTGCCACAGATTCTGAGTTAGGGCCCATCAAAGTTTGAAAATTTTTAGCACTTAGGATGCTCAAGGGATGACACCGGTAGGGTATGACCTCGAGTGTTCGACTAAATGGCGGGGGGGGAATAGGAGCATGCATAGGGTAACAATTTCTAACTAGACATGTCACAACCTACGGTTTGTGATCACAACATGAAAAACATGAAATTGGCCACGCGACAACATTTGATTGAATGAGAGTAACAATTTTTTCTTCAACTAAAAAAATCCTTCCCATATAAAACTATAGGGTATATGGAAAAATCGAGATATGATTTTGTAGAGACCCCTCTCATGGACCTATAGGTTCAAACAGATCATTCACAGGTGCCATAGATTTTGAGTAGGGCCCATCAAAGTTATATAACTTTTAGCACTTAGGGCGCTCAAGGGACAATGTCGATAGGGTATGACCCCGAGCGTTCGACCGAGTGGGGGAGGAAATAGGAGAATGAATAGGGTAATAATTCCTAACTGGACATGTCAAAATCGACGGTTCATGATCACGACGAGCAGAATGAGAAATTGGCCACGCGACAACATTTGATTGAATGAGATTGACAATTTTTTCACTAACTAAAAAAGTGCTTCCCTAATAAAACCGTAGGGAATCTTGAAAAACTGAGATAGGATTTTTTAAGGACCCCTCTCGTGGCCCTGTAGTTTCAAACAGATCATTTGCAGGTGCCATGAATACTGAGTTAGGGCCCATCAAAGTTTGACAATTTTTAGGACTTAGGGCACTCAAGGGACAATGCCAGTAGGGTATGACCCCAAGCGTTCGACCGAGTTTTGGTGGGGGAGGATAGGAGCATGCATAGGGTAAGAATACCTAACTAGACATATCGAAACCAATGGTTCATGATTATGATGATCAAAACGAGAAATTGGCCATTCGACTTTGATTGAGTGAGATTGACAATTTTTTCACCAACTAAAAAATGTTCCCCTAATAAAATCATAGGGAATATTGAAAAACTGAGATAGGATTTTGTAGGGACCCCTCTCATGGTCTCATAGGTTCAAACAAATCATTTGAAGGTGCCATGGATTTTGAGTTAGGGCCTATCAAAGTTTGACATTTTTTAGCACTTAGGGCACTCAAGGGACAACGTCGGTAGGGTATGACCCCGAGTGTTTGACCAAGTGGGGGGGCAAGAATAAGAGCATTCATAGGGTAAGAATGCCTAATTAGACATTTTGGAACCACAGTTTGTGATCATGAAAAGCAGAATGAGAAATTGACCACACGACAACATTTGATTGAATGAGACTGACGATTTTTTTGCCAACTAATAAAATGCTGCCCTAATAAAACCGTAGCGAATCTTGAAAAACCAAGATGAGTCATTTCGACTCATGAATCCCCCATTAACAACTTTTACAACTTTTGAGCAATCTTGAGCAATTTTGCCAATTTTAGTAACCTATGACTAGACATAACAAATATTGGTCTAGATGACCGTATTACACAAAAAATGATTATATTTTACCTTATTTACATTAAGAATCCATCAAAACACTTGTCTTCCAAATTTTACCTCGTGGAGACTTGATGAGCAAGGAGGTCATTAAATCTGGTGAAGTTGCCAAAGGCAACCAAATTTAACACTTACGATTTAAATGAAATGAAATATATATAATTTGAAGATTATACAAACAACACTTAAGATGAAATGAAATGAATTGTATTGTTCATTAAATAACCATTTTTAATTATTAGTTTGAAGATTAAAGTTTAAAATGATAACACCATGCACAAATGAGCAACAATTTATATGATCAAATATCATCTTTAGTATATATGAAAATGTCAAATGATTAGAAGTGTATGTCCATATGCAAATATGACATAAATGCCAACTCAAACAAAATGTATGTCTATATATGTGAACCTATGTCCATATATTAAATATACCTGCCAACTAGACATGTAAGCGTCCCAAAAATATCTATAACATCCTAAGCTACTAATGGATCATCAAAATTGATCCTCTTCGCCGCACTACTTGGCTCTAAAGGATCCTGCACAAGAAAAAACAAACCACAATTAAGATTAGTTATATTATATAATTCACATTCGAAAAGTTAATTTAAAAATGAACTATAAATGAACTATAAATGAACTATAATTGAACTTTTCTTCTTCCTCTTCCTCTTCCTCTTCCTCTTCCTAGCTTTGCCTTTATAAGTAGGCTCACTATACATTGTATGTAATGATCCAATTAATCTCATTTTTCTCTTGATTAGAATACAGTTTATTCTTATAAAATTTATTGTCTCGCTTTTGTACTATTCAATGTGCTCTTGGTCTTGCCTATGTTCAACATATTCTTACAATTAGAAATATTAATTAATACATAGAAAATGATAGTAGTATTTTTAACAAAAGAAAAAGTACAATTTACATTTACTATTATAAAAATGTATATATAAAATTTTTGAAGTTATGTCAAATTGAATTGCAAAGTAAATATGTAAGATATTATATTTCTTTTACATTAATTATTTGTAATGTTATTTTAATTTAAAATTTTACGTTTTGTTTAATAAGTTAAGTTTAATAATTTAGCTTTGTTTTTTAATAACTTTTAATTTATATTTGAAATTGCTTTCCCAAAAATAAATAGTATATTCTAACTTCTACACAAATTAATATTAATATTAGTTAGTCATAAGAATAATCTATGTTATTGAACTTATAAATACTATGTTCATATTGTTATAAATTATTAATTGACATAAGAATAGAAAAATAAATTGCTAGAGCCCGACCCCACTAAGAAAACACTGGCTGGAGGCCGTCACCATTCACGTGCCTGCTGTTTGGTATGGTGGAAAGGTTAGAAAGCTGACTGCTTGGATTGAAAATGTATTTAAAGCAGACATTTTGTAGAAATATTTTGTAAATATCATTAGTGCAGGTTTTGACGAAGACATATATGATTCCAGTCAGAAAACAATAGAAAAGTGTTTAAAGCAGCTTTTGTTGAAGATAAAAGTTATCTAACATATGATTTCAGTCAGAAAATAATAGAAATGTGTCTAAAGTAAGTTTTGAAAAGACATAATATAGTGTTTCCGACAGAAATTTATAGAAATGTGTCCAAAGCAGACATAATATACTATACATAATATACTATAGTGTTTCGATCAGAAAAAAATGGTAATGTGTCTAAAGCAGTCTTTGATGAGCACATGTTATGTAAAATATGATTACAGTCAGAAAATCCTAGATTTGTGTTATGTCATATTCCCATCAAATGTCTTTGTGGGTCATAGTTTAAAAGGTGGATGTGCGATACAGCCATTTTTATTGTGCTGGAAGGAGTAGAGAAGAAAATATTAGAATTGCTAGAGTCTGTCCCCATTAAGAAAACATTTAATTATGTATCTTTGTAACTCAATATTAAATAAATATTCTTAAAGCCACATTGATGATGGCATTTTGTATAAATATTTCTAAAGCAGGCTTTGATGAACACGTGTTTTGTCACATATTGTTCCAGTCAGAAAGTTGTAGAAATGTCTTGACTTTGAGTCCCTTACCTTTGTAGATTGGCCAGTTTGCTAGAAATAATCGCTCTAAGAGGCAGCACGCTTTCACTGTTTTAACGATCAATCTACCCATTTCACATAAATCATTCGTGATGAAAAAACCATAACATGCGGTGAAATATTATTGGTTCCTACATTTCTGTAAATTAAAATGTTTATTAGAAATATTGCAAACCATTGATTTCTTTTGCAAGTGTTTTGAGATCATGCCAAGTAATGTAAAACCTCAAATCTCAACTTGCACTGGTCTGGTCATGAGCGTCGGCCATGGTGACCCACTTTTTGTTGTTAAAGAGAAGTATGAGCCTGAGGGGCTGTTGTAAAATTTCTCTAGTCTATTTCGAGGAAAGAGGGGAGAAAGTGTGAAGAACTGTAAAAGGCCATCACGGCTTTTAAATAAGATTTAGGTCTGCTCTGGTCATGCCAAGAAATCTTGTAAAAAGGTATAGTAAAGTATTAAACTTTATATCTGTCTTTCCCAGCGACGGATTTTCATTTAAAACTTTATTTGAATCTGGTCATACTTGAAGATGTGGGAAAAAATCATTGGGCAGAAGCAGGGCTATCCGTGATTGGGTATTTGCTCGAAAAAATGGGCGAAATGTCCGACAATATATGCTTGACCTTGACAATGGCCATCCATATTGAAAAATTGAGAGGCCTAGTCCCACACGAAAAGGAGAAGCTAAAAAATGCAGTTGTAATAGTTGTTAAGGGATCCATGCTCTGCGCTAAACAGCTTTCCTCTAAAAAGTTATTCAGGGTAAAATAACAATTGCTCATTTCTCATGTTGTATACCTCTATTTGTCATGGTTAAATTTGTCATAATGGCCGCTTATCGTTACAATTTAACAGCTATTTGGTCTTATTTACGAATTTTTATGTTGCAGCTTTCTGAAAAGTTCCCTAGACTCGAAGAATTTGAGCAGACTCCGCTCGGAAATACACCTTCTCTATCCAGACATTCAGTTAACAACTGTAATAGCCATATTGCAGCAGAAGCAGCAACCCAAAAGACTACCTGTGACACAGTCAGATTATCCACCTCATGCAGGTATGTATAAATAAATTTTTGTTGCACTGGATATTTGTTTTCCAATGTTTGCATTCACATCCCAATAGATTAGATGTCAACTATTAATAAATGTTGATACCTGATTTTATGCGAGATCAGTGTGATTTTTCTTACTAATTTAGCGTAGCATCATTTAATTGGTTCAATTTTTTTATAATTTACACTCCTGCCTTATGTCTCCAAATGTGTGTTAGGTCCTCCCTCTATGCTTACTCTATTGTCATCAATATAAACACCATTTATCTATATGATAGCTCCAATATTAAATCATTTTATTTATGCATGACAATTTACTTTTAATTATGTTAAATAAAGGAGGATGCACATTATATCTATACAACCACACTAGATTTTAGATTAAAGAATTTATGGATGGTAGTATTTACCTTTGGCTTTGGTTACAGCCATTGTAATAATATCTCAAATAAAAGGAATATAAAAAATTGTAATTGAGGTATAAGTTCTATCTGGAGGTTTTCCCTTAAAGTAGCACTCTAATATATAGATAAAGCATTCATTTCCTCTTGTTTCTACTTTTTTTTTGTGTTCTTATTGCAAGTTCATTACAACCACACTATTTTCATATAAAAATTAATAAATTTCTTAGCACCATTACTCATACTCTATCCAATGAATAACCAAAGTCTGCACTTTATCTAATTTATTAATTATTTGCCTTATTGTTTACTGTGTGTGTGTATGTACACACACATAGATATATATACATGTATATACATACATACATATATCCTAAATTTTTGGTCCTTACATTGTTTAGATTTATTGACGTCCTTAACTTGTTCATGCACTCACTCCACTATCTCAACCATCGAAGATACATATATTAATTTCTTTACCTTATGTCCAATTTCTAAATTGGTATTATATTAAATTATTTTATAATTCGCCTCTCATGCCCCTTATTACAAAGATTTTAAGCCTATGAAATTTCTAGAGCTAAGCCATTGTAGTAACTCCAGCGAATTGATGGTTCAAAATGTACATTTATATGCTAGTGCTTGGGATGATTTTAGATTGACCATGTGGTTTTTTTAGTGTGTTTTCTATGTGTCTCTTCCTCACAAGCTTGAGTTCCTCATGTTTCGCTTTAGGTTCCAAATTTTTAATTGAATAATTTTTATTTAGGAGATAAATTTTACTAATTCTTCAAATGACACCTTCTTCTTATTGATATTTAGTGGTGTCATAAAATTCTAAAACTAGGAGGAAAGATTTTTCAAAGTGATCAAAACTAGAAATTTATCTTTCATTGTCTCTCCAAGTGCTACAATTTGTTTTAACCATAGATCTAACATATAACACAAGAACTCCTCTAAGTTATTCCTAACCTTTATAATGAGTGTATGAAGCTTGGAATAGGGATAAAGGATATTTTTCTAGTTCTTCACCTTGCATGTCATAGAAAGAGCATCATAGATCTCCTCTGATAATGTCATATCATAAACATGTGGTTAGAATTTGTTACAAATGTAGTCTAAAATCAACATCAAGGATTTTTCATTAGTATTTTCATACTTCTTCCACTCATTATGCTTATGCAATCAAATAGAGATATGTGTGGGGATGTTCTACCTCACATTCATCATGTGCAGCACAAAAATCCTCAAACTTTGCAGAAATCTTCTTTTCTTTGTATTGCACATCAAGAAAGAAGAAATTGAGAATCCCTTGACAAATCAATTCATGTATTTGTAATTTTTTAGCATTTTGGAGAGCATCTAGTAGAGAAAACTATAATTTGGTGCTCTTTGTGACAACACTGTAACCTCTTTATTGCTACTCATTGGTGCAGGGCACCGATCACTCCATGCAAGTTTTGATTTTATTCTTAAGTCTTTTTTGTTGTCTTTCATTATTGATGCCTTTCATGTTGTAATAAGTGGACCAACCATTTGGGAATAAATGAAGTCATGATTGAGTTGTCCAAGCTTTTGTTGTGTTCAGGATGATGATATCCTAGAAGATGTAATGTGGATGTTATTCATAGGTGCACTACTCTAAGAACAAGTCATCATGTAATAAGGGTGCAAGGAATTTTTTTAGGTCTCCTAGAATTAATTGAGGGCCTATGGGAGCCTTGGAGTACACTTGAGTGCGAGATTGCCTCCTAAGTATCAAAAAGATGTAAAGTTTCTAAGCAACATTTGCAACATTGCAAAAAGTTGCACTTTATGTTGTTGGCAGTGAAGAAGTTGGTTCCAACCAACTAAATCATGGTGTTAAAATCCGAAGACAACATCATTGTATAGGTTGGAAGATCTTTGAATGCAAAGAAAGTTTTGTTTGTAAGAAAAAACTTTGTTTGTACACTATTTTCATTGTTTTTCCTTGCTTTTCCTATGTTGTGCAGTCTAGTATGGACTTGTCAGAGGATCCTTTTTGGAGGGCATGAAGGATTGTTGAATCTAATTTCGATAAAGATAGATTTCAAGGTTTGATTGTGTTTGGTTGCAAAGATACAATCCATTCTTTGTGACTAGGTGTAAAACCCTTGTAAACTAGGGTTTAAGCAAGTAATGGCTCTAACATGAGCATCCACTGATGGCACTGGTTGAAATCTAGTGGGATGCTAGGTTAGGGTCTGTAAATATGTTTAGAGTAGGTTTTGTGGTTTTGTAGATGGTGATTTTACAATGATACCCTAGGCTCATAGCTAGGAGTTGGTGAGACTGGGACAACAGGAGATGTGCGTTTTCAGAGCACATATAGATTGGTAGAGCCAAAGTTGGAACATGATTGGAGAACCCATTGAATTCCCTTTGATATTCCATGATTGGATTTTGTAGATGTTTTGACTAGTGAATCCTTCTAAGGCTAGGTTTGCAAGTCACCTAGGTAGGTCTAAAACCCTTGAAAATAGGACAGTTTTAGATATCCCATGTGTACAAAGAACCCAAATGCCATTTTTCAATATTGTATATAATTAGGAAAAGCTTACTCATAAATATAATTTATTTGAGGCTTTGTATGGGCGGATGTGAAACCAAGCCCTAAAAACCGTAACAAGAGGGCTAATTGCATTAGGCCTGTTTGGAGCTGGTATCCCATGTGTACAAAGAACCCAAATGTCATTTTTCAATATTGTATGTAATTAGGAAAAGCGTACTCATAAATGTAATTTATTTGAGGCTTTGTGTTGGTGGATGTGAAACCAAGCCCTCAAAACCGTAACAGGAGGGCTAATTGCATTAGGCCTGTTTGGAGATGGTATAGCCAAGGCGACCTTGGGATGGCTAGATGAAGGGTTTAAAGGTGACCAAACCATTAGAAGACACCAAAGACACTATGTTAATTCATTTTACCCTCATGGAACAAGTCTGAGAATTAACATCCTTGCAGAGGTTGTTGGAGCACTTGGAAGTGGTGTTAGAGATTGACGTGGAATCCTCAATAGGAAGTGTTGATTGTTAAAGATCAGTGGCTATACCTTGGAGGCAAGCCAAAGAGGATTATACCTTGGAGGTTTAACTAGTAGAACCCTTACCAAGTACCACTGGATGGGCTTGAGGAGTTAGAGGGTTGGAGAAGAGCAAGATAGACCACTAGGTGATTGGGATCAACTCAAAGAATCTCTGGATCATAATGATATCAAACCCACCCTTTGAAACATTGGTGTATGTCAAAGTGTGAGGAATCAGAAGAAATTTCAATGCCTCCAAAGGCAATGACACCAGAAGTCATCTGGCAGATGGTGACAAAGATGTTAGAAGGATTAAAGGATTAGGACGGATCTAAAGGGACCCAAGATGCTAAGAAGGAGAAGGGGAAGGTTAAGAAAAAATGGGGAGATGAGATAGATGAAGAAGCAGAAGATAAGGAGGACCGAACAATAGTAGCAATTCCTCAAGACCAAAAACTATTCTTGGATATAGTCAAATCCATCTCCAAGGATAGTTTGGATGGATTGCCCACCTATGGAGGAAATCTCAATGGAGAGGGGTTATTAGATTGGATAGAAGCATTGAATAATCATTTTCATTATAAGAAGGTAGCAGAGGAGAAAAGAGTAAATGTATCCAAGTCAAGATTGAGGGGATCAGCCCTGGTTTGGTGGAATACGATGCAAGAAGAAAGAGTACAAGTAGGTAAGAAAAAGATAACTTCACGGGAGTGTATGAAGATAAGGCTTAAAGCTCAATTCCTACCAGAAGATTATGAAGTTCAAATCCACAAGAGACTACAAAATTTGAAACAAATGGAACTAGATGTCAATGCATACACTAAGGAATTCCACAAACTAAGTTTGAGAGCTACGAAACATGAGAATAAAGTGGAGAAATTGGCCAGATACATGAATGGTCTTAGCAAAACATACAAGATGAAATAAGAATCCTCACACTAGACATTGTTCACAAGTGTTTTCAGTTGGCATTAAGGGTAGAGGAAAAGATCAAAAGGAAGAGTGAGCAAAATCATAAGCATAGAGGTGGTAAGAACTTTAGGGCTAGAGGACCCTTTGGCAGAAGGCAGAGTGCTTCAAGAAATAAAGAAAATCAAAACAAAGAAGGAAGTAGGGACTCACAAAGAGGAACATATAGAAGATCCTTTAGAGGGAGAAGCAATTTTAGAGGCAAGTTTGGAAGCTCAGGAAGAGGGAATAACGTCTTCACCAGTAGGTGTTACCACTGCAACCAAGTTGGACATACCATGAGCAGGTGCCCGGGAAAAGCCTCAAGTTCATCAAGTTCATACATGGGTGAGAGAAGGACTTAGTTAGTGCAAGAGGAGGATACTCAAAGAGTGACCACTCCAATCAGTAAAGCAGGGCAGTGACAGATGGGGAAAATTTGATGATGAGAAGAACAATGTTAAAGATACCCCAAGCTCAAGAGCCACCACAGAGGAAAAGTATATTTAGGACCACTTGTAAGTCACATGGAAAAATTTGTAAGGTGATTCTAGACTCAGGATGTAGAATATTGTCTCTGTTGAAATGGTGGATAAGCAAAAACTCAAAAGATTGCCTCATCTCACTCCCTATAAGGTATCATGGGTCAACCAGGGTCAACATGTCTTAGTAGATGAACAAACATGGGTGGACTTTGAAATTAGTGAATACAAAGAAAAACTTCTATGTGACATATTGCCTATAGATTCTTGTCATTTGCTTTTGGTCCGTCCATGGCAATATGATGTGAAAGCCTACCATGATGGAGAAAAGAATAGTTACATCATCACCAAGAATGGTAAGAAGTATCAAATGGATCCGTTACCTGATGCAAAGGAGGAAAAAAAAGTAGGGTCAAGTGTAATGTTGATGAGTGGCAAAGAGTTCCTTAAAGTGTTAAAATAAGAAGGCAATCAGGGTCATGCTATAGTGCTAAAGCCTAAATATGAAGCTAAGGTGGATCCAATGAGTGAAGTGCCTCAAAAAGTGCAAGGTCTATTAAAGAAATATGTAGAAGTTATAGGAGATGATATGCCTAATTCTTTGCCTCCAATGAGGGATGTTAATCACCAAATAGACTTGATACGAGGGGCAAATTTGCCTAACAAAGTTGCTTATAAAATGACCCCAAGCCAAAATGAGGAGATTGCCAAACAAGTGCAAGAACTCTTCTAAAAAGGATTTATTAAAAAGAGTTTGAATCCTTGTGCGTAAAAAAGGAGGAAAATGGAGGATGTGCACTGACTCAAGAGCAATTAATAATATCACCATAAGGTACCAGTTTCCCATGCCAAAGATAAAGGACCTATTGGACAATCTCAATGGAGCATTCTTCTTCACAAAGGTGGACTTGAAATATGGTTATCATCAGATAAGAATCAGACCTGGTGATGAATGGAAGACAACATTTAGAACTAATGCAGGCCTATATGAGTGGTTGGTGATGCCTTTTGGCCTCACCAATGGATCTAGTACCTTTCAAAGGCTCATGAATGAAGTCTTAGTTGAGTTTATTGGTAAATTTGTTACTGTGTATCTTGATGACATTTAGGTCTTTAGCAGGTCCAAGGAGGAACATCTTAAGCATGTGGAGATGGTCTTGAAGAAGTTGAAAGAGGCTCAACTCAAAATCAACCTTGAAAAATGTGAGTTCTTGAAAACAGTGTTAGTTTACCTTGGTTTTTTCATTTCACAAGGTTGTTTAAAGATGGATCCAAGTAAAGTAGAATCAATACTTAATTGGCCTACACCTAGGAGAATAAGTGATGTTAGAACTTTTCTTGGAATGGCATCTTTTTATAGGAAGTTTGTGGGAAACTTTAGCCATGTTTGTGCTCCTATCCTTAACACCATTAAAGGAGGGATTAAATGTCAATTTAAGTGGACTGAGGAAGCCCATAATGGGTTTGAATTTTCATGGCATGACAAACAATCTCAAGAGAAGTTACTCACTATTTTTAGATTTGAGGATGTATGGGCGGATTGCCAAGATGAAGAAGACATAAGAAGGATAGATTTTAGCCATCTTACCTTGGAGTAGATTGAAAATTTAGATTTGGAAAATATCCCAATGACCATGGAAGACACTGATGACATAATAGAGTAATTCTATTATGAAAAGAAGATTGCCAACTCTCCACTTCCATCAATGCAATGGTCAAAAAAGGAGAGTAAGTCTATCACTCAAAGAATCTCTCCTTTTTTGGCAAACACCAATGCATGGTTGTTAAAAAAGAATCTTAGAATGAAACAACTTCCTACTAGTTTTGGAGATGACGATAACAGTGATGGCTTGGTTGGTAAGACAACTATAGCTAAAACAGGAACCAAGGGAAAAGAAGATCCACAAGCACTATCCTTGGTCCCTGCAACACAATCTAAGGGGAAAGGACCCAAAATCAAGTTTACAATTAAAGGGTTCAAAAATGGTGAATCATCTTCAGCAGCATAGGAGATAGCCACAAAGGAACCACAATGGTAAACTGCTATAGATACTGAAAAAGAGAAGAAGACAGAAGAAGGTGAAATTCCTTAACAAGAGGAAGTACAGGTTGAAGAAACATCACATCTTGGTGAATTTAATGTCCCGACCACTTCACACATGCCAACTCATCTAGAGGTGATTATCCATTTCATCGATTCTGATTTTGATCAAGAGGAAGAGGAATTCGATGATAAGGACCTGGGCATGGACATGACGCAGTCAGAGACTGGTCAATAATTTTTCTACATTATCCAACTTTTTTAGTCTGGATGACATTCCTTCAACCAGCATTGAATCTTCAATGTTGGAGTTTCTTGAAGCTATGGAACAAGCGTTTGTAGAACAACTGATGAAGACTTTACTTTCTATGATGGTCATAAAAAAAATTCCATCTTTGGTAAGCACTTAAGTTATTTCTACTATGACAGTCATAACAAAAATTCCACCTCTGGTTAGTACTCAAAAAAATTTCACTGCACCTTCCACTCTCTCCTTTGTGGCCATAACTAAAAAAGGGTCACCATCAACAATTGTTACTACATCAGTAGGCATATCACTGGATACTTCACCATTAATATCAATAACAACATCTACAACTGCTGCAAGTTCAAGCATGTCTGCTCCTGAAATACCAAGTGAGACTCAACAAGAAGCTACTACTCCACTTGCCAATCCAAAATTAGCACCTTAGATGGAGGTAGTAGAACCTAAGAGGAAGAAACTAGCAATTTTTCCTGATGAGTTTGATTTTGAGCAGTTGGTTCCTCCAAAGCCCAAAGGAACAAAGAAGTCGAAGACTCTCTCTTGGGTGTTAGTAGACCTAGCTTCTAAGAGGAAGTATGTTGAGGTCATGGTACCATCATCGGATAAGAATAAAGATGATATACAACCTGAGGATTACACCATGCAAACCGTAGAGCTTGGGGTGGAGACGCATGAGAGTGTTAAGCTGGATTCTCAGACAACTTTTAACTCTTTGTTACAAAGATTTGACCAAGAGAGGGATGAGAAGAATGAATTAAAACATAAATGTGAACAATTGACTAATGTTCTTCTAAAAGTTACACAATCCTGTCAGGAAGTTGAGCCCATAGGATCCTGAATGGACACTGAAGCTCTTAAGAAAATTGAACAGGTAGGAGCCAAGGGATGAGTGGTGGACAAGTGGATTGCATGACTAAAGTCAGGAGGGTCTCATCTCCTAAGTTCAACAGTTGGGTTATTCGCCGGTTTTGAAGTTATCCAAAGTCAGATGCAAAGTGTCAAAACTTTATTATCTCAGGAGATTGAAGATAATGAGAAGAGTACAATTATTTGGAGCAAAATGGAGGACTTCAGAATAGATGTGCTCATTGAAAATAAAGTGGTTCCTTCAAGGGAAAATTATATCCAAATCTTTTCGCTATTGTCTCACAAGAAAGACATAATATGGTTGATGACAACAAAGGTGGATCGAGAGAGGAAGGAAGGTGATGATGAGATTGATCTCATTTCTGCCAAAATTGTCAACCGTCTTTGTTATCTGTATGATGACAATCAGAATCTCGTTACTAGTGATGCCATCTTGAAGGAATTTATTTCCTTAATGGATCACTGCACGGGACAGGATTTATCACTTGGTGCATTCGATAAGTTACTGGAGATCCAAGTCAGTTTTGAGGTCCTCGCATCAATGTTGAAGGATGGGAAAAAGAAATATTTAAAGGATGAGGATACGATTTCCCATGTTCGTGTAATCAAATATTCTACCCCAATGCCCAACCAAGCAGAGATGGAGGCCATCTCGACTAAGTTCGAAGAATTCCACAAATCAAATGAGGAGGAGAAAGATGAATAAAGTTTGTCTTTTTGACATTTTCTTTTCATGTAGTTGCATTGTGAGATGCTCCAAGTTTACCCGCAACTGTATAATTTCTTTCTACTATAGTTGTAGTCAAGTGGGACTGTGTAGTTGAATTAGTCAACAATACCCACATTTTTCTCCACTGTTCTTATATATAAGGAGGACCCTCATTTGTATATTTTATCTTGAATTATGCTAAGCAAAACTCTGTCGAATTTTGGCCTCAACTAAGACTTTGAGCTTTTGTTGTGAAGATTTGATCAAGCAAATAAAGAAAGCAATTTTATTTGATCCCAAACATTGTGTTGTGTCAAAAATTGTTTATATGAGTTGATGTTCTTACATTCATGACTTATATATGTTCTTGAATTTCCTGATATAGGAGGTATTGTTAAGTGGGTAAAAGAGCTCCTTAATTGTGAAAGTAGACTTTGTGTTCCTTGACTATTTGGGAAATTTTCTATTGTTAAGTGATTAGTAGTAGGCTTTGTATTGCTACTATTGTTTTTAGTTTTAAGGATTAAGGAATTATACTTGAAGACTTTGAGCTGCAAGTTGAATTCCTTACCATTGTGATAATTAGTTAAGTTAGTGTTATATTCAAGAAAGACTTTGTTCTTCTTGCTATTCAAATCTTGGTATAGCTTGTTGGATTAATTCATTCATTTCCTTAAGTATCAAAGTGATAGGTAAATTGTAAAAAAGTGGAGGGTGAATACATTAACTCTAAAAAAAGAGAGTTATATGCTTGAAACTAACACACATATTTTAATTTCTTATTAATTAGAGAAGAAGATTCAAAGGGAGCCTTGCCTTGATGAGAGGAGAGATTAATTTCTCAACATAGGTGTGTGTGAATTATATATTTTGTCATTAGTACGCTAGTGACAAAATATTCACCCAACACTTTTTTTGGCGACTCTACTGGGGAGCGATGTGCAACCTGTATTTTTCCTTTTGGTTTTAGTGCTCTTTTCATTGTAATATCCATTTTGCTATTTTTCTCAAAAATCATAATCTGGCTGATCAAAGTTACACTCTTGGGCAATGATTAGCGGGAGTTGTTGATCTTACTTTTGATTTTCTATAGCAGCGTAATTTTTCTTTTGTGACACCTCCATGGACGCATTCTCCTTTGCAACAGACATGAAGTTTTCCTCCTTCTGTACAGCGATCTCCCATACCAAGTGAGGCGTCAAGTTTCCAAGTCTTATTTTGTTCCACTTGCAAGTCATTTTGTAATGCCACCATATAATCCATTAAGGATGGTTGCTGTTAGCCCTTAGGGTACTACTTTTGGTCCATTGAGTTTGATTGCACCTTTGCATAAACTTCTCAAAGGCATGCGGAAAAATTTGCCTAAATTCTTCGGGGATGGTTCTCAACATCCGGACGAACACATTGCTGCTTTCTACATCACATTTGGGGTCCTATATGTTGAGCATGAAGATGTTTCAGTGAGATTGTTCATTGAGACTTTGCATGGAGCCACTGCTGATTTTCTATCATCTTCCGAATGCTTGTATCACAAATTGGGCAACTCTCAGAATACTGTTTGAAGCAAGGTTCAAGTCTGTCGAAGATGATCACACATTGCTGCCACAGTTAACTCAAATGGAAAAAGAACCTCAGGAACCTATGCGTGAGCTCATAGAAAAGTTCAACAGATTGCACAATCTCATTCCAGCTGCTTCACAACCCACCATTGGACATTTGAAATGCTTCTTTATCAACGCTCAATTGCCAGAGGTGAGCTTTATTTTGTGAAGGAATAGTCCTACAAATTTGTCCACTGTGTAATAGATGGCCATATCGGTTGAAGATAAGGAGAAATCCTAACAAGGTTAGGAATAATCAAGTTGTTGATTCATCTTTTTCTTCAATGAATTCTATTGATCCCATGATACAAAAGTTAGCAAATGAGTTGTTAGCACGTAAGAAGAAAATTTCCTCATAAGGAAATACTTCTTATCGTGATGTTCCAAGAAGGACTTATCCAAATAATACTTCCAATTACGCTATGCATAATCAAAATAAATTGCCTCCTACTCTAGAGAGGCTTGTGTTGGAAGCACCATTCGAAAATTTAACTATAGGGTATTATGAAGGTGAACAAAATGATCTTCCCCCTTTTGGTGAAGAAGACGCCAATTTGCATCAAGAAGATGATGTAGAGTTGGCTGGAAACTGTAATATCAGGTTTATGCAATATCAAGAAGATGATATGCTAGACACACGTGATGGGGATGTCTTTGCAGTATTCACCCATTCGCAAGCACAGGCAGCTCAGCCACCTGTCAAGAGTGATGATTTTATTGAAATCAAGGATTCTCATTGTTTTCCAGTTTCTATTGCTAAGTGTGGGACTCCCATACCAAATTCTGTGAAAGACAATTCTACCTCAAAGGACGTCGCGAAGGATAAAAGTGTAAGTGATTCTTTGACTACTTTCAATTTTTTTGCACCTGCATCAAAGACTAGTGTGTACCTAATATTTTAAGTTCTCAAAATGAGAACCCAAATCAATCTTTGATGAATTCTTTTCAGTCATTTGATATTTTAGACCGTGCTAGGAAAACCAAAATATAAATGTCTAAGGTTGAATTTGTGAGATCTAATCCAGATCAATTTGACTATTTGGTCAAGTTTGTTAAAGAAAAAGATACTACTCCTAGTAATCTTCCCAAGTCTAACTTACTTCAAAATAACTTAGTGACTTCCCCTTCTCCTATAGGAAAGATAGAACCATTCTATATCTCTTTGTTGATAAATGGTTATAAGCATAGTAACTGTGTAATCAATTCTAGGGCATCTGATAATGTTATGCTGTCAAAAGTTGCCAATGCCCTTGGTTTAACTTTGACCAAAACCTTTGGAAGATGTTTCTCTATAGATAAAAAGCAAGTCCCCTTGATAGGTCAGATCAAGGATGCATGGTTTGCTTTTGCTGCATTCCCTGAAAAGAAGATTAAGATGACAGTACTGGTAGCCGATGTGCCAGCTTCCTATGGTCTATTGTTGGGAAGAAATATTTGTAGAGATGTGGGAAGTGAGTTAAACATGGATAAGACTGAGGCTCGTATTCCAATTAAATGAGTTCCAAAAGTTTCTTCCAGAAATAGAATAAAAATACACCGTTGTCAAGTCCAATGATGAACGGGCACAGATTCTTTTTGAGTTGTCAGGTATGGGTAATTATTTCCTGCATGCTAATGATGGTTTAGAGGTTGTTCCCGAGATTGAATATGTCATTCCACTCAATGAGGTTTGAGTTGATTGTGAAAGTATTGTTATGAAATCAAAAAGATCTTCTACTTCACAACAAGAAATTCTCAATTTCGATATTGTCAGCATTGGTAGTTTAGATGATGTTTGGATGCTAGAATTTGATGGTAGTTGTTCTTCTACTAGATTAGGAGCCGATGTTGTGTTGGTTTCTCCTACTGGAAATTTCTTCCCTTTCTCCTTCAAATTGCAGTTTGACAACACAAATAACACTGCGAAGTATGAATCTCTTCTTTTGGGGATGAATGTTGCCCAAAAGAAGGGGATTAAAAATTTACATGCTCAAGGAGATGCCGAGTTGATAGTTTATGAAGTCAGGAACATATATCAGATGAGGAGCGATAGGCTACGACATTATCGTAACCCTATATTGGATCTAATATAGGCATTTGATGCTTTTGATATATCTATGGTTTCCCATGAATTTAATGACAGGGCAAACTCATTAGCAGTATCAGCAACCTCTTTGGTTCCTCACAGAGATTTTTTAGGATCAACATATATTGTTGAATTGGTCTTTCAACCAAGTGTTCCTGACAACTCTGATCATTGGCAAGTGTTTAATGACGATCATCATGTAATTAATTTCTTACAGATGATTGACAATTTTGATGATCTATATTTTGAAGGTAGTCGCTTCCCTTCAAAGGACGCAATTGAAAGTATTGATGCAGAAATAGGAGAGAAATTTTTGCAATTGAAAGGAAACAAAATCCTTAAGGGTCTAGTATCTTTAGAAAAAAAATTTGACAAGCATGACTGCTATGTAAAAAAGCAACAAAAATCAGCTGCAGGCTCAATAGAATATGAGCAAGTAAATATCAGGATTGAAGTCAATCCAAAGATGATCAACATTGGAAAGTGTTGTTCACAAGAAGAAAGGCAGAAATTTGTTGCATTATTGCAGCAATATGTTGACGTCTTGACATAATCCTATGAAGATCTAAAGTCTTTTTGCCCCAAAGAACTCTGTCATGACATTCCATTAAAGTCAGGTATCATGCCTTTTCGTTAGAAGAAAAGGCAATACAACCCAAAGATCCCTGATACTATCTTTGTTGAAGTTCAAAAGATGTTGAAAACAAGGATAATCTTCCCCATTCATCATTCTTCTTGGATAGCCAATATTGTACCTGTACGTAAGAAGAACGGTGAGATCTGGATATGTGTTGATTTCCAAAATTTGAATTAGGCATCCTTAAATATAACTATCCTTTACTTGTCATGGATCATGTCCTACAAGTTGTTACTGGATTAGAGATGATGTCCATGTTGGATGGATTTTTGGGTTACAACTAGGTTGAGGTTCTTGAAAAATATCAACACAAAACTACATTTACCACACCTTGGGGCACTTTTGCATATCACAAAATGTCTTTTGGGTTGATAAATGCAGGAGTGACTTTCCAACGTGCAATGTACTTGGCCTTCTAAAGTTTCCTTGGTAAGTTCGTTGTAGTCTATTTGGATGATTTGACTGTTTATTCTAAGAAACGTCCAGATCATTTCTATCATTTGCAACAAGTTTTGGGTAAGTGTCGTCAGCATGAAATTTTCCTCAATCACAAGAAATTTGTTTTTGGGGTTACCGAAGGTAAGTTACTTGGGCATATTGTTTCAAAAGAAGGTATAAAAATTGATGTTGAAAGAGTAAAATCTATTCGTGATCTTTCCATGCAAACAAGTAAGACTGATGTCCATTCTTTCTTCGGTAAAGTAAATTTTTTATGAAGATTTATTCTAGACTTTGTTGAACAGATTCATCACATAGTTAAAATGATGAAAGGAAATTCTCTTTTCAAGTGGACTCCTGAAGGAAAGAAAGCTTTCCATTAGATCAAGGAAGCCATTGCGAACACCCTAGTCTTGGTATGCCCTAATTATACCAAAGAGTTTATCATGTATAGCTATGCATCAGATCATACTTGTTTGGCCATATTGATGCAAAAAAACAATGAAGGCATGGAATCACCCATTCCATTCATGTGTTATCTGCTAAAAGCTCATGAGTTGAAGTAATCAGAAATGGAGAAGCATGATTTTTCCGTGGTTAAAGAGGTGAAACATTTTAGGTTTTATATTATGAATTCACATGTCATCGCTCTCA
The DNA here is from genome assembly GCF_030272615.1 of Cryptomeria japonica. Taxonomy (NCBI): domain Eukaryota; kingdom Viridiplantae; phylum Streptophyta; class Pinopsida; order Cupressales; family Cupressaceae; genus Cryptomeria; species Cryptomeria japonica. The sequence goes on along the minus strand of NC_081408.1, from coordinate 73,235,609 downwards.
TTCCTAATGTTGTTGTCAAGTCAATTTTTACACAATAGGAGTTTAGAACTAAAAGGGGAAACTAGGTTGCCAAGATTCAAGAATATGACATGAAAATCAAGCACACTAAGTTGGTTCATGGAGAAGGTCTATTTCAGTTGATAGCTGACAACAAATCAATTGATGAAGTGGTGTTGGAAAATGAAGGTATGAATGAAGATCTTCCCAAGGTTCTATTTCTCAGCACCACTGATGAGTGGTATTCTGACTTGGCATACCTCTTAACATATAGAGACTGCCCTGCCCACCTGTCATGTAATGAAAGGCGAACCCTGAAGCTTAAAGTGGTGAATTTTGTCCTATGGGACAATGGTTTGTATAAGAAAAGTCTAGATGACAATTTCCTATGCTACATGGACAAACAACTACAAGTAAGATTACTTCAAGCTTTTCATGATCTTGCTTGTGGTGGACATTTTTCTGCCCCTGTCACTGCACAGAAAATCTTGTGTGCTAGATACTATTGGTTGACATTGTTTAAGGATGCATATAGTTAGGTTCGCAAATGTGAGCAATGTCAGCAATTTGTGGGTAAGCCTAAACTAGTTGCACTCCCTCTTAAACCAGTTGTAATTGAAGAGCCCTTTCAACAGTGGGGATTGGACCTCATTGGACTTGTCAATCCAACATCTAGTGTAGGTCACATATACATTCTCATTGTGATAGATTACTTCACCAAGTGGGTGGATGTAATTCCAACTAAGCAAGCTACCTTGGCGGTGGTTTGTCATTTTTCTAAGGAAAACATTGTTTCAAGGTTTGGTGTTCCTCATAAGATAGTAATCGGTAATGCTTCATGTTTTTCATTTTATGAGATCATTGAATTTTTCTTTGATCATGGTATTAGCCTTTCACACTCATCTGACTATTATCCACAAGGAAATGGTTAGGGTGAGTCAAGAAACAAGAATCTGGTTACTATTATGAGGAAGCTTGTTGATGAGAGACAATGAACTTGGCATAAAGCTCTTTATGATGAGCTATGGGCAGATCGTATAACTCCAAAAAGAGGGATCGGTATGCCACCTTTTCAACTTCTGTATGGGTTGAATGTCGAGATTCCAATCACTATGGAACTTCCATCATTAAAGCTTGCCAAGGTTGTTGAAGATGAAACCTATCAAGATTCACTTGATAAGAGAATTATGTTTCCTTCTTAGTTGGAAGAAACAAGAGTAGAAGCGGTTGATAGGATTGTTGCACACCAAAACCAAGTGAACGTGTTATTTGATAAGGAAACCACTTGTCCTGAGTTCTCCGTTGGTGATCAAGTCTTGTTATGGGACAAGAGGAGGGAGCCAAAGGGTTTGCATGGAAATTATGACTCCTTATGGAGAGGTCCCTTCACTATTCATGAAATATGTGGCGAGCATAGCTACTTACTTGCATATGTGAATGGTACCCCGTTCTCCCTACCTCATAATGGAGAACATTTGAAGCTCTTTACTCAATAAAGAGCAATGTAAATGAAGTTGTACTTATTGTAAAATTTGTATAGTCTTTTCTTTATAGTCTTTTCATCACCTGACTCTATAGCCCAATGGATACAGGCACTCGGAGTTTTGGATTCTACAAGCTTCAAGTGGTGCAACTTGTTCCCTAGTCAGAGCCAGCTATTGTCCTTGATTTCAGCATGACCAAAATCATGAGGCAACCCTATGAAACTGGTCTGTTTCATACCTCACAACCTCTGAAAGAGCTTGATCGACTTCGTCGGTTAACTCATTTAGTTTTTCACTTTTCATTTTTATTTTTTTTAGGTTCTTTTAGATTTATAGTTTTACCTGCAGGTCGGAATTTAAAGTCTAATGTGAAAATTTTTGGTTCTACCCCTACAGATCAGACTTTAAAGTCCAATGTACAGGTTGATTTGGAAATTTCTTGCATGTTGGACTTTAAAGTCCGACTTGCAAGGGTTTTAGTCCTATATGTCGGACTTTAAAGTCTAACATGCACTGTGCAATTAACATTAATGAGCACATTTATTGCTAATTTTTAGAGTTATTTAATTAATCTTTTGAGGTTATTTCTTCATTTTGTTTTCATTTTTCTCCTCTGTGCATGCCCTCCTGCTCCTCTCCTTGCGAATTCGACTTCGATTCATTGCCAGTCACTTGATTCTCTTCAGCTGCATGGATTCAGGTAAGGTTTTTGTTTGTTTTCTAGTTTTGCTTTTTGCTTTGCCCTTATTTTTCTTCTTCATTTCATTTCACATTTTTTCTATTGTCGGAGGGCAATCGGACATTAAAATCTGATTGCTCTTAAACCTTAACTTGAGTTTGAGGGCACTTCGGACTTTATTGTTCCCTTTGATCCTTTTTACTTTCCCCCTCTCCCCTTGCCTGCACATTGGGCTTTAAAACCCGAAATGCAGGCTGATATACGGAGATAACTCTCCACATATCGGACTTTAAAGTTTGATATGCAGGAGGCCAAACCTCAAATATCAAACTTTAAAGTTTGATATGTGAGAGGATATTGTCCGATTGACATGTTGGGTTTTAAAACCTGACATGTTAATCGGTTTCCCTTCCCCAACACAAAGTCTGATGTGTTGGTCTTTCGAATGATTTATATATGCACATCAAACTTTAAAGTCCGATGTGCTAATGATTTTTCCTAACTTACACATCGGACTTTAAAGTCCGACATGTCGATGACTTTCAACAATTTACACATTGAACTTTAAAGTTTGATATACAAGTAAAGATATTTTATCCTTGTACCTTGGACTTTTAAGTCTGATGTGCAAATTTTGACACCTAAGGTGCAGATCAAACTTTTTTCCCCAACCTGCCATTTTTGATAGTTTTGCTCCCAAGCCTGTTCTGAGTCTGATTTTTGAATCCAATTGATAAAATTTGGTTTTATTGATGATGATAATTGTCGAAGACGCTAATCCTCAGTGTTGAATATAGTAATTTGCAAATGTCAAGGCCCTCTAACGACAAATTAGAGCCTTCTTTGAGTCAGTTGGAATCTTCACTGGGTAAAATATCAGCAAAGAAGATGAAGTACAAGTATGATAAGTACTTGAATTTGTACTCAGAAAATTTAGTAGATTCAAACATCAAGGCGATCAAAGATACAGAAATTGGTCATGTCAGTATCTAGGAGTTTATTGATCGAGTTGATAAATCTCCTTCCCGCCTAACAAACAATCAAATCTGAGCTGCATAAATATGCTTCCTTCCCAGTTGTAGCTCATGATCCAGATTTTGTACTTGCAGTAGCGGATCACTTTGATCTAAATACAAGATAAGTTAGGGATGATGATCAAAACATGATCATGACTTTGGATAGTGTTTTCTTCAACAATGTTTTCAAAGGTTCTTCAGTTGAGGAAATAGCCGACATTTCTCAAGATAGTGCTCAGGAGTACTAGGAAAAAAATGAGGTCAATTGCAAGAAAGTGATCAATAAAGTGTACCTCTCTGCTACTAGAAATTCTACCACCTTGCGATGGCCTAAGTATTTCCACAGAAGTGACTTCAATGAGGAGTATAATGATATGGTCACCATGTTGGCAAGAGTGAAGGATTTAAAGGATTCTCATTACTTTCAAAGATAGATGTGTTATTACATAAATATAATCAGGAAAAGGGTTGTTTGGATTGATTGGGATGAGCAGATCAATGATGACTCTATGTGTAGTTGAAAGAAGTCAAAGTGACATTGAAATTTAATATGACCTCTTACCTGGTTTATGTAGCCACTTCTATGAGGCAATATCCAGGTTTATCTACCAAAGGTGATAGGAGATTAGTACCTATCTGGGAATACTACGATCAACTCATGATCAAGAATCAAAGTAGCCATTTTAGAAGAGTTAATAATTCTTTCTTCGTTGTGTGGAAAGATATGTTTGATAAAATCCTGTAGAAGAAAAGATTATCAAAGGCTACATAAAATAGGGCATCTCATTTTGTATGTATTTTTCTTCAGTTTCTAACATTTAGTTACATCCGGATAGTATGTTTTTTAGTCAAACCTTTCATTTTACCAAGGTATCCTTCTAAAAAAATCATTCTCATGGAGTTGTGCCGACAACTAATCTATGTGCATAAAGAGCAATTGCAAGCACATACGACCGTGTTGATGTTCCCGAAATCTATTGGCAGGTACTCGATTTTGACAAATCCCAAGGCCAAGGACATGGAGGAAGAAATGCAATAGAATAGTATGAGAATATTCAATGCACAAAATAATTTTAATTTTCGTGGCATGAAGAAAAAGCTCAAGAAAAGTTACACCCATGTTTTTAGATTTGAGGATGTATGGGCGGATTGCCAAGATGAAGAAGACATAAGAAGGATGGATTTCAGTCGTCTTACCCTGGAGCAGATTGAAAATTTAGATGTGGAAAATATCCCAATGACCATGGAAGACACTGATGACATAATAGACCCAGTCTATTATGAAAAGAAGATTTCCAACTCTCCACGTCCACCTCTGCAATGGTCGAAAAATGAGAGTAAGTCTATCACTCAAAGAACCTCCCATTTTGGCAAATACCAATGCATGATTGGTTAAAAAAATATTATAATTAAATGACTTCCTGCTAGTTTTGGAGATGACAATAATAGTGATGGCCTGGTTGGTAAGACAGCTATGGCTGAAACAAGAACCAAGGGCAAAGCAGATCCACAAGCATTATCCTCGGCCCCTGCAACACAATCTATGGGGAAAGGACCCAAAATCAAGTTAACAATTAAAGGGTCCAAAAAAGATGAATCATCTTCAGTAGTGCAAGAGATAGCCAAAAAAGAACTAGAACAACAGACTGCTAGAGATACTAAAAAAGAGAAGAAGATGGAAGAAGGTGAAATTCCTCAAGAAGAGGAAGTACATGTTGAAGAAACATCACAGCTTGGTGAAGTTAATGTCCCAGCCACTTCATAGGTGCCAACTCATTCAAATGTTATTATCCATTCCATCGATTATGATTCTGATCAAGAGGAAGAGGAATTCTATGATGAGGACCTGGGCATGGAACATGACATGGTCAGAGATTGCTCGACAATTTTTTGCATTATCCATGTTTTCCAGTCTGGATGATATTCCTTCAACAACCATTGAATCTTCAATTTTGAAGTTTCCTAAAGCTATGGAGAAAGCATTTGCGGAACAATAGATGATGAATTTACCTTCTATGGTGGTCATAAGAGAAGTTCCATCTCTGGTAAGCACTGAAGTTATTTCTACTACAGTGGTCATAACAAAAATTCCACCTCTGGTTAGTACTCAAATTGTTTCCACTGCACCTTCCACTCTCTCCTCTGTGACCATAACTGAAAAAGGGTCAACATCAACAGCTGTTACTACATCAGTAGGCATATTACTAGATACTTCAGCATTAATATCAATAACAACATCTACAACTGCTGCAAGTTCAAGGCAGTTTGCTCCTGAAATACCAAGTGAGACTCAAAAGAAGCTACTAGTCCACCTGCCAATCTAGAATTACCACCTTGGATGGAGGTAGTAGCACCTAAGAGGAAGAAACAATAAATTTCTCTTGATAAATTTGATTTTGAGTAGTTGGTTCCTCCAAAGCCCAAAGGAACAAAGAAGTCGAAGACTGTCTCTCGGGTGTTAGTAGACCCGACTTCTAAAAGGAAGTATGCTGGATTCTCGGGTGTGGAGACTCATGAGAGTGTTAAGCTAGATTCTCAGACAGCATTTAAATCTTTGTTACGAAGATTTGACCAAGAGAGGGATGAGAAGAATGAATTAAAATAGAAATGGGAACAATTGACTACTATTCTTCTGAAAGTTACACAATCCTCTTAGAAATTTGAGCCCATAGGATCCTCAATGGACACTGAAGCTCTTAAGAAAATTGAACAGGTAGGAGCCAAGGGATGAGTCATGGACGAGTGGATTACACAGCTAAAGTAAAAAGGGTCTCATTTCCTAAGTTCAACAGTTGGGTTATTGGTCAATTTTGAAGTGATCCAAAGTCATATGCAAAGTGTCAAAACTTCATTATTTCAGGAGATTGAAGATGTTGAGAAGAGTAGAATCCTTTGGAGAAAAATGGCGGACTTAAGAATAGATGTCCTCATTAAAAATAAAGTGGTTCCTTCAAGGGAAAAATATATCCAAATCTTTTCGCTATTGTCTCACAAGAAAGAGACAATAAGGTTGATGACAACAGATCTGGATCGAGAGAGGAAGGAAGGTGACATTGAGATTGATCTTATTTTTTGCAGAATTGTCGACCTTCCTTGTTATCTATATGATGAAAATTAGAATCTCGTTACTAGTGATACCATCACATAGGAATTTCTTTCCTTAATGGATCACTACAGAAGACAAGATTTCTCACTTGGTGCATTCGATAAGTTACTGGAGATCCAAGCCAGTTTTGAGGTCCTTGCATCCATGCTAAAGGACGGGAAAAAGAAATATGTAAAGGCTGAGGATACGATTTCCCATGTTCATGTAATCACAGATTCTACCCTAATGTCGAACCAAGAAGAGATGGAGGCCATCCTCACTAAGTTCGAAGAATTCCAAAAATCAAACGAGGAGGAGAAAGATGAATTTAGTGTCCCTTTTTGACATTTTATTTTCATGTAGTTGTATTGTTAGATGCTGCAAGTTTTCCCATAGCTTTATAATTTCTTTCTACTATAGTTGTAGTTAAGTGGGACTGTGCAATTGAATTAGTCAATTGTGCCCACATTTTTCTCCACTCTTCTTATATATAAGGAGGACCCTCATTTGTATATTTTATCTTGAATTTACTATGCAAAACTCTACCGAATTTTTGCCTCAACTAAGACTTTGAGCTTTTTTTGTGAAGATTTGATCAAGCAAATAAAGAAAACAATTTTATTTGATCCTACACTTTGTGTTGTGTCAAAAATTGTTTATATGAGTTGATGTTCTTACATTCATGACTTATATATGTTCTTGAATTTCTTGATATAGGAGGTATTGTTAAGTGGGTAAAAGAGCTCCTGAATTGTGAAAGTAGACTTTGTGCTCCTTCAATATTTGGAAAATTTTCTATTGGTAACTTATTAGTAGTAGGCTTTGTATTGCTACTATTGCTTGTAGTTTTAAGGATTAAGGAATTATACTTGAAGACTTTGAGCTACAAGTTGAATTTCTTACCATTGTGATAGTTAGTTAAGTTAGTGTTATATTCAAGAAAAATTTTATGCTTCTTGCTTATAAAATATTGCTATAGTTTGTTGGATTAACTCATTCATTTCCTTAAGTGTCAAAGTGATAGGGAAATTGTAACAAAGTGGAGGGAGAATACATTAACTCTAAAAAAAGGAGAGTTATATGCTCGAAACTAACCAATAGATTTTAATTTCATATTAATTAATGAAGAAATTTCAAATTTAACCTCCCTTTGATGAGAGAAGATATTAATTTCTCAACATAGCTGTGTGTGAATTATATATTTTTTCATTGGTATGCTAGTGACAAAATATTCACCCAACACTATTCAAGGGACACCTTCTTTGCATTCCCCAATGTTCTATGAGACAAAACATTATTCAAGAAAAGCATCAAGGAGGTCTAGGAGGTCATTTTGGCATAGATAAAACTATGGAACAGGTTAGTAGGTTTTACCATTGGCCCAAGTTGCAATCAGAAGTGAGAAGGTTTGTAGAGCAATGTACAATCTACTAAAGAGAAAAAGGTTAATCAAGTAATGCAGGTCTATAGCAACCTTTGGTCATACCTCAGAGGCCTTGGGAATGTTGAAGTATGGATTTTGTGTTAGGCTTACCAAGAACTCCAAGGGGATTTGACAATGTGTATGTAGTGGTTGATAGGTTAAACAAAATGACACATTTTATACCTTGCAAAAGCACCAATGATGCCACCTACATTGCAGGACTCTTCTTCAAAGAGATAGTCAGAATTCATGGCCTTCCAATCAACATAGTGAGTGATAGAGATGTAAAGTTCTTAAGCCACTTTTGGAGAACACTTTGGAGAAAGTTGGGCACAAAATTATCTTTTTCATCTGCCTATCATCCTCAATCAGATGGTCAGACAGAGCTAGTAAACACATCTTTAGGTAATCTATGAAGATGCCTCACCAAACAACATGGATAGACTTGGGATTTGGTAATTGGCTAGGCAGAATATGCATACAATGACTCAGTTAATTGAAGCACACATAAAAGTCCCTTTGAGATAGTTTATGGTTTCCATCCTAGGGGTATACTAGAACTTGGGGATGTCAATTCTATGAAACCCAAGAGTGCACAACGTGAGAATTTTGCAGAAGGAATCAAAGAAGTGCATGATAAGGTAAGAAAGACCTTACAAAAAAAGTCTGAGTAGTATAAGATGCATGGTGATAGAACAAGAAAGAATGTGTAATTTAAGATTGGAGATTCGGTCCTAGCATACCTAAGGAACGAGAGACTTCCAAAAGGGTAGCCTACTAAGCTATTGATGAAGAAGATTGAGCCTTTCAAGGTGGTGCATAAATATGGTCAGAATGCATATGAGGTTGAACTCCCTCCCACCTTGGGTCTTTCTCCTATCTTTAATGTATGTGATCTCTATCCATACAAGGGAGAATCACAAACACATCAGTTGGACACCTCATCATAGGGTACTGAAGATTGGGTGAGAGATTTGCCACCGAACCAACCAGTCAAGTTGGAAAGTATCTTAGACACCAAGGTAATAAAGAAGACAAGAAAAGGAGTATAAAAGCATTATCTTGTAAAGTGGGCAGTGTTACCCAAATTAGATGCTATGTGGATGTCAGAGTCAAATATACTTCAACATGGTGTGGAAATTGAAGACCTCTTAACTCAAGGGACTTGAGTTCTTTGTCTCAAGGGAGTATGGTGCAAGGCACCTATCACTCCATGCAAGTTTTGGTTTTGTTCTTAAGTCTTTGTTGTTGTCTTTCATTGTTGATGTCTTTCATGTTATAAGTGGACCAACCATTTGGAACTTAATGAAGTCAGGGTTGAGTTGTCCAAGCCTTTGTTGTGTTTAGGATGATGATATCCTAGAAGATGCAATGTAGATGTTGTTCATAGGTACACTACTCTAAGAACAGAGTCATCCTATAATAAGGGTGCAAGGCATTATTTTAGGTCTCCTAGAATGTATTGAGGTCCTATGGGAGCCTTGGACTACACTTGAGTTCAAGATTGCCTCCTAAGTATCAAAATGATGTAAATTTGCTAAGCAACATTTGCAACATTACAAAAAGTTGCACTTTGTGTTGTTGGTGGTGAAGAGTTTAGTTCCAACCAACTGAATCATGGTGTTAAAATCTTAAGACAATGCTATTTTATAGGTTGGAATATCTTGGAATGCAAAGCAAGTTTTGTTTGTAAGAAAAACCCTTGTTTGTACATTGTTTTCACTGTTTTTCCTTGCTTTTCCTATGTTGTATGGTCCAGTACGGACTTGTCAGAGGAGCCTACTTGGAAGGAATGAAGGATTGTTGAATCTACTTTCCACAAAGGTATATTTCAAGGTTTGATTGTGTCTGGTTGCAGAGATTCAATCCATTCTCTATGACTAGGTGCAAAACCCTTGTAAGCTAGGGTTAAAGCAAGAAATGGCTCTAACTTGCGCATCCACTTATGGAACTAGTTGAAATCCAATGGAATGATAGGTTAGGGTCTGTAAATATGTTTAGAGTAGGTTTTGTGGTTTTTTAGACCTTTGTGGTGATTTTGCAATGATACCCTAGGCTCACGACAAGGAATTGGTGAGACTAGGACAACGGGAGATGTGCATTTTCAGAACACATATAGATTGGTAGAGCCAAAGTTGGAACACGATTGGAGACTCCATTGAATTCCCTTTGATATTCCATGATTGGTTTTTGTAGATGTTTTGACTAGTGAAGCCTTCTAAGGCCAAGTTCGCAAGTCACCCGTGTAGGTCTAAAACCCTTGAAAATAGGATAGTTTTAGATGTCCCATGTGTACAGAGAACCCAGATGTCGTTTTACAATATTGTATGTAATTAGGAAAAGGGTACTCATAAATGTAATTTATTTGAGGCTTTGTGTGGGTAGATGTGAAACCAATCCATGGAAACCGTAATACGAGGGCTAATTGCATTACGCCTGTTTGGAGTCGGTATAGCCAAGGTGACCATGGAAAGGCTAGACAAAGGGTTGAAAGGTGAACAAACCATTAGAAGACACCAAATACACTATCTCAATTCATTTTACCCTCATGGAATAAGTCTGAGAATTAATATCCTTGCAGAGGTTGTTGGAGAACTTGGAAGTGGTGTTAGAGATTGAGGTGGAATCCTCAATAGGAAGTGTTGATTGTTAAAGATCAGTGTTATACCTTGGAGGCAAGACAAAGAGGAGTAGGCCTTGGAGGTTTGACTAGCAGAACCCTTACCAAGTACCATTGGATGGGCTTGAGGAGTTAGAGGGTTGGAGAAGAGCAAGAAAGACAACTAGGTGATTGGGATCAACTCTAAGAATCTTTGCATCACTCGTCTTCATGGTTGACTATAAAAAGTTATTGCCATTGACTAGAAAAATCAATGTCCAATACTTAAAGGATACTAGCATTGTGAACAAATCTTCATAATAGGATTCACATTGCAACATATTAAATGCCTTCTATTTAGCATATCTAGTTATAATTGGATGAGATAACATTTCTTTCATAGTTGGTATACAAGTCTTGTAATTTCCAACATTATCAAGATAAAAAATAAACTTGAATATCAAACAATGAATTAAAAATGCTTTATATATGTAATTCGTTTTCTTGAAACTACTTCAAAATGAGTTATAGTCAATGTTCCTTAAATAGGTTGGAGTTTTTATATTCATATTACCTTCAAATTGGTTGAACATTCAAATGCCCAAGCACATCTTCATGGTAACTTGTATGCTTTTGGATGCCTCATTTTACAAACATTAGTCTTTACATCCCTAATTACTTCAATGCCTTTTGCGGTCCTGATTTAGTAGGAAATCATTTATCCTCCCACTGCATGTCATAGGCATATGAATGAATTGTTTCCACCAAAGCAAAGCACTACCAAGCTTGATAGCCTTGTAACAAGATTTACGCTCCATAATAACACAACCATACCATGAAACAAAAACCTAACATCTAGTAACAAAGCCTTTGGCGGAGAAGGACATGACAACACAAAGGGGACTAGAGAGTAGCAGTGAACTGAGACCTACCTCCTCGGCAACAAATGTAGGAGCTTGACTAGCCAGATCAACATCAAAAGCTGCAAACGCATTAAGAGAAGTACAAATAGGCTCCTTTGCAACACCGACTATAGCCATCGGGTCACTAAAACCTATTGAAATGGTAGAGCCAACATAGAATAGAAAAAACTAAACCATGATTGCAGAGAATGCCACAAATGAAAAATATTATTGATTTGATTTTATAGGATAAAATATATTATCAGATAATCATATTCATTCTAAATGTGTGCCTTTAAATAGGCAATACAAAATAGAAAATGGTTGTGTAACTGCACAACTAAATACACAATCGCCGGTAGTTTTATTAATTAAATCTCAACTAATGTAGTAACACCAACATTCCCCCCTTATTGCATTAATCTGAACAAGAGTGGAAGTTGAAAGGGTTTTAATCCAACCCTTGAGTGACTTTGATGAAGCGCCTTCACCAATCCTCCTCACTCTCCCAAGAAACACCGAACCGACTACATCAGTGGATCTCCTGACTGCAAAACCTGGAACTATCTACACAAGAATAAAAGTTCCCACCTCCCCTGCACAATAAGACACATTTCCTCCAAAATTCCACATCTCCTCTAAGTGTGTTTAATGCCTCCTCCAGTGCTGCGCATGAGATGCCTTTCCTCTGAAAGTCTAGTCCACATCTCCTCTAAGTGTGTCTAACGCCTCCTCAAGTGCTATGTAAACTTGATCACTGCTACTATTCTTGTACAATCTTGTCCCTCCCCTTGCTCCTAGAAGGGACAATCACACTACCAAGCTCCCTCTTCTCTTTAGGAACATAGATAAATCGCATCCCCTTTTTAGGGACGAATTTGCCAAGCCCTGGCTTTACAAGGACATAGATAGGTTGCTTCTCATGCAATGATCATCTCTGAGTGAGAAGCTAACTCAAGATGATAAAAGATCCTCCTGCCTCTGACCTCCTATCAATATTCACTATTCTCTAAAGTAGAAATCTTGTATCAACCCCTATATCATCTGATGGGCTGTCACCATCAGATGAGTCATTTTTATGCACTGCAAATCCACAAAAGTTGGCCTCACCTTCTGTTGCAACAAAAGATGTATCTTTCTTTAACTTTCCATCGATTAGATATTTGACCCATTGAAAATAATTCATCTACACATGCCCATTTTTTTGACAATAAAAGCATTTGAATTCTCTTCTACTGGAAACATCAGATTTATTCCTAGCAACCAAAGCACATTCTTCAAGAAGTTGATAGTTCTTATTAGTTCTATCTCCTTCATCAATTAGAGAAGAGATTATTGTTTCCAAGCTAGGATTTATTTTTTTTAGAGTAAAGACAATATGGTCAAAACTAGAAGGCAAACTGTTAAGTAATATTGCCTTGGCATCGTCATCAGCGACATTAGCACTTATACCTGCAAGTTGATTAAGAAGAGAATGAAAAATGCTTATATGCTGAATAATATTATCACCTCCATTCATCTTTAACCTGAACAATTTCTGCTTAATAGACATCTTGGCACTGGAAGCTTGAGAACTAAACAAGACATTGAGACCATCCCATATTGTCTTTGACGTCTTTGATAAATCAATATGATGCAAGTATGCATCTGATAAACCAAGACCAATCAATGTAGTGGCCCTACAATATTTTATCATCCACTTAGTTGTTACATTTGCATCTCGTGGCTTTGTTACAGTCCCATCCACAATCTCCCACAAATCTTTCTCAATTAATGACATTTGCACTTTAATTTTCCATGTGTGGAATTCATGCCCTTCGAATTTAGGAATTGTAACTACTTTATCCATAATCTTTATCACTCAAAGACAAATAAAATTATAACAAAAGATTTGCGATGTCACCCTATAAAGAGATAGTCCATTTCATACCTCTTTTCTTGAAACATGATTGCAAGATTCTAGTTTGGCATTTGGACTTGAATCATATCTCTATTTTCACTTCCACCTTCCTTTTATTGTTCCTCTCTCACCATTATAAACACTGAAATCATAACACTACCATCTACAGTTCTTCTAAGTCACAATCAGTAGTGGCTTTGTATCCTCTGCAACATAGCAAATGCAGAAGCCAACCCCAATCTTATTCCTCCATTAGCCATAGATCATAGAAACAAGTTTTCACTCTGATACCATGTTGAAATGGTAGAGCCAACATAGAATAGAAAAAAACTAAACCATGATTGCAGAGAATGCCACAAATGAAAAATATTATTGATTTGATTTTATAGGATAAAATATATTAGCAGATACTCATATTCATTCTAAATGTGTGCCTTTAAATAGGTAATACAAAACAACAAATGGTTGTGTAATTGCACAACTGAAAACACAACTGCCGGTAGTTTTATTAATTAAATCTAAACTAATGTAATAACACCAACATTCCCCCCCTTAATATATTAATCTGAAAAAGAGTGGAACTTGCAAGTGTTTTAATCCAACCCTCAAGTGACTTTGATGAAGTGCCCTCACCAATCCTCCTCACTCTCCCAAGAAACACCGAACTAACTGCATTAGTGGATCTCTTGACCGCAAAACCTAGAACTATCTACACAAGAATAAAAGTTCCCAACTCCCCTGCACAATGAGACACATTTCCTCTGAAATTCTACATCTCCTTTGCATGTGTTTAATGCCTCCTCCAGTGCTGCGCATGAGATGCCTTTCCTCTGAAAGTCCAATCCACATCTCCTCCGATTGTGTCTAACGCCTCCTCAAGTGCTATGGAAACTTGATCACTGCTGCTATTCTTGCACAATCCTGTCCCTCCCCTTGCTCCTAGAAGGGACTATCACACTACCAAGCTCCCTCTTCTCTTTAGGAACATAGATAAATTGCATCCCCTTTTTAGGGACAAATCTGCCAAGCCCCAGCTTTACAAGGACACAGATAGGTTGCTTCTCATGCAATGATCATCTCTGAGCGAGAAGCTAACTCAAGATGATAAAAGATCCTCCTGCCTCCGACCTCCTGTCAATATTCACTATTCTCTAAAGTAGAAATCTTGTATCAACCCCTATATCATCTTATGGACTGTCACCATCAGATGAGTCATTTTTATGTACTGCAAATCCACAAAAGTTGGCCTCACCTTCTGTTGCAACAAAAGATGTATCTTTCTTTAACTTTCCATCAATTAGATATTTGACCCATTGAAAATAGTTCATCTACACATGCCCATTTTTCTGACAATAAAAGCATTTGAAGTCTCTTCTACTGGAAATATTAGATTTCTTCCTAGCAACCAAAGCACATTCTTCAGGAAGTTAATATTTCTTATTAGTTCTATTTCCTTCATCACTTAGAGAAGAGATTATTGTTTCCAAGCTAGGATTTATTTTGTTTAGAGTAAAGACAATATGGTCAAAACTAGAAGGCAAACTGTTGAGTAATATTGTCTTGGCATCATCATCAGTGACATTAGCATTTATACCTGCAAGTTGATTAAGAAAAGAATGAAAAATGCTTATATGCTAAATAATATTGTCACCTCCATTCATCTTTAACATGAACAATTTTTTCTTAATAGACATCTTGGCACTGGAAGCCTGGGAACTAAACAAGACATTGAGACTATCCCATATTGTCTTTGACGTCTTTGATAAATCAATATGATGCAAGTATGCATTCGATAAACCAAGACCAATCAATGCAATGGCCCTACAATATTTTATCGTCCACTTAGTTGTTGCATCTACATTTTGTGGCTTTGTTACAATCCCATCCACAATCTCCCACAAATCTTTCTCAATTAATGACAGTTGCACTTTAATTTTCCACGTGTGGAATTCATGCCCTTCGAATTTAGGAATTGTAACTACTTTATCCATAATCTTTATCACTCAAAGACAAATAAAATGATAACAAAAGATTTGTGATGTCACCCTATAAAGAGATAGTCCATTTCATACTCTTTTCTTGAAACATGATTGCAAGATTCTAGTTTGGCGTTTGGACTTGAATCATATCTCTATTTTCACTTCCACCTTCCTTTTATTGTTCCTCTCTCACCATTACAAACACTGAAATCATAACACTGCCATCTACAATTCGTCTAAGTCACACCCAGTAGTGGCTTTATCTCCTCTGCAACATAGAAAATGCAGAAGCCAACCCCAATCTTATTCCTCCATTAGCCACATATCATAGAAACAATTTTTCGCTCTGATACCATGTTGAAATGGTAGAGCCAACATAGAACAGAAAAAAACTAAACCATGATTGCAGAGAATGGCACAAATGAAAAATATTATTGATTTGATTTTGTAGGATAAAATATACTAGCAGATACTCATATTCATTCTAAATGTGTGCCTTTAAATAGGCAATACAAAACAACAAATGGTTGTGTAACTGCACAACTGAAAACACAACTGCCGGTAGTTTTATTAATTAAATCTAAACTAATGTAATAACACCAACAAAACCTAGGTTTTGGTTAAGGAGTTGATAGAACACATTGGTTTTATAGTGTATTTATAAGTTTAATACTTATAAATATCTTATGAGGCTAGCGTGTTCTATTGGTCTCATAGATGGTTTTGATTAAATGTTTTGATTATGAGATCGATAGAATGCCCCATCATTATCTTCATCGCAATCTGTTTCATCCATGTCTGTAGAAACCCTTCCTTCATTGCTACTATCATTTCCTCGTCCCATGCATGCGATTTCCAGAAAAAAATTAAGCCATAGATGTATCCCTTTGTGGAATGCAAATGCCCATATATACACTTACAACTGCTTCATAAATAGATAGACCGATAGATATGGGTTTGATCTTTTCCTATTGTAGTCTTACAAATTTAATTTTCTTCCATCCAAATCTACTCTCTTCATCCTCAAATGGTAGTTTCCTATCTTCTTTTAATATCCCACACACCTTTATTATGTTTCTTGTAAATTAAAAACTTTTTTTTTCTTTCTTCTATGTCTTATGTACTTTTTATTCTAGTATTTAATAAATACGTGTCAACTACTACAAACCAACATCTAACTGCATGGATGTCATATAAAATGTAAACACAAACATGTAAAGGGGCATAAAATATTATGCTACAAGAGATAAATTATGAATCCATCTTGATTTTCTTTACTAAACCATAAATGTTACAACTACTTAGATTTTTACAAGAAATAAATACAAGTGGCGATTTTGCCTTCCTCTAAAGGTGTAAAATATCTCTCTCTTTGTCATCTCATGTCCTTAACTTGATCTATCCATATCTCTATCTCTCTTTATCTTTATTAATATCTCTCAGTTCCCTATAAACCCTGTTAACCTCTCAAAATTCCCCTTTATTCCTCTTTCATTCTCCTAGTTCCAAA
This sequence comes from Cryptomeria japonica, assembly GCF_030272615.1. Classification (NCBI taxonomy): domain Eukaryota; kingdom Viridiplantae; phylum Streptophyta; class Pinopsida; order Cupressales; family Cupressaceae; genus Cryptomeria; species Cryptomeria japonica. Next base: position 73,219,035 of record NC_081408.1, on the reverse strand, counting down.
ATTGGGTATTTTAACCTTTGTATTCCTTACTTATACACAAATCATTTCTCTTCATCCTCATGTATTCCTCACTCATGTCTTCTTATTATCATCCCATTCACCTTTCATATATTTCATATGGTTTATAATTATTCTCTTTTTTCTTATGTGTCCTATCTTATTTTACTCCTCTTTTCATGAATCTCACTAATATCATCTATGAGCCTTTTTTATTTTTGTTATATTATCCTATTGAATCTCTCTTTCCTATATGCCCTTATGACATAAGACAAGATTACCAATGCATCTTATGAGCATGTGGGCTCCTTATGCACCAACTATGATGCAGCCTTCTCCCTCCTTTTTTAAATAATATTATGTAGCTTCATTTGCATTCTCTCTCATCTCATATTCTCTCAAAGTCTCTCTTCTTGACCATTCTAGATCTTTCCCTTCAAACTCTTCATAGGCCTACCCAAAATCATATTTGAGTATCTAAATATTAGTATTTGCTCATGAGTGTGGCCTAGATGAGTTTTAAACTACCTAACCCCTTGTGTTTTCTATCTTGTATTATGTATTTAAGTATATAATCTAAGAAATGTTCAACTTGTTGTTAACTAATGGTCCACACAATTCTAATTCATATTTTGTCACAAAGTTTTAATCTTGAGAATCATTGTAGAAAGTCATGGCTACCTAATACACAACTAAATATCACTCTTATACATACTATATTGACTAACCTTTGTAATTAAAAGTTCATTTTTTCTCCTTCATGGTATACATAGGATAAATACCTAACTACAATGACTCTAACTTGAACTATACTACAAATAGTAATATGTTGTATTGTTGTAAATGTAACACCCTGAATGTGTTGAAATAGAATCATGGAGTTCCCATTGGTGAAGTGAGATCCTATAAAGATGATGCGTTAATTTCATTTCATCACTCAGAGAATTATGTAGTATAAGTGCCTACTCTTCACTTTGAATAGAACAATTAGTTCAAATATATGTATAGTTATAAGGAAGCACCATAAATTCTTTTCTTTAGATAGAATATTTGAGACATGTATCATTTTTCTATTAATTGATTTTTCATACATAAATATCTTACACCGATTGTGTTTGTATAAATTTATGATTCCAATTTTTTTGTGTACTCTATTTGATTAACACATTTATTCAATAGTTGAAATAGTAATATAATGCAAAGGGCTTCCTAAGGCCCACAAGCTCATTCAAAATCACCATAATAATATTTTATTAATTACTATAATTTGTATTCATAGTTTCTATGAATGAGAAGGCTTTATGTAATGGTTAGAGATAGAATACAACAAAGGAATAGAGACGAATAGGGAATAGTACGATTGGAGTATAGTAGAGGTGTGCTCCCTCATAGACCATCATTGATATTCAAAATGTGAAATAGTGGGCTCATTTAGCCATTCAACTTCACCAGTAGACCAAGGGCCCATGCAGAATGGATACCCCTCAGTCCTTGGCTCTTAGTCGAAGAGGTTCAGCCTATTGGGTCATGCCCCCGTATTGGGTGGCAAAAATTACTGTGTGAAGGCCCTCGCTGGGCTGGCAGCTCGCGAGCTTCATGCCCTTGCTGGGCTGTCGTGCTCGCTGGTCTGGACCTCCATCAAAAAAAAATGTGAAATAGTTAGGAATGTGAAAATTTGTTGGATTCGCTGGATTTATGGATTGATTATTCACTACAGTTATAGAAATAGCTACATCTAGAAATGCATATTTATAAAAGTTGGAAATTTTAATACATTTCTGTTTATTTTTTCTAATAGTTGGGATTGAAGAACGCGAAAAACATGTAGAGGGCTTGCTGCACATGGACACAAAAGCTTTGTCATTCAGGGCTGTGGTCATTTATGGGTTCGGTGGAATTGGGAAGACTCACCTTGCCAAGGCTGTATATTCAAAATTAAACCTGAAGGGTTACAACCATACAAGAGTTTTACTGGAAATAGATCCTCACAAAAATGACATAAAAAAGATGCAGGAGAAGATTTTGAAGGATGGCTTCCCAAGCTACAACTCTGGAAAAGCAATAAATTTGAGAGATACAGAAGAGGGTACGAAGTTCTTAAAAACTTGAAACTTCTATTAATAACAAGAAACTTGAGTGCCACAAATGTGTTTAACAAAAACTTTGGCGAAGAATATCTTGTCGAACCCCTCCAGATGCGAAGAAAGTTTTGTGCAAAGATGCTAAGAATCTCGATCGTATCAAAGATGATGTTGACGAGATCTTGAATATTTGCGACGGGGTTCCTCTTGTTCTAAAGATTGTTGGTGCTCATTTGGAAAATCAGGGACTCAAGATGGACAAATGTAATCAGATACTAAATGCTTTGAAGAAAGGGAAGGTAATTAAAGAAAAAGACCTCAGCGGATGTATGGTTGATTTTGTATTCAAGACGCTTGAAGAAAGCACCCAAGAAGCGTTTTTGGACATATGCTGTTTCTTTCATCTTTTTCGGCGTACAAGTGTGGAGTATGCTGTTGGATCGATGGAGGTCAAAGCACTTGAAGGCGCAGCATTGATCAAATTTAAGGTGATTCCAGAATACTATGCCCCAATGCAGAAGCATGAGGAGCTCGTGCTTGTTCATGATGTGATCAAAGCAAAGGGGCGAAACATGGCACGATTAAACAGAATTAGAGCCATTAAATCTTTTGAAGCAGCTGTAGCAGAAAAGGTATTCCTAGTTACAGCTAGTACAACATTATGGTGATTGCGCTCTGACGATTTTTGTAATGGCTCTACATTTTGCAGAGGCTCGAGTCAATCAAAGGAATTGATCTCTTTCTCGACAAAGATCATTCTTCTTACGTGCTCGAAAAAGAGCACCTAAATTCAATGAGCAAATCGTTACGATTTTTAAAGTTGGGACCCAAGATCAAGGTCAGCGCTCCAAGTGAGACGACATTTCCGGAATTGAGATATCTTTATTTAAGTGACATTTTTCCAGATTCGGAAGCTCTCGAGACATTGGCTGTGTACCGAGGTCCTCCCAAACGATGATAGCATTTGCAAGGTAAGTCGTTCTATTTCATAGCATTGTATGGTCTATTTGAGTGTCGGGTGTCAGAGATTACATTTGCATGCAGTTACCTAAAAGTTTACATAGGATCAATATATTCAAGCCCGATCCGAAATGCATTCGGGAGCAATCAAAGCCGATCAAAATACCTCCGCATTCTTGTCTAGAAGAATTGTACGTAAACTCATTATCGATGAAGACGCACCCCGTGGACCTCCAGAGTTTCAAAGCATTGGAAACTTTGAAGCTTAGCAACTAGCATGAAATGGAGGAGTTGGCAAAGGCACTAAGTGGACTGCAACGCAATACTACGCTAATTCTGAAGGAATTGATTTGAATTATTTTGTCAATTCAGAGGACAATACTCAAAGCAAAATTTGTGGTATTGTAAACACATAACAAATCATATAAAATTTCATTTCATTGAAAATTTGTAAGAACCATACAATTTTTGGCAAACTTTGTGAAAGAGAGTTGTGTGCCCTTGAATTTATCCCATTTGGGCAAACTCTGTAAAATAGAGTTGTATGCATGGAATGTATCCAATTTGGGCAAACTCTATAAAAGAGAGTTGTATGCCTAAGCCTGTACAATTTAGGCAATCTTGTGAAGGAGCATATGCCTATAACTCTGTAACTCCATAACTCTCCAACTCCTTGCAATTGGATTCGAATTGGGCTTATTTGTAAGCTTTCAAAGAAGCTGAACAACCACCACATTTATGTTTACATCGGAAGTCGAAAAGACAATCCAGTATTGAAAGGTTATTACATTTACATGAGAACAAAAATTAATTAAAGATTAAAATATTTAATTCTCTGACTTATTTCTGATCATTACTCGCTTCTTGAAAGGCAATGGGCCCCATTGCTTGATCATCTTCCAAATAAAATTCTGCTATGTAACTTGAAAGTGCTAATGAGACTCTCGAGAGAATAATCACTTCTTCCTGATCTACTGTAGCAGCAGGAGCACAGTCATCTTGAGGCATAATAGCTACTGGTTCCTTGGTAGATGTTGCAGTAGCTTCCTCGTTTCCTTCTACTGAAGATGAAGACAAGGAAGAGTTTGGCGTAGTATGGGCAGTGGCTCATTGGTTGTATTTGCACCTGCAGTGATCGAAAATAGCTTTGATACCACTGATCTAAATTATTTTATCAATTCAGAGGACAATACCCAAAAAAAAATTTGTGGTATTGTAAACACAACAAATCATATAAAATTTTATTTCATTAAAAATTTGTAAGAACCATACATTTTTTGGTAAACTCTGTGAAAGAGAGTTGTGTGCCCTTGAATTTATCCCATTTCGGCAAACTCTGTAAAAGAGAGTTGTATGCATGGAATGTATCCAATTTGGGCAAACTCTGTAAAAGAGAGTTGTATGCCTGAGCCTGTACAATTTAGGCAATCTTGTGAAGGAGCGTATGCCTATAACTCTGTAACTCCATAACTCTCCAACTCCTTGCAGTTGGATTTGAATTGGACTTATTTATAAGCTTTCAAAGAAGCTGAACAACCACCACATTTATGTTTACATCGAAAGTCGAAAAGACAATCTAGTATTGAAAGGTTATTACATTTATATGAAAACAAAAATTAATTAAAGATTAAAATATTTAATTCTCTGACTTATTTCTGATCAGGAATGTCCCTTTACTTGTCTTCCACAGTTATCCAAAACTCTGACGTATTTGGAGTTAGCAAAATGTGACAAATTGGATGCTTGTGACAGAGTGGTAGAGCTTAACGCTCCGCAGTATTTGAATCTGAAGGGATGTACTTCTTTGAAGAAACTGTGTTCGACTTTTGGATAACTGAAGGCCCTACAAGGTTTAAATCTAGAGGTATTATCTTCCATATAAGAAATAGCTGGCTTTAAAAGACTTATCGGACTAAAATATTTGAATTCCCGAAACTGTCTGAAATTAAATCTATCTTCAACAACCAGCCCAGCGAGTGACTTGCGAATTGAAAAATAAGGAGGAAATGAAGATTGTAGAGAAGAAGAAAACGATGGTGGATTAAAGGCGTTGGTTTTTTAAAAAAAAAACATTTTTAAAAAAGACCACCCTGAAAACAACTAGTTTGTTTTAAGATTTTAGTACTATTTTTGAGACATCTATATATTTTGAATGTAGTTTTCCTGTTTGGATTCACTACTTAATATATATTTTGAATGTGATGTTTTCTGGTTTTTCTGTATGTATTTATTAAGTATACATTTTTTTAATTTATCTGACTCTGGCAAATATATTATCTGGAGACTTAGTTAATCATGCTTTTTTCCGAACCTTAGCCTTTTTAATAAGATCTTGAAGAATTATTAGTGTTTTTTAAGACAAGATTTAACACTGTGGGAAATATAAGAAAATATATCATATATGAAAAAATATCATTTGAAGATAAATTCTATTGTACATTTAGTAGAAAATGTTGAGTCTATTTTCATAAATTTTAGAATTCGTAAATCTTACCATGCTTGTCATAGATTCTACCATGCATTTAGCATCTTACCATGCTTTTGTGAACATTGACTTTTCATTTTAGCAATTAGTTCTTAGTGCCACAATTGGGAGTTTTGTTGTGCTTCTGGTGGATAACATCGATCTTCTGGTAGATATTGTCATGATTTCTAGTATATAGTGTTGCAATTTTGGTAGATATTGTTATGCTTCTAGTATATATTGTCATGCTTTTGGTTAACATCCTTGTGCACCTAATGTATTATATGTTTCATTTGTTCAAGGATCAAGGTTTGTTGGATTTGAGATTATTGATCAAATTTTATCATTCTTAGATAAACTATGTCATGCATTTAGTAGAAAGTGTCACAACTATTGACATAAATTTTAGCATCTGATAAATTCTATCATGCTTTTGGTAGATTATACAATTCATCTAAGATCCAGCCACACTTCTATGAACATTGATTTTTCAATAGTAACTGGTTCATAGTGCCACACTTGTGAATTCTGTCATGCTTCTAGTAGATATCATCGACCTTTTGGTAGATATTGTTGTGCTTCTAGTATATAGTTTGGCACTTTTAGTAGATATTACCATATTTATGGTATATAGTATCATGGTGCTTTTTGTTAACATCACTACACATCTACTTAATTTTATGATTCATATTTTCAAGGATTAAGGTTTGTTAGATTTGAGATTATTCATCGAATTTTAAGAAATATCTTTTATTATTTGTCATATCTAAAAGATATCATTTGAAGCTAATTCTCTAATACCCATTTTTAAGCATTTTTTTTTTTACTATGAACATCATTATTTCCTAGGGTTTGCTCTTGCGGCTTTTCTCTTTTTTTCTTGTGTGAAGAATTTCAAGATTTAGAGGATAAACCTATCTTACAGCTATTCATATTGAGTCAATGGTTTCAAGCAAGACAAAAAAAAATGAAATTCTATAAAGGCACACATTTGGATAAACCCACTCTTTTAGTGTGTAGAGTCACACTTTTGGTCAATAGATAGGGAAGAAAGGCACTTTTGGTGAGTAGTGGTGCACTTTTCATCATAGTGATGTGCTTTTGGTTAGTAAAGTCATGCTTCTGCTCAATAGAGGGGTGCCTTTGGTTGACTATGTAATACATTATATAAAATTGAGTATAATTTTGATTTTCATATTGGATTTTCAAGATTCAATAGAGGGGTGCCTTTGGTTGACTATGTAATACATTATATAAAATTGAGTATAATTTTGATTTTCATATTGGATTTTCAAGATTCAAAAAAATATTAGAAAGCTAGTTTAGAGCTCTACATTGTGAAGCAAGGGATTTTAAAGATGTTTCATTAAAAATTTGGTAAATTCATTCAAAGTCACATTTTGAAATTACCATTTTCTAGGTTTTGTTTCTTGGTGGTTTGTTTTCTTTTGTATGTGTGTATAATTTCAAGATCTAAAGCTGGAAAGC